>NC_090836.1:83168200-85668200 GCF_028021215.1 Eschrichtius robustus | reverse complement strand
TTGCATCCTAAGTATGGAGCACAGCAAATGGCTCTTAATAAGCTGCTCAATACACACAGGTTGGCTGGATAGAAGGGAGGAAGGAGAGAGAACCTCCAACCTCAGAGCTACTGTGAGGACTGAGATTCTATTAACCAAGGAAGTAACCACAGGCTGAGAACTTCTTGAATAATGCTGAATCTTGGATTATGTGGGGCATCACGGTGAAGATGATTAGCAGATTGGTAGAAATATGAGTCTAGAGGTTGGGATGAGTTTGACACTAATTTGGGAGTTGTTGCACAGAATGAGAACTAACTGCTTCATAGGAAAAGAGGATGCCTCAGCAAACCTTGGGTAACATCCACATTATAACTACAAAGTGAAGAGTGTCCAAAATATCAGTCACCATAGTATACACTACGTACACATTGTCCTTTTAATATTTACAACGATTTATAAGTGAGGTATATTGTCCCCATTTTACAGATGCGAAAACTGAAGCTCAGCAAAGATGAGCACTGCTTAAAGTCACGTAGCTGGTGATGACAGAGCTGAGATGCAAACCCAGATCTGCCTGACTCCGAAACCTATGCTCTTCATGCACCCCAGCCTCTACGAGAGAAAGAAGTGACTCGAGAAAGTGACTACAGACTGGGCAGAGAGGAAAGAGAAGCAGAGAAATGCTATGACATAAAAACCAAAGAAGATTTAAAAAAAAAAATGGAGGGCTAGACTAGAAAATGCCAGGATGAATCCATGGTGTTTATAAGCAGGTGATCTTGGATAGGGCAAAGTAGGGGAGAGCTACAGAAGCTATATTTTTTTGTAGTAAAAGGAGAAAGATTGCTTTGGCTATTTGGGGTCTTTTGTGCTTCCATACAAACTGTAAAATTTTTTGTTCTAATTCTGTGAAAAATGCCATTGATAATTTGATAGGGATTGCATTGAATCTGTAGATTGCTTTGGGTAGTATAGTCATTTTCACAGTATTGATTCCCCCAATCCAAGAACATGGTATGTCTCTCCATCTGTTTGTGTCATCTTTGATTTCTTTCATCAGTGTCTTATATTTTTCTGCATGCGGGTCTTTTGTCTCCTTAGGTAGGTTTATTCCTAGGTATTTTATTCTTTTTCTTGCAATGGTAAATGGGAGTGTTTCCTTAATTTCTCTTTCTGATCTTTCATTGTTAGTGTATAGTAATGAAAGAGATTTCTGTGCATTAACTTTGTATCCTGCAGCATTACCAACTTCACTGATAAGCTCTAGTAGTTTTCTGGTGGCCTCTTTAGGATTTTCCATGTATAGTATCATGTCATCTGCAAACAGTAACAGTTTTACTTCTTCTTTGCCAATTTGGATTCCTTTTATTTCTTTTTCTTATTATTTCCATGGCTAGGACTTCCAAAGCTATGTTGAATAATAGTGGCAAGAGTGATGTCTTGTTCCTGATCTTACAAGAAATGGTTTCAGTTTTTCACCACTGAGAATGATGTTTGCTGTGGGTTTGTCATATATGGCCTTTATTATGTTGAGGTAGATTCCCTCTATGCCCACTTTCTGGAGAGTTTTTTATCACAAATGGGTGTTGAATTTTGTCAAAAGCTTTTTCTGCATCTATTGAGATGATCATATGGTTTTTATCCTTCAATTTGTTAATATGGTATATCACACTGATTGATTTGCATATATTGAAGAATCCTTGCATCCCTGGGATAAATCCCACTTGATCATGGTGTACGATCCTCTTAATGTGTTGTTGGATTCTGTTTGCTAGTATTTTGTCGAGGATTTTTGCGTCTATGTTCATCAGTGACGTTGGCCTGTGATTTTCTTTTTTTGTGATATCTTTGTCTGGTTTTGGTATCAGGGCGATGGTGGCCACATAGAATGAGCTTCCCTAACTTCAGACTATACTACAAAGCTACAGTAATCAAGACAGTATGGTACTGGCACAAAAACAGAAATATAGATCAACGAAACAGGATAGAAAGCCCAGAGATAAACCCACGCACCTATGGTCACCTCATCTATGACAAAGGAGGCAAGAATATACAGTGGAGAAAAGACAGTCTCTTCAATAAGTGGTGCTGGGAAAACTGGACAGCTACATGTAAAAGAATGAAATTAGAACACTCCCTAAAACTATACAAAAAAATAAACTCAAAATGGATTAAAGACCTAAATGTAAGGCCGGACACTATAAAACTCTTAGAGAAAACATAGGCAGAACACTCTATGACATAAATCACAGCAAGATTTCTTTTGACCCACCTCCTAGAGTAATGAAAATTAGAACAAAAATTAACCAATGGGACCTAATGAAACTTAAAAGCTTTTGCACAGCAAAGAAAACCATAAACAAGACAAAAAGATAATCCTCAGAATGAGGGAAAATATTTGCAAACGAAGCAACTGACAAGGGATTAATCTCCAAAATATACAAACAGCACATGCAGCTCAATTATCAAAAAAACAAAGAACCCAATCAAAAAATGGGCAGAAGACCTAAATAGACATTTCTCCAAAGAAGACATACAGATGGCCAACAAACACATGAAAATATGATCAACATCACTAATTATTAGAGAAATGCAAATCAAAACTACAATGAGATATCACCTCACACCAGTCAGAATGGCCATCTTCACAAAATCTACAAACAATAAATGCTGGGGAGGATGTGGAGAAAAGGGAACCCTCTTGCACTGTTGGTGGGAATGTAAAGTGTTTCAGCCACTATGGAGAACAGTATGGAGGTTCCTCAAAACTAAAAATAGGACTACCATATGACCCAGAAATTCTACTCCTGGGCATATACCCAGAGAAAACCATAATTCAAAAAGACACATGCACCCAAATTTTCATTGCAGCACTATTTACAATAGCCAGGTCATGGAAGCAACCTAAATGTCCATCGACAGATGAATGGATAAAGATGTGGTACATATATACAATGGAATATTACTCAGCCATAAAAAGGAACAAAATAGTGTCATTTGCAGAGACATGGATAGACCTAGAGACTGTCATCCAGAGTAAAGTCAGAAAGAGAAAAACAAACATTGTATAATATTGCTTGATGTGGAATCTAGAAAAATGGTATAGATTAACTTATTTGCAAAGCAGAAATAGAGACACAGATGTAGAGAACAAACTTATGGATACCAAGGTGGGGAAGGGGAGGGTAGGATGAATTGGGAGATTGGGATTGACATATATATACTACTATGTATAAAATAGATAACTAATGAGAACCTACTGTATAGCACAGGGAACTCTACTCAATGCCCTATGGTGACCTAAATGGGAAGAAAATCTAAAAAAGAGGGGATATATGTATACATGTAACTGATTCATTTTTCTATACAGCAGAAACTAACACAACATTGTAAAGTAACTACACACCAATAATTTTTTTGAGTGAAAGGATAGGTACTTTCTATCAGCCACATTGAAAAAGTTTGATGGTAATTGGAAGGATGGAGGGAAGACCATTGTAAGAGGGAGAAACAAAGTCAATCATGAGTTTAACATAAATAAGATGCTTATGGGCCAAAGAGAAGAGAACAGTGAAATGTGAAAATCAGAGATGTAGGAAGTAAAGGCAATGATGCAGGAAGAAAGGTGCCCCAAAGATGGAGAGAATGGATGAGCCAGCTGTCAAGAAAGGAGAAAAGACAGACCAATGATAAGATTGAGTTGTGGTCCCCAACCTGATACCTACGAAAGCAGCAATGGGGATCTGAGGAACGAATTCCAGTATGCCAGCAAGTCTAACAGATATTACACATTTGCACTTATCAGTCTGAACACAAACAAATGATTTCTTTCCTTTTCACTGGAATCCTATCAGTCCATTTTGTAACACTGATTATCTCATGCAGACAGGAAGCTCTGAGAGGAAGTTAAGTTTGTCTTGGGTTAGCCAAAAGAAAGGGATCACTAATTATCATTTTTTGAATGCTGCCTTTAATCATAATCTTCCAAAACATACACCAATGGTAGGGGATAAGATAAGGGGGTCCCTCTGAGCAAAACAATTACTGTCATTAGAATTAAAGACTGTATCAGCAGAATTTTAGAAATTCACAGAATACAATCAGATATTAGATATCTACAAATGTTGTGACCAGGAAAATAGACTATCAAGCAGTAATTAGTTAAATCCAGTCTAGTAGTGAAGCAACCTGGGTGGATGAGTGCGGACCTAAGTTAGACTAGGGAAGGTCAAACCAAAGGACGGAGACTATAAAATCATTCCATGTGAACATGTGGATTTGGAGACGTTACTGGCACAGCAACAATGGAGGAGAGGTCCATGTGTCCCTCACAGTTTGAGGGAAAAAAAAAAAAAAAATCAGCCTGAACATTCATACCTCTTGACCTCAAGAACTAACAGAATGATTGATGGTAGAATGACTTCCTTGGTGGGTAAACACCTGTTAAGCCTAAGCTTAGAAAGACATGGAAATAAGTCATAAATCAAATATGTCCAATATTTTTATGTTTGATATTTAAAGTGTTTATTTTGTTAAGGAGTGTGACATATTAGCTAGCAAGCATCGTGATTCCAATGTAAATTATGTGATTGAGTAACTGAGACTTGTGATTTCAAGTTAAAAAGGTATGGCAGAACCTTCGCTAAGTCTGTTACAGTATTGGAATGTTTAGTAGAACTTAAGTTTCACCAGGTTTATACATTTAATTTATTAGATTTATAAGAATTAAGAAAATTTTGTTTGTTAGGCAGGCAAATGAGGTCTTAAAGAAAACAGGATATTAAAATTATTAATGCATTAAAATGTTTAGGATAATTTCATTAGCTAAATGAGGCCAAACTGTAACCAACAGATTCCTTATAAGTTATTATTAACATTTATAAATTTAGAATTGAATAATAAGGTTTGTGAGTTAAACTTAAAAGTTTAAGGAAAAACTAGGTTTTTGCGCTTATAACTTTAATATTAATGTTTAAATGGCTAGCAAATACAAATACTTTGGGGGAGCGCAAAAGTCCCATCAAGGATATCAAAAAACTTATATGAACATGGATCACAGATATGGAAGGTTCTCGACATCTAGATATGGAGGTTCTAGAGGTCTAGAACCTACATGTCAAGCACCTACCGCATGCCACCACGGGGGAAACAAAGGTACAGATACATAAGACAACACGGTGGGGAAGACAGAAGCACAGATGGCCAACTGCAACATGAGTGAGAAAAGTACCTCAAAAGAGGAAGGGCCAGGATGCGGGGAGCACGGCACACCGAGCCCCAGTGAGGGTTAGAGAAGGTTTCCCTGGAGAGAGCTTCTGAACCGAGCCAATGCAATGTGATGGAGCGCCACCTAGAACAGTGGCTGGTAAGGGTCTCCATCATAGCAAACCAGGTTATTGTCTACATAGAAAGAGGCAAAGGAGGTGGTTTTAATTGCTCAAGAATAGAGGTCTGAAACTGCTGCCACAGCAGAATCTAGAAGAATGAAAGAGAAGTTGCTGCAATGAAGCCAGGCTGCATTGCATGAAACTGGAGTTTTCTCCATCTACACAGGGATATTCTTTCTGCTGGCGGGGAGCTCATTATTACGCCACTAGCAGTACTCAGCTGCATGCCTATGTGAACCAGGAAGAATCTAGAACCAATCTGGAAGAAGCTGGAACCAGTCTACTAAAGAGAGGAATTTCCAGATTGACAATGAAGGAGAGTTCATGCGCTCAGATTATTAAACCTCAGTGGCACTTCAGAGTCTGTAGTCTTGTGTTTTCAATCCTGGCTACACTTCAAAAAAAAAATTATAGATACCAAAGCCCCACCCCAGACCTGCTGTATCATACTCTCTGGGGGTTGGAGTCCCAGAATATGTATATGCGTTTACTTTGTTATGGTGGGTTTTAGTAATAGCAGCAGCAGTCACACGTTCGCTGTTAAAATCTCAAACACCCCAAGAATATAAAGTAAGGAGAGAAATCTCTCTTCTTCACCTTCCCTAACCCCAGTGGGATTTATCCTTCAACAGGTATGAGTGAGTGTGTGTGTGTGTGTGTGTGTGTGTGTGTGTGTATTTTAAAGGCTCCCCAACTAATGGACAAATAGATGTGTTAATGGGTGGTGGGTGAAAATTCTTGCTACATTTCTGTATGTTTTAAGACTTTTGTAATTAAGTGGCCAGGAAACAAAAGCTCTCCAAATGATTAGAATGCACAGCCAGCGTTGACAACCACTGGTCTAAGCCATAATCCAAGTTTACAAATGAGAGAACTTTAGGCTGTAGAGGTAAAGTTACCTGCCCGAAACCTAACAGGGTGGAAGCAGAGTCAGCCCACGAACCTGGACCTTCTGACTTTGTCTGCTGTTCTTTCCAACACAGCCTGCAGTCTCCAACAGAAGAGGCAGCCCCAAAACAGATCAGGAAAGGCAGCTTATGGAAGTTGCCTTTTTTGGACTTCAAATGACTGGGATTTTTGTGTTTGATTCCTCCTTGTGGCAGAAGACAACACTAAATATTCTAGAACTAAGCTACTATAATCTTTATTTTGTATTTAAGTGGGTTAAATTACACTCATCTACCTTACCGATTCACGTTGCCTTCAAGCACTTTAAGACTTGAGAAAACTCAAGCACACATTCACCCTCGTCCATCAAAACTCCTTGCTGTGGCAAAGAAGGAGGAAAAGGACATTTTCAAAAATTTTAAGCATTGTCTTCTAAAATCAGTGAGGGAACCTCACAATGTGATGACAGTGCAAGAACATTCCTGATCATAAGTGAATATCAAGACAGTGAATCGCAACTGCTGAATGGGGGATATTAGTATGAGTGAAAGGTTGGAAAATAATCTTTACAGATGCTAAAATTTGTTTTGGAGGAGGAAGTGGAAAGATAAGGTTTAAATTTATAAATGTGAATTCCAAGAAAAAACCTAACAAAACAATGGCACTGTTTATTGCCAAGTTTTATATGCAACAGAGGCAACTTTTTCCTTTTCCCACATAAAGTTTAGAAAAAGTCTAACTTACAGAATCCCTTTTTAGAACAACCCAAATATTAGGGAAACTGAAAGTTAGGGCTGCATCTGCCAGCCTAGGAGTATTCTGGGAGCTGCCTCTTTCTTATAGCTTTTTGTTCTTCCCAGCAGTCAGTTCAAAATATAAATAGGGACATAGAAATCAGGAGACCTAGTTTCTAGTCCTAGCTTTGTCACTAAATTGTTTCTTTACCTGCAAAAATGGTGACTAAATGGTCTTTCAGGTGCCTTAGAGCTCTAAAACTGGATTGAACATCTGCGTGTTCCATCTAAGCCATTTGGTAAGCAGTGTCCCCAGAGGATTAGCTTAAATACCACTACCTGGATATTCCTCTCATATGTTATCATTCTTGCTCATCTTCCTTTCATCCCCAACCAGTCCTTAAATGTAGTCTGCAAAAAAAATGTTACCTCCAAAGGAAAAGGCCAGGAATTACTTGAAAAGACATTCACTTTTCCTTTTTTGATTAGTATTTGTAAAAGAAATAAAGGCAAAAAGTCCAGTGACCAGTAGGTGGGCCCTGAAGATGACGGGGATTTTTTTTTAAACTTAATTCTTAGAACTAGCTCTTAAAGGCTACCAGTATTTTTATGTTAAATTCAAAATGCCCCTTCACATTAAAAGTCTCCTTGTCCACCAAGGGGGGAAAACCGCGGTGGGGTGGGGATGGTGGTGTGCTGAATTGGGTGATTGAGATTGACATGTATACACTGATGTGTATAAAATTGATGACTGATTAAAAAAAAACAAAAACAAAATAGTACAGAAAAAAAAAAAATGTCTCCTTGTCCAAACACGGTCCATAAAAGGTATCAACACTTTCCACCAATTATACTACAGCCTGTTCCCCTCAACCCTTGCAGTGAAAAGTCTAGAAAGAAAAGTAAACTAAAGTGGCAAAGCCCCATCTTCCCAGTCATTTCTGGTGCCAAGAGTCCCTGGGGCGATTTTAAACCAAACCGTTAACTTCTAGGAGCTCTGGGGTGGGTCTGGGTAGCTGTAGAGTGCTCTCAGGAGTTGCTTCTGACCGCCTCAACTCCAGCCACCACTCTACTCACTATCAAGAACAGACTGGGAAATCTGAGCACCCAGGACACAAGGACATGCCCAGAACAGGCTTGGGGGTCCTGGGTCTACCCATTCCTGGCTGTGTAACCTAAACACGTTACTTAACTCTCGGTGTCTCCACTTACCCTCCTGTACAATGGGCACCATACTGCTACCTTATAAGGTTTTTGTTTTTTTTTTTTCCTTATAAGGTTTTATGAAGATTAAGGGAACCAATTCATGAATGAATAGCATCTGGCATATAGTAAGCACTCAGTGAGTGTTAACTATTATTGTCATTTAACCTTCTGGCTCCTTTTCTCAGTGCTGCCTATATTCATCAATTGGTAAGAAAAGTCTGTGGTTATAGTACAGATTATAAAGATGTCTAAAAACACAGCTGGGAGAAAGCCACTCATTTTTTTTCCTTAACAAGCAAAAAGCCCAAATGTCAGAACACAATCAGAAAAAAATCTGTACTAATTGTTAGCAGCTCCACCCCTGGAGCAGTCACTAACAAGCACATGAGCATCGTTTTCTCACTCCTTTACTATATTCCAGGCACTATGTTGAGACATTTACATGTATTATTTTGTTTAATACTTAAATCAACACTATGGTGGGGACCAGTATTATTTTCACTTTTCAGGTGAGGTACCTGAAATTCTTGAGAGGACTGACAATTCCCCCAAAGTCACATAATTATGACTGGCTGGATCTAGGAATCCAGCCCAGATCTGTTTGATGACAAACGCTGAACTCCCAACCACTGCCAAGTATCATTTGTACCCTACTTTGATAAAGGATATACAGGAACTAATAATAAAAGAGAGGCATCCACATGCACATGGATCAGTCTTGTCTTAAATGAGAGGGTTTCACTTTGAGTCTCCTGTCTCCTGATCTCAAACTCGCCTGCACAGTCTACATCTCATTTTTAAGGAATACATTTCCAAGGAGCTGCACTTCCAGCAATCACTCCTTTGAGGAAGGAAAAATACTTCTCTATATATTTGAAAGACTGCTATTTTAATGTGTTCAGTTTTTCACTCAGACAGCCCTAAACAAACATTCTTTAAATGCAAATTTGTAAAGCAAGGTGTTGTTATATACAATTTTTTAAATTAGAGGGGGAAGGAGGAAGATGGTGATGTCATCAGGCTTTGAATTGTCTCTTTCTCAGATTACAACTCACTCTTTGCCTCAAAGAAGCACAATAAAAGGTAACCCCTGCCCCACTCTTGGAGATCTTTAGACTGAAACACAGCTTGGAGGAGAGATTACACTGGATTTTCAAAATGAACTCTATACAATCATTTGTCTTCAACTGAAATTCCCCTAGGCAGTTACGTTATTCCCTACTTTTTATTTTCATTTATGAGATTGTCCAAAGAAAACTAAATTGGTTTTGCTACAGGGAAGGCAGCGGTACAGGCGGTGCAGCGTACATACGCACTTCCCAAATGTCAGTTACAGAGTGATGTTGCTCTATTTCCTACTAAGTCTTTTCATATATTTGGATGTTTAACCTCTACTCACTAAGGAATACGGTAATCAAAACACTCAGGTGTTACCTTCTTCAGGGACATAATCAAGATGTTGGTCTCTTTTCCTATTCAATTATTTATACCCTGTGACCTAAAAAATTATTAGGTTGCTCCAGTCTCTTTGTTACAGAATGCTGTTGATGCAATTCAGCACTCATTTAAGGAGGTCAAAAGTTAGACATAATTTGCTTTGGGTTTAGTTTCTGGCTATTCTTAAGATTTCATTAAAATAGATCTTAGAGTTTAATATTTTTGAATGTTATAATTATTTAAGTTCCTTTTCTCAAACAAAGATTCACTAGACTAGTTTTATTGAGAGGATTAAACCACGCAGGACATAGAGGCAGTTATGTTTTTCCAAGTCAGACTCTAGAACGGGTTTGGCAGATTTCTTCTATAAAGGGCCAGAGAATAAATATTCTCAACTCTTCAGGCCATATAGTTTCTGTTGCAACTACTCAGCTCTGCTGTGGTAGCATGAAAGCAGCCATAGCCAATATGGAAACAAATAAGCATGACTGTTCTATTAAGAGTTTATAGAGCCAGGCAGTGGGCCGAATGTCGTCCACAGGCCAGCCTGCCAACCCTCCCTAGATCATACCAAGGGGCTGAGTTTCTAAGGGTAGCTGATCTGTGTGGTATCGCAAACGAGGATATTTAAAAACAGTGATTTGGGTGCTATATCATTATTCATTTTAGTGTACTTTTATGTTTTATGCACTTGTCTGCATATCTGTTATATTTCATGATAAAGTTAGGGCTTGTTTGGTTTTTTTAAGTGACCAAGGGATCCAGGGAAGCTGGTGGGTCAAGGCTGAGAGGCAGGATACAAAAGGAAATTTCCTGGATAGTTCAAAGATTTTCAGAGATTGAGACATTTTGGAGTTGGAAGAAACTTAATATAGTCCAACTTCCTCCCGATGGAGGAATTCCTTTTGCAATGTCCCTGGTGGGTGTTCAGTTAACCTCTGAGGGACTATGTCTAGGGCTGGGTTAGAGGGCAAGATTACCTTTCTATAAAGCAAGATTGGCCCTCTATTTCACTCAATAAATAATCCTGTGGACACCAAAAGCAAAGGCAACAAGAACAAACAAGTGGGACTACATCAAACTAAAAAGCTTCTGCACAGCAAAGGAAACCATCAACAAAATGAAAAGGCCACCTATTGAATGGGAGAAAATATTTGCAAATCATGTATTTGATAAGGGGTTAATAGCCAAAAATATATGAAGAACTCATACAACTCAATACCAAAAAACCCCCAATATCCCAATTTAAAAATGGGCAAGAGGAACTGAATAGACACTTATCCAAAGAAGACATACAAATGGCTAACAGGTACATGAAAAGGTATTCAACATCACTAATCAGGGAAATGCAAATCAAAACCACAATGAGATATCACCTCACACCTGTTAGAATAGCTATCAATAAAAAGACGAGAGATAACAAGAGTTGGCCAGGATGTGGAGAAAAGGAAGCCTTGTATACTATTGGTGGGAATGTAAGTTGGTGCAGCCACTATGGAAAACAGTATGGAGGTTCCTTAGAAAATTAAAACTAGAACTGCCATATGATCAGCAATCTGGGTATATATCCAAAGGAAATGAAAATAAGATATCAAAGAGGAATCTGCACTCTTCTGTTCATTGCAGCATTATTCACAATAGTCAAGTGAAGAGGTTCTTGGACCCAATTCCAATGTGTGTGTGTGGAGGCTTCCCCACACCAATAAACCTGAAACCAACACAACATTTTTGGTCAACTATACTCCAATACAAAATAAGAATTTAAAATTAAAAAAAATTTTTTTAATTAAAAAAACAATTCTCAGACACAGCAGAGTGCCTGAGAATTCAATTTGATTCAATTGTTTTTTGAATTTTATTTTATTTTATTTTTTATACAGCAGGTTCTTATTAGTTATCTGTTTTATACATATTAGTGTATATATGTCAATCCCAATCTCCCAATTCAACCCACCACCACCAACCCTCCCCCACTTTCCCCGCTTGGTGTCCATACTTTTAGTTCTCTACATCTGTGTCTCTGTTTCTGCCCTGCAAACCGGTTCATCTGTACCATTTTTCTAGATTCCACATATATGCATTAATATATGATATTTGTTTTTCTCTTTCTGACTTACTTCACTCTGTATGACAGTCTCTAGGTCCATCCACATCTCTACAAATGACACAATTTCGTTCCTTTTTATGGCTGAGTAATATTCCATTGTATATATGTACCACTCAATTCGATTTTGATTCTATCTACTGGGAGATAGAATCAGGTTCCCACGGGTAAAGGGCTCAGTCCCACGAGACTGCCCTCCATTTCAGATGCCAACTGCGAGCCCAAGTTGTCACCTGTGCTTCTGACCAACTGCCTACCAGCAGAGGTTCCAATGATGCCCTCCTTGACTTTGATTACTTCACTAGAACAGCTCACAGAACTCAAACATTTTACTTACTAGATCACTGGTTTATAAGGATACAACTCTAGAACAGCTAGAGGGAAAAGATGCACAGGGCAAGGAGTGAGGAAAGGGCATGGAGCTTCCATGCCCTCTCCAGGCGTGCCATTCTCCTAGCACCTCCACCTGTTCACCAACGTGGAAGCTCTCTGAACCCTGTCCTCTCTGGTTTTTATGGAGGCTTCATTACATAGGCATGACTGATTAAGTCATTGGCCATTGGCAATTGACTCACCCTTCATCTCCTCTCTCCCCCTTGGAGGTGGAGGGGGGAGAGAGGAGACAAAGTTCCAACCCTCTAGTCACATGATTGGCTCCTCTGGCAACCAACCTCCATCCCTAGTTGCTTTCCAAAAGACACGTTGATCACTCTCATCCGTTAGGAAATAACCAAAAGTTTTAGGAGCTTTGTGCCAGAAATGGGGATGAGGACCAAATATATATTATAAATCACAATATCACATCAAGATATGGAAACAACCTAAGTGTCCATGAATGGATGAATGGATAAAGAAGATGTGGTAGGGCTTCCCTGGTGGTGCAGTGGTTAAGAATCCACCTGCCGCAAGACGGGAATAAAGACACAGACCTACTAGAGAATGGACTTGAGGATATGGGGAGGGGGAGGGGTAAGATGTGACAGGGTGAGAGAGTGGCATGGACATATATACACTACCAAATGTAAAATAGATAGCTAGTGGGAAGCAGCCGCATAGCACAGGGAGATCAGCTCGGTGCTTTGTGACCACCTAGAAGGGTGGGATAGGGAGGGTGGGAGGGAGGGAGACGGAAGAGGGAAGAGATATGGGAACATAGGTATATGTATAACTGATTCACTTTGTTATAAAGCAGAAACTAACACACCATTGTAAAGCAATTATACTCCAATAAAGATGTTTAAAACAAAAACAAAAACAAAAACAAAACTAAGCACCCCTGCAGCCCAGAGCCACTCTCGCCTTCTGAGACGGACAGCATTCTGCCTATGGAATGTGTATTCCTCTCTAAATAAACCTGCTTTCACTTTAAAAAAAAAAAAAAAAGAATCCACCTGCCAATGCAGGGGTCACAGGTTCGAGCCCTGGTCCGGGAAGATCCCACATGCCACAGAGCAGCTATGCCCGTGCACCACAACTACTGAGCCTGCACTCTAGAGCCCGTGAGCCACAACTACTGAGCCCATGTGCCACAATTACTGAAGCCTGCGTGCCTAGAGCCCATGCGCCACAACAAGAGAAGCCACCGCAATGAGAAGCCCGTGCACCACAACGAAGAGTAGCCTCCGCTCACAGCAACTAGAGAAAGCCTGTGTGCAGCAATGAGGACCCAACGCAGCCAAAAACTAAATAAATAAAATAAATAAATTTTTTTAAAAAGATGTGGTATATATATATATATACACAGTGGAATGTTATGCATCCATAAGAAAGGAAATCCTACCATTTGCAACAACATGGATGGACCTTGAGAGCATTACTTAAGTGAAATAAGCCAGACAAAGACAAATACCACATGGTATCACTTTTCTAACAGTAGAAAACTGCTTGCTGGGGTGGGGGGGTAGGGGAGAATAGGAAGAGGTTGGTAAAAGGGTACAAACTTTCAAAAATAAATAGGTAACTAGATAGTCTTGTACAATGACCAAGTTCAATTAATATGAAAAAGAATATATATGTGTAACTGAATCACTTTGTTGTACATCAGAAACTAACACAACACTGTAAATCAACTATACTTCAGTAAAAAATAAATAATGTTTGGCTCTATATAAACAAACATGCAAGTCATTGTCAGTCTCTTAAGAAGCTTACAGTCTAATGAAAGGAATAAGACAGGACACAAATTATAACAAAAGATAGAAAAAAATCAGAAATTTATTATGACTTAAAGACAAATAACCCAATTCAAATATGGGGGAAGGGGACTTCCCTGGCAGTCTAGTGGTTAAGACTCCTTGCTTACACTGCAGGGGGCACGAGTTCACTCCCTGGTGGGGGAACTAAGATCCCACATGCCTCATGGGACGGCCAAAAAAAAACAAACAAAATAAAAACAAATACCGGGGAAGGACTTGAACAGGCACTCCAGACGTATGAAGAAATGTTCAACCTCATTAGTAACAGAAACACATAGTACAACCATAAGGTACCATGTCACATCCATCAGTATAGCAAACCGCAAAAGTTAAGACAATTTCAGACATCAGCAAGGATGTAGTACTAGGACACTCAGGATTGTTGTGGGAATTGCGTTTATATATGTCAGGTGCTTAGAGCTCTGCCAGGCACACAGTCAATACTACGTGAGTTAGCTATCAGTCATCATCATCATCATGAGTGGCACTGAAATTATAATGCACTGATGGTGGAAGAGTAAATTGATACAACCAATGTGGAAATCAGTTTGGCCTTTAATACAACTGAGCAGGTTCATACCCTATGGCCCAGCAATTCCACTTCTCTAGGTATAACCCTAGAGAAACTCTTGTACCTAAAGACATGCAAGATAATTCACAGCAAAGTTGTTTTCAGTAGCCCCAAACTGGAATTATGAAAGTGCCCATAAATGGTGGAATGCATCAATGTGTTGGGTATATTAATACACTGGAATACCACATAGCAGAAATGAATTACACTTGTCTACAATGCAGATGAATCTCATCCGATTTATTCTGAAGTGAGAAAGTCTTAATATATTGTATGATGCTGCTTACATAAAATTCAAAAATATAAACTATATTGTTGAAGGAAACAAATGTAGAGCAAAACTATAAGATAAGACAGGAAAATGAGAAACCCTAAATTTAGGGGAGTGGTTGCCTATAATATGGAGAGAAGAAAATAGGATCGGGGAGAGACCACAGGAGCACTCAGAGACAATGCTCACCTTCTTTTGTTTAAGCTGGATGGTGTATAAACAGGTGTTTGAGGTTGTGTGATCCTTTATATCTTACGTACACTTTATGAATATTTTATATCTATTCCATAATTAATAAAAACCTATTTTAAAAAAGAATTAAAGGAGAAGGAGAGGATACTTCTGACAGAAACTGGAGAGGTTGGTCACCATGGCAAATAGAATTCTTCTTTTGTATCAACTAGTTGGTAGCAGTTTACTGAAGCACTGCCATAGGACTCTACAGCTGCATCAGACTCCAAGGGAAAAAGGAACCTGCAACCAATTAGCAGTGTCTGCCCTGGTCATAGATCTCAGAAGGATCTGTCATCCCTGGGTTGAGGTCTTCCAACTTATTATGAGACACGGTCTCCCTGTGACTCAAATGTCAACTGTGCTGAGTGTTTAAAGAGATGCGGAGATTCAGGTGTGAGGGAATGCTGCATGCCAGAAAGAGGGGCAATAGTGGTACAAGCATTTAAAGAAAACCAAACAGCATCTTGGTTCTCCGCCAAAATCTGCTAGTTCTATTTTAACCCGTTCCTTTTCAGTAGAGTCAGTGGTATGGGGAGTGTTACAGGGTAAATTTTAAAATCACATAGATTTGGCTCTAAAATGTGTATTTTTAAGATAGGCATAGCCAATGATTTAAGAATTCTCAGCAACTTAAACCAATAGCTTAAGTTTAGATTCTGGATGCCCATCCTCCCTCCCACTGTGTCCTAAGAGCTAGGCTCTGAGTTATGCCTGAGATGTAAAACAAAACAGTCCCTGCCCACCCACACACACAAGACACGGCCTCCTGCACTCTGTGAACTATGACATCTGTGGCTCTCTAGTGCCTTTTGATATCATCTACACCATCACTCCTGCCACAGAGAAGGGGTCAAATATGAGCCAGCACGTCCCAGCCACAAGTCCTTCCTACCTCCTTCAATGCAAGAGCTGATGTGAAGCCCTTACAGTGCAATTGGCAGAAAGTTTCTTTACTCTGACTGTCTTGGTTTTTATAATCATTTCCAAATGAACATTTATGTTTTTAGTTATTCTGTCCTGCCTAATTCCAAGAAGGCTGTGGGTGCTTACAAGATATAATATGGCTCTTAAGATAGAAACAAAATCAAAACTCATGTAATGGGAGGAAGAAGAATCTGAAATTCTAAAGCCAGTAATTTTCAAAGTTTAGTGTGCCTAAGAATAACCAGTGTTCTATCTAAAATGCAGATTTCCAGGCCCAGGATCCAAGAGATCTCCATCAGTAGATCTAGGGTGAGGTCCAGAGTCCATATGAATTGCATTCCAAGTGATTCTGATGCTAATAGTCTAAGGAGAGCTTTTTTTTTTTTTAAACAGTCTGCATGGTTTAGTATATATCTCATGTAATTCTCAAAACAATCCCATGGGGGTACTATTATTATTCCTGTTTTTTAATGCAATTTTTGAAGGTTATACTCCATTCACAGTTATTACACTCCATTCAGTTATTACAAGATATTGGCTATATTTCCTGTGTTGTATAATACATCCTTGTAGCCTATATTACACCCACTCCCCCACCCCTATATTACCCTCCCTGCCCCCCCAACTGGTAACCACTAGTTTGTTTTCCGTATCTGAGTCTGCTTCTTTTCTGTTATAGTCACTAGTCCGTTAAATTTTTTAGATTCCATGTATAAGTGATATCATACAGTATTTGTCTTTCTCTGACTTACTTCATTTGGCATAATGCCCTCCAAGTCCATCCATGTTGCTGCAAATGGAAAAATTTCATTCTTTTTTATGGCTGAGTAGTATTCCATTGTATATATATAGACCCATGCACTTATGGTCAATTAATCTACAACAACGGAGGCAAGAATATACAATGGAGAAGAGACAGTCTCTTCAATAAATGGTGCTGGGAAAACTGGACAGCTATATGTAAAAGAATGAAATTAGAACATTTTCTCACAGCATATACAAAAATAAACTCAAAATGAATTAAAGACCTACATGTAAGACTGGATACTATAAAACTCCTCTAGGAGAACATAGGCAAAACACTGACATAAATTGCAGCAATATTTTTTTTGGATTTGTCTCCTGAAGTAAAGGAAGTAAAAGCAAAAATAAACAAATGGGACTGATTAAATTTAAGGAGAGCCCTCTTAACACTGACACTGGCTAAAATACTTACTATACAGTTAAGCTCTGAGTTTCTTGGCACCCAAAGCAAAAGGGGGTAACCATGTATTACATAACCATCACTATATTTATTCAGAGAGACAAACATTTTATAAATTCTAAAGGTAACATGTGTTTTTATTACTGTCTGCGTCACGATCCCTACGCTGAATTATTTAAAGTCTGTAAATGTTATCTCCTGAAAGTTTAGACAACTTGGTTGAGAAAAAAGCTTTGTGCAAAAACAAATAATGCTCAATAAAATTCTAAGTTCATTATATTCCTGGAAATGTGTTAAACCAACAGCCTATAACTAACTGTTACAATTCTGTCTGACTCCTAAGCCTCCCCAAGTGATGGCTTTGATGTTAATTATTTGTGGACAAAGAATGTCACCTGCCATATCAGTAGACAAAGGATGTTAACAGCCATCAAGCCGTCAGCCACTGCAGCCACTCCCACCTGTATACCTTGAGGGTATCCAGGATGAGAAGAACAGCATACTGGCCGTACATGGATAAGGTACATATCAAAGGAATGATTTCAATGAGCCCAGACTCTTGCATCTTCCCATACATAAAAAAGCACTGAATTCATTAACTTGAGACGTCTGGTTTTCTTTAATTAACAGTACTCTTTTGACGTTCTAACTACCTGGCTTTTGTTGCAAAACTCTCATATATCGTGGCTCCACCCTTACCTCTTCGGAGCAGTCCCTCAGAGCTATCTGATAGGCTGCCTCGGGGACTTAAGTCCTCAGAAAGTCGACTGAATAAAACATAATTCTCAACTTTTATCTTGTGCTTTTTTTTCCCCAGTCGACATATTTAAGTTCAAGTAAATTAACATAGCCCTACCACAGAGCTATAAGGTAGGAAGCTAAGAGATCATATTAGACGTGGGAGTGAAATTATTATTCTAGGATGTATCTGTACTTGATTATGTCCAAAAAAGCTAACAAAGATTTCCTAGGAATAATCTACAATCCAGATGACCTGCCTGTCTATGATAAAGATTCTTTATATTTGTATATCCCTTTACAGTTCATATCAAGATTTCCCAAATTCATTTAAGCACCACCACAACCCTGTATGCAAATTTCTAACAACCTTGCATCACAAATAGGGAAACTAGGCTCTGAGATGCTAAGGGAGCTGCCTATGGGCAACAGCTGGTAAGGGAAGAGGCAAGAATAAAACCCCAGGGTATCCTTTTCTACCCAGTGGGATAACCACACTATATACTCATTGTTAGATCACTAACATAACAAAATACTAACATAATAGTTGTGGTTTTTATTATCTTCATGAATGTGGTGCTCTAAGGACATGGTGCTTCAAGGACAAAGGATGACCCTGCCTGAAAAAGTTTCAGCATTAAAACCACCTACCGGGACTCTTAAATCGCCCTCCCAACCATGTTGCAATGGTTACGAAATTCCTGAGCCAACCTGGGCAAAAGGACATGTCTGAAATAAGGAAAGATATCTGGCCAGTCCCACTCCCACCCTATAGAAGGAAGGTATATGTGCCTCAACCAATCAGTAAACGAAATTTTCACCTCGGACCATTCCTTTGTTTCCTGGCTATAAAAACTAATCAACAGCACATGTTGGGGCTCGACTCTCCCAGACAACTAGGAAGTTGGCCCGCTGTTCTGGCAGTGACTCTTCCTTCTAATAAATTCTGTCTTCTTTACATTCTGCCTTGTGTCTGGAAATTCTTTTCCAACCCGCCTTTGGACCACAACAATGAATATGCTATTAATCTCTCTGCATTATTTATTAAGAGGTCAGATCAATTGCAGGAGCCAGCTAGATCACAAGCTTCTTTCCTTTGTATTAAAATCACAAATGCATACCTCACAGGATATCCTTGCACCCTTGATGAGGAAAATAAGATTGATAAGGATGCCTAATTTTGTAATTAAGTGAATGCTATCCAAGAAAATTGATTTCAAAAGTCTTCCTTTGAGGGCTTCCCTGTTGGCACAGTGGTTAAGAATCCACTTGCCAATGCAGGAGACAAGGGTTCGACTGCTGGCCCGGGAAGATCCCACATGCCACAGAGCAACTAAGCCCATGCGCCACAACTACTGACCCTGTGCTCTAGAGCCCACGAGCCACAACTACGGAAGCCCGCGTGCCTAGAGCCCATGCTCCACAACAAGAGAAGACAGCGCAATGAGAAGCCCACGCACCATAATGAAAGGTAGCCTCCGCTCGCCGCAACTAGAGAAAGCCCACGCACAACAATGAAGACCCAAAGCAGCCAAAAATAAATAAAAATAAAAATAAAAATAAATAAATTTATTTAAAAAAAATCTTCCCTTGAGAAAGCAGGGATGTTTTGTAACAGGTTTAAAAATGACTGTGTGGGCATGAGGGGTGGAGCCTCGGGCACTCCAGGATCCTAACCGGGACAGGGCAGGATGGGTGCGTCAGCTGCTTCTTCTAGACACTAGGGAATGCAGCTGGACCTGGATCCAAAGCAGGCTCTCCATATCGACCAGGCCTGGAGGACAACGCCAAGCTGGAGGACCGGGCGGAGAGCAGAAGGCCGGCCACCCTGTGCCTCTGGATTGGAGATTTAACCCATTTACGTGTAAGCCATGCGGCTAGCAGGGTCTTGGTGCTCCGGCCGGGTGTGAGGCCTGAGCCTCTGAGGTGGGAGAGCCGAGTTCAGGATATTGGACCAGAGACCTCCCGGCCCCACGTAGTATCAATCGGCAAGAGCTCTCCCAGAGATCTCCATCTAAATGCTAAGACCAAGCTCCACTCAATAACCAGCAAGCTCCAGTGCTGGACACCCCATGCCAAACAATGAGCAACACAGGAACACAACCGCACCCATTAGCAGAGAGGCTGCCTAAAATCATAATAAGGTCACAGACACCCCAAAACACACCACCAGATGTGGTCCTGCCCACCAGAAAGACAAGAGCCAGCTTCATCCACCAGAACACAGGCAACAGTCCCCTCCACAAGCCACTGAACCAACCTTACCCACTGGGGGCACATACCAAAAACAACGGGAACTATGAACCTGCAGCCTGCGAAAAGGAGACTCCAAACACAGTAAGTTAAGCAAAATGAGAAAACAGAGAAACACACAGCAGATGAAGGAGCAAGGTAAAAACCCACCAGACCAAACAAAGGAAGAGGAAATAGGCAGTCTGCCTGAAAAAGAATTCAGAGTAATGATAGTAAAGATGATCCAAAATCTTGGAAATAGAACAGAGAAAATACAAGAAATGTTTAACAAGGATGTAGAAGAACTAAAGAGCAAACAAACAATGATGAACAATACAATACATGAAATTAAATACTCTCTAGAAGGAATCAATAGCAGAATACCTGAGGCAGAAGAACAGATAAGTGACCTGGAAGATAAAATAGTAGAAATAACCACCACAGAGCAGAATAAAGAAAAATGAATGAAAAGAACTGAGGATAGTCTCAGAGACCTCTGGGACAATATTAAATGCACCAGCATTCGAATTATAGGGGTCCCAGAAGAAGAGAATAAGAAAGGGACTGAGAAACTATTTGAAGAGATTATAGTCGAAAACTTCCCTAACATGGGAAAGGAAATAGTCAATCAAGTCAAGGAAGCACAGAGAGTCCCATACAGGATCAATCCAAGGAGAAACACACCAGACACATATTAATCAAACTATCAAAACTTAAATACAAAGAAAAAATATTAAAAGGAGCAAGCGAAAAACAACTAATAACATATAAGAGAATCCCCATAAGGTTAACAGCTGATCTTTCAGCAGAAACTCTGCAAGCCAGTGGGAGTGGCAGGACCTATTTAAAGGGATGAAAGGGAAAAATCTACAACCAAGATTACTCTACCCAGCAAGGATCTCATTCAGATTCGAAGGAGAAATCAAAAGCTTTACAGACAAGCAAAAGCTAAGAGAATTCAGCACCGCCAAACCAGCTTTACAACAAATGCTAAAGGAACTTCTCTAGGCAGGAAACACAAGAGAAGGAAAAGCCCTACAATAACAAACACAAAACAATTAAGAAAATGGTAATAGGACCATACATATCAATAATTACCTTAAATGTAAATGGATTAAATGCTCCAACCAGAAGACACAGACTGGCTGAACAGATACAAAAACAAGACCCGTATATATGCTGTCTACAAGAGACCCACTTCAGACCTAGGGACACATACAGACTAAAAGTGAGGGGATGGAAAAAGATATTCCATGCAAATGGAAATCAAAAGAAAGCTGGAGTAGCAATTCCATATCAGACAAAATAGACTTTAAAATAAAGACTATTACAAGAGACAAAGAAGGACACTACATCATGATCGAGGGATCAAACCAAGAAGAAGATATAACAATTGTAAATATTTATGCACCCAACATACGAACACCTCAATACATAAGGCAAATGCTAACAGCCATCAAAGGGGAAACTGCCAGTAACACAATCATAGCAGGGAATTTTAACACCCCACTTTCACCAATGGACAGATCATCCAAAATGAAAATAAGTAAGAAAACAGAAACTTTAAATGACACATTAAACAAGATGGACTTAATTGATATTTACACGACATTCCACCCAAAAACAACAGAATACACATTTTTCTCAAGTGCTCATGGAACATTCTCCAGGATAGATCATACCTTGGGTCACAAATCAAGCCTTGGTAAATTTAAGAAAATTGAAATCGTATCAAGTATCTTTTCTGATCACAACGTTATGAGACTAGATATCAATTACAGGAAAAAATCTCCTAAAAACAAAAACGCATGGAGACTTAACAATACACTACTAAATAACCAAGAGATAACTGAAGAAATCAAAGAGGAAATTAAAAAATACCTGCAAACAAATGACAATGAACACACGACGACCCAAAACCTATGGGATGCAGCAAAAGCAGTTCTAAGAGGGAAGTTTAGGGCAATACAATCCTACCTCAAGAAACAAGAAACATCTCAAACAACCTAAACTTACACCTAAAGCAATTAGAGAAAGAACCAAAAAAACCCAAGTTAGCAGAAGGAAAGAAATCATAAAGGTCAGATCAGAAATAAATGAAAAAGAAATGAAGAAAACAATAGCAAAGATCAATAAAACTAAAAGCTGGTTCTTTGAGAAGGTAAACAAAGTTGATAAACCACTTTTTATCTCATCAAGAAAAAAAGGGAGAAGACTCAAATCAATAGAATTAGAAATGAAAAAGGAGAAGTAACAACTGACACTGCAGAAATACAAAGGATCATGAGAGATTACTACAAGCAAGTATATGCCAATAAAATGGCCAACCTGGAAGAAATGGACAAATTCTTAGAAAAGCACAACCTTCCAAGACTGAACCAGGAATAGAAAATATAAACAGACCAATCACAAGCACTGAAATTGAAACTGTGATTAAAAATCTTCCAACAAACAAAAGCCCAGGAACAGATGGCTTCACAGGCGAATTCTATCAAACATTTAGAGAAGAGCTAACACCTATCTTTCTCAAACTCTTCCAAAATATAGCAGAGGGAGGAACACTCCCAAACTCATTCTACAAGGCCACCATCACCCTGATACCAAAACCAGACAAAGATGCCACAAAAAAAGAAAACTATAGGCCAATATCACCGATGAACATAGATGCATAAATCCTCAACAAAACACTAGCACACAGAATCCAACAGCACATTAAAAGGATCATACACCATGATCAAGTGGGGTTTATCCCAGGTATGCAAGGATTCTTCAATATACGCAAATCAATCAATGTGATACACCATATTAACAAATTGAAGGAGACAAACCATAGGATCCTCTCAATAGATGCAGAAAGAGCTTTCGACAAAATTCAACATCCATTTATTATAAAAACCCTCCAGAAAGTAGGCATAGAGGGAACTTACCTCAACATAATAAAGGCCATATATAACAAACCCACAGCCAACATCATTCTCAGTGGTGAAAAACTGAAACCATTTCCACTAAAATCAGGAACAAGACAAGGTTGCCTACTCTCACCACTATTATTCAACATAGCTTTGGAGGTTTTAGCCACAGCAATCAGAAAAGAAAAAGAAATAAAAGGAATACAAATTCGAAAAGAAGAATTAAAGCTGTCACTGTTTGCAGATGACATGATACTATACATAGAGAATCCTAAAGATGCCACCAGAAAACTACTAGAGCTTATCAATGAATTTGGTAAAGTAGCAGGATACAAAATTAATGCACAGAAATCTCTTGCATTCCTACACACTAACGATGAAAAATCTGAAAGAGAAATTAAGGAAACACTCCCATTTACCATTGCAACAAAAAGGATAAAATATCTAGGAATAAACCTACCTAAGGAGACAAAAGACCTGTATGCAGAAAATTATAAGACACTGATGAAAGAAATTAAAGATGATACAAATAGATGGAGAGATATACCATGTTCTTGGATTGGAAGAATCAACATTGTGAAAATGACTATACTACCCAAAGCAATCTACAGATTCAATGCAATCCCTATCAAACTACCACTGGCATTTTTCACAGAACTAGAACAAAAAATTTCACAATTTGTATGGAAACACAAAAGACCCCGAATAGCCAAAGCAATCTTGAGAACGAAAAATGGAGCTGGAGGAATCAGGCTTCCTGACTTCAGACTATATTACAAAGCTACAGTAATCAAGACAGTTTGGTACTGGCACAAAAACAGAAACATAGATCAATGGAACAGGATAGAAAGCCCAGAGATAAACCCACGCAATTATGGTCACCTTATCTTTGATAAAGGGGGCAAGCATATACAGTGGAGAAAAGACAGCCTCTTCAATAAGTGGTGCTTGGAAAACTGGACAGGTACATGTAAAAGTATGAAATTAGAACACTCCCTAACACCATACACAAAAATAAACTCAAAATGGATTAAAGACCTAAATGTAAGGCCAGACACTATCAAACTCTTAGAGGAAAGCATAGGCAGAACACTCCATGACATAAATCACAGCAAGATCCTTTTTGACCCACCTCCTAGAGAAATGGAAATAAAAACAAAAATAAACAAATGGGACCTAATTAAACTTAAAGCTTTTGCACAGCAAAGGAAACCATAAACAAGACCAAAAGACAACCCTCAGAATGGGAGAATATATTTGCAAATGAAGCAACTGACAAAGGATTAATCTCCAAGATTTACAAGCAGCTCATGCAGCTCAATAACAAAAAAACAAACAACCCAATTCAAAAATGGGCAGAAGACCTAAACAGACATTTCTCCAAAGAAGATATACAGATTGCCAACAGACACATGAAAGAAGGCTCAACATCATTAATCATTAGAGAAATGCAAATCAAAACTACAATGAGATATCATCTCACACCAGTCAGAATGGCCATCATCAAAAAATCTAGAAACAATAAATGCTGGAGAGGGTGTGGAGAAAAGGGAACACTCTTGCACTGTTGGTGGGAATGTAAATTGATACAGCCACTATGGAGAACAGTATGGAGGTTCCTTACAAAACTAAAAATAGAACTACCATATGACCCAGCTATCCCACTACTGGGCATATACCCTGAGAAAACCATAATTCAAAAAGAGTCATGTACCAAAATGTTCACTGCAGCTCTATTTACAATAGCCAGGACATGGAAGCAACCTAAGTGTCCATCATTGGATGAATGGATAAAGAAGATGTGGCACATATATACAATGGAATATTACTCAGCCATAAAAAGAAACGAAATGGAGGTATTTGTAGTGAGGTGGATGGAGTTAGAGTCTGTCATACAGAGTGAAGTAAGTCAGAAAGAGAAAAACAAATACAGTATGCTAACACATATATATGAAATCTAAGAAAAAAAAAATGTCATGAAGAACCTAGTGGCAAGACGGGAATAAAGACACAGACCTACTAGAGAATGGACTTGAGGATATGGGGAGGGGAAGGGTAAGATGTGACAGGGTGAGAGAGTGGCATGGACATATATACACTACCAAATGTAAAATAGGTAGCTAGTGGGAAGCAGCCGCATAGCACAGGGAGATCAGCTCGGTGCTTTGTGACCACGTAGAGGGGTGGGATAGGGAGGGTGGGAGGCAGGGAGACGCAAGGGGGAAGAGATATGGGAACATATGTATATGTATAACTGATTCACTTTGTTATAAAGCAGAAACTAACACACCATTGTAAAGCAATTATACTCCAATAAAGATGTTAAAAAAAAAAAAAAATTTTATGGCCAAGCAGAATCTTCAGAGATGGTTTTGGGGGGACACTGAGCCCCTCATTCTCCCCAGATTGCCGGCATTCTGACTAAAAGCAACTTTCCTTTCTACCAACATTTGTCTCTCTTCAGTATTGATTTTTGAGCGGCGAACAGCCGGACCTGATTCGGTAACAACAGTACTCAGAGGCAGCTTAGTTTACTCTTCAATGTGTCATTATCAGACATGCACTACTCTGATTTTTCTAAGGTCATCTGTCAAATCAGTTATGGAGCTGGGACTTAATTCAGAGCGCAACTCAAAGTCCAGACTTTCTAACATGTCCTTCTCCACAAAAGGCTTGATTTGCTATTCCCCCAGGACAAAGTGTTTCATTCCTCGGCTTTAAGAAAACTCAAGGTGTTGGGAGAATTTCATTTTCTCAGCACATTTAAGTAAATAAAGCCATGTGACACTTTTACTTTGATCAATGTCCTTCTCAGATGGGGTTTGCAAGGAGAAAGTGTTTTAACGGCTATAATGACAGTACCATCAAGCAAGCAGTACCCTTAACTCACCTGTCATCAGCAATGGCTACTGGACTCACCTCTTGTCACCTTCAATAAGAGTGTGACCAATAGTATTCGTTTCCACTTTATACATAATCAGTACTATTCCTTCTAGAACACACATTTGATTGAATGATGCCCCAAAGAAGCCTACGAACAAAAATGATCATCTAGTAATTACCCAGCCGTCCACGGGTGTCAGGAGGTTTTCCACAGTTTAAAAGCAGCCTGCGGCTGAGTATCAGATTTCCCTAGAGGCCTCTGATAACCAAATAGGACCCCAATCCTTGCTGCTTCTCCTTGAGATGCCCAACAGGTGGTCCTCAATTTAGGGAAAAAGCAGTTACTAGGGCTTTGTTTAGAACTCAGAACAAGCTCCCCATGTGACTAAGGAGCATGTATTTAGTTGTATATTGCCAGGAAATAGCACAAAGTCTGGTATGTACTCAGTGAATGTGGGGTGGATTGATAGACGTATGGAAGAAGTGGGGTTATAAGCCATGGTAAAATTCAAGGCCAGTTCACAAAAGCCCCCACGACTAAAATAAAGTGCCTGGACTTACATCCCTGAGAATAGACCACTGAGCACAGCAGCTCTTCAGTAAGAGCTGCCCATTTGAAAGTCGGGCATTTGTGAACAGCTGACTGGCTGGAGAAGAGAAACAGTGTGGACGTGGCTGGGGAGCTGGGCATGGAAGAGGATCACTTGGGTTGGCTTGGGTAATAAATATCCTCAGGGGCACTTATTCCTTAGTGTGAATTAGCCGTGTTTGTTCAAGCTTTCTCCTTGGTGGAGATACGCCCATTTTATTTCTGTTATGGCTGAACTGCTTTAAGATTGTAAACTCTAAGTCTACTAAGTCAGAAAGAGCCTTAGTCGAGGTGGCAACTTGAGCATGGCTCCATGACTGAGTAGGTTCTGCGAAGGGGCTGGGAAGCAGAGATGCCCCACAGAGCAGAGCCAGGAAGCTCAGTGTGGAACAAAGCTCTTTAAACTAAGAAGAGGATAGTCTGTCCGAAGCTGGTGGAGGGACAGTGCCACCAGGCCTGTGGGTTTCCAGTAAGTGGTGCAGACCCTTGTGGCCACGTGGACTCCAGCAAAACTAGGCTCCCATGTTTATACTGAACAAAAGTCACAGAAGACAAACTCCCCCCACTGTAGCACGCTGCACCCAAAATACTCCAGGCAGGACTTCCCTGGTGGCGCAGTGGTTAAGAATCTGCCTGTCAATGCAGGGGACACAGGTTCGTGCCCTGGTCTGGGAAGATCCCACATGCCGCGGAGCAACTAAGCCCATGTACCACAACTACTGAGCCTGTGCTCTAGAGCCCGTGAGCCACAACTACTGAAGCCCACGCACCTAGAGCCTGTGCTCCGCAACAAGAGAAGCCACCGCAGTGAGAAGCCTGCGCACCGCAACGAAGAGTAGCCCCCGCTCGCCGCAACTAGAGAAAGCCCATGCACAGCAACGAAGACCCAACGCAGCCAAAAATAAATAAAATTTTTAAAAAACAATATACTCCACGCAAACCAAGCAGGAATGGTTTAGAACTCCTTTTTGTACCCAGGTGAAGCTGGTTCAAATCCCTGCTCACCCACTTACTGTGGTATATGTCTTAGGCAAGTTATTTAATCTCACTGAGACATTGTTCTTAAAGATGAGGAATCTATCTAATACACTACTTCAAAAGGCCGTTCTGAAGACTAAATGGAAAAATGGATTCATCTGACAAGTATCCATTGGGCACCTATCATGTTCTAGGTTTTCATGCTGGGGACTCAGCAGTGAACAGAGTAAAAACTCTCTGCCCTCATGGAAACTGCATCAGCCACGGCACAGAGTGGGTATTCAGGACAGTCAATACCAGAACTACTTTTTGGTCTAAGACCTCATCCAGAGAGAAATAAGGAGCAAGTTCTAGAAGGGTCTGGACATTCCACCAGCAGAGCTGGACTTGCCTGACCACGGTCTCACCTAGTGTTGAAGATGAACACTTAACCTCCCCAACCTCAAGTCTCTAGGTTTCCATGTAGAGGACTTTCTAAAATAACTGACATTTCTGATATTCTATTCCTCTCCAAGGGAGCCATGTTTTTCAGTTGGGAAAAGGTAATCTGGCTGGAAGTCAAAAGCACTAGAGACTCTGGGCCCCTTTCTTCCCTCTCCACCTGGACCGGCACAAGGCAGTGGTTTTCCTAGTAGCTTGAATTTTGCCTGAGTTGGGCTGTCCCAAGGCCTAGATAGAAAGTGTAAAGGAGAGCATTATCCAACTTAGGCCACATTCTCCAAACCACTCTATCAGGAAAAGAGGTGAAATGTTAATCTCTACATGCCAAGCACCTGCACTTACCTCTCAACCAATCCTGAAATCTGGTGGGTTAGTTATTGGGCTCTAAACATCCCAGCATCTAGAATCATCTGGGCAGCCTCCGGCACCTTATGACTTCTGAGTAGTAAGAAATGGGAAGTGGACACGCTCATGATTAAGGGAAGTTTATAAGGTTTCTGCTGCTTTTGTTATCCCCCTTTTCCCCTAGTGATTAATGATAAAGCCTCTATGTGCTCAGTGAAGGGGGAACAAGGACACTGGAGGGACGGGGGGAACATTTCTTCTTCCACCTTGAGCCCTGGGAAAGGAAGCCCAGGATGCTGAGAAAGAGGGTCCACTTTAGAGACAGGGAAGAGAAACTGTCAGCAACTGAAGATTTAGGAACTGGAGAAGCAAGACTTGGATCGTGCAGAAAAGAGTTAACGTTGCAGGCCTGAGATTGCTTTCCTTAGAAAGGCTTATTGGTCCTTGGTTGGCATCAGAAAACTTGGACTTCAGGAGGGTTCCCTCCGTTCTGACAGGATGGCTCACTGTGCCTCGGTTTGTACAAGCAATGTGGGTTATGCTGAACACCTACTTTCCTTCTGGGAGTCTGGGATTTTGGTACACGCTAGGCAAAGGGTACCCACGTGACCAAAAAACCCCCTAGGCACCAAGTCCTTAATGAGCTTCCCTGGTAAACAACACTTCATGCATGTTGTCACAATTTGGTGCTGGAGGAATTAAGTACATCCTGTGCAACTCCACTGGGAGAAAACCCTTGGAAGCTTGCGCTTGGTTTCCTCTGGACTTTGCCCCACATATCTTTTCCATTTGCTGATATTGCTTTGTATCCTTTCATTAAAATATATCTTAGCTGTGATCATGACTATGTGCTGAGTCCTGTGAATTCTCCCAGTGAATCAATGAACCTGGAGGTGGCCCTGGGGACCCTGATGCTAAGGACCTGCAAGAATCAGCCCAAGGACAAGACGTGGACCTGGGGCCGAAGTCATGCATGCCCTCTGGACAAATGCCTTTCTTCCTACACCACTGAGGACCCCTGTGCTGGAAAAATGGAGTTCTGAGTGGAGTGAGGAGAGAATACAGGTAGGAGTTGGAAAAGAAGAGGAGGATGCAGCATATGGCAAAGGTGGGTTTGGCTTTAAGTGGCCAAAAGGCATCAAGAAAGGCCCTAGTGATCTTTCTTGTAAAGAACTTGCAGAGAGAAAGAAGAGAAGCATAGGAAGAGAATCAGGAGCGTGCCTACTTTAAACTTACCTGAAGTTTCTCTTCACCAAGGAAAGACCATGTTCAACCTTGATGAGTTTGGTCCACCTTGACTCCACCATTCAACAAGCCCAGAGGTATACAGGGAGAGGAAAGACGGGAAGGGCAGCTGGAGTATTTCACATTTCTCACCTCTCAGAGGTTGGCCCAAGGTGACATACACTGCTTTGCAAGCTCATGTGGGTACCACAGAAAGGACTTCAAAGTGATAGGAAAGTGTCCACCTGAATGTCTTAGGGGGAGTCTGGAGGGGAAAGGGCCTTCGGTAAAACTCCACAGGGTGAAAGCATTTATATCTATGTCTTTAAGAGAGTTTAGAATTTTAAAAACAGAGTTCTTAGGGATTGACTCAATACTTCTCACTTTAGAGATGAGGGAAGATCAGAGGTCAGGGGGCTCATTCAGAGTCACACAGCCAGTTCATACCGAGTGCTCCAGACCAGCACCCTCCTCACCACCCTGCTTCGAGAGATGAATTGCAATTTGAGGAGAAACACAGTGCAAACGGCTAGTAGCTTTTACGCCTTGGGGCAGTTACTTTTCTCTGTAAAACAAGGATAATGAGCCCAAATACAGATGGCTGGTGTCAGTGAGAGTGCATGGAAACCACCTGACACAGAACCAGTACATAGTAGGTGCTCAATAAGTGTTAGCCCCCATATCTTTCCCCTAAATGTCACCCCAAATGGCCTTCATCAAAGCCTAAAGAAGCTCTGTATTCCCTTGGGATCAAGATTTTGTGTCACGTAGGGATAGAGGCAATGAAGTCACAATGTAAGGAAATGCATGAGAATTGTAAACTCCCAATTCAGAATAGCAGTTACCTCTGTAGGGAAAAGAGGGGTACGTGAGGGCTTCAAACGTATCAGTAATATTTGATGTCTTCACAGGTAAGTGATGGGTATGTGCTTTCATCATATTGTTATGCTTTTTCATGTCTGAAATATTTCATAATAAAAGGTTTAAGTAAATAAGAAAAAAATCCTTCAGAAAAATGGCACATGGGACCAGAACGTCTTTATACAGGAAGCAAAAAAAGGAAGTTTTGGAGCGAGAGAGCCATCCCAGGGGGACAGGCCCAATGGAGAGGTCCTGGACAGCAGTAGGATGCTGGGGTGTTCTATCCCACAACCTTGACCTCTATCTGACCTTCATCTGACCTTCCTCAGCAGCGTACAGAGAAACTGAAAACGTTGTTTACATTTGCATTTCCTTTCAAGCTTTAGGTGTGGAGTATAGGTGCCTTTCGCCCAAGGAAGGAGGGAAACAGCATGTCGGAGGGGGTCTCAAGTCCTCGCCAAGTCAGCTCAGCCACACTGACCACACAACTCCAGCAGCTACACTTTGCCCAGCCCCTCCTGATAGTCCTGAAGACATAGGAAAGAGAAGGATAAAGCAGAGAGAAATGACTGAGCCAAGAATCCATCATTAACTCACTCTTCCCCCGTTCTAGCCTCAGCCACAGTAAGAAAGCTCCAATTTGGTCTGTTCTTGATTTGACAAGGATACACGCAGTTCACACGACTGCAGTGGTGCTCAACACATGGAAGGAAAGCGATGCTCCCACTGCACAAAGATACCCACATACTGAGAGACTGGGGGCTAACATGACCCGGTGGGAAGATGTGAGATCTGGTGTCCAGAGACTCAAGTTTGAGTCCATGCTCCGATGTGTCTGAGCAAAACACTTACCCTCTCTAAGTTTCTGCATCCTCAAATGAGTATACTAATACCTATCCATAGTGGGTTGAAGAGTGCCCTCTAAAATATATCCCCACATAGAACCTCAGAATCTGAACTTACTTGGAATAAGGGTCTCTGCAGATGTAATTAAGGTAAGGATCTCAAGATGAGATCATCTCGGTTTAGAATGGGCCCTGAATCCAGTGACAGTGTCCTTACAAGAGACAGAAGGGAGGAACACACACACAGGACCATATAAAGACAGAGGCAGAGATTATAGTTATGCTGTCACAAACCAAAAAATTCCAGGGGCTACCAAAAGCTGGAAGAGGAAGGGGAAGATTGTTCCTTAGAGCTTTCAGAGGGAACACAGTCCTGCTGCCATCTTGATTTCAAACTTCTGGCCTCCAGAATTGAGGTAGAATAAATTTCTGTTGTTTATCCCACTAAGTTTGTGCAGCAGTCCTAGGAAACCAATACACTACTTTACAGGGTCAGTGTGAACATCAAATGAGATAATGCATAGGAAAGCACACTGTGAACTATTCAGAGGGATATAAGTGGCAGCTGTCATTATTAAATCAAAATTTGGGAGAGTAACATGTCTCCTATGGGAAACGAAATTCCAGATCTGGCCTTAGGACACACACCCAGCAGCTCCTGCCAGAGAGGATAGAACGCTGTCATCTGACTCCTTGCCTTGTCGGCTCCAGACCGCCTCCTTCCACTTGTACTTTATGCCTTTGAGGAGGATTCAAGTGTCAGCTGGTGCAGAAAGAAGGCACCCATCTGCTCTCAGACACTGGTCACGTGGCAAGCGTCACACACTGAGGCCACCATCTGTGCTAACAACTCATATCCAAGTACAGTTCAATGTCAGCCCTACTCTATTCCTGAATGAGCCAGGACCAAGAGCAGGTGACTCTGGGGTTAGAGTCTTTCCGTGAAGAGTGAAATTCTGGGTCAGAGCATTTCAGAGCAGAGGAACTCAACACTGAAGGAGGAAAGGCTCACTGCAAGGCCCTCAACTGCCAATCGCTGATCCAAAGTGTCTCATTTAGGACATTTCCAGGCATGATGTAATCCTCACGATACTTTCTGGCCTTTCCTTTATAAAGGGAGTTTTGAGTGTTGAATTTATTCTTTTCCTTTATAGTAAACGCTGTAGTACTTGAAGGAGTGGAGAATAGATACACATTGATCAAAGTAGTTGGGCAAGAAGCATAATAGGGCAAAAAAGAATAGTATCATCAATAGTATCAAGAAAATGGTTTGGAGATACAACTGGGAAGACTAGTGACAACATATTGGTCCAGACAAAAGTGACAAGGTTTGGGACTTCCCTGGTGGCTCAGTGGTTGAGAATCCACCTGTCAATGCAGGGGACACAGGTTTGAGCCCTGGTACGGGAAGATCCCACATGCGGCGGAGCAACTAAGCCCCATGCGCAACAACTACTGAGCCTGCACTCTGGAGCCCACGAGCCACAACTTCTGAGCCTGCATGCCACAGCTACTGAAGCCCATGCACCTAGAGCCCATGCTCTGCAACAAAGACAAGACACCGCAATGAGAAGCCCACGCACTGCAATGAAGAGTAGCCCCTGCTCGCCGCAACTAGAGAAAGCCCATGCGCAGCAACGAAGACCTAACACAGACAAAAGACACATTTATTTAAAAAGTGACAAGGTTTGAACCAAGGCAGGGAGAGTAGGAATAAGGATAGATTCAACACGGCTTACTACCAGGATGTGGGGAGAAAGACAGAAAAGTCTAGGATTATTCTAGGTTTCTGGCTTGGACAACTGGTTACATTCATCAAGACAGAAAATACAGAAGAAAAAGAATTTGGGGTAAAAAAGGGGGTTTTGGTTTACCTGTGGGACATCTATATGGATATGTCTAGAAAGAAGTCAGAACAGGTCAGGCGGGAGATTTGAGCCTACAATACAGAATACAGATCACAGGTGAAATGCGGTAGTGGCTACAAACCAGGAAGCGCAGATGGAATAGGAGAAATGGGCAGACTCTATGGTTACATTGATATTTAAGGGACATATAGAGAGGGTCTAGTGAAGGAGAAGAACAGAAGTGGAATAGAACCCAGGGCTTGACGGGCTACACGGAGATCTCCCAAGAGCTGAAATATCCCCACCGAGACAGGGAGAGGTTAGGATGGGAAAATACCTACAGGGTTTGGCGATTAGGAGGTCACCGATGACTTAATATAGCCCATACAGGAGAGGGTGAAGGTGTCAGATGCAGTTAAGGGAAGAAAGGGGTGAAAAGGGAAGAGAATGAATGCAGGCTTCTCTTTGGAGTCTGGCTGTGAAGAGAGGGGCGGGGAGCGGTGGCTAGAGGGCACCCTAGAGTTAAGAGTTGGGTTTTGCTTGTTTTGTTGGTATTTGGGTTTGCTCAGTTTTGTTATAGATTGAGAATTGGGTTCTGTCTTCGTTTATAGGATGTAGGACTTGAGTGAATGTACACACTAATTGGAAAGAAGCTGAAAAAGTCCCTAAAGAGGCCGAAGGGACAGGATCCATTATTATAAAGAGCAGACACAGACACAATGAGGGGTGTGAGGGAAGAAAGTGATGAGAGGTGAGTGTATTCTAGTGACTTATAACCATGTGTGAAATTATTGTCTCTGCTGGAAGCTCCAAAGAGGCCAAGGACCCTGCTTTTCATTTTTACATCCACACCACTTTGCACTTTGCAGGCACGGAGGTGCCCATTACACATTGGATGAATTAGGTACATACGTAACTAGATTTATAATCATGAAAATAGCAGTGATTACATGCTGCCCTATTCTAAGGGCTTTAAGTTGATTGACTCTTCGAATCCTTACAAAAACACATGATGTAGGTACTCTTATCCCTGTTTTATTTTAAAATAAGATACGTAGAAAATAAGTGATGAGACCATACTGAAAACTCAGATTTTTCTAGCTCCTCTTCTGTTTCAGCCAAACGATGAAAGTATTTCTTAATTAGTACAACTGAACCTGTATAGCAAATTTTCCCTCAAGATATGAGGCAGATTTTTTTTTAAAGCTTAAATATTGGGGTGGAGTGAGAAGAGTCATCATCTAATTTCTTGTTCTCCTGTCTCTTGTTAACTTGGGCTTCCTGGTCAATGCTTGTTCCATCATTAAATCGCATTATAAAATAATGATATGTACACAAATTAAAGTGACACCTTTAGTTTCATCCTGAATCTTTAACTAGTAAGTCTACTTTTTATGTAGGAAGGCTCCAAAGTAAAGTGGTATTTTTAGGACACAAAATATTGAAATCTTGGCCCTTCTAAAAGTAAATGAGGAAAATAACTCAAAAACATTTTCTGTAGCAACCTATACTATGTTAAAATTCAAGGCTAGCAGTACAAACCATAAAACTTCTTGAGCATAGAGGGGCTCTTTGTCATTGGTCTTGGCAATGATTTTTTTGGATCTGACACCAAAACCAAAAAAACAAGTGAGACTACATTGAACTCTAAGGTTACTGCACAGCAAAGGAAAGCATCAACAAAATAAAAGGGCAACCAACTGAATGGGAGAAAATATTTGCAAATGATATACCTAGTAAGGGATTAATATCTAAAATATATAAAGAACTCATACAACTCAATAGAAAAAAAAATCTGATTAAAAAAATGGGCAGAGGAACTGAATAGACAGTTTCCCAAAGACAACATACAAATGGCCAACAGGTACATGCGAAGGTGTTCAACATTACTAATCAGGGAAATGCAAATCAAAACCACGGTGAGATAGCCATTCTAACAGGTGTGAGGTATCACCAAAAAGGCAAGAGATAACAAGTATTGGCAAGTATGTGGACAAAAGGGAAACTTTGTGCTCTGCTGATCAGAATGTAAGTTGGTGCAGCCACTATGGAAAAACAGTATGGAGATTCCTTCAAAAACTTAAAAACAGAACTACCATATGATGCAGCTATTCTACTTCTGGGTATTTATCCAAAGAAAACAAAAAGACTAATTCCAAAAGATATCTGCACTCCCATGATCTTTGCAGCATTATTCACAACAGTCAAGATATGAAACAAAGTAAGGGTCCATCAACAGATGAATGGATAAAGATATGCATATAAAATGAGATATTTAGTCACGAGAAAGAAGGAAATCCTGCCACTTGCAGCAACATGGATTGACCTTGAGGGCATAACTGAGGTAAATCAATCAGAAAGACAAGTACTGTACGATCTCACTTACACGTAGAAGTCTTTTAAAGTGAATTTATAGAAACAGAAAAGATTGGTGGTTGTCAGAGGCACAGGGTGGGAGAAATAGATAAAGATGGTCAAAAGGTACATACTTCCGGGCTTCCCTGGTGGCGCAGTGGTTGAGAATCTGCCTGCCAATGCAGGGGACACCGGTTCGAGCCCTGGTCTGGGAAGATCCCACATGCCGCGGAGCAACTGGGCCCGTGAGCCACGACTACAGAGCCTGCGCGTCTGCAGCCCGTGCTCCGCAACAAGAGAGGCCATGACAGTGAGAGGCCCGCACACCGCGATGAAGAGTGGCCCCCGCTTGCCACAACTAGAGAAAGCCCTTGCACAGAAACGAAGGCCCAACACAGCCAAAAATAAATAAATAAATAAAATTTAAAAAAAAAAACAAAAAAACAGAATGCCTAATTACATTTGAATTATAGACAACAAATAGTTTAAAAAAAAAAAAGGTACATACTTCCTATTCCAAGAAATAAATTCTCGGATGTAATAGACAGCATGGTGACTATAGTTAATACAGCAGTCCCCTCTTTTCCATGGTTTCTCTTTCCATCGTTTCAGTTACTCGTGGTCAACCTCGGTCCAAAAATATAAAGTGAAAAATTCCAGAAATAAACAATTCATAAGTATTGAGTTGCAAGCCGTTCTGAGTAGCGTGACGAAATCTCATGCTGTCCCACTCTGTCCTCCCCAGGATCCCCAACCATCAACATCATCTGCTCCTGCCATCCAACCATCGATATCATCAGAGCTCAATGATCCAGGATCACCTGAAGCAGGTGATCCTCCTTCTGACTGTCATCAGAAGGTCAGTAGTAGCCTGATGCCAGGTCACAATGCCTACCTCATTCACCTCACTTCATCTCATCACATAGGCATTTTATCATCTCACATCATCACAAGAAGGGTGAGTATATTTTGAGAGAGTGACCATATAATGATTAGTATAGTATACTGTTATATAATTACTCTTTTATTGTTCTTTCTAACTGTGCCTAATTATTAAACTTCATCATAGGTATATATATACACAGGAAAAAACATAGTATATGTCGGGTTCAGTACTATCTGTGGTTTCAGGCATCCACTGAGGGTCCTGAAACATATCCTCCGTGGATTAGGGGAGGGACTACTGTTCTGAACTGTATTGTATATTTGAAAGTTGCTAAGACAGTAAATCTTAAAAATTCATCACAAGAAAAAAATTGTAACTTTGTAAGTTGATGGATGTTAACTAAACTTATTGTGGTAATCATATTGCTATATATGTATCAAATCATTATGCTGTAAGCCTTAAACCAATACATTATATGTCAATCATCTCAATAAAACTGGGGGAAAGTACTAGCAGTACAGAAGAATAACGTAAAATATCCCCGTTCACTTAGATGTAACTTTAACTTTGTTGCTGCAGTTTATTTAATAAAGAAAGGATATCCATCGCTTGAGAAATAATGACACGTGAAGAAGCCCTGACTTGCGATTAAGTGGGGGAAAACTACCGGATTTCTCCTGATGCTGTATCGCTCTGACCCTCTTTGCTAACTTTGCTATTCTAAGACAGAATGATCCTCTAATGAAATAGCAAAACACTTGTCCTCTGTCACATTTTCCCTAGAAAACAGAAAATGGTTAAATGTTAAGTTTTCAAAGAACTTATCTGCATAGGAAAGGGAGGTGAGAACATTAGCTGCAATATCAGGAAATCTGAGGGCAAGTGAAAGCAAAGCGAGTGCTCTAATTACCAAAAAAACACAAACAGTTTAGTTGAGCAGGTGCTAGTAAACTAGGAAGAAATTCAATAAGGTTAAGTCAATTAATGGTAATTAGATGAAGATAATCAAGGATGGTTGCAATCAAAGTATAGTGATTGTTACAGAGAGTTTTAACTTAAGGATTAGAGCTACAGCTTTAGTTTAAGGGCAGAACCAAGACAGTAATCGAGCCTTAACCAAAGTCAATTCAATAAATACTCATGAACTAGGAAGTATCGCATCCTGTGCAAGGCCGTAGGGATTCAAATTCAAATCAGACATTTTCCCTGCCTGCATGGCACTCACCATCTGGCAGCGTGAAGATACACACTCAACTATGACTCACTGTGGTTAATGATCTGAATAAGGTGCTGTGGGAACACGGAGGAAGGAGCATGGGTAAGCCCTCACAGAAGAATGGCATTTAAGCCAGATCTTAACTTTCATCAAGCAGAAAAGTAAGCACAGGGCACTCCAGGTGAGAGTCCAGCATAAGCAAAGGCAGGAAGATGTTACAATACACCAGGTAGGGCTGGTTCATAGGATGCTTGGGAGGACCAAAGCTAGTAAGCCAGGCTGGCCTAGACCATGAGGGTCTATGAACTACATGCTATGAAATTTGAACTTGAACCATAGCTGGTCAGGGAGCCCTGATAATTTGTTTTACATTTATGTTATTGTGGTAAAAACACACGTAAGATTTACCATTATAGACATTTAGTCTATTCATAATGTTGTACAACCATACCAGTTTCTGAACGTTTTCATCACTCCAAAAGGAAACTCCATACACATTAAGCAATCTCTCCTCATTCTCCCCTTCCCCTAATCCCTGGCAACCACTAATCTGCTTTCCGTCTCTATCGATTTGTCTATTCTGGATATTTCATATAAATGGAATTATACAGTATGTAGCCTTTTGTGTCTAGCTTCTTTCACTTAGCACAATGCTTAAGGTTCGTCCATGTTACAGCCTATATCAGTACTCAATCCCCTTTTCTGGCTAAATAATATTCCACTGCGTGGTTATGCATTGTTTATCCATTCATCAGTTCATGGACATTTTGGTTGTTTCCACTTTGGACTATTATGAATCGTGCTGCATGAACATTAGTGTACCAGTTTTTGTTTGAACACCTGTTATCAATCATTTGGGGCATATACCAAGGAGCAGAATTGCTGGGTTATATGATAATTCTATGTTCCACTTACTGTAGAACAACCAAACCCTCTCATGGTTTTCAAGCCAAGGAATGGCACCTTGAGTCAATGTTTTAGCCAATGATATCAAGTGGCTGAGGGAAGAGAGAACAGACTGGGAAAAGAGTGAAGGCAGGGAGACCATCCAGGAGGCTACTGCCCCAGCCCTGAGAAGAATAGAAAGCTCCGACCCATTCAAGGGAAAATGACCACAGGAATGAAGAGGTAGGTTTGAGGTACATTTCTGAGGCAGAATGAGCAAGAACTGATGAGCAGTTAGATGTAGGAAAGGGTTGAAAAGGATACTTTATTCATAGCTCTACACTGTGAGTTATATGTTGACAATTCTCCTTCTTGACTAGATACTAAGCTTCAAAAAGAAGGCATCATGTCTTAGTCACTCTCACATCCCCAGTTCTTAGCACAGAACCTGGCCAAGTAAACGAACGAAGAACAATTCCAGTGTCTGGCTGAATAATGATGCCAGCCATTATTCACAAGAGAAAAAGAGCTGATAGTGGCTGTGAATGAAGGGTTAAAGATGACGCTTCACTCTGAGGAAGAGGGTGGATAGTGACGCAGTTTGTTGAAATAGGAAACACAGAAATGGTTTAGACAGATGCTTGTGGGAGCTTGAGAGTAGGGATCACCAATAGACAGCTAGAAGTTCAGAGCTAAGTCTTAGGGGAAATTTTGAGACAAAATACAATATTTTGACATAGACTGTTACTAACTTTACTCATTAAAGTATCTCTCACTTAGATATCCAGCTTCATGAATCAACTCAAAAATATCATACTACAGTAGTATATATTCTTCGGGAAAACTGGAGAAAACAGGAGTAAAAACTATGGTGTGGGTTGTGCCTTAATCTAAATACTGCCCACACTAGGATTCAGGCAGGTGGAGGCATATCTCCTATGTTGGCAGGGCAGGCAGTCCTCAAACATCTACTTTCCTAAGATGACCTACACTGAAGAGAAGGGGGCCTTACAAGGAAGTTTAGGTAAAAGGAAGACAATTGAACCAGCGTATGAGGACAGCATGGTGTCTTTCAGGAAAATAGCCTCAAGGACTCAGATTTGAGACCTACTTGTGCAAAGGGCCACTTTTGAGTCAAGGAGATCATGTGCGAGACAGCGAAGAATAAAGAATTGGAGCCAATGGCAGTTTCTCACAGCCTAATTCCACATCTTGTTTCAATGTAACTTTGCAGTGCTCTCCCACTGAGAGACCTTCTGCCCCATCCTTAACTCTGGCTCAGCCATGTAGCATGGTTTGGTCAATGTGATACTGCCTAATGTGTCCCCAGAAGAAGCTCGCAGAGCCTCCCCTTGCACGATGACATGCCAGGACTAGCCTCCTAGAGGACGAAAGACTCGTGGAGCAGAGCTGAGTCACCCCAGCTGCTCCAGCTGCTGTCAGCCTGGATCTGCCAACAGCCAGTCAGCTCCAAGAGACTGAGTGAGCCCAGGCAAGACCTGCAGAGCTACCTCATCCCAGGTGCAGGAGTGAATGCTCAGCACGGTATGCCACTGAGCTTTGGGGGTTGTCTGGTGTGCAGTATTATCGTGGTAATGGTTAACTGATGCTATACTGGTAATGGTTAACTGATACTGATACTATGGCAAAGGGTCCTTTGCCATAGTTCTTTGTTGACTTAACACTGAGAACCTCAGGGTACACAGAGCCCCTCTAATGGATCACTGCTTTACCAACGCTGGGAGACAGCCTCAGTGCCATAAGCGTCAGATGACTTTTAAAGAACATTAATGATCAGTCTCCAAAGAGAAATAATTTCCTTGTACAACAGACCTCACACACACCAGAAAAAAAAAAAAAAATTACCTCTGTCACCTTAGTATGGTTTCAGAGGATCTGAGGTACTACAATCTTATCTAGATCAATACGTTCAAATTATAAATTGCAATCATTAGTAGGCAATGGCATCAATTTAATGGATTACGACTAGCACTTTTGGGGGGAAAAGAATGAAATATCAGAGTACATAGCACACGAGGATAAGTATTATTTCCTGAAACATTTTCTCAGTTGAGAGAGAGAGAAGGAAGAAGAAAAAGTAGTAGTGGTAGATCACAATATGGAAGTATTTCTTACTCTAGGTAGCGGAAAAAGAAAAAGTTGAAAGCCACAAGCTAAGACAAGGTAGCTGAATAGCATTTTACAACTGACTAAACTCGGCATCCAAGCTCAATCCAGGACACAGGAGACACGTAAGAAAAGAGAAGCAATCAACGGGCCAGAGTAATGAATAGAAACAGCTTTCACTTAAATTTTAGGATTAAAAAAACTTTTTGTCTATTTCATCTCCTTTGAGTCTCATAACAGCACCATTTTACAGATGAAGCAATCAAGGCTCAAAGAGGTTAAGTCCTTCGTGTGAAGGTACCTTGATACGTGGTCGAACTGGGAAGAGAAGCCAGGTCCTTGGTCTCCTGGCCCACATTCTCATTATAATCTTCACCAGCTCCAATACATCCTTGAGACCCCTCAACTTACAATCACACTCTCAGTCTCTACCCGTTTCCAAATATAAATAAACCCCCTCTTGATTTACCCCGACAGTGTTTTGCTTTTGTTTGTTTGCTGGGGCGGGTAGGTGCTGCGCTCTCCGTTGGAGCCCGGCTCCCACAGCGCCGCCCAGGTGAGCGCGCTGCCCTGGGGCTCCAGCTCGCGCCTCCGCTCTACCTGTGCGCGCCGTTCGGGCTCCACGGGCTTCCTGCGCTAGCTCGTCCCCTGCAGCCGCCGACGCCGCCTCCGCGGAGCACCCAGCGCATCCCCACGAGGCGCCCAGGCGGCCTGTCAGCCGCGGATCCCGTCCCCGGCCAGTGACTGCGCCGCTCCCCAGCCAGCAACGCCCGCGCGGAATCCATAATAGTGGTTTTTTTCCCCCTTCATTGAGCTAATCAAATTTTATACGTGTGATTGATTAATACCTGTTTAATCCACTAGCCCGCTCCACTGTCATTCCAACAAGAAAGGAGCCCAGCCTAGGTCCTAATGCAGTGCTTGGCCCATACTAGCCACTCTGGGAACAGCCGTTGAATAAATGAACATGAATCACACGACCCGGATGAGAAAACTGGAGGGAACTTGCCCATTCTCTGGTTACAACCATAAACCAGTTGTATCCTTATTTTGCTGAAAAGACAATGGCTGTACAAGGCTTCCAAATTCCCACCCTCCTAACCAGGCACACAGTCATCAGAAGGGTGTTACCCAATCCTTTAGGTGCCCCTTTGCTGGCGAGAAATACAAGCTGAACCTGAAACTGGGTGCTGAGAAAATCTGCCCAGATGCACGACCTCTTCCCCCACAGAATTCAAAGCCCTGATCCTCTATGTCAGCGGCCCCCAACCTTTTTGGCACCAGGGACCAGTTTCGTGGAAGACAATTTTTCCACGGGGTAGGGGGGAGCGATGGGGACCGATGGGAAGCAGCGGATGAAGCCTCGCTCACTCACCAGCCACTCACCTCCTGCTGTGCCGCCTGGGGGCTGGGGACCCCTGCTCTATGTGTTCCTGGCTTTCAAAATAATTTACAAGGCAGCTGGTGTCCACAAACCCACTGGATGAACTCTGATGAAGCACATCTCAAAAATCCTAACCTATTTCAACTCAGGACTCAGTTTAACAAACAAGTTACCAGTCATCACCTCCCCATTCCAGCAGAGATCTACAGACTTACCATACCCGTGGCTTGAGGAATCCACTGTGCAGCCAACTTGCCTTTCCCATTTATCTTAATCGCTTCATTTCAATCAGCTGACGTAGCAGAGGCTGTATGCACCAGCTCACTCCCCCAGCTGCTGTAAGTATTGGTGCTGATGGCTCTCAGCTGAGTCTGTCTTTTGGCCCTTGCCCTCCAAGAGAATTTCTCAAGGTCACACCCCTTCCCCGTAGCAGATTGCATCCAGGCAGTGATGGGAGGGTACACAAGCCCCACTGTGGGACAATTTTGAAGGCCGTCCCAGCTCCAGATCTCCCTATGCGTTGGGTTGAAGCCTGTGTATATCATCACAGTCCAAATCCTCTCTCTGCCCAATCCTGCTTCCTTCCCCCTTACCTCCCCTCCCCGCCCACACACACAAATACACTCATACACATTGATCCCAAGGGCTCTCCCTGATAAACTTCTTACCTGCCCATCTCTGGCTCAGAATCTATCTGCCAGGGAACCCAAACCAAGCTAACTAATTCCTCCCTCCAGCAGTACTATGGTTGCTGGGGTTTTTGTATCTAAACCATGTCTATGAGAAAGTTAGAACACTTATACCACACAGGTCAATCATTTTCCCCTAACACAGTATAAGCAAACTTCCCACTTACAACTGGTGGTAAAGCAAATGTCTTTATGGAGCGCTGTTTTGGGAACTCAGAGACATGTTTTGATAAAAAACAATATTTCCAAGGATCTTTAAGAAGAACCCTTTCCTTCACAGCACCTGCCTGTTGGTAACCATACATTTTTTGGTGTAATATTGTTATCTGCATCTCGTACTAAATTCCAAGCTCCACAACGATCACATGGGAGCCTGTTAGAAAAGCAGAATGTCACCCCCCGACCCCCACCCGCTAAATGAGAATCCGCAGTTTAACAAGATCTCCAAGTGATTTGTATTCACATTAAAGTTAGAGAAAACTGGCCTACACAACAAAGCTTCAGTACTATATTTTAACTTAATTGGAAACATGTGGAATATCCACTCACTCAACATACCACATCTGTTAATCACCAAGATGTACTGAAACTATCTCCAAAATACCCCTCAGATGCGCCCCTTTTGGATTATATTGCTTAATCCCAGTTCAAGCCCTCTTATCTCTAGAGGACCACACTTCAAGTAACAAGAATCTAGATGACTGGATGAATGGATGACTTTATTGGAGCACTTTAATGCCTTTTGATTCTAAAATATATTATCCTTTGCAAATCAGATTTAATACAGCTTTAAATCAAGTTTTTCAGTTTCTTATACCAGAAATCCTCAAGCAACTTCATAGCTGCATCATTTAATTGACTTTGTCCTCATGTGCCATTAATCATTCCCTGATTCACCAATGCTTTCAGTCTTCTAAAACTAAATAACCACCACACTTGGAAAAGAGATGAACAGGATTGTGCTAGAATCAGAAATTAAATGACAGGACATGATCTTGAATTCTGAAAAGAACGATATAGCCAAATTTGAGAAGGGGAAATTAGGAAACTTGAAGAAAGCTCAGTGATTTATTTCTCTTAGCCAATTCTCTTATCAAATAAACATCTCCAATGACCCTCTTAGGTCTTAAAGTGCAGGTGGTCCCCCAACTAACCTCAGCTTTTCTCAGAGAAGTGGTATATATATGGTGGTTAAGATTCTGGGCCCCCTCACAAATGCCATTTAATTCATGGAATGCCAAAAAAGTTGAATACCAGAGTAACAGTCCCAGAGAACCCAACCACCCCATGTAACAATATCTCTATGTATAAGGCATTCAGTGCTCGACCTTGAATGTGAAGGACACACTTAACCCCCAGCTGCTCTGGCATCAGTCTCCATACACTGTCCCGATGTTTGGAACACCAATTCCTCACCTGAACAACCTCTACTCAAATGCCTGCCCTTCTACTGTGACATCTTCTACCCAGCCAGTATTCTAGAAAACCACAAATCACCTCCCAGAAAACCAGGACAAGTGGTTTCACTTATTATTACTTCCTAACATTAGTAGGTTAACCATGATACCCACATTCCATATAAACTTTACCAGGAAACTTATTCCACCACATACAATTAAAGTTGAAATACCCCTTCAGGGACATTTTGACAAAAGGAAAAATTTTAAAGGCAGAGAGATAAGTGGGTAGGTACCCATTCCATTTTAAAAAGCATGTAAAATGTTCATTTAAAACTAGAGAAGGCAAAGAAAGAGGGAAGAAAAAAGAAACAGCAAACAAATGCAATGAATAGAAAGCAGTTACAAACATGGTAGATATTCACCCAACTATATCAATAAGCACTTTAAATGTGAATGGTTTAACTATATCAATCAAAAGACAGATCATAAGAGTGGATAAAAACACAAGATCTAATTCTATGTTGTCTACAAGAAACCCACTGTATATATAATGGTTTAGAAACTGTGTCTAATTTATACTGACCTGTTTTTTTGCAGAGGGTAGCTATCCTTTCCATTACTCTGTACCGTGAATTCAGCTGAGCTAACACTGAAGCAGAAATTTTGACTTTAGACTGGCTGGGCCTGCCCCTGCGAGTGGGTCAGGTCCATGAGTATCTCTGGGCATCTCTAAAAGCGAGCATGCCGGTCTCCCGGCTGGGTCAAACTACTCTCATCTCCTGGTCATATCAGTAGCTCAACTTGCAGGGTCACTTTTTGTGGCACCCTAGCTCTGAAATTTAATTCCCCCCTATTTCCTTTGGCATCCACTCTGAATATATCTGGTCATGATTTGTTGAAAGAAATTGAATTCGTGCTATTAAGTGGGTACCACTTCCCAGGTACTCTACACCTCAGGCAAATTCATAGCACAGTTTTCAAAGTTTGCACATGTAGAAGCACTGATATGCCCTACGAGGTCACTAGGAAAGGTAAGTGAACATCTTCCATCCCAATGACAAGACAGGCTCTTGGGAAATGATCACTGATCAGGAACAAAGAATAGTCATTTCACATCTCCCTTCCCTTTCACAAATGAGGATCATCTTTAAAATCCATAAGAAATGTATGGAATTCATTTAGGATCTTTTTCAAAACCCAGCTCTACCAAGAGACCACTATGTGAAGGTTGTGAGACACAGGAGACAGGGGAAGGAAGGCACAAGAAAAAAGGGATGAGTCTTTGCTTGTTTCTGTGCATGTAGATGCAGGGAAATTATCACTGGTCTTCTTGGACACAAATGGAGGAGCTCTGATTTATGACATAATTTCAGAGGACTGTATACGGGGGGCTGATGGACAAGTATCAAAGGTGTTAACTGAATTCTCAGGGGGAAAACCTCCCTCTTTGGAAAGGGATTCCCTCCATGTTTTTGATTAGGGCACAGTTTGCAAAAGGCTCTTGTTAAATATAGGGTAAAAGTCATTATAATACATGTATCCTATCTCAATGATTAGATTATCAGATTATTCCCACTAAGCAGAAGTCCAGAGAACAGAACTGGACTTAATTAGTATAAATCAGTGGTTCTCAACTGGGGGCAATTTTGCCCCTACCCAGAGGACATTCGGCAATGTCTGGAGATATTTCTGGTTGTCACAACTGGCAACCAGTGGGTAGCAACCAGAGATGCTGCTAAACATCTACAATGCACAGCACAGCTCCCCATAGCAAAGAATTACTCAGCCCAAAATGTCAATAGTGTCAAGGTTGAGAAATTGGTATAAGTGAACAAGAAGAGAAAAGGCTTAGGTGCAGCATGAGATACAATTTAGGAAGAGTTAAAGGACACAAAGAAACACAAAGAAACATAGAAAAGGGAAAATCAAAAGTGTGAAGGACATACTTTATCAAGGATAGCCCCAGATAGAGCAGAGAGAGCAGAGCCCTGGAAATGCCATAAAGGTGGGGGCCCATTGCAAGGGCAAGGTACCACACATAGGAAGAGAAACTCAAAGGGAGGAAGCAGTGTTAAGAATTAATGATGAACATGGGATCACGTCACATGCATTGCAAGATGGTTAGCAGCATTCCTGGTCTCTACACACTAGACGCTTGTAATACCTCCTGCCCGGCTGTGTCAACCAAAAATACCTCCAGACATTGCCAAATGTACCCATGAAGTAAAATCGTCCCTGGTTGAAAACCATTCTTCTAGAAGGACCTTTTTAAATTAGGAATGTATTTCTTCCTCTTATTATTTCTATCATCTTAGCCTTTCTTCTAGGTTCAAGTTTCTTCTTTTCTAAAATAGGTTTTTCAGTCATTCTTGCAGTAGGTGTACATTGGGTACACTTTCCCAGTCTTTTCCAAAAAATGTTCTTATGATGATCTCCCTCTTCAATGATCATTTGGCTGGATTCAGAATTCTGAATTGACCATTATTTCCTTCAGCACTTTGAAGATAGCGATGCACTGTCTCTTGGCCTCTATAATTACTATTGGAACATCTATCCTCAGTTCAATTGTTTATTATTTGTGGGAAATCTGTTTTTTCCCTCAGATTCCTAAGATTTTTCTCTTTGTTTTTTGCTGACTCACCAAAATATGTTTATATGTGGATTTATTTTTACTTATTCTGCTTGGCATTCATTGTTTCTTGACTCAAAAGATTTGTGTCTCTCATCAATTCTGGGAAATTCTCAGCAGCTGTGTTTTTAAAAATATTCTATCTCTCTTCATTCTTTCTATTCTCTTAATCCAGACAGGATTTCTATTAAAAGTATGTTGGACATTCTCATTCTGTCTTCTATATTTCAACCTCCCCCTTCTTGTTTTGCTATCTTCTATCTCTTTATACTGCATTTGAAGTAATTTATTCAGATCTATCTTCCAGGCCTAATTCTCTCTTTTAACAGTGTCTAATCTGCAGTTTAAATGGTCCTAGACAACATACTTCCTATATGCTGGGCTCTACACTGACCAAACAAATACATGAGTATGACATTAATTCTCAGCTCAAGAACTTTCCATCTAGTAGGCTAGCCATAAAAAGAAATATAAAAATAAAATTACATTACAGTCAAATAAGAGCAGAATTCAAGACGTCAATAGGAATTCCCAATAGAAACAGAAAGAATGACTAAATATGCTGAGGGGGAAAGGGAAAGAATTCACAGAGGAGGTCAACTCTTAGCTAGGTGTCTTCAATAAATTTTCTAGAATAAGAATGTAAGGAAGAGCATCCAAGCAGTTGGCACATGTGAAAAATCATGGACCTTTAGGGAACTGTAAAGCATTAGGTGTAGCTACTGTGTGGCTGCATCTGCGGGGAGTGGTGAGAGATGCTAGAGTCAGTTAAAGCTAGTTAGGAAGGCCCTCACGTATCACGTATAAAGTGTTTAGGCTTTCTTCTACTGACAATGGGGAAACAACAGAGATTTTTCAAGTCAGGGAGGAAGGCAGGGAGGGAGGAAGGGTGGAAAAGAGAGAAAGAGATGAATTTGGCAAACTAACCCCGAGGACATGGAAGAATTAAGATGTGGGGAGGCTGCTCTAGTCCAGTAGAGATGATGAGAGCTTGAGCTGAGATGGTGCCATGGGGATGGAGAGGAGGCTCTGAATTAGAGCTATCTCTAAAGTAGACGATGAACATGTTAGCCAGCTGGCTGCGGAGGCTGATGGCCAGCAGAGGCTTAAAGCATGAGGACACCCAGTTTTTGGCTTGGGAGTCTGGATGGGCTGTGGCACCATTAAACAGAATAAGAAATTCAGCTTTGGGACTTCCCTGGTGGCACAGTGGTTAAGAATCCACCTGCCAATGCAGGGGACATGGGTTCAAGCCCTGGTCCAGGAAGATCCCACATGCTGTGGAGCAACTAAGCCCGTGTGCCACAGTTACTGAGCCTGCGCTCTAGAGCCTGTGAGCCACAACTACTGAAGCCCACGTGCCTAGAGCCCCTGCTCCGCAACAAGAGAAGCCACCACAATGAGAAGCCTGTGCACCACAACGAAGAGTAGCCCCTGCTCGCTGCAACTAGAGAAAGCCCGCGCACAGCAGCGAAGACCCAATGCAGCCATAAATAAACAAATAAATTTATAGAAACAAAAAAAAGATAGGAGGGGGAAAAAAGAGAAATTCAGCTTTGAGGGCTACCAAAAAGAAAGTTCCATTTGGACACATAAGTTTTGACATGTCTGGGATATATCCAGGCTGAAAGTTCTGGTAGGCAGTTGTAAATATATCTTTAAAGTTTGTCAGAGAAATAAGACATGGAAATATCACTTTGGAGTCATCAGCACACAGCTGGGAACCAAATACAATGGAAGAGAGTGGCTGAGAATCAGTTGGTGGCAGAAAGTGACCAAAAATGTAAGTTGTGTGGTAGTGATGATGCAAGTTGTAAAGCTTGGTTAGCAAAAACTGGGTATCAAACCTACTCAGAATATCTGAGATGGAGACAGTTTCCAAACATTCCTCCTATGGTTCTCTCAAATTCATCTTCTTTTGATTGAAGAAATAATTTAATAATATCTTTTGCACTCAATGTGTTTTTACTTACATATTTTAATGTTATATTTTATATCACATTTTAATACTTTATTAGTAGTATTTTAATAGCATATTAATTAAATAATTTAATAACAAAAATGTGTGTGTGATCACCTAATGTGAAAACTTCTTTCTTAGCACTTATAACACTGAATTAAAATACTTGATTTACATATCTGTCTCCTCCTGCAGACTTTGAGCTTCTTATATGGGGTGATGCTTTACTCAATTTTCTATCCCAAGGGTTTACTGCAGTACATGACACACAGTGGAAATTTAGTATGTATTGGATGGATGGATAGATAAATGGATGGAGAGATGGATGAATGGAGGGATAGAACAAGCCAGACACTGTTTTTCTAACTTAACCTGCTACAATTAATTTACTGATTAAAACATTCTCTGCCACCAAGAAGGAGCATTGCATCCAGGGCCACCATGCAGTTTCACAGGTTGTTAACTGCACAAGGTAGCAAACAGGATTAAGTAGAACCCAACCTAAGAAGAAACTTCTACACCCGATGAAATTAGTCACACGATGAAGGGAAGGAATGATGGAATAGGGTAGTGGCAAGAGGGAAAACAGCTCAATAAAATGAGAATTTCAAAAGCTCTAGTCACTTAGTGTTTTTTCAGTTGCTTCTAGAATTGTAGAGTTGTAGGGATTATAAATGGAAAAATGATTTTTAAATATGTTTGGAGAATTCTTAAACATGAGAAAACTCCAACAATCAATAAATAATTGTATGGTGATTTTGTGCCTACAAATTGTAAGCTCCTCTACATCAGACCTGAAGTTTATGCAGAAGAAAGACAGATTAGAAATATGAAGGGATGTCTAGCAAAGTCTGGAATTTGTAGGACATTGTGCTATAGTTAAACTGACTTACCTCAGAGTTTTCTTCAAACTAGCAACATATATATACATATATATATAAAAGAAATTAACTCTATTAAAAAATAAGAAGAAAAAGGAAACTGGAATCTTTCACACAAAAAACACTATTAAAATCAATAAATTGCTATAAGAAATCAAATAAATGCAATAATTAACCTATAATCATAATTGAGACTTACAGAACCTACACCAGCATCTATAATTTTCTGTTACAAAATATCCCATGCTTGTTTAATATATCCTTAAGTGTCAGGCTTACTTTGTAAGTATACTAATTATTATTATTAAAAACCAGTTCTTGGGCTTCCCTGGTGGCGCAGTGGTTGAGCGTCAGCTTGCCAATGCAGGGGACTCGGGTTCGAGCCCTGCTCTGGGAAGATCCCACAGGCTGTGGAGCAACTAGGCCCGTGAGCCACAACTACTGAGCTCTGCGCGTCTGGAGCCTGTGCTCCGCAACAACAGAGGCCCCGATAGTGAGAGGCCCGTGCACCGCGATGAAGAGTGGCCCCCGCTTGCCACAACTAGAGAAAGCCCTTGCACAGAAACGAAGACCCAACACAGCTAAAAATAAATAAATAATAAAAATAAAGGAATTCCTTTAAAAAAAAAAAAAACCAGTTCTTTGGAAAAATTCAATATTTTATTGCTAATGGAAAGTTCCTAGGATTGAAGAGAAATATGGGCTTTTAATTTGTTTTTGAAAAACTACAAGTTAAAAATAGAAACCTCCTCCAAAAATCAGATTGCTTCTGAGTGTGACGCTCTATGGAAAAAGACAGAAAAAAGCCAACTCAAAGGGAAATGTGATAAAATGTTATTCCGGCAGCTGCCATTTCACACTCCTCTTTACCATGAAATGCCATAACCTCGCAGCTACCCCTGGCCAAAGGCAGGACTTTATTTCTTAACTTCGGATTTTACTGAACTTTTTAAAGCAAGAGGATTCAGTTTTCAATCATGATAACATCAAAACCCAGGAGATTTCAAACTTAAATATGGAAAATGTTTGAACTTCAGATCATGATTTTTCTACTCTCCAACTGACATTCAATCAGGACAATCAGAAAGATACTCAGTTTTGCAATGGCAGAGCTAATGGTATGCAAATATCCCCCAACGCTCCGCAATATCATCCAACCACTTAACCAAAGACACTTTCGAGGGTGTCCCCCAAGGTGTGTGTGGAGGAACCTCGGGAGTCAAAATTCCAGGAGGGAGCAGCCTGCAGAATGCAGATGCTGAAGCTCACTCCGTGCCATGGACACAGCATTCCCTGGGGTAGAGCCCAGGAATCTTCATTTCTAACCAGTTCTGTGGGGATTCTGAACATTTAGCGAGTCTGCAATCTACTGCTTTAGAGATTGCTCTTGATAATCTGGAACTTCTGCAACATCAGTGTCTCTTCTCTAGGTGGCAGCAACTGTGACTTGTTGAGTGTCATTGTGAATGTTGAAGGTCAACATTCAAAAATTTATCTCCAGAACAGGAATTACACATTGGATTACTCCAACTAAACCTTCATCTCTAAGCACTCTATCTGTAGAAAAACAAAAAAAAGTGGCAGGATAGATTTTGCATAACTTAAACCTCCAACTCAGACTTTAGAAATAAAAACAATTAAGTGGCCAGCCTTGCATGAGTAAAGCTTTCCGCAATTCAATGTGTAATGGAAGTGATAAATTTTAAGACAAGATGTTGTAAACATTTTTCTTGCCCTGATTGTTTAAGTCATGAGCCCCAAAGATCACATAGATCAGTGGTCAGCAAACATTTTCTGCAAAGGGCCAGATAATAAATATTTTAGGCTTTGCAAGCCATACTGTCTCTGTCACAATTACTTCAGCTCTGCCTTTGTCACCTGAAAGCAACCATAGACAATACATAAGAGGTTGTGTCCAATAAAGCTTTATATATGAACACTGAAATGTGAATTTCATGTGTCTCAAAATATTCTTATCCTTTTAATTTTTTCCAACTGTATGGTCTGAATGTTTGTGTCCCTCCAAAATTCATACGTTTGAAATCCTAATGGCTAATGTGATGGTATTAGGAGGCGGGGCCCCTGGGAGGTGCTTAGGTCATGAAAGTGGAGCCCTCATGACTGGGATTAGCGTTCTTATAAAAAAAGACCCCACAGAGGCCCCTTTCCCTTTCTGTCACGTGAGGATACTGTGAGAAGTCTGTGACCCAAAAAAGGACCCTCACCCAACTATGTTGGCACCCTGATCTCAAACCTCCAGCCTCTAGAACTGTAAGAAATAAATTTCTGTTTTTTATGAACTACCTGGTCTGTGGTCTTTTGTTATAGCAGCCTGAACTGACTAAGACACCAACCATTTAAAGTAAAAACTGGACTTCCCTAGTGGCACAGTGGTTAAGAATCTGCCTGCCAATGCAGGGGACGCGGGTTCGAGCCCTGGTCCGGGAAGATCCCACATGCCGTGGAGCAACTAAGCCCGTGTGCCACAACTACTGAGCCTGCGCTCTAGAGCCCACGAGCCACAATTACTGAAGCCCGCACGCCTAGAGCCTGTGCTCTGCAACAAGAGAAGCCACCGCAATGAGAAGCCCGCGCACCATAAGGAAGAGTAGCCCCGCTCGCTGCAACTAGAGAAAGCCCGCGTGCAGCAACGAAGACCCAATGCAGCCAAAAATAAATAAATAAAAAATAAATGTATTTTAAAAAAGAACAAAAATAAAATAAAAACTATTTTTAGTTCTTGGGCTGAACAAAAACATGTGGCAGCCAAGATTTGGCCCATTGGCAGTGGTTCGAAGACCCATGACACAGATCAAATTTGTGGAGCATCATGTATTGCTAGTAAATGAGGTAAGTATTCAAAAATGACTTTTTTGAATACAAGACTGTAATCCAAGATCAATGCCTTGTCACTAAATAGAGGATGAAAATTAAACAAACAAAAAGTCCTATGACAAAACTTGGAATTCTGACTCAGAGTTGATTTCCAGACGACATCTTACCAAATAGAACTAACGCTTAGGTCAAATATTTCTAAACACATCTAACCTTCCTTCTGATACAGCCAAGCTATTAAAGGGCAGTGAATATGGGGGAATTGTTGGGGTCCATAGCATCACACAAGCAGAAATGCAGATGCAATCCATTTGGCAGGCAAATGCATGAAGGAACTTTTAAACACACAGAGTCCTGAATCTCCAACAGGAAGCCAGCACTGTTACCTGCTGTGTCTTGGCTCAGGGTTTCCTGGCTGCTGCTGCTGTAAGAAGGCACTGGAGTGATGGACAGTGAGGCTGGGCAAGACAGAGGCGTGGCCAGTTCAGTCTTGCAAGTGAGGGATCGGTGATATACCGGGATGCCTGCATCTTTGGAGACGAAGAGAGGCAGATCTGATGGGAGGGTGGGTCTGCCTTGTGCATATGGATTTTTCCAGTGGGTGAGCCCAACTGCAACAGGCCCAGCAACGTCATAACCTGGCAAGACAAACACATAAGGTCAGGATCAGCAATCAAAGCCTTATACCGTATTTCTTTCTGTATTTCCCCCAACGTCTTAGCTGCGCATCAAATCAAACACCACTTGAGATAAGGATGCATGTTACCAATAAACAGGCAGGAAATGTCAGACTGTATGGATCTTGTTAACTAGTCAGCCTATGTTTATTAAGCACATACTATGTTCTAGGTGCCCAGTCTTTGCCCTTAAGGAGCTCAGAGTCCAATAAAGGAGATAAGACTTGTGATCATAATGAAAAAAGATAACTGAAAGTCTATTATGTTCTAGGTACTTTGCATAAGTGATTGTAATCCTTACAGCAACTCTACAAGAATACAATTACTATTTCCGTTTTATAGGAAATTGGACCTCAACTTGCCCTAGGTCAAGCAGCCAGTAAGTGCCAGAGGCAGAATTTAAGCCCAGATCTGTCTGGCTCCAAAATCTATGTTCTTTCCCTTTTTCCAACTAACAACAGTACAAAGCAAGATGAAAGAAATAGTTTAAAGTTGGACAAAAACATTCCCCAGGATTTCAGGGGACAAAGCCCTTTCTAGGTGGAGGAACTAGGTCGTGGAAAAGATGGCATGAACTTGGCCTTCTAGGCAAGGGTTGCCACCTAAAACAATCAGAGGGACAGATCTGCTCTGTAGATGTGTTTTGTTAGCCCACATTTTTCTTAATTTGAAGTAAAGTTCAAATTAAAATTGACAACAATAAAAGTCTAGAGCATTCTCAACAAAAATCCAGCTTTCTGTCCTCTCTTTAAAAATCTCTTGATCTTCTCCTAAAGATCAAGCAACACTGGACCACATTCCCATGTGGCAACTGTCAGCTGAAGCAACCACAGAGCCACTCTTTTAAAGCGGAGTAAAGGAACTGCTGTCTGCCGCAGTCCCCACCATTCCCTAATACCTTACTCCCAGCCTGCTTCACTTATTTGTCTTACATGCCTGATCTCTGCAGGCCTTTGCATTTGCAACCGAGGTACAGAATTTAGAAATATAATGTAAGTGTAGTCAGAAAAAAACAAGAATGGAAAGGTAGGTTGATACAAGACAGCTGAGGGTCTTAAATGCCAAGGTAAGAAAATTAGATTTTACTTGCTAGGCAAAGCAATATCCCTAAAAGTTTGTGAAGTGGGGATTGGCATAATCAAATGGACGGCAGAAAAAGGCAGAATCTGTGCCTCCTTCCTCTGGTGGTGACCCCTTCTGGGGAGATTCCTCTGACTCCCCCAAGTTGTCTTAACCACGGTAAAGGGAGGCCAAGTAAAAGGTGTTGGTGTGCAGGGGCTGGGGGTGTGTGGGGAGAAAGTCCAAATTGGGGAGGGGGTGTTGAGGCACCAAGAAAGCCCAAAAGGGGCAACAAGGGAGGAGGCCTGCATGGATCCTGCAGACTGGACGGTGTTGTCTGGGGCAGCCCTCCCACACCATGCGGGAAACCACTTGAACATGGATATGTGTCAAACAGTCCCTGCCCACACTTCACAGCCAAGTGTTCCTTCTCTCTATGTGTCTCTCTCCTGAGCTGAGCATCCCTCAAGGTCAGAGGTGTCTTAGTCATCTTTAAAACTCCCTCCCAGCATTTCTCTATTTGGCTCTTTCCCCTGGCATTCAATAGATACCCACTGTTCACCGAATTCTTCCTAGACCAGCGGCAAGGAGGTGACATAAGAGGCTGTGAAGCAGAGGCCAGGCAAACATTATTAAGGGACCAAATTTAAATGTTGGCAGCAAGAAAGGAAAAGAGGTCCAGAGAGATGCGCAACAATGACGTGGAAAGAAAGGAGTTTGGGGCCACCAGGTAGCTTTGTTTTTTGCTGGCAAGATGTCAGAGAAGACTTATGGCAAACAGAATGGTGGATTTCCTCATCCTCACTGTGGCCATCAGAAGGACTGGCCTGGCAAGGGCTGAAGAAGGTTGAGTGTGTTTTTTTAGACACGAGGAGGCTGAGCTTTAGTGGAAATATCTATGTGGAAATGTCTGGCAGTAGACTGAAAAAAACAACGGAAATGAGGATTAGGAGACATGGGACCAGAGTTGTAAATCTGGAACTCATCCACACTGAAGCCACACCTGATGCCCAGGAATGAACAATCTACTTCACTGTCATAAAATGATAAATCCACTAAAAGTTACAATACTGTCTAATGCTTATTGGCAATGTGCTAAGGGATCTATCAGGACCACCTCATTTAACCTCACAATAACCCTGTCAGGAAGGTACTAATATTCCCATTTGACAGATGAGGAAACCAAGGCTAAGGGACATTATTACTTCCGCAAGGTCAATAACTACACAGAAATAACAGATTCAAGCCCAGGCTCATCAAAGACAACATGGGTGCTCTGGTCCCCTGCCTCGCACTGAGAATACAGGCAACAAGAAGTATTCTAGGAGATGGAATCGGGGTCTGTTTCCCCCACAAATCGCTCTTAGGTTATTTATTCCTTTCTGAACAATTTTTTATAGAGGGATCTCAATGGACCAGAATGCACAAGGAAAGGGACATGCTGACACCCTTGAGAACATGCTGACTGGACTGCTTGAACTCTTCTTGGTCAGTCACCTTCCTAAAAGGTAAGTGGAATACAGTGAGGTGAGTGATTCTTTCTCTGGTGAGGGCTATGGAGCCTCTGAAGATAATCACAGAGAACACAAATTCTCAATGTTCAGAACTGCAATGGAGCCACAGCTGCAGTGGAGGCTGAACTGAATGCTACTGACCCCAAGGCTGCCCCCCGATCCTGTTTGTTGGACTAAACCTCTGATGCTAGTGTGTTTATTTTGTGATCAATATTCTTGGATCTCCCATACCTCCTAAGAGTGTACTGGGGCATAGAAATGAAATTCTAGGAGGCACCATTTGAATTGATGTTCCATTATGTTTTTATTAAAAATGTGAAAACGTATTACCTCCTACTCACACCAGAGAATCCTTTTACAAGAAGAATAATTACAGGACCATGTTTTCCCTCGCCTTGTTGTTTCATTCGGAAACTTGCTTAAATGCCTCTTCTCTTTCCATATTCCCAAGCTCCTTGGGAGTCATTATACAGGGAAGGGTGTATAATATATATCACACACTGTGAAAGCGTTAGGCTTAAAAGTCCCAAGGAACTCTGGACTCCCCATAATTTCAGGTTTTACCATTTCTTTCATAAAATGATAGCTAATTTATAACATATACTTAATTTTGAAAAAATATTGTTCACAGTGCTAAGAAGCCACCCCCTTTTTTTTTTACTTTAGGAAATTACCACATCATTTAATCCAGAAATGGAGTTCATTAGCAAATATATTAATTCATGTCATTGATACAAATGAGCTATGATAAGATCTGCATAATTATGATGGACTAGAAATGGACCAGCCTAAATTTAAAAGCAACAATGAGGTCAAAGTATTCTGGGTGGTTGGTTATCCAACCATCCAAGGGAACAGCTGGTGTCCAAGTGCCCAAGAGGCAAGTAACAGGAATGTCACACTGGTAGCCTACTCACTCTCCCTCACCCACCATCCTGTTCCCAGGTCGGGGGTGGGGTAGAAGCAGGGGTCTCAGCTTTCTCTGAGTTGCATGCCAACACTATCACCCACTAGCCCCCAAATCCTAAACAGAGACATGTAAGGAACACTCAAAATTATAGGCTGTCTTGAGAAAAAAAATATGTTAATCAACTTTAAAGTTCTTAAATCTTTCATACATGAAAAAATGGGAGTTTACTATCAGAAAATAAGGAGTTTTCAGGACTTCCCTGGTGGTCCAGTGGTTGAGACTCCACGCTTCCAACGCAGGGGGTGCGGGTTCGGTCCCTGGTCGGGGAAGGCGCGGGTTCCATCCCTGGTCGGGGAACTAAGATCCCACATGCCATGCCGTGCGGCCAGAAAAAAAAAAAAAAAAGAAGAAAATAAGGAGTTTTCCAAGGGTCTCATGGATAGGTAGAAAAATTTCAGAAGGTGTCACTTTTTCTGTTGATTGGATTTTTTGGCAATTCTTCGGTCAGGACATAGGTTCCTATAAGGAACTACATTAATAGGAAGTCCAGAAGTGTGCTGTTCTCTTAAATGGAATTCCCTCACAAATGAGACACTTCTGTGTGAGATGACTATCCTGTAAGAGAAGGACGGAAGTACAGGAGATGAAAGAAAACAAAAAGAGCTTTTAAAAAAGAATTGCTAGACGACTCAGAGATGTCCTCCCTCCAGTACTTTGAGTATAAAGTTGTTAATTATTTGCTGCTTTTACTATAAATATTTTTAAAGTGCTTTGTACTGGACAGACTGTGGGCAGTGGACACTGCCTGATGACTGTGCTGAATCCACCCTCCACCCACACCCCTTCCTCCCAACAGAGTCACATTTCGTTTGGGAATTCATCCTGCTCCCACGCAGCTTGTGACTCAGGGCAGACAGACCTCACGCTCCCTGACCTCCACGTGGGCCATGATGGGTGTAAAGACCACGATCTTATCTCCCTTGTCAGCGATTTGCTGAAGGGTGGTCATGTGACCAAATCCCATGCAATGAGATAGAAGTCTCTGAGGTGCTTCAGGGGAAAGTTTCAGCTCCTCAAGTGAACACCTGAGGAAGGCACCAAAGCTCCTTTCCCTCTGATCACTGTTGTGCCTGAGTGCAATTCCTGGAACCACGGCGGCCTTGGGGCCGCAATCAGGAAGATAGATTTTCCCAGGAAGGCAAAGGGGAGAAGGTCTTTCACAACATCATCGAGCAGCCTACTCAACCTGTCCTCCCAACAGGCCTTCCTATTATATGAAGTAATAACTTTCCTTATGGTTTCAGCCAGTTTGAGTTTGTTGAAACAGAAGCAACATTCAAGGGCCTTTCAGTTGTCCCATCACCTTCTGAGAAAACTGTGTGACATACCCACTGCCCCTTCAGAGGTGACTTCATAGGTCAGTAAGAACCTGTTATATGAGTTTCCTAGGGCTGCTGTAACAAAGGGTCACAAACTGGGTGGCTTAAAAAAAACAGAAATTTATCCTCTCACAGTTTTGGAGGCTAGAAGTCTGAAATCAAGATTTCAGCAGGGCCGTGCTCTCTCTGAAGTCTCTAGGGGAAAATTTGTTGTCTGCCTTTTCCTGGTTTCTTGTTTGTTTGTTTGTTTGTTTTTTAACATCTTTAGTGGAGTATAATTGCTTTAAAATGGTGTGTTAGTTTCTGCTTTATAAAAAAGTGAATCATCTATACATATACATATATCCCCATATCTTCTCCCTCTTGCGTCTCCCTCCCACCCTCCCTATCCCACCCCTCTAGGTGGATACAAAGCACTGAGCTGATCTTCCTGTGCCATGCGGCTGCTTCCCACTAGCTATCTATTTTACATTGTATATATGTCCATGCTACTCTCTCACTTCGTCTCAGCTTACCCTTCCCCCTGCTCGTGTCCTCAGGTCCATTCTCTATGTCTGCGTCTTTATTCCTGTCCTGCCCCTAGGTTCTTCAGAACCACTTTTTTTTTTTTTTTTAGATTTCATATATACGTGTTAGCATACAGAATTTGTTTTTCTCTTTCTAACTTACTTCACTCTGTATGACAGACTCTAGGTCCATCCACCTCACTATAAATAACTCAATTTCGTTTCTTTTTATGACGGAGTAATATTCCATTGTATATATGTGCCACATCTTCTTTATCCGTTCATCTGTTGATGGACACTTAGGTTGCTTCCATATCCTGGCTATTGTAAATAGAGCTGCAATGAACATTTTGGTACATGACTCTTTTGGACTTATGGTTTTCTCAGGGGATATGCCCAGTAGTGGAACTGCTGGGTCATATGGTAGTTCTAGTTTTAGATTTTTAAGGAACCTCCATACTGTTCTCCATAGTAGCTGTATCAATTTGCATTCCCACCAACAGTGCAAGAGGGTCCCCTTTTCTCCACACCCTCTCCAGCATTTATTGTTTGTAGATTTTTAGATGATGGCCATTTTGACTGGTGTGAGGTGATACCTCATTGTAGATTTCATTTGCATTTTTCTAATGATTAGTGATGTTGAGCATCCTTTCATGTGTTTGTTGGCAATCTATATATCTTCTTTGGAGAAATGTCTATTTAGGTCTTCTGCCCATTTTTGGATTGGGTTGTTTGCTTTTTGATATTGAGCTGCATGAGCTACTTGTAAATTTTGGAGGTTAATCCTTTGTCAGTTGCTTCATTGGCAAATATTTTCTCCCATTCAGAGGGTTGTCTTTTTGTCTTGTTTATGTTTCAGCTTAGCTGTGCAAAAGCTTTTAAGTTTCATTAAGTCCCATTTGTTTATTTTTGTTTTTATATCCATTTCTCTAGGAGGTGGGTCAAAAAGGATCTTGTTGTGATTTATGTCATAGAGTGTTCTACCTATGTTTTCCTCTAAGAGTTTTATAGTGTCTGGCCCTTCATTTAGGTCTTTAATCCATTTTGAGTTTATTTTTGTGCATTGTGTTAGGGAGTGTTCTAATTTCATTCTTTAACATGTAGCTGTCCAGTTTTCCCAGCACCACTTATTGAAGAGGCTGTCTTTTCTCCAATGTATATTCTTGCCTCCTTTGTCATAGATTAGTTGACCATAGGTGCATGGGTTTATCTCTGGACTTTCTATCCTGTCCCATTGATCAATATTTCTGTTTTTGTGCCAGTACCATACTGTCTTGATTACTGTAGCTTTGTAGTATAGTCTGAAGTCTGGGAGCTTGATTCCTCCAGCTCCATTTTTCGTTCTCAAGATTGCTTTGGCTATTCGGGGTCTTTTGTGTTTCCATACAAATTGTGAAATTTTTTGTTCTAGTTCTGTGAAAAATGCCATTGGTAATTTGATAGGGATTGCACTGAATCTGTAGATTGCTTTGGGTAGTATAGTCATTTTCACAATGTTGATTCTTCCAGTCCAAGAACATGGTATATCTCTCCATCTGTTTGTATCATCTTTAATTTCTTTCATCAGTGTCTTAGAGTTTTCTGCATACTTTGCCTCCTTAGGTAGGTTTATTCCTAGGTATTTTTTATTCTTTTTGTTACAATGGTAAATGGGACTGTTTCCTTAATTTCTCTTTCAGATTTTTCATCATCATTAGTGTATAGGAATGCAAGAGATTTCTGTGCATTAATTTTGTATCCTGCTACTTTACCAAATTCATTGATTAGCTGTAGTAGTATTCTGTTGGCATCTTTAGGATTCTCTATGTGTAGTATCATGTCATTTGCACACAGTGACAGCTTTAATTCTCCTTTTCCAATTTGTGTTCCTTTTATTTCTTTTTCTTCTCTGATTGCTGTGGCTAAAACTTCCAAAACTATGTTGAATAATAGTGGTGAGAGTGGACAACCTTGCTTTGTTCCTGATCTTAGAGGAAATGGTTTCAGTTTTTCACCATTGAATACGATGTTGGCTGTGGGTTTGTCATATACGGTCTTTCTTATGTTAAGGTAAGTTCCCTCTATGCCTACTTTCTGGAGGGTTTTTATAATAAATGGATGTTGAATTTTGTCAAAAGCTTTTTCTGCATCTGTTGAGAGGATCAAATGGTTTTTCTCCTTCAGTTTGTTAATATGGTGTATCACATTTATTGATTTGCATATATTGAAGAATCCTTGCATTCCTGGGATAAACCCCACTTGATCATGGTGTATGATCCTTTTAATGCACTGTTAGATTCTGTGTGCTAGTGTTTTGTTGAGGATTTTTGCATCTATGTTCATCAGTGATATTGGCCTGTAGTTTTCTTTCTTTGTGGCATCTTTGGTTTTGGTATCAGGGTGATGGTGGCCTCGTAGAATGAGTTTGGGAGTGTTCCTCCCTCTGCTATATTTTGGAAGAGTTTGAGAAAGATAGGCGTTAGCTCTTCTCTAAATGTTTGATAGAATTCACCTGTGAAGCCATCTGGTCCTGGGCTTTTGTTTGTTGGCAGATTTTTCATCACAGTCTCAATTTCAGTGCTTGTGATTGGTCTGTTTATATTTTCTACTTCTTTCAGGTTCAGTCTCGGAAGGTTGTGCTTTTCTAAGAATCGGTCCATTTCTTCCAGGTTGTCCATTTTATTGGCATATAGTTGCTTGTAGTAATCTCTCATGATCCTTTGTATTTCTGCAGTGTCAGTTGTTACTTCTCCTTTTTCATTTCTAATTCTGTTGACTTGAGTCTTCTCTCTTTTTTTTCTTGATGAGTCTGGCTAATGGTTTATCAATTTTGTTTATCTTCTCAAAGAACCAGCTTTTAGTTTTATTGATCTTTGTTACTGTTTCCTTCATTTCTTTTTATTTCTGATCTGATCTTTATGATTCTTTGCTTCTGCTAACTTTGGGGGATTTTTTGTTCTTCTTTCTCTAATTGCTTTAGGTGTAAGGTTAGGTTGTTTATTTGAGATGTTTCTTGTTTCTTGAGGTAGGATTCTATTGCTATAAACTTCCCTCTTAGAACTGCTTTTGCTGCATCCCATAGGTTTTGGGTCGTTGTGTTTTCATTGTCATTTGTTTCCAGGTATGTTTTGATTTCCTCTTTGATTTCTTCAGTGATCCCTTGGTTATTTAGTAGTGTATTGTTTAGCCTCCATGTGTTTTTGTTTTTAACAGATTTTTTCCTGTAATTGATATCTAGTCTCATAGTGTTGTGGTCAGAAAAGATAATTGATATGATTTCAATTTTCTTAAATTTACCAAGGCTTGATTTGTGACCCAAGATATGATCTCTCCTGGAGAATGTTCCATGAGCACTTGAGAAGAAAGTGTATTCTGTTGTTTTTGGATGGAATGTCCTATAAATATCAATTAAGTCCATCTTGTTTAATGTATCATTTAAAGCTTGTGTTTCCTCATTTATTTTCATTTTGGATGATCTGTCCATTGGTGAAAGTGGGGTGTTAAAGTCCCCTACTATGATTGTGTTACTGTCGATTTCCCCTTTTATGGCTGTTAGCATTTGCCTTATGTATTGAGGTGCTCCTATGTTGGGTGCATAAATATTTACAATTGTTATATCTTCTTCTTGGATTGATCCCTTAATCATTATGTAGTGTCCTTCTTTGTCTCTTGTTTTTTCCTGGTTTCTGATATGGCTGGCAATCCTTGGTGTTCCTTGGCTTGTAGACATATCACTCTAACCTTTGCCTCTGTCATCACATGATGCTCTCCCTGTATGTATATATCTGTGTCTCTTCTCCTCTACTTACAAGCAGGACATGAGTCACATTGAATTAGAAGCCCCACCCTAAGTGAATATGACCTCATCCTAACTTGATTACATCTGTAAAGACCCTATTTCCAAATAAGGTCACAGTCAAAGGTACCACGGGTTAGAACTTCAATATATCTTTTGGTGGAACAAATTCAATTAGAAACACCCTGACATGGTGGCCACAGCTGACTAGACCAGGGAATGGTACTAGGCCCACAGCAATTTAACAGGAGTGACATCCAATGGGAGTCGGATTACCTGGGCTCAAATCCCAGCTCTTACTACCCATGTATTCTTTATTACTTTTTAACCTTTCAAGAACTTAGTTTCCTCATCTGTAAAATGGGGGAAATAACAGTATCTATCACATGGGATTGTGAGGATTAAATGAGCACAGAAAGCTCCCATATGGTCCTCACTGTTTACCCCTCCACTTTCACTGACAAGTGTCTTAATAGAGGTCTCTACTCACAGCTCATCATTCCTTATTCAGAGCCTTGTAAGCTGGCTCTCCTCCCACCATCCACTGGCATGGGATGTCACCAGGGCAGACTTTTAACTTTAACCCTCCTCAGTCTCCCCTTCTAGAAATTCTCTGGGCATTTCAAGAAATGTACTTGCTACGTTTTCCTACCACTGCCGTTATTTCTGTCCTAATTGTGCTTCCCCCAAAGATTGGTCTTTGACCCTCTACACACTCAATATACTGATGCTCACTCTTATAATCTCATCCTCTTCCAAAGATTCGACTGAACTCTCTGTGAAGAGAATGCCAATATCTTCATCTCCTGCCCATTCTCTCCACATTTCCAACTTCCTGTGGGTCATTCTGAGGTGGGGGGTCTCACTGGGACCTCAAACCCAACACACTGGAACCCTAGAGCCATGCAGTCCTCTTCCTGGCCTCTGTATTTCAATGAACGGCTCAGACTCCCTGTCAACCTGACTCAAAGTCTCAGGGCACACTGTCTGAGGCACATCCAGGCAATGACTAGTCCTCCTGGCTCTTCCATGCCTCTCCCTCCAGACCTGCCTCTCTATCCCACTTCCCAAGTTCATTACTGTCTCATGTCAAGACCACAGTCAGAGCCACTTACTCCGTCATAACGCCGGATTCTCGCACATGAAATCCATCCTGTTCACCACCCGAATAACCTTTCATACATGCATTCATCCTGTCACCCTCCTACTCTGCACTCTAAACGACCTCCCACTACTTAACAAATGTCCTTAGGAATGTCATTTTAGGTTATTTAGTGTTTTCAAACCAGGGTCCATGAACTCTCCACAGAGATTTTTAAGTTGTTTTCATTTTTCATTTAAAAGTCAATTTAATCATTTAAAAATGAATATGTGCATACCATGGACCAAATTTTGCCACTTAATTTTAGTGCCTGAGTTTGCTTTTGTGTTTCCATCAAGTTGGCACCAGTTGATACACTTAATGAGAAGAGGAGAGAGATGGGAATGTCAAGGTGCATCCATAGCAAACAAAGATCCAATAATCTCACCTGAGTGAGCATTAACAGAGATTTCAGAGTGGGTTGAACAGAGAGAGGTGGTGGCACAGCAGAGTTACCATAAATACTGTAAATACTGAGCTCAGTGCAAAGAACCTTCACTGCTGCAGCCAGGACCACGTTGCATTACAAGCAGTGACTGCATTTCAGCAAAATAACAATGCCCATCATCTTAAATTAATGTGGTGAATTTGTGGTTGTTTTTCTTCTCAGTGTTCTAAATTTCATTTATAAATTTGATTTGATTTTTATGGCTATTTGGAAAACAAGGTGTCTATAGTTACATTTTATGTTGGAACATACTTAGGTATCCTTGTAATAAAAATAATTTAAATCCATTTTAGAGGCTCATAATTATTACTTCTTTTTACAGGGGTCCACATTGCTGGAGTCTGAGAAACCATGACACTGTGTTTCAAAGCATGAGCTTGTGTCAAACAGACCTGGATTGGAATCCTAGGCACATCCATTTCTGGCTGTGAGGCAAACAGCAAGTTTCCTCATCTGTAAGATGGGGAAGTGACAGTACCTTCCTCATACAGTCCCAAAGTAAAATAATGTATGTCAAGGGCCAAGAGAAGCTGACAAATGCTAAGTGCAAAATAAATGTTAGCTGCAAGTATCACCATTATTCTTTTTTTTCCAAGTCGTAGCCAAGATTCTGAAATCAAGAAAAGTTTGAAAGGAAGTGGAAAGGAGAGGAAAGATTCAGCAGACAGAAAAATAATCATGGTCACTCTTCCCTTTTTGACGAAAATAAAACATGTTTAAGGGTGAGCAGGAAGGCGGCTGGGAGAGTGCTAGATGAACACAGTATATTCTGCCAGGATCCTACCATCTCCATGGGGGGGGGTCCCTCATCCAGGGGGAAGGGATAGAGAACCACACGCTCCAAACTGCAGACTTCAAGTTTCTGAGAAGGCCATGGGCTATGACATGGAATTTTATTTCTGTGAAGTCAGGGGACAGGACAGCTGGCACACACAGAATCCCCCAAAGCATAGCTAGCATTCAGTAACACTGATTTGTTATTTTATGCATGTATGCATTAACTTATACTTATGGGAAATGTACATTTTCTATTTGCAGTTGTGATATAAATTTTCTTTTTAAAATAAATGAAAATAAATCTTAAAAAGTCAGTTTTAATATTAAGTGCATAATAACATAGGTGATACACAAACGAAAGAGAAAGCAAATGAAGAAAAGTTGGGAAACCTGTGTTTTGTTTTGTTTTGTTAATCTCTCTGGATCACATTTCCTCCATCCATCTCTATGCAAAAGCAATAAGGATCCACAAGAGGGCACCCCAACAAGGTGAGCCCACAAGTATTTGCCCTGATTCTGAAAATAAGTTTGATGCGCTTACCCTTTCTACTCACTCCTTCCATAGCCCTGCACCCCCAACCTTTATAGGCAATAATAGTTTTCATTAAAAACTGGCACAGTTGCTCACCTATGGTGATCTGGCTGACACAACTGTAGTAGCTGCCCGTGGTTGCGGAGGAAAGGTTGTAACTCCCACTGCTTATATCTTTGTCTGTTTAAGAAAACAAAAGAGGAGAAGGTTAATTACATCCTGGTAAACACCGTGACCACAAAGTAAATATATGACTGCTGGTAAATAAACCAGCTGTCTGTGTCTGAGTATCTCATAGTTATTCATTGGTTCATTCATTGACATTTAGGGAATGTTAGGTGCCAGGCACTTGGAACATTTCAACAAACAATCCAGACTGTCACACAGGCAATTTCAGTTTGGTGTCACTTTATTATAATGGGGGGAGGGTGCTGGGGGAGAGTTTCAGGGGAAGTTGAGAAAACACCTGACCCAGACTAGAGGGTATCAGGTAAGGCTTCCTGGGGGAAGTGAACTAGGCAAAAGGGGGATGAATTGAGGGGAAGGATCCAGGCAGAGTGCTATCATCTTGTCTGGAGAGTCGGAAGCCTCTGCTTCATGAGTTAGCAGCTGAACACAGCACAAGAGAGGTGCACAGCCGCTGGACTACAAGGGGTCTTATAAACCATGTTAACAAGTTTGGATGTTGCCAAGAGAGCAGGATCCCATTTTCATTTCAGAAAGATCACTTTGAGGCAGCAAGGAGAACAGTCAGGAGGAGGATGAAAGGAGAGGCAGAAAGACTCCTTTATGAGGCCACTGCAGTCATCCTGATGACAGATGGTGGTGGCCAAAGCATGGGAGGAGCCGCCGTGGAGACAGAGAAGTGGGTGCAATTCCCTGCGAGGCTCGAGTGCAGCCAGCTTCACTGCAGTCGTCACTACCGTGAGCAGACCATGCTCCCGACAGAGGGGCAAAGACGCCACAACCTCCCATCCACACGGCACCTTAGCATTTTCAGCCACATCGTCTCATGCACGGCGTGAAATAGGGCGAGCGCCACCCCACGTCTCTGATGGAAAAGCTGAGGCTCCAGGCAGCCGAGCACCTTGCCCGAGGTCACACGACAGCATGGGGCAGAACAGAGCTCAAATCGAGATCAGAACTGCTTCAAATTGTTTATGAAGAAGGCAGGGCATACGTGATCTAAAATATCAAAATAAATACATATTGTCTACTATAAAACGCTACAGTTTACACAGAGTTACTATAAGAATGGTTGCGAAACGGACCTGAAGGAAATATTTGAATATTACATGTTATGTGATACCAGGAAAACTTTGAAACTCTGATCTATAATGATGAAAATTAGAGGTCCGAGGGAAAGAAATAATTAAGAATGTCAAATGTAGTCAAAGAGAAAGGGTTTCTAGAAACGTACTGAGTCATATTTTAATGAGAGAGCAATGCGGATTTTTAGAGAAGATGGCTTTGCAGATGAACATTCTAGGAGGAAAGAACAGCAGGTACCTGGACAGAGAGGGCAGGAAATGGGAGTCATCCGCAGGGGTGTCCGGATATGCTTGTGGTTTGAAAGCAGCTAGAAAGTATTGACAAAAGCAGGTAGTGAGCCAGAGGGCGGGGAAGTAGTGGGGGCCCTTAGAGGCCACATCAAGGCCACTGTAGGTCCACAAACAGGGAGGTAAAAAAATATTTTAAGACTATTTTTATTGTGGCGAAAATTAATTCGAGCAAGTGCATGTGGCCAACTTCTCCTCTAAGAAATATTCCCAGACCATCCCCCATCTCTAGCGGGCTTCCGGGAACAGTAGACACACCTCCAACAGCACTGCGCATGCGAGATTGCACTCGTTTTATGGGTATCCCAAACCATGTGCAAACCTGTCAAGGGCAGGTCCACACGTTTTTCAGTTTGTTATCTCCAGAGCTTAGTGCTTTGCCTGGCATAAGGTGAATCCTCAATATATGTTCGTCGGTTGAAGGAACAAAGGAATGCACGAAATTAAAGAAAGGATAGCAAATGACCATTTCCCCTTCCTATTAGTTGTAACTTCAGTAGAGGTTGCCGTGATCCACAAGAAGGAGCATTGGGCTTGGAGTCAGCACAACTAGGGTTTGAAGCCCCAGCTTTGCTGCACATGAATTCCTTGAACTTGGTCAAGCTGTTGACTTCCTTTAGTATTGGTCTTTCCATCTGAAAATGGTGACAATAATGCTTATCTCACTTTTTCTGGGCTAGGGGTTGGGAGGTGGAAGAGGATGAGGCATGGCTAATAAAAATAAGTCAGCTACACAAAATGCACAGTTAGCAAGTCATTCCGTATATATTTGTGGAATCAGCTGAATCAACAAAACCCAGACCTAAAACATATCAAACTAACTTCTCTAAACTTGTTATTCCTAATTTTTTTTTTAACCCTTCACTAATGATCTGTCCTTAAAAGATTTTGGAAGGGAGAAGACCTCCCAGGGACAATGTCAATGGCATCAAAGGGGGGAAGGGGGTGAAGGGGGAGATTCAAGAGCCACAGAAATGGCTCTGAATGGAGAGAAAAGGAATGAAGAAGAAAAGCACATTGAGAAATCAGTAATCAATAAAGAAGCAGAATGCTTGAATTAGTAATGCTTGGGAAGAGGCTGTGCATACATTTGAACAGGAAAAACTACTGAAATTTGACTTGAATCTGAATGGTAAAACTAGGGCATAGTTTGGGTGGCAATATTTTGAAAAGACTCAAAGAGCAGAAGTACAAAGACCTGTGGCAGTTTTGGTACAAAGTGACTCTGTAAAGGAAGGTGTTTTCCTATATAAGAATTAAAACAAAAATGTTAGATTTTTGTGGGAGGGCTTGACTATCCATTTAATCCTTTAGGAACAAACCGTAGTTAAAAAAACAAAATCAGGTACCTAGTGGAAAAACTTGAGACTATGAATGAGGTTAATAAACTTTGTGGGTTCTGGAGTCAGTATCCAGATTAGATACCTGGTTCCAACCCTTGGGCACAATACTTTATCTCTGCGGGGCTCTGTTTCCTTGTATGTACAATGTGAATAATAAAGGCACTTACTTTATAAAGTAGTACATAGAAAGTGTCCAATTAGTGTTAGCTATTATTTTTATTTTATACTTAAAAAGAACAAAGATATGCATAAAATGGAATACCATATAGCAAAGGAAAAGAATGAAGCAAAGCTACACAAAATACTATCAATGGATCTCACAAACATAACGTTTAATGAAAGAAGCAACACCCAAATGATATATGATTCTATTTATGAAAATTTCAACAACAAAACTAAATTGTATTGTTTATAGATGCATATATAAATGGTAAAACAGTAAAGAAAAGTAACAAAATAATTAGCACAAGTCAGCATGGTGATTCCATTTGGTGAGGAAGAAAGCAGTTTGAAATTGTGAAAAAGTACAGGGAGTGGGGGTAGGTTCTATGGTGCTGGGAATGCTCTATTCTTGACCTAGGTGGTGGTAACACAGTATTCATTTTATAACTATTTGTTAAATTATAAATTTGTCTTGCCCACCTGTCTGTATGTACAACAGCTTTTTTAAAGAAGCAAAGGGGGCAGAAATCACAGTAGGGCAAATTAGGAATGCAAATTCTGCAAAAAATGTCTAAGAAAATGAGATGGTGGTGGATTCATAAAACAATAGTCATCAAGTACTTACTCCTTGCCAGGCACTATGCTAAACATTCATTATTTCATTTACATCATTATTTCATTTGTGCTCCAAAACAACTCTTTTAAGGTAGGTGTGATTATCCCACTATCCAGATGAGGAACTAGAGGCTCACAAAGTCAGGGAACTTGCCCAGAGTCACACTTCAGGGAAGTCACAAAGCTGGAATTAAAACCTAGGCTTGTCTTACACTAGACCAATATTTGAGAACAGAGGCAAAGACAGAGGAGGACAGATTAACATCATAAGCTGTGTTAGGTCAATTCCTGTTGTATCTGGTGCTACATCTTTGACAGTCATTTATCTGATGAGGTTCGGCAGGGAATGAGATAGACATCATCTCGGGGATTCTGTTTTCAGAGGCCCACTTAACAGAAACATGTGACAAAATTAACCCAATTTTCTTTGTCTCAAATTATTTTGGGTATACTTCTAAACAGTATGATCTTATAACCAAATAAAACCAGGCCCATCTCAACATTCAACCTATCTTTCATCTTAACCACAGCAAAAAAAGCAGGTACCATGCCTGTTTTCATCTTTCCACCGAATGCAGAATTCTGGTAGATATGTAGGCAAAACTAAACAAAAATTGTCAATATAAAATGATAATTATAATATCTAATTTGGGAAATTTTTTAAAAGAAATATAACTAAAGTGCAAAATAATCATAGTATACAAAGCCAGGAGCTGGGTGCTCAAAATCAAAGTATTATTCAGGGGAGAGGTTAACATATTAAATTTAGAGTTAGAGAAACAAAATGTAATGAATATGTGTAGAATTTGTTAGGTAAGATTTAACCACAAGTAGAAGGGTAATTATTAAAATAACAGAAATAAACTACATTTCCAAACCAGTCTGCTGTGCTGGAGGGGGTGGGAGACATATGGTGGGGAAGAACGGGAGAAAAAATTTTTAAAAAAAATTCTACTTAGATAAGGGAAATAAATGAGAATTAAAGCATAGGAACAAAACAAGACAAAGAGAAAATCTAAAGTAAAATGGTAGAATTAAGGTCAATTACACTAGTAATAACAATACATGTAAATGGTCTAAATTTGTTATTTAAGAGATTGTGAGATGGATTTGGAAAGCAAAAAGAAAATCAACTAAATGCTATTTATAAGAGAGACACTTAAAATAAAAGGACACAGAAATGTTGAAAGTAAAAGGTATAAAAAGATACAGCAAGCATTAATCAAAATAAAGCTAGAGTAGCTATGTTAGTTTTAGATGAAAAAGGCTTTAAGACAAAAAGCAATTATTAAGGATAAAGACGGTCAATAAATAATGATAAAAGGTTCAGGTCTGATTCTTCAGGAAGATATTAAAAAATGTTACATCTGAGTTACTTGAGATAAAATAACCTCAAAATATACGAAGCAAAAATTAATAGAGCTACAAGGAGAAACTGACAAATCCATCATCAGAGGGGGAGATTTTAACACAATAACTGATTGGTTGAGCAAGAAATGTTTGGAAAAATACGGAAACTTTGAGACTGCAAATCACTTGGGTATCTTGTTAAAGTGAAGAGCTGATTTACTATCTCTGGCGTGGGCCTGGAATTCTGCATTCTTTTCCATTTTATTGAGATATAACTGACAATTGCATTTCTAATAGACTCCCAGGTGGTGGCAATGCTACTGGTCTAGGATCTCCAGGTCCTGGTAAAATCCTCCCCCGGAATCCACAATCCACAAAGCCTGGGAAAACATCTCACCGCAAGAAAGGAAGGACAAATTAAAAAAGGAAGAGAAAATGTTTTCATTAAACCCTTAAAAACATATTAGAAGTCTGCTTATACATATGGACAGATGAAACTCAAGAATTACCAAACAGACAAATGATGCATAACTACTGACTTTACCAAAAAATTCACCATACGATTCCTTTAATTACTACCTTACACAAGTGTACTGGAAATACCATTTAATTTACAAAATACATATTTATTGTGCAGAGTGAGCTACAACTGTTTACCACATCTGGTTGTTTTTTTTTTTTTTTGTCTTTTTGTAAATCACTTAAAATTGTTTATAAAAGGCTCTAGAGAATCCACTAGTAAGAAAACAAAAGTGTGGGATGTGTGTGTGTGTGTGTGTGTGTATGTGTGTGCATATGTATGTTCCTCAGAAATATTGGTGTAATTTATTCTATGTCTGCTGTGTATTTTATAGGCTTACAGAAAAGTTAATATTCAAGTCCAACCCTTTCCTCCTAGCTGTGTAGCCTGTATCTCATCACCTAAGCTCCCTGGGCCTCAAATTCCTCCTTTACATTGTGACTGAAATTCATTCATTTAAAAAACATTGAGTGCCTAGCACATACAGTAGATGCAGGCTGGCACCAGGTAGGAACTGGTGCCTTGGAAGTTCTCCCGTAAGGTGTTGATGAATTAATCAATGTGTAGAGAGTGTGCTTCACTCCACAGAGCTTTCCCTACAGTAATGACGATAAACACACCAGAGTGTTGTGTACTACATTGCTCTACGACTTTCTAGGTTTTCATAACATTTTCACCTTTGCTCTTTCATGTAACTCTGCAGCAGCATTAGGAGACAAGCAGGGCAGGGACCAGCTGTGATAGTACTAGGAGTTGTTCCCTCCTCTGCGTCTCCCACTGGACCTGAGCTAGACCCAAACCCCTGGAGGGCAAGGCCATCCCTTATTCACCTTCTGTCCACAGTGCCTAGCTCTGCCTAATGCATAAAAAGCACAATAAATGTTTGCCAAAGACTCTAGTAAGCTTTCAAATACTATAGTCACCATTCCTGCATTTTAAACACTGGGCCTGATACTCATTATCTCAGCTTCCCTTTGATTCCACTCTTGCAGGCACAGTGGCAAAAAGGCCTTGCAGGAACCCTAATTAGAGAAAAGCCTTTCCTTTCCTTTCTTTCCTCCTTGTACCTATTTGATTCAGGGTTGAAAATCCCACATTCTTTTTCATTTTTTCCGGAAGGTAAAGATCCATGCCTCATCATTACAATGTAAGATTCATGAGAACAGTTTTTAATTTTGTTTTTACTTCCAGAACCCACAACAGTACCTGACACATAGTAAGCACTCGCAAAACATATGTTGAATTGTTTGTTCTAGAAACTTCCTTGGTAGCTACGGATTGTTTGTCTAGGACTAAGTTCTAATAGAAAAATCCACATGCCTATCACAAAGAACATCATGTTTTAAAGGAAAAGATTAAAGTGCTCCTTCACAGGATCAAAATAAAATTTTAATTTTGCCCCAGAAAGAAACTTTTAAAGTGTGAAGGGCTGAAGGTCAAAAACTAATCTGTGTAAGCTTTGCTGCAGCTTCTTAATCAAAAAGGATCCTAAATCAATGTTGACCATGAGTGTCTGGATTGCAAAATGACAAGCATGCCAGGTGGTAGAGGGCAAAAACAAGAGAAGTCCTCAAACAGTTCCTTGGATTTATTTTGCAGCTAAAGCATGACTTCCAGCCCGTTAGCATACATCTCATTTCACCACGTAGTGTGGACACTTTTGCTCTTTTGTTCATTCTTATTTTCTGAAGGATAAAAGTGCTACCGCTTATTTGCAATAGGACAATGAAGATTTAAGAATGTGTGTGTGGTGTACTACCCCTTGCTTGAGTCCATTCAGTCCTTCAGTCGATCAGACAGCCAAGGATTGCTCACCCAGTATATGCCAGGTGCTGGGCTAAGCACCAGGAATATAAAGATAAAGATGTAGTCCTTGGCCTTTGGGATTTTACAACCCACAGAGAGGAGTCCTCATTACAGTACAAAATGAAAAGCTGTTGGGGAGAGGAGTACCCTGAAAGGTTCCAAGAGAGGAACCCAGTAGGATGGGGAGGTCAAAGGAGAGGGGGAGTGAGCCTCATAAAGGAGGAAGGGGCTCTGTTTCAGAGCATGGGCCAAGGTTCAGACACCTGAGAAAACCAGATGCAATCAGCCACGCCCAGCCACCTCCCTCCCTAAAAGGTGGGATGCTGGGGCCAAGGGCAGCAGGAAAGAAGGATGGTCAGCTTCTGAAGGGCCTTGTTTGCCAACCTAGGGAGGTTAGACTTTGACCTGTAAGCAGAGGGGAGCCCTTGGAGAGTTTTAAGCAGAGGAATAGCAGGATCAGATTTGCAACTGGGATCAGAGAGGCAGGGAAAGAGGCAGAGAGACAGCTGGGAGGCTGCTACCGCAGTCAAAATTGGCAGTGACGGTGGCCTCGACCAGCATAAGAGGAGGGGACAGGGAGAGGAGAAAACAGAGTAGAAAGACTTTAAGGAAGAAGAATCAATGGGACTTGGTAGTTGAGAGTATATGGGCTGGGAGAGGCAGTTGACAGTAATAGCTATGCTTACTGAGTACTCGTTATGTGTCACTCATATGCTCTTACAAGTACTGTTGCATTTAAACCTCAGAGTGACCCCATTTTACAGATAAGAAAATTGAGGCGCAGGAGGTGAATTGGTTTGCCCAAGGTCACTGTTAGTATATTCTGGTAAGGGAGGACTCAAAGACGACTCCCAGGATTCTAGTCTAGGTGACTGGATAGAGCACGCTGGCCCCTGCCGATGTCTCCTGTCTTGGATGTCATGTTCCACCAACACCATGCTGCTGGCAGCTGCCTTTATGCCCCCTGCCATCTATCCCCTTCATCTTTGTTCATGCTGTTGCCCCTCCCTGGAATGTCCTTCTTCTCCCAATTGGCCTTTTAACATCGTCTCCTCCAGGTAACTCTTCCTGACCTATCCCTCACTCCCCCCATCCCCTCCCCCGCAGCACTGCATTATAAATCTCTTTAGGAGCCTATTTCCTCCAGCTGACTGTGCTATCCTGAGAGAAAGAGTGAGGTCTCATTTATTCTGGTACTCCATGGTCCAGTAGCTGGAGCTCAGTAGCTGGAGTGATTCTATAGGACACAGGTATGGGAGAGGAATTCTGTTTTGGACACAATGAGTTTGCAATGCCAGAGGAGTATACAGGTAAAGAAGTCTAGCAGACAGCTGGGTAGACAAGCACAGCACATACAAGAAAGAAGTTCTGAGTTGGTGATTTCTATTTGGGAGTCACCCGAATAAAGACAAAATGACAGGTGAGGAAGTTATGTCCTAGGCTCTCATCCCTTTGCTTCGCTCCATTCTGTGTTGCATGGTTAGGCTTGGCTCTCATTACACCCCTCTCTTATACCCCCTTCCAGTCAGAAGTCCTGAACTTCTGGTCATCCACTGCCTTTTAGCCTTTGCTCAAGCCATGCCTTCTCCCTGGGATTACCCACACAGCTGCCCATACGTGGTGAATGTCTGCATGAACGAGCACATTTTCTCCTCTTCCTAACTGCCTCTAGCCCCAGGCTCTTCAGCCAAACTCTCCAGCCTGCCTTCAGGCCCCCCACTCATTAAGTGAGACTAAGTAAATTCTTCTACCTTTCTGGGGCTCAAGCTCTTCAAGTGAATACAGGGCTAACATTGGACTAGTTTCTTAAAGATGGCTGCGAGGGGCTTTCCTGGTGGCGCAGTGGTTGAGAATCTGCCTGCCAATGCAGGGGACACGGGCTCGGGCCCTGGCCCAGGAAGATCCTGCGGAGCAACTAAGCCCGTGAGCCACAACTACTGAGCCCGCGTGCCACAGCTACTAAAGCCCACGCGCCTAGAGCCCGTGCTCTGCAACAAGAGAAGCCACCACAATGAGAAGCCCGCGCACCGCAGCGAAGAGTAGCCCCCGCTCGCCGCAACTAGAGAAAGCCCACGCACAGCAACGAAGACCCAATGCAGCCAAAAATAAATAAAATAAATTAAAAAAAAAAAAGATGGTTGTGAGATTTAAATGAGCTAATTCGCATAAAGTGCTGTTGTTACTGTTTGCGTCCCAGCATAGCCCACACTTCTGCTTACAATTTTGGCACCCCAGTTTACAGGCCTCCTGCTAAGAGACCGACTCTGCCCGCAGGGCCATTGTCTCTCATTTAGTAGATGTCTAATCAATGTCATCCAAATGTTTGAGAGTGAGATTATAAAGCCAAGGACAGAACCCAGGCAAACACCAACATAAACAGACGCAGGAGTCCACAAAGAAGAAGCCTTTTAAGAGGCAGGAGGGAAATGAGGGGAGAATAGTTATAACAACAAAACTGGCTCTGACTGCATTTCCTTCGTCTTCTACTTGTTCTCTCTGCTCTCGCCACACTGACCTTCCAGCTAGCCTTGAACATGACAAACTCATCCCTGTCCCAGGGCCTTTGTACTTACTGTTCCCTTTGCCAGGAATGCGCTTTCCCCGCATAATGACATGGCTTGTTCCTTTCCTTCATTTAGCCCTTCCCTCAAATATCTCCTCAGAGAGGATTTCCTTATCTGAAAGAGCCCCCACTGTGCTCCATAAGCTCCTCAGGCCCCTAATCGAGCCTCCTCAGATCCCACGCTGACAGCTCAATGCCAGGCGGGCAGGTCCAACCACAAGTCCCTTCCTGGTGCAGCCTGGGACACGGCCCCCTGTGCCTTCTTTTGCGTGGCCAAGAATGAATCAAGTCCCGGTCCCTTCTCTCTTGTCACCCTCCTTGGTCTCATGCACGTGGTTACATAATGAGCTAAAAGCATTTAAGAACCTAAACCATGTAAAGGACAAGGAAAGAAAGATGAGTGGTGAGTACGAAAGGCTGAGACATTTAAAATCCAGAATTTTTAAAAGTGCATCATCCATTGAACATATATTTATTAGAGGACATATCACAGTTATCGATTATCCTAACCTCATTCCACATTTCTAGAGGATACACGTCTAGATGGTTGCCCGAAATAAAAGTTCATGCCAAAATACAGAAAAAACAAGTTCCAACATAGGATCAAAAAATGCATATTTGGATGGGAAGCTAATGAGGTTTAACTGGAGGCTTCTGCTAATGAAATGCATACATAAGCCAAATTTCTCTCTCTTCTTAGGAACCTAAAACACACGGTCTACACTGTAACTGTTCATTCTCTTGGCAGCCCCTGTGCTAAAGACAGGATTAAGGCATTTATTAAATCAGTCAAATTAATATAAAAATTGAACCCTCTAAATTCCAGACAAGAAACTTAGATCATCCCCCATCATGATATCTAAACGCAAATTCAACAGAATTGAAAGGGGACTTTTTTTAAAGCAGTTCAATTTTCAGAGAGATGAAGGTTCCAGAGCTGGACCAAACTCTCATCAGAAAATAATCTCAGCATCCAGTGGATGAGGAATAGATTGAATGTGCTTGGTTTTGCTTTCACCAGGTTGAAAACCCTGATGGACTAATTTACCTTGTCGTGTCTTGGGTCACATCGCTACAGACCAAGAAACTAATGTGCACTTAGCGGCCAAGTGTATTCACCACTTTAGGGATGGGGGAGGGAGAAGAGTGTGTCGAAAATATATTTAAAATAGCACAAATTCTAAGTGAGATATTTACTTAAATCTGTCTCAGTTCCCTTTAAGGTTCTAAAGAGAAACCCGTGTAATTCTTAGTTGCCAAAAAAATGATCTGCCACCTTTTTTCCTTTAATTACTGAAATATACTTGCTTTTCAAAAACAATTCACTCCTTCTGACTCCATTTTCTCCACCTGGGTGCCCAATTAAGCTTTTAAAGCGTCTAGAAATTTATGGAACTGATTATTATGTAAACCTCTTACTGACAGTATCCACAGGATGGTATGTGAAATCTAACATCATGTAAAAACCAGAAGTTAGATCCTTCTGATAGAAAAAGGTGTAAAAATAGGTTTCTGCCAATGAATATGACTAAAAAACCGTCAGTATGTTGAATTATCCCCAAATGGTAACCCAAGAATGACAACATTATGTATTAAACGTGCAGCAGGGGCAGAACAACCCAAATCCCAGCAGAAAATGCCCCGAGTTAAAAAAAAAAAATAGGCCACTAGCATGCAGTTTGTAATCTGCTCACAATTTGTTAGGTTCCCAAGTATCAACTGCAAACCCTCAGAGCCACCTGAGTGATCATTTTACACAGTTTAAATCCCAAGAAAAAGAGACTGACCCCTTTAACCTTGGGAAAATGAGCAGGGGACATCACTGGTCTGGAAAATGAAGCCTCCATGCCAAAGGGCAGCGATTTCCCTCCCACCAAGCCCTGGCTCAGAGGTGTCCACGCAGAACATTCCCCAACAATTGCTCAGTACCTCCGCGTTTAAAACGCCAAGACTAGATGTTATCACAGCAACTGCTTGCAAGCCAGGGTAAGGGAGGGAGGTCTACTTGAGTTTCCGTCTCCCATAACCCGGTCTCGGCAGCATCTCTGATAAAGGACTAAAGAGAATTGCTTTTTCCACGCAAGCAGAAATGTTGATAAAAAAAGGCTTGTTGGCTTCCCAAGTGTCTGGGATTTCTAACTGAGTCTGAAACCTTCACACTGTGATTTCATTTTCCTTCAGAACTGTACAATGCCTTTAAAATAATGATTAAAAAATATATTTCTTTAACAAAAAAGGGGGGAAAGGAATGTCTTCTATTTCCATGCAACTTTTATTTCCAAGCTGATTATTTTTGTATTAAAAACATATTTTGGTGCGTGTAATTTAACCCCATAGCATCTGTCAGAGAGATGTTCTCATCTCTAATTTACAGATGGAGATATGCAAGAACAGAAAAGTTTAAATAACTTGCCCAAGGTCAGTCAGGGACAAGATATGCAAGGACTGAACGCAGATCTAACTCCAAGCCTCACACCGCTAGAAAAGGACTCAACACCCGTGTATACCTTCCCCTCGGTGGTCTGAAGCGAACGGAATTTTACTGGAGTGCCAAAGCTCGAAAACACCTAAATTTTAGGCGTTTTTACTCCACCGACTCTTTCTACAAACCCCCCCTTCCCAGGTTCCAGGCAGCCTCGGTCCCCCAGCCGCAGGCCAGCGCGCGCCGCAGCCGGCGCCCTCCCTTCCAGACCCTCCCGGGAGCCGAACCCCGAAGTTTCCCGGGGTGATCAGACGGCTCCCGGGTCCTGCCCGCCCCAGGAGCCCCGAGAGCCCGCGACCGCCCGCCGTTACCGTATGCCGTGAGGGAGGCCATCCTGGCCCGCGTCCTGCCCAGGCTGGCCAGGGCGTCGGCGACAGCGGCCGCCTGCGCGTGGCGCCCCTGGACGGCGGGCGTCCCACCCCGCGAAGGCATGCGCTCGGCTCCCGCGGCGCCCGGCCGCCCAGCTCCCGAGCACGCCCAGTCAGCCCGCCGCGGCCGCCCCGGAGAGGTGCCGGCGGCGCGCAGACACCCGGGGCCGGGGCTCGGCTGCCAGGGCGTGCGGAGCGAGGGCGCCAACGGGCCGCGGCGCTCCGGGTCCCGGCGGGGATTGAACCTGCGCCGGAGGACGCGCGGCCCGGGGGAGGAGGGGCGAAACAGGCGGTGGGAGGGGCCGGGCGGAAGCGCGAGGCTGCTGCGGCCCCAGCCGGCTGGCGGCGGGCGGGACCCCGGCTGAGTCGACGCCGAGCCGGGTGGCCCTCGGGGCGGGGGCGACAGGGGTGACGCGAGCAGACGCGGGATCGGGAAGTCCTGAGCGCGCCAGGGCTTCCGGGACCTCGAGCCTTCAGCTCCCTTGCTAGGGAAGTTCCCCTGGAGAGCGTGCCTGGGGCTGGGGGGCTGGGTCCGGCCGCCTGGGACTCCAGGGTGCGATTCCCAGCCCAGGCGGCAGTCTCGAGAAGGCTTTGCCTCCGAGGCCAAAGCCCGGGGGCGAGTGGCAGCTCTGCCTTGAGGACTTTTATTAATAAGTCCTTGACCGCTAAGTACCGAGTTCTGACCCCGACAGTTCATACCTGTCCCAGCAGCAGCAGCATCCTGTCACCTTTATTCGTGCGTCTCTCTCCCCACGAGGCTGTGACCAGTGTCCTATTCCACTCTGAGTGCCCTGCGCCTCGATCAGGGCACGGACTCATACATTATTTGTCGAAATGACTGAGTGTCCGAGCCCCTTGCTCGCCCTCGCTGGAAGCCTACCCATCCTATTGTGAGAGTTCTTTGTTTTGAATCAGGGTCTGGAAAATGGGGTACGAGAAAGAGATCCAAGAAACCAGTAGTATCCATGGGGATGGGAACAAGAGAAAAGGGGAGGCCGCCTAACGCCCCCCTCGGGTTCAGGCGCACCCGAGGCTTTGCAAGTCCCAAGTGCAGAGTCGCGAAGGCACGGTGAGGGCCCTCGGGGCTTCCTGACGCGGGGCTGACTTCCTGGTCACCAGGGTATCTCGGCCTTGAAAAACTCCAGCGCCCAACGAATTGCGGGGCGATGCTGTCAAGGCTATTTAACCGCGTTTGGGCTGTGCCCACCCTGGTGGAGGCACAGGGAGGGCAGAGAAATCTGGCTCAGGCAAAACAGGGCATTTCTTTAGCAAGGTTTCCGAGCGCCCCTCTCGCCACCGCCACTGTCCTTGGTGCTCGCCGGCCTATCCCAGGTGTCAGGTTTTCGCACTTGCGACCTTCCTCCCCTCCCTTCCCTCCCCTCCCCTTCCCTTCCCGCACTCCGGCTCTTCTGGGAGGGCGGCGAGGCGGCAGAGGGGGACCGGTGGGCAAGGCTCTAGGATGAAATGTCACTTTGCGGTCGGTGGAGCCAGGCCGGGAGAAGGGCGAGGCCGCCCTGGGTAGTGAGATCGCGTGATCTGACAGTTTATTCCTGCTGGGTCAGCCAACTACCAGCAGGTGACCCTTAGTCAAGACCCCCTCTGTGACCCTTCATTTTCCCCATCTGTAAAGTGGCGGTCACCGTTGTTAGTTAGCGCTGTGCCCACCTCACAGGACGGTGGCAGGGCCCGGGTGGCAGGGATCCAACTCCTCAACACTCTGGGCTGGGCGCTCAGCCACCTCTGGTGCCCACTCCTGTGCCAGCCCTGGGGCCTGAGCCTGGAGCTGCTCCCTTGCTTGCCCTCCGTGCCTCCGCTGGGGCCCAAGTCCATCTGCAAGTTGTCTTCTGCCATCCAGGTCCCGGTCTTTCTTCTCCCTCTGCCTCCACATTTTAGCTCAGGTAGGGTCATGAGGAAGGACAATCAAAATGTGTTACAAATTGCACTTTAATTCTTCTTGGCAGCTCTTTCTAATCAGCAGGAACTTAAAAATAGTATCTAATTAATTAACCTCTCTTAAGGCCACCTGAACTTCTGTCCACATAATACGACTCCGAGTCCTTGAGATATTCGGTCTCCTCGACAGAATTAAGGTTGAGAGTCCTGGGCCTCTTGGTTGAGGAATCAATGGACAAATACACCTCATTCTTTCATTGTCAGGTTTGCCGAGAGCCTTCCCTTGTGCTCAGGCCCTGCGCTGTCAGGAGAGGCTGAGGTCTTGAAGCAGCCTCCCTGTCTCCTGGTCTGCAGCAGGAGGGGGTAGCCTCCCTGGCTTATTCTTGAGAAGAACAGGCCAAAAAAAGTTATGATACTGTGATGAAGCACGGGGTGGTAAAGACACATTGCAAGGAGCAAGAGGGGTCTTTCCTCGCAGTGTTCACAGATGACTTCACCAAGGAAACGACGTTTGAAAGATGAGGTCCAGGATTTGTGTTGTCGGTAAAATTTCTTAAAGACAAGCTTGCCATTCAGATTTTCTTATGTTTTATTCATTCACCATGTCTTCAGGAGTAAAACATGAACTGTCACAACCTTGATGAAAGCTGTATTCTAAATCTTTCCAGGAAAATGCCTTTTTCAGATGATAGACTGAGGAAAACTAGTTGTCCTTCACTTTTCAGCACACTCTGAACTTGAACTATTTGATGTATTATTAACTGCTCTGAACGTGATTATATTGCATTCGACACCGGAAGTGGCCACCTCTCTGTAATTAACATTTTTTTGGTGATTAACATTTTTAATAACTTATTTTAAGTTTTTAGTTTAGTAACTACTCTGCAAATACTCATTCTTTAAAACTATTGCAGCTGAAAACTAATTTAGTTTTCATGTGACCACCATCAACTTGACTTAGAATGTGATCCATTATTAAAGATTTAACAAATTGAATGTTTTAAAATAACTAATTTCAACAATGGAGCATTATAGCTACATAACAGATCCGTTTCTGTAACAATAAGGGCTCCCTTGGAGCTCTGCTATAATTTGCTACACCTGAAAAAAAAAAAATGTAGATAAAATGAAATGACAACTTTTGTTTTTCAAAATTCCAAAATTAAGTACATTCAAATTATATAAAGCGTTAGCCCCTCACAGTTAAACGTGTTTGGAGACCGCTTCATGCATTCTTTCCTTGTATGAATGCCTTTTATAACATATTTCACTAATCAGTCTCCAGCCAACTTAACTGAATTTAGCATAAAATAGAATTTGCTTTGGGGGACGTTATCTTGTTATTAAATCCTATGCATTAATACCAAGGAAAATTTATTAGAGGATCCAATAATATTTACCTTAAATATGCTTTATTTTGTTATATAAATGCCGTATGACTCCTTTCTGAAAACAGACGTGTATCTCATCCTGAAACTCTGAGTGTTGCAATGACTGTACGGGTGAAAATGTTTTATATTCAGATTCATTGGATTTGAATTATTCTGAATTCATATTGATGAAAAAATTACCATAACTTCCATCTCAATGTGAAAAGCAAATATTTCTATATTAAAAAACTATTTCCTATTTGGGACTTCCCTGGTGGCACAGTGGTTAAGAATCCACCTGCCAATGCAGGGGACATGGGTTCAAGTCCTGGTCTGGGAAGATCCTACATGCCACAGAGCAACTAAGCCCATGCACCACAACTACTGAACCTGTGCTCTAGAGCCCGCAAGCCACAACTACTGAAGCCCATGCGCCAAGAACCCATGCTCCACAACAAGAGAAGCCACCCAATGAGAAGCCCGTGCACCGCAACGAAGAGTAGCCCCCGCTCACCCCAACTAGAGAAAGCCCACATGCAGCAACAAAGACCCAAAGCAGCCAAAAAAAAAAAAAAAAAAAAACTATTTCCCATCACCTAGAAAGCAACATATGAAAATATCACCTTTCTAATCTGCAATGAACACCATTAAACAAGAGTCTTATGTAAAAAGTATTTCCTCTGGAGTTTGTTCATTAAATAGTTTCTCTGACATAGAAAGGAATTTGTGTGGGACTTGTGTTGTCCAGAACAGGAGAAGAGGAGCTTGACCAAATTCACTAGATGATAAACTATGCAAAAGACTAGATTATGTCTTATTTTTCTTTATTTTGCCCACAGTAAATGGGCAAATAAATGTGTATTGCTCAGAGAATCATGGAAGGTCAGATCCAAGAGGAGACTTAGAAAAGAGCACCAGTTCTGGGGTCAGCCTAAATTCAAATTCCAAACTGCACCACATATTCATTGTATGACCTGGGCCTCAGTTCCTCATCTGCAAAATGGGGTAATAATAATAGGTACAGCATAGGGTTGTTGAGGGTGTCGAACAAGTTAATAGGTATAAAGCCTTTAGAACACTTCTCAATAGATGTTAACCCCTGTTATTTATTATACACAGTTTTCCGGCGTTCTCTTAGGAATGCCAACCAAGTAGTAATCCTTTTCATAAGGGTTAATGATGTTCATAATACTGAACAGCCAATACTGCACATGCACCCCTAAACAGGGACCCCAGGTGTGCCAGGCTTAACCCTTTAGCCGCTGGGTTGTGGGGAAGTCCCGGGGAAACAAGGTGCCAGGCAATAGGGGTCTTGGGGCAGTGCCTGTTTATTATAACAAGAATGGAGGATTTCAGGACTTTAAGACTGGCACCAGTGTGTCCTGGCTGAACATCAGTTCTGCTTCCCACCTTCCCACCCTAGACATCCAAACCACTGAACTTTCTAATCACTCCACAGAGCAAACCAGTCCTTTTCATCCCAAACACATTTTAGCTTCTAATTCCCTACAGAGAGAGGTGAAAGCAAACATAATGGAATAATCAGAATATACGTAACAACTGATATTTAGGAGAGACATGTAAATCCTCTATTTATGAGCACTTCTTAATAAGAGATATTTTAAATATCTGTTTAATAGAACATATATGGGGTGGTAAGTGCCAAGGGATTTTAAAATAACATCAACCAAATAATCCAAAATAAATAAATTAATAATAACAAAGAGAAATGCTGAATGGATTTTTGTTAGCTGCCTACCGAGAGTAAATTTCATGCGAGAAGAATACGATCATTAGGGAGGAAAATATTTGCCTCCACTGCAGAAAAGCAGACTAAGAAATAAAAGGCAAACAAAACCCAGAGAAGATTTAAAAACCAGTGGCAGCAAAGTCCTAAAGGGAAAAGATCGTGTTAATGAAAGAAATCACCAATCCTCCATTCACTGACTTGAACTGAGTTTTCTCCATTTGGTCAAACAATCTAAAGCCCAAAGAGTGAACACTGGATCACAGCGAATTTAGTCTTTCATGTCAGGATAGATCTTCCTCTCTCATGGGGCACTTTTGTAGGCTCCTCAGAGAACATCCATCTGAACGTCCGTGACACAGGCTGTGCAACTCCTCTGCTGGCTGCTTGTGATTCTCTCAGCCCCCAGGAGTCTGGTACTTCACCCTTCTCATTTTCAACAATATATCCCTAAGGTAGGTGTGGGCTGGGGGTTGCGAAACCCGTGTCTGACCACCTCATTTGTAAGTTCTGGGTGAGGAGTGTAACATCTTATTTTGGAATGAGACATTTTCTACCCATTTTGCTTTTGGCCTTTTGGGGCATCCACCAAAAAAAAAAAAATTGAAGAAAGAATCAGAAAGAATTTCTTTTTTTTTTTTTTAAATAAGACTTTTCTTAGAGCAGTTTTAGGGTCACAGTAAAATTGAGGGGAATGTATAGAGATTTCCCATATACCCCCGGCCCTGACTCATGCGCCCACCACGTGATCAACATCCCTCACAGAGTGGTATAGTTGTTACAACTGATGAACCTATGTTGACACGTCATAATCACTCAAAATCCATAGTTTACATTAGGGCCCACTCTTGGTATTGTAAATTCTGAGTTTGGACAAATATATAACGACAAGTATCCATCATTATAGTATCATACAGAGTATTTTTGCTGTCCTAAAAATCCTCTGTGCTCTGTCTATTCATGCCTCCCCAATCCAACCCCTGGCAACCACTGATCTTTTTATTGTCTCCATAGTTTTGCCTTTTCTAGAATATTATATAGTTGTACTCATACAGTATGTAACCTTTTCAGGTTGGCTTCTTTCACTTAGTAATATGCATTTAAATCTCCTCCATGTCTTTTGATAGCTCATTTATTTTTAGTGCTGAATAATATTCCATTGTCTAGATATACTAAAGTTTATTCATCCATTCACCTACTGAAGGACATCTTTTTTGTGTGTGTGTGTTTTTTTTTTTTTGAACATCTTTATTGGAGTATAATTGAAGGACATCTTGATTGCTTCCAAGTTGTGGCAATTATGAATAAAGCTGCTATAAACATCCATGTGCAGGTTTTTGTGTGGACACAAGTTTTCAACTACTTTGGAATTGAAACACCAAAGAGCAGAATTGCTGGATTGTATGGGAAGAGTATGTTCAGTTTTGTAGGAAACTGCCAAGTTGTCTTTCAAAGTGGCTGTACAATTTTGCACCCCCAGGAGCAATGAATGAGAGTTCCTGATGCTCCACACGCTTGCCAGCATTTTGTGTTGTCAGTGTTCTGGATTTTGGCCATTCTAATAGTTATGTAGTAATATCTCATTTTGTTTTAATTAACATTTCCCTGATGACATATGATATGGAGCATCATTTCATATGCATATTTGCATCTGTTTATCTTCTTTGGTGAGGGTTTGTTAAGGTCGTTGGCCTGTTTTTTAATTGGGTTGTTTGTTTTCTTACTGTTGAATCTTAAGTGTTCTTTGTATATTTTGGATAACAGCCCTTTATCAATGTGTCTTTTGCAGGTATTCTCTCCCCATTTGTGGCTTGTCTTCCCATTCTCTTGACATTGTCTTTCACAGAGCAGAAGTTTTTTAATTTTAATGAAGTCCAGCTTATCAATTGTTTCCTTCACCAATCATACCTTTGGTGTTATATCTAAAAAGCCACCAGCATACCCAGTGTTATCTAGGTTTTCTCTTATGTTACATTCTAGAAGGTTTATAGTTTTGCATTTTACGTTTAGCTATGTGATCCAGTTTGAGTTAATTTTTGTGAAGGGTGTAAAGTCTGTGTCTAGATTTTTCTTTTTTTTTTTTTTGTATATGGATGTCCAGTTGTTCCAGCACCATTTGTTTAAGGGACTTTCTTTGCTCCATTATACTGCCTTTGATCCTTTGTAAAAATTCAGTTTGCTATATTTATGTGGGCCTATTTCTGGGCTCTCTGTTCTGTTACATTGATATCTTTGTCTATTCTTTCACCAGTATCACACCGTCTTGACTATTATAGCTTTACAGTAAGTCTTGAAATAAGGTTGTGTCAGTTCTCCAACTTTGTTCTTCTCCTTTAATATTGTATTAGCTCTTCTGGGTCTTTTGTCTCTCCAAATAAACTTTAGAATTAGTCAATATCCACAAAATAACTTTCTGGGATTGGGATTGCATTGAAGCTATAGATCAAATTGGGGAAAACTGACATATTGACAATATTGAGTCTTGCTATCTATGAGCATGGAATATCTCTCCATTTATTTATTTATTTCTTCTTTGGTTTTGTTCGTCAGAGTCTTATACTTTTCCTCATACCGTTCTTGTACATATTTTGTTAAATTTATACCTAAGTAATTTACTTTTGGGCATGCTGATGTAAATGCTATTATGTTTCTAATTTCAAATTCTACTTGTTCATTGATGATATATAGGAAAGCAACTGATTTTTGTATACTAACCTTATATCTTGCAACCTTGCTATAATCACTTATTAATTCTAGGAGTGCTTTGTTGTTGTTGCTCTTGTTGATTCTTTTGAATTTTCTACATAGATGATCATGTCATCTGTGAACAAAGAGAGTTTTATTTCTTTCTTCACAATCTGTATACATTTTGTTTCCTTTTCTTCTCTTATTGCATTAGCTAACACTTTCAGTATGTTGCTGAAAAGGAATGGTGAGAGGTAACATCCTTTCCTTGTATCTGATTTTAATGGAAAAGCTTTGAGTTTCTCACCATTTAGTGTGATATTAGCTCTAAGCTTTTTGTATATATTCTTTATTAAGTTTATTAAGAAGTTTCCCTTATTCACAGTTCACTGAGAGTTTTGATTGAATAGGTTATGGATTTTATCAAATGCTTTTTCTGCATCTCTTGATAAGATCATGCGATTTTTTTTTGATCCTGTTGATGTGATGGATTACATTAATTGATTTGCAATAATTCTATTTTAGGGAATTCCCTGGCAGTCCAGTGGTTAAGACTCGGCGCGTTCACTGCTGTGGGCCCAGGTTCGCTCCCTGGTTGGGGAATTAAGATCCCACAAGCCACACAGTGCAGCCAAAAAATTAACAATAATAATTCCATTTTAATATTTTCTGTTAATTAAGGGTTTTTTTAATTAATTAATTTATTTATTTATTTATTTTTGGCTGTGTTGGGTCTTCGTTTCTGTGTGAGGGCTTTCTCTAGCTGTGGCGAGCGGGGGCCACTCTTCATCTTCATCTTCATCTTCAAGCCCTTAAGTTTCTTTTTTTTTTTTTTTCCATGTTTTAACGTCTTTATTGGTTGGGATAAAGCCATTGCAGTCTTATTCTGAAATAATTCAATGGCATTCATTTAGGAAACAATTGAGGATGAAAACATTAGAAGATCAGAAATTTTAACTGAATCAGGAAAGCTCCAGGAAGACCTAACTGTAACAGAGAAATATCACCCATCTTTCACTAGATATTTGCTTTTTCTCTTTTTTTTTTTTTTTGTACATGGATGACCACAACAAAAGCAACAATGATTGCAATTACCAAACATGAAACACACTCATACTATGTCATAATATTGACATTCAGTCCAGTAATCCTCCACTGTAACAGCTCCTTTACTTTGCAGTGAAAATTGATTTGTATATTCTTTGCCTCTGAGTCCTTGTGGGATTTTTTTTTTTTTTTAATTCAGACAGAAAGTCACAAAAATTATACTCATCCTCATCAGTTGACTCAGTCCCATGTAATTAATTTTTTTTTTCATCTTGATCTTTTGTTAGCACTTTTATGAGTTCATCAGTTTTTCATTAGAGTTCTGAAAATGCTTATTCATTCAGTTCAGCAGTACAGTCAGTTACCAGAAACCTGTACTTGTCAGAGTCTTTTCCATGAATTTCTTGAAGATGAAAGCCTTTTATAGGAACATATTTGCAAAAGCATCAGAGTACACCCAGAACTGTCTGTAAATGACAAAAGACTTAAAAATGACCACTGTTAAAGATTTGATGAAAGTTCATAATAATGCAGTTGACAAGAAAATTAGTTATTTCTGAGATATACATTTTAAAGTAATAACTAGGATTATTACATATAACATTATACCAGAACATATAAGATTTTTAGAAATTTCATGTAATGTCTGAAACATTTATATTAACATATTTCCATACATATTTCCATACAAATACAAATATAAGATTTTTAGAAATTTCATATAATGTCTGAAACCTTTATATTAACATATTTCCATACAAATACAAATATAAGATTTTTAGAAATTTCATGTAATTTCTGAAACATTTATATTAACATATTTCCATACAAATAACTCAATGAAAGTTTAGTATTAGTGGTTTTGTTTGTTTGTTGTTTTATACTGCAGGTTCTTATTAGGCATCAATTTTATACACATCAGTGTATACATGTCAATCCCAATCGCCCAATTCAGCACACCACCATCCCCACCCCACCGCAGTTTTCCCCCCTTGGTGTCCATATGTCCATTCTCTACATCTGTGTCTCAACTTCTGCCCTGCAAACTGGCTTATCTGTACCATTTTTCTAGGTTCCACATACATGCATTAATATACGATATTTGTCTTTCTCTTTCTGACTTACTTCACTCTGTATGACAGTCTCTAGATCCATCCACGTCTCAACAAATGACTCAATTTCGTTCCTTTTTATGGCTGAGTAATATTCCATTGTATATATGTACAACAACTTCTTTATCCATTCGTCTGTTGATGGGCATTTAGGTTGCTTCCATGACCTGGCTATTGTAAATAGTGCTGCAATGAACATTGGGGTGCATGTGTCTTTTTGAATTACGGTTTTCTCTGGGTATATGCCCAGTAGTGGGATTGCTGGGTCATATGGTAATTCTATTTTTAGTTTTTTAAGAAACCTCCATATTGTTCTCCATAGTGGCTGTATCAATTTACATTCCCACCAACAGTGCAAGAGGGTTCCCTTTTCTCCACACCCTCTCCAGCATTTGTTGTTTGTTGATTTTCTGATGATGCCCATTCTAACAGGAGTGAGGTGATACCTCATTGTAGTTTTGATTTGCATTTCTCTAATAATTAGTGATGTTGAGCATCTTTTCATGTGCTTCGTGGCCGCCTGTATGTCTTCTTTGGAGAAATGTCTATTTAGGTCTTCTGCCCATTTTTGGATTGGGGTGTTTGTTTCTTTAATATTGAGCTGAATGAGCTGCTTATATATTTTGGAGATTAATCCCTTGTCCGTTGATTCGTTTGCAAATATTTTCTCCCATTCTGAGGGTTGTCTTTTCGTCTTGTTTATGGTTTCCTTTGCTGTGCAAAAGCTTTGAAGTTTCATTAGGTCCCATTTGTTTATTTTTGTTTTTATTTCCATTACTCTAGGAGGTGGATCCAAAAAGATCTTGCTGTGATTTATGTCAAAGAGTGTTCTTCCTATGTTTTCCTCTAAGAGTTTTATAGTGTCCAGTCTTATATTTAGGTCTCTAATCCATTTTGAGTTTATTTTTGTGTATGGTGTTAGGGAGTATTCTAATTTCATTCCTTTACATGTAGCTGTCCAGTTTTCCCAGCACCACTTATTGAAGAGACTATCTTTTCTCCATTGTATATCTTTGCCCCCTTTGTCATAGATTAGTTGACCATAGGTGCGTGGGTTAATCTCTGGGCTTTCTATCTTGTTCCATTGATCTATGTTTCTGTTTTTGTGCCAGTACCATATTGTCTTGATTACTGTACCTTTGTAGTATAGTCTGAAGTCAGGGAGTCTGATTCCTCCAGCTTCATTTTTTTGCCTCAAGACTGCTTTGGCTATTCGGGGTCTTTTGTGTCTCCATACAAATTTTAAGATGATTTGTTCTAGCTCTGTAAAAAATGCCATTGGTAATTTGATAGGGATTGCATTGAATCTGTAGATTGCTTTGGGTAGTATACTCATTTTCACAATGTTGATTCTTCCAATCCAAGAACATGGTATATCTCTCCATCTGTTGGTATCATCTTTAATTTATTTCATCAGTGTCTTATAGTTTTCGGCATACAGGTCTTTTGTCTCCCTAGGTAGGTTTATTCCTAGGTATTTTATTCTTTTTGTTGCAATGGTAAATGGGAGTGTTTCCATAATTTCTCTTTCAGATTTTTCATCATTAGTGCATAGGAATGCAAGAGATTTCTGTGCATTAATTTTGTATCCTGCAACTTTACCATATTCATTAATTAGCTCTAGCAGTTTTCTGGTGGCAGTTTTAGGATTCTCTATGTATAGTATCATGTCATCCACAAACAGTGACAGTTTTACTTCTTCTTTTCCAATTTGTATTCCTTTTATTTCTTTTTCTTCTCTGATTGCCGTGGCTAGGACTTCCAGAACTATGTTGAATAATAGTGGTGAGAGTGGACATCCTTGTCTCGTTCCTGATCTTAGAGGAAATGCTTTCAGTTTTTCACCATTGAGAATGATGTTTGCTGTGGGTTTGTCATATATGGCCTTTATTATGTTGAGGTAGGTTCCCTCTATGCCCACTTTCTGGAGAGTTTTTATCATAAATGGGTGTTGAATTTTGTCGAAAGCTTTTTCTGCATCTATTGAGATGATCATATGGTTTTTATTCTTCAATTTGTTAATATGGTGTATCACACTGATTGATTTGCGTATATTGAAGAATCCTTGCATCCCTGGGATAAATCCCACTTGATCGTGGTGTATGATCCTTTTAACGTGTTGTTGGATTCTGTTTGCTAGTATTTTGTTGAGGATTTTTGCATCTATATTCATCAGTGATGTTGGTCTGTAATTTTCTTTTTTTGTAGTGTCTTTGTCTGGTTTTGGTATCAGGGTGATGGTGGCCTCATAGAATGAGTTTGGGAGTGTTCCTTCCTCTGCAATTTTTTGGAAGAGTTTGAGAAGGATAGGTGTTAGATCTTCTCTAAATGTTTGATAGAATTCACCTGTGAAGCCATCTGGTCCTGGACTTGTGTTTGTTGGAAGATTTTTAATCACAGTTTCAATTTCATTACTTGTGATTGGTCTGTTCATATTTTCTGTTTCTTCCTGGTTCAGTCTTGGAAGGTTATACCTTTCTAAAAATTTGTCCATTTCTTCCAGGTTGTCCATTTTATTGGCATAAAGTTGCTTGTAGTAGTCTCTTAGGATGCTTTGTATTTCTGCAGTGTCTGTTGTAACTTCTCCTTTTTCATTTCTGATTTTATTGATTTGAGTCCTCTCCCTCTTTTTCTTGATGAGTCTGGCTAATGGCTTATCAATTTTGTTTATCTTCTCAAAGAACCAACTTTTAGTTTTATTGATCTTTGCTATTGTTTTCTTTGTTTCTATTTCATTTATTTCTGCTCTGATCTTTATGATTCCTTTCCTTCTGCTAACTTTGGGTTTTGTTTGTTCTTCTTTCTCTAGTTTCTTTAGGTGTAAGGTTAGATTGTTTACTTGAGATTTTTCTTGTTTCTTTAGGTAGGCTTGTATAGCTATAAACTTCCCTCTTAGAACTGCTTTCGCTGCATCCCATAGGTTTTGGGTCGTCGTGTTTTCATTGTCATTTGTCTCTAGGTATTTTTTTATTTCCTCTTTGATTTCTTCAGTGATCTCTTGGTTATTTAGTAACGTATTGTTTAGCCTCCATGTGTTTGTCTTTTTTACGTTTTTTTCCCTGTAATTCATTTCTAATCTCATAGCGTTGTGGTCAGAAAAGATGCTTGATATGATTTCAATTTTCTTAAATTTACTGAGGCTTGATTTGTGACCCAAGATGTGATCTATCCTGGAGAATGTTCCGTGCGCACTTGAGAAGAACGTGTAATCTGCTGTTTTTGGATGGAATGTCCTATATATACCAATTAAATCTATCTGGTCTATTGTGTCATTTAAAGCTTCTGTTTCCTTATTTATTTTCATTTTGGATGATCTGTCCATTGGTGTAAGTGAGGTGTTAAAGTCCCCCACTATGATTGTGTTACTGTCAATTTCCTCTTTTAGAGCTGTTAGCAGTTGCCTTATGTATTGAGGTGCTCCTATGTTGGGTGCATATATATTTATAATTGTTATATCTTCTTCTTGGATTGATCCCTGGATCATTATGTAGTGTCCTTCCTTGTCTCTTGTAACATTCTTTATTTTAAAGTCTATTTTATCTGATATGAGTATAGCTACTCCAGCTTTCTTTTGATTTCCATTTGCATGGAATATCTTTTTCCATCCCCTCACTTTCAGTCTGTATGTGTCCCTAGGTCTAAAGTGGGTCTCTTGTAGACAGCATATATATGGGTCTTGTTTTTGTATCCATTCAGCCAGTCTATGTCTTTTGGTTGGGGCATTTAATCCATTCACGTTTAAGGTAATTATCGATATGTATGTTCCTATGACCATTTTCTTAACTGTTTTGGGTTTGTTTTTGTAGGTCCTTTACTTCTCTTGTGTTTCCCACTTAGAGAAGTTCCTTTAGCATTTGTTGTAGAGCTGGTTTGGTGGTGCTGAATTCTCTTAGCTTTTGCTTGTCTGTAAAGCTTTTGATTTCTCCATCAAATCTAAATGAGATCCTTGCCGGGTAGAGTAATCTTGGTTGTAGGTTCTTCCCTTTCATCACTTTAAGTATATCATGCCACTCCCTTCTGGCTTGCAGAGTTTCTGCTGAGAAATCAGCTGTTAACCTTATGGGAGTTCCCTTGTATGTTATTTGTCGTTTTTCCCTTGCTGCTTTCAATAATTTTTCCTTGTGTTTAATTTTTGCCACTTTGATTACTATGTGTCTCGGCGTGTTTCTCCTTGGGTTTATCCTGTATGGGACTCTCTGCGCTTCCTGGACTTGGGTGGCTATTTCCTTTCCCATGTTAGGGAAGTTTTTGACTATAATCTCTTCAAATATTTTCTCTGGTCCTTTCTCTCTCTCTTCACCTTCTGGGACCCCTATAATGCGAATGTTGTTGCGTTTAATGTTGTCCCAGAGGTCTCTTAAGCTGTCTTCATTTCTTTTCATTCTTTTTTCTTTAGTCTGTTCCGCAGCAGTGAATTCCACCATTCTGTCTTCCAGGTCACTTATCCGTTCTTCTGCCTCAGTTATTCTGCTATTGATTCCTTCTAGTGTAGTTTTTATTTCAGTTATTGTATTGGTCATCTCTGTTTGTTTGTTCTTTAATTCTTCTAGGTCTTTGTTAATCATTTCTTGCATCTTCTCAATCTTTGCCTCCATTCTTATTCCGAGGTCCTGGATCATCTTCACTATCATTATTCTGAATTCTTTTTCTGGAAGGTTGCCTATCTCCACTTCATTTAGTTGTTTTTCTGGGGTTTTTTCTTGTTCCTTCATCTGGTACATAGCCCTCTGCCTTTTCATCTTGTCTATCTTTCTGTAACTGTGGTTTTTGGTCCACAGGCTGCAGGATTGTAGTTTTTCTTGCTTCTGCTGTCTGCCCTCTGGTGGTTGAGGCTATCTAAGAGGCTTGATGGGAGGCTCTGGTGGTGGGTAGAGCTGACTGTTGCTGTGGCGGTCAGAGCTCAGTAAAACTTTAATCCACTTGACTGTTGATGGGTGGGGCTGGGTTCCCTCCCTGTTGGTTGTTTGGCCTGAGGCAACCCAACACTGGAGCCTACCTGGGCTCTTTGGTGGGGTTAATGGCAGACTCTGGGAGGGCTCACGCCAAGGAGCACTTCCCAGAACCTCCACTGCCAGAGTCCTTGTCCCCACAGTGAAACAGTCACCCCCCGCCTCTGCAGGAGACCCCCCCAACACCAGCAGGTAGGTCTGGTTCAGTCTCCCCCAGGGTCACTGCTCCTTCCCCTGGGTCCCGATGCGCACACTACTTTGTGTGTGCCCTCCAAGAGTGGGGTCTCTGTTTCCCCCAGTCCTGTCGAAGTCCTGCAATCAATTCCCACTAGGCTTCAAAGTCTGATTCTCTAGGAATTCCTCCTCCCGTTGCCGGACCCCCTGGTTGGGAAGCCTGACATGGGGCTAAGAACCTTTACTCCAGTGGGTGGACTTCTGTGGTATAAGTGTTCGCCAGTCTGTGAGTCACCCACCCAGGAGTTATGGGATTAGATTTTACTCTGATTGCGCCCCTCCTACCGTCTCACTGTGGCTTCTCCTCTGTCCTTGGACGTGGGGTATCCTCCTTGGTGAAGTCCAGGGACTTCCTGTCAATGATTGTCCAGCAGACAGTTGTGATTCTGGTGCTCTCACAAGAGGGAGTGAGAGCACGTCCTTCTACTCCGCCATCTTGGTTAATCCCTAAGTTTCTTGATATAACTTTATGGTAAGATACTTATCCTATATTTCTTAGATTCCCAGGAGTACTATGCAAAGCAGAGTGATTCTACCTGCCATTCCATAAAATTAATCACCTAGCAATCCACATAAAAATGTACTGACATGGGTATTGCACAATAATAATATTAAACCATACCAATGAAATCTTCTAATCAATCAAATCATACAAAAATGGCCCTGCTTAGAGTGTGTCTATGTGAGTTTCTAGTGAATGGCAGCCATTTACAATAATTACAAATGGAGTATAAACTTTAAAAATTGTGAATCACTACACTGTACACCTATAACTCATATAATATTGTACACCAACTATACTTCAATTTAAAATTTTTAAATTAAAAAATAAAGTAGTGGAACCAGGCTCATTAAAAATCAGTAAGGAGGGCTTCCCTGGTGGCACAGTGGTTGAGAATCTGCCTGCCAATACAGGGGACACAGGTTCGAGACCTGGTCTGGGAGGATCCCACATGCCGCGGAGCAACTAGGTCCGTGAGCCACAATTACTGAGCCTGTGCGTCTGGAGCCTGTGCTCCGCAACAAGAGAGACCGCAATAGTGAGAGGCCCACACACTGCGATGAAGAGTGGCCCCCGCTTGCAACAACTAGAGAAAGCCCTCGCACAGAAACAAAGACCCAACACAGCCAAAAATAAATTAATTAATTAATTAATTTTAAAAAAAATCAGTAAGGAAATAACTTGAGCCAGTGGCCATTGCTAGTTGCCTAGATCACATCAATTACTTCCTTTCTCCTTCAAAACATAACACATTTTTTTCTTCCTGTTTCTATTTCTTCCCTACAAACATCATGTGCTTCAGAGAAAGCACAGCCAGTTTAGTGCTTCTATAGGTCTGAGTGGTCTAAGGATAAATATATCCTCCCTGGATAGTGATTGATTCAGATATTCCGATTTAAGCCAATCAACTCATGGCATTCCACTTGTCATGAGCTAATTTGTTTAAGAATGAAGATATAGATTTTTCATTTATTTAAAAGATAACTAAAGTAAAAATAACAAAGTATTATAGAATTTATATAATGTATAGATGTAAAATATAATACAAAAATAGAAGAGAGGACAGGAGGAGATTAGTAGAATACATAGTGCTGAAAAGTTCTTACATGATATGTGAAGAGGTATATTATTAATTCATACTGTTATAAGATGAGTTTAGGAAACATGTTGTAATCTTAAGCAACCACATAAAGTATAACCAAAAGTTATAGCTAATAAACCAATAGTGAGAAAAAAAAACCTCAATCCAAAATAATGAAGGAAAAAAGGAAAAGGGGGAAAAAAGCAGATTGAACAAATAGCAAGAGTAGAATTAAAACCAGCAATATGAATAATTACATTAAATATAAATAAGTTACACATGACAGCTAAAGGGAGATTTTTTATAGTAAACAAAAAAGCAAGACCCAACTATATACTGTTTACAAGAAATGTGCTTTAAATATAAAGACAGAGATAGGTTAAAAGTAAAAGGGTGGGAAAAATATAACATGAACACATTACTACTAGGAAAGGTAGAGGAGGTATATTAATATTAGATAAAGTAGACTATAACACAAGGAGTGTTGCCAATGATAAATATGGACATTTCCTGTTAAAAGGATCAATTCATCAAAAGAACATACCAATTCTAAATGTTTATGCACCTGATAACAAAACTTCAAAATACATGAAGGAAAAACTGACAGAACTAAAGTAATAAATGAATAAATCCACTATTATAGTTGGCTCTTTAAACACATTCTCTCTCTCAGTAATTGATAGAACAAGTAGGAAAAAAATTTGGCAAGACTATATATTTGAAAAATACTGTGAATCAATTTGACCTAAGTGACATTTATAAAACACTCACCAAACAATAACAGAATGCATATCTTTTTCAGTTGCATATGGAACACTCATTGAGATAGATCATACTTGTACCATAAACAGGTCTCAATAAATTTAAGAGGATTGGATCTTACAGAGTATGTGCCTCAATCACAATAGAATTAAATTAGAAATCAATAGCAGATAGATAACTGGAAAATCCCAAAATACTTGGAAATGAAACATACACTTCTAAATAACTCTTGGATCGAAGACAAATAACAAGAGGCATTAGAAAATATTTTGAACTAAATAAAAATGAAAAAAGTCATATCAAAATTTGTAGGGTACAGCTAAATCAGCATGTAAAGGGAAACTTATAGCTTTACCTGCTTATATTAGAAAATAAGAAAGGTCTCAAATCAATAACCTAAGTTTCCACTTTAAGATACTACAGAAGAAGAATAAATTACACTCAAAGCAAGTAGAAGGGAGGAAATAATAAAGATAACAATTGAAACCAAAGAAATAGAAACCATAAAAGCAGTATAGAAAGTCAATAAAGCCAAAAGCTGTTTCTTTGAAAAGATTAATGCAGTTGAAATCATCTAGCTAAAGTGATCAAGAAAAAATGGGAGAAGAAACAAATTACCAATATTAGGAATGAAAGGAGGGACATTACTATAGATCTTACAGATATTAAAAGGATTATAAGGGAATATTATGATGACTTCATGCCAATAAATTTGACAACTGAAATAAATTATACAAGTTCCTTTAGAGATACGAATTATCAAAACTGAACAAAAATTAATTCTATGTCTGTATACCAGCAACTATTTCCATTTACAATAGCATAAAACACTTAAGAATACATTTAATGAAAGTTATACAAAATCTGTGTTCTTAAAACTAGAAAACATTGCTGAAAGAAAGTAAAGGGGATCTAAATAAGTGGTAGGATATATTATTCTGTGGATTGGAAGGCTCAGTTGTTGAGATATCAACTTTCCCCAAATTGAACTGTAGGTTCATTGTAGTCTGTGTGAAAATCCCAGCAGGGATTTTTTTTTTTTAAGAAGTTAAAAAGCTATTTCTAAAATTTTTATAGAACTACTACTAGAAGAACCAAAACAATTTTGAAAGAGAAAAACCATCTTGGAAGATTTACGCTACCTAATTCAAGACTTATTCTAAAGCTACAGAATCAAGACAGTGTGGTATTGGCATAAGCATAGACATATAGATCAATGGGACAGAATAGAACATCCAGAAATAGGCCCACACTTATATGGTCAATTGACCTTCAACAAAGATGCCAAGGTAACTCAATGAGGAAAGGATGGCCTTGTCAACAAATTATGCTGGAATGGTTGAGCACCCATATAAAAAAAAAGAAGAAGAAGAAGAAGAAGAAAGGAAGGAAGGAAGGAAAGGAAGAAGAGAGAAGATAGAAAGAAAGAATCCTGACCTTTATTTAACACCAAATACAAATTTTAAGTTGACATTAACATTTCCAGTAAAAAGTACAGGAGATAATCTTTGTGATCTCGAGTTAAGTAAAAATTTCTAAATTGAAACAAAAATCATGAACCATTTAAAATATTGATAAATTAGACTTCATCAAAATTATAAAATTTGCTATTCAAAAGACACCATTAAGAAAAGGAGAAAGGCAAGTCCCAGAATGAAAGAAAATATTCACAATACTTATATCTGAGGGAAGACTTGTATCTAGAATATACAAAGAATTCTCACAACTCAATGAGACAAACAATTCCTCCTGCCAAAAAAAAAGTGCGGGGAAGAGGGCAAAATATTTGAACACACATTTCCCAAAAGAAGACAGAAAATAGTCAATAAGTGTACGAGTAGATACTCATTTTCTTGGTACTTCTTCCTTGATGCCTAAAATATTCAGCACTGGAATCAGTTCAGTGGACTACAACATTGTCTCTCTAGTTCCCCTATTCATTTCAAGCACTTATTTAGGGAATAGTTTTTGAGTACCTACTTAACATGCTCATTAAGCTATCACAAAACTAGTATGTTTTAAAGATGGGTAGAGAGATATAAAAGAACTACCATAACATGGTTGTAGCAGGTAGAAATCTTTCATTGGAAAATGCATCAGTTGGCTTTTGCTGCATAACAAACCACCCCAAATCTTAGTAATTTAAAATAGAAATCATTTATTTGGCTCATGATTCTTCTGGGAAGTTTTTCAGGTCTGGAAAAAGTTTGGCTGATTTCTGTTGGGCTTTTTCATGTTTCTAAGATGAGTTAGTGGATTGGCTGGGGCTGGCTAATCTAAGATGGCTCCGCTGAGACAACACTTCTCTGCTCTGTTATTCAGCAAGGAGGTGACCTGCACTTATTCACATGGAAGCAGTGATGAGGAGCCTGAAGAGCGTCAAAAGAGGACAAGCTCTGCTACACACATGGGTTTTTGTATTTCTGTTGTTTTTGGAGTATAATTGCTTTACAATGTCATGTTAATTTCTGCTGTACAACAAAGTGAATCAGTTATATGTATACATATATCTCCTCCCTCTTGGGCCTCCCTCCCACCACCCCCCCATCCCACCCATCTAGGTCATCACAGAGCACGGAGCTGAGCTCCCTGTGCCATACCACAGTTCCCACTAGCTATCTATTTTACACATGGTAGTGCACGCATGGTTTTCAAACCTCTTCTATGTCATGACTGTGGGCATCTTTTCTCCAAAGCAAATCACATGACTAGGCCCAGAGTCAGTGTGGGAGGGTCCTTAAAGGTGTACGGCAAGCAGGTAGGAATACATGGAGGAGAAGAATCTGTGGCCATTTTTGCAATCTACCACTACAAGTAACACAATTCAAATCAACCCGAGCTAAGCAAAAGGGGCAATTATTGGTTCAAGTTACTGAAAATTCCAGACAACCAACCATGGCTGAATCCAGGGATGCAAATGCTATTAGCAAAACTCAATCTCATTTTCGTCACTTCTTGGCATTTCTTCTTTTTTGACTTCATTCCTGGAAGGTTCTCACTTTGGTCACAAGATGACCTTTGGTAGATACAGACTTTCATCTTATCCTTTCAACAACCCTAATAGAGAAAAAGTGGGTTCTCTCCCCCTTCCCAGTGGAAAGGATTGAGTCTTCCTTGACCAACGATCTTCCTTGACCAACGAAAGTAGAACATGCCTCTCTGAACCTATCTTAGCGGCCAGTAAGATGGAATAAATTGATTCTTTAGGACTTGTTCACATACCCACCCTTAGCAGTAGGACAGGAATAGTTCCACCTCGATCACATAAACTGAGATGAGAAGGGGTGAATTCCCTAAGAAGGGAGACTGGATGCTCAACTGCCAAAACAATGGGTGTCTTAGCTGTAAAAGTGTCCTAATGAAGAAGATGTTATGTTATAACATGACTGGCAAGATACTACTGGTGCTGCTGTTGTTAACCTACTCTCTCTGATTACTAATCATAATGAATTTGCTCTGTGCCAAGCACTGGCACCTCACGAACTTTACATTATAGTGCTCCAGACCAATAGAGGCAATATGTGGATCCAAAGTACACTTCATCCTGGTCTCTGAGAGAGGTGGAACTACTGGGTTGTTTCCCTGGAAAAGCGTGAGTGGATTCTGTGTGTGGGAAAGAGCACATTGAAAATTTGGTGATAAGGAAAGTAGAATGAGGTAGATATTAATGCTGTTTACCAACATTTCCAGTTCTCCTTCCATTCTGGGTATGTAGAAGCATTGCATTTTCCCAGCTTGTTGAAGTTAGGCATTTCCATGAAACTGTTTATTAGTAAAAAACAAACAAACAAACAAAAAACTGTGAGCAGAAATTATATGTGTCACTTCTAGGCTGAAGTATTTAGTTGCCATGGTGATCATACAAGAACATGTTAATATGCAGGTGCCATAAAATTGAGGCAACATGAAATGCTGAGCCCTGGAGAGTCACCCAGACACAGAGCAAACTTTGCTTGAGTGAGTGAGAAATAAACTTGTGTTATGGGGGCCACTGAAATTTTTGGAGTTATTTGTTACAGTAGTAGAATCAAACCTAATTGGGCCTAAACACAGTAAATAATACTATGAGACAATTTTATACGTGAAGAAAATGAGGCATAGAAAGTTTACACCAACTGCCTAGAGTCCCATATCCAGTGAGGGGCAGGCCCATGATTCAAATCCAGGTCTGTCTGATTCCAAAGTCCATGCACTGAATCTCTTTGCCCCTAACCTCCAAGGAAGGAAGGGATGGAGGGAGGAAGATAGAATAGCAAAGCAAGAAATAAGGGCATTATTTTAAAGCAGCTCTGTCTCCTCAACCTATTCTCGAGTACATTTACACAAACTATGAAAATATAAAAAGGGGGCTTTTTAGCTGCATGAGTTTGCAGTTTACTTGTGTGACCTGGACATCCATTCTGGGAGAACTCATTAGTGCAAGGATAAGAAAGCCCAAATTCTAGTTCTGATTCTCTGTCTCTGTGTCCTGTTACATCACAGTTTCTCTGGTTGTAATATGTATTTACATAGATTTTCAAACTAATAAGGTACCAGGCCTACTCATAATGTGATAAATGATCGAATGCTTCTTCTTGCTGCCCATTATCAAACTGGCCTGAAAACTGACTGCTCTCACCAAATGCGTCAACTGAAGTTGGAATATGATTTTATTTGTCCATATTTAGGGAGATGCTAGTTTGTTCCAGGCACACACTGGCCCTGCATATCTCTTTGTATATATATATATCCCATCTTGGACACCACACATGTGGTCATCAGGGGTGAAACAAATAAACACATATAAATGTGTCATAAATAATTGAGGTTTTCTTTTTTACTTTTCTATGGTTTTCAAGTTTTCCATGAAAAACATAATTTGAAAGTATCACTAAATTTTTAAAGGGAAAATATGACGGCTAAATGATTTTAAGATATTAGAGCAAAGATATCAGGGAAGAGGAGAATTATATAAGTAACAGAAATATGCTACAAGTCAAATAGCTATATTTATTTACCCATGACAAACATATAATTGATTAACTTTCAGGTAGTATTTAAAATAAAAATAAAATGAAAACTACATCCTTAGATTGTAATTTCTGACAAAGACAGTTACATACCATACAAATGCAAAAAAGCTCAGACAGATACTTGCCCAGCTTTCACAATTTTACCTAGTTCTGAAGATAAATTTTGCAGAATCAGGGTCCAAAAGTTCATGTTGCGGGCATCTCCATGAGAAACTCTTGAGGCGTGGCCTATTTTATATTGCATGCTTCAGGACTCTAAGATCTATTTATATTCTGCTTAAGCTCCTGATGTAGTTTGAATCTTTTTTAAAACTTAAAATTAAATTGTGAATTTGGGGACAACTAATTTCAGCAAATTACAACTGAACTCTCAGATTCCAGGATGTACTTTTCCCTACATATAACATGTTGTTTCAGAGAAATCAAGGCAATTTCATAAGAACCTTTGCTACATTCTGTAATTTCAAGTAAATCATATTACCATGACATTGTTAAAGAAAAAAATTTCTTCATGACTAAGAAGATGACTTCTAACTTTTACCATAAGTATTTCTCAGTATAGTGTAAGTTTACAGAGAAAGAACATTGTGGACACCTCTTTGAAGTTGGTTGTGATGTATTTTGATCTCCAATATATTCACTACAACATTTATTACTCCTCTCATTCTTCCCATGAAGAAAAAATTGGAACCAAGACATAAACATCAATAACATCCCTAGGCTTGCCTCTGAGAGCAGATTGTGTTGGTTGCCTTCCCAATGTACTTTCTCTACCTTCTCTGACTAATACAATCCTGATTGTGTCCAGGACGGTAAGGGGCCCAGCTAAATTCTGATTTCCCAGCTCCTCTGCGGCTAGCTGAGGGCTGCATGCACCGTGCTAGCCAATGAAACATACATACAGGGTTTGCTCATACTGATGGTCTGCTGGGGATCCCGCGGAACTTCTTACTCCCTGCTCCTTCCTCCTTCTTCTTGCCTTGACTGTGAGCATGATGATTGGAATTCCTATAACCATTCTGGGACAATGAAAGAAAGGCCAGAATGATCTCAGGGAGATAATCCTAGACATTGTTGAACTGATAAACCAACACCAGCAACCATCTGTCTCCTGACTTCATTTTATATGAGAAAAATAAACTCCAGTTTGTTTAACACTGAAGTCATGTATTTTATTACCTTCAGCTAAAAACATTCCTGTTGGTTACCCCTCCTCAGTCCAGTCTTTTTGTGTAATCAGGTGGATAACAAAGCTTTTCTCTAATCCTTAACAGAAATCAAGAATGGGGATTCCTAATACATGAATTAGAACAGCTGCTCTTGCCTCTGTGCCACTAATGAGCCAGCCCAGAAGACTTTTTGCTGTCAACTACAAAATCAGCACTCAAATAAGCAATTATTTACATTATTCAAAAAACTGCCCTACTCCCAAACCTCACACCCCTACATCTGCCTGAAATCATCCTCTATTTGAGATGGGGTTGCGTGATTAATAGAAGATTGTCCTCAATTCTTCATGTTGCTGTTATGGCTCTAGTCTAAGCATTAAGGACAAATTGGCTGTGAAAGGAAATTACACAGGAGGGAAGACTCTAAGGGCAAGATTATTCCAGATGATTAAATGAAAGCTCAGTTGGTTACAAAGGTCTAAGCTCAAAGGAATAGAGGTGTATTAAACATGAGATGCAATTTCTTTGGAAGGATGACCCAAGTAATTTAGGAAGATAAGAAATACTACCTTCCGTTCTCATAAAGTAAGAGTTAAAAAACTATAAAAAAAAAACCCACTATAAACAATCTTTTGGTTAGAACTGAAGATGAATTCACAGAATGAAACTAAGGACGAGTAATTATAATAATTCCAATGAACTTTTATGATGCAGAGTACTTTACAATCCTTTTTCTTATGTAACACTCACAACCATACCATCCAGAAGTCACTATTAGTATCTCCATTTTAGATGAGGAAACAAAGACTTGGAGAGGTTTCGCATCTTGCCTGAGATTACGTAACTAGTGAGAAGCAAAGTAAGGACTCAAACCCAGGGCCATCTGATGCCAAAGGCCATGCTCTCAGCACTGCTCCTTAACCGTTGTGCTGTACCGCCGCTGCCATGGATCAAAGGATGTCAGACCTGACAGACCCTGAGTGGGCACCCAGCCCAGTGGCTCCCAATATTTTCAAGCATGGAGACCCCTTTTATCAATCATGTTTTCAAAATTTACTGGTTGAAAACATACTTAGTAACAAAAGTATCTGTAAATTCAACAGCACTCTTAAATGACTCTACATTATATTTATCATCCACATTCATTTGGAAGGTAGTAGTTCATATAAATGTGAGACCTAGGATTTATAGAGTCTAAAGATATTTCTCGTTGAACTTGGAATTTCTGGACCCTTTGAAATATTTTCCTGACCCTCCCACTCAAGTTGGAAGTTGTCAGTTCTGGTCCTCTGAGTAGCAGATGCCAAGACAGGATTAGATGTGCAAAAGATTTATTGAGGGAAATTTCTGTGAAGGTTAAATGGGATGTGGGCAAGAGTAGGCAGGGAGAGCTTTCACATCACAATGCAGGTCCTGGGAAGGAGATCGGGAAGGAAGGATTGGATAGGAAGAGTCTCAGACTGCATTCAGTGCAGTCCTTGCCAGCTGATGGGGAGTCCCTGAGCCAAATCTGCCCATTAGAGGAAGCTCCCACTGGGCCAGCACCAGGACCCTTGCCATGCTCAGTCACTGGCTGAATGCAGCCTGGTATAAACATTGCCTCAGATTCACAGGGGCAGTAGCTGGGGGCTGTCAGTTAATCATGTTCCCCACAGTAGCTTGTTTTAAAGGAGATGGGGCAGCACGTCTCCAAGGCAGCCGAAGGTTAGAAATCATGGATATGGTCCAATATCCTCATTATACAGATGATGCAAATGAGGCCCAATTACATAAGTCACTTAATCAGGATGAGAACTTACTGGATCCAACTCCCAGGTCAGCAGATTGCTTGAATACTTTGACTCTGGGGTTAAATTCACCTGCAAAATGGGGGACCTGGGCAAGTGCTTTAATCTCTCTTAGCTTCATTGTCTTCCTAAAGAGATGTTGTTTAAGGGTACATACTTGTAAACTAGTAGATAAATACGTCCTGCAGAACTAAAACACAATACAGTGATTACAATAAATAAATAAATAAATAAAATTTTAAAAAAAAATCTACAAACAATAAGTGCTGGAGAGGGTATGGAGAAAAGGGAAACCTCTTGCACTGTTGGTGGGAATGTGAATTGATACAGCCACTGTGGAGAACAGTATGGAGGTTCCTTAAAAAACTAAAACTAGAACTACTAGAACTATATGATGCTGCAATTCCACTACTGGGCATATCCCCTGAGAAAACCATAATTCAAAAATAGTCAGGGCTTCCCTGGTGGCACAGTGGTTAAGAATCCACCTACCAATGCAGGGGACATGGGTTCGATCCCTGGTCTGGGAAGATCCCACATGCCGTGGAGCAACTAAGCCCGTGTGCCACAACTACTGAGCCTGCGCTCTAGAGCCCGTGAGCCACAATTACTGAACCCGCATGCCACAACTACTGAAGCCTGCACACCTAGAGCCTGTGCTCCTCAACAAGAGAAGCCACCGCAATGAGAAGCCTGCACACCTCAACAAAGAGTAGTTCCTGCTCGCCGCAACTAGGAAAAGTCCACACGCAGCAACAAAGACCCAACACAGCCAAAAATAAATTAATAAAATAAATAAATTTTTAAAAATTAAAAAAAAAAAGAGTCATGTACCACAACGTTCATTGCAGCACTATTTACAACAGCCAGGACATGGAAGCAACCTAAGTGTCCATCGACAGATGAATGGATAAAGAAGATGCGGCACATATATACAGTAGAATATTACTCAGCCATAAGAAGAAACGAAATTGAGTTATTTGTAGTGAGGTGGATGGACCTAGATTCTGTCATACAGAGTGAAGTAAGTCAGAAAGAGAAAAACAAATACCATATGCTAACACATATATATGGAATCTAAAAAAAAAAGGTCCTGATGAACCTAGGTGCAGGACAGGAATAAAGACGCAGACATAGAGAATGGACTTGAGGACCCGGGGAGGGGGAAGGGTAAGCTGGGACGAAGTGAGAGAGTGGCATGGACATATATACACTACCAAATGTAAAATAGATAGCGAGTGGGAAGCAGCCGCATAGCACAGGGAGATCAGCTGGGTGCTTTGTGACCACCTAGAGGGGTGGGATAGGGAGGGTGGGACGGAGGGAGACGCAAGAGGGAGGAAATGGGGATATATGTATACATATAGCTGAGTCACTTTGTTATACAGCAGAAACTAACACACCATTGTAGAGCAATTATACTCCAATAATGATGTTTAAAAAAATGATAAAAGCAGCTACCTCATAAGACTATTGTGAGATTTAAAAGAGAAAACACATATAAAAATGCTTGGCACAGTACCTAAGACATACTAACCTCTCAACAAATGGTAGCAATTATTTCCAGTCCAGTGTTTTTTGTACTAGATGTAGATAAACTAAAAATGCATAGAGCATCTTATTATGGCCTTATACTTTCTCTCCAATTTATCCTCTCATAGATACTCAAAGAAAAGTAATACAGTCACTTGGGAATTATCCCTAAATTACCCCCGACGTTTGCAAAGATCTCCGATGTTTAAGACTATCATCAGCATCCCAAATCTCTTAAGTCAAGTGGCCTCTGTGCCCAGAGGAGACAAAAGAGTTTTAGGAAGACTTCCTCAACAAGTTTTTAGAGTTGAATCATTTAGTACTTTCAATATTAATTCAGTTAAGTTTTATTCAAGATAAAAATAAGCCTCTGATATTTAAAATCCAATTCAATTCCTTCAAATGTTTACTAAATTGGAGGACAACAAATCAATGCTACAAAGTCAGGGAGGAACGGGCACATTCTTGGAGAGTCACCGCTGCTCCTAAGAGCGCATCTCAGGCCTTTCGTGGAGCTTGGCAAAGGGAAGTGAGCCAAAGCCCGGTGGGGCTGCATGATCATGAGAAGTGAGAGTCTTATTCAAGACTGTGAGCTGTTGGTCCCAGGGAGGGCACATTTTTTTTCTCCCTGATTTGAAGACTACTCTCCACCCTATCTTAAAACAAACAAACAAACAAAACAAAAACAGTGTACTGGCACAACAATGGGAATATAGTTGACTCAAACTGTACATTTAAAAATGGTTAAGATGGTTAAAAAAAAAAAAAAGCAATAGGGAACTCTGTGCAAGAGGTGGGGAAAGAAGGTATGTGAACTCTCCACTTTGGGCTCAATTTTTCTATCACTGCTCTAAAAAATAAAATTCATTAATTAAAAAAGAAAGAAAAAACACATATTATGCTAGGTGAAATAAGCCAGATACTAAAGGCCACATGTTTGATTCCATTTATACGAAATGCCCAGAATAGACAAATCTATAGAGACAGAAAGTGGTGGTGTTTGGGGGGGCGGGGGGGAGTCATAGGAGGAGAAGATAAATAGGCAGAACACAGAGGATTTTTAGGGCAGTGAAAATACTCTGTATGATGTTATAGCGTCGGATATATGTTATTATACACTTGTCCAAACCCACAGAATATACAACACCAAGAGTAAACCCTAAGGTAGACTATGGACTTTGGATGATTATGATATATCAATATAGGTTCATCCTTTGTTAAAAAAACTAATAATAATGAAAAGAAAAATAAAGGACCATTCTGGTAAGTGATGTTGATAATGGAGGAGGCTATGCGTGTATGGAGGCAGGAAGCATATGCGAAATCTCTGTACCTTTTTCTCAATTTTGTTGTAAATCTAAAATGTCTCTAAAAAAAATATTTTAAACAAAAAAGTAGATAGTGGTTGCTGAGGGCTTGGGGGAGGAAGGAATGGGAAGTGACTGCTAATGGGTATGGGGTTTCTTTTTGGGGTGATGAAAATGTGCTGGAATTAGATAGTGGTGATATTTGCACAAGTCTCTGACTCTACTAAAAACTACTGAATTGTATACTTTTAAAGGGCCTATTTTATATTATATGAATTATATTCCAATTAAAAAGAAAAGTGTACTGAGTATAATGAAGATCTCACCTTTTTTTCTTTTGACCAGGAGACCACTGGATACAATACAGGAGAGTGGAGTACAGAAGGAAGAGAACCAGCAAAGGTATTTGTCTCTCCTGCCTTAGGACCTTGCCCATCACCCTCTCATCAGAGACTGTACAGCAAGGCTGGCTGCTAAACCAGCTCTCAACAACTTTACCCTTTCATAGTCTCTGTGGTTGTATATGTTGAAAGAGGCATGTGGTCCTCTGCTGTAAATAGCTTCTTCTGTGTACTTTTATTTCTCCTTTTCTTATCTGCTAACAACAATTATCTATTATCTCTTGATTTCTCTTTTCACTCCTTCCCATTCAATGCATACTCTTTCCATGTCTCCTTCATCTAATGATCTTACAAGATAGATAGATAAAAGCCCCTCTGGCTGGCTCGTTAGCCTTCCATCCACTCATTTACCCATCTATACATCTATCCATTACCTACCTCAGGAATCCTCATCGTTTTGGAAGGAAAGGGCTCACTTCCTGGCAATACCAACAGAAAAACAACTCCTCCAAAGAAAGAACCACTATTATGTCCCAGCTTCTGTGACCAGGAACTAGTGAGTTTCTTCACTTCATATTTCTAGCTGCTACTACAGTAAAGGGAACGAAGTGACAGTTCATCAAGGCCATGGTCTGTCCAGCTGACTCACAGATATATTATTTTAGCACTTTGACAATAACTGTTTACAGAGCATGGTTAGTTCATTGTTTATATGGTGATGAAGGAAGTTGAAACAAATTGCTTAAGTGTTGCTTAGGGTTGGCTTAACCTATGAATTTAAGTTTATTGACAGACACTTACTGACAAATATTTATAGGCAAAACCAGAAGTTTCCTACCTCCAAATTCCTCCTCTATAACTTCACCAGTTGCAGATTTATGGGAAAAAAGTAAATAGAAAGTAATTTGGTAAGCAAATTGTTATTTCTAGTTTCAAATAGCCCTTTGGAGGGATATATTTATTAGTGATTCAAATATTAGTATCAATTAATTTAATGATATCCACACCGGGATATAATCAGCCTGGATTGAAGCTTTATCTATGAGAGAAGAAAGAAAGTCTACCATGTTCCTTTTGGATATACACCCAGGAGTGGAATTGCTGGGTCATATGGTAGTTCTATTTTTAGTTTTTTAAGAAACCTCCATACAGTCTTCCACAGTGGCTGAACCAATTTACATATACATTAAAAAAATTTTTTTAATTTATTTTTTGGCCATGCCATGTGGCATGCAGAGATCTTAGACCCCCGACCAGGGATCAAACCCGCGCCCCCTGCAATGGAAGCACAGAGTCTTAACCACTGGACCACCAGGGAACTCCCTACATTTATTTATATATCCAAAAGAAACAAACAAACAAAAAATTTTGAAAAGATACATGCACCACAACATTCACAGGAGCATTATTTAAATTGCCAAGGTATGGAAGCAACCTAAGTGTCCATCAACAGATGAAATGACAAAGAAGATGTGGCATATATATATAATAGAATACTACTCAGCAATAAAAAAGAATGAAATTTTGCCATTTGCAGCACTTTGAGGGCATTATGCTAAGTGAAATACATCAGACAGAGAAAGACAAATACTGTATGATACCACTTATACATGGAATCTAAAAAATACAACAAACTAGTGAATACCTCAAAAAAAGAAGCAGACTCACAGATATAGGGAACAAACTAGTGGTTACCGGTGGAGGGGGAGGGGCAGCATAGGGGTGAGGGAGTAGGAGGTACAAACTATTGGGTGTAAGAGAGGCTCAAGGATATATTGTACAACACAGGGAAGACAGCCAATATTTTGTAATAACTGTAAATGGAAAGTAACCTTTCAAAATTGTGTAAAACTTTTTAAAAATTAAAAAAGTAGAAAGTTCCACCATGGGGGCCTTAACACCATTCTACTTACCTACCTACTAACTTCTTCTTTAAAGTCTAAATTCAAGAGCCATGTTCTCTTGGAAAATGTGTTTCTTCATGTCTCTAGTTTGGGTTCATTTTTTTTGGTCCACCAATAGCACCCTGTGCAAGACACAGACTAGGAGAAAATATTAGCACTACACGTATCTGACAAAGCATTTGTAACAAGAATATTTATAAGTGATTTTACAACAATAACAAGGCAAACAACCCATTTTTTAATGGGCAAAAAATATGAAAAGGACATACATAAATAGCCAATAATTACATTAAAAGGTGCTAGAGAAACATTAGTTATCAAGGAAATGCAAATCAAGATACCATCAGAATATCTAAAATTAAAAGACTACAGATACCAAGCGATGGGGAGGATGTGGAGTAACCAGAACTCTCATTCATTGCTGATGGGAATGTAGAACAGAACAACCACTTCAGAGAATGTTTTGGCAGTTTCTTATAAAGATAGATAAACATATGTCTACCGTATGACACTGAAACTCCACTCCTAGGTGTTCATCGAAGAGAAATAAAAACATGCCTGCACAAAGACTTGTACATAAATATTCAAAGCAACTTTATTTATAGTAGCCCCAAACTATAAACAGCTCAAATGTCCATCAATATGTGAATGGATAAACAAATTGTTGTACACCCAGACAAAGGATAAATAAAAAGAACTAACTGCTGATATAAGAAGCAGCATGAATGAATCCCAAATTGTTATGCTGAGTGAAGGAAGTATGACACAAATGCATGACACAAATACTGCATGATTCCATGTACATGAAACTCACAGTAAAGTTCAATTTAATCTCTGGTGACAGAATGCGCATCAGTGGTTACCTGAGCCCAGGAATGGGAAGGGGCAAAAAGAGAAACTTTGAGGATGATGGAAATGCCTATATCTGGATAGTGGTGGTGGCATGCACATACACTTTTGTCAAAATTCTTCAAACTGTACCTTTAAAATGTGTGCATTTTATTGTTTATAAATTATACCTTAATCAAGTTGACTTAAAAATATATGAATTCTCCTGCATCCAACTCTTAATCTCCTATAATCTCCCTGTAATCTATATCTTCTCTCTCGTATTTATTATAGGCACTGTCGGTTACCCTGTAACCTTCAAACTTGTTCTACAGAAATTCTGAGGTCTCAAGCACTTCACTCCCTGTGGTCAGTGCTTTACCTTCACATGGTAACTATGGTTTGTCTTTTCTGACCTCAGCTTTAGTCAAGGAAATGCCCCAGAGGGTAACTGTTTTGCATCCTTCATGAGAAATTGAGTCATTCATTCCCCTCCATTTCAACTGTGTGTACATTTTTGGCATGATTTCTAAGGACTGTACTAACGAGACACGATATTCTTTCTTTCTTCCTGCCCGTGAGCGAAAGCAGTTTGTAGACTCCAGATGTGTGCTCTCTCTCACCATACTTCTTCGAGGTGATTTTCAGATCAATGGGAAAGCTGGTGAGGTTCTTTCCAACCCCCATCTTTCCCCAGTTTGCTTGGCCAACTACATTTGTGGACAGAGCACATTCATCTTTCTCTTGACTTATGAAGATCATGCTGACAGAAGGCCAATTTGATTCCTTGCAGAGCAGTTTTATTCCAACTGAAGAGAATGGTCCTTATTTTCCAAAAATCTTTCTCTGGGTCACAGTGTGGCAGGGTTGACTCTTCTGCATTTGCCAAGCAGTAATTCCAATAATTCAACCCCTCTTGCCTTTAGAGGTTTGGTTTTGCTAAATGAAAGATTCCTAGCAGGGAACCTGTTAAGGAAAATGGCTGGACTTAGCAATCATTACAAATATTGGGGAGAGTTCAAGTTACTTTCTGAATAAAAACAGGAATAAAAGCAAAAATTCAAAAACAAACCGCAGAAGTAGACAAGGGAACAAACTCATCAGACCGTGATATTTCATAGGTGTAGCTGCTATTCTGCCACCCCCTATTTCCATCTCAGGGCTCCTTTTAGGTGCAACTATAAGCAGGAAACAAGTCAGGCTTTCTGTGACAATTTTAGACCTCTGAGAATATTTATTAAGTGATTATGAAGATGTGACAACCTTCCCTCAGCCAGTGTTAATAATCTTCTACGTGAAATATTCTGTTCAAGGTTTCTAACACCATCAAACAAGATAGTCCATGCATATAATTGCAGGTACTCTGTATTTTCCAGATTAATAAGACTACCTTTGAAACTGTTCTAGTTCAACAGTGCTGTCCTTATTCTTTCTGAAGTTTTCAAAATCTTTTTGGATCAAAAAGATGACTTGTGAAAGTCTTTTGTAAACTCCAATGTTATAAATAGAATTTGATGATTTTTAGATTATGCATTAAAAACCTACTAGAAAGTAAAAGACATGAGCAGGTAGTTCATGGCAAAAGATATATGAGTGGCCTTTTAAATATATTAATAATGCTCAATTTCACTCATAATAAGAGAAATGCAAACTAAAATTATACTGAGATACAATTTCTCAACTATCTGACAAAAAACTCAAGACTTTGATGATATATTTTATGGCCAGACTGTGGGGGAAAAAAGGACTTTCATATATTGCTGGTGGGAAGGCAAAATGGTACAACCCATATGGAGGGAAATTTGGCATTTTCTAGCAAAATTACGTATGCATTAACCCTTTGACCCATCAATCCCACTGCTAGAAATTTACCCTGAAAATATACCTTCACAAGTACAAAAAAAAGTTATTCATTACAAGTTATTCATTATATTATTTGTAATAAAGTATTAGGAACAACCCATATGCCCATCCATAGGGCATTACAAATAAATCATGGTGCATCCGTACAACAGAATACTATGCAGCCGTCAAAAAGAATGAGGAAGCAGGTTTATTTCATTATTATAAAAATAGAAAAAACACATAAAAAAAAGAATGAGGAAGATCTCTGTGAACTAATATGGAATAATTTGCAAACTATATTGTCAAGTGATAAAAAGCAAAGTGCAAAAGAATGCTCATGGTATGCTCTTTTGTATAAGAAAGAAGAGGAAATAAAAACATATATGTATATATTCCCTTATTTTTGCAAAAAGAAAGTCAAGAACAATAAATCTAAAACTAATGAATATAGCTGCCCGTAGGGGTGTAAGAGTGGGGTATAGGGAGTAAGGGTGCAAGCCCAATTTCCCTGATTAGAACTTTTTTACTAGTTTTTACTTTTAAGCTATGCATTTTTTACATATTCAAACATAAAATTAAATAAAAAGAAAGATAAGATAAAACCCTAACATTAAATACAGGAAGAAGTGAATGTTACTGTATACTACATAGATAACATAGCCACACAGAAAAATGAATTAATTCAAATAACTTTTAAATATAATACTAAGATTGTATACCATTAACAGAATATATCTTAAGGTCAAAAGAATTATAAAGACATCTTTATAATTTTAAAGAATTATAATGTATGAATTTTACTTAAGGTTCATAATTGATAGTGTTATTGATTGTGTTTCTGAAACTAAATTGTGTTTAATGTATAATAGTATAAACAAGTAAAAATATTGATGTCAGAAACCAAGGTTTTCACTGCGGGATAAGGAAAAGACATACGGAATGGGAGAATTAAGGTTTGGGGCCGTTTTTTGTTCGAATTAAGGAAGCATTATGAATTCATCATTTAATTTTTTTTTCTAGCTCTGTCTATAAAAAGGGCCAGAAGCAATGATACTCCAGTAGTAATGAGCATGCCTCACACTCAGTTCTTTGTTTCCAAATAACATTTCCCACTCAAAGAAACCAGGGCTTCTTATGAACACGGCTGGCTCCTGGTCTGGGGCAGGGAAAGTAAAGGTGATATGGAAACATCTTGTGCCAGACAGCAAGGAAGTGCTCAGAGATGGATGCGGCTATGTCAAAAGGACAAAGAAGCATTGAATTAAAAGAAATAATGAGTCCATATTTGTTGGGCTGTATCCTACAGGTCTGCAAAGCCTGTACTTGCCTAGCCTCAAGACCAAAGAAAGAGCCGGAGTCAGCAACAGAGACATCAGTGGTTTAAAGGATGGGGGACCTTACATGTCTGAAGCAAGGTCCTGGAGTGACATCCCGCTGTGTGCAGCAGAGGTGGGGCAGGACATGGCAGCAGGCTTTGCTCCCAGGGGCAGGGGGAGATTACCAGTTATAGGGGGAACTGACCTCAGGTCAGCTCATCGGTTACCAGGGAAACCAGCAGAGGGGCACGCCCCTCACTGCCCCTTTGATAAGCTATCATAGTGGAGATGCTCTAACCTAAAGTTAGAACAACCACTAGCTGGGGCCAGGAGCAAGTATGTAGGAAGGTCAGTCAGGTAAGTAGGGTATAGGTGAGGCAGGCACTGGTGGGGCAGGAGATGTACAGAGAACAAGAGAATAGCCACCTTGGGTGGTCTGACCATACAATAGTGATACTCAAGGAGGGGGAAGGACCCTCACTCTCCAGTACCTCCATGTGAAATGTCTACAGTTCTGTCCCTGGAGAAGCACAATGCTACCACCAGAAAAAGAGAATCCACACAGAGAGCTCAGGAGTAATAAAACAGATTCAAAACAAGTGAGCTGGATCACAAACATTAGGGCCTTGGAACAGATTCTCTCAGAGAGCAGAGAGATGCAAAGGAGAACAGAGCTAGGTCAAAATGTCCCCCTTACGTAATGATAGGGTTAGGGCTCGGTTGAGCAAGAACTCTGGGAGGGGGCTGATGGCCTAATTTTGCTCACGTGGAGAACTTTGACTCTCATTCTCACACAGGGCCCTCCAGGACGGGCGTCCTTATTCCATAAAGCCAAAGAGCTTCTTTAGCTCAGGAATTTGTGTAGTTAACAAAATGATTTATTGAGTGTAACTGAACCCACTCTGTCAGGAGAACTATTAATAGTTGTGGCATAAACTCACCGTCCACACACTACAAAGGATGTACAGTGGGTTCCAGTAAGTTTCCAGCCTTCCTCCTAAGGATGTGGTAAGAGAACTTTCTCGGGGCAGGTTTTGTCCAAATCCTCATCTGTGTGTCCTGCATTGCCCTTGTCACCACAGACACCCCATTAAAGCCTCTTAGTCTTCCCTCCAGCACTTGCTCAAATTATAGCCCTCACTGTATCCACTGATTGCAGGAGGAAACATCAGTGTCCCTCCAACTTGCCTTGCAAGATGCTGCTTGCAGATTTGTGACAATGGAGCTTTCTCTCTCTCAAACCCATGTGCTCTGGTCCTGCTTCTCTCTGCAGAACTACACTCCCTCTACTCCAGTGATGGTATTGTAAGCGTTCTGCCAGCTGGAGGAGAATTTGAAAATCTTTTGGGCCAGAAGATCCCTCTGAAAATGGATCGCCCACCAAAAAGAAACAGGGCAGCCACGACACTTCTGAGGAAGCTTCACTAACATCCCTCAGAGGCCATAGGTCAAGCGGTTACCCTTCAATCACTTCTTGCCCAAGGTCATCTTCTGGGCTCCCCAGGTGTTCTGCTTGCTCTGGAATGCTGTTATCCTAATTAGACCCAAAGCCCTACAACCTGGAAGTTAGGAAAGACAGTTGAAGACATCTTGCAGTTTGCCTGGAGTGTCTTCTCTCAGGCTCAGCTAAGTATGTTTCAGAAGCGTGCTGGAGCTGGCTCATATGGGCTCACAAGGACAGCCTGTTAAATTTTCAGGAATTTCGCAGGTCAATTGTTGAACAGTTGGTAGCTTGAGATTGGCCTGGTGGGAATATTTACACCAAGGAAATTGGAAAACACTAAAAATCAGTGTCCTTCCTCTCAGCCCCAGCTGGTTAAATCTTTACCAGCACACTACTATTAGTAATAGTAACCTATGCAGTCTATATAGTAGATAAGCACACCGGTTTTAGAATCAGGCTGATTTGAACTAGAGTCCTAGCCTCACACATATATTACTTAACTCTAGTTTCCCAAAGTAAAATTGAGATTAAAAAAAAAATACTACGTCATGTAACACAGATTTCCCATTCTTCATGTTTCCACTTGGAAAACTTCCATTAGAGTCACACTCCTGGTTCTTCTCTGATCCCCAAGGGAGGAGGAGTGACTTACACAATGGGTGAATTTAGTAGAAGAAGCTCAGCATGTGTGACTGCCATTCTAGCAAATGGCACCAAACGTCAAGGGCCAAGATAGTTGCTTGAGCATCTAAAGGTTCTGCACCAAATTCCAATGGCGGGGGGTGGGGAGGTGTCCCCACACCACAGAGCAGTTCTTGGGCACCAGCTGGGTGGCCTACGATTCAGCTCACTTCTGACACTATCTACCAGAGAGAGCATCAGATTCCACAGGTTAACGGCTCCACCCCACAGGACCGCCCTCCACATCCGATGCCAACAGCCAAGTCCAGATCCACACCAGTGCCTCTGACTGACTGGCTGTAAACCAGAAGTTCCCACAAACCTCCTCCTTGGGCTCAATTAATCTGTTCACAGAACTCAGAGAAACATTTTACTTACTAGATAACCAGTTCATTATAAAAGGATATAGGGGACTTCCCTGGTAGTCCAGTGGTTAAGACTTTACCTTCCAATGCAGGGGGTATGGGTTCGATACCTGGTCGGGGAGTTAAGATCCCACATGCCTCACGGCCAAAAAACCAAAACATAAAAAAAAAAAAAACCCAGAAGCAATATTGTAACAAATTCAATAAAGACTTTAAACATGGTCCACATGAAAAAATCTTAAAAAATAAAATAATATAAAATAAAAGGATATAACTTAGGAACAGCCTAATATAAGATATCAGGGCAAGGTATGGGGAAGGGGGATCGGAGTTTCCACGCTCTCTCCAAGCACGCTACTCTCCCAGCACCTCCACATATTCACCAACCTGGAAGCTCTCCGAGCCCTGTCCTTTTGGGTTTTTATGGAGCCTTCATTACATAGGCACGACTGATTAAATCATTGGACATTGGTGATTGATTCCAACCTCCAGCCCCTCTCCCCTCTCCTGAGGTCAGAGAAGTGGGACTGGAAGTTCCAACCCTTGCCCCCCATCCATAGGTGCCTCTAAAAGTCACCTCATTAATGTAACAAAGGACGTTTTTTATTGCTCTCCTCACTTTGGAAATTCCAAGGGCTTTAGGAGCTCTTTGCCAGAAGCAAGAACAAAGACCAAGTATATATTTCTTATTAAAAATCACAATATCACAGCATCCCTATCATGTACACAGTACAGCCAATGAGAGGGAGGCAGGCAGCGAGATGGGCATGCCTCCTTCCTTTCAGGATGCTTCCTAAACATTACACATGACACATGTTTACATCCCATTGGCCAGAACTTAACCATATGGCCATCCCAACTGCAAAGGAAGCTGGGAATTTTTTTTATTCCAGCCAGCCACAGGCACAGCTAAAAACCAGGATTTCTTGTAATATGTTAGAAATGAATAACAGATATTGGGAAGAAATTAATCATCTCTGCCACACGATATAAACATTAGACACGGAGCTCTGCTCACAGCAAGCAGTCACCATAAGGGCTCGACGTTGAAAGGGGAGGTGCTCATTACAAACTTTTTCTAATTCCTTATTTTGCAAAAAGCTGGCACTGAATTTTTAAGAATCTGGACCTTTGCATCGTTCTTCCTATAAAATGAAGCCTTCCCTCGTATTCCTCTCCTTCTTTTCCACTAAGACATTTTCTAGGTGCCTTTCTTGACTCACCCCCTACGAGCTTCTACTGGATCCTTTACTGCAGGGAGGGTCGGCCATGTGCTATTTGTGAGAACTGGGGTTGTAAACCTCTTTATACCTCTGTTTCCAAGATGTAAATGGAGGTAATAATTTTATCTAACTTATAAAGTTGTTGTGAGGATTAAATGAGTTAAAACATACAAAACACTTGAAACAGAGCCTGGTACATAGCAAGTACCATATACATTTTTTCATTATTATACTTAACTCTGGCCCATTATCACACAGTACTGTAATTTTCTAAAGCGGGATTTTTGTCTTTTATCGAAAGAATGGTAACAAAATGATAGGTGTGGCCATCTTAATACTTTCTCCCAGGAGATTTTGAGGGTTATTCTTGTATAAGTCATCACCAATATGACATAAATGCGCTAAGCATGACTCAGAAAGTTCCTGGGATTGCCTATGTCCATTTAAAATTCTGTAGCATTCTACTATGTCATTATATAAAGAAAATTCATTCCTTTGTTCATTCAACAAACACTATGCTAGTATTAAAGATATGCTGAGGAACAAGACATTCTCCTTCCTTAAGAACCTCACAGTTTACATTATCTATCTATCCATCTATCTATCGTTGTCTCTCTCTCTCTCTATCGTCTCTCTAACTAGCAATCATGTAACAGTGAGAAAGGGTCCATTTTATAGAATCCTTCCTGTTGCAAATGACTGCAACCCAACTCAGACTAGTTTAAAGGACAGGGAGAATTGATTGGCTCATTCATTCATTTATTCAACAATAAATTGCTGAACTATCTAGAGGTAAATTTTTCAGACATTTCAAAGCTGGGTCTGCATGTTTAGAACTCTCTCTCTCTCTCTCTCTCTCTCTCCCACCCTTAGCTCCACTTTCCTCTGACAGGCTCTTTTCACATGGGCCAAAGACAGCCCCCAGCTTTGTCTGCTAGCTTAGCAACCTCAGCTGAAATAGGGAGCCTCTTTCTCAACAGCTCTGGCAAAAGTGCTGAGGCTGGTCCTCAGCGGTCCGGGTGAGTCATGTGTCCATCCCTGAGCCACTCGTGTGCTTCCAAACTGGGACTTCAAGCTCAAGCACCCACTCCCTAGTGGAGTTGGAGGTGGGATCAGTCCCACCCAAGCCTTATGGATGAAGAGTGGAAGGAGTGAATTCCTTAATGAAAAGTGGGGTGCTAATACCAAAAGAAGGGAGGCTGGACACTGGGAAGGCAAAAGCAAAAGATACACACAACTATAGGTCAGCTCTTGAACCTAGAGATGAGGTAGGGGAGGTGGTTCAGAGAGAACCTCATGGAAGAGTTGATGTGTGAAATAGGTTTCAAAGGGCCTTTGGAATTCAGCTGACAGATCAGAGATTTCAAAGCAAAGGGAAGACTATGTATACAGACCTAAGCACGTGAGACCGTGTGGCTTATTTAGAGGCAATGAGTAGGGTTAGGATATGATTTGAGGAGAAAACAATGTGGCAGGGAAGATGGGCAAGCGTGAAGCCAGCGTGAAGGTCTTTGTGTGCCCAAACGAAGATAATTCCGGCACGTGTGTCTTCACACTTAAGGAGATTTTCCATGCTATTTCATTGACATTAAAGAAATGAATCTAGCACAAAAGAAAACTGAAGACCGAAATGATAATTTCTCTTTGTATATCCATTGCCTGGCACATATGGGCCCAATAAATGTTTATAGATCTGAAATGAAATGTCTTCTGAGCTAAATAAGATCATTTCTCTCCACCATACCCACATAGAATAGTGCTGGTACATTTTAAGTGCTCAATAAGCATTAGCTATTATGTCTTCATGGTCATTAAGTCAATTTTTGATGATATATACTTATCTTTCATCATTCCTCAGACTTTAGCTAATTTACTGTTACTTAATTCTCATAAGTCTGTCCTTTCATAGCTAAAATAATTTGTCATTATAACACTAAATTTTCAATCTGAAGAAAATGTTAGCATTTTCCAACTGATTTATCAGGATAGTTGTTTTTTTTAAGCAAAACCATTGTTTGCTATGATTTGACACATTAGGAAGAAAAAGTTACAACCACTACAAGGGATAGAATAAAAATAAATAAATTCTTAAAGAGAAGGAAGGGATTAGAACATCACAATGAAACACACAAACTCTGGAATCACACAGCTTGAGTCTGCAGCTCAGCTCTGCCATCTGGCAGCTATTCAATCTTAGGCAAAGATTTATCTTTGGTTCCCCTAGAAGCAAACCCTGAGATAAGGACTCTAGTGCAAATATATGTCTCGGAAGTGATCCCAGGAAACACCAGTAGGGGAAGAGAGAGGGAAGGGGAGGCAGCCAATAGAAGGTTCTTTATCAATACAGGTAACTATGGGCCACTGGGTACAATCCTACGAGGAGTCTCTGCGAGCCAGCATAGAAAAATGCCCCTCAGTTCTCTCCCACCCAAGGAGCAGGGGAGCTGGGGTATTTAGACACCAACTCCATCAGTCACTGGTTAAAGGGTGCTGGGGGGGCGGGGGTTTGTTGGGATCGGAATGGACGTATTCCCCAGCACTTCTGGCCTCCTCCAGCGGCCCGGGAAACAGATGCAGATCCTGGCAGTGGAAAGCCAGCCAGTGCCCACTGAAACGGTGACACGGGAGGGAGTACTGACCGCTCCCACTACACTACTTAGCTCTGTAAGCATCAGGTTCCCCATGTGTAAAATAGAATAATAATAATAGCACCTCACAGGGTGGGTATGAAGATGAAATGAGATTATGTGTGTGTAACTGTGTAGCACATGAGTACACTGAGAGTTTGTACATGTTGAACATCGTGAAGGAGACAAAGAGGGAAGCACATGGAAAGCCCAAGAGGAATGAGTAGGGAGAAATGGGAGGTGGTGAACGGGAAAACAAAAAAAAAAACTTTTATGAATTAAAACATACAAAACAGACTTTGTGAAGGAAGCAATATTCTCAGCACATTCCAGCAGCAAACAGGCTTTCTGCAAAGAATTTTCAAGAGATTTGCTTCTTGAGAGTCAGGAAGAAAGTTTGAACAGCAAAACCCGCCATTCCCTGAAGGTTGGTAAATACAGCGGCTGGAAAGAGGAAAAAAGGGAAAGGATCTGTTTTTCTGAAACTATGCTTCTACCTTACTCTCTTTATCCGTGAGGAGGGTAATTAGTTCTTTCAATATGACAAGCACACAAGTTTCTGCCTTTTCTAAGAAGGAAAGAAAATTAGTTCCTAAAGGCATTTCTTTCTTTCCAACAAGTCCTGTAGCTCCATGTCCATAGGTGGGGGGAGGGTTGGGTAGGGGGAGGAGAAGAGAAACAGTAAACAATTCACCATTTGTGCCTCGGGAGGTACGAAGTGCTGGAGAGAAAACAAAGGGCCTTCAGCTGTGTGGAGGTGGGTTTGTTATTTTCTTTGGGTGTGGGAGAGAAGGCTAAGGAGACTTTTGAGCTGAGACCTGAAGGAAATCAATCAGCCATGCAAATGCCTGGAGAAGAGTATTAAATGGCAAGTACAAAGGCCCTGAGGCAGGAAAGTGCCTAGTGTGTTTGAAGCACACAAAGGAAGCCTCTGTGGCTGGAACGGATAGAACCTGGACAGCCTTCCCAGAGGCTGAGGTGGGCCTGAGGGAAGGAAAGGGCAGGGAGGGAAGTGGAGGGGAGGGGAAGGGAGGGGAGTGGGGGAGGGGAGGGGAGTGGGGGAGGGGAGGGGAGGACAGTAAGCAGACGAGTGACATGATCACACTCACATTTTAGCAGGATTCCCCTGGCTGCTGATTTGATAACAGGCCGTCCAGAAGCAAGGGTGGACACAGGAAACCCAGGGAGGGAGGTGTCGTGGTCTGGAAGCAGGTTGGAAAAGAATTTCCAGACACAAGGCAGAATGTAAAGAAGATAGAATTTATTAGAGGGAAGTGTCGCTGCCAGAACAGCGGTCCGACTTCCTAGTAGTCTGGGAGAGTCCAGCCTGAACATGTGCTATTGATCAGTTTTTATAGCCAGAAAACAAAGGAATGGTCCGAGGTGAAAATTTTGTTTACTGATTGGTCGAGGCACAAACACCTTCCTTCTATAGGATGGGAGTGGGACTGGCCAGATGCCTTTCCCTATTTTGGGACAGGTCCCGTTGCCCAAGTGGGCATCGCCCAGGTGGGCTCAGGAATTTCGTAACCATTGCAACATGGTTGGGAGGGCGATTTAAGAGTCCGGTAGGTGGTTTTAATGCTGAAACTTTTTCAGGCAGGGTCATCCTTTGTCCTTGGAGCCCCACAGGAGGCTCTTGTAATAATCCAGGTGAGTGATGATGTGGCTTGGACCAGGGTGGTCATGGTGGTGGTAAGAGCTATTCATATTCTGGATCTACTGTGAACAGAGGGTCAACAGAATTTGCAGATGAATTGGATGTGGGGTATGAGAGAGTAGAGAGGAATCACGGAAGCCTCAACTTATTCAGTAAAGCAACCCGTACTACGTGCCAGACACTGTCCTGGACACTGCAAATACAACAAAAAAAATTTCTGCCTTCATGAAGGGTTTTCTCTAGTGGGGGAAACTGACCATAAAAAATACAAATATTCAGTATGTTAGGTATGCTGGATGGTGGTGAAGTGCTAACAAAACCAAAACAAGGATAGGGAATGTCAGGGGTAGGGATTGCAATTACAAAAGAGGGTTTCAGGAAGTCCTTGGTTGAGAAGATAAGATCGGAATAAAGACCTGAAGGAGTGAACCGTGTGGTTATCCTGGGGAACAGCAGAGGGAACAACAAGTGCAAAGGCCCTGAGGGTTTAAGCACACTGATTTTGTGATGCCAATTAAACATCAAAGTGGAGCTGTCAAGTAGGTAGCTGGATGCATATTATGGAGAAGACTTTCTCAGTGGTTCTCTTGGCTTTGGGCTCACCCTCTTCCAGGTAAGGTGACCAACTCTCCTGGTTTCCCTGGGACTGAAGGGTTTTCCAGGACACAGAACTTTCAGTGCTAAAAGCAGGACAGTCCTGGGTACAAATAGTTGTTCACCCTAATTCCAGGTCATTCTGCATCTTTCTGTCAGAGGGATGCTTCTAAAATATAATCCTAAAAAATAGATCCTAAAAATCCTTCAGTTTTTCCTTCTAGCATGAAGGATCAAAGTTAAAGTTCTGTAGAACTCAGCACAAAAGTCCCTCCCACACTGGCCCCAGCGTCTCTCCTGCCCCTCCTGCACCAGCAACCCATTATCTACCAGCTGCCCTCACAGCCAACACATCTTTCTCAACAACCATCCAGCACTATGGCATCATTGCTTCCTGAATAAGTTGAGATATTTTAAATTGCCCACCACTGGCTTTCATACATCTGTTCTCTTTGCCCATCCCATCCCCCCCCTCTACTTCTCTGTGTCACTAAAATACTTCTCTTGCTTAAGTCTCATTTCAAGGGCTACCTCCTGAAAGCCTTCCGGGTTGATATAGATATTGTATCTGCACGTCCATGGGGCTCGCTGTATCCTGCTAAGGGCTGAATCCAGGTGTGGTGGGTCCCAAATCTTATATAATTTGAGGATACTCTTTAAGAAAAATAATACAAAATTTCAAATACAGATTTAGGTATAAGAGTGAATATTTACTTAGAAGGGACACATACAAATGAGGAGTCCTGAGGCATTGCAGTAAATTGCCCTCTGATTCCACTCTTTCCACCCAGTGTGGAAATTGGAGGTTCCCTTGTCTATCTCCCTCCCTAGACTGTGAGACACCTGGGGGCAGATAACTTACCTGCTATGTCTTTGCATCTCAAGTGCCTGGTACGTGGAAGCAGCTCAATGGATGTTTGTTGACTGCCAAAATGAATGGTCAGGCTGGTGGTGACAAAGAACACTGGTCTGTGAGTCAGATCCTGGTTTTAGTGACACCTGCCAATGACCAGTTGTATCACCTGAAGATAAGGAACAAGGAACTTAACCTCCCAGATATTAAAAGCCATTAGGTGACCTACCTGTGTGAAATGGCTAGGTAGACTGTCTGGCCAGAAGAGGCGCTTAATAAATACTTGTTTCTCCTCTTTTCCTACCCTTGGGTTCTGTTTCCCTTCCATCAGTCACAGGCCCCAGGGCTGGGATACAAGCCAGGAAATGGGACCCCCTCTCTGTGAATACACGAACTTGTTTAGCTCCGCTGTCTTACATTTCAGAACGACAATCAGTGTTGCAGCTGAAATATTTTCCCTGCCGCTCATGAGTTAAGATTATTTAATTGATCTTTTAACCCTCCTATTTGTCTGCAGGTCAGCAGGAACATCCATAATGTGCCACTGTGCACTTGAACTCAGTCCAGGGTCTGTAAATAAGGATGGGAGAGTGCTGTTTCTGCTATTTAAGCCAATCAATGTTATTGTTTTAAAGGAACCAATTTCCTTCCTTGTAAACCCAAGTATATAATAAATAAATAATTCAGCATCCCTGAAATATTTATTATAGGCAGGTAGCATTCGTTCTCTGAGAAAAGCAACTTGTCTAAGAATTGGATGCCGTTGGGTACCAGTGGCTCCGGTAATCATAGACACTGTCTGTTGCTTTCCATCATTTGTCTACTGCTCAAAGCAACCTTGGGAGTTAGGAAGAGTGTCTCCATTTTAAAGATGAATAAACACAATAGTTATTACATAAGTGTACAGAGCCAGTAAGTCCAGGAGACAGTATTGTAACTGGTTTCTTTCGGGCACACCTCTACTCTCTGTGCTGGGGAAGAATCACAGTCCACTTTATAAGTGTCAGCTCTTATAAAGGACAACAATCCCTAGGATTTCTTTCCAGATGAGCCATTCTGCTTCTCTGTACCGCCTGGATAGAACCAAGAATTTATTATACCGTGCATCACATCTCATTCCCTGTCCCCGGGTCAACAGCCGGCATCCCAAACCAGTCTGTGGTCTCTAAGGCTGAGTCGTGTGTTTGGACTAATGAAGATCTTCAGATGACAGCCCTGTGCATTTCTTTTCAAAATCTCTGCTTTTGAGATGACCTAGCTCACCTGGGTGTTTGCTAAATGTTATTCAGGTGGCTGTTACAGTCAGTCAGTGCTTTTTCTTGGATGGAAATCACCTGTTGCTGATGATGATGATGGTGAGGATGGTTAAAGCTATGATTAACCCAGTACTTACTACATGCCAAGGACTGTGCTGACAAGTTTGCAAAATGTCATTTAATTCTTAGAAAAATCCTTTGAGGTGGATGTTAATGTCTTCATTTTTTAACTGAGATGCTTGAGGCCTAAGAAGTTGCAGAAAATAACTAGTTCTAAACCACACAGGTAATAAGTAACCAGCACAACCAGGATTCCAACTGGGGTCTCACCAATCATACAATGGATGCCCTGAGCCACTGTGACACCTCCAGTGGGAGAAGAGTCGGTATTCGCCATTAACTAACGTAAGCTCTAGTCATATGTAGGAGATATCTTTATTTCTAGGCAAAGGGTATCCATTCACCTATCCACCCATCCACTCATCCATCCATCCATCCATCCCTCCATACATTTCCTCACACAGACCATTCCCTTTGACTGGAATGTTGCTCTGATCTCCCCATAACTGTGGAGCTAACCCCCTTCTCCACCCTTAAGTCTCATTTTTAAGTTTCACCTCCTCCTGGAAGTTTTCCTAGCCTGACATTGTGTCCCATCTCTGTGCCCTCATGGTGCTCTATTTATCCTACTCAGGGGTGGATCCAGATTTTGCGGGGCCTGAACTACAAGGTACAGTCAAGGAGAATGACTTCCAGGGTAGAAACTCAAATGAAACAGGGCAACTAGACCTTGACTTCATTTCCTCTTTGAGTTTTGGGGTTTCCTGGATACTCAGTGTAGCATCATCATAGCCCTTTATAACTTAATGTTTAATCCAAGTGTTGGTGTTTTATTTTTCTAAAGTATCGAACCATTTCCGCTCTAGATACACCAAACTTCAAAGGATTGAACGCTATAATCGCTGTGATTCAGGTTTAAGTTGCTGAGCCTTAGATTCGGCATCCCCACAGTTGTAGCCAATAGAAAAGTGAGAGCAAACAGCGTTGACCTAACCTGAGGCCCTAAACGCCAACACCTGTCATGATCATTTCAGTGGTCAGCTTAATTTGCAACGTGTGTTTATCAGATCTATTTCCGCTTATACAGGCTTTGTTAAAATCAGATCACAATAAATATTATATTGTGTTAATAACCCATGCTGAAACTTAGAGATGTTTGTTTCTTACATACAATCAACAGGAACTCAGCGAATGTTATTATCCGTATTTTACCTGTATGGAAACTGAATCTGAGAGGTGTGATCTCCTTAAGGTCACACAAGCTAGTAAAAAGTAGAGCAAACCGAATTATGATTACAATGTAAATGTCCTTTGTCCATACTGAATCGCCCAAGAACCAAATCATAAAACTAGACTTCATGGCTTCAGCGATCCTATTATAGATTTACACTTCTGCATGCAAATTAGTCTCACTAGAGAATGATAGATTGACATGGGCGATCCAAAGTAGTCAATATTTCTGCAAGTGGTAATTCCAAAGAGCCTGTATTGGAGCTCTCTAAGTATTACTCCCTCTCATTTACTTTGCTTTATTGTAATTATGGAATTCCCCCTCTGCTGCGACTGGTGAGTAGACGATGCCCTGAAATCTTATGTTGATTTAGATGGGATCATCTCTTTTGTTAATACTTCAGCTCAAACCTTCTCCCGAGAATGTTTGCTTATAAATCCCTAGACGTTTCTAGAGCTAACGTGAGACTCTTGGTCCTCAGAGGAAGTTAAAGGAAAGCTATAAGTTGGTCATCAGAAGTCCCTTTGTGAGTTCCTGATGCTGTCTGGGGCACCAGGGCACCGGATCAGGCTTCCTCCTAGTTCTGCTTCTCTGCCAATCAAGTGAAACAACCCCATGTCATACTCGTTTCTACTCTTCTGTGGCACAAGCTGTTTATCATCAGAATAAGCAGACTTGAAATTATAGGGGGAGCCCATGGTCCCCTCTCTCCCTTCCACCCCAGGCCACACTTCTTGGGAGTAAAAGGGTAATAATGGGATTACCTTTACAGTAACAAATCATATTTCTCTACATCTCTCCCACTCCACTGTCCCACCTTGTTTCCCCCAATTAGTTCTGGAAAGCCTGGGGCGGGGCCTCATGGACTCACCAGTACAGGATCCTGGGCATCTTCCTACGAGCCACCATTTCAGCCCCATTGCTGAAGTCTCTGCCCAGGTCAAACCACAGGGAGCAGGCCCAGTGTGGTACTCCCTCTGGTGCCCAGTAGAGGGCACTGTTTCCCATCACACCACTGCCTGCCTTTGCGCCTGAGGCACTGGGGTCCAGGAGAGCTGTCCGCAGGCCCCTCCTTGTGGCGACCACAGCTGCTGCCATCCTTCACACTCTCTGCACTGGCCCTTCAAGTCTCACCATGACGCCACAGCTGCTTTGCTAGAAGGAGGAAGCGCTCTTTCCGTGCCTTTTGGACCCTCCCCAGGGCATGGCCCAAAGCAGGGCCAACTTGTGTTCCAGACACTCAGAGACGTGTGAGAGCAGCTCTTAGGTTTCTACGGTGGCTTCTCCTCTAGGACTCTGGGGGGAGCACTGGGAGGTGGGCTGCCCTGTACTCAGGCCGCTGGGACACTGTTCTTGGGCTGAATTTGTGTGCCTGCACCTCTGTCCTTAGCACCAGTTCTTCCCCAGGAGGATCCAATGGTCCTTCAAGCAAAGAGGATCCTGCTGGGCCCACCCACCAGTCTTTTCCCAGTACAGGTGAATCCAAGTAGCAAAAAGAGGTGTGCTCAAAACACCTGCTTCCAGCCCTGGGGTTACCAGCACTCAACTCCAAAACATACAAGAACTTGTTGGGGTACTGGGTTGGTTGAATTCCACAAAGCAAGTCCAGCAGATTCTTCCCACTTGACACTGAAATTTTCAGGCATGAGAGGTCACTGCTGCACCCGTATCCCCACCCTAAACACACCACCACGGACGGGGTGGAAAGTCCACGCCGGCCACAAACTCATGCCAGGGACAGCCGTTCTGTGTCACCTCCACTGATCTTTCAGGCCTGAAATCAGCCAGGACATCTGTTAGCTCCTGCTTGAGGTGCCCCCTTCTTAGCAGTTGTTAAGGTACTTTAGAGCAGGAGTCCAGAAAAATGCAGCAATTGTGAGAATCTTTGCAATTCTGGAATCCCTGCAATATGCCTGCGTTGTGATGGTACTTACATAAACCTCATGATTTCTTCTCTGGGAATTTTGCTTTTCTGAAAGACTGTTTGCAACTGGCCCCTTTGACAGCAACAAATACTGTGGGCTCTGATAGGACAAATTTCCTCCTGGAAACAGTTGCAGAAAGAGGATAAATGACGCCAAAACCAATACACATGGTAGCCCCCCAAAACATACCAACTCCAACGTTCGTATTTCCCTGACCCTCGAGTATCAACTCCGGCTCATGTGGGGATTGCCTGCTGACAAAAATGTCAGTGCAATTGCTATCTGTTAGCCTCACCCTTGGCTTCTCTCTCACCTGGAAAAATAATAACCTGACAAACACGGAATACCCTCAACACATATTCAATGCTCTGTTCATGTTGTTGCACTTATAGGACAAATGGGGAGAATATAAGCAAGATGTTGACAGTGAGCAATGATCACTACCTGAGCAAGCACTGTTCTCAGCGCAGTCTGGTTTAGTCTGGGTAGAGTGAGGGAAAATTCAAGGGCACAGAGCAAACGGCAGAAGCCTTGAGAGATGCCCTAGACTTTTGTACACAGTTCTAGCAACCATCGATTCCCTAACATGAGCCAGGTGCTGTGAAGTGCTTACCCAGGTCCCCTCTTAATGTGCACAGCAGGTACCCTGAAGTGTGAATTATCATCCCTATTTATAGCCCAGGAAACTGGGGCTCTTTGGTGACTTGCCATGGCTTTGCCAATGGCAAAGAAAAAGATCCTTGAGATTCTGACCAAGTCCTTAAATCATGACTGCATTACTCAAAACTCAGTTACAAGAGACAGAAACTCAACTCAAACTAGCTTACGGGGGTGGTGGGGGGAGGAATTTATAGATGATCCAACTTCAGGCATGGCTAGATCCAGGGACTAACATATGTCACATGGACTAACTCTGTCTCTTTTTATTGACCTTTTCTATCTCCACTTGCCACTGTTTCATTTTGTGTATGTGAACTTTCTTCTCCTGCAGAGTTTCCTCCATAAAATCAGGAAGATGACCATAAATGGTTCCAGCCAACATTACCATTTATCTCACAATTCCAGAGGAAGAGAGGGCCTTCTCTTTCAGAATCCATGTGTAATCTCTCAAAGAAGAGGCTGGCTCTGTTCAGGTCACGTCCTGCTTATCCTTAAACCAATCACCATGGTGGAGAGGTTAAGTCCCATGATTGACAGCCAACCAAGGCCACATGGAGAGGGAAGTTTGGTGGCCCATTGAAAGGAAGGTTACTGTACAAACAACCCATGTGTTAATAGAACTACTAGGGACTTTAGTTAGATGTAATCCCTTATGAACTTGGATCTGCTGGTTTTCATGGTGTAATTTCCTTTTGTTTTACATGCTCTTCATTATCTGTGGAATATTCATGGAAATGGGATCAGAATGACAAAGGAGGAAGCCCCAAGGTTTGCATATGTGTTTTAAAATTAAAGAGCCAGTGATTACTGGTTTTCTTTCTAGAACAAAAAGTATGTTGTTAAAATAGAGTTGCTGGAATCTTCTAAAAACTGTTTTAAGAGAATGCAGCATCACCTTGTGGTGTTCTTGCCAAAAATGTTTAACCCAAATTTAATCACGAAGGAAGAATCAGACAAGTGCAAAAAACTGGCTTGGACTCTCCAAAAAAGTCAATTTCATAAAAGACCACACACACACACACACACACACACACAAACACACACACTCTAAAAGGCTGAGGAACCACACCAGGTTAAGGTGACTCAAGAGTCATGAAAATTAAATAATTAAATACAGTGTGAGATCTTTGATTAGATTTACAAAAAAAATTATAAGTGGCATTATTAAGACAATTTAGAAAGTTCAGTACTAAGATCTATATATTAGGTAATGATATCGTTTTCAGTGTTGCATTTTCTGAGTGTGACTGTGGTTATGTAGAAGAATGTCCTTGGTTTTGGGAGAACATGCTGAAGTATTTAGGGATAAAGAGTCAGGATGATGCAGCTAATTTTCAAATGGTTCAGGGGGAAAAAATGTACACATAGATAGGGAGAGATAGAGGTGAGAGAGATGATAGAGTGCGAGAGGGTGAGCATGTGGCCAAATGTTACGAATTGGTGAATCTAGGTGAAAGGTATATGGGTGTCATTAAATATATTCTATTCTTATACTTTTTCTCTAGGTTTCAAATTTTTCCAAATCAAATATTGTTGAGAAGGGGAAAAAAAATTTAGGTACAGCCTCATAACAATCTAAAATCTAACTCCCTCATCCATAATACAGTAAGTGAAGCCCGAAAAACTCACCGTGTAAATGCGGGGTCATTATTGCCAGGTTAGTTAAATGACACGCCAGTCTTAACAGCCAGAGCTGCAAGATCCGTATCTGTTCACGTCCGGGCCGCTGAGGTTGGCGCCACCTGGTGGCAGTTGTCTGCTTCAGCTTAAATAAGGATGGGGACTGCTCTGGGTCCTGTATCAGTAGTGATTCCAGGAATCGCTAGGAAGTAGCACCCATTTCCTTGACCCGATTCGGGAGAGTGGCCAGGAGTATTCTGGAAACAAGGAGACCATTTCGTGGGCAGGGGTCGAGGTGAAGGCAGTCTGGGTCCAGTCTATGTGGGAAGCGCTGGCGTCCAGAGGCTGCCTGGCAGTGACAGTGAACGGCAGGCTTAGCTGCTCTCTGCCTGCAACAAAGTCCCTGGTTATGGGAACCTAATGTCCATCCGTGCAGTAGGGAAGTAGCTGGAAGAGTTTGACACAGCTCCGGGCTCAGAAGGGGGCATCATTTAGCCAGTGACAGCTAGGTTATATAGAATGTCACACCAGCAATTTCTAAAAATCAACAATTTAGAAATTATTTGATGCATCGTTTTCACTGCAACTTACATTGTTTAAAGCAGTTTTATTAGAGAACAAAAGGGAATGTATTTAAAATTTTTTATTTATATGCGAATTTAGTTGACTGTTGTTTTAAACTATTTTTAATATCACCTGTGTGCACATGTATGTTTTGAATAACCTATATATGTACATACACATGGGTATATATAAAAAATATATACACACATATAGACACACATAGACACCCAGGAAGTATTCTAGCTTGTTTTCTGAATGGAAAATTGGTTACATAGTAATACATGTGCCCTTTCCCCACTGCTTCATTCTTTTTTTTTTAAATGCTGTTAATCTGAATAGCATACATGGTGTAGGTTATTTAATAAATCATAAAATCTTAACCATAAAACCATAAATCTTAGCAAAATTTGCTAAGATTTATATCTTGCCTATTTTTAGAAAAGACTTGATGTGGTTTATTATGCTAAATCACATATAAAACAAGACAATGAAAAATATTTAGAAGATTGAAAAACCATCAAAAGAAGAGAAGAGCATGGGGTAAGCTAAATCATACAAGTTTAGCTTTGGATTTCTTGGGGAACAAAAAGGAAACAAGATGGGCTGTTGCTTCTGGCTCTGCACCAGGGTCTAGTCTGGCTGGAAGGACTCCCAAGTGAGCAGGACAAATGGAGACAAGGAGTCGCTCAGTGGTAGCAGCTGGTGACACCAAAACTAGAGGAGTAGCATTGTGAGGGCATGGTGAGAGGCCATACTCTAAAAGCCACCAGAGCGCTCTGAATGGGCTGCCCAAGCCAAGAGGCCCAGAGCAGGGATTGGAACACCAACGAGACTAGGAAAGAGCATTCCTGAAGAACAGCTGGGTTTTTTCCCATGGTTTGGGAGGGAAAGCAGTATTTTTAAGACCAGGGATGCAGAGGGCATAGATATATCTCTTCACCCCATGAAAGAAACCTATGTTCATCTTTCATATAAAGGGCGTTTGAGTCACATGGCGACTCTGGATTTTCTATAAATGGCACAGAAATGTTCTTCCATGAATGCTTCTCCTAATACTCCTCTACAAAAGATAGGACCCATGGTTTTGAAAAGGCTGGATAAGAGCTAAATGCATTTTGTGAAAATTAATAGCATTTCGGCAAACCACTGAGAAGTTATTAAGAAATATAATGAGAAAGAGATTCCAGTTGCAGTCGCAAGAAAAAAACATACTTGGGAGTAATTTCTATGAGAAATGTGTATGACCTCTTAAAGAAAATACAAAATTTTGCTTAAAGAGTTAAAATACTTGATTAATGGAAAGGTATACCATATTGGAAAACTAAATAGCATGTCAATTCTTTGCAGATTCATTCATAGATGAATTCCAACAGAATCATTTTCATGGGAAAAAAAGGAAAATATTTTAAAGTTTATGTGAAGCAGTAAACAAAGGTAAATATAGAATAACTTTCAAAAAGCAGTAGTAATGTCATTGGTGGTAAAAAGTCTTACATGGTAGAAGATTCTAAAGCAAAATTTGAAATAGTGTGGTAATCTTTCAACAATAGATCATTGGACTAGAATAAACATAGAAGATGGAGATCCTATTACATATAAGAATTTAAATGATTTTTCACAAAGCCATCACTAAATAACGTAGAGGAGAGAATAATTCAACAAATGGTACTAAGATACGTGACTATCAATTTGGCAGAAAAATAATTACTTAGATTTTTATCTTACACATGTACCCCAGTAAGTTTCAAAAGGATTAAGTCTTTATATACAAAACTCAGACCATTTTTTTTTAAAGTAAAATTAAATTAAATTAAAATTTATCAAACTTCTGGGGGTAGTGCAACTTTCCAAGCTTGGGGGTGATGGAAGAAATCATGAGTGGGAGAGATTTTACTGCACACAATTTTGAAACTTCTTCACATAAAAAATATAACCAAGGAAAAGACAGGTCGACTGGAAAAACTATCTATACAACAAGGACATAGGCAGCAGTTAATATTTTTTACCTTTATGTAATAACATTTATGCACATTAGCAAGAAGACCACTATGATTGCTGGGGATAAAAATGAGCAAAGGACATTAATAGGAGAAATTGTTCAGCCTCAGTAGTGTAGTCAAAGAAATAAGAAGGAAAAGAACCGCAAATTAGCATTTTTCATTAAGTGAGTAAAACTTTACGGAAAAAAGATTACTACCCAGAGTTGGGGAAGGGAGAGAAGTGATGTGGAAGGTGTGCTCTGATCCCTCTGGCGGCGTAGGAAACCGAGAAAAGTTGTTTGAAAAGCAGTTGGTGATATTTATCAATAAATATAAAAACATGTTAACACTGATTAGTAATCCTAATAAAATTAATTTTATTTCTGACAAATCAACATATTTTTAGATTAGTTGCACTAAAGGGTTTTTCTTTTGTTTGAAGCTACTAGCCCATAATTAAAGTTGATGCACAAACTTTTTAGATATCAAGAAAAAATTCCCGCTGCCAGAACCACTCTTCCCTACAGCCCGACATCTTTGTTCTCCATTATGAATGCATTTGCGGAGTATCCTGAGCCTGATGTTAAGTTAGAGTAACTAGTAAATCTCAAGGTGGCTTAGAATTCTTTCTTCCCTCAGTAATGTGACCAGTCTTTCATCTAACAAGTATTTATTGAGCACGATCTGTATGCACACACTGGGGAGGGGTACATAGATTAGTAAGACTCAATTCGTGCCCGCAGGAAGTTTGGAGCCTGGCAGAGGAGTGTATATGTCATTTCAGGAGCATCCAGGCAAAAATCCAAAGTAGAAAAGAAAAAAATCACTATGAAAAGTACCAAATGCTTTACAACACTTCTGTTTTGAGATATCTACTGTATGCACATCTCACCATCCTCAATGCAGGTTTCAAGAATGATATACAGTGCTGATCTCATATTACTTCATTAGTAAGTGAAAAAGCAACAGAAACTCAGTAGAGAAAAGCATCCTGAGGTGACCCGTCCTCGTCAGAGGCTCAGAGGTGGTGAGCAAAAGGTGACCACACATACATGGACCACACACACTGACACTTCCAGGAGAGAAGCAGGAGAGGTGGGAAGATGCAGAGAGATTCTGAACCTCTCCTTTCCCTCTGGGATTCGCTGTGTGATATCTATTCTGACCTGAGCAGGGATGTGTTTGGTGTTTTAACACATGAATCCACTATCCACAAGAACCAGGATCTGCAAATACACACTCACAGGCTTGCCAGCCCTGGTCCAAAGTGGAAGGGCTTCTCGTGGTAAATTCCTCTTCATTCCCCACTCAGAAGTTTGCTAAACTTCTTTCTGCAGTAAGGAGCCACATTCTGCTTTTACCCATGTATTTGTGTACGTTTTATGTATAAAAAGGTGTCTAGTATATAGTAAGCACTTAAACAAAAGGTTGTTTGGGTAAGGTTAATCCGGGCAGGCTGCACTGAAGAAGTGACTACCAAGGTGCTTCTTATGGAAAGAAGCTCATGTATAAGGCTATTTTATAAAGTTGATTTTTGCCATAAGCTCAATGCTTCACCTTAGCGTTCATTTCTGACGCTGTTTCTTTGAACCACTGCATACTTGGTATGCATTGATTTTATCTGCTCCTAGAGACTTTAAGCAGTGAATAGAGGTTAATTTGTTATCTGGTCCACTGATTTTTCTCCTAAGAGAATGGATTTCATTTTCAGCATTTCCATCTATCAATTGCTACTCATACTTAAATGGATTCTCCTAGCTAACTTCTGTTGATGTCTAATATATTTTCCTTTTTTTTATAATTTTTTTTTGGCCGTGCCACATGGCATGCGGGGTGATCTTAGTTCCCCGACCAGGGATCAAACCTATGGCCCCTGCAGTGGAAGTGCGGAGTCTTAACCAGTGGACTGCCAAGGAAGTCCCTAATATATTTTCTGAGTTGCGCACATTCTTATTTCCAGACTCCCCAGAGTGTTGCAGATCATATGGGAGGTCTCCAATAAATAGTAACCCTATTCTTTGTCCAGGCTCTGGGCAAGATGAGCACTAAAATAATGAGTAAGGATAGAAGCCAAAATACCAATGTGATTCAAAATAGAAGCTAGATGGGAGGGTAGAGTTTAGGGTATTAACCAAATGGGCCTGTTGACTGGATTAGGCAAATTTAAGTACCAAATTCTGGGCAGAAATGAACTAGAAAATCTTCCTGACTCCCACCCCCCCACCCATCTCCCCCATACTTCTTAGAATTGCAGAGTAGAGTAGATATTCTCTCTGGGCAGGCAAACTCCTTCACAAAAGGAATAAGGGGAGAATTCTTCCTATACTTACCTGTCAGGTAAATTACTACCTCCCCAGGGTGGAGTGAGGAAAGGGAGAGAGGTCAGGAGTTAAACTGACTGAGTGTCCTTCATGGGAAGGAAACATCAGGAGAAAAAGGGTTCCCCACTAACAAGATGCATATTGAGAGGCAATAACAAGAAATGGGAAGAGCAAGGAAATAAAAATCAAAATATTTGGCATTAATCCTGATTTTCATATTTTCTAGCCAGGAAAACTTAAACAAATAAGAGCATCTCCCTGAGCCTCAGCTTTCTCACCTGTAAAATGGAGATAATATCTGTTCTTCTTACCCTCCAAAGTTTTTACAAGATGACATAAAATAATGCAACATTAAAACTGTTAAGCATGATGATATGGTATTAGCAGATAAAAACTTACACAAAATCCTAACCAAAAATCGTAGGTCAAGAGTTTGACCTCTTTGTGGATGGTTTCTTTCCCTCAGCTCTCAAGCAGCGTGTGGCTACTGTTATACTTGTTTCTTAAAAGGCTTCTAAGTTCCTTCACCTTCGTTCTGTGCAGTTCTTACTGTCACTCTAAGGTGACAAGAAATCCCCCAGGGACCTCCTGGACATTTCTGCCTCAGGCCCCCATCCCACTCCCCGTACTGTGTGGGCCCTCTGCTTTCCCCCGGAGCCCCTGCAGATGAGAGCTCGGAACTGGTTCGTCTAATGAAGCACACGACTAGTTCCTAAGAGGCTTGTTATACCTGGTCCCTCACAATAGCTTGATTCTCCCTAATATACGGGCAGGAAATCTGAGGCGAACTTGTTCCTCCTCCAAGGCCCTTATCTTCATGAGTAGCAGCAGCAACTTCTTGGTTGCTAAGCTTAAAATCTGATCTGGGCTTCATTGCTGGTTCCTCCAGTGTCCTATTTAACCCTATAAACACGTTTGATATATTTTTCTGCTTTATCTTTTCTTTCAATATTTGATTTTTTTTTTTTTAAAGAATATTTAGCTCCTTTTTTTTTTTTTTTTCAAACTTTGGGTTTGTTTGTTTGTTTGTTTATTTATTTATTTATTTATGGCTGTTTTGGGTCTTCGTGTCTGTGCGAGGGCTTTTTCTAGTTGCGGCAAGCGGGGGCCACTCTTCATCGCGGTGCGCGGGCCTCTCATTATCGCGGCCTCTCTTGTTGCGGAGCACAGGCTCCAGACGCGCAGGCTCAGTAATTGTCAGTAATTGTGGCTCACGGGCTTAGTCGCTCCGCGGCATGTGGGATCTTCCCAGACCAGGGCTCGAACCCGTGTCCCCTGCATTGGCAGGCAGATTCTCAACCACTGCGCCTCCAGGGAAGCCCTCAATATTTGATTTTTAAAAGTCAAATAAATTGGTTTCCAGTCACAATAGAGAAGTAAGAGTACATGGAATCTTTTCATTCCAGCCCAGATACATTAAAATGATAGTTTATATAGTCTCAAATTTAAAAATCTATAGTCACAATTTTAAAAAAAAGTTATTGTGGAACAGGAAGAGTCATCCAGAGTAATGAGTGAGGGATGAGGCCACAAGCTTACAAACTCATGCAGTAATCCAAACCCAAGAAAGATACTAACAAACCAAACAAATAGAAAAGTTTATTAGCCAAAGAAATAGAAATATAGCAATCCCCAAATGATTTTTACTTACGTTAAAATCTTAAGAGATAAAGGATGGAGGCTGAAATCAAGAGCAAAGAATTATGAAAAACTACTAATAAAATAAAATAGCAGAGAGTAAAATAGCAGATAGTCCAAATTACATCAGTAATCACAATAAATGTAGCTAGATTAAATTCACATAATAGACTTCTAGATTGAATGAAACAAGCAAAATATTTGCATGTGACACACCAAAGTGGAATCATTCCATTTCTTTTGAGCTGAGTGTGTATATATGCGTGTGTATATTATATGTGTGTTTCACAAGGGAGAGGGGGTAGGTTAATTCAATCTATATGCTCTTTGCAGAAGATTCTGGTGGCACATAAAAGTTTTTGTTGGTCCCAGTAGCACAATTTTAACTTTTGCATACATTCTTTTACAAGGTGTAATTCAATTAATTGAAATTTGTTTCATTGAAAGTTCATCTGAAATGTGCAAAATACTAATATAAAGCAGATCATAGTGGATATTCAAAAGGGTGGTGTCTATAAGAATGATTAAGAGACACTGCAAAATATCAGCTGGTTTATTCACTGTATGAGAAATAGGTCAACATTACCATTTTATTCTAAATGCAGCCATTAAAATCTTAGAGAGAGAAAATTTCACATATCACTGATTATTCATTTGACAATTTTAGCTAGAAGCTCTTCATTCTTTCCTGGGGCCTGTATAAATCAATTGTAACAAACTGTGCAATTATCATTCTTGCAACTGACTGCTTGGGGCAGATTTAAATTCCATTTTGCAAGTGAGCCAAAAACTCTCCTTTGCTTCCTAAGCTCAAAAGCCAGAAAGCAGCTGAAAGATGGTCACTGCTTTGTTCTTGAAGGGGGCTAATTACAGAGTTGTCTGTCTGCCTAGGATGGGCTCTTGCAGCCAGTGTGTAAATAGGGACAATTAGAGCTCTTTTTTCAAGCAGACATTATTTCTAAATAAAGAAACAGAACTAAAGATTTTAATTACTCTCATAGGAATTGTAACATTGAACAGAACCTGACCATTTTTTTCCCCTGACAATTCAGTTCAATGAACATGACAATTCTGTCACAAGAATGTTCTAATTTTAACATTTCTACAGATGGTTTGGTAGGAACGTGAAGTTGAGTCCTCCCTTCTTTCCTCACTAGATTTATTTTAATCCTACATCACAGTCAGTTTAAAATAATTTGCATAGTATTGGAATATGTATGTGTTTTGTTCCTACACCTTCTTAGAATCATTATTTTTACATTTAAAAATATTTAACTAATCAATCATTTATTAAACCCTACACAGATTTTCCAAGCATTGCCCTTAACGCTTAGGAAACATTTTCTTGCTTAGTCCTCCTACCTACATTAGAGGGTTATTCTCAATTCATAGTTGAGGAAATTGAGGTGTGGTTACTTGACCAAGGTCACATAGCTAGTGAGTGGTGGAGCTGTGATTTAAATCTAGCCGACTTCCAGAGCCCTTTCCTGCCAGCAGAATTTAGAAAGCAGTACCAAACCGTGCCTGTTCCCATTAGGGAACTTGGCGAGGGAGACACGAGACATTATCAGGGGCCTTAGGAACCAAGGTAGGAATTTTGGCTCTGTCTGTGTGTGTGTGTGTGTGTGTGTGTGTGTGTGTGTGTGTGTGTGTGTGTGTGTGTGTGTGTGTGTGTGTGTTTTTCTAGGGGAGGGAGCCCTGCAGTCTTGGAGTTTGGAAGGTTATGGGGATCAGGACTGGGTGAGAGTGGTCTTGGCAGATTTTAGGTTGTGTCCAAGATCAAATGACTGACCTTTCTCCTAGATCTGTTAGGCTTGTGGAAAGATGACTGCTTTGAGATGCTCCTTCTTTTTCTCATTTATTTTTATTCTGTATCTGTGTTCTGAACCTGATCCCATTGCTTTATCTCACTGACTTTCCCCTCCTCTCTGTTCTGAGAGGATTTATTATCCACATGACACAAGTCAGTGGTTCGTTAGGTATTGTTTTAGACTCTGTTTATTTTTTTTCAGAGTCATACGCCTCTGCTCAGATGGAATCACCCGATCCCTCTGAATGACTCATTTGGTGGGAACAACAAAACCAGGTTGCTGGAATGTTCTCTAACCCACAAAACCCCTCTGTGGGTAAGAAAAATTATATCATTTTGTTATTGTTCATTAAAAAGTAATCAGTGTTTCTCTGTTTCTTTTTTACATCCAGACCTAGAATTCTGTGTAGTATATAGGCTTGAGATTTAAAAATTAACTGGGATGCAAGGCGGGGTAGGCAGGTGCTAAAGAAAAAAAAGAGGCAGGGGAGTCATTTTACAATTTAATTGTGATCTCAGTGTCTCTCCCTCTCTCTTTTGCTTTTTCTTGGAAGGACAGTGTCACAGGTCAAGTGCTCCTGGAAAAAAGACTCTGAGATGGAGATCTTGCATGCATCCTGTCTACCGGAGAGTGCTCTCAGGTCAACACCTGGAAGGGAAGGGAAGGAGGCAGGACTGGGCAGAAGAAGGTGGGCTGTGATGCTATCACAAGAGACACTTCAGCTGACCCTGCAGGGAGCTCTGAAGCCTGGGTGGCCCTTCAGAAGGGTCCCGAATTAAGGAACGAGGAATGAGCCTTTACACCCATGTATCAAGCAGTCATTGACTGCAGACTGCCCCCAGAAATGAAGTGTATCCATCCAAACAAAGCCAGTTAGGAATCGGGGAAGTTCAAAACTCAGGTGAGAGTAAGATGATGAACCTGCCAGCACTCCAGGCAGCTGGAGGAGTGAGTGCTTCAGTCCTGAAAGCTGGGGCTGCATCCATTAGAGGAGGTTCGGGAGGGGGGTTTGTTTCTTAATTATGAAATATTTAAGATGTACAAATGGAGAATAATATAACAAATACCCACATACCCATAATCCAGTTTATGAAACAGAACATTACAAATTCAGCTGAATTATACTTAGTGTAGCTTTACGCAATCCCATTTCCTTCCCTCCCTGAAGAAGTAACCCCCATTCTAAGCCTGATGTTTCTCTTCTTCAGGTGAGGCAACCAATTGTCTTGGTGTGCCTGAAAATGGAGGGTTTCCAGGATATGGAACTTCCAGTGGTAAAACAAATTTCTAGGCAAACTGAGATGGTTGGTCACCTTAATAACAGGCATATTTTATACTTTTACTACATTTATATCAATTCACAAATAATATATTGTATTATATTCTATGTTTAAACTTTATGTAAAGAGGATACTTATGCATTATTATTCTACACCTTGCTTTTTTTAAAAATTCAATATAACATTTGTGAGATTGAGTCATGTGGATAATTATAGCTCAAGTCACAGCTCATGTCACAGCTCCAGAAGATTCCACCACTGGGATACAACCACAATTTATTTATCCATTCTGCTGCTGGTGAGACATTTTGGTTGTTTCTAGCTGTTTGTTTCAAACTGTGCTACCATTTAGCACTATTGTTTCTGTCTCCAAGCACACGTCTGAGAATTTTCCTGTGTAGGAGTAGAATTACTGGACTGTCTTGTACACCCATCTTCACTTTTACTAGATAACTGGAAAACTGCCCTCCAACATGATTGGACTAATTTTCCTCCCCATTAGCTGTGTTTGAGGGTGGCTATTTCTCCACATCTTTACCAAAGTTTGGTATTACCAGACTTTGAAAATAAGTCTTTGAAAATAAGACTTTGAAATCTAAGGGATATGAAATTCTGTGGTTTTTTTAAACAAAAATATGTTTATACTGTTCCCTACTGATGTTTATGTGTGCTAAAATGTAAATATTCATCAGATTCTGATTCTGTAGGATAACGACTTTGTTCTCACTGTGGACTCCAGGTGTAATTACTTTTTGAATACACAGAAACCATCACAATGCTTGTCACAGAGCAATCACTCAGTATATGCTTGTTGACTTAATGATCAGATTCATCAAATGTTCTATTTCTTGAGAATGTTTTCTTTCTTAAATATTTATGGAGGACAGAATAATCATTCATTCATTCAGCAAATGTTTATCAAATACCTACCATGTTCCAGGCACTGTTCCAAGTGTGGGAATGTAGCAGTGAAATAAACAAAATCCCTGCCCTTGTGAGGCTCATATTCTAGTCTTACGTACTTAGCTCCAAACTGCAGTAGATGAAGATACAGCAGATCAGTGAGGCATGAAGTGGTCAGAGAAGGCCATATGAGGGAGATGAAGCTAGGCTAGCCTTGGAGGATGGTGCGCTTAAGGTATCCAGAGGGAAGATACAGGGGCACTGAGATGGAAGAGAAAGGAATGTCTTTGTAGCAATGAAAAGGGGAGTGTTCAGGTGAGTAGAAGGATTTAAAGTTGGAACCAGAGAGTAGACCCAACAAAGGGCCTTGGAAGGAAGCTCAGAAATTCGAATTTGTGGAGTGAGAAACCCTGACTAAATGTTTTGTAACGAGGAAGCAACATGACAAAAGATCTGTTCCAGGAAGATAGGTCTGGTTGTCACCTGCAGAATGTGTTTAGTGTGAAAAGTCTGGAGTCTGGGGGTCAAACAGAGACTGCTGCAAAAAGCCAGAAGCCTGGGAGTCTCCTAGACTCCCCCCCATACCCTGTCACCTCCACACAGACACCTGCATCCAGGGAGTGGCCAAGTTGCATTGATCCAGTCTCTCTAGTAGCTCCTGGAGTCACAATGTTGGTAGATGGTTTTCCTAAAAGGCAAACCTGATCATGTCACTTCTCTGTTTCACATCCATCAACTGCCTCCATACGCCTCACAATAAAATCTGAGTTCCAAGACATGGTTCACAAGGCCTCACATGGCCTAGCTTTGCCCACCTGTTCCCACGCCCTCAGAGCTCTGCATTCCAAACCGTGCATGATGTTTCACATTTCCGTACCTCAGGACCCTGCCACTCCCTCCATTCAAAACATGTTTCCCCAAATGTCTGAAATCTCTTGTTTTTCTTTCAAGGTGCAGCTGCTGCATTAGCTTCTTAGAGAAGCCTTCCTGTGACACATGGAGCGCTTACCACTCATTCCCAATGAACACCTCCATACACTCATCACATTGTGTCTGCAGGTTTGCTTACCAGTTTGTCTTCCTGCTAAAGAGTGAGTTTTTTGACAGCACGATCTCCGTCAAACCGTGGGCGTAAACAGTACTTCTATTAGGGTTGACTCATATCTATTTTATTCACCATTACCCAAAGTCGAGCACATATGTGCCAGTAATAAATCTTTGTTGAAATCATGGAAGATAGAAAGTACTTAATAAATGTTGAATGAATGCATGAGTGACGGGTTGCTAGTGTAAGGTCATGGCAGGGGAGCTGAACTAAATTTTACAACCATCTAGGGGTTCATATTTTTTGACCCATTGCCTATTGATTAAAATTTGTAAAGCTAGCCACCTGCAGGAACCCAGTTTATATAACATTTAGTGTCCCCTTTGTGACATGCCTAATGTTGTATGGCTCACAGCCAGACCTTTAGTTGGCGTATCTGTGCTGTTGAAGAAGATGATGATATACTTATTATTAAATAACAAGTATCCTCAGTTTGTGATTAAACAAATGGCAGTATCAAGGGGCTTAATCACTAACTCAGTCTCACCCCATAACTAAAGATTCTGCGTGCCACAACAAAGATCTCGCACGCGGCAAGGAAGATCCCACGTGCCACAACTAAGACCCGGCACAGCCAAATAAATAAATAAATATTAAAAAAAGAAAAAAAGATGTAAAATCTCCCAGTTTACTGCCCTCACCCAGAGACACTTTCCTTCTTAGCTGACATTTCTTTTTTGTGCACATTCCATTCATTTGCAAGCGAGGTTAAGCCATTTAACTTCAAATCAAGCCAGCCAGAGCATATGACCTTGAGATTTAAAACCACAAAATGAGAACAAAGTGAACAATCATTTTGTGTACTTTCTGGATACCACAGATCTCTTTTCAGATGAAAGGTCATTACATGGGGTGTTCTCCTGCAACTTCAAAAGGAAAGGGAAACATTAGAAGAGCCCAACAAATTATTCGTGTTGACATGCTCTAAAGCCTCGACTCAGTGCCCAGCTCACAGTAGGTCCTCACTTGACTGAATGAATGTTCATTCCTGTTTGTTGTTATTAAGCTCTCGTATATGGCTACTTTTGACAATCATTGTATCTGTAAGATTCATTATGTTGTTGTGTGTAGCAGTAGTTATTGCTGTTGTACTACTCAATTTTAAGAATATACCACAATTAATCCACTTGTTAAAAAGCTATCTCTCCTCCATTGGATTTCTTTTGCACTTTTGTCAAAAATTAATTGGGTGTATTTGTGTGGATCTATTTCTAAATTCTCTGCACTTGATCTACCATTACCACACTTTTTTAAATTCATATTTTCCACAAATATTTATTGAGCATCTGTTAGGTGCTAAGTACTTTGTTAGGCACTGCAAAGAGAGTGGAGACTTGTTTTCTTGTTGTTTTTGTTTGTTTTTTGCTTTGTTTTTTTAGCTTCCATATATAAGAGAGATCAGATGGTACTTGTCTTTCTGTCTGACTTATTTCACTTATCATAATGCCCTCAAGATCCATCCATGTTGTTGCAAATGGCAAAATTTCCATCTATTTTATGGCTGAATAATATTCCATAATATAAATCATATATTTATATGGCACTTCTTTATCCATTCGTCCATTGATGGGCACTTAGGTTGCTTCCATATATGGGCTATTATAAACAATGCTGCTATGAAAGTTGGGGTGCATATATCTTTTCAAGTTAGCACTTTCGTTTTTTTCAGTTATATACCCAGAAATAGAATCGCTGGATCATATGGTAACTCTATTTTTAATTTTTTGAGGAACCTCCATACTGTTTTCCATAGTGGCTACACAAATTTACATTCCTACCAACCATGTACAAGGGTTCCCTTTTCTCCACATCATGGCCAACACTTATTTCTTGTCTTTTTGATAAAAGCCATTCTAACAGGTGTGAGGTGATATCTCATCTTGATCTTGATTTGCATTTCCCTGATGATTAGTGATGTTGAGCATCTTTTCATGTGTCTGTTGGCCATCTACATGTCTTCTTTCGAGAAACATCTATTCAGGTCTTCTGCCCATTTTTTAATTGGATTGTTTTTTTGCTATTGAGTTGTATGAGCGCTTCATGTATTTTGGCTGTTAACCCCTTATCAAATACATGATTTGCAAATATTTTCTCCCATTCAGTAGGTTGCCTTTTCATTTCGTTAATGGTTTCCTTTGCTGTGCAGTTTTTACTTTGATGTAGTCCCACTTGTTTATTTTTGTTTTTGTTGCTTTTGATTTCCTAATTTCTATTACCAGTATCAAAGATGGCAACTATACAAAAATTAGGAAAAAAGCAACTCTTTATTACGTTTGTAATTTTTATTCTTGAGAATTATTTCACTTTGTATCTTGATTTTGTTTGAAGAGAGCCCAAGCATTTCCTTCCTCTCTCTGACATCCTTATAGCTATAAATAAATTACCTTAACTCTTTCTTTTCCTTTGATAACTTTCCTTTTGTTTCCTGAACCAAGGCCAAATTCTTGAGCCAGGCCTTTAGATTTTACATAGTATGGATCCTATTCCCTGCTGTTCCTCTGCAAGCACCTTACACTGTAGCCCAAAGGAACCCTCTGCTATTTCCATACATGGTCCAGAATTTGCTACCTTCGCTCACACAGATGCCTCCAGCTGGAATACTCTTTTGTGCTGGCTGCAGCAGGAGTGGCAGGATTCAGAGCTTCAGCTATGGCTCAAGACAGGCTCCACCACTTACTGCTGTGTGACTCTGAGTGAGGTACTTGTGCTGGTGACTCACCTGTTTGCTCTCAGGCCCACCTCTTCCCTTTCCCCTTCAGGCTGTGTTTCCTAGACTCCAGCGTCAGCCAATGGAAGGCAGCAGTGGGCCACTAGAGGGCGGGAGAAGGGGGAAGCCAGAGTGTTCCTCCTCTTCTCCGTGCAGTGGACAGCATCTCTGGCAGCAGCTCCCTCTCCTCCTTGGCTGTAGCTCCCGCCAGACTGGCCTGCTGTGGTTTCAGCTTCCTTAGGTGGAAAGAGAGGGACGGAGTCCCGAGGATCTCTGCTGAGCCCCGCACCCGGCTATTCCTGAAGCAGTAAGACACACCCGCTGCAATTCTCATTTATGCGAGCCAAGATATTCTCTTTTAAAACTTAAGCCATTTTGGCTTGAGTTTTTCTACCATTAGCAACAAATAATCTTTATTAATTTAATCCCTCAATTAATTTACCTTATAGAGTAAGTGAAGAAAACTATTCTTAAATCACTATAAAGCAGGGTAGAAAATGCCATTTGCTGCAGGAGACAGGAGAGAGGGTGACTCCCATTGGGACCTGTGGTGGGAATGGAGCCAAGGCATTTGGCCTTTATTCAGGTTGGAATGGAAGCCCAGGAAGGTTTTTGAGCAGTGGTGTGTCAGGATTCAAGTTGAGCTGTAGGCAGATTACTTTGGGCTTAGTGTGGGCCTGCAGGGCAACTGCACAACTCCAGGGGGAGCCATTGACCTAGAATACACCATGAATGATGCGCCTAGAGCTGTACAATGTGCAGCCCTGAGCCATGCAGAGAGGCTGAAAGTGTGGTCAAAGAGCTACTGGGAGGCTATTGTCTTCCAGGAGAGAGGTGAGAAGGCCGTGAACTTGGGAAGTACCACAGGGAGGGGGATGAATTTGAGACACATTCTAAAATTATTTGAAAGTTTCAATGTGAGGAGAGGAAGGGATGTCAACAGAAATAGGGGAGTTGGGAGGAAGAGCAGATTTGGTGGAGATGGAAATTTTCTTTTTAGGTAAGAGATTTTGAGGTAGTAATGGGAGAAGGCAGATGGCTACTGACAGTGGAAGTGGGACTCAGGGAAACTGGGCTGAAAATAAAGATCTGGAAATCATTCACATAGAACTGGAAGGAAGGGTGGGAGGGAGGAGGGAGGAAGGGAAGAAGAAAGGAAGAAAGGAGGAAAAAGAAAGAAAGAAAGAAAGAAAGAAGAAGAAAAGGAAGGAAGGAAGGGAGGAGAAAGCGAGAGAGAAAGAGAAAGAAAGAAAGAAAGAAAGAAAGAAAGAAAGAAAGAAAGAAAGAAAGAAAGAAAGAAAGGAAGGAAGGGAGGGAGGGAGGAGAAAGAGAGAGAGAAAGAGAAAGAAAGAAAGAAAGAAAGGAAGGAAGAAAGAGAGAGAGAAAGAGAAAGAAAAAGAGAGAAGGGAAGGGAAGGGAAGGGAGGGAGGGAGGGAGGAAGGAAGGAAGAAGGAGAAAGGAAGGAAGGAAAGAAGGAAGGAAGGAAGGAAGAGAAGGGAAATATTTTTTTGTTAGAAGAGGGCCAAGGAATAAATGGTCCTCAGGGAGTAGCTACATGAAAAGGGCAGAGAGGGAACACAAGTCAGAACACAGGAGTGAGGGATCAGAGAATCATGAGAAAAATCAGAATCGCGTCACGAGGACCAAGGGAGGAATTTCAAAAAGGAGGGGCTGGCCATTCCCATGACCCTCCTCCCTGCCACAGTAATCCCTGAAGTGTTCGTCAAGATGGAGCTTCCATCAACCTGGGTCCCCAAGCAACTAAGATGAGCAGAGCCCTAGATGTCCCTGATGGACATCTAGCATGACTGAGAAGTAACCTTTGTTGCTATAAGCCATGAAGAGTGTTTTCTTTTTTGTAGCAAAGCCTAGCCCATCCTGACCAACATGTGGTGGCCACTTGGGGATGTGGGAGAAAAAGGAGAGAGAAAGTGTGATTAGAGACTTGAGCATGTTTGTAGGATTAAGGGGGAAAGGCTGGGGAAAAGAGAGAAATTGGATGTAAGAGAAGGTATAGCTGGTTAGCCTTGGCTCTGGAGGAGGCCAAGGGCTGTGTTACTGCTGTGCACACCAGCATACCACAGATCAGACACACTGGATACATTGCCAACACACCTAACTAGGAGACACTTGTGACAGGCAATTTGTGACCAGCACACTTCTCTGCCCAGTGAATCACTTCTGGAGAAAGCTAAAGAGCTGATGATCAAGTATTTGCTGAGATGATTAAGTGTCAGGCCTGCTGCTCACAGGTTGGTGTGACTTCCAGAGGAATGGAAGAAACATCTCCTCAGTGCCTCAGTTTCCTCATCTATAAAATGGGGATAGTAATAGAGTCTACCTCACAGAGTTGTAAAAATTAAATAAGTTACTACACATAAAGCATTTAGAACAGCATCTGGCACAAAGTGAGTTCTATTTAAGTGTGATTTCAGAACCCCTTCAGGTTTTAGGATAAGCTGTAAATATGGTGGTGAAATCTACTAATAGTTTCTTTTTTCTTTTTCCTGCAGTCACTTAAACAGCAAGGAAGAATTGTAAGGAACAGCAAAGTTCTGGTTTCCAAGGAGGTAAACAGGCATTGATGAATATATTTAACATCTCTACCAGCTTCAAAACTAGTGTTATTAAATAAAAATCAATCTTAATTTATCTTATGCAGCTGTGCCATTTCAGCTAATAGGAATTCCTTAGGGAAAAAACAATCAAAGACTCAGCACAGGTAAAAGCCCTTGAATACTTTCAAGGAGTCATTGAAAATCATACTGGGACAGAATTTCAGGGTTAGAAATGATTCTGGCTGATAAAATACATTCTGGGCATCTCAGACGGTGTCTATAAAATACCAAAACCACCAAGAGAAAAACTCAAAAGATCTGTTCTTTTTTAACATGATTCCCAAGCACTGGTTTCACTGATAGTTTTAACAAATTGATAAATTGATTGTTTTGACACTGTAGTGTAAGGGTTGGAGAGGCTTCTTTAGAAGTTGGGAAGCGAGGGTCTAGAACATTCTCTCTCCCACTCAGAAAAAGGCTTTGAAATATCCCAGAGTGGGCCAATTCAGGGAAAGCTGGTGAGTCTCCAAGATCCAGGGATACAACAAACACTGCTGATTTGAACATTATTTATACCTGTCCTCAGTAACATCCACGTACTTGAGCATTTCCAGCCATCAAAAGTGCAGATTTGGATTTCGGAGGTCATATTGGCCTCAATGACCTTGAAAGAAAACATCAGTGCTGGAAATTGAAGGCTCCTTGATGCAAAGAGACCTCCCTATGTAGCTCAGGCCAAATTCAACCCAACTCTGGGCTTCTTTACCAAGAGAACTGGACAAACCAGTCATGCCTAGCCTTTTAAGGAAAACTGGCTGCAGCTTCTGCTAAGACAAGTGAACCAAGCTATTCCTTACATCAAGGTAGCCATGCTCTAGACCACGTGACCTATCTGTTCACCATGCTGGTTCATCAAGGGGGATGGGTATATGGAGGGCAGCCAACTCATTGGTTGACTAGTGACCTGTGCAGTGGCCTGGAGCAAAAAACTGCCCAAAATAGAACAATGGTAATTAACTAAACCAATCAGATTCTCTCTTGAGACTTTGAAGGGGTAAATGGTATCAGGTAGTTTTTGTTTGGTTGGTTGGTTGGCTGGGTTTTTTCAAAGGTGCAAGAAAACCCACAAAGAGGATCAGAAGCTTGGAGGCTGGCTAGAGTATGTTCCTGGCAGAGCACCAGAGTGAAGGGGGGAACTCGGGCTGCAGAAGGGAGATGAGATTACCTGTCTCTAGAGTTCCCTATGTTTCTCAACGACTCCAGTTCCAATTTCTGTGAGGCTCACTGAACAGATATTTCTGGGTTGCTGCCGGATTCCTATTGTCCTTTAGGTTCTATGTATCCATAAAACAATACAGTACTAAAGAAAACTGAAGTGAATCTGTTTCTTGCAACCAAAAGAGCTGCCCTAACACACCAGGTCTTCCCAGGACGCCTATGGGTCCCTTGGGGCTACAGGCCAGCCAGGAAGATGCTTCAAAGGCCCAGAAGGTGCTGTTCTGTGAGTCATAGCAATGCATTTTACAGGACAATTTTCCTGTCACCTGCTGAGGCAGTAGGAGGAGGCACTGAGATGTCAAATCACAGGGAGCATCTGCTCGAAGCTGTGTTCCTCCAACATAACTGAGGTGGCTGGAGGGAGACCAGCCTTCCCACAGGCAGCTGGTTTGAGATCCCACCTCAGTCTGTGGCACACTTGTTAAGACCAAGGTGGAGTTTGTGGAGGGGTCAGGGTGGGAATCAATCCCCACTGTCACAGGAAACATTCTAGAGTTAGAAGAGCATCCTTGTATTAGAGATGGGTGCTTCTTGATGGCTTATCCAGAGAAAGCTCAGATTTCTTTCTGTTTCCCATACCTTGTTTAGGACTTGATTCTTTCTGCTCTATTTTCTGAGAAACAGTTGGTGGTGAATGACTCTTGTTCTTAAGGCTCAGATACAAATAAATACAAGTTTTTCACTTTTTCCTATGGGCTCCTGATCCAAAGCAATATGAGAAAAGACAGGCGGTTTTCACCAAGGTATCTTATCCCAGAAAGAACTGAGTGGGCTACAGTCAAAAAGCACATCATACTTTTTTTTTTTTTAACCACTTGAATGAAGACTGTCCTCTCCTGGAGAGCAGTGACCGGTCTTACTACTGTATCCCTAGCATCTAGCTTAGTGTCTGCCACAGACACTCAGAAAAATTGTTTGCTAAATGAGCAAATGAGTGAGGTGGTGTTTCAGTGCCTTGTGGTTGAGTAGATTGTTTTGGAATAATCATCAATACAGGTAATACAAGGAATCTGCTGGGCTAGACCCAATGCATTTAGGACCCACTGAAGGGGCCAGCAATTGGGGTAACTCACATAGCTCCCAGGGACCACTGCCTTGACTTCACTCTGCTGTTCACAGGTTGGTGTGACTTCAGTAGCTAACATGCTCTATCAACAAACTCCCTGGGCTGAGTTTCCTCATCTGTTCAATGTGAGGATTGAATAAGGCAGTAGCAGGACCCTTGCTAATCTAAGTCTATACATGATGCTCTGAGTATCTTCTCAAACCCCGAAAATAAATATTTTAAAATAAAAACCTGGATAGTAAGTTGGGAAGTTCCTAACATTTTTCTTCTGTAAAAGTGCAGCATTCTCTGTTATTTAATGTAATGGAAGAAATCCATAACTTCAAGGCCTCTCTTATTACTGCCCTCTTCCCCTCTCCTGTCCATTCCCCTCCAGAAATTAGCAGGTCATATCTGCAGGCTTCTTCAAACACTACCACAACATTTCCTCAGGAAAAAATCCTTTCACACACCATGCAATAAGTATTGCGCCTGGCAGAACACAGACAATTCAGAAATATTATATATTGTTTTATCATTGCCATCTCTCAAAACAAATCACTTCATCACCATACATACATCTTTTAAGATAAATCCCAAGTGTTTGCCGAGCATTTTTTAAATTAGTCAATTATCCTCACCAGTGGCTGTGACTAATCAAAAGTAGTGTCATCATATTCAGATATGCAAACTGGCTATAGCCACAGCCAACTTCAAGAATATATCACTATACCGCATGAACTGATACAAAGGTCTTGCTCAACCCAGAAAGGATTCCTGTGATGTTTCTACACAATGTGAGAATTCAGGAATTTAGTTTTAAGTGACTACTGAAATAAACTTTGTTACATAAGCTACATAAAGATAAATAAACCAAAAGTTTAAAAGAAAAAAAGGAAAGGAAAAAAAAAAGGAATCAACACCTAAATCATTTTTTAATGTCTGTATGGTGTTCTATTTTATGGTCATAACAATATTAATGATGTGTTATGATTAACATCCTTATAGCTAAATCTTTGCATGTATTATTTTTTCAAGATCGAGTCATATTGTGTTTTTCTACAAGAACAAAACAGTATATTTATAGGAAAATAGCTAATTTAATAAAATATGTGTCTTTATATTTTCAGATTTACTGGCAAGTGTTTCATTAATATTTTCCTAATATTCCCCAAAATTTCATAACATGAACTTGTTTAAAATTTTTACATTCACAAATGATTAGGAAAATATAATAAGAATTTTGATTTTGTCTAAGTGGTGTTTTTGTTTTCATTTGGAAACATCACAGAAAATACATATTTAATTAACTGCTTTTTACAATTGCTCTGATCATGAATATAGGATAAAATGAATATTTCAAGAATATTCTCACTGTATCAAAGTGTGAAATTAAAACAGAATTGCAGGAATTGGAAATTCCTACTGTCAGTAGCCTTCTGTGAACACAATACTTGTGTGATCTATAGAATTCTGCTTTCATAACTAATAAATTATTTCTGTCATCAGAGATTATTAAATATGAGTCTAGCCTTACTGAGACAAACTTCTAGCAGATACAACAACTTGCGGAACAAATACCGTTACTTAATGGCAAAACCTTGATAATCTCCTAGGAGCAGTGAAATAAATTCCACAGGTATCAGAAGGGCATTTTAAATAGCAATAAAATTAAAACTATCCTCAAATTATTAATGCTTCATATATGCAATTTCTGACATGAACCAAGTGATCAGAATGTATTCAGAACACACAAAAATGTAAATTGAGGACTTGGTATATATGTTTAAACTTTAATACCTGAGAAAATATAAGTTAAAATCTGATACAAACACTGCTAGCACAAGAAAATATACACAAATTTGGATTCAGATGGAGTCAGTACGTAAACCTGGATATGACTGTATCATGACAACTTGTTAGTAAAGCCTTTTAAAGAAGTAACAGATTTTTGTATCAGATATATATTGCAGAAGGAACAGTAATTTTTTTTCTCAAAAAATTTCCCTTACCAATTAAGAACTGTTAACTCAGTGTGGAGAGGAAAGTTAGAGATCGTCTAATTTATCAAAGCATTTTAAAGATATAAGCCTTAAACACCTACTGTAAGCTCAAACAATGCAAAAATAATCAGCATTTCATTTTCCTCTGAAGATTAATTTGATATGTTAGTCACGTTAACAAATTATAGAAACGAAAAATAAAAATATTTCATTCTTTTTTGAAAGTACACATTATTTCTTCTTCCAGGTACTTCAGTAATTTAAGCTTAATATTCATTTTACTAAATATTAAACAAAAAGAAACTTTTAAAATCTTGCACTACTATTAAGAAGAAATGATCATTTCTTTCTAACTTCAACAATGTACTTTTAAAATTGTGAAAACAATCAGAAACACTAGGTCTTTAAGGGCATTTCAAAATATATTTGAAGAAAGGATCTTTCAGTCACTGCTTACTTTAAAAAAAAAATTTATTTTGGAAGAGTAAGCTATATATAAATAAAAATTCATCCAATGTGAATATAATTGGAGAAATTCCCTGATCATGAATACTGGATAAAATGTGTATTTCAAGAATATTCTCACTGTATCAAAGTGTGAAATTATAACAGAATTATAGGAGTTGGAAATTCCTACCATCAGTAGCCCGATGAAGATAGGGCTATTTATGAATTAACTTACAATTTTTCAAAAAAATAAAACCAGTTCTTGGAACTGCCAGATGATACTTTTATTCCTGAAGTTACTGATACAGAATTGTTTGGTCTTACAAAGGAATAAACTCCTTCTTAAAGGTAAAATTCTTCCTCTTTGAAAGATGCATTAAATATTTCTCATCACTAAAAATGTAAAGCTTCTAGTACTTCTTGAACACTGACTTCACTTTCCAAAGATGTAAATATTATCTCCCTCAATGCCCAGATCAACAGTGGAACTCAACTAAATATTTGGTGACTGTCTCTTTTAAGGAGAGAAGCATCAATTATTTCAAAAACTAGCCTGCATACAGCTTTGATTTTAACTGTATTTCTCAGACAAAAGATAGCTTAGTTTTATACAAAAGTTTCTTGCTTTATAATCTACAAACACCAGTAGTCAGCTTAAGATGCTTATTCTATGATTGCACATTTGTGTGAACCATTATTTTTCTTTAGAAAACACATTTTAGTTTAAAATAGGGAAACACAAACCTCAATACTGAATATAATAACCTGTGATAGCTGATAATACTGTAAAGTTATTAAACACACCCCTAAAACTTCTGAAAGTACATTAACAATTTTTTAAATAGCCACAATCTATTAAAAAACATATTATTTACAAATATCATCCTAGATCGATAGAGTCTATATAGTCACTACATGATTTGGGTAAGTTCCTTGGAGAATCTGCCTACAGAACAGAAAATGCTGCATACATACTGTCCATTTGCCACTGGAAAACTGAAGGCAGCATGACTTTATTGAAGAAAATTAACGTAACTGGAAAACTCTAATTAAAACTTGTATTATTGTGCTAAAGAAAAATAGTAATCACATGACAGAATTTTTATGTAGCACCACTTTAATATTCTTTACTATCACCTTAATTTTAAGATTGTTAAAACATAATTCTGATGTTAAACAACATTATTTTAATGTAAAAATTGATATCTGCACTCACAGAAAATTAATTATTAAAAAATATTTCTAATATGCTAAAAGCTACTAAATCATTTCCCCTTTCACATTGCACAATGTCCATCTAAAATATAAGGTATAAGTTCTTATAAATAATATGTGAAAAAATTTTTTCCAAGTTTCAATTTATATTTCAATACCTTAATTTTATTTTTTTACCAAAAATATTGGTAACAAAATATTACCAAGGTTAATAGAAGTCAGTTAAAAAAATCAGTTCCTTCTGATTTGGAAAGCTTAAAAAATTTTTAAATAATAACAATTCTACCAAACCCAGAGTAACAGTAAGCTAATCAGCAGCAGCCATTGGTACTTAATATTGTTCCATCAGGCAATCCTGATCAGGAAACGAAATAAGATGTCTTTTGTAAGACAAGTGCCAAACCGTTGCTTTTAAACTAAAATGCAATAACTTATATTAAGAGCACCTCTGTTTCTATTAGCAGGTAATAACCTCCATATTTAACACATATTCAAAATACAGCAACTATAGTTATAAACCTAGTAGTGTTATTTAACTTTACATTTCCATTAATGGGCAGACATTAACAAAGATGTCATGGACTGAAAATCATATAAATGTCTATAACTAATAAGAATCTCCTGGTGATTTTACCACTGTTCACGTTAAAAGGGTACCTTCTGGTGAATTCAGGTATGTGAATTCTGATGAGTCCCCTCCTCGCCCCAACCTCTACCCCCATCTTATTGTACTTAATGTCTGAACCTATTTGGATAAACACAAATAGAAGAAACTTTTAAGGTGTGCAGCTAACACATTCACTCTCTTTCTTTCCTCTGTTCTCTTAGAATGACACATTATGTTTATTTTCTAGGTTTCTTACTTCCAGTCATAACAAAATAATGATCATCGTCTTCCGTCTTCTTTGCAGAAGGTTTTTTATCTCCACTAACTGCCTCCTTGCCAGATAAGGGTGGTTTCCTGGTTGCAGCCGGGGCTTTGCCACTTTTGGAAGGCCCTTTGGCTAAGCACTGGCTCTTGGTGGCAGTCTGTGCTGACTTTGGTTCAGGTTGTGCTTTGGCAGAAGACTGGGGAAGACTCACAATGGACAGCGGGGTACGGCCCGGGGACCTAGAGGAGCTGGGTCCTGTCTTCTGGGACGTGCTTTTATTCTGAGGCTGCTTTTTGGCAACTGAAACCATATTCTTATCTTTCGACTTCTCTGCAGCTTTTGCAGGAGCAACTGAGGTTACAGAAAGTGGCTGGTTTAAATTCAAGGCTGACTTAAGTTTCTGTGCTGGCATTGCCCCCGCTTGCAGAGCTCCAACACGTGGCTGAGACTGTGTTCTCAGACCCGTGGTTATGGTTTTGGAACTGGATGTTGTCACTTTTGCAGGAGACTGGAAAGAAGGAGGAGGGTTAGGCCTTAGGTGCAGATTTGCCTTAGGTGGCTTTGGACACTTTGATGATGAATTTAAATGTGTAGCTGAGTGAGAGACTGCATAATCCCTGGAAGACGCATGATGGTGTTTCAAATGCTTTGGTTCAATTTTTCCAGAACACTTATTTGGCAAAAGTGTAGACTCAGGCACACCTCTTGACTTCTGGGCTGGAATAAGCTTGGCCTTTGGAGTACTGGGTGATGAGATACATTTTCTCAACGACTCAGATACACAAGGTGCAGTTCTTAATAAAGCTGGTGAAAAAGTGCTTTTACCTGCTGGATTTAAAGAAGCAGATGAAGATGATGCATCGTTTGAAGGAGACTGCGGTTTCTTTGCTACGCCCTTTGAAGATGTGAGGTTGAGATGAGAGGACGCTGCTGGAGAATTTGGAAATTTAGAACGGACTGACCCACAGGCCAGACTGCCTCCTTTCAGGGAAGATGCTGGTGGCAACACACCTGGCAGACGTACCTGCTTCTCTTTGCTCCTTGGAATACCAACTGGTGTGCCAGGTTTTGAATTTTGTTTCTGAAACATGCTAACTGCTGACAAAGGATTCATTTCAGGAGGCTGAGCTGCTCTGGCGGACGAATCAGGCACACTTTCATTAGAAACTCCTTTTTGAAATGCTAGAATTTTCTGTTCTAGTGTAGCAAACTGTAATATTCGACAGGGGTCATATTTAAGCAAAAATCCTTGAAGAGTATCCCAGCCTCCACCGACACGGACCATGACATGTTTTCCGTGAAGCATCTTTCCCCCAAAAGAAAGTAAAAAATAAAGCTGTAAAACTGTAAGGTGCAGTTACGGTTCATTAGCAGTCATAGTCTGTGATGTCTGTGACTATGAAATTCAGTGTATTTGCCAACAGCTTCACTATAAATTGCCAGTCTCTTTCTTGTATTACTAAAGTAATAAATTTAATTCATATTGAATCATGCAACTAACAACAGAGAATCCTCCAGTTTGTAAGGAAGATATTTACACATCCTAAAAATCCAAATTACTAACACGCAAAACTGCAAGGACTGAATATTGAAGGAAGAAAGGAAAAGGGAGAGTAAAGGAGGGGAGGAGAGAAAAAAAGTCTCATACTAAATAAAAACATAATTACAGAAGAAAGATAAAAACTACCGAAACTTGTATGTTAGAATTTAATAAATTACTTTCATATGTATCATATCAATTTAATCTTTCAAAAACTTTGATACAATTTATTACTAGTTTTTCTTTGCAGATGAGAAAATTATGGCTCTAAGAGATTAAGGAAACTGTCCCAAACCACACAGCTTGGCCTGGCCTCAAACGTACCAGGCTACCCAACCCAAAAGGTGCTTTTGTGTTGATAAGATACATCCTGGGTCTGCCAGTGCAGCCCAAGCTGGACGGACTCAGACCCCTATTCATTCAGCAGGCAAATCTGCACGGTTGTATGAGACTGCTCTGCAAATTTTAACTCTAAATCCCATGCTCTGTGCACTATCACTATATCATACTGCTTAAAAAAAGAAAGCTAATTAAAAGACAAAATGCATATACCTGTTTCTGTATGAGCTGAACAGGGTATGGGGAGCTAATGATAATATATGAAATAAAAGAAAATATAGGTGGTAAAATTATATTTTTTACATACTTTTATATTACATTCCTAAATTGGGAATAGAACAGCTCTTGTATCAATAAGTGGACAGAATGATGAACAGGTAAACTTCAATCTCCTTATCAGCAAAGGGGACAATTAATCGATTGCAGATTACAGATGGGACAAAGGAAGAAAATAAGCATGTATATTAGCATATTAGTATAGATGCTGATGCTGTGTCAGTGAAAAAAAGGCTTCATACTTAAGACCCAAAGTCTATATTATTATCAACTGCAATGTTTCTATTTTTTTCTTCTTACTGACATTTAATCTTATTAGATGTTCTGGTTTTGCTTTTTTCTTCTTCTTATGATAGAAAATTATTCCTCTTTAGGAAATCTAAAAAATGGAACAAGTTACCTGAGGTATTCAAAGATTTTTTCCCCCCAATTATATTCAATGTCCACATAGTCTTAGCTTAATTAGTTGTTTGCTATGTTAAGCGTGTTTACCTAAACACATTATATACTCTTGAAAATATTCCATATATTTCCTCCTATACAGTGAAATTCTTCCATTAATAACATCCTCTATTCCAATTTTTTAAAAAGTAAAAGGGGAACAAAAGAAGGTTGGTAAAGCAATAAATTCAATTTCAAAACAAGATCTAAACAGGATGTAAACGGTGGACTTACTCTTATAAAAAGTATTTTATCTCCTAGTCGATACCGTCCTTCAGATAAGTACTCAATAGAAAATCGATGAGAACAACTACAAGGAGGGTCTTCAGCAATGTGTTTAACCTAAGATTAAAAATAAACGACAAGATTTAGTGCTTGTGACAAAAACTATTTTGTTTAATGTTAAAATGCAAGGTTATTTGATAGTTGGGAAAATCAAACTCAAAGATAAAAATTTAAAGACAGTTCAACTATTTATTATCTCTTCTCTTTTACTTGTTGACAAATATTGAGATTAGACATTAGCTAATCTAATAAAACCTAACAGTGAGGAAGTCTGGAGTCTCTCTCTCTCTCTCTCTGCCCAAGTGCAATAAGGCTCGTCGTGTACTCACTGATCACCGGAGAAGGTCTGTGAATGTGTACACAGTGAAGTCAATTCAAAACACATTCATTCAGTCATAGGAAACAGTTCATTACTAAGCTTGAATTGTTTAAGACTTGGATTAATATATCTGTCAAATCAAAGATGGACCAGTCAGATAAAGTTTAACCAGGAATTTTCACTTGTCCCTTAACACCATGTGAAAGTAATACTGTATGTATGGGGGAATATCCAGATTTGTTCCAAAGTTACTGTTAAAATAGGCAGAGATGCATTTATAGCTATTGGGCTGGGCAAAAAGTTCATTCGGGTCTTTCCGTAACATCTTACGAAAAACCCAAGCGAACTTTTTGGCCTATCCAATATTCACCCAAGACTAGGTAAATTCGAAAAATTTCAACTCAAGAGGCATTTTTCTAAAAGCACTCACTTTGTTTCAATAGTCTGCTAAGGAGATGAGAACTGAGGAGAAAATCCTACCTCTACTCCTCAAGGGGCTTACAGAATTTTTAACTGCAGTACATATCTTAAAAATGGTAAAAACTGGAATAAAAATTAAAATTCAGAATTCCTTATTTAAAACATGGAAATTAATATAAATTGATTAAATGAAAATATTTGCTGAGATATGTTTGATTTGAAAAAAAAGTCACATATCAGCCACTATGGAAACCATTTTGTTTTCCTAAAATTATATTTTTGAAAAAGCAAGGCCATGTATATTTTTCTCAACTACTTGTCACACAGAGTATAACTAAACAAATTCACTTAATTGAATTTAGGCATGATGTCAAAGAAAGTCTCTTCAGATATACCCAACTTACCTGAGCACTAACAGAAATTTATGAGTGTCTTAATTATCTACACAAAATGGACACATGTGGATTCACCCGGGCCTGATCAGAAGGGTCCGGATTTATCTCCCTACATCATTCATTTAATAAAATAACATGATCATAAATAGAACTGATTTTCATAAGCCATTCAATGAAGTTTATCTTGTTCACAGTCTGGTTATATGAGCACATATGTACACACATGCATACACACACATACACACCACATGCATAAGATGGCTAAAAAATATTCTGAACTTGGGTAAAGAATTTACAATTACTTGAACCATTTACAAGTTAGATAACAAAGTAATTTGAAAGGAGGTAATTATTTCAGTCATTATTTTCTATCCATTAAGGTTTCTTAGGTATACAGAATTGCAGTTGTATATTTCTTAACACCACTCAAAATAATGAATCAGATAATAATTGTTCCTTAATTTTAAACACGACCATAAGATCTCAGCAGGTCACGTATGTATAGGTGGACTCTGAATATATTCATATAGCACATATATATTTAAAGAAATGTGTTCCTTTTAGTTTTCATAACAAGCTTGCAGGCATGAAGGGTCACTTATTTTCTTTGTTTAAAATACCCAAATACCACTTATATTCAGCAGTACAAATCAGCACTAACCCACAATCTAAATAAGTTGGTGAGCCTAAAAGGAGTAAGTGTTGTGAATAAAAAATGTTCTCTTCTGGTTTTAGCTATTGTGTAATTAACATTTTAACATTAAAGGAAATAGCTAAAGAAATTAAAATCATCTGTAAAGGTACTACCCTAATATCAATTATTTTCATTCTCCTTGTTCTGATACATACTTTTCACAAAATAAACATTTTTCTTGTTGCTATATAGTCTTTATAATGATTACAAAAAATGATTATTCTGCTAAAATAGTAAATCCTAATTTACCTAGCCATTGCCCAATTTGAGAGTATTTACATTGCTTCCAATTTTTCAGCCTTATAAATAATACTGCAATAAATACTTTCATTCATGCTTTTTTCCCCCTCTTCAAGTATAATAAAAATGAAAGAGGAACACTTTTGGCGAACTATGAGATTCTGACGCATCACAGTTGAAAGAAAGTGTGCAATTACTTACAGCTTCGTGAAGCTCTTCATGCTGACAGCATGATTTTGGAATGCTGATGGAATCTTCAGGCCCAGAGGTATTAAGTAAGGTCTCTTCTAGCTCAATTTCTTTCTCAAATTTTACTAATACTGGAGGCTCAACCCCATATCTGAAAACCAATCATGAGATCTCATCAAACAAGTGAAGTCTGAGCCAACTACTTCCATGTATATCACAATAGGTTATCTTCTGTATGACTCTCTTCTACCAGTTGTTTCACTGGGACATCTGGAAATGCTTTATAATGTCCCACAGATTGCCAAAAATTCAGATTATCATCTTTACATCATAGTATATATATATTTGGGTTACTGGATGCTCCCAATATTCAATCAGGGATCCTAAACGTACCTTTAAAAATCAGCTTGTTAAAAAAACCAGAAAACAAAAAACAAGTCATCTCGTGAGTGAAGATGGGGTCGAGCTAGGTATGGAGGATACCAGGCCTCAGCCTTCTTATCAGACCCTCTTTGTGTCCAAAGGACTCGCCTCGCCTTGAACTGCTTAAAGATTGCATGCTCTTACTCTACTTTTGATCTGAAAAATGTAAGTACCCACTTTTACAGTTTAATACTAAATGAAGGCAAGCTACATGAGCAAGCAGATGTTGACACATGACATGGCTCACGTGAACAGAACAAAGTTAATAAAGAAACAAAAAGAAAGAAAAAATAGTAAATTAAGTTACCTTTATTCCAATCAAAAATTATTTTCATTTATAGAAAAGTGTTCTAGATAAAATAAAGCAGCTTAAAAAATGTTTATGACATTGAAATTCTGAAATATTGTGGAATACATACCTTGACACAATTCGACCAATTTCAAGAAGACAAAGATAAACCTGTCTCGGATCTTTGTGCAAAACTGTGAAAAATAAGACCACATATTTTAGAGGGCAAATTAAATAGGCAAATATATTTATGGCAAGAAAGAAGTAAAGTAAAAGAAAAGTAAAGTAAAGTAAAAAAAAACAGTAGCGTTACTTATTTGGAGACTTAGAAAAGACTTTTATTTTTTCTACATAGTATCATCTTCCTTAAATTAAAAAGAAAATGGCTAACAAGAAGATTAAAATTTACCATGGATGCTTACCTGTGTAGTATTTTAAGTCTAAAAAACTAAGAGCTTAGTAACATTAAATTATTAATATTTCAGATCTCTTAACAGGAGATATTACCGAAGAAACGTATCACTTCAATTTTATTCTAAACTATCTTTAGCACAGGACTATGTGTTAACAGCCTTCTTCAACTCTTCCAAAAATAGAAGAGGAGAGAGCACTTCTCTACTCATTCTATGAGGCCTATATTACCCTGATATCAAAGTCAGAAAAAGACATCACAAGAAAACTAAAGACAAATATCCTTTATGAACACAGATATAAAAAATTCTCAATGAAATACTGGCAAATTGAATCCAGCAGCAAGTGAGATTTATCCCAGAAAGGCAAGGTTGGTTCAACGTATGAAAATCAATCAATATAATTCACCATATTGATAAAATAAAGGAAAAGAAACATACAATTATCTCAGTAGACACAGAAAACGCTTTTGACAAAATCAAACACCCTTTCATGACAAAAAAAGACTCAACAAATTAGAAACAGAAGAGAACTTTACAAATATGAAAATAGACATCTCTGGAAAACCCATAGCTAACATCATTATTAATGGTGAAAGACTGAATGTCTTCCTCGAGGCTAAGACCAGGGAAAAGAAGGATGTCCACTCTTCCCACTTCTATTCAACATTGTACTTGAGGTTCTAGCCAGGGCATTTGGGCAAGAAAAATAAATAAAAGCCATCTAGATTGGAAAGGAAGAAGGAAAACTATATTTACAGGTGATATGGTCCTTTGTTTAGAAAACCCTAAAGAATCTACAAAAAAACTAATAGAGCTAATAAGCAAGTTCAGCAAAGTTGCAGGATATGAGATCAATATACAAAAGTCATTGCACTTTATACATTAGCAATAAACAATCTGAAATGTAATTAAGGAAATGATTACATTCACAATAGCTTCAAGAAGAATAAAGTACTTAGGAATAAATTTAACCAAAGAATTGTAAGACTTGTACACTGAAAACTATAAAATATTGTTGAAAGAAATTAAATAAGATATAAATAAACTGAAAGACATCCTATGTTCATGGATTGGAAGACATATATCGTTATTGTAATACTCTCCAAACTGACCTAGATTCAGTGCAATCCCTATCAAAATTCCAAGAGCCTTTTTTTTTTCCAGAAATGGACAAGCTGATGATAAAATTCATAAAGAACTGTAAGAAATATAAAATAGCCAAAACAACTTTTAAAAAGCACCAAGTTGGAAGACTCATACTACCCCATTTCAAAACTTACTACAAAACTACAGTAATCAGGACAGTGTTTACTGGCTTAAGGATAGACATACAGACCAGTGGAACGAAACAGTGTCCAGAAATAAACCCATATGTTTATGTTCAATTGATTTTCAACAAGGGTGCCAAGACAACTCAAAGGGGAAAAAACAGTCTTTTCAACAAATGGTGCTAAGACAACTGGATATCTACATGCAAAAGAATGAATTTAGACTCCTTCTTCACACCGTATACAAAAAATAACTCAAAATGCATTAAAGACCTAAACATAAAAGCTAAACCTATAAAAATCCTAGAAGGAAATATAGGTGAAAATCTGTGTGACCTTGGATTAGGCAATGGTTTTTTAGATATGACACCAAAAGCACAAGCAATCAAAGAAAAGATAAACTGAACTTCATCAAAATTAAAAACTTTTATGCATCAAAGGACACTATCAAGAAAGTGAAAAGGCAACCCAAAGACCAGAAGAACATATTTGCAAATCATATATCTAATAAGGGCCTAATATCCAGAATAAAGAAAGAACTCTTACAAGTCTACAAAAAAAAGACAATTGACTCCCCCAAAAATGAGCAGAAGATTTGAACGGACATTTCTGTAAAGAAGATATACAAATGGCCAATAAGCCCATGTAAAGATGCTCAACATCATTAGTCGTTATGGAAATGCAAATCAAAACCACAATGAGATACCACTTCACACCCACTAGGATGGTTATACAGTTGGCCCTTGAACAACATGGTTTGAACTGTGTGGGTCCACTTACACATGGATTTTTTTCAATAAATACATACTACAGTACTATAAGATCTGTGGTTGGTTGAAACTGTGGATTCAGAACCGTGGACACAAAGAGCTGACTGTAAAGTTATATCCAGATTTTTGACTGCAGGGTTAGGGGACCGCTGCCCCTAGCTCCTGGATTGTTCAAGGGTCAGCTGTAATTTTAAAAAATAATAACAAGTGTTGACAACTATGTGAAGAAACTGGAACCTTTGTGCATTGCTAGTGGGAATGTAAAATGGTGTGGCCACTGTGAAAACAGTTTGGTAGTTCCTCAAACAGATAAACACAGAATTACCATATGACCCAATAATTCCACTCCTAGGTATATCCCTGAATTTAAAACATATGTTCACTCAAAAACTTGCACACAAATGTTCATAGTAGCATTATTAATAATAACCCCAAAATAGAAACAATCAAAATGTCCATCAGCTGATAGTAGATTAAAAAAAATGTGGCATATCCATACAACGAAATATCGTTCAGCCATAAAAAGGAATGAAGTACTGTTAGAGGCTACAACATAAATGACCCATAATGCTAACTGAAAATAGCCAGACACAAAAGCTACATATTGCATGATTTTATTTATATGAAAAGTCCAGAGTATGCAAATCTATAGAGAAAGAAAGTAAGACTGGTGGTTGCCAGAGGATGGAGATAGGGAGTAACTGGGTCCAACTGCTAATAGGTATGGGTTTTCTTTTTGGAGTGATGGAAATGTTCTGGAATTAATAAGTGGTGATATCTGCACAAATCGTGAGTATACTAAAAACCACTGAAGTCTACATTTTGAAATGATAAATTTTATGTTACGTGAACATACCTCAATTTTTTAAAATGCTATAAATAAAAGGAAACCTAATATGCTTAATGATCAGAACACCTGGATTAAAGCAGGGTGCAAACTGGGGGGTAAAACAGCAATCCATTAGTTTTAATTCTACACTGGATAAGAATATCCAGAGGCATACTAAACAGGTAACAGTGGGGAACAGCTACCTGTCTGCAGGCAACAGGGTGTGCATGGTCAATAGAAATATTTATAATATTAATAACCTAAAACAATAATGAAACCAACTAAAAAGTTGGTTTGCTTTTTATTATCACCATGAACCGGCAATTCTAAGCAATGTCAGTGACAAAATACTTCTCTCTACCAGGGCCGAATACTATTCCCATGACCCCCGCCGTTGGTATGCTACTGCTCTTATCAAAACATTATAAATTCTGTGTGTGTGTGTGTGTGTGTGTGCACACGCGCGTGCACACGCAGGCACACATAAATACTTTGAGGAAATATACAGATAGTCTAAAACTTAGATAGCTTTCACTTTGGTCACTGCACAGATGTTTCTGTTGACTTAAATGAAATGAGAAAATACATCAATAATTCTTCAATAGAGCATGACTTTTTAAAAGCATTAGTCCATTTAGATAACCAAATTGGCAGCTGCTGTTTACGAGGTAAATCTAAACACCATGAACATACATCATTTGGCCTTCTGTTATTTCTGTAATTATCTAGTTAAAGAGAAATTACTAGTTATTTAGACTTGATAGAGTAATTCTTGATGAAAACATTAATTAGTTAAGCATTAGTCCAGAACCTTCCCATAGCCAACTCATTTAGCAAGTAAAATATGTCCAGGCCATTCTAGATATATAGGATCTAAAACATAAATGAAAAGCTTTTATCATACATTTGATCTGGAATCTGATTCTCCAATTGTTTACATATATTTAGAGTATAAATGTTTCTAGTAAAATGAGATGTGGCATTTGAGTCCTTATTTGGAAAGAAAAATTAGAAGTGAGGCATACAAAAATATCCTAATAAACATTAAACACAACAACAACACTTACCTAAACCTTCCGATTCAAAGAGGTAAGTCTCATCAACCCCGATGTGCCTGCACCAGTGAAGGAAGTTCGCAGTATTGTCTCTAGCAAAGAACGAACCTGATGCAGCATCTTTCTTACAGGGCACTTTTCTCATTGGAAAATTCTGGAAAAGACAGAAGAATAATTTCAAACATGCATCAAGGGTATTTTCATTAAATATCCATTTTAATATTACTAAATAAATGTTCAGTGCATTGAATGTAACTAAAAAGTACATAGCACTAGAAGAAAAAGGCATCTTCAAAAATCATTTTATTTTGCTTTTCATTAAGCATATTCTAGAAAATGATTCCTAGGAGAACGGTCAGGTCAAAATTAGCAGTAGGATCACGCATCTCTAACATTTCTTTTTAAGATGACATGAGAGTCTTAGTTAAGATAAAAAATGACAGTCTAATAATTCCAAAGCACATCTTTATATCTCTCCAAACACAGTTCAATACAAACACAAAATTATTGCTATGTTAAAGGTTTACAGTCTCAATTTTGCTTACTTCCTTATTTGCAGATTCATAAATATGGTTCTGAGTTTCTTGAGGAGACTTTCAAACAAGGAAGTAGTAGCCCATTTGTAATTAAATTTCTTTGAAAATTGACAAGCTAAGTTTTACAGAATCCTAATTCTTTTTTATTTCCTGGACCAAGAGTATTCAGATAATCCTGCTGAGGCTGAGGGGTTTTGTTTTTTTTTTTTAAGAAATTATTCATCTTTTTTTTTTGGCTGCATTGGGTCTTCATTGCTGTGCATGGGCTTTCTCTAGCTGTGGCAAGTGGGGTCTCCTCTTCGTTGTGGTGCGCAGGCTTCTCATTGCAGTGGCTTCTCTTGTTGCGGAGCACGGGCCCTAGGCGTGCAGGCTTCAGTACTTGTGGCACGTGGGCTCAGTAGTTGTGGCTTGCGGGCTCTAGAGCGCAGGCTCAGTAGTTGTGGCACACAGGCTTAGTTGCTCTGCGGCATGTGGGATCTTCCCGTACCAGGGCTCGAACCTGCGTCCCCTGCACTGGCAGGCACATTCTTAACCACTGCACCACCAGGGAATCCCGGCTGAGGGGTTTTTAGTTTTGTTTTAAATTTTTACTTGAATAAGAAATTCAAGCTTGCTTGCTTGCTTGCTTATTTATTTATTTATTTATCTATTTATCTATCTATCTATCTATCTATTTATTTATGGCTGTGTTGGGTCCTAGTTTCTGTGCGAGGGCTTTCTCCAGCTGCGGCAAGCGGGGGCCACTCTTCATCGTGGCCTCTCCTGCTGCGGAGCACAGGCTCCAGACGCGCAGGCTCAGTAGTTGTAGCTCACGGGCCCAGCCGCTCCGCGGCACGCGGGATCCTCCCAGACCAGGGCCCGAACCCCTGTCCCCTGCATTGGCAGGCAGACTCTCAACCACTGCGCCACCAGGGAAGCCCCAAGCATATGATTTTTAAAAATGCAATGGGCACAGTAGAGTATAAGTCTTTCTCCTACCACCACCCCTCAGTTCCTTTCTCTCCCTGGAGGGAACCACACTATTACCAGTTACTTATGTTTCCTTCCTGTTGCTATTATTTTCTAGGATTACAATAGCCTTGTGAGTTTCTCTAGCTGTATATAGGAAAAAAAAAAAAATCAACACAGCCAAATACAAAGGTGGTTAGTACCAACTGAAATCTTCTCATCCACATTTCAGTAAGACATCTCCATACACAAGTATATCTGTACCTACAGAATGCTACATAAACAGGCTAGTCTGCAATCTGATTTGTGTGTGTGTGCATGCACACTTAATGACAGGTTGCAGGCATCTTTTGGGGTAAAAAAACCCAAAACAAAACATTAAAATAGTCATTTCTAATGAATAGATAATATTCTACTCTGTTTAGGTACCATAATTAATTTTAAACAACTTCTTAATTTTTTTTGCACAGTCGTTTTTGTGAATTTGTGGTTATTTTCTTAGAATAAATTCCTGGAATTAGAATTATGTTACGTATCAAAGGATGTGCTTTATTTTCAATGTGACACATGTTACCCATTGTCCCCCAAGAAAGATGGTACTACCTTATATTTCCACCAGCACTTTGTTAATGTCTAGAATACACACTCACAGACGCCAGATCCCATGAGTGAAAATACCCATATTTGATGAAAAGAGAGGAAACCTTACCTACTTCAAATCCCAACTTCAGGGTCAATGGTAGAAAAGTGTCTAAAAAAAGTATTATTCATTCAACCAATATTTATGAATTTACCATGAAGACAATATATAAAGAATAAAAAGATGATGATAATAGGTCTTAACTGTGTGCCAGGAACCATCACAACCTCTTTTTTCATTTAACTCTCACAGGAATCCTATAAGGAAGGTACTATTATTGTTCTCAAGAAGAACTAGCTATTTAGATATTTACTATGCACCAGGCATTATCTATATAAGCTAACCACTATCTATCTATTATCTCATTTAATGTTGCTGAATCCTCGAAAATATATCCTACTAGGTAAATGTTAATATCTCCATTTTACAAGTGAGAATATTTTTTCAGATGCTCAAAAAGATTAAGTAAATTATCCAAGATTTTACATATAGCTGCGTTGGAAGTTTACAACCTTGTAGAGATGATAAGAAATGTACATAAGCAAATCAGTATGTACCAAGGTATTAAATCATTACTGTCAAACATTTTCTTACCACTGGTTCTTCAGAGTTGCATGTTTTCACCATGTTTTGAAGAACATCAATCAGTTGGCATAACAGTACTCCATTATCAAGTTCTTCCAATAACCTTTCTGCCTTAACTTCAATACCTAAAAACATATTTCAAAGCTAAGAGTCTTCTAGAAACAGTAAATTCAAACAATATGGTTAAAGTTTAATTAAATGTAATCGGATTATAGCTGAAACACTAGACAAATATTAGATCAGACTCTGAGCATTCACTCTTAGAAGGTACAGTTAAAACAGCAGGTAATATCAAATTAAGAGAAAGTCAACTGAAACAAAAATATCTGTGGTGTAGAAGCACAGAAAAAATAAATGACATCTACTTTATTTCATTTAAAAACACCAAAGTGTTTTACAATTCAACATCCACTATTAAGGTTAAGTTCTGATTCACTGCACATTACAACTGCTTGCACAAGAAAGATTCTCTATAAGTAAGGTGGTCTTTGTTGCAATTTAAAAATTAAAGATAACAATGTAACAAGCACTCGGGAAATACCAACTTTTCACCTCTAAAACCCCTTATGTGGAAGCATTATTACATAATAAACTTTTAAGAAATTAACCAAATCTTCAAACTGATATAAGAGTGAGTGTTTAGTGCGTTTTTAATTCTCTTCAAAGACCATAGATGAACTTTATATATATATATTCCTTTTCACGAAAACCTTACAATGCTACATGAAATTCTGTTATTTAAAAGAATTTTTTTCTAGGGAGAAAGTTCAGAGCACTCATGTCCTCTGAGTAAAGAAATATGATGCCATGCATTCTCCAAGCCGACATTTCCTCCTAGGTTTCATATACCTCTGCCCCTCTAAGCCTCAGAAACAGGAATCATTTTAACTACAGCATATATTCCACCCAGAATCTCATGCCTTACACAAGTTTAAGGAGGAAAAAAAAAAAAAAATCAATAAAATACAGACCCTCAAGTTAGACCTATACACTTAAAAAATTTTTTTAACATTAACGATTAAAATGTTGATTATTCACAGCTCTTACTACTGACCTCTTCCATTAAGCCTCAAACCTGCTTACTGTTCAAGCCCCAAGGGTCAGGGTCAATCAGAGTATCTTCCCAACTAGAATGTAAGCTTGGTGAGAAAAAGGACATCAAATATTTCCTCTACTAGAGGATCCCCAGCCTCTGGAACTATCATTCCTTGACAAAGAGTAAGATTCTCAATAAACGTTTACTGAATAAGAGATTACAATTTTGAGCATCTTTGCAAGCCTTACCTAATAAACCAGATAACCAGATTGACAGATCTTCTTGCATGGGCAACAGGGTAGCTTCGTGCCTCACAGCTATCCACTCATCATACTGACAAACATCAGCCAAACCTGGCCCATGTCTGGGGGTCAGAGGACTCCGTGGACTTAGAGGCAGGTCTTCTCCAAACCACACCTAGAGAAAACACCAACCAACTGAATGGATGCAACCCTGTTAAAAGTCAGCATGCCTAACATTTATATTTAAATAATGAATTACAGACCATATTTAATATACACACATACAGAGCTGCAGCAGCTCACAGAAAGTTTATAAACTAGAAGCAAACTATTAGCCTAGATACTTGAGACGCTTTCCGTATTCAATTCTGTGATAAATGTAAGTGAATCCCTAATTAATGAATGGATTCTACCATCAAACCGAGGGGATGAAAGTCAACAAATAATTTTTTTCTTTCACTTGTTGGCTGCATAAGTTTAACAAGTTACTTGACCAGAGTATCAGCATCTTGGCTGTAAAATGAATTAATAATACCTGCCTTATAAGATATATCTTTGTAGAATCTAGCATTGGGCCTAATAATATTTGTTGAATAATGGATAATTGAATGAACGCATAGTTGGCATTTTATAAACTTTAAATCATAATAACAGTGTTATCTAAAAAAAAAAATTCTAAATAATCTGGTGTGTCACTTGATTTTGCATGGCCCACAAGCTAAGAACGGTTTTTACATTTTAAAATGGTAGTTATGTAAGTACCTACATAATAGCTTTGATTCTGCCTACTGACTCACTAAGCTGAAAATGTTTACTACCTGGTCAATCCCTGGTTTAGAATAAAAACTGACATAAACATGCTATCAAACCAACACTTGCAAAATTTTGAAATACAATTAGATATACTTTTAATATAAGATTAGTTAGAGAAAAGACTGTGTCAAATCTCAACTCAGGAAGGGGTATCAGAGCCCAAGTGAAGTGACAAAGGGGTTCTCACAGGAGGGCAGCTTGAAATGGAGGGTCAGAGCTTGAGTGAGGTGACAGGGCATCCACGCACGGCAACGGCCCTGTGCAGCATCAGACCCTGAGCAGGATAAAGAGGGTGTCCGCTGGGGACAACGGGGGAACGTCCCAGTGCAGGGTGTCAGAGCCCAACTGAGCTGAGACGGGCATCAACTCAGGGAGGGGTGGCAGCAACAAAGGGAGACGGGTTACATACACGGGGATTTATCAAATGGGAGCCAGGTTTCTCACTGCCAAAGAAAAGAGGTACAACTATGGACTGAGAGAAAACTAGAATGAACCCTATGGTGTTGGAATCGAGTAAGTTTTACCAGAAAGCAAAGAAGTGCTCAAAGAATGATGGGGACATGCAAAAGGACACAGAAGTCAGCTTGAAGGGACTTCTGCTGGCTAAATCAAGAAGAATTTGAGCATGAAAATAATGATATAAGTGGATTATAACACAATGAATAAAATGGACAACTCTGAGTCCACATAGATATAAACAAATGAATAAACTGGAATTTTGATGAGGAATGAGATTTCCATATACTTTCAAAGTACTTCCCCAGAAATACCTACTACAAAGAGAAAAAAAGAGTAATTTCACAGTAGAGAAACTCATCAGGCAGCAACTTAACCGAGTGACACAGGTGAACATGATCAACAACGGGATGAATCAAAATCATATGCACCTGACAGGATACAATGAGACAACACAACAGCCCTCTGTGATAGTCCTGCCAAGATGCATAACCTGAATCTAATCATGAGAAAACATCAGGCAAATCTAAATTGAGGGACATTCTACAAAATAACTGGTCTGTAATACTCAAAAGTGTCAAGGTCATTAAAGAAAGCAAATACTGATAAAGACTAAGTGGCACGACAACTAAACGCAACAGGTGATTCTGAACTGGACATTATTGGGACAACTGACAAATATTTGAATGTGGTCTGAGTATTAGATAGTAGTTCCGTACCAACGCTAATATCCTGATTCTGATGATTTCATTGTGGCTGTATAGGAGGGAGTCCTTGCACGCGATAAATGCACTAAAGTACCAGAGGTAACGGGACATTAGATTTGCAACCTACTCTCAAATGGTTCAGCAAACAAATATCTCTGCTCTACACTTAACAACCACCTGGCAAGTTTATGATTGCTTTAAAATAAAATTTTAAAAAGTTTTTTAAAAAAGAGGCATAAGTATAGGTAATACCAAGTGAATCTAGTTCTTTCTTGATTTTTCAATGTAGATAATTTCCCCCCCTGAAATATATTAAACTTATTGAGGTTTATTTGAGGCAAGTGTTACTATACCAAATCAAAAGCCATAACAACACCATTGTTAATCCAGACAAACATAGAGGGGGAAAAAAAAGAGCTGCTTCCAATCTCCTATGATGAGAAATAAACACGTTTTTTAAAAATCTCACAGGCAAAGAAAGACAATGAATATATACCACAAGAGGCAAGCAGGAGTAGCAAAACTTAAAAAAAATACCGAAAGACTAGGAGAAACATTGTTATTCGAGGGGCATTATTTCAGAAATTGAGGGTAGAGATTGGGGAATGAACTCCTAAATACATGAGGATCCCATAAAGTTTTTGGAAAAAAAACAAGATGTTATTTCCCCAAATTCTCTTAGAATTACTTCAAAGGGAGTATAGCAACGATATAATATCTAAATCTTCCCTTCATAAGCATGTCTTGCTTCTGTAATCCCAGGACTCAGTATAAGACCTACCTCATGACAGGCAGTCAAAAATATTAGTTGAATACTTGAGGAACAGATACTAGCAAATGACTCTTTGTACCATCAAAATCAAGATGCATCTTACAATAAATGGTATTTTACAGTCAATAGAATGTTATTTGTCCTTTAACCATTTGGCTGAGCTGACAAAAGGCGGAGAAGATGCAAATGTTTGTCAAGGAAAGATGTACATTAGCTAGGAAAGTGGTTTTGAAAATATCATGTATGAAAATGGAGAAGCTAAAATTAACAAAAGTCATTCTAAGTTCTTGCCACATTAGGGAGAAGAGTACTTGGATTTTCCTATTATTGCAAGCAGAAAACTATAAAAACCTGGGTTAGTCAGTGGCATATTAATGTTGTTAAAAGCTAGATGTTAATAACAAAACCTGCATGTATAAAGATTGTTCTCAATCATGCTGAAAGCTGTCATATTGCAGAGATTCCTAACCATAGGCAGTCTACAGAAGAACTTGAATCAGTATATAAACTTAACTTACATTTAGGCAAAAATTTAGGCCTACGTACTAATGGGCCTTTTCTCAGAGAGAGAGAGTTCATAGTTTCTGTTAGATTCTGGAAAGGGCTTGTGACCCAAAAGAGATTAGGAACTATCTAGTTCATTGATTTTTAGACTGTAAGTTTATTTACCAATCAGAATCAGGAACATAAAAAAGGGGCAAGGAAGACCTTCATGGATTAAATGAATAAGAAACCAGCTATCTACTGGGTGTCTCCTCTCTGCAAGGCACTTATGAAAAACGAAGCCTAATTAGCAAAGAGGTGAAAATCCGAGGAAGTTCTCACATTCACCAGGGAGAGAAGCAAAAACTTCCATGAGGGATGTCAAGGGTACTCTTGGAGAAGAATCAGTAGGGACAGATCTGTGGAATCTAGGTCAGAGACGGATTCGTGGAACTATAAGACAACACTATGAAAAAAAATCACCAATTTAAGAAAGTATTAATGGCCATTAGGAGAGAAATGAGAAAAACATGGTCAATGTGGCAATGATAAAAAGCACTTTATAAGGAATAGAGAAAATATAATCACCATGAAACTGATGACATTTCTGAGACTTGGATACAAAGAGATGAATAGAAGTAATCAGATAAAAAATGGTTTTGAGAAATAAGGAGTTCTGAGCATACTCAATGTGGATTAGAGAGGACCCAAAGGGGAAGAATAAGACCTTTTGGGAGACTGCCATGAACTCCCAAGTCCCCAAAGGAAAACAGTACAAAAGAACTCTTTATTAGTAGAGTAGGAGGATATAGCTGCACAGCATAGGAGGGAGAAAGCAGCATCCCATTCAGAATTGTTCTTAACCATTTTATAAACAAGTTATCTTCTCTAGGCTATCACACACTGCTATCTTGATAAGCCTTCTTTCTAAATTAAAAAAAAAAAAACTTTCACGACATAGTTATAATCTCCAGCTTTACAAATCCGGATAATTTTGTTGTACCAATGATACAACCAAAGTTCTGAAGTGCCTACTATGTAACAACACATTCCAGGAGGCACTTGGCTCATGTTATGTCTTTGATTCCTCACAACTACCCTGAAAAATATGCGCTATTATCCTCACCTCAGAGGCAAGGGAGCGGGGACTCAGAGAGGTAAAATAACTTGCCAGGATCTCACAAGCAGAGTGGCAGAACAAAAATCAGACACAAAATCTGACTGACTCTAAAATTCTCACTTTCAAAGGCAAATTTTATTATCAGCTGCTTACATCTTCCTAGGTAGACCTTCAAGGTGATTTTTATCTTTAAGTTAAAATTCAGTCATGTTCTATTTATGTCAAAAGAAAGAAAACTTTTAAAGGATCTAAGAATAAATACCAACTCTGGAAATCATTCAAATGTAAGATTATTCTGGTTTGTCTTATTACCTCCATTTTGCTTCCCCTCACCAAAAAACTAACAAAAAAAAAACACTCTTTAAATTTTAAGTTTTAATGCCACATTATTTACAGGCATTACAGGGCACGTGTACAATTATCTAAAATTAAGAATTTATATTTGTTTTCATTGAAAGCTCTTTTAACTACAAACATATACTAAATTGTAATGAGAAGAAAATCACAAACTATTCCAATTCTTTTCCCAGGGTAGTACAAATACGATGAACCCACCAATCCTAAGATATTTTTGATTCTTACAAATATGTAGTATAAATGAAAGCTTAATATTAAAGTCTTTTCAGAACTAGAAAGTGAAAATATAGTATTCCTGTTATTAAATTTGATGCTTAAAAAAACCAGTAAAATAGAAAATTTTTGTGATAATTTTAGTTTTTTTCTAACTATTGTAATATTATATTAATCTCATTAACTTAAATATATATTTTCCCAAGAAAACCACTTACTTGAATTGCAGGCAGCATGGTCATCTATGCTGAAATGATATTGCTGCTCTGAAAATAAAACAAAACATTAATATGCAGACAATGGTAGCTTTCCTACTCCCCCAAATTACAAGGAATCTGCTTTATTCTCTTATCTGACTGAAAACCTAATACTTTTCTATTTGGAATAATTTGACCATAGGAGAAGGCAATCATTCTCTTAGTTTCTTACTTCATAAAAGTACTCCTCATTTGAAAGAGGAAAATCTGAAACACACTTTAATATGTAGTTTCTGGCACTAATATCAAAGTAATTCTTGAAGCATCTGACTAGTAAAATAAAACTAACAATAAAACTTAGCTTACATTAAAAGTGCTCCAGAATTTTCCCCTGTAAACACACTGTAAATATAATGTAAATACAAATATCACAACTGATACTGAAAGTCAAGTATCTCTCATCTGATCTTTACAAAGAGATAAGTTCATCTGAACTTTGTATAAATTCTCAGGTTTAACCATAAGCTTCTTCCACCAGATGACAAGGTAATAAAGAAAAATGTCACTTTTAACTATGAAACAATACTCAATGCCTTTCCTTAATAATTTTCCATAAGTTATTTTCTCCATGAGGTGCTAAAGACCAAAAAAAAAAAAAAGCAATTTGAACTCTAAAGGACTATTCTTGAAACATACAAGAAAAAAACCCCACAACTTTAAGTTAGATTAATACAATTCTTTAATGTATATTCAGAAGAAAGAAAGTGAAGAGTTTGAAAACACTCAAAATAATAGAATATATAAAACCTAGGATTTTAGATTGCTTATAGCAGCATAATATACTAGTCTATTTTTTATTGTAAACCACCATTAAAACATTCTAAGAAAAAATAGAAAATGGCTTATAAGGCTATCAATTTCCAAGGAAAAGTTACTTTCTCCCCTAAGTTATACCAAACATACCTCAGGTACAGTGCCAACTACACATCCCACTTTCCTCTCAGGAACATTTCTTCTAGTACCAAAGCTGAACTGGAGCTAAACCTAACTGAAAAGTCTGATGTTACACATCACGTTGTCTTCGCAAGAAGGCAAAGTACAGCAGAATGTCCTTGATGTCATTTTTCCTTCTCTCTACCCTAGCAAAAGGCCAAAGTACAATTGAGCATTACTAATGAGTTTGTTATGCTTCCCACGAGCTAACTCAGTGGGGAATACGTTTTCCTTTAGCATAAATAATCCTTTGTCCCCAACAAAGATCCACAGTAAGAAGCTTCCGAGACCATTTTTAAAAAATACAGCAAAGAAGCTGCTCCCATTAAAATAAGGAGTCCCACATAATCAGACAAGAGCTTGAACAGCTGGAACTGCCAACCCCAAACAAAAGAAGGCCTGAATTATAAGGCGTGTGCAAATCAAGAACAGTGACACAGTCACAAAGAAGCTATCACAAGAATGTTTAGTAGTTGCACTTTTTATGGGAAATTCAACAAAATTAGTTTTATGAAAGAAATGAAGAATTTGTGCACAACCTTCAATCACTGAACTTTAGCAGAGTCTATTTTATATATATCTATATATATCTATATATATCTATATATCTATATATATATATATATATATATATATCTCTTCCCCCACATCATTCTTATGTAATAGAAAGAACTACTTTAAAGATGACAAAATGATAACCATCTGGATTACCTTCAAAAAGAAGTTATTTAATAAATGGTACTCAGATAAGTTACAATATATCTTCATATGTGAAAAACTATCAGGTACACAAATATATGCTTTTATTGGAAAACTTTCATAAACTGATGAGATTGTATCAGTGAATCATCATTAACTCCTGAGTATTTACTGTGTTCCAGATCCTAATAGCCAGTTATTCCTACTTTCTAGTCATTCACTATTCCCTTTCCAAATCATTTTTGTCTCAAGCGTTGAATACCAAAAGCAGCTTCTTGTCTACAGTTAGCCCAGTCCCCAATCTGCATCACAATCCCAATTCTTGCTTCTTATTCAGTTTATTACCTGCTTTCCTCTTATCTATCTTTCCCTAAACGTCTCAGTCTCTACATTTTTTTTTTCCGCATAAACCAATTATACTGAATCAGCAACTCTTCATTTCTGGATCTGCATCTTGATTAGCAATTTATTGGCTTTTTTTTGGTTCCTGTTTTTGTCTGTCTTTTTGGAGAAGACTACTTTAATTCTGTGCCATCTTGAGGAATTCTCTTCCCTTGGATTTGGGGAAAAAAAAAAAAGAGCTCTCAAATGACCAAGTCCAAACTATTCGCTAACCCTGCTTTATTTAACAAGACAAACAGCTTATGCAGAGATCACAAGTGAATACTATACTTAATTGTTTAAATCTGGAGAAAATGTTAGAAGCACAGAGTGCACTTATCCACCTGAATCTTAAACAGAATTTGGGCCTAGCCCACTTAGAAACAGTTTCAGCCCTGAGGCCCTCAAGATTATTTATGGTAAGGCTCTTCATACCAGTCTGACTTCAGATCATGATGGGGAAAAAAATGTCAGCCCGTGGAGCTGCTCCTTTGTTCCACAGCTGTAGGCTCTGAAACTGAGTATATTTTAATTCCTCACTCACATTATAAAATATGGTGGGGAGAGCACAAGGTGGTATGTCTCAGTCCTGGTACAAATTGGGGGCCGATTTGGAAAAGAATGGCAAAAAAGCAAAGAAATAAAGTAAGTTTCCTCAGAAAAATAATAACATTAACTGCCACTGCAACACATATACATTCAGCACCCAGCCGACAGATTACTGCCAAGACACATAAGCTGCAGGGATATGATAAATGCCCAAGCTGGCGCAGTGGTTACTGCTGAGGAGGGGAGGGAGATGAGATTAGGATGGAATGCACAGAGGCCTTTCAACTGTACCAGTAAGATTTTAGTTCAAGATAAGCAGTGAGAACACAGGTATTATTATACTGGTCTGTACGCCCTTCTGTGTGTCAAAAAAACATTTCATCATTTTTAATGTTTCATTTAGAAAAATAGTTAAAGAAGATATCCTGATTTGTTCAGGGGAATAAAAAACAACTTTCTCAGCTTTAAAATTTTGAGTTAAATATTTCCTAATTGCCTAGAAGAAAAAATAGAAATGCTGTATCCATACCAAACATATTTCATATTTTTAAATGTATAGTAAAATAAATCACCATAAAGGCACCACTGGGGTAGTAGAAAGTAGCAGACCCATCTGCTTTGAGTTCCAGATGATCTTGGGATAGTTCACTTCTCTGAGCCTCCTGTGTTCTCATTTGTAAAATGGGATACCACCATCTCCCTTGTCTGCTTGTTGTAAAGATTAAATGAGGTGATATAAATAAAGTACCTGACACATAGCTAGTACTTAACAAATGAGTTGTTATGATAATACTATGATAGGACATAATTACAGTTCATTTAACATAATTCATCAAATTAAAAAGAGGTAAGAAAACAAAGCTAATACTGAGAAATCATTAAATGTAATTTGGAAAGCTTCTTTTACTAACATAAAAATAACTACGGTTATAAGTGAACATAAAAACTTTAAAATACCAATATCCATACTCAAATATGAATTTGTGACATAGAAGTCTCTTGCTAGAATAAGTCTTAAGGATTGCGTCACACACAGGCCCTTTGCTCCATTCAGGCTGTCCCCTCACCGTCCATTCTTATTGGTTTCACTCATTTCTGTGGCTCTATCACTGTTCAAGCTATATGTTTGTCCAAGCGGTGTCCACTCCTTCATTTATTAAACAATCATTTATTCACACCCTTTATTAAACTGGGCACCACAGGCAACAGACGCAGTGATGAACATAACAGACTTGACGCTCTCATGGAGCTACTACGTTCATTTGTGTAGGTAGTGAATACACAAGGTTAAACCATGGTAATTGTTTTGAAAGAAAAAACAGAGAGAGAGACAGCAGGGGCCTACTTTAAGACTTTGATTGAGTGATTTAGAAATGGTTTTGCTGTAGGAAAAACATGAACTTGAAGAATGGTGGGAATTAGGGAGAGAGACGGGGAAGAGTTCTATGCATAGAGAATAATTTTTGCAAAGACTCTGTACAGAGAGCAAGAGAGTTTGGCGCATTCCGAGAACTGAAAGAAGCCAGTATGGCTGAAGCGTGGATAGGGTTGGAAAGTCAGGCAGTAGCCCCACCACGTGACGCCATACTGAGGAAAGTAGATTTTATTCTAATTGCAGTGGGAAGCCATGGAAGAGTTTTAACCAAGGGAGAGACATAATGTATTTCATATTTTAACAGAGCTCCCTGAGGGGGAGAGAGAAACATGGGAGTGAAATAGTGATGGGTTTAACAGAGAAAGGGGGAAAAAAACAGAAGGAGAGGTGGGTAGAGATGTGGGAAAAAGAATTAGCGGAAACACTGAGAGAAGCAGAAGCATAGAGAGGTAGAAACAGTGAGAGCAAAGGAAACTGAGCACACAGGAAATGAGATGGAGAGCAGCCTGGAAGGGGAAGGGGAGGGGATCCACTGCAGCAGTTCAGTGACCAATGACGGTGACTGGGCAGGGATGCTGACAAAGTATCCACCGGAGAAAAGTGGATGGCTTTGACATCTATTTTGGAGTTAGAATCAAGACTTGATAATGGTTAGGGATGGAGGGTGAAGGCAAGGGAGGTAAGGGCAGAGTGAAGTGTCAGGAACAACTCCTGGGTTTCTGGTTTAAGCAGTTGAGCGAATGGATAGTGGCAGCGTTTACTGCGATGAAGATGATGGGAGTCTGAACAGACTGAAGCGGGGAACCCAGCAGAGACAGGGCAAAAGTGCTATGTTTTGGTCATGTCTAATTTGAGAAGCCTTTAAAGACATTCAAGCGGAAATGTCAGGTTGGCAGTTGGAAATGCTAATCTAGAGCTAAGAAGAAAGTTCAGGAGGAGATAGAAATTGCCAGCAATCCTTGGGAGATAAAACCACTAGAAAGAATGAGATCATCCGAGAAAGAAATGGAGAAAGCAGTGACAAGGATCTAGGAACAAGTCCTGGAAAAAAACAACATGTAGTCACGAGAGAAAGAGTCAGCAAAGGAGACAGAGTCCTCACCTCGACTAATCCAGGTTTACAACTCTTCTGATTTACCTCCTCCCAGGAGCCCTTCCTGATTGGCCTGAATTAATTCTGCCTATATCCGTAGCTCTTGAATTCACAGAGTATTTCTCCCAACTACCTGTCCTAACAGTGCTTTATACTATTTTTTCGTTGTTTCTGTACATTGCTTGACCAAGTATATTATAAGTTCCTGGATTGCTGTTGGAAGTAGTGTTGAGAGAAGTACTCAAGCTGAAAGTTTAGGAAACACTTCTGGTGGGACATATGTGAACATCTCTAGGAAAAACCAGGTAGGTGAAATGTGACAGCAAAGCTTGGAAATAGCCATACAGCAGACACGTGTCTGACAGGAGACTTTTTTTGGGTATTATTTATTACTTTTCACTTTTATTTATTATGTGACCCGATAAATAATTTTGCCTCTCACCGAACATGTCCAAGGTGAAATATGTGGAGTGGTTACTAGTCAAGGTACCAGCAGGTTAAATGAGCTGCCTGATATACCAGAGGAATCACTAAGAAAAAAATGACTAAAACTGGTGTATTTGGCAGAGGGTCCAAATGAACGGGACAGAACAGCTGTGCCAGTGCGTGAGGACTCTGGGAGCAATGCGCTATTCAGGAATTCATACGGCTGCCCTACTGGACAGGTACATTTTTATTACAGCCTTTAAATAAATTCCATTGTGGTAGATCACATAATGGTCCCCAAAGATGTCTATGTACTAAACCCCAAAACCTGTGAATATACTGCCTTCGTGGGCAAAATGGATCTTGCTGATTGAGTAAATTAAGGGCCTAAGGAGATGGGAGGTTATCCTGGTGAGCCCAATGTAATTACCAGAGTCCTTATAAGAGGGAGGCAGGGCTTCCCTGGTGGCCCAGTGGTTGAGAATCTGCCTGCCAATGCAGGGGACACGGGTTCGAGCCCTGGTCTGGGAAGATCCCACATGCCGCGGAGCAACTGGGTCCCCCCCCATGAGCCACAATTACTGAGCCTGCGCGTCTGGAGCCTGTGCTCCGCAACAAGAGAGGTCGCGATAATGAGAGGCCCGCGCACCGCGATGAAGAGTGGCCCCCGCTCGCCACAACTAGAGAAAGCCCTCGCACAGAAACGAAGACCCAACACAGCCATTAATTAATTAATTAATTAATTAATTAATTAATTAAGAGGGAGGCAGAAAGGTCACAGCCAGAGAAGGGGATGTGAGAAGAGAAGCAGAGAGAGAGAAAGAGATGTCATGACACAAGAGGCAGAGAAAGAGAGAGACTGGAGCTGTTACACTGCTGGCTTTGAGAGGAAGGAGCCAGGAAACGCAGGTGCCTGCTAGAGGCTGGAAAAGGGAAAGAAAAGAACTCCCCCCACCCCCACCCCAAACCCTTAAAATGAACGCAGCCCTACTAAGTCTTTTTCTTTTTTTTAGCTCATTTCAGAATTTTGACCTCCCAACTGTAAAATACATTTATGTTGTTTTAAACGACTAAGTTTGTGGTTATTTGTTCTAGCAGTAATAGGAAACTAATACACATCTTAAGCAAAGAAAGGAAGATATTCCCAAAGGGTCAAGACATTTGACCTCGAGAAAGCGATATGTATCCAAACATGGTTAGAAGACGTAGCAAGGCCAATGCATTGAAGCAACGAGTAAAGGGCACCAGTTGTATATAGTACACTTAAAAAAAAAAAAAGATGCAAAGTTTACAGGTAAAAGCCATTGTGAGTGCTGTGTGTGTGCTATCATCATCAACAATGACCCTGCCTTTGTACATCTGACATCATTCATTCACTCATTCATTTAAATATTTACAAAGGCTCCTAGCGTTTACTGTCTCAGGGAACAGCACGCACACTCACCAAGTTCCAGGTCATGCGGACTCCTTCCTCTCTCACAGCTCTGCCCCAGGCTCCTACCCTACCTCAGCCAAAACAATCAATGGCCATATCTCGTTGTTTCTACCTTTACATTTTCTCTTCAATACCTATGGCCACTCCTTTAGTTCAAGCCACCACCATCCTTTTCCAGGTTTACTGAAACAGCCTCCAACCAGTCGCCCTCTCTCTACCCTCTCATGCCTCCAACCTGTTCTTCATGTACTGCAGCCAGAGTGAGCCTTCACAAACTCCCATCTAAGGATGTTACTACTTCCCTGCTTAAAACCCTTAATGGCTCTCCACTGCCTTCAGGATAAAGCCTAAACTCCTTAAGGAAGCCATCAAAGCCTTATAGGATCCCCTCGGCCTCACCTCTGACCCTTACACTCCAGCCATGTTGAACTTCTTTTGGCCCGTGGAGCACACTGCTTCCTCACCTCTGTGATCCGTCTCCATGGAACGCTCCCCTTCCTCCTCTCTTTCAGACTCACTCCTGCCTGCCCTTCAGATTCAACTGCTCTAAAAAGCCTCCCTGAACCTCCTCCTCTGTTTAGGTTGTGTAGCAATATAGGCTTCTATTTTGCTGTACTCTACACTTAAAAAAAAATAAGATTCGTAAGGGGGTAACCTTCTCCATCTCTTCCACTTGTATGCAGAACTCAGTGTTAAATTTAGCTCTGGAATTACTCCTAAACAATAAGTGTTGTATTTATTACTAAAGGAAATATGAAACAATAATGAAATAAATCTGTGGTATATTCCTTAAAGGTAAAGGTAGCTTCCAAAGCAGATGAAGATTTTTAAGAGAAAGAAATAAAATTCTTACTATGTAATAAAACATCACACGTTATCTGCAAAATATAAAGGCTCTTCATTTGTTGGGAGTCTTTACTTTTTTATTTGAAAATTTCCTTTTGCACTGTTTGGCAGAGATCCAACCTGAATAATTTAATTTTGTATTAGACAGAATTATTAGTTTGTCATAAAATTTTGTGGGATACAAAAATTTTTTTAAAAACTTAAAATCTGTTTGCCTTTATATATGATAGACTAAAAGACTCTGGAAAACATACATATACAGTAACATAAAGAAATGTAAAAACAACATTAAGTGTCTATTAACAGGAAACCTCTAAAATAACTTACAGGACATTCATTCAGTGGATTCATTCAGCTTCTTAAAAGAATAAGAGCTATATGTACTGATATGAAAAGATGTCTATTATATCTCATGCAACCAAAAGCAATCTGCAGTGCAGTATTTAAGTATGTTACTGGGATCACAGTGTTTTCTAAACTCTCTGTGTGTGTGTGTGTGTGTGTGTGTGTGTGTGTGTGAAAAAGAAAAACTCCTGAACAAAGTTAAATAATTTTTTTCAAGAGCCAATTTTATTTTTGGGATCAAAAATATTAACAAGTCATCCATCAAGGGAAAACAAAAGTCATAATGTTTAAAATTCCATATAAAGTGAGTCCTTCACCATAGCTTATACTTTCTTACAAAAAAGTTTGTTTTGTGAGAGCAGGCAGAAGTCTCTATCAGCACTTCAGCAATGGTTTTAATACTGTAAATCCCCATGACACTTTCAGCAGCAAAAACAAAACTGCATTTAATGTCTCTGCTACATTTCATACATTCTAGGTCTTTGTACATTAGTAATTCACTTATGAAATACATGGCAACATTCTGTTAAAACCACCTACTCTGTAACAACGTAATAACATGAGAAAACTTTATGAGTTTTTAGAAGGAGAAACACTAAAGAGATACAATTATAATTATTGCCTGCATCAAATAAACATTACTTCTTAGGCACTTCTCTATGGCAGTTACATTTCAACTAAAATAGGGAAATTCAAAGTGAGACAACAGACTGACAGCCTCAAGTTTCCTAGTCTCTCAAATTCTATGTACACTGCATGGTTCATTAAGGATGTAAAGGTATATCTGATATCAAAGTATAGGAAGCAACAAATAATAGGAAGAAAGTAAAACACACATACATAGACATACATAGACATACATACACAGCCATGTTACTGTAAGAAAGCAAAACATAACAATACACATTAACCTTAATCTCCTACTTTCCTCATCAACAGCCAGATTGAAAAAACTTTTTGAAATAACTGAACTTTCATTCTTATCTCCAAACTTAAATTGAGATTGACAGGAAAGAAAAAAAAAGTGCTGCTTAGTAAAAAGTACAGTAAATGAGCAAAAGTTAAATGGGAAAATATAAATTAGGAAACATTACTTCTGAACTGACCAATCATCCAAACATCACTGGACTCATTTAGTTTTTTAATATAATAGCAGGTATACTGTTGACATTATTCCCTTATCACACACTTTGATTTACCATCACAAGTTACTTCTCACTATTTTTTAATGAAGTATTCAAAATAAACTGATACCCACAGCAGAAATGAACCTGGGCCATACAAACAACTCTGCAGAGAAGTTGCTTATAGCTGGGAATATAAATGCAAGAGTAGTGTGATTAAAAAAAAAAAAAGAGAGGCTGGACACTGGAGACAGTCTAGACTGAATTCTGGGTGGACCTTAATAGCTTAATTCCTTTCTCTGAGCTTCAGTTTAATCTATAACATGGAGAAAACACCAAGGACACTGCAGGATTATTAAGAGGTTTAACAATAATATAAGTAAAGCACCTAGAACAGTACCTGACACATTCTAGGTAATAATGCGTTTGATAAACAGTAGTGAGTGCTTAGTATGTGCCAGAAATAACTTTAAGTGCTTTACATGGACTAACTTAATCAATGAATGATAACTACCATGACCTCTGGCACTGCCTTCACCTTCTGCTCCTCTCTGCCCTTTGGGGATAGCTTGAAACTTTTAATCCAAATTAAACAGCATAGAAATAATACAAGCTATGTGTCAGGCACTGTACTATGGATTATTTATTTCACTTGATCTTCACAACGACCTTCACATCAATAAGGCAGGAACTATTTATTATTAACCTTCGTTTGCACAGTATGAAATTTAGACTTAGAAAGATTAAGTAACTTGCCTAAGGTCACACACATAGTAAAGTGTGACTTCAGAGCCCCCGTGTTTAGAAACTCTGCTACATTAAAAAGAAATATTACCTATAATTCATTAATATCAAAATAGCAGAGACACCCACTATTCAAAATCTGTTGGTTTTTAATGAGTTTTTGAAACAGATGAGCCAGACAGGCAACATGTATCAGGATTCTACACCAGACGGCTATCACAAGTTTCCACTTTTTCATTCAAATCCATTCCAATCTCCTCCCAAAGGGAATCTGAGGTGGTGAGAACTCCAATTCCTAATTATTTAAGTCCCAAGTGAGGTAATCAGACAGCAGTTCACAAACTGCTTATCTTCTGAGAGAGTAGGTATTAGCACTCTCCACACAAACGAAGCAAAACCCAAACTCTGACCTAGACTGGGCCTGGAAAAAAAAAATCTCTTCACTTAATAACGACTCAACTTCACCAGACGTACCACAAAGCGCTCTAAATCCGTAAGACTCAATCCCGTGGTTCGAAAAGATTAGTTAGGAACCAGGAGTGACTGCATGGTCAAGCACTCCCTCCAAAACTTTCCTCCGACTTCCAAGGCAACCTACAAACCTCCCCGCAACGCAGCCTTTCAAACCGAGACGTGTGGGTGGGGAAAGCATAGAGCACAGCCTCCAGTTATTCGGCGACACGGGCCTTGCAACGACTGGAGGGAACAAATAGGGAAGAAACTGTAAACTCTGCCAGAGTGCAAAATGACTATGCGTCATTCTCCTTCCAAGGTCAGTGACTTCACCACTTCTTCCTGAGGGAGACACTAAGGAATCAAGTGACCCTATATGTGCTAGGTGCTTGGAAATGAAGGTGCCCCTGGAGAGCCTAAACTAGCTTCAGGCTCTGATCCCTCCTTGGATTCTAAAGCAGAGCGGCAGCGGGTCGCTACCTCTCCCCTAACCTAGCACACCCACACCTGCCGTCCCCCGCCCCAGCACACCTGTGGCCCCTCGCACCGCACCCGGGTGGGCATGGGAAGGCAGGCATAACTTCACCTTGACGGCCCCGGGGACCAATCAGAGCACGAGACTCCCGCAGCGGGCCAATCGCACAGCGTCTTGGATCCCGCAGCTCGGGGCCCAACCGAACCACCGCTTCCCCTCCGCGGAGCGCTGGGGGCTCTTCGAGCGCACGCTGAGGCGCGGCAGCCCCGAGAAGGCAAGTAAGAGTTCGCGAGGAAAGAGAAGGCAAACAGAGAAGTACTCACCCGCCCAGGCATAGGAGGGTCACTGCTCCCTGTGGGGCGACATCGCGCTCAATCTTTGCCTGGCCGGCACGCCCCTGCCCAACCGCCGCCGCCGCCGCCGCCGCCGCCGCCTCTGCCTCGAGCTTCGCAGCAGTTCGCCGCCGCCTGTTTCGAAGGAACCAATCAGAAGGCGGAGAGGGGGCGTGGCTGGAGGCCCCGCCCCCAGGCCGCCGTTGGGCAGGAGACCCGTTCGCCTCTCGGTCGAGGGTCGCTTCGCCTTCCTTCGCCTGGCGTCTCACAACTCGGGGGGGCCAAGCTCCTCTTCTCACAGAAAATGGCTTGGTCACAGAGTACGTCGTCTCATCTGGCCCCTGAGCGACAGCAACAAACCCTTTTCGTCCCGATTAGCAGGAGAGGTGAATCAACTTCTCCAAGCATCCCGGAATAGTGCGCGGTAGAGTTGCTCTGAGTTTTATCCTGTTCTGTTAAGAGCCCCTCCCAATTCTAAATCCACCCGCTATCTGGCTGTACTGAGGACGCCACGGTTTCCGGATACAAACTGTCACCTTGCAGGAATGGGAGTCCTGTGAGGGGTGTGGGGAGGGGGATGGAGAGAAATCCTGTAGCTCCAGGCCACAACTGAAAGCGGAAAGAGGATGTTGGCTTTTCCTTGAGGAAACACCGGAGCAGGGCCTGGGGGAGGGGAGGAGAAGGAGTAACCTCAACGCAAAGAGAGCTGCTTACTAGCTCCCAGAGTTGAAGTATGGAGACTGGTCTTGAATGTAACAAGAGGTAGGTCTGTGATCACTAATTGTGGCTTATTATGGGGGCAAAACCGGTGCCGAAAGCCTGGAAGGCCAGGCCTTTCCCCTCTTCTTAGTTTTATTTTGTCACATCATGTTGCCTCTCTGGGCCTCAGTTTCCCATCTGTAAAGAGTGGAATTGCCTGGAATGATGTTCCCCAGCATTTATTCCTTCATTCACCCATCAAAAACAATGAGGAGGTACTGTTGCTCGCTGAAGAGACTAAAGTGAAGACGACAGCCCCTGCCTTCACGTGCCCAGCAGCGTGGTAAAGACTCAGTGGAAACCAGTGGAAGTCTGCGAAAAGAGGGAACACCTAACAGTCTTGGAGGGTGATGGTCAGAGGTTTGAAAGGACTTGAATTTTGAAGGACGAATAAGAATCTGTCAAGAGAGAGTATAATTTGGAGTAAGGAGTGCTTTCTAGGCAGAGAGAACAACAAGCTTCCAGGGATGTGAGAGCAGTTGTTCTGGGAATAGTAGTTCTGAATGATTAAAGTTTGGGGATTCGGAGGTAGATCAGGCTGGAGGAGTAAGCACAGATGAAAACCCTCATAGGTACTGAGGAATTTAGATTCTGTCTTGCAGGCAATTGTGATTGATTTGTGTTTCAGGAAAAGAAAAAAAATTCATTTTTGAGGATTTTTGAAGAAAGGAGTAAGACTGGCAGCAATTCTAAAAATGAAAAGATGATAATTACATAAACTAGCTGAGAAGGGAGGGTGAGAAAGAGGGTCTGGAGATATTCAAGAGGCTGATTTATCTGGACTTGGTATCATGTGACGGCGATGCCGCTCTAAGGAACACAGGGAAAACAACTGTGGGGGAAGAATAATGCATTTTGGTGTGGGGTTGTGTTCACTTTGAAATGTGAAAGGAACGTGCAGGTTGAGGTGTTCAGAAGATGGTTGGAAAGTTAGGTCTGAAGCTGGTTAAATTAGTTTGTGAAAGAGATACAGATTTGAGAAGTCAATTCAATAAATACTGTTAAGCACTTTCTCTGCACCAGACTCCATCCTAAGCACTGGGGTCCTGCTCTCACAGAGCTTACCTTCTGGGTTAAGCAGGTGAAGATGGTCATCCAAAAGTTGACATTTAAGTGGTCATTGAACCTGATGCCCAAGAGTGGTTGCTCCATTTTTTTACTGATGTCTATCCCAGAACCCTTTGCTGCCCATGACTGCTATAGATTCATTTTCACAGGACCTGTTGTTCAAATCAACCTATGTTTTATAGTGTTTCTATTTAAAACTAAAGGGCAGGACTTCCCTGGTGGCGCAGTGGTTAAGAATCCGCCTGCCAATGCAGGGGACATGGGTTCGAGCCCTGGTCCGGGAAGATCCCACATGCTGCGGAGCCAGTAAGCCCACGTGCCACAACTACTGAGCCCGCACGCCTAGAGCCCGTGCTCCGCAACAAGAGAAGCCACCACAATGAGAAGCCCATGCACCGCAATGAAGAGTAGCCCCCGCTCACCGCAACTAGAGAAAGCCCGCACAGCAACAAAGACCCAACGCAGCCAAAAATTATAAAAACAAAAAAAACTAAAGGGCAATTTTCCATACCATTTCATTTAGCCAAATTTCAAGTGGAGTTCTGGTTTTAAATTGGATTTGTTGAGCCCTAATATCAAAATATGTACACTTCTCTACAGAACCCTAAAAATAAGTAAATTGTGTCACCCAGATCTTGTTTGATGAGCCAGTAGTTAACATTTCTTTTATTTTTTCTTACATGCATACTATGTAACTAAACATTTGAATACCACTTATTAAAAATGGAAACTATGCTATTTGAAGTATGTACACATTCTCATTCAAATACACACACACACACACCACTTGATATTTCTCTAAGCCATTTGCTGAAACTTTGGCAGCAGGGTATTTTTATGGTTGCTTTCTTTTTATTTTCATTGTCTGTTTGGTTTGTCTTGGTAACTCCTCTACCTTATAAAGATACAGGACGTTGTGATGGAAAGTGAATCCAAGTCAGGAAATCTGTGCAAATCACATCTCTTCTCTAAGCCCATCTTCCTCACTGGTTAAATGTGGGGATTGGGTAAGGAGTTCCCTTCTAGATTCTTTGATTCTTGTTGCTTTTCCCTTATGTGTGAAAAAGAGAAAAGTTCCCCTTGTTGCTCCCTCAGCCTCACTTTTACATGAATTCCCAGTTAGTACCCTGCCCCCTAAGCACACTCACCATCTTACCTACCTTGATTTTAACACTGCAATTAGTAATTGAGGGTTTCACCTAATGAGCTGCAATCTACTTTCATGTGTACATTTTCTAATTGGTGGTTAGGTTAATAGCAATGTTTTAGATGTTCTCACTTGAAATTGGCATGGTTGTAACATGCAAAGCAAGACTCACCAGTTTGTTTCCATCAGATAATAAACTATTTTAGTTCTGACTTTCCTGAGATTGTGATTATGTGCCCGCTTTAAGAAAGCACCATGTGTGGAGATCAAATTTTTCAAGTTATTACATTAGGGATATTCGTTCATCTGACTAAACATCTCTGCAGAATACAGAAGAGTCTCTTATATAACCTTTGAATATTGAAATATGATTTTTTTTCCCCACAGCTCTTCAAGAATGCTCTATTTCTTGAAGTTTACTGTAGTTGTTGGAGAATTTTTTTTCCTTTGATTGGTTTATTAGTTGTTTTTTCTGCATTTTATAGTTTCTGCTGTTGTTTTTAATGTTTTGACATTATTTACTATCAATATATGGATTGTGCCTTGTATGAACTGCTGGATGAAATTTTGGGACAATAGAGATCTTGATTCATTCACAATTAAACTACTCATTCAGCAGATGATCTGAGAGCCAACTACATTAAAAACAAGACTAAGTTCTATTATAAAGGAATGTTATTGATTTACATTAACAAATATCCGTAAGTAATTCAATGATATAAAATTGTATGATAACCACAGTTGTGATTAATACTAAAATATTATATCTATATAGTGAGTTGAATAGTGTTCCCTCCAAGATTCGTGTCCACCTGGAACCTCAGAATGTGCCCTTATTTGGAAATAAGATCTTTGCAGATGATTCCCTCTTCAGATTTGTTAATTTGCTAGTATGGCTCACAGAACTCAGGAAAGCAGTTCACTTACCATTACCAGTTTATTATAAAGGTTACATCTCAGGAACAGTCAAATGGAAGAGACATAGGGCATAGGGAGGAGGGCGTGGAGCTTCCATGCTCTGGCACATCACCCTCCTAGTACCTCGGTGTGTTCACCAACCCAGAAGCTCTCCAAATCTCATCATTTAGGGTTTTTTTTTTTAAATTGGAAGTTCCATTACACAGACATGAATGATTAAATCATCGGCCATTGCTAATTGACCTCGATCTCTGGGTTCCTCTCCCCTCTCTGGAGGTTAGGAATGGGACTGAGAGTTCTAACCCTCTAATCACATGGTTGGTTCCTCTGGCAGCCATCCCCCATCCTGAAGCATCTAGGGGCCCACCAAGAGTCACTTTTTTTTTTTTTTTTTGGCCACGCTAAGTGGCATGTGTTATCTTAGTTCCCCAACCAGGGATCAAACCCATGCCCCCTGCAGTGGAAACGCAGAGCCCTAACCACTGGACCACCAGGGAATTCCCAAGAGTCACCTTATTAGCGTAAACTCAGGTATGGTTGAAAGGGTCTTGTTAGGAATAATGAAAGATGCTCCTATTGCTCAGGAAATGCCAAGCGTTTTAGAAGCTCTCTGTCAGAAACGGGCCAAAGACCAAATATATATTTCTCATTATATCACAATTCATTTTCCACATAAGAAGCATTATTACTTGCTATTATAAGGTCTTAACCACTTGCATAAATCCAGACCTACAGGATTAATTCCTAGCTCTGTCTACAGTGCCCCCTTAGTCCCAGCTCATTTCCCACCACCTTCCCCACAGATGCCTTATGATCTGGAAACCCCAAACTACACTCAGTTCCCCAAACTGGACCTACTCCCTCAGGCATTCAGAAATTTACTTCTCTGTCTTAAATGTCCTTTCCTTACCACCCTCTTCCCTGGTGGGTCTGCAATTTCCCATTTGCTCTTCATTCATCAGCTAAATCCCTTTAGCGGGTGGGTACTGAGATCTTCATTTTGCAGTGGTGAAACTGTGGCTTACAAAGGTACTGTGCACCCTCACTCTCTTGCCCAGATTACTTGTGGTCTTTTAACATCTGCACAACTCCCTTTTCTCCCTTCTTTTGCTCCTGCCACCCCTTTCACCTTGAATCCCCTCCCCTCTTACCCTGACCCATGGAGTCCTGACTATCCTTCCAAGCCCAGGGGAAATGCCACCTCCTCCTTGAGATTTTCTCAGGTGAGCCCACAGCACTTTGCTCTTCTTTGTAAGCCCCTCCAGGCAGTTACTGTGTCTTAATCATCTTTGTATCTCCTATGGAAATTAGCAACAATATCTTACTTAGTGGGGACTCAAGTCTTTTTTGTTGTAGCAAATGGAATCCAACTAATGTTAGCCCCAACTCACTCCCTTTTCTACTGACTAGCCATTTTTAGGACTTCAGGGTTGCCCTAATATTTTAATATGAAAACCTCTTTGCTTGCTAAGCAAGCTCCATTTTGGCTGATTTCAGGAGAAAGGGACATATAAGCCCATTACTTATAGGTGTTTTATTGTATTCACCAAAGGATAATGGGGAGAAGAATGCAACAGTATAACAATGAAGGAAGGAAATGAACTAATTCCTGCCTTGGGGGAAGTATACAACAGCTGTGCACCCAGCGGAAGGAGTGTTTTCCAAAAACAAAACAAACAAACAAAAAATGATTAATTATATGCACTAAAGCCAATAGTGAGCACTTGTAAGAGACTAAATGGAATGTCCCATCACTGGAGTTATCTGCGTACTCTGAATTTGTAAATGCTGCCTCAAGACCCTAACTAAGGAAAGAGATTGCTTGAGGGAATGTTTTATGTGAGGATAATTAACTTTTCTGTATGCTATTCTCTTTGAACTTCAAAGAATATGAAATGATCAGGGGGCTATGGAAAATGAATGAATATTCACCAGGGCTTCCAGGGATAAGAAAAGCACAATTTATGTATTAAGAATTTACCTTTGTGGAAATTACCCCCTCAGATTCAATAGGATGCCATTCATCATTTAAAGAAATAAGTTGTATATTTTTCAAATTTTGTTCCCAAAGAAAAGCCTGTTGCCATTATGTTCAGTTTATTGCCCAAATTTAACACAACCTTTTAATAAAATATATGCAGTAAGGTAAGATGAAGAGCAAGATGAGATTTTCCCTATTTCAACAGATAGACTTGAAGTAATGATTAATTTAATTAGGCAAACAGGGCATACCAATTTGAATGAAAGATTCCCTGAAGCCTTGTAGAATACAATGTAGAGAAAGTATTTCAACCTAGCCCCACATGTACAATTGTGGAGGTTATATAACTACCACATAAATATTGATGAGAATTCTTGCATAAAACCAGGTACAAATGAAATAAAGGAAAGTTATATACAGGATTTATATTATGAGGAAAATGAAGAGCTAGACCCTGCCCCTGAAATGCCCATCACTGCACATCCCAGATTTCACAGAGAAGCGGGGTAAACTTGTGGTCATTCACTCTCCATGACATAAGCATCTCTGCATGGTGATGGTTGAATGTCCGCAACTCAGTCAGGCGACCCAGAAGACAGGCAAAATGTTGAGGATTTTCAGGCTGATGAATCTTACACAACTTTTGTAGTACATCAAGCAGTGGTTCCTGAAGCTTCTCTACTGCCTCTCTGTCCTTTATGTATTGTCTGTCTGTTTAGAAGTTTAAAATAAAATGACAAAAAAGTAGAAAAGTAATAATTTGGCATAATTACAGTAATGTTAACGTTTTTGAAGTGTAAGTTATAAATGTACACTTAAAATGTACAAATTAAGTGTTCAAATTGATGAATTTTTACACACACGTATTTAGACTCGTGTAATCACAACTAGATCAAGCTATAAGACCTTTACTGCCCCCCAGAGGCCTCCCTAAATTCTCCTTCCAATCAATGTGTACCAGAAAGACTCCATACTGAATCTATTCCTTTAGCTCTAACCCTTGTGCTGTGTTGCTTGTGCTTAGTCATGCTGGCTCTGTGCCTTTTGTGAAAGAATGTTGCCTAGAGCCTGAAATATATAAGATATCCCATTCTCAAGGTTCTGACCTTTAAAGGTATAACACTTTTCCATTCATATAGAGATAAAAAGTTGCAGAACAGAGAATAACATTTATCTTGTTGGAGGTTTATGGGAACATTGTGACCAGACCCACTGGACAGCTGCAAGAACAAAGGATTTCAGCATCAAGAAGTTTGCAGCAACCAGCCATACCCTCTCCCCTTTTAGTATAAAAGAAGCCTGAATTCTAACTTGGGTGAGATGGTTCTTTGGGACACTAGTCCACCATCTTCTTACTGGCTTTCCAAATAAAGTTGCTATTCCTTGTCCCAACACCTCGTCTCTTGATTTATTGGCCCATCATTCAGGGAGCAGTACGAGGTTGGAGAAGGTAATAAACACACTCAAGGTAAACTCTATGATGGGCATAAGTATCATTTCTGGTGGGTATATTCTGGAATTGCTGGGTTATAGGGTATTAACGTGTGTAACTTTAGTATGTACCGCTGAAAAGTTTTTCTTTTTTAAATTATAATTTCTTATGGTAAAACAAACTAACAACTAGTTTCTGCCTCAGTATCGTGTATAAAAGTGGTTTAAGGCTATCGTTGTAATTAAGCTTTACAAATCATGAACATGGCATCACTTACTCCCAAATAATTAATCAAAAATATAGACAAATTTTATGTACAAAGGTATTCATTTCAACATTGTTTAAAACAACAGCAACAACAAATCTGGAAACATCCTGAATATCAAAACATGGTAACAACTGAGTAAATGACTGTACATCATACAATAGAATATGATGTACATATTACAACAAACTTTTACCAATATAATTATTTAATGACATGGGAAAAGTACACTTAAAGACAGTATGTTCTTTATTATGTTAAAAGTATATAATTTATGTCCTTGCTCAAACTTCAACCCCTTAAAAAAGCCTTCCCTGACCACTGATTATAACAGCATTTTGCTGCCACTTTCTTTCCTTATACCCACATCTTTATATTTTTTGTAGTATTACCACCTCCTGAAAATTAGTTGTATTCATTTCTTTATTTACTGTCTTTCTCACCCTACTAGTATGTAAGCTCCATGTAGCTGTATCCTGCCTGTTTCTTTGCTGCTATATCCCACAATGTCTAGAAACATGTTTAGTGCATATAAGGTGTTCAAAATGAAATTACTGAATGAATGAGTATGATGTTTAGAAAAAGGCTGAGAACAACTACACTGAAATGTTAACAATGGTTCAATTTGACTGGTGGAATTATATGCCATTTTACTTTCTCTTTATGTTTTTTATCCAAGATTTTCTTTAATATTACTACTATACTTGAGGGGAAAACCAACAAATGGCATAAAAATAAAAATGTAACATTGAAATTACCTGGAGAGAGAATAACAATTGCCGTAAGCAGAGCATACTCTTCTTGAGTCATTTTCAATTCTGCAACACTTTTATAAAAACTAAACATAGGCGTTATATATTCATCAGAAATACCTATGGGGGAAAGTTGAAAAATTGCAGAGGCATAGTAAAATTTTTGAATGACTGAAAAGTGTAAAATTACAAACATATATATATACATACATGTTAATATTTATACCCATATGTAGACATTTGATAAACGTCCCAGCCACATTTAAATAATGACTATATATTAAACGTCCCAGCCAAAGGTGAGGCATTGCAAAGAAGATCAGTTAAAATCCTCAAAATATAACCTAATCAGCGATTTGTATGTCTTTGATTTTGGCAGTGCCTTTGTTTTAGTCACTACTGTGTAACAATAAATGATAATGTTCTCGAATTGCCAAAAGAATCTCTGAACTTCACCATGTTCTAGATGGGCTTTAGTTAATCTTTTTAACATTACTATCTATAATCAAGACATAGACAGCATGTTAACCAACAAAAATTTATTGTTCTTCAGTCCAGAAATATAAACTCTACTTAATACATTGGCTAGAATTCTTATCAGAGTTCTGATCTCTCTCTGAAGTACCAAACCTGTTTATCCATTGCCTATTAGGCAATGGTACTTGGCCCTTCTCTTCAAACTTGGTGTGTCCAAAATCAAAGACACCATGTATAGAACTAAATTCCCCATCTTCCTCCAAATCCACTCCTTTCCTGATGTTCCCATTTTCAGTGATTGGTATCCTCACCCATCCAATTGTCACCACCTGACAACCAAGATTCAGCCTTCCTCTAACTCAGTCCAGTGCCTGGATTGAGTCAAGTCCTGCGTATTTGACCAGCTAACTCTCACTTGGTGCTCCCTCCCCTCTTCACTGCATCTGGTTGACCTAGTTTAAGTCTTCCTTTCTTTTCATCTGGATTACTCCAGTTGCCTCCTTACTGGTCTTCCTGTCTTCAGTGTGGTCCTCTTTAATCCATTCCAGAATCACCTTTCTAAAATTCAAACCACACCCTGTCTCCCCAATTCTTACAAACCTTCAAAAACTCTCCATGGCTTTTGGCATAAATGTTCTTCCTTTTTACATAGGAAACTCCTGGACCCATCCCCTGCCTCTCCCACCACCCAATACTCACCCACATGATAGCGATAGGAGTTCACATTTACTGAGTACTCATTATGTACTAGGCACTGTTCTAAGCACTTCTTATGCTAGAACTCATTTAATCTTTCTAACACCCCATGAGATAGGTACAGAGAGGTTATGTAACTTGACCAAAGACACACAGCTGGTGAGAAGTGGAACCAGGATTCAAACCAAAGCTAGTAGGCTCCAGAGTCCTGGCTCTTAGTTGTGACTAAGGGGTACTATCTTTCTATCACACAGCCTATACTCCAGACATGTTCAGGCACTTGGAGTTCCCTAAACAATTCTATTGCCCAGTTTTGTACATGTTCTCTCTACTTGGAATATCTTCCTTCTCCTTTATAACTTACTCCTCTTCATAATTTAAGATTCCTTTGTGCCACTTCCCCCAATCATTCAACACCTATTAGTTTGGTGCCTGTTCTGTGCATGGCTCCACTCCAGAAAAGCTTTGACTGGGGAATTGTGCAGACAGAAAAAAAAAGAAAAAAAAAAAAGGTGTGTTGTGACTTATGGATGAATTAAGATGAGAATGAGTTTCCCAGAATTGGTCCACACTAGAATAGACTACTCTATTCCATCCCAAGCCCGACCTAAAAGCCTTAGAGCTTCAGTTGAAACACACCAGAATAAAGTTGGATTCCAGATGCTAAAGAGTATAATTATCATCTAATATTATACTTCACAGAATCAGAAAGCCTGAATCCTCACCTTTAGATGAATCTAAAGAATCTTCTCAAACAGAATCCTTGGCCTTTCTCTCTTTAGTCAAAGTAGCACACTTTCTTCTCCTTTGACATTTAATCGACCCCAGTTGGCTCTCTTAACGACAGTGTCTTTGTTGAGCAACTTGGGGATGACACCATGTGGAAGACTGCCCTCTATCCAGCTGTTACAGACTGAACTGAATACCCACGACCAAACGAGATACAACTTAAAATGCAGAGGGTTGGAGTGTGTGAGGCTGGGACTACTAGTCCTGGTTGCCAACAAACATAGTGGTTAAGAGGTAGTAAGCCTGAGTTTAAAAGCTGACCTATGACTTGATCTTGGGCACATTACCTAAACTCTTTAAGCCTCAGTTCCCTCATCTGTGAAATGTGAGTTATATCAATAGTATTATATGAGATAATATATGTAGAGTTCTTAGCACCATGCCTGGCTCATAGTAAACCCTCAATAAATGTTAGAGCAAATAATCATAAAAAGAACTATTAATGTTGTTATTCAGGAGAATTGGGTCAACACATTAGTTCCATCTTAACCTTCGATTAAGCTCATGTACTTCTGTGTTTACAAAGCTACATTTTTGTTTTTGTTTGGCTTTTGCATTCTGCAGTTTGCTAGGGATGAATACAAATTGGCTGATCAGTGATTTGCCTCAGTATTTTTCTCTAGGTATTAAAGCTAAGCTGAGATCTGTATTTGTTAATAAAGGTATTCTTTTTCATCTTCAAAAAATGGCAGTCTTCAATAGTTGGGTATTACACCCGTTAATTGTGGTTACCTAAAATAATAATTCACGACTGTGTCATTATTTTAAATAGTATATAAGGGTTTGGAGATAAGATTAAAGGCAACAGATTTGAAAATATTTATGAAATCATCTTTGACTACCTAATTTTCTATTTTATTTGTTTTTCTAAATCCTCTCTCACCCTCCAAAGATGATACCTCCATTAGCTATCTAATTGCAATTGATAATTTTTGGGGAAAAAAAAACAGGTTAAAATGTTTATTACAACTGTTTGTCTTGTGCACATTGTAAAGAACAACAGTGAATATAGAGAAAATGTAGAAAATAAATAATAGAAGAGTTAAAAAAAATTATTTTCCTACAGGATAGATAAAATATAAACCTGCTTTTGGAATTAGAGTCAATAATCAGAATTAATCACACCAACATAAACAAAGTGGTGTTTTAAGTGTTTATGAGCCAGCAATTTCTAACCTAAGAAATGTAACAATAGCATCGTCCTGAAGGGGCAGTCTTTTCCTGTTTTCCTGTTTACTCCTCCTTTCTGAAACTTACTCTTAAGTCCAATTAGTTGATTTTTGGTCGCAAGAGGGGGCTATTTTCAAACTTAATCACAAAGACTACCATGGAAATGTTCAGTTGTAAAAAACCATTGTTTCTGCTTCTCTGTTTCTTGTTTGCCTTAAAAAAAAAAAGAGGTCTGTGATTGATAAATTAATTGTCCAGTGATAAGAAATATTCTCTGAGAGAATAACCATGTGATAGAATTAACACTATGCTCTTTTAAGTTATTTTAATTGGGGACAAAAATAAAGCCAAGGTGTGTATGTGTGTGTATTATACACAAGTGCACATATACAAGGCATCCTTGCTTGGCTAGGACACCCTACCCATGTTTCAGGGCCAAGTTCAAATTTTGCTTTCTCTGTGGAGCTTTACCTGTCACGGTGAAGCAGAATTAGTTGCTCCCTTCTCTATGTTCAATTCTATTGCACCTCTCACAATTCATATCTCTCCCTCCCATTAGACTGTGAAATACCACATCCAGTTTATGAGAGCAGGAGTCAACTGCGGTATTCCCAATGCCTGGCAGACTGCCTGACCAATAAAGATGTTTCTTATTCCTCTCTGTATCCTTAGTAACTATCGTCCTGCTGGAGACAGAGTAGGAGATTAATAAATGCTTGTTAAATTAGGCAATGTTATGTTTTGTTTGTTCCCAGCAATGAAGGTTACATAGCTGTGAGATGTGCTAGGGGAAAGGATGCCATTCAGACAATGGAAACATTCTCTTGGTGCTAAGAGATTGGACCTTGGCCTCTGTTTCAATTGCTAACCTCCACTCAGTGAGTCATTTGTACCATACTGTTGGCCTTGAGTAAAAAGCTGCCATCACAGTAGCAATTCAAAAAATAACTGCTTTCAATGTAAAATATTTAGGATATTTAATAAATAACATACTTTCCAGTAGTCCTACTGGCTCAAATTTATCTTAGGATAATGATGCTTAAGAGTTGCCAGGATTTGGACTGTCAAGTTCCAGATTCATCTCAACGAAATTCACCAATTTTTGTGTGCCTCATCTGTGCCAGGCACTGTGATGGTGCTGGGAAAAGTCCTCAAACAGTTTACAGATTAATGGAGAAGGCAGATACATAAATAAATACATAATGTCCTAAACTGGTCAAGTACAGAAGGCTTGGGGAATACTGCTGAGGGGCAATGGAAATACTGACGCTTTTATTACTTTAATAATCTCTTTTACTTTGAAGAGGTTTCTTCCTATAGTTTGACTCCCAAATTTGCCCATGCCAAAATTACTGTGTGACAACTTTAAAAAGCAACATGAGAGTTGGTAAGAATTCTAATTCTTAAATTAAACTTTCTCATAAATATTGTCATTTGTTTCTGTACATTTCCAACCTTTCTTTCAAAGACTGTCTATGAACTGATAATCAGCTTATATGGGCTTCATTAGAGAATTTAGTTCTTATTGTTTTCATTTTGCACAAGTTGCCAAGGTTAAAGCAGCAAAATCATATATATTTAAAGAGCAGAAAAATTAAGCACAATATACTATGTACAGTATATTTTACTATCTACTACAACTTCATCACGCTAATAAGCATCTCTCCTTCCTCTGACCTCATCGTCTTTATTCATTTTATCATTTGCTTAAAAGCAATTTCAAATTGCTAGCTGCTGCTTATGCTTTCTCACTCAACCAAAAGGCAGGAACCATGTCTTACTGGGTCTTAATATTCCCTACCAGCTGACAGTTGGGCAAATATTATATCTTAGTGAGTGACAGGTGCAATGTGTAGAAATAGTACTGGGCTTTGAGTAGAACACCTGTGTTCACTTCCTGGCAGTCTACTGATTAGCTGTATGACCTTGGGCAGGTCACCTAGCCTATCTAAGCCTGTTTCCCCATCTATAAAATGGGAGCATAGCACTCACATTTAGGGGCCATTGGAAATACTAAGGAGATGATGCATGTAAAAGCAAATCATTGTAAAATCACAAGGTATACTTTCATCCTGATAAACACTTACTGAATTGAATATTTCACTCATGTCTGTTGCGGGGAATCAAAAAAGGCCGAAAAATACTATAAATTTCAGAGGTTATTTGTATTTGAAGTGAACATAGAACAAGTTGTTCTGTTAAGTGTGTGAGAAGTTATTGCTAATTTCCTTAATGCTAAAATGTAAACTCATTCAGTGTTAGCAAGCCCTTTTAAGTTCTATCATATTTTATGGTATCATATGATTATTCCGATATTTATTAAAAATTCCAGCTTATAAATGAATTTTGCATAATACCACATTAGGAATAAAAAAATGGATGCACTAGAATTATGTAGAGACAACTCAGCCACAGGTTGTATCAGATATGTGTTCTGAAGCCTCAATTAATATAAATAAACCCTGTAACCCTCACTAAGTAAATGTGTATCAGGAGACAGTATCTTTGTATATATGATGGGATTTGATAAAAGCAAACAAAAGAGTATGAATTTGAAGAACAAGAAAAGAAATTTCACATGATGTTCTTTAAAGAGTTCTGTAGGCTTAAACAGGGTAACTTTGAAATGTTATTCTGGAATAAAATGTACAGTAGAAATAAGAATGTGTTATATTTATATAAAAATAAAAAGTTATTCTGAAAGGTCATCTTGCAAGATCAGCTTTTTCTGTGGTGTGGGGAAGAGGCAATGTTCTGAAAATCCACTGGAAGAAGCAAATTCATAAATATTAATAAATGGAAGCATCATTATAGATAATAAAGTACGAAGCAGCATGTGAGTTTGGATGGTTTTTATTGTCACAATATGTGGTTGATGTTTGGGTAAAGTATCTTATTATGAGCTGGAGGCATGCATTTTATTCATGCAGATTGTGTTCTGGAAAACTTCATTCTTGAACTCTTCTGAAACTTGCAGTGTCACAAGTTCTGAAACTTATGTTCTCAAGCAAGGTTTTTTCTTTTTGATCACTACATATTTTTAACCTGCAAGACCCTCATGTTTTCTCACCTAGTTATTGCATTGGTCTCTTTATAGAGACGTGCCTCTGGTCTCAATTCCTCCAAACCTTCCTTCACATTACTGCTAGAAAGATCTTCCACAGTACTGCTATGGTCATATCATATTTGCTCAGAATATTACCAAGAATCCCCATTATATAAGAACTAAAGGTACTTTTGTGGCATTTGCCTTCCTTAATAATCTAGTACTCACTACATTTTCAGCTCCACAAATATTATTTTCCAGCAATATCAAGGTATTTGTGAGTCCTATACATAGATGCTCTCTCATTTCTCCACATCTTTGCACCTGCAATTTCTATATTATTATGTTATAATGGCTATATCTCTTGGAATGCCTTTCTCAGACTTTTGTGGCTTGACAAGTTCTTAATCATCCTCCATGGTTCAATTGTCAACTTTGTATGCCTTTTGTGACTCACCAAGTAGATTCACAGGAAGGCAGGCACATCTTTACGCTTCAATTTCATTTTACATATACATTCCTTATAGTCCCTATTACACTGCACATTGATTTAGAATCACTTGCTTGTACACCTTCCCCACTAGTCTGTGAGTTCCTGGAGGACAAAGACCATACATTGTCATCTCCATACCCTACCTGTCACAGTATTCCTCCATAGTAAGTTAAATTGTGTTATTCACTCATTATTTCATTTTTATCTCTTGAGAGGCAGTAGAGTATAGTGGTTAATATATATGGCTTCTGAAGTCAGGCTTCATGTCTGTCTCTGGAAAAGTTATTTAACCACTCTCTGTCTCAGTTTTCTCATCTATAAAATGGGAATAATACCAGAACTTACAGGATTTTTGTGAGGATTTGATGAACTAATACATATAAAGTATTCAGAACAGTGTCTGAAACCTAATAAATGATGTATAAATGTTGCTATTAGTATTATTTCTTATTTTGCTTTGCATCGAGATGGATAATAGTTTGATACATAGTCATTCATATCTGAAGATTTTGAATAAATGAATCTTTTTCTAGACTGAATAATCCCAGCTCCTTTATGCTATTTTAAAAATCAGACTAATATTCCAATCTTTAAAAAATTTCTCCTTTGGTCCTTCATCTTAATGCAGTGAAAAGAGTATTTTTTGGTATTTTGCTATTACAACAAGAATTTTTGAACCAAGTCACTAAATTCCCATCTATTCTTTTTAGTGTCATTCTCTATGCTAGTCACAATGGGCATATAACTGCATAAGATAGGCAAGAGGCCTGCCTTCATGGGATGTACAAATTCTTACTTGCAGGAACAAACTTTTTACTATTAGCTAAATTACTTACCGCTCTTTCGAATTCTCTCTTCCAATAGGTCAGCATGTCCAGCTGGAAGTTTCTTACTGAAAATCTCAGCTGAACGGAGAAACATAGCTTCAACTGCAGACCCTTTCAGCAAAGCAATCTGATCTTCATGGTCCAATGTCTGAAACCCTGAGTGAAGATGATAATCAAATCAATAGCAAAAATTGTGAATGTTGTATAACAATATTTCATCATCACCATCATCCCCATTGATAAAACCTTTCCATAAAGTGATTTTGTAATTGTTTTAAGATTGAGCAGTTAAACTGAGTCAATAAGTATCTATTGTACTCTCCCAAATAGAAGCTGACTTTTATCTTCATTGAGCAGGATTTATTTAACAAGTCCAGACTAAAGAGGATATCAAGTCCATACGGAATATGTATACTTATATACTATGGAAAAGACAGGCTGATTCAGATGAAATATTGGAGACAAAGTAGATTCTCTTTGAGCCATTATTTTAGTCATATCTTGTCACATCAGAGAGGGTCAGAGAGGGTCAACTCTGCAGAATGGAAGCATCCACAAGCCAGAAAACATTTTACATGTATTCAGAGGTTTCAATGAATATTTGGCCAACTCGTGAGTCTTTAATCAATGTGAAGAATGGGTAGGATTCCACCCTGACCACCAAAAAACCAATCAGGGCCATGCTGAGGTATCTGCTCTGAGCTCAGCGCTGTGCATGTGGGGTAGGGAAAATCAGAGACATATGGGAAAAAACTGATGACCTGAAGAAATATAACACTGCCCAGAAAATCCAAAGTCCTTATGCAGGCTTATATGCTATAGTCCCCAGCGGCCTCTCTGACCTCACTTTCTCCTTCATCACCTCCTCCCCAGTTACTGTGCTCCAGTCACACAGACCTCTGGCTCTGTGGTGAACACACAAGTCTGATTTTGCCTCAGGGTGTATGCTCTTCCCCAGCTATCCCCATGCCCCACTCCCTCAGTGTATGCAGGCCTCTGCTTCAAGGTGACCCTACCTAAAATAGCACTCACTAGTCCCTACCTGCTTTATTTTCATTCATAAAACTTACTACTGCCTGACATGATATTATAAGTTTATTTGCTTATTTGTTAATTATCTGCCACCTCTCCTGGAGTATAAACTTCTTGGGGACAGAGACTTTGCCTGTTTTATTCACTTTTGTACCCCAAGTGCCTGGCATATAATAGGTATCCAAGAATTATTTGTTGAATAATGACTATTCAGCAAGTTAATAATGACTAAATGAATGAATGGGAAACAAACACAAATTTACATGCATATATGTACACACAGACACATAGACACACAAAACACAAATAGAGATAAACTAATGCCATCAGGGTCTAAATGCCCTAGAAAAACATTAAATAACAATGGAGTTCAGAGAAGAGAGTAATGCTAAGGATTAAAAGTCACCACCTTGATGGTAGGCATTCAAAAATACTTGCTCAATGAATAAATGAATGAATTGAAGAACTGAAAACATAGCAAGAGTCCATTAATGGTGATTACTTAAATAAATTATGGTAGATCCATAGGAGGGCAGTATAAAATAAGGTCTCTAAAATCAGATTGCCTAGAATAAAATTCTGTCTCTGACACTTACTATCTTTGTGGTCTTGGGAAATGTACTCAATCTCTTAGTGTCTCAGTTTCCTCATCTCCAAAACAGGGATTATAAAAGCACCCACCCCTTAGGATTGGCAGAAGTATTAATGAGGCAATCATATTAAATGCTTAGTACAGTTCTTGACGTACAGCAAATACTTAAATAATGTTAACTATTATTATTACAATGGAATACTATGCAACTGTTAAAAGCATGAGGCTGATTTACATATATGGCAAGATGTTAACGAAGAAAAGATACCCCAAAACAAATATGTACTATATAATCTCACTTACATGTTTAAAAAAAAATCTATGTATGTGTATGTGTGTATAGATTAAAATATATGAAAGAAATCAAACCAGACTTCTGTCAATAGTTGCCTTTAATAAAGATGATACAGATGGCTGTGAAGGGGACTTTAACTTTCTGGTCCATAAATTTCTGCATTGTTTGAATTGCATGATTGAATTACTTACAATGGGTACCAATGTATTTGGAGTTTTTCTATACAAAACTTTAAAAATGGGGTGAAAATTTCCTTCTTTTCCTGCCTGCTGAGCCTGCCTTCCGAGATGGTCCAGCTCTCTGAGGCATGATTTTAAGGATGTTTGGAAAGGTCTCTGGTAGGACTTTTTTTTTTTTTTTTTTATTCAAACAGAAAGTTACAAAAATTATAATCATCCTCATCAGTTCACTCAGTCCCATGTAATTAATTTTTTTTATCTTGATCTTTTGTTAGCACTTTTATGAATTCATCAGTTGTCCATTAGAGTTCTGAAAATGCTTATTCATTCAGTTCAGCAGTAGGACTGTCTGGTAGGACTTTTTATCAAAGTCCATTGATCTTCTAAATTCAACCCCTATGTTGATAAGCAAATATTTAAGTCCCTTTCGATAATTTGCATTTTCCCCCAAGTATAAAATCAGATTGTGAGAGTGAAGAACAGGCTTTTTCAAACTATACTCCCTGTCTCCCTCTACCCAAGATTCTGAATCACCCCTTTGTTTCTCTTCCTAAAATATAACCTAGAAACTTAAATCAGTCCTAAAGTCTCATTTTCACCTCAGTGTCACAAATGCCTGATCAATGAGAGCAGCAGAACATTTTCTCTAAGTAGCAGCTCTGCATTGACCCTCTCTTTTCCTGTTGATAATGAATAACCTTCCCCTGTTCTGAGAACTTGAGTCTTTTATTATGACTCTTCAACAAGTCACTACCTTAGAGAACCTAAGAGCTCCTTTGAGGGCAGGAGCCATGCTGAGTTTCCAGCACCCTGGACAGTGCCTGGCACAGGTTATGCTCAATGAACCGCTGAAAGGAATGACTCAGCTGGGTCTTTCACAAAACACCCTTTCATACCGGTATTATATATCACTATTATTACTATATATAATAATGTTGTCATTTCTATAATTATTGTTAAAAGATATTTTGTTCTTTCTCAAGGTTTTCTTGCCTTTTATTTCCTGCCGCATTTAAATTTTTTTCCTTCTACTTTACTCGTTAAACATGCATTAATTGTACTCTTTCTCTCCCTCAGGAAATAGGTTAGGCACTGGAAATGAAGAAGTGTGTAAGATATTGCCATTGCTTTCAGATAAGTTACCTTCTTATGAATAAGATACTTTTTCGCCTTCAATTATTTCCTGATTCAATACCAACTGACCATTTGAACTGAAAAACCTTTTCCCATAAACAACCAAGAACATCATATTCTCCCTTTCCCAGTTCTCCCCCCACAGTTATCACTCTTGCGCAATCTTTTTTTAATTCATGATTGCCTTCAGCCAAATTAGCATATAACAAATTAAGTTTCTCTTTCATTGTTAATAAATAAATGAGAGAATATTAATGTTTCAATGATAATAAGAACTTTCTCCCCACATCTTATGACTTTTATATAAGCTTATGTCTATCCATGACACATTTAATAAAATAATAGCATAATGCTGACAAAAGAAAGCAAATTAGACTGTCTAATTAAAATCCTACATCAGAAGTCACCTTCTGTAATTTAATATTACAGTGTTATGCTGCTATACAAGATATTTATTATACTCTACTAGACCATGGATTCTAATGTACTAAAATATTTTAAAAACACTGAAACAACTTAAACCTATTGGCTTAGAGAGCATTGATAATGTGGCTGAAAGAATGAGGGAGGAGTGGCAGTGGGAGACAAGAACCTTGACTTCCACTTTCTGTACTGGCACCATCTAAACGACTATGGATAAGTCCCTCTCCCTCATCCCATACATACACTTGTTCATCAAGCCCTACCAATCTTTGAGTCTCTCTTCATTTTGTTTCCTCTTCTCTCTCCCACTGCTATTGCTTTATTTCAAGCCCTCTACCTGGACTGGTGCAGTAGCATACTAACTGACCCTCCCTGCCTGCAGTCCCTCCCCATTCAAATCCATCTTATACAAACCCAATAAAGCCATATATCTATAACATAAATCTCATTATGTTCCTCTCAAAAAGAAAAAAAAAAAAAAGCCACCAAAAACTTCTTACCATCCAGGGCATCCTTATCAGTCTGGTACCAACTTGCCTTATGTCTAACCAAGGAGCCCACAACAGACATTATTCTATAGCCACACGGAATCTTCTCTTCTATTTCTCATAATCCTATTCTTGTTCATGCCTCATTACCTTTTCACAAGCAGATCTCTCGACTTGGAATGCCCTTTCTCTTTCATACCACTGGGAAAACTCATTTTTTCTTTTACACTCAAATATGATTCTTTCTGAAGCTTCCCGGTCTTTCTCAGATACAGTTAGGAATCATTTTCTCTCTGTTCAACAGCACTTTGTATACATGGTTTTTTGTTTTTTTTTAAATTTTAGCCTTTAATCACTCTCCTTGATGGTAATCGCTAGGTACTTAGCATTGAGTACATTTCAAAAAATGGTAATTAAATGAATAAATGGATGAATGACAACTTTGGAAAGTCTCAATTTCTTAATCTATCAATTTGGAGAATTATTATAAACAATTTAAAATATCCTATCTGGCTCTAATATTTCATGTCTACAGTAATTAGACACATTAATTTAAAGCAGATGTGGGGGACTTCCCTGGTGGCGCAGTGGTTAAGAATCCGCCTGCCATCCGCAACAAGAGAGGCCGCGATAGTGAGAGGCCCGCGCACCGCGATGAAGAGTGGCCCCCACTTGCCGCAGCTAGAGAAAGCCCTCGCACAGAAACGAAGACCCAACACAGCCATAAATAAACAAATAAATAAATAAATAAAATTTAAAAAAAAGAATCCGCCTGCCAATGCAGGGGACACGGGTTCAAGCCCTGGTCCGGGAAGATCTCACATGCCACGGAACAACTAAACCTGTGTGCCACAACTACTGAGCCCGCGTACCACAACTACTGAAGCCCACGCGCCTAGAGCCCGTGCTCCGCAACAAGAGAAGCCACTGCAATGAGAAGCCCGTGCACCGCACGGAAGAGTAGCCCAGGACTGCCACAGCTAGAGAAAGCCCGTGCACGGTAACGAAGACCCAACGCAGCCAAAAATAAAATAAATAAATAAATAAAACTTAAAAAATAAGTAAATAAATAAAAAGCTATAAAGCAGATGTGGCATTATTCCCTTTTTACAATGAACAGAACTGCCTCTCAATGTCACAAGAATATTGTACAGTGTAGTAGAAAAGTAACAACATGTAAAAATACCTGGAAGTTTTTTTGTGAATTCTACGAGAATCTGTACATGACTGGTAGCCATTTCAGTTAAAATGAGAAAATTTTCTTCTGCACTGAATTCTTCTTTTAACTAAATTTCAAGAAAAAAGTAAACAATAAGTAGATAGAAGGAGATATCAATATAAAATTGTTAGACTATAGAACCATATTTAGATAATAAATTTTAAGACCCAGCTCAAAATTTTCAGATCCTTGGAGAACAATTACTATTGCCAAGCTAAGTATGAGACTTCTTACTCTTTGTTTAATGCTGCAAAAAGTTTAAATGTACAACTTAAATTCTAAGCCCTAATCATTTAAAATAACATATTCATATATAAATTTGACCCCCAAGGTAGTAAAACTCCAGAAAATATTAACTTTAAACCCATGTATTTTCAGATATTGTACATACAATTTTATTTGTTATTTCCTGAGGCATCCTCTGCTTGCTGTATGAATCCATAATATAATGAAGAAGATTCTGTTGATCTGGGGTGAGTTCAGTTTTCTCCTACACTGGCAAAAAAATGAAAGGTGTCAGGGAAGCTGGTTATAAGGCATGTTTCCCATGTGTACTTTCATCTGGAGTAAACCACTAGCAGAAATTGTTGAAAAAAGCCCTAAATATGGCAGAAACTGTGCATGCACTCTGTTATAATGTGTAATTGCTTTCTCTAGTTCCTTGGGCAAGCCACATCACATTTCACTAAATTTGTCCCAAGTGGGTAATTTTCCTATCTATAAAACAGGGATAACAAAATATTCCTTTCATGTATTTCTTGTGAATAAATAATAATCAGGATATAAAGCCTATCAGGCCTACTACCATAGCAGAGTTGAGTAGTTCTCATAGAGACCATGTGGCCAAGGCCTAAAATATCTGGCCCTTTACAGAAATGTTGCCAACCCCTGAAGTAGTGATTCATCAATCTGGACAATTCAGACCACAAACACCTCTTTCCCCCTGATTAGCATCTTTTGATGAGTGTGAATAATAGTGTCGACTCATTGCTTCCTTTACCAAAGTGTTATTGATGAAGCACTATGACAAAGTAATACAGCTGACCCTTGAACAACACAGGGTTTGAACTGCGTGGGTCCACTTATACACGGATTTCTTTTACTAAACATGTTCTACTGCACTACAGAATCTGTGGTTGGTTGAATTCACAGGGGCAGAGCTGAGGTTACGGGAGGGCCAGACTGTGAAATTATATGTGGATTTTCGACTGCCCGAGGGTGGACATCCCTAACTACCCCCCCAAGTTGTTCAAAGGTCAACTGTACTTTTTACGTAAAATTATTTTTTCTGAAATGAACACAAAATAACATATTTGCAAAACTAAAATGGATGAAATTTTCTTTGTCAGTAGTATAATAAATATTGAGAAGGGTGTGACTTAATCAATCATGGATTATTGGTTTTTCAACTAATGGCAAATTAAAATTCCTCCAAATGTTCTGTGAATTATCACAACACGTTTGGTTAAGCATCCAAGATGTTGTTCCTCTATTTTGTCCTGAGTCACTCAAAGGATTTCTTGAGTAATTTGCGACCTCAGGGAGAAGGGCCTTTCTCTATTGACCCACAGATGTGTATTCACCCTGTTATACCCCTTGATAAGGACTAATCCACAAACACCTATTGAGTCCACATCCTTTCCAGTCTGAGCCTCCCTTCTCACTGACAGGGAAAAAAATGACATTGACACTCGTTTTAAACCCCAAACCATTCCCACTGGTTACCTCTGGGAAGCAGGAGGAGAATGGGATCAGGGAGATGGAGAACTTTCACTTATCTTACTTCATCCATGTTTACATAACTGTTATCCTTTGAATCTTTACATGGAAGCATGTATTACTCTCTTGACTAAAAAGCACTTGATGCACACTTGAAATGAAATTCTGCTTGTGGCTGTGGCCCTGGTGTGAAAGCCCCCCGCCCAAGTCACAACATCCTAGAAGCTCAGTGGCCGCCGGCTATGGTGGACACGCTGGCCCGTCATTACCCTGCATGACTTAGTTGTCGAGGTCACTTGTCGCAAGTCACGTCCTTCACCGTCTTCATTAATGGTCTGATCCGCGTGCTGCTTCACGTTTTTCCTCAGTCTTTTAGATTTACACTGAATGTCAGTTAACAAGCCTGAAAACATAAACAGAGAATCTTCGCCATCCAAGGAAAGTCCTGTTGGGTGTGTGGTCATGAGGCGGCTGAGGTGTGGTCGGCTCAAAAGGTCTCCTTTGCCATTTGGCACAGAGCTAATTCTAGCCCTACTGACACTTTAAGACTTGGCCTTGAACAAGAAATGCATCTCCTGTGAGCCTCAGTTTCTTCCTTGGTAAAATGAGAATAATATTTACCCCACAGAGTTTTCTGTAGATTAAATATCATTAGGTCATTTTTTAAAATGAGCTTTCTGCAAAGAATTTGTAACACCAGAGCATTGTACAAGTGTAAGGTATTCAATAAAAAAGGTGAATGACACTCACCCTCTTCCTGGCCTAGGGGGCCTTGAAAGCTAGTGTTTCAAAACATAGGATTAATATTGTTTTCCATCGATGTTTACATAACTGTACTGTAAGAAGTAGATCCAATTTCACATTAAACACAAAAGTAAACGTGTTGAGTAAAATGATGTCAACATCCTTTAGGGAAAAATTTTAAAGTCCTGTTAATTTTCAGAACTGTATAAATGATTAAGAATATAGTTACAGATGAAAATAACTCCAGGGGGCTTTGAAACTATCTTTTGAATAATCATACAATATCATCATAAATTTACACTTAAACAGAACTATTAAAATAATGAAGAACAATCTCCCATGTTTCTATTTAACTTCCTTATTCTCTCAATGTTAATGAAACGAAGTTCCAAGAGTTTCTTTGCCCAGGGCATTTATTTTATAGGATCATACAAAAGCTCTTATATCTGTTACTAGATAAGTTTGTGTTTTCATAAATAACATTATAGACTTTTGTAGGTGGAGTCATGAAAAATGTCCTCAGGACCTTGCTGGAACAGGTTCATATTTAAGTGATGAGGAACATGAACCACCCAGGATCGAAGTAAGTGTTTCCACTGCAAGATTGGATTCCAGCCACAGCCCCTACCGCAGTCTCTTGTTTCATATACGCTAAGAAGAGATTGTGATCGGGCACTATAAAATTTTCATCCATCCAGAGCTGGATTATTTACACTGACCTATTTTTCCCCCCCTCCTGCACGCGTTATTTCTTTGGGTCCATCCCAGTTGCCTGCAGTTGGGGAACAATAGAACTGGAGTCATCTTCCAAAGGCTTTTATTTCATGTGGCATTCCCTCTCTGAATGTTGTCATCCCCTTGGTGACGTTTGTTTGTCTATTATTTGTGTTTTGAGCAGGAATAGGACATATCTCAGAATCTGAGTGGTCTGTAGAATTTGCAGAATGAAAAATTAATATGTTATGTACTAGCATGCATTCCAAATTTTGATGAAGATTACGGTTTCTCACAAAGCCAGCAGTTAATACAGTGCCTCTTTATCTGATTGAAGGACCGAATTATATTAAAACTCGGAGTAGTTAATTTCCTGTGTAAACCTATACAAATTGGTTCAAAGCCGCACTAAGAGAAAAAGGAGTCTTAAAAAAATGACTAGTTTTAAAACTCTATTTAGACAATTCACAGGCAGTTACACCGTACAGAGCATTCTTAATTTTTCCCACAACTGTGAATTTTTATGCTGATTAAACAATAAATAAGAAGGATATTAAATCCTATTTGGAGGAAACATTTAGACTGTCATTCTTTGTAGCTTATTAAAACATGTTATTTTGACTGTATGTTAAGGCCATTTCACTTCACATATAATTCATTGCAACAATGGACACCAAAACACAGCTGTTTCTTTCAGGTGCATAAGAAGCTCTTTAGCTGACAGTTTCGACAATTTCAGTGGTTCATTACCCTTTCCAAGAACTTAGATGGCTTAATAAGTCTCTTCTTTAATATGTGACATACAATTCTAATCATGTGAGTTACCTGACATCTGCCTCCTTAAGAGATTTTTAGTGGAATTTAATTGCTTGTTGCGAATACCTGTATACATACATTCAGCCAACATTCCCATCTCTTTGCATTTCCTTAGTCGACACTCTTGGCACTTCCTTCGCATGTACATGTCCATCACACAGTTGCCCCCGTTTTTACACTTGTACACGGCATTTTTGGTAATGCTTCTCCTGAAGAAACCTGGGGAAGAAACACAGAAAGAAGTAAGAGGCTCCTAACAATACACTTGGATTGAGAGATGCCAGAGCATTTTTCTCATGAGCCCCTGCGGGGCACCCAGGCCATCCTTGACCATATCGGTGACAAATGTACTTTTGGCTGTGCTGCACGGTCCAGATGGCTGCTGTTGTTAATGATTTATTTCTCAAAAATAAAGACACATTTGAATTATAGCCTCTCTTTGGAAAAATCTTGGTTTGTTTTAAAAGATAGATTACTTTCATTAGTGTATCTTTACTGGGAGACCATTATGTACTAATGAGCTCTAGGTGCTGGTGGTACAGGGGTGAATAAGGTATCCCTGCCCTCTTACAGTTTACAGGTTAGTTGAGAACAAAGAGAGGCAAACAACCAAACTAGTGAAATTCCGTGTTCCTGGGCTGTGCTGAGGCAGAGAGGCTGACTGAATGATCAGTTCTGGATGCAGAGGTCAGACTCTGAAGTGAGTATTGAGGTTTCAATTCAGTACTTAATATACGCAGCTTGGTATAATAATAAACATGCCAACCGTGCTTTAAAATAAACATCTCCCCGGAGAGGATGCAGCCACAGCTACAGCTGCTACAGTTCAGCTTCCTGGAGGTGGGGAGGGGACTGACTGGCCTCCTTTCTGCTTCTCCTCTTCCTCCTCCACCCATAGACCTGGATGACCATGGTTCCTGACACTTCTGGAGTCGAGGTGGAGTGGTGAATAAGGAGAGGGCTGGGGGAGGCAGGGGAAGAAGTGACAGGAAAGATCTTACTTGCCTGGTGTTGTTAGAAGCTGGTTTGTATCTAGCAAGTTTCGGAAACTGACCCTTTCTCCCTTGGTTTGGGTCTTTCGAGAACTCCTCCCATCACTGGGATACTTTCCTCTGCAGTTCCTTGTTGAGGGCAAATATGTCTCTCTTCTAGCCCATGGCTTGCATCTCCTTCTTCAGCATCTAGGAATTTGGCAATTCACCTGCGTCCTCTTTCTTCTGAGGTCCCTCCACTCCATGGACTCAACCCCATGCCAGTTTTCTCTGCTCCAACAAACTCAGAGAAAATTGCTCCCACCTACCTATGAGCAGTCAGCCACCCACCCTCTTGCCCTTTCAACTTCTCAGGTGAAAGTCAGACGCCAATCTTCAGTGTCCCTCAGCTGCAGGGAATACATGTCAATCTCCTTGAGTGATCCTGTTGAAGACCCTTCCACTGGGCCTGGGGCAGCAGGGCCTCCTTAGTGTACAGATTTTATCTGGGGAAGGGGGACACCTTTTTCTAATTCTCACAAAAGTCCCATACTTTCCAGCGGTGGCCCCCAGGGGCAGAGAGCCACACCCCACCCACCCCTTTGCAATGGGAATGTGGGATTCCTAGCACACTAATCACATGTTCCAAAATCTTTAAAGATCACTCTCTAATTTCCAACTCCTGCTCACTTCATACCCTCAAAGTAAGCGAGGTATTTAACTAGTTCTTAACTACCCACTGCAAGATGGACTCACTTTGGAATGTAACATCTATTGTCTTCGTGCCTTTGCCAAAATTGAGACAGCAGTGTCCCTCCTATTTTAACAGCCTGTTGGAATAACAGCTGACATTTACTAAGCACCCACTCTCTGTTGTTCTAACCACTTTACCTGCATTTAGTTATTTAATCTCCATATCAGTTTTATGATGAAGATAATATTATGTGTCCCCATGTTACAGATGAAGAAAAAAGTACAGAGAGGTTAAGTATTTTGGCCATGATCACATGGTTAATAATTGGACTAAAAAGATTCCAATCCAGGCAGTCATGCACCAAAGCCCACACTCTTAACCACTATGCTATAATTGCCCCCCTTGCATCACAAGAGAGTAGAATAACTTAATATTAAATATCTACTACCTGAAAGCTGCATCAGAGAATGCAAGGGAGATACCAAGATGAAGAAAACATGCCTTGTCCCTCAGAGCTTCCAACTTAGTGGGAAGACAAAGAAGTAAAATCAAAGCACAATAAAAATGTAGAGTGATAGGATAGCTAATTAAGTAATAAATTATTGGAATGTAGATGAAAAAGTGATCATTTCATGGTCACACTAAATGCTTGTGAAGGATGTGCCACATTAAAGGGAGACAGCAATTCTATCATAGACTTGGAGATTTGCACATTTGTTATGACAATTTTCCAAGCAGAAGGCAATAAAAATTGTCCTAGTAAAATAAGTATAATATGGCAATTTCCCATCAGCTAAAAGTCTAGTGTCTCGAGGAAAAGGCATTATATGGGCTGGGAATGGCCCTGATTAATTCTAAGTAGGGGGAATCACAGAAGAACTCATGAAGGAAGTAGAATTTGAGCTGGACCTCAGAGAATAAGTGGGATTTTGAAACATGGACTTTGAGGGAGGAAGGACAGTCTGGGAAATGAGCAAATGCACGGAGTTATGGAAATTCCAAGGAAGGGTAGATAATCCATCTTGATGGGAGGGTAGAGTGTGGGGAGAATTAGTGGGAGTTGGATGAGGGCATGTTGTGGGACAGAATATGGTTAAATGCCCTTGAACTCCAAGCAAAGAAGTTGAATCTTTATATCAAGTAGAGAGAGAGAGAAGCCTTTAGAGGGTTTTGGCAGGGGAGGGGCTAACCTAACCTGCATGTTGGGAAGACTCCTTGGGGCAAGGTCAAGAAAGGTGGGACAGGGAGACCGGAGACTGGAGGCAAGAGGCTGTTATGGCCAGAGGGTGACTGATGCCTGACCTATATGGGGTGGGGGGGGCAGGAAACAGAGGAACATTCAGGACTTGATAACTAACTCAATATGAAAACAGGCTGAAGAAAAAGTTAGAGATGTCAAGTTTAAAAAAGTCATAGACTTTCTTGTGAATTTGTCAGCTGGTATAACTTTCAGTAGGAAAGGTATTACCATTTTCCTAAATGTCAAATCCAACCACATAAAGTCTAAAAAAAGACTGTGCTTCAGATCAGTGTTGATATTGGGAGTGCTAACACCACATCATGCAATTCAACAGAAACTACAGACAAAAAAAGAAAGAAAAGAAAAGAAAAAAAGAAAAAAGAACTTTTTTCCTGATACCAAATTATTGATCTCAATGACCACTTTAGCTTACTTGAGTCAATCTTCCCACTAATTTTCAGCCCCTCCCAGGAACAATTCCCTTTAAAACCATGATAGATCTTGATAGCTCAATAATGAACTGAAATAAAATTCCTTATTCCACGATGAGTCAAAGGAACAGTGCTAGGACAATTCTGCAGGTTTTTTTGCTCTGGTATTAACTGAGAAAGGAATCGTTATCATCTCAATAGCTGAATTAATTAGCTTTCACTCTGAGGTGGCAACACAATATTATCATTCTATCATTTAAATAAGGCTACATATACTGTATTTATACTTATGCAAATCAATCCATACACATAACTCTGCCTCTATCTTGTGCATATTCAACAAAGCCCATATCAGAAAAGTCATTTGAAAATGAATGGAAAGGAAATTCACTGAGGAACAGAGGCTCCCTGGTAATCGAAGATGAATACACAGGGCTGGCATTGCCCTCGGGGGAGTGTGTAGCGCTAGGGGGCTTCCTGGGGTGGCACGAGAATAAGTTATAGGATGGTAAAATGGATCCCTCAGTTATGCAGAATATTGGACATCCTGCTTTTCTGCTTCTTTAGACAGACAGAACCCATACCATACCCTACTCCCAACTCATACATACATATGTGCCCACACAGACACACATGCACATACTGGACTCCAGGGACTGACAGTAGGCCACACATTACTTTGAAATCAATAAAATGTTGGTTGATGTTTAAATCTCTAAGGGTCTCCTGACTTTTTAAACAGCAACAAACATATAGGACTGAGGAATTAGTTATCTTAACATCCAATATGGCCTAAAGAAAGTCAGCCTTTAGTTCTGCCTCAGCAGACCACAGAATAAAAAGGACTCCACCACCCACTTTTACAGGACTTATTTTGTAGCAGGCACTTTAAAACACTTTGCATATGGCGTTTCACTTAACACTAATAACAATCCTATGAGGTAGACCTATTTTTATCTCTCTTATAGATAAGGAGACTGAGTTACACAGAAATTAAGTAATTTGCTCAAGGTCCTACAGATAGTAAATGGTAGAGCTCAGAGTTGAACCCTGATAGGCTCAGTTCCATACTCTATGCTCTTAACCACTATATTATGCTGTCCTTCTAGTAAGGAGATTACATTTCTAAAAATTGTCTTTTGACATTAATCTCCCCAAACCCCATTTTGCATGTGAAGTGCTCCACAGTTTCATCCCTATCTCCAAAACTTCTTCGGAAACATCCTATTCTCCCTCCCCACTCCAGATGTCTGTTCCACCTCTGTCTCACTGGTAGAAAACTGCAAAGTAGCACAAACTAGAGAGAACAGCTGCCAATACTAAACCAGGTAAGCTTTGGTCTCCATCATACAATTTCTTAGACTTTAGGATCTCAATTCTTCTCTTTGAGTTGCTTGCTGAAATTTTTAGAACTCAATAATAGACTCCTGATCACCTGGCAGGAGCTGTTTTAGATCATTGTTTTTGAAAAAGCAAACTCTCAAACTTTTGAGATGCAGTTGATAAAAATTATTCTTGACTATTTAGTTCTTGTTAATGTTGCTTTTAAGGTTTTCTCCCCCTTTATCTGTTAGGGAGCCACAAAAAAATGTCTACCTGATTTTCCAACACTTACTTTTATCACTATAATTTCTAATTTTTTTTTCTTAAATAAGTTTAAAAAGAACTGACTTTGAATCATTTTTGGAAGTTGCCTAATGTCACTCCAAAGTAGGCAAATCAACAAACAACTTAGTAGTCAAAGGGCATTCATCAATCTTCTATACTCCCTCCGGAAAAAAAAAAAAAAAAGTGTGAAATAAAAGTTCATTAAAATAACATAGTCTATAAAAATGTTTGATACTGCTCTGTCAGTGTATCAAAAATGTTGATGAATCTCAGAGAGACAGAAACCAGAGTAAATTTATGAAGAAACATGGCCCAAGACAGGTGCAGAAGAATGCAGGAGTAGGAGCAATGGGGAAGTTCCAAGTTCAGATACAAGGAGATGCAGGTGGCCCTGAAGCGCTGATAGGGAGCATCCTGTTAAGCCAGGAGTTGGCTAACTACAGCCCAAGGACAAATTTGGGTCCCTGCATATTTCTGTATGGCCCACAACCTGAGAATGGGTTTTACATATTTTAATGTTTTCAAAAAATCAAAAGAAGAATATTTGTGATATGTAAAAATTACATGACATTTAAATGTCAGCATCCATAAATAAAGTTTTATTGGAACAAAACCAAGATCTTCATTTACATATCTGCTTTTGCACTACAATGGCAGAGTCAAAGAGCTGAGACAGAGACATTAATACTTGCAAAGCCTGAAATATTGACTCTCTCGTCCTTTACAGAAAAAGTTTGCCAACCCCTGTGCTAAGACAGGGATAGCAGTAGTATTTGCATGCAGTCTCAAGCAATGAATATGAGCCAGTGAGGGAGGGAAATGCCCAGGAGGAACAAGGAGTCCCCAAGCCCAGAAGACATGGACCAGAACATTCTGTCTAACAGCACATCTTGTCCTTCCTCCTGACGGGTAAAAGCAGGCTGCAGAAACACAAAGAGCATCCTTAGAGAGGTGGGCAAGGAATCTCCTTGTCTACTCAATGAGATTACTCTTTCTAGACTCATTTGGGAATTGCCTTTGCGGGCATGTGCCCTGGAGGCAGCTCTGAGTCTGTTTCTCCTTTTGCCTTAACCTATTAACAGAAAGTACATGATCAAGGTGTAAGACGTTGCCAGGTACCATGTGGATAAGTTGATTGGCACAAGCTACAGGTTAATGGTTTTTAAAATCTTTCTTACAAAGATAAAAGATTATTTATCAGCTCAACCACATAACTGAACTGGGAAAGAAAACAAATCTACCTCATTTTAGCAACATAAATAAACATAATCACTTTTAACAATTTTTAAAAGGTCAGATTATTTGGCCTAATGATTTTGAATAATCAAAAAATAAATCACCTCCCACTCAAGCTCAGAATTAAAGGCATTGTAGTTAGCTGTAATTAATCATAATGATGATGATAATAATAAAGAAGACAGAACCCCTCTCATCCTCTATGTCAGCTCAAGTATCACCACTTTATCTATAGCATGCCCTTCATGTGCTCTAGCCATGTTTTTTCCATTCTGTTTTACATTCTTCACATCACTTATCTGTATCTAAAATTATCTTATAACTTATTGAAGAGCTCATTCTTTTCTATGGATCAAAATTCAATAGATATAAAAGAATATAGAGTAAAATATCTCCATCCCACATTTGTCCCCAGGACACCCAGTTGTCCTTCCCACTGACAGCCAATCTTATTTGTTTTTTAATTTTAAAATTATCTCCTTTAATTCTTTTTTTTGCTGTTACTTTTTATTGGACTATAGCTGCTTTACAATGTTGTGTTAGTTTCTGCTGTACAGCAAAGTGAATCAGCTATACATATATCCCCTCTTTTTTGGATTTCCTTCCCATTTAGGTCACCATAGGGCATTGAGTAGAGTTCCCTGTGCTATACAGTAGGTTCTCATTAGTTATCTGTTTTATACATAGTAGTGTATATATGTCAATCCCAATCTCCCAGTTCATCCTACCCCCACTTCCCCCCTTGGTATCCATACGTTTGTTCTCTACATCTGTGTCTCTATTTCTGCTTTGAAAATAAGTTCATCTGAATCATTTTTCTAGATTGCACATATAAGCGATATTATACGATATTTGTTTTTCTCTTTCTGACTTACTTCACTCTGTATGACAGTCTCTAGGTCCATCGACGTCTCTGCAAATGGCACAATTTTGTTCCTCTTAATGACTGAGTAATATTCCATTGTATATATGTACTACATCTATCTCCTTTAATTCTTTTGATTCTGTTGAATTTGATTAAACCCAACTCTTCACCTACTCCATGCCTACACTTGAGTAGCCTCAATGTGCTAGGAAGAAACACACAACCATACTAATAGTTTTATGTGTTCCTGAGAGCAAATCTGGGGTGGGGTTTCCATACTGCAGGCAATCCTGTCAAGTCCCTAGTCAGCACCTGCTCCCGTCCTAGACTTTGTTACAACTTTTCCGTTTCAACCTCTCAACACCACTTCTCCACCTCTGACTCTCAGCTAACAACTGAGCTTTTTATTTGACTGAGAAAATCAAACATATCAAAAGAGAATTCCCATGTGCACCACCATGAAATCCATCAGTCTGTCTGTATCTGCACCACATAATCTGCCTTCCTTCCTTTTACTAAAGATGGACTGGTCCCCTTCTAAACAAACCCCACCTTAAAATAAAACTCTCCCTTGACCTCCACCCTTCCATCCATTGCCCTGTTTCTCTGCTCCTCTTTATGATAAGACTTCTTGAAAGAGTAGTCCATATTGGCTGTCTCTACTTGATCTCCTCCCTTTTCTCTTAAACCCATGCTGATCAGGCTTTACGCCCACCATGCCACTGAAAAGGATCCTCCACTTTGCTTCAATTCTCAGTGCTCCCCTTCATTGAACCACCATCAGTGTTTGACACAGTTATGTGCTTCTTCCCTCTTGAGTCAATTTCTTTCACTGGCCTCCACGAGTCCACTCCCTTGGTTCTCCTTCTTCCTCACTGGTCCCTCTTTCTCATTCTCCTTTTTAGGTCATCTTGATCTTCCCAACCTCTAAATATTCCAGCACTCCAGGGCTAAGTCCTCAGTCCTCTAACTGAATTGAATCCTTATGTGATCTCATCCACCCCTTTGGCTTTAAATGCAGCTTAAACACATTGATATACTGAGACCTATCAAGTTTATATCTCTAGCCCAGGTCTGTTTAATGAACCCTAGACGCACAAACCTAACCACCTACTCATCTTCTCCGCTTGGATATCTCACAGGCACCTTAACCTTAACCTGTCCAGAATGGATCTTCTGCTTTTACATCCCCAATCCTGCTCTTCCCCAGTTTTCCCCTTTCAGTAGATCTCACACCCATCTCCCTGTTGCTAGGACCAAAATTCTTAGAGTCATTTTTGTCTCTTCTCTTTCTCTCCCACTCTACATCCAAACCATCAGCAAGTCACATTTTATTTTCTTCTGTCAAACTTTGTTTTATTCACTGTTATACCCTTAGGCCAAGAGTGGTGCCTGTACCTACGAGGCACCCAATGAATAGTTGTTGAATGAATGAAGGGAGAGAGTCTACACGCTATTAATAGTTATCTCATTAGCTTAAGTAGGTTAAAAATTAAATGTTCAATAATAACACATGATTGTATGGTGTTCCTCTGAGGTGAACAGTTTTATAAACTTCAAATAGATCACCAATCACAACATACCTTTGGCAGGGGTGAAGTGAGAGAGTGGCATGGACATATATACACTACCAAATGTAAAATCGATAGCTAGTGGGAAGCAGCCGCATAGCACAGGGAGATCAGCTCGGTGCTTTGTGGCCACCTAGAGGGGTGGGATAAGGAGGAGATATGGGGATATATGTATAAGTATAGCTGATTCACTTTGTTATAAAGCAGGAATGAACGCACCATTATAAAGCAATTATACTCCAATAAAGATGTTAAAAACAAACAAACAAACAAAAACATACCTCTGCTTCTTAGCCTCTCCCTGCATCTTTCAAATGAGGTTCTCAAAGTATATCTTTTAAATCTCATATGTACCATAATTAGAAATGAAGATATCTAGATGCCTTGTTTTTCTCTCTGATTAACTATATGATTTGAGGTATCCAATTTTTAATGGTTTGCATTTTGCAAATAAAAATCCAGAACCTACATTCTCCTTTACACTTACCTGACATTTTGTAATAAAAAAAATATTATATTAGTTGACAATGTGTATCCTATATTTCCCAGAATGGTTATAAACACAGTTCATCTAAGCTTGAGCAAAATTAAAAGTCAGTATAATACGGGGGCTTCCCTGGTGGCACAGTGGTTGAGAGTCTGCCTGCCAATGCAGGGGACACTGGTTCGAGCCCTGGTCTGGGAAGATCCCACATGCCGCGGAGCAACTAGGCCTGTGAGCCACAACTACTGAGCCTGCGCGTCTGGAGCTTGTGCTCCGCAACAAAGAGAGGCCACGACACTGAGAGGCCCGCGCACCACGATGAACAGTGGCCCCTGCTCGCTGCAACTAGAGAAAGCCCTCGCACAGAAACCAAGACAGCCAAAAATAAAAAAATTAATTAATTAATTAAAAAGAAAAAAGAAAAAAAAAAGTCAGTATAATAGACTGACTTTATTTCATATTTGAGGTTTAAAATTTTTTCCATATTTACTCATATTTTGTTAATATGTATGATAATGAACAAACAAGATCTTGTCTGTAAATGTATAAATTTCTATATTTGATGCTGTTCTTTATTTTTTAAAATATGACAGATGCTTCTCATTTCTATGTGTGGAAGGGACTGATAACCTTAGTTATTAGATGATGTTTTATTTTGTACACGGTGAATGTTGTTCACTAACTTATAGTTATGACTGCTTTTGGAAAGTATGTTGGTGGAAAACACCAGGAGACCATTCTGTCAGACAACCAATGGGTTTGGATTTGCCATCATCTAGGCTTTGTTTGTTTTTTCTGTGTTAGTGTTTTCCCCAACAGAACTGACTTTTAAAACACTGACTTTCCTTGTACGTACTTTAGTGCTGGCTGTCTTTGGAAAGCCACTGACAGCAGGATGAGGGGCAGGATGGTACAGAGGAAAAAGTGTAGTTCAAGAGTCCTGCAGATTTGAGTACCAGTTCTACTCCATTCTTTCATAGCTGTGAGATCTGGGCAAATTTCTGAGTGTTGGTATTTTTATTTGGATAAGGGAGATGATAATACTATCTCAAGGAGCCACTATAAGGATAAATGAAATAAAGAGTCTCCAGTGGAAACTGTCCAGCCCATAACCGAGAATCATTATCTTCCCCAGTTTGTCTGAGTCCATAAATGTGTATTTTTCCAACAATTTTAGGAATTTTAATGTGAAGGATGATTTATCAAGTGATTCATGTGTGATTTATACTTGGTTCTATTATTTTGGGGTTTGGGGGTGTTGTTTTGTTGTCTTTTGCTTTTCTATCCCATCCCAAGAGGGTAGCCATCTTTTTATGATCACTTGCTAAGACAAAAGCTGAAGTTATTTACCTCTAGATAAAGATAACTCTTGGATAGGGCTTTTGTTTTCAACCCCTCATTGAAAGGGTTATACTGCATCATCTCAAAGATGATGGAGGTGGAGGTCAGTGATTTTAGAGTTGGGGGAGCAGAGGCAGCTTAGCTGTAAAGAGATTTGGGGAACTTCACCAGAGCCTGAGAATGGGATGAGTCTCACAGGTTCCCTGAGTATTGGACCAACACCCATAAAGAGCCTCTAGAGAGGTGACAAATCTCTAATGGGATAACTCTGAGATGAGGACAGGAAGATACTAATAACCATGACCTTGGAAACCCTGAGATAAAATACCCATGTCAAAAGGTGGCTGAGTTGTCCACTCTCAAGGGATCAATTCAAAGGTGAACAAGGAGCATATCAACTAATACCAAAATATTCCACCCTGTGTAAGACCCCTGAGATTTGTGCATGTTCCTGGGGAAAAGAGCATCCCCAAATATTTCCCCAGTGGGATTTCTCATCAGCCAGGGGGATTATGAGCCTGGGAAAGATTAAATTTGATTACAGAAATACAGAAATATGATATGTCTTACACTTAGTCCTACCTGTTTCAGTAACAAAGTGTTTCTGAAATGTTACACATAAAGTACATCTAAAATACGGAGGTGGCTATCAAAGGAAAAAAGTAGAAATGAACTAAATGAAAATGAAAATACAACTCATCAAAATTTGTGGGGTATAGCAAAAGCAGTGCTCAGAGGAAAAATTCATAGCATTAACTGAATACATTAGAAAAGAAATACATAAAATCCAATAATCTAAACTTCCACCTTAGGAAACTAGAAAAGAGAGCAAATTAAATCCAAAGTAAGCTGAAGAGGAGAAATAATAAAAGTTAGAGCAGGATCAGTGAAATTGAAAATAGGAATACAACAGAGAAAATCAATGAAACCAAAGCTGGCTCTCCAAAAAGATCAATAAAATTGAAAAATATCTAGCAAGGCTAACCAAGAAAAAGAGAGAAGACACAAATTACTAGTATCAGAAATAAAAGAGAGCCATTACTACTAATTCCATGGATATGAAAAGCATAATAAAGGAATATTATTTTAAAAATTGTATGCCTTCTCTATATCTTTAATTCTGTGTTTGTAAGGAGGGGAGATGGTTCTGTGGAAATAAAGCCTATCCAAATGATCAAAAAACAAAATGCAAAACACAAAAACACAAAACCACTAGTGGTTATCAGTGGTTGCCTCTGGTGAACAGGACTTGGGGCGGAAATGGTTGGGCAGGGGCTTTTCTACCGTTTGACTTTTGAGTGACGTGTACTCATTGCTTTGACAAAATGTTTAAGTGACGAAGTTGTCTAAAGGAGTTGAAAGCAAAAATCCGTGGACACCCTCACCCCCACTGGGTATCCTTGGGAGATTGAGGGGAAGGGTAACATCTGCAGGGGTTGGGCTTTTCAGGCCTTTAACAGCTGTTTAAACTCCCGGGTAGGCAAACTCCCAGGAGCTGGAGGCTTATACTGACTAGTGGCCTCTAGTCACTACTTTCCTATTTATATATTGCTTATATATTTAGTTTAAACATTTTTTCTTACTTAAATCTAATTTCTATTGTCTTCAGTTTGTCTTATATCATTGCTCTATATTTATTTGAAATATCAACTTTTATTCATTGGAAATCACCCTTCTATCGTTTCCTTTTTCTGTACGTTCTTTTAGATATCATTTTATTGCTTTTGTATTTTTAATCTTTTTTGTTTGCTTGTTTTACTGGTTTCTCTTTTTGTCTATTTTAGCTCAATTATGTAAACTGTTTTCCTACTTTGCTTTAAAATGGTGAGAGTGAGAGCAGGAATTTTGTTTTGTTCACCACTGTATCATGTAGGCTTAGAATAGTGCCTGGCATATAGTTGGTACTTAATAATATTTACTGAAAAAAATTGAATTAATTAATTCAAACTCCCAGCAGCTAGAGGCTTAATTAGTTAACTAATAGGAAGAGAGATAGTTTTGAAAATAGTGCACGATCCAAATTAGGGGGGCTGGATGAAGAGAAGAATAACAATGATAAAATAATAGGAATTCATCAACAAAACAACAATAGCAAATGCTTTATGAGCACTCAAGGTATGCCAGGTACAGAGCTGGAAGTTTTAAAAACAATGTCTCTATTTGCAAATGAATCACCGGACAAAGGATTACTCTCCAAAGTATATAAACAGCTCATGCAGCTCAATATTAAAGAAACAAATAACCCAATCCAAAAATGGGCAGAAGACCTAAATAGACATTTCTCCAAAGAAGACATACAGATGGCCAAGAAGCACATGAAAAGCTGCTCAACATCACTAATTATTAGAGAAATGCAAGTCAAAACTACAATGAGGTATCACCTCACACCAGTTAGAATGGGCATCATCAGAAAATGTACAGACAAGAAATGCTGGAGAGGGTGTGGAGAAAAGGGAACCCTCTTGCACTGTTGGTGGGAATGTAAATTGATACAGCCACTATGGAGAACAGTATGGAGGTTCCTTAAAAAACTAAAAATAGAATTACCATATGATCCAGCAATCCCACTACTGGGCATATACCCAGAGAAAACCATAATTCAAAAAGACACATGCACCCCAATGTTCATTGCAGCACTATTTACAATAGCCAGGTCATGGAAGCAACCTAAATGCCCATCGACAGATGAATGGATAAAGAAGAGGTGGTACATATATGCAATGGAATATTACTCAGCCATAAAAAGGAACGAAATTGAGTCATTTGTTGAGACGTGGATGGATCTAGAGACTGTCCTACAGAGTGAAGTAAGTCAGAAAGAGAAAAACAAATATTGTATATTAACGCATGTATGTGGAACCTAGAAAAATGGTTCAGATGAACCAGTTTGCAGGGCAGAAGTTCAGACACAGATGTAGAGAACAAACGTATGGACACCAAGGGGGCAAAACCGCGGAGGGGTAGGGATTGTGGTGTGCTGAATTGGGCGATTGGGATTGACATGTATACACTGATGTGTATAAAATTGATGACTAATAAGAACTTGCAGTATAAAAAAACAAACAAAAAAACAACTAATACTAAACTTTCTTTGGGTTATTTGTATGGAAATACGTTAATATAAATGTTTCAGACATTACATGAAGTTTCTAAAAACCTTACATGTTCTGGTATAATGTTATAAGTCATAATTCTAGTTATTACTTTAAAATGTATATCTCAGAAATAACTAAATTTCCTTGTCAATTGCATTATTATGAACTTTGATCAAATCTTTAACCTTGGTCATTTTAAAGTCTTTTGTCATTTACAGACAGTTCTGGGTGTACTCTGATGCTTTCGCAAAAATGTTCCTATAAAAGGGTTTCATCTTCAAGGAATTCATGGAAAAGACTCTGACAAGTACAGGTTTCTGGTAACTGACTATACTGCTGAACTGAATGAATAAGCATTTTCAGAACTCTAATGGAAAACTGATGAATTCATAAAAGTGCTAACAAAAGATCAAGATGAAAAAAAATTAATTACATGGGACTGAGTGAAATGATGAGGATGATTATAATTTTTGTGACTTTCTGTTTGAATAAAAAAAAAAATCCCACAAGGACTCAGAGGCAAAAAATATAGAAATCAATTTTCACTGCAAAGTAAAGGAGCTGTTACAGTGGAGGACTACTGGACTGAATGTCAATATTATGACATAGTATGAGTGTGTTTCGTGTTGGGTAGTTGCAATCATTGTTGCTTTTGTTGTGGTCATCCATTTACAATGCTTGGTGTCAGTTTATTTATCTCTTGTAAAAATAAAATACAGTGTGTGTGTGTGTGTGTGAGTTGTGAAAAAAAAAAACTTAAAAAAAATAAAATAAAAGAACAGAAAAAAACAAAACAAAAAACACCAATGTCTCATTTTTCTTCATGACAACCCAGTGATAATAGTAATAATAGCGGGCATTTATTGAGGGTTTCCTATTGGCAAAGACTATGTTAATCACTTTACATACATTACCTTATTTAAATCTACCTCAAAGGGTTTTCTTGAAGATGAAATGAGTTAGTACATGTAAAGTCTCCTGATAAAGCCTGCACAAAATAATCACTTGATGTATGCTATTTATCTGTCTATCATCATCACATTGCCATCATCTCACCCTCCTCCTCCTCATCTCTATTATTATCCTCATTTTACAGGTAAGAAGTCTGAAGCCCAGAGACATTAAGTAACTTGGAAGAGAATCAGCTGGGGTTGGAATCTAGGTTATCTGCCTTCAGAGTCCTACTCTTCCCAAGACTTTTATAACAAAAGTCTTCCAATCCAGTGAAATCGTTTGAATCCCCACCCCTTGAATCACACTCTAAGAAAATTTGACCTATAGAGTTCATTGGGATCATTATTAAATTTTATAAAATCAGACCTCAAAATCAAATAGGATTTCAGTAAGTTTGTAAGTAAGTCAGGGCATCTCAGCTCTAACCCATAAACCAAAGGCCCATTGGAAACTCTCTACATCTATCCTACATGTCACAATTGTTTCAATAATTCTAGAATCTTTTCTAAAACTTCAGAACTAAGTCTAATGCTGGTTCACTATCTTATATGAAAATAAGTTCCAAAGGATGAAAAGTCCCCCATTTACTCATAAAATGCCTTTTAAGCGTTCTACCATTCTTTCCTGGCATGGAGACAGTTGTGAGTGACATTGACATTGACCTATTTGGGAATGCAGCCATTTGAAATATCCAGTCAGATGCAGATCAGTTTTGTCAGTTGAGGTCTGAGGTTTGAATCAAAATTCATCCAGACCTTAGCATATTTCCATATGCTCCACACTGATAACCGAGGGGGAGGGACAGCTCTCGATTTAATCTAGTGCCGAGCAAATGGCTATCATTGTCACTTGGCATTATGCTTGTGTTCTGCAGTTGTTATTTTTTTAAAAAATCAAAATTTATCTCATTGATGCCATAAATACCTATAGCAAATAAAACCTTAAGAAAAATTAAAGTATTTCTAACAGAAACAGAGACCAGTGAAATCAGGAAGTTTAACCGTGATCTTTGCTATGGCTGCCAGTAATCTTTGCTATGGCTATGGCATCTTTGCTATGGCTCTGGAGCCAGTAATTGCAGTGAAGACAACTTCCTGATCCCTAAAGGTCAACTAAGGTGCCGTCTTCCCGGAGTCAATAATTCTTATGTTAGCTTCCTGACCCCCCATCTTCTTGAATAACAACTGCCTTGGCAAACCAGTTCTGCAGTGTGGCTTGGAGCATCCTCTTGGAGACTCAGCATAGAACCTGTTCCTCTGCCCTTCCAAGTTCTCCTGTACTGATTCTTCTTTGCTTGAAATTTGGTTTCTGCTTACTTTGTTGAACTTTGACTAATCAATATATTAAGGAACTTGCTTAGTCAGCCAAGAGGTATAGAGCCTAGACTCAATTCATGCCTGTCAAATCCCAGAGCTCATACTCCCCCTGATGGAAAGTTATGGCGTGAAATTCATTTTGTATCTGGTAAGCGCAGATATCCAAGGGGTGTGGGGCGGGGGGATGAAGTTGGCCAAGCTGTTAGGCCTGCCCGGCCCAGAGGCACTGGTTCTTTGGCTTGAACTCTACCCTATTCTGTGCACTTCCTCCCCATTTACTAAGCTAGAATGATTTTCATTTGTTTTCTCGAGAGAACATCTAAAAAGCACAAAGGAGCCAATTATTGGCTTTTCAGTCACCAAAGCCTAAGCCCCAAGATCCCAGACACTAACAAAATTTCCCCAAATTGGGAGAGGCAGACAACCAAAGAGTTAAGACATGTTAAGTACATGAGAAGGTCCTGAACTCTGTCCCTCCCACCCCCTAATCCTCAGACTGAGTCCTGGGATTGGGTTTGCAGAAAGTTTATGGGAACTCCACATCATTGGGAAATCCTAGAACAGAGGGATTCTTGTGCTCTTTCCTGGGGAGAGTCAAGGGAGGCCCTTGGGGTTCCCTGCACCCCACAAGGCACAGGAACGGATGACGTGGCCATGTGGTTTCCCTGGGCAGCCAGGCATTCCAGGTGATGGTGCAGAAGCATCAGGAGCCCACCCATCTGAGCAGCAGGGAAGCAGGTGGGGCCAGATGGGAAGCAGGAGTGTGCTCAGGCTGCCAGGATGGCACCTCAGAGACCTTTCCCACTGGTGAGAGAAGACCAACGAGAACAGCCCTCAACAGATGCTGGACTATGTTAACAGCACCAAGAACCAGAGCCCCACCTCCAGGGCCCAAAAATCTCAGGAGATTCATCCTGAATTGATGAAATAATGTTTCCACCAGGGCTTGAAATTGGATTAAATCCAATTATACAAAAAAGGTTATTTTTCTTGCATATATACCCTGAGTGCTGTGCTCTCTCACTGCATAGTTTCCAGTTAATTCTGATACTGACCATCGAGAGTTATGGGTCTAGAACAGGGGTCAGCAAATTACAGCTAGGCCCTGGGCCAAATTCGGCCCACTGCCTGTTTTTTATTGTCCTGACTATTTTTGTAGGCTAAGTAAAGCCACTCTTACGTGGCTGAGTTTGCAGAGTTGCGTAATCGCAACAAGGCCGCTATGGTGCAAAGCCTACAATATTTACTATCTGTCTCTTTACAGAAAAAAATTGCCAAACCCTGATGTAGAACATGGGCCCTGCCTGGCTCTATCTCATCTGCTCTTGCACTCTTGTCCTTCTGCTGTCATCATGGGGGCAAAGTCTCAAATCAAAATCAAAGAAAAAGCTCTGCCTTTCTCTGCTCTTAAAAATACACCTACGTTCAGATCCAGCTTTTCCTCCCTGAGCTCCCCAGAGGACCGGTTCTCCTTAGACCAGTTTTCTGTCCCCTGGTCTCCTGACCCTGCACTTGCCTAGTAGCTTCCTAGCTTTGACTTCTATTTTCTATCCTTTATGGGCTTCTCATCCTCTGCCTGTCTTTGAGTCGCTGTTTTGTAGGGTTGTCCATGGCACTCTGGTCTCCCTCTACTCACCCTGCCACACCCCGGAATTCTCAGGACAACCAGGTTTCACTCCAGCATTCACCTGTAAGGAGGTGAGCTGGTCCAGGTTACTAACTTTAGGGTTTTATCCCCTTGGTTTGGATAATACCGATACCTTGACACCTAAATGGAGCACTTGATTCTCTTCCTTTGGCCACCAAGTTAGTCAATATTAGCCTTGAACAAATAGCTCAGAGAGCAGAATGATCACTTGGTGGTTAATAATAGAGGCTCTGGGGTTAGATTTAGAAGCAGGAGATTTGAAGCTACACCCCTTCTTAGCTAGGAAGCGATGAGCATGGATTTTCATTATGGCATTCCAAATTTACTATGCTTTTATTTATTTACACATTTACTATGTACCAGACACTGTGTTAGATGCTATGAGGAGTAACAGAGCTGAAGAAGACACAATCTATGTCTTCAAAGAATTTATATGTAACTTTTACCCATATAGACTTGGCTCTCCACAAAAAGGATAAGAGTATTTTAAAGGCCATAAACGAGATCTTTGAAATTTTCTTTATAGATCTGTTTTAATTTTTAAATTTGGGGCATAAATACTACTTTGTTTTTTAAAAATCTAATGAAATCACACCAAGTTTTAAAGAGCTGACTAATATAATTTTAGACAATCTGATCACTTGAACTTTCAAAGGTTTGAAATGTCCTAGAGCCATTCTTATGTGGCTGGGTCCTCTGTTTATTTTTATGGCAATCATTGGCATCTGGGAACACCGTTGGCATCTGGCAAACTGGCTCACCATTCAACAGATTCTACTCCGGAGACAGTTCTTTATCAGCTTTCAAAGTCCTGGGAGCTAACAGAGTGCCTAATACATGGTAGGCATCCCATAAATATTTGTTGAAAGAACAAATGCAAAAATAAATACATGAATCTACTAGTCCGTTAAGTTCTTTCCTCTGAAATTTTACAAACTTATCATCTGTGTCCTTATCGGGAGAATGATCACATAGGGCTTTATACTGAGTCATTTTCATGTTTCATGTGTTATACTTTATCCATCCTAAATGGATTGCAATTTCATTGATTTCCCCTACAGCATTGCTCACAGATCTATTTTCCTGCTAAGTGAAATATTTGTTGAATATAGGCTATCATTACTTCCTTTTTGTTTTCTTTTGTTTGTTTTTCTTCCTCTGTCTCTTCCTCAATTAACTAGAGTACATGAAAATGTATGTTAAAATATTTATTGAATAAAATCTTATTCTCCTTGACCTTAATTTTAAAAGAGATGAGTTCAGCAATTTCTCTTTCTTTTAAAAAACAACACAAACAAACAAAACCCACAATCATAAATTCCTTCTAACTATGTGTGAGGTTGTGAATAGGAAAAAGTTTACTTATATCCAAGCTAAATACTCTAGTAAGCTTTCCCTAGAAATCTATGACATCCCAATGAAGGAGAAGATGTAGGAAGAAGTAGGAGCAGAGGATGAGAAAATGGGAAGTTATTTGGGAAAAGGGAAGAATCCAGTTTGAGGGATTTCAACAACCAATAGAGAAAAACTTTAATAAGGAGAAAATTGCCAACCAAAAGAGGCTTACCTTTGCACCCCTCACAGGTCAGTGCATTATAGTGGTAACCGGATGCTCTGTCTCCACAAACAACACATAGCTCATCCCCTTTTATTCTCCCTGCTGATGCACCCAGTCGGGGCTTCTTTGTCACAGGAATCTCCACTACCTCAGTCTCTCCCTGGTAGAGAGTCTCAGCAGGCATTCGCCTGAGTTCATATATTCCAGGAGAGTACCACTCTTCAGGCTGCTGGGGATAGAAACCCAGGTTGGAATAATAGGAAGATGAGGAAATCTGTGGTTGAACTTGGGGAAACTGAATGTTGTTGTATTGTGAGTATGGTTCCACCTCTAGATTCTGTCCCAGAGGACCTGCTGCTTGTTCTGTTAGTACACCTGAACAAAAGTGATAACAAAACTGGAATTAATGTCATCATTCTATAAATAAGAGAGGCAGTTTAGCATATGGTTAGGAGTACAGGCTCTAAGGAAAGATTGAAATATTTAAATATTTACATTAAAATTTTAATATAAAATTAACTTTTTTACAGTAAAAGAACTATTAACAGATTAAATGACAAAATTAAAAGCTCAGAAAGATAGCTGCAACATAGCGGACAGACAAAACACTCATATCATTCATATGTAAAGAGCTTTTACAAACCAATAAGAAAACATTCAACATGGAGAAAAGGAAAACAAACAAGAATGTTTAAAAGAAAAAGAAAAAAAGGAAAGTTAAAAAAACTATTCAACATGTAAAACATTCAACAATCCACAGAAAACAAAGATAAAGGACAGGCATATACAAATGCTATCTTTTGTCATTTCTGTCTTACAAAATCCTATAAAGTGGGTAACGGTATTACCCCCACTTAAAATTGAGTAGTCAGAGGCACAGAGTAATTAGGCAACTTTATTCCTACACACCTAAGTAGCTGAGATTTGGGCTTTGAGTCTGACTTCAAAGCCCATGTGCTGAATTGCTCCTCTCTGGGATAATTTCAAGTGTGTGATGCTTTAAAGCTTTTCTCTTCCTCCCTCTGTACTTGAGTTTGTTAGTCCCTTCAATGCCTCCACTTGCAGGTAACCTATAGCTAGGCCTGCAAGACTCTGCATGATCTTACCTTTTCTTTCTTTTCCAGCCATTTCCCATGTTCCGACTTCCATATTCCTTAAATATGCCTTGCTGCTTCCAGACTCAGGACATTTCCCACATGCTGCTTCCTGAGCCTGGAACTTTCCTCAACAGCCATTCCCTCCAAGAACGTCATCTCACTATTCTCCACTTATCTCTAAATTTCCCTTTAAGTATAGCTTCTCTTGGGAAGTCTTCCCTAAACCTAGGTCCCTGGGTGTCTGAACCCAGTTGTATAGTACTTACCTACCCTTCATGGGCCTCCCTTTACTTATCTGTAAAGAGAAGACTCCATGCTGCATGATGATATAGTTCTTCTTTATGTCTAAAACCTCTATAAGTGTATGACCAACAGTTTATGGGCATTAGAATTCAGAGCCTTTCTACAACGCAAAGTGGAAAATATGTATGTTAAATGTTTGTTGAAAAAAAAATGCTTTCTGCATTGATACAGGAAATCACTGATGGAACACAAAGGATACAATGTCTGTGCAAAATCAATTTTGTTTCTTTCATGCCCAACTTATCCATATAAAACCAGCACTGAGTCAGTATATCTGAGTGTCAAAAAATTTTGGCAATGGTGCTTTGTCTTATGACTGCAAAATGGAAAAATACAAAAATATGGAATTATTACAGAAAAAAGAGAAGCTAAAATATGAGCAAAATCTTGATCTATTTAATAACTAAATATGGTTAAAATTTCTAGAGTGAATACAATTGAAAAGAGCTAAAAGCGTTAAAATCATTAGTTTCATCTAGATTTTATCCTCCAACCCATCTTACCCTCACTCAACTTCCCATCCCCACTCCCAGCCCCAGTTTCTCTCCATCTACAGGTCTAGTAAAGTTAAGCAACTTGCCTGAAGTCACATAATCAATTAATGACAGAATCTGGATTCTGTAGTACCTAAGGAAATGTGTAGTTGTTTTCTCCTCACAAGACAATTCCAAGATCTCTGAGCATTATTTCAACAAATCTTTTAATAATCAAGAGACACAATGGAGTCCCAACTCAAGTCAAATCATGTTATCAATATCTGGAATCATCTCAATTAAAATGGAACACTTTCACAAAGACATCAATTCTACTATATGAAAACAACACAAAACAGGGTAAGAATATGAGATCAGTACACAATATTATTAAATAATGCCTCTATTCCCAAAGCACATCCACTTCTAGTATTTCACAGTGTTCCCACCAAATTTCCACAGAGTAGAGACAATAAATATACAGGCAACTTACAATTAAAAAAACCCAGCATGGACAACATCCTCCAAAATGGTGGGACAAGAATAACTTCCATGAACTGACTGTGAGACCTTGAACAACTGCCTAACATTTTTCTGTTTCTTCTGTAAAATGGGGCTACTAACACCCAGCCTCGCTATCTCATAAGGTAATTCTGAGTATAAGATACAGTTTCTGAGAAAAAGTTTTGATAAGTTGAGTGCCATAAAAAGACATGTTTGTTTCCTAAAGAACCTAGCAAAATCTTGATTGTAATGATAGTTAGTTAGTAAATATTAATACACATCAGTCTGTTTTGATGCTATAAGTTATAGGATACTTCTTTCACTTATAAATATATTGAACACTTACAATTTGCCTGACACTGTCCTAGGTTCCGAGGATACAACAGTGAACAAGACAGATAGAAAACAGATAGAAGAGGTCCCAGACTTTCTCTTGTTTGTGTGTTTGGGGTGGGGAGGGGTGGGGGTATGTCAAGGGCTGGGATAAAACCAAGTAAACAAATATAGAATTTTCTGACAGAGCATAAGATGTGGAGAGGGCAAAGGTAGGTTAACTTTAGAGTGTACTTTCAGAAAAGGTAAATTCATTTCTATTTTAATACAATTTATGAGTGATTTTTTAAAGAATCAGTTTATCAAGAAATAGGAGAATTTGGATTTGTTTATAACAGAAACTCTCCATGGGAGTTTAGGGAAGAGTTCTTAAATGCGAACACTTGAATGGACTCCAGGAGAGGCTGAGACCCCCTGTAAAGGGAAACAACATTTTTCTGGGTAGAGAGTCATTTGGCAGCATTTAATAGTTTCTCTAAAGGAGTACCATCAAAGGGAAATTTCTGAGATGCAAGCATTCTATACCTTTCAACATGGTAGCCGCTAACCATATGGAATATTGAACATTTGAAACACGGCTAGTAATAATGAGGAAATGAATTTTTCATTTTATGTAACTTTAAATACTTAAATTTAAAATTAAATAGCTGCATGTGGCTAACGACTGCCATATCCGACAGCACAGCTCTAAGGAGTTTGTGACCAGAACCACTGTGTACCTAAATGGGAGAATCAGGTTCATGTACAAAGGATGGCACTTCTTCATAAACCCACAGTTAGTTTCTGATGAGCCCGATAAAGGGTTCAGATTATATCCAGTTTTTCATCCCTGGCACAACGCTGATTCTAGTAAATGTTTCATGAATGTTTGTTGAAATGTTTCATGAATGGAAAAATTTCCTTCTCGACCTTCCTTTATTTCCCAATCCATGGTTTCTTAATAGATGATATGACTTGGTTTATGAAGTTGTGTGCCGTTCCTGGTGCCAGGCCTTTGTGATGTTGGTGCCTCTCCCCACCCGGTTTGTCAACCCATCACCTCCTCTGTGAGGCCTGTCCCAGTTTTCCTAGGTAGAATTAATCTCTCCTACCCTCTGTACACACTTCTACTGCAGCACTCAGAAGCATATACCATCATTTTTGTTGGTTTACAGGCTTATCTTTCATGCTATATCATTTGAGGTGGTAGGACATACTCGGTACAAGCGCTTCCGTGTAGACAAATCTGGATTCAGTTCACCTGCAACTTGCTAGATGTATGAACTTGGGAAAGACATTGAACTTCTTTAAGCTTCTGTTCCTTCCTCTATAAAGCCGGGATAATATAATACACTACTATGTATAAAATAGATAACTAATGAGAACCTACTGTACAGCGCAGGGAACTCTACTCAATGCTCTGTGGTGACCTAAATGGGAAGGAAATCCAAAAAAGAGGGGCTATATGCATACATATAGCTGATTCACTGCTGTACAGCAGAAACTAACACAACATTGTAAAGCAGCTATACTTCAATAAAATTTTTTTTTAAAAAGCTGGGGTAATATAGTAATTGAAACAAAATATAGTATCTACGTTAAAGGTTGCAATAAAGATAAACTAAGACAAAGAATGTAAACTGCATAGTGCCTAAGCATAAACATTCAATACATTTTTGTTGTTGTGGTTAGTCTGTGAACTCCTGGGAAATACATTAGATTACCATATGTTACATTCCCTTTTCTCCTTCATTCCTGGCACCTTACACAAAGCCTGACACAGTGTAAATCTTTAATAAATGTTTATTAAGTTGAAACGATGGAAAATTTACTTCCCCAGCCTTCCAACTAATTTCCACCTCTAAATACAGTGTCAGGGGCTTCCCTGGTGGCTCAGTGGTTAAGAATCCACCTGCCAATGCAAGGGACACGGGTTCGAACCCCGGTCCAGGAAGATCCCACATGCTGCGGAGCAAATAAGCCTGCACACCACAACTACAGAGCCGGCACTCTAGAGCCCGAGAGCCACAACTACTGAGGCTGCATGCCACAACTACTGAAGCCCGCTCGCCTAGAGCCCGTGCTGTGCAACAAGAGAAGCCATCGCGATGAGAAGCCCGCGCACCGTAAGGAAGAGTAGCCCCCGCTCGCCACAACTAGAGAAAGCCCGCATGCAACAACGAAGACCCAATGCAGCCAAAGTAAATAAAAAAACTTATTAAAAAAAAAATACAGTGTCAGTCATTTTTAAACATACATTTAAACAAAATAACGTGCTGCCAAGTCTACAACCAGAAATATGTTCAAAATTGTAATTATTATAAAAATGATTCGAGTTTCTCTTTTAGCTGGAAATTCAAAAGGTAAGATTCTATTCTGAAAAAAATGTTAAAACAGACAACATTATATTATACTGTTTATGTTTTAATTATAATCTATATTTTACTTCAGAGAAAACAAAGCGGGCTTAAAGGTATACTCTTTACTTATCTGATTTTCCATTGACTATTGGGAGAAATTTACTGTGAAACTAGTTCAGTAAATTAATGTTTTTTGATCTCTTTTTATTTTTCTCATCACAATGCATAGTTTGAAATAAATCTTATATCATTACCCCATACACACTTATACATATGTGTAAATAATTGAAACAAAATTTCTGTGAAATAACACTTACCCTTACCTCTTGACGGGCACTCTGACATTTCTATTGTATTCCTATTCTATTCTGTTCTAAATTTTTAATGCTGGTCACAAGTCACAATATAGATATCATGACCCACTGGGATCTGAGACTTGCCATTTTAAAAACACTGCATGAAATCATGTACTTTAAAATGTTTTTTCAAGTGTCCAAGGCATTAATGCTAGAACTGCCTAGTGTTTAACTTGGAAGAATGGTGCTAATTTTACACACTATCCAGTGAAGAACTATAGGGAAAACACACTTAGATTTAGTCTCAATGAGATACTCACCTGCCTGGAACCCTATAGTAATCTCACCACCCCAGCTTCTCACCCCAGTCTTCTGGTTCTGACTGAGCCATCTTTGACAGAGATCTGTTACTGGAATCTCAAGCAAAAGTGCCCCATGTTTCCTCAGTCCAGTGGCAGAAGCCCCACCGCCAGCATCTGCGAACCTCCGCCTACCTTTAGCAGGCTTCATGCTCATGATTTCCATGGCAAATCCCAAAGACGTGCAGCTGTGACAAGGACTAATTTGACCTGGATTTTCTAACTCCGGAAACTGCATTACCATTCTTAGCTTACTCACAGCAACTGAAAATGAGACTAGGTAAGGAGTGACAGAGGCCAGAGGTTGTGGGGTTTACTGATTAACTTCATTACCGAGCAGAATATTTGTAAATGTTTATGAGAAAAGTCCTCGATGCCAAATTGCCTAGTAAGCTGGAAACCAGTCTCTTAGATAAACATTTTTGGGGAGCACGTTCCAATTTAGGAATTTTTAGAGGACAGATTTTTGTTCAGTGGCTCTAAAAGTGGATTTGGGGGTCAAATGCCATGTTCTACGTCTTGACATTGGTTCCTCTCAAAAGGATACAGATTGGTATAATTTTGTAATGTCAGGAAACATTAAAGCATAATACTTAAGAACGTGAGGTAAACTAATCTGGGTTTATATCCAGTGTTATGGGTGGAAGTGTGTCCCCTCCTAATCCCATAAGACCGGTGTCTTTATACAAATGGGAAATTTGTATTTCAGAGACAGAAACTCATAGAGAAAAGACAATGTGAAGATACACAAGGAAAAAGTCATCTACAAGCCAGGAAGAGAGGCCAGGAACAGATCCTTCCCTCTCAGCCTTCAGAAAGAACCCACCCAGCTAACACCTTGATTTTGGACTTCTAGCCTCCAGAATGGTAAAACAATACATTTCTGTCATTTAAGCCACCCAGTCTGTGGTATTTTATTACAGCAACCTTAGCAAACTAATACATTTAGGCTTCCTTGGCACTCACTAGCTCTGTGGACCATGGACAAATTCCTGAACCATTTTCTTTTCTTTTTTTAACATCTTTATTGGAGTATAATTGCTTTACACTGTTGTGTTAGTTGCTGCTATATAACAAAGTGAATCAGCTATACGTATACATATATCCGCACAACCCCTTCCTCTTGTGTCTGCCTCCCACCCTCCCTATCCCACCCCTCTAGGTGGTCACAAAGCACAAGCTGATCTCCCTGTGCTATGCAGCTGCTTCCCGCAAGCTGTCTATTTTACATGTGGTAGTGTATATATGTCCGTGCCACTCTCTCACTTCATCTCAGTTTACACTTCCCCCTCCCCGTGTCCTCAAGTCCATTCTCTATGTCTGCGTCTTTATTCCTGTCCTGCTCTTAGCTGAACCATTTTCTGCCTCAATTTCCTCATCTGTAAAATGGGACTGATAATCATGCAACCTCATAGAGTTATTATGAGGATTAAATAAAATAATATTTATTAAATGCTTAGCAGAGTGTGTGGCTACCCACCATCATTATACCGATATTATAATTATTTAGCCTTGGACTCTTGTTGTAGGGCGGCTTGCTTCCTGAGCAGGAATAATTTCTGCAGCATAACTTGTGGATACCAAGCTTGTGACTGTTGGGTATTTTTTGGAAGGGAGGGCTTCAGAATAGGACTCAGTAGGTCCAGGGTTGAGCTTAGGGATAATGCAACCAGACACACTGTGTCACCTTAGGACAGTCTCTCAGCTTCTGTGGACCTCATTTGTCTACATCAACGGATGGTAAAACAGAGCTAATAATTCCTGCTCTACTTCCCTCATGGACCCGTTGTGAAGATAAAATAACATAATAAGTGTGAAAGCAGTTTTAAAAGGCAAATGTGATCTGTATAAACGTGATAATCACTGCTAAGCCATTTCCTCAGCCTTTACAGGTTTACAAGGTGGTTCTACATGCATTATCTCATCTGATCCTTACTTGCACCCTTTGAGGAAGGTATAATTTATGATGCCCACTATCTTTTACCCTATTTTACAGACATGGAAGGTCAACTCAGTGAAGTTAAATGATTTGTCTAAAGTCACCCAGCTATTAAGGGATGAAGCAAAGGCTTTAACCAAGGTCTTCTCGCTCAAAACCTTGTGGTGGAAAAACTAAAGCACGCTTGCCCTAATTGCCAAGAAAAAGGAAAGAATGATGGTTCCTAGGTGTATTTCAGCTTGGATTGCTCAACCAAGAATCACCATTTGCAAAGCTGTTCTCAATCCTGTTTACTTCTGACCTCATTCTCCCCCCCCCCCACAACCCAAGAGCTATACTTGCCTTGAGGGACTCTAAGCTGGAAGAGCTACCCAAAGGCTAAGAACCAGGACAAACTATCTCTGAATTTTATATTTCAAGAATTCTCTACTGAGTTTTTCACTGGTCAAACAGATGAGCCTGTCTGTTGCCCTCAGAAACTTCAATACTGAAAAAGAAATGAGCAGGATAATTTAGCTGACCCAGGAAACCCTTGTTGCTGAGTGAAATTCACACAGGATGTTCTCATAATAAGACTGATTGAATCCCTTTGCTTCTTTTGCAGTGAGGACCAACTGCTTCGTGCTATTTTTTTCCCCCAAGGTACATTTTTTCCCCTACAGGTCTGTGCTGTTTGAAACAGTAGCCACTAACCATATATGGCTACTTAAATTTAAGTTAATTTAAGTTATGTAAAATTAGAATCAGTTCCTCAGTTACACTAGTCCCATTTTAAGTGATCAGTAGCCACGTGTGGTTAGTGGTTACTGCATTAGACAAAGTAAATCTACAACATTTTTATCATCACAGAAAGTTCTAGTGGACAGCACTGTTGTAGACGGTACTTGGGGCAATGTGAATAAAATGCCAGTCACGGCAAGGAGGGGCATTAGATATGATGCTATAAAAAATAGGGAAGTCCCAGAGCAAGTGCTGGCAATGCTTTTCTGAGAACTATCCCTGAGAATAGACTTGGCTAACAGACTTTGAGTGAAATAATCTCGCTGGAAAGACCTTCTCCACTGAGAAGGTGAACAGGAGTGTTCTCTTAACCTGAATCCGTAATCATCCAATTCCGATTCCTTGTCCTGACTATACTTTGGTTGTCTACTTACTATCTATGGAAATTCAGCAGATTCTTCGACATCTTTAAATCTCCATTTTCTCAGCAGTAAAAGGGGAATAGTAATGGCATCTACCTTATAGGAGTGTTATGAGAATTAATATTAATGGCAAATACTTACAGAGTACTTACAATGTGCCAGGCATTCTTCTGAGAATTCTATTAAATAAGACAAGTAACTTGCACAAAGTTAAAGAATTTGCCTAAGACCACATACCAGTAAATGGCAGAGATGGGATTGAATGAGAGTCCACTAACAAATGTAAAATGTGCTTAGCATGATGCCTGACATATAGAAAACACTCAAGAAATGGTAGCTGTTATGATCACAATTTTTTTTATCACTGTAAATGTATAAATTTGCAGTCTGTTTTCATAGTCAACCTTTCTCAGTTTGGTTATTCTGAGAGCCCCTGAGACCTGTTTCTTAGCCTGCAAGGTTGAGAGCCAGGCTCTGGATGGCAATGGATTTGCCCACTAGCTGGCCAACATGCACCTCATTGCATGCATTTTCCAAACTATGCATGCCCTATCTAAAAGAAGCAGTAATTTATGTTGTAATAAGGAAAGGCTCTTCTGATATTTCTTTTCCTTCTCCCATTTCTTAACCTCACTAACAAGAGCACCAGATCTGAGAATCCTGGGAGAGCAAAAACCAAAGCCACAGGGAATTAGTAAAATATCTTAGAGACTGCTTCAATCTGTGGAAGAGATATAGATGAGAAATGGTAGTGACAAAATATTTAAATTATGCTAAAGCAACGTTCCATATTGTCTGAGACAGTGGTATCTTTCCATCTTCTGGAAACTTTTGGCTTTGATTGACCCATCAAGTCAGAACTACATTCACTTGTGTTAAACTCAGTGAGATGGAAGAAGACTTGAAATCAAATGTCAGAAATATTACACAACACTGCATCTCAAGACCTTTAATTGTATTTTAAAACATCCAGCTGATTCTGTAACATCTGAAAGATTCTTTTAATTTAAGCAAAAGACATAGGCAAGAACAAGATTCAAATAAAAATAAAGCTACCCAGAGAAAATCTGCATCAACAGCTGAGAAAAGCATAACGTTATGAGAAGTAGCTAAAGGAAATGAAGTGTGAGTGAATAGGATTATATAGAATCTGCCCTCCTGCCCCTTGCTAGGCCTCATTCCGAATGGGGCTTTGGAAAGACTACTAGAAACAATAATAAAATTTTTTTTATTTTTTCCCTTGTAATGTTACAGCTTTTATTAGTAGGGGCTGTAGTAATCTGTTTCTTACAAGGAAAATGGCTGTGATCTGAGAAGCATGGTTTTTAAATTTTCTTTTCCTTTATTTATTTATTTTTTTAAGCATTTCACAAATATGTTCTTAGTGATGAATTCTTTAACGTCTGTGCACTGTTTCCAGAGTTCTCTGGAAGAGGATGCTTGTGACAGAGGGTACACAGGCTCCTTTTCTTCATGGTGCTCTGTGCCCTACCGTTCCTCTCTTGGATTCCATAGCTGTTGTTAGCAATGGTGTAATGCCAAGGTGAGATAGAACATGTGTTTTTTTCTTAGAGCACCCAGAAATTTAGTTCCATATTGTTGGTTTTTGTTGGCTCCTTGAAAATTCTTAGCACTCAACAATGATAAGATTAACAGAACTCCCTCCCTTTAATAAGTAGAGTGGTGTTTATCATTCTAACAATTTAAATAATAACAACTACATTTCAAACCCTGGAGTAGCAATACTGCTTTATGATGCCTTGAGATTTACAGAACACTTTCCACACAGCCATTCAATCCTCCAACAAACTGTGAAGTGAATGTCATTATTATTCCCATTTTACAGGGGAGAAAACTGAAGTTCAGAGAGTCTCAGTTGCCTCTGAGACTTTATTTCTTTCAATTTCATTGCTTATTTCCACTCACATTCATTGAACGTTTCCCAGTATCACCAAGCTAAAGGAACTGGACCCATTGTACTGGAAACATTTGGTACGGGAACATAAGATTGTACCTCTTCTTGCTTATTCTGTGCTATTATTAGAATGCTTTTCTATTTACTGAGTCTTTAAAATTCTGTGATTTTTTTTTCTTTAGTTCTTAAACCACAATTTGCTAAAAGGATACATAGATTTTAATTAACATGTCACATTCTACCTATTCACTATGTTAAACCATGGGAAGCTGTGGACTTTGTCATTATTACCTTTTATTATGCACTAATTGCATAAGACCCTGCCTTCTTCATTCATCAGAGAAGCCTTTATTAACCCACTAAATTAATCTTTGACCAAGTTTCCTGGCTTTCAGGATCTCCCAAAGGAAAGCAGACTTGTCTCTCTTAGGTCACCACCTCCTTCCATCCTGCGTTCTGCATGTGGACTGAGTTACCAATGAGCTAGATTCCCATCTGGATTTGTTAGGGATGTGTGGCAGCAGAATAAGTTAGAGGACCTCACAAGGTGACTCCAGCCCCATCTCTGTAATTCTATTCTAAGTTTCTTTCCTTCTTTTCTATAAGGGCCAGCCTAAGGAAACAGAGCTATAGAGCAAATCTCCACCTTTTCCCCTCACCTACCACGCCCCACACCATCTTAGCTTTCCTTTAAACACTCCAATTGACTTTGGGGGGAAATCACATTAATACTGTGTGGCAGCCCCTCTGGTGAGGATGCACATCCTTGGACCCACCTCTCATTTCAGCTGCAGCTGTAGCAGATAATCAAGCGCGAGCTCAGACTCACTTCACACTGGCACTCTGCTGCACGTCTCTTTGCTTTCTTCCCAGAGCTTCTCCAGTGCCACAGGAGACCACTTGGCTTGATTCCATTGGGAGCAGCAGAAGCACAGCCCAGAAGTGCAGGGAAGTTAATGCCCCCAAGGGCGACCCTCAACCAATGGGAGCCAGAGGTCGGTTAATAACTGCCCCCATGCCCGGTGCCTCAGTGGACAATTCTCTCTGCTTCTCCCAGTGGAAGCAAGCTCCCCTTGCCCACAGCAGCGATCTTCATAATTCATCTCGTCTTGGTTTTCCCTCCTTCCCTGTCTCATCAACCCAGTCCTTTGTTCCTGCTCCCTGGGATGGATGACCTCTCACATAAACTGCCTGCACACAAGTCGTTGCCTCAGACTCTGCTTTTCAGGGTAACCATTTATATGGGTGGAGATGCGTCCCCTTCTTGAGCAAAGCCTTTAGAGGGTGAGGGGTCCACAGCCTTCTCTAGAAGCAGCTGAAAGGTCTCACTCAAGAGGTCATTAGTGTCTCCACTGCCCATTAGTGAGTGCCCATCAGTATTTGTTGAGTAATCTTTATGTCACCTTCTCAATGTCTTAAATTAAATCCCAGTGTCTTGGGATTTAATTATGGCCTTTAGAGTAACCCGCAGGAAGGGGGATCATGCCCAGGACCACCTTGAAAGTCATGTCATGTCAGGTGAGTACCACTGAGTCCAAGTCACAACTTCCTGACACGACAACTGTAGCAATTTGTGGACTCAAATGCTAATTCTAGGTTGTCCTAGAATTCCCAGCCTAATAATCTCCTTTTACCAGCGCTGATTAATGGAAATGTGGGGTCCAGAGCCAGTTCTCTAGACTCTTTTGACTTGCCTAAATAAAAATGAGAAGACAAGGCCCTTCCAAGTCATTCTAGACTCTGGGCCTTTGCATTTGCTATTTCTTCCACCTAGAATGTTCCCTTTGGCTCTGTCTTTCTCAGCTCAGTTGTCAACTCCCCAGAGGCCTCCCCTGACCACACCAGTTAGAGCAGGCTCATTCTTCCAGTCACCATGACATCACCCTGTTTTGTTGTTTCCATAGCGCTTACCACTACCTGATATTATTTCATTTACTCATTCCTTTGCCTGTTTCTTTTCCTGTCTTCTTCCCTGCTTTATTCCAACCTCCAGCATATGGTCAGTGTTCAATGTTTGGTTGGAAGAAATTATAGCCATCCATATGCAATCCAGTAAACTTCACTTGCCCTTGTTCTAACAACATGATGGCTGTTTTTGATTACAGTTAGACCACTGGAAAAGAGTACAGCTCTCTGGCTAATGGAGCCCATGAGTTAACACTTCTGAATCTCGGGCACATCTCAAGATCTAGGAGTGGTGAGTTAGGCACTGTGGGCTACTCATCCATGAGCCACAGTCCTTTCCCTGGCGCTCTGTACCCTAAGCTCAGGGTGGGAGGTCCATAGAATCCATCAGTGTCATCAGGACATAAAAGAAGATGGGCAGGAGGAATAAAGGGGTCAAAATGCTCTTTGTCCTCCCCTTTGGTGGACCTTTAGCGCAGGTATGTTTTCCCCTGTGGGAAAGAGGCGTGGGGAAAAAAATGCTTAGACCTGGCTCTAGAACTTAATGGGGAAGAGGAAAAGGAGTCCCAATGGTCACATGGCTCTGATTAGTTTCCCAAGAGAGGTGGACCAGATGAAGATTTGAGGAAACGGCTCCAGCTGGGAATAACAGCTATGCATTGCAGCTTATGCATCTTGTGCTATATATTCTAAGAAACCTTAAAAGAAGTGTTAGGAAACTGTAAAAGAATGTGGTCCAGCAAAGGAGGGATGAGGGAAGAGCACCATTGGAAGAAAGCATGAACCACGGTGCTTCCTTAGCAATCATTTTCAGATGCTTCTAACTTGACAGCTCCTTCACAACTTTTTCTCTATCTACTTACAAGTTTTTCACCTCATGACAACTGAGGTCAACTTTCAACCTGATGGCTTGCTTAAAGTGGGCTAGAAAGATCTTACCCTTTCCTCTTGATGTATATACAAATTAGAGCTGAACGGATTTGTTTCATAATGATGACACCAGAGTTTAGATTTGGAGATCTTAACATGCAGTCGTAAAATTTCAGAGCAGGAAATGGAGTTTATATGTGAAAAAAATCATCTCAAGTGTAATTTTCTTTAGTCTGTGATATGCACCTACAGTCTTAATCATCCTATGAGTTCTGATGGGTAGATCACAAATTATAAAGATGTCCATACATTGATTTTTTTAAAGACCCATAGAAGGGTAGGCCAGAAGCAAATGGTCAAGTGTCCAGACATGGAGGTAGGTGTCCCACTGCCCTTGACTGTACCCACAGGATGAAGAGAAGCCAACTGGAAGAAATAGATGTAGCAAGTATGTCTGAGAACTAGCATTGCATAAATAATAACTGCTGCCTTTGATCTCTCTGAGAGTTACTGATAAACGTCTCTTTTTCCCCTAAACCTCTTTCCTCCTTCCCTCTATTATTTATTATTTCATTCTTATTTATCAAGTACATACTAGGATTAATAAAATACAGTCACTGTCCTTAGATACTCTTATACTGAATGGTGGCTGGTAGACATGTAAATAGATAATAAAATAATGACCCCTCCTTGGAAATGACCTGATAAACCATTGCACACTAAAGCTAATGACTGGTAGGTAATCGTATAAGCTATTGATTAATGTCTCCCAGGGATTTCTGCAACCAAATAGGGGATCGTGCCTTAACACATTGAATTTTGTGAATTTCAAGTGTTTGCATTTTCACTATCATCATCAATCATGGTTGATATATTAATATAGAGTGAAAAACTGGGAGCATCCAAGCCTCCCAGCAGAGTTATAATGCAGAAGGGAATTATTTTAAGAGTGGCAGAAAGCTGCCCTGCCCCACCCAAAATATTGCCCCTGCCGGCATTTTGCTGATGTTCTCAATTCAGACTCTTTATAATGAGATGTTATTTTATAAATGCATAAAGTGGAGCAATAGATCATTTTATGGTACCATCTAGTTACAGATCTACTGAAAACAACTTAGTACAATTTGTCCTCAATCCAGCTTAAATGACTAATCCTGACACTGTGCCATATTTCCTGCAGCACCAGAAGAATGGTGGAAAGGAAACCTATCGCAGAGCTATAACCTAAGTAACCTCAGATTTTAATAGGTATAATATTAAACCATAAGAATCATGATTTCATAACTTAGTACAGGCTATAATAATATTAGAATTAGCCCTAGAACGGGAATGCGTTTCTACTCCCAGCTCTGTTAATTATCTAGCCTCATGGCCTTGGACAAGTCACAAAGCTCCCTGAGTCTTGCAGTCCTCATCTATAAAAACGAAGACCATTAGGTTCAATGAATCCAAGGTCCGATTTACCTCTAACCTTGCATAGTAGCTAACATCCATTGAGTACTTAGAAGGAACAAAAAAAATTTCTGGACTCTCTGTTGGACTTGGGCTTTTTTTCTTATGTATGTCCAAATTGCAGTTTGTTTTTACTAATATTCAAATGAACTTGACAACTTACCAAATAAATTGTCAGAAAGAGAAAATTCATCTGTGGCAGGTAAGTGGGAGTGTTCAATGAGATTCATTTTTGATGCCATCCAAACTTTTCTGTTTGAGAATGTATCTTTGTTATGGTGGTCTTCAAAAAAATCCCCTGAAAGGTAAATAAATACATAGAGTGTTTGGGGAGGGTAGGGAGGTGATTATGAAAGAGAGGGAGAGAGAGAGAGCAAGCTAATCTTAAAAAGCACATATGGCTCCCTTTGTAGACATTTTATCATAGCTTTTCTGTACATACCTTTCCTCAACATTTACCATTTTTACACCTCATATGGACTTATAAATATCTAAGATATATGCTTTCAGAATAGATACTCTCTAATTTATCTGGGAAAACACCATATGTTTTCATTTGTTTCAGCACTTGGGGGATTTGGGCAAGATATGATGATGTTTTGTTATATCCTTATTTCTTTTACATGTAGAAAAAACAGAAACAGATATAAAAGCCTTGATTAAAATGGGATGAATTGATGATTTATTATCTTAAATTTTATTCTAAAGTTGAACAGGTCTTTGCAAAGACACAAAAGTGGTTCAAGACAACTTCCTTCCTTCCTTCTTTCTTAAGTCGAGTAGGCATCATATTAGCAGATAAAAAATTCAGAAAGTGTTCACCCAAGATCATCTTTATTTTCACCTTTTAGAGAAAATTTCAGGGGCTTGAATTTTCACTCATGGTCTACCTTGATCATATATTTATCTAGGGTAAAAGAAGTTATGGTAAAAACAAAACAAAACAAAACAGTGGTAAATCTCACCAAAATGTCTGAAGTTTCATCCTGAGGAGATGTCCAGAATGCATCCAAAAATCCAAGAGATGCAGTGTTCACTTCTAGCTATATCTCTAGGTCTTGTTTTCTTCCTTCCTTCCTTCCTTTCTTCCTTCCTTCCAATGTCTCCTACCTCCCTGAAAAAGTAATGAGAAAAGTTGAATAATGAAAATGTATGCTATCAGAACTTTTTTCCAAGGCTGTTTTCTGAGGATGATTTTTTAAACCTTTCATCCTATCTCCACCAAGAAATCATTTCGTTTACAAATACCTACTTATACTTGCTACTCAGAAAGAGAATACAGGGTTTTTGTTGGACAAATATTTATTTCATTAGAACTTCCCTACTATTCATGTCTCTATTTCTTTCTCCCTCACTCAGCAAAATGTTCCAGCTCAAGCAGAAGTGAGAGCTCAAGCAGACATCTGGCTGATGGTAAGGTAGTCCACCAGACTACATTTGCTGCGTTCATTCATTTATTCATGTTTTCAACAAATACTTATTGAGGACTTACTCTGAACTAACCTCTGTGTTGGATCTTTGGAAATAAAATGGTTAAAGGAAAAAAAAATCATCCAAAATCTATGACATCAAGCTTAATGAGGAAAAAAGACATTAAAAAACAATCACAGGAATACATAGATGATTACGTATTAACTTGAAAGCTGTTGATGAAGGCAAAGATGAGGATACTCTAATGGGCAGAGGCTGGGTGTGAAAAGGAGTTGAGGTAGAGAAGTAGCTGGAGGAAAATGTGGTTTTGAGGGCAATTTTTAGAGGTAGGCAATACTAGATCACATCTAGAATATACCAGAGAAGTTGAAGAAATGAGAGAGAGAGCAGCTCCTGTGAAACGATACAAGCTGTGTCCACTGTGGGAATGCAGACATATCTGGGTCCATCTGGGAACCAATGGCCTGGCCCTACCAAAGTCTGCTGTCCAGTAAGCCAAGGGGCTTGCTAGGAGAAAACCCATCCTAAAGTCAGAAGGAACCAGGAACCATGATCTTCACCTCAAAGTAAAGCCTCAGTCCTTAGAGGAATGTGTAATTCTCAATGTGGCACAGTGTTTGACCAACCCAAACTAGATTCAAGAGGCCTTCATGCCACCGTGAGGTGAGAAGGGAAAGGACTATAAATAAATATGAGTCTGAAAGTATTGAAGTGTAAGATAGATCTTCCAAAAGAATGCAACAAGTAGCAGAGAGCTCATTTCAACTCCACCGTCACCCTCAAACAACTCTGCCATGTATCACAGTGGAGCTTTGACTCCAAGCCTTTCTGGGGCAATTGTGAAACAGCAGTACCATGCCAGGTATCACCATAACCTGTGGAGATGTGCCCAGCAGAGGAACCGTGACCACTGGTTGGGCACTGCTCTCCCCCATGGACACAAAAACTAGTGGAAGAAGTGGCCAGAGTAGACTTGATTATGAAAAAACATAAAGAGACCCCAGAGCATTCCTGAAATACCTGCAGGGGGAGGAGGCCTCTGATAGGGAACTGGAGGTCCTGAGGAATAAGCCAGTAAAAGGTCAGTTGTCACTATTGATGGGACCTCATTCATACTCATAAGCTAGCTGAGAACTAGGGAAATTCAACTTTCACGATGTGCATATGAATTGTATAGGTATCTATTCAATGTGTATATTTTAATACATATATGAATTATGTATAACAATTGTGTATATGTGTCTGCATATCATATAATAAGTAGGTTGAAAAGCTCCCCCAAATTCAGGCAATTATTGTTTTAAATAGTTACCCTTATCTTTGGAGTAGAAAATTCAACAGTTTCCCATAATAATAATTTCCAGGAATCCACAAATGAGCAAAGTCAGGAATTTTTCCTAATATTCAATCCAAAGTTACCCTCTGTCATTTAAGACCCATTTGCTCTGGTCTTTAAAAAACAATAGGAGATTTCAGCTCTGTGACTCTTAACTTTGGGTTTCCCTCTGTGCTTTTTCTCACATTTGTCTTTTTTAACTTTCCGTCCTGGTCACCAAGCTCCCCCACACTTCCACAGCACATTACAGCTCTCTACTATTTTCCATGTATGCTCATTTTCATTCTGGATTCTTATATTTTCCTCTATATATTCATATAAACTTGGCATCTTTAATTCAAGTACCTGGCACACAATAGGCCCCTAAGAAATATTGGCTCAATCAAATGATCTGTATTAATTGTTTCTACTGCTTAGTTCTGCCAAACTCTCTGACACTCGGCATGCTCTTCCTGGAGAAATGGCACAAGACTAGGATTTCATTCTCTTATTGGCAAAAGGGACAAAATTTACTAGTTTCTCGCCTGAAAGAAAGTCCGATTCTCCTAATTCTGCATCATTTGGGTTATTACCCCTGGCTGGAGATCCACTACGTGGGTGCCCCTGCTTAGCCAATAACAAAAAGCCCTCCAGAATCCAGACAGTTGACCAAGTCTGCTCAAATCAGGTCTGTTGGTTTATGATTCCTGAAGGGGTTTAATAGAAAGGAAACTCTTTCATTTTTGAAATGGTAACACAAGCACATGGTAAGCAATTCAAACAGTAAACTGAAAAATAAGTCTTCCTTTTAGCTCTGTCACGCATTTCCCTTACCAACCGCCATAGCTGGTTTCTTGTGTATCCTTCTGATACTATGCCCTCTCTTAGCATAAAGGGCCCCATACCTTAAACTGGTGTCTGGCACACTATTGCGCGCAGGCCAAAGCTGGCCCGCCACCTGGTTTTGTAACGCCTGTGAGCTAAGAATGGTTTTACGTTTTCAAATAGTTGGGAAAAAATCAGAAGAAAAATATTGCATGACATGTGAAAATTACATGAAATTCACATTTAAGTGTTTATAAATAAAGTTTTATTGGCCCACAGCCACATCCATTTGTTTCTGGACTATCTATGGCTTCTTTCTCAATGGCAGAGTTGAGTAGTTGCAACGCACACTGTATGACCCACAAAGCCAAGATTTACCATCTAGCCCTTTGCAGAAAAAGTTTAATTCCTGCCTTAAACAAATAACAGAAGAAATTAAAAAAAAAAATCAAAGTAACCTCATAGGTAGACTATGAATAACTGTAATGAGTACCTTGGAGATGTAAATCAACTTAATTATATACATCCCATGATAGTAGGGTCTTCTTTACCTCTTAACAACTCCTTCCTGGGTTTGGCAGCTTTAGCCTTAATTGCCTTAAGTGATTTAAATGAGCACCTACTATGTTCCAAGCATTTGGCAAGTGTTTCCACTTATGTTATTTCTTTCATGAGGGTTACTTCTGTGTCCTTTCTCTAATACTCTTCATCCTCTTGTTAGGGGAAGAAATGCAATAGGAGAATAACTCCCTGCAAGTTCTAAGGAAGATCTTAGCTCTGGAGTCTTTTTTTCCCCTTTGAATCCTCCCTTTCATGTAAGGAGTCATTTTATAGGTTCAGAATAAGCAATGGGTATTCTCTACTCTAGTGGCCTTTGAATTTTTTTTGTTTCCCCCCTAAACGAAGTTTTAAAAAACACTATGCTCCCTCAACACATTTTTGGGTTGACATCTAAAGTTTTTCACTGAAAAATAAAATAGTTGCAAAAAATGTAATTTCTGACATATTGCAAAAATTGGCATTTTTACATGTCATTACATTACTCAGATCTATTCAATTAAATCTAAATATCACAGCAACTTAATATCCTTCCTCATCCTTCTAAGAAATACAAGAAAATGTTCTTTAAAATTTGGAAAAATTTTTAACCATTCCTGTCCTTTTTTAAGTTCCCATTTCATTCCACTTCCCTGCAGAATTTTACCCTAATGTAGCACATTTTAATGGTTGAATGTCTATTATTGATTATTCTATCATACTTTTCTATGATTAAATTTTGTACATAAATTTGGATTTTAAAAATTTCTAATGACTTTAAGATTTTAAGTGTTTAGATAAAAATTTTTCTGGATTAAATTTATTACTAGCTATTATTATTAATGTTTATTAGACTTTCTCTGCAAATAGGGTGGTTCAATCTCTCCCATGCCACAGCACGAGTGGAGAAAGCAGTTTGGTATGGAGGAAAGAGCGTGCAGACAGGAGACAGGATTGTTGGGCAACAGCCCTAGCCAGCACTGGCAGAGCACACGCACTAGGGGAAGAACACCTTCTTAGAAATACAGGTAAAGGTTCTGATTAAATAATGAACTTGAGCAACTGCAGACAGAGAGCCTAAGAATTCTCTGGAGTTAGTAATAAAAGCCCAGCTAGCAGGAAGCCATCATTTCTATTCAGGTGAATTCATGTATGTGTTAACACACAAAGTATTAAGTTTGGAATCAGGGCAGATAAAGAAAAATACCTTCTCTAACTTCATGCACTGTTTTCCTGAAAATTTGTTAAAATTTATTTTCCAAATGAAAGTATTTTTAAAATAAAAGGGTCATTGCAGAAAATTCAGACAATACAGAAAAGCATTTACAAAATGCCAGGTGGCATTCTGGAATTTTGTTACAATTTATACTCCCACCAGCAGTGGATAAGAGTGCCTGTCTCACCACAACTTCATTGGCGTTACCTACTCCCACTTTCAACAATCTTTTCTAATTTGCCAGTGACAAATCCTGTCTCACTGTATTAAATTGCATTTCCTTGAATATGAGTGAAATTGAAAAAAATTTTTTATATTGTCTATATGTGATAGTTTCTTTCCATTTTTTATGTCCTTTGCCATTTTTCTATGGAAGTGTTCTCTTTTTTTTAATTGACTTAGAGGAGTTCTTTGTATATTGAATGTATTAGCATTCTGGTATATTTACTACAAACATTTTCATTTGTCTTTTAATTATCTTTACTTGAAAAGATTTGCATTGTATGTAGTTAAATATATTAGATTTTTTTAAAGCTTACTTTTATTGCTTTTTATTTTTGTTTTTAGTACAGGGTGAATTTTGTCAGAATTGCTTGTTGAATACTTTTCCCCTTTCCCTTTGATTTATAATTTTTCTTTTATTGAGACTGAATTTGGTTTTCCATTGATCATACAGTTACATCTGTTCCAACATCATGTTTTCCTGTTATTGTTCATTCTTTTTCAACATTTTCTAAGCTATTCTCACCTTCTCATTCTCTGTGATAAACTATCACATCTTGTATCACATTTAAAAAAAAAAAAAAGTTTCTTTGGGAGTTTGATATGGTACCAAACCCCTGTATATTTAGGTAGGAAGATTTATATCTTTATAACATTCAGTTTTGCCTTTCAGGGGCAAGGTATGTCTCCATTTATTCAAATGTATTTTTATAACTCTCAATTTTGTAGATTTTTTTCCATTTATGTCCCAACTTCTCCATGGATGCATCCCCTGTCATTTATCTTCCCCCTCCTCATGTGGTCATTAATGATTTAACTTCATCTGTTGTCTTCTCCACTATATTGTGAACTCCTAGAAGGCAGGAATCATAGCTTACATTACTTTTGTACCCCCCATCGCAGCTAGCAGTGTTATGCATACACAGAAATGATAGCTGTGATCTAGTACAGATGTCAAGGGGGATGAAGCATGGGACTTCCCTGGTGGTCCAGTGGTTAAGACTCCGCATTTCCAATGCAGGAGGTGCAGGTTCAATCCCTGATCGGGGAACTAAGATCCCACATGTCACATGGCGTGGCCAAAAAAAAATTCGGGGCGGGGGGGCAATTAAGCATGTGAAGATTAGAAAGGAGAGGGAAGGGATGGGAATTTGGGATTAGCAGAGGCAAACTATTTATATAGAATGAATTAACAAGAAGGTCCTACTGTACAGCACAGGGAACTATATTCAATATCCTGTGACAAACCATAATGGAAAAGAATATGAAAAAGAATATGTGTGTGTGTGTGTAACTGAGTCACTTTGCCGTACAGAAGAAATTAACACAACATTGTAAATCAACTATACTTCAAAAAATTTTTTTTAAAAAAGGAACATTAGAATGGAGAACCAGTGCTGACCTTTCATAGCTTCACGTATGACCTGCAACTATTCACTTAACACCCTGTCCCCATACTACACCCTGAGCCTCAGCTGCATGTTTAAAAATCTAAATAATAGGACTGCTGTAAAGATTAAAAGGTAACACTTCATAAGTGTTCATATATATAGGGTGACATGTACAAAATTTTTACTGCATTGTTTCCAATAGTAAAAGGCTGGAAACATCATAAATGTCAATCAACAAGAGATTGGGTACAATAAAGAAATAATATATGCATTATGTTGTAAGTATATTATATTCGTAAGTGTAATACAGCACTTAAAATGAATGAACTAAGTATTCACATGGATAAACTGAGAAACTTCATATTGAGCAAAAGAATCAGGTTGCAGAATAATACAGTTTGATAAAATGTATATAAATTTAAAGATATGCAAAACAATGCTACGTATTACTACTGATACCCTAATGCAAGGGTCAGCAAACTATGATCCACAGGCCAAATCCAGCCCACCCAGGACCAAATTTGCCTTTTGTTTACATATTGTCTATGGCTGTTTTCACACAACAATGGCAGAGTTAGGTAGCTGCAACACAGTCCACGTGGTCTGCAAAGCCTAAGATGTTCACTCTCTGGCCTTCATAGAAAAAGCTTGTGGGACTTCCCTGGTGGTCCAGTGGTAAAGAATCCGCCTTCCAATGCAGAGGACGGGGGTTCGGTCCCTGGCCAGGGAACTAAGATCCCACATGCCACGGGGCAACTAAGCCCGCGCACCACAGCTACAGAACCCACGTGCCCTGGAGCCTGTGCACCACAACTGGAGAAAACCTGCGTGCCACAACTAGAGAGAAGCCCGCGCACCGCAACGAGAGATCCAGCATGCCTCAACCTAGATCCCGCGTGCAGCAACTAAATCCCGACACAGCCCAAAATAAATTAAATAAATAAATAAATAATAATTAAAAAAAAAAAAAAAGCTTGTGATCCCTGTCTAACCTATAGAGACATGCATGGAAGTGTTGAACCCACATTCAGACCAGTTGTCCAGAATGACTGGGCGGGTACACAGGGAATTTCCATAGCCTCTGTAATGCTCTCCTTAAACTAGGGGGTAATTACAACGAAGCTGATGATATGACTCAGTTTTGCATGTTGGAAATATTTCATAATAAAAAAGATTGAATGAAATTCTATATGTGAAAATGTTCCCCATCTATAAAGATATGCAAACTCCTACAGGGATCCTCTGTTTCTTCCATACTCTTACACACACACACACACACACACACACACACACACACACTCTTGAGGCTTTGAAGAGGAAGTAATTCCTTCCCATAAAATGTCTGGGGACTCAGACTGTGGTCAGTGAGGTGCTGTTGGAGATTTTGAGTGGCACAGTGAAATCTATGTTCAAGAAGATTACTCTTATGAGAAGGCAGGATGAGGAGGGCAAGCAGTGAAAGAGGAGGAAGATTCAGGAAATTCTCATTCAGGAGGTGAGATGATTAGGTGCATGGCAGGGTGGTTTCTGTAGAGATGGAAAGGAAGAGACCTGAGTACAGTATACAGAGAGGAGGAGGAAGGAGAGAAAGCAGGCTGATGATACGAAGTTTAAGCCTTGAGTATGGGTGGAAGCAGGGACAAAATGTTTATTTTACTTTATGTTTATTTGTACTGTGGTGTAATGTAAGCCTTAACTTAAGACCCAGGATTAATTTCAGAAGTGGTAAGCACTGTTTGTTTTTAATGTGATAAGACACAGAGTGACTGGTAGCTTGGAGTCCTACTCTCTGGTTATCAATTTGTACTTGTTTAGATACTGTGTGTCACAGGGAGTTCATGGTGTATGGAGTTCCTCTGATTTAGCACAAACCATTTGCAAGAGACCTTGGAAAGACCCTGCTCCAATTAAATAGCGTTGACTCTGATTTTGAAGAATCTCAGCTCTCAGAAGATGAAGATAAAAACCAGTTACTTGCGCTGGTACCCTATGAACTCTCCACGCCCAAAGTCACCATTCTTGGTGACATTTTTCTCAGATGAACCCAGTTGTTGGTGACAAAGCATACATTTTGTTGGATATCTATGTAGTCCATTCATAAAGGGCAGGAAAGAAGTAAACTTTTTCTAGCCATCATAATTTCATGCCCAGGGGAAGCCCTGGATCCAGCCCAAGGCTGGAAGAATGTTCCTAAGGGAAAAGAGAAAGGAGCTCTAGAAAAAAAGGTTTTCTCTTTCCAGGGATTTGGTCTTCCCAGAAGCAATCAAACTGAAGTATCAGGCTGGCCAAAAAGTTCACTCAGGTTTTCTGTACGATGTTATGAAATTTTGGGCCAACCCAATAATTCTTTACAGGGCAAAAATACAGATTTAAGAAAATAGATCCTTTCCGAAGTGCAGAGAGATTTAAGGGACAACGTGTGGCCAGTAGTGACCACATGCCAGACATGATGTCCTCCAAACAATATGGTCATTGTGATCACATTATTCTGAGGGGGGTGCCCTATAGGAACTAGATGGCCTTTACTGCTATCATAGTAAACTTTAGGGCTTCCCTGGTGGCGCAGTGGTTAAGAATCCGCCTGCCAATGCAGGGGACACGGGTTCGAGCCCTGGTCCGGGAAGATCCCACATGCCGTGGAACAACTAAGCCTGTGTGCCACAACTGTGCTGTGTGCCTGAGCCTGTGCTCTAGAGCCTGTGAGCCACAACTACCAACCCTTTGTGCCACAACTACTGAAGCCCACACACCACAACTACTGAAGCCCATATGCCACAACTACCGAAGCCTGTGAGCCTAGAGCCCGAGCTCTGCAACAGGAGAAGCCACCGCAATGAGAAGCCCGCACACCGCAACGAAGAGTAGCCCCTGCTCACCGCAACTAGAGAAAGCCTGCGCACAGCAACGAAGACCCAACGCAGCCAAAAATAAACAATAAATAAAATAAATTTATTAAAAAAAAAAACATAGTAAACTTTACATTTTTTGTGGAGATAGATTAAAATAATATCTACCATTTTATGAGTGCTTACTATGTGGCAGCTTTCATGCTATGTTATCTCATTTAATCTATAATAAACTAAGCAGGTATTAATATACACACATTATAAATGAGAAAACTGAGGCTCAAAGAGATTAAGCAACTTTTCCAAGGTCACGCCACTAGTAAGAAGCAGAGTAGGGATGTAAACCCACCATCTAACTCTAAATTCATGCTTTCTCACACAATGCTCCCACTGAGACTGTCACTAACTGCTCACCAATGCCTAGTGAGGGTGAATTGGCATTTCTGCAAGGTCAAGTCTGCCTAAAGCATTTCAACATCAGCTGATCGCGTGCAAAATTAAGTAAGACTCTCCAGGGTTTTCCTGTTATATTATTTTGTTTCTTTTCAAACTTCTTTTGCTGTTTCTGAAGTCTCCATTTAAAGGTATACTTCCTTCAGGTGATGTACAATAAAAATGCTTTTAACCCAACAGACCTCTACAGCTTTTTGAGCTTCTGTGTTCTGGAGGTTACACAATGGGGCACAAAGAGTGGCTGACCTTTATTTTTAACTAGATGTAAAAGAAGCACTTGCAGTAGAGGCCCCCAGGGCCGTGAACCTGAGAGTAAGGGCTCCTTACATTTTGTACACTAGGCAACTCATTTGTCTCACTCAAGTCCCCTTGCTTCTCAGCCTTCTTGACTAGCACTAGTGGTCAAGACTCCAGCAAGACTTTCATAGCACTGGGCACCTCTTTGAGCGTATGTCTGGTTGTAATTCTCCCTTTGTTTTTTTGGTGATTTGGCTGTCTATCTCCCCATTGGACCATCAGCTCCAGGAGAGCACACTCTGGATCTCCAGTTCCTAGCCCACTGCCAAGTACATATTAGATACAGAGTTAATACTTATTGATTGAATGAACAAATGGATGAATGAATAACTAAATACATAAATGAATGAATGAATGGGTAATATACCTTACTAGATACCCATTTTTAGAATCAGTCTTGTTTAGCCATAGGATCAATAGTAAATAGAGATGTAGAAGGACAGCACACATAAGAGCTGAAGTAGGACTTATTATTTTTTTTAATCATACAAAAAACCTGACAACTAAGGCTGCTTCCCCACAATGTAGCCCTAATTAGTGAACTGAATTTATTCTTGTTGGAAATCTCTTAAGCAGTGAGCCCTGCACATTTTATATGTGAATTGACCACCCAGGAAATAGTTTTAATAATCCTCCCAAATCTCCTTTTGTTAATTTCTCTTCCTTGAGAACTACCAGGAATAGTTTTTTTATCTTCTTAACATTCACTCTTCATAGTCAGGAAAGTTTTTCCCCATTATCTGCTGTAGTCAAAATGGTCAAGAATTTGGAAAAAGTTATACTTTCTCCATGACTGACCTGTCATCTTTTTTCAAATAATTCATTAGATCTTCTGAAATTTTATGACTATTATTTACATAAATTATTTGTTATTTGCAAAAGCGGCCACCACAACTTCTTCCATTGCACGTGCCCTTTTGCAATGAGAGTTTGCCACTACCCATCGATAGGTGAAGGCTATTTCCCCAGCCCTTGAACTGGTCTGGTGACTTCCTTGACCAATAGAATGGTGGAAGTGATGTTGTGAGACTTCTGAGCTAGGCCTTAATAGGCCTTGCAGCTTCTGTTCTCTCAGTCTAGGAATGCTGCCCTGAGACTGTCACGCTACAATGACAGTCTCAGGGCAGCATTTTTTTTTTTTTTTTTTGAAACTTCAAAATCATTCATGAGATATTTATTAAAATAACACATTTAGGGGAAAAAAATCAATACAACTAGACACCCCAGATACAAAACCTAATGGAGAGAGAAGTCAGCTACCCAAACTGTCTCAGCTGACAGCCACACCAAGACTCCAGACAAGAGTGAGTCCACCTTGGACCTTCTGTTCCATTTGATCGCCCATCAGAAGGAGTCCCATGAGTGAGCCCAGGCAAAACCAGCAGAGGAACTGACCTGCCGACTCACAGAAATATGAGAATTAATGAATCATTACTCTTTTAAGTCACTAAGCTTTGCGGTAGCTGTTACAAAGAAATAAATAATTGCTGTAGAAATTGGCACTTAGAAGGGGGATGCTGTTTAAAAAAAAAAAAAAAAAAGGAGGCTAAAACATACGGCTTTGGCTTGGGGATTGGGAGGTGGGCAGAGCCTGGAAGGGCAGTGAGGACACTGATAGTGAAAATTGGAAGAGTAGTGAGGAAATCACTGTAGGAAGCTGGAAGAGGAATGGGTCATATTTCGCAGTCACAAAACAATTGGCAAAACTGTCCAACATGTGGTAACTTGGAAGATACAAAATTTCCTAAAGAACCTGTGAGTTTTTGTTTGTTTGTTTGTTTGTTTCTCTCTGGTTTGGTTTGGTTTCAGGAGTGGCAGAGCCTCTTTCTGACTGAACTCCAGGTAATTCTGTGGCTCAGTTTGAGATTAAGGAGGTTTCCAAGTAGTATGGTGAATGTGTCAGGTGGTATTTTTAGCTGTTCATGATATGGTAATGAAGAGAGAGATGGATTATGGAAGGAGCTGTTCATTTTGAAAGCAGAATTTGGAGTAAATATGAAAGGTCCAGGATGTGCTGGGTCAAAAAATAAGACTGTTTTGCATTTTTGGTCTCGCCATCTGGCATAAGAGTCTCAAAGTAAGAAATGACTCCATGGTAGATATCAAATCATGGGTGCGGCTGTAAGATCCTTTGCTAAGAGCTCAAAAAAAGTAAGGAGGTACCTCGGAGACCCTCTCATCCAGGTAAAAGAACTTCTAAGAATGTCGGGGCATTATCTCACAGCATTATTTCGCAGTAGTTTAACATGTCCAAAGTAGAAAGTCTGTCTCAAACAAACAAACAAAAATTATGGATATAAGTTTCCAGGCATGGAGCGAGTCCCAGAAGGACTCATAAGAAATCCACAAAGTGTTTGAGCAAATTGCTTTAGTGAGAGCAATGCCATCTCAAACTAAAAGCTGACTTTGCAATCCCTCTCATAAGTAAGTAAAGTCTATTTTCCCACCCTTGAACGAGCTGTTATGATGACTTGCTTTGACTAATAGAATTGTTCTACTTCTGAGGGTAAACCTCAAGAGAACCTTGTGACTTCTGCTTTCACCCTCCTGGAATGATGTCCTGAGACCACCATGCCAGGAAGAAGCCAGGAATGAAGTACTCTAGGAGAAAGAGACTGGGCTGTTCCCCTTAGCCCCATTGACAGCCAGCATCAAGGCCCCACTCATGAGAGTGAGACCTACTTGACCCTCCATTTGGTATCGGTTATGTGAATGAGCCCAGGAAAAACCAGTAAAGAGCCGCCTAGCCAACCCACAGAATTATAAGAAATAATAAATCATTATATTTTAAGCCATTAAGTTTTGGGGTGGCTTGTTACATAGTACTAGATAACTGATACCATCTCCCAAAATGAACAGTATGGCATGTGGTCTTTTGTCCTATTGGGTCTCAAAAAGAGAGCACTTGCTTAAAAATACTACATTTACTCTTTAAAAAATGGCATTTCAATGTCAATTTCCAATATCAATGCCAAGTAAATTCATTCACTCACCTATTTATTCAGTCAATATACATTTATTGACTCTGTCGGGTACTGGAAAGATAAAGGCCAAAAAAAAAAAAAAATCATGATCCTTCAAGAAGCTTAGTAGAAAAGTCAGGTAAGGGCAACCCAATTAAAATGGTATGGGAAATGAGAGAGTGGCATTGACATATATACACTACCAAATGTAAAATAGCTAGCTAGTGGGAAGCAGCCGCATAGCACAGGGAGATCAGCTCGGTGTTTTGTGACCACTTAGAGGGGTGGGATAGGGAGGGTGGGAGGGAGATGCAAGAGGGAGGGGATATGGGGATAAAAGTATACATATAGCTGATTCACTTTGGCAGAAACTAACACAATAATGTAAAGCAATTATACTCCAAAAAAAAATGGTATGGGGATTGCTATGATAGAGGTAAGCACAAGTCCCTTCAGGAGCACGAGCAAGGGCATTCATTCATTGAACATGCATTAATTCTTCACTATGTATCAGGCTTTGATCTAGGTCTTGGAAATAGAGTGATGGATGAGACAGAAAAAAAAAAGATCCTGTCTTCATGGGGATTACATTCTAATGAGATGGATAATTTGCAAGTAAACAAGTAATACGACTTCCAGTGGTGCTAATAAGAAAATAAAGGAGATAAGGGATAAAGTGATGTGGCTGGACACTCTTTCAGAGAGGGTGATCCTAGAAGACCCCTCCAAAGAGTGGACATTTGACCGGAGATGTGGAGGAGAAGGAGGAGTGAGCCATACAAGGGGGAAATAAGTCCAGGCAGAGTGGTCAGCAAGTGCTAAGGGCCTGGGCTTGGGGCACGGGAGGAACAGCCAAAGCCCAATGAGGCTGGAGCTGAGCGAGCAAAGAGGCAGCATAGGAGATGAGGTATGAGAGTAAGCGGCTCTCTAGGGCCTGTCAACTATGGCAAGGAGTTCTGGTGTGTTCTCAGTGGGAATCACTGGTGGGTGTTAAGCATGGATGTGACTAGGAGAATAAGGGAAGTCTTCCTGAGGGTGGAGGGCTGGTTCTTGAATTTAATCTCAAAGGAGTAGGCATTAGACTAAGCAAAAGGCATGCAGTGGGGATGGTTATAGGAGGAAAATAACATGCTGTGTTCTGAGAGGCCATACATTGTCCTCTGTGCTGTAGTGAGTGGATTCAGCTCAAATCAGTGGAGGAAGGATGGCCTATTCAAGAAACAATGTCAAGAAAAATGACTATTCCTTTGGAGGAAAAACATTAAAGGGTCCTATCTTGTATCATTCTTGAAAAATAAGTCTCAAGTGGATTAAAGATTTTTAAAATGATAAAAATTATTGGGAGAAAATATAGGAAAACACCTTTATGATCTCTATGAATTTAGAGATTGAGAAAGACTCACTAAACAAGAAACAAATAGGAAAAGAATCAATTTGACTACACTAAAATCAAGAAGACAGAAATCAAGACACCATAAACAAAACTAAATATATGAAACAAACTGGGAGAAAATGTTTACAACATAAATAACAGCCAAAAATTAGTACAAACAATATATAAATAACTCCTATAAATAAAAGCAGAAAAGATAAACAATCCAAGGGAGAAACTGGCAAAGGATATAAAGAGGAAATTCACCAAAAGGGAAATACAAGCAGCTGATCACAACAACCAGGGAGGGTTCACCAAGTCTTTAAGATGCTGATAACTGAAGTCTCCAATCAGGTCTCCTAGACTGACCTTTGGGTTAGTGCTGAAAACTTTCCACTCCCTCTCTCCCGGTATAGTTATTAGACAATACCCTAAGAGCTTTTAGGAATCTTCACAATTGTGCTGGGTCTTAACATATCGCCCCTGTCAAGCTGAGACATTTGTGGACTGGTTCACCTGCTCTCCCATCATTCTAGATTTCAAGTTCTCCTAGCCTCCAACAATATTGGGGTAGCAAGGAGAAGACTTTGGAGTCAGAAAGACCTGCCCTCATATTCAGGTCCTGCTACTTCCTAACTGTGTGACCGCAGACAGGTTACTTGTTCTCTTTGAGCCTCAGTTTCCTCATCTGTAAAATGAGTATAAGAACTTCTATTCAGGGTTATTGTGAGAAGGAAACAGGCAATTTGGGCAAAGCCTGTGACATGTTGGTACACACTCTTGCACATACACAGTTCTCTTCTTTTCCTTCCAAGCACAACTATTGAGTATTCCATGAACATGTGGCCAGATTTTGGAGGTGTGGAAATAAGAGGAAGGACAAGGATTACATTACTTTCCTTCCCCAGCTTGGGCGAGAGGGCAGAGGTGTGTGGTGGAAAACAATGCTGCAAATCCTGACGAAGGGTCTCAGGACAAGAGAGTCTGGCCAGTACTTTATCAGCTAACTCGGAGTTGCATCAGCCATATTGCAACATTCTCAGCAAAACAGATAAGTTCACGGTGCAAATGGTACAGGTCCACCATTTGGAGGGTGGGGGGGGTGACTCAGAGATAAAGACGTCTATCATTTTATAAAATCACAGCTAAAAACCCAGCGTTGGCTTTCTCTATCTCTCTTGTCGATACCGCTGAGGTGGTTCTAAGGCAGCATCAGTGGCATCATCAGATTTCTTTAAAGCTCAGGTGAGTTTCTCAGACAAAAAATCCAGCATAAGTCATTTGCATCCCCTTTCCCAGCCCCTCCCTTCTAAATAAAACTCAGTTAAGAGAAATGACCCAGGCTTCCCTAAGAGTTGTCTACTTCCTTGGCAGTAAGCAGACAAAGGGATGCCTTATCTGAATCTGACATTCAGACCGTGGACAATTTTAATAATAAAGTTCTTCCTAACATTTTCCATCTTATTTTAATATTTCCATCTGATATTAATATGAGAAATGGAAAACAATAGAAACGTTTACAGTAGAAGTCAAAAAAGAAAGCTTTTTAAACCTACTTTTCTCCTAGGAAAAAATTTCATTTCAATCAAGCATAGCTTAAATGTCATCCTAGTCCTAGATCTGAAGTCATCTGACATTAGTAATATTTCCCAATTCACATCAGGATTTGATAAATCACAGCACGCTATACAGGTGAAATTGCCTATGGAATCAGAACAGAGACATTTCCGAAATTTACGGTCTCCAGTGATTCTCCTGGGCAACCACAGTGTTAAAAAGATATTCCTAAGTAATTTTTCAATAAGGAAACCAACTTATTTTTCAAGTAATTTTGACCCATTAACTTCTGCTTCTTTGTTTTTAAGAGTTTCTTTTGCTTTTAAAAAAATTATCAGGATTTACATCAAACTCTACCAACTTAGAATTCATTCATCGACCAAACTTCCTGATGCTAAAGAGAAACTTCCAATGACAACTTCTCCTCTGCTGCCTTGAGATGGATACCGCGCTCCCAGAGGAATTAGATACTCACTCGGATTGTCTTAGGTTGGTGATGAACTTTCAAAGCCCTGGGAGGATTCTGAGTCCAGTCTTCCTCTCCAAAACCCAGTGATTTTGCTACAAATGCTCAGAATCTGATTTTGCATTGGGGCGCGTCCAGGAGACAGTGGGGTGAGGAGGAGGGAGTTCCAGCAGGAGCTGTGGCCGATCACAGGCGGCCTTCCCACCCAGCAGCCGCATCTCTGCCTTGGCTCTGTTCCTCATGGACAGAGATTAGTCATTAACAATCCTTCCCCTGCTAAATGATATAAACATAGAAAGGAACCTTGGGACAGCCTCGAGATTCCCAGGACGAACTCTCAGAGCCCCTGGGTAGGGATTGTGACAAAGCAGGGGAGCCCTGAAGCTCGCCTTTTAAAACACTTCTCCGTAGGCTGCTTTTCAGGGTCCTGAGTACCCAGATTTCTGCACACATCATCTAAAACTGAATTGTTATCATCTTCCCTCCCTCTCTCCAATTGCTTTTAATAGCTCCACCACCTCCCAGGGACTGAAGTTAGCAACTCTGAGCCTTCTTGACCCTTCCCTCTCCCTGGCTTTCTATAAAAAGTAATAACAGATTCGTGTGGATTCTATCTTTGGACTGTCTCTTATTTCCAACCCACTGTGTTCCTCTGCTAATTTGGGCCTACTGCAGCTTCCCTTCTAAAGAACACTGTTGGTTGGCCCCATAACTCATCTCTCTTTTTCTTTTTCTGTTTTCCAAACTACACAGCAGTGTAAAGCATAGGGCTCTGGTCAGATACCTACCCATTTGTTGCAACCTTGGGAAAGACACTCAGCCTCTCTGAGTCTTGGTTTCTTTGTCTATAAGATGGGAATAGTGTAACTATCTTACATGCTGTGGTGAAAATTACATGCATAGTTTAAAATACATAACATGTTTAGAAAAGGCCTGGCATACAGCGAGCGCCCAATAAATTTTAGGCACTATTGTTTATCAATTGAACAAATACTGGTTATCTGCACACTAGGTACCCAGCACCTTAGTAGACGGTCTCCTAATCAAAAATCTCCAATGGATTCCCGTGGTCTAAAAAATATACTCTAAATGCTATGGCCTGACATATAGAGCCGCCTCCACCCCGATAGCCCTAGTCTATCTATCTAGCATTTTCTCACATCCTGTCTCTTCAGAGACCCCCAACCTCTTGCCCACCTGTACCAAGCTCTCCTCCCTCCAAGCCTTTGCACATGCTCTTCCCTTTACCTGAATAGCCTTCCTTTCATATCCACAGACCCATCTCAAATGCTGAGTCCCCCCTTGAAGCCAACCCTGTTTCTCATCTGTCCCTATGGTGCCCACCAAATGCCCCTCATCCTTTATTTATAATTCTCTCATTGTCCCTTAATTCCTCTGGCTTTGTACATTATAGTTACCTACTTAGCTCTTTCACAAGAACAAAATTTCTGGAGGACAAGCACAGTAGCAGACTTGCCTCTGTATCAATCCCTGGTCTTAGCACAGTGCTTCTCATGGACAAAGTATTGTATAACTATTTTTTAATTGAATCAATGAGTGAGCTGAGAAAATGATAACTTTCCAAAGTAGTGAGCCTGTGCACACACATGGGGTGTGTGTGTGTGTGCGCCAATGTTCCCCATTGTAAAGTTAGTGGAAGGCCTACAGTCAAATTTGTTAGGAAAGCTGTTTTTTCCTTCTCTTATTAAATAGCATGTATAGGTCCTGCAGTCTCAGACTCCCTACCCTCGTGGGCTCCCTCTACACTGAGCACACCACCCACACCCTTTCTCACAAGGAAGAGGGGGAGCCCAGCCCTTGTAAACTCTCCCTTGCCCATTTGAAGAGTCTTTGCAATGACATTCACTGGGCTCTGCAGCTCTGGGCTGCCCGAGAGGCTCCTGCAAGACTCCCAGACAAATTCTTCTGGAATGGCGAGAGCCTGTGTTATAATCTCATTCTCTTCATCAGCAGTGCAAGGTGAGGGTTGAGGACACGGACTCCAGAGCCTACCACCTGGGTTCAAATCCCAGCTCTGTCACTTATGAGCTCTGTGACTTTAGACCTTTTACTTAACATTTCCATCTCTCAATTTTCTCATCTGTGAAATGGTAGTATAAATACTACCCATTTCGTGGTGTTACTGTAAGGATTAAATGAATGAATATATGCAAAGTGCTGGTACATATAGAGTATCTGATACACAGAAATGCTATATAAGCATTAGTTGTTATTGTTTTCTCTGAGCATTTCACACAATCATATTTGCATGATTGGACTAGATCTGAAAGATCTAGAGTGAAAGGTATTGAGGAGGAGAAAAGGGAGCATTTCAGGCTAAGGAAAGGGTCTGAGGCAGGAGGTAGCTTAGAGGATCCCATGAAGCAAAGAGAAGGCCAATGTTTCTCAACTAAGAGTGTGGAGGAGCCTTGAAGAAATAGGGGTAGGATAGGTAGGGGCAGTGATGTGTTGGGAAGTGTTTAACAACGAGCTCTCAGAGTTGGGGATACACACACACACACACACACACTCACATATATATATATACACTCATTTTAAAATTTTCTGATATAACAGATGTATAACACGTTTTACAAATAATAATAAAATATACAATTTTGTGAATTATAAATTCCAGGTGGCTAACTGATTCTCACAGAATGCTTTCATTGAGTTTTGCTGAACTCTTGTATCAGTAGCCAATTTTTGGCTGCAGTTCAAGCATGATTTGACAAATGGAACTGCATTCCATTCCACTAATTCCTTCCCAAAACACTTATTTTTCTGAAATCACACATGTGATGTACTGTTAAACTCTTAGTCTTACACAAATTACATTGATTAAACCGGACCCTCTTTCGGCTCCAATACTACACAGGTTGGAAATTCACTCATTTATCAGAAACACAGACAGCTTCTTTGCTGAATTAAATAACAGTTTTCAAATACTGGAAGAACATTTCTTCAGTTTTTTGTGTGTGCTCTTCACAATGTAAATAATCTGTATTATTAACATCTCCACAACTTAGACCAGAGGTCAGCAAACTTTTTCTCTAAAGGGCCAAAAGTAAATATTATAGGCTTTGTGGCCTCATCTGGTCTCTGTCATATTTTTCAACCTTTTAAAAATGTAAAACCTCTTTTGTACAGCCTACAGACTGTACAAAAACATCCACAGGCCAAATTTTGTCCACCGGCCTTAGGTTGCCAACCCTTTAGCCCAGTGGCTCTCAATGGGGAAAAGAGGGGGCAATCTTGCCCACCAGGGTATATTCGGCAATATCTGGAGACAGTTGTGATTGTCACAACTTGGAGGGAATGCTAGTGGCAACTCGTAGGTAGAGACCACAGATGCTGCTAAACATCCTACAATGTACAGAACATCCCTCTAGAACAAGGAATTATTGTGCCCCAAATGTCGATAGTGCTGAGGTTGAGAAACACTGTGTTAGACATTCACCAAAGTAGTAAATGGAGTACTGACTTGTGGATTTTGCTCATATCCGTGGTGTAAATAGTCTCATTGTGGCCAATTTCAAACTATTAGTGTGATGTCACTGAACAGACTTGGGAAGAGATGTACAGAGGCACACTGTTACTTAGGATTTCCACTGTTCAGATACAACAGATGTGAATAGCTATGAGAGCATAGACAGTTGTGAAATATAGTAAAATAATTAGAATGTGATGAGTTTTAAGTATTTATTACCTTTGATTTAAAATGTATTTAATTATAAGTTTATGTAATTTAACCTTTAATAGTGACTATGTTTAACAACCAGTTCAGAAAAACCTGAAAATTTATATTAACCATTGGCTCTCTGAGCCAGGGCAAGCTGACTCAGCACACCATTGGGGGAATGAGGGCTTCTTACGTGTTGTCCTTACAAGTTAGGAGCTACGAAGTATTATGTCCATTTTTCAATGAGGAAAGTAAGACTCAGACATTCAACGACTCATCAAAGCAAGAAAGCTGGGCTTTAAATTTAAGTTTGTTTTCTCCAAAGCTGCTATATTTTCGTCTATATTTTGTTCCACTATCAACCTAGGCAAAGTGAGATCAAAATATTTATTCTATGAAATGCTTCTCAATACTGGCTTATTTTAATTAATTGCTTAATAGAATACAGGTGAAGGAAGTCATTAACATATTGTTAGTGACCAACTCTGGAATGGTATTGAGTATATAGTAGAAAAGTCATTCTGCCAAAAAAAAAGATCTCCGTTCATAGATGTTATTTCTTGGTTAATACGTTGGCTTCCTTATCTTCTCCAGGATCCCTCCTTTTTTCGAAAATTTCTCCCCCCAACCTTAATGAATGAGTTCACCCCAGATCAGGGACTGTAAAAGGTCCTGAAGCGAAAGGGAAGTAGAATGGGTGAACTTTGGATATTGGTGTAGCAAGGGTGCAACCCCGCCTAGGAAGTCTGAGTAATCACCAGAGACAGAGAACAGAGCCAGGGCACTCAGCTTCACAGGGTGGTGACCACAGGGGGACACCAAAATGCACAGAGGAAGGAAAGGAGGGAGAGCTTGGATTATCAAGCTGGCCTCTTTTCCTACTGGCTCAGACCTGGCTGTGAGCATAAATCTCTGCGCCACACTGAATCTATCCGTGTGTCTGCAGTGGTCCTTACACTATAGCTTTGAGTAACGGCTTTTCCCTGGTAAGGCACCACAACCTTCAAGAAGCTGTGCTTGTCTGGGTGCCGCAGCAGCAGCCTGCACACTCCCCCACAGAGCCCCTGCCTGCTCTGAGCCCCCTCTGCATACTTTTACCATTTTCATGGTTTGTCTATTCACTTACCTTTCTCCCCAACTAGACCCTGAACAACTTCAAGCCAAGAACTATACTTTTTTTTAAAAGTGTTTAAAAACCAAATGCCTAGTACAGAATCTGGCACATAGTAAGTACTCAATAAATGATCAATAAATACAAAAAAAAAAAAAAAAAAAAAAAGAAGCTGTGCTTTCAGAAACAGAAAACGTTTTCAAGACGTAGGGCAACGAGGTAAGGGCAGTGCCGAAAGCATGGGTGTTAGTGTCAGGGGCCTGGGTTTGAGTCCTGACTGGTCCTGCCATATGACCTTGACTAGTCTTGCCGTATGACCTTGAACAAGTCAGTCTCTGGGTATTAATTTTCTCCCCCACCCCTAATAATAACAAGAAAAGAAAGCCTATCTCATAGGGTTATTGTGAAGATCAACATGAAATGTCACATGAAAATATGTGGTACAAAAATCAAAGGGAAGCATCTGGCAGGCCCCATTAGATGTGAAATTTTCCAGAAACTGGAAGCCCTATAGGGACTCCACTCACTTCTGTATTCAGCTATTCTAAGTGACTCACTGGGGGATTCCCTGGCAGTCCAGTGGTTAGGATTCTGTGCTTCCACTGCAGGGGGAATGGGTTTGATCCCTGGTTGGGGAACTAAGATCCCACATGCCACATGGCACATCAGAAAAAAAAAAAAAAAGCTTCTAAGTGACTCATTGAAATCACTGGGTCTACACTGGAGAGAGAACCCTCCTGTAAATGTTGAAGAATGCAGCTGAACCTTCATCTGAACCTGGATGGCCAGTCCTAATGCTCAAACTTTTTAAAAAGAAAATATTTACAACCTGTTTTGTGGAATATGTAACCCATAAGAGAAAACATTACTATATTTTACTTAGGAAGATTCAAATGAGTTTCTCCACTCATCCTAGATCAAATGCACTTTGCTTTCTGTATCTTCCCTGCCCCTCTATTTTTTGGAGGAGTCCTTTGTTGTTGTTGTGTTGTTAATTACACAAGTGGTTATGGTCATGTAGAAAAATTAGAAAATATAGATAACCTTAAAATAAAATTCACCTATATTCCTACAACCCACATATTCATAGAATACACTATCAAAACTGTGATATATTTTCTTCCAGACTTTTAATGAAAAATAGATACACCCAAGTTTTCTCTTTTCATAAGAAAATAGGATCATATGGTATATACGGCTCTGAATCTGCTTTTCTCATTTAATGTATCATAAATATTTTGATATTACTAAATATTTCACTACATATACAAAATAATTTAATGGAGGTATACTATTGAATTCATAGGGATATGCCCTCATTTGACCAATCCCCTACTGTTGAAGCTTCGAATTGTTTCTAATTTCCCTCTATTATAAATGATATTGCATTGGTCATCCTTTGTAGCTAAATCTTTGGCTACGTCGGTGATTATGACCTTGGCCTTGTTTTCTAGAGGTAGAATTACTTGGTCAGAGTGAACACGTTTCTAAGATGCTATAGTAAACTGCCTTTAGAAAGGTGGTGCCAATTTATATCCCCCCCCCCGCCGTAGGATCCAAATGTGTCTATTTCTTGCCCCTTTGCCAGCACGTGGGGGCCTTGGTGATTCTTTTTTCCAGAAGAGCTTTCTTGTGAGATGCCTCCAGTCCTCACCTACCCCTCCCAGTAGAGAATCAACATGGACGTTCAAGCAGGGTTTTTGAACTGTGTGATATAACCCACTGTTGTTCCCGAAATCAATTTAGGGGGTCATGACCAGCATTTGTTTGTTTTCAATGAAATAGTATTTTTAAATAGCATAGCAAATATTTCCTTTGCAAGTAGAAAGGTAAGTACTGCTTAATGGAGCTGTTTCGCTTATATATGTGTGTGTTGATGCGACCTAGATTTCAGTATAACACAGTTGTAAGGTCAAAGTTTAGAAAGTTTGAAAAGCATGGGATCAGTCAAAAGATCATTGAATCAGTGCCCATGGACTTGGATTCTGGACATAATTAGGTGGAGAAGGAAGCCAAGGGCAAAGAGAAAGGACACACATCCCATTTACTTTCTCCGGTAGAAAAATGTTGATAGAAATGTGATAAAACTCTCAAAGGTACACATAACCTAAGTCATGGTTATATAATAAGAGAAATGATCAATTTCAGGGTGTGACAGGTAGTCTGGAGCTCTCCATATATTTTAGTCACATTATGTCTATGGTTATAGCTCTGACTCTGCCTCTGCCCAGCTGTGTTTGGAACTTATCAACCCAATCTCTCTATGCCTCAGTTTCCCTACCTGGAAGATGAGGATATTCAACCAGATGATAGCCAAGGTTCCTTCCATCTGTGGTGCCAAGGGTCTGATGCAGGGATCAGCTGTGCTATGCTGGTCCATTGTAGTTTCCTGCATCCCATTCACAGGGCTGCTTCATGAGCAAGTGACCTGTTCAGTCACATAGGGTCCCTCACTTAGAAGACCCTATGTTTGATTTAACACCCTGCTGTCATTCTTTTGAAATTCTTAATTTTTCAACAAAGGTCCCCATAGTTTCATCTTCCACTGAGTCCCACACAGTATATAGTTGGTCCAGTGTATTAATTCAGACAACATGAAGTCCTCCTGATAAGACAGTGGAATTCTTTTCTTTGGCACTGCTGAGAGCTGAAGCAGTGACTCTCCACCTCAGTGGATGAAGGACAAGCTGCTTAGAGGGTTTATGACACATGGCATCTCAAAATTCTGCTGTGCACTAGAACAACACATAAGAGAAGCTGTTTAGAACTTTTGTTATGCCCAAGGCTTGCGTTCCATTGTTCCAGCCCCAGCTGGAGTAGATTGCCTAAACTGCATTCAACTCATTAAAAAAAAAAATGGTCTTAAAATAGTTTGACCCATTTAATGCCATGTGCTGCTATACGGGTTAATTAGATGTGAAACATTCGCAGCAGGTTCACAATAAAGGAAATAAAAGATGTAATAGAAAGATGAAGGTCAGTGCTGGGCCTGAGTGCTATATTATGTCCAACCTCCATTTAAAACCCAAAGGTTGCTAAAAAGATTATTAATAGATAGAACAAAGAACCACATTTGGGGACATGGCCCATTTTATATTTGGAAATGCCTCTACCTGTTTAGGATATTTAGATGACAGTTCTACGGTAAGCTATCTGTCTTCAATGGAGACAAAGCTACTTACCATCAGGAAAGTATGTTTTTAGAGCTCTACAGTGGGGATGTATCTACACTATTCCTTTCGTGTTTCAGGGGCTGGATATAGGTCATGACCATGAAGTAGAATCAGATATGATGAAATCATAATGCTGGTTTTCTTAGAAATGGGTCTGAAACAGAGGAGTCAACCGGGTATTTAAAACATCAGTCTTTACACACAGGACAAGCGTTTAAGCATTTGTTACTCAGAGGCTTTGTACATCCTTTGCAATTCCTAATCAGACATGGTCAACATAAATGTTCTCTCTCCTCTGTGCTATCAAAGCAACCAAGGCTCACCCCTCTCAAAGCACTTTTTATTCTTTACTGCAATGGTTTATTTCCTTATCTGTTTCCTTCACTAGTCTGTAAGCTCTTTGAAGGCAAGTTCTGTGATTGTTTTTAATCTCTGTATCCCTAGTCCTAGCACAGCACCAAGCCTGCTGTAGGTGACCAATGAATCTCTAGCACAGTCAAGTAAAAGAATGAATGCCATATGATATATGAAGAGCTCCTACAAATCAATAAGAAAAGGATCAACAACACAAAAGAAAAATGGGTAAAGCACACAAAAAGATGAAACACAAAAAAGGAAATACAAATGACCAATAAACACATAAAAAGACGTTCAAACTCAATCATAATAAAAGAAATGCAAATTAAAAGCACACTGAAAAGATATGTGCACAGATGTGTGAAATGATGTGTGAACACAGCTAAATTCACCTGTATGCTCCAGAACTGCTGTACCGATTGTTAAAATATTGAAATTGTTACTTGCTCATTGGTAAATACTGCTGACCTGAGTCCACCTGGCATCCTACTTGTGCCTTGTCATCCAGCCCCTACCCCAAAATCCCCAGACTTTGTTGCAACCTGGCAACTCAAGAGGTAATGCATGATATTGCAGGGGCCCCAAGATCATGCTCAGCACTATGGCCAGCCTCATTCTGATTGGTGGGTTCTTGTGCTGTTAGTGTTCTTAAATATTTGGATATCACTCCTGTGTTCAAGGTTATGCACTGTAGCATAGAATGCAATAGCAAAACTTGGGAAACAACCCGAGCAAAAACTAACATTTATTAAGAGCTTACTATGCGCCATACATTACTCTAAGTACTTTACATTGATTAACATATTTAATCCTCACAACAACCCTAGGAAGGAGGTACTCTTGTAATTCCCATTTTACAGATGCAAAAACAGAGGCACCGAGAAGTTAAGTAATTCGCCCAAGGTCATATAGCTAATAAGTGATGAGAGGAATTCTATCAAGGTAATCTGATTCTAAGGCCTCTCCTCTTAAAACAAAATGTCCTTTAGCAGGGATTGGTGAAATCAATTAGGGTATAGCCATGGAATGGAATATTATACAGCCATGAAGTTGAGGAAGCTCTTTATGAGCTCACAATGGAATAGTATCCAAGCTATATTACTAATTGAAAAGAAAGTACAGAAAGATGTGTGTAGTTGTTAAATATATATATATATATATATATATATATATATATATGTATATATATATATATATATATATATATATATATATATATATATATATATATATATATATAAAATCACAAATTGGATACACAGGCTATGTCTGGAATTATACATATGAGACTGATAACATTGGTTGCCAGTCTCTAGGGGGACAAGGTACTAGGAAAAATGTTTGCTATGTGTGCTTTTTGTACCTTCTGGATTGAATACTATGTGTACATACTGCCTATTTTAAAAATTAAACTGCAAATTAATTTTTTAAATGAATGATGTGTACACAAAGATTCTGAGGCAGAAAGTCAAAAGAGCTTAGAGAGAAATAGAGAAGGTATGCAGCTGGCTGGAGGTGGGAGAGAATCCATCCTCCTGGTCATCAGGGAGTGCTGAGCCTCTGAGCAGAGCCTTTGAAGACGGGGAAGTTGTGAGGATATTTGGAGAGTGGGGGAAGGGCATTCCAAGGGGAGAGGCAGAGATATGGAGACTGTGACTGAGACTTTGACAACACAAAATGAGGGGAAGTTTCACTGGAGGTCTGTGGGCCCTCTGCAGTTGGGAGCAGACGCATGGCTGCAGTTGGGAGGAAGCTAAGATTTGGGTGTGGAGGGACCTGGGAGGGGCTGTAAGGGGCCCCTGAGGCTGACTGCAGATTAGAAGTCAGCCCAGTGGTGCTCATTTTAAGGAAATTCAGAGGAACATAAACTCAAAGTGCCTGAACCTCGCCCTGTCACACATCTAGTGCGGGTAAGGAGTTAAGCTGTGGAGCCATCCGCAAAGGACAGGCAAGAAACAAAGATGTAATTGAAGGGTTGGGGGAAAATAGAGCCAAGGGAAAACAGTTCAAGGAGCTGAGATTGTCAGTTCTGAAGGAGGACAATTACTGTCCCCTCCTTGACGACGCATCGTTGTCAGTGGGATGGTGACCAGCTGTTCTCTGCAGCCACAAAGGAGACAAAGAGAAAAAGGGCTTCAACTGCAGTATAGCAATTTAAATTAGATTCAGAGAAAAACTTCTATCAGGAAAAAATTAAGTTGTTAAAAGATTCTGAGGGAAGATAGGGTATCGCTAGCCCTCCCTCTAAATTAGACTTGACACTGCAGAAATCAACTTGGGTTCAAATCAGTCATGTTTTCTGCATCCCAGTGTCTTCATCTTAAGCTGTGGGTAATAATACCAACCTCACAAAGTTGTTATAAAGATTAAAAGAGATCCTGTGTATAAAAAAAGTTAGAACAGGGCCTAACATATAGTAAATTCTGAATAAATTGCAGCTCTTGTCCTTTACGGTAAAACGGTATTTATTAAACGTGAGGGTCTTAAGTGATTTAGATGGTTACTTGGGATGGTCCCTGAAGGTCTCTTTGATTCAAGCAAACATCCCAGATGCTTCATCAGTAGTTTTATGTACACAGTTTTATAATGAAATTCTAACTTTTCTGGAATAAACATTAGACTATTCATCCTATCTGCTTCGACTGTAAAGAGTTCTACTGTCAGCCATGTTCCCAAAAATCACATTTCTAACAGCCTCTCCTCTGGAGGGGGGCTGTACAGAACAGAGTTTTTCAGATCTTTTGGACTGTGACCCACAGTAGTAAATAAATTTCATATCACAGCACAGTACTCACACACACACTCATCGATGTGTAGCTGAAATGAAGTTTGTGGGAAAATTCTTAGGCTTTCTGTGTGTCACCTATTTTGATATCTTCTATCTTATTTTGCTCTAATTTTTAAAAATACTGGTTTTGATCCACTAGATTGATTTCATGACCCACCAGTGGATTGTGACCCATAGTTTGCAAAGCTTGTGTAAAGTCTTAGATCTGTGACTCCTGACTACATTGGGCATCACTGGGCAACTTTCTTAACTACTCTGGGGTCTACTTGCTCATCAATAAAAACGGGATTAGAGTATCTATCTCTTAGTGTCTCAAGAAGTTTTAGTTAGGACACCAAGTACATTGTGCCTAGGATTTATTTAATAGCTCGTCCTCAGTAAAAGTTGATTATGTCATTAAAATGGCTGCCACAAAGCCCCTGCACTAAAGCTGGGCACAGGTCCCAGGCCAGAGCTTTATTCGCTATTATTAGGTAGGTATCCTCACCAGTTGTGGTCACTTGGTTTTCCCACTAAGAGCATCTGCTCACCAGCAAACCAGAAAAGAACGTAAGAGCAAAGTAAAAGGCAGCATCAATGCAAGAGACCAAAGCACTCCTTAAAATACGAGAAAAGTGCATTAGTATTACAGCCCAGGTAAGAAATTGTGTTCAAGAGCTGCAAAGAGAGGTAAATTATGTCTTGCATTCTCCATTTAAAAGGCAGGGTAGAACAGAATATATCTATAGGAAAAAAAAAAACCTGGTGCAAGTGGCAAAAATACAAAAATTAACTAAATATTTTGTTTCTTAAAGGAATACATCTTAGCTGCTGAAAAGTTAATGTGACAGAGCTCTTTATATAATTAAGGCAAACGAAAGAAATATCACTGTTGTTTGAAATAAACTGGCAGAAAAAATAGTTGGGCATTTCACCCATAAACATGTATCCCACAGGCCCCCTTTAACCTGGCAGTTATAATTCCTTCCCTTGGTCCCGAACGAACTAAGTACAAATGGTTTTCAAATTTGACTTCTATCATGTTTATCACTTCTAACCACGACCAGGGCAACAGGATATTAATGGAATGATGATTTGCATGTGTCGTCCCCCTGCTCTCCAGTTTCCCTCCAAAAAGGCCACCACTCTAAGCATCTGGTAGATCTTGTGTGTTTCCTTTCTTTGCCGCACACACGTCATCCAACTGAGAAGAAAGCAGAAGCTGCTGGAGGATAGCCCTCTTCGAGGGGATTTTAAAGGTAATCTGGGGCTTCCCTGGTGGCGCAGTGGTTGAGAATCTGCCTGCCAATGCAGGGCACACGGGTTCGAGCCCTGGTCGGGGAGGATCCCGCATGCCGCGGAGCAACTAGGCCCGTGAGCCACAACTACTGAGCCTGCGCGTCTGGAGCCTGTGCTCCGCAACAAGAGAGGCCACGATAGTGAGAGGCCCGCGCACCGCGATGAAGAGTGGCCCCCCCGCTTGCCGCAACTAGAGAAAGCCCTCGCACAGAAACGAAGACCCAACACAGCCATAAAAATAAATAAATAAAAATTAAAAAAAAAAAAGGTAATCTGAGAATGGAGAAAGAAGAGAAGTGCCTTCTAGATAAGACTAAGACTTTTAGAGACCCGCACTGAGAGGAATATGGTGCCAATACCACCATCCTCTGAAAATAATTCAAAATAGAAATAATACTGATCCATAACATCAAAAACAAAGAAATCCAATTAAATTTGGATTTTTCCTTTTGATTAATGATTTTTAATAATATCAATTGTTTTCAAGGTTTCTGTGTGTCTGTGTGTGTGTGTGTGTGTGTGTGTGTGTGTGTGTGGAGGGGTGTGCACATGTGCACCCCTGCACTGCTAGTGCCCTGATTGACTGCTATCCCGCCTGTGGGTTCTTCTAGTGCTTAGTGCTTGTGAGGGAAGTTATTCCCAAGACTGGAAAGTGGGAGAAGATTAGTGAGAACTCACGCCCCACTTGGTCTTGGGTAGCGGGGAGGACTTCTGAGGTAATAGCTTCAAGGGGTTTCTAGAAAGTTTGGGCTCTGGGCCCAGCAGTGCAAACCTTGCCAAAGATTCAGGTACCCTGAATATGGCACAGAAGCGACTGAGCTGTAGGCTCCCTGCAGGCTGGAGCAAAGGGCAGCGCAACGGTGAACACTGCGGGTGATGTTCCATGGTTGGTGAAGCTTGGACTATGTGTGAGATCTTGACACAACACCGGGGTAGAGTCCCAATAATGACCAAAACTTAACTTCTTGGCAATTGGGCAGAATGGAAAACAGAACTATTTTCCACACACTTGAGTTTCTGGCCTGAGATTTAAACCTGCTCATTTCTGGATATGAAACCTCCGCGGTATGTCTGCAGGTGTGGCTGAAATCTTCCTTCCTGGACCATGCAGCCTATGGCTTTTGAGAGCGTTGCTTTTAACATGTCTGGCAAATTTCTCCCCTGGTCCAGCCCAACTAATCAGACTCTACCCCTTGGATATAAGCCCTCAGGTTGGTGTCTTAAAAGCAGGAGTGGGGCAATATGCAAAAGATGAGCTAACTCGCTATACTGATCTCTGGAGTTTACATTTCACAAATAAACTCATACTCCTACTACAATGATTCATCATCATCTATTATATTGGGAGGATGTAAGACAAGGTGACACTCTGAGGAGACACATCTCACTGCAGAATGATGAATTACTTTAGACTTAAGATGTTGTCAGCCCAGCCCCCTCTTTCCTGTCTCCAGGCAAAGGGAGTGTGTCTGTATCAGATTTGGGGATCAGGTATCACAGATGAAGCTGAAAACAGTGAATGCTTTGTTATTCAACAAAGCCCATTTTCAAAGCATTATCCCTTTCTGCTCCTATGCTAATCAAAGAGACCAGATTATCATCAGAACAAGGTCCAGTATTATTTTAAAGAGAAAGCTAGATCATTATTCACTAGGGTTTTTTTTTTTTTAACATCTTTATTGGAGTACAATTGCTTTACAGTGTTGTGTTAGTTTCTGCTGTATAACAAAGTGAATCAGCTATATGCATACATATATCCCCATATCTCCTCCTTGCGTCTCTCTCCCACCCTCCTTAACCCACCCCCACCCCGCTAGGTGGTCACAAAGCACTGAGCTGCTCTCCCTGTGCCATGCAGCTGCTTCCCACTAGCTATCTATTCTACATTTGGTAGTGTATGTATGTCAGTGCTACTCTCTCACTTCGTCCCAGCTTACCCTTCCCCCTCCCCATGTCCTCAAGTCCATTCTCTACATCTGTGTCTTTATTCAGTCCTGCCCGTAGGTTCGTAAGAACCTTTCTTTTTCTCTTTCTAACTAGTTTCACTCTGTATGACAGACTCTATGTCTATCCACCTCACTACAAATAGTCCAATTTCGTTTCTTTTTATGGCTGAGTAATATTCCATTGTATATATGTGCCACATCTTCTTTATCCATTCATCTGTTGATGGATACTTAGGTTGCTTGTATGTCCTGGCTATTGTAAATAGAGCTGCAATGAACATTGTGGTACATGACTCTTTTTGAATTATGGTTTACTCAGGGTATATGCCCAGTAGTGGGATTGCTGGGTCATATGGTACTTCTAGTTTTAGTTTTTTAAGGAACCTCCATACTGTTCTCCATAGTGGCTGTATCAACTTACATTCCCACCAACAGTGCAAGAGGGTTCCCTTTTCTCCACACCCTCTCCAGCATTTATTGTTTGTAGATTTTTTGATGATGGCCATTCTGACTGGTGTGAGGTGATACCTCATTGTAGTTTTGACTTGCACTTCTCTAATGATTAGTGACGTTGAGCATCTTTTCATATGTTGGTTGGCAATCTGTAGATCTTCTTTGGAGAAATGTCCATTTAGGTCTTCTGCCTGTTTATGGACTGGGTTGTTTGTTTTTTTGATATTGAGCTGCATGAGCTGCTTGTATATTTTTGAGATTAATCCTTTGTCAGTTGCTTCGTTTGCAAATATTTTCTCCTATTCTGAAGATTGCCTTTTCATCTTGTTTATGGTTTCCTTTGTTGTGCAAAATCTTTTAAGTTTCATTAGGTCCCATTTGTTTGTTTTTCTTTTTATTTCTATCTCTCTAGGAGGTGGGTCAAAAAGCATCTTGCTGTGATTTATGTCATGGAGTGTTCTGCCTATGTTTTCCTCTAAGAGTTTTATACTCTTTGGCCTTACATCTAGGTCTTTAATCCATTTTGAGTTTGTTTTTGTGTATGGTGTTAGGAAGTGTTCTAATTTCATTCTTTTACATGTAGCTGTCCAGTTTTCCCAGCACCACTTACTGAAGAGGCTGTATTTTCTCCATTGTATATTCTTGCCTCCTTTGTCATAGATTAGTTGACCACATTGCGTGGCTTTGTCTCTGGGCTTTCTATCCTGCTCCATTGATCTATATTTCTATTTTTGGACCAGTACCATACTGTCCTGATTACTGTAGCTTTGCAGCATAGTCTGAAGTCCAGGAGCTTGATTCCTCCAGCTCTGTTTTTCTTTCTCAAGATTGCTGTGGCTCTTCGGGGTCTTTTGTGTTTCCATACAAATTGTGGAATTTTTTGTTCTAGTTCTGTGAAAAATGCCAGTGGTAGTTTGAGAGGGATTGCATTGAATCTGTAGATTGCTTTGGGTAGTATAGTCATTTTCACAATGTTGATTCTTCCAATCCAAGAACATGGTATATCTCTCCATCTGTTTGTATCACCTTTAATTTCTTTCATCAGTGTCTTATAGCTTTCTGCATACAGGTCTTTTGTCTCCTTAGGTAGGTTTATTCCTAGATATTTTATTCTTTTTGTTGCAGTGGTAAATGGGAGTGTTTCCTTAATTTTTCTTTCAGATTTTTCAACATTAGTGTATAGGAATGGCAGGGATTTCTGTGCATTAACTTTGTATCAAGCTACTTTACCAAATTCATTGATTAGCTCTCGTAGATTTCTGGTAGCATCTTTAGGATTCTCTGTGTAAGGTATCATGTCATCTGCAAACAGTGACAGTTTTACTTCTTCTTTTCTGATTTGGATTCCTTTTATTTATTTTTCTTCTCTGATTGCTGTGGCTAAAACTTCCAAAACTATGTTGAATAATAGTGGTGAGAGTGGGCAACCTTGTCTTGTTCCTGACCTTAGAGGAAATGGTGTCAGTTTTTCACCATTGAGAACGATGTTGGCTGTGGGTTTGTCATATATGGCCTGTATTATGTTGAGGTAGGTTCCTCTATGCCTACTTTCTGAGGGTTTTTATCATAAATGGGTGTTGAATTTTGTCAGAAGCTTTTTCTGCATCTATTGAGATGATCATATGGTTTTTCTCCTTCAATTTGTTAATATGGTGTATCATGTTGATTGATTTGCGTATATTGAAGAAGCCTTGCATTCCTGGGATAAACCGTACTTGATCATGGTGTATGATCCTTTTAACATGCTGTTGGATTCTGTTTGCTAGTATTTTGTTGAGGGTTTTTGCATCTATGTTCATCAGAGATATTGGCCTGTAGTTTTCTTTTTTTGTGCCATCTTTGTCTGGTTTTGGTATCAGGGTGATGGTGGCCTCATAGGATGAGTTTGGGAGTGTTCCTCCCTCTGTTATATGTTGGAAGAGTTTGAGAAGGATAGGTGTTAGCTCTTCTCTAAATGTTTGATAGAATTCACCTGTGAAGCCATCTGGTCCTGGGCTTTTGTTTGTTGGAAGATTTTTAATCACAGTTTCAATTTCAGTGCTTGTGATTGGTCTGGTCATATTTTCTATTTCTTCACAACAAAAGGTTGTGCTTTTGTAAGAATTTGTCCATTTCTTCCAGGTTGTCCATTTTATTGGCATATAGTTGCTTGTAGTAATCTCACATGATCCTTTGTATTTCTGCAGTGTCAGTTGTTACTTCTCCTTTTTCATTCTAATTCTGTTGATTTGAGTCTTCTTCCTTTTTTCTTGATGAGTCTGGGTAATGGTTTATCAATTTTGTTTATCTTCTCAAAGAACCAGCTTTAGGCTTATTGATCTTTGCTATCAGTTCCTTCATTTCTTTTTCATTTATTTCTGATCTGAACTTTATGATTTCTTTCCTCCTGCTAACTTTGGGGTTTTTTTGTTCTTCTTTCTCTAATTGCTTTAGGTGTAAGGTTAGGTTGTTTATTTGAGATGTTTCTTGTTTCTTGAGGTAGGATTCTATTGCTATAAACTTCCCTCTTAGAATTGCTTTTGCTGCATCCCATAGGTTTTGGGTTGTCGTGTTTTCATTGTCGTTTGTTTCTAGGTATTTTTTGAATTCCTCTTTGAATTCTTCAGTGATCTCTTGGTTATTTAGTAGTGTATTGTTTAGCCTCCATGTGTTTGTATTTTTTACAGAATTTTTCCTGTAATTGATATCTAGTCTCATAGCATTGTGGTCGGAAAAGATACTTGATAAAATTTCAGTTTTCTTAACTTTTTTTTTTTTGATAGTGAATACAGAGAGATGTCAGAGGAGCTAGTTAGAGTAGCAAGTATTAAATTTATTTATTTATTTATTTATGGCTGTATTGGGTCTTTGTTTCTGTGCGAGGGCTTTCTCTAGCTGTGGCAAGTGGGGGCCACTCTTCATCGCGGTGCATGGGCCTCTCACTATCGCGGCCTCTCTTGTTGCGAACCACAGTCTCCAGACGTGCAGGCTCAGTAATTGTGGCTCACGGACCCAGTTGCTCCGCGGCATGTGGGATCTTCCCAGACCAGGGCTCGAACCCGTATCCCCTGCACTGGCAGGCAGACTCTCAACCACTGTGCCACCAGGGAAGCCCCTATCAGTTTTCTTAACTTTACCAAGGCTTGATTTGTGACCCAAGATATGATCCATTCTGGAGAACGTTCTACGAGCACTTGAGAAGAAAGTGTATTCTTTTGTTTTTGGATGGAATGCCCTATAAATATCAATTCAGTCCATCTTGTTTAATGTATCATTTAAAGCTTGTGTTTCCTGATATATTTTCATTTTGGAAGATGTGTCCATTGGTGAAAGTGGGGTGTTAAAGTCCCCTACTAAGATTGTGTTACTGTCGATTTCCCCTTTTATGGCTGTTAGCATTTGCCTTATGTATTGAGGCGCTCCTATGTTGGGTGCATAAATATTTACAATTGTTATATCCCTTGATCATTATGTAGTGTCCTTCTTTGTCTCTTGTAATAGTCTTTATATTAAGGTCTATTTTGTCTGATATGAGACTTGCTACTCCAACTTTCTTTTGATTTCCATTTGCATGGAATATCTTTTTCCATCCCCTCACTTTCCGTCTGTATGTGTCCCTAGGTCTGAAGTGGGTCTCTTGTAGACAGCATATATATGAGTCTTGTTTTTGGATCCATTCAACCAGTCTATGTCTTTTGGTTGGAGCATTTAATCCATTTACATTTAAGGTAATTATCGATATATATGTTCCTATTACCATTTTCTTAACTGTTTTGGGTTGGTTATTGTAGGTGTTTTCCTGCTCTTGTGTTTCCTGCCTAGAGCAGTTCCTTTAGCTTTAGTTGTAAAGCTGGTTTGGTGGTGCTGAATTCTCTTAGCTTTTGCTTGTCTGTAAAGGTTTTAATTTCTCCATCAAATCTGAACGAGATCCTTGCTGGGTAGAGTAATCTTGTTTGTAGGTTATTCCCTTTCATCACTTTAAATATGTCCTGCCACTCCCTTCTGGCTTGCAGAGTTTCTGCTGAAAGATCAGCTGTTAACCTTATGTGGATTCCCTTTTATGTTATTTGTTGCTTTTCCCTTGCAGCTTTTAATATTTTTTCTTTGTATTTGATTTTTGATAGTTTGATTAATATGTGTGTCAGCATGTTTGTCTTTGGGTTTATCCTGTATTGTACTCTCTGTGCCTCCTGGACTTGACTGACTATTTCCTTTCCCATGTTAGGGAAGTTTTTTACTACAATCTCTTCAAATATTTTCTCAGACCCTTTCTTTTTCTCTTCTTCTTATGGGACCCCTATAATTTGAATGTTGGTGCATTTAATGTTGTCCCAGAGGTCTCTGAGACTGTCCTCAATTCTTTTCATTCTTTTTTCTTTATTCTGCTCCCTGAAAGTTATTTCCACCATTTTATCTTCCAGCTCATTTATCCATTCTTCTGCCTCAGTTATTCTGTTATTGATTCCTTCTAGAGTATTTTTAATTTCAGTAATTGTGTTGTTCATCACTGTTTGTTTGCACTTTAGTTCTTCTAGATCCTTGTTAAATGTTTCTTGTATTTTCTCCATTCTGTTTCCAAGATTTTGGATCATCTTTACTATCATTACTCTGAATTCTTTTTCAGGTAGGTTGCCTATTTCATCTTCATTTGTTTGGTCTTGTAGGTTTTTACCTTGTTCCTTCATCTGTAACATTTTTTTTTGTCATTTCTTTTTTTTGATGGGTGGTGCTGTATTCCTGTCTTACTGGTTGTTTGGCCTGAGACATCCAGCACTGGAGTTTGCAGGCAGTTAGATAGAGCTGGGTCTTGGTGCTGAGACGAGGACCTCTGGGAGGCCTCACTCCAATTGATATTCCCTGGGGTCTGAGGTTCTCTGTTAGTCCAGCAGTTTTGATTCAGAACTCCCACTACAGGACCTCAGGCCCAACCTCTGGCCTGGGAACCAAGATCCCGCAAGCTTTGTGTCATGGTAAGAAGAAAAAAAAAGGAAGAAAGAAAGAAAAAAAGGAGCAGAACAGTATCAAAGAATAAAAAACAAAATAAAATTAGAAAGATAAAAAATATATTATGAAAAATAAAACTATAATTGAAACAATTGCAACAAGGTAAAATGAAACAACTGACGAAGGATTAATCTCCAAAATTTACAAGCAGCTCATGCAGCTCAATATCAAAAAAACAAACAACCCAATCCATAAATGGGCAGAAGACCTAAATAGACATTTCTCCAAAGAAGATATACAGATTGCCAACAGACACATGAAAGGATGCTCATCATCACTAATCATTAGAGAAATGCAAATCCAAACTACAATGAGGTATCACCTCACACCAGTTAGAATGGGCATCTTCAGAAAATCTACAAACAACAAATGCTGGAGAGGTTGTGGAGAAAAGGGAACCCTCTTGCAGTGTTGGTGGGAATGTAAATTGATACAGCCACTATGGAGAACAGTATGGAGGTTCCTTAAAAAACTAAAAATAGAACTACCATACGACCCAGCAATCCCACTACTGGGCATATACCCTGAGAAAACCATAATTCAAAAAGAGTCATGTACTAAAATGTTCATTGCAGCTCTATTTACAATAGCCAGGACATGGAAGCAACCTAAGTGTCCATCAACAGATGAATGGATAAAGAAGATGTGACACATATATACAATGGAATATTACTCAGCCATAAAAAGAAACGAAATTGAGTTATTTGTAGTGAGGTGGATGGACCTAGAGTCTGTCATACATAGTGAAGTAAGTCAGAAAGAGAAAAACAAATACCATATGCTAACACATACATATGGAATCTAAGAAACAAACAAAAAAATGGTCATGAAGAACCTAGGGGCAGGACAGGAATAAAGACACAGACCTACTAGAGAATGGACTTGAGGATACGAGGAGGGGGAAGGGTAAGCTGGGACAAAATGAGAGAGTGGCATGGACATATATACACTACCAAATGTAAAATCAATAGCTAGTGGGGACAGTTACAGAAAGATAGACAAGATGAAAAGGCAGAGGGCTATGTACCAGATGAAGGAACAAGAAAAAACCTCAGAAAAACAACTAAATGAAGTGGAGAAAGGCAACCTTCCAGAAAAAGAATTCAGAATAATGATAGTGAAGATGATCCAGGACCTCAGAATAAGAATGGAGGCAAAGATTGAGAAGATGCAAGAAATGAATAACAAAGACCTAGAAGAATTAAAGAACAAACAAACAGAGATGACCAATACAATAACTGAAATGAAAACTACACTAGAAGGAATCAATAGCAGAATAACTGAGGCAGAAGAACGGATAAGTGACCTGGAAGACAGAATGGTGGAATTCACTGCTGCGGAACAGACTAAAGAAAAAAGAATGAAAAGAAATGAAGACAGCCTAAGAGACCTCTGGGACAACATTCAACGCAACAACATTCGCATTATAGGGGTCCCAGAAGGAGAAGAGAGAGAGAAAGGACCAGAGAAAATATTTGAAGAGATTATAGTCGAAAACTTCCCTAACATGGGAAAGGAAATAGCCACCCAAGTCCAGGAAGCGCAGAGAGTCCCATACAGGATAAACCCAAGGAGAAACACGCCGAGACACATAGTAATCAAAGTGGCAAAAATTAAAGACAAAGAAAAATTATTGAAAGCAGCAAGGGAAAAAGGACAAATAACATACAAGGGAACTCCCATAAGGTTAACAGCTGATTTCTCAGCAGAAACTCTACAAGCCAGAAGGGAGTGGCATGATATACTTAAAGTGATGAAAGGGAAGAACCTACAACCAAGATTAGTCTACCCGGCAAGGATCTCATTTAGATTGGATGGAGAAATCAAAAGCTTTACAGACAAGCAAAAGCTAAGAGAATTCAGCACCACCAAACCAGCTCTACAACAAATGCTAAAGGAACTTCTCTAAGTGGGAAACATAAGAGAAGAAAAGGACCTACAAAAACAAACCCAAAACAATTAAGAAAATGGTCATAGGAACATACATATCGATAATTACCTTAAACGTGAATGGATTAAATGCCCCAACCAAAAGACATAGACTGGCTGAATGGATACAAAAACAAGACCCATATATATGCTGTCTACAAGAGACCCACTTTAGACCTAGGGACACATACAGACTGAAAGTGAAGGGATGGAAAAAGATATTCCATGCAAATGGAAATCAAAAGAAAGCTGGAGTAGCTATACACATATCAGATAAAATAGACTTTAAAATAAAGAATGTTACAAGAGACAAGGAAGGACACTACATAATGATCAAGGGATCAATCCAAGAAGAAGATATAACAATTATAAATATATATGCACCCAACATAGGAGCACCACAATACATAAGGCAACTGCTAACAGCTATAAAAGAGGAAATCGACAGTAACACAATAATAGTGGGGGACTTTAACACCTCACTTACACCAATGGACAGATCATCCAAAATGAAAATAAATAAGGAAACAGAAGCTTTAAATGACACAACCGACCAGATAGATTTAATTGATATTTATAGGACATTCCATCTGAAAACAGCAGACTACACTCTCTTCTCTAGTGCACGTGGAACATTCTCCAGGATAGATCACATCTTGGGTCACAAATCAAGCATCGGTAAATTTAAGAAAATTGAAATCATATCAAGCATCTTTTTGGACCACAACGCTATGAGATTAGAAATGAATTACAGAGAAAAAAAACGTAAAACAGACAAACACATGGAGGCTAAACAATACGTTACTAAATAACCAAGAGATCACTGAAGAAATCAGAGAGGAAATCAAAAAATACCTAGAGACAAATGACAATGAAAACACGACGACACAAAACCTATGGGATGCAGCAAAAGCAGTTCTAAGAGGGAAGTTTAAAGCTATACAAGCCTATCTCAAGAAACAAGAAAAATCTCAAGTAAACAATCTAACCTTACACCTAAAGAAACTAGAGAAAGAAGAACAAACAAAACCCAAAGTTAGCAGAAGGAAAGAAATCATAAAGATCAGATCAGAAATAAATGAAATAGAAACAAAGAAAACAATAGCAAAGATCAATAAAACTAAAAGTTGGTTCTTTGAGAAGATAAACAAAATTGATAAGCCATTAGCCAGACTCATCAAGAAAAAGAGGGAGAGGACTCAAATCAATAAAATCAGAAATGAAAAAGGAGAAGTTACAACAGACACCACAGAAATACAAAGCATCCTAAGAGACTACTACAAGCAACTTTATGCCAATAAAATGGACAACCTGGAAGAAATGGACAAATTTTTAGAAAGGTATAACCTTCCAAGACTGAACCAGGAAGAAATAGAAAATATGACCAGACCAATCACAAGTAATGAAATTGAAACTGTGATTAAAAATCTTCCAACAAACAAAAGTCCAGGACCAGATGGCTTCACAGGTGAATTCTATCAAACATTTAGAGAAGAGCTAACACCTATCCTTCTCAAACTCTTCCAAAAAATTGCAGAGGAAGGAACACTCCCAAACTCATTCTATGAGGCCACCATCACCCTGATACCAAAACCAGACAAAGACACTACAAAAAAAGAAAATTACAGACCAATATCACTGATGAATATAGATGCAAAAATCCTCAACAAAATACTAGCAAACAGAATCCAACAACACATTAAAAGGATCATACACCACGATCAAGTGGGATTTATCCCAGGGATGCAAGGATTCTTCAATATATGCAAATCAATCAATGTGATACACCATATTAACAAATTGAAGAATAAAAACCATATGATCATCTCAATAGATGCAGAAAAAGCTTTTGACAAAATTCAACACCCATTTCTGATAAAAACTCTCCAGAAAGTGGGCATAGAGGGAACCTACCTCAACATAATAAAGGCCATAAAAAAAAAAAAAATAGCTAGTGGGAAGCAGCCGCATAGCACAGGGAGATCAGCTTGGTGCTTTGGGACCACCTAGAGGGGTGGGATAGGGAGGGTGGGAGGGAGGGAGATGCAAGAGGGAAGAGATATGGGGATATACATATATGTATAACTGATTCACTTTGTTATAATGCAGAAACTAACATTGTAAAGCAATTATACTCCAATAAAGATGTTAAAAAAAAAAAAAACACAGCAGAAAAAAAGAAAAAAAAGGGTGGGGGGTGGGGAGGCAACAAGCCAAAAAGAGAAATCACTAGCAAAGTATAAAGAATAAAAAAAATTAGAAAAATAAAAGAATAAGAAAAATAAAAATTTAAAGAATCAGCAAGTTAGAACAGAACCCCAATCTAAAAGAGGAAAAAAGAAAAGAAAAAAATAAAAGGAAAAAAGTCTTGGCTATGGGTGTGGAGTTTAGGCGGGGTGGAACTTAGGCAGGGGTGGGGTTTAGGGTAGGGCAGGACCTAGGCGGGGCAACGTTCAAGCATGGGGTGAGGCCTCTGCTTAGGACCTGCACAGTAGGGGAGAGGCAGCACATGAAAGGAGGGCCTCTGGAGTGTGGAGTTCTGGAGTTCGGAGGTAGGGCCCTGAGTGAGGGTGTGTGGGTGGGGTTTAGGCCCAGCGCATTGGAGGGGGTCTCCGAGTGTAGAGGTGGGGCCCTGGGTGGGGGTGTAGGGGCGGGGCTTGGGTTCTGCATGGCAGGAGGGAGGCTCCGAGGGCAGAGGATTAGGCCCGGGGAACCAACAGGCTTCCTGGTGCCTAAGTGGACAGGGAAAGCACTGGCTCCGTTCCCTTCCATTCCTTCATGCTCTCCCCCCACCATCTCCCCCAGGGTCTCCCCCGATGACGCTGGACCCCTAACCATGGGTGGGTCCCTCTGGGTGTAGGAACTCCTCCCCTCCCAAAGCCACCCCTCAAGGGTGCCGGTCCCATAGGTCGGGCCTTTACTTTTGCTCCCCCTTCCCTCTCTCCCTCTCCCTCAGGACCCGTGTGGCTGGAGGAGGCCTAGGTGGGCAGAGGATCAGGCCCAGGATCTCAGGAGGTTCCTGGGGGTCCAAGTGGGCAGGGGAAGCCTGGCCACGCTCCCTTTTGATCCTATGTCCTCCCAATGGTTCCCCAATTTCCCCCTTCAGGCATGGGATCCCTTCCCCTCCCCCAGCCACCCCTCAGGGGCGCCAGTCCCATCCCACCTCCACTTCTCCTCCCCCTTCACTCCCCCCATGTCCCATGTCCTACCCAGTCGCTTGGGGTTCCTCCCATCCCCTTAGGTGTCTGTGGTCCCCCACCGGTACCTGGTGGGTACCCTAGTTGTGAGGAGACATGAATTCTCCATCCTCCTAGTACGCCATCTTGACTCCCTACTCATTAGGTTTTAACTACTGGGCTTAATTTCATCAATGCCACCTCCTTCCATTCTCTTCCTCTGAAGAAAAATTTTGGAAATTTCTCCCATTCTTTGTGATTTTATTATTCCCTGTCTATGAGTACTGAATACCTGTTTCGTTAACATTTTTTCTCAATTGATTAAAAAAATGAAGTTCTAAACACCAGTCTCTATGAATCACTTTGGTAGTATTGTCTCTGTGAATCCATCACCAATGATTAAGTACAACTAACTGTGGGCTTATCCATTAATGGATAGTTTGTTAAAATATTGCTCTTTAGCATAATATTAAACCATCTATCTGCAAATGTGGGCTTAACTGCTGAGTGAACTATACTGAAAAAGCAAAGCTACTATCTATGTGGTAAAATGAGCAAAATGTGTCTATAGCAACAACATATAAAGTGTAAAGTTATAATCATATCTGGAGTTTATCTTCTTCCCCTGAAATATAAAAGAAAGTAAGCTGGAGAAGGAGATTCTGAAAATCAAACAGATTTTCAGCAGTTGCAGAAAACAGAGCCTGTGAATATCAATCAGACCAGTGAGGGTGTGGGGAGGGTCCAGACCCCTCGGCCTCTTCAAAAATAGAAGACCTCATAATCAGATGCAATATAATATTAGAAGAATATATTACAATGTAATATGACATTGCATCCTCGGGTACAATGTACTCCTAATATTTCCAAATATTTCTAATATTTGGTACATGGTATGATGAGGAAGAGTGTAGTTATAAGCAACAGCCCTCCCACTTTACCCTAATTCATTCATTCATTCAATCTTTCACTTAATGCATATTTATTGAGCCCCTGCTCTGGGCCAGTTACTGGGTGAACAACAGTGCGCAAGAGTGATGCATTTCCTATCTTTATGAAGCATATTATGTAGTAAACTCCAAATCTACCTCACATAAATGAGACAAAATGGGAAAAAAATGTACAAAAGTAAAAAGCAACTGAAGAGAATTGAAGTAAATCTTAATTTAGACCTCCATGACTGCAAAGAGAGGAAGCAAAGAAAATTAGATAATCATCATCATTCTTGTTATATTGTGACCTGCCATTTTGCATATAATTACTCTAATATGTTTACAAAAACTTTCCAAAGTAGATCCTGTTCTCCTTTTTACAGCTGAGGAAGCTGAAGCTGGTTAAGAGGCTTGCCTAAGGCCAAAGGCTAGAAAGTTCAAGCAGTGGGCTTTGAACCAAGACTAATCAGCCTTCCAGCACCACACTCTTTCTATGTACTGGAACATCTCTGGGAAGAGGGCTTTTCCTTCCAACTAAGAATCAGAATCATCACATTAGCTAACAGAAGGAGACCTATCTAGAGTATATTAGCTTAGCTCCTCATAGAAATGCTTCGTAAGGATTAATCATCTGTTTTTTTAACGACCATTAGAAAAATAACTTTAATATATAGATCATTTCTGTTTCTTCTGAAATACTGCAGTAAACAATATCATCATTTATGTCACCCTGTTATTAATGTCCACACAATAACTTGTTTCACTAAAGTTATATGCTTTCTTATATTAGACATATAACTCATCATGTTTCTCCTCGTGCTCTAGCTTCTAGGAATTTCTAAGCTTAAAATCTCTGATTTTAGTTCAATTCATTTATTTGCTTATTCAACAAACATTTATGGAAAATGATTACTTTAGTGTGATTATTTTAGTGTAATATTGTCCCTGCCTCAAAGGGCTTTTGATTTCTTTTTTATGTTTATTGTAACTGCTTTTCTATTATATGTTTATTGTTATATTTTTTATTATATGTTTTTCAAAAGTAGGAGAGTATAAAATATAAATGAGAGACAAAGAAAATGTTTTATTGTAAAAACTGATAGCATCTGGGACACACTGCTGCTTAGGGACTAAGAGAACAGGGCTTGGACTATCACAGATTCTGGGTTTAAATCTCAGCTTTACCCACTCACAGTGTAAATGGAGACAATTTATACTTTGAGCCTCAGTTTATCCATTTGTAAAATAGGACCTAAGAATTCCCACACAATATGTTCATAAATATTAAATAAGATACACCACTTTAACAAAATGAAGGATAAAAATCATATGATCATCTCAATACATGCAGAAAAAGCATTTGACAAAACTCGATATTCATTTATAATCTAAGAAAACTCTCAACAGAGTGAGTATAGTGAGAACATATCCAACATAGCAAAGGCCATATATGACAAACATAAAGCTAGCATAATACTCATCAATGGAAAGCTGAAAGCTTGATCAGAAACAAGACAAGGATGTCCACTCTTGCCACTTTTATTTAACATAGTATTGGAAGTCCTAACCGGAGCAATTAGGCAAGAAAAAAAATAAATAAAAGGCATCAAAATAGGAAAGGAAGAGGTAAAACTGTCATTATTTGCAGATGACATGATATTATACATAGAAAACCCCAAAAATCCATCAGGAAATTGTTAGAACTAATAAATGAATTCAGTAAAGTTGCAGGATACAAAATCAATATACAAAAATCTGTTATGTTTCTATACACTAATAATGAACTATCAGAAAGAGAAGCTAAGAAAACAATCTCATTTATAATTGCATCAAAAAGAATAAAATACCTAGGAATAGATTTAACCAAGGAGGTAAAAGACCTGTATATTGAAAACTACAAGATGTTAACGAAAGAAATTGAAGAAGACACAAATAAATGGAAGGATATTCTATGCTAATGGATTAGAAGATTAATATTGTTAAAATGTACATTTACCCAAAGCAATATACAAATTCAATGAAATCCGTATCAAAATTCCAATGGAATTTTTCACAGAAATAGAACAAACAGTCCTAAAATTTGTATGAAACCATAAAACATCCTGAATAGCCAAAACAATCTTGAGAAAGAAGAACAAAACTCGAGGCATTACTCTCCCTGACTTCAAACCATATTACAAAGCTATAGTAATTAAAATAGTGTGATGTCAGCATTAAAACAGACACATACATCAATGAAACAGAAAAAAGAGCCCAGAAATAAACCCATGCATATATGGTCAAATAATATATTGACAAAGGAGCCAAGAATACACAATGGGGAAAGGACAGTCTCTTCAATAAATGGTGTTGGGAAAATTGGACAGCCACATTCAAAAGAACAAAACTGGACTACTTTCTTAAAGCACACACAAAAATTAACTCAAAATGGATTAAAGACTTGAGTGTAAAACCTGAAACTATAAAAGTCCTAGAAGAAAACATAGGTGGTAAGCTCCTTGACATAGGTCTTGGCAATGATTTTTTTGAATCTGACATGAAACACAAAAGCAATAAAAGCAAAAATAAATAAGTGCAACTATATCAACTATAATTTGATTAAAAAATAAATAGGAGATCTGAATAGACATTTTTCCAAAGAAGACATACAGATGACCAACAGGTACATAAAAAAATGCTCTACATCATTAATCATCAGGGAAAGGCAAATGAAAACCACAATGAGATATTACCTTACATATGTTAGAATAGCTATTATCAAAAAGACTAGAAATAGCAAGTGTTGGCAAGGATGTGCAAAAAAGGGAACACTCACACACTGTTGGTGGGAATGTAAATGGGTCCAACCACTGTGGAAAATAGTATGGAGGTTGCTCAAAAAAACTAAAAATAGAACTATTATATGATCCAGCACTTCCACTCATAGGTATATGTCTGAAGAAAATGAAAATACTAATTCAAAAAGATATATGCAGCCCAATGTTCATAGCAGCATTCTTTTTACAACAGCCAAGATATGGAGGCAACCTAAGTGTTTACCAATGGATGAATGGATTAAGAATATGTGGTATACATATACAATGGAATATTACTCTGCCATAAAAAAGAATGAAATTTTGCCATTTGTGATAACATGGATGGAGGGTGTTAGGCTAAGGGTAGTAAGTCAGAAAGAGAAAGACAATATATGTTATCACTTACATGTGGAATCTAAAAATAAAACAAACTAGTGACTGTAACAAAAATGAAACAGACAGAGATAGAGAACATACTAGTGGTTACCAATGGGGAGAGGGAAGTGGGGAGGGACAAGATAGGAGTAGGGCATTAGGAGGTACAAACCACTGTCTGTAAAATAAATAAGATACAAGAATATATTGTATAGCACAGGGGATATAGCAAATATTTTATAGTAACATTCAGAGGAGTATAATCTATAAAATTTTTGAATCACTATGTTGTGAAACAAATATAATATTGTAAATATTGTAAATCAAACATAAGTCAATAAAAAATTAAATATATATATATATACCTTGGGGGGGGGGTCACAAGTTCATAGACACATAGAACATATTGGTATTTGCCAGAGGCAGAGGGTGGGGAGTAGGAGAAAAGGGTGAATTGTGGTTTGGTTTTTTTTTTTTTTTTTTTTGGTTTTAGTTGAAATAAACTGAAATTAAAAATAAATAAAAGAAGGATTTCCTCAAGAAAGGTTGACTCAAGGACAGCAGTATAACTGTGTTTCATGAGCTAAGAGAGCAAGATGAGGGAATTTACAAAAAAATACACAATGTGGCAGAGGAAATACCTCCAACAGCCTTAATAAAGCTACAAATATTTTTTCTCATCCCCTTCTAAGTCCAGAAGCTACTTTCTATTTTTTCTACCTTTTTTCGCATTTTTTGATTGACAAGAAAGAACAGCAAGGTAAAACAGTTTCTTTAATGAATTGTTTGACTACAGTTCACAAAGCCCAGATTAGATTTAAAAATACCTATATAGCCAATTTCTCTCCCACAGTTATCTGTTGTTTCCATTCTACATAGATAGATGGTCAGCAAGAAGGTTTGGTTCAAATGCATTCTTAATTACATAACGGAAATGATGCCAGTTAGTGCTATTTCTCAGTGGGGCTACGAATCAATACATTTAAGTTACCACAAATCCTTTTGATGAGATGGTTACTCAGAGACTGATTCAGGCAAAATCTTGAATCCCACACTTGCATCCTCTTTCCCTCTATCCTCCTTAGAAAAAAAATAAGATAATGTATATAAAGCATCCAGCACTGCCTGGCACATAGTAAGTGTTTAATAATCACTACTTGTGATTAAAGCAGGTAAATGATACAACAAATAATTCCACCCTTAGTAATTCCACTCTGAGGTGGGTTGACCTTGGTTTCCATGGAAAATAAATGGACATTTTTGAAACATCAAAATTTTAAATAATTTTAAGCTGTTTCCCTTGGTCCTCTCCAAGATTCTCGGCAATGTTCCATCACCCCTGGTTGTTGAGCCCTCTTGTCTAATTATAAACTAGATTCTGGCTTGTTAGCAGGAAAGATTTTCTCAGGCTATGTTCTGTAAACAATATCAGAGAAATCACAGATGCTTTGAAAACTGGGAAGGCTCTCCCAGTCTGCAGGCTTTTTTCATCTTAAAGATCCCACAAATTACTGGCTTTAAAAGTTGTATGTTTGCTACTGACAAGCACAGCACCTTAAGCTTTCCTCTTTGATAGCATACATCCTACTATCATGTAATTACTTCCTTGTCTGCCTCACTCATAGGAAACTCTTTGAGGACTGGCCGTATATCTCATTCCCCACTGGACGTTTTACCCAGTGGCAGGCATATAGCAGATGCTCCATAAATATTTGATGAATCGATCAATTCATGAAAGGCTACATGAGGGCAAGGACCATATTTAATACATTGTGTTATCTTCCACAACACCTGTCACCGTGAAGGAAGGAATGAATGAATATCGTTTAGCTGAGTCTTAGAATACAAATAACTTTTTAAATAATAACAATTTAAATACAAGTTTTAACTTTATACCACAAAATATTGACTTTTTAAAATACCAGAGTCAATTTTTAGAGAACTTTCAAAGTCATGGCCAGCACTTAAGAGTTTGGACTTCTTTGTGACTATGTTCACCAAAATGCGCAAACAAATCTTAACGAGTTCAAAATGTAAAATAGATAGCTAGTGGGAAGCAGCCGCATAGCACAGGGAGATCAGCTTGGTGCTTTGTGACCACCTAGAGGGGTGGGAGGGAGACACAAGAGGAAGGAGATATGGGGATATATGTATATGTATGGCTGATTCACTTTGTTATAAAGCAGAAACTAACACACCATTGTAAAGCAATTATACTCCAATAAAGATGTTAAAAAATAATAATGGGGATATGTTGAAAGTAAAAAAAAAAAATTCTTAATGAGTTCATACAGAGTTCTGATGTGGAGTCTTGATGTTGCATGTTGTCTCCCAGTGACAGGAGAAGTTTGGGCAGGGGGTGAATGGACTCCCCCAGGATCAGACTGAGATTAGCAAAGCCTGCAGCTGGAGCCTGTGCTGTGCTCTTCCTGGAACTCGGGCATATCTGGAGACATGAAAGAGAACTGCCAGGGCTTCATTCACTATGAAAACCTAGAAGGCTCTTGGGAAATAACTCTTCCAAAATTGGGTTCAAGGACAACAAGCCAATGGAAAGCTGAGGGGTGATTCCGAATACTTCTGTTCGTGAACTGTTTACTTTCTCAAGTGGTCTCCCTGTCATGCACGATATTTGCTCATACAGAAACTCAGCTCCTTCCTGATGTCCACACATACCCATATATAAAACCCAACTTCACAGAGCCTTTCTTTAAGTGGCAGACTTGATAAAAGTCTGGGAAGTCCAGACTTCTGTCAAGTAACTTGGTACCCCTCCCTCTCTTCTCTCTGTAGGAAAAAAATCCAAATTTACCTATGCAGAGAAACAGCCAAGCTCCTTTTATTCTATCTTCTCTTTCTAGTCTCTGCCCTGCGTATATCTTCACACCCAAACAACTCAAAGATATTTCCCTAAACAAGGCATTTCCCGCCCTAAGAAGAATTTTGTACCAGCTGTTAAGGAATGATTTTTGCCACTTGATCTGAGATTCCTAATTATTTCCTACTATCCATTCTCCCTTTATGTGCTACGAATGAGAACTCCTGACTTTTAGCTGTGTACATGACACCCAGAAAAAGACTATCTTTCTCAGCCTCCCTTGCTGCCAGGTGTAGCCATGGAATAAGAGCAGAACTGATGGAGTAACTTATTAGTCATGTCCTTACAAGGAAGGAGCACGCCCTCCGCTTTCTTTGTACCTTCTTCCTATTGGAGAACTGTGGGCATGATGGTGAAAGTTGGAGCATCCATCTTGGACCATAAGAGGGGGCTGTGTGTTGAGAATGACAGAGCAACAAGATAGAAGGGGTCCAAGTCCCTGACACTGTCGTGCTACTGTTTCGGTCCTGAACTACTTACACCCAGACTATATATGAGAGAGAAACAGACTTTTCCCTTGTTTAAGCTACTTTTATTTTGGTTCTTTGTGTCAGCCACTAAAACTGTATCCTAATACTCCTCTTTACACAGATATTGGCAAACATCAGCAGCATCAATAAACACTGTGACAGGCATTCTAATCAGATTATCCATTAGAGTAAGCCCTGCTCATTTCCTTTCTATTGCTTTTTTGTTTTCCTTTTTCATGTAGAATCTTTCTACAGACTCTTATCAAGTTGATGGATCTCTATTGTTTTGGGTTATAAATAAAAATTTTAGCATTTTATATGGGGTAAGATTTTTTCCAACCATTTCCAACGAATGCTTCTGAATATAAATTTAGTTTACATTTAAATTAAAATTTTCTGTTTAAATTTCATAAGCTTACAACTTTAATTTCTTTTAGATTTTTCTTTTATAAATGTTTTTAGTATGAAGTCTTCAACCATACAGAAAAACAGAATATCTTTTTTAAAACCCCTAGAAATCACTAATCAAAGTCAAGAGATCTTTAGATTTTGTCACATTTGGTTCATTTTTTTATTTGAAAGAAATAAAACCTTACATGTAGTTGAAGGCCCTGTCAACCCCCAATCCCATTCGCCTTCCTTCTTCTCTAAAGTTTGCCACTATAATGAGCTTTGTGTGTTATCATTCCTATGCATATTTTTACATTTTTATAATATACCAAATCACAAATGGTACACAGTACTCTTCTGTGTGCTTTCAGACTTGAAATAAATTTTATGCACATCATTCTGCAACTTGCTTTTTCATTCAACAGTAGGCTCTAATTCATTTGTTTTACTTCTATCTTATAATTATTCTGCAGTGTCTTCATTCTCCCATAGTTGGACATGAAGGTTGTTTTAAATTTTTCACCATTTCAATCAGTGCTGCAATGAACATTCTTATATCTAACTCCAGGCACACAGGTTCAAATGTTTTCTAGGATAGGTACCTAGAAATAAAATTGTAGTGTTGCAGTGTTTCAACTTTAATAGACTGCTGAATTGCTCTACAAACTCACTCTATCAATTTATACTTATTCCCCTGTATCTTCACTAGTATATGATATAGTCAGATTTTTTTTACTTTTTGCCAATATGATGAGTGTGCAATGGTAACTCATTTTTTTTGCATTTCTCTGATTACTGGTTAGGTTTATTTGCCATTCAGTTTTCCAGTTCTGTAACTTGTCTCTTTATATTCTTTGCCCATTTTAGCACTGGTTGTCTCGATTTTTTGCTGATTTGTAGCTATTCTTTATATATTTGGGATCTTAAACTTTTCTGGTTATATGCATTGGAAATATGTTCTCCCAGTTTATGGGCTACCTTTTAATTTTGATACACAGAATTTAAACATCTTAATGTCAATTGTTTTTCTCTATGAACTGTGCTTTTGTCTTCTAATTAAGAAATCCTTTCCTGTCTGAAATCATAAAAATATTCTTTAATATCTTATTCCAATAATTTTGAAGTTTTGCTTTTCAAATACGGGTCTTTAATCCATGCAAAAATAAATATAAACTTAAATTTGGTATTCTGAGAATACCAAATTATGGATTTCTGACATTTAAGGGGTAAGTGAAAAAAACATGATCATATTTTGAAAAGGTGGAAATGACATCCAAAAGTATCCAGAAAAATATCAAGAGTAGCTGAAAGAATTCTGTCATATGTACTTATTTCCTTTTTTGTCACTTTTTAAATAGTTTTAGGATCCTTTCATCCATTTCTCATGCAGCATGTGATGTCTAGTTCACGCACCATGCCAGATCTGCTCATCCTCACGTACTCTTCAGCCCTGGCCACTTGCCCTTCTTCCCAGGCTGGAGCCATCTCAGAGATGGCTCACATCCCGGCTGTTGCCACCATCACCTCATATCCTAACATCTCCAATTTTCTCAGCCTCCCCAGGGACGAGGACCGGGCTGAGGCATGGATTCCTCTGCGCCAGCTGCACAGGAGCAGCAGCAAGTCTGGTGTAAGGCCAAACCTGGCTGACCTCCATGGAGACTCTGGTTTTCCCAGGCAGTGGTTGCCTAAAAGGACTGGGTAATAAAGAGGCAGGTGAGGGAGACTCAATGCCTTGTAGGCGGGTTTTCACCAATAAGCCAGAAGATGGAAACAAGACTGCAGATAAATATCATGTCCTTAATCTTCTTCCAGAGTGGACAGTTCTGAAAAGTTGTAAAGCCACGTGACCACTCAGGAGCTGTCCCACATTAGCTAGCAGTGTTTTCTTTAGAAGGTGTGCCTAAGCTTGCCAATATACCAACTTATATTGTTTTCCCTCCTTCTCTACCTTATTCCTTATTCCTTCTACCTTATTCCTTCTTTTCCCTCCCTCCTGTGTCCTCAGGATTGCATCCTCTTCTCCAATAAGCATTGGTATGTAAATTTTGCTTCATACTCTCTTTTCTAGGGATCCTACACTAACAGAGTTTACTTAAAAATTTAAAAAAAAAGAAAACCATGTGTTATCCATCAGTAACTAAAATTCAAAATTTTTATTAAAACTGGTAAACAGGTCTATTAAAATGCTAAAAACACAACTTGTAAATTTTGTAACTATTGTATAATGAGTTGGCTTGTTGGCAGATCAATCATTTGGTGATTTTGCTTACTTCCGTGGAAAGGAAGATAAAGAGAAATACAAGATCTGAGCCATGTTTAGAAGACACATTGGATAGGAATCTGTGATTGACTAAAATGTGAAGGTTAAGGGATAAGAGATGTTAAGGATTACACCCAAGTTCCTGTTCTGGACAACTGAATGAGCGGCAATGCCATTCATTTCATTAAAGCAGGAGGAGGTCTGCATGCAATAGGACAGGATATCAGGGTTTAGGCAGAGGACTGTCAGGGAAAATGATAAGTTTATGGAATCTGAGAAGTCTGAGATGTTTTGTAGGCATTTGCATAAATGGGGCTAAACTTCATGTAGAAGATCTGGGTTGAAGACATTGATTTTGGGGTGCTATGCTTGACATGATTTATTAACCATCCACCAACCATACCCTCCCATCTTCCTTGCTAACAGAACTCCAATTTTGTTCAGGCAGTGATGTACCCACTTCACAAAAGAATGAATAAAAATTTGTTAAGTCAACCCTGGTAACTCCATTTCTCTTTGTCACTGGTATGATATGTGACTCATTTCTAAGGCAAGTGAAATCCACTGAGGAACTTCTAGGAAAAATTTTCCTCCCTGATAAAGCAGAGAGCAACACGAGAAGAAAGCTCTCTTCTGCCTTCAAAACCCCCTTCCTTCCCACTTTAAATGTGTTATATGAGAACCTGAGGTTTGGAGCTTCAGCTGACATCTAGAAACTGGTGACATGGCTCTGTGAATGCCAGAGCTGAAAGGTGTAAAGAACCTTGGTACCTGATGATATCTCTGAACCCCTGAACCAACCCTGGAACACACTATCTCCAGATTTCACTTCTGTGAGGTACTTAATATCATCATTAGGTCATTATTGGGTCCTCTGATATGTGCCACCAAAATCTCCCTAAATAATACAGATATCACCTGCACATCCTGGTAACTGGAGCTATAGGGTGGATGAGACCAGCAGAAAAGGCCTTGGGTAGAGGTCTAAAAAATACCAATGTTAAAAGGACAGACAGAGAAGAAGGGAAACTGCCAAGGGGTGTGAGAAAGATTAGCCCAGGAAATGTTAATAGTCCCATATAACAAAGGTAACAGTAGTCATAATCTAGCAGCACCACAAGGAAATAGATGAAAAGAAATGTAACTGAAAACTGTCAGTTTAGCTCCTTTATTGCAACTCTGTTCAAATATTTGGCCAAAGATAAGGTAGAAAATGGGAGCTGTAGGTTTTTATCTAAATAAAGTATTTTTTTTCAAATTCTGGGAACTTCATTCTTTTTTTCACCACATTATCCCAATCAAGAATTTGTTTGGAGTCATTCATTGATAGATAAAGTGAGCATCTTCAGATTCCATGCTTAAGAGTTTCCTATGCGTTTGGGTCATGAAATTCACTTGGCCCTGTATAAATTATCGCTTGTCAGCATGAAGCTAGGCTAATGAATAATTTTGACAACACCACACAGCAAATCAGAGAACGGGCCAAATTCAAATTTCCCTACTAGCTCCTGTTTTTGCCAAGTTTTTAATTGTGAATGGAGATGATAAGGTTATCCCTCTCCCTTCTCTTAGAATAAATATTTGTAGACTCTCTGACTTTCCACTATCCATATAATCCATTTATTCTTTCATTGTGCTATGGGTGATTTAAGGGGCTAATACTCTGCAGGACCATAGCATAAAAGATGAGGTCAGAGAATACTTCATATGAGATAATAGTGCAATTTTAGAAATGTTAAAGGTAAACTAAGTTAGCACTAGGAAAAGAAAAGGTCATGGGAAAGAGCTCTGAAATCAAACAGAATTGGTAGGAAATTTTGGCTCCACCGTTTAGAAACTGTGAGAAATTAAGCAAGTTGCTTATACTTTCCAAATCTAGTTTTCTCTCTGCCAGATGGGGACAATAATATCAACTCCAATTAGTCCTCTTGTTCTGAGGACTAAATCATGTCTGCAAAGAGCTAGCACAGTGCCTGGCTTATAAGTACATTTTTGATAAATAACTAAAAGTTCTAAATACATTTATAGATTGCTTTTAATATTGGAAAAGGTTATTGAGGCTAAATATCTGTTAACTACGTTGCAAAAACATTCTCCTAAGCAGTCATACATTTCTTAACTTAAATATAGTGTCTTTCTTTGGGTAAAATAATTTCCATTTTTCTGCAGTCAAGTCTACCCATTCTTTCTCCTTATGGCTCCTGTGTTTATGTTTTGCTTAGGAAAGCTGTTCTAATTTTCAAGATTTAAATATGGTGTCATGTATTTTTTCCTAATAATTTCTTAGTTAAACATATCCCATTAATCTGAGACTTGGTGTTAAATTATGATCTAAACTTCTCATTTTTTTCCAAATCAATATTCAATAATCTCTCTTTTCCAACACTATTGAAATGATAATTTTACCATAGACTAAATTCCATAAATGTATGCCTCTCTTTCTAAATGTTGTCTTCTGTTTCATTGACCAAATAATCTATTTCCACATAAGTGTCACATTATTTTAATTAAATTGCCTTATAGTATGTTTAGATTTGTGGTGAAGTGAGAACCTCATTATTCTTCTTTCTTAAAAACTTTTTTATTCTAGCCCAATTTTTTCAATCAGATGAACTTTAAAATCAGTTTATTAGTTTTCCTTTTAAAAACATCCAGCTGTAATTGTTATTGGGATTGAATTAAATTGATATTTTTATGAAATTCAGTCTTCTCATCCAGATCTATTTATTCAAACCTTCTTTTGTGTCCTTTAATAGAGCTTTCTGTACATTTCTTGTTAAGTTCATTCGTATATATTTTACAGTTTTCATTGCTCTGTACAAATCTTGTTAGTTTTTTTGATACACATTTTATAGTTTTATTGTAAGATAAACAGGAGTTTTATATTTTCTAATTGGTCATCACTGATACACAGGAAAGACATGGTTTCTAGCTTTTTGTATGCTCATGTATGTGACCTTCTGAATTTTTATATCAGTCTTACTAGCTTTTCCATTATTTTTCTTGGATTTTTAAAAATAGTACATCAGCTTTTTACTAAAAATGACAATTTCATCTCTTCCACTCAGATATTTATACCTTCTTCTTTTTAATTTAATTGTATTTTTTAAGCCCTCCAGTTTAATGTTGAAATGAAGCAGTGATAATATGCCTCCTTGTCTTTTTTCTGACTTTGGTTGGAATTCTTCTGATGTATCACCATTACATATAATGATTTTTTTCTAACTCTAGTTTTGCTAAGAGATTTTATCAGGAACAGGCATTGACTTTCATCAAATGCTTTTTCAGGATCTATCGACTTCCATCTGCTAATAGGTAGCTTTCTGAATGTCGAAGCATCCTTGTATTCCTGGGATAAACCCTACTTTGTTGTGATATATACTTTTTTCTACATTGCTAGATTTAATATGCTGATGTTTTAGTTAAGATTTTTTTTTGTCCATTTATAAATGGGGCGGGTGTAAGTTTTCTTTTGTGTGTATGCTCTCTGAGCTCTCTCAGCTCCAAGCCCACTCTTCTATACTTTGATTTGTGATGTTGGGGCTGGAACCCCACAAACCACATTTCTGCTTTGCCAACTGGTTTCTTCTTAGTCTCTGACTAACAAAGGCTAGGAGAGGAAGAAGGGACTTGCTCCTTCCCGACAGCTTGCTGTGATCTTCCTGTCTGCTTCCTCTTCCTGTGTGCAGTATCCTGGCAACACTTCTTCACCCAGCCAGGGCAGTTTCTTCCCATACCAACAGCTGAATCCAGTTTGTTGTTTTTCTAACACTTGCAGAACCAGCCTCAGTATCCACCACGCCCCTCCATCCCCACCACTCAGATACACCAGCACAGGTGTGGCAGCAGCCTCTCTTCAGAGGTCCGAGTTTCCGTTCATGGGGACCCTTCTCTATACTTCTATATTTTAATACATTCAACTTCCTTTCTTTATTCCTTCACACCCTAGTGTGTAAACTGCTTTCTGCAGCTGCTACAATTCTGATACCTTAGACTTCTCTTTCTATCCTTTTGGTTACCTGGGTAACAACTGTACATCTACTTATCAATTCCTTCCATCATTTTCAACAATTGGCAAGGTTTCTGTCTCTGGCTGGACCTTCATTGGTCTGCTATGCTTTTCTGGCTTTGGGTCTGGTAGCCTCTTTGCATGAATTAGAAAGATTTTCATATTTTTTCCATCTGTAGTTTGAAGTTCAACAAAACTTTCCTATAGGTACTTCTGGGCCTGGTGCCTTTTAGTAGATATATATTGAAGTTAATTTTCAATTTCTTCTATGAATATCGGTCTATTTGATTTTTCTGTATCTTCTTGAATCAATTCTGTTAATCTATATTTTCCAAGAAAATCATCCATTTCAACTTTATTTTCAAATTTGTTCCTATTAAGCTATTCACAGTATTCTCTTAAAATTTTACTATCACTCATATTCTAATTTGCCTGGTTATAGAATTTTAGATTCAAAATCAAATTCTTTCAGGTCTCTGAAAATTTGGTCAGCTGTCTTTTAGTATTCTGCCAGTGAGAAGTCTGTTACTACTCAGCTTCTCTTTCTTTTGTAGAGAGAGCTTCCCTTTCTCTTTTCTCCCTTTGTAGAAGTTTTCCATTTTTTCTTTATTCTTTTAGAGTTAAGAATTTTCACAGAGTGGATTTGGTTGCATTCATTCTGCTTGTAATTCTTTGGGCCCTTTCAGTGTAAGACAAAGTGTTTATTCAGTTCTAGAGTTTTTTTCCAATTGCTTTGATAATCTTTGGTAATTTCCCCTCTGTGTCTGGAAATCTTATCATATGAATATTGGATCAACTTCCGCTACCACCACTGATGGAGTAACAGAGACTGAATATATGCGCTTGCCCTAAACAACTAGAAAACTAGACAAAATATATGAAACAAAGGTTTTGGTTTTTTTTTTTTAGACATGGATAATAGAATTCAGGACTATCATCCCTGAGATAAGTGAAAGAAATGAGGTGAGCCTTATGATTGGCCAAACTTCTTCAGGGAGGCAATTTCCAGGCCACAGTGCAGGGAGGATATAGCCAAACAGAGCTCACTTGGCAATCTGGCTGAGTTGAGGAGACAGAAGTCAGAGTTTGGGGAGGTACTATTCCTCAGCTATCAGATTGATAAAAATTAAAAATTATGACCACATTTTCTGTTAAGAAGACTGTTGAAAAACAGGCACTCTCATACCCGCTAGTGGGGATACAAATGGTAAAATTCTTCACAAAGAAAATTTGGCAACACATTACAATAACTACATATGTGCTTCTCTTTTGAACCAACAATCCCAATTCTAGAAATCTACCTTGAAGATACACCTTCAACAATAAAATATATATATATACATATACTCATTTGGTTATCCATTGCATCGTTGTTTACAACTGCAAAATACTGGACAACCTAAATGCTCAAATACAGGAGACTAGTTGGATGAACTATGACACATTCACACAACGAAATGTTATGCTGCTATAAAAAAGAAGGGGTAGTTTTCTATGAGCTGATACTACTATGAGTAGTCTCCGGGATATATTGCTAAATGAAAAAGAAGCCAAGTACAAAAGAATGTATATAGTATGCTACCTTTCCTGTAAGAAAGAAGTGTATGAGAAAACATACATGCCTCTGTGCAAAAGAAATACAGGAAAGATAAACCAGGAACTAGTAAGATTGTTACCTGTGAGGAGTGGGTGGGATGAGGTGGAAAGAATGGGGGAAGGGGTTTGGGGTAGTAGGGATGAGGTAGGTAGTAATACTTCCTTTGGACAGCCTTGACTCTTAGGACATACCTTTTGGACAGCCTTGACTCTTAGAATCATAGTAATGTTTCTTATGACAAAAATAATCAATTAACATCAACTCATCACAAGATGAGTGTATGAATGAGAGCAGGGGGGCAGTGGTCGGGGGGGGGGGATCCAAAATAGAATACAATAGTAACAAGTGAATCTGTATTACAGGTGAATAATATGGCCACACTTGCTGCACCCCTGCGAAGCCAAATCAGAATCCAAACTGTACAGCAAGGATTTACTGTTCAAGCCTAAGACTGCCTTTTAGCCAGAGACCTAACTTTGTCCTCATGCTTTTCTACGCCTGAATGCCTGGAGCCCTCCAATAGTTTTACAGGATTTCAGTTATTTGTAATCATCCTGAGTGACATCCTTAGTTACAGTGTGGAGAAGCTGTAAGTTTAAGAAAATGTTCATTATTTTTAGATTTGGCTCTTAGTTTTAGAAATATCTACTATTGGGCCCAGGACCATGCCCTGCCAAACTGGGGGCAGAGAAGGAAAGAGACGGACATAGGGTTGGTGGAAAAGGAAATTCTTCTTCTACGAAATAAAGGGCACTGAGGTGGATGAAAAGATTTCATAATCATCAGTTTCTACACGACTTTCAAATGCTCTTCGTGCTCATTAACACAGATTAATGATAGTTAGCCTTTTCAGTTTAACCAAAGTTAGAAGAGAAGCAGGCACAGGTTTTAAAAGCCTCGTGAGAAACTGAATAAGTGAGTGTTTAAGTGACTCACCGTTGGGGACCTTCAACTCTCAGCTTATCATCATAATGTGTTAGGTATAATGCTGAGAAATGATCAATAATCAAGAAGTCATTTTTTTTAACCTTTAAAAAATACTGACCTGCTGATTTCATGTTTAGCGATTTCTCATGAGGAAATCATCAGTCACACACAAATATTTACGTACAAAGATTGCAGCACTATTTTTCATAGCATGAAAATGGAAATGATATCCACAATAGAGCAGTAACTAAAGACATTATGTTGCAGCTATACTGTGGTACATTATGCATCTATTAAAAATGCCTTCCAAAACCATTTAATGACATGGGGAAATACTCAGAATATTAGAAAAATAATGCTACAAGGAAGTTTGGTGGTATTATGCTGCTTGCTAACAGAGAAATGCTGGGTATCAATAGCTCAGAGGTATTATCATTACGTTAGGCATTTTTAAAAAGCAGAATATGTATTCTGTACAGTTAAAGCAATATATCTGTGTGTATATACATATACATTGCTCTATATGTGTATTTATATTTTTTGTATGTATGTACATATATACACTCATAGAAAAAAAGCCTAGAACAAGGAAGAAAAAAATGACTAGATGGAAATACAGGGAAATATTAAAGATAAAAATAATTATCTTTAGGTAATAGAAACTGTGGATAATTATTTTCTTATTTATATTTTAGATATTTCCCAGATATCCTGCATTAAACACGAGTTACTTTTACTGATTCTAAGTTTCCTATTGCTCAAGCCAATGATCCTAGAGCCATCTTGACATTTTTTCTCTAAAATCCCACATCCAATCCATCAGCAAACCTGTCAACTCTACCTTCAAAATAGTTCTGAATCTATTTGCTCACTAACCACCTCCCCTTATCATGGTCCACATCATCATCATTGGCCGCCTGGATTTCTACCACAACCTTCTTTCTGGTCTTCCTGATTCCATACTTGCCCCCCACCCCCACCCCAGTCTCCAGAAGGACCAGAAGGAGGGGTTATAAGAGAAAATTACAGGGAGTAAAACAGAGTCCATTTAGAGCAACAAGCTAAAGTATAAAAGAGGAGCATTTCTAATGGGGGAATTGCAGGAAAGACTGATAATTTCAAGGCACTCTGACATCACATATGAAGTTATAGTCCTAATCTGTGTTTAAATTACACACCCCATCTCCCATTACCCACACAAAACACGTAGCAAAAATCTCTTATCCATAGTAACCTTGAGTAGTGGTGCTTTGGGTTGCTTGTGGTCAATCCATTCAGATCTAGCACAGAAAAAGTAGGAGACAAGATGACGAATGAAGAGCAGGGAAGAAACTGGAGTAAGAAGTGACCAACAGGAATCCTCAGAAAGCTTGGGTAGGGTGCTGAATTTCCTACAGCCCATGCGATGGGGTCTGGAGACATTTTATTCCTAAATGAACAGAAAAGGGGACCTCAAAAGTCTGGGGAACTTAAGGATACCCACTCAGGCATTTATGTTACATTAATATAATGTCAGGAAAAAGACGGGCTGGACAGATGCCATTTCTGCTTTGTTTTCTAATTGGCTTCGTGTGAATATCTCATGAGTAGAGGTAGTAGTATCTCATTCATCTTCATGTGTCCTACACCTACCACAGGACCCGCCACAAAGCAGGTGTCAGAAAACAGCCATAAGATGAATGGACTAGTGAATTGGGAAGGAAGGAAGGATGGAAGGAAGAGAGGGAGGGAGGGAGGAAGGGGGCGAGGGAGGGAGAGAGGAGGCAAATGAATGAATGAATGAATGAATGAATGAACAGATAACAATAAGAATAACTAGTACTTCTGGAACATTTTCTTACCACGTACTATTCTAAGTGCTTTCATGTATTAACTCATTGACTTGAGATTAGAATTCAATTCCCCCGGGCTTTATGTACCTTGTCTATTTTCGTTATCAGCTTCACCAGTGATCAGATTCATGGTGCAAAGAAACTCTCTAATGAGACCAATAAAGAAAAGCAGATGTCCTTAATTAAAAGGAGGCTGCTCATCAAGGCTGTTCTTACATAAGTTGTCCAGGTGCTGCTGGCTTATGAAAATGCATATGAGCACAAGAGGCTAGAAACTCTGAGGGGATGGCCTCATTATTCCATTATATGAACAACTAGAAGTGACAGGCTAAGTCAAAGCAAAGTAATTACCCTGTTAATTTAGGCCTCCCCCAAAGCTGCTTGTCTTGGCAGTTGTCTTAGTTCACTAATAATAAACCTAACATACTTATATTTTTTTCCCCAAAAAGTCTTGAGTACATTCTCTTCCATTTAGTCATTTGAGTTAATTGAGCATCTACTATGTGCCAGGCACCATTCTAAGTGCCTGAGTAGAGCAGTTATCCAAACAAAGTCACTGCTCCCATAGAGATCACATTGTCTCACAATTGAGACAGCAGAACGGTAATCCCCATCTTACAGAAAAAGAACTTGGGGCTCAGAGAGATTAAGTAACTCTGGCCATGATCAAATGGAGAGATAACAGCACTAGATTCTGATTCTTGATACTTAGAATTTTAAATATTGTATCTTGTATAGAGTGATTGTTTTGATGAAATAGTTTAAAGTATTTTGGTTCCTCCTCAGGCTGTAAAATATTTTGCCATGTGTCACACGCACATTGTGAAGGTTCTTGAACCCTGCATTCCCTTATGGCAATGTTGCTTAGAAGATTTAATGGGGAGATGCCTACTACAAAGCCACTGGCATCCTTGATTCCTCTCTCTCTATCAAATCCCTCAGCAAATCTTATCCAGAACACAGTCACTTCCCTCTCCCTCCACTGCTACCACTCTGGTCTAAGCCATCATCATCTCTTGTCTAGATCATTGAAGGAGGCTCCTACCTGGGGTGGCCATCCTTCTCCCCCTTCACTTTCCTCACCACAACAGCCAGAGGGATACTTTTAACGTGTAAATCTGATCCTGTCACTCCTCCACCCCAAATCCTACAAAGACTCCCCCATTTCACTGAGAGTAAAAGCCAACCAACGTCTTTACAGTAACCTACAAGGCCCTGCACAGTCTGGCCTCTGTTTCACCTGACCTCACCTCCCACCATTCTCTGCTGTCACTCTAGCCATTGTCATCATACTGACCTTCTCACTGTCTCTCAGACCCATAGGGCATGTTTCCACCTCAGAGCCTTTGCACTAGCTCTTCTCTCTGCCTCAAACATTTCACTGCAGATATCTGCATCTTCAGCTCTTTCGAGTCTTTGCTCGAGTATTACCTTAATGAAGCTTGCCCTGACCACTCTATTTGATCTTGCCCCTTAGCTTGTTCTATTTATTTTCCTCACCACACATATCACTTTCTTAAAAAACTACATAAATTGTTTCTATATTATGTTCATTGCCTTTCTTCTCCCACAAAGGCAGGAATTTTTCTTCCTTTTTGTAACATATCCCAGAGGTTAGACTAATGTAGGCACCCAGTAAATATGCATTACCCTTATCATTATTATTATCATCATCATTATTATTTGTGAATGTCAAGGGGCAGGAACTAAGAGACTTTTAGAGAAACAGGTTTTCCCACCTGGAGATACTAGACTTCAGAGAAAGAGATCAAAGATTTTCATGGTCCAAACAACGAGATTTGAATCCTAGCTCTGCCATTTACTTAAAGTTTGGGGCAAGTTAGCCTCTGTGAGTCTCAGGTCTCTTGAATGTAGAAGGAAAAAATAATATCTATCTCAAAGATCACACTACTGATGAAGTGATGTAATATATGTATAGAAAATGTCCAGTGTAATCAGAGTACAATTAATGTGAACTATCTCAAATTAGTGCTAGTTTTGTTTTACTTTGGCAGATTCTTATTTAACAGTGTGGCTTACTTCCCCTTTTGGAGCCTCATTTCACACAACTATATAATAAAAAGTTCGTTGAGATGTTCTCTCTAACTGGCTTGGAGAGTTCCAAGGGGGCTGGTGGGAACATTGGGCCTCACAAGACATTGCTTCACTCTTCCTGATGGGTTAGCTAATCTGCCGCTGTTCGTTACTGAGCCTTTTAAAAGTCAACAGATAATAACAGGAGATAAATAAAACCTTTGTCACTTACTGCTGCCTCAGTTTTACACAAGTGCTGCCAAAAAGAGTTGCAACAGGAACCTTTGAACAGTAGTCCAGTCAAATGGTATGTGCTGATAAACATTTGTTTAGAATGAAGCTTTTTTATTTTTCCTGGAATTTCTCGGTAATTAACCAACTGCATTAACCAAGATCCTTTTAGACAGCTGTTTAGGGTAGTTGTTCCCAAACTTCTTACCACGAGGCACCCCCCTTTCCCCATAACCTCCCCCCACATAAACCAAAGTTTCTGAATTTTTTTTCTACCAAATAAACTGATGCATCTAAGGGATAATGCCTGTATTTTTTTACATTAGTCAAACTAATAAGTATAGTCAAAGACTTATGCTCATTAGAGCTTTTGATCAGCATGAGTTAGACATACTTTCATACTGCATGGGTATCCTTCCAGTCAAAAACAAAGAAATTTGATATTTTAGATAGCCTGAGCAGCCTAATTTGAAATATATTCATTCTGCATATATTTAATGAACATCTATTATCTGGCAGATGCAATTCTAGGTGCTGGAGATATAACAGTGAACACAACACATCAAAGTTCTTACCCTCTTGGAGTTTGCATTTTAATGAAGATAGACAATAAGCAAGATAAATAAATAAAATATATAGATAGAATAAGTTCTAAGGGAAACGACGCAAGGAGGGAGATGGGATGTGAAAAGCACAATGTGGGTACAGGGGTGTTCTTTGCCCAAGAAGTTGATATTGGAGCAAAGATCTGGAGGAGGTGACAGAGTGATCCATTGAGATCCCTGGGAGAAGAGGGGCAAACAAGGAGAACAGGCCCCAAGGAGACAGCATGCCCAGCGTGGTTGAATATCAACTGGAAGGCAGGGCAGCTGAGACAAAGGATGGAACCAGGAGACACAGAACAGACTGAAGAAAGTCTCAGAGTTTGTGCTCAGGATTGTCTTTTACTATGAGTGAGAAGGGAACCACTGGAGCATTTTGAGAAAAGGAATGGCCTGTTCTTCCATTTTAATGGCATCATTCCAACATTTGTGTGAGCCAAAGGGATGTTTCCAGTAGTATCCTTGAAATATTGAAGATGGCTCATGAACGTAGTAAAGGCAATCTCAATAGTGCAGGGCTTAGGCATTATTCATAAAAGGCAAAAAGTAGAAATAATCCAAATAACTGATGAATAGATAAACAAAATGTGGTATATCCATATAATATTATTCAACCATGAAAAGGAATAACGTACTGATATATGCTACAACATGGATAACCCTGAAAAACTTACGTGAAATGAAAGAGGTCCATCACAAAAAGCCATATATTATATGACTCCATGTATATGAAATGTTCACAATAGGCAAATCCATAGAGACAGAAACGAGATTAGTGGTTGCCAAGAGATGGGGAGGGGGGAATGAGGAGTAACTGAATGGGTACAGGGCTTGTTTTGGAGTGATAAAAGTGTTCTGGATTAGACAGTGATGTTGGTCGCACAACCTTTTGAATATATGAAAAGCCACTGAATTGTATACATTAAAAGAGTGAATTTTATAGTACATGAATTATATCTCAATTTAAAAAATAAAGGATTTAGGCTTTTGGAAACTGGTACCAGGTAAATGGCTTTTTCTCTCTGCTCTTTGCCCTGTCACTCAGGTAACACACAGCACTATGTGAATTTAATTCTGTGAAATTGGTCAATATAAATGCTCACCGGAATAATTTAACCCAGCAGAGTAAGGCCACCCTCCTCTTCCAGCTGGGACACTATTGACCCATCATCATGAGTTGTGTCTTGCTTCTTTTTTCCAAATGCCTCTCACATCTACCCTTGACTTTATGTCCCCATCACCATGACCCTTATCCACTCCACCTGGATAAATGCACCAGCATGGCTATGGTACCTATCTCTTTCCTTTTCCTGCCTCTAATCTCCAATCCTTTCTTACAGAACAATCCTAAGACATCACTTTTATCACTCCTGTGCCCCACTTAAGAACATAAAGTTGCTTTCTTAAATGATAAGATTTCCCATATCAGAATATATATTTGCTGATGAAAAAAAAAGATTCATCATTTTACTATGATATTGTGTCGCTTCTGCCTTAGAGGTGGACTTTAGATGCTGAAATGTTAGAAGATGTTTTGCTGATTTACATGGAAAATGGAATACAGTATTTCAAATCAGCTAGTTTGGAAAATTCAGGAAGAATGGTCAACGTACCAACCACTTATCGAATCAAGTTTACAAGCTTATTCCTGGCATTACTCATTCGGCAACACCCATTTCCTTTCCCTCTTGCTCCTCCTAGGTCCACTCTGACAGGGAGGTCATCTTCTTTCCTCCACATCTCTAAATCTTGCCTTCTCTCTAATACCCAGCCCTGGTTCCGGCTCTTCTCTGAGGTTTTCAGGCTAGGCCAGTGGTCCTTCCCTTTGGCTGCTCTTTGGGATCCCTTGGCTTTTCCAGTTGTCTGGAGTGCAGCCTGGGCATCACCCCACAACCTCCAGGTGGTTCTAAAGTGTTGCCAAGGTTGGGGACCCTTATGGTAGACATATTCTCATCCCCGAACATATAGGAATAAACAAGACAGACAAAGCCTTAGCTCCCATAGAACTTAATACTCCAGTGGGAAAATAAGCAATAAGCATATTTTTAAAAAATAAGGTAATTTCAGAGAGTGATAAATAAAATAGATAAAAGCATATAAGTAATAAAGAGTTGCTAAGAAAGTAGAAGAGGCAACTTAAGACATTCTGAGGGTTCTCATATGTAGAATATAAAATAGTCAAACTCGTAGAAGCAGAGTGGAATGGTGGTTACCAGGGGCTGATTGCGGGGGGTGGAGGGGGAAAAGCAGGTGATGGTTAAAGGATACAAAATTTCAGCTATGCAAGATAAATTCTGGAGATCTACTCTACAGCATAGTGCCTGGCCAACTATATTGTATTGTATACTCAACATTTACTAAGTATAGATCTTATGTTAAGTGTTCTCACCACACACTAATAATAATAATAGGGGTGGGAGAAAACTTTGGGAGGTGATGGATGTGTCTGTGACACTGATGTTGGTGATGGTTTCAAGGGTGCATACTTCTCCCCAGGCTCATAGAGCTGTATACATTAAATATGTATAGCTTTTTAATATGCCAATCATACCTCAATAAAGTGTTTTTTTAAAAAATATATATTCTTAGTGACATTTAACTAAGACCTGAGTGACAAGAAGGAGCCAAGATATGAGGAAGGAGCATTTGAGACACAGAGAAAAAGGTGAGGGTGTTTGAGTGACAGAAAGGAGGGCAATGAACAAAGGGAAGCGTGGAACAACACAAGATTGAAAAGGAAGTCAGATGATGTAGGGATTTGGGGGCCATAGTGAAAATTTTGTTTTTATTTAATTTTGATAATAAGGTTGCCTGCAAAGATGATCACTATAATCCTTGCAACCCTACATGGATGTCCCTTTGCAAGGTGATTTTGAGGCTCCGCCCATCAAGAGGTGAAGGCTATCTTCCCTCTCCTTGAACTGGGACTGGCTCTGGAACCAAGAGAATCTGGAAGAAGTGACATTGTGGGGTATCTGATACTCGGCCTCAAGAGACCCCTACAGCTTCCATTCTCTCCTTTTTATAATGCTGCCCTGCCTCCACCGTATAAAGAAGCTTGCTCTAGCCAACTGGAGGATGTGAGGCCATGTGGTGGAGAACCTGGGCACCACAGGCAACAGCTAGCACCAACGGCCAGTAAGGCCATGTAGGTCATCCAAACCAAGTCAAGCACAAGATGACTGTAGTCACAAGGGTGACCCCAGGGGAGACCAACAGAACAGCCTGGCTGAGCCCAACCAAAATCACTGACACATAGAGCTGTGAGCCAGTACATAGTTTTGTGTTTCAAAATCATGAAAATTTAGTGGTGGTTTGTTCTGCAGTGATAGACAAGTAATGCAGAAATCTCTGGAGTTTTAAATAAGGAGTGAAATAACATTTGTATGTTTTAAAGACCAATTTCATCCCAAATACATTGATGAATCCATCCACAAAAGCTATGGTCTTCAATCTCTCTAAGAAGATAAAAATATTATGGCCTTCATTAGAGAGAGAAAGTGCAGCTCACAGGGCTATGTTGGACCACTGGGGCCTTAAACCCTTCTTTACAAAATGAAATCTTATCCTCAAGCATATTAAAACCATGTGAAACCACAAACACTGGACAAAAAAGGGCCAAAAGTCATTTGATTCTTTACCCCATTTCAGCCAAAAATAGAATGAGAGAAATTCTGATGAAAACCAGGATCACATTTTAGACCAGAACTCATTATGAAATGTGTTCATAAAGAAGATTAAAAGGGAAATATCTGCAAACCCCAAACCATGGAGTTTCAATTCCATGTTATGTTGAAATAATCAAGGAAACATTACATCATTCTTAAAAATGTGAAAGATTGAAAGATGATTTTTGAACATGCATTCTTGGGAACAACTTTAAAACAACCAGCACTGTCAAAACATAAAAAGCTATTTGTGAAAAAAAAATTCTGTAATTAGTGAAAGCCAAGATGCTTGCTCTTGCTGTGCATAATTATTTGATCCGCAGAGAAATGGGATTCACTTTGGCTATATAAATAGCATTATTTTTAATGGTTCTTTAAGTGATAATATTCAACCAGCCTTTATGGCTATTTATTCACAGTACCTCATAGTATTTTCCATTAATTTCTCAAGGATGTCAACATTATCTTCCTGGGGTGCTCATCATCATGCTTTAGTACATATTATGGTCAAATGTTACATGGCTTGAAAGAACACTAAGCAAGTACTTTCAAAATGAGTTCATCTACTTAATGCCAATATCTTATAATCACTACTGTGAACAGTGGGAAAAGATGGTAGAGAAATAAATTGGAGAAGTTCCTGCCTACATGACTGCCCCAGCACTCCAAGCCAAGCTTCCCCAGTGGGTCTATTACAGTAGAGAAAGAAGAAGGGGGTATGGAAAAGGACCAGAAAGAAGAGAGAAGAATCCAAAGGAAGGAAGGAGGTGGGAGAGATGGGAAATATGATAGAAAATAAACAAAAGAAGTTAGATGAGGGAAAAAAGGGAATATGAGAAGGCCAGGTGCTTGAGCTAGAGAATTAGGCTTCTACAAAGGGCATCTCAGGCAGTGACTACAAATTATTAGGTTTCCTTCAATTTAGCACCGGTAGGTCATTCTGGCAAATCTTCACCTCCTTTGGATCATGGACACCTTTGAGAATATGACAACAGTTATAGAAGATTATAGATAAGTCTTTTCTCCAGATGAAAGTGAACATATACAACTTACCATTTAGTTCACATTTTCTGGGGGTGTTTGTGGACCCCAAGTTGAGAAGTCTGCAGGTCTCGGGTAGCTACACCACACCAACACAATCCAAAACAGTAGTGGCTTTATCGGCTTCAGGATCTGACTTTAATCGCTCCTCCTTTCCTGTAATATTCTCTCCGTATGGCATCTGTGGCAAAGTTAGAGCTTCACCAGCAAAAGCTCGGCCTCCCATCCCAGTTTTGATAAGGGAGTTTAGTTCTGCTCAGCCATAAGCCTGACTGAAAGGCGGCTCCATCCACCCCCACCCGAGAAAGTTGTGGAGGAAAGGGAAGTGGGTCCACCTGGCAGCAACCCTCCAGCTTGTTTGCCCGGATTCTACAAATGTTACTATACAGATGGCTGAAAGGGTCAAAGGTCTCTCACATCCATGGTATATCTAAGTTATTTGACTTCACTTGAACTTTATTTCAGAATCCAGACATTATGAGTAGATATGTATATGTGGAGTGATAAAGTTAATTCATTTATCAGGACCCCAAAATGGAGGCCACCCCAGGGACCCCACCCATACCACAAACCCAAACCTGTCAGTCTGCACTTAACAGGACACACCTGTCAAAGAAACCTAACACCAATCAATCCTCCAACTCAGCTTTAGCGAGCTCACCTCACTCTAGAAAATAGGACCTGCAGGCCTTATTAGGAAATCCCCGATCTCCTAGCCAAGCTCACCCTGCTTCCCAGTTGCCTCTTCTAACATTCTGTAAAATTCTCTCTTGCCCAAAATCCCTTGGAAGATTGCTTCGCTGCTAGTGAGCATTGAACTCCCCCGCAATCCATGGGTTGTTTTCCCTTGAATAAAGGACACCAAAGTTGTTAACTAAATTGTTTTAGTTTTGTCATTTGAAGGGGGGTGGGGAGGGGGAGAAGGGGGAGAGGGGAAGGGACAAAAGGAGAGAGAGAAGAAAAAGATAATATTACTTTGTGCTAGTTCTGTGTTTGAAGTGCTTTCAAGTTGTGGAATTGTGGTCACCTATCCACTTCAAATGTAACTTTTAAAGAAATGCATTTCAAAGCCACCTTGAAATGTGGCCACAGTTCTGCATTATCTGCTCTGTTATTGTTGCTAATGAATTTAACTAACCAGGTACTAACTGAATGATAAATGATATAGAAATGGTAAGTCAGGTGAATTTTCCCTTGAAAATATTTCTTACAGATGAAGTCAAGGATTTATAATCAAGAACTCCTGTTTATAATAGTGAAAAATTAAAAATTGCCTAAAACGTCTAACAACTGGTCTAGGCACATAATATGAAATAATACCATTCAGCCATTAAAAAAAATCATGTTCTCATTGGTTTGAATGTGGAGCAATGGGAACCCATATTCATAGATAGTGGGAAAGTAAAATGGCAGAACCACTATGGAAAAGTGTTTGGTAGCTTCTCACAAAGGTACATGTACACCTTCCCTATGACCCAGCAATTTACTTCTAGAGAAATAAAAACATATGTCCACAAAAAGACAAGAGTGTTTACAGCAGCTTTATTCACAATAGTCCTCTCCCCCCAGAACTGGAAACAATCCAATGGCCATAAATAGGAGAACACATGTTGATACAGCCATACAACGTAATATTACACACCAATAAAAAAAGGAACTAGGGATAAACACAATAGCAAAGACCAATTTTTAAAATGTTATACTCAGGGAAAGAAGTAGGATTCAAAAGAGTTTGTTCTGTATGATTCCATTTATATGAAGCTCAAAAATGGGCGAAGTTAATCCACATAATAGAAATCAGAATAGTAGTCACCATTAGGGAGAGGTATGTGACCATATGCACACACAAGTAAAAATCAATTGATCTATAAACCTAAGATTTGTGCTTTTTACTTTTACTTTTAAATTAAATTACTTTTTAATTTACTTTATGTAAATTATATCTCAGTGATTATTTTAAAATCAAGCTCCCAAGGAATATTTAAAACATGGGAATTTATTATATGAGGTTAACTGCAAAAAGAAGGACATAAAACTATATATTACAGTATGATCCCATATTGTTCAAAAATATATATGTGAAAAGACTGGAGGCACATGCGCTGAAATGTTGAGTAGTTAAATGTGCTGCAATATTAATTTTTATTCCCATAAATACATTTTTCTCTATTTTGAAATTTTCTACAAGGGAGCATATACTACATTTTTTAGAAAAAATATTTTTTAAAGTTTTCTCTAATTACCCTCTCTTCCCCATTTTGAGCTCCAATCCTGTCCTTGGCCCTCATTTCTAACTTATTATAAATAGTCTCCTAACTGACCTCCCAGACTCAAGATTCTCTCTATCTAGACCAGTCTGCTTCCCTGGATGTTTCTTCCTTTTTAATTTTTTTTAAATTTTTACTTTTTCTTTTTTTGGCCACACTGCAAGGCTTGCGGGATCTTAGTTCCCCGACCAGGGATTGAACCCAGGCAGTGACAGTGAAAGTGCAGAGTCCTAACCACTGGACCACCAGGGAATGCCCTATTTCTTCCTTTTTTAAAAAACAAAATTCTATTTTTGTGTCACGCATGCAATATCTTTTCTTCTCTTTCAGATTAAGTTTTGTTCATCTCCCTGTGATGTTGGGTTTCTTCCAAGTACCTTCCTCCCTGCCTGTGTTGAGCTCTGTCTTTGGTGTTGGAAACTTTCCTGAACTCTCAGCAATCTTTGGCTGTCTATTCGTGCTGCCAAATCCAATGGTCCGTTCTCAGTCTTCATCTTACTTGATCTAGCTGCCGCTTTGACACAGCTGATCATATCTTAACCTTAACCTAATGATCACCCCTCCTCCAAGCCATTCTTTCTTCACTTGGCCACAGGATGCCATCCTCTATGGGTCCCCTTTCCCTACCCTGCCACCTCACTTTTCCATCTCTTCTGCTGACTCCTTCTCATCTTCCTGATATCTCTGTGCTGGAGTGCTCCCAGGGCTCAATCATGTTCAAATCTTGATGATCTCATCCAGTCTCGTGGCTTTAACTACCATCTGTGTGATGAGATGATGACTCACAAATGAACAGCTCCAGCTCTGACTTCTGCCCTGAATCCCAGACTGCATTCCAGTGTCCACCTGATATTGTCACTTAGCTATCAATAGGCAAATAAAATTCCAAAATCGAACATGTCCAAAATTGCTGGTTCTTGATTCCTTCCCACACCAATCCTGATCCTCCCCAGTCTTCTGCCTCTCAGCAAATGTTCCATCTTTCTTTAAAATATGTCCAGAACCTGACCACATTTAAAAGACTTGGTGTTCTTTCAATATGCCGAGTGTGTTCCCACTTCAGGGACTTTGTACTTGCTTTTTTTTAGTTCCTGGAACACTTTGCCCAAAGAGGCTCCTGACTTGCTCCCTCACTGCCTTTACATCTCTGCTCAAAGTCCACTACATCCCTGAACACTCAATATAACACCTCAAGCCCCACACTTCCTATCCCCTTACCCTGTTCTATGCTTGTCTTTAGCACTTAACACCATCCGAAGTACTATATACTGAACTTACTCATCAACCTGCTTATTTTCTGTGTCTGTCCTCTGGAATGTAAGCTCTATGAGAGCAGAGACTTATTTTGTTCATTTATTTTCTATCCCTAGTGCCTGGACCATTATAGGTGCTCAATAATTGAAGTGCTCATCATAGATGCTAAATAATTGTAGAATGGCTGAATGAATGAATGAATGAATGAATGATGGAATTTTTATTCCCATTGGTAGGGCTTGGTGGGTGGCCTCCACAGGAAGTGATTGGGCAGGGATCTACTTATTTTGATGGAGAAACCCCTAAATGTCAATGACTGTAAGTCTTTCTCTTAGAAAGTGAGTTCCCATCCCTCACCCTATGAATCCTTCAGTCTCCTGCCTAGACGATAAGAGCTTGACTACCAGCATTTTGGAAGCTCGGCCCATGAAGGTGGCTGAATGTTTTCAGTGTTCAGTATGCAAACTTTTAATTAATTTCCCTTTGTTTAATGAGGTTCATTCATTCATTCGACAAATATTTACCAAGTGACTATTAAATACCAGACACTGTTCTAGATACTTGAGATTCATCAGTGAAAAAAACAGACTAAAATCTCTACTTTTTGGAGCTTATATTCAGCTATGACCGGTGTTCTTGAATCCAGAGATGCCCTGTACAGAAAATAAAGCTCCTGTTTTCCACTAGGTGTGGGGAGGGGCAGTTTCTTGGTTGAGCTCTGGAGTTATAACTACTCCTTCCATGCACTTTCAGTAGGGTTGCTAAATCAGGCAATTCTAACTTTCAGCCAGTCCTTGTGTTTTCAGCCCCCCCTCCTCAAATGTCATTCTATCCATTCACTCTGTCCTCCAGAGGTACCTGGCCCTGGTGCCTTCAATTTTGCAGCTTCCCCAGGGGTAGTAACACAAAACAGCTTCCTTCTTTTTTTCACTTGGTTCTGCTGAAGTCAGTTAAGGCTCAGGTATCCTCATTCAGCTTCCTAAATGTGATTTTCTCCTCCTTTCTCTTTGTACTGGAAAGTTTATGTGCTCTTTCATTCCTTTATTATAATCTTAGAAAGTAGGTAACTACCTACATTAATCTGCCATGTTTAATCAGCCAACCTGAGCATCACTGCCAGCGTAATCTTCCTTGAACACATCAGATTTTGAAGAATATATCCATTGAGCATCTATTCTGTGCAGGACACATACTGAGATTCTGGACAGTGCTTGTGTTTCCATTCCTGGGATGCCTCGGAGAGATTCAGTCCTCTGGCAACACCCCTGTAACTCCCCAACACACACACACACAATAAGCATTGGGTTCAGCCTTCCTATCTTACTATCTGGGTAGCCAGGGAAAATATAGAGGCCCCTGGTTCTTACATCTTACTCCAGGCCAGCCATTGGTGAGAAGAGGTATCTCAGCTGTTCATCTGGTTTTTCACCTGTCCCCGTACTGGGGTCTGGACTAAACTGCCAGAGCTCATCCCATCAGTTCGCTCACACCTTACTGAAATTCCTGGGACATTCTCCTGACTTTGAGAATTACCATTGTCTGGAATTTACTGCAGCCAGGAAAAGAGGTGGAGAACAGATTAAAAATTAAGATTAATATTTAATTGAGTTGATTAATATAATATTGTAAATTAATATACTTCAATTTTTAAAAAAGAATTAAGATTAAAATACAGCCATTAGAGTCTTGAGTTTAACTTCTCCTCTTAAACACCATTTATTTATTAATAAATACTTGGGAATAAATAGTTGAACTTTCCTCATTGAGTTCCCATGAGAATTAAATGAGATATGCATGGAAAGGGCTTAGCATAAGGCCCAGGACCCAGTAATAAATGAAATGCAAAGAAAAGTTCAGCTTCCCTAGCCCTTCAAATTGGTCCATGTGGCTATTAATGCCAAGTTTGAATCAGGCCAGAATCTGTTGTATTCTAATGACTATCAATTCTAATAAAGATATAAATCTTCGTGGTTTCTCCTGGAAGGGGCCCAAATATCCCTTCCATACACGATTTGCTCCCTACAACTTAGTTCAGATCTCCCAGATCATCTGGGTGGCCCAGAATATCTCAGCCCTTTCAGTTGGATTAAAGAGATCCCAGAATGCTAATGCCTTCAGGTTCCTGGAAAAATCAAAAAAAAATCATTTCTGGAGAGAAAAACCCCCACATTTTTTAAGCCTAAAATCATTTCTACAAACAAATCTTCAAATACGATTTTGGATACAATCAAAGAAAGCCAGGCACAGACTGAGATAATGTGAATAAGAATCAGCAAAACCAGTAGGAAATAGATAAAGAATTACATGGTCTCCAGATATTGGCACGGATTAGACTTTAAAATAATTATCTTCTTGTGTTCCAGGAAATAAAATACAGGATTGAAAATCTCAGCAGAGAACTGGAAATATTTTTTTAAAGACATAGCAGAATTGAAAAAGAACCACTAAAAGTCCTAGAACTAAAAATACAATAACTGAAATTAAGAACACAATGGGTGGATTTTTACGAGACTAAACCTTGCTAAAAAGAGAAATAAAGAACTTAAAAAGTGAGTCAGAAGATCTCCAGAATAACAAAAACAGAGGCAAAAGGCTGGAAAATACAGAGGAGATGGTCAGAGTCCTACCCATAGTCCAGCATCCATTTAACTGGACTCTCAGGAAAAGCATAGAGAGAGAAGGGAGAAAATCAGTATAATAAGAGAGAATGGCTGAACATTTTCCAAAACTGGTGTAAGACATTGAGCCCCAGACTGAAAATAAAATTAAATGGACTTGGCAGGGAAGAGAGAAAGGGCTACTTTTTTAAATGTCAGAGGTGACTCCAAGATTTCTAGCTCCAGCAAAAGGGTGATGTGATTAACTGAGATAAGAAACAGGGAAGGAAGGCTAGGTTTGTTGGGCTCAGAAGGAGTCAGTGTGAAATAGAAATAGTAGATTCCAATTTTTACCTGTTGAATTTAACACCCAGGCAGGGATAACAAATGTGTCATTATTTCTTGAATAATTATATTTTTCTTGTTACGTTCATGTTCCAAAACATGTTCCTGTTCCTTTTTTTTATTCTTTAAAAAGGATGAAACTTTCTTGTCTCAAGAATCCAGCATCCTCAGGCTTCCTTCCCTTCTTGCTAGAATCCATGGTTTGCCTCTAAGAGCTGATCTACGAATGGATATTTGCAGCCAAATGTACAATAACTTGCAAAGTACATCTGCCTGATGTTCAAATGTAATTATCTGTTCATTGCAACCTTCACGAAACCCATCACAACAAAATAATGTGTTTTCTAGTTTTTAACACCATGGACCCCATTTTTTTAATACTATAAGGGCAAGTGACAGGCACCCTGTCAAAAGTGCTTTGATTTATCAAAATGTGGAATTTCTACATATGACCCTGACATCAAATATGGAGTAAATACAACTTTGTGTCACAATCTACAACATTACCTTAAGGATTACCATGAGTTTTTAAAATAGTTATTTGACTTCATTAACAGAAGAAAAAATAAAACACTGACTACCATAAATTTCTCAATTTTTTTTTTTTTAACTTAGAAAACAGCACGACTTTCACAATAAATCCTGTGACTAATGGGTGAAAATGACATAGCATGCTTTGTTTTCAACTGCAAAGTTCCCAAAAAGGTTAAAAGATAATAATGATGATGATAACGAATGTTTATTGAGCATTTTCTACATGACAGGAACTGTTCAAAGGAACTTACATGGATTCACTCATTAAAGAGATTTAAAGATATATAACATAAATGATATACTGATGACATAAATAATACTATTTAATGGAAAATCAGGCTTTTTTTCAAAATTATTCTTTTTATGAAATACACTACAATTCTGCTGATACAATTAGGGACCAGAAATATATATATATGAGAGAAATTAGGAGAAAAAAAAACCACTTTACAATAACAAACTACAAGTAAATCTATAATTTTTCCTGCAATATTATATTTTTCTTCTGAAAGTAGAAATAAAATTTTCAAAAACAATGAACATGGAAATAATTTTATTTTCAAACAACCTTTTACATGCCAACATTAAGTTTTAAAATATCATTAAATTTTAAAATATATTTAGCGAGTATCCATGTTATTGCCTTATGCAAAGATTAATTTTTCAACACTATGGGTCTAGTTGTCCCAGATGTTTACATTCTAGTATTTCACTGTTTAACTAATGCTGTATTATTGTGGTTTCACTAAATATCATTCCAAGTAGAGTCATTAGGAATACTTCAATCAGAATTTTGTATAATTTGATCAAATTTCCTAATATCACCAGCAGAAATGGCTAAAGACATACATTTTTTAAAACAGAGGACTCTTCTAAGAGAATTTTACCTAATAAAATGCATGAACCAACTTCTTAAATTACTAAACGTCTTAAAGATTTACAAGTAATTTGGAACATCATTTAACCACATTCTTGATATTATGAAGGGTTGAAATTTAGTTCTTCTCAGCCATTCTGACCATCAGATTCCTGGAAATTTGCTGTGTTGCTTAGCTTTTTATTTTTCTTTGTTTAACCTATTTGAATCTCTCATATAGTCTGTGACCCTTATTATTTAGAAAAACTATGGATTCACAGAATCATTTGGCTCTTCAGACCACCTAGGACCCTAAAGGTCTTTGAATCCAGTCTCTCACACAATGTTTGAATGTTCTCTGCCATGTCAACCCAAATGTTTTCCATCCCCCATGCCTGCCAAAATAGGGAATTATCCACATGACAACCCACTTCATTTTCAGTTTTCGTTATTAAAAATGTCTTCTCTAATCTGAAGTGAAACCTTCTTCTCCAAAACTGCCACCTATTTTGGACCCCACCAATCTCAGCACTGTCCCTGGCAGGATGACCTTGGGCAAGTCAATCTCCTGTTGCTTTCGTTTCCTTAGTTGTAAAATGGGGATGAAAAATGTATGTCATAGGGGTGTGGAGATTAAATGAGAATGTTATAAAGTACCTGGCACAATACAGGGCCTTTGTAAGCCGTGGCCTTTATTAGGAATAGGAAACCCTCCTCTGCATGGCGGCTCTCAGAAATGTAGTAGCAACTATTGTTTTCTCCCCTCCAGGCCAAATATCCCCATTTCCTTCCATTTTTCTTTGAAAAACATGGTATTGTCTTTCTTATTTTTCTAGTCACTCTTTCCTGAATAAGTTTAGTTCTTAGAGAGAAGAGTCAACTGCCAATCAAAAAAATTAAAGCCACCCATTTTATCAACTTAGAGCAGGTTGTCATTGCAAGATAATACCTATCTTTTCCCTATTGCTAAGTAAACCTCCTCTCCCCGTTCCCCCACATCCAGTGTCCCTAGAGTTGACCCTCTGGCAATAGAAAGCAATAGGTATGGATACTTTCTGGTTCTAAAGTGAGGAGGAGCCAGAAGTGCCCCCTCAGACATTAGGATGTATCTGAGAAGTTTCCCTCTTCATTCTGGTAGGATGTCAGCTCTTCCTCATCAAGAGTCACCCCTCTCTGTCCTCTCCATTCCTTCCTCTGGACTTCACAATTCTGGGTGGTGGCTCCATATGACGTCTTCTTTCTGGGACTTGTGAAACTCTCATGGTTGAGTTCTATCTCCTCGGCTAATTCATCTCTGTCAATGATTCCGCACTTCTCCTCAGAAAGGTTCTCAGGGTCAGCCCACTCCTGTTTCTCCCCAGAAGCAAAGACCCCATAGAAGATCACGCCACTGTAGTGCACCAGGGCAGCTATGAGGAACACATTCTGCCATTCCTCACGGGTCTAAACAAGGAAACACGGTACCAATTAATATTTTAACCAAAAACAGAGATTAACAGTGTCTTCTGGAGGCCTTGCTCTGGGACAAAAGCACTTGGTCACCCCAAAGGCAAATGCTGTGCTTCTCAGGAAGACATGTGGCAGGAGCATGCCCAGGACCCAAATGGAATTTGAGTGTTTAAAAAATGAAAGTTAAGACTACAATGAATATGCATTTTTTTAATTTAGAAAAATATTTACAAAATAAACATCCTGTAAATTCCTTGCTGTACCACTTCACAGCTCTTCTATATATACAAATGAGGTTTCTGCTCACATAATAGGTTAAATTAAACTTGCTTTAGGAACCCACCATTGTAAACATCAGAGGTCTCCCTCTTGCTTGCCTTGGATACATGACAATTTGAGCCATGAAAATGCTCAGTATTGACTGTCAATAGCTTATTTGTAATCATATTTTCTATGAAAATATACTGTATCAAAAATAATGGGAATTTGTGTTTAAAGTTAGGGGCAGACAGTATCTGAGATTTAATGATCATATTACCAATCCTTTCATCTCATGAACAGACAAAGCGTGGATCCTCTGCCTATAAAATCCCCAAAGACCACCTTCCTTTTCTATCAAAAGATAAGAAAAGTTATCCCACACTTTCCTCTCCAAGAAGCTGGGAGAATTTCTGAAGTCATATTTGCAATAGGCAATCCAACAACAAAAAATAGCTGGGTAAAAACTCCATGGTATCAAAAAATGTTTATTTGCAGAAAGCAGCAACTAAAACCCTTTCAAAGACAGAGATTAAGAAAACATGTGGCCTGTGGCTGAACTCTGGATGGGTCTGGGATCTTCCTGTACCACCCACCCTAGGCTAAATACACAAATATTCAGTAACGACCTAGTGCCACACCCGCTTAGGTCCTTAGGAAGGGTCATTAATGTCTTGTTTATTTTCTTCATAATAAGGAAGTATAACTGCACTAATATTTTCATGCTGGAACATGCTAAATGGAAATGGGCTGTAAAGTTTAATTACTTATGATTATAAAGCAATCAGGTAATTTATTTATCCTGAGTTGATTACCTCAGTTTCTTCTTTGTATCTCTAGTCTAATGGTATTAACACCTCCCCTCCACACACACACACACACACACACACACACACCCCTTTTATTTCTCAATTTAAGAAACATAGACGCAAACATCAGTCAGCCCTGTTGCCATCAATAAACAATAATTTTTTAAAAGAAGAAGAAATTTAAAAAAAAGAAAAGAAGTTCAAGTGACTCAGCCAAGTGAAGGACATACACATTTACACAGACTGGGGTAGGGCCTTGAGAGTCTGTGCAGTGCTTCAGTCCCCTGATACCGTAACCCACAGCCCCAAAGGAAAACATTACCTTGTGCTTGGTCATCGCGCCCACAATGAGGGGACAGACCATTCCAGAGAGGGTTCCCACTCCGTTTGAGATGCCCATGAGAATGCTGGCATAGCGGGGGGCAATGTCCAAGTGGTTGACATTAAAACCTACAGTGAAGCCAAACACCTCAAAATCAGACTCAAGAACAGAATTCCAAATACATTTTGGAAAATACTAACTTTCCCCAACTCTCATCAATCTATTTCCTCTACATGTAACTAATGGATACCTTTAGTGGAAGGGCTGGGTTGAGAATTGTCAGGCTGTGTCTGCACATAGCAGAAAAACAGGCTATGATTGATTAGCAATGACTACCATGGGTTCTCCATGGGGAGAATTATGGCACCTGTACCTTCTAGGCTTAGAAGCCCAAAACAGTGGTGTTTGGGGCAATACTGAAAAGCCCGAAGCCTGGATCACATTTATTCAGAGTAAACAATCACATGATCACATAGAGTGTGCTTAGAAGCAAACCCTGCCTCATAATATCCTCCCTCCTAGCTCTCAACTCACTCCCAAAAGTCCACCATATGTAGGTCTGCCTTAGTAGCCACATGGCATAATGGAAAGGGCTCTTTTTTGATAAGAAAGATTTACACAAACATTGGCAGAATCCTCTGCAATTTTCAAAACACTTTTACATACATACTTGATTTGGAGTCTGTAAATCTGGATTCAAATCTTATTCCTACCTCTTAAACAAGTCATTTTTTAGGACTTTGTTTCCTCATCTCTAATTTGGGGGTAATGTTACTACTTAACTCATAAGGATGCTGTGAGATGAGACTCAGGGGAAATATGTACGCAAGAGCTCTTGGCAAACAGCTAGGCTCTGGTTACTATCTTGATTACCAATACCAGTACTACTTCTGCTGTTGCCGCCGCTTCTAAGCACGCCCCTCTCTTTGAGGTCTTCTATCTATAGATAACTCTGCTAGGAGTGGTAAAATAATAAATCACCAACACCTCACTATTAATCTGCTTATCAGGAGACAAGAATGAGTGGGATGAAGGAGGAGTGAAGGCAGAGGAGGAATAAGGCTTTGAAAGAGGAGGCATCAGGCGCTGGGAACCAGTTCCACCAGTATAGCCCAGGGGTGCATTTTAGAGTCAGACAGACCTCGGACCTGGCAGCTTAACTGAGATGCAAACCTGGACAAAGGATTTAAACTTTCTGAACCTCAGCTTCTTCACCTATAAACTGGGATAATCAGTCTTATAGAATTGTTGTAAGAATTAAGTTAAATCATATATGTTAATTACATAGGTACATAGAGGTGAAAGCCAACATATAGGTTCTTTACGGTTGGTTATCCATCTGCCTTGTTTACCACAATCTTCCCTGAGCTGGCAAAGTGTCTGGCACATAGTAGGCATTCAATAAATAGTTGTTTAATTAATTACCAATTTGAGCTCTGAAATTACAGCAGGGGGTTGTAGGTTTTGTTTATTCATATTTTTATTTTCCTTGGTCTTGCTTTTTAATTCTCTATTTTGTGCAAAGAACTTGAAAACAGAATTTAAAACAAAAATTTTTTCCTAATCTGGCACATTGGCTGGTTGTTTTTTTTTTCCTACCTCCATTCAGAGAGAATTTTGAGAAAACCTTTCTGGAATAAACATACCTTCTCTTTCAGGTCAAAGTGGCAGAAAATCAGAATATAAAACAGCTGCAAGATTAATTAATCTTACTGTTGATTTGAATGCGGTAAACAGTTTATTAGAAAAGAACCCAGAGATAAGAAGCAATTAGTATGATTGGCGAGTATTATATTCTGATACAAAGCCTAGGCATTTGTGTTCAGCTAAAAACAATGTCAGAAAAGCCATTTAGGTTTCTAGCTGCACAATACTGATGTTTGGGGGGAAAATTGTTGAGAAACTGAGACACTGATAGATTTTTTTGAAGCAGGCACACAAAGTAAGTTGCACACAATTTGGGAGAGTCAGTCTTCTCTACATAGGACATTTTCTAAAGCAGGCCTCACCCATCCTTTGTTTTTTTTTTTTTTTTTCTATATTGAAACTTTATTACAAAGTTATAAAGCAGAGCTCTTTAACAAAAAATACACATTTGGGTTTGCTCTTTTTTTTTTTTAACATCTTTATTGGAGTATAATTGCTTTACAATGGTGTGTTAGTTTCTGCTTTATAACAAAGTGAATCAGTTATACATATACATATGTTCCCATATCTCTTCCCTCTTGCATCTCCCTCCCTCCCACCCTCCCTATCCCACCCCTCTAGGTGGTCACGAAGCACCGAGCTGATCTCCCTGTGCTATGCGGCTGCTTCCCACTAGCTATCTATTTTTGGGTTTGCTCTTAACACCCAAGTACATCTGAGAAAATATTAATATAAGCCACTTGAAATAACAGATTCACATCCAAAAGATTTCAACAAATTTATACATTTTATATTGAGCACTTTCCATCCCTTGTAGCTTTCTAATCTCACCTGTCTCAGCTCTCTTGTCCATAATCAGTTCCTAAGCTGAGCAAGTCTTCCCTGGCATCTCTATTAACTCCTTATAAAGTTGGCAGATAGCAGATCCTAAGGAATCATCATCCCCATGACCATAATCCCTCCCATAGTCTCACTGTTGGATCAGATAAACCTTTATTCCAATCCTAATTACTTAATTTACCTGCGTAAGTTAAGTCACGTTTCCAAGCATCAGTGTCGTCACTGACAAAATGAACATAGCAATACCCTTCTCATCGGGCTGCTACAGAGATTAAATGAGATTATATTTAAAAAGTGGCCAGCATTGAGTAAGTGCTGGAAAAAAAAAAAAAAAAAGTGGCAGCTGCTGTGATTTGGGCTATTGGATTTCTCTCCTTCTGATTGTGGCTTAATTGGCAATCTGGGGACAATATGAGCCTGAATATTTCAATATCTCTTGGGACAGGATACGAATTTCTTTGCATCACAGGGCTATCAAAGAAAGGTGTTCCTTAACATGCTACTAGAAACAAGTCATTACTGCTCTATCCTTGCTACTCAAAGTATGGACTATTGATCAGCGGCATCAACATCACTGGGGAACTTGTTAGAAATGCAGGATCTCAGGCACCACTCTGGACCTACTAAATCAGAATCTGCATTTTGCAAGATCCTAAGGTGATTTGTATGCACACTAAATTTTGAGAAGCACTGGACTAGATTAAATAATAATTGAACCACAATAGTGAATATTTATTAATTGTTTTATGCATCTGGTACTGGGCTAAGATCTTCTAATGCTTTATTTCCACTAGAATGTAAACTTTATGAGGACAGAATCTTTAATTTTTTTTTTTTCTCTGCAATATCCCCAGTGCCAAGAACAGTGTCTGACTCTTGGGAAGTGTGAGTGAATAAATGAATGATCTCAGCTCATTGCAATCTCCCAACAACCCTATGAAGTTGCCATTACATTGCTCCAATCTCTAGATGAGGAAACTGAGGCTTGAGGATGTAAATAACTTAGCATTTTTTTTCCTTTTATAAATAGTAAGTAGTAAAGAGGGCCCTTAAACCCAGGTCTCTGCATCCCCAAACCCGCTGTTAGCTGCAAGATACTTTTAATGCAGACATTTTTTCCTAATTTAACTATTTATCAGCTCTATTTACAGTTGACCCTTGAACAAAGCAGGTTTGAGCTGCACAGGTCCACTTACAGGCGGATTTGTTTTTCAGTAGTATATACTACAGGACTACGGGATCTGTGGTTGACTGAACCCTCAGATGAGAAATTGAGGATACAGCAAAACCCAGGATGCGTAGGAACACCTTATACAGAGGGCCGACTACAGGGTATAGGCAGATTTTCGACTGTGCTGGGGGTCAGCACCCCTAACCCCTGCATTGTTCAAGGGTCAACTGTATTTTGATAAGATCAAGCCCCTGTTTTATGTTAGTTTAGACCAGAGGTTCCATGTTTTTCTGTTCTGGGATGTTACCACCCTGTTTGATCTTTAAGACAGCCCAGAATTGTGGAAAGAGCACAGATACAAAGCCTGGCAGGACTGCACCTTAGTTCTTCCTTTGCTACCAATTGTGTGACAATAGGAAAGTCCCCAGTTTTCCTGAGTTTTAATTTACTCCTCAGTAAAATAATGGTAATATCACTTGCTTCATAATTTTGTCAGATAGATGCAATATATGTGAAGTGTTCTGTAAATGACACTTTTTAGTCCTACAATATGTTTTTAAAGTTAGAAAAAAAACCTGAGTTATACTTTTTCACCCAGTTTTGCATAGGGAACTTCTGAAGTCTGTAAGACATGATATGCTAGCACTGTGACCTCTCACACAGTAGGCTGGTTTCTGCTCCGGTAAAATGGGAGACTGATAGCCCTTAGGGTAGCTGTGAGAATTACAGGGGTTAATACACAGAGTGGGCTTTGAACAGTCCCCGGCCCAGAGTTTGTGCCTGATTTATGTTAGCTCTCATCATCACCATTATTATTTTTACCTCCTGCTCTAGCCTGTTTAGAAAGTCACATCACCTCTCTGGACCTGCATTTCCTTGTTTGGAAAATGAAAGCCACGGAGTAGACAAAAATCTAAAGGAGAGTTCCACCCTTAAAAACTTCTGATTCTATGACTATATGTCAAATGACCACATCATTTGACTTTTGAGTTAATATTAGCAGCTCTCCAATAGGAGGTGAGGATTGAAAAGGTCATGAGAGCCTCCGTTAGTTAGGGTGACCTGGTTCTGAAGTATGAAGGTGTCACTTCGTCCAGCAACACACGCGCTGCCCACGTCCCAGAGGCAGCGCCTGCACGTTGTTTGTTTCCAAGATGGAGAAAGTGTCAACGATTCCAGCTTGACTGGGCTCCTAAGCCTGGTTCTCAGTGATCTGACAAAATCATCCCTACTAGATGAAAGTCTCTAGCCAGTGGCCCTGATCCTTGGGAATGGCTTGGCTACCAAAGGAAGATGCTACAATATCTTTTCCTTCCTTCCTCCCAAGTCTTGCTGGATCTATGGAAAAGATTTGGAAACCCAAAGGACACTTTACCTGAAATAGCAAAACCACTAAATCCTACGGCAAGCACCAGAAAGGAGATAGCCACCCCTTTGGTGTGGGAAAAGCCAACCACAAGGAGTAAGGTTGCCTCCATGCCAAAACCTGCAAATGGAAACAGCAGGGGGGAAAAAGTCATTTTCATGTCAATCAGCCCAAGTTCATGAATTTATCAGATAAGAATCTGTTTTTATTTCCATGGACCCAAGTTTTTAGTACACACATTCCGGCACAATATTTACAATCTTATTGGGGTGTTTCTTGACTACATGACAATGCTAATATTACCCAGGTGTTCTGTGAGCCTTCCAACATTTTCCTGGTGTACTTTGAACACTGAATGGTCCCGGGAGGTACGATGATGCCCATGGGATGAGAAATGTTTATTATCAGTTGTTCATGGGTAGTTCCCCCTGCCATTTCTAAATACTAAAACCGTCAATGACTCTCCTTTGATTACACAAGTGATGGTCTCTCACAGAAAAATGAAATAAAAATAAAATTAAAAAATAAAATATTATTATTGCCAAAGGTGACTAGAAAGCTGTAGTGAATATCTGACACAAAAAGCAGAGTCTCACCACTTGTAAAGCATAAGGCAGAATCTTCCCTTTCAGAAGTTTGTCAAGCTCTCAGGCCTCTATAAAAAGCCACGAGATATTTGCACAGAAAATACAGCAGGACAAAAGTACTTTCTGTTCCTTTCATTCAGAATAAGTGAATCCAGCACAATAAAAAAGAGTAAGGAAATTATGAAGATGGTCCTTCTCATCAACACACAGACACACACACACACACACACACACACACACACACACATTCAGCTGATAGCAGACAGAAAGATGATATAAATACCATTTCCAGGGACATGAAGTACCCTGGGAGGTAGAAGACAATGAAATGATGCTTCATACTGGGGACCGTCTGCTGATTCCAGACATCACCACACATTTGTCCTCTGAGTTACCTCAAAGACAACAGGCCGAAATCAAGTCTCCGTTCCCCTATTTTCAGTCTGAAACAAACAAAGCAAACCACCACCACACTCTTTCTTCTTCTCTAAATTAAACTTCTATCCACCTGTGTTTAGAACCCAGACTTTGTCAGATGGGCCTGGGTTCAGATTCCATCTCAAAATCACAAATTGTGTGATCTTGGACAAGTCACCTCACCCCTTAGATTCCTCATCGCCCCCTCCCAGCCAAATGGAGCTCATAATACAACCTTGGAACACTGGAAGTTTAAATGAATTTGGGTATATAAGGTGTTGAGCATGGTTGTCGGCCATGGGCACAGCTCAACAAATGGTAACCAAAAGTCCAATGCAGAAATCTCAGAATCATCTTGGACTTCTTTCTCTTCCTCAGCTTTCACAAAAGATAAGAATCCACGGGTTTGGCCTCAGAAATATCTGTCAAATCCGACCTCTGCTTTCCCCTCCTCTGCCATTGTCTTAGTTCTGGGCGCCACTATCTCTCACCTGGACAACTTCAATAACCTCTTTACTGTATTGGTCTTCCCATCTCTTCTTCCTCTGATCCATTCTCTAGATCATTATCTTTCTAAACCACAAATCTGATCAGTTGCCCCTTTGCTTAAAACCCTCGTCAATGGTTACGTAGTATGAGTACAATGCTGTATAATAAATCCCTCCTGCGGTTCCAGCTTCATCTTCAGCCATCCTCACCTCCTTGCTCACCACCTGTAGCCCGTAGAAAGCCCCCTGTTGTCACACAGATCTATCCGCTGTTTCCTGATCACAGCACTGTTTTGTGCCCATAATGTATTTCCACAGACTGTTCCTTCACCTGCAGTACTCTCCTCCCACCACTTCTCTTTTCTGGAGAAATCTTACTATTCTTTAAAGTCCAGCTCAAATATTGCCTCCTTTAGGAAGCTTTCCTGACAACCCTGCCCCTCACCCACCAGTAAAGCTGACGTCTCACTCTTACTCATTTTATAGAGCTTTTCAACATTGCCTTGTAGTTTTTCATTTGTATTTCTGCCTCCCTGACAAAACTGTGATATTATCCAGGGAAGGTACCATATATATAGCACAGAGCCTGGTGAGTATGTAGTGGGAACTCAATAAATAATGCTTGATGAATTAATGTGAAGGAAAGAAAGGAAAACCAAGACAAGTTAAAACACAAGCTGTTTGTATGGAAATATGTTAATATAAATGTTTCAGACATTACATGAAATTTCTAAAAATCAAAAACAAAACAAAACAAAACACAAGCTAAAGCACTTTTTGTAAACCTTGGTAAGTTGCTTACCTGTCTGAGTCCCTTTCTTCAAAACTATCATAGAAATAGGGCAAGCCTCAATAATTGTTTTACTTGGTCATCTAAAGAGGATCAATGCAATTATGGGTGCAGAGGTGCTTTTTAAACTGTGGGCTTTACAGACTCACTCATATAGGGAACAAACTAGTGGTTACCAGTGGGTGGGGGGGGAGGGGCAATGTAGGGATGGGGGAGTGGAAGATACAAACTACTGGGTGTAAGATAGGTTCAAGGATGTATTATACAACAAGGGGAAAGTAGTCAATATTTTGTAACAACTATAAACGGAAAGTAACCTTTAAAAATTGTATGAAAACATTTTTTAATTTTTAATAAATAAATAAAAATTTTAAAAAACTGTGGACTTTATACCATTACTACTTGTTATTAATTTTGTTTCAACAGTTTAAATTATACATAAGGAAAAACTGCTAGCGTTTTGTATACTGTTTGTGTTTTAGAAGTGGCCTGTCTTAAGCAACAAGGCACATGGCTGAAACTTCCTTTAACACTTTCAACAAAGTGGTACCAGAAAGTTAATTCCCCCAAAGAATTAGAATAAAGACACATGAAGAAGAAAACCTACAAATGATACACTGATTCATCTCTAAGGAAAAAAAAAGATCTTTGCCAAATAGTAGACTTCCAAAGAAAGAAAAACCATTTAAGAGCCTAATGGTTCCTATCTACAGTGAAAATGCTAAAGATAGAACTGTACGTTTCAGGAGCTGAAGGATAAAATTTGGACTTCATGGGTAATCAAGAGATCCTGGAAAGTGAACTTATTCAGAGTTGACAAGAAAAACAGAACAAGGATTAAAAGGCCTGAGAAATTTTTTCATCTCCCTGAAGTTCACACAGGCAACTGATTCGGCCAGACTAGAATTTTTGACGTCACTCACACTTTCCATGTAATACAGAGGGAGGTATAAGGATTTGACATCTGTCTTTGAGGATCTTGGAAATGTGCCCTGATTCAGAATGAACTAGAATAGAGCATCATGTCTTAAGGTGATCTGTTTGCTTTAAATGATTCTAGCAGCAAATATCTCTTGCCTATGGAAAGAAAAGAAGGAGGTGGCAGACTCCACGAAATGTGTGATCTTTCTCAGATGAGAAACGTCCTCTGTATTTTGGCTTAGAAAATATGAAACCAACTAAAATTCTCTAGAAGATCATGTAAGTGCTTCATTATATCCAAATCAATCTGGCTCATTCAGTGATGGCACAAAACTCTATCTTTATCTCTAATGCAGCATCTCTGTGTTTAAGCAAGCTGGGAAAAGCATGGTCTTTTAAAAAATTTTTTCTATGTATATCCCACTGGTTCTGCTATGTCAAAATATAAAATGACATGAATAGACATGTGAAGAGATTTTTTTTCTTTTTAAGATGGGATAGAGGCTGGGGAGATTCTATGAATGCATTCTAGTTTCCGCCAAAAAAAAAAAAAAGGAAAAAAAGGATTTACTCTCAAGGATTTAAAATATTTGAGAGTTGTCACCACCACCTAAACTACTAATTATGAAGAAACAATGGCAAAGGTGATTGAGGAAAAATTAAATATGAACAAGACATTCCTATGAAAATGTTGTTAGGGTCTTCAAGGCATCTGTCTTTAGAAGAGGTTGTACGGGTAGAGTTTAAACACAGAATTTTCTTTCAAGTTCCAGGTTTAGAAGTTGCATATTTTTGGCCATGGGAAATATGATTGAATAGCATATACTTATTGAATGCTTCCTTTGGAAAACTTCTGTTTTGTCAGTGTCTTGAACACAGGAGAAGACAAAGGCACTAAAATATGTCAAGAACATTCTGTTTGCTGAACTCATGCTAGGTGCATATATACATTGTCTCATTTACAATCATAACAATCATAACAATCATCTGAGGTAAATACTATTATTCAGATATTAAAGAAGAAGAAAGTAAGGCTCATGGAATTTAGAAATCCATCCACTTCAGTGTCGACCTCCACTGACACTACTTTAGATCAAGCCACCATCTTCTTTTCATGGAATGACTGAAATAGCCTCTTAGCTAGTTTCCCTTCTTTTACTCTAAGTTCTATTATTTCGATTTGAAAGCATAAATCAGATCATGTCCCTTTCCCTCCTTTAAACCCTCCATTTGCTTCCCAATGCACCTCAAGTAAAACCCAAGCTCCACGTAGCTCTGTCTACAAGGCCTCCCGTGATCTGGCCCCAGCTGTGCACTCTGATCCCATCAATGTCACTCTCCACCTCACCCACCAAGCCCCGACCATTCTGACTTTCCTTCCTTCTGTTCTCTAACATGTCACAGTCATGTCTGCCTCAGGGCCATTGCACATGCTATTCCCTCTGCCTAAAATACTTTCCTGCAAGAGCTGTAAGAAGGAAGTACATGATGAGTTATCAACCAAGTGTATAGATAGAAGGAGCATTCACTGGAGGCTGACGTAGCCTTAACAAAACACAAGTGAAAAGACTTGAGCTGATGTAGTAGGCTGTGTGGGGGGGACTGGGTTGATTGGTGAAGGTGAGCAGAACTCACAGTAAAGGGAAAGGGAGTGAGCAAAGTCAGAGACAGCAAGATATATTCAGGGCCTGGTATGGAGGGCTATTCAGCTGGAACAGAATCTGATAATTAGAGGAGTGGTACTTTGACTACTATATAAGTTTCTGATTGCTACTATAACAAATTACCACAACCTTAGTGACTTAAAACAGCACAACTTTTTTATCGTATTGTGCTAGAGGTCAGAAGTCTGAAATGGGTCCTACAGAGCTAAAATCGGGGTGTCAGCGAGTTGCATTCCTTTTGGAGGCTCTGGGGAAACTCTCTTCTTACTTTCCGAGCTTCTAGAGTCTGCTTGCATTCCTTGGCTGGTGGCTGCATCATTCCAACCTTTGCCTCTACTGTCACATCTCCATCTCTGACTCTGACCCTCATGCCTCCTCTTATAAGGACCCTTGTAATTATGTTGAGCACACACAGATAATCCAAAATAACCTCTCCATCTTAAGATCGTTAATTTAATCACACCTGCAAAATTCCTTTTGCTGTATAGGGAAACACATTAACTAGTTCTGGGAATTAGGACATAGACATCTTTGATGAGGAAATTATTCTGCCTACCTCAGCCGCCTTGGGGAGGATCGTGAAGGCAGTGCCCCAGAGCTTCCCCTCCTGCCCATCAGAGAGCAAGCCCATACCTGCCATCCTTTAAGTTCAAGTCAAGGGTAGGCCCCCAAATCCCTGCTTGGGGCCAGCAGTCAAACTGCTGGGAGCCCAGATGCTGACAGGTTATTCGCAATCTCCCTGATCAGACTTTATTCCTGAGATGCTGTGCGATGAGATCGTGCCTGCCCGCTCTTGCATCCCTCCATAGGATCTTCACTTCTAAAGGGCCCTGACCCATCTCATCTGGTCACAGTGCCCCCATTCCCTCCTTTCCAACTTAATATCCCAGTTATGAACTTTCACCCATAGATGGCGCTGTCCTCTACCTCCCACCTGCCCACCCCGACTCCCTGTCCCCTGGAGAGATAGCAGTAGTGACTGTAAGCATTGGCAATGAGCTCAGACAGACCTGGGATCTCGCACAGGATCTGCCACTTGAGCAAGTCACTTTATTATACCCCAGTTTCCTCACTGTAAATTGGGTTTAATACATAACAGCACTTGCTCCACAGGGTGGTTATGAGGATTAAATAAAATAATATGTGTAAAGAATTTAGCTTAGTGGCTGGCACAGAAAGTGTTCATTAAATGCTAATTTTAAAAGCAAAACAAAAAAGATAAGGAGAAGGTCGAGGGTTTTAAAAAGGTGAGTTGTCATAAGCATTGTAAGGGTTCGTGTTACTTTTACCTACCTCTTTTGGAAAATCGCCCAACTTCTATTTTATCTTTGCAAAATCAAAACATGAAACAGGAACTAAATAACGCAGGGAAGAGGATGGTGTGTGTGTGTGTGTGTGTGTGTGTGTGTGTGTACACCCCATGCACAAGCGTATGTTGGGAAGAAAGAAAACTATTCAGAGAAAATACTTTTCTTATGTTTCTTACCAAAACATGTATATCTGTAGAAAGGGAAGGGGGAGATAAGGGAATAAACTATAAAAGCAAAGGATTATATTTGTGGAAGGATATATGGGAAAGATAAAAAATAAACAGATAGATACCAGGAAATCATGTTGCTTTGGCTTAAGAGTAGATGAAAGAAGCATTTCTGCAGTTGCCAGTGTATATTGATGTATCAAATAAGTTGTCATATCTCTCTCTTTTTTTTAGTATTTCTTTTCTTTTTCTTTTTCTTTTTTGGCCACGTGGCTTGTGGGATCTTAGTTCCCCAACCAGGGATTGAACCTGGGCCCTTGGAGGTGAGAGCACAGAGTCCTAACCGCTGGACTGCCAGGGAATTCCCAAGTTGTCATATCTCAGGTCGGACAAATACAGGCTGAATGACCACTAGGCAGGGGTGTGATGGACAGTCAACTGGGGGATGGACTTAGGAGCCTTTAAGATCCTGCTCAGTGATTAGACATAACCTCCAAAATATGGTCTGCAATTCAGTTTCATCTCATTCTATAAAAGCTGCTTAAGCCACCTATGAAATCCACAGTACCTCCACAGTTCATGATTTTTCTGACAGCAGTTGTGGTCAAAATTTTTCTGCTTCTTAAATAATCAGCCAATTGTCCTCCAATAGGCACAATGATTGTCATAACCATGTGTGGGACTGCTGACAAGAGACCCACCTGGAATGAAAAGAAACAATGAGCTATTTTTAGCTACTTCTGAGAGAGGCACTTCCTTAACTCCCTGCCTCCGCCATCTCCACCGCACCCCTCACCATCAGATTTAATCATCTAATTATATGGGACCAAGGTAGGCCTGAATTCTGTAATAAATAAACAATGAATGAATGAATGGCTTTAAGGATAGACCAAATGTCTCCTCCATCAGATCGGAAGCTCCTTGAGGGCAGAGGTGACTTTCATTCATCACAGGCCCCAGCACGCAGCAGAGTGCCCGGCACATGGTAGTTAAACACTTGGCGCAGACTGAGTGTTCTCCGATGGCAGCCACTATGGGCTGTGCTAGCTCTTCCATGGTCACTTCTGACAGTACCTGTAGCCATGCAGACATCTACCTCTACTAGGCTGCTGTTCTTTCCCTTGTGGGAAGGAGGCTTAATTCTTTTATGATGACAGTTTATGTTTTACCATTCACACTCTTCCTCCCTGAAACACAGACAACCTAATGGCAATGGCTGGGGACTTTGAAAAAGTTCTTTCTAAACCATACAAAGCTCTGGCCGTTATCGCTATGACCGTGATCTGCAAAATGAGCTTTAAGGTTCTTACCGCTCCTCACTGAATAATTTATAGGAAAAACAAAAAACAAAACAAAAACAAAAAAACCTCTCACCCTTAAATCTTTTGATCCTTGCCTAATATGCGGTCCTTGAGTCAGCTTCAAAAACACTTTGAGATCAGGTATAATACAAATCTTTAAAAGCAGCTTAATACAGCTCTGATCCTTACTAAGAAGAAATTAAATAGCTATGTATACTGTGCATAGAATGTATAACTTGTCTGACCTCCAGGGTATTAGGTGTCACAGAACCGTTATGAATTTTGATCAGCAATTTACTTATTTTATCATGCAAAGATTTTCTCAGTAGAAGCAAGAGATTTAAAGTTCAAGAACATTTGAAGCATCTGTGTGTTTACCTTACTTATTGCAAATCCAAAGACCTCTTCAAAATAAGCAGGCTGACTTATTAACAGCAAGTAAAAGGTCCAGCTTCTGCAAAAATTTGCCACAATGATTGCGTAAACCGGCAACGATGTAAAAAATCTTTTCCACGGTGTATTAAATTTCTAGGGAGTAAAAATACCGTGAGATTTTTAGTGAATATACTGACAGATTATTTTTCTTAAGAGGATAACACAATCACTGAGAGAAATACTCATAAAAAAGAGGCAAGTCTTCATCTATCCGTCTCTACTTACACTGAGACTAACCAAGTTGGCTCCTTCTCCTATACTTGTCTCTATATAGGTCCTTTCCTGATGGGATATTGTTGGGTGAACTGCTGGACACTCATAGGCCTGCAACAGCCAAAACATGTACCAAATAATCCCAAACATACCTGCAGTTGAAAAACAAAAGTCTTGATCATACAGTCTCATTTTCTTCCATCTCTAAGTTTGTCAAATTTCAAAGTATTCTCAAATGGCACTATATTCAGCTAGGAGAAAGTGTTTGGTTTATTTTTCTGTTGTTGTTATTAGTAACTGGTATTTAAAGAAAGATAATGTTCTGCTCATTAAATTCAACTTTCATATAAACATTAAATGAATCATCGCTAGACAAGTATTCCATTTATATGATAAACTTGTCTTAGTAATCTCTATTTTCATACAGTAAACTCTTAGCCAACCCCATTAGACAGTAAAATACCACCTCTATGAGTCACCCAAGGGAACTCATGAAATCAAATCACTCACCATAAATATAAAAGACAGAGGCCCATCCCATGTACTGTACCAACACGCCGGCCAGCGGCATGGCAATCACTGCCCCCGCGTAGGAACCTAGAACGAGAAAAGGTTGAGGGAAACTTACCAGTCGTCATGCAAGCCCTTTCAAACCATTTAGAGTTCATGTGGTCGAACTGAGGATGAATCAAACTGAGCAGGAGTCATGAAAAGGAGCAGGCAAACTCCCATTGTGCCCAAAAACAGGGCTTCCAGGAGACAAAGTTCACCAGGATGCCCTTTAACTTCCTCCAGACACCATGGAGGGATCAGACAAAGATGGCTCGGGCACCGTGATTTGGAATCACAAGAGAATGGAATGAAAAGATGAGAAAAATCTAAGAGAATTCTGAAAAATTCAACCAGGCACAATATTCGGTGCAGAAGACAGAAAGTGAAGGAACATATGTATCTACCTCTCAGGGCTCACAGAGCAGGATTATCACTGTGGTCTTTATTTATTAAAAATTTTTTTCTTCCAGCTTTACTGAGGTATAATTCACCTAGGTCTTTAAATGAGGGACTTCAAACTATGAAAGGATCATGCTTTTAGAGTCTCGATTTTTTTTTTTTTTTAATACCAAGAAACAGTTAAATTTCAGGATGGCAGGATGACCAGGATGGCTTCTGTCTCCATCCACCTCCTAAATATGTACATTTTTTAGTTTATTTCTTACTTTGTAAATACCTAACCTTGTAAATACTTACCTATATGTGGATGTTTATCTTGTCTAGACAAGATAGTGAGGGCTAGAGGCAGTGACCTCACCTCCACTATCTCCTGCAGCTCCATGATACCTGCTGGAGAAACGTGAGCCCTGCAAACTCCCAATAAATATTAACTAAATCAAAAAAATTACTATCAGAAATTCCCTCTGGGTATGAATGAAAAAAAATTCTTGCTTCAGAAAAAGTGAGCCGCAAAAGGAAATTCTGTATCCCAGAATCCAATGCTAAGAAAGACCTTCAGGAAATGGGAGCTTGGGGATCTTCCAGAGAAAGAGATTAAGTCCCATCTTTCTAAGCTGGGCCCAACTGGTTATGAAAGGCCTGACCTGGAATCCCAAATCTGAACATAATAACACCTGAAGAAGTCTTTCAATCTCTCCAAATCATTTTCATTAGGTAGAAGATGGAAGTGAAATCTCTATCTCACAGGGTTGTTTTGAGGAGCAAATAAATTATTAGATGCAGGTGCTCTAATTAGTGCTGCATAAACACCAACTATTACTGCTACTGTCATGTACAGAATGACGGGGCACTTTTTTTTTTTTAACCTCAGACTTCCTCAAACCAATAAGGCAAGCATTCCAGGACGTATCATTAGAAAGAAGAGCTGCAGGCCTAATTCCTCTGTGGGTGTGGAGAAGGTGGTCTTCTTTCCTGGACCAGATACCCTGGGAGTTGGGGGGTGTGGGGCCTCCAGTTTAGATGATGCAAACAGGGAGGGTCAGGGGATAACAATCTACAAGATGTATTGGGTGCTTTCTGTGTGCTCTCTAGTACTGTGCTGAGTATTCTGGACCCCTGATTTTATTTAACCCTTTTTTCAACCTGGTAACATTGGTACTGGTGTCATCCCAATTTTACAAGAAGGGGAGGGGAGGGGAGGTAAATTTCCTGAGGTCACATAGGCGTGAGTGATAGGAACCCAGGTCTGCAGGAATCCAAAGCCTTTAACCTTAACTACTTAATAATTCAGTCCTGTTTCTTCCGCTCAACAATACCCAATAATTCCTCACAGTAAGAAGCATTCATTCACTGAGGAAATTTTACAACTTGAAATTGTCCTTCCCTGCCTTTTAGATGAACTCTTCCTCATCCTTCCAGACATGGCTGAATGTAATCTCCTATCACACCCTGAGCATACCCCAACAGGGCTCTCCACCCATATTGCCCTCACTGCACCTTGATGCCCCTGTGTGGTCACCAGGGAAGACAGAGGAGGCCCTCCGATGCTTGTTGCTTGGCGTGGAGAGAGGGGAGTGGCTGAACGGGGGATGGGAGAGTCCCCAGTTCTGTCCTCACTCTCCATGGGAATTTATATCTTTTTTTCCCTCCCTGAGCCTCCACTATAAAATAATGGAGGTAGAAAAAGAAATCAAATTTGTGGCTATCAGAGGCAGGGGTGGGGAGAGGGGAAATTAGATGAAGGCAGTCAAAAGGTACAAATTTCCAGGTATAAGATAAATAAGTACTAGGTATGTAACATACAACATGATAAAGATAATTGACACTGCTGCATGTTGTCAAAGAAAGTTAAGAGAGTAAAGCCTGAGTTCTCATCACAAGGAAAAAAAATTTTTTTCCTATTTCTTTGATGTTGTATCTATATGAGAGATTGGATGTTCACTAAACCTATGGGGGCAAACATTTCATGATGTATGTAATTCGAATCATTAGGTTGAACACCTTAAAATTATATAGTCTGTATGTCTCTTACATCTCAATAAAAGTAGGGGGAAAAAAACAAAAACAAAAATCTATGTCTTTGAATAAAGCCAGTTTTACTTCTAAAAAAATTAAAATTAATTAAAAATATAAAACAATGGATGTGACTAGATGTTTTCTAAAGACCCTTCCAACTCCAATATTTTTGAAGTGTAAGAATCAACTATCCCTAAGCCTGGGTTTACTTCTAATGACATTTTCCCTTGGTTGTTCTTTGAAACCAAGGCTACACCTTAGCTGGGAAATGTAATAAGGCCTGTGACCTTGATCAGGTAACTTTCCTTGAGAGTCAAATCATTTCTTTAATTAGCCCTTTTAGAGCTATAAAGACACTAAGAATGGGCAGTAGCTGCTAGTTATTCTTGTTTTGCTGGCAAATCAAAATGAAAAGACTTACAAATAAATCATCCAAAGACAATATCAGGGGACTTCCCTGGTGGCACAGTAGCTAAGAATCCACCTGCCAATGCAGGGGACAGGGGTTTGAGCCCTGGCCCAGGAAGATCCCACATGCCACGGAGCAACGAAGCCCGTGCGCCACAACTACTGAGCCTGCGCTCTAGAGCCTGCAAGCCACAACTACTGAGCCCACATGCCACAACTACTGAAGCCTGCGTGCCTAGAGCCCATGCTCCGCTACAAGAGAAGCCACTCCAATGAGAAGCCCGCACACCGCAACGAAGAGTAGCCCCTGCTCGCTGCAACTAGAGAAAGCCTGTGCGCAGCAACGAAGACCCAAAGCAGCCAAAAATAAATAAATAAATAAATAAATAATTTTAAAAAGACAATATCAATAGGTCAAGGTCAGCTAGGACAGAATCTTATATTCTTCTATAGGTGGTATAAAATCAGTAGTGGAGGTAGAGATGATCTTGAACTTCAAACAAGAGGACAGAAATAGTTTCTAAGGACAAGAGAGGCTAAAGAAGTAAAGACATCTCTGCTGTGCATGCATTTCCAAACTAGGCACAAAACAGACACTTGGGTGGACATTTCACACCAGATTCCCTGGGATCCTTTATTACTACTACTACTACTACTTAGGGAGGTAAAGAGAGAGAGACAGAGGGAGAAATAAATAATGATATTCAGAGAAATAAAGCTTCCTCTTTAGCTAAGAAATACAGGTTAGCTACGGTTAGGAAAGACACGCTAGCCTGAAAAACTAAGCAGAACTAAATTCTGATCCTAATTCTACGTGGACCCGTTGTGACTTTTGTGGCCTAAGGCACTTTTGTCTTTCTTGGCCCCTTCTCCCATAAATATATTTGAAAATATTGGTGGCAGCATGTGCTGTTCTTGTTCAAATGTTAATCAATACCTAGTAGACTCTTCTGAACACTGATTACTCTCAGAGATTCATAGAGGGGCCAGTCCCAAAGACATGGCTTCAAATGAGGCAACCTTAGCAAGGTGAAGTTTGGAGACCCAGGAATTTAAGTCACATCACTACTTAAGAGCCATTAATTTACTTTCGGGTAAGATGGATGGTGTCCACTTCATTTTTATCTGGAAGATAATGGCGAAAATTGATTAAACAGCTTCTATGACAATGTGTACATAGTAGTGTGTAGTGAGGAAAGTTCTGAATCAAGAACCAGGTGGTCTAGATCCAGCTCCTTAACTTAGTAGCTGTGTGACCTTGGGCAAGTCATTGGACTTTCGTTTCAGTTCAATGAAACTAAACTTTAAACTTTAGTTTTAATTTTTTCATTTGTGAAAAGGTGTTGGGGGCCTTGATGATTCTATTGATATATCTTCTGTTTTCAACTTTGGAAAATATCATTTGTTGGCTAATCCTACAACCACCTGCAACCCCTTCTTTCTTACCTTTGTCTATTAAAGATGCTAGAAAAACTAGGCACTTGCTTTCCTAGCCTCCTCTGCAGTTAGTAAAGTATATGACACAATTAGAACCAAGGAAATATAAATGGAAGCCTGCTAGGGAGTTTGGGAAAGCTTTTGCTTTCCTAGTGAAAGGAACAGACATGGTTAGGACACCTATCCCCACTTCTTTCTGCCTTTAATGTGGACTTGATACCTGGAGCTGTGACAGCCATTTTGTGAACATGAGGAACACGCATGAACGTAAAAAGTTATCACTCTGAGGATAGTTGAGTAAAAAGTCCAAACGTGCATAGTCCCTGGATAGATCACAGAGCAGCAGAATCAATACTAGCAACGATTTACCTTTGGACTTCTGTTATGTGAAAAAAATAAATTCTATTTAGTAGGGTCTTCACTTGAAGCCAAAAGCATTCCTAAATGAAACTTGTTATGGTTCTAATACACTTACCACAAAAAGAAGTTGTGGCTAGTCGGCTTCGCTCCAAAGGCGGTGCCCACTTACTCCACATCCCATGGCAGGCTGGGTAGGTCACACCCTGGCAAAACAGTTGAAAATAGATTATTTGATTCGACTCCAGTTTCTTTTTGTGTTTAAAACACAGGTTTTGCTTCTTTAACACTACAATTCAAAGCCTAATTTACAGATACTAAATAACATGTGTCAGCTATTTTGACTCATGGCACAGATGCTGAAATTCAAAAACTAGTTCAAATGTAAGCATGGTGGGGAATAGGGAAGGGGTCTTTATATTTCATATTATTATAGAATATCAGTGTACAAAGGGATTTCCACAACCAGCTGGTCCATCCTGTCATTTCAAGATACAGAACCTGAGGCTCAGAGCCATTAAGTGACTAGATTCTAGTCTTCACGGCTGCTAATATCATGTTCTTTCTACCATGTCAGTATTTTCCGAAGTGTGGTATGTGTCCCTCTAGTGGGATTAAAGTTGGATTTAAGGTGCTACAACAACCTACATTTTTTATTATAATTGTTACATATATATTATAACATGCTTTAGAAATAAAATATAACTAGCACATCAAGCCCATGATATCAAAGATATTGTTGCTTATGATAGGTTCTTTTATTTTGCTTTGAAGTGAATTGATCTAGGGAAAAACTATAGGCAAACAATAGTATAAATCGTAGCATGGATATGACAAAAGTGACAAAGGTTAGAGGTGAATGACTGAGTTTGGGAAACGTTTCTCTACAACAGGTATTGGCAAACTATAGCCTGATATGGCCCCACCATCTATTTTTGTTCAGCCCTCAAGTAAATATGGCTTTTACATTTTTAAGTGGGCAGAAAAAAAAATTGAAAGAAGAATAATATTTCCTGGCATGTGATAATCATATGAAACGCAAATATCAGTGTCCAAAAAGTTTTACTGGAAAGTAGCCATCCCCACATGTTTACATATTGTCTCTGGCTGCTTCTGCATTACAATGGCAGAGTTGAGTCATTGCAAAAGACCGTAGTATGGCCAGCAAAGTGCAAAATATTTACTTTCTGGCTCTATATTATTCTACCTCTTTCATCAAGTTAAATCTCTGTGTAAGACTACACCCTTGGAAATTTACAGATTTATTAATAAGTCCATTTAAACTGTTTTAGTGGAAAGAGCCCTTGCTATGTGAACTGTAGGTTTGGGGCTTTCAGTTTCAAATTTTATTAAATGAAATGGGTTGGATTATCTCTAAGACCACTCCTGGCTCATCTGAAATTCTGCCCTCTATGAAATGGTCCTTTATTAGGTATAAATTTGGAATCATACAAGGCATTTTAATTTAAGTATTCATAATTGTAATCATAACCAGAGAGTTCAGATAGCAGGACAAGGTGGAAGACAGGAAAACTGAGTAAAGGAGGTTTTCTTCAAAAGCTGAAATTTCTAAAGGACCATGTTGTCTCCAGCAATATCAAAATTTGTTAAGAATCTCCTACCTCCACTAGACCTTGCAAAATTCTGACACACATGACACATCCGTAATGTACTCTGGCTGCAGAAGGAATGAACATGTTCAAGGTCGATGTTAAGAAGATGGCGGCTCCAAAGACCCTGAGGGACCAAAACACTGTGTTATTGGGCAGGCCCACTGATGGACGTGGCATGTTAGTTAAACATCAGGAACAAACCTAACAGTTTATGGAAGATCACTATAGAAATTAATGGAAAGAGAAATAGATGTTGTGTTAGGATCTGGTGTGTTCCAAGCTAGACTGTTGGGCCGCTTTGATTTCCAAGCTCCAGTCCCTGGACCAATCATGGGAAGGTTTTGGGCAGTACAGGGATGTCCTGCCTAGATGAGATCCTGAAGCTGGAGATTGACCAGCATGAGGTAAGCTTGCTGGAGACCCACCATTCTTCTTGGTTCTACCCAACTGATCCATTCTGACCATTACCTCATGACTTCTGCACACTTGCGTTGTGTCTCCTGCTTCCCAATTCTGCTCTCACTTTACCAGATGGGAATACTGACTATCTGAGAAGCATGCTGTGTCCTGGGACCAGCCAAGCACAAGACAGGCTGTGTACCTGTCTTAGGCCCCAACTCTCTGCCAAGTACCGTGTGCCTTCTCCTCCCTGCCTGGACAGGAGTGTCCTGGGAAAAGACAGCCGGCAGCATTTTCTTCCTTTCTCACACGTGTTAGTGATGCTTCAGCCCCTTTTACATGCTGCGAAATCATATTATATGTTATTTCTTCTTAGGGCAGAAGTGTAAGTAGTAACCCCAGAGACCATAAGAGCTAATATTTTATCACTTTTTTTTTTAGACATCTTTATTGAAGTATAATTGCTTCACAATGGTATGTTAGTTTCTGCTTTATAACAAAGTGAATCAGCTACACATATACACACGTTCCCATATCTCCTCCCTCCTGCATCTCCCTCCCTCCCACCCTCCCCATCCCACCCCCCCAGGCGGTCACAAAGCACTGAGCTGATCTCCCTGTGCTATGCGGCTGCTTCCCACTAGTTATCTATTTTACATTTGGTAGTGTATCACTTTTTAAGAAGAATACAACAGGTAAGTGACAATAAAGGACACAAACTAGACAAGAACATAAGTAAATATGAGTCATGCTTATACAAGATGACTTTCGAACTTTTTTGTCCTTGATCCATAAAACAAAATATATTTTATATTGCAACTCAACACACTGATACACACAAATGTAACCGAAACAAGTTTCAAATACTAATACTTAAATGTGCAATGAGCTAAGATATTTTCTATTCTATTTTATTCTATTTGATTACCTTTTTTTCTATTTCTCCCTCTTTTTTTAAGAAAATGGTCATTGGTAAATCACTATTGATTTTATTACCATCTAATGAGTTCTGTTTTAGAGTTTGAAAGACATTGCTTTATAAAGTATACACTTCACAAAATCCACATATGTAAAGTCAATTACAATTAGAAGAGACTTGGAAATAATTAGTACACTCCTTTTCTGGTACATATACATACTACATCTCCCCCAGGTGGCCATCATTTCTGCTTGAATACCTTTAGTGACAGAGAACTTACTACTCCTTGAAGCAGTTCATTTTGTCTTGGACCCACTTTTAATTGCTCAAACACCTACCATAGAATCTCAAGGGCATTAAAGACATCTTGCAATCTAGAGACTAGCCCCTCCTACTCACATGACAAAACCTGTATGGAACAGGATGATATTAACATAGTACAGAACATCACAGAATGTCATTGGTCAAAGGCAGCTCAAACACAATCTAATCCGTTTCATTTCACAGATGAAGAAACTGAGGCCCAGAGAAAAAAGGAACTCAGTAGAGGTCACCAAGTGAGTTACTTAGGGTCCAGGAACTGTTTCTCCTGACTCGGATGCAATTGATCTTTTTATTACATAATCATTTAAAGAATTGCAAGATAGACTAGATTAGACAAAAAAGTAAACAAAAAGAGACTCTTAAGAACAGGATCATATAAGATCAATGTCTGTGAATCACATCTTTAGGAACGGCTTCTATCTTTCATTCTGTACCCCTAAATTGAGAGCCAATTATGCAGATTTTATAAGAGTACAAAGCCATATTATGATCTGTGCAGCACTCATATCAATTTATCTTACCTGTTAGCAGCAAACTTATTTGAAATGAAACCACCTGGAATTTGTGTCACAATATAACCCCAGAAAAAAGATCCGTGGATAAGGCCCACCGTCTCTGGATCCCAGTTAAATTGTGCTGTCTGGAAATGAGAAATCAGATACAGTTGTGTTTGGAAGAAAACACTTGATCATAATTATTCACTGATCATCCTACACAATAACCCCATGAGGTCTTTCCTTTTCTCCTTTATTCAAAGAATATTTTATGGAGGGCCTCTTGTGTGCTTGGGATATAGGACAAAACAAAGTCCTGGCTGTCACTGACCTCAAATTCTAGTGATAGAAAGGAGAGATTATGTACAAATTTTAAAAAAGAAAAAAATAGATATACATGTATATGTGCATATATATATACGTATATGTGTGTATATATACGTGTGTGTGTGTGTGTATATATATATATACGTATATGTGTGTATATATATATACACAGAATAATGATGAGTGTTAGGAAGAAAATAAAACAACTTGCAAAGAAAACAAAAAATAAATTCTAGGTTTATTAGGTTATTTGCTAGGTTATTCAGATACCAGTTTAGTGACAGCACAAAGGGAATGAGAGTCTTAAGTCTCTCGTTTCATAATGAGGATAATAAAACCTATTCTACCTCCCTATAGTATGTGTGGGGATAAACACCATAAATATTTCTAGTAGGTTATCCCTCTGCTTAGAGATTTTGCATTTAACACATTAGGGTAATGTCTGGAACATAGTGTCGTCTCAATAAATGTTAGCAGCCATTGTTGTTGTTATGATGATGATGATGATTACAACAAAATACCCGTCCACAACTCTCAGGTCACTGCAAATGTGATTCTTGAGAGTCAGAGAGCCTTTCCTCACTTTCTTCCCCAGGCATAGTAACTCATCCTTTTCAGACTCCCTACAAATATCCCTCCTCTGAGGAAGCTCCTCAACTGCCCTGAATTGAAGTGGTCATTTTCCTAGGCTTGGTCCACAGACCTCTGTTCTTGCAGCCATGGCACCCACACTGTTCTCAAACTGGCCATTCACGTGTCCACCTCCCACATGGGGTGGCGAGTAACTCTAGGGTGGCAGCCATGTCCTTTTGACTTTATAGCCTTAGTGCCTGAAACAAATGCCTGTAACGTAGAAGGGGCAAGTAAAGATTTGCCAAATGAATGAATAAACGAATGGCTTTGTAAAGCATTGATATCAAAGTGCAAGATGTTCCTATTATGGAGTAAGGGTTCTTAATTATCAACATACTACATCTCATAAATTTTCTTTTTAAAAAAAATATTTATTTATTTAGGCTGCACCGGGTCTTAGTTGCAGCATGCAGGCCTCTTAGTTGCAGTATGCGGACTTCTTAGTTGCAGCATGCAAACACTTAGTTGCGGCATGCATGCGGGATCTAGTTCCCCGACCGGGGATCGAACCCAGGCCCCCTGCATTGGGAGTGCGGAGTCTTAGCCACTGGACCACCAGGGATGTCCCCAACATCTCATAACTTTTCATCACAGTTTATTTTCTCACAAATTGTTATATAATAATTTGCTCGTTTATTCAACATGCACCTCATGCCTCCTGTGTGCCAGGTCAGGTGATAGACAGTATAAATACAAACTCAAACAAGTATTGCCTTTGCCTTGAGGAGACCACAGTCCAGGTAATATTGGCCTGTGCTCTGTACTGTAGTTCCCACTTTGCAGATTAGGAAGTTGAAGCTCAAGAGTAAAATGGAACTAACAATCATTCATTCAAACCAGCTTACCAAATTTTTATTTCACGCTACTTCATGCCACACATTGTTCTAGGCACTGGGGATACAGCAGTGAACAATGACAGTAATTGCTATGTTCACAAAGATGCCAGTGGGGATGGCAGAAAGTATACAAGTGCATACTGTGTTAGATGGTGATCAGTGATAAGAAGAAAAAAATAAAGCAGAGAAGGGGATAGAAATGTTGGGTAGGAATGAAGTAGGGTGAAATTTTAGATAGAGTGGCCAGGAAAGGCTTCAGCGAGGAGATGATTGTTGACTAAAGTCCTAAAGGAAGAAAGGGAGCAAGTCATGCTGTTCATTACCTGAAAAGAAAGCTTTCCAGGCAGAGAAATAGCAAGTGCAAAGGCCCTGAGGTAAGGATGCATCTTGTGTGTTAGAGGAATGGCAAGATGTCAGTAGAGCTAGAGGGTAAACGTGAGGAAGAGGATAATAGGCATTAAAATAAGAGAGGTTCAAATGATGAAGGGCCCTTTAACTCATCATAAGGACCTTGGCTTTTACTCAGAGACAGAGGGAAGCACTGAGTGAAGAGGGACATGATTTTAAGTCACTTTCCATGTGTTTCCTCTTCTAATCCTTACAACACGTAGAGGTAACTATTATTATCTCATTTTTTATAGAAGAGGAAATTGAGGCTTAGAGAGATTAATTTACTTGCCCAAGGTCATACAACCAGTTATAAAGAGAGCCAAGACCAAGCCCTCTTACCTAGTTGACCCAAAAAAACTATATTCTTTCCATTGCTGCGGAGACTTGACTTTCTCACTGAGAAGTAGAGACTGGACTTCTTTGCCTTGAGTCACAGAATGCCCCAAGAATCCAAGGATCCGAGACAGAGGGACCCACTTCAACCAGCGGCTAACTGTCAATCACCTTGTCCCTTGCTCATGTCTTTCTCTCTGACGAGACGGTGCTTCTGTCCATTTGGGAAATGATACCTGAAGAAGAGCACTTGTGCCTGCCGAGAACTGACTTTCATTATCTCTTCAGCCCATTAGAATCATAATGGCCTCATGTCTGAACTATTATTATAAGCCAAGCACTGTGTCAGGTACTGTGTTAGGCTGAAAAAAGGGTCCCAAAAGATATATGCACAAAATCCCCAGAATCTATGAATGCTGCCTTATTCGAGAAAAGGGTTCTGCTGATGTGATAAAGTCAAGGATCTTGAGATGAGTTTTCCTGGATCATCTAGCTGGGCCCTAAATCCAATGACGTGTCCTTGTAAGAGAAGGGCAGGGGGAGATTTGAGACATAAGAGAAGGTACACAGAGAGAAGGCCGTGTGAAGACGGAAGCAGAGATTGGAGTGATGCTGCCACAAGCCAAGGAATGCCTGGAGCCACCAGAAGCTGGAAGAAGCGAGGAAGGATCCTCCCCTAGAGCCTTTGGAGGAAGTGTGGACCTGCTGACACTTTGATTCGGACTTCTGGTCTCCCCAGATATGAGAGACTAAGTTCCTATTGTTTTAAGCCACCATGTTTGTGGTAATCTGTTACAGCAGCCTTAGGAAAGTAATATAGGTATTTAATATATTGGTGCCAGATTATCTCATTTGATCTGTAAAGCAGGCCTTTTATTCCCATTTCACAATAAGGCAATGAGGATTAGCAAAGAATTGCTAGAAATGCCAGTTCCTGGCTCCCTACACACATTTCCTTCTAAGAGGATTCTCCTCCTCCCCCAGAGCCATGGGCCTCTCCCCTGTGACTGGACACCTGAGTAGAGGGAGCCAAGGCATCGGATGGACTCAGCCCACCTGTGTCTCTCTCTCTAACCTGAACCCAGAAATTCTAGTTAGACAATACTGAACACTTGAATTGAAACAAGTCCCATTGGAGTCAGCGCCAAGTAAGTCAGCTCCCCAGCAAGGCAACGGCTCAAAGAACTTCAGCTTTGGAGGGCAGTGAGAAGCCATGGAAAAAGAAAAAAAAAGGGACTTCCCTGGTGGCCCAGTGGTTAAGAGTCCGCCTTCCAATGCAGGGGACATGGGTTCGATCCCTGGTCAGGGAACTGAGATCCCACATGCCGTGGGGTAACTAAGTCCATGCAACACAACTACTGAGCCCACGTGCTCGGTCACCCACGCGGCACAACTAGAGAGAAGCCCGTGCGCCGCAACAACGAGCCTGTGTGCAGCAACTAAGACCCGACACAGCCAAAAATAAATAAATAAATATTTTTTAAAAAAAAGAAAAGGAAAAAACAAAAACAACAGTCCATGGAGAGATCTGGGAGAATGGAGCAGACTCAGAGAGAAGCAGATGCAAGACACTGCACAGCAAGCAAGTTGGAGACTAAGCTAAGGATATCCTAGTTCCCATGAGGTCCAGCTCCACTCTGCCCTTCCTGGCTCCTTTTCCTCCCCACAGTGGAGTACAGCCTGGATTTTAGTCCCACCTCAGGCTGGGCTCCCCTGTCCAGGCCGCAGACTGCACAAACATACATAGCAGCTCTGTTTTCTGCCCTTCACTTTCGTGAGATCCCCTATAGCCTCACTGTAATTTCCTTCTTAGCTCGAGCTGGTCTCCCTGCAGTTCTATTCTTTGCAACCAGCAATCCCTGACCAAGACAGAAGGGCAACTTGCTCAAGGTCCCAGAGCTAATAAACAAGGGTCAAGTCTGAAACCATGTCTGGCCAACTCCAAAGCCCAATTCTTCTTAACCCTACAGGGCTCACGATTCATGAGAAGGAGTTTGGGTTTTTCCTGAGGGTAATGGGAACCAGTCTCAAAGTTGCTCAAACTTTAGTCATTTATTGCTCACCACATGCCAGACACTGTTCTAAGTGATTCACGTGTTTTAAAACTCATAATTATTAAACTAAAAATGATTACTCACACATCAACTAAAACTACCCTTTATACCACTAATAGAATAGATGCCATTTATTTGCAAGACCTACCAATTCACACTGCTTACTTCTCTCCCTCTGCTGAAAATGAAGATTTTAAAATATCTCAGTGCAAAATATCTAGTTTTTCTCCCATAAAACCAACCAAACAAATATACCAGCCATTGAGAGCCTTTTGTAATACAATTAGTGAAATCTTTGTCATCGGGTTGAACATGCTCAGATGATATCTAAGCTTTGTTCTATTTGGATAAGAGAGAAATGGCCTGCTATAAATTGGAACTTCTGAAATGCTACTAAACTCCTACTTATAAGGCCAGGGAAAATGATGTAAAGCATATTTTAGATCTTAATCAGTTTCTCTAAGACTCCAGAGGGCAAAACCATAGAAACTAGAGAGCACACACAGCATTGTTCCTTAAGTTTATCAAAATGTCTTTTCCATATACCTCCAAGTAAATTCTGCTGACCTAGGGCCATCTTTTCAGGCAACAAACAAGTGCAAATGAGCACCTCATTTTGATCCGGGCCTCAGCAGACGAGTTTAATTAGCTGCCCTTGCTCACAAAGGGCTGCCAGAATGCACGTGATACACATCTGAAACCTCACTAATATACATCATTCTTTATTTTTAAAATGCATGACATGCCCCCTCACACCTCTACTGCCCTCCCTCCCCACCTCAAAATAAACAACCAGGATATCCTTTTAAAACAGATTCAGCTGTGGCATCAAAAAGAGAATCGTTAGACGAATCTCCATGGTACCCTTTTCTTCTGGCAGAATAATCTCTTAGCTATAAAGAAAAAGGAAAAAAACAAAAAACAAAAAAACCTGCCGGCCAACTAAAGACTTCTTTTTAATGAATTGAAATCAAATTTTCCCAAACCAGTACGTGACAGAAACTGTTCCACGTAATGCTGGGACAGTTTCTCTCAAGAAACAGATGTGGCATGAAAGAAAGCATTCTGCAGTCAAGTCCAGGAAACAATGCACACCACAGCTCCCTCTTGGAGATTCTCATAGGACACAACACAGTAAAGGCTTCCAGTTCATAAGATACCTTCTTCACAGCACAGCCTACAGAACAATGACTTCCAGACAGCAGTTTGGAAAATTCTGATCTAAATGTTTCCCCAGGGCTTCCCGGGTGGGGCAGTGGTTAAGAATCCGCCTACCAATGCAGGGGACACGGGTTTGAGCCCTGGTCCGGGAAGAACCCACATGCTGCGGAGCAGCTAAATGCGTGCACTGCAACTACTGAGCGTGCGCTCTAGAGCCCGTGAGCCACAACTACTGAGCCTGGGAGCCACAACTACTGAGCCTGTGTGCCACAACTACTGAAACCCATGCGCCTAGAGACCGTGCTCTGCAACAAGAGACGCCACCGCAATGAGAAGCCCGCACACCGCAACGAAGCGTAGCCCCTGCTCACCGCAACTAGAGAAAGCCCACGCGCAGCAACGAAAACCCAACACAGCCAAAAATAAATAAAATAAATAAATTTTATAAATAAATAAATAAATAAATGTTTCCCCAAATATGGGCAGGGACCAGAGAACTATTAGCTGTCTCTCTGCAAACAGATGGATTTCCACATGCGTCACTACTGTGTGTGTGTTCAATACAATGAAACACGTATATGTTGGGTATGCACTGGGCATACATTTTCGTTTTATTCTCCCATAATTTCAATACTTCTCTAGGCCTACCATTTAAAAAACAAACCAGATTTTATCTTTCCAGTGATTCATAAAAACAATACTATTTAAGTGACATCAGAGTGCTTAAAGCATTTAAGTGCTTATGACTACAACAGCCTTTGAACTGGGCCTTCTGCCTCCACTCCCTCCAATCCCAATCCACTGGGAGATGACTGGCTGGGCAGTGATCATTCTGGAGCGTGGATCTGACCGCACCACTTCTTTGCTTAAAGCCCACCCCTATCTCCCTGCATGGCTTAGCAGGCTCTGCAAGACCTAACCCCACTTTACTTGCTGCCTCCTTCTCTTGATGCCCACCCCATGCTTTACCTTTTTACCGGGGTTTCTTAACCTGGAGTCCGGGGATGGAACCATGTGGATCTATGAACTTGGATGGGGAATAATCAGCATCTTTATTTCCACTAACTAAACTTTAGCATTTCCTGTAATTATGAATGTAGGAAACAAACCCCAGTCATTTATCAGTACCTGTGACTCTGTTACTAGTGGAAATTATAAATATGTTCATATCACATGATGGTTGTTGCTGCTATCTCAAACTATTGCTTCTCCTTCAGACTTCAAAATTATAGTAATTATTAGACCCAGTGCTAGAGTTTGTCATCTGACATGTTCATAAAGAAGCCCATATGTTTCTATACCACAAATTCGATTTTTAAATATTTTGGTATCTGTATTTTACTTTATTTTTTTGCTTTATTTTTTTAAATTTATTTATTTTATTTATTTTATTTTTGGCTGCATTGGGTCTCCGTTGCTGCGCACAGGCTTTTCTCTAGTTGTGGCGAGCGGGGGCTACTCTTCATTGTGGTGTGCGGGCTTCTCATTGCAGTGGCTTCTCTTGTTGCACAGCACGGGCTCTAGGTGAATGGGCTTCAGTAGTTGCGGCATGTGGGCTCAGTAGTTGTGTCACTGGCTTAGTTGCTCCACGGCATGCAGGATCTTCCCGGACCAGGGCTCGAACCCATGTCCCCTGCATTGGCAGGCAGATTCTTAACCACTGCGCCACCAGGGAAGACTGATATCTGTATTTTAAAATGATGGGTTTCCTTTATAATCCTATGTGTTTTATTTTAAGAATTTAAAACATTAATACAGCCACGGCCGAAAGAACTCCCAACATAGACAGACACTGACCTGAATTTCTGGTTTTCCATCAACATATATAGTGTTGTTGTTGACCATTTCCACAATGGCAACTCCAAGGTTGCACCGAATCCCAAAGGAAATGCAGAATCCCAACCCGCTCATGATGGCAATGATGTAGCGCTTGGGGAGGCCACAGCAGTGGCAGTCACAGAGTGCCGGGCTCTGCCTGGACGTCTGCACTGGCCTTCCTTCTTCATTCAGCTCAATGTCACCTTCTTCCTCACTGGTCCCATCGATTTTCCTACAGTGGAAAAAGAATGCACAGAGAAGAAAAACCAGGATTACAGAAAAAAACAAAGTGTACTACAAAAAAAGAAAAAGTGTACCAAGAAAGAAAAAAGGAAACCCAGAGTAGGATGCACCCTGCATTTTTTAACGTCATCATCATCATTATTACTAAAATAAATTATAATGGCTAAAATTACTGATATTCTGGATATCATATTGCACCCTTATAGGCATTAAGTTGTTTTAATCTCATAACAACCCCATGAGTTAGATCGTGCTATCTTGTCCTTTTATACATGAGGAAGCTAAGTCATCTATGGTGGGATGCAAGCCCAAGTCCAGAGTTTGTGTCCTCAACAATATGCTTGGGACTTCCCTGGTGACGCAGTGGTTAAGAATCCGCCTGCCAATGCAGGGGACATGGGTTCGAGCCCTGGTCCGGGAAGATCCCACATGCCGTGGAGCAACTAAGCCCATGTGCCACAACTACTGAGCCTGCACTCTAGAGCCTGCGAGCCACAACTACTGAGCCTGCATGCCACAACTACTGAAGCCCGTGCACCTAGAGCCCGTGCTCGGCAACAAAGAGAAGCCACCACACTGAGAAGCCCGCGCACCACAACGAAGAGTAGCCCTCATTCACCGCAACTAGAGAAAGCCCACGCACAGCAACGAAGACCCAACCCAGCCAAAAATAAATAAATAAAATAAATAAATTTATTAAAAAAAAATATATGCTTTACTGAACTTCCTGCTGAAAGAGTATCCATAGACTTCATCCACATTGCATGACCCAGCTAACTATTATGTTTGACCTTAATTTTAATGTCACTTGAAGCTTGCTAGAAAGATATACAGTAGAAAATTAATGCAGATGTTTTTCTTTCTTCCTCTTTTTCTAAGTCTTAATAAAATACTAGATGGAGGTAGGGAGACACATTTCCTATCACAGCACACAACCAACTGGTTGTGTATCCTTTCTTCCTTAGGTGGTTCTTCTAAGGAGGAGATTTTCTGACAATTTTTAACCAGATGGTAGGATTTCTCACTGAGTTCTATAAATTCAGATTATGGTATGTCTATTACAGTAAATTTACTCTCTTCTTTAAAGAAAAGAGTAATTGGGCAAACTGAACACAATCTGTCAATTATAAAAGGAGCTGTATGCATCCTCTCACATATTGTAACCCTTCTGAGGATGCCCAATTAAGTTCCAAGTCTTTGTAAAAATAAGCAAAGCTTATACGTTTTCCTGAGTATCATATTCACTAATAGCTAATACAGACCAGACTGAAACACAAATAATTTGCCCACCAATTCACAGAAGAGATAGTCTTGGTAGCTTTTTATGACTCAAGCAAATGAGGTTAAAGCACATGTAGAGAGAAGCAAATGTACTGGATTTAATTCAGTTCATCAAATATTTATTGAGTGCCTACTGTGTGTCAGGCACTGTGCTGAGTGTTAGGGAACAATAAAGAAGGGGACATGGTCTCTGCCTTTCTTCAGTTCTTAGGCTGTTTGGGAAGAAAGACACATACACAAGCAGCTATATTTGCTGGATGATGTAGGTTTTGTTGAAATCAAGGTGAAGAGCAATAGTAAAACAGGAAAAGAGCTTTCATTTTCAGTGTGTGAACTCAGAGTGGTAGCTTAATAAATGTGCAAGAATATGGAAGTAATCAGAAGAGAACTTCAGCAACCTCCCTGTGTACCTATCTACCTACCTGCATTTATGCTAATTTGTTCTACCTTTTTTCTATGGTTGTCCATGCATCTAGCTAAGGCCAACCTCTCTCCCTGGACACTAGATCTCATCGCCTCTCATCTACTCAAGGAAATCCCTACCCCCATACTTAATCAATTATTTTTCCTCTCTACTAGATCATTCTTATTGTCTACAAATATGCTCTTATTTGTCCCACATTAACATTTGAAGTAAAAACACTTTCTCTTTCAGCTACTCCCCTATTTCTCACCTTCCTTTTATAAAAAAAAAATTGGAAGTCACTGTCTTCACTTCCCTTTGTCTCATTCTCTCTTGGACCCACTCCAACGAGGTATCCCCCAACCTGTCCACCAAAACTGTTCTTCTTAAGGTCATCAATGCCCTCTATGTGGCTCAACCCAAAGGCTATTTTCAGTCCTCATCTATTCAACCTATCAGCATCACTTGACACTACTGATTACTCTTTCTTCCTTGACTACTTTGTTTCCTTCACAGAAACCACACTCACTTGGTGTTCCTCCTAATTCCCTGACCACTCCTTCTGTTTTATCCCTTAAGCTGATTCCCTACTTCCTCAACCTGTAAACACTTGGATATCCAGGACTCAGTTCATAGATCTCTTTTGTTTTCTATCTATACTTTCTGGGTGACCTCACTCTGCCTCTGGGCTACAGATACCATGCATATGCTGACAGATCCCAATTTTCATATCTAGACTTACTTGACATCTTCTTAGACACACGATCAGCATCTCAAACTTAACATATCCAAACTGAGTTCCCCTAAAAGAAATTAATTCCTGAAGTCTTTCCCATCCCAAGTAATGACAAGTTTTTTCCTTTGGTTGCTCAGGCAAAAAACTTGGTGACGTCCTGGATGCATTTCTTCTCCAATCTATGTCCAGTCTAGAAACCAGTGTCCCTTAGTTTTAATTTTTACTCTTCTTTTTACTTAGCTGTGTGACTTTGGCCTAGTTAACGTCTCTGGGCTTCAGTTTTCTCATCTGTAACCTAAGAATTATAATAGTTTCTTCTTCATGGGATTGTTCTTAGGATTGTCATAAGTGAATTATTATATTAGATCATTTAGAACAGAACTTGACACATGTGAAAACTCAATATATGCCAGCTATTTTTATTACATTAATCCTCATAACCATTCAATGAGCCCACTCTGCTGGGCTGAGCATTAATGCCATTTATTGCCATTTATATTGATGTCTAAGAGTTATTTGGATCATAAAACTGTTTATAATGTGCAGCCCCAGTGGTCATCATGAATTTCTGGCATCAGAACATATATAATTTGAATAGCATGGAAAACTGATGCTCTAATATTGATACATTATTATAATAATATTAATATTCACTAAAACATAGATAATATATAACAACTACACTAATATTTGTATGAAGCAAATTCAGTTCTTTCCCTCTGCCCTTTCCTCTCCCTACACTTTCATATAATGATCTTATTCTATGGTTAGAACAGCTCAGTGAGACAGGAAATCTAATGCTTCCATTTGACACAAATTATAACTGTAGTTCAGAAAGCAAGAGTGGGTTGGCCAAGACCACAGAGCCAGTAGAGGGTAGGGGCAAGATGTGGAGCCTTTCTCCTGCCTGTCCGGCCAAGTTCCCTTTCATGTGAGTTTCCCAGCTCACCAGGCTGTGTTCTGTCTCAGTGATCTTCCTGAGTCACCTTGTCATCTCTTACTTTGTAGCCCAGTCACCACGGATGACCCAGTAGAGGAGAATATTTAAGAGAAAGGGCTCTGGAATGAGAGAAGCTGAATGCTGTTTCACCCCTGTGCCAGTTTTGTGACTTTGGCTCTAAGTTACTTGACCACTTTAAGCCACAGTATTCTGGTATTAGTTTGCCAGAGCTGCCATATCAAAGTACCACAGACTGAGTGGTTTAAACAACAAAACTTTATTTTCTCACTGTTCTGGAGGCCAGAAGTCCAAGATTAAGGTATTGCCAAGCTTCCTTCTGAAGCTTCATTCCTTGGCTTGTAGATGTCTATCTTGTCCTTGTATTTTCACATCATCTTCCCTCTGTGTATATCTGTGTCCCTCTGTGTCCAAATTTCCTCTTCTTATAAGGACACCAGTCACATGGATTAGGGTCCAAACTAATTATCTCATTTTAATGTAATTGCCTCTCTAAAGACCCTATCTCCAAATACATATTCCTCACCAGGGATTAGATGAAGGCTGGGGACTGCAATTCTTGGGATACTAACTTCAAATTTCATCTGCTGCTGTTTTTATATATATGGTAAGAACTTATTTACTGTGTAGTGTGTTTAAACATTTAAGTTTTATGAGCTAGTTCCTCCTTTAGAAGCTGACTATTCAACTTGTTCACTTTTTCCTTTTTTATAATAATTATCAGGTTATAAAAATAAGTTTATACTTTTGTGTTTTATCTGAAAGTAAGAAGCAGAAAAACTGCCTATATTTGCATAACATGGCGATAAGTATCAATACTTCAGTGTAATTCCTTCCTATCTTTATTATTAAAAATAAATAAACTGTTTTCCAACACACACACAAAGAAACGTACCAGGAATTAGGACTTCAACATACAAATTTGGGGGGGACACAATTCAGTTCATAACAATCGCCATCTCTAAAATGGGCTAGTGATCATAGCTATCTCATAAGGTTGTTTTAATGATTAAATGATAATGATGCATGTAAATTATTTAGTGCAGTGCCTGGTACATAAAAGATCTTTCTATTAATACATGGTGAGTAGTATTATTATTGCTATTAATAAAATTGTTACCATTCACAAGCTTAGCATCTCTCTATATGCATGCAGATGCTTTGGATGAAAAGTAATACAGACTAACATTCTCAGGCACTGTGGGGTCTTGAGGAGTTTAACTGAAGACAGACCCAGCTGCTGTGCTCTGAGTGCACCAGGGCTTTGACTCGAGGACCACACTGTCACAGGCTGCTCTCCAGCAAGCACTGAGCATAGCAGTGATTTAAGGCAGACCCTTTCCTGCAAGAGGCAGGACTCCCCAGTGGCCTTGCCAAAACTTCCTAGTACCGTGGTGGAGTCTGAGACTCTTCCTACCTAAACTTTCTTCTTTCCCTCTCTCTTATGCAGATACCGTGGTGGTCTGAATGCTCTCCCAGGCTCCCATAGCTCCTTCCCCTTTTCCCTCAATAAATCCCTTGTGCATCTATTCCAGTTTTAGCATCTGCTTCTTAGAGGACCTGAACCAACACAAGCACCCTCTGAGTGCATGGTGCCACCTGGGATGTCCTAAGAGCTTCCAGAGGGAGGACACAACAGCATGGGGGTAGATTTCCTTCAGTTTCAGTTTCTCTTGCCTGAAGTGTCAGCTGAGTCACCAGGCTTCACGTGACCATGGGACCAGGAATGAGCATGGGTCAACCACTAGAGGAAGTTCCAGAGTTGTTTGTGACTCCTTTGCACATCCTGGGTGTGGCAGGAGGGGCACCCCTATATCAACTGAAACTTCACTTCCACCACAGTTAGATTTGGTTTGTTTTAAAAACAGAAAAATGGTGAGACATAACTTGTACAGCCAATTTGCTCAGAGAGGAAGATTCCGAACTACCTCACCCTGCTTAATAGAACAAACCGGGCTTTGTGGCAGTCAGCTAACCCAGGTTTGATCGCCAGCTCTGCCACATATATACTAGCTGTGTGACTTTGGGCAAGTAGCTTGGCCTTTCTGAATCTCACATTTCCTCATCTGTAAAATGAATATAATATTTATCTCACAGAGCTGTTGTTAAGATTAAATGAGCCTACACTACCAAGAGGAAAATATTACCACCAGTAAATGAGTAGGTATTGCTTCAATGTTAGGGACTGTACCATCCCTGATGCTGCCTAAATGTTTTATACTTTTCCTCTATTAGTGCACTTATCACATGGAGTTAGTTATTTGTTGTCATCAGCACAGTAGGTGTGGAGTAAATATGTGTTGATTTGAGAACATGAATGAATGAAGTTCTCTCCAATAGACTGTGAGCATGTTGAGGGCAGGAGCCATTTCTTCCTCATCTTTATTCCTAGGGCTCATCATGGTGCCTGGACACATGAATCCTTAGTCAACTGAATGGAACTGAGGGATCAATTTTGGGCATCACTCCTGACTTACAGCTTTTACAGACAGAGGTAAGCATCTATTCATCCCTGCCCAGTGACAAGTTATTTTTTTTTAAAGGGGTTTGGGGTTAAAAGAATAAATGAGAAAAGGGAACTCCCTTCTTTTTTTTTTTTTTTTTTAATTTATTTATTTATTTGATTTATGGCTGTGTTGGGTCTTCGTTTCTGTGCTAGGGCTTTCTCTGGTTGCGGCGAGCGGGGGCCCCTCTTCATCGCGGTGCGCGGGCCTCTCAGTATCGCGGCCTCTCTTGTTGCGGAGCACAGGCTCCAGACGCGCAGGCTCAGTAATTGTGGCTCACGGGCCCAGCTGCTCCGCGGCATGTGGGATCTTCCCAGACCAGGGCTCGAACCCGTGTCCCCTGCATTGGCAGGCGGATTCTTAACCACTGCGCCACCAGGGAAGCCCCGGGAACTCCCTTCTTAAGAAGTAGAGGACTTCAGTCATACATAAGTGCTGCTTATCATATTTGGTTTCCTATTGATGTTTGCCTGCAGCTGGTCTTTTAGATCAGAGAATCTTCATTCTTTCTAGGGTGACATTCATCGTTGCTGTTTCTCCAAATACAGATAGCTGCAGTCTGTGGGCTGAGCTGCTGGCTCTTTATATACTAGACAAGTACAGGCCCAAGGTTCACAAAAACAACTGTCCAGTAAACAATCAAGCCCCAGGAGTATAACTGCTTAAGATATGCTAACTGGCCTTTAAGTACCTGCACACCTATACTTCCAATTCAAATGTTCCAGTAATCATGGAGATTTGGTTTTGTTTTGCAGGTAATGAGTTCCATACATGGAGCACAAATTGAGTAGAACTTAAGATCATTTTATGACTTTAAAAAATTTATTTACTTACTCTTTTTCTTTTTAAGGTTTTTTTTTTTTGATGTGGACCATTTTAAAAGTCTTTATTAAATTTGTTACAATATTGCTTCTGTTTTATGTTTTGTTTTTTTGGCCACAAGGCATGTGGGATCTTAGCTCCCTGACAAGGGATCAAACCTGGACGCCCTGCCTTGGAAGGTGAAGTCTCAACCACTGGACCACGAGGGAAGTCCCTTTATTTACTTAAATCCTAACCCCCAGCACCTCAGAATGTGACTGTATTTGGAGAAAGGGCCTTTAAAGAGGTAATTAACATTAAATAAGGGCCCATATGGGTGGGCCCTAATCCAATATGACTTGTGTCATTACAAGAGGAGGAAACCTGGACACACAGAGAGACACCAGGAGAGCACATCACCAGAGTAAAGGTCCTGTGAGGACACAGAAAGAAGGCAGCCATCTACAAGCCAAGAGGAGAGGCCTCAGGGGAAACCAAGCCTGCCAACACCTTGATTTTGGAGTTCCAGCTTCCAAAACTGTGAGAAAATAAGTTTCTACCCAGTCTGTGGTACTTTGTTTTGGCAACCAGAGCAGACGAATACAGTATTCTAATTTGCCTCCCAAAGGCTCACATTTACATCAGATTGTTTTTCACATAATCATCGAGTCGCTACTCTACTGGAAGAAGGAAGGAAGTTGAAGGATATTGACTACCTTCTACACTGCAGGCACCCCATAAGAGAGAGAGAGGGAGAGATCTTCAAAACAATCTTGAGAAGTAGGATTTATCCCCATCTTACAGCTCAGAAGACCAAAACTCAAAAAACAAACAAACAAAAAACCTTGCCCAGGAATCACCCAGTTGCAGTGGGTGAGGTGAAAACATAATCCAGATTTGATATCAAGCCTGCTCCTACATAGGAACTAATCAGAAAGCACCTTAAAAATATTAAGTGCGTCACCTAAATAGATATTTTTTAAAGGTTCTAGAGAAGCAATACTGAAGAGGGATTAAGAGAAATACTGTATGATATCACTTACATGTGGAATCTAAAAAATACAACAAACTAGTGAATAAAACAAAAAAGAAGCAGACTCACGGATATAGAGAACAAACTAGTAGTTCCAGTGGGGAGAGGGAAAGGGGGAGGGGAAATATAGGGGTAGAGGGAAAGAAGGGATATTATGGGATTATATGAAATCATGTGTGTGAAAGTTTTGAAAATTATAAAGCACAGTAGAATTTAAAGAATCTTCCATTTAATTAAAAACATCAATTAAAAAAAAGAGACAGAACATGCTCTGTAGTCAGGCAGTCCTGGTCCAATGCTGAGTCTGGTATTTATTAGCTGTGTAACCTTGAGCAAGTTACTTAACCTATCTGAGCCTCAGTTCCATGAATGGAGGATAGAACTATTGTGAGCACTAAATAAGATAAAGTTTATAAAGCACTTGATAAATAATCAATAAATGGAAACTTAAAGAAAGGAGGAGGGACTTAAAGTCTGACTCCCAGAGCTAGGTTAGGATTTGAAATAGGATCTCATCAGTGTGGCTTTCAGTGCTCCAGATTCCAAGGATCTCAAGAAAATGCACCTGGTCAACTCCCACCCAGCCAATACTCTCACAGTACCTGTTTTGGTGTATTTTTTAAAGATATTATTTGCCTCTTCCAGTAGACTATAAAATCATAAAGTCAGGAACCAAGTATCCCTAGTACCCAGCATAGTTTCACAGATTTTGAGGTGTTAACCTCTGCTGTTTTTGTTTTCCTCCTGGAATTTCACCCTTTCCTGTCCCCTCATAAAAGGAGAGAGTCAGTGCTCCTTACCCAATCAGGGAACGATAAGAAGGGGATAAAGATGGCGGAGCAGGAGGATGTGGAACTCGCCCCCCACCCCTACCCTATCCCATGAACACGTCAAAAATACATCTACGTGTGGAACAATTCTCACTGGAAACTGGCAGAAAGACTCCTATACAACCAAGGCTGAAAGAAAGATCCACATAGGATCAAGTAGGAAGGGAAGAGAAGTGATCAAGTCAAGACCTGTGACCCAGGGAGGGGACTCAGAGGAAAAGTGAGATCACACAGGCAGACATATTGGGCGCCCCAGTCCTGGAGTCCAACACAGGGAAGACAAGTCTTCTTGGCTGGTTGGAGGTCCGGTGGGAAAATGGACAGCAGGGAAAATAGACTTAGACTCTATGCTATCTTATTCCAAAAGCCTAAGCTACAGTGATAAAGCAACAGCCCAATGGCCATATCTGGCCCATAGACATGTTTTTTGTGCGGTATGATGCATGTATAGAGTTGTTGTTTTTTTTTTTTCCAGAACTTGGATTAATTGCCAGAGTTTAAAAGTCAGGAGATTGCTCCAAAAACAAACAAACAGACAAAAACGCTTGGATTTCTGGCTTATTTTGAAAACTGAAAATCTGGAATTATTAGGTCCACATTCTCTCATGGCTATAATTGACTCTCCTTTTAACTACAGTCCCCACCACTGTTTATTGTCACCCCAACACTGAGCTCAGTTGCCATTTAACATTACACTAGCACTGTTGCTTTCCTTAAAGTTAAGAGGAAAGGAAAACATCTTTTGTACTCATATCTCTATCAGAAGAAGAAAAATAAAAACTAGACTATGAACAATCATAAGAAGTAGACAGCCATCATTTATGGTTGCCCAATGTCTAACTGCCACTTGATATTTTGAGCTCTGCCTTACCAGCAGAGAAAACTACTTTTCCTATGCTCTCCTGTAGCTGTGATGTTAGCTATGATGTGGACTCTGCCAAATCAGAAGTGTGTGTGTGAGATTTAGGTGCCAAAGGAAGTAACAAGAGGAGGATGCAGTATGCAGGGGAAATGGCAATGCAGATGGTGACACATGCAATGGTGGAGGCAGCTGCTTCCTCTGTGACTCTGTGGCAGAATTCTGGAACATAGTTAGAACCTAGAGACAAGCATTGGTAGTGGCTTTGTTTTATCTAGAACATTCTAGTGATATGATATAATATGTTCTCTGTTGCCTTTTTACTGCAGGTAGAGTGTCCAGATCTGGTCCTCCCAAGGAATCTGAAAGCATACTAATATGCTTTACTAAATTTCATTCCACCTTAGCTAGAGTGGATTCTCTTGACTGCAACTAAGAACTTTGAATGATACCGCATAGTTCTTTGTGGAAGTAGAGACTATTTCTGTGTGTTGACATCTAAAATGTGTCTTTGTCATAAAATACAATGTGGCCTGCTTCACTCTATAGGTATTGAGCCTATGGTCCTAGCACTAACCTTGAAGAAGCGCTTAGAGGACTTGGTTATTGTAAAGATATTTGTGGGAAATTGGGGAAAGAGAAAATAAGCCCTAGATAAGGAAATCTACTGCCAGACTAGGAGAAGGTAAGAGATGGTTAGAGGGGCTTCCCTGGTGGCGCAGTGGTTGAGAGTCTGCCTGCCAGTGCAGAGGGCATGGGTTTGGGCCCTGGTCTGGGAGGATCCCGCGTGCCGCGGGGCGGCTGGGCCCGTGAGCCAAAATTACTGAGTCTGCGCGTCTGGAGTCTGTGCTCCGCAGCGGGAGAGGCCGCGATGATGAGAGGCCCGTGCACCATGATGAAAAGTGGCCCCCGCTTGCCGCAGCTGGGGAGGGCCCTCGCGCGGAAACGGGGACTCAACACAGCCATAAATAAATGAGTAAATAAATAAATAAATAAATAAATAAATAAATAAATAAATAAAAAGAGATGGTTAGAAGAGAGAGGCTAAGGGTCTAAAAGCTGAAGGGTCCTGTGCCCTGCTGCTTGGAAAGACCCCTAAGGTGGGGAGTCCTTAAGAGAATGTCGTTCTAGGAAGCAAACCCTAAGAATGAGATCTTAGAGTTTGATAGCTCACTAACTGGTTGGGAGTGAGGACCCCAACACTGGTGGTAGGTGAGTGTTGATAGTTCCCAGTATGTGGTACCAGTGCGAATGCTAAGACTTTCAGCTGTGGTGAACTGGGCTGGGATACAGGTGGAAGGGGTTGCAGTGGTTCATGCAATATCTCTGGTACTTGGGAGGTATAGGAGAAATAGCAATTTCTCCACAGAGTTGAGTGGCTATTTTTTTTTTTTCCACTTTTTAATTTATTTACAGTGAGTGGCTATTGTTAAATGCCACTGATGCTCTGAAGAAAGAAAATAACAGGATTGGGGCAATCAATTACCAATTTAAAAGAGAAAGGGAACATCTGTCACTTCCTTGTCAGCCTTTAAAGAGACCCTCATCTCCTGCAGTTGGAGAGCAGACATAACTGAAGATCAGGCACAAGACTTCATTGTAAAAATGGCAGAATCCCCTCTGGGTGTGGGCTGGATTTAGTGACTTGCTTCCAAAGAATAGAGTAGGGAAAGAGAAGAAACCTGGCAAACACTTCCTTAACCAAGCAATCAAGGTTAGGATCACTAGTGATAAGTTATGTTGATACAACGTACCCCTCCCCCATATGATGTGATGAGAAAGGCATTTCACCTTTGCAGTGTTCTTCCTAAAAACTCACAATCCTAGTCTAATCATGAGAGAAATATCAGACAACTCAAACTGAGGAACATTCAACAAAATACCCAACCAGTATTCCTCAAAACCATCCAAGTCACAAAAAACAAGAAAAGGCTGAGAAAGAGTCACAGATCAGAGGAGACATGATGACTAAGAGCAATGTGGTATCCTGGATTGGATCCTGGAACAGGAAAAAAGACATTAATGGAAAAACTAATGAAATTTTAATGAAGTGTTGGAGTTGAATTAGTAATGTACCAATGTTGGTGTCTTAGTTTTGACAACCGTTCCATAATAATGTAAGATGTTAATATTAGAGGAAACCAAGTAAGGAGTAAATAGAAAATCTCTGTACTATATTTGCAACTTTTCTGTGAATCTAAAATTATTCCAAAACAAAAGTTTAGTTTTAAAAAAATAGCAGAACTCCAGAGAAGGTGGAATTCTGAGGCTGGGGAGGTCTCTTACACCCAAGCTGAGATCCTGATAAGAAATGGGACCCTAAGAACTTGGAATGCTAGGATACCTGAGTGCTGGGTTAAAGGGTAGATGCACTTGAACATCTAAAGCCCTAGATTCCTCTGAACCCTCTGGACCTGCAGACGCAGCCACGCTTCTTTTTGGAAGACAGATGTCCCTCCTCCTTTTACTTGAAAACTAGCCTCAGACGGAGCAGGTGATTTATGAGATGACGCTGATGCTCTTCAAGATCTGCTCCCACCTCCCTTTCTGACCGCCAGACTGATAATTAGCACCGAGTCCCAGGCTGGGAAAGATTAGGCAAATATTGGGTGTGCCTGTCAATGGAGGGAGGGGTTATACACCTACAAACTAGCAGGATCTGACTAACATTTCCCAGCAGGAAGCAGGAAAGTATGCCTGGGAATGGATTCTGAGGGAGATGTAGGGGCAATAAAATTGGATAAGGGAGAGTTTGTCAATATGAAGGTTAGGTTGAATTATGTTGCCCTCAAAGCATAAGTTCAAGTCCTAACTTCTGATACCTGTGAACCCGACCTTACTTGGAAATGGGTTGTTTGAAGATGTAATCAAGTTAAGACAAGGTCACACTGGATTACTGTAGACCCTAATCCAATGACTGGTGTCCCTATAAAAAGAAGGAGCTTTGAACACACAGACAGAGAAACCCAGGAGGAGAAGGCCATTTGACCACAGACGCGAGACTGGAGTGATGTGTCTACAAGCTGAGGAAGGCCAAGGATTCACCAGCAACCACCAGAAGTGAGGCAGAGGCAAAGATGAATCCTCCTTCAGAGCCTTCAGAGAGAGCATGGCCCTGCTGACAGCTTGAGTCTGGGCTTCCAGAACTGTGAGAGAATAACTTGAAGCCACCAAGTTTGTGGTGTTTTGTTACAGCAGCCCTAGGAAACTAATGCAGGGGGCATTCCCCCATGACACAGGATTTAACATCCTGGCAAAGGCCAAGAAAATGATTCTAATGAGCTCTTAGTGTGGCTCTCGGAACCTTAGACAAAGTAGAGATGCCAAGAGGAGGCTGATGACTTTAAAAATATAATTGTGCATTAATTTCTAGTAATCAGTGCATTGTGGTCAGAGATTAGGGCCGCTATGATTTTTTAAATAACTTGAGAGCTTCTTGTGGTTCAGTAACTGAGAAGAGCACATCTTTGAAGTAGATTTGACTATCAGTGACTTCCTCCTTTCAGTTTGACCATGAGTGAATTCCCCCTGTGAATAAGAACCCGAGGAAGCCAATTTATGGCAAAGGAGGTATAGCAGAGGTACATGACAATGGGATCCACTGGCTCTACCACATACCCTACACCTTCCAGGAGCTGGCCACCTGCCAGAGCAGGTGCCAGCTCTTAAAGAAGCAGCTGAGGCATCAGCTTAGAGATAAATCTCTGTGAGGATAGGGTGCTACCCTTCTGGATGCAGTATATTCCATAAACCAACAGTTACTGTATGGTACTCTGCCCCCAATAGGTAGAATACATGGGTCTGAGAAACAAGGGGTTAGAAACAGGGGTGGCCCCACTCACCATCATTCCCAGTAACCCACTTGAGGGCTACCTCATCTCTTCAACTTTAGGCTCTGTGGATCCAGAAGTCCTAATCCCGAAGAAGAATTCTTCCACTTGGGAATACAATGAAAATCCCATTAAGTATATGGCTATGACTGCTGCCCAGTCATGTTGGGGTCCTCACACCAAGAGCAAAAGGGAAGGCCAGGGGTCACCACTGTAGCAAGGGAAATTGATCCTGATCCTCAGGATGCGTTAGGACCGTTGCTTCATCACAGGAGCAAGAAGACATATGTTTGGCATTCAGGGCATCCACTAAGACATCTCCCGATACTGCCTTGTCCAGTGTAACTCAAATACAGCAACCATAACTGGTAAGGGTATGTTAACCAGGAGTTTTGATCCCTCAGGGATTGAGGACTGGATCAACCCACAAGGCAAGTTAACAGAAGGGAGGGGACTTGAGAACGGGTGGGAAGGAGGGACCAACCAGAGCAAAGAGAGCTAGTGCATCCCACCAACTCTTCTCCTGAAGGTTCCTCAGGAATTATGACCACAGGGTCGTGGAGAAGCTGTACCTGGATGGAGTGAATTGAATGTGAGAAGCAAGTGGATCTGTATGGTGCAATGAGTGGGCTGTAGTGCACAGCCCAGGTCCCTTTTCTCAAGCCAGCACACTTCTAGAGCTGCTAGTCTCTTGCAACTGCTCGCTTCTTAGGAGAACTGCCCACCACTACATGGCCTCCATTATAAACCTCCATCCCTGCCGGGGTACCCACAGTCAATGACTGACTGATGCAGAGACATAAAAGATTGGTCCCTTTGCTCAAAGGGACAACCCAGTGCCAGTTATGCCCCAGAGCTTTCCACTGTGACCTGGCCCCTGTGCGTTACCTGAGATCACATCTTTGCTTCGTTTTCTCCTTTCCTATCCTGCTTTACTCCCTCTCTCCCAATTTTTCCAGGAAGAGCTCTCTCTCAATAAATCACATCCAGACACATGCACCCCAATGTTCACTGCAGCACTATTTACAATAGCCAGGTCATGGAAGCAACCTAAATGTCCATCAACAGAGGAATGGATTAAGAAGATGTGATACATATATACAATGGAATATTACTCAGCCATGAAAAGGAACGAAAGTGGGTCATTTGTAGAGCCGTGGATGGACCTAGAGACTGTCATACCGAGTGAAGTAAGTCATAAAGAGAAAAACAAATATTGTATATTAACACACATATGTAGAATCTAGAAAAATGGAATAGATGATCTTATTTGCAAAGCAGAAATAAAGACACAGACGTAGAGAACAAACGTATGGATACCAAGGGGGAAGGGGGGGGTGGCATGAATTGGGATTGACATACACACATTATTGATGCTATGTATAAAATAGATAACTAATGAGAACCTACTGTAAAGCACAGGGAATTCTACTCTATACTATGTGGTGACCTAAATGGGAAGGAAATCCAAAAAAGAGGGGATATATATATACATATAGCTGATTCACTTCACTGTATAGTATAAACTAACACAACATTGTAAAGCAACTATACTCCCGTAAAAATTAATTCAAAGGAAAATACAAAAGCTGGCACAGGAACGGGTCCAGGGAGCTCCAGTAAGAGTGCAGAGTGTGGCTGGAGTGGGGTGAGGCAGGCAGTGAAGGTCAGAGATGAAGTCAGATTTCTCAAAGTCCTACAGATCATGTAGGACCTTGAAGGCTATTGAAAGGACAATGGCTTTCACTCTGAGTGAGGTGGGAAACTGGGTGGGGGGGAGGCGTTAGTGGTGAGCAGGGGAGAGATGCTATCTGTTTTAATAGAATCACCCTGACGGCAACCATGGGAGCAAGTTGCCTGAGGTTGTGCAGGCAGAAAGTAAATGATGTCACGGCAATTGGAATCCAGGATCACCTGATCTCAGAGCCTGGTCTCACACACTAGCCTTTGTCTATGGAGCAGATAGTGCATGGCTGGTACATACATTCAATACACAACCGCTGAATGCTGAAGATGTACACAATACAGGGATTGGTACCATCACTTTAAAGGGGAGATATGAACACCTAAAAGGAGACCAGACTCTCGCTCAGTCTCCCTTGGGGAAAGCCTTCCATACTATAACTAATTAGAATAAAAGCCCATGCTTGCCTGAAGATCCAGAGGTTGCTGGCTACTTTGCAGCCCAAGTAAGTCCCTAAGCCTAAGTGAGTGGTTAAGTTTCAAGACGGCAAGTGGGCAGACCGGACAGTTGATTAGAGTGCAGCATAGTGTAATGATTAAGAATGGTGGGCAGAAATGTCTGGTCTGAAACCCAGCTCTGCCACTTATAAGCTGTGGGCAATTTACTTAACCTCTCTGTGTCTCTGTTTTCTCATCTGTAAAACCGTGATTATAATCGACCCTACCTCACAGGATTGTTAATAGAATTAAATAATTTTACGGTACCTGGAACATACTAAGTGTTCATTATTATCATTTATTACACATAAGCAATTAGAGGGTACTCATATTATCATCTAAGTTGAAAAAAATCTGTATATCAGTTTTTGGACATTAATTTCCAAATGTAATGCTGTCTATCTGTTCCAATACTGGATGATAAGTGAATGCATCATCTTTCTTCCTACATTTGAAAAATATTATTGTACCTTTAGCTGATGAATTGTTCAGCTGCTTCTTATCAATGACTGTTCTCCAGAAAGATTAATAATGCCTGGCTCTAATCAGCCCCATGTGCAAACTTCAGATGCTTTCCTGTGCATTTGCCACTCCCCTGACCAAGAGGAACACTCCGTGATTAAAAAACATCTAAAAATTCCATCTAGATGATGATCTCAGCCTTAAACATTATTAGACATTTATGATTTATACTGATTGCTAAGTTAGAAAGTCGGGATTTCTAACTTCCCAATGTTCCTGCCCCTTACAAAACAGAAAACAGTTCTTTAAGGTCTTTTTTTTTTTTTTTTTTTTTTTTTTCACATTGGATTCCGTCAACTGGTTTTATGTAAAAATCAATGAGGAGAGGGAATGTCCATTACATGCCAGGCTCTGGGCAAGGCACTTTATATATAATTATCTTATAGACTTGAGGTTAACACCAAGTGCGCGGCAGAGCTGTTTTTGCTGGAGGAGCCCTAATTCTGGAGCGCTGCTCAAAGACCACTAGAGCTGAGGATCCGTCAACTTAGATCGACGGTCAATTAATGCCTTTTTTTCCCCTTCCTTGCCAATCGTGTCTCTCTAGGGATCCGTGAAAGAAGAGGTGCGAGCTTGGCTTTATTTATTCTAAAAACATTCATTCTACAATTATGACAACAATGATAGTATCTAGCATTCATTTAGTGTATTCTCTATCTCCAGAACTGTGTTAGCTGCTTTTCTATTGTTCCATGATGCAGTTCTGAGGAAACTCTTCAGAGTCCTAGACATATAACTTAATTTGGGGTTGAGGTCACACAACTTGGAAATTACTAATTTTGTTATATCCCTAAGTAAACCAATCTGGTAAACAAAAGGATCTTCAAGTTTGGATTATCCAATCAAACACAGTAAAACCAGCATTTAGGATAAGTCCCTTACTGAAAAAAGTGATTAAATTTTAAAAAACAAAGTTGGAAAAGAACACTCCGAAGTACTTTTGGTTGAGTATTTTATAAACTAAGGCACAGAGTTTGGTGATTGTAATGGTGACTAGTCCAAAGTCGTGGTTTTTATTCCTGACTTTGTCGGATGCCTTTGTCATCACTTGAATATGCCAATTAAGCCACTGTGCCTTCCTTTCACATTTTTAATCAAATGAACACCACCATAAGATGTTACCTGGGAGTGCTCAATGGAAGGATAAAACACTCTTAAAAGAATAGGTTATTGTAATCATTTCCTATGTTTGGCTGGTTTATCCTGCTGTCACTGAGGTAGGTTTTCGTCTATACATGATAATTCAGTGTAGTTCTGATGGAAAGTTTTTTGTTTTTAATTACCAAAATAATAAGGTGCCCAACCCAGTTCTCCTGCTAAGCTCATCAAGAGTGATACAATGGAAAATTTAACACTGACAGGAGCCCCTGTGTTATAAAATACAAGAAGTGGAATGAATCTCAGTGTGCCTAGAAATAGTCCTTCAAATGCTGGTTTTTAAATTTAAGAGAAAACATAGATAGAAAAGTTAAAAGGAGATGCTAGGTGGCATTTTTCACTCACCAGGATTAGAAATAATCATAAAAAACTTATCAAGGATATTTTCACATTTATTTATGTCAGAGAGATTAAAGGAGTCATTTTACCTTGCACATAAGGACTGCTTATTAATTCATCTATAAGACCTAGGAAGGCATTTACTATGTCTACTTTTAAAAATCACAAATTAAAATATCACATCATTTCATTCATTTATGGCAAACTCTCTTCCAATGGTAATATATTTTACTTTTTAAAAAAAGATTTATTTTTTGGTTTGGACAAAAACATTCAATTCAATGATAGTACTTAACACTTTCCCACTTAATCATGTAAGATTTTCTGCTTTAAATACTAATTTTTTAAGTTACTTTCTTCACACCATTGTGTAATTATCTTTCTCTTTGAAAACCACCCAATCAAGAACCACTTTATATAGTTTATATTACAAGCTACACAATTTGCAAATACCTAATTTTCATTTATAGTGAAAAATGAAGTGAAAAATTCTTAAAAATTATTTCAGCTCAGAGCATAACCATATAAAGTGGTTCCTGATTTTGTTATTAGTACTGAATTAACATGAAATATTATCTCCCTAAATCTTTTCTAATTCAATGCCAAACACACAATAATGCAATATTACCATCTCCAATAAGTGCTAATCCTACTGTATAAGCAGAATGTTTGTCTGGATGTTTTCCTAATTCAACCTTATCATTTTGATGCATCTTTTCCTCTAGGCACATAGTCTGTTGGAGCGAGAAGGGGCTCCAGAAGCCCTTTAATCTGACCCACTCACTCCTTTTTTAAATGTGGCTTTAAAAACATGAGGCAAACTCTTTCAAACACCAGAAATGTGAAGCTACTCAGAAAGAAACCTAAAGTTTGCATTCAAACTTTACCTTTGTAAAATCCCCAACGAATCTCCCACAGCATTCTTCACTCCTTCCTTTCCAGGTTTCAAAATTTTTTCTTTGAAGGTATCAAATGCTTTAAAAGGCATTTTGAAAAGGGGGTATCTCCAAGCCGTCAACAGTCAGTCTCGGAAATTGTCATCCTTTCTCATTTCCAGCGTGGGGACCACTCTGCTTTCCTCGATGAACACCTGGAAGTCAGTTCTCATACAGGTGACTACTTAAAATCAAAAAGAAGATGAAACCCAGCCCAGATCTTTCAAGATGAGACAACACCCCCTGCCAAAAAAAAGAGAGGCCAAGTGGTGTGTCACTGGGAATTCGGCCCCTCTCAGCTCCCAGCTCAGCAGCAGCCTGTGGTGCTGTCTCAGGCAGCCACTCTCAGGCTGAGCGCAGCCCGGCTCGTGCCCTGGGCTGCAGCTGGAGAAGCTAAAGTGGGCTCCAGCCCACGAGGTGTCCCGAGACCAGCGACAGCGTCTGCAGCCTATCTCCAGCCCCTCCTGCTGCTTCGGACCACATTCGCCTCCTGGCTCACTCGGCTCAGCTGTGGCTTTCCCTGAGTGATCCTTTCCAAGGTGATGCCATAGTAACCAGGACAATACCTGCCCCTTGGTCGCTGGGACTTTTAATGCGCTCTCAGCCAGAGCAGGCACCCAGGGCGAAGTGTGTGAAACATTCACAGGTCCTCTGCTTTTCTGAGGTCTGGCCCCTAAGACAGGCTCTCAGCGACCACATTATGGCCTCTTATGCCTCTCGAGGGAGACGTGAAACACTTTTTCTGTGAGACACCAGTATGGATGTGGTCCTTGGAGGAACACTTGCACTCGAGGAGGCTAAATGCAAAACCCAGGCCACAAACCTCTAGGAGGGCATTTATCTGCCCCTGATCAACAGAGCAGGATCACTCAAGGTGTGGTGTGTAAGTGCCACGGGGACCACGGAACTGAACATGACCGAGCGGGTCCTGGAACCTGCTTAGTGCTCTTCATCCTCAGGATAAGTCTAAATTCTTTATCATGGCACACAAGGCCCTCTGTGGGACTCCAGCCTTGTTTCTTGTCACTCTGCTCTGTATGTCAGCTTTTCACAGAATTCAGCAAGCTCCCTATCACCTCTGAGGTTTACTCAGACTGTAGCCTCTGTCTGGATAACTCTCCTCACCCTTCATCTGGGAAATGTCAAGGGATTCTTAAGTCTCACAGAGATATCACTTCCTCTAGAAACCCTCCTACACAAGGTTAGGTATCCCTCCTCTGTGCCCCCAAATCAGTTGTCCTCCAAGCCAATAGGATCTGGCATGTAGTGGTATAACATAAGTCATCGCTGGACTGGAGTAGAAATAGCACATGTCGCTCCCACATGGATGGGCGGCAGGATGACCCCTCCATAAATGAAGCTGCCATGAAGAAACAGCCTTCATCTGGGAGGCTCCAGTGCCCCAACCCCCAGCCTGCAGGTGACTGACAAATCCTGTGCTTTAGCCTCTCAGACTCCCCCAGAGTCATTTCCACAAGACGAGTCACTGCCCTCTGCAGTCGCAGTCCAAACCCTTCTCCAGGATTTGAATTTAGTTGATATAAATCAGAGCTGGATCCTCAGTAGGTTAAAGACTACCACCAATAATAATAATCACTACTATTACGGCTAATATTTGTTGAGCTCTCTTTATGGTCCAAACTTTGTGTTAAGCGTTGTTTACATATTATCACAATCTTTCCAACACTACTTTGTGGATAGTTAATTGTTATTTTCCCCAACTTCATTGACAGGAAACTGAGGCAAAGAGAGGTTAGACTTGCTAGGTTTCAGATCCAAACAGCCTGGCGCCATGCAGTCCTATTCTCATTCTCTGTCTCTGTCTTTGTCTCTGTCTCTCTTTCTCTCCTCCTCCTTTCCTCCACCCCCCTGCCCCCACCCATACTACCTCCTCTGACTTTACTGAGGTATATTTTGCATATCATACACTTCACCCATTTCAAGTGGACAGTCAATGATTTTTAGTAAATTTACCATGTTGTGGAAGCATCACCATAAAGCACAAAGCAGGTAGAACATTTCTATCATCCCAAAAATATCCCTCATATTCACCGTTAGTCCCCATCTCCCATACCCCACACTGCCCCAGGCAACCATCAATCTTTCTCTCCCTATAGATTTGCCTTTACTAGACATTTCATATAAATGGAATCAACACACTATATACCATACAATATATTGTCTCTTGTGTCTAGCTTCTTCCATTTAATATGATGATTTTCAGGTTTGTCCATGTCACAACTTGTGTCAGTAGTTTGTGGCTCCTTTTCTGCTTTCTGTGGTATATTTTATTGTATGGACATACCACATTGTGTCTATCCACTGATGGACATTTAGGTTGCTTCCAATCTCTGGCTATTATGAATAAAATTGTTATGAACATTTGTGTGCAAATCTTTCTGTGGACAAATCTTTTCATTTCTCTTGGGGAAATACCTAGGAGTGGAATTGGTGGATTGTACGGCAAGTATATGTTTAAACTTTTAAGAAACGGCCAAATTATTTTCCAAAGTGGCAGCACTATTTTACATTCCCAGTAGCATATATGAGGACTCCCATTTCTGACATCCTCACCAATATTTGTTGTCTGGTTTTTTTTGTATAACCATTCAAGTGGGTATAAAATGGTATCTCATTGTGGTTTTAATTTGCATTTCTCTGATGACTAATAGCATTGGCCACATTGTCATGTGCTTATTTGTCACTGATGTATCTTTTTTGGTAAAATTTCTATTCAAATATTTTGCCCATTTTTAAAATGAGTTTTTTGCATTATTGAGGTGTATGAGTGTATATTCTCAATACAAATTCTTTACCAGATAATACGATTTGCAAATATTGTCTCCCAGTCTACTGCTTGTCTTTTCATTTTCTTTATGCTATATTTTTAAGTGCAAACATTTTAAATTTTGATGGGGTGAGGTCCAACGTATCAGTTTTTATTCTTACATAGACTGTGCCTTGTAAGAAATCTTTGCCTAACCTGAGGTCTTGAAGATTTTCTATTTTTTTTCTAAAAGTTTAATTGTTTTAGCTCTGACATTTAAGTCTATGATCCATTTTGAGTTCACTTTTATGTATGGTATAAGGTAAACATCTAAGTTCATTTTTTTTTTTTTTTTTTTCTGGCTGCGTTGGGTCTTCGTTGCTGCACGCAGGCTTTTTCTAGTTGTGGTGAGTGGGGGCTACTCTTCATTGCAGTGTGCGGGCTTTTCATTGTGGTGGCTTCTCTTGTTGCGGAGCATGGGCTCTAGGCACACGGGCTTCAGTAGTTGCAGCACACGGGCTCAGTAGTTGCAGCACTCGGGTCCTAGAGCACGCGGGCTTTAGTAGTTGTGGCACACGGGCTTAGCTGCTCCGCAGCATGTAGGATCTTCCTGGACCAGGGATTGAACCTGTGTCCCCTGCATTGGCAGGTGGATTCTTAAAGACTGTGCCACTAGGGAAGCCCTAAGTTCATCTTTTTTCCATGTGGATATCCAGTTGTCCCAGCACCATTTGTTAGAAAGGCTATCCTTTCTCCAATGAATTGCCTTAGCACCCTTGTCAAAAATCAATGGAACATAAATATAAAAAATTATTTCTGGACTCTCAATTCTGTTCCATTGATCTTTATGTCTATCCTTCTACCAATATCACACTCTGTTGACTGTAGCTTTATAGAGTAAGTTTTGAAATTGGGAAATGAAACTCCTCCAAATTTGTTCTTTTATTAAAATTGTTTTGGCTATTCTAAGTCTTTTGTATTTCCATACAAATTTCAGAGGCAGTTTATCAGTTTCTGCAAAAAAATCCTATCCAGCCCTGTGCTCTTAAAAGGATATTTTCAGGCCACCAACCTTGCCACCCACAACTCCTCAAGGCTGAGAATGCTAAGACTCCAGGAAATCACATATCTAATCACTCCACCAAAATGTCTTCACCTGTCTCCAAAAAGCTCACTCATTCGTCAAAAACAAATACAATCAAAATAAAATATGATAAACACACTCTCTTGCTACAGAAGACATCCCCTGGTGAAGCTTCTAACCCATTCCTCAATCCCCAGATAACTTTAGGTTACTAATCTCTTAGAGCACATAATGGAAGCACCACTAGGCAAAGACCACGTGAATCTCTTTTAAGGGTCAATGACTGCTAAGAGCACAAACCATTTCTGCAGAATGTATTGCTCATAACACACACCTGAATCTGCAAAGGTTTTTTTGGTAGTGATTTAGATGGTTGATGATAATAATAACTAACACTTATGGAGTACCTTCTAGGTGCCAGACTTTATGCACTTAACTCATTTAATCCCCACAACGACTCTCTCAGGTAGGTACCGTTATTATACCATCTACAGATGAGGAAACTGAGGCACAGAGACTTTAAGTCAACTTACTCAAGTTCGCACAACTAGGAAACTAGGCAGAGACGGGATACAGACCCAGGAAGTCTGGCATCAGAGCCTGAACTCCTAACTTCTACACTAGAGCTGTTGATAATAGAGACAAGAAAATATAAAGCCAGACTTTCCAGAACTGAGGCTCGTTTTATTCATTTGTTCCTTCTCTTGAGGGCCTACTATGTGGCAGGCCTTTTTGAGACAGTGGTGATATAGGCTGAACTGTGATATTTCCCTTAAAGAAACAAACCAGAAAATGAATGAGTCTATATGGTGTGGTGAGTGACACATGTGGTAATGGGAGCACAGGTAAGGACACCTAAATTAGCTTACTGAGGGAGTGGGAGAGGGTTTCCTAGAAGAGGGGATGATAGTATAAGCTTTCAGGGCTGAAAGAGTGAGGCAAACGAAAGAAAAAAAATGTGGGAGCAAAGACTTGCATGAGAGAGCATGGTGCCTGGGGGAAATTTGCATAGTTTCAAAGAGTTGGGCGAGTTTACCATGTGGTAGAAAACAAGACTGGAACAATGATCATGAGCTTTATATAATTTAGTGGTTACAGAAGAGCATTAAAATATGTGCTCCCCATCTCAAAATAACAAATACAGCAAAGATAGATGAAATGATGTGTAGAGCAGAAACCCCTGAGGGCCATGAAACTAAAGCTTTGGTCTATGCTTAGGATATGTAGACTGAATATGCATTAGGAAAAAAATCCAGCCATTGCATGTATTCGATGACTTCCCATCATCCTGTACAGAAAGAGCCTCTTCCCTAGAGAAAATAAGATTGACTAGGACATCTTTAGAGGTGATTGCCCAGAACATAGCAATTCCTCATTCTCAGGGAACTTCCCTCCCACTACCACCCCTCTCCTCTTTTATGGAGACAGGCCCCCCAAAGTCCTGTATATACTATAATGTTTCCCATCTCCTGTTGGATGGACCAGGGATGGGCACCTGCACGGTGCTGAGCCAGTCAGATGCCAAATTTTCCTGTAATTTATAGAACTGAAAAACTGTTAGTTAATCTTGCAGAACCCTGGAACTGTAACTGGGGGTGGGGGGGGGGTGGTTACATTCATGTTATGGACTGGAGATGGAGAGAACACTGGTCTGGCAAAGAGTAAGAGGAATGAAACACAATGAAACTTTAGCAGGCTGAGGGTGTCTGTTTCCAATGGCCTTCCAATTCCTGTTTGTCTAGACCCAGCTGTCCTACCCTTGGGTTTCATGAAATACCCAATCCTTATAACAAATTGCCCTCCTTTTAGTTCACTCCAGCTAAGATAGTTTCTGCTCCTCACTGATAAAGAATCTTGACTTTATCAATGATTTAAAACCCAAGAGATAAAAAACCCAAAGGTTTTTGCTCTGGATCTATTAGATGAGAAATAAAGATAAGAATGACAGTTTATGGGCTCTCCTGGTGGCACAGTGGTAGAGAATCTGCCTGCTAATGCAGGGGACACGGGTTCGAGCCCTGGTCTGGGAAGATCCCACATGCCACGGAGCAACTGGGCCCGTGAGCCACAACTACTGAGCCTGCGCGTCTGGAGCCTGTGCTCCGCAACAAGAGAGGCCGCGATAGTGAGAGGCCCGCGCACCGCGATGAAGAGTGGCCCCCGCTCGCCGCAACTAGAGAAAGCCCTCACACAGAAACGAGGACCCAACACAGCCAAAAATAAATAAACTAAAAAAAAAAAAGAATGACTGTTTACCTCTTATCAGAAATACTGAAAGTCAGAAGACAATGGAATAATCTCTTTAAAAACTAGGGAAAAAATTGTCAACCTAAAATTATATACCCAGTGAAAATACTAATCAAAATTTAAAGTAAAATAAAAACATTTATTTGCTATTTACTCCTGAAATCCTGAAATGCCAATACTGCCTGTACCTAGCACCACGAGGGCAAGCCTGACCGTCCAGTTCAATTTTAGGTAGGCCTCTAGTCTCCCAACAGTGAAAAAAGTGGATCTCGTAAGTTGGTTGTTAGCCAAGTCATTCTAATCTACCTAGACAAAAAAAATATATATATATATGTGTGTGTGTGTGTGTGTGTGTGTGTGTGTGTGTATATATATACACATATATATAATTTATGCAAGAAAATAGTTTCATCAAACCCGATCAAAGTGTTAGGTGGAGAATTTTAAACAGGCTCAAAGCTAATGACCTAATTATTCACCTTTTAGGATAAGAAACTTCATAAGGAAACAGAGGTAATGAAGAAAATTAATCGTCCTGAGGCTCCTTCTCTCCTGAATTCTGTGGCAGCTTTTCTAGGCCCCATTCTACACCCCAATTCCATACTCCTCTCCCCTTGTCCCCATAACATACTAATACCAACATAAAACTTTCTATTTTATTCAGTATTTCTCCCAATCCTTTAAAATTTGTATATTGTTGATAACTATCATTAGTACTAATCTGAATGTATATAAAACTTGATTTTTTTCACTGCACTTCTATTTTTGACATTCTTTTATTAATAGTCAAACGTACGTACAAAGCACATTCAAGTATCTCATTTGATTCTCCCAACCACCTGTGTAACAAATAAGCAGGTAGAGAAACCAGGACTCAATTTTGCCCAAGGTAGCCTGGCCAGTAGAATGTGGAGATTGGGGACTAGGTCGTAAGCCCATTTCCTGAGCTTGTGTCACCACAATACACAGTACATTGTGATCCTATAAGTCCCACTGTGGGTACTAAAGACTGCCTTTAACATAACAACTCAGGAAAGATGTACTCAGAATCCTTGTGTCTTTAAAAATGTCACTGAGCACCTAATTACTGTCGGCCCTCCATATCTATGGGTTCTGCATCTGTGGACACAGAGGGCCGATAAGGGACTTGAGCGTCCCAGAGTTTGGCATCCTGCGGGGGCTGCCGGTGGGGAGAGGCTAGAACACACCCCCCACAGATACAGAGGTGTGACTGTATAGGTAAGCTTGTGATAGCAAGAGTGAAATTTTTAGAAATAAAACAGGATGCTGGTTTTTGAGATTACATGCTAATCTGCTTGCTTTCACTAAAAAGTTCCACCAAAAAATAGGGCAAACCAATAGCAAAATAAAGAGAATTTAACATATAACACTGATGTACCAGCCCCTGAATTAAAATTGTCACCATCCACCCAAGGCTGATAATACCACCCTTCTAAGGGGAGGCTAACGGGAACCTTTATCCCATTCTGCAGTCATTGCTTCCTTATCTGTCTTGCTGACTTGAGTTTCCTGATCTCATTTCATACTCACAAAGGGGAATGAAAAACTAGGAATGACAAAGTAGAATGACCAAACAGATATTATCTCCATTTTACATATTAGGAAACTGAGGCTCAAACTCAAGAAGTTACATAGTTACATAGTTTTTTGGTGGAGCCAGGATTTAAACCAATTAATTACAAATGCTCACTTCATTATACAGCACTGTTTCCAGCCCACAATAAAGCATTGTTAGTCCCATTACATTTCAGCTCACTGTGAGCTGGGTACTGGAATTCAATTAATTTGGCTCTATGTTCCTAAGTTATAGGAACATAATTTTATACCATTATTAAATAAATGTCTCTATAATTCTTTGCAGACATAAGGCTGCCTACATGGACACCCTAGAAACATATCAAGTTCTATTTTCAGTTCATCAATGTAACTGCTTAAATATTTTTCCCAATTAATGAAAATTAAAATTTTTCCCAATGAAAAACATTTCCCAAATTTTCCCTATTAATGAAAACTTTAAATAAAGTCAAACAATCAAAATATAGAAAGATAGGATGTCTTTACACAGCATGGAATAATTTGAGTATTTTGTAGTTTTCATAGAAGAATTTACATGAATTTCTTATATTTATGAAACACTTTAACTTCATTCTTCACTGCTCCTTTGAGGTTATAACTACCTAGAGAACTAGGTTGGCCAGACTATTCCACTTTACTGTTGAAACCAATGGGCATGGAGAAGACAAGTGATGTATTTAGTTCTTTTGAGGTTTGGGCAGAACTGAAGCAGAAATCATACCCATCTGCTCATCTGCTGGCTGTCACTGGCTGCCTTTAACAAATTATTAACCTTTTATCTTGGAGAATCCCACTCCCACAGCCCCCAGCACAAGACACTTGATGATCAATTTTTGAGCCTGTTTTCTTGCTATAATTTATTTTTCTTTAACGTGTTACTTCCTGTTATATATTGGTATATATTAGCTCAGACAGTCTGAAATGCTTACTTCTGACTAACTGGGGAACTACTGGTTCATTTCATCCAGTATTATTACAGTGTGGAACTATGTTCCAGTTTTGCTTTACACACCATGAAAGTTGACTTAAAAATAAAAAATAAAAAGATTCAAGGATATCTTAGATGGTGTCCAAGATAGAACACAGAAAATCTGAAAATTTAATAAATGCAGTTGGATAATAATAATGAAACCTAAAAGTGTGAGAGAAAGTCAAGATCAGAGAGTATATTTTGGAGGATTTTTCACCATCTTAATTTTTCTTGAAAGCACAAATGAAATCCAGAGTGTCCAGATAATTTCAATACATGAAGTAGAGAACAGGGTTCACATATCTAGGGCTTCAGGAATCAAGATGGAACAAACCTACACACCTTCGACGAGTATTTCCTGTGAGGTCCTATCCTTCAATATTACAAGCCAGACATCAATCTTTCACAGTCTGTCAGTGTTCAAAAATGTACATGAAAAGGAGCTAATGTAATGGACTATTACTTGGGAGATAGTGACATCTTCTGGTGGTTTATAGACTAAATTTATTTATGCCAGACATTTTTTCCCCTAGAAGCCAGCCACTGTTTTATGTTTTTATTTTATTTTATTTTTCGGGATCTTTGTTCCCTGACCACGGATTGAACCTGAACCCTGGCAGTGAAAGCGCGGAGTCCTAAGCGCTGGACTGCCAGGGAATCCCCCAGCCACTGTTTTAAAGTAGGTTTATTAAACTCACACGTGTGGATTCTTAAATTTCTGAAATGTTCAACGAAGCGTGAATTATTACTTAAAAAATAACAATATTCCTCACTTATTTTATTCCTTGTGTTGGTGTCATCCCTGGCTTACTCAGCCAACATTAATTCCACTTTTCCTGGTCATCAAGTCATTTGACCGGACTTTCCTTAATTCAAGCAATTTTCATGTAATCTCAGAATTCAAAAGGACCTTGGGAGTTACCTACCTTAATCCTCTCCCCAGTGTGTCCAGCTTAATTTGGGAAAACGTAATTCCTAAGTAATCATTTGATAGCATCAAACACAATTTTTAAAAGGCTCCCTGCAAGGTTGAGCTCAGGGCCCATGTCCTCTAAAGAAGTCTTCCCCACTCCCCTGGCCTAGGTTGGCTGTCCCTCCTATGTTAAGATTTATCACAGCATATACCACGCTGTCCTGTAATTGTCAGCTTACTCAGCTACCTTTTATAACCACAGTGCAGATTCCTTGATGACATAGCCTACATCTCATTACTATTTGTGTCCCAAGAATCTCATAGCCAATAACCTATTTTTGGCTTGTTTTTTGAAGAATAAACGTATTCAAATAATGCTAGGTGAGGTATCTGCTCTTGATTCAAGTGGATATTATTTTAGAGGCTTATGTCCAGCATAAGCAAGGTGAGGATATCTATTGAGTACTTACAGTATGTCAGGAGCCTTGTCAGGTGCTTCACACACGTTTACTTCATTTAATCCTAATGAGTCTGTGAGACGTGATCCTCATTTTATAGCTGAGAAAACTTATTCTGGTCAGTTGGTCAAAGAGACAAGATTTAAACTCATTCATTCCATATACTTATTTACACTTTACCTTGTTCCAAAATAAGAATTTCTAAGAACATAATACAAAACTTGTTTTTTAAAATGGAAATCAGAGCAAAGGAGAAATAAGAATTTTAAAAATCAGATAAAGCCAGAAGTACTGAACAATGCATACTATTAACGTCCTATATATTTGTTACAGGTGGACTGCAAATTTGCCTGAACCTCCAAGCTGTTAATATGTGATTTGCTCCATTATTCAGACTTTAAAAGATAAGGGCAAACTAGTTGCTTAGAAGCACATTTACTCCTGATCTGAAACCTGAAGTTTCTCTTGTGGGTCCTCAAAGAAACTATTTTATGTTAGAGTGAACCAGCGTCATCCTTGGCATGAATATGTTTCATAATACAGTCCAAAGCTAAGTGCAGTAACAGAAATTGATGTGTGGCCAAAACAACGCAACCCAGGCACAAAGGTCTCCACAGTGGGTTTAATTTCATTCAGAATTTCTAAAGAAATGGATGGATTACTCAATTTTTGGCCTCCTCCATAAAACTTTCTCAAAAATGAGATTTTGAACGTTGGGCAATAGAGAGTTAAATGTTGTTCTTTGACAAGTATCTGGGTACAGATATCATTGCTGATTAGGGGCAGGTCTGTATGATCACTGGAGCTGGGGATAAAGAGGCCATCCCCTTCTGACACTGGAGCAGTCTAAGGAGGATACCACCTCAGTGAGAGGTCTTTCCATCTCTCCACAAAAGTGATTTTAAGAGCACCCACTGTTAGAGACAAGATTTTCCTAAAAACTACTTTGGATCTGTTCCAACTGAACAAATGTGTAAAGCAACCCATCCCACGTCCATAGAGCATAAATGCTATAATTTTAGCCTGAAATTTCAAAAAAAATATGCCCCCCTCCCAAACCCCAACTTTATCTGGCTCCAAAGTCCATGCACTCTATGCTCCTAATGCGCCCGTGGACAAGCCCCATATTTGACTTTTGTTTGATCATTGCATTTAGAAAGACTGGCAGGGACTCGGAAGGGACCTACATGAATGCTGATCCCTACATGCAAACTCTGGACATTACAGTCTCATTCTCATATGAAAGCCAAACACTGGGTTTCCTAGCAACCTAGGCCACCACAAAAAGAACATATATCCAAAATACAGGAAAAAAAAAAAAAAGATGAAAATTGGAACTGCTCAAATAGGTACAGAGTAGCTAAATCATATTTCCACTCAAGGCACATTTCAAAAGAACTTTTAGAAAGGACAGTTTTAATACAGGCTACATATATACAATTCCCTATAGCTTTTGTTAGCAGCACATATATCCATCCTATGGCCCCATTATTTTTTTTTTGGACAACTTTTTATTTTTTACTGAAGTAAAATTTGTTTATAACATATCAGTTTCAGGTGTTAAACTTAATAATTCGATTACTGTATGTATGCACTAAAAAATAATTACAATAATAAGCCTAGTTAATATGGGTCACATTACAATTGACCACCTTCACCCATTTTGCCCAACTACCCCAATCCACTTCCCCTCTGATAACCACCAATCTGTTCTCTGTGAGTTTTGTTTTCTTTTTTCCTTTGTTTTTTAGGTTCCACATAAAAGTGAAATCATACTTGCATTTGTCTTTCTTTGTCTGACTTATTTCATATTGGCCCCATTTTTAAATGGCTTAATAGACTGAGGAGTCTTACCAGTGAAGGTAGGGTTAGGAGACACAACCAGACATTTGAACAGGGAAATTTTAATGAAGTAATTGTCAACTAGTAGAAGTTACTTGTCCTTTTATGCCTTTAAAAGGCATAAAAAAGGACTCTAAGGAGTTCAGAAGTAGCCGTTGCAAAAAAAGAAAAGAAAAAAAGGCAGCTACTACCTCTAGGCTAGGAGAAAGTAAAAAGAAAATTAAGGAACTAAAGACTAGGAGAGGCTCTCTTCCCCACTCCAACCCCTCAAGCTGAGCGCCTTCTTCGGCGAAGGCGTGGTTTCCACAGGTACATTCAGCCACCAGTGGTGAAGACATTTGTCAGAGGGCCAGAGTGGGAGACAGCTGCTTGAGGGAGTGGCCGAAAGCAGCCCACCAGAGCTGCTCCCAAGTGGGAGAGTGTGACTGAGGCACAGCTGGGGTCCTCTGCTGGGGCTGCCGGGCTCCTGCAGTGAATAAAAATGGAGAACCAGAATCCAGAAGTGACTTCTTGCTGCTATTGCTTTGCAGTGCCACTTCAGGACCCTCTACCGACGAAGCCTAACGTTCTGCCAAGCTGGCAAGGGAGACGTGTTTACAGGGTCCAGCTCGAGTATCACAAAGCAGGGCAGAGAAGGATGGATTTGGAGCTGGGAGACAGTAAACTGATAACTGCCAGAGTTCACTCTTTTGGCTTCTTACCTTCCATATATACCTACATATCTAACACAGGAGCTACTGGCCACACGTGGCTATCAAGTACTCAAAATGTGACTAGCCTGAATTGATATGTCCTAAGTGTAAAATATACACTGGATCTCAAGACTAAGCACAAAAAAGAACGTAAAATATATCATTAAATTTTGTTATCAGTTCATGTTGAAAAGATACTTTGGCTCTATTAAGTTAAACAAAATATATTATTACAATTAATTTCATCCATTTTTACTTTTTAATGTGGTTACTAGGAAATTTTAAATTACGTATGTGTTCTGCACTCCAGGTAGTTAAATCCTCTCTGAGTGGCTAGAGCAACTTGGCTGCTTTGGATAGAAGTTTCTAATATCTAACAAGCTCCATTTTGGTGAAATGGCTTTTTCCACTATGCCACCCTCTCCTCAAGGTTATATGCTTTAATTCTACTACATGTCTGGGTCCTGCAAGCACTGCTAACCTGGCTCCCCCAACCATCTCATCCACAATTCAGAGAAGCAGCCCAGAGGCTGATTTTGACCATGAACATTTCCGTTCTATCATCTCCCTCTTCCTCTTCAATGCCATTTTTTCCAATGTAAATATATTTATGGTACCAAATAAGTACTGAACACATAATACTTACTATATTAAACCATTTTGACAAACGCAACTCCAGAATTCATACAATAAAGGATATAATGGTAGAAAGCATGGGATTGCAGATCAGAAAAAAAAAAAAAAAAAAAATCTAGCTTCTATTCCTGGCTCTAACTTTCTTGGGTTAGGGCATGTGAATCTCTGACCCTCTGTTTCTACATCTGCGTGGTGCTGAATTATTTCAGTTTTACTCAAACTATATCATGAAATCTCTTTAGGGATTGTAACCATTTTTTTTTTTTAATTAATAGGATATAATGAAAAAAGAAGTATACTATATGTATCAAAGATTTTCTGAAACTTTTGTTTCAGGTATAAATTTCATATACTGGGTTTGTAATGTAAGATATATTTCTTACTGAGTGTCACAGTTATAGTTTGAAAGCCAGCAACATAAATAATCTCTGAAAATCCTATACAGTTTAAATTCTTACAGATTTGTTTTGTTCTAAAATTATTTCAAGACCAGTAAATAACAAAGCATGAAATCACAACTTAATATGGAAAGTTTCATCAAAGCCGAAATTTATTTGGTGCATACTCTGTGCTTGCTATCAGGTACTTTCACATATACCTTTTCCTTTAATATGTAAAAGCAACCATGTGAGGTATTTTACAGGTTAAAAAACAATAACAAAAACCTATTTCCTTAACTTATTCAGGTGAAAAGAGGGTTATAAGCGTTCCAAAATAAAAACAAAACAAAACAAACAAAACCCAGCCAAGTACATAGTCTATTTCCATTTCTTTTTATGAATCCTCTAAATATATCACACACTTTAGCATTAGGAGAATAAAGAACCAATTCAAATAAAAGGGAATCTTTCTTGTAATTTTTGTCTACAGGTGCTTTTTAACCTACCAACTTTCTACTCTAAGCACAAGGGACTTAAAATGCCATCAATATCTACAATAATTTTAAGGTGATCTATCTAGTACTTTGAAAATTTTGTTCACATAGAAATACAAGCCTAAAAACAGAACTATTTTTTAGAGGCAGTTTCACAACAGAGAAAGGCAGTGGTAACAGTTCGAGTGATAGAAATGATTTAAACAAAATACCTTCAAGAAAGTAAGAAAAAAGTGTAGAAAATCTTCTAAAAATGTAGCATCGTTACCTCAGTGAATGAACAGATTTCAAGATGTGAAAATTACCTAAGAATCACATATATTTTTTCAAACAATCTATTTTTATATTTAGAAGTTCAAATTATATAAATTGTTCTATTAAGTTTTCCTTCTAATTAGGAGTTCAACACTGACAAAGTTATTTTACAAAACAAAAAGTAATTTCCTAATGAACAGTGACTACTGAATTGTTACGAAGAAAAATTCTTCAACATTAAGCAGTTTTATTCCTTATGTAAACTTTTCTCAAGATAGATATTGTGTTACGAACAAGACAAATAATCAGGTCGAGGTATGAATGTACCTGCCAAAAGCATCTGCTCTTCCTAGTGCTTTTCATTTCTTGGAAAAGCTTCTTTAGCATTCCTATCAGTCCTTTTCCTAAAACCATGTAACAAAATACAGCTCATACAGAAACCGGATGTTAAGCTGACTTTTTATTTTTTAACATACCCTCTTACTGAATGCTGCCAGCGATATTATCAAATTACATTTTATAATCAAGTACTGTATGTTCAGTGTGTGTATACATATTTTTTCAATGAATAAATGTAGTGTCAGCACACTAAACTTCATATGATTTATTTTAAATGATTGCTGGTTTCAGATAATTAAAAACCACAAACTCTATGGCTGCAATTATAATACATTTATAGTTCTCTGAAAGATCAGTTTAAAGTTATCACATAATGATGGAATATAATTTAACGAAATACAAATGACATCTATAGCATGATTCCATGGTTGACTAATCAGCAAATCAAAGAAAAATATCAGAGAAAGGCCTTGAAAAAGAAAGCATGTTTCCCGTTAGAATTTATTCTTTCTTTCCTAAAAATGGCTAATTATGGACATAAAAATGTTCGAACAAAGGGTCCTGAAATTCCTAGAGAAGATTTAAAGTTCAGATGCAGTAACTGACAAAGTCAGACGTTATCATAACGTATCAAGCTGAAAATTAATCTGTTAGTAGCCAGAAGATACAACTGCTCATTTTTAGAGAAGTAAAGTTTATTACATTTGAAACAATACAGCAGAAATCTCAAAAGTATACTCATTAAATATAGTTTAATTCTTACAAATCTCCTTTTGAAAATGCAATTCATATGTGCTGCAACCTCAGAAGTTTGAATTCAAAATGAAATATGAAGGCAGTAGTCAGGGAAAGCACATCAGAGGGCTTTGTCAAATACCTGTACAAATCAGTACATACCTCTTCTGTCTGTGATACAGTAGGAAAAAAAGTGATTCTAAACATATCCAAGTAAATGCAGAAAAATACATTACTATCTGAGGCAGACCATGCTAAAATATAATTTACAACGATTAGTTTGCATTTATGATAGTTAATAATGCCTTTAGTTTGAACCAATGAAATCAAGGTTAAGTTAAATTCTGCAGTGTTTGCTCAGTCTTTTGCACTAAACATTAGTTCATCTGAGAAGTAATAAGATTAGAAAAGCAAATGACCCGACCCTTTTCGTTAGGCTTATCATTTTCTCACTCAGTCACCCTAAATGCAAACAAATCAATACAGTATCAAGATTTTTCACATAGTAAAAATGAAGACTAATGACTTGTGAAGGCAGACTGTGTACCATGTAGTATTTAACAGATGAAACTTGCAATTACCATCAACTCAATTTTTTAAATAACACCAAGATTTACAAGCCAAAATAAACATTTGATTTAAAAATTCTGCTATTCAAGATACTCAGGTGTCTTTTTTTCTCGTTGAGATTGATATGGGTTGGGTCTTTTAAAAACCTGAAGAGGAGTTGGTAAGAGGAAAAAAATCCTCAAGGCTTTAAAAACCTCAACTGTTAAAGAGTCCATACAACTACTATGCTGGCATGACAACAGGTTTTTTTCTGTCACAGGACCATTCACTTTCCCACAGAAGTACTTCCTCCAAGCCAACTATATAGATGTAAATCAGCTTACCCATGATTAAAACTGAAGCAATCCTTCAAAAACAGGAGCATGACACCTCACCCAAAAAGATCTTTTAAGTCACTGCTAGCTGAACTGCTACTGGTCATAGTAGGTGGCGGCTGTGCAAAGTTCTGCGGGTTAAAGAAAGGATTAGTCTGCACACCGAAGGCAGACTGTCCTATCATGCGCATCTGTGCTCCCATTACCGAACTGCCCACACCTGGAGACCCTTGAGCAGGCACAAACTGATTAAGCCACTGATTCGGTTTCTGTTGTGATAACTGGTTCATGCTAACTTTGGGTTTCTGAGGGCCAAAGAGATTATTAAGAGCAGACATGTCTGTGGGTCTTTGCTGAGTCGGCTTCGCACCAGCAGGAGGAACACTCACAGCACTGAAGTTTGGCAAAGTGGAAGGTGTTCCCAGTGTCATCTTGGCCACTGCAGGTGCGCTTGGACTGCTGAAGAAGTTCTGGTTTGTATTAACTGGCATGTTGAATCCTGAAGTCTGAAAGCCCATGTTGGCATTCAGGCCGTTTGTTAAATTTCTCTTTGTATTATCAATTGGTGTAGAAAACATCATACCAAGGCCCGTGGAAGGAACAGAAGTGAAGGTACTTGAAGCAGAAATTTTAGGGGTACTAACAGAAAGACTGGTCAAAGATGACATATTATCCATCAATGTGTCTGTCAGGTCCTTAGTCTGAAAAATATGAGGAAATTACTTTATCTCCAAGAATTCCAAATTACTTTAAAATTAGTAAACATTTGATAAATTTTATCATAAAGTACAAGTTAAAATTAAGCTCAATAGTCTACACCAAGACAGCAAACCACAGCTCACAGGCCAAATCCAGCCTGCCACATATTTTTGTAAGGCTTTTTAAGGATGAACATTTGCAATCAATCTGATGACAGGGAACACAACTCTGAACTCCAATTAAATGAAATGTTGTCTCCCCCGCTGCACCTCCACCAAAAAACAGAATTGCATTTTTCTCATTAGATCTGTATTACAGACAAGGATACTCTATTATTTTTGTATTTTGAATTTCATCAAAATTTTGTGGAAATTTATTTTCTCTATTCTTTTATAAGTACCTACAAAATACTTTATTTTTACCTCTTGGCCCACAAAGATTTTTCCCAGAGGAAGAAATTTAATGATTAAGAGGCAACAACAACAACAAAAAATAATCTAAAGAAAGCTTGTAAGATAAAGTAATTTCTGAAATCAGTAATAGTGTAAACTTTCTATCAGCAGAGACCTTAATCACTGCTCTAACACCAGCACCTAGAACACTGCCTGACCATAGCAGGAAATAAGTACTGGTCAGGACATATAGGTAAGTATTCCTAAATCAATTCACAAACATAACTATAACAAAAAAGCTAAAAATTGAAAATTGCTTTTTGCTCAAAAATACATAAATGCATGAATATAATATTCCTGGTCATTTCAAAGTGAACAGCGTTGAATTAGTATCATAGACCTAATATTTTTTAAGAACCCTCCCATTAATCTAGCTTCCTCTTTGTTGGTAACAAGCACTATTACAAAACATTATATATTAGGCAGGCTATTGAGGAGTTGTTGGAAAATTCTTGATGCCCATACTTCTTAGAAATTACACATTAAAGTATTTTCTGAAATACATTTTTATAAAACACTAGTAGGTAGACTAAGTTCTACACTACCTTACTCCTTAAGAGTAGTATGCCTTATATATGGAATTTTAAAAAGTGGTACTGATGAACCTAGTGGCAGGGCAGAAATAAAGACGCAGATGTAGAGAACAGACTTGCGGTGGGGGGAAGCTGGGATGAAGTGAGAGAGTAGCACTGATGTATACACACTACCAAATGTAAAATGGATGGCTACTGGGAAGCAGCTGCATAGCACAGGGAAATCAGCTCGGTGCTTTGTGACCACCTAGAGGGATGGGATAGGCAGGGTGGGAGGGAGGCTCAAGAGGGAGGGGATATGGGTATATGTGTATACATATAGCTGATTCACTTTGTTGTACAGCAGAAACTAACACAACATTGTAAAGCACTTATACTCCAATAAAGATATAAAAAAAAAAAGTGTAGTATGCTTGAATTATGCAAAAGAAATGAACTCTGACCTGCTTGACTGGAGCAACAGGTGTGTGCACCTGGGGTTTAAGAGGTTGCTGGCTTTTCAACTTCTGTGCCTGCTCCTGTTCTTTTGCCAATTTTTGTTTTTCTTCAAGTGTAAGTGATGCCTTAAAACAAAACAAAACCAAAAACATCAACTGACAACTTTCATAATTCCATTTATAAAACAGAAGATTTCTTTTTGGTATGTCTGACAATACCAAGTAGATTACAAACTACTCCTGTACTGGTGATTGCCACAGCGTAAGTTATACTTTGAATTACGATAAGATTTAACTTTAGGCAGAAACTCACAGGATCCATGCTAAACTATTTCCAGTATGAAAATAATAATAAAATTATTATTTTAAAACCATTCATTAGAATCATCTTTTTCCAGACAATGAGAATATGATTAGGTGATATCATTTTATAAAATTGGGAGATTCTAGCTCACTCCAAAAATATTTCAGAAACTCATCAAAAAGCTAAGTAAAAAGGAAACAACTTGTTTTTTTTAACGTGAACAATTTCTTTCACTGCTAATGTCTGCATCAAATTCAACATCTGTCTTTTTCTCATATCAACTTTGCCAACCTATAAGCTCGCAGTATGTCCTCTTACAATTTTGTAAACCACAATGTCTAGTAGTTCCTTGGCTCTACACATACAGGTACTCATAACTGTTGAATGAACAGAAGAAAACTGCCCTCAGCAGAAATTCAAAACTGACATATTTTTTATATTGGATGCTAACTAACATTTCAATTGGAAAGTATCATTTTAAAGTTTGTTATTCAAAATCAGAATCAGAGAAGAGACACTGTAGAATTTATCAAGGGATGTGACTGGCAAAGTACAGTAGAAAGGACAAAGAAGTCAGGCAACCTAGAAATGTTACCAACATGGGAGACTGAATAATAAAGGAAGTTAAAAATCTTAAGCATGTTTATTCTCAACATGCGTCAGGTCATGCATGACCCACTGATAACTTTTAAATTTCATAAAGATAATTAAAGAATGTTTCTTATTAAGCTAAATAGTATTTCCCAACAAAAATCTGTGGTTTTAGAAGTTATATAATATAAATACGAGTACTGAAAGAACAGTAAAGACACTTACTCTTTTATGTTTATTCTGTAACCCATCCTCTTTATTTTCTGATTCACCACCAGTCAGAAGGTCTGCTCCAATGTTGTTAAAGACTTTGTCAATATGCTGAAATACAAAAGGTCAACCAGCTGAATAACGTGCAAGATTGTGATTTTACTGCTTAAAGATCAGAGGTCCCCGAAATGGAGCACACTATCAAGCACTTTTTTTCAAAAATTAGAATAATCTAAATATCTTCTTACCTGAGACCCAACATTTGTAACTTTTGTCTCCTCAGAAGCATTCATTTGATTTCCTATATCCAAAGATCTGTAAGAGAGAGTTGAGTTATGACAAAGCAATAAAAGGAAATGTATGTTTTAAAAATAAAACTTGTACTAAAAATAGTTCATCCACATGGAATTTACTACAATCTAAACAAACTGCAACTTCATTCTTTAAGGATAGTCATAATCTTTTTCATTATTTACTACTATTAATGTCTGCTTGCCCCAAAAACCAACATTTGTACACACGTCTTTTTTTTAAAGCTCAGCATTTGAGATTTACTGGAGAACTTAGTGTCATAAAACCAGGCAAGCATGGTTCTTACCATAGAAGAGTTTACAGCTCACTGAGAGACAAGATATGATATGGGAACTTAATGTGATTAAGTTCAGAATCTGTGATTCTAACAATAAATGCTATAATCACTGAATAAGTGATGTGGGCAAGATCTATGCTTTGAAAAACAGGTAAGATTTAGATAGGAAGGAGAAAAAGAGAAGGTTCATTTACACCTCAAGTATAAATAATAGATAGAAAATTTCTCTCTGTTGTAATTTTTAAAGACTATTTTTCAGGGTTCCTAAGTTAATACAGTCAATCCATTAAACATGATAAATATATACATCACAGAATACTTAGTGCATACAAAGGGCTATTTCACATCATTCTACACCTTGTGTATTTATTTCCATAAAGCCTTCATCTTACACTGGAGCAGAACCTAAAAAGTTTCTTTTGGGGGACTTGGCTCATGATTGATATCAATTTTACTGATTTTCAGATGTCTTTGACTCAGGATTAAACTTTAACAGGCATCCTAAAATCATGTTTTGCCTCTGGAGCAAAGAATATAGTGGAGATTTGATCATAAAAACTGGCATTTTCCACTGAATAATTTTTACCCTTCTCCTCTTCCTTTGAATACTAGTATTTTGCAAATAATTTAGAAAATCCTCCCTAAAAACAAACAAACACAAAAAGAGGTACACGCTGTGGTACTACATATGGAATGAATTCTCTATAAATGTTTCTGGGGTTAGAGAAAAAAGAAGGAGATATCAAAACACCAGGATTTCACAGATTTGAAAAGTATTTTTCAGTGGTGCTCTTGGCAATCAGCACCCTGAGTTTACAATGCCAGTAGCTAATGTGACAAGAGATTTTCTTAGAAACAGAATTTTCTTTATGTAGAGAAAACGCTAAGGTTACATCCTATTATGCTTCTGTATTCAGAAATGACATCAGATTTTCAACAACATTCTATTTAAACTCAGTTCAACTTAATATGCTGGAAAATTTTTATATGCTTTACATATAGTCAAATTGAAATCCTTCAATTTTTCTAGTCCATATTCTAGAAAATCAACCATGACATAACTTTAATGTCACTCCTGGACCATGTGCAATTCATATGCAACCTACTTACTTCTGCTGTTCTTGCATTATATGAAGTTGCTCCAGTTTAGTCTTATGTTCAGACTCCAATCTATTAAGCATCTCTTTTATGACGGAAATGAAGGAATTGAACTGGTGTAATAAGAAACTGATATGGTTATAATGTTTCAAGTTAGCCACAAAGGTAATCTAATAAAATAATTCAACAAGTTATTCATAATATGCTCTATTTTTATCAGAATAGACCCACTCATAGCACTGATGACATAAGAATAGTATATTTTAGCTCAATGTATCAGAGCAAGCTTTTACAGTATCTCTGTATGGTGGTGATATAGTTGATGAGACTTCTAAGTTCCAGAAAACATGTTCTCAATAAGTTTTATATCCTGAGTTGCCTAACAGCTATTATTCAGCAGTCTTATATAAATTCAACTCCAGCAGTTATTACATATTGATTTTTCTAGACTAATCCAAAAATGACCATCTAAATTTGTGCATATCTGAAAACAATCTGCTTAATAATGCATAAAAAATTACTCTTTATTCAGATCATTATAAAAATGACATGTTTGGCTAAAATAAGCCCTGTTTTCTAAAAAGTCAGTAGAAATATTAAATATACATAATCTAACTTCCAAATAATTAAAATTCATAAAGTATATCTAATTCAAAGTTAAACATAGTTTAAGCTTTTGTTAAACTTTAAATAATTATTTATTTATTTATTTATTTATTTATTTATTTATTTATTTATTTATTTATGGCTGCATTGGGTCTTCGTTGCTGCACGCGGGCTTTCTCTAGTTGCGGTGAGCAGGGGCTACTCTTCATTGCGGTGCGCAGTCTTCTCATTGTGGTGGCTTCTCTTGTTGTGGAGCACGGGCTCTAGAGCGCAGGCTCAGTAGTTGTGGCTCACGGGCTTAGGTGCTCCCCGGCATGTGGGATCTTCCCGGGTCAGGGCTCAAACCCGTGTCCCCTGCATTGGCAGGTGGATTCTTATCCACTGCACCACCAGGGAAGCCCCTAGTTAAATAATTCTTATGGTACTTCAGGATCATCATAAACAATTTACTTTAATAATACCACATATTACAGGAAGACTCTAGAAACTGCTTTCTTCCCCTCCCCAAATCTTACAACTACGTCTTTGGGCTGGGTGCTTATAAATACACTATTTTATTAATCCTCACAACTCTTCAAAGTAAATTTATTAATATTTCTATTTTATAAATGAGGGAACTCAGGCTCAGCAAGAGAGAAAGCAACTTACTCAGAAATACTAAATAACTTGTATGGCAGAATTAGAATTCATACTAAGTCTGTCTCCAGAGCTTGTACTGTTTTCTACTACGTTATGCTGCCTCTCAACTATGCTCTATCATCCATTTATCCTCTGTCTGACCATAAGAGTAACAAAAGGCATATTTCCTTAGCTGTTTACCATGACTGACTCTTTGCTGATTAGTTTTTTTAACTTTTTAACAAAATATAACATACACAGAAAAGTATACATGTAAGTGCACATCTCAAAAAATTCACAAACTGAATTTAACCAGTAGCCAGAAAAAGAACAGAACATTGGCAGCACCCCAGAAGCTTCCTCGTGCCCCCTTCTAGTCATTTCCTACCCTCCCTCGCCATATGAGAAAACACTATTCTGACTTCTAGCAGTGTAGTTTTAACCGTCTTTGTGTTTCATATAAATGGAATCATTCAGTAGATGCTCCTCTGTGTCTGGCTTCATTTGCTCAACATAATGTTTGTGAGATTCATCTACATTGTTGAAGCATTAACATAGTAGGCCTGCACTGCTATCCTTGGAAAAGTCTGCTTGCAAGGTTGGCCCTTGGCTGGTGTCCAGGAACTCAGATTTTGGGAGGTTCCCACCATTAACTGATAATAGTGGCTCACTGTGCCTAACTGGAATTTGAGTACCAGGCAGGGGGTGCTACTTGATCAGCCCCCAGTAAAAATTCCAGGCACCGAGTCTCCAATGAGCTTCTCTGGCTGGCAATATTTCAGACACACTGTCACAACTCATTACCCAGGAAATTAAGCACATTCTGTGTGACTCCACCAAAAGATGACTCTCGAAGCTTGAGCCTGGTTTCCCCCAGACTTTGCCCCATGAACCTTCCCCCTTCACTGATTTTGCTTTATATTCTTCCACCATAATAAATCATAGCTGTGAGTACAACCATTGGCTGAGGCCTGAGTCCTCCTGGTGAATCACTGAATCTGGGGGTGGTCATAGGAACCATCCCCCAACACAAGTTGTGACTGTGTTTGGATTGCTGCATGGTATTTGCTCTTTTTTAATCAAATGCTAAAAATGTATTTTCCTAAGTTACTTTATCTTTTTCACATAATGTGTAATATACTTACATTATTTTAAATCAGAACTGACAGAAGAGGGCAGTCTTGAATTAGGAACCCTGTCCATGAAATGAATAGGAAAGCAGACCACATCCATGCTAACCATTGTAAAATACCAGATGATATGAATCTAAATATTTCTGCTGATGAAAATAGGCCCCTCAAAAAAATCAACCATAAAGCTGAAGAAAACTAACACACTTCAAATGTAATTATGTATTCTAAAATAAGCATTTGAGAATATTTTAAAATACCCTAAATCATAAATATGAGAACTAAGAACAGAAATGACCAAAAGTTGAAGACTATCTTAGGCATGTTATCATTCTATTTTTCCCCAATATTCATCCTCCCTTTTTGCCAATCCTAATTTCAACCCTGCCATCCAAGATATGAAGAAATTATCAAGACAAAAACTGAAATCTAAGGACACAAACCTTCAGGGGCTTACCCTACCACTTCAAATGAAATTTTCGATCTGATTAATTTTACAAATTTCTCTAATTTGAAAACTCCATTCACTCAGCACTCTCCCCTATGCCAAAAGCTCTCTTGCTTAACTCTCAGCTTTCTGCTTCCTTCATTGCTCTAATTCACTTTTAGTCTTTAATTCTAAACCTTGCCAGCCTATCCATTTCTGACACTCTCAGTTAGACAGTAACCCTTCCCCATCTTTTCCATTATACATCATTAAACATTAGTTTTATGGTGAACAAAATGCCTTGTCATTACTCTGTACCTCAAATTTTCTCTCAATTCAATAAAAATTTTTGTTTCTGGCACTGTACTAAGTACTGGGGATATAATGAAGAATAAGCTATAACAACCAGCCTTCTGGGAAAGTCAGACACACAAGTATATAGCTGTGACAACTACAGTGATAGAGGTATGCAGAGGTAATTCTATAACAACCTTTGAGTACATAGTTCCTTTGCTCAAACATTTACCACATCTTGAAAGTTCAAATACCTAAACCAGATGAGCATTTAAAGTCTGCCTATTCTAGGGCTTTCACTGTCGTGGCCCAGGTTCAGTCTCTGGTGGGGGAACTGAGATCCTGCAAGCTGCATGGCGTGGCCAAAATAAAATAAAATAAAATAAAACGAAAGTCTACCTATTCTAGTCTCAATTTATCTTAATATCATCACTCCCTGATTATATTATAGGTATCTCTCAAACTGTATTATTCATTCCCTGTGGCAGATAGACTCTAAAATGGTCCCAATTATCTCCTCATTCTGCTACTCTGTCTTTGTGTAATCCCCTACCTTCAAACATGGGCAGGACCTGTGACTTGCTTGTAACCAACAGAATATGGCAAAGGTAATGGGATGGCATTTCCTTGATTACATTATAAGAGACTATAACTTCCATCTTTCTAGCAGACTCTTTCTGGCTTTGATGAAACCAGATGATGCCGTGTTGGAGGCCCATGAAACAAGGAATTCACCGTGGCAACCAGCTAACAGACAGCAACAAACTGAGGCCTTCGGTTCAACAGTCTGAAAGGAATTTAATCCTGCCAACGACCATTGAGTGAGCTTAGAAACAGATCCTCCCCCAGGTGAGCATTCAGATGAGACCTCAGTCTTTGACTGCGGCACTGTGAGAAACTCTGAGCAGAGCATACATGCCCTGGCTTGACTGACCCACAGAAACTGTGAGATAATAAATCTATGTTGTTTTAAACCTGCAAGTTGTGGTGATTTGTGAGGTAGCAATAAATAATGAATACACAGCCCAGACATATTTTTTTTCCCTTTGTTCATGTCAATTTCACAGTCCCAAATTTGAAGTAGTCCCCAATCCTACACATCTTTCAAAATTCTGCTCATTTACTATCTCCCAATTAGGCCTCCAATAATCCATCCTTCCAACTCACATACTGCTTACTTTGAACCCACAAACTTTCTTCATTTATCTCTTTGGCATATTTTTCCTCGTTTTACCTATTTATATGTAATATATTTATATATTCAATGCCAAGAAAACAGTAAGCTGAATAAATTGAATAAAGCACAAAACTACTCCTACCTGATTGAGATTAAGATTGTTTTCAATACTCAGGGGAATCAGATGAGGCAATACTTTTCCAGCCAACTGCTCTTTGGTGATTCCCAACTTCTTATGAGCAAAAGTACATTTGTAAATACCTGACAGAAAAGAGTAAGACAAATGTTATAATTCAGTACCACAAATCAATAGAAATCAGAAAAACAGTGTATCTATATGAAATCTCTTGATAATCAGTGTAGTTACAAATTTTTCCTTATCAGTGCTTAGAAGAAGGATGCTCATATATGGATCAGAATGATTTCAGCTTTCCTGTCAGTTTAGATTTAACATACCATGACACATTTATCCTGTATTCTTTTGGTTTTAAGAACACATTTAATGATAGTATAAAATTAAAAGTCTATCAGAACGAGACACAGTTCTTACAGTGCAGCAGAAAGGCTACAGAATGTCTCTCTATTCTGAACACATCTAAACATATATTTCAGACATCTCATTCAAACTTGAGACATCTATTTAAAGTGTCTAAGTATAGGTCCTATAACTTTATTCACTTCTTTAACCAAACAGACTCAACATCTCTGAACTTTAATAATTTAAGTCAACTCCACACAGTCCTTCCCTGTTGTCTTACCTATTTACTCAACTTTCAGGACCCTGCTTGATACACCTATTGCACAAAGCCTTCATTTGGTAAACTGAGCACGTTTGCTCCTCATTCTCTGAATGCTTTTGTGTTATAAGTGTTTTGTATAGATAGAATCCAGAGCTTTAGAACACACCATCTGCTGTTATTCTGCTGTTAATGCACACTTCACTTACATACTCAAAGAATAACTCTGAGTGCCCATTAAATGCTTATTTGCAGGGCACTATGCTCATTACTTTCCCTTCAGTTGGTCTCACTGATTCTCACAAAACTCCTATAATGATATTATTTTTATCCTCATTTGATAGATGAAGAAACTTTTCAAAGTCACTCGAGGAACTGGCATAGCCAGGACTGGGGTTAGGGCTCTTTCCACTACGTCAAACTCCTTCTCAAGAAGACTAACTTCTTTGAGCTCAAAAGTTTCATACCATATCCCAAAAGTTCTATTTCTACAGAGGTCCACAACAGATTACTTACTGACCATTCCTACAAATATTTACTGAGGGCTTTCTATAAATCAGGCACTAGAGTAGGTATTAAAGATACATGGCTGAATAACATAGTTTTTCTTCAAAACTAACAAAGAACTTCAAGTTTAGTAACTTGTTAATGTTTCTGTGATTCCACAGCTAGGTCTATCTCTATTAGTACAGCAGACCCTGAACATTTCCACATTGGGCTTTAACTATTTATAGGCAATTTCAGTTTTTTTTACAGAGTGATTTGTAATTATGCTGATAGAATAGAATGTGCTGTAAGGCCAATAATGCTTCATCGGCACATCACTTAGCAGTGAAAAATATTTGTTCAGACTTAAACATATCTAAATTAAAAACCAGCTCTACCAGTTATCAGCTGTATAACCTTGAATAACTTACTTCACTCCTCTGAGCCTCAGTTTCCTTACCGTAAAACAGAAATAACAGTATCTATCTCATTGGATTTTGGAGAGGACAAAATAAGGTAATGCAGAGAAAAGACTCAGCACAGTGCCTGTTACAAATCAGGTACCAAATAAACATCAGGTATTACTATTAAGACTGGTATCAGCATTTCAAGTAGTTTTGCTTGCCTCTCTTATTTAGTACCATTTTATAGAGAAAACTACATGCTATCATGATATCTGTGAAGCCAGGATTCCCAAATATCTTATTCCTTTATAAATGTCAAGTACTACCGCTTTTGCTAAAATTAACACAAAGAAAAGTTATATCATGGCATTTACCCCATCATTCTTCAGTTACTGAATGCTATATACATGAAAAGAGTACAAAATGGTTTTATAGATTGAAAAGTTTACTTGCATAATTGTAAAACAAAGTAGCATCAAATGACATTAAGTTTTCAGCTACCTAAAATTCCCATGAGGACCGCAGGTTCCTTGGATGGAATTTGTTGTAAGAACGGCAGAATATCATCAAGTACAAACCACTTATCCAAGTATTCCAAAATCTTTCCTAAGCACACTAATGAATTTACACGTACCTATTAAAAGAGGTAAACTGAATTAGTCATTTAAAGTCTTTGCAATCTAGACCAAAATATTTTAAATATGAGTATAATCTTCATATAGGTATATGTTAAAACCTCAAGAATAAAAGTAGGTTTAAAAGCTCTCGTCCTTTATTAATATAGAAAATTCACATATTTATAAATTCACCTGACTTGTTTCAGAAAGAATCTTTGATTGCTTTGCCAGGATACTAGGTAGCTAAAGGTAAGGAATGATTTTAATTTTATATCTTTTCAAATAAAGTAATTAGGATTTGAAAAGCTTTATTACACATTTGTTTGCTAAGAATATTTCCTTGGGGTCATTTGAATTACAAAAAAGGACTAAATTTTCCCACCAAGTGATTAATTTTACTGGGCTTCCAGTATTTTTCTCTAATTCAGGTTCAAGTCATTCTTAAACTAAATATTTAACAACATGTGAAAAGTATATTTGTCCTACGTAAAGTTTTGTATTTCTAAATATATCTTTAATACAGTTACTAAAACCTGATATTTAGGAGCTCTGTTATCACAATTCTATCAATTGTGATATCTATATTATCTTGACTATTTTGATAAATATTTCACATCCTACTTTTTTAGCTAGAATTTGTTAAGATAGAATACTTCTAGTCAGGATCATAATATCAATAAAACTATTTTTTAAAAAGAAAAAAAGTAAACTAAGAAAAGCAGAAAACAATTAGTTGGTAAAAAAAACAAAAAGCACCACATTTCTGCAGGAAAGATGGAAAAAAAATAAACTGTGGCTTAAAGCAGAAAAGGATTAAGAAAAAAATTACTCAAATTTTCTACTGACGCACTCAAAGTTAGGGGACAGGGAGTAATGTCAGGGATGGAATACTGTAAAATTATATATCAGGGAAAACTACAGCTATTGCTCACTTTCATAGTACTATATATAGTCTACTTATAGCCATGACAAAATATATGAACAAACTACAAAAGGGTTATTAAACAATAAGAAAATTATTTAAGCCAATGAGAAGTGAAAGAAAAACAAAAATTAATATGCGATTACTTACAGCGAGGGAAGACGTTTGTAGACATGCATTTTTAATTCTTGGTATCAAGGCATTTTTCATGGATGGGTAGTCTATAAGATTTGCAAAGGTTGGAATGATGTTTAGACAGAGTTCCTATTAAGAAAATAAATCGGATCAATCTTAGAGAAAGACTCTCTCACATACTAAAAAACATTTTGCATTTGCATGGCTAATTTGTCACATAGCTTGAAATAAACTTTTATGTATGGTATATCATTTGATCTTTTCAACAACTGTTTGAAAGAAAAATACTTATTATCAATTTTGAATTTTACAGATGAGGAAACAGGCTCAGAAGACCTTGCTCAAATTCATGCTATGTCATACAACTAGCATATATACCAAAATTCCCTGATCGCATTCCTAGTTTCTTTCCCTGATAACACAATTAATTCTTCATTTATTTTTAAAAATAGGAACATCTAAAAAAAAAAGTAACATCTAAGTTTTGCTATCTTTCACAACAAGGGAAAATCAAGTACAAAGTCACGTAAAACTATTCCTCTTAAATAAGGAATTTCTTAGCTGTTACATAGATCCATATGATGGATATAATACAAACATTTTAAAATATATTTTCAAAGACTGTTTAACAATATCAAGGATAAAATGCAATAAGATACTATTATATAATCCCATTTTTTAAATCTGTCTACAGGCTTAGGGAAAAAAACTGGAAGGATATATCTGGGAATGTTAACTGTGGGCATCTCTGACAGAGGATTTTAATTTCCTTTATATTTTTAACTATTTCTAAATTCTGAAACTAAAGCAAATATAAATGACAGAAACAGCAAAAGTTATTTAAAACATTCTTGTTAACTTAATACCACGCCATAGTGTAAATGACTGGAACTGGGAACTCCAAGGATAACAGAAGAAAGGGGGGATGATGGAGGATTAAATGAGATAAAAAAAGAACAGGAAATGGCTTGAGAACTAACTGGCTGAAGAACCTAATCTCAGATACCTTATAAGGCAGAATGATCCTTGTAGGAAAGCAAAAAAGAGGTTACTGAAGAAAATGGGGGTATAAATGTATATCAGGGAGGGAGTTATTGACGATATTTGGTAAACTTAAAGACATTCATGTTGGGTTAGCAGGTAGAAATGAATCAACCACTAAAAATCTGTTATCAGTATACTGGCAAGTATTTTATTTACTTTAACTTATCCCCAGACTTCCAAAAGGCAGATAGAAAGAAAAGAGTTAATATTAATATCTATTCAGAAGTATAATAATTAAGTAGGTGATATAACTTGAGGATAATAAATACAAACTACACTTAAGGGACTATTTTCCACAGATGGTAGAGAATGAGCAAGGATGAGCAGTCAGTGAGATACTGTGCTCCTGCTACCAGAGGGGAACAGGGAAGTTCAGCCCTTAATTGATATCAGAGTGACAGAGAGAGAGAGACTGACTGCACACACGCACTATGCCATATAATCTAGCAGTAGGTTACAAAGAGGGAAATCTTAAATTATGTCTAAATCACTTAGCTAGAGGAGGGGAGAACCATAGGAGGAGACAGAGTAAAGAACCTAAGAACAGGAGATGGAAAAAACCAAAACAAACAAAAGGAAGTCCAATTAGCATATTCTCAGGAACTTCTGCCTATTATTTTCTACTTTCTCTGTAACTGGTGGTGGGGAGGGGAGAATGAAAACAAATTCTACGTTTATTTAAAGGTAAATAATTTTAAAAACTGGTTCTCATATACATTTCTATTAATGCCTCTAATGACCCTAAAACTTTTGTAAACCATCTTCTACTTTTCCAAATGCTTTTCTAAACTCTCTCTAGCCTCTTAAATAGTTCTAATCAAACTTCAGTTTAAAAATACCATTCCAAAAATGAATCTCAGAAGTTACTTCCTAGGCTTCTAACTCGCATGAAGCTTGAGGAAAAGATTTTTGTTTCCTGCTCTTGCTCTCTCTCCCAAAGCTTAGATAGGCTTTAACTTTATCAGACTCTTACCAAGCAATGTTGATACTAGTTAATTGGACTGGTGACTAAACACTTATATTGAATGATATCAGAAATGCTAGTTTCTAAAACTTGGCAAAGTGCACAACTCAATTTGAATTATATATTAACTATTTTAATAAGATACTTGCTGGTCAAACTAACCCCCTTAGGAAGAAAAATGACCTTTCAGATCACTCGATCCTCCCTCTCCTCCCTAACTTCACTGAATATAAAACCAGGTTGACTACACAGGGCCTGTGGGAATGTTTCAAGAAGCTATAATTCACAATTCCTTTGGAAGGCACTTAAAAGTAATAGTAAGTAACTTCCCCAATCATTCCACGTCATTTGGACAAAGGCAGCAAGAGATGACGTTGTAAGGAAAATTTTTAACATCAACTTCACAACTTGGAATAAAAGAAAACTTAGATAAGGACTGAAACGAGTCAAACAAGTGACCTTATATGTGTGGTATTAGGTTCACATTTTTTTAAAAATAAAAGCTTTGGTCAATAACTTATAAAAAGTAAAATTCTTTGTTTTTCTTTACTAGAACCTTTGCACTGGTGAAGAGACCATAAACTTTTAAATATGACACCTTTTTATGCAGTGAGATGTTCTTAACATAAATATTTATTTTCCAAAGTGAGAAAAAAAAGCTCAAACTAAATTATACTTTTAATAGCAATCCAAAAATTTTTTTCCAGATAACCCATAGAACCAAAATTTTAGTAGCAAACTTACAGAACTAAAAGTTTGGCAAAGTATGTGATGTTTTAACAGCACTTTTGTAACACAAAAGCATGACTATAAATGCATTAGGGATGGTCACACTAAATTACTATCTGCTTTTCTACCTACCTGCTATACAAATTAACTTTAATGCAAAAGGAACAACATTTCTGAATAGAAGACTGAGTTACCAAACATGAAAGAAAATTATGAGTATGAGAAGTACCTACTAACGCTTTCATAAGAAAAAGGCACATACATCTTTGTCATTTTCATTCATATATTAATTACTCATTTAGGAAGAAGGTATACAGCAATCCAAACTACAACAAATCAAACCTTCTATAATAGTACATTACTGATAAGTAAAAGCAACAAATCATTTTACTTTATTAATACAGGTATTCATCAATTGATTCTTCAAATTAGTTAGGAGTGAACACACTAGTAGTAGTATACATCATGCAATTCAATGGATTAATAAATACTATTGAGCTTTATATTAAAAAGATTATGACACACTTAAAATGTACTTTACTTCTTTCTTTTGCTTTAAGAATCAAAATCATCATTAAAGGAAAAAAATTGAATATTATACCTGGATCTGAATGGAAGGAGCCTCTAGGGCTCTGTAAACCATTGGCAGGACACTGTTCTTTATCTCATCAGGAGGAGTTTTGGTTAGTAGCAAATCCATTTTTTGGAGGAAAATTAACAAAATCTGTGTAGAAAAGGGGAACAATGTATTAAAGTCTAGAATCTTTATGACACTTTATACATGCCAAAATTTAAAGTAGCTTCAAAAGAATAAGTTATGTATTTTGACACTCACCATGTTGCTAGCCTGAAGGCATGGAAGACAAAAACATATAAATCAAGTCTCTTATGTTTCTAGAAGCACTATATTTAACATCTGCTCTCAGTTTAAACATTTAAATAAAGACTAATTTCCTAACTCTCACATATCTTCAGTAAAATACATCACTCACCCACAAGTACCAACTACCTGCAAAGCTACCGGGTAAAAAAATAAAAGCCTGAGAGCAGCAAAGTCAGATGTCCCAAAGAAGTAAATTCCATCACTCGGCTTCTATGAAGTTCAAGAGAAGAAAAGGTACAGAAATGAAAAGGACTGTCAGGAAAAATTCTAGAAACATTTTCAATTGTCCCTGATCATTTGTTTGCCACCACATACGTAAGTAATAAGGAACAAACTATCCCTTCTATCCATGCAGAATACTTAGTTTTGTCAAGGCTCAGTTAAAATTTTTCAGAAGGGATTTTTAGCTAGATTACTACTACTACTACTACTACTACTACTACTACTACTACTACTACTACTACTACTACGGGAAAAAAATACAAAGAATGAAGGCAAATAAGAGCTCAGATGATAGGTTCCTTAGGATCCTATCTGATGCATAGCTTAGTGAACATGGGACTCCACTCCTTTCCCTCCTGACACCTTGACCACGTTTGGAGAACTCTGCTTCGAAGCCTACAGTTCTCTCACCTGCCCTTTCCTTAAGCAGGGGAACTCCTGTCTTACTACCACAGACTTCCTTCTGTTCCCCTCCTTTCAATGGAAGGACCACAAACAGTCTGTCATAAAACCATTAAATCAGGTAATCAATGGTTTACCAATAAGCTCTTGCCATGGAGTAGCAGAAACTTAATAATATTTACCATGTGCCAGAAAATTTCATTTAATTTCAACAACCCTTTTCACATTTCAGAAATGAGCAAAATAGAAACTTTAAGAGAGTAATGACTTGTCCAAGGAGATAAAGAAGGCAAGATTCTAACCCAGGTATGTGACCTTACTGCTCTCTTAAATCCAAGTCTACCTTGAATCTGGCAAATAAATATTTTAATAGAGTCTATATCAGAGACTAATTAAATTTTCCCTTAACAATACACACACACACATATTACTTCCATGGTGCTGGAAGCATTTCTCCTCTTCTGGTGAAACTATTTATTAGCAATAAAATAAAGAGAAACAACTGGCATAAACCATCTACAAATTAAAGACTCTTAATAACAAAACAAAAAACCAGAAGTACTTAAAAGTGCAGGAGAAAAATAAATATTTATTTTCCTAAACCTATAACTTTCAATAAGGCAATGGGAACCATATAACACATGCAAAATCTCATTACAATTTGTTTTCTGAGACAGCAACCTGTGGAGAGCTATAGACATTTATTTGCAAAGTTCAATTATAGTTTTAGGAACGGTTCACTTCAAACATATGCAAAATAGCTTCTGACTAATGGAAAAGAAAGTCTCTCATACTTACCTCAATTTTTAAAAACTCAAATATCCTTTCCTTTTCTTTTCAATGATAGTTATCATTGACTAACTAGATAAACAGGAAAAAAAATATCTACATACATACCTGGATTGGCTCCTGCTGTCTAAAGACAGGGCCAAGTTCAGGTAGAATTAACTTGACATATTCTTCTTTGGTACATTCTTCAGCAATGAGTAGAACATTGGGCAAAACAAAAGGTACCATGTCAGGGTTTACAAATTCTGAAGTCAAACAAGGCAAAATTCTCTGCACAATGACACGCTGAAAGGCAAAAAATGTTTTCATAAAACTAATCTTTATATCAGGTCTTTAGTATTAACATTGAAGTTAAGAGTCTAAAATCTCCAACCCCTTTGGGTAAGGTGACTATATAATTTATAGTTGAAACTGGGACACTTTTGAGAGTAAAATAGGGTGCTATTGCTAATTATGCCAGGACAAAAGACATAACTTGGGAACATTACAGATAAAGGGGGACATATGATTACCCTTCCTTTAGGAAATCTTCCCCAATTAGTTTCACTAATACAGTTCTCCTCTTAATTTCTTCATTACTTATGGTTCATACCACACATTGTTAATTGTTGTTTCATGCATGGTAACCCTATCTACACTTACTGTAACGCCCCTGAAAGCAAGGACAGTATTTTGTTTCCCATTTATTCTCCACAGCATCTAAGTAAAGGGCTAGACAAACAGTGCATAACCAATGAATATCTGATAGATTCAACACTGGAGATATTTCTGCAAAGGAATTACTAGTTTTGCAGCCAATGGCTTCTTTAGCATTCACTAATATTTTTAGACCATATTATCCTCACGATTTAATAAGCCAGAAAGGGAGAGTAAAGGAATTGGAGAGAATAGTATCAATACAGCAGTATAACTGCTAGTGAGGCAGTGATTTCCACAATGACAGTTTACGGACTTCTCTTCTGATGTTTAATGTCCAAGTGCTGCTTTTGCATAGGTGGTATCCTTCTAATTTTTTACACTATTTAATAATTTTTGGACCACACAAAAAAGGTCCACTAAACTTTTGTGACTTCAGTCTGTAGCCTTTTATAGTCATTTATGTACCTCTGGCAAAAGTTACATTTTTTTTTTTTTTGGAAGGGTTATTATAGTAAGTCAAAGTAAGTTTTAAATTCTATACTCCTGACTATAATAACAAACTGATCAACAACAAACCTTGGGCAGTTTTGGCAGAACCTTTGGCAGTCCTTTGAAAAACTGTGACTTCTGAAGGTTATCTCTTTGGAATAAGGTATCAAAATACTGCAGTGTTACTGCACCAACATCATCAAAGAAGGGAATCTAAAAACAGAGAAATAGAATTATTCTGATAAGTATTAAAGTACTTCTCATATCTGAAACTGACACACTATGGTGAAAAAATATTCAGAAACATTTAGCGAAATGCTAAAGACCACTTAATAAAAATTCTAGTTATAAAAATCAGAATAAGAAAGTAATAAATTATTTTTCTTTTCAAGGTCAGTTTTTCAGAATCAGTACCTGTGAGTTAGCTGCACAGTAACATTTTCTTTACATAACTAGTAAAATATTAAAAGATTAAGTAAAATATCTTGAGGGCATAAACAGTACCATTCATTAAAATCCATTGGTTATATGAGTGAATTTGAGGGCTATGAATTCTTGGGGTGTCCAGAACTTCTGCATGCCTAACTGTAACTATTAGGTCTCTTTATTTGAAATCTTAAACTTTATATCAGAGCACTTACCTGCATAAATTGTTTAACTCTTTAAGATTAAAAGAAGATGAATATTTAATACATTCAAGAATACAGATGTTATCTGGGGACTATATCTGATTAAATCTTCAGATGCATTTAATCAACTTTAACTCATTTTTTGTCCCTCCATCTAAGGCAGGAATTCATATGCACTCACCTTTGTCATTTGATCTGCATCTGGTCTTACAGTTGGAGTTACATTTAACAGTAGTTTTACATGCTCACGGACTTCCTCAGGTATATTTGTAAGTGAACTAGATCCTAAACGACTCAACTTCAAAAGAGTAATAATGTTAAATATGAATATAAAATATTCAAAAGATACACATTTATACTGTCAATAGTCCATTTAAGAAAACTTTTTGAGGGACTCCCCTGGTGGCACAGTGGTTAAGAATCCACCTACCAATGCAGGGGACACGGGTTCGAGTCCTGGTCCAGGAAGATCTCACATGCCATGGAGCAACTAAGCCCGTGCACCACAACTACTGAGCCTGCGCTCTACAGCCCACGAGCCACAACTACTGAGCCCGAGTGCCACAACTACTGAAGCCCGTGCGCCTAGAGCCCGTGCTCTGAAACAAGAGAAGCCACCACAATGAGAAGCCCGCGTACCGCAACGAAGAGTAGCCCCCGCTCGCCGCCAACTAGAGAAAACCCACGCGCAGCAACGAAGACCCAATGCAGCCAAAAATAAATAACAAATAATTTTTTTTTAAAAAAAGAAAACTTTTTGAAATTTACTAAAAAATATATTTTTAGATTGAACAAATGGCTAATTCTACTGTTGCAAGATAATTAAAACACATCTGTAATACCTGAAATTGTCTCTATTCCTAAAACAAAACACCCAGTACTTTAGACTATATTTCAATTTTCACTCTAGTAAATAAATGCCATGATTAAAGTTGTAGTAACAAATATTAATCCTAAGAATTACTTTTGTTAAGTTGACTTTATGAAAACTTAAAATATGAGACACCCATCTCAGTTTAGAGAATTTTCTGAACATATTTTGGAAAAAAACCAAACACTTAATACATTTTTAATGCAAGCAAATGTTTAAAGGCAAATACCTGATCCAACTGTCTACTGAAACTCTTGTAAATATCTTGCTTGTTAACTTCAAATACAGCTTTCCCTTTATTAAATACAGCATACATGACAGTTCCTAAAGAGTACATATCACTGGCTGTTTCACAGCTCACAGAAAGTATGTATTCAGGAGCCAAATATTCAGGATTTGGAAGACACAATGATGGTAAATTTGGGTCCCATTCTTTACATGGAAACTTAGGCTACAAAAAGACAGAAAAAGGATTACATAGATTAAATATTTAAATTAAAGCAAACCACTGTCAGGTAGTAACAGTTTAGTTTTAAATTCATACTCAGTCATGCAAGTAAAAATGTCACCATCACTTTCAATTCTAAATTTCCGCAAATCCCAAAACTAGAAAGTGCATGAAACAAGTTAAGAGATAAGAATAAGAAGTCTTATAACTTTGAGATTATTGGCGCTCTCTCCCAGAAGACAAATTATCACTATACTATACAATGCATTATGAATATGGAAAGGTCTGGCCTATGTTTTCTGATACACAGGCTTCAAATTTATGAGTTCAAATAGATTATTGTTTGAGACCTTGTTCTTTCACTAACTAGCTATATGATTTAGTTAACAGGTTCAAAGGGATGTTGTAAGATAAACAAATGTATGGAAAAAACAGAGCCAGCACAGTGCCTGACGCATAGTATAGACTCAACCAATACTAATTCTTTCTGCTTCCCTTAAAAATGTTTACTTAAATTAGAAATATATTTTAGGTCAAAGCACGGTTGTTAAAGGTAACAACTACATTGTAAAAACTTGAAATATTGCAGTGTTTTCCTAAGTATAAATAGGCAGGTTTCATAATCACTAAGTAACAGGTGCTTTTTAACCAGAAAGACTGGGTTTAAATCCTAGCTCTACCACTTACCACCTGCCTAAACTTAGGCAAATTATTTTATTCTATGAGTCTAACTTACTCATCTGTATTATTCCCATACCTCACTGAGTCGTTGTGAGGATAATAAGTAAACACACAAAAAGTGTTCAGAAAAGCGCTTCAATAAATGTTACCCATTATTATCACTGCTATTGTTATCATGCTCCCTAAAGAAGATTCTGTGATCCAATAAGCTGGGGAAACACTGCTAGAGATTCACAATGTTTGTTTGTGTATCTGACACTCTGAGGGAAAAAAAATCTACTTAACCCAATAGTGCTCAAATTTGCTTAACTCTAGCACTTTCTTCTCAAGTAACATTACTGAGGAATGAATGAGCTAAATATTTGTAGGTACAATGAACACTAGAAATTTTCTATAAAGCTATACATTTAAACATACCATTGTACCACACAGCCTATTTCTACACATTTATCAGGCTTATAAATTCTCTAATCTATTCCAGATGCAATCACAAATTTCCAGAGCTTTAAAAAATGAAAAGAATAAAACCTTCATTACCTCTTGTTCAGAAGGATTGGTCGATGATATACAAAAATCAAAGCCCATTATTTTCCAGGCTCCACTTTTATTCAAAATTATATTTTCAGGTGTAACATTTCCATGAACCATTTTCACACTGCTATGCAAAAATGACAATCCTTCAGAAACCTGTAAATGGAAATAAAAGACATTTTTAATAAAACTCCCTTCAATTACAATAATAAATGTCTCATAATAATCAAATTTGCTGCTTCTCCCAATAAAAATTTTTTACACGTCAGGTAACAATTAAATTTCATAAATGCAAAAGTGTAGATATTCTCAGTTGCCAGAGCATTCTAAGCATTAGCAAGAAAAACCCAATTGTAAAAACAGAGTACAACTATTTATTAAGTTCCCTTCTATATGCACAAAAGCAAAAGAAAAGACAGTAATAAAAGCAGTTTGCTACCCAAATTTATTCAGTTCCTGAGTTTGAAAAGTGAGAGAATCTTTGGTTTCTTACTTAAAGACAGTAAATATCAAGAAATACCTTTGTCAATTTGATTCTAATTCTTAATATTTTTATATACTTATACTTCATATTGAAATTAAGTTTTTCTGAATACCATTGTGCTCAGTTTTCAAACATTAACTGATGTTCACTCATTCTCACACTGGATTAATACTTGGTAATTTTATATTTGTGCCTGAGATTACCATGGAATTTGTTAACAAAAAGTGAAAACTGGATTTGAAAGGGCCAACCGTACCAGGTATGCCAGTTCCTCAAAAACGTAAAAATAGAATTACCATAGAATCCAGCAATTCCACTTCTGGGTATATCCCAAAAAGAACTGAAAGCAGGGTCCTGAAGAGATATTTGTTCACCCATGTTCATAGCAGTATTACGATAACCAAGAAGTGAAAGCAACCCAAGTGTCCATCAAAGAATGAATGAATAAACATAATGTGGTAAATACATACAACAGAATATTATTCAGCCTTCAAATAGGAAAGAAATTCTGACACACGCTACCACATGGATGAACCCAGAGGACATTATGCTAACTGAAATAAACCAGTCACAAAAAGAAAAATACTGCATGATTCCACTTATATGAGTAGTCAAATTAATAGAGACAGAAAGTAGAATGATGGCTGCCAGGGGCTGGGAGGTATGAGAGGTGGGGTGTGGGGAGTTATTGTTTAATGGGTACAGCTTAAATTTTGCAAGGTGGAAAGAGTTCTGGAGATGGATGGAAGTGATGGTTGCACAAGAATGTGAATGTACTTAAACTGTACACTTAAAAATGGCGAAGATGGCAAATTTTATGTGATGTGTATTTTACCACAATTAGAAAATATATACTGTTAAGAGAATAAGATAAGCCACAGACTAAGAGAGAATATTTTTAAGTCATGTATCTGACAAAGAACTTGTGTCCACAATATATAAAGAAATCTCAAAACTCAATAACAGAAAACAAACAACCCATTTAAACAATAAGCAAAAGATCTGAACAGACATGTCACCAAAAAAGACACTCAGATGGCAAGGAAGCATATAAAAAGGTGTTCAACATCATTATTCATTAAGGAAATGCAAATTAAAACTCCAATGAGATACCACTGCACACATATTAGAATGGCTACAATTGAGGGAATTCCCTGGTGGTCCAGTGGTTAGGACTCCATGCTTTCACTGCAGAGGGCCTGGGTTCAATCCCTGGTCAGGGAACTAAGCTCCCACGAAAAAAAAGAATAGTTACAATTGAAAGCGCCAACCATACCAAGTTTTGCAAAGATGTGAAAAAAATATAACTTTTATACACTGCAATGGGAATGTAAAATGATACTATCATTTGGAAAACAGTTTTTCAGTTTCTTAAAAAATGAAATATACACATACCATTTGATCCAGCCATTCCACTCCTAGGTAATTAACCAAGAGAAATGAAAGCATATGTCCATACAAAAACTTGTATATGAATGTTCATAGCAGCTTTATTTGCAATAGCCCAAAATTGGAAACAACCCAAATGATCATCAACAGGTGAATGGATGAGCAAACTATGATATACTACTCAGTAATAAAAGAAGTATTGATATGCACAACTATATGAATGAATACCAAAATAATTAGATTGATTGAAAGAAGCCAGGCCAGAAAATGAGTACATATTGTATGATTTCATTTACAAAATTCTAAAAATACAAACTGATTTAGTGACAGAAAGTAGTCAGTGGCTTCCTGGGATGAGAGACAGAAAGACAGCAAGGAGCAGGAGGGAAGGATTACAATGGGTATGAGGAAACTTTGGAAGGTCGATATGTACATTATTTTGATTGTAGTGACAGTTCCACCTATAAACTTAAAAAACTGTATATTTTAAACATGTGAAGTTTATTGTATGCCAAATAATTATGCCTTAAAAATATTGTTAAAAATAATGAATAAAATGATCTCTGCCCCCCAAAAACAAAGAATCTACTGTATAAATTCACTCTATAAAGCAGAAGATATTTTGGTAAGCAGGGGAAGGAAAATCAGAAAAAGTGGATGGACTTATGGATGCACTGTGAAGGTTTAAAATTCAAAAAAATTAAAAAGGAACCACCACATCCACCAGTCAACAAGTGCTCTTCTCCAAAGGTTACTAATGTTATGTTTCATACATTAAAAAGATAATTTAAGCCCAACAATAAACTGTAGAAAAATTCTAGAACATAGAAATAATTTTTAAATTACTGAAAAGATCTAAAGGTTTACATAAAGCAGTTTTATACAGCTAAATGTGAAATGGCTAAAAACAATTTTGAAGGAAAATATTCCATCCACATGATGAATAAAAATACATACCTGAAGCAAACCATATTTAGTTTCTACATCATAAAGTTTATAATCCTTAATGTCTGGAGATACAGGGGAAGGTAGATTTTCCCAGTTACCCAGAACATTGGCTAAGCTGGCAAAAACTGGTTCCGTACAAAATGCCAAGCAATCCCTGTTTTAAAAAAGAAAAATATTAGTGGTCCTATTTAACTATCAACAAGAAGGTGAACAATTTTAGATTTATTTTCAGCATTAACATAACACACTTAGGCCAACAAAGCAAAGTCAGGAAGCTTTGTATATGAATTACACTGGATAAATCATTCAGTCTTTTAAGTGTTTTAACAGTTGTGATACATTTTTTAAATTTAAAAAGTCAGGAAATAAACATTATATCAACTGTGCTTTTTGAATGATTGATATTCTTTATGGAAAACCAATGAATTAATTTAACATATCATTACATTATACCTATGATATTACCCTTATTTCTAAGGCTCTAAATCTCAGAATATGCTCAAAGGAACCTGTAGATTTCCCACAGACACCTCTGGAGCAATGAGTCAGGAAGAGGGACAAGGCATAGCTCCAGCTCCCACGGGATGGTCACTTTTTTTTTTTCACTGTTAAGAGCAAACACCTGGGTGAGGGAGGGGTCCTGAATTATGTCTCTTGGGACCTTTGTGAGCTGTTGGAACCCGGGGAGGCACATCATTTTTGCATCTCTTGGACTGTCTTTTGCTCCTGGAAACAATGTGAAAACCCTTTTGTTCTTGCTTTGGGAAACATGGCATCCTGTGGTGTCTTTTAGGGCAGGGGTCCCCAACCCTCGGGGCCGTAACGGTCCGCGGCCTGTTAGGAACCAGGCCCAGGCCACACAGCAGGATGTGAGCAGCGGGCGAGCGAGCGAAGCTTCATCTGTCACTCCCCATCGCTCGCATTACTGCCTGAACCATCGCCGCCCACCCCCTTCCATGGAAAACCCATCTTCCACGAAACCAGTCCCTGGTGCCAAAAAGGTTGGGGACCACTGTCCTAGGGTACTTTGCAAGCCCTGATGTCCACTTGTCCTCCACAGCACATTGCCAGGACAGGCATGCCATGTGTGTGCTCGGTGCTGGGGGGGAGGGGGGCCGGGGGGGGGGTGTTCCTGTTTCTCGGTGGGTGAGTGGGAGTGACCGTGGAGCCCGTGTGCAGAGGATCAGCAGGGCTCCCCCAGGTTGCTGAGGGGCAGGACGTGCCAGGAGATGTGACATCCTGGCCAGAGCACGGCCACATGGACACACCTGGAGCTCGGGGAGCTCCCTGGCAGGAGGTCCATGTGGAAGATCTCAGGACCGGGCAGCCAGGTCCAGATGCCGGTGGGAGTGACTAGCCTGATGACTACTTCAATCTCAGAGCACTTTTGCTTTTATCTGTTTTATGTATCATTTTTAAAGGTGTCACAAGTTTCCAATTTTTAAAATTACTGTTCTTTGATTTTTTTTTTTTTTTTTGGCTGTGCCGCACGGCTTGCGGGATCTTAGTTCCCCAGCCCGAGATTGAGCCCGGGCCCCCAGCATTAGAAACATTCAATAAACGTTGAATAAGCCTTATAGAGTAATGACCAAGAGCTCAAGCTCTGAAGACAAATACCCAACTTCAAGTCCCAGCATCTCTATTCCTTGTTGGTGACTTTGGACACTTTGAGCCTCACTTTGCCCATTTGTAAACTGGTGATAAAAGACCACCTTGAAAGGTTACTGTAAAGATCAAATGAGCAAATCCATATAAAATACATAGCATGTTGACTAAAATGTAAGCTCAATAAATGTTTACAATTGCTATTGCAATTACCAACTGTCTGAGATTCAAGTCCTAACATTTTGGACTTTGGCTTAGGCTCTGGCAATGAAGAACTACAAGGCAGTGCAGTAACAAAGCTATACCAAGCCTCTGCACCTAGACAGTAACTGTTTAATGGCAAATATGCCTTTTGCTGTTCTGTCAGTAATACTTGAGTTACTTTTCTTTCACCTTGAACCCATTTTTCTAATGAAAGCATATGCAGAAGTTCAATATGTATGAACGATAAAGACAGAGCTGCTTAGGTTGAAGGAGAAAGTTACACTGTCCTCCCTGCTCAGTTATCAATAAAGATGATGATCTTGATCTTGTTCTTGACTCCCACACTAAGCTCATTAACACAGTGGACACAGGCTTTCGTTTGCTGAACTGCACTGGAGGAAAACTGCTCAAAAACCCCTTAGTCTTCTCTACAGTTTCCAATGATTCCCAGGACTCGTTTATTTTAGCAACTCTTACTTGTCTCCTTTTTTGTCTTGTCCCCAAAATCATCCTTGGTCATATCAATATTCATAAGATTATTCTTCAAGCTTGAAGGCCTTATTATCTTTCATGAATATTTATTTCCATCATCATTACAAACAGTTACACACCAGAAGGGCTATATCCTCTCTCAAGGACCACCTCCCCCAACCGTAGCTGTTTACTAGCCATTCACCTCCTACCCTTTTACTACCACCACCTAACCTAGCTTCCCAGTATCTTTAATCAACAAATTTGAAGTATTCAGTCCTGACTACACTTTATTCCTGTCTTTCTCCCTACTAACTCAACAATAAACTATCGCCCTTACTACCCTTTACTGGGCAAACCCTTATTAACCCTGTAGGTGCCATCACAGGTTTCTTTTACTCTCTTGCTTATGTCGTCAGCTGAAGGAAAAAATAGAAAACCCAAGTCTCTGTAGACTCATACCCTAAAGATACATAGTATACTTTATTTAACCTTGCTCTTTTTATTTTTCAAGAACATCCCTTCATAGCCCTCTTATACTAACTCCTCATTCCATTAACTCCTTATTCCTGTACCTACTACTCATCTATTATCCACGTTCTATCTTGAAAAAGTAAAGTTCATCGAACATGAATGATCTCATTTCCCTACACTTTACCTCAGTATATTAGTGATTTGCAACTATCCTCCTGAAATCTCCTTTGAGTTCCTCCTATGGGACTTTATTCACATAAATGTGAATGTCATGTCTTCTCTGCTGGGTTCCTTTCTAGCTTCCAAACTGCCATCCTACTGAAATTATTGAATATCACTAACAACCTCTCACTAGTCAAATGCAATGGATTCTTCTCAGTCCTTATTTCCTTTTTATTCGGTGGTCCCCAGTGTTAGGGAGTCCTTTCTTCCCTCCTTTGGCTTCCATGTTGCCAATTTTCCTCCTGTCATACGACATGATCCTTCCCATTTCTTTTGCTGGCTCTTCTTTCCCCGCTACATTTCAAGTTCTGTCCTCACTACTCTGCTCTTTTGACTCATGCTCTTGAAATTCATTTTTTTTCATGGTTTTAATTACTGCCTATATTTTACTCACCCCCATATACATCACCAACTCTGAACTTTCACCTGGATTACTTTTCTTTTTATTTATTTAAAAAATTTTTTTGATGTAGACCATTTTTAAAGTCTTTATTGAATTTGTTACAATACTGCTTCTGTTTTATGTTTTGGTTTTTTGGCCCTGAGGCATGTGGGATCTTAGCTCCCCAACCAGGGTTTGAACCCGCACCCCCAGCACTGGAAGGCAAAGTCTTAACCACTGGACTGCCAGGGAAGTCCCTGGATTATTTTCTATAGCACATTTCTTTTGGATGATTCCAGTGTCATCTCCACATTACTAAGTCATTAAAAACCAGAAGTTATTTTTTTCCTTCCCTAACCAGAAGTTATTTTATTCCTTCCCTAAAGGGTTCCTATTTCTATCAATGCTACTGCAATTTTTACAACCTATCAATGAAAATGCCTTAAAGTAATCTTTGAATTATCTCTCTTCATGAATGCCAATAAAGCCCTAGTCCTATAATATTTAAATAACTATAAAAGAAGCTGTAGGGACAGAGAAAGATATAAAACACTGGCCTTTCTCCCTTCAAGAGACTTAAAATGTAATGATCAAATACAAGTTAGGGACTTCCCTGGTGGCGCAGTGGTTAAGAATCCACCTGCCGATGCAGGAGACACAGGTTAGATCCCTGCTCCGGGAAGATCCCACGTGCCGCGGAACAACAAAGCCCCTGCACCACAACTACTGAGCTTGTGCTCTAGAGCCCGCGAGTCACAACTACTGAGCCCACGTGCCACAACTACTGAAGCCCACGCGCCTAGAGCCCGTGCTCCACAACGAGAAGCCGCCACAATGAGAAGGCTGCGCACCGCAACGAAGAGTAGCCCCTGCTCGCCGCAACTAGAGAAAGCCCACACGCAGCAACGAAGAGCCAACGCAGCCAAAAATAAGTTAATTAATTAATTAATTTTTTAAAAAAATCCTACTTTATCCTCAGTCGGCTAAATATTGAGTTACCATATGATCCAGCAAGTTGGCTCCTAGGTTGTACACCCGAGGGAAATGAAAACATATGTCCACACAAAAACTTGTACACAAATGTTCACAGCAGCAGTATTCATAAAAACCAAAAAGGAGAAACAACTCAAATGCCGATCAACTGATGAACAGGTAAACAAAATGTGCTATATTCATACAATGGAATATTAAAAAAAGAAATACAAGTTAAAATAACAAAGGTGGGTAGGTTCTGATAGGTGACACTATAACTACTGATAGAAAACACTCTAGAGGAAATAGCACAAACAAGCATGGAGTCAGGAAAGCTCAGGACAAGTGTGACCAACAAAACTTAGTCCACTTTGAGATAGAGGGTGCATAGTAGTGAGTGTTATGTAAGAAGACAACAACTATAGTCTTCTTCTGGGTTTATTTACACAAAGAAGGGCAGTAAAATATTATCATGATAAGAGACATAAAATAAGTATATTTCTGGGTAGGCACAGCATAGGCTCAGGAATCAGGGTGCCATAACTATGTGGTTTATGTAGTAGCAGCTCCAATACTCAGTTCTTCTATATAGTTGTTGAGAATTAAATGAGTTAAACAAATATAAAAAATTTAGTACAGTTTTTCACATGGTAAATATTAGATTTTTTTCTTTTAGGTTGAAAGAAAAGATCTTGTACCTTTGGGGGAAGTGAGTAAGTGACAGTGGGTTACTGAAGATTCTAAAGTAAGAACTATGTAGAAATCCAAACTATAAAATAGATAAAAGCCAAACTGTCCTGGTTGAAGGGAGGTGGGAAGCCTGGGCCCCTGCCAGCTAGGTTCCTCCCCCGGCCTCTTCTTTCCTTATCCTTAAAATCCTAGGGTCCACAGAATGCATTGGCAAACCATTTGGTTAAGATCTGATTTAAGAGAGGGGAATACAGTCTGCTAAGTAGGAAGGAAGGAATAAATTAGGGGTTATGAGTAATATGGAAAAGATTTATATAGCTGGGTATCTAAAGGAGTTATTAAAAGCACCAAGGCTTGAGGATCCAGTTAAGATTACACAACATAAATTCTGTTTTCTTGTCATTCTCAGCAACAGTTCCCAAGCTCACCTTGAGAAAAAGAGATAGTAGACTAACTGAGGACTATGGACTGACATACTGGACATAGTAAAAGGTTAAACGTCTAGAACAGTACTACCTGGAATACACATAAAAATAGCCTCTGAATATTGAATCAATGAAAAGGGGGCAATGAATTCTAGCAAATTAACAAGAAAAATTACTTTCAGGCAGGGACTGTATTCTATACTCTCACATCTTCCATTTGGACTGCTGTAGTCTTGAACATAGGGTAAACAAATACAGACTCATGGCAAATGTTAAGAAAACTTTTATTAGTATTTCAAAAAGAGACATATACATAGAATATGCAAATAAATTTCAAAGAAGTAACTAATCCATAAGAACGCAACACTCAGTTGATAAGAACTTTTCACTGACAGTATACCGTATAGATAGATTTCAAACATAAAGTTTTTTTTAAAAAAACTATTTGTTTAGGAAGTCTCTTATGTAAGTTTTCATAAAAATTTACCTGGATTCTTCTAAAGGATGCTGGACAGTAAGAAGTCGAGGGTGTCGTAGTCGAGTTAACTGTTGGACGCCTCGTTTTAGAGAATCGATGATTTGATCCTTTTCAAATTTTTGATATTTGTCAATCAGCTTTTTATCAAAGACAAAAACAGCTACTTCCTAATGAAAGAAATGTGTAACTAATTAATCAAGAATATATAAAAGCAATAAAATTTTATTTGAGCGTCACAACAGTCTACAAATAGAAATAACTAAAACTAATGGTGCATTTTAGCACCATTGTAATACTTTTCTGATATTAAAAAGTTGGTTTCTTCATAATTACTAAATTTAAATATTTTTAGAGGTATGAGACTAAGAACCCTCATCTAAGGAGAACACAGGAAAATCTCCATCTTTGAACTCTGGTATCAGAGATACACACAAACTGTGTGTAATGTGTTGTCTCCTATGTAGTAATCTCTTATTTTACTGGAATTCAAATAAAAGTTAAAATTTAAAAAATTCAAAATGCTTTTCATAGTGATAACCCTGGATTATACTACAAAATCTTGACATGCTTTTTAAAAGAAACGTCTTGTATGTCAGGGAGTGCTTATTTATACAAAAACTCAATTTGTAAGCATCTTTTACATATGAATAACCCACACCCTTTCTCTCTCTCCTCTTGTTAAGGGCAGTAACTGGGAATGGTTACCAGCACAGGAAAGGGCTCCCCTATCGCCTCTCTGAGATCAGTCACAGCTTATTTTATACTATTAAAAGCACACAACCTCCTTAACCACCTTCTCTCTTTCATTCTCTCTCAGTTACACAAAGAAAACAGTTCCCATCCAGTTACCTAATCTTAACAAATCAGTCAAAAAATAGCCATATTGATAGGGGATATATTACAACTGCGTAATACATCAGTGATGCTGCTAGCTCTCCATCGTAAATGCAAAGAAAACTGATAAAGTTGGAAGTAAAATTAGCAAAGAATCAATGCTAGCCCTCCAAAATTCTATGGAAGATTCTGAATGACTCTTTCAGAGCTCTATGTCTCTTTCAAAGGCTTTTAATTAAACCTAGTACTACTCAACTATCTTTTGAGTTGATACCAAGACAGTATCTTTCCATTTTATTGCTGTTCTAATTATTTTTGCTACATTATGATTATTGCCTTCACAAGTTAGCCTGGCAACCTATTTACATAACGGAGATTCACTGCAGAAATCCAAATCAGTAAATTCCTCAAAACACAACTTGTTTTAAGTTGGAGCCTCCTTATACATATATAGATGAGTTAAGGATTTTAGAGGAGTAAGCCTCTGAAAAGTTATAAAGTAAAGGGACTATTTTAGTAACTCAAATTGAACACCCCATTCCCCAAGCACCTGTGTACTTTTTAGGAATTATTCCACTCCTCACAGCAACCCATGAGACAAGTTATTATCCTCACTTCACAGATGAGGACACTGTGGAAAAGATAAACATATTATCTAAGATCTCACAATTGGTAAGATGAAGAATGAAGATTCAAACCCAGTCAGTCCAGCTCTAGGGGTCACTTTCTTAGCCAATATACCATTCTGTCTCCCCAGAAATAACAGGGCCAATAAATAAGACCCTAGTAAAACATGATATATGCCTCCAGGAAAACTATTTGAGTGAGAGCTTTAAATAGCACTCATATATATATTGCCTTCACAAGCTAACCTGGCATATACATATACACATACACACACACACACACACAAACACAAAATATTAGCTCTTTTGATCATTTTGAGACACAGAACAAACAGGAGCTAAGAGCATTATGTAATATTAATTTGAACTAAAAACAAATGACCTACAAGTTCAGGTTCCCATCTCATTATTCATGCGTACAATTTTATTTTAGTAAGTGTTCCAACATATTTTATAAATGCATCTAATTTAAATGTGTTTATTTTTTCAAGATGTTTTAAGTCTTTAAAAAAAGATTACATGAAGTAACTTCTGAGCTCCTACAGATTCACCACTCTAAAGGCAGAACATTACAGTTCATAAAGAAAAAGAAAAACACAACTCTCTCTCAGATATTCATTTATTGTTTTAGGTCAAAAATGAAAGATTCCTACACAGATCAGAACAGGTTATCAACTATCTTAAAAAGATTTTCTTTGTTTGGATCAGTTAATTAAAATTAACCAATGTCAACAAAGTAACGACTAGTTAACTAACCTTTAGGCCTCATACTGACTCCCTAAAAGAAAACTCTTAGCCTGCACCTTGAAACCTTTCAACAGAATAGACTATCATCTAATTTCTAAATTTGTCTTTCCTCTACTACTTCACTATACTACCCCCTCTGCTAACACATATCACTTGTATAAAAATCCTATCTGTCTATACCTATACGTATATTACAAGCTTCTTGAAGAAAGAAACCATGCCATAAGTGTCTCTGTACCCACCACAGGATCTTCACCTAAAAGATACTCAGATGTTCATTGCCTACTGATGGTCAATAAAGATAAGCAACTACTAGAAGCATTTCATTATCATGTTGAATTAAAACCGTTTTCAACTTTTCATTATGAAAATTTTCAAATATACAAAAAAAAAGAGGTAGTGCAATCATCCAATATATCTTCCGCTTAAGATTCAACAACTGTTAACGCTAATTAAAATGTGAGGCTCTTTTTGCAAAATTACAAATAATACCACATACAAAATAATGTAAGCAACATTTGGCACTCTATTGTTTATTCACTTCATAGTTTTTAAAATACATTGGCAAAGAGAGTTATCCATAAATAAAAAGTATTTTTTCTCAATAGCCTATCTTTAAACAAAAAAGGCTATGAAATAAATTATCTTTTCTAAAAATTAATATTTGTCATAATGGAGGCTGTGTCTTTTGATATAGACCTAATTTATAATTTTTAAAAGCTACTTTGCTTACTATAACTACAAAGTTGAACTCTCACTGAAAACAAGATAATTTAAGTAATAAAATCTGAGTTAGTATACACCAATGTGTCTAGGATTCCCTAATAGCAATCATGAACTCCACTAACCTATTCCTCAGAGCCACCAGAGATGGTTTTTGAAACACAGACATTCCCTGAAATCCTTTATTTTACGGGCCTTTCAGGACTGGCTGGTGGTAACTCCAAGCATCATGTTCTTCATTTTTTTGTGTGTGATTTTGGGACAATGTTCCTTTCTCAAAACAATAAAACAAAATCTAAGTTTTTATTTAGATTAAGTTAAAAATAAGTTGAGATGACTGAGAGATAACAAGATATACTCCTTAAAATTACTAGAGATAGTCTATGATCATTTTTGATCTAAGCAACTTGACTAGCACATTCACCTTTGCACAATGGTTTCCTTTACATTAAAGCTGTTACTATTTTAGAATTTAACTATTTATAATAATTTAATTATGCCTCTGTCTACACAATATTAGCAAGCTTTAGCCCACGAACACTGGCATCTAGAATAACATAATGTAAATTCTGTAATAAGGAAGGGACTGTGTCCAAGCCTACATGTGGTAGAGTGGATAAATATGAATAGGTAAATTTTTACTGCATAATTTAAAAAAATCAATCAATCTTTATTATCCTCATATGAATAGCAATTTAACTACGGGTGTTACGAAGCTTATGAAGCAGGGCAAAAGAAATAGGCCAACAAATATGACTTTTAAGGCAAAATAAGACTGAAGTTGCCTTATTTTTTTAAAAAAGAACTACTCCAAAACTGGATAAAAAAGATCGTAATAAATGTGGGACACTAGAAGACACCTAATAACTGTTAAATCCATTTGAAAAGTAGTCACCTGGCAACACAGAATCTTGTGTCAAGATAAACAGAAATGCTCAATAAATAAATGCGTGAATAGCCTGAGAACCAGGCAAAATTTTATATATAAACATACACACACATGCACGTATTTTTTAAAACATTTTTCCCCCAAATAAATCCCTTGGCTTGACATAGGAGAGTTGAAAGAGATTTCAAAATGTTGAGCTATTCTTCTACTTGAAAAGAGGTAAAAGTTATATATACAGGTGGGACAGAAACTATTTATGTAGTGCTTTTATTACAAATTATATAAATATATTAGCAGCCTTTATAGTTATAGTATTCCTATCTAACAGATATGGTGATGGTATTTCCATTTTAAAGGACATATATATGAAGCAAACATTTCTCACTTATATATACAGTTTGACCAAAAAAATTTCCCTTTAATGATTTGTTTAAATAAAGTCTAATTAAAAATTAGAAAAGCTAATGAAATCCAGTGCAGGGCATTTGTCTCAGAAATCTCTCTTAAATATTCTTTAAAAAGGAAATAAGGATATGTTTGAAAAGAGTCTATGTTTATAAAACCATTTTAGTCCTAAATATGCTACTCTGTAGAAAGACTAAGTCAGTTTCAAAGCTATAAGAGAAATACAGCAGAATAAACTCTAAGCCCAGCAACTATCTACTAGACATTACAAAAGTTCAAGAGGTAGGGGAGCAGGAAATATTTCACTGAATTTTCAAAAATTAAATAGCCCTTTTTTTAAGTTCAAAAGACTAACTATGGAAAGGTTTGGGCAGAGATGTGGAGAACTATAACTGCTGGTGGATGTGTACATTGGTACAAACACTCTGGAAAGCTTTTTGGCACTGAACAAATACATACACTATTACCTAGCAATTCCATATCTAGGTAACATGTCATATATGCCAACAGCACACAACAATGTTCACAGCAGTACTCTATATATCAATGAAAAGAAAAATTGCTATGTTCAACTACATAGATGTATTTCATGAAAATAAATTTAAGAAAAGGGAGCCAAACACAAAAGTACATGCCATGGTTCCACCTAAACAAAATTCAAAAACTGGCAAGATTATTCCTAAGTGTCAAAGGACAGGAGAGCAGTTACCCCTGGAGAGAAGGGGCGGGGTTGGGGTGGGGGGAGGTAATAAATGTGAAGAGACATGAGTATTAGCAATGTTTTCTTGATACGGATGCTGGTTACACAGGTGTGTTCACTGTGAACATTCAGAAAGCTGCTCACTCATGATTTGTGCACTATTCCGTATGTGAGTTCTTAAAAATACGTTTATATTTTAAAAATTAGACATTTAAATTCCCTAAATGTCACCTTGAAATGTTTTATAGCATCTCTAGAAAGACATTCTAGTAAGAGTAATGGTTAAGAACTAAGAGCTGCTTCTAAATAAACACTCAAAAAGGAAACTAAATAGCACTTGAGCCTAAATAGTAGCTTCGAGCGCTAATAAGCTATATTTAAAGATCTATCCATTTCAACATGTTTACATGCTGTATTTGGTTAAGTTTATCTAAATAATAACTTTTAAAAATCTTAACGGCTCATTTTATATAGAAAACTGGTCTAAGAAATTTATTTCACTGCAAAAAATCAACTATATTCTTGTCTTGAAGATTCTTAGAATTCTTAATTTCACTTTCATAAATTATTCACTATGAGGTGTTTCTTCAATGAATGTCTTTCAAAAATAATAAAAAGCAACAGAAATTGGTTTTTGGAAGCATAAAGACAGAATAGTAATACAGATGTCCAATCAGGTACAATGAAGGCACAAGTAACCAGGCGCAAGTAACTTTTTATTTACCAATTCTTTATCTTGCTGCATTCCAGGTTTCATAAATATGTACTTTTTCTCATCAGTTTCGTAGGTGCTATTGTTACTACTCTTCTAAGACGGCTTCAAACATTTAGGTTAAAAAGTTAAAAGTTGGGTCTTCCCTGGTGGCATAGTAGTTAAGAATCCACCTGCCAATGCAGGGGACACGGGTTCGAGCCCTGGTCCAGGAAGATCCCACATGACGCGGAGCAACTAAGCCTGTGTGCCACAACTACTGAGCCTGCGCTCTAGAGCCCGGGAGCCACAACTACTGAGCCCACGCGCCACACTACCAAAGCCCGTGCACCTAGAGCCCGTGCTCCGCAACAAGAGAAGCCACTGCAATGAGAAGCCTGCACATCACAAAGAAGAGTAGCCCCAGCTCACCGCAACTAGAGAAAGTCCGTGCACAGCAACGAAAACCCAATGCAGCCAAAAATAAATAAAAATAAATTTTAAAAAGTTAAAAGTTCTACATGATCCGAAAATTATAATTAATCATGTACTAATGTGAACTTGAAATAACCCTAGGAAAAAATACACAGATAATCTTTAAAGGGGTATGCAAACCCAAAAAATACTAATACAAGGATTCTTTTAACTTGGAAATACTGTTGTGTTTTTTGTTGTTGTTGTTGTTGGGTTTTTTTTGGACAATGTGAAATTATGATACTTTTTTTGAAGATCATGTAAAAAAAGTGAAATGGGGGAAAAGAACAAGATTTAAACTTTAAATGCAATGGTTTAAATATCATGGTATTTATTTCACTGCCATGTAACAACAGAAAACACTTTCATATTTTTAACTATTAAAACCAGGTATGAGAGCTTCCCTGGTGGCGCAGTGGTTAAGAATCCGCCTGCCAATGCAGGGGACATGGGTTCGAGCCCTGGTCGAGGAAGATCCCACATGCCGCAACTAAGCCCGTGCTCCCCAACTACTGAAGCCCGCACGCCACAACTACTGAAGCCCGTGTGACACAACTACTGAAGCCCACGCGCCTAGAGCCCATGCTCCGCAACAAGAGAAGCCACCACAATGAGAAGCCCGCACACCACAATGAAGAGTAGCCCCACTCGCGGCAACTAGAGAAAGCCCACGCACAGCAATGAACACCCAACACAGACAAAAATAAATAAATAAATAAATTTATTAAAAAAAAAAAACAGGTATGAGAATCTCCTAGCCCAAAGTCTCTTACCCGATGTTTACCTCAAAGTCAAATTTGAGATCATATATTCTACTATAAAACACAACTACAATCAAGTACACTGTATGCTAAATCAAATAAAGCTGAGAGGGTAAGAAAGATGCCTTCAGTCTCAATGGCCCTTTAAGGGGGAAGAAAAGGACTAGCAGAGTATCCTTTTCCATTATTTTTCTCCCAGTTTCTCTAAAATCAGCACTGTCCAATAGAACTTTCAGTGATGATAGAAAGTTCTATACCTGCACTGTCCAATATGGTAATATGAGCCACATGTGGCTATGGAGCATTTGAAATGTGACTAGTCCAATAAAGAAACTGCATTTAATCTTATTAAATTTTAATTAATTGAAAAAGCCATATATAGCTTATGGCTACCATATTGTATTAAGTATAGCTCTAGATTATCTATTTTCTCTGATTCCCTTTTAATAAAAATGAGGCTATTGAAAAAAGAACTAAAACTTTTCAATTAAGGGAGAAATTCAAACGAGGCTTCAGTGCCAAGGTGGTTAGAGACTTAGCTATTCCTTAAGGAATTAGCCAGCAGTCCCGACAGGATACTCAGAGTTCTGACCCTCTGAGGTTTGAAAGAGGCAAAAGAAAATTCAAAAACCATATCCACAGAGAGCAATGATATATTCTAAAACTACCTTTTTCCTCAAAGCAATAAATTTGGGGAAAAAAGGGAATACAGTTAAAGTTTCATAAGGGAACTCAGTTCCGGAAGTCAGCAGTTGAGAAATGCTGTATTAATGTATAATATCTAATCAACTATCTATTATTTGTGCCTGGTTCTCATGTTCTATGAGCAACAACAGAAGCTCCAACACTAACAGAGGATTTCAGCATATGAACTAATGATATAAACACAAACACCTAGAACTCTTTTGGTTAAGGACAAAGACACTATATTATGTTATCACGTCCTTAATAAACAATGCAAAATTTAGTAAATTTGGTGTTCTTTCATTTTCCCTTTATATAATTGATTATAAAAGCAATTTGTGCTGGTGTTGGAGGTTGGTCATTTATATAACTTCATAACCTCATTCATAACTTTTTAAGTAATCAATACTCAAGAAACCATTTACTTTTGGGATGAGCTCTTGGTGAAAGAGAAAACAATGTTCAAAAATGACCAATCAGGGCTTCCCTGGTGGCGCAGTGGTTGAGAATCCGCCTGCCAATGCAGGGGACACGGGTTCGAGCCCTGGTCTGGGAAGATCCCACATGCCGCGGAGCGGCTGGGCCTGTAAGCCACAACTACTGAGCCTGCGCATCTGGAGCCTGTGCTCCGCAACAAGAGAGGCTGCGATAGTGAGAGGCCCGCGCACCGCAATGAAGAGTGGCCCCCACTTGCCGCAACTAGAGAAAGCCCTCACACAGAAATGAAGACCCAACACAGCCATAAATAAATAAATAAATAAATAAGTAAAAATTTTTTAAAAAATGACCAATCAATATTTAAGATAAAGATCAACTTTGGACTTAAAGACTTCTAACCAAATGGCAATAAAAACAAGATTTACAGGTCAGGTACAAACCACATACCAGCAATCTATCATAGAACCAAGAGTCCTCCTTCATAAAAGGATAACCAAAGCCAATTCCGTCTTTAATATACTTGTTTGGGAAATAAGTTGATTTTGGAAAAGTCACAATGCATACCCACAACTGTACAATTTTGATAGTCATTGGAAAATATGTGTATTAAATCCCATGTCTTAAATTCAATATGTTTCACGTATAGGGAAGTAAAAGTACTTTTGGAAACAGTGATTTTTCTTTTTTGATTCTTCTTTTTAAAGAACATATTTCCACAAAGGTTTTAAACCTGGAGATTTTTCAATTCTTTAACAATTCCAACAGAAAGTTGTTAGTAAAATTTAACACTAACAATCCTCCACATTTCTAAGAACTGTCTGTTGGTCTCTTAAGTCAAATAAAAATAAAAATACAACTCGTTCAAACTACTCTTCACTAAAAGAACAGTTTTAAAGTAACTTTTAAATCAATATACCCCCAAACATACTACTGATTATATGCCACAAATGTATCCCCTGATGGTAAAAACTATAGTGTTAATAAATATGAAAAAATATTATAGAAGTCTATTTTCTATAAGGCTATAGAATAAAAGAGGGAATAAGGATGCTTAAAAAAAGAATGTTAGAAAAATTTAACTGAGTATTTTGTCATAATGTATTGATAAAGATAAAAAGGAACATGGCAATTCTAAAACACTTTGCTAAATGAGGGAGGAGATATGGGGATATATGTGTATGTATAGCTGATTCACTTGGTTATAAAGCAGAAACTTAACACACAATTGTAAAGCAATTATACTCCAATAAAGATGCTAAAAAAATAATAAAAAAACCCCACTTTGCTAAATATTAAAATCTAATACACTCATTTGTGCAACTGATATGTTTGTTATTAAGTAAACAAAATTAAAGTACAAGATGAGATGATATATCAAACAATGTATTTGTAACCAGGAGATTCAAGGGCATGTTTAAAAGCATTTGTTTTTCTATGACTTCATTAGATGAAATGACAACTAAAGAACCCATTACTTTTAGCATTTCTTAACATAAAAATGCATACATGCACATTATGGTACTTATTAGCATGTGTGTTCTTTCCAGCTGGACTCTAAACTAAAACTTACCTGCTTTGTTGACTTTTTTGTGCCATTAAAAATCTTCCAAGCTAGCCCACTGCCACCACTGGCAATGTGTCGACCAACATCGAATTCTCTAGTGACAGGATTTCCCATCACAGCACTAGTAACATCAGCTGTTACTTTTGTAACAGTACTCTTCAACTTATTAAGCATGGACTCCATGGCTGCAATTCTGGGTAGTTACAGTTACCTAGAAACATAGGGGGATAGGAGAGCACAGATCATTTGTTTTTACTTCTTTATTTATTCATTATTTAGTCTGAAAGCTTAATATACCCCAAACAATGAGCAAAACAATCTTATAGAAACAAAAGCTATATGTTAGTTTTGCCTTCAGAGAACCCAATATACTTGAATGCAAATTTAAGTCTAGGAACCAAACTGTGCTTCAACCTCAATTGTCACAGACCAATAAGAGAAAAGACATATTCACATTGACACTAACATGAATGTTGCTCAACTATGGTCCATATTATAAGACCCTTTAAGACTTAAAGTGGTGTAGAGGGTCTGAATCTTTCTTCACAGTAAAAAAAACTATATAAAACCTGAAAGGCTCTAATGTTATACTAAGCAATAAATTTGTATTTCATAAAAGTTTTGTCCACTATTAAAATAATCACTGTTGAACTATGAAATCACTTAAGAATATTTTCTAAACAAAAAGCTAAAGGACAATAACACATGAACAAGCAATAGGTAGTAAAATATTTTTCAGATTTTATAAATTTCTGGTGACAATGGAGGAACAAACACTATATTTACCCTCCCTCCTCAACAACTGGAAACTGGACAAAATATATGAAACAAATGTTTTCAGATATTGAACAGGCAGCACAGGCCATGTGATCCCAGTGAGAAAGCAAACAAGGTGAATTCTAGGGTTGCCCCAGCTTTCTGCCTAGAGGCACACTGCAAACCATGGAGCAGACAAAAGAATCCCAAGCATAGTCTAACTGAATTAAGGAGTTGAGGAAAGAAATTGGAATTCAATGATGCTGAGATGGCTGGGGCTTCTGAGATAGAATTTCAAAGAGAAGGGGGAAGAAGAAAAAAAATTTTTTTAAGGAAAAAAAAGAGAAGGGAACAGTGCTGAAAAAGAGCTCCAGAAATTGGCAGGGGTCCCCCTGATGCTTTGTTGAATACTAAGATGCACATACATAGTGCGCAACTTCACCAGGTTGAAACGGAGCAGGACCCTATGGGGCCCTCTCAGGTACAAATACTTTCTGTGTCCCCCCATTTCTTGTTTGTAGGAAATAGGCTTCATTCAGCCCCCCTGACCTTCCTTGAGTTCCAAAGGGCAAAATCAAACAATTGCTTATCAGGGAAGGGAGGGAATGCAGAAACAAAAGAGGAGCAGTCAAGAAACAATAATGCAGCCTCAGGGCAGGGTCCTGGTCCTCAGAGAATATACATAACACTACCTTTGAGTTCTTCTACAGGAACTAAGGCCCCTCCCCCACCCAGGTAGAGGGTTATAACTTCAGGTAGAGCATGAGATTCCTGGAACACCACCCTGTTACCGCACCACCAACCAATCAGAAGAAAATCTGTACACAGTGGAAGATAAACTAGACTGATCCCCTCCCCAAATGACTCTCCCTTTAAAAACTTTCATGATCAAGCAGAATCTTTGGAGTTGGGTTTCTGGACACCAGTCTGCCATGTCCTCAAGTTGCTGGCCTCCTGAATAAAGCACCTTTCCGTTCTTACCAGCACTTGCCTCTCAAGTATTGGCTTTCAAGCAGCAAGCAGCCGAACCTGAGTTCAGTAAGAAGGTCAGACAAGGAACAACTAGCGAGCTGGGAGCTGAATAGTTACAGAGTTCATACAGGGCTGCAAATCTTTTAATTTTTCAAGCTAGAGTGGAGAGACCTCATTGATCACTAAAGGCATTCAGTAGAAACCCCAGAAGGACTATGCCTTGGTATAGAATAAACCATTCTTAAAGTATCCTAAACCTGCCCTAACAAACTAAAAAGCTAGCCTCAAATGATCAAACTAATCATAAATTACTTAACTGCTTACCAGAATGAAGCCCAATACTCATGAAATGGAGACAAAAATAATTTCAGATACTAAGCAATACAACATTCACAATGTTCAGTATGCAATCAATAATTATCAGACATGCCAAGAAGCAAAAAATGTGATCATAACCAAGACCAAAATCAGTCAATAAAAACAGACTCCAAAATGAGCTTATAGAATTAGCAGCAAAGATATAAAAAACTATCATATGTCCAAGTGAGACAGGAAGGAAGAGGTCAAGGGACAACAGTTAAAAGAATGACACAGCCATTGAGGATATGACAAAAACTGGTTAGGCCCAAGATGGCAGAAGATCTGACTTCCCATAGACCTTGAGCCTCATTATATGCTCATTGTAATACATTAGAATGCTAAATGACACACCCACAGGTGCCATGACAGTTCTGAGGCTGACCATAAAAGGCCAAAAAGTGAGTGGTGGCCTAGTTCCTGGAAATCCCTGTCCCTTTCCCAAAATAGTTGAAATAATCCTCCCACTCATTAGCATATGAAATTACCCAGCCCATAAAAATTAACAACTTCATATCCCAGGGCCGCTCTCACTTTCTGAGACAGTCTGCATCCTGCCAATTTTAATGTGTATCTCTCTAAATAAACCTGCTTTCACTTTACTTTGGCTGGCTCTTGAATTCTTTCCATACAGGAAGCCAAGGACCCTCACTTGGCAGCCTGTCCTGGGACTCACCAGAGACCTGAGACATGACTATTCTCTTGCTTCTCTCTTCTCCTGCAAAACAAGTATTTAGAGGAAAGCACGACTATAATAAAAGGAAATGGAATATTAAAAAAAAATCAAATGAACACTCTAGAGACAAAAATATCTCAAATAAAAAACTCAGAGGATATAATTACCAGATTAGACAATGTAGGAAAAAAAGATCAGTGAAACCTGAAGATAGAGTAAAAGGCTGGGGAAAAAAATAAATGAACAAAGTCTCAGTGACCTGTGGGACAATATCACAGTCTAAGATATATAACTGAATCTCAAAAATGAGGGGGAAAGGGGAGAAATAATATTTGAAAAATAGCCAAAAAATTTCCAAATTTGATGAAAACTATACAGCACCAAGAAATTCAATAAACACAAAGCAGGATGAACACAAAGAAAACCATGCCTAAATATGTCATATCAAATAGCTGAAAATCAGTGATTAAGAGAAAACTCTTAAAAGCAGCCAGAGAAAATAGGCAAATTATATACAGAGGAAAAAAGATAAGAATTTTCCCCAAAATTCTCATCAGAAACTATACAAGGCCAGGGAACAACTGAATAAGTTATCAAAAGAGCTAAAAGAAACTGCTGACGTAGAATTCTATAAGCCATAAGGGAAAGAAAAAAAAAAAAACTTTCAAAAATAAATGTGAAACAAAGACTTTTTCATGAAAACCTGAGAGAATTTGTTGCCACCATATATTTACTATAAGAAATATTAAAGGAAGCCCTTCAAACAGAAGGCAAAAGATACCAGGTGGAAATCTGAATCTACAAAAGGAATGGAGGACTCTGAAAATAAAAATTATGCAGGTCTATAAAAAACTTCTCATGTTATCTTTGAAAGACAACTGATCATTTAAAGCAAAAATAACAAAAATGTATTGTGCTTATAATGTATGTAGAAGTAAAGATATGATAAAACAAACCAAGGATAAGAGAGGGGAAATGGAGGGGGCTTCCCTGGTGGCGCAGTGGTTAAGAATCCGCCTGCCAATGCAGGGGACATGGGTTCGAGCCCTGGTCTGCGAAGATCCCACATGCCACAGAGCAACTGGGCCCGTATGCCACAACTACTGAGCCTGCGCTCTGGAGCCTGCAAGCTACAACTACTGAAGCCCACGCACCTAGAGCCCACGCTCCGCAACAAGAGAAGCCACTGCAATGAGAAGCCCGCACACCGCAACAAAGAGTAGCCCCTGCTCGCCAAAACTAGAGGAAGCCCATGCACAGCAACGAAGACCCAACGCAGCCAAAAATAAATAAATTTATAAAAAAAAAAAAAAGAGAGAGGGGGAAATGGAAGTATATTTTTGAAATATTCTTATATGTGAGGTAGTATAACATCATTTGAAGGTAGACTGTGGCATATTAAAGACATATTATAAACCCTAGAGTAATAACTAAAATAATAAAGAGACAAAGCTAAAAAGCTAACAATGGAAGTAAAATGGAATCCTAAAGTAAACTGAATTAATAAAAAAAAGTAGGAAAAGAAGAAAGGAACAAAGAACAAATGTGAAAAACAGAAAATAAATAGCAAGATAATAAATTTGAATCCAACCATATAAATAATTACATTAAATGTAAATGATTTAAAATTCCAGTTAAATGGCTGAGACTATCAAACTAGATTAGAAAAGCAAGACCCAACTATATGCTGTTTATAAGAAACCCACTTTAAACACACTTTACAAGAGGATTTAAAACCAAAAAAATGTGAAAATATACAAGCTAGAGTGGCTATATTAATAACAGGCAGAACAGGCTTCAAGACAAAGAGGGACACTTCATAATGACAGAGTTGTCAACTCTCAAGAAGACATAACAATCCTAAATGTGTACACACTAAATAAGAGAGCTTCAAAATAAATGCAGCAAAAACTGACAGAATTGAAAGAAGAAATAGACAAATCCACAAGTGTAGTTGGAGACTTCATGGGTCCTTCCTCATTAGCAAATGGACAGAGAGACCAAGTAGACAGAAAATCAGTAAGGACGTAGAAGACTTGAACACTATCAAATAACCTGACCTAAAACACCACTTTACAAAAGCAGAATGCGTTTTGTTTTCATATGTACATGGAATATTCACTAAGATAGACTATATGCTGGGCCATAAAACAAGTCTCAAAATACTTAAAACTACTGAAATAATACAAAATACGTTCATTGACCACAATGAAATTAAGCTAGAAGTCAGTGATAGATAAATATCTAGAAAAATGCAAATATCTGGAAATTAAACAATACTTCTAAATACCCAAGGGCTAAAAAAGAAATCACAGAGAAAATTTTTAAATATTTTGAAGTGAATGAAAATGAAAAATCTGTGGTATGTAGGCAAAGCAGTACCCCATAGGAAATTTATAGCTTTAAATGTTTATTAAAAAAAAATCCAAAATCAATGGTATAAGCTTCTATCTTAGGAAGCTAGGAAAAAAAGAGAAAAGTATACTCAAAATAAGTAGAAAGAAGGAAATAAAGAGTAGAAATCAATGGAACGACTGAATTTAATGTAATTTAATACTCTATTTAATAGAAAAATGAAAAAGAAAAATCAATGAAGCCACACACTTTTTTTTTTTAAAGATAAACCTCTACCTAAATTAAGAAAACTTTTAAAAACACAAATGACCAATATCAGAAATAGAAGAAATCCTATGGATGCTAATCCTATATAGAGCTTATAGATTCTAAATCAATCAGATATTATATTATGGATGATCTTATGCCAGCCAATTAATTCAACAACTTGGATAAAGTGAAAAAATTCCTTGGAAGGTACAACTACCATAACTGAAGAGAAAGTCAGAATAATCCTACTTAAAAGAAATGCAATTCATAACTACAACTCTCACCACAAAGAAAACGCCAGGTTCAGATGGGTTCACTGCTGAATATTATCAAACATTTAAGGAAGAAATAATTCCAGGTCCATATAAGCTCTTCCAGAAAATAGAAGACAATAGAACACTTTCATATTCTATAGTCAGTATCACCCTGATACCAACACCAAATAATGACACAAGAAAACTTCATATCAATATACATCATCAACAGGTAAAAATCCTCAACAAAACATTAGCACATCCAACAAATCCAACCCCACAGCAAAGTGGAATTTATCTCAGGAATTCATTGATTTAACACTCAAAAACAAATCCATGACATTCACCATATTAACTGAATAATGGGTAATAGAAAATATATGATCATCTCAGTAAAGGCAGAAAAAATTTTTTGACAAAATTCAATACTCATTCACAATAAAAACTCTCAGCAAACTAAGAACAGAAAGGAACTTCCTCAACCTGATAAATGGCACCTTTGAATACCTATAGCTAATTTCACATTTAAAGATAAGAGATTAATCACTTTCTCCCTAAATTAGGGAACAAAGTAAGGATACCTACTTTTACCACTTCTATTCAGTATTCTAATGGAGGTCCTAGCCAAAGCAAAAAAAGAAAACAAAATAAAAGACATACATACTGGGAAGGAAGAAGTAAAATTCTTTATTCTCAACAACATGATCATGTACAGAGAAGTCAGAAGTAATCCACAAAAAAGCTACTGGAAGTAATATGTGAGTTTAGCATGATGGCAGAATACAAAAACAATACTTTTTTTTAAAAAGACTATTCTTATATTCTAGAAACAGACAACTGAACACTGAAATTTCAAAAATACCATTTTGAAGGGAGGAGTGGCCAAGATGGTGGAGTAGAAGGAACCTAAGCTTACCTCCTCTCTTGAGCACACCAAAATCACAACAATCTGCACAACCATCATTGAAAAAGATTGAAACCTACCCAAAAAGATCCTCTACAACTAAAGACATAAAGACAGAACCATGAGACTGGTAAGAGGGGCAGACTCACGACATAATCAAATCTCATACCACCCTGGGGGGGCGACCCACAAACTGGAGAAAAATTATATTACCAAGGTTCTCCCACAGGAGTGAGAGTTCTGAGCGCCACATCAGCTCCCCAGCCCAGGGCTCTGGCACTGGGAAGAGAAGCCCCCAGAGCATCTGGCTTTGAAGGCGAGCAGGTCTCAACTGCAGGAGCTCCACAGGACTGAGGGAAACAGAGACTTCACTCTTAAAGGATGCACACAGGGACTTCCCTGGTGGCGCAGTGGTTAAGAATCTGCCTGCCAATGCAGGGGACATGGGTTCAATCCCTGGTCCAGGAAGATCCCACATGCCACAGAGCAACTAAGCCTGTGCACCACAACTACTGAGCCTGTGCTCTAGAGCCCATGCACCACAACTACTGAGCCCATGAGCTGCAACTACTGAAGCCCGCATGCTCCGGGGCCCACGTGCCGCAACTACTGAGCCTGCGTGCTGCTACTACTGAAGCCCACATGCCTAGAGCCCGTGCTCTGCAACAAGAGAAGCCACCACAGTGAGAAGCCCATGCACCACAATAAAGAGTAGCTCCCACTCACTGCAATTAGAGAAAAAAAAAAAAATGCCGCTAAAAAAAAAAAAATAAGGAACTAAAAAAAATTTGACTTGCAAAGAAAGTAAAAAACGTAAAGGACAAATATTGATGCAAATAAACACAATAAACACAGCAAATTTTAAAAAATACCATTTCAAGGACATGAAGTACCTATGGATAAATCTGACAAGACACAAAGACTTGTACAATGAAAATAACAAAAATTTCTGCAAAAAACTGAAGATGACTTAAAAACTTGTACAGGAAATGGAAGACTCAATATTGTTAAGGTGTCAATTTTCCCTGTCAATCTATAGACTCAATGCAGTCCAATCAGAATCCCAGAGGCTTCTGTAGAAAGAAACTGACAAGCTGTTAAAATGTTACTCTGAGAACAGGTCCACTAGATTGTTTAAGGGTCCATGGCACAGAAAGAGGTTTAAAGTCCTATCACTCTTCAAACCTTCACCTGCCATGTGTATTCTTTCCAAAAATTGATTTGCCTATGAACAAGTCTGTGTCCTGAAAATTTTCCTTAACCAACTCTTTTTTCACAGTTTTCTCCCACTTGACCAAAGTAAAATATTTTTCTCAGCCATCCCAGTCTTGTTATAGGGTATTTCCCTGGGTATAAAAATCTTTGGCAGGCATGCCAAAAGGAAAAATGCAAGTTGAGAATACATTAATCCTGAAAGTCTCTTAAGAGTAAAGCAAAAAGAAGTTTGGTAAGAAATTCTGAAGAGGGTTGTGCTTTATTTCTTAACAGCAAAACCCCATGCCTTATCTGTCAGAGAATTACAATTAAGAAACAAGATAGTCGTCACAGGGGTGTATAGGAACAAGTTTATTTATTTCAATTAATAAGCAAAAACTCCAAGGTTTTGATAAAAGTAAAACATAATCATAATATACCACAATCTAGAAATCAGATACTTTGTAATTATCTAAACCCTTGACAAAAAAATTCAGATGCCATCAACTTAAAACACAAAAAGAAGTACAACGTCTTACAAAATTATTTAGAGAAAACACAAGCAAAAATATTTGGAAGGCCACTGGGCTAAGGTAGCACTAGTTTGTGTCTTATTTTCTCAGTTAATTAAATTATATTCATATAATTTACTTTCTATTAAAGATTTGAACTATCTGTAAATAGAAATAAAAATTCACTTTTCTTTTTTAATTTAATGCTGCATTTCTGTAAGCAGTTAGAAAATGTTGCTATTGGCATTATGAAAACATTCATTGCCATGCCAAGTTGTTCTCTATGAACATCTGCTGCTGATTTTGAGGGGGAGGTGGAAGAGACATAAAAACGCTATTTAAAATCTACATATACTTTCCTCTAACTCTGCCTGAGTAGCTACATATTACATGCCATGCACTTGCCATACACTGGAAATATAGATGTAAATGGAAACATGTCGGATCTTTAGGGACTCAGTCCAGTAGCAGACTCAGACCTGCAAAGATTTATAGCAATTAACTAGAGGTATGAATGTACCATGCTTTGGGAACATGAAGATGTGCTCAAAAATGAAGTGTTTTTTGTAAATCAATTATACTCCAATAAAAAAAAAAAGTGTTTTTCAGGTAGGAGAAAAGGGAAGGAGCTTCCAGAAAGAAGGATTACTACGTGCCAAGACATGGAGGGAAGACTATACATGATGTGATTTGAAAACTAGAAATAGTTCAGTATGAAAACAAAGGATATTTTCAGAGTTAATAGTCAAATTTGAGATGCCTATCCATCACCCAGAGTCAACACTGGTGTACACAAGGTAGAAACAGACATGGAAATTAATCCCGTGAATTATTTAATATTTATTGAGCACCCACTATGTACCTGATACCACATAAGAAACTGGGGAAGAAAGAAGTAAAGGAAAAATAAGCCATAAAGAGCTTACCATCAAAGGTAAGAGACAGAGAATTAAACCAACCACAGCATTATTATCCTACAGTAATAAAATGCTACAGAATATACATACACAGATGCTATAAGAACAAAAAGAAGAGGAACAGACAGAAGAAAGTTTCCCCAAAACAGCAAAACCATAGATGTCTTTAAAGGGGAAGAGGAGTGAACTAGATAGATAGAGAATGGGACAAGTGTAGGAGTAAAAACTAGCAGTTCGGATAAAAACTGGAGGAAAAGAGAGAAGTATGGCAAAGGAGACTTAGAAAAGCCAGGTTACCAAGGGCATTAAGTAGTAAGAAATCAAGCTATGATAAGCCACAGATAGGTTTCAGGCATGAGTGAAATGATCAATCACTCCATCATGCAAAGTGAAAGATATACTAGGGGTGGAAGTAGGGAATATGACAAGACTGAAGAGTGTCAATTTGTACTTCAGGAATTTTATACATACATAATTCAGAATGTATATAGGCCAAAAAACAAAAACAAAACAAACAAAAAAAACAAAACAAAGGCAAGGACACTTGGAAATAGGGATAGGGAAGATAGGAAAGAGACAATAGGTGGAGAGGGTGTTTTAAAGGTGTTAGTTACATGGATATTTATTTTATAATTACATATTAAACTTCATTATGCATTTTAATGTATCATATATCAAATTTTAAACAAACTTTAAAAGAGGGAGAGGTTGCTGAATTAAGGAAATAGCAGTAAGGAAGGAGAGGAAAGGAAAAATTAAGAAAAGTTAGAACTTGGTGACCAACTAGATAATTAGATAATGGAAAGAGACAAAACTAGGAATCCCAATCAAGTCTCTCATTTCAGAGCCTAGGCGGAGGATGAAGCCATTTACCAAGGCAAGGCTATAGGAGACAATTGCTTGTTTTGTGGGAGGAAAAACTCAATTTTGGACATGTTAAAGTTGAGTTGCCTGAATGACATTAATATGCATATATAGCTAGGAGGCTTTTAGATATGCAGGCCAAAAACTTAGAAAAAAATGTCTCAGCTGAAAATAAAAATGTGGGCACCATGAGCTTAAAGCAGTATAGTAGTTAAGACTATGGGCTTGAAAAAGGTTACCCAAGGAGACCAAAAAAGAATAAGTATATCACGAGAGTAACAGAAGGCTACTCTGACGAACGGAGGAAAAAAAAAAAAAAAAAGAATAAGTATATCATGAGAGTAACAGAAGGCTAAGGACAAAATGAAATGAATGAGTTTATGAAATAAGATCTGAGCTTAAATGAGATTTTGAATTATTGGCAATAGCTTTTTGACATGTAAGAAAACTAGAGACCAAATATATTTTCTTAAAATGATAGCTTTTCAAATTTCACTTGATTAATGAATAAAGAAGTCTTATTTCTCTAAGACAAAATTATAAGTGATAGAAATATTTATTCATATAAGTGATTGTCCCTTGTACACCATTTAGTAGAATTCACTTGAAATTCAGTATTCCCCTTGTAAATCCCAGCCAAAATAAGATTTGGGGCAGCTTCAGTATGATCCCAAGATTATATCTCCCTACCATCTGATTCAGCCATCACTTGGCTTTTACTAAAACCAGTAGATGAATCTGTTCATACTAGATTTTACATGCACCTGGCAGAAGGTGAGTTGGGTATTCGGCACCTGATGGCAGGTGGCTGAAAGGAACTGGCAATTCTTTCAGTTCTGCCTACTCATAAACTCTAGATACAGCAGGATAAAATAAAACTTTGTGAATTTTCAAGTAGCAAAACTGCAAAAAGTCCCTTTTTCTACTTCCCCAAGAATAAAATATTCTTTTATTAGTAATTTGAACAATAAGTAGAATTAGCTTGCATTTTTTGTTGGAAACACCATAATGCAAATAAAAAGGTTACTGTAATTATATCTGATAATGAAATTATGTTTAGTAACTGTTAGTTACAGCGACTAGACTTTCGACAAGTACAAAATAATACACATTGACTACAAAAAACAACACAAAAAACTACAAATGAATTCAAAATAATTTTAGTCCTTAAAGAGGTACAAGGGTCTGAGAATTTTAAAATACCACTTATATAGTCATTTGCACAAATACTCATAAAATTTTATAATTTGAAATAAGAATTACATTAACATGACAAATAATTTTGACAAAATGCTTCATAAAACTTGGTAAAAGTTTTGTACCTATACTCCTATATGCAGTGCTTATCTGTTTAGATATAAAGATGATCCTGAGATATACTTTTGAAATACGTGTTTTTTTTTCTTGTAGGGGGGCTTACAGATTACTAAAAGTTTTTAAAAGATACAGTTTTTAAAACATGGTTAAAAACATTCTTTGGCCTATACAGAAACCATGTTTAATTTTACTCAGGAAACAAAGATTGTACCAGCTCAATACAATCATTCTCTTTACAACTACAGAAGGTATCTAATTATTATAAGTTGAGCTAGAACAGATTACTTCAGGGGACACACCTGATTTAAGAAACAAACATAAAAAACTAAGAAGACTTAGCAATGTACAGTGAAGCACACATCCATTCAACAAACTACTGGGTACAGAAGAGGTGGAAAACACCACGCTAAGGTGCAGCAGGAGAAACAAGAAGTAAAACATTGTTTCTATCATTAAGTTTGTATACAATAAGATTTTAAAAGCAGAATGAGAGGTTATAAGGCAACATATACTTAAATATCAAACTACTAATTTGAACAATAAGTAAAATTTGAGGAGAGATTACATCCAACTCTTTAGAAGGCACTTCCAGCCCATGAACTTAGTATAGCTTTTACTACAGGAAGTCAACCAGATACTTGGAAATTATTGAAATTAAAAAAAAGTAGCAGGCTTCCCTGGTGGCGCAGTGGTTGAGAATCTGCCTGCCAATGCAGGGTTGAGAATCTGCCTGCCAATGCAGGATTCGAACAAGGGTTCGAATCCCGGTCTGGGAAGATCCCACATGCCGCGGAGCAACTAGGCCCGTGAGCCACAACTACTGACCCTGCGCGTCTGGAGCCTGTGCTCCGCAATAAGAGAGGCCGCGATAGTGAGAGGCCCGCGCACCGCGATGAAGAGTGGCCCTGGCTTGCCACAACTAGAGAAAGCCCTTGCACAGAAACGAAGACCCAACACAGCCAAAAATAAATTAATTAATTAATTTAAAAAAAAAAAAAAAAAAGTAGCAACAGCACTGGGGTGGCAGTGTCTCACTATTCAGCTCCTCTAGCCAGAGAAAGAGGAAAAGGAATAACTGGGTAGGAAATTAGATGAAATGATCACTAAGGTCACTTACCTAGGACTACAGTTCTTCCTTGATTTAAGAGCATATAAAATCTGAAACACAGCGTAGTACAATGTATGAAAACTGAAACTCATAAAGCACTGAAGTGTTGTCTAAAACAATGGTTTTCAAACCCCAAAGCAATGATTTTCAAACTCTGGTGAACATCTAAAAACATCTAATAACATCTAAATGACTGGGTAACTTGTTAAAACATATAGATGTCTATGTACTATCTCAAACCTTCGGAATCAGAATCCATAAATGTGCAGTCAAGGCATTTATATTTTGAGCAGTTCCCCAGGTGATTCTGATGCACAGTGAATTATATAATTAAGCACACAATCTTCAGTGGCAACAAAATCTGGGTTCAAATGCCAGATACAAGCACTATGACCACCAACTAGCCTCCTTAACACTAATTCCAATCTTTCTAAAGAGGGAATTGCCAACCATTCCTCAAGTGACTGTTGTGAGGATTAAAGATGATACACAGAAAATGCTTAGTACAATTCCTGGCACATTTAGTAAGCAGTCAATGAATTTTCACTTAAAAAACATTTATTAAGCACTTACACAGTATCAGGAGATTAGGGAAATCTCATTAATTTATTAAGTATTAATAAGCATGGCAACTCTGCAATGGTGTCATGAGAACATATAATTAGGGGAATCTATCGTAATCAGGAAAGTCTTCCCTGACGTGAGCTGAATGATGAGCAGGCATTAACTGAATGAAAAGGAAAGGAAGAGAATTTCCAGGCAAAGGATGCATCATAATCAAAAGCCATATACCTGAAGCAGAACAGAAAGAACAGAGTGACTAGGAAGAGAAAAGAATGCCAGAAGGCGCTGTGGAGATGAGGTTGCAAAGGTAATTAAGAGGGACCTAAACAGCCTGTTAAAGATTTTAGTTGCGCTTAAAAACAGTGAAGAGTTTTAAACATGGAGATGATGTGATTAGATCTACATTTTGAAAAAGTCACTCAGTCTGGTGTGGAAAACTACAGAGGGAGCCACAGTAAATGCAGGTAGACCCTAATTAGGAGACCATAAATACTTCAAATGAGAAATGATGGTGGCTGGAACTACAGTATGAAGACCAGGAGTATACAGACTCAAGAGATATTCAAAGAGGCAAAATCAAGAGACTTCAAGAGAGACTGATATGAGGCCTGAGAGACAGGAAGCTGTCAAATCTCTACTGCTATAGAAAGGGATGGATGATGAAGCTAGTCACTTGAGTCAAACACAGTAAGAGGACCTCTTTTTCTTGGGGGATAAGTCATGAATTTCAAACATGTGAGTATGAGTAGTTATTCCCAAGTATGGGGTTGATTTTTACAGAAATATTCCAGTGTATGTAAGTACAATGTGCTTCTATTTATTTTATTGGGTGTTTATGGATCTTAGAGACAGGTTTCTGCATGTGTGTTAAGTGGATCTGAACAGAATGAAGATCCTTCCTTTAGGTTCCGTTCCTTTAGAGTCCCCCGAAAGTGTCTTTTATGGCTACAGTTTAATAGTGTCTCAAGAATTCTATTTATACACTCAGCTGATAAATTATTTTAAAACTTTTTAAAAATTAATATTTAAACCAAAAAATAAGAAGCCAAACGAAAAAAGGCCTGCAAAGTCCAAAAGGAAGCTTCAATCACCTGACTTTCAAGCTGTTACCAGAACATGACCGGTTTTACAGTGACAGGTTGGTTTGGAGCATTAACCTTAAACTATATTAATTTTCCAGAACGGAGAGGCTTGCGAATGCGACTTAGAAAACTTCTTACTCATAGAATCCAATTTGTAAAGAAAAGTCATACAGATGATTCCTGACTTTGATCTACAAAAATACTAGTTTGCAACTTACAATTGTAAGTCACTACTGACATAGTGCTTTTAAGTCGCTTGAGTCTGGAGTCTCAGGAAGACTGTTATGGCAGTTGACGTGACAATATTGGTCCCCTTCATAACTGATCATAGGTTATGTATTCAGTCGGATCCCAAGTTTTTGCAAGCCTCATGGGTCTCAACCTTCTTCCATCCTTTCTCTCCCGCTTAGAAAAACAGGAGTGCAGGAGCCTCGGAGCGTGTATTTAACAAAACACCTGCCCCACCCACCTCACAAACAATAACCTTCCATTCCAGAACTAAAGCTACTGTTAGAAAAGGACGCCGGGCAGTAGGGCCCTAGATGGTAACCCAGGTTATCAGAGGCGGACCTCAGAACTGAGGGGACCTGTTCTCACCCAGTGCCGGAGTAGTGTCCAATTTCCCAAAAGGGAACCAAGATCTCCACCACGGAAACCCGAGCTCCCGAGCCGGAGCCGGGGGCCCTCCCTCCAGCAGATGGCTCCAGCCCGGGGTCTCCAGTCGCTTCCAGGCCTCTTCGGGACACTCGGGCCTCCCAGATCCGCTCCCCGGAGCTCGCCGCCCCCCGAGCCCGGCTTCGCGCGGGCGCCCACAGCCCCGCCGGCCCCGCCTGCAGCCGGCAGGCCCGTCACCAAGCAACAGTCGCCAGCCCCGGGGACCTTGGGAGGCCTACCCCGGGCGCAGGTCCTTCCCCATTCCTTCTCGCTGCCTGGGGAGCCCAAGTGAGAGCGCGGCCGGTGAAGGAGGTCGTTCCGTGCCCGTGGGGGGTCACTCACCTCTTCCCCTTCTCCCCCGGGAGGGGCGGTGCTGGGGCTCTTTTCCCCCGCCCCCCCAAACGCCTCCTGGCTGCTCCTGCTCAGCCCCGGCGCCTGGCCACTGCCGCCGGCTTACTCCATAGCCTCTCACACTCGCGCGGCCTCAAAGGCTGGAACCGGAGGAGAGAAGGGGGAGGGGAGGGGAGGGACTGGGGAGGAAGAGTAAGGGAGGGGGAAGAAGACCGAAAGACCAGCCTGCCCTGGCATGACGTCACTTCCGGCTTGTTCGGAAGGGGCGGGGCCGGGACGTCTTTGGCCTCCGCCTCCCGAGAACAGGGAGGGGGCGGGGTTACAGGCCGGGGGAGGAGCCCGGTGGACGAGCTTATGGCGGTTCTTTTGACTCCGCGGTTCCGTAGCCTTGGCAGCCAGAGCCAGCTTCCCGGCCCAGGGCGGAGCGTGTCGAGTTTCGTGAGCCCTAGAGATGTTTTCTGCCGGAAAAGGAGGACAGGTACCCCTTTAGATCCTAACCAAATGTTTACCGAAGCGGGGGACGGCTGAGGGGAGCGGGCGTTTTGGACTTTGCGCCTCAGGCCTCTGGGGCCCGCCCCTTTCCTGGACCCACCCCTTTCCCGGCCCACCTGCTCTCTCAGTCCCGCTGAACGGGCACTGGGCCTTTTCAGGAGCTACTCTCCTTGGGGAGTCCTGGAAAGCGGTGCTTCTCAAACTTTAATATACACACAGATCATTTGGGAACTTTGTTAAAATGCAGTTTGGATTCAAGAGTAGGGTCTGATATTCTGCGTTTCTAATAAGTTCCCAGATGATGCCACTGCTGCTGGTCAGCGGGCTACACTTAGAACAACAAGGGGTTAAAAGTACTAGATGGCAAGTCCTTGAGCACGAGGACTATTTCTTTAACCTAGCCTACTTGTTTAATGACGCTTAGAGAGGCAGATGGAAAATACCCTTGTCTCCTCCGCTCATAGACTCCTAGCTTTATCCACCCCACCCTACCCTAACCCAGTCTCTACTCCCTCCTCAACCTCTCCCCTTTTCCACTCCTCACCCTCCACGCCCTACTCCTGTCTATGCACTGTCCACAGTGTCTCGGGCCAATAGTTCAAGGACAGACAGACAGACAGCTTCTGTTACAGAAGGCATTTGAAGGTGATGGGCTCTTATTTCTGTCCTAAACATCAGACCATTATGTAAAGTTGGACATCCTGTCTCCAGTTATTCATAGTCACAGGAAGAAAGAGCTTAAATTCTCAGATTCTAACAACAACAACGAAAATCTAGAAACAACATTCTAGATGTTTCAACGTATTCCCTTATCTTATTAAAAAAATTTTAATAAAAATTTACTGGGGTAGAGGGGAATGAGCAGTGATTGCTAACTGTATGGGTTTCTTTTTTTTTTTATTATTAATGTTTATTGAAGTATAGTTGCTTTCCAATGTTGCGTTAGTTTCTACTGTACAGCAAAATGAATCAGCTATACATATACATATATCCCCTCTTTTTTGGATTTCCTTCCCATTTAGGTCACCACAGTGCAATAAGTAGAGTTTCCTGTGCTATACAGTATACTCTCATTAGTTATCTATTTTATACATAGTATCAAGAGTGTATATGTGTGTATGGGTTTCTTTTTGAAGTGATCAAATGGTCTGGAGTTAGATAATAGAGATAGCTGCACAGCTTTGTGAATGTACCTAAAAACCATTGAATTGTATGCTTTAAAAGGGTGAATTTTGTGGAATGTGAATTATATCTCAATTTTAAAATTTTACTGTCTCCAATTAATTGAAAAAATTATATATGTACGTTATAAAAACTAGAAATATGTATATAAAAAGTGAGTATCCTTTCATTACACCTATTTCCTAAACGTTACTTTGAGGTTTATCCTTCCAGACTTTTCTATTTACATATATTTGTATGTAGGTTGGGAATTCATTTTTATATAACTAGGATGATAGTATATAAATTGTTCTGCCCAACCTCATTGGTTTTTTTGTTTTTACTACTTAATGAAATCCTTCCATGCTATAAATGTCATTCTTCCTAATGGCTGCTTAATATCCCATAATAAGGCTATTCCATAATTTACTTAACTATTCCCCAGGCACTGGACATTTTCATTGTTTTCAGATTTTCATTATTCCTCACAAACTTTTATTTTTCAAGAAGAACAGCTGGCAGATAAATTGATTAGTTTTTTCAGCTCTTTGCCATAGATTTCTTTCATGCAATGCTTGTCATTGTTCAAAAAGGCAAAAAGAAGAAAGGAAAAGCAGAGTCTGGTGAAGCCACATCTCTGTAATAATCAAGACTCCAACGTGTGTGTACATTCCTTTTAAATGTAGCCTGAAATAATATTCTTCAAGACTAAGTCTAGCTAGTTATTAAGCATGTAACATTAGGATGTATAAATTCACATAGTAGTATATTTCATATGAGTAAAGCAAGTTCCTAGGTTTACTCTGATTTTATTGGCAGACGAACATGTGCAAACTTAGTAAACATATTATAGTTTACACAAGATGGGAAGAGAAGAAACTTAAGAAAGGCATTGTTAGCAGATATGCCATAAAAAAGCATAAGGTTGCCAAAACAAAAAAACTTACATATTTTTGTGTAATCTAAATTTGTTAGAAACATATGTTTAATTTTTTTTTTTCAGGATGCTCTGGTCCTTTTCAAGCTACTCAGCTATGGGATGGTATTATTCACTCCCTTCAGACTCAAGTGGAAATAAAAAGAAGGAGGCATCATTTACGAACATACAAAGACTGTTTTACTGGTTCTGATGCTGTTGATGTAGTACTAAGTCATCTTATGCAAAATATGTGCCTGAGTAGTAATGATATCTCTCGTCTTAAAGGAGTTCGTCTTTGTCAAGTTCTAATGAACCATAAAGTATTTGAACCAGTAGGAATGAAGCTATTCAAAAACGAAAAGGAATTGGAATTTGAGGATTCAAACAATAGTCTCTACAGGTTTCTAGGGAATAAATCATCTTATGTTTTTTGCAAAAGAAAAAAGGATTCTGAGACTGGGTTAAATGATGAAATAAAAGCAAAGGAATCTTTAAGGTTAGTGTTAACCAAGATACTGTAATATATTGTTTTTAGTTGCTGGCAGAACAGTCTTCATTGAGCAAACCTTGAATATTATGCTTTCTGTTTTTTTCAGAAGTCAGTAAAAGAAATAGCCATGTAAAAATTAATCTTTTCTGCATTTGCTCTAAAACTGTTATGGAGGACATGATCACATAAATATTTCAGAATTTGTACCAGGAAAAACTTTATCTCCTCTGATGAATTATATGCTTCCTAATTTTTGAAACATGACTTAGCCAAAGTAGATAAAGCCAAAGTTATGGAAACGAAACTAGAGCAAAAATTTTCTACTCTGTTACAGCAGCCATGATAACCTTAGAATTAACATATATTTTTTTCTGTTTATTTACAATCCTAACATCCTCTTCTGGTGATATTCTGTTATTTAATACATTTATTACTTGTATCTTTTATTGTAAGCTGCCTGACATCTTTTTTGGAAATAGGAAATGTATAAATAAGTTTTAATAAGTAAATTAAAATGCATATTTGAAATTTTGGTCCTGTATGTAATGGAAAAATTCACATATTATTTCTTAACAGACCAGAAGGCAAAGTGATTTCAAATCCTCTAGCACAAGAGATTGGTGAGGAAAGAATTGAGGAACTTATTGATACAATGAGTGGGACTCTGGCTTTACCTCCAAACATCACAGTTGACAAACCTGTTCTTCCACTTTCAAAAGAAGGTAATTTCAGTTTTCATTATTTTTTTCTGAACTTTGTAAGAAGAGCTGACTTTTTTAAATAGACCTTACTTTTTGGAACAGTTTTAGGTTCACAGAAAAATTGAATAGAAAGTACAGAGAGTTCCCATGTGCCCCCTGCCCCCCACACATACCCAACCTCCCCCACTGTCAACCTCCTGCACTGGAGTGGTTATTTGTTATAATCCATGGACCTACATTGATATATCATTATCACCCAAAGCCCACGATTTACATTAGTATTCACTCTTGGTGGTGTATATTATGTGGGTTTTGACAAATGTATGATGACTGTATCCACCATTATAGTAGCATACAGAATAGTTTCACTGCCCTGAAAATGCTCTGTACTTCACCTGTTCCTCCTTCCCTCCCCATTACCCCCCTGGCAACCACTGATCTTTTTACTGTCTCCAAGAACTGACTTTTCAGATACAATAGAAGTAGTGTGTTTGGCATACTGACTCTCTACTCCTCTCCCCGAAAGAGTTTCCTTCTACATAGTGATTGCATCAGACAAGACGGGTAAGGCAATGTAGATCCAATAACATTTAGTGTATTTTTTTTACAATGACCATGATCAGGTTAACTGGAGGTGCTACAGTCCTTACTACCAGAAAAAAAACATGCAAACTCATTACCAGTCCTTGTTATTTATAATGCAAGACCACCTTCTTATTAGCATATCCTTTGCCCATTGTATAAGCTCCTCCCAAACATCTCCCTACTCTTTGCCTTTCAGAACAAACTAGCTAGGCTACCTATTGCTCTAATTCTCTTTACCATTAACTTCATCTACTTGTGGTTTTGTCCTTATAAGGCAACTTAACAGTTGAAAGAAGAGCCCCATACCCAGGGCAATTAGGAGGGATGCATACACAATTCATAAATGGTTACACGCTTTACTGCATGTGGTCAAACCATGATGGAAGTAAGACAAGCATGATTTGCACACTGGAGGAGCAAAGGTTATCAACAATAACTAGGATAAGTGTGATAAGGGAAATGCACGGTGCCCAAAGAAAGGGTGCAGAGTGAGAAAAGAAGAGGGATTAGAAGAAGACTCCGAGAAAGATTAATATTTAGAGGACAGGCTGAAGAAGAGGAGCCAACAAAAGTTCAGTTTTTACCTATTACAAATGAAAAAGAAAAACTTGTCTCATCATTTTCCCGTGAGGATATAGGGTACTTCTAGAAATTTCTAACTAAAGATGGATATAATTTATCGGTAAAGATGCTCATAAAAGTAATTTTCATTTATTGGGCCTTTCTCTGGGCCAGGCAATTTGTTATGCATTTTATATTTATTGTCTGTAATTTTACAATAGCCCTGTAAAGTGAGGGGTAAAACTTCCGTTTTATAGTTTGGGAAACTGAGACTCAGAAGGATAAATAAATAAATAAGACATGGTAGGGAAGGAAAGCTGGCACTCTTATGTACTTTTTTAAACATTTTAATTTTTATCTTTGTTATACATGCACATAATGTAAAACATTCAAATAGTCCTACAGGTTTTGTTACTAAAAAATAATAATTCCCTACCCTTCTCCTCTCACCCATTTCCCCCTCTCCAGAGACAACCATTTATAATTCATATAAACTGTAATTCATGTGTGTTGTAAATGTATCTCACGTCTCTAAATGTCATGCTTATACTGCTACTTCATGCTTTTTCAGTTTTAGGGACATCTAGTAATTTTCTACAAAGGAAAACAGGGTTTTAGGCCTCTTCCCTTTCTTGCATCTATCTCCCAAACTCTTTAAATGATACATATACTTTTATATACTCTTATGAGTAACATATTTAACAAAAAGATGTTAGGTGAAAACAGGAATTTCTTTAGTTTTAAGACTAGTGTGTTTAGCCAGAGATTTTAAACAGTAAGTCACACAACAATAACTATTAAGTTTTGCTTTTTAAAAAAGGAGTTTTTTGTTTTTTGGTTTTTTTGGCCACATTGTGCGTCTTGCAGTATCTTAGTTCCCCCACCAGGGATTGAACCCAGGCCACAGCAGTGAAAGCACCGAGTCCTAACCACTGGACCGCCAAGGAATTCCCTAAAAAAGGAGACATTATGTTAAAACAAAAATCAGCCAAGTCTTGGAACCACTGCTTTACTTTAGACTTAATTTAGTTTATATTGTTTATTTTATAGACAAGGAAACTGAGACTCAGAGAATTTAGATAATTTGCCAAGTTTCCACAGTTAACTAATGGCATCAAGATTCAGACCTAGATTTCCATACTTTTACCCAGTGTTTTATCATTATTGTTGCAACAAGGTATTGTAAATTATAAAATGGGTACAACTGAAGTTATGTTTAGTTGGTATGTTTGCTCTTAGTTGGTATGTTTGCTCTTTGTCGCAACTGAATGTGTCAGCCTTCAGAACAGAGAAACACAAAAAACTATTTTAGTTCTCTCTAATAAAACATAGTTTTGAGAGACGTAGTCTTTAATAAATTACTAATAGGAAATCTCTTTATGTTCCAAAGTCTTGAATCTGCTAGGGTAGGCTTTTTGTTTGTTTTTTGTTTTGTAAAAAGGCTTGCAAAAGAGAATTAACTTTAAAATTGGCTGGTTGTTCTTGTACTTAATGAGTTAAAAAAAGTTAACTTTTTTGGAATTTACATTTTCATACCAAAACTTTTTGGAGAAAGTGCATTTGGAAATGTCTCTAAACTCTAACAAATCAGGCATGAAAGGAGTTTTTGTTGTTGTTATTATCCACTGAAATCTGATTCTTCTATGATCCTCAAGCACAAAAGCCACCGCCTCAGATATAAAGCTATCTGGTTTTATAAGATTAAATAATTAGCTGGCCAACAAGAAAATTTAAGCCACTTTCTATTTGGAAAAATATGGCTGGTTAAAGGTATGCAGTTGGCAACACACCTATATACATTTTAGCCAAGAAATAAAAGTATGGAGTTTCTCTTTTTTTTTTGAGAAAGGTCATTTCTTAATTCCCAAAGAACTGAGAAACCAACTTCACTTGAATTGAGTTGAAAAATCTGCCAGCAGTGGTAAAGCAATGCAGTCCCAGGACTGCAGGCTTTTTGCAAATTTGTATTTGTGTGACTAGTAGAGTTAAGGTGAACCACCTTTGCTGAGATTTATTTTTTACAGGTGTTTCTTACTGATAGTATAATGACTAATATTTTTGAAATATATGTGTGTTGTTTTAGAAATGTGAGGGGTTCTAAAGGTGCAGAACCTCTCCCTCACCTCACCTCTGTGGGGTAGGTCTCAGGGGAATGCCAATATCAGCTAGAGCAATTCCACTATTAATCTGTTTTACCTGACTTCCAGAAGAATATGTTTGTTCAAAGGTTTCCTCAGCTGAAACAAAGTTTGATTCCTACTGAACACACTGTACTTCTCCCACCAAAACATTTACACACTGAATGAAATTGCCTGTTTACGTGTCTTTATTTCCCACTGGAGTGTGCGGTACTTAGACAGGGACAGTCCTTGCCTTGTTCACTGTTGTATCCCTGTTGAATGGCCCAGTGCTTAGCTGTTGGAAGGTTACATTTAGTGGATGAATGGCTCACAGACAGCCGCCTCCTTTTATAAATATTTTCTTTTTATTTATGCGTCTATACACATACACTCATATGTACATATATGTGCATATGTGCATGTGCATGCACGTGTGTGTGTGTGTGTGTGTGTGTGTAGGCTATGCTAAACGCTGGATGGATTGTATGCTCTTCAAATGTAGAGTCTATCCCCTTGGATCCCCTTCACTCAGCACAGTGATCATTGAGTATGAAGTGCTCCATTAAGATGACGGTGGGGACTATATGTGTGGCCACAGTATCCTTCTTGAGTCTAATTTCCTCACACAGAGCTAGCTATTCTATTTATCATCTCTGCACTTGGCTAGTATGTTCTAGACATGCACATTTCTCTGCTCCCTCACTTTCAGGTCTTTGCTCAAATATCATCTTTCCAATGATAATTCCCACACATCTTATTTAAAATTGCAACACTAACCCCCTAATGTAGTCTAATCTCCTTTTTTGCTTAATTTCTCTCCATAAAACTTACTATTAGCTGACACACCACATATTTCACTTTTTGTTTGTTTATTTATTGCCTGCCTCCCTCTCCCCACTAGAATATAAGCTCCATTAAGGCCAGGATTTTGCCTGTTTTGGTTACCACTGTATCCCTGGAACCTAGAACAGTGCCTAATACAAAACAGGTCTCAATAAATATTTGAGTAAATGAATGTTCTGTCTTGATGCTATTGCTAAGAATAGTCTTGTTTCCACTTTTGGATGTATTCATAATATATCTATTCATACTTCTTGGTGACTTGATAAAATTTGCCTTCATCCATTTCATATGTGGCTATCCTTACCTCCTTACATAGGGCGTGGCTGCTGAAGGGCCACTATTTTTATATATGTATCTTTTTCTAGCACCTCGTTCAGTGCTGTGCCCAAAGGTTGGTATCGACAAATGTGGACTGATTGATTAGAGGCTACTTATGATCTCAAGTCTTTACTAAAAGATTGTTAATTTGATTTATTTGGGGCCAATAACACAGAAGTAGTAAACTCAGATGCCTTTAGGAGCCAGGCAGATTGGAGAGCAGGTGAGTACTTCATTTTCAAACGTGCAGAAAAAATTGTTGTTTTGCTTGAAATGTAGGGCCCTCTTGGCTATTTTTCCTTTTCCCACTTAAGGAAGAGATATAACTATAGGGAAATTAATTTCTACTGTAACAAAACCAACAGGACAATACCATGAATATGGTAGCTGACACTCAACTTCACTGTCTGGGATACAGTAGGAAGTGATGGGGTTTGTGGTGAGCTGGAAATGATATGCCAATGCAAATAAGGTAGCCACTAATTCATATCAGCTAACTTTGGTCAGGCATTAATTCAAGCCCAGTGTCATGAGATTTTAAGATTGTTTTTTCTTATTTATTTGTTTGTTTATTTTTGGCTGCTTTGCGTCTTTGTTGCTGCTTGTGGGCTTTCTCTAGTTGCGGCGAACAGGGGTCTGCTCTTCGTTGTGGTGCGCAGGCTTCTCACTGCGGTGGCCTCTCTTGTTGCGGAGAACGGGCTCTAGGTGCGAGGGCTTCAGTAGTTGTGGCACACGGGCTCAGTAGTTGTGGTTCACAGGCTCTAGAGCACAGGCTTCAGTAGTTGTGACGCACAGGCTTAGTTGCTACGCGGCATGTGGGATCTTCTCGGACCAGGGCTCGAACCCGTGTCTCCTGCATTGGCAGGTGGATTCTTAACCACTGCGCCACCAGGGAAGCCCTCTTAAGATATTTTTAAAGAGAAGCTTGAAACCCAGAATTTTATATGAAATCTCCCATTTTTATACAAGTTAATTCTATTCAAAATACTTTATAATCAAACAAATCATGACTATGGTCCAAATTTAATACGTAGGCTACTGGCAGTAAAGCTCCACAAAAGATTTACTATAGCTGTTGCTTTTGTAATTTTGTTTCATTTAAAGGAAAAACAAAATATTAATGATGATCTGATAATTAGGATAATGAAAAACTTTATTAACTCTTAACATGAATGACCAGAAACCCAAGTTAAAATTAACCTAATACTGTATTTTTATTTAAAAGCAATTTAACTACAATTATCTCTGCTTTGAATAAAATTATAAATAATTAGTAATCTCATTCTCTCCAATCATCAAAATAATTTATAAGCAGGACCAGTAGTTTTTTTATATATCTGGAATTAACCTATTGATCACCTTAAAAGCTAGATAATATCACTTTATATTTATTATGTTTATTTTTGGCTGTGTTGGGTCTTCGTTTCTGTGTGAGGGCTTTCTCCAGTTGCGGCGAGTGGGGGCCACTCTTCATCGCGGTGCGCGGGCCTCTCACTATCGCGGCCTCTCTTGTTGCGGAGCAGAGGCTCCAGACGCTCAGGCTCAGTAGTTGTGGCTCACGGGCCCAGTTGCTCCGCGGCATGTGGGATCTTCCCAGACCAGGGCTCGAACCCGTGTCCCCTGCATTGGCAGGCAGATTCTCAACCACTGCGCCACCAGGGAAGCCCAATATCACTTTATAATTAGCCGAAAATAAAATCAATATGGCTCATAACCCTGATGTCCATTTAAAGGTCAATCTTGAAAAGAAAAATTTTAATTTAGCAAATTTAAATTATCCTAACAATCCATTCTATTATGTAGCTTTTCTGTTGTATTACTAGAAATGGAAGAATTCTATGATACTGGTTGAATATGTATATGTTATTTATTAGTATGATAGTTATATTATTTTTCTTTCTAAGCTGTGGAAGATGTTTGGAAACAACAAACATTGCTACGTATTCTTCAACTGACTCACATTCCATTCTTAGAAAATATTTTGGAGCCTCCAGTTAAAACACAAAATCTCCAATTAAGTAAAGAGGAAGATCTTGTTATCTCAAACACTTGCCTCGACAGAGAGGTTATTCCAAGCTTATGTCTACTTGAGTGAGTGACCATTTTTATTGTCAATTTATAACTAAAATGTTTTTTCATATATTTTGCCCTTGGTATTTTAAGGTGTGAGAACATATTCATATGTATGAGCAGACACCATCATTGATTTAAAAATTAATCACTGTGAATTCTCATTTGATCTAAAATAGAAAGTCACTGGTTATGACCTGTGAGAAGATTATTGGAAATCTGAGTGGTTTCATTCATATGAGTTCAGGCATGATTTGTCCATCATTCTTTCCCTGCACCAGCCCTGAGTGTTTTTTCAAAGTTCTATTATTTCCGTTTTATAAACGTAAAGTAACAACCATCATGGTTTCTACCAGTTTATTTATTCCTGCTTTAAGAGAATCCTCAGTCTAGTAGGGGAGACATTCATGAAACAAAACATTACAGTCCAATGAAATAAGCCCTATCATAAATCAGTTGCTAGGAACCATAAGTATAAGACCTTGGGTACTGTTGAGATTCCAGCAAAGAGAACTGATACGATGCTTTCTCCCACATGGGCCAAACAAGAAAAGAACATCAGACTCCAAACCTGAGAACCAGAAAGCTTCAGATCCTACAAAGAGCTTGATGATCAGAGACCTGTGAACCCACTTAGATAGTCAACCATTGTCCTATTTGCACATGACATGTTTGCTCCTAATTCAACAGGCCGAGAAAGACCCAGCAAATGAGTCTTCCCCAGCCCCTGAGTCAGGGAGAATATAGGGACACCAGCAAAGAAACAGGATTTTTTAGATGCCTCTGCAGGAAACAGACAGCAGCTAGTCAGCCTTTATGAGCTTCCAAGTGGAAAGTGTAGGTTATCTGCAAGAGAAATGCAATCCAACTGTCTTTAATTTTTTCATCTGCAACACTAGGAGCTAGACGATAATAAGTCACACATGTTAGGCAATATATTCCATTCAACAGGGCTTGGTGGGGGTGGGGAGAAAAAAGGAAATGGAAGGGGAAAGAGAAGAGGAGGGAAGAAGGAAAGATACTTGAGGATCACCGAGAATTCATAGAATATATCACTCAGGAACCCCCTCCTAGGAAAATATTTGAGGAAAGATTTTAATCTGACTACAAAGAAATAACCAGAACCCCAAGGTGGAGACAGATGAAGAGGAAAGGAAATATTGGTAGGCAATGAACTTTGGTCTGTGCGCTCTCACTATTTTCTCTTCTCCCTAATTTTGTACCCACATATGTGCATGCATACAAACACACATGTGCACACAACATATTCGAAGTTGATATGGTAAGACTGTGTGAGAATGTACAAAATATAAGTGCTAAATAAGATATCAAAAAAGAAGGACATAGTATTAAGGGAAATTATGATAAATACTAACCTATCTCAGCAAAACCTGGGGGTGGGGAAGGTGGAGGAGAAGGGGGAATTAAAGGCCTTCCAAAATCATCACTGAAGGGAGGGAGGAGTGAAAGGATCCTAAGTTGCTTATGTTATTGAGGTCGGGAGATAAAAAAGGGGAAAACAGTGTGTGGTGGGATAAACAGTGCATCTTAATGGGGGAAATATTTGGTATCTTATTTTCAAATAGTGATAGAACCATATGCACCTAATGATCAGAGTGGGAAAGGGGAGAGGAAACACCAGTGGAATGGAACAGTACAGATGAACTCCTCTGAACAAAATTTAACAAAGTTAGAAACAAATAATGAAAAGGTGGCCCACAAATATTTTAATTCCTTGAAAGTAAAGGTACAGAAAGGTGTGGTGGTATGTGGTGAGGAGAAAAGCTATTCCCTCTCATTTACTCCTTCAGTCATCCAGCAAAAATTATTAAAAAGATTCTCAAAACTAGTTTCTTCTTTAGATTTGGTTAATTATAAACTAGATTTTATTGTTTTATCAAACAATGTTTTAGGCAGTTAAATGGAAACGTTAACCATTGATTTATTTTATTTTGTTTTTTACCTCCAGGATTGATAACTGGCTTAATGCAGCAATTGAATGCTTGGAATATTTCCCTGACCAGCTAATAGTTACTGTCAGCCAGCAGTTAGTACAAAACAGAAATGAAGAGACAAGATTGAATACACAGAAGAAGTTACTCTTTGATGTCATAGTAAAATATTATAATCAAGAGAGAGATTGCTTATTAACTGATGAGTATTTTGATATTCATTCAGGAATTATAGAACTTTTAGGTAAGAGATGTTTAAACTTCAGTTTTTTTGCATAATCTGTTTCAATAATACAAGTTGCAGAAAATTTTATGTATTATATGAGTACTGCATTTTAATATTTTTCTTCTATGATGTCAAAGTACTTCATGGAATCTTTTTTCAATTCACTTGGCCTGCCATGTAAATTGTACTATCAAATGTAATACTGTAGTATAGCAATTAGATCTAAGGTAATTCTATCACAGGGACATTCTAAGAAACATTTTGATATAGTACTAGAGGATTAGAGAATTGAGGTATCTGGAAATATTGTATTAATTTGGTGACCTTTTAGCAAAATAAAAATTGAGTGACACATCATGTCTCTTTTTTAGCTCTGTAGGTGGCCATATAATTTCATGTTAAAAACAAATTACTGTTTGACAATGCTGGAAATAATTATGCAGGTGTTTGGCATATTATATAGATAATTTCCTGTGTGTTTGAAATATTTCCTAATAAAAACTTTCAAGTGTAAAAATGAATCTGCAAACCAAATACAGTATCATAGCATTTTAATTGACTGCTACGTACTATAATCTCGGTTTTTTTTTTTTGTCCCTTGCTTTGTCTTCTTTGTAACCCATGTAACAGAAAATGAGAAAAGAACAGAAGCACTTGAAGCAACACAACTATATCTAAGATTGTTGTTGCCCAACGTTAGAGAAGAATTACGACGGCTACTCACTTTTATGGTGATTGCATCAGAACCCAATGCCTACAAATTACAAAAACAGGTGAAAAAAATTGCAATAACACTTCTACAATCTTCTGCTATTTTTTTTAAATAAAAATGATTCAAGTTAATGTTACTCTTTCTGTTTACAGTTTGATAACAAAACGGTGGTCCTGAAAACTCTTGCCAAAGCAGTTTTGCAATCCAAATCATTATTAAGAGTACGGGCAGAACAACTAGTCTTGTTTCTACTGGAGTTCCACTCTGAGCTCTTCAAGGTATCTGGCATTTTGCCTGGGCACATTTATTACTAAGCTACTTGTGTCAGACAAAAAGCAAATCATTCACTTAATAAATAATTTACTGAGTACCTATAATGTACAAAGTTTGAAGGAATGCTCTTTCCCCACACCCGCTAAAGAGAAGAAAGCAGAATTAAAACAGTGTTGATATTTGCAAGTACATTGATTAATTTCTTCAACCTATTTCTCTGTGCCAGACACTGTTTTAGGTGCTTGGAATACATTAGCAAACAAAACACAAGAATGCAGGCCCTTGAGGCGCTTATGTCCAAGTGAGGAACCCAGACAGTAAAAAAAAATACACACAATAAATCATCATCATATAGTTTGCTAGAAGGCAATAAATGCAATAGAAAAAAAAGAGCAGTTTAAGGGGATTTTGGGGTGCCACGGTGGAGGTTAGTAGGAGCTTACACTATTAAACAGCGTGGCCAAGGTTAGGCTCACTGAGAAAATGAGATTTGAGCAGAGACTGGAAGGGGGAGGAGTCAACCAAATGGCCATGAGGGTGGGAGTAAGTGGTTTGGGGCAGAGAAAATGGTTCCTAGAGCAGAGGCCTTGAAGGTGATGCATGCCTGGGTGCTGAGGAACAGCAAGGAAGTGGTGAGCAGGTGGGAGAGTGTTGTGAGATGAGGTGAGAGATATGGGGGCCCATGTAGGCCACTGGAGAGACTTTGCTTCTCTTTGGAATAAAATGGGGAATCATGAAAGGTTTTGATCACAACGGTGGCCTCATCTGACTGATATTTATGAAAATTACTCTGGCTTTTGTCTTGAGAACAGATTACAGAGGGGCAAAGGTAAAAGCAGGAGAACCTTTTAGGAGGCTGTTGTAATAACCTGGGCAAGAGATATGGTGACTTGAAACAGAGGAGTAGCAAATAAGTTACTAAGATATTGTCAGATTGTTGATATATTTTGAAAGGTCTTAGAAAAAGATTATTTCTTAGCCTCACTAGTATATTTTAATACCAGACAGTGTTACTTTTAGTGGCATTATTTCTCCAAAGCCTCTATAAAGAATTGTTCCCTTCTTAATTTTTTTGTGTAAAAAATTTATCTCATGTCATTAGAAACATATTGGTTTGAATTTTGTAAGAGTTCTGTCAATATTAACTGAAGTTACTTTTCCATTATTTTAGAGAAGAAGTTGGTACTAACTGTATACAGTAGAAGCAGTCCCCCATTTATGAATTTTGAATGAAATATATTCTAAAAGCTCATTTAAAAGTCAGTTGTTAAGACCCGTATATATGCTGTCTACAAGAGACCCACTTCAGACCTAGGGACACATACAGACTGAAAGTGAGGGGATGGAAAAAGATACTCCATGCAAATGGAAATCAAAAGAAAGCTGGAGTAGGAATTCTCATGTCAGACAAAATAGACTTTAAAATAAAGACTATTACAAGAGACAAAGAAGGACACTACATAATGATCAAGGGATCGACCCAAGAAGAAGATATAACAATTGTAAATATTTATGCACCCAGCGTAGCAGCACCTCAATACATAAAGCAAATGCTAACAGCCATAAAAGGGGAAATCGACAGTAACACAACCATAGTAGGGGACTTTAACACCCCACTTTCACCAATGGACAGATCATCCAAAATGAAAATAAATAAGGAAACACAAGCTTTAAATGATACAATAAACAAGATGGACTTAATTGATATTTATAGGATATTCCATCCAAAAACAACAGAATACACTTTCTTCTCAAGTGCTCATGGAATATTCTCCAGGATAGATCATATCTTGGGTCACAAATCAAGCCTTGATAAATTTAAGAAAATTGAAATAGTATCAAGTATCTTTTCCAAAAACAACACAATGAGATTAGGTATCAATTACAGGAAAAAATCTGTAAAAAATACGAACACATGGAGGCTAAACAATATGCTACTAAATAACCAAGAGATCACTGACGAAATCAAAGAGGAAATCAAAAAATACCTAGAAACAAAGGACAATGAAAACACGACAACCCAAAACCTCTGGGATGCAGCAAAAGCAGTTCTAAGAGGGAAGTGTATAGCAATACAGTCCTACCTCAAGAAATAAGAAAAATCTGAAATAAACAACCTAACCTTACACTGAAAGCAATTAGAGGAAGAAGAACAAAAAAACCCCAAAGTCAGCAGAAGGAAATAAATCATAAAGATCAGATCAGAAATAAATGAAAAAGAAACAAAGGAAATGATAGCAAAGATCAATAAAACTAAAAGCTAGTTCTTTGAGGATATACACAAAATTGATAAACCATTAGCCACACTCATCAAGAAAAAAAGGGAGAAGACTCAAATCAATAGAATTACAAATGAAAAAGGAGAAGTAACAGCTGACACTGCAGAAATACAAAGGATCATGAGAGATTACTACAACCAACTGTATGCCAATAAAATGGACAACCTGGAAGAAATGGACAAATTCTTAGGAAAGCACAACCTTCCGAGACTGAACCAGGAAGAAATAGAAAATATAAACAGACCAATCACAAGCACTGAAATTGAGACTGTGATTAAAAATCTTCCAACAAACAAATTCCAGGATCAGATGGGATCACAGGCATATTCTATCAAACATTTAGAGAAGAGCTAACACCTATCCTTCTCAAACTCTTCCAAAAATTTGCAGAGGAAGGAACACTCCCAAACTCATTCTATGAGGCCACCATCACCCTGATACCAAAACCAGACAAAGATGTCACAAAGAAAGAAAACTACAGGCCAATATCACTGATGAACATAGATACAAAAATCCTCAACAAAATACTAGCAAACAGAAGTCAACGGCACATAAAAAGGATCATACACCATGATCAAGTGGGGTTTATCCCAGAAATGCAAGGATTCTTCAATATATGCAAATCAATCAATGTGATAAGCCATATTAACAAACTGAAGGAGAAAAACCATATGATCATCTCAATAGACGCAGAAAAATCTTTCAACAAAATTCAACACCCATTTATGATAAAAACCCTCCAGAAGGGGGCATAGAGGGAACTTACCTCAACATAATAAAAGCCATATATGACAAACCCACAGCCAACATCGTCCTCAATGGTGAACAACTGAAACCATTTACACTAAGATCAGGAACAAGACAAGGTTGCCCACGCTCACCACTATTATTCAACATAGTTTTGGAAGTTTTAGCCACAGCAATCAGAGAAGAAAAAAGAAATAAAAGGAATCCAAATCGGAAAAGAAGAAGTAAAGCTGTCACTGTGTGCAGATGACATGATGCTATACATAGAGAATCCTAAAGATGCTACCAGAAAACTGCTAGAGCTAATCAATGAATTTGGTAAAGTAGCAGGATACAACATTAATGCACAGAAATCTCTTGCATTCCTCTACACTAATGATGAAAAATCTGAAAGAGAAATTAAGGAAACACTCCCATTTACCACTGCAACAAAAAGAATAAAATACCTGGGAATAAACCTACCTAAGGAGACAAAAGACCTGTATGCAGAAAACTGTAAGACACTGATGAAAGAAATTAAAGATGATACAAACAGATGGAGAGCTATACCATGTTCTTAGATTGGAAGAATCAACATTGTGAAAATGACTATACTACCCAAAGCAATCTACAGATTCATTGCAATCCGTATCTAACTACCAATGGCATTTTTCACAGAACTAGAACAAAAAATTTCACAATTTGTATGGAAACACAAAAGAACCCAAATAGCCAAAGCAATCTTGAGAAAGAAAAATGGAGCTGGAGGAATCAGACTCCCGGACTTCAGACTATACTAAAAAGCTAAGTAATCAAGACAGTATGATACTAGCACAAAAGCAGAAATATAGATCCATGGAACAGGATAGAAAGCCCAGAGACAAACCCACACACATATGGTCAACTAATTTATGACAAAGGAGGCAAGAATATACAATGGAGAAAAGACAGCCTCTTCAATAAGTGGTGCTGGGGAAACTGGACAGCTACATGTAAAAGAATGAAGTTACATCACTCTCTAACACCATACACAAAAATAAACTCAAAATGGATTAAGGACCTAAGTGTAAGAATGGACACTATAAACCTCTTAGAGGAAAACATAGGCAGAACCCTCTATGACATAAGTCACAGCAAGATACTTTTTGACCCACCTCTTAGAGAAATGGAAATAAAAACAAAAATAAACAAATGGGACCTAATGAAACTTAAAAGCTTTTGCACAGCAAAGGAAACCATAAACAAGACGAAAAGACAACCCTCAGAATGGGAGAAAATATTTGCCAACAAAGCAACTGACAAAGGATTAATCTTCAAAATATACAAGCAGCTTATGCAGCTCAATATCAAAAAATCAAACAACCCAATCCAAAAATGGGCAGAAGACCTAAATAGACGTTTCTCCAAAGAAGATATACAGATTGCCAACAGACACATGAAAGGATGCTCATCATCACTAATCATTAGAGAAATGCAAATCCAAACTACAATGAGGTATCACCTCACACCGGTCAGAATGACCATCATCAAAAAATCTACAAACAATAAATGCTGGAGAGGTTGTGGAGAAAAGGGAACCCTCTCGCATTGTTGGTGGGAATGTAAATTGATACAGGCACTATAGAGAACAGTATGGAGGTTCCTTAAAAAACTAAAAATAGAACTACCACAGGATGCAGCAATCCCACTACTGGGCATATACCCTGAGAAAACCATAATTCAAAAAGAGTCATGTACCACAACGTTCATTGCAGCTCTATTTACAATAGCCAGGACATGGAAGCAAGCTAAGTGTCCATCGACAGATGAATGGATAAAGAAGATGTGACATATATATACAACGGAATATTAGCCAAAAAAGAAACGAAATTGAGTTATATGTAGTGAGGTGGATGGACCTAGAGTCTGTCATACAGCATGAAGTAAGACAGAGAAAAACAAATACCGTATGCTAACACATACACATGGAATCTTAAAAAAAAAAAAGGTTCTGAAGAACCTAGGGGCAGGACAGGAATTAATACACAGACATAGAGAATGGACTTGAGGATACAGGGAGGGGGAAGGGTAAGCTGGGATGAAGTGAGAGAGTGGCATGGACATATATACACTACCAAATGTAAAACCGATAGCTACTGGGAAGCAGCCGCATAGCACAGGGAGATCAGCTTGGTGCTTTGTGACCACCTAGAGGGGTGGAATAGGGAGGGTGGGAGGGAGATGCAAGAGGGAGGAGATATGGGGATGTATGTATATGTATAGCTGATTCACTTTGTTATACAGCAGAAACTAACACACCATTGTAAAGCAGTTATACTCCAATAAAGATGTTAAAAAAAAAAAGTTGGGGCTTCCCTGGTGGCGCAGTGGTTGAGAATCTGCCTGCCAATGCAGGGGACACGGGTTCGAGCCCTGGTCTGGGAAGATCCCACATGCCGCGGAGCAACTAGGCCCGTGAGCCACAATTACTGAGCCTGCGCATCTGGAGCCTGTGCTCCCCAACAAGAGAGGCCGCGATAGTGAGAGGCCCGTGCACCGCGATGAAGAGTGGCCCCCGCTTGCCACAACTGGAGAAAGCCCTCGCACAGAAACGAAGACCCAACACAGCCATAAATAAATAAATAAATAAATAAATAAATAAATAAATAAATAAAACCACATGATTAGTAATAACTTTAAAAAAAAAAGTTGTTATTCTGCACCTAGTTTTTCATCAAAAAATATAATAAAGGGAGATTAGGGCTCAGGTTACATGTTTAATCCTACAGTCACTAAACCAAAATTCATGTTTATAGCTTAGTTGTGAAACGGGTCCCAGATTCCAACCAGGAATTTAGAGAGAACATCTTCTCTCCCTTCCTCTTCCTTACCACTTAGCCTCTCCACTTTCTTCTTTCTCACCCTGCCTCCTCCTCTAGGTAAATGAATTCTCCTCTTTCCTACATATGGTTGAGAAGTTAGAAAGGATTTTTTTCATTTTTCACCTCCCCCTCATGTCAGAACTAGCAGTGTCGTAAAGAAACATTCTGGTTCAAATATTGTGGCAGGACACAAAGGGAGAAAAGGAACTTGATGTGGGCTGGAGGAAGTGGGGGTATGGGATTCAGGAAGCAGGGAGAAGGGGCTCCGATGACTGGTTTCTGGAGATTAGGGAATGAAGTATTTCAGGGAGATTGAGACGTGGGTATTTATAATAGGGGATCTCGAGCATGCCAAGCTTTTTCCTGTTAAAGGGCTTTACCTGTGTTGTCTACTGTATGTCTGGAACATTTTCTCCCAAATCTTTTTATGGCTCACTCCTTCACATCATTTCAGGCCTCTGCTCAAAATGATACCCTCTCAGTAAGACAGAAGCCTTCCCTTACTGAGATAGCTACCCATCTTCTTCATTCTAGCTTCTTATCCTGCTTTATGCTTTCTTAATGGCACTTATCATTACCTGAAACTATATTATGTATTTGCTGATTTTTTGAAATTGTCTTTCTCTCACATGAGAATGTAAATTCTGTGAGTTCAGACTAGATCTGCTTATTCTTCACCTAGAACTGTCCTGGAACATAGAAATCATTCACTAAATTTTTGTTGAATGACAGAATGAATTTATGGGGATGGCTTCATGTTTGTAAATTTTCAGGACAATAGAAGCTCATGGAAAGGTACCCTGGGGCTCAAGATGAAGGAACTATGTGGATATGAGGTTCAACATTGGTAGGTCTAGGGGGTGCCCTCTGTAACAATATTAGCTGAGGAATTATTTCCCCCAGATACATGTTATAATCTGGGATTTCCTTTGTATAACCAAAACTGGAAAAGGAGTATTTATCCATTTTAAGAGAATGATATTATTATGTATTTTAGAGCTACTATTTACATATGGATCATGTAATTACAATGGAAGATTATTTAGACCAGTGCTGTTATGGAAGTACAAATAATTTTTATTATTAGAAGAGAACATTGCACTAATGATTGGTTAATCTAGTTTCAGATATACTACATATGTGGGAGTAGAATATAGAATTTTAAGAATTCTAAAAAAGAATTTCAAGTATTTATACCCTTCATAATTCAGAGGCCTTCTGCTACCCGCCCCCTCTCCCCATCTGCAATCCTCTTCCCCTATGCATTGGTCAAAAATATTGAGGTTTGTTTTTTTCTATATTGGATTACTGGCTAGAAAAAAATTCATATTAAAAATTTGAAAATATCTGTTTTTATGTAGACACCAGTTGCTTTATTGGATCTGGTTAGTAAGAAACTTAAGAAGCTTCTACATGGAGAAGATCCAGATGCTATATCAGGTATTGATAAAGTCTTATTCTTTCTTTATCATTAAGTGACTGTTATAGCCACATAAGTTGGAAAGGAGCCAAGGGTGAGTATGTAATAAATATATAATGCTATAAAAGGTGGTTACATTAAGGTTATTTTTTAATATCTCCAGAGCAAGTTCTTCTCTAGTTCTTTTTGGAAGCTCTTTGTTTGATTACCTTTCTTCTAAAAAGGTAAACACTTACTATATCTCATTGCTGCTCCCAGGTCTCACCTTCCCCTCCATTTATTACCCACCTGCCTGCTTCCTTGCTCCTGTGCACACTGTTTTTCTTTCTCCTGTTTTTCATTCTCTCTCTCTTTTGCTCCTCTTTTCTAGGAAATGACAAAGTTTTTATAGAGGAGAAGCTTAAACCCTTCCCCCTACCCAGTTGAAAAGGCTCCATGATTCTTTTTGCTCCATGTCTTGTGGCAATTGATCTGATTCCTTAATTTTTAATTTCTTTAAACCATAAAATATTTAAAATTCAAATTTCCTAAGATTGTCATGTGAGAGACAAAATAAAGTAATAGGTATAACTTTGGGTGCTAGGGCCAAATTGCCTGGGCAAATTATTTAACCTCTTTGTGCCTCACCTTCCTCATCTCCAAAATGAGAATAACAGTATCTACCTCGTAGTTGTTAAATATTTAGTATTTATATTAATAATATAACATTGGGGGCTCCCCTGGTGGCACAGTGGTTAAGGATCCACCTGCCAATGCACGGGACACGGGTTTGAGCCCTGGCCCGGGAAGATCCCATATGCCATGGAGCAACTAAGCCCATGCGCCACAACTACTGAGCCTGCACTCTAGAGCCCGCGAGCCGCAACTACTGAAGCCGTGCACCTAGAGCCTGTGCTCCGCAACAAGAGAAGCCACCGCAATGAGAAGCCCGCGCACCGCAACGAAGAGTAGCCCCCGCTCGCCACAACTAGAGAAAGCCCACACGCAGCAACAAAGATCCAACTCAGCCATAAATAAATAAATAAATAAATAAATAAATAAATAAATAAATAAATTTATATATTAAAAAAAACTCAAAATGAGATTTCATAATTTAAAAAAATAATAATAATATAACATTGTTATAAATCATAGATACTATATTTAAATTATATTATTATTTAAATATTAAGTACTATTGATGTTTAATATTAATTGACACTAATATTAAACCCTACTTGGTGTCAGACTGTGCTGAGCACTAACATGCATTTATGAAATTATTCTACAAAATAACCTATTATGTAGGCATTATTATTACCCCATTCTATAGGTAAGAACTGAAACTTAGATTATGTAACTTGACCAACTAGAAATGTAGGTAACATTTCTTCCTTAAAAAAACAAAGTTTTCGAAGGCATTACTAATTTCTAGAAAAGTATTCATAGAGTAGGGCATACATTTATTTGCCAGGATTATTTGGAATTTCTCAGCTAATAGATGCCATTTCCTCCCATTCCCTTCTTCGAACATAGGGCATATGGCCACAGGTCTGTTGCCACATGCATCCTGTCTGTTTGATGCTGTTAAACAGAGATACTAACGAAGTATTCTGAACCTAACATCTGGAATCTTTTTAGATTAGATCTCATCTGACTAATTTCAAGATAAGCTTCATTTGGCTGCCATACTATATTAGATTTTCACATTCAATTTTTCATTAGTTTTGGCTTTGAGGAAAATGGAGGAATTGTAGGCATTTTAACATTTATTTCCATCCAACATTTATTCAACAATATGCCTTAAAGGGAGATAATGAATATAAGTGCTTTGCATTGTGCCGTGTGCTATAAGCACTTAGAAAGTGAAGAGTTATCTAATAATATTTTTCCCTAAATAGCTTAACTCTCGTCTCTTCTTGAAGTTTATCCCTTATTCAGTAAAATTGTCAGATTATATCAGTATACAACTTAATTGAACTTTTTAATTGTCTCTATGTTTTGTGTTGTATGCTCTTTTCTGCATGCTTGAATTGATTACTTGAAATTTATGTGTTGATTTAAAATGTTCCTGATATCAAATATTCATCCATCCATCCATTCAATTATTCACTAAACATTTTGAAGATCTACTCTGTGCCAGACTTTGTATAAGCACCACAAAATACAAGATGTATAAGATAATGCCCCTGCTTGCAATAAGTTTATGTTCCATGTTAAAAGCAACTGGCACTTAGTAGTTATAGATATCAATAGATAGTTGTTGAATAAATTAATTCAGTGAAAGAATTGATGTATGAGAGAGACAACCATTTATAAATCAATCATAATAAAATATAAGAGGGATATGGTCAAGCCAGAGGAGGTTATAGAAGACTGGAGGAGGAGGATTACCTGACCTAGTTTGAGGGCATCAGGCTAGGCTTGTGGAGGAGATGATACCTAGTAGGAGTCTTAAAGAATTAGATGCAAGCTAAACCAGAGGAGTGGAGAAGGGGAAGATATTCTGGACAGGAGGAACATTGTGAGCAAAAATAGGTACGGGCTAGAAATTACAGCTGAGCGGTGGCAGGAATTGAAACTAGAGAAATAGATGTCAGATCTTGAAGGGCCTCATTTAGCAGCCAAGGAATTCACTAGGCAGCTGGGGAGGCATTTTTTATTTTTTAAAAAGTGATATGGCTAGATTTATATTTTAGATAGTGCTTAGCAGCAGTTTGGAGAATGGGTTGGCCAGGGGGATTGGAAGCAGAGTTCTTAGTTAGGTGACTACTACAATGGTCCAAGTGAGAAATCATGTAGGCCTGTACTGTAGCAGAGACAAGAGGGATGGAGAGGAGGGGACGGGTTTGAGAAATATTTAGGAGGTAAAATTGGCAACACTTGATTGCATCTGGGGGTCCGAGAGAAAGGGGACTCAAACATAATTCTCAAGTTTCCAGGTGAGGTGACTGCCACCAATTCAGATAGAAAAACAGAGGAGAGGAACATGTGTAGTGAAATGACTGAATCTGTTTTGACCTTTTAATTTAAGATATGTGTGGGACATTCTGGTTGATATTTTCAGCAGAGCAGCTGGATGTGCAATTTTGAAGTTCAGGGGAAAGATATGAACTAAAACTAAATATCTGGGAGCATGTGGAAATTGAGGTCATTTAGAGTATGTTGAGCAATATAAGAGGTCCAGGATAAAACATCAAGGAACACTAATCATCAAGGGGTGAGTAAAGAGGAACCTATGACTGAGACAGAGAAGAAATGTTAGAAGGGGAATGAGGTGAAGTCGTTCTCATAAAGCCAAGGAAATGTAACATTTTAAAGAGGAGGATTGCATGTGGCAGCAGATCAGGACTGCTCCGGACTCTCTGGAGCCAGTTAGTGAGAGCTGATTTAGTAGCTTGAGAGGCAAAAGCCAGGTTGCAAGTGGGATGAAAAGGAATGAATGGGTAAGAGATTAAGAGTGGATCTATGATAACAAGGGAAGAGAGAAGCTGGGAATAACTGGGGCGATGCTAAATCAAGCCAGAGATTTGAGCATAATGACCAGCTGAGAGGTCAAAAGAGATTACTGATGGAGCCAGGCCCTGGAGGAGGCAGGAGGAAATGTCTTCAAGGGCACAGGACCAAGGGTTTGCCTCGAACGGGGGAGGGATATGAAGAGTAAAGTTGACAGTGTGTATGGATATAAATAAATGTGTAGGTCCAAGGTAGAAAGTTGAAGGAGATCATTAAATGATGAATCCATTTTCCTTGACGAAGTAGGAGGAGGAGACCCTATTGTCTGAGGAGTTGTAGGGGGACCATTGAATGGATGACATGAGAAAAAGGGAGTAGTTTGAAATAGACAGGGAATGGGAAAAGCAGTTGAGAAAAGACAAATAAATGGACTGATGAGTAATTCTGAGGATCCAGATGAAGTAGATTATAAATTTTAGTGATGCCAATTTGGACAGTGTAATTTTCTCAGCAGCACTTATTTACTTGAATGTTCAAGTGTAAAAGGTGGATTCAAGCATTGATTAAGGGCTGAAATTTTGCTTTGTCAGGTGTTGCAGAAAGATTGGAGTGCAAGAAAATTGAGGACACAAATTAGTGAGAAAGTGGTTCAGATGATCAGATATGTGTCTGACTCAGGATGGGAAAAAAGAGATGATGAACAAAGAAAAATGGCACATCGCTCTGAGAGTGACGAGAGTTGTGACAGAGCTAAAGGCAGTATGGCATAGTATAGGGACCCCAAACCCTGGGACTGGGACAATCCCAGGTTCAGATCCTAGCTCAGCCATGTGGTCCAAGCTTCTGTTTCTTTATCGATAAGGCAGGGCTGATAATAATAATACCTGCACACTTACACCTTAGAACATTGAAGATATAATGAGAAAAGGTACAAAAAGTTTGACATATGGTAAGCACTCATTGTAAGCTATTATTTTTTTTTTTTATAAATTTATTTATTTACTTTTGGCTGTGTTGGGTCTTTGTTGCTGTGTGCCATCTTTCTCTAGTTGTGAGCAGGGGCTACTCTTCATTGCGGTGTGTGGGCTTCTCATTGCGGTAGCTCCTCTTGTTGCGGAGCACGGGCTCTAGGCACGTGGGCTTCAGTAGTTGTGGCACGTGGGCTCAGTGGTTGTGGCTCGCAGGCTCTAGAGCGCAGGCTCAGTAGTTGTGGCACACGGGCTTAGTTGCTCCGCGGCATGTGGGATCTTCCCGGACCAGGGCTTGAACCCATGTCCCCTGCATTGGCAGGTGGATTCTTAACCACTGCACCACTAGGGAAGTCCCGTAAGTTATTATTATATTATTATTTGAAGGACAGTAGATTCTGAATAGAGAGTTAGGTGTAGGATTTTAAGTTTTCAGAGGCAGTGTAATTCCAGGTGTCACCATAGGTGTGTTTAAGTGAAGCTGTGTTTATAGTGAAAATAGGCAAACCCCCGAATATTAATGGGCTTTAGGATTTCAAAGGTTACCCTGACTGAGAGTTGCTTTGGTGTGTCTGGAGGCTAAGGCATCCCCATCTGTAGATCAGCGTAGGGAGAGGCTTGGTTGATTGGTTGACTGTACATGCTAAGACAGCTCACAGAGCAGTGAAAAAACACTGCTCATGTTCATGAAATTCTTTGTCCATGTTTTGTACATGCTTCTGATAGGGTTCGGGACACACTACCCCAAAATATGGCACCTGACATACTGAATATTTTAAGCTGAAAGAGCTTGAGAAAATGCAGAAGCAGGAGGGTCGCTCTGACCTACTTCCCCCTTGTCCTTCCTCCCTGAAACTGGCCATAAAACCCTCATATGAGAGATGCCCTCCTTATACCCAGAGGAAAGGAGTATCCTTAGCTCCAAAGACAAAGGGAGGCCAAGAAGAATCTGAACAAACAGGCCTTGCTAAGTTTTCCCCAGTTTATTACGATTACATCATTCTCCTTAACCTGTCACGTTCCTCCAGGACTGTGCACTCTTCAGCAAACTGGCATAAAAGTACATAGGTCTGTTTCTTTGAGTCTTCATTTCCTTATGAAGGCTCTTATGTCACATAAAACTTACACTAAATACATTTGTATGCTTTTCTCCTGTTAATCTGTCTTTGTCAGTTTACTTCTCAGACCCAGCCAAGGACCATAAGAAGGTCAAGGAAAACTTTTTTCTCCCCTTCACCTCCAATTTGTTTGCCATTTCACTTAAATTCCTGTGTATTCCACTTGAAACTAGGATAGTAGTTCCTTGGTTCTCCTACTTCATGGATTTATTTTGGAAATCAAATAAAATAATGTTTGCAAAATACGACAGTGTATGTTTTGCTAAAGAATAGAGCATGTGTAAAGAAACAATATTACTCTGAAGCAAAGAGAATATGAGCATAAGTAATGTTATCTACCATATTTTGGGGAAAAAAAGTCCAGGATAAGGCCAGTTTGGATAAGTACATTTTCATGTTTTTCTTTTTTTAACTTGCTTTTCCAATTGTACTTTTTTTTTTTTTTTTTTAGGTTTCACATTTTGCCAACGCTTGACATACAAGGAGTTTGAAAAACAAAAGGAAAGGACAAGCCAATATCTTCACCAGTTGGCTCTTGAGATTAATAGTAACCCCAGCATCTCTTTGAAACGAAAAAAGAAATTAATTAAGGAATTTCAAAAACACCATCCAGAAGCTTTGCATTAACATTTCTGGGGGAAGAAATTATAATTTATCAATATAAAGAACTCCTCTGGTGGTTTTCTCAAACTGCCATACTTACACTTCAGAGATAGGATAGCCTCTAAGCATTGTGAGTGTAATCATGCTTAAAATATGTGGGGACTTCCCTGGTGGCGCAGTGGTTAAGAATCTGCCTGCCAGTGCAGGGGACGTGGGTTCGAGCCCTTGTCTGGGAAGATCCCACATCCCGCGGAGCAACTAAGCCCATGTGCCACAACTGCTGAGCCCACGTGCCACAACTACTGAAGCCCGTGTGCCTAGAGCCCGTGCTCTGCAACAAGAGAAGCCACCGCAATGAGAAGCCCACGCACTGCAATGAAGAGTAGCCCCCACTCGCCGCAACTAGAGAAAGCCTGCGCACAGCAACGAAGACCCAACACAGCCACAAATAAATAAATAAATTAATTAATTTTAAAAATATATGTTAAGGAAGATGGTCAAAAGGTACAAACTACCAGTCATATAAGAAAGAAATTCTGGGGATGTAATGTACAGCATAGGAACTATAGTTAATAATACTGTATTTTTATATTTGAAAGTTGCTAAGAGAGTAGATCTTAAAAAAATGTTAAGGATGTTTTTAACTTTAAAAGGAAATACAAGTTAAATCATGTATGCTGATTCATTTAATTACTGTGCTGCTAAAATCACTTATTAAATGTGCTGCTATTATTAGGGATCTGGTACAGTTAATTTCCTTAGAATCGTTTTTTCCACAGAAAAAGAACATTTCATACATGAGTTCTCTGAAGAAAGCATGTATTTTCCTTAGTACATATTATTTTTAAGCTACACCTTTAGGCTACTGTAACTTAAATGCTGTGAATCATCTAAGTAGGGAAAGACGTATTAAGTAGAAGACTTTAAAAGCCACAAATTTAAAATTCATAAGTATCGAAAACCATGATTTGCCTTCTCTAATTCTTTTTAGTCCATTAAGTATTATATGTTCTTCTTCTTTCCTCCCTCCCTCTCTTTCTTCCTTTATTTTTAAACTGATTAGTTTACTTTATGGCATCATTCTCTCAATGTGACATAGGTTGAGGATTCAATCTCTGTTGAAAATTACCCAGAAATACATTCTTTTGTGGTCTTAGTTTATGCCTTGATCACAGGGAAGAGAAGCGTATATTATAAGTACTTGAAAACATATATATTGAACTAATGTCATCAGTTTTATCTTTTTGTATAAAAACGGTACCAGTAGGGTTGAATTTGAATACTTAAGAGTCAAAGTTGTCAACTAAGAGTTTATGAAAAGGTTCAGGGTGCTGAAGTACGTGCACTTTCTGAAATTGTATGCAATTTTTTGTGTATATGTGCTTATGGCATTTTTCTAGGAAGAGGATCCATAGCTTTCACCAGATTCTCCAAGGGGATTGTGACCCAAGCACATTAAGAACCACTGGGTTAGAGAATCAACACTATTTATTCTCTGTCTTTAGGGAATACACTAAAGGCCTTTATTGACGTATATTTATATATTTTCCAAATTTTGCTTTTACTTCGTGGATAAACTATTAGTCTAAATGTTCAGGTGTCATGTTAAAATAAGAGCATTAGCTAGATGAATTCTAAGTTCCTGCCCCTTTAAAAGAAAACAGAAAACAAAGTAGAACAGTTCTGACACTAGAAGATGTAACTGTCCTAATGTGTATGGTTATTTTGAACTGGGGAGGAAATCAGTATACCTCCAGTAGAAGAACTGAGAGGGTGGTTCTAGAAAAACAGGAAAATACTGGAAACATGCAGCCCAACCCTCTTTATTGGAGGGGGTGCGGGGGAGAGTCTCCTCATTAGGAAAGTCTCCATTTTAATGTTCCGTGTGAATCAGGTGGGGAACTGCTATCACTATGAATGGCTGGCACTTTGAAAAATGTGTTAAAGATATTACTGTGTCCTTGGATCTGCTGTTCAGATTATTTATAACCTTCAGCAAATATCTTCCGAGTCTCAGTTTTTTGTTTTTAATCTCTAGAATAAAAATATACATGCATAGATTTGTATGTATAGGATTGGACCAGAAATATCAAAGGTACGAGGGAGAGTGTGTGGTGTGGTAGGTAACAAGGGTCTGAGCTCTGGGGTCACAGACCTGGATTTACTACCTGACCTATTTTGGTTCAGAAGGGAAAATGTTAGCAAGTGAGTGCCTTAGATTAAGGTAAAATCCAATTTAGAAATAGTAGAATTACTAGAAGTTGAGTTGTTCAGCAATGCTTGAAATGTTTATTATTTAATTCGAATGACATATCCTATAACATTCCCTAATGGAGCCTACTTTGATCAACATACACTATTGATACTCTTCAATTAAACTTGTTTACAAAGTATCAATGACTCCTGAATGTTTTTTTTTTTTAATTTAATTGGAATATAGTTGCTTTACAATACAGCCACTATGGAGAACAGTATGGAGATTCCTTAAAAAACTAAAAATAGAACTACCATATGACCCAGCAATCCCACTACTGGGCATATACCCTGAGAAAACGGTAATTCGAAGATACGTGCACCCCAATGTTCATAGCAGCACTATTTACAATAGCCAGGACATGGAAGCAACCTAAGTGTCCATCGACAGATAAATGGATAAAGAAGATGTGGTGCATATATACAGTGGAATATTACTCAGCTACTGAATGGTTTTTGAAGGTTCTGGGGCATTAATTCCTAAAGAGAAACTCCTATCCTAGCAGTGCCACTCCACCGAGTGACAGCTCCAAACAGTTATTAGGCTTTAAAAAATTCCCAAGGGTATTGTCATTAAATTCGAGGCTAAGCCTTTTTGAGGAAATTAAGGGCAATGTATTTTTTTCCCTGTGTAAATAAAATCCATTTCCAATCATTGAAAAGCTTACCTCCTATTAGAATATTCAGTAAATTATGTTCATGACAATTAGCATCCTGATTCATAGTGCTTAAGACTGCTTAAACTTAGATTATTCACATTTTTTAGGTCCTATCCAGGTAAATAAAAGATTTTTTAACTCAAAGAAATAAATGTTGAGATAAAACTTTTCTCTCATATAGTTTATACACATAAAGAATGTTCAAGACTGAAAGCCATTCTTGAGACCTTTTTTCTGTGCAATTGCTTATGTGCTAAAAAGGTTTTTGAACATAAAAATCAAAAGGTTGCTGTTACAGATAAACTCTGTCACTTAACAACTCTGTGACCAGTGATACTATTAGGCAACTCTTTAGTCATGGGTGTAATAATTCAACATTTGATTTACGCCATCACTTCACTTCTGGCTGGTGCCAGGCGTATCATGCATAGTCACTCATAAACCAGGTATGAATGTTTTCTCTTTGGTCAGATGTGGGTTGAGGGAAAGGTAAATGGTGTAGGAAGAGTAAATGCTCTAAGTGTGAGCTCATGTGATTAACTTGCCCATCCTGAGTCCAATCTTGTATAGACCACTTCCACTTGACATGGCATGCCGCTGGGCAAGCCTAACCTGCACTGGGGAAGGGAAATGATGTCAGAGAGCAGAACTGACAGCAGCATTTCTGGCTGTTCAATTTGCATGAAGATATGGCTGGAGATGACAGCTAATGTTTTGACTAGAGGATCAGAGACTTGAAGACTATGAGATAAGAAACCTGGGAACCAGAAGCTTTAGAAAAGAAGTATGTGGAGGGACATATCAGAATAGGCCCCAAGTGGGAGGCTATTTGTGTCCTGTGTGAAAGCTTATCAAAAGGCCTCTTCTGTGGTGAAGGCTCTTAGGTGGAGATGGCCTATACTGTGGATATTGATTAGCCTCTTTCCGCAGCCATCCCAGTGCTTGCTGAATTGTGTTACATTCTGGGAAAATTCCATCAGCTTAGTTTTTCAGTCTTTAGCAGTGTCCTTTCTGCTGTTCAACCCATAGATTAAGCATAAGTAACCCTATTTTTAATTTCTAAGATTTATCTTTGTTATAGCAACCTATTTTTGAAGTATAGTTGAATTACAATGTTGTGTTAATTACTGCTCTACAGCAAAGTGACTCAGTTACACATATATATTCTTTTTCATTATGGTTTATCACAGGATATTGAATATAGTTCCTTGTATAGCAACCTATTCTTGTTGTAATAGATGCAATTGCCTCACCAATCTCTTAGAGAATGTTACTTATAAAACTTTTAAAATCTTATTCCATAAGGGGACTTTTATTTTTTTTTTTGCCACACCACACGGCTTGCAGGATCTTAATTTCCAGCTTGAACCCAGGCCACTGCAGTGAAAGCACCGAGTCCTACCACTGGACCGCCAGGGAAGTCCCCCAAGGGGTCATTCTTGATTGTTGGACTTGGTGCCCCTTTGATGGTGTTAAGTATCCCTCAAACGTTTAATGCTTGCTTGTTTGTTTTTTCATTTATGAATTCCTATTTACCTGTCTGTGAATCTAAGTTCTAATTCTGGTGCCTTTTCTGGCAAGAGGAAGGTGTGCTATAAGCTCCCCAGGGCTTTGCCTTGTCAGAATTCTAATTAGGTCTGAGCTCTTGTCTTTAGCCAGAGGTCTGTGCCACAATCAACTGTTCCCTTAAAAAAATTGTTGTTTTACTCCGATGCTCTTAGTGGATATGACATTATTTCAGGTTCTATTCTGTTTCTCTCTCCAAACCTTACATTTCAACTCTCTCACTGCTGAGCCTCCATTCCAAAAAGGGAGTCGGGGGAATTCCCTGGCGGTCCAGTGGTTAGGACTTGATGCTCTCACTGCCAGGGCCCCGGGGTTGGATCACTGGTAGGGGAACTAAGATCTTGCAATCCAGGCAGCACAGCCCCCCCCCAAAAAAACAGGGAGTTGGGCTCAGTGTTTCTAATTCATTCTTTTACTGTCTAATCCATGATCTCCTCTATTTGTCCTGAATTAAAACGTCTCTGGAATTGCTCTTACGTCTCTAGTAGATTCCTCCTGCCCTGATCTGGGACATAGGTTTTCTTGTTTCTCTAACAACCTAATCCCATTTGTTTTCCATCTTTTAGGAATTCTTCCACATTTGTTCATCAGTGGCACCCTTTTTATTTCCTAGAGTCCACTTAAGGATTTACTCTACTATCAAAATATAATATGAACTATTTCATGCACACAATAAAGATTCTAATGTAATGAATACCCATGTGCCCACCAACCCAGCTTGAGAAATAATATATCACAAAAAGCACTGAAGTAAGTGTTCCCTGTGCATTCCTCCACTAGAAATGTTTAAAAGGATTTCGGACAGGTAGAGAAGTAGGTGAACATGATCAGTTTGCCACATCAAGCCAATCACCACTGAATTAAAAAATTCAAAACCAAGATAGAAAAGTGTTGGAGGGGATTATCCTATCTTGATTAGTCATTGATGTAAACCCTAATCCTCTATTGTCTTAAGGTGTATATTATGCATGGCCAATGCTAGAACACTGTTTCCATGCATGCAATTTGCAGCACAAAATTATAAACTCTAATGTGGCTAAGTTCTCGCTCAATACTTCTAGTGAATCTCAAATTAGGATCTTTAACATCTTTCAAAAATAGATAACTTTGTTATTATTTAGAGCTAATGTTAAATGTTCTCTTTGAAGTCAACTTACTGTATAATAGTAAAACATTATCTCTAGCAATAAAGTTTCAAAATTAGGCAGGTGTTAAAATTGATGGGAGCTTCAAGGTTAGAGATAAACGATTAGCATCTATGTTCATTAATTTCAGAAATGAATTTTTAGTGTCTCAAAAATGAGCACTATGAGACCTACACCGTAAACAGAAATTAGTGTACTGTAGTAAGCATGTGACACACACATTATTCTCAGCAGAACACTATGGGAAACTTCAAGTTAGGGCATGTTTTGGAAATGCAGCTTTGAGGAATGCCCCAGTTCCTCATACGAAAAACATCTTGGTTGTTGATGATAGTATTCTGCCTGCAAGGTGAGGTCCTGGTAAGTCAAGGAAAGCCCTTTAAATGGTGACTTACCTTTATACCTCTAATTGCATCACCCTGAAATTCTAGCACAGTTACACTGTTACACTGTATGGTTGCAAAAACTTCTTTTATGCCACCAGCATCTTTTTGCTACACTCTCCACAGATTATATGCTACTACCTGGGTATCACACAAACACAATCAATTTGCAACTCTGCAATGATAACAAGTAATGTAACTAGCCTAGGTCTAGGAAGGACTGACCAGGCCCTAACCTAATACAGATCTTCTTTGATTAAGTCAAAAATGCATTTACTACACCTCACCTACCAAACATCATAGCTTAGTCTAGCTTACCTTATACGCGCTCAGAATATTTACATTAACCTAGAGTTGGGCAAAATCATCAAACACAAAGCCTATTTTATAATTAAGTGTGGAATATTTCATAATTTATTGAATATTGTGCTGAAAGTGAAAAACAGAATGGTTGGTGGGTACAGAATGGTTGTAAGCATATTGGTTGTTTACCCTGACTGGGACCTGTGGCTCACTGCCGCTGCCCAGCATCACAAGAGAGTAACATACCAAATATCGCTAGCCCAGGAAAATATTAAAGTTCAAAATTTGAAGAACAGTTTCTAATGAGTGCATACTGTGTTCGCACCATTGTAAAGTCAAAAAATCATTAAGTCGAACCACTGTAAATCAGGGACTGTCCATATAATCCAAATATAATTGTAGTGGACAGCTCTTTCACCCTGCCCAGCATCTGTCTCTTCACCTTAATTTTCCTTTGGGAAACTACCTTCTTTCACTCTAGGCTATCTTAGTAGGGCTGTTAAAATCCCTGAAGCCATGGGGTAGGCACATGATCCAAGCTAAGGTAAAGAGATTGGCAGGAATTTGATTCATGAGCCCAATGACACAAGAATTTCATCCTAAAAAAATGGTATAGTATTTTTATGAGTGAAATAATACATTTCTGCAACACAGTACTGACCACAAACACTTTAATAAATTGGCTTTGGTCTTCATCCTTTCAAACGTAGGCTAAGTAAAAAATAAACATTACATACACATAGATTAGTTTTTCCAACTTTAGTATATACAAATAAAAATGACAATTTAAAGATAAAATACTTAGTTCTAAAAGAAAGAGAGAAATCATATCAGCCTGAAAATACTCTGGCCAATTCCTAGTCAGTCACACAAAACTACCTTCTAAGGAAACCTGACCAGTGAGACAGTTAAGTTTGTGCTTTTAGCTATAAAGTATTAAACTTAAAATACACTCACTCTTTCATCTTCTAATGAAAGATAACTCAGTCTTGGAAACAGCATAAGCATTGTTATAGTAAGTCTAGCTCCTAAATGAAAATTTGGGCTGAGTTACAGTTTACTTACTAACCTAGCTAAGAAACCGTTGAAAATCAGCCATGGATCAAAGTATTTACATAAGTTCAAGATGTTATCTTATCTTAGGATGAAAGGTAACACAGGTCCTTAACTTCCTTTAAAAAGAACATTGAAAATTAAACCTTTGCCACAGTCAAAACTTTCAGAAACGTTTCTTAAATATCAAATTTCTCTTCACAGACGCTATGTCCATTTTCTTCATAATCTTCTCTTGTTACCACCATATCTTCAAAATCATCATTCTCTGATATCAATTTTCCACCTTCCCAGGCATAAGTAATAGGGCTAAAAATAAAGGTAAAATAAGTGAACCCAGATGATTTTACAGAACTGAAATGCCAGAAACATTAATTAGTAACTAAAATGTGGCAATCTCTACCCAACCTGATTTAACAGAAGATCATTTAAAGTGTGAAAATAAGCATAAACTTCATAGGAGTAAAGCAAACTCGGAAAGGAAAGTTGGTCACCACTACAAGTAAGTGTTCTTTTTATTTTCCCTGTGCCCTGAATTTATGGACCTTCTACCTCTAATAAAAAACAAGAATACAAGCAAAATACAAAAAATGCATAAAAAGAAAAACACAGTAATAACTGAGTCTAACTTTTGTACGTGACAAAGATATGTCATCAAATCAATTCACCCAGCAACCAATGAAATAGATATTATAACTCCCACTTTATAGATATGGAAAATGAGGTTCAGAGAAGTTAAAACTGAAACTAGGATTCAACTCGGAACTGTTTTCACACATTCTGTGCTTTTGTTCCTATACTTTGTTGCCTCTAATAAATGAGACATTTAAAAAACACAGTGCATGATAAACCTGCTACATGGTAGGACATGGTCAATAAGTAAAATTAGAGCACATCAAACTTTTAGTTTAATTTTATGTACAACCAAGGTAACTGGTTGTAATTCTGTGTAATTGGTTGAATTTGTGTAATTCTACTTCTACTCTTCCTCTCCCCCAATTCAGTTTTAAATATGAAAATGATAAAGAAAAAAGTGTTTTCCTTACTATATTACATTTCCTAACCTTAAAAAAACCTAAATATATATCTATCTATAAAAGCAGATGTGCAATAAAGATTTGATGAATAAAAACTATTTCTATAGATCCCTTGTCCTGTAATGTATGCATGACTTACACTTAAAATGCAGGATAAAAATCCAATATGCTTCATATTCTAAAGAGTATATGAACATTAATGCTGATAAAAATCACTCCAATATCTAATGGTAATTTATTCTTTTATCTGATAGCTATAAAATTAAGTGATCAGATGAGGGCCTTCTATTAACTGCTATTGATTTTGAAAAATTCTTCTTTAGCTTTAAAACAAAACTCTAAAATTAAAAATCAGGTATGTGGGGTCTTGTTTGCAACTCTGCCACTTAAAACAGTGGAGCAGTGACGGGGGATTATTTAGACATAGATTTGGTGAGAACTTCTGCCTCCAGGGAAAGAGAACTGAATTTTAGTCTGGTTACTGCTATTAACTTATCATAAGACCTTTGCTAACTCATGAGCCTCTGTTTATTTACAAATAAGCACACAGAAGAGGATGATCTATAAGCCCTTCTTACAGCTCTAAAATTCTACCTTAATTATCTGCTTTGTCTTATAAAACAGGATAAGGGGTACATATAAAAGAGTTTTGAATTAAAAAAAAAGACTACTTAAATGTAAAAGTTTATTTTAAGTATTTTAAATTATTCTAAAACATTCCAAAACACCTTACCAATTGACATAATTTATCTTGGTTAAATTCTCATATTTCTATTCTTCATAGAAACTCTCAAGAAATGGCATATCTCAGATAAATTAAATAGATAAAGTTTTTAAAATTTATTATATTTTATTTTTTATTTCTTTTTGGCTGCATTGGGTCATCGTTGCTGTGTGCGGGCTTTCTCTAGTTGCGGCGAGTGGGGGCTACTCTTCATTGCAGTGCACGGGCTTCTCATCGCGGTGGCTTCTCCTGTTGCAGATCACAGGCTTCAGGTGCACAGGCTTCAGAAGTTGTGGCACGCGGGCTCAGTACTTGCAGTTCGTGGGCCCTAGAGCCCAGGCTCAGTAGTTGTGATGCACGGGCTTAGTTGCTCCGCAGCATGTGACATCTTCCTGGACCAGGGCTCGAACCCGTGTCCCCTGCATTGGCAGGCAGATTCTTAACCACTGCGCCACTAGGGAAGTCCCAAATCGAATAGATAATAACCTAACTGCTTTGCCTGTAAAAAATCTCCAAGTAATGAGGACTGATTCACTATAGGGAAGTGATCGTACATTAACTGAGCACCCATTATGTACCAATCATAATGGATGATACTTCACATACTTCATCCCCTTTAATCCACTGAAAGTAAAGTTTATCATTTCTTTTTTTATTTTAATTTTTGAATTTTATTTTATTTTTTTATACAGCAGGTTCCTATTACTCATCAATTTTATACACATCAGTGTATACATGTCAATCCCAATCGCCAATTTCATCACACCACCATCTTCACCCCCCCACGGCTTCCCCCGCTTGGTGTCCATAAGTTTCTTCTCTGTGTCCCAACTTCTGCCCTGCAAACCGGTTCATCTGTACCATTTTTCTAGGTTCCACATACATGCGTTAATATACGATATTTGTTTTTCTCTTTCTGACTTACTTCACTCTGTATGACAGTCTCTAGATCCATCCACGTCTCTACAAATGACCCAGTTTCATTCCTTTTTATGGCTCAGTAATATTCCATTGTATATACGTACCACCTCTTCTTTATCCATTCGTCTGTTGATGGCCATTTAGGTTGCTTCCATGACCTGGATATTGTAAATAGTGCTGCAATGAACACTGGGGTGCATGTGTCTTTTTGAATTATGGTTTTCTCTGGGTATATGCCCAGTAGTGGGATTGCTGGGTGGTATGGTAGTTCTATTTTTAGTTTTTTAAGGAACCTCCATACTGTTCTCCATAGTGGCTGTATCAATTTACATTCCCACCAACACTGCAAGAGGGTTCCCTTTTCTCCACAACCTCTCCAGCATTTGTTGTTTGTAGATTTTCTGAAGATGCCCATTCTAACTGGTGTGAGGTGATACCTCATTGTAGTTTTGATTTGCATTTCTCTAATAATTAGTGATGTTGCGCAGCTTTTCATGTGTTTCTTGGCCACCTATATGTCTTCTTTGGAGAAATGTCTACTTAGGTCTACCCATTGTTTGATTGGGTTGTTTGTTTTTTTAATATTGAGCTGCATGACCTGTTTATTATTTTGGAGATTAATCCTTTGTCCGTTGCTTCGTTGGCAAATATTTTCTCCGATTCTGAGGGCTGTCTTTTCGTCTTGTTTATGGTTTCCTTTGCTGTGCAAAAGCTTTTAAGTTTCATTAGGTCCCATTTGTTTATTTTTGTTTTTATTTCCATTACTCTAGGAGGTGGATCAAAAAAGATCTTGCTGTGATTTATGTCAAAGAGTGTTCTTCCTTTGTTTTCCTCTAAGAGTTTTATAGCGTCCAGTCTTACATTTAGGTCTCTAATCCATTTTGAGTTTATTTTTGTGTATGGTGTTAGGGAGTGTTCTAATTTCATTCTTTTACATGTAGCTGTCCAGTTTTCCCAACACCACTTATTGAAGAGACTGTCTTTTCTACATTGTATATCCTTGCCTCCTTTGTCACAGATTAGTTGACCACAGGTGTGTGGGTTTATCTCTGGGCTTTCTATCTTGTTCCATTGATCTATGTTTCTGTTTTTGTGCCAGTACCATATTGTCTTGATTACTGTAGCTTTGTACTACAGTCTGCAGTCAGGGAGTCTGATTCCTCCAGCTCCGTTTTTTCACTGACTGCTTTGGCTATTCGGGGTCATTTGTGTCTCCATACAAATTTTAAGGTTTTTTGTTCTAGTTCCATAAAAAATGCCACTGGTAATTTGATAGGGATTGCATTGAATCTGTAGATTGCTTTGGGTAGTAGAGTCATTTTCACAATATTGATTCTTCCAATCCAAGAACATTGTATATCTCTCCATGTGTTGGTATCATCTTTAATTTCTTTCATCAGTGTCTTACAGTTTTCTGCATACAGGTCTTTTGTCTCCCTAGGTAGGTTTATTCCTAGGTATTTTATTCTTTTTGTTGCAATGGCAAATCGGAGTGTTTCCTTAATTTCTCTCAGATTTTTCATCATTAGTGTATAGGAATGCAAGAGGTTTCTGTGCATTAATTTTGAATCCTGAAACTTTACCAAATTCATTGATTAGCTCTAGTACTTTCTGGTGGCATCTTTAGGATTCTCTATGTATAGTATCATGTCATCTGCAAACAGTGGCAGTTTTACTTCTTCTTTTCCAATTTATATTCCTTTTATTTCTTTTTCTTCTGATTGCCATGGCTAGGACTTCCAAAACTATGTTGAATAATAGGGGTGAGAGTGGACATCCTTGTCTTGTTCCTGATCTTAGAGGAAATGCTTTCAGTTTTTCACCATTGAGAATGATGTTTGCTGTGGGTTTCTCGTATACGCCCTTTATTATGTTGAGGTAGGGTCCCTCTATGCCCACTTTCTGGAGGGTTTTTATCATAAATGGGTGTTGAATTTTGTCAAAAGCTTTTTCTGCATCTATTGAGATGATCATATGGTTTTTCTTCTTCAGTTTGTTAATATGGTGTATCACATTGATTGATTTGTGTATATTGAAGAATCCTTGCATCCCTGGGATAAATCACACTTGATCGTGGTGTATGATCCTTTTAATGTGTTGCTGGATTCTGTTTGCTAGTATTTTGTTGAGGCTTTTTGCATGTATATTCATCAGTGATATTGGTCTGTAATTTTCTTTCTTTGTAGTATCTTTGTCTGGTTTTGGTATCAGGGTGATGGTGGCCTCATAGAATGTGTTTGGGAGTGTTCCTTCCTCTGCAATTTTTGGAAGAATTTGAGAAAGATGGGTGTTAGCTCTTCTCTAAATGTTTGATAGAATTCACCTGTGAAGCCATCTGGTCCTGGACTTTTGTTTGTTGGAAGATTTTTAATCGAAGTTTCAATTTCATTACTTGTGATTGGTCTGTTCATATTTTCTGTTTCTTCCTGGTTCAGTCCTGGAAGGTTATACCTTTCTAAGAATTTGTCCATTTCTTCCAGGTTGTCCATTTTATTGGCATAGAGTTGCTTGTAGTAGTCTCTTAGGATGCTTTGTATTTCTGTGGTGTCTGTTGTAACTTCTCCTTTTTCATTTCTGATTTTATTGATTTGAGTCCTCTCCCTCTTTTTCTTGATGAGTCTGGCTAATGCCTATCAATTTTGTTTATCTTCTCAAAGAACCAGCTTTTAGTTTTATTGATCTTTGCTATTGTTTTGTTTCTATTTCATTTATTTCTGCTCTGATCTTTATGATTTCTTTCCTTCTGCTAACTTTGGGTTTTGTTTGTTCTTGTTTCTCTAGTTTCTGTAGGTGTAAGGTTAGATTGTTTGAGATTTTTCTTGTTTCTTGAGGCAGGCTTGTATAGCTATAAACTTCCCTCTTAGAACTGCTTTTGCTGCATCCCATAGGTTTTGGATCATTGTGTTTTCATTGTCATTTGTCCCTAGGTATTTTTTGATTTCCTCTGATTTCTTCAGTGTTCTCTTGGTTATTTAGTAACGTATTGTTTAGCCTCCATGTGTTTGTGTTTTTTACGTTTTTTTCCCTGTAATTCATTTCTAATCTCATAGCGTTGTGGTCAGAAAAGATGCTTGATATGATTTCAATTTTCTTAAATTTACTGAGGCTTGATTTGTGACCCAAGATGTGATCTATCTTGGACAATGTTCCGTGCGCACTTGAGAAGAAAGTGTGATCTGCTGTTTTTGGATGGAATGTCCCATAAATATCAATTAAATCTATCTGGTCTATTGTGTCATTTAAAGCTTCTGTTTCCTTATTTATTTTCATTTTGGATGATCTGTCCATTGGTGTAAGTGAGGTGTTAAAGTCCCCCACTATTATTGTGTTACTGTCGATTTCCTCTTTTATAGCTGTTAGCAGTTGCCTTATGTATTGAGGTGCTCCTATGTTGGGTGCATATATATTTACAATTGTTATATCTTCTTCTTGGATTGATCCCTTGATCATTATGTAGTGTCCTTCCTTGTCTCTTGAACATTCTTTATTTTAAAGTCTATTTTATCTGATATGAGTCTTGCTACTCCAGCTTTCTTTTGATTTCCATTTGCATGGAATATCTTTTTCCATCCCCTCACTTTCAGTCTGTATGTGTCCCTAGGTCTGAAGTGGGTCTCTTGTAGACAGCATATAGATGGGTCTTGTTTTCGTATCCATTCAGCAAGCCTGTGTCTTTTGGTTGGAGCATTTAATCCATTCACGTTTAAGGTAATTATCGATATGTATGTTCCTATGACCATTTTCTTAATTGTTATGGGTTTGTTTTTCTAGGTCCTTTTCTTCTCTTATGTTTCCCACTTAGAGAAGTTCCTTTAGCATTTGTTGTAGAGCTGGTTTGGTGGTGCTGACTTCTCTTAGCTTTTGCTTGTCTGTAAAGCTTTTGATTTCTTCATCGAATCTGAAGGAGATCCTTGCCGGGTAGAGTAATCTTGGTTGTAGGTTCTTCCCTTTCATCACTTTAAGTATATCATGCCACTCCCTTCTGGCTTGTAAAGTTTCTGCTGAGAAATCAGCTCTTAACCTTATGGGAGTTCCCTTGTATGTTATTTGTCATTTTTCCCTTGCTGCTTTCCATAATTTTTCATTGTCTTTAATTTTTGCCAGTTTGATTACTGTGTGTCTCGGCGTGTTTCTCTTTGGGTTTATCCTGTATGGGACTCTCTGCACTTACTGGACTTGGGTGGCTATTTCCTTTCCCATGTTAGGGAAGTTTTCGACTATAATCTCTTCAAATATTTTCTCTGGTCCTTTCTCTCTCTCTTCTCCTTCTGGGACCCCTATAATGCGAATGTTGGTGCGTTTAATGTTGTCCCAGAGGTCTCTTACGTTGTCTTCATTTCTTTTCATTCTTTTTTCTTTATTCTGTTCCACAGCAGTGAATTCCACCATTCTGTCTTCCAGGTCACTTGTCCGTTTTTCTGCCTCAGTTATTCTGCTATTGATTCCTTCTAGTGTAGTTTTCATTTCAGTTATTGTATTGTTCATCTCTGTTTGTTTGTTCTTTAATTCTTCTAGGTCTTTGTTAAACATTTCTTGCATTTTCTCGATCTTTGCCTCCATTCTTTTTCCGAGGTCCTGGATCATCTTCACTATCATTATTCTGAATTCTTTTTCTGGATGGTTGCCTATCTCCACTTCATTCACTTGTTTTTCTAGGTTTGTATCTTGTTCCTGCATCTGGTACATAGCCCTCTGCCTTTTCATCTTGTCTATCTTTGTGTGAATGTGGGTTTTGTTCCACAGGCTGCAGGATTGTAGTTCTTCTTGCTTCTGTTGTCTGCCCTCTGGTGGATGAGGCTATCTAAGAGGCTTGTGCAAGTTTCCTTATGGGAGGGACTGGTGATGGGTAGAGCTGACTCTTGCTCTGGTGGGCGGAGCTCAGTAAAACTTTAATCCATTTGACTGCTGATGGGTGGGGCTGGGTTCCCTCCCTGTTGGTTGTTTGGCCTGAGGCAACCCAACAGTGGAGCCTACCTGGGCTCTTTGGTGGGGCTAATGGCAGACTCCGGGAGGGCTCACGCCAAGGAGTACTTCCCAGAACTTCTGCTGTCAGTGTCCTTGTCCCCATGGTGAGCCACAGCACTCCCCACCTCTGCAGGTGACTCTCCAACACTAGCAGGTAGGTCTGGTTCAGTCTCCCCTGGGGTCACTGCTCCTTTCCCTGGGTCCCGATGTGCACACTACTTTGTGTGTGCCCTCCAATAGTGGAGTCTCTGTTTCCCCCAGTCCTGTCGAAGTCCTGCAATCAAATCCCACTAGCCTTCAAAGTCTGATTGTCTAGGAATTCCTCCTCCCGTTGCCGGACCCCCAGGTTGGGAAGCATGACGTGGGGCTCAGAACCTTCATTCCAGTGTGTGGACTTCTGTGGTGTAAGTGTTCTCCAGTCTGTGAGTCACCCACCCAGCAGTTATGGGATTTGATTTTACTGTGATTGCACCCCTTCTACCATCTCACTGTGGCTTCTCCTTTGTCTTTGGATGTGGGGTATCTTTTCTGGTGAGTTACACTGTCTTCCTGTCAATGATTGTCCAGCAGCTATATCGTTTCATTTTTTGAGAAAAATAAGCTTCCCAAAGGTGAAATAAACCTGGCAACCTGGTAGAACCAGGCTTTAAACTCAAGTCTGCCTACAGACCTCTTTATCTGCAAACTAACTTCCATGATTTGTTTCTATATAAGCCAACACTTACTTTTCAGGCAGCACAACAGAAACATCGTAATCTGTTGGAGTGAGACATCGAACTTCCGAGTAAACCCGATCCCTAAATCCCGGGAAAAGGGAATTTCCTCCTGTCAAAACAATGTTCTTAAAAAAATGTGGCTGCATTTCTTTTAAAAGAGAAAAATAGAAAGAAAAAAGGCATTAGAAAATCTGTCTACTTATCTTCCTGGAGAAATGTGGATGAGAGATTAGATAAAAGCAATTAGGGATGAAAGTTACTGGTTGGGAAACCATATAGTTTTTTATAACCATATAAATTATAACTTATAAGATTTTGTAATGAGGTTATTTTTACAAATAAACATATTAAACAGAAATATGACCTCATAGATCTTTAAAAGAAAGGCTAAGGTGAAGGGGTTGAACTACTAGCAACTTATTACATATACATGTAAGCTATACATAAATGAGTAAAATTCTAGTAGCAGACATTTGAAAATTAAAATTGTTCTTCCCTAAAATGGAGGAGGTCTTTATGTAGGCTGAGACCGTTAGCTAGTGTAAAGATGAAAAGGAGGTCCTTCGTGACATTTTTAACTTGAAAATACAAGTTTCCATGTTATCTCTGAGACACACATACTTATTGTGCAATACTTACAATTGATAGTGAAAAATACTCAATCTATAATAATATTTAAAGAAAGGATCTTATGTTCTACACTCATTAAAGTTACATGATAGCAAATATTAAGTGCCACATGGTTAGTCAATCTTAAAGGGCTACCAAGCACCACTGGGAAATTTATCAGGAATTGATAGGTACTGGCCATCCCACCTAATGCTTCTGTTCACAAAACAGGGACAGAGTACTGCTACGTTAATATTGAGTCTTACAACACAACATTAAAACAGTGTAGTACAAAATGTTGTAAACCTCATGACTGCAACTTTAGATAAAATGAGAAATCAATATGAAATATTAATATGAAATTAGTTGTGAAATAACTATATTAAGGTGACGGCATTATCTGACTTTTTTTCTTTTTTAATGGGAGGAAAGGACATTGCATAGGCAAGATTTTCTCCAACGCCTACACTGTTCCTTATGAACTAGGAAGACATTTTTAAGATATAAAGGTACTCCAAAACTTTAGAACATTATTTAGTTAAATCATGCCTCAGGAGAACCCAGAAATCACTGTGAAACACTATACTTCAATCTCATTAAAACTAACTTCCTGTATATTAATTGAAATATAACAGAAGGAATAAACCAGTCTCATCAACAGCTAAAACCCATTAAACTGTTAAATTATAAATTTCTACTCTGTGCAAATTTGGCTTAAATTAAAACTTTTAAAATGTATATAGCAATTTAATACTTATAAAGAGATGAATTTCTTCAAGTTCAAGCAGACCATAATTACTCTTCCTATATCAAATTTATAATCTAGGACCAATAAAGAATTATTCAAGTAAAATAAAGTACAATAAAGAATTATTCAAGTTAGATCTGGAAATCTCTGCAAATAAAGTAGCCATTTGCTCAAATTATTTAGAAGAAACAGATGACTTCTCTAGGGTTCACAGAGCTTATGATTTTCAAAAAAATATCATTACTCCTCATTATTTATGCACCTTCAGGTAAGTTCTGAATTGAATAGACAATAGCTTCTGGAATTCCCATTTCTTGAATTCCTATATCAGAAGGATTAAAGAGTATTTCTGGAACAGCAAATCTCTCATTGGCCAGACGAAGAATTTGTTCCCCAGATTTGTATTTTCCACTTAACACCATTTCTTCTCTTGGCTTAAAGAAAAATAAGATGAAAAGTTTAAGTTATGTTATCTAGCTCACATGACTAATAACATTTAGTAATATGTAATACCAATATATTAACCATGTTCTTGGAAGTTTCAGGATTCTCAGAAGTTAGATAAATGTGGTCTTCTCTGCTGTTGCCGAACCACACAAATAAATAACTATTGACTCTTAATATAGCTATTCCCCCAAAGATGATGTGGTTTTATTCCATACATTTTAAAACAGAAAGAAAGAAAAGGAGAATAGAGAAGGAGCTTCATAATCTACCTCTAAGAACAGAGTGATTCCAGTTTCTAAAGAACAAAGAACATACTCTAAATAAAAAACACTGTACCTTATGTTTCCACCGCTATCTACTTTCACTCCCCTGGCTTTGCCTTAGATGTTTATTGGGCACTATGGTTTTATTCTATTAGGATTTCCCCTTTCCCTTGTGCAAAAAGCCTACATCATTAAATTTCTTTATTATTTATTCAACCTCTATTCAAAAACCAGTTTCCAAAATGATTTAAGGCAAATACATGGACTTTATCACTGAAATTCTTTTGCTATTTATTTTCTGTTAACCCACCCACTCTGTGAGCTGTGCTCCTGAAAGGGCCAGAAAAAAATAATCTCCTTCTACAGCATTCTACATCATTAAAATAATGGTCCTTCTCAATTGTACTAAGACTCATCAGCTCTTCTAGATTGTTAAAGACATTAAGTTCATTTGACTCGTATATGCAATTTTCCACCTGTAACAGAGTATATCCCAATCCTCTATATAAATATAAAAATACTTAAAATATATGAAAAGAAATATTAATAATTTATTGTTAAAGAGTAAAGTATATAAAAACTATTCCTTAATATAATTAGTCACCTACTCTCTGTTCAGGTTTCAGCTTCCTCAGAGAGGCTTCTTCTGACTCCCAAATAAAAGGTCCCTCTAGTATTCTTACTATCACCCTGTATTATCCTTCATCATCTACACTGTTCGCCATCACATATCCACTACCCAGTATAGCATGTGAGTCAACAATATGGTGTTTGTTTTAGGCATTTTACGTACATTATCATACTGAATTCTCATATAACCCTGTAAGGTAGATATATTTTCCTTTTACTAATGATGCAATTGGGCTAGGCAAGGTTATGTGACTTGCTCAAGATCATTCAACTAATAACTCAAGCACACGCAACATATTCCTCCTACTACATTGCCTCTCTTAACCTGGATATGAATGATTCTGATTTCTATCATTTGGAAATTCCATGCTTGAAACTTTTTTTTTTTTTTAATTTTTTTGGCCACGTCATACAACATGTGGGATATTAGTTCCCAGACCAGTTGATCAAACCTGCACCCCCTGCACTGGAAGCATGGATTCTTAACCACTGGACTACCAGGGAAGTCCCTTGAAACATTATTTTTAAATAAAAATATCCTAAAAATTACACAAAATTCACAATACCCTAGGAAGAACAAGGAAAACTACACATCACTTTTAACCCAATTAAACTATGGTTGCCCTAGCAAAGAGAAGAATATTATTTCTTCACAGATAAAGTATTCTTCCTTCTCAGGCAGAATGGAAGATACTTCCTATAAATTTACAAATTCATTTAAAAATGATATTGGCTTGAGTGTACAGGATATAACTCATATTGTCAACACTCAAAATAACTTGAGACAGATACAGACTTGGAGAATTTAATTTGACAAAACATTAGAGGTTATCTAGTCCACAGCCCTGATTTTACAGAAGAAGATCATGTGACTGACCCAGGGTCAAATATCTAACTGGGGGAAAAGCCAGAACTAGATATCCTTGCTGAATGTTAGCTCTAAAGCCATTAATCGTTAATATATAATCTGGAACTACACGTAGTTTTTGTTTCTAAGAGTACAATTTCAAAAAGATTTTTGTTTTAGACATAGACAAATGAAGGAATTTATAAAGGCAGCTGGGAGTTGCTATTTTAGTCAATGCAAGTCATGATTACTGTACAGCCCTCATAAATTTCATTCCGGTACCATGAAAGAAATGTTTAAACTACAATGGCTCTGCAGAAAGTGGTAACAGTTAACTATGAGGGCAATTTTCTCAATTTAGGCCAGTAAAGCATTCATTAACAGTTTCGTAAGCATTCTCTTTCTGTTAAAAAATAAAACTGGAATTTCTATCAGTTGTAATCAGTAACAATATTACAGACCTTATTATTATTGTTACTATCATCAGTACCAGAAAATCAAGGTTGTCAGTTTTTCCTAAGTATTTAAAAATATTCTTGAATAAACTATCAAGGTCCAAGTTTAACAATATCCTAAGTATAAAGGCTCTCAAACAAGTATAATTCTCTTTCATCTTATGCAGTATTGTTTTTCTAGTTTCATAAGTATTTAACAGTTCTCATCAAAGATTTTGATTGTCAGGCAATGATGAAAACCAGTTAATCAAGTATTAAATTAAAAAAATACATTTCAGGAGTAATCCTAACATATCCAAAATATGACCATTTCTAAACCTTAAAAATTATTAAGATGTACACAATTTAACATGTATTGTGGTACAAATTTTAACATTAATTGACAAAGTAAAGATTCATCCATTATTTCTGAAATAAATATTTGATGTAACATTCCATCATCTAGTAAAAGTCCAGTCCAACTGACTATGTCCATTCAACTGATGTTAAAGTGTACAAGTAACAAGGAGTCTATACTCAATTAGTGAAGTGCAGTCATAACAAGATTCAGATCACAAGGCCAAAGGCCAATAAAAGAGCTGCAAACAATACAATGTGGCTTCTGCCTTTTTTCTCCAAAGCTGATGAGTAAAACAATAATCAACTGGGGGAACAATCACAATTCTACTAGCTCACTATGTAAGGTGTAGGATTGAGAAATCAAGGCTTATGATTTGGGAAAGAAACTGGCAGAGTTCAGCAGATAACATCCAATAAACTGATAAGTTCTCATTTGCAGGGCAGGAGAGAACTACATTTTAAAAAAGAGAAAGATTTCCAAACATAGTTGATAGTCCAATCATCTGGAAGAGATTTTTTTCTTTTTTAGAGATTAAGTTTAAGTTTTCAAAGTTAGGCACTAAGCATTTCCAGGGACAGGAACTGAGAACATGGATACCAATTGTTCTTCAAGTGACCCAGGTGATTTTTAGTCAGGTTTGGAGGAACTGGGAATTACTGAGACTTTACTCAGGGTCCATCCCTGTAGAAATACGGATTACTTTACCACCATGAGTCCAGAGTGCTATAAATTCTCCACAAGGTATTTTATATCACTGGACTGTTTTAATCAGCTATAATAAATGAGGATGATCAAATGTGCCTAATGAGAAAATGGCTTGGTATCTATATGTTTGGGGCAGTTTTCCTTGTCTTGTAAAGAAAAAAATACACCTTCCATATCCTAAGTGGGACATGGGCTTCCAGTTTCTCTCCCCAGTTCATGTCAGACAACCTGATCCCATAATCTGTCACAATTCCCACTTCTGAAAGCCAGCCTCGGTCCTTCCACAAGGATATGTTTCTAAGGACATTACAGGATGATTTTGATTTTATAAGGACCTGAGTAGCTTTCTCTGAATTCTGATGCGTATTTCACCTCAATAATCTGGCCCCCCCAAATTTTTTTAATTTCAGGCATAAAAACAAGCATAAATAATTATATAAAACCCATATATCCAGACTTCCCTGGTGGCGCAGTGGTTAAGAATCTGCCTGCCAATGCAGGGGACACAGGTTCGAGCCCTGCTCCAAGAAGATCCCAAATGCCGCAGAGCAACTAAGCCCATGCGCCACAACTACTGAGCCTGCGCTCTAGAGCACGCAAGCCACAACTACTGGGCCCATATGCCACAACTACTGAAGCCTGTGCGCCTAGAGCCCTGCTCCACAACAAGAGAAGCCACTGCAGTGAGAAGCCCACGTGCCAAAACGAAGAGTAGCGCCCACTCACTGCAACTAGAGAAAGCCTGTGCACAGCAACGAAGATCAAACACAGCCAAAAAATAAATAATTTAAAAAAAAAAAAGAAAAAACCCCATATATCCATCAACCATTTTAATGTAACTTCACAGATATAACACCACCCTTTTAAATTTGGTGTTATCATTCACATACATAGTTTTTATACTTTTACTTCATATTTATAAATTCCTAAACATAATAATTATTCTGAATAGCCTGAAAAGGTACACGTCCTTCTACAACTTGCTTTTAGACATCATGTTTTAGACAGAAACACATTTCTGAGATTTATCCATGATGATCACGTAGCTCTACTTCATTTTCACTGCTTATTTTATAATATGAATATATCAAAGTTTATCTATTTTTCTACCATTAGTGGCTACCTAGGCTCTTCCCAATTTCTCACTCTTTTAATGTATACTGCAATGAACATTACCATAAATGTCCCCTTGTGAAAATATCTCCTTGTGCTTAAGTTTCTGACCAAACATTTTTAACTTCCTACCATTCCTCACCAAGCCATTAACTAGAAGGGCAAACTTCACATTTACCCAACCACAGAACTGATAATTTACCTGAGCTGATCAAAGATAGGGAGAAATTACTTTGTTTTGACATCCAAGATAAACTCTTCTCAACACTTTGAAAGTGCACTGGATTTTGCCATTTTCAACTACAATCTGACAGCAGAGCATTGGGTCAGCTGTGTCAGTAATATTCACAACAAATAACCTACTTCTAACTGGACTTAAACTAATTCTTAAGGAAACACAAAAGGGTAAACCATAATATAGGTAATGATACTGTTAATCTCCAGATTTGTCCCATGTGCTATCATGGCAGATAGTTCTTTTTCTAAATAACTTTAGTAGAGATATTAACTAATCATTCATACACTGGTGCCTAGAGAAATGGCCACCAGGCAGGAAGGCAGTCATCAAAAACTCTGTGAGATTCCACCCATCCCAGCTGGATGCTATTCAAACCTGACTGAGGTGGACACTTGAAGAAATATCATTGAGTATTTTTAAAATTACCTTACATCACAGACTTAGAAAACAAACTTATGGTTACCAAAGGAGAAAGGTGGGGGGAGGGATAAATTAGGAGGTTGGGATTAACGTACACTATTATATATAAAATAGAAAATCAACAAGAACCTACTGTATAGCACGGGGAACTCTATTTAATACTCTGTAATAACCTATATGGGAAAGGATCTGAAAGACAATAGATATATGTATAACTGAATCACTTTGGTGTACACCTGAAATTAAAACAACACTGTAAATCAACTATACACCAATAAAAAATAAACTTTAAAAAATTACCTTACAAAAGCCCTTTTTAATTGTACTAAAGTCAGGCAAAACATAGTCTACCATTACTGTATTTTCTTCTCCTTTCAACCTGGAAAACAAAACAGAGATTATGAAATATTTTAACTATATGTAACATTACCCAAGAATCAACTTTCCAATTCTTAGGTTACCATTATACATACTTGGCAATATCCATGTCTCTATAAAAATCCTGAGACACATAGCATACATCTTCTTTCACTTGATTAATCACATGTGTTTCATCCATAACATGTAACTGCCTAAACAGAAATAAAAATGGTAACGTGAAATGAAAAAAATTTAGACCCACCACCAGTCCCTCCCATCAGAAAACTTGCACAAGCCTCTTAGATAGCCTCATCCACCAGAGGGCAGACAACAGAAGCAAGAAGAACTACAATCCTGCAGCCTGTGGAACAAAACCCACATTCACACAAAGATAGACAAGATGAAAAGGCAGAGGGCTATGTACCAGATGCAGGAACAGGATACAAACCTAGAAAAACAAGTGAATGAAGTGGAGATAGGCAACCATCCAGAAAAAGAATTCAGAATAATGATAGTGAAGATGATCCAGGACCTCGGAAAAAGAATGGAGGCAAAGATCGAGAAAATGCAAGAAATGTTTAACAAAGACCTAGAAGAATTAAAGAACAAACAAACAGAGATGAACAATACAATAACTGAAATGAAAACTACACTAGAAGGAATCAATAGCAGAATAACTGAGGCAGAAAAACGGACAAGTGACCTGGAAGACAGAATGGTGGAATTCACTGCTGTGGAACAGAATAAAGAAAAAAGAATGAAAAGAAATGAAGACAACGTAAGAGACCTCTGGGACAACATTAAACGCACCAACATTCGCATTATAGGGGTCCCAGAAGGAGAAGAGAGAGAGAAAGGACCAGAGAAAATATTTGAAGAGATTATAGTCGAAAACTTCCCTAACATGGGAAAGGAAATAGCCACCCAAGTCCAGTAAGTGCAGAGAGTCCCATACAGGATAAACCCAAAGAGAAACACGCCGAGACACACAGTAATCAAACTGGCAAAAATTAAAGACAATGAAAAATTATGGAAAGCAGCAAGGGAAAAATGACAAATAACATACAAGGGAACTCCCATAAGGTTAAGAGCTGATTTCTCAGCAGAAACTTTACAAGCCAGAAGGGAGTGGCATGATATACTTAAAGTGATGAAAGGGAAGAACCTACAACCAAGATTACTCTACCCGGCAAGGATCTCCTTCAGATTCGATGAAGAAATCAAAAGCTTTACAGACAAGCAAAAGCTAAGAGAAGTCAGCACCACCAAACCAGCTCTACAACAAATGCTAAAGGAACTTCTCTAAGTGGGAAACATAAGAGAAGAAAAGGACCTAGAAAAACAAACCCATAACAATTAAGAAAATGGTCATAGGAACATACATATCGATAATTACCTTAAACGTGAATGGATTAAATGCTCCAACCAAAAGACACAGGCTTGCTGAATGGATACAAAAACAAGACCCATATATATGCTGTCTACAAGAGACCCACTTCAGACCTAGGGACACATACAGACTGAAAGTGAGGGGATGGAAAAAGATATTCCATGCAAATGGAAATCAAAAGAAAGCTGGAGTAGCAAGACTCATATCAGATAAAATAGACTTTAAAATAAAGAATGTTCAAGAGACAAGGAAGGACACTACATAATGATCAAGGGATCAATCCAAGAAGAAGATATAACAATTGTAAATATATATGCACCCAACATAGGAGCACCTCAATACATAAGGCAACTGCTAACAGCTATAAAAGAGGAAATCGACAGTAACACAATAATAGTGGGGGACTTTAACACCTCACTTACACCAATGGACAGATCATCCAAAATGAAAATAAATAAGGAAACAGAAGCTTTAAATGACACAATAGACCAGATAGATTTAATTGATATTTATGGGACATTCCATCCAAAAACAGCAGATCACACTTTCTTCTCAAGTGCGCACGGAACATTGTCCAAGATAGATCACATCTTGGGTCACAAATCAAGCCTCAGTAAATTTAAGAAAATTGAAATCATATCAAGCATCTTTTCTGACCACAATGCTATGAGATTAGAAATGAATTACAGGGAAAAAAACGTAAAAAACACAAACACATGGAGGCTAAACAATACGTTACTAAATAACCAAGAGAACACTGAAGAAATCAGAGGAAATCAAAAAATACCTAGGGACAAATGACAATGAAAACACAATGATCCAAAACCTATGGGATGCAGCAAAAGCAGTTCTAAGAGGGAAGTTTATAGCTATACAAGCCTGCCTCAAGAAACAAGAAAAATCTCAAATAAACAATCTAACCTTACACCTACAGAAACTAGAGAAACAAGAACAAACAAAACCCAAAGTTAGCAGAAGGAAAGAAATCATAAAGATCAGAGCAGAAATAAATGAAATAGAAACTAAGAAAACAATAGCAAAGATCAATAAAACTAAAAGCTGGTTCTTTGAGAAGATAAGTAAATTGATAAACCATTAGCCAGACTCATCAAGAAAAAGAGGGAGAGGACTCAAATCAATAAAATCAGAAATGAAAAAGGAGAAGTTACAACAGACACCACAGAAATACAAAGCATCCTAAGAGACTACTACAAGCAACTCTATGCCAATAAAATGGACAACCTGGAAGAAATGGACAAATTCTTAGAAAGGTATAACCTTCCAAGGCTGAACCAGGAAGAAATAGAAAATATGACCAGACCAATCACAAGTAATGAAATTGAAACTGATTAAAAATCTTCCAACAAACAAAAGTCCAGGACCAGATGGCTTCACAGGTGAATTCTATCAAACATTTAGAGACGAGCTAACACCCATCCTTCTCAAACTCTTCCAAAAAATTGCAGAGGAAGGAACACTCCCGACACATTCTATGAGGCCACCATCACCCTGATACCAAAACCAGACAAAGACACTACAAAAAAAGAAAATTACAGACCAATATCACTGATGAATATACATGCAAAAATCCTCAACAAAATACTAGCAAACAGAATCCAACAACACATTAAAAGGATCATACACCATGATTAAGTGGGATTTATCCCAGGGATGCAAGGATTCTTCAATATACACAAATCAATCAATGTGATACACCATATTAACAAACTGAAGAAGAAAAACCATATGATCATCTCAATAGATGCAGAGAAAGCTTTTGACAAAATTCAACACCCATTTATGATAAAAACCCGCCAGAAAGTGGGCATAGAGGGAACTTACCTCCACATAATAAAGGCCATATCTGACAAACCCAGAGCCAACATCATTCTCAATGGAAACCATTTCCACTAAGATCAGGAAAAAGACAAGGTTGTCCACTCTCACCCCTATTAGTCAACATAGTTTTGGAAGATTTAGTGACAGCAATCAGAGAAGAAAAAGAAATAAAAGGAATCCAAATCAGAAAAGAAGAACTAAATCTGTCACTGTTTGCAGATGACATGATACTATACATAGAGAATCCTAAAGATGCTACCAGAAAACTACTAGAGCTAATCAATGAATTTGGTAAAGTAGCAGGATACAAAATTAATGCCCAGAAATCTCTTGCATTCCTATACACTAATGATGAAAAATCTGAAAGTGAAATTAAGAAAACACTCCCATTTTACCATTGCAACAAAAAGAATAAAATACCTAGGAATAAACCTGTCTAAGGAGACAAAAGACCTGTATGCAGAAAACTATAAGACACTGATGAAAGAAATTAAAGATGATATCAACAGATGGAGACATATACCATGTTCTTGGATTGGAAGAATCAACATTGTGAAAATGACTATACTACCCAAAGCAATCTACAGATTCAATGCAATCCCTATCAAATTACCAATGGCATTTTTTATGGAACTAGAACAAAAAATCTTAAAATTTGTATGGAGACACAAAAGACCCCGAATAGCCAAAGCAGTCTTGAGGGGAAAAAACGGAGCTGGAGGAATCAGACTCCCAGACTTCAGACTATACTACAAAGCTACAGTGATCAAGACAATATGGTACTGGCACAAAAAGAGAAACACAGATCAATGGACCAAGATAGAAAGCCCAGAGACAAACCCACGCACCTATGGTCAACTAATCTGTGACAAAGGAGGCAAGGATATACAATGGAGAAAAGACAGTCTCTTCAATAAGTGGTGCTGGGAAAACTGGACAGCTACATGTAAAAGAATGAAATTAGAACACTCCCTAACACCATACACAAAAATAAACTCAAAATGGATTAGAGACCTAAATGTAAGACCGGACACTATAAAACTCTTAGAGGAAAACATAGGAAGAACACTCTTTGACATTAATCACAGCAAGATCTTTTTTGATCCACCTCCTAGAGTAATGGAAATAAAAACAATAATAAACAAATGGGACGTAATGAAACTTAACAGCTTCTGCACAGCAAAGGAAACCATAAACAAGACGAAAAGACAGCCCTCAGAATGGGAGAAAATATTTGCAAATGAATCAACGGACAAAGGATTAATCTCCAAAATATATAAACAGCTCATGCAGCTCAATATTAAAAAAAGAAACAACCCAGTCCAAAAATGGGAAGAACACCTAAATAGACATTTCTCCAAAGAAGACATACAGATGGCCAAGAAGCACATGAAAAGCTGCTCAGCATCACTAATTATTAGAGAAATGCAGATCAAAACTACAATGAGGTATCACCTCACACCAGTTAGAATGGGCATGATCAGAAAATCTACAAACAATAAATGCTGGAGAGGGTGTGGAGAAAAGGGAATCCTCTTGCACTGTTGGTGGGAATGTAAATTGATACAGCCACTATGGAGAACAGTATGCAGGTTCCTTAAAAAACTAAAAATAGAACTACCATACCACCCAGCAATCCCACTACTGGGCATATACCCAGAGAAAACCATAATTCAAAAAGAACCATACACCCCAATGTTCATTGCAGCACTATTTACAATAGCCAGGTCATGGAAGCAACCTAAATGCCTATCGAGAGACGAATGGATAAAGAAGATGTGGTACACATATACAATGGAATATTAATTACTCAGCCATAAAAAGGAACGAAATTGGGTCTTGTAGAGACGTGGATGGATCTAGAGACTGTCATACAGAGTGAAGTAAGTCAGAAAGAGAAAAACAAATATTGTATATTAACGCATATATGTGGAACCTAGAAACACGGTACAGATGAACCAGGTTGCAGGGCAGAAGTTGAGACACAGATGTAGAGAACAAACGTATGGACACCAAGGGGGGAAAGCCGTGGGGGTGGTGGGGGTGTGATGAATTGGGCGATTGGGATTGACATGTATACATTGACATGTATACACTGATGTGTATAAAATTGATGACTAATAAAAAAAATTGATGACTAATAAATAAAAAAAAAATTTAAACATAATTTACAATTATCATTTAAAATATTTTTCTGGAATTAAATTTTCAGGTAACTGATTTTTTAAAAATATTAAATTTTTGAATGTGTAAAATATTTTTAACTTTATGGAATACCCATTCCATTATCTTATTTAATCTCCACATTATCCCTCTGAGGGCAAACAGTCCAGTTTGCAGAAGGAAATTGAAAATAGAGGTTTTAAGTGGCAAGGATTATCCAATTAAAGGGAAACATTTTCTTCCAGCCTTTCTGTATAGAATCTTGCTAAAATGCCTTAACTATGTGCACTTTCTTTTCCTATTAGAGAAGTACTGTTAGTCAGCAGCACACAGTAATTGGCAAAAAGTAGATGCTTAAATATTTGATGAGTGAATCAGAGACAACACAGGCTTAATGTAGAAAATAAAGATGTTTTTAAAAACAAACAAAAATGTGAGATGTTTTTAAAAACAAACAAAAATATTCCTTTGAATATTTTTCTCTGCACATAGATTTTTACTTTTTATGTTTTAGCCCAAACATTATCTCATGAACATTTTCTTATGCTATTAAATATTCTTTAAAAATATGATTTAATGCCTTACTGTATTTCTTTTTAAATTTAATTTTATTTACTTTTTTATACAGCAGGTTCTTATTACCCTATCATATTTCAACCAGAGGGATCTATTAAAATGTATTTTTCCATGTTCCAAATATTGAAAGTTTAGATCAGGAGGAAAAATACTCGTGTGTTTATAAACATGGACTTTGGACTCTGAGGCAGGCTTAATCACAACTTAGTAGACAAATTACTTTATCTCTTTGGGACTCAATCTCTTCAACTCTAAAAAGGTAGTAAGTTCACCAACTTAATACAGCTGCAAGAAGTAAATAATTCTAATCATACATGTAAAGTGTTTACCATAGTCCCTGTACTCGAAATATAGGCATCTTAATCGTTATCTCTGATTATCCCATTATTTATTCATACTCTAGGACACATAATATGAAATACTTAGTCTCTTGGTATATTGCAAAATTGTTTACCAGAAAAGTTATTTCAAATTATACTCTGACCAGCAGCAAATAAGAGTGTCCATATCACAAATCTGCAACACCTTTTGGAAAAATTCTATTAATTTGGATTGTAAGAGTAGTATTTTAATTTGCATTTTCTCTACTAGAATGTGCCATGAGGGAGAGTAATTCTTTTCTGTTTTGCATCCCAAGCTCCTAAATAAATGCTCAATAAATATCTGAATTGAATCTGTGATTACTACAGATGTTTAACACTTTTTATGTCTGAGAATTATCCATTTTATAATCTTTGACAGCATGTAATTCTCCAATGATTATCTATTTGTGCCACTGACCATCTGTATTCTGAAAATTATCTAACCATTTTATACCGGGGTAGTGTTTTTCTTATGGATTGATAAGCGCTCTTAATATATTAAAGAAAACCCTGTGTCATATTTCTTTCAGGTTTATTTCTCAGGATTATGTTTACTTTAGTTTTGCTTACGAAGGCTTTTGATGTACATAAGGTTTAAAATTTTTACATAGTTAAAAAACAAAAGCTGGCAAAATCTATCCTGTCCTTAAGTCAGTTGTTTTCAGACTAAACAGAGACAAAAGGGGGGCTAAGGGTGCCGGTAATATTCTGCTTGAACTGTGTTCTGGTTACACGAGTGTATTCACTTTGTGAAAATTCACTGAGTTGTACACTCACGGTCTTATACTTCTTTGTATATATGTATATGTTTTACTTCAATGAAAAGTTTATTTTAAAAAGAAGTTGTAAGAAAATACACCCTTTGTTACTTCTTCCACTGTTGTTTTTTTTTTAATAAATTGATTGATTGATTGATTGATTTTTGGCTGCGTTGGGTCTTTGTTGCTGAGCGTGGCCTTTCTCTAGTTGCGGTGAGCGGGGGCTACTCTTCATTGCAGTGCGTGGGCTTCTCATTGCAGTGGTTTCTCTTGTTGTACAGCATGGGCTCTAGGAGTGCGGGGTTCAATAGTTGTGGCACGTGAGCTCAGTAGCTGTGGCTTGCGGGCTCTAGAGCGCAGGCTCAGTAGTTGTGGTGCACGGGCTTAGTTGCTCTGCGGCATGTGGGATCTTCCCAGACCAGGGCTCGAACCCGTGTCCCCTGCCTTGGCAGGCAGATTAACCACTGCACCACCAGGGAAGCCCTCTTCCACCGTTTTTATGCTTAGCAACTCAGTTAACTATTTCTTGTGGTTTTATTTTTATATTTAAGTCTTACAACCATCTGAACTTTAGTGCATGAGGCAAAGTAAAATCTTAATTTTTCTCCAAACAGGCAACTTTCCCTGTATCCTTTCTTGAACAGTTACTCCCCTCCTCATTGGTTTCTGATGCTTTGTTTAATATGCAATTACTTTTTTTTTTTTTTACATATAATGTTTGATTTAGGATCAATAATTCAGTGTCACTGATCTGTCAGTTAATTCTTTTTTTTAAAAAAATATTTATTTATTTATTTAATTTGGTTGCGCTGGGTGTTAGTTGCAGCACGTGGGATCCTAAGTTGCGGCATGCAAACTCTTAGTTGTGGCATGCATGTGGGACCTCGTTCCCTGACCAGGGATCGAACCCAGGCCCCCTGCATTGGGAGCACAGAGTCTTAACCACTGCACCACCAGGGAAGTCCCTGTCAGTTAATTCTTATACAAGTGTCACCTTAATTTAATTATTACAGTTTTAAATTTTTTATCACCTACTAGAGAAGTCTCTTTTCATTATCATTCTTTTTCATCAGTATTTCTAGTTGTTCCTGCCAGCTTCTTCTCTTCAAGTTGGACTTCAACAGCCTTGCTTTTAAAAATATATGAATTTTTTTTCATTCAGTGTTTCATTCAGAAGGACTAAGTATATAGGCTTTGGACTCAAACTGCCTGGGTTTTGGTTAATGTCCTCATCTGTATCAGCCTTCCCTTCCCTTTCTAATTTGCTGTTTCTGGGAAAGGGAATTAAATATCTAATCTTTTTGAAGCTGAGACTAATTCTATTTGGTTTCATAATGAGTAACATTCACATAATCATAATATTGTAAATACTATTTATAAGTTTTCTATTTTTAAAATTAATCTATAATCAAGGCAAGAAGACTTAACTATAGTAAAGAACATTATCTAAATATTATAAATCTCAATAATTAAGAAGAAATGGTATAGCAATGAAAAACGTCAATCTCTAAAGGTTATGTACTATATGATTCTGTTTGTCTAACATTCTTGAAATAATAGAACTATAGAAATGAAAAGCAGATTAGCAATTGCCAAGGTACTGGGACAAGGTGGGGGAGCAAATATAAAGGGGGAGCACATAGGAGTTCCTTTGTAATGGTGGAACAGTTCTGTATCTTGACTGTGGCGGTGTTTATGAGTCTATACATGGGATAAAAATCACACAGAACTACACGCAGACAAGTGCATGTAAAAAATAGTGAAAACTGAATATAATCTGTAGTCTGGTTAACAGTATTGCACCAACGTCAATTTTATCATTTTTATGTTGTACTAGTTATATAAAATGTCACTAAGGGTACACAGGGCTCTGTGTACTATTCTTGCAACTTCCTGTGTCTTGCAACTTCCTGTGTCTTCCTGTGTTATTTTATTTCAAAATAAAAAGTTTTTTTTTTTAAATGCGCTAGAGCGGGGTAAGACAGCTCTAAGGGGATTGGGCTTCTTTTGGGGGTAATGAAATGTTCTAAAATTGATTGTGGTGATGGATGTATATGCTAAAAACCATTGAACTGTACACGTTAAATGGGTGAATTGTATGGTATGAGAATTATATCTCAATAAAGCTGTTTAAAAAAGTAATGATACATCTGAGAGAAAGAAAAGGAGGGAAGAAAGTTAGAAGGAAATGTAGATGCACTTATTTTCACATATAACACAGAGGGAAGTCAAGAGATACTGACAGTATCATACCGGCCAAAGTTAATGCAGCAAAAACTGAGATTTAAGAATTCTAGTTATGTTTTTAAACACAATAAAATTAAAAATAACAGCATTAATAAAATTTAGGAGGCAGGAGTAGAGTTGGCACGTGATTAAGTACACTAATTCTTCATCTTTTAGTAGTGGACAGTCAACTAATATTGGCTAATTCAGAAACATATCAATATATTATTAAGGCTTATAGAGATTAAAAAAGAATAAAAGATAAAGTTGAAATATTATGCTGTGTATGGAGTAAAACTGACAAGAGAAATGGAAAGGGAAGGCAGAGATCTATTTTCTTTTTGGATCCTTATTTCCTTATACGCATTTTTAAATTTGTTTTACGAAGTACATGTACATTTGTAATTTTAAAATATTATTAATGTATTAAGCTCTCTAGAATTTGGAAATGTCTTTTTGGTGGGCACTACCATTTCATATGTTAGAAAGCTTTTCAACTTGAACATCATTAGTATTTATATATGTGATATAGTCTTTTAAGCAATAATATAGAATTGCCACCTGAACTTAGAACTAAAGGTAAGGCATAATTTTAAATTACTTTAAAAAGTTCACCCCCAGCAACCCATCCTCCCAAAGAATCAAAGCTAAGTATTACCTGTAAGATATAATCTCTTTTAGATGATTGGTTAGGAGTTTTCCTCCCACATTTATCCTAAAAAGGGAGAATTCAAATTTGGTTCAGTTTATTACACATTTCATTCAGGTTTATTCTAAGAAATAAGATGAAAATTGAATGCAACTCACCGAATAATTGCTTCTTTTTTCTTTTTACTTCTACAATAAGGAACTATATGTGTAAAGGAATATCCACTATCTACAATGATACAGCATAATTCGGAAGGATTATCTCGGAAATACCTATGTGCACTGAGAGCCCCAGCTATTTAAAAAAAAAAAGATAAAGAAAAAATAAACACACTGAATAAGAGTATAATTAATTTAAAGCAATAAAGAAAGGTAGCAAACTAAAACAAGCAGAAAGACAAAAACATTATTTATAGGAAAAATGTTAATTTAAAATAACATTCTTAATTCTGTCACAAGCTCTTTATAATGCTTAAACTTTAAAACATGATATTTTTTGTGGAAAATGATAAAAAATTTGTGATCAACTTTTAAAGGTAAATATTCACTTCACAGTTTATAATAATTATTTTAATAGCAGATAATTTTACTGAGCATTTATTACATGCTGGGCACTATTCTAAACTCCGTGAGTGTGTGTGTTTTAATCCTCACAACAATCCCATTTCACAGATGAAGAAAGTGAAGCACAGAGAAGTTAAATAATGTGCCCAAGGTCACATGATTAGAAAGTAACAGAGCTAGGATTCAAACATAGACAGTGTGACTCCAGAGCAGGGTTTCTCAATTTTGGAACTCCTGACATTTTGGGCCAGATAACTCCTTGTTGTTGGGGGTTTTACTGTGCATTGTGAGATGTTTAGCAGCATCTGTGTCCTCTGCACATTAGATGCCAGTAGCACCCTCCCAGCTGTGACAATGAAAAATGTCTCCAGACTTTGTCAGATGTCCCCAGGAGCAAAAATCACCCTTGGTTGAGAACACTGTTTTAGAGATTATGCTCCTACCATTACAGTATACTGTTGCTTACATAGACTTAAATTCTACAAGCTAAATATGTGTATACTTTCTTTGTACAGTCATGTAATGTGATTCTAGCCTTTAATAAACTTACTTCTAGATAATATTTACAGATTGCCTTCCCTCATATTGGCAGCCTGAGCTATTAACATTATTTCAAACAATAATAATAACAATAGCAGACACATCAGAGAAAGAAAAGACAACTAACTCAGAAACAATAATCTTTCAGAGATTAGAAATATGTGGCTAGTAACTTCATTAGGGAGAAATATCCTATCAGTAAAAAGATAAAGTGAGAGAAGTCTGACTAGATAATCTCTAAGGGTCCATCTAGTTTTTAAATTTCAGGTTTAATTTCCTTCAAATCAAAAAGAATGTCACCCAATATTCTTGGACCTTAAGCGTTTCTTTACTCTATTCATATTCATATTCACATAACTCAATTTCAATAAAAACTTTAACTCACCATTTACTCTTAATACTGCTTGAAACTGGTATTCTTCAAATAAGATTTCATTCATTGATTCTTGAATTGAAGTGAAGTTAAAATATGGTTCTGTGATAATAATATTAGTGTCTAAAAAATCAACCTATGTGAGGAAAAAAATTCCCAAAGTTTTGTAACTTTGTAGTCATAATTATAAGTACTTGTTTTACATATATAAACACATTTATTTAATCCTCACAATAACACTAGGAGACATGTCTTACTATTATTCCCTTTTAAAAGGTGAGCAAACTGAGGAACAAAAAGAGTTGAATGAGTTACTAAGGTCCATATAACTAGTCAGTGACATACCTAGGATTTGAACTTGGGAAGTCTGGTTACAGAATACATGCACTTTAACTATTATATAATTTTAACTCTCTTAATGGTAGCATTGATAAAATGGTACTGTCAAATTGTTTAAAGATAATTATGCAAAAGTAATAAATGATACAACTACAGGCACTGGGAATGTTATTTTGTTTTTAAAAGTTAAAAGGTGAGAAGCTTTAGAATATTTAACATTTACATAATTCTCTCCCACACACTCTTAAGAAGCATTAAAATTTGAACATTTTCTCAGTATACCTAAAGTCACACTAAAGATATTAAAAGCACAAAATTTTAACATTGTATCATTCACACATTTAGATATGTCAGCAAAAATATTTTACTGTGAAAAAAAATTAGACAGTGAATTGGTCTAAGAATAGCAGAAATCTGAAGTAAAAATTTTAATCTTAAGTTTCATACAGACTATCTCTTCTCAACTTCAAATTCCACTTCACAATGGAAATTCCATTCACTTACACTTATTTGAAAATCAAAGCTAAGCACAGTAGATTAAGTGACTTAAATATATATAAGAAACATATTCAAAAATTTATAAATCTTAAGATATAAGTACAGATTTAAATTTTTCATTTGAATAAGACATGGAAATAGAAATTGGAATACATACTCCAATTTGTTACCTGATACATTTCTTTTCCAAAAAGGTAATCCCAGACTTGTCTTTGAACATCCCAATTCACCAAGTAGCCCTAAAAAATTTGTTTTATGAATTTAATTATCAAAAATATTTGAACAATTTTTTAAAAATCAGATTAATATATTCTAAATCACTGATTCTTATCTCTCTATGGTCACATTCACCAGTCTAATGCTGTTTGAATTTCAAACCTATTATATTGGTATGTTTTTCTCCTTTTAGAAATTCAAAATATTACAAATTAACAATAACCAAAATATCAAGGGTTCAAAAGACACCTCTCTATACTCTTTTTCTTTAATGTGTTCATTACATTTAGCTTTAACATAAACAAGTAAAATTCAGTACTCACAATCAATAACTAAATCATGGTCATTTATTTTTATTTATTGAAGTATAGTTGATTTTTTTCATTGAAGTATAATTAATTATGGTCATTTTTTTAACATGACAATTTAAACTTTTGATTTTAATAAGATCTTAATTAAAATTTAAATAACTTTTTCTCTGATATCCAAAAATATTTTCATACATACAAAATCTTAAATATACATTCCAAATTATCCTTCAATTTAGGTCTTTAATGCTAGAAATGACATAGTTGAATTACCTTTTGAAAAGGAAGAATATAAAAGAGTCCAGAAGGATCCTTTATTTCATCTATCTGGTTAGCAGTAAAAGTTTTAAGACGTGCCGTTTTTGACCTGAACTGACAGTTAGGAATAACTCTATAAACAAAGAAACAAATAATGTAATTATTCCCTAAATACTTGGTTCCTAAAAATACATTTACCTAACCACCACCCTTGATGTCAAAAAATATCCAAAACCAGTGTTTCTCATTCTGTCTCCAAAAAGTTTTTACATGCCTTTTTTTTTTTTTTAAAAGGTTCTAGTATATACCAGTTCTGTACTGGACCCATTATCTTTCTCAAGTAATCTTCAGGACATCCTTACAGGTGGGAATTGGCTCTGCCACTGCACAGAGGTGAAGAGGGGCTGAGGTAAAGTTCCTGGAAGATTCTTAATACCATTCTGGTAACAAAAAAAAAAAATTTGCAAGTTCAAAATTCTGACCATAAAATTAAGTTTCCATGGAGTCAAAGATTTTCAATCAGCAAGATACTATAAGGTACAGACGTAGGAAGTATTTTTTTTTTTTTTGGAAGTATTCTTAAATATGGTTGCTACGCACCATGAGTTTACAATCTGGTTAGGAAGACAAACTAGAACCATTATCCATCATACATGTGTACACATGTATGTGTGTGTGTGTGTGCGCATATATATGCACACACATACAGAGAAAGGGACAGAGAGAGAGAAAGTGAAGGGGAGCATAATTTGTCACCCCAAAATATTCCATTTTGGTATAAGGATTATTTTGCGCTAAAGGCGATTAAAATCCTTGCATTAATTGGGATAATACTGTAAAAATGTTTTATACCTGATTATTTCACTTACTATGCTGTCATTTTCTCTATGTTTAAACAGTCTTCAAGGACATAATTTTAAACAATATATTTTTTAATTTATTTATGTTATTTATTTTTGGTTGCATTGGGTCTTCACTGCTGCACACAGGCTTTCTCTAGTTGTGGCGATTGGGGGGCTACTCTCTTCGTTGTGGAGCACGGGCTCTAGGCGTGCGGGCTTCAGTAGTTGTGGCACGCGGGCTCAGTAGTTGTGGCTCACCGGCTTAGTTGCTCCGCAGCATGTGGGATCTTCCCAGACCAGGTCTCAAACCCGTGTCCCCTGCATTGGCAGGCGGATTCTTAACCACTGTGCCACCAGTGAAGCCCAAGGACATATTTTTAAAACCTGCCTTGTAGTCAATCATATGGTTGTATTACAATTTTAGTCAATTTACTGTTCTTGATTATTTAGCTTGCTTCTCCCCCCACCTTTGTGTCACCATACACAATGTCTATACACGATATAGAGTATTCTGCACCTATTCTTATCAAGACTTCTAAATTATTCCTTAAGTAACTGATAACAGAACTGCTGTCAAAGGATGAGAACGATGATACACATTGCCAAAATAAGACTGTAACAATATACATTCCTACGCAGTCTGTCCTCTAAAAAAAGAAAAAGGAAAGGAGGGAGGAAGGGAAAGAGTCCCCTGTGAATACTCTAGAGCAAAAGCGTGTCTTTTAATTTGCTTAGTCTCTACTCAAACATAGTTTATGAATGCCAGTGTAGTATTTGAGTCTGATCAACCAGGTCAGCCAATGAGCACTTAGAAGGGCTAAAGTACAAAGCCTTCAAAGTCTACAGCCACTGAAACAGCGGTTTTTACACTTTTGGGGGCCATGGAACCCTTTAAGAATCTGATGAAAGCTATGATCGCGTCCCCCAAAAAATGCATATACACACAAAATGTTGCCCACGATTCCTGAGGGTTCATGAACTTTGTGTACGGACCCCTCTGTCGGGAACCGCTTCCTTAGAAGCCTATTTTCCTGAACTATTTCCTGTTACGAAACGAAACACGTCCCACTTCCGGGGCCACGTAGCCCAAAGTTAGTAACAAAGTCCCACTTCAAAGCATTCAAACTACCCAATTCCAACGAGAGCATCCCTCTGCCTGAGGGCCGCGCGGGGGCGTTTGCAGTTTACAGACGTCCCAAGATAAAGCGTAACACACGTAACTACTAGGCATATATGCTTTGTCCCTCGGAGGAAGCGAACACTTACGAGACATATTCATGGCTGTAACCGATTTTGGCGTTGTAGGCTCCGTTATCCAGCACTAAGGTCGTCATTTTAGCACTAACCGCAGTTGCTTTCTTTTTCCGACCCCTCTGCTCACGCTTTTTCCGGCACTCTATGGTTGCACCCACGGAGCGTACGGGCGCTTCCGGTCTCCCTTAGCAACTGAGGACGCCGGAAGCCAGAGATTGCGCTGCCGCCCAGCATGCCAGCAAGAGTCGTACCGTGCTTCCTATCTCAACCCGTTTACGTCTTGGCCAGATCCAATAAGAGAGAAAACGCTGGTTTTTTTCGCCCAATGTGTGATTGTTCTTTACTTTTGCAGGTTGTGTCGCTCTTGGGAGTTTCTTCTAACCCCTATAACGAACCATCTTTGTGGGGGTTTGAGGGGGAAGGTTGTGGGTGGGTGTGTGTTCGAATAGTATTGTTCAGACAGTGAAGTCTTTTGAAGAATAAATTGCAAAGCCATACGCAGCACGGAATTGGATATGAAGACTCTTCAGCTTCATTGCCAGCCACTGCCCTTCTGACTGTTGGATCCAACCACCCTGTTACAAACACGGAACACGTCAACACGTCAACCGCCTCGCTTTTTTAACTCACAGTTTTCCCTGTCTGCTTGTTCTTCTGGACGGAGCTTTGTGTCTTATTTATCTAAAAAAGCTTCTCGACTTCTGACACACTCCTCCTTTCCCTTTCCTGAAATTAGGTGTTCCTCCTATGTGTTCCCCCAATGTCTTGGGCTCACTCGTCTATATCGTAATGGTTAAGAGAACGAATTTTAGGTTGGAATACGGACTCTGCCACAAAATGGCTGTGTAACCTTGGAAGATAAAGATAAGGGTTAATACTTACACAGGGCTTAATGCGTGTGGTTAAATTGTTCTAAGAGCTTTATGTATATTTACTAATTTAATCTTTACAATTTATGAAGTAGGTCTTATTATTGAAATCATAGATAGTAGTTAAGAGTGCAGTCTCTACATTCAAACTCCTGGGTCAAATCCTGGCTCTGCCACTACATGTTTTGGACAGGTTAGTTAACCTCTCCACACCTTACCTTCCTCATCTATAGAATGGAATACTATAATTATCCCCCCTTGCAGAATTGTTTTGTGAAGAGTAAATGATAAAAGTCAAGTACCTGTTAGTAATTATCATCATCATCATCCTTTGATCATGTGATCATTCTGTTACCTTTGCCATGGCAAACTCCTTTAAGTCAGGCACTCTATTGGTGTCTATATTCCTTTGTATCAAAAAGTCATTGAAAGTCCAAAGTTAGTTATGTCCAATTTTCGTCATTCTATTTTCTCTAACAATATTAAATTGATAGGATCCCCCATGTAAAAAATATTTTATCAGTCTTACATCACAGAGTAACCATCATTTCTATTCACCTCTCATCTTTCAAAATAGGCTCTTTCAAAAAGCTTCCCTTTTCACTTTCCTTCATATTTATCTGATCCTGGATCAAGATCATTTTTGTTCTTGGCTTCAGCTATCATTGAATACCAATAAATCCTAAAGAAGAATTTCTACCCCCAACTGCAACCTAAATGTTTCTATCCAGGGGTCCTGAGATAACCTTAAAGGTAACAAATCCAAAACAATTTTATCTCCAAAACTGCTTATTTCACCTATATTACTTGTCTCAATTAGTGGTGTGCTCCAATATCTACCCAGTGCCCCAAACTAAAAACCTCAGTAAACTTCAACTCCAATCCTTGTCTTAATCTCTGGAATTTGTCCTTGACCCTTTTTTGTTTGTTTACCTTTACTGATACTGCCTTATCTCTCACCAAAAATAGTAATGCTGCCGCCTTCTCAAGGCTCCTGTCTCCATTCTCTTCTCATGATCTGTCCTCTGTACTGCCAGTATCGTTATCAGAATATTTTTCTAAATCAGAAATCTGATCATCTTCCCCAAATTCAGTCACCATAGAAGTCTCCCAAGACTTGACACTGCCTATGAAATAACGTCCATACATCTGCAATCTCATCCCCCTTCAACCCATCCTACACTGTGTGCTGGTAAATGTTTAACAACCGATCTCCAAGAAAAAAGTCCTGATTTGTAGTGTTTACCATTTTCTGTGGTGAAAGTACTGTCACAATGGCTGATTTCAAGCTTTCCTGAACTCACCAAACACCAGAACACAGAGTTGGGAAGAGATGTGCACAACTGGTTCTCATGAGTCAGTATAAGCCAGTTTCAGCACAGACTGTTCAGTAAAAGCCCTGGCTCTATTCACCTTCACACCATGCACTCTCTCCTCCCAGGTTTTAGTACAAAGAATCTCAAGCATGTAACTATTACTTTTCAAATACATGTATATTTTGACTACGTGTAATTTTAAAAGTTAAAAATATCACTCTGGGGGCTCCCCTGGTGGCGCAGTGGTTGAGAATCTGCCTGCCAATGCAGGGGACACGGGTTCGAGCCCTGGTCTGGGAAGATCCCACGTGCCGCGGAGCAGCTAGGCCCGTGAGCCACAACTACTGAGCCTGCGCATCTGGAGCCTGTGCTCCGCAATAAGAGAGGCCGCGATAGTGAGAGGCCCGCGCACCGTGATGAAGAGTGGCCCCCGCTCACCGCAGCTAGAGAAAGCCCTCGCACAGAAACGAAGACCCAACACAGCCAAAAATAATAAATAAATAAATATTTTAAAAAATCACTCTTATAATAAATACATAATGAACATGTGCAACAGATTTAAGTCACATTAATGAGTGAACTAACTTTATACCCTATCTTGTCGGTTCTTGCCAATATGAGTTAACAAATCTTTGATGCACATTCATTATATATTTGTATGACAGTCACGTTTTTAACTTTTTGAAAATCATACTTTGAGAATTAAATAGCAATTAACAAAAATGTAAATTTAAACCACAGTTGTGTCTGGCATTCTTTAAGTACTTAAACTTCATTAGCTTAATCCTCACAACAACCACATAGCTAAAAATCCACAGAGCAAAGTTTCAAATCCAAGTCTGACTTCAGGGCCAGTCCTTTTAACTTTAAACTGACATTCTCACCTTTGAAATAATACCTCCACTGTAAATCCATCTCTGGCTAAACAAGATAGAATCACTCCATCCCTTATGTTTTCATAGCACTTTACTTCTACTTTCAATTATGCTAAGGATAATAATAGCATTATTAAGAGCTTGACATATGCTAGGCACTTTGTTCAACACTATATATGCATAATCTCATTTAATCCTCACAAAATTGTGTTAGGTACTATTATCTCCAATAGATGAGGTAACTGAGGCTGAGACTGAAATAACTTGCCCAAGTTTACACAGCTACAAAATGGTCAAGCAAGGCTTTGAACAAGAGTCTGATGATAGAGCTCAAGGTCCTAGCACTAGGAATTTACCTTCCCTCTGAGGCTGTTAACTCTTTGATGGCAGGAACAGGTTTTGTTTGTTTAGGCTACCTAGTTAATTGAATAGTGCCTCATTTATAGTACATTATAAATGTTAAGTGAGTAAACAGTCAATCCACATATATCTCCTTTCCCTTGCTTGAAAAGGGTCAGATGTTGGACTCTATGTGTAAACTATCCCCTGGCCATCCCCATAGACACCCACAGCATTTTCTGATACATCCCTCAGAGGTAGTGTTATTCTCCCCTCCCCCACTTTTAGATGTCACTGGGTGGTCATTTTCACCTCTGTAAAATGTTGGTTTGGGGCTGGGTGGGGTGAAGGTGCAGAGCTGTAATAATTCTCTCTGCTATTTCAACAATTTCCTTCCTTTACATAGAAATTTTTAAGTGAAATTTTACATCCTTATTTCTTTAGATACAACAACCTAGTGAGTGGGTAAGGCTGATATTATTAATCTATTGTATAGAAGATTAAACTGAAGCTAAAAGTAAGTAAATTATTTTCTCCAGCTTAACACAGCTAGAAAATACTAGAGCCAGGACTTAAATTTAGGTCTTCTAATTCCCAGGTCCTGGGTTCTATTAAGACACATTATCAACTTTTACTTCTCTTAGAATTTCTAGAGGAAACATCAAATTATAGCATTTAGCCGGGGGAAAAGCAGAATATCTAAACAAAGGATAAGACACTGAGGCAAGAATGTGAAGAAAGCTGAGTAGGTAAAGAAAGCAAAGCAATTAGAGCCATTTGTGGAGCAAATTCTGACAGGGACATGAAAAAGAGAAGATGTGGATGAAGAACTCAGTGATGGAGACGGGAACATGACTAGAGCGTGGTGACGGAGGTCTAAAACCCAAAAAGCTTCTGGGTTGGGGGTCAAAGCACCCAACAGCGTCAGGGCAGCAGAAGACCAGCGCACTAGTCCCAGGGGCGGAGGCGGGGCAGCAAGAGCCTGTCCGGAGCCTGCGTTGCCCCGCCCCGCCCCGCCCCGAGCCCGCCCCGAGCCCGCCCCGAGCCCGCCCCGAGCCCGTCCCGCTCCGGCCCTCCCCCAAATCTCTTAGGTGATGCTGCAGCCAAGATGGCGCTGGCGGCGGCCGCGGCTGCCTGAGCGCAATGCTCCCGGTCCCTGGCGGCAGCGGTGGCGGCTGTGGCCTCGGCCGGGGCCTCAGGTCTGTCCCGGGCGTGAGTGCTCACGCGCCTCTCCTCCGGCCGGGTTAACCCAGACAAAGAGGAGACGGCCACGAAGAGAGGAGGCAGTGAGGAACGGAGAGAGAGTGCGGCGCCCCCCGCTTCGGCACCATGGCTGGGCTCATCAAGAAACAGATCCTGAAGCACCTCTCCAGGTCAGTCAGAGCCTCGGGCGTGGGCGCCAGTCCGCTTCCGCCCTAGTCGGTTATTAGAGGCAACCTGCGGCTTCGGGGGCGGCGGGGACTGGCAGCCGAGCGGGAGGCGACCCTCGGGCTCCCCGCTCCAGTCCGGGCAGAGGTCGCTGCCCCGGATCTCCCGTCGCCTGCGGCGCCCAGGACTGGCCTCACGAGTCAGTGTCCTGACGGGTTCGCCCCCGGACGGGTTCGTCCCTGGATGGGTTCGCCTCTGGACGGGTTCTCTCTCCCGGCTGGCTCGCGGAGGAGCGTGTTGGGCTGCCGGGGGAGGCTGCGGACTGGGATCGTCGCCGACACGGCGTCTGGGGGCGTTTGGAGGACCCCTCTCGGGCGGTCTTGCGCGGAGGCTGCCGATGGTCTGTCACCCAGGTGCCCGGTGTCTGCTTGCCTCCATTCGGAGCTATGGTTCCGTTAACCGAGGGCGTCTGGCGCAGTGTGGACTGTTAGGGCTGAGAATTGTTTTCTCACTTAACTGTTAACCTTGTTATTGTTCTGAATTCACCTTACCTCGCCGTTCCCAGTCTGATGCATTAGAGGGTGTGCCTGTTTGCACAGTTAGGATTTGTTTTAGGTAAATAATCAGAGTTACCAGCTTTGGCGAGTTCTTTCTGGAGTCGTTTTAGCCCCACATCATTCGTACAAAGCAATTTTTTTGTTTTTTTTTGTTTTTGTTTTTTGCTTTATTTTAATCTAAGACCCATAAATTCAGGGAGTCAACATCTGTGGTAATAAACCCAAGACTTGTCATTCTTTCCATTTCGTAACGCGGTTTTAGTCAGAATCATGACTCAGTAAAGCTGGCAGTTTGTTACTGCCCCTGACTTCTCCATATTTGTCTCAAGACAGGCTAAATGTAGGATCTTGTTTGCAAGTTGTTAACAGCGAATTCAAAGTGCTTAGTTATGACCCTTTTCTCTGTTATTTGTCCGTAAGTTAATGATTAATTTTAACTGATTTTAGGAAAACACTTGGGTGTGATGATATACTTTCGTAGTACAGACAATTCTTGATTTTCCAAATCGTTGTATACCACAGGTTATATATTAGGGAACAAAACCATTATTTCTGTGATTCAGCAAATATTTTCCTCACTCATAACATTGAATAAGATATATTTTTTTAAAGTAACAAATTATAGCAGCATTTATGAATCTACATTTCTTAACATTATCACTAATTGGAAAGTTTCTTTTAAAATTGTCCATATAGTCCAATAATGAATTATCTCACTTTGGAAGATTTTATCTTTATTATTATTTTTTATGATTTAAGTACGATCTGACTTATCAGATGTCCTCCAGCCTTTCTCACACTCAGTTCCCACAAGAAAATTCAGACCTATAGAAAATGATATGAATTTCTATTTTCTCACTCTCCCAAGGATGATAGTACTTAGCTAGTTCCATTCTAGATGCATAGGAGAAAAGTTTGTTCAGTCATTGAGTGCCTTAGGGCATTAGAGTTTAATTCTCTTGTAGAACTCCAGTTTGGAAGGACTCTTAAAAATTAGTTGTAAAGGTAATGGCTAACTTCACAAAACAGACACATTCAGAGTTGAGCCTTGAGGATTACTTTTTTGTTTGTTTGTTTTATTTATTTTTTAAACATCTTTATTGGAATATAATTGCTTTACAATGGTGTGTTAGTTTCTGCTGTATAACAAAGTGAATCAGCTATACGTATACATATATCCCCATATCCCCTCCCTCTTGCATCTCCCTCCCACCCTCCCTACCCCACCCCTCTAGGTGGTCACAAAGCACCGAGCTGGTCTCCCTGTGCTATGCAGCTGCTTCCCACTAGCTAACTATTTTACATTTGGTAGTGTATATATGTCAATGCCACTCTCGAGGATTACTTTTTAATCTGTATGATTTTTAATAGCTGTGTTGTAAATAATAATGATTTTTTTGATGAGTTTTTGAAGCACTTGAGTTTTCAGTTATTTCACATTTCAAAACTTCCTTAAGTCAGATGAACTGAAGAGCATCAAATTCATATTCTTGGTTAAAATATTAATCTTACTGCTGTTGCTGTCATTTGTCATCTATAATGATGGATGTTGTGATAAATTATAGTTACTCAAGTAGGAATGAACTTTTGAAATTACCTGGGTCAAGCTTAATTTTACAGGTTATTCAGTAATGAAGATGTCACTATACTGATCTAATCATCTGGAACACAGTTTGATAGGAAATACTTAGAACATATTACCTTCCAATACCTTTCTTATGGCCAGTGAATGGAACTCATGGCACCTTCTTAACGGAGGGCTTACCTGACCATACTCTTGTCTGTAGCGCTCATTCTCATCTGTCATAATATATACTTATTTATTTGCAGTTCGTTTGTCTTCTCCACTGAATGTAAATTCCATGAGGACAGGGATTTTTGTTGTTGTTGTTTGTTTTTTGGAGTCCAGAATACTGTAGGCACTCAACGACTATTTTTTGAATGAATGCATGAATGACAACAGTGAACTGACTCTCCCTCACATTGCTGTTTTTTTTAACTAAGGCAAGACTATAAGCCACCAATATTATTGCAGATATTGGGCATGGCCAATTTTCCTGTGGTTTTAGGGAATAATGGGCAATTGAATCATTGAATAAATGTGGTGCCGGTGTCCTAGAAAGGAAGGACTAGGAAAATGACCCTTTATATAAGGGGTCTTCCAGTAAGGAAGACTATCTAGGAAGCAACAGGAGAAAGAGAGTGCTTACTCTGAGCCTTGAGATTGAAGTATGGTGAAATTGTAAGGTTAAAACCAGGTTTACTCAGATATAGGGGCTTAAGAAACTGGTATATTGGAAAAGTATGAAAGGGGAATTATTCTTAAGAGATTAACAAATGCTTTAAGCAAATGCTGAACTATTTGAGAAGTGTAAATCTATATACTTGTTCCCTGCCTAATTGTTTAGTTTGTATTCCAAGCATCTCTTTCATTGTTAATGAAAACAGTACTGAAGAGGGAGAGTGTGTGTGTGTGTGTGTGTGTGTGTGTGTGTGTGTGTGTGTGTGTGTGTGTGTTGGATATGGGGGTTGGAGTAGTTACATTTTAAGAGAAGTGAAACAGGAAAAGCCTTTGAAGGAGAATTTACCCTGATCTTTCATACCATCACCAGCATAAAATATGTTTTGGAGGCTTCTCTAGGAGAGTATTTTTTTCAGAAGGAAATGGAAACTTCTAAAGAAAAGTTAGAACAAGTGTAAGAAAAGAAATAAGAGCAGGAGCTACCTTGCAGCTCAAGGCCTCATTACCTGTTACTGTGGTGTGTGTACATGCGTACTCCAGCAAAGGCAGAGGGCGGGGAATAGAAGATCAAAGATGGGGTACATTTAAGCCAGGACCTGAAAAGGGGTGGGGAAGATTTAAATACACATGCTCCCCACTACTCCTTTGGCTCAAGGCATATTATGCTGGGCACAAGGTTTATTGGGGGGTTGGCAGGACAGACATACACCACACCTGGGTACAGTCTTTGTATAGTTTTAAGTAGTAGTTGTCAAATATGGGTGTTTTTACCCCTTAGGGGACATTTGGCAATGTCTGGAGACATTTCTGATTGTCACAACTTGGCAGGGGTGGGGGTGGGGTGGTGACTAGTGGGTAGAGGCCAGGGATGCTGCTAAACATCCTACAGTGCACAGCCCAGTCCCCCCAAAAAAGAATTATTTGGCCTATGTGTCAATAGTTTTGAGGTTGAGAAACTGGTTTAAAGTATACACATGTATGTCAGATTATTAAACTAGGGTACTATGCCAGTTAAGATTATATTGTCTGCAGACAACAAAAACCTGTTCTGTTTAACTTAGGCTGAAAAAGGAAATGTAACAGAAAGCTCTTGGGGTGGGTCACAGAATCTGGAACTAGACAACTCCTAGGGCCTAATTGGAAGCGTTCTTGAACCTCAGCACTATTGACATTTGGACAAGACAATTCTTTGTTGTGAAGGGCTGCTCTGTGCATTGTAGGATGTTTAGCAGCATCTCTGGTCTCTACCCACTAGATGCCAATAGCACTCCCACAGTCTTGACAATGAAAAAGTATCTCCAGACGTTGCCAAATGTCCCCGGGAAGGCAAAATTGCTCCTGGTTGAGAACCACTGCTTTAGGGTGCTGTCCCATCTCTCATAACTCCCAATCTGATCTCCTGTCAAGTTTCAGATTCCTAGGAGAGAGAATCTGTTTGGCCCAGTTCTGTTTATCCACGGATCAATTAGCAATGGCAAAGGGTTATAGAGCAAAAATATGGTCATGGGGAGAACTATTTTGAGTCAGGCTTGCTGCTCCATTTGGTGTCTTTAATAGGCACTGAACTAAATTAGATTTCAGAGGGCCTCATTTGCTATGTTAAGGAAATTGAAATTGAACTTCATCCCAGGAGGTGACTGCTAATAAAGAGTTCCTGACAAAAGAGGGACATGATCACTAAAGGTGCATGGTTATCAGTTTGGTTTGGAGTCCAGGGTTCAGGAGCAGTTGTCTGGGGTGGAAACATAGAGTCTCTAGAGGGGCTCTGATTAACTTAAGTAGAAAAGTAATGTAGAAGGATATCAGTATACCACAGAGGTTATGGGAAGGTTAGAGAAACAGACTTGGGAAGGGCTTGGATACAGGTCAGCTCCAAGGATCTAGGTAAGAGAAACTACTTGACAGTCTCAACAAGACATGCTCCCTAAACAAAGCGGAAGGAACAAGTAGAAAGGGAGGGTGGCCTGAGAAGACTGTTAAATATTTGGAATATTTGTTAAGGAGATTAGGAAGGGTTGAGGGCTTGCATGATCTTGTGACTGAATGGCAAAGTGAAGCGAGGTTCCAGTGCCTCACAGTGTATTGATGGGATGGTTTAGGCTATATAAGGATAGAAGGGGGGTGGGGCAGCCGATGATAGCCTGGGGAGAAAAGGAAAAAACCCTCAAAAGATTGGAAATTTTATCTACTAGAAGAGCAGTTGAGAAGAGCAAATGAGAAAACTGGAAGGATTAGATGTTTTGTCTGAAAGTGTCATATATGTTAAAGTTTAAGATTTTAGAGTAAGCCTAGTTTAGGGCAAGGTATCAGAAAAGGCCATGGAAGTGCATCGCTGAAGAGAAGTTAAGGTGCATGTAATTGGAGATGAATACCACTGGGTCTATAATTGTTCTTGTATCGGATATTCTTAAAAGGAAATACAACATAGATTATTTAGACTGTTGGAAATTACTTTCTCAGGACTTCCCTGGTGGCGCAGTGGTTAAGAATCCGCCTGCCAATGCAGGGGACACGGGTCCGATCCCGGTCCAGGGAGATCCCACATGCCGCGGAGCAATTAAGCCCGTGCGCCACAACTACTGAGACGGTGCCCTATAGCCGGTGAGCCACAGCTACTGAGCCCACGTGCTGCAAGTACTGAAGCCCACGTGCCTAGAGCCCGTGCTCCTCAACAAGGGAAGCTACCTCAGTGAGAAGCCTGCGCACCACAACGAAGAGTGGCCCCCGCTCGCCGCAACTAGAGAAAGCCCGTGCGCAGCAACGAAGACCCACTGCAGGCAAAAATAAATAAATAAAATAAATAAACTTTTTAAAAATAAAAAGCTTTAAAAAAAGAAATTATTTTCTCAAGTTATAATTTCATATAATTATTGACAGGCTAATTATTTACATTTTTCACTTTTAAAGTTCAATAAATAATTTTTGAGAGTTTATATGTACCAGGTTATTGAGAACTGGGCATTAGAGATACATGGTCTCAGCTCTTGGAAAATTTCAGTGATTCCTATTCTGGCATAAGAAGCATGAATAGGATCACTAAATGTAACCTATTTCTAGAACTGTACTGCCATATCAAATTTGTGAGATTTGGTTTACTTGGATGAGGCAACTGGGAGAAGAGTGAGTTAAATATTACCTTTTAGGATTATAAATAAATTTACTTTTATAAGTTTGGGGATCTTTTGAAGTAATGTTTGGTTACTTAAATTGTATTGTTTTAAAAATAATCTCCAGTAATGCTGATTTACTCCAATAATGCTATATATACTAGCTGTTTATTTAGCAGATATTTACTGAGTGCTACTTTGTACCAGGTACTGGTCCATAGTGCTGGGCAAAAATCCCTGCCCTCAATGGAGTTTACATTTTAATCAGAGAAGGCTGAGAGTAATTAAATGAATAAGTGAAGTACATTATATCTATTTGTGGTAAGTGCTGTTGAAAAAAATAACACAGAAAGGGGATAGGAAGTGCAAGGAGGTGGGGACAAAGTTTGCAATTTTAAATCTAGTGATGGAGAAGGCTTAATTGAGAAGATGTTATTTGAGAAGAGACCTGAAAGTGGGGGTGGGAACAAATGCAAAGATCCAGAAGTGGAAGCTTACTTGTCATTTTTTGGCAAATACATCGAGGCCGCCAATATAGGTGAAGTGAGGTGAGGAGTGAGGTGAGTAGAGGAAGATGAGATCAAAGAGAAAACAAGGGCCAGATCTTGTGGGACCTTGTAGTGACTTTGGCTTTTACCCTGAGTGAGATTAGAAGCCACTGGAAGGCTTTGAGCCATTGATCGCTGCAGCCAAGTGGGAAATAAATAATAGGAGGGCAAGGGCAGAAGAAGGAGCCCAGTGAAAAGTGACAACTATCCAGATGAGAAAAATATTGCCTTGGAGCTAGGTGGATGCAGTAGAGTTGTTGGGATACATAGGTTCTAGATGTGTTTTGAAGGCAGAGCCACAGGATTTGCTGATAAGATGTGCATTGAGAAAGAGAACAGTTATGGATGACTTTGACATGAGCAACTGACAAGATGGGAGTTGCTGTTAATTAAGCTGGAGAAGATATGCAGGAGGAGCAGGCTTATGGAAGAAGATCGGGAGTTTGGCTCTGGATACATTAATTTGGATGCCTATTAAATATCTTAATGGAGATCCCTTTTATTTGTAAGCTAATTTAGACTGCACCTCTTATAGTCGGGCAACAACAATGTCAGTGTTTTGTGTGTGTGGTTATCCTTTGGCTTATGCAATAGATAATTACAGAAAAGTGAATTGTGAGTTGAATTTTAGGGAGTGGATTTTTCTTTTTTTCTATTAAGTACGCTATGTAGAAGCATCTGAAATTGAGCAAGGTGCCTATTTCTTTCACATTAATTTACAACTATAACCAGATATTGATTCTTGGAAAAGTTACTTTTAGGAGATTGATTTGAAAACTTCAGGTGAAATGGAGATTGGATGCTTGGTCCATTGGATGTTGTAATATTATCATCCTAGAATCAGAAGGTGTTTGTTCCTGTCTCCTAGAAGGAGGTTATTAAAACATTGAGGTTTTTGACTTTCCCAAGGTTTAACAGGTAGTGTTGAGTGGTTAAGTCACTGATCCAGCACCCTTATAATTTGATTATTCTATACTACCTGTTCAGGCTGTTGTTCCCACCTAACAGTTTGCTTTTCTTTTAGTTTTTGGCATTTCCCTTATTACTCTTTTATGGTGTTTTATCATCCTCCTGCAATATCCCTTAGGAGATTTTTTTATTACTTGGGAATACTTTGACTTTGCAGTCCTTTGAAGCTTGGGAAACATAGTCTTTTGACTCAGCAATTCTTTAAAGTTGGGGAAGGACAATTTCTCCATTTATTTCTTTTTACTTGCATAATTTTTTTGCAATATCACTTTTTTGCAATATTGCACTTTGCCTTAATACTGCAGTTTCCAGTCTAAACATTTCCTTAGTAAGTTGATCTCTTATCAGTTTATATGTTTTAAAGTCTGCATATTATGTTACTTAGGATGAGTAATTTAATATTTATTAAATATTGGTATTTACAAGTTGGTATTAGCTCACATTGAACCTAAGTTACAAGTGAAAGGCTTTATGACTATTTCCACGAGTGAAATATGAGCAGTTATCATATCAAGACCAAGTTATTAAAACAAAATTAAGAGCTGAGAAAATTTGATTCAGGATATGGTAATTTATTGTTTGTTTGGGTTTTTTTTTCAGGCATTAGACTTACTATTGATCTGTCTCATAATTCACTGACTTACTTTGAGACTTCTCCCAGCCAAAGAGAATGTTGTGTATAAATTTTGACTCTCTATATTAGTCTATCCTTTAAGACTTCATGTTAGCTATATGTATAATGTACTCTTTTTCTACCCAAAAATACCATTAAGAGAGGAATCTCTGGCTCCTTTTGCCACTGCTATCATAGCATTGTGTTGTTTTCCTCTACTGTTGTCTATTTATTAAAACAAAAGCTTCATGTTTATTAGTTCCATAGACTATCATCTCTTTAAGGGTAGAATAACCCTGATAGGCTTTGAATTCTGAGTGCAGTAACTATGCTTGTGTTATTCACCATTGTATCTTTAGCATCTGCCACAGTACTGTGGTACATAGTAGTTGTTCAGAAACATTTTTAGCTGACTGGAGAAATAGATTTATACTACTTTGGCCTTCATAGAACACATAGGGTATAAATACATGTATTCATAAAACTGATACATTTTTGGCAGGATTAAAAAGTTGATTCATATCCAAAAAATTTAAATTAAAACTTTTTTCTAATACTTTACTTCTCCAATTTACTTTTGAGTATATAGATGTAGTTTATTGCTGGATCTCTTGGTTTTGTGGGTTATTTTTCATAGGTAACTTTACTCTTTAGTATTCTCTATGAAATGAAATGAGGATTATAGTTTTAACTGGGCCTTTCGGCAGTTAAAATTTTGACAATTTGTATTTGTAGGTTGCTTGTCTTTTAGAGTGCTTGTGCTAATTGGTTTCATTTAATGTTGAATTGTACAGTCCAGTCTTTGTATAACTTTTGTACAACATAGCTATCTCATTTTTGTTAAATATTATTTTTAATATAAAAATTTTAAAACACTGATTTAATAGAGTAGTAGTGCTACCAGTGGTAGAGAGAATGAAGAAAATCATAAATGATTAATTTATCTTAGAATTTAAGCAGCATTTGCCTTTAGTTAATCCAGTGTGAAATACAACTGTATTTTCTTTAAAGTGCATCAGAGCTAAATATTTTTACCATATCATTCCTTTCCTCTTCCTTCCCTTAAACTTGCTCCCTTCTGTGTCCCCTGTGTACCCATTCCCTGCAGCGATCCCTGCTGGCTGTGGTGGAGATTGGTGTGCCGTGAGTTTCATAATCACCCAAATGAGTACCAGAGGAGTCTAAGAAACCCTGGCAACTGACTACTTGCTTTCACCACGAGTAGGGACCTTTTGTCTGAATTTCCTGCCCTCAGGTAATTCTTCTATTCCCCATTTTTTTTTTCTTTCTGTAGATGCAAGCACTTATTATGCCCCACATAAAGATACTTTGAGAATATTTTCTAATTCTTCTTTTAGTCAGGCACCGACTACATGTTTGTTTGTTTGTTTTTTAATTAATTAATTTATTTATTTTTGTCTGTGTTGGGTCTTCATTCCTGTGCGAGGGCTTTCTCCAATTGCGGTGAGTGGGGGACACTCTTCATCGCGGTGCGCGGGCCTCTCACTATCGCGGCCTCTCCCGTTGCGGAGCACAGGCTCCAGGCGCGCAGGCTCAGTAGTTGTGGCTCACGGGCTTAGTTGCTCCGCGGCATGTGGGATCTTCCCAGACCAGGGCTCGAACCCGTGTCCCGTGCATTGGCGGGCAGATTCTTAACCACTGCGCCACCAGCCCCCCTTTTTTTTTTGTACCATGTAGCTACAGGCTCATGCAATTCTCTTAGAATGTCTTCTAGTATATAAGCTTTGGTAATGCACTTAAAGCTATAACCAGTTCTTTCTGATGTTGCATGAGTGAGTTTTATAACTTATAGTCAGCTATTTGAAAATAGTAATTAGCATTATCTACTCTTTAATGGGTTAAGCATCATAGTCTAATTTAATTAATGAGGTATGAAGGCTGTTTTGATGAAGAGGATGTTTTGATCAATTCACTGAAGGACTTAAAGAGTTTATTTTGTGTACTTAATGTTAATTATAATATTTTTTTAATTAATTAATTAATTAATTTTGGGCTGCGTTGGGTCTTTTTTTTTTTCACACACAGACACACTGTATTTTATTTTTACAAGAGATAAATAGACTGACACCAAGCATTGTACATGGATGACCACAACAAAAGGAACAATGATTGCAATTACCAAACATGAAACACACTCATACTATATCATAATATTGACATTCAGTCCAGTAATCCTCCACTGGAACAGCTACTTTACTTTGCAGTGAAAATTGATTTGTATATTCTTTGCCTCTGAGTCCTTGTGGGATTTTTTTTTTTTAATTCAAACAGAAAGTCACAAAAATTATACTCATCCTCATCAGTTCACTCAGTCCCATGTAATTAATTTTTATCTTGATCTTTTATTAGCACTTTTATGAATTCATCAGTTTTCCATTAGAGTTCTGAAAATGCTTATTCATTCAGTTCAGCAGTACAGTCAGTTACCAGAAACCTGTGCTTGTCAGAGTCTTTTCCATGAATTTCTTGAAGATGAAACCCTTTTATAGGAACATATTTGCAAAGCATCAGAGTACACCCAGAACTGTCTGTAAATGACAAAAGACTTAAAAATGACCATGGTTAAAGATTTGATGAAAGTTCATAATAATGCAGTTGACAAGAAAATTAGTTATTTCTGAGATATACATTTTAAAGTAATAACTAGGATTATGACTTATAACATTATACCAGAACATATAAGATTTTTAGAAATTTCATGTAATGTCTGAAACATTTATATTAACATATTTCCATACAAATAACCCAATGAAAGTTTAGTATTAGTTGTTTTGTTTGTTTGTTTTTTTATACTGCAGGTTCTTATTAGTCATCAATTTTATACACATCAGTGTATACATGTCAATCCCAATCGCCCAATGCAGCACACCACCATCCCCACCTCACCGCAGTTTTCCCCCCTTGGTGTCCATATGTCTGTTCTCTACATCTGTGTCTCCACTTCTGCCCTGCAAACCGGCTCATCTGTACCATTTTTCTAGGTTCCACATACATGCGTTAATATACGATATTTGTTTTTCTCTTTCTGACTTACTTCACTCTGTAGGACAGTCTCTAGATCCATCCACGTCTCAACAAATGACTCAATTTCGTTCCTTTTTATGGCTGAGTAATATTCCATTGTATATATGTACCACCTCTTCTTTATCCATTCGTCTGTTGATGGGCATTTAGGTTGCTTCCATGACCTGGCTATTGTAAATAGTGCTGCAGTGAACATTCGGGTGCATGTGTCTTTTTGAATTATGGTTTTCTCTGGGTATATGCCCAGTAGTGGGATTGCTGGGTGGTATGGTAGTTCTATTTTTAGTTTTTTAAGGAACCTCCATACTGTTCTCCATAGTGGCTGTATCAATTTACATTCCCACCAACAGTGCAAGAGGGTACCCTTTTCTCCACACCGTCTCCAGCATTTGTTGTTTGTAGATTTTCTGATGATGCCCATTCTAACTGGAGTGAGGTGATACCTCACTGTAGTTTTGATTTGCATTTCTCTAATAATTAGTGATGTTGAGCATCTTTTCATGTGCTTCGTGGCCATCTGTATGTCTTCTTTGGAGAAATGTCTGTTTAGGTCTTCTGCCCATTTTTGGATTGGGGTGTTTGTTTCTTTAATATTGAGCTGAATGAGCTGTTTATATATTTTGGAGATTAACCCTTTGTCCGTTGATTCGTTTGCAAATATTTTCTCCCATTCTGAGGGTTGTCTTTTCGTCTTGTTTATGGTTTCCTTTGCTGTGCAAAAGCTTTTAAGTTTCATTAGGACCCATTTGTTTATTTTTGTTTTTATTTCCATTACTCTAGGAGGTGGATCAAAAAAGATCTTGCTGTGATTTATGTCAAAGAGTGTTCTTCCTATGTTTTCCTCTAAGAGTTTCCTCTAAGAGTCCGGTCTTACATTTAGGTTTCGAATCCATTTTGAGTTTATTTTTGTGTATGGTGTTAGGGAGTATTCTAATTTCATTCTTTTACATGTAGCTGTCCAGTTTTCCCAGCACCACTTATTGAAGAGACTGTCTTTTCTCCATTGTATACCTTTGCCTCCTTCGTTGCTGTACGCGGGCTTTCTCTAGTTGCGGCGAGTGGGGGCTGCTCTTGGTTGCGGTGCTCTGGCTTCTCTTTGCGGTGGCTTCTCTTGTTGCAGAGCACAGCTCTAGGTGCGCAGGCTTCAGTAGTTGTGGCACGCGGGCTCAGTAGTTGTGGCTCATGGGCTCTAGAGGGCAGGCTCAGTAGTTGTGTCGCACAGGCTTAGTTGCTCCCTGGCATGTGGGATCTTCCGGCCCAGGGCTTGAACCCATTTCCCCTGCATTGGCAGATGGATTCTTAACCACTGTGCCACCAGGGAAGCCCTATGCGTTCTCTGTCTTTTGTTTTTTTAATTACATTTTTTATTGAGAAAAAATTCACCTAACATAAAATTCACCATTTAACCATTTTAAGGTGTTTCTTTAGTAAATTCATGATGTGATGCAACCTTCATTCCTAATTCTAAACCAGCACTGACTTTTCAGGTTATTGCCCCTGTACGGGTGTGGTGCTCCTGACACCTAGTGGGCAGGGGCCAGAAATGCTGCTAAAGTCCCAGAAGAGAGAATTAATTTTCTGTCTCCAAAGTGTTGAGGCTGAGAGACCCCACTCTATACCATTAGAGCTCCACATCACATCCAAGGAGATAAACGGCCATTCAGTCATGTCATCCCTACTGGTCTCAAGAATGTCTTTACAGCATTTTTATTTCAGTTCAGGAGGCAAGGTTCACATGTTTGGTTGTTAGGTCTTTTTAGTCTCTTTTAATGTAGAGGAGTATTCTCTGCCCCACACTCAGACTTTTTGTCTGATTACTTTTTGTAAGAGTTCACGCCAGTTTTAGCACTGCATTCTCTTTCCATATTTTATTATTACCTTTTTTAATTGAAGTGTAGTTGATTTACAGTGTTGTGCCAATCTCTGCTATACAGCAGAATGACTCAGTCTTACACATATAGACATTCTTTTTTTTAAAATTTTATTTTATTTATTTTTTGTACAGCAGGTTCTTATTAGTTATCTATTTTACACACATCAGTGTATACATGTCAATCCCAATCTCCCAATTCATCTCACCACCCCCCCACCCACCGCCACTTTCCCCGCTTTGTGTCCATACGTTTGTTCTCTACATCGGTGTCTCAGTTTCTGCCCTGCAAACTGGTTCATCTGTACCATTTTTCTAGATTCCACATACATGCGTTAATATACGATATTTGTTTTTCCCTTTCTGACTTACTTCACACTGTATGACAGTCTCTGAATCCATCCACGTCTCTACAAATGACCCAATTTCGTTCCTTTTTATCTGAGTAATATTCCATTGTATATATGTACCACATCTTCTTTATCCATTTGCCTGTCAATGGGCATTTAGGTTGCTTCCATGACCTGGCTATTGTAAATAGAGCTGCAATGAACGTTGTGGTACATGACTCTTTTGAATTATGGTTTTCTCAGGGTATATGCCCAGTAGTGGGATTGCTAGATGGTATGGTAGTTCTATTTTTAGTTTTCTAAGGAACCTTCATACTGTTCTCCATAGTGGCTGTATCAGTTTACATTCCCACCAACAGTGCAAGAGGGTTCCCTTTTCTCCACACCCTCTCCAGCATTTATTGTTTGTACATTTTCTGATGATGCCCATTCTAACTGGTGTGAAGTGATACCTCATTGTAGTTTTGATCTGCATTTCTCTAATGATTAGTGATGTTGAGCATCCTTTCATTTGTTTGTTGGCCATCTGTATGTCTTCTTTGGAGAAATGTCTATTTAGGTCTTCTGCCCATTTTTGGATTGAGTTGTTTGTTTTTTTAATATTGAGCTGCATGAGCTGTTTATATATTTTGGAGATTAATCCTTTGTCAGCTGACTCATTTGCAAATATTTTCTCCCATTCTGAGGGTTGTCTTTTTATCTTGTTTGTAGTCTCCTTTGCTTTGCAAAAGCTTTTAAGTTTCATTAGGACCCATTTGTTTATTTTTGTTTTTATTTCCATTACTCTAGGAGGTGGATCAAAAAAGATCTTGCTGTGTTTTGTATCAAAGAGTGTTCTTCCTATGTTTTCCTCTAACAGTTTTATAGTGTCTGGTCTTACATTTAGGTCTCTAATCCATTTTGAGTTTATTTTTGTGTATGGTGTTAGGGAGTGTTCTAATTTCATTCTTTTACATGGAGCTTTCCAGTTTTCCCAGCACCACGTATTGAAGAGACTGTCTTTTCTCCATTGTATATCCTTGCCTCCTTTGTCATAGATTAGTTGGCTGTAGGTGCGTGGGTTTATCTCTTTCTATCCTGTTCCATTGATCTATATTTCTGTTTTTGTGCCAGTACCATATTGTCTTGATTACTGTAGCTTTGTAGTATACTCTGAAGGCAGGGAGTCTGATTCCTCCAACTCCGTTTTTTTCCCTCAAGACTGCTTTGGCTATTCAGGATCTTTTGTGTCTCCATCCAAATTTTCAGATTTTTTGTTCTAGTTCTGTAAAATATGCCATTGGTAATTTGGTAGGGATTGCATTGAATCTGTACGTTGCTTTGGGTAATATACTCATTTTCACAATATTGATTCTTCCAATCCAAGAACATGGTATATGTCTCCATCTGTTGGTATCATCTTTAATTTCTTTCATCAGTGTCTTATAGTTTTCTGCATACAGGTCTTTTGTTTCCCTAGGAAGGTTTATTCCTAGGTATTTTATTCGTTTTGTTGCAATGGTACATGGGAGTGTTTCCTTAATTTCTCTTTCAGATTTTTCATCATTAGTGTATAGGAATGCAAGAGATTTCTGTGCATTAATTTTGTATCCTGCAACTTTACCAAATTCATTGATTAGCTCTAGTAGTTTTCTGGTGGCATCTTTAGGATTCTTTATGTATAGTATCATGTCATCTGCAAACAGTGACAGTTTTACTTCTTCTTTTCCAATTTGTATTCCTTTTATTTCTTGTTCTTCTCTGATTGCCATGCCAAAACTATGTTGAATAATAGTGGTGAGAGTGGACATCCTTGTCTTGTTCCTGATCTTAGAGGAAGTGCTTTCAGTTTTTCACCATTGAGAACGATGTTTGCTCTGGGTTTGTGGTATCCGGCCTTTATTATGTTGAGGTAGGTTTCCTCTATGCCCACTTTCTGGAGAGTTTTTATCATAAATGGGTGTTGAATTTTGTCAAAAGCTTTCTCTGCATCTATTGAGATGATCATATGGTTTTTCTTTTTAATTTGTTAATATGGTTTATCACATTGATTGATTTACGTATATTGAAGAATCCTTGCATCCCTGGGATAAATCCCACTTAATCATGGTGTATGATCCTTTTAATGTGTTGTTGGATTCTGTTTGCTAGTATTTTGTTGAGGATTTTTGCATCTATATTCATCAGTGATACTGGTCTGTAATCTTCTCTTTTTGTAGTATCTTTGTCTGGTTTTGGTTTCAGGGTGATGGTGGCCTCATAGAATGAGTTTGGGTGTGTTCCTTCCTCTGCAATTTTTTTGGAAGAGTTTGAGAAGGATGGGTGTTAGCTCTTCTCTAAATATTTGATAGAATTCACCTGTGAAGCTAACTGGTCCTAGACGTTTGTTTGTTGGAAGATTTTTAATCACAGTTCCAATTTCATTACTTGTGATTGGTCTGGTCATATTTTCTATTTCTTACTGATTCAGTCTTGGAAGGTTATACCTTTCTAAGAATTTGTCATTTCTTCCAGGTTGTCCATTTTATTGGCATAGGGTTGCTTGTAGTAGTCTCTTAGGATGCTTTGTATTTCTGCGGTGTCCGTTGTAACTTTTCCTTTTTCATTTCTAATTTTATTGATTTGAGACCTCTCCCTCTTTTTCTTGATGAGTCTGGCCAAAGGTTTATCAATTTTGTTTATCTTCTCAAGGAACCAGCTGTTGACCTTATGGGAGTTCCTTTGTGTGTTATTTGTGATTTTTCCCTTGTTGCTTTCAATAATTTTTCTTTGTCTTTAATTTTTGTCAATTTGATTACTATGTGTCTCGGCATGTTTTCTCCCTGGGTTTATCCTGCCTGGGACTCTCTGCACTTCCTGGACTTGGGTGGCTGTTTCCTTCCCCATGTTAGGGAAGTTTTTGACTATAATCTCTTCAGATATTTTCTCGGTCCTTTCTCTCTCTCTTCTCCTTCTGGGACCCCTTTAATGCGAATGTTGTTGCGTTTAATGTTGTCCCAGAGGTCTCTTAGGCTGTCTTCATTTCCTTTCATTCTTTTTTCTTTATTCTGTTCTGTAGCAGTGAATTCCACCATTCTGTCTTCCAGGTCACTTATCCGTTCTTCTGCCTCAGTTATTCTGCTATTGATTCCTTCTAGTGTAGTTTTCATTTCAGTTATTGTATTGGTCATCTCTGTTTGTTCTTTAATTCTTCTAGGTCTTTGTTAAACATTTCTTGCATTTTCTCGATCTTTGCCTCCATTCTTTTTCCGAGGTCCTGGATCATCTTCACTATCATTATTCTGAAATGTTTTTCTGGAAGGTTGCCTATCTCCACTTCATTTAGTTGTTTTTCTGGGGTTTTATCTTGTTCCTTCATCTGGTACAAAGTCCTCTCCCTTTTCATTTTGTCTCTCTGTGAATGTGGTTTTCCTTTCACAGGCTGCAGAATTGTAGTTCTTGCTTCTGCTGTCTGCCCTTCAGTGGATGAGGCTATCTAAGAGGCTTGTGCAAGCTTCCTGATGGGAGGGACTGGTGGTGGGTAGAGCTGACTGTTGCTCTGGTGGGCAGAGCTCAGTAAAACTTTAATCTGCTTGTCTGCTGATGGGTGGGGCTGGGTTCACTCCTTGTTGGTTGTTTGGCCTGAGGTGACCCAGCACTGGAGCCTACCTGGCTCTTTGATGGGGCTAATGGCGGACTCTGGGAGGGCTCACACCAAGGAGTACTTCCCAGAACTTCTGCTGCCAGTGTCCTTTTCCCTACGCCTCTGCAGGAGACCCTCCAATACTAGCAGGTAGGTCTGGTTCAGTCTCCTGTTGGGTCCCTGCTCTTTCCCCTGGGTCCAGATGTGCACACTACTTTGTGTGTGCCCTCCAAGAATGGAGTCTCTATTTCCCCCAGTCCTGTCGAAGTCCTGCAATCAAATCCTGCTAGCCTTCAAAGTCTGATTCTCTAGGAATTCCTCCCCCTGTTGCCGGACTCCCAGGTTGGGAAGCCTGACGTGGGGCTCAGAACCTTCAGTCCAGTGGGTGGACTTCTGTGGCATAAGTGTTCTCCAGTTTGTGAGTCACCCACCAGCAATTATGGGATTTGATTTTATTGTGATTGCGCCCCTCCTACCGTCTCATTGCAGCTTCTCCTTTGTGTTTGGATGTGGGGTATCTTTTTTGGTGAGTTCCAGTGTCTTCCTGTCAATGACCATTCAGCAGTCAGTTGTGATTCCGGTGCTCTCGCAAGAGGGAGTGCTATGAATTCTCTCTTATTGCTGAGTATATTCTATTGTGTATGTTCCACAACTTCTTTATCCATTTACCTGTTGATGGTCATTTGGGTTCTTTCTAGTTTTGGGCTGTTAAAAATAAAGCTGCTATGAACATTCATGTATAAGTCTTTGTGAGGACATATGCTTTTCATTTCTCTTCAATAAATATGTAGGATTAGAATGGTTGGGTTATATGTGGGTGCATATATAACTTTTTTTCTTTTTTTTTTTTCTGCTGCACCATGCAGCTTGCAGGATCTTAGTTCCCTGACCCAGGATTGAACCCGTGCCCTGGCAGTGAAAGTGCCAAGTCCACTGGACTGCCAGAGAATTCCTGACATATATTAATTAAAAAAATTTTTTTGGCCACACCTCGTGGCTTGTGGGATCTTAGTTCCCAGACCAGGGATTGAACCCCAGCCCTCGGCAGTGAGAGCATGGAGTCCTAACCACTGGACTGCCAGGGAATTCTCTGCAACATATATAACTTTTTTAAGAAGCTGCTTTACAGCTTTCCAAAGTGGTTCCGAAGTGTATGTTTCATATTCTCACCAGCAAGTATATGAGAGTTCCACTTGCTCCATATCTTCACCAACACTCAGTATAGTCAGTCTTTTTAATTTTACCCGTTTTAGTGGATAAGTAGTGGTATCTGACTGTGGTTTTTAATTTGTAGTTTCCTATTGACTGGTGATATTGTGCATCTTTCAATGTGCTTATCCACCACCTGTATGCCTTCTTGGGTTTGAGGGTCTGTTTAAATCCTTTGCCTATTTTATTAATGGGATGTCTTATTTTTGAGTTGTAAGAGTTCTTTATATATTGTAGATACAAGTCCTTTTTCAGACATATGTTTTGTAAATATTTTCTGCCAGTCTGTGGCTTGTTCTTTAGAAACAGTGTCTTTTTTTATTTTTTTAATATTTATTTATTTATTTATTTATGGCTGCGTCGGGTCTTAGTTGAAGCATGCCAGAGATTTTGTTGTGGCACGTGCGCTCTTCATTGCAGCGCACGGGCCTCTCTCTAGTTGTGGTGCGTGGGCTCAGTAGTTGTGGTGTGTAGGCTCTGTAGTTGTGGTGCACAGGATTAGTTGCCCCGTGGCATGTGGGATCTTACTTCCCCGACCAGGGATTGAATCTGCATCCCCTGCACTGGAAGGCAGATTGTTAACCACTGGACCACCAGGGAAGTCCCAGAAGCAGTGTCTTTTGATGCACAGAGTTTTTAATTTTGATAAAGTATAACTTATTGATTTTTTTTTTTGATTTGTGAATTTTTTGTTGTGTTATAGAAATCTTTGCCAAGCTCAAAGTCACCAAGATTTTCTCCTGTATTTTCTTACTGAAGTTTTGTAGTTTCTGTTCTTAGGTTTTAGTCTGTGATCCATTTAGAGTTAATTTGTTATTTGTGATGTGAGGTAAGTGTCAAGGTTCTTTTTTTTTTTTCTCTTTGCATATGGCTATACAATTGCTCTAACACAATTTATTGAAAATATCATCTTTTTCTCATTGAATTGATTTTGCACCTTTGTTGAAAATCAGCTAACTATAAACTTGGGTCTATTTCAGGACTCTCTTTTGTTCCATTGATTATTTGTCTGTCTTTACACTAATATCAAACTGTGTTGATTACTGTAGCTTTTAAATAAGTCTTGAAATTGGTGGTACACGCCTCCAACTTGATTAATCTTTGTCAGAGTTATTTTGACATTCCAGGTCTTTTGCATTTTCATATAAATTTTAGAATCAGCCTGTCGTTCCTACCAAAAAGCCTGCTAGATATTTGCTTGGGAAGTATAAATCTGTTTGGGGAGAATTGACATCTTAACGTTACTGTCTTCTGATCTATTACATGTTTTATTTCTCCATTTTATTTTGTCTTGTTTAATTTCTCTCGCAATATTTTGTAGTTTTCAGTATGTCTTATACACCCTCTGTCAGATTTATCCCTAAAAATTTCAAACTTGTTGTACTAATGTAAACAGTACTTGAAAATTTTCAGTTTCCGATTGTTTGTTGCTAGTATATGGAAACACAATCAATACTTTTATTGCAGTAACTTTTTATTGAGATAAACCTTCCATATGCAGCTCAATGATTTTTATTTTAGAATACTTTTAGATTTGTAGAAAAGTTGTAAAGTTAGTACAGAGAGTTTTCATACATCCCATATCCCATCTCCTGTATTATTAACATCTTACATTAGTATGGTACATTTATTGCAATTAATGAATCAATATTTATAAATTATTATTTACTATAGCACATATTTTATTCAAATTTCCTTAGTTTTTTACCTAATGTCCTTTTTCTGTTCCAGGAGCCCATTGTGAATACCACATTATATATAGTCATCATTTCTTTTTAAGCTCCTCCTGGCTGTGACAGTTTCTCAGACTTTCCTTGTGTTTGATGACCTTGAGAGTTTTGAGTAGTATTGGTCAGATATTTTGTTCAGTGTCTCTCAAACAGGATTTGTCTAATCTTTTTCTCTTAATTCGAATGGGTTATGGGTTTTTGGCAAGAAGACCACAAAGGTAAAGTGGCATTTTTATTGTCATATCAGGGGTACATATTATCAGCATGTTTTATCGTTATTTTTTTATTCCAGTTTTATTGAGATATAATTGTGCTGAAGTCATACAGCACTGTATAAGTTTAAGGTGTATAGCATAATAATTTGACTTACATACATCATGAAATGGTTACCACAATAAGTTTAGTGGGCATCCATTATATTACATGCATATAAAATTAAAGAATTGAAAAAAATATTTTTTCTTTGTGATTAGAGCTCTTAGGATTTACTCTCTTAACACCTTTCATATATAACATACAGCAGTGTTAATTATATTTATCATGTTGTAAATTGCATTCCTAGTGTTATTTGTATTATAAATGGAGGTTTATACCTTTTGACTGTGTTCATCCAATTCCCCCTCCCTCCACCCTCTGGTAGCCACAAATCAGGTCTCTCTTCTGTGAGTTTGTTTGTTTTTGAAGTATAATTGACCTACAGCACTATTTTAGTTCCTGTTACACAACATAGTGATTCAATATTTTTATATATTTCAAAATGATCACCACAGTAAGTCTAGTTAACCATCTGTCCCCATGCAATGATATTATATAATTATTGACTGTATTCCCCACACTGTATATTTCATACCCATGACTCATTTATTTTGCAAATGGAAGTTTGTACTGCTTAATCTCCCTTACCTATTTTTCTTCTTCCTTACCCCTCTCCCCTCTGGCAACCACCTGTTTATTCTCAGTATCTGTTTTATGGCTGAGTAATTTTCCATTGATGAGCAGTTAGGTTGCTTACATATCTTGGCTATTGTAAATAACACTGCAATGAACATAGGGGTGCATGTATCTTTTATAATTAGTGTTTCAGTTTTCTTTGGGTAAATACCCAGGAGTGGAATTGCTGGATTGTATGGTAGTTCTGTTTTTAATTTTTTTGAGGAGCCTACCTACTGTTTTCCATTGTGGCTGCACCCATTTACAGTCCCCCCAGCAGTGTATGGGGGTTCCCTTTTCTACACATCCTTTCTAATACTTGTTATTTGTGGTCTTTCTGATAATAGCCATTCTTACAGGTATTAGGTGATATCTCATTGTGGTTTTGATTTGCACTTCCCTCATAATTAATGATGTTGAGCATCTTTTCAGGTGCCTTCTGGCCATCTGTCTGCCTTCTTTGGGAGAATATCTATTCAGCTCTTCTGACCGGTTTTTAATTGGTTTTTGTTTTTGTTTTTTGATATTGAGTTGTATGAGTTCTTTGTTTTCTGTTTTAACCCTTTGTTGGTTATATCATTTACAGGTACCTTCTCTCGTTCAATAGGTGGCCTTTTCATTTTGTTGATAGTTCCCTTCACTTTGTAAAAGCTTTTTAGTTTGATGTAGTCTCATTGTTTAGTTTTGCTTTAGGTTCCCTTGCCTGAGGAGACATATCCAAAAAATATTACTAAGACCAATGTCAAAGAGCATACTGCCTATGTTTTCTTATAGAAGTTTTATTTATGGTTTCCATTCTTACATTTAAGTCTTTATTAATCCATTTTAAATTTATTTTTGTGTGTGGTGTGAGAAATTAGTACAGTTTGATTCTTTTGCATGCAGCTGTCCAGTTTTACCAACATCATTTATTGAAGAGGCTGTCTTTTCCCCATTGTATATTCTTGTCTCCTTTGTTGTAGATGAATTGCCCATGTAAGTGTGGGTTCATTCCTGGACTCTGTTCTGTTCCATTGATCTATGTGTCTGTGTTTGTGCCAGTACTGTACTGTTTTGATTACTGTAGCTTTGTAGTGTAGTTTGAAATCAGGGAGTGTGATACCTCCAACTTTGTTCTTGTTTCTTAAGATTGCTTTGGCTATTCGGAGTCTTTTGTGTTTTCTTACAGATTTTAAAATTATTTGTTCTAGTTCTGTGAAAAATGCCATTGGTAATTTGATAGGGATTGCATTGAATCTGTAGATTGCCTTGGGTAGTATGGTCATTTCAACAATATTGATTCTTCCAATCCAAGAACACAGTATATCTTTCCATCTGTTTGTGTTGTCTTCAGTTTCTTTCATCATTGTCTTATAGTTTTCGGAGGACAAATCTTTTGCCTTCTTAGGTAGGTTTATTTCTAAGTATTTTATTCTTTTTTATGCAATGGTAAATGGGATTGTTTCCTTAATTTCTCTTTCTGATATATGTGTATAGAAATGCAGTAAATTTCTGTATATTATTTTGTATCCTGCAACTTTACTGAATCCATCAATGAGTTCTAGTATTTTTTTCTTGGTGTCTTTAGGATTTTTTTATGTATAGTATCATGTCATTTGCAAACTGACAGTTTTACTTCTTCCTCTCCAATTTTATTCCTTTTATTTTTTTTCTCTTGTCTGATTGCTGTGGCTAGGACTTCCAATACTGTGTTGAATAAAAGTGAGGAGAGTGGGCATCCTTGTCTTGTTCCTGATCTTAGAGGAAATACTTTCAGCTTTTCACCATTGAGTATGATGTTAGCTGTGGGTTCGTCATATTTGGCCTTTATTATGTTGAGGTATGTTCCATCTATACCCACTTTGTTGAGAGTTTTTATCATAAACACATGTTGAATTTTATCAAAAGCTTTTTCTTTATCTGTTGAGATGATCATATGATTTTATTCTTCGGTTTGTTAATATGGTTTATCACATTGATTGATTTGTGGATTTTTGAGCCATTCTTGCATCCCTGGGACAGATCCCACTCAATCATGGTGTGTGATACATTTAATGTATTGTTGAATTTGGTTTGCTAATATTTTCTTGAGGAGTTTTGCATCCATGTTCATCAATGATATTGGCCTGGAATTTTCTTTTTTCTTTCTTTTTTTTTTTTTGTGTGTGTGGTATCTTTGGTTTTTATATCAGGGTGATGCTGGCCTTGTAGAATGAGTTTGAAAGTATTTCTTCCTCTGCAATTTTTTGGAACAATTTGGAGGGATAGGTGTTAACTCTTCTCTAACTGTTTGGTAGAATTCACCTTTGAAGCCCTCTGGTTCTGGACTTCTGTTTGTTGGAAGTTTTAAAAATTACTTACTCAGTTTCACTACTGGTACTTGGTCTGTTCATATTTTCTATTTCTTCCTGATTCAGTCTTGGGAGATTGTACATTTCTAGGGATTTGTCCATTTCTTCTAGGTTGTCCATTTTATTGATGTATAATTGTTTGTAGTAATCTGTTATGATCTTTTGTATTTCTGTGGTGTCAGTTGTAACTTCTTTTTTATTTCTGATTTTATTGATTTGGGCCCTCTTTTTTTCCTTGAAGAGTCTGGCTAAAGGTTTATCAATTTTGTTTAAATTTTCAAATAACCAGCTCTTTGTTTCATTTATTTTTTCTATTTTTTTTGCCTCTATTTCATTTATTTCTGCTCTGATCTTTATAATTTCTTTCCTTCTACTAACTTTGGGTTTTGTTTGTTCTTCTTTTTTCTAGTTTCTTTAGGTTGTTTGAGATTTTCCTGTTTCCTGAAGTAAGTGTGTATAGCTGTAAACTTCCCTCTTATTACTGCTTTTGCTGAGTCCCATAGATTTTGGATCATTTTGTTTTCATTTGTCTCCAGGTTTTTTTTCAATTTCCTTTTTGACTTCTTCAGTGATTCATTGGTTGTTTCGAACATATTGTTTACCCTCCATGTTTGTGCTTTTTTTTTTTTTTTCTTGTAGTTGATGTCTAGTCTCATAGCATTGTGGTTGGAAATGATGCTTGATATGTTTTCAGTCTTCTCAAATTTAATGAACTTGTTTTGTAGTCTATCATGTGATCTGTCCTGAAGAATGTTCCATGTACACTTGAAAAGAATGTGCATTCTGCTGCTTTCAGTTGGAATGCTCTCTAAATATCAATCAATTTCACCTGGTCTAATGTGTCATTTAACAACAGTGTTTCCTTATTGATTTTCTGTCAGGACAGTCTGTCCATTGATGTAAGTGGGGTGTTAAAGTCCCCTACTATTATTGTGTTACTGTAAATTTCTTCCTCTATGTCTGTTAATATTTGCTTATATATTTAGGTTTTCCTATGTTGGGTGCATATATATATTTACAGTTGTTATGTCTTCTACTTGGATTGATCCCTTGATCACTATGTAATGTCCTTCTTTGTCTCTTGTTACAGTCTTTGTTTTAAAGTCTATTTTTTCTGATATAGTTATTGCTACTCTGGCTTTCTTTTGACTTCCATATGCATGGAATACCTTCTTTCATCCTCTCACTTTCAGTCTGTATGTGTCTTTAGATCTCTTATTGTTGACATTGACCTTGATCACCTGGCTGATGTAGTGTTTGTCAGGTTATCCACTATAAAATTACTCTCTTCCCCACTTTCATACTGTACATTTTGGAAGGAAGGAAGTACTATGTGCAGCACACACAAAATGAGTGAGGAGTTCTGCTCCAGTTCCCTAAGGTTTGAATATCTTATTAAGTTATTTAAAAATTTTCTGTATGGGAGATTAATCTGTTTTCTCCCAGTTATTTACTTATTCAGTCATTTTTTTTATCTGTGTAGACTCATGTATATTTATTTTATACTCTGAGTTATAATCCAATAATATTTAATTTATTTTGTTGCCCAGATTTTTCCAGCTTTGGCCATTGGGAGCTCTTTCATATGGCTTTTTTATCTTTAATTAATTTTATTTTTTATGTTGGTCTTATATCTTGTAACCTCGCTAAACTTATTAGTTCTGGTAGTTTGGTTTTGTTTTTTTTTTAAGATTCCTAGGATTTTCTACATAGATGATAATGTCACCTGGGAAATAACACAGTTTTATTCCATTTCTAAACTGGATGCCTTTTATTTTTATTCTTTTATTTTATTTTTTTTGCCTTACTGTGTCAGGTAGAACCTCCAGTACAATGTTGAATAGAAGTGGTGAGAGCAGACATCCTTGTCTTGTCTCTGTCTTAGGGGAAAAGCATTTTAGTCTTTCATCATTAAGTATGATCGCAACTGTAGGGTTTTTGTACAAGTCCCTGTCGTTTTGGGGAAGTTCTCTTCTGTTCCTAGTTTATTGAGAATTATTTTTCCATGCATGGTGTTAACTTTTGTCCAGTGCTTTTTTATGCCTCTATTGAGATCATGATGTGATTTTACTTTTCATATGGTGAATTACATTAGTTGATTTTTGAATGTTAAACCAACCTTCATTACTGGAATAAATACTTGGTCATGATGTATGTACTTCTTATGTATTGTTTCTTAAACTGGGTCATAGCTTGCCTTGTGAAAATAGTGTAGTCGATCACCATTTTGAAAGGAGGAAATAGAATGGAAAATATCAGACTGTATTAAACTATAACTTTGAGAAATTTTTGTTTCGTATGTGTGCACTGGATTGTAAAGTCTATTTCTTGATCTCATATCCAAAATTTTGAAATTAACTAATTCACTTCTTGAGCCTGAAGATAATGAGGCATAGAGTGGGACAAGAAGGCAACTAGCCTTAAGAGGAGGTTGCCAGATTAAAGGAGGTACAACTGGGGTGAGAAAATGGTGTTGGGTAAGGCAGAAAGGAAATAGGGGTTTCTTTAGAAAAACCTCATTTGTTTCTTAGTTTTAAGTGGAGGAATCTTTATGGCTGCATGATGAAGCCCATGGTCTGTGAAAGGATGTAATTAGGTGCAGATTAATAACTTAATGTTTTTAGCCAAAGGACTTGGCAGACTATCAGATTTTGGGAACATGCTCCAGTAACATGTTCTCTCGTACAACTTTACCATATGGTCTTTAGGTATTTTCTTTTCTAGAAATATTGTTTTTAATAAAGTCGAGCTGAAGCTGTTGTTAGATTTGCTTACATGAAGATTTTGGTTCTTTTTATATCTTTTCATATGCAGTGAGAACGTAATGCTTGTAGGGGTGCACAGTCTTGAGATACTAGCTAGTGATTTCAGTTACTAGTTCATTTCAATGGTTTTAGTTAGGCCCAACTGGAGAGAATAGAACAATGATGGGTTAAGAATCTTTATGGTATCTTTAAGTTCTTAAATGTTGGATTTGTGTTTCTCAGTTCTGCTCCTTTATTGTTTGTCAGTTTGATCCTAAGGTGGTGTTCTAGTTTTAAATTTCTGAAGGAAGAAATCTGATTGAAGAGTCTAAATGCCTTGTCATTCTCTAGATCAAATCAACTGTAACCAAGGAAGTATATAACATGTCTTAGGTATGCACCTTTCCCCTATGTTCATAGATTTTCTCTGGGAAGACAGAATCAGTGGTAACTGGGTAGGCACCCTGAGAGGTGTTTGTTTATAATAAGTTAATTAAATCAAACAACAATGATATTAATAATCAAATTACAGTATTGAAGTAATTTATTTTCTGGATGGTTACAGTTAATCCTATTACGTTAAAGCAATGGTTCTTAGCCTTTTCGGTGTCCAAAAATCCCCTTTGAAAATATTATGAAGTATCTTGGACTCCTTGAAGCCCATCCAAGAACTTCAGATTAAGTGTGCCTACTTTAAACTTTTATATTAAACAATTTAACATGCATTTTAAAATTCCCTGTAAAATCTAGTTTTTCATGCTATAGCATGAAATATCAGAATGAGAATGATTATTTCTAATTACAACTGTTATTTGAGAAAAATATTATCAAGTAGCATAGCTACTTTTTCTTTCTTTCTTTTTTTTTTTTGCCACTTCTTAAGCTTAGAAGAATAGTAGGCATTGATGTGAATCTCTAACAACCTGTACAACAATAGGAACCATAAATACTTTCAGGACAAGGTGAATAATTCAAGAAATGCATATTAGCTGATGAAGTTTTAAAAGAATGTCCCAGGGAGGGGCTGTTATCTGAATACAAAGAAGTAATTGTGGAAGAAGGTAAGTAGGTCAGAAAAGGGTTTATAAGCTATGTTCTAAGATTGTTTTTAGCACTAAGATTTTATGATTCCACCCCCAAATACTATATTTAATCTAGAGATGGTTCATTTCACAAATCTGTTTCAGTTTGCTTTAGCAAAACTTTATGATCTTTGTTTTTATGATACAGCTATAAAATGGATCTGATGAAAGTTCAAATAAATCATGACTAAAATTTACAGTAACATCAGATATATAATTTATACCTTTCTGATTTATGATCTACTGTATACTTAGTGATTTATCAAGCCAGAAATCTTTTTTAGAAAATTTTAATCACTGGTTATGTAATGTCTCTGTGTTGTTCATATTCCTATTTAACCTGCATCTTCATATTAATAGTAAGTAACACTCACTGAATTTTCTTTTCTGTTTTTTTTTTTTTTTAAACAAGTCTGTTTATTAGAAAGGCTCTGGTTTTGGGGGTGGTGGTGTTTGTTTTGTTTTGTTTTTAAACATCAGTGAATTTTCTGTGTTAGAGACAATTCCTGGCATTTTCCATGTTCTAACTCAGTTAATCCTCAAAACAGCCCCATGAGGCAGGTATTATTATTATCACCATTTTATGATGAGGAAACTGAACCATAGAGAGGTTATTTATTTTTTTTAATAAAAATTTATTTTGGGCTTCCTTGGTGGTGCAGTGGTTGAGAATCCGCCTGCCAGTGCAGGGAACGTGGGTTCGAGCCCTGGTCCAGGGGGATCCCACATGCCGCGGAGCGGCTGGGCCCAGGCGCCGCAACTACTGGGGCTGCGCTCTAGAGCCCGCAAGCCACAACTACTGAGCCCGTGTGCCAAAACTACTGAAGCCTGTGTGCCTGGGGCCCGTGCTCCGCAGCGGGAGAGGCCACTGCAGTGAGAAGCCCGTGCACCGCGGCGAGGAGCAGCCCTTGCTCGCCGCAACTGGGGAGAGCCCGCACGCAGCAACAAGACCCAACGCAGCCATAAATAAATAAATAAATAAATAAAAATTTATTTATTTTATGTTTGGCTGCATTGGGTTTTCGTTGCTGCACGCAGGCCTTCTCTAGCTGCGGGAAGTGGGGGCTGCTCTTCGTTGTGGTGCATGGGCTTCTCATTGGGGTGGCTTCTCTTGTTGCGGGCTCTAGGCTCTAGGCGCGTGGGCTTCCGTAGTTCTGGCACGCGGGCTCAGTAGTTGTGTCTTGCGGGCTCTAGAGCACAGGCTCAGTAGTTGTGGTGTATGGGCTTAGTTGCTCTGCGGCATGTGGGATGTTCCTGGACCAGGGATCAAACCTCTGTCCCCTGCATTGGCAGGCAGATTCTCAACTGCTTTGCCACCAGGGAAGTCTGAGAGGTTAAGTATTTTTTTTGGAGGTGGTGTAATTGTTTTTTTAACATCTTTATTGGAGTATAATTGCTTTACATTATTGTGTTAGTTTCTGCTATATAACAAAGTGAATCAGTTATACATATGCATATATCCCGATATCCCCTCCCTCTTGCGTCTCTCTCCCACCCTCCCTATCCCACCCCTCTAGGTGGTCAAAAAGCACCAAGCTGATCTCCCTGTGCTATGCGGCTGCTTCCCACTAGCTATCTGTTTTACATTTGGTAGTGTATATATGTCCATGCCACTCTCTCACTTCGTCCCAGCTTACCTTTTCCCCTCCCCATGTCTTCAAGTCCATTCTCTACGTCTGCGTCTTTATTCCTGTCCTGCCCCTAGGTTCTACAGAGCCATTTTTTTTAATTTATTTTTTTTAGATTCCATATATATGTGTTAGCCTACAGTACTTGTTTTTCTCTTTCTGACTTAATTCACTCTGTATGACAGACTCTAGGTCCATCCACGAGAGGTTAAGTATTAAGCGGCATTTTTCTTCTTGCAGAGCTGCGATTCTTGACTTTTCGTGCATTTGTGCTGTGTTCCCTTAAGCAAATTATAAATCTTGATTATATGGACTGACTTACTTTGTTTTGCCCTAAATATTTACCTTGTACAGTGCTGTGCACATAATTTAGACTCTAATTATGTATTAACTGTAAAATGTGTAATCTAAATCAAACCTTTCCTTTCCATTTGCCTGGAAATTTTATTCCTCTACTTAGCTATTTTGTTGTTACTAATGAAAAACCTAGTAAATTTATTTTCATGTATTACATGTAATTAAAGAAGATTTTGGAAAAATGGAAGCCTGTTTGCATGCTTTAAGGTAGCTTTAAAATTGTTACATTGTTAAAAATATAGTTAACCAATAAAATATATACATCCACATTAGAATTTATTTCATATAATACTAATGTTAAAATAAAGAACACATGTTTATTTTAAAATAAACCTCTTTACATGCCATAATGTACATAGTAATGGAACATTATTGTGTGTTCTGAATTTTAAAAATAAAAAATTCAGTAAGAATTGTGCCAATTTTATCTTTATTATGTGTTACGACTTTCTTCTGTACAGTTGTTATGACTTTGACATATTCAAGTCAACCAGCTTTCTTTTTTATCCTCGTTTTGAGTCTTTAACATGTCTACTTTGGTTTTATATAGATTTCATGCTTCCATTCTCCCACCCCACTCCTAGCTCCACCAAATAATTAATTATTTAGAAGTTTAATTCATTGACCTAGATTTCTACCATTTTTTAAAAAGTTTGTTTTAAAATGTTTATATAACTTTTAGAGCTTTATATGAGTCTTTAGTGAACTGAAGAGGTTTACTTCGGATAATAATTTATTCTCTTTAGGATCAGGCCCAGTATCATAACCCTTCTCAATTATAATATTTAGTAGAATAATACAATTATCTGGAGATTTCACGTGGCAATTTAGTCCAAAGAGCCTATAGCAACACTTGGACAAAGCATAGGTAGACACATAGCTAGTCCATGCCTTAATGTTATTTTGTGGGTTTTCTTCCCTTTGTTTACCTAGTGTACACTTATTGAAAGTGTGCTTTTCCTCTATCAATTAAGTTAACAAATGTGACTGAAAAACCATCCTCCTGTCTCTGTTTTTGGAAGGAACATAATTATATTAATAAATGTTTGGGAAATATTTGTGCAAAACTGAAATACATGTTAAATGAAAGCCTCATGTATGAATAATAGAAGATAAATAATTTGATATGTCCATGGCCTACCCAGTATAAGAAACCAACTTTCTAATAGCTGTGGATGTGACAGTTACCAATACATCTTCAGTTTCCTCTTTAAAATATTTTAATAGATGAGCAGTATTAATATGTTTTCAAGATTAGCTCCACAGCTCTGCCATTTAAAAGTCCTATTTGGATAAGCTTGAACTTTTTGGGGGTTTTTTGGCTGCACCCCTTGCGGGATCTTACTTCCTGAGCAGGGATTGATCCCGCACCCTCGGTGGTGAAAGTGCAGAGTCCTAACCACGGGACTACAAGGGAATTCTGGAGCGTGAACTTTTTTTTTTTAATTTATTTTTTAAAATATTTATTTATTTATTTATTTGGTTGCGCTGGGTCTTAGTTGCAGCAGGCAGGCTTCTTAGTTGCGGCTCCAGGGCTCCTTAATTGCAGCTTGCTGGTTCCTTGCACGTGGGCTGCTTAGTTGTGGCATGCAAATTCTTAGTTGCGGTATGCAAACTCTTAGTTGCGGCATGCACGTGGGATCTAGTTCCCTGACCAGAGATCGAACCCGGGCCCCCTGCACTGGGAGCACAGAGTCTTATCCACTGTGCCACCAGGGAAGTCCCCCCAAACTTGAACTTTTGATATTGCTCCTGTTAAAACTATAATCAATGCCTTCATAATTTAAACTCAATAAAAAGCAGGTCAGGAGAAAGAGAACTCTTAATTATCTGTTTTGTATCAGATACTTTACATATTATCTTTAATCCGCACTAAAATTTTTTGAGTTGGTATTATTTTCTCCATTTTACAGATGAGGAAATTGAGGCAGAGGGGTGTCACAGTAGGTGGCTAAACTAGAATTCAGATTTGTTTGTCTGACTTTAATTAAGGTCCATGTTCCTTACACATGTTGTCCCTTTGGTATGAACTAAATTGAAGATAGAATTTCTTGTGAATAACATTTTAATCTTTCCATCTTCCACTTTTGCATAATTGAAATCACAGTATATAATTTTGAACCTTGAATTTTCACCAGGCACTATAGTATAACCATTTCTTTATATAATTCTAAACACGTATTGCTTGATATATATGTAGGCATAATGTATCATAATTAAAGGGATTATTATGGACATTTAGGTGCTTTCACTTTTTTCCTTTTGTAAATATCATTGAGATGAACATTCTTGTACCATATCCCATTAAGATGTTGCCTGATTTCTCCACTAATCACCCCTCCTTGCCCAACACCAAGGATATATAGTCAAATGTTGTATTCATGAGTTAATCAGATTAGTTTTTGTCCATCTGTCCCTCCGTCCTTTCCTCCTATCTTCCCCTTGAATATGGTTACAGTATTTTTTAATACAATTAGGTTCATTCGTTTCAGGTCGCTTTCAGTTTTAGGTATTTCCCCTCTTCACATTCTTTTCTTATTTTATTTTTTGCATATATAGAGTATTAATATGCTTTCCAAAATCAAAACTGTTCAAAGCCAATCCCTCTTCTTGTGTACTCTATGTGCTGTCTTCTAATCAAGGATTTTATTCCACCCGTTGTCTGTCCATCAGTAGTTTTCTTTTCTCTGCATTATGGTCGTCAACATACAAGCCTGCTGAATTTTCTCTCACCCAAAAAAGGAAAAAAACAAAAACGATTTCTCTCCTACCTCACTGGTCCTTCCTTCTTAATCTCCTTTATTGGTTACTTGGCCTCTTAGTGGTCCTTGACCACAGTCCTTGAGCCATTTCATTTTTTGTCTCCATCTTGCAATTGCAAATACCATATATAACATTGGTGATTATTAAATTTGTATCTGCAACTACTGAATGAGATTTGAATATCCAGCTACCTAATTGGTGTCTCCTCTTGGATATCTAATAAGCATCTCTTAATTAAACTATTCCAAGCCTAAATTCTGATCCTTAATCCCAAGCTTATTTCTCTCTCTGTCTCTTTACCCCAATAAATGGTGGTTCTATCCTTCTGTTTGCTTAGATCAAAAACCTTGGAGCCATCCTTGACTTCAATCTGGATTATCAAATCCCGTTGCCTTTACCTTCAGAATATGTTTAGAATTGTTCCCTTCTCACCGCTTGCTACTCTTCCATCTTGGTCCAAGGCAGCATCTTCTCTTACCTGTCGTATTGCAGTAACCTTCTGTCTGGGCTCCCTGCTTCTGTCCCTGTCCTTCTTTCATCTGTTCTCAATAGAGCGATCCTTTAAAAATCCCTGTTCCTGTCAAAAAACCATCTCCAATCACTCTCATTTTTACTCAGAGTAAAAGCCAGAGAGTCCTTAGAGTGGCTTAAAAGGCCTCACATGATCTGGCCCTTGTTATTTCTCTAATCTCATCTCCTTTCATTTTTGCCCTTGTTCATTTCCTCCACTCACATTGGCCTTCTTGCTATTCCTCAGACCTGCCAAGCATGTTCTTACCTCAGTTTTTGCCCTTAGCTTTTCCTCTGCCTAGAGCATTCTTCCTCCAGATATTTGCGTAGCTAGCTCCTTGGCTTTCTTCAGATCTTTGCCCAAATGTCATCTTTTTAATGAGGCTTTTCCTGTCTACTCTTTTAAAAATTAAAAGGTCCTCTGCTTGCACCTCCTATCTTACTTTTGCTTTGTTTTTTCCATAGTTATCAGAATCTGACTTAATTTTTTTTTTTAAGAAAGAAATGGAAAATTTTATTCAAGCCAATCTGAAAATTATAACTAGGGAGATAGTTTTTCAGAAAGCTCTGAGGACTGTTCTGCCCATTAGAAGTCAAAGCACAGTTATATAAGTTTTTGAGACAAAGGGTTATACATCAAAGGGTTAAACATCAAGGTGACATTGACAGTTTACATAGTTCAACAAAGTGAGTAGTGGGTCATCATAACCCCTTACATGATTAAGGAGGGAATGCTATCTCCTAAGGAATTTCCTTGCTGGTGCCAACAGGAAATTGATGTGTGTGTGTGTGTGTGTGTGTGTGTGTGTGCAGGCATTCCTACATCTTCTTAGGGAATCTAGTTAATGTATAATGCAGATGCACAATGCACACTAAGGAGAAGGTATAGTGGCTCGAACAGCAGAGAAAATTTCACGTTAAATTTTTTTTTCTGCCTTAAAATAATTTTGTTTCATCAGCAGCCTCATTGAGGAGGTAATATTTGAGTAGACTCTAAGGTGGTGAGGGACTTAGCCTTATGGATATGGTGGAAATAGTGTTGCAGGCAGTAGGAGCAGCCAGTGAAAAATACTAAGGAGGAGAGCTTGCCCGGTATGTTTGGAGAACAGCATGGGGACACTGAGGGTAAGAGGTGAGATTAGAACTGTAAACTAGTATGTTTGCTGGTGGTGGGGGGCCTTTTGACCACAGAATTAACCTTATTAATGAAATAAAAGCCATACATTTTCTATTTATACACTATAACTATGTATTATAAGGTCAAGGAAGTGAGTGTTGTTCTTTCTTGGACTTCACATTATGAATATCAGAATGAAAAGTGGTTTGAAGCTCTAATTTTTTAACTCAATCATTTGTGCAGAAATCGCTTATGAACTGTATGTTAATGATTTAAATCATGTGCCTGAGGTCCCTTTGCCAGAGACTTTTAAATTTAATTGGTAGTGGTGAGGGTGGGAAGGGAGGGGGTTGTGCCTGGGCATTGAGTGTTTTAAGTGCTCCCAGGTGGTTCTGTATGCACTACTCTGGTACCTGCATATATACAGAAGAGACAGCTTTTCTCATTCCGGCTCCAAAGTAGTCTGCTCAGTGTGCTTATCATCCTTGCTGCTTCAGCTCACTGCAGTGTCTCATAGCTACCTGGAACTCCACAACCACAAATCCCCTCCACAGAAATCCTGGGGCCTCTCCTAGCCATGCCATTGGAGGGGAAAGGTAGGACAGGTAAGAGTTCTCCTTTACTGCCCCATTCATAAGTTCCCCACAACACCAAAAAACAAGACTGGGTGTGGCCACCAGCTGACTGAAAAGTTTGTGTTACAGAATGACAATGTAAGAGGAAGGGTAAGAGAAGAGGGGAGCAAAATGTTGGCCTCAATTGCCTAATAAAAAATTTTAAGAACAAGGCTGCCTAATATTCAGTTTCAAATTTTGGCATTGTTGTGTTAGAAAATACCCTGTCTCCCCCACTCATCTGTTTCATTTATGTGTCTGGCACATTTTTGGCACACAACAAATATTTGTTATATAAATGAATGAATGAATTCAAGCGGGCTGAACACAAAAAGCAACAGGCCTCCAACCCATCCTTTCCTGATCCCTCCAATCTTGTTCCCCAGTGGCAGTCGCATTTACCTCATTGTTACCCTACTAGCTCTAAATTATATATTTATGCTGTTCATTCTAGATGTATCAGTGTTAGATCTTGCATACTCACTTTCTGCCAAGATAGGTAAGGATTTTACTAAATTAACCACTCCAAATTTTCCCGACCTACAATACCTAATAAATTATATCACTATTGTTAGCTTTTCCATTGCTTACATTTGTGAGGTTAAATAATATACTTAAATTTGTATTTCTTATTTCAACTATAAGAAGTACCTCTTCACTTTGAATCTGACTTATTATATGTTTAACTTATTTCTTAATTCTCTGTGTTCCACCCCCCAGTTAAGCTCCATGAAGGAAGAGATTTTTATCTATTTTGTTTATTGTCAAATCCCCAGTGCCTTTTATTTATCTATTTATTTTAAAAAATTATTTTATTTATTTATTTATTTTTGGCTCCATTGGGTCTTCATTGCTGCGCGCGGGCTTTCTCTAGTTGTGGTGAGCAGGGGCTACTCTTCGTTGCGGAGCACAGGCTCTAGGCACGTGGGCTCAGTAGCTGTGGCTTGTGGGCTCTAGAGCGCAGGCTCAGTAGTTGTGGCGCACGGGCTTCGTTGCTCTGCGGCATGTGGGATCTTCCCGGACCAGGGATCGAACCCGTGTGCCCTGCACTGGCAGGTGGGTTCTTAACCACTGTGCCACCAGGGAAGCCCACCCTGCCTAGTGCCTTTTAAATTATAGATATCAGTTAAAATTTATTGAATGAATGAATGAATGAATAAAATAGCCAAGGCCTTGTGTAATCAGTCCTCTCTTTGTCCTTCCAGTGTTATCTACTGCTCCCTTGGCTCTCTTGCTACATTCCAGATGCTGATCTTTTTTCACTTCCACTTTATACCATGCTCCCTCCTGCCTCAGAACCTTTATATGTTTTATTCCCTCTACTTGGAATACGCTTTCTTTCCTGCCCCCTTCTTTTCCTTGCCTAGTTAACTTCTATTACTCATCCTTTAGATATCAGCTCAAAAGTCCCTATTTCAATGAAGATCTGAATTAAGAACCCCTACTGTATTCACTCTTCACCAACTAAACTGAACATTTCAGAAAGGCAAAAACCTTCAGTATACTGCTTGCCAGTGTATGTGTCGGAATAGTGAATCCTCAATAAGTACTTACTGAATGCTCCCTTCTGCACTAATATTCTGCCTTGAGGCGGTGGCAGGTCATTCCTATATGATTAGAAATGGCAGCCTCTCAGGAAACTTCATATTATTAAATGAAACATGATTGGTGGTAAGTGTGAAACAACTCAGCATCTTTGGTCAAATATGGGTTAAATATGAACTTTATCTTGACAAAGTCAATGTGTTGACATTTTGTGAGAAGATATGAATCCAGATAAGATCTGGCTCAAGAAATTCTGGTTGAGAGTCAGTGCAGAAGCATATGCATATTGATTCTTGTTGATGTGTAGGGCATGTAAATAACCCAGTACATTTTGTTACTTTAATATTTAATATCAAAAAAATGGTAGAAGACTGGGTAATAACTCCTTTGTTAGCCAGTAGTTAACTTTGTCAATAGTTTCACTTTTGAAAAAGTAAGGCTGGGTAAAGTTAGCAATTTTTTATTTTGTAGGGTTGTGTTAAGAATTAATATATACGAAAGTTCTTTAATGTGCATGTGTAATTTATTGTTATTATTACTATTATCATCATTATTAGTTGTGACATTGGGCAAATAAGTTAGTTTCTCTTTATATTTACTCTTGTAAAAAGTGGGAATAAGGACTTCCCTGGTGGTCCGGCAGTTAAGACTCCACACTCCCAACGCAGGGGGCCCAGGTTCGATCCCTGGTCAGGGAACTAGATCCCACATGCTGCAACTAAGAGCCCGCATACTGCAACTAAAAGATCCCGCACGACGCAACTAAAGATCCCGCACGCAGCAATGAAGATCCCGCTTGCCATAACTAAGACCCGGTGCAGCCAAATAAATAAATAAATATTAAAAAAAAAAAAAAGTGGGAATGAAAATAGTATTGACCCTAATGGGTTATCATGAGAATTAGTAACGCATGCACTCAAAGAGAAGAGCTTGGTATCCAATAAACCCTTGGAAAATGTTCACTGTTATTTTAACTGTTATTATTTTCAATCTTTTCTTTTGAGTTTAAGAACTTTTCTTTTTAAATCATTATAGAGAATTTGAGTTCTTTAATTAGAATTCAGGGTCCAGTTTCCTAGGTGACTTTTGGCACTTTCATTAAGCTCTTGGCATGACAAATGGCAGTGGTGGCAGCTGCTGCTGCTACTACTTCTAAAGGGCCACCTCATTTCCTTACCTTACTTGTAGATTGGTTAGCAAAATAGGAATATCCACTTCTGTGATATTGCCTGTAGCGAAGTGAACAAAATGTTGTAGGGGCTGGCTCAAAGCCTCGCATAGTTCCTGAAAAATAGTGGATACTAACTAAGTATTCATAAATTTGAAAGACAGTAAGAACTAGAGCTTGGTTGTATCTGGTTATAAGATATTTAAATGTGTACCAAAAATACTGTAGACTTTGTGTAAGAGAGCTATGGACAAGGGAGATCAAAACAATAATAAAACCACATTGAAAAACATGGATTAGAGTAGAGCCTATCATTGTGGTTTTGTGTTTCTTAGTGCTGCTGTTACATTCTTAATGCTCTGTATATTTGCAAGAACAACTCAGGGGTACAGTAACTAACACTAAAATAAATGTCAATATATATTCTCTTTCAGATTTACCAAAAATTTATCTCCTGACAAGATAAATCTAAGTACCCTTAAAGGAGAAGGTGAACTGAAGAATTTGGAGTTGGATGAAGAGGTGCTCCAGAATATGTTGGATTTGCCAACATGGCTTGCTATCAACAAAGTTTTTTGTAATAAAGCATCAATTAGGGTGAGACTTTGATATCTGTGCAAGGCATTTTCTGTTTTCATTTTATTTATTTCATCCCTATCTTTTAAAATAAATATTTTGTTTTAGGTAATTCTGAAAAGAAGCATTTTTATTAACATAATTTTAAAAGACAGATACCTTGTATAAATAATTGCATGAATGTGTGCCTTTTGAATCTAATTGAATGCTAATATATATTTATTAATTTATAGGTTTTAATTTTTATTAAAATGTAATATTAATATCTAAATAAAATTGTTGATGCTTTATTAATAAAATAATTTGTTAAATTTGGTACATATTTAAAATTTTTTTCACACGATTTGTTGTCAAAAGGGACAATTTAAATTTGTAGTAAGTAAACACTACTTCAAATGAAGACATAAGGACTGATAAGTTATCTTATTCTGGACATTATACTTTTATTTGAAATTCTGTCTCTTTTCCTCATTTGTTTTTTATTTTGAGGTTTCTAAAGTTTTCTTTTAATATTATTTCTGCTTATTAAAACTTAAGCTTTCTTATTATCTTTGGCTCTAATCGTACGTCGTATCACTTCCTTCTCTTAAAGATTAGACTTAGAGAGCCTGAGAGCCTACTTAGAGAGTTTGAGAGCCTACTCAGTAGAAATACTGCATGCTAACTTTTCATAAAATTAAAATTGGGCTCCAAAGAAAAGATTGTGGAAAGGTTGCTGTATCCTTTGATGGTAACCTTTAATTTTTGTTCTATCCTCCATAAACCCAAATGTCTACAAAAATATGACATTTTTAGTGCAGGATATATTTGAACATTATTTATTTGACGTTACTTGCATTTAACATTAATGGTCTCACTTTTGTATTTGTCTTGAATACCTACAAGGAGATTGGTTGGAATTCTAGAATTTAAAAAATTGTTAAATGAACAAAACACTGATTATGCTTTGCTGGGAATTCTTCAACTACAAAATTAAAATGTGTTTTCAGAACTGGGGAAAAAAGGTATTAAGAGAACCCGAAATTTTTATTTAAAAAGATGACCAAGAAAATAAGGCTAGTAGTCTTTTTTAATATAAAATAGGTGCAGCTGATTTCAAGAGTATGAATGAATTGCTCAGTTTATTATTTTGCAATTTAAGAAAAAAGTCGTCTGATATAATTTGGTATGTCTATCACTATGTTAAGAGAGCAACTGTGTCGATTACTGTTTTACATTATTTTTTTAATGATTTATTTTAAAGAAAGAAAAATTTTCTTTTGTAGATACCATGGACAAAACTGAAAACACATCCCATCTGTTTGGTAAGTTCTGAATTGCTTCAGAAATAAACACTTATATATGCATATAATCTAACAACTCTGCTAATATTAATATTTTGTTTCATAGAAACATAATCTCATGGCTTCTCTGCTAGTTAACTTTCATTCTATTTTGATGGTACTTAGTTTTCTCAGTCCTTAAATGAGAAGTTTGAACTTTAAAATGAGAGGGTCTTTAAAGTTTTTCAGGTCTAGAGTATTATATTGTAAGTTGGTATGTTTTATTGCATCTTTTAACTTTTTATTGGTATATTATACTTTATTTATGGGATTCTTCTTTTAATAAAGTTTGGTCCAGACTTTCTGTGTTTCTGCTTTTACTGATCTAATATAATACGTTCTTTAATATACTTCACTTTTTAAGGAAAACTGATCACTTGGTCATTTATTGATTCATTCATACCACAGATATTTACTGAGCACCTCCCCTCTGCCCTGAGAGAACATATTTTTACAGGGTGACTGACAACGAACAAGTAAACAAAACAAGACAGTTTCAGATAATAAGTGCAATATTAAATAGAGAATGAAGAATGACTGGAGATGTGTTAGTGATGACTACTAAGGACATTTGATCTTCCTTCAAGAAAAAACTTAGACTGAGAAAGAAAGTTTTTTACTATGAGAGTGTTTACTTTTTCATATTTCTTGCATATTTCATTTTTTCATAGTTACACATCTTAAATCTCAGGTTTTAGATTGGTTCTATTTATTTTATTTAGCCCAGGTTTTAATTAAAGCTCAGGTTTAAGCTTTTAGAGGTGGTTTAGTCCTATTTATTAATAAATAATCTAATTTATCAATTAATAATGTAGTACACTCTGGGATTAGCGATTATACGTCTGTAAAACCTGATGATCTCAGCAGTATATGGCTACTTCTTATAGTTTTTTTCTCCTATACTCCTGTAATAAGCTTTTCCACCAGATAATGAGTGCCTTGAGAAAGGACTAAGCACTTTTTTTTTAGTATTTCTCTTTTTAGACCTCTAGAGAAACATTTAAAATGACTCTGCTTACTTACTGTTTTCTTTGCTCCTAAAGAAATGAAAGAGAAAATAGTCTTAAATAATATCTACATAATATACATAAAATAAAATATCTAATGTTTACATTTTTAATATATTTTTATTAGTCCTTGGATAAAGTAATAATGGAAATGAGTACATGTGAAGAACCACGAAACCCAAATGGCCCATCACCAATTGCAACTGCTTCAGGACAAAGGTAAGCTATTTCCATTAGTCTGTATGACTGGCAAAGGGAATTTTTTTTTCCGTTATCTGCAGTAATGGGACATAAAGTAAAATTTCCTAACTTCAGTCTCTATTTTAGTCACTTCTCCCATCAAACATTTTACAGTTTCAGTAAATACATTGCAAAAGTAGCAGAATTGATTTTTAGCCTCTTTTATTCATCTTGCTTTCCTTTATATTAAATACTAATGATCAATCAAATGCAGAGCAGTAGCAGAAAATGAAAGAAGAGCTTAGGCATTCTAAACCAGATAGTCTCTTACTTGGTCTCTGAATACATTCTCTGTATAACATTTGTTCTATGCAGCGGTGGAACTTTTATGACTCTTAAGAGTTAAGTTGATGCCTTAAAAAATTATAGACCTTTCGGATTACTCTAAAATTCATTAAATATAGAATGCTCACACTTTACACAGATTGAATTTTGATAGATAAAAATCAGATGTTAATAAAGTAGGAGCATGGGGAGCATTTCACAAAGCTGCCTTGAGAAGTTAGAATAGTTCTTAAAAAATAGATCTTCAAAAACTTGCCTATTTATCTTTGCATTCAGTAAATTTGGATCTTGTATTATATATCATTTCCTCAAAACAGGTTTTCTGCACTATTTTTGGATGGTACAGCTATTCACGTAAAAAGTTTACATTGATTTTAATGTGATTAGTGCCTCCTCAAGTTGTACAACATAGCAGCCCTGAACATTTACAGTATTCTAGGTGCTGTATAAAACCAGTGATAAACTCTTCTTGAGAATGAACATGCACATACAGATACACACACATACTCTCTTTCTTGCACTCTCATATTTTCCTCCTCTTTCACCAAGGTTGAGCCACCATTTATTAATGCATTCTGTGAGAATAGCTGCAGTCTGATCAGTGGCTTTTCACGTGGGAATCAAATGGTGATCCATCCACTGCTGAGAGTTGACTGAAGGCCAGATTTATCAGATATACAGTTTATATTTGGACTATATGTAATAGTGATGGGGAGAAGAGCTTTCACATGAACTTCTTTGTAGTTTATGTATTTTCTAGCAATTTGAGATTTTAAAGTTTAGATTATGATTTCAGGTTAGATAGAGTGGATTGGAGCAGTTGATCTTAAAATTGGCTAGACTCAGAAAAATTTGAGAAAAAGTTGAGATGTTTATAAGACTATGAAAAGGGCAAAAGAACATCAGGAAAGTTGCTATAAACAAATGATTTATTTTAATTAGGTGTGGCAGAAATTAGGTATTTTCTTATTGTATGCTAAGTGTAGTTGATAGTTTTCTTCCCAATTCATGTTTTTATGGTATCAACAAGCTTTATAATTTTGGCTTTGTAATCACATGATGGTAGTCCTTATATTGTATGGTAGTATGTTAATCTATTTCTGTGTTTTCCAGACTTGACTAATTGTAGCAATCATTTAGGGGGCTTATGAAATTCAGAGTTGTTTAGGCTCCTCTTTTAAAGTTATGATTCATCAGGTCTAGAATGGTTATCAAGAATATGAATATGTATTTTCAACAATTCTTTATAGTCATGCAATTTAAGGAAACACTGATCTATTTGATTTTATTTCTAGCTAAGAGATTAAAATAGAGGGAAATTAACAATTAACAGGGTGGCCCTTCCTTCTGTGCAGAACCTGTAGGCTAACAATGCTCCCACAGATTGATGGTCTAGTAAACTTCGTAAGTTCAGAAATTTGATTTTATCACTTCACAGAAGGAGATAAACATCTATGTGAAGATTAACCAAACTCAGAAGAGACTCATTTGTAAACTGAAATTTAGTTTATAATGGATGACATAAACCAGAAACATGTAGACATTAGTCAGTGAGTCAGCCTTCACCCTTCTGATGGTAAATCGTCCAATACAATTGTAGCACTTTTTAATATGCATAGATTAGAGTAGATGGATTTGGATATTCCAAAGGGTATTCTCAGATAATATTAATAGAAATATTCTTCCAACTCCAGGAATATTTCTGTCTAAGTGACCAGTATTTGTCCTTAGGATCATAGCAACTCCTCCCTAGGATGCTGATGAGTTCTTCCTCTTCAGTTCTCAATTTTCTAAACCCCAGGTAGACAACCACCTTTTTTTATAACAAAATTACCTCAGTCAAGCCAAGGACTGTATAAATTACTACACATATACCATTTCACTTAAGGACCACAGCAACCTTTTGAAATAGGTATGATTTTCATTTTACAAATGATGAAACGGAGGCTCAGAGACTTCCAATAGTATTAATAATAATATACTGCTATTTATAATACCATAAATAACAGTTATATCTTTTTCAGTATCATGAGTCCAGAGATGGGCGATGTGGTTCATACGCATTATTTCATGCAATCTACATGTAACCTACAAAGTATATCCTGATTTAAAAGATAAGTCATCTAAATTTTAGAAAAGATGAGTAATTTTATTTATTCATTAAGATAGTAAATCAAGAAGCATAGCATAGGTATAGAGGGGCAATGTGCATGATCATTAAAAATGATGGCCTCACTTTTATGCATGTTGGCTTTGAAATGTGTGAGAGGCAGCCAGGTAGAGCTATCTGGTGGACATTTGAATTTTACCATCTGAAGTTACAGCAAGAGATCTGGATAGTGATATAGATTTAGGAATAATGGTCATAATTGAAGTAAGGTGCCAATTTGGCAAACTTTCACCACCCCCCTGTCAAAATATACTGATAGTCTATATTCAAGTCATACTGTACTTATCATTCTTGAAATGTGACCTTTACTTTATTATTCTCCATGTCTTTGCTCATGCTTTTCCCTATTCTAAGATTTCCCTTCCTTTTCATCCCTCCTTGAGGAAAGTTCATCTTTCTTTCCTGGATCTATTTCTCATTAACTATGAACAGTTTCTTCCTCTACCAAGTGTACTGATGATTCCTTTTTAAAAACACTTAATTACAGACTGCCTCATGTTTCAGTTGCTAGGATATGTGTTTTTTTTCCTACCCAAGTAACTTGCAAACCCTGTAATGCCACAACTCTACTTTGGTTTTCTTTATGTCCTAGCATCGTTCCCATCGTAGATGCTCAATATTTGCTGAATTGAATTAGAGAATGTGAACTTTTTCTGACCTTATTTCTAAATTATGAGATTCCACTTGGCCTCTGCAACCTTCTCTGTGTTAAGAATTTAGCCCTCTTACTTACTTCATTGATGCCAGTGTGTGCACTAATGCTTTTTGAGAATAGGCAACTTTGGAAGGTGATTATAATAATTTAGAGAGTAACTTCCAATTTTAAAAACCTTTTATCATTTTGAGAAGAACATTTTTTTTTGTAACTTACATGTAACCAGACTAGATTATTGTTTTAACCAAAATGTGTTTTGTTAAACAAAAATGAATACTATTATGGCAGTTTGTGTACTTGTGTGAGAATATTAACAAAACCTTTTCACTTCTAATGATTTTATTTTGGTTTTAGTGCATTATATTTTGTTCCGCTTTGTTTTCCCAGTGAATACGGCTTTGCTGAAAAAGTAGTTGAGGGAATTACTGTTTCTGTAAATTCCATTGTCATCCGCATTGGAGCAAAAGCCTTCAATGCATCCTTTGAACTTTCCCAGCTACGGATCTATAGTGTAAATGCGAACTGGGAACATGGAGATTTAAGATTTGCTCGTATTCAAGATCCACAGAGAGGAGAGGTAAAGATTTTTTCCTTTTCTTTCTTTGTTTAAAAAATGTTTTAGTCATTGATTAATACAAAAGTATATTTACAATGGTGTGTTAGTTTCTGCTTTATAACAAAGTAAATCAGCTATACATATACATATATCCCCATGTCTCCTCCCTCTTGGGTCTCCCTCCCACCCTCCCTATCCCACCCCTCTAGGTGGTCACAAAGCACCAAGCTGATCTCCCTGTGCTATGCGGCTGCTTCCCAGTAGCTATCGGTTTTACATTTGGTAGTGTATATATGTCCATGCCACTCTCTCCAATAAAGATGTTAAAAAAAAAATTTTTTTTAATAAATAAATTTTAAAAAAGTATATTTAAAATAATTACTTTTTATGGTTGCCTATATTCACATACTACTAGATTTACTTTTGCCCTTTATACTTTTCTCTGTACTACTTTTAATTATTTAATTATATAATGTGCATATTTTATTGTTTTTACTGTAATCTTTCAACTTACAGAGTTAATGAGTCCTATTTTAACTTCTTAGCTTCTCAGAATTGAATTTTAAATTTACATAACTAAAATATGTTTTTTAAATTCTTCTTGGTTACATAATTCAAATGTTCTTTGTGCTTTATATTAAAATTAAATTACTTAGAATAAAACTGTTAACAGCTTTACAGATGATGAATATAATTATGAAGATGTGTTACTGAATTTGGAATTCTACAATTAAAAAAAATTAAAGCATAGTGGATAGATCTAGAATGTCATATGAAAATTAGTGAAGAGATACATTTTTATAATAACTTTTTTTTTGTTTTTACAAATCTACATTTTTCTTATTCTATTTTGTGTAAGTGAAGCTAATCTCTATATTCTCTTTAGGTTTTGACCTTTAAGGAAATAAATTGGCAGATGATTCGAATAGAGGCAGATGCTACCCAAAGCTCACATCTTGAAATTATGTGTGCTCCTGTTCGATTAATAACCAACCAATCAAAAATCAGAGTCACACTTAAAAGAAGAGTAAGTCAACAGGGTTACCTTTTTGATTTATGTGATAACTATTAGAATTGATGGGAAATTTAAAATTATTTTTTAGCTGAAATATTGGCATATTAAAACAGTGCAAAATAAAAGGAAATATAGTGCCTCAAGCAATATTTGAAGAAATCTAGTGTAATGATAACATTTTTCAGGTTTCTAAGTTTAATATTTAGATTTTTTTTAATGTGACTTTATTTGGAAATAGGGTCTTTTTAAAAAAATTATTTATTTAATTTATTTATTTTTGGCTGCGTTGGGTCTTCGTTGCTGCACGTGGGCTTTCTCCAGTTGCCGCGAGTGGGGGGCTACTCTTCGTTGCGGTGCGTGGGCTTCTCATTGCGGTGGTTTCTCTTGTTGCAGAGCATGGGCTCTAGGCGCACAGGCTTCAGTAGTTGTGGCACACGGGCTTAGTTGGTCCATGGCATGTGGGATCTTCCCAGACCAGGGCTCGAACCCATGTCCCCTACATTGGCAGGCAGATTCTTAACCACTGTGCCACCAGGGAGGCCCGCAGATTTTTATTTTTGATAAATTGAATAGATTTCTCAGTTACCAAATATTTATTGAACATTAACTGTTTTATAATTTTATTTCTCCTTATTGAATCTTGCTCAGGAGTGGGTGAACGGTAAAGTCTTCACTATTAGTAACCAAAACGACTAGTTTTAGAAGGTTAAGGTATGACTGGTAATTTAGATAAATAGGGAAGATAGCTACTTAAGGATGTCAGTATTTGAGAGTCCACTGTGGATTGTGATGAAATTTAATGAGGGGGAGTAATGACTTTTTAAAAAACTTGGCTCAGTTAAAATCTCAGCAATATGTTTTCTAGTACTAGACACAAATCACTGTACTAAATTAAATTGAAAAGAATTTTTCAGAGTATGACACTTAATACAGATATTCTAAAATGTGAAATGTGGTTAAAATAGCATTTCAGTTTTTAATTAAATTTTTTTTTAAGATTTATTTATTTATTATTTATTTATTTCTGGCTGCATCGGGTCTTAGTTGAGGCATGTGGGATCTTTCGTTGCGGCGCACAGGCTTCTCTCTAGTTGTGACGTGCGGGTTTTCTCTTCTCTAGTTGTGGTGCGCAGGCTCCAGGGTGCGTGGGCTCTGTATTTGTGGCCCGTGAGTTCCAGAGCACGTGGGCTCTAGTTGAGACGTGCGAGCCCGGTAGTTGTGGTGCGTGGGCTTAGTTGCCCCACGCATGTAGGATCTTAGTTCCCCGCCCAGGGATCGAACTAGCATCCCCTTCATTGTAAGGCAGATTCTTTACCACTGGACCACCAGGGAAGTCCCTTTAATTAATTTTAATGCCCCTTTTTCTACTAGAATTACAGTTGACCCTTGAACAACACAGGTTTGAACTGCATGGGTCCACTTATATGTGGATATTTTTCAATAGTAAATACTACAGTACTACATGGTCTGAGGTTGGTTGAATCTGTGGATGTGGAGGAACCTTGGATATGGAGGAACCTTGGATACAGAGGGCGGACTATAAGTTATATGCATTAACCCCCGTATTGTTCAAGGGTCAACTGGGGTTGAATTAACATAGGTAATTACATGATTTATTAGCTATAAATGAAAAATTAAATTATATAAATACTTGTACCTATATAACTTGTTCCTGTTAAAGTACAGGAATCTGTCAGTCTTTTTTACCGCTGTATCTCCTATACTAGGAGGTATTCCTTCCATATTATAGGAACTCAATAAATATTTGGTGAATAAGGAAGGATCCATATTTAAACCATTGAAAAATTTTAAATTTTTAAAAGATACAAGTGCATTATAAGTTTAATTACTTGGCTTAATTTTATGAATCATTTTTTCCTGACAGTTAAAGGACTGCAATGTCATTGCAACAAAGTTAGTTCTAATGCTGGATGACTTATTATGGGTTTTAACGGATTCCCAGTTGAAGGCTATGGTACAATATGCAAAATCTCTTAGTGAAGCAATAGAAAAATCAACAGAACAAAGGAAGAGTATGGCTCCTGAACCTACACAGGTATGCTATCATATGTTAATAGGAAAAACACTTCACTTTACATGTAAATGGTTTAAAAATCAGAATGGTTGGTTGTTTTCTTTATGCAAAATAGTTTATAATACTTTGAGTCCAGGAATCTTCTTATATATCTTACTATATTAATTTTACCTACATGGTATCTATATGAAAGCATATATTAAATATATTTCTATCTATATAGTGCTTACCTTGTTTGGAGGTCTGTGCTTGGCATCAGAGTTACTGATAACATAAAAGTATTTTAATGTTATAAATACTTCTTTTCAGGAAGTTAAAAAAATACAATTTAAAAGTTACTAAAGTAAGTGCAAAAGGAAAAAACCTGGGTAATTATAGTCAAGGGAAAGAATGTAAGGATTAATATTAAAATAGGAAACTAAAGCCCTAGGGAATTGCTGAAGTTGAACACAAAACTGTTAGAATTGTCTGATGGCTGGGACAAAAATGGGGGAAGCTATTTATTGATCACTTTCTTAAAATCAGACGCATTACTAGTTTTTTCTTAAAAGAAAAAGGTTTTCTAATCTTTCCTAGTAGTAAATTCTGAGAATTTGACATGAAGATTTTTGTAGAAGGGACATTGAAAATCCCAAAGTGTAGCGTCTTTTGATAATTTTATAAGTACGATTGACTTTTTATATCTATCCAATAAAGACTTAAAGGGTATTGTGAAATCATACTTCTATGAATTATTTCATTAGAAACAGAGTAATTACATCTTAGATATATAGCTTGTTGGTGATCTGGCTGGTGCATGGGCTTTCCTGTGACTATCAAATTGACATTGTTTACTGCCTGTCTGCTTTGTCATAAGGTGCAGGGCTACATGCTGTGGATGTAAAAATAAATATTGTCTGATCCTGCCCTCAAGGATCTCAGTGTAATAGGGAATCAAATATAAAACAAATCATTGCAGTTCAACGTAAATGCTAGAGTGCAGAATTAAAAATGGGGATGAGGAGATTAGAGAAGCACAGAGAAGTTTTAATCAACTGCTTGGGGAGTTTGGAAAGGTTTCACGAAGAGGATAATGAAATTAAGTCTTAAAAACGTGTAGAAGTTTCCAGGTGAGGGAAAGGGTATTTTGGATGAGGAAATAGAATCTGCCAAAGTATGATGGTGTTAAAGAGCACGGTATTTTCTGATAAAGATAAGGGGTTTGGTGTTCCTAGAGCATTATTTCTGAGAGTGAGGTACACATGCCTTGTGAATATATGACAACTTTCCAAGTTTTAAAGAAATTGTTTCACATCTTCCATGTGATTCCCAAAGAATCGTGTCACATTGCTAAAACAAAATTCATTTCATTCTAATCTACTTATTTATGTGAACAAAGTTTCCTAGAGCTTTAAACGATAAAAACAAACAGAGAATTGATGGTGAACCCTGTATCATTCTACCAATAATTAATATTTATCCAATAAGATGTCTTCATAATTCTTCAAGGGAACCTAATTTTAAAAGTTTGATGAACAGAATACTGGACCATAGCATAGAATAGAGTTTTCCTAGGCAGGTAGCCTGAGTTTAAGCAGAAGTAAGTGGCAACTAGACATGATGAGCATTATATGTTTACTTTTCCTATAGGCATGCAGAAGCCAGTGGAAGTTTTTAAATAGGAAACAAAAGTCAAGTATGACATAGTGGTATTATAGAGGGTAGACTGAAGAGTAGGAAGATTGTGATTCTAGGGGAGGGGTGGACTTGGACCTCTGGTAATGGTTTGCAAGAAGAAAAAACAAGCCAAATTGGGGAGCGATATCTGAGTCTTTCACCAGTTGAGGATAAAGAAGACAGAAGAGTTGAGAACTTTTCAAATAATTGGTAATTCCATTAGCCAATAGAGTAAATGCAGAAGGAAGCAGGTTTGATTAGGGGAGGTAAGGCTGAGAAAAGGTAATAATGAGTTCCATTTTGGAGTGGGAAAAATAATTAAAGAAGTACAGGAGATAATATTTTACAATATTACTATCACAGACATAAACACTAGTCTGTTAAGGCTTGCAATAAGGATTTATGTAGCTTAGGATGTCATTAACAGAGATGGTAATTGAAATTAAATACCAATAGACAATGTGTTGATGTTACTGTAGCTCTTACTTGTGCAATATGTGGATATGTTTATATAAAATAGAAGGTAGATTAGGAAGCTAGATAAAGATATAGATTAGGAAACTAGAAACAAGGACAAAATTCTGTAATCCTACCTACCACCATAACAAAACCAGTGTTAGCATTTTGGGGTATTTCCTTACAGATTTTTTGCCTAAGCATCTGCATTTTCCCTAGTTTTAGTAAGGATGTAGTAGCAAATGGCTATAGTTTTCTTCCATGTCATTAGTATTTGTAATTAGTATTTTTTGTCACACCATAATATTTTATAGTAGATGTACTTAACCATTCACATTACTGTGGAGTTTCTTTCTTGGGTAGTAGTTGTCACGTCACTACTTTAGTTATCATACAGAATGTCCTGATCACTTGAGGTACCAAGAGAGTGCATTAGAGAGTGAAGTAGGTGACAGTCTTCCTTTGCTCAACTTTATAACTTGAGGGCTTTACAAACTTGAAAATTAAGAGTTTTTTAAGATTATTCATGAGGCAAAAGAGTTTATAGTGGCCCACTTTTCCCCCCACAAATGGCATCCAAAAACCTAAATTACCTCAGTATGAAGAAAAGTGTTTGTAGGGAGATTAATGCTTATGTTTTTATTTGTATCAGAATTTGTCTTGATGAAAAAGAGGATACATGATTAAAGAAATACAGGAGAGTGTTTTCTTTCAAAACAGTACCATCATAGACATAAATAATAGTCTGTAAGACTTTGAAAGTAGATGGGGGAAAACATAAGAAAAAGTGATTTTTCTGATGGAAATCAGTTTAACAGTTAATTAGTAAAAAAGCTTACTTGAGCCCCTAGAATTTAAGCCTTCACAACTATATTTCATCTTTGCTTTTCTTTAAATACTGTGGGCCCCAATCATTTTCATTGAGAGATTCTCATTTACCAAGTACACTTTGAAATTCTTTTACAGTATGACCATAGTTCTTACTATTAAGAATATGTATATTGTATACAAGCTATATGTATATAGTACTTTAATTTTCTGTAAATAACTATACTTTTAATAAACTGTTCTTAATTAGAAAATTTTAAAATATTTTTAATAAAAAATCTGGTTTTCATTTTGTTAATTGTTACCAGAGTTTCATGTATAGTTCTATGGCTAACATGTACATATCATCTTACAGTATTCTTATGTATGCAGAGTTATTTTAGGCTGTTGGAGGTTCACAGATGTCTTTATACTTCAACAGTATTCTGTTTTTTCTCTTTGGGGAGAAAAGAATGTGAACTCACAATCTGTTATGAATCTTTTCTGCTTTCTGGCTTCTTCAGATATCCAAGTTCAGAGCACATACCACACCTCTTAAGAGGCATGAGAGCACGTATAGTACTAAATAATATCACAAATGCTTTTACAAAGTAATGATTTATTTCTACAGGACATACAATAGTGTATATAGCTGTTGTATACAGGGCTCACATTTGTTTTCTTTTTCAATATATAAAACTAATAATATTTAAGTAAGCTGCCTTTAATAGTTAAAAATATATTTTCTAAAACAGGAAGGGCTATAAATATAGCTATTCAAATATTTACTAAAACATATTGGGTTCATATTCAAACTATTTACAGTTCTCCAGTTTTTAGGTTTTAGTTTTATTCCTACATAATTCAGAAAATATTTTAGTAAACTGAGTTACTGATACAAAAGAAAATGTATTTGCTTTTTTTTTTATGACTTTATTACTAAAAATATTTAAGTTTTTTTGAGTGGGGAATGTCAAATATTTAACTTGCAGTGCTAAGGCAGTTTTGAATCTTTTAGAGCTCTACAGTAGCCCCATCTACCCAGCAAGTGAAGACACCACAGACTTCAAATGCTCCTGATCTAAATGATGCAATTGTGAAACTATTCAATGACTTTGATGTTAAAGAAACCTCCCATCATTTAGTGATTTCTCATCTAGATCTACACATATGTGATGATATTCATGCTAAAGAAAAAGGTAATAAATAATAAAAGCTGCTATTTGAAACTATTTTTGGTTTTTCTAGAATTTACTACACATCTGGATTGTTTATTGTATGCAATATGTAGTCTGTACTCTTAAGATAACTAGTCATAATTTTATCATTCATTGAGGTATGTAGATGAAAGGTGTAATTTTAAGCATTGTATATTGGTATAAAATTTTATTTTGCTTTAATAGTTAGTACCTCAACATAATTAATTGTTAGCTGTCAATGCTAATGGTAAAATTAATTTTTTTTTCACGACTGACATCCTTAGAGGTTGATGAAAAATTAGACTTGCCTTGGAATTAACTTTTTCATAATTTTGAAATTGTAAATTAAATTTTAGTCCACACTCAATTCATAATTATTTGCACATGTATTTTCACTTGATCTTTGCCAAAAGGCCGAAAAGCGATGCACATGTGTTTTCAGCATGATGGTTTATCTACATTTTTCTGACCCTATGGGCATATAAACACAACTGTGTGGCTGTTTAACATTTCTTATGTCTCCTTACTCCAGATCCTCCCTAAATTTGGTCAGGAAGCTAAATCCCAGTTAGGAAGGTTTTTTCTTTCCTTTTAGCTTTTGCTTCTCTTATTTTTCCCTATTTAGTAAACACAGGTAATGGGGTTAACAGGGAGCTGCTCTTGGTCACTTGGAAAATCTGTGGTTCCATACTCTAGGTGCTGGGCATTTCTGTTTCTCCTCCAGAGAGTGTCTCTGGCCCGTAAGTGTTGGAAGGATTCATCAGGTAGTCCTGCCTCTAGGACAGTGTTTCTCACACCTTGGTGAGCATGAGAATCAAGCTGAGAATCTTTTTTTTTTTTAATTTTTTAAAAAATAATTATTTATTTATTTATTTTTGGCTGTGTTGGGTCTTCGTTTCTGTGCGAGGGCTTTGTCCAGTTGCGGCAAGCGGGGGCCACTCTTCATCGCGGTGCACGGGCCTCTCACTATTGCGGCCTCTCTTGTTGCGGAGCACAGGCTCCAGACGCGCAGGCTCAGTAGCCGTGGCTCACGGGCCCAGCTGCTCTGCGGCATGTGGGATCTTCCCAGACCAGGGCTCGAACCCGTGTCCCCTGCATTGGCAGGCAGATTGTCAACCACTGCGCCACCAGGGAAGCCCGAGAATCTTTTTTAAATGGAGACATCCAACGTGGGGCCTCAGACCTGAATCAGAATCTATGTCTTTGAAAGTTGTTGCTTCGAATTTTTAAAGCTGAGAGAGTGAATATTGAGACCAACCCCCGTAACTTCTATTGCTCCTATACTTAGCAATAGAAGTTACCTTGCCTTTTCAGAAAGGGCAGCCAGATATCAGCTACCAGATAAAAGGGTGGAGCAGAAAAGGTAAGGAAGATTTGGAGTTTGGAGAGAGATTTGCTGTCTTTTGTTTGTCTACCTTTTGTGTCATTTGGCTTGTAGTTGGCATCTCCTGCTTTAGTGATTTGAAAGGAAAATCAGAAAAAGTTAAAACAAACCAAAATAACAAAATGAGGGGTCAAGGTTAAGTCATCAGCAAAAAAGCAGAGAAGTGTTTTCTCAGCTCTTTTACGTTCCTCCCTCTATATTCCCTCATAGAATAAGCTAAATGATGTTATTTAAGGGGAAAACCCCTCCACCAAAATAGCTTCCTCATCTTAAAGATCTGTAATCAGTTCTCTGCTATTCTAAAATCCAGAAGGGTCTGAAATGCTTTTTCACAAGTTTGTAAAGAATTCATTTGCTGGCAAAACTTCATCTAAATGAGCATGTTGCTATTTATCATCTTTCTTATACCCACTTAGTGTAAATACTTGAGTTTTGCTGCAGAATTACTATCTTTTGTTACTTAGTGCTGCCTCAGAACCTGCTGGCAGTTTTGTGTTTATATACATACATATATATGTATGTATACACAGATATATGTACATTACTTTAATAAGATCTAAAACAGTTCTGAATTCTGAAACATTTGGCTCCAAGGGTTTTAAATAAGGGATTGTAGATCTGTACTAGAAATTCTGCCAGTTGAGATAAATTGCAGTTAACAAATTAACGTAGAGAGTGTGTACATAGCTCTATACTAATTTGTATTTGATTTGTCTATGCTGTTTTAATGTTTGATTTTTATGTTGGAGTTAAACTGACTTTTCATCTACTTCGGATTTCTTTTTTACCTTTTTATTTTTTATTTTTGCTTTTTCTTCTAGTTTTATTGAGATATAATTGACATACAGCACTGTATAAGTTTAAGGCATACAGCATAATGATTTGACTTACATACATCATGAAATAATTATCACAGTAAGTTTAGTGACCATCATCATCTCATATAGATACAAAATTAAAGAAATAAAAAAAAATTTTCCTTGTGATGAGAACTCTTAGGATTTATTCTCTTAACTTTCATGTACAACATACAGCAGTGTTAATTATATTTATCATGTTGTACATTATATTCCTCGTACTTATTTATCTTATAACTGAAAGTTTGTACCTTTTTACTGCCTTCATCGCATTCTCCCTTCCCCCACCCCTTGCCTCTTGTAACCACAAATCTGATCTCTTTTTCTATGAGTTTGTTTGCTTTTGAAGTCTAGTTGACCTACAGCGCTATGTTAGTTCCTATTACACAACATAGTGATTTGTTATTTCTATACATTTCAAAATGATCACCATGATAAGTCTAGTTATGATCTGTCCCCATTCAAAGATACTATGTAATTATTGACTATATTCCCCACACTGTACATTTCATATCCATGACTCATTTATTTCACAACTGGAAGTTTGTACCACTTAATCTCCCTCACCTATTTTTCTTCTTCCCCTATCTCCCTGTCCTCTGGCAATCACCTATTGACAAATACTGTATGGTTTCACTTATATGTGGAATCTAAAAAACAAAGTAAATGAACAGACATAACAAAACAGAAACAGAGTTTTAGATACTTCCAATCTTAACATAGCTGTGTGACTTTAGAAAACTTACCTAACCTAGTAGATTCAATTGCTTCTTCAACAAGAGGCAGGATGATATAAGGTTGTGGTTAGGATTTCCTGGTTTCAAAACCAGCTCTACACTAACTGATTGTATGACCTTGGCCTATTTACTTAATTTTCTTATCTAGAAAATAGGCATAATATTAATGGTATCTATTTCATAGGGTTGCCATGAAGAGCAAATGAATAAGTACACTTAAAAAATTTAAAACAATGTTTGGCATATGGTTAGGTCTGTAAATATAAAAGTTCTGCTATTCTTGTATCCTCACCTTTTAGCTTAGTACCTTGCAGGGGATAGGGGCTCAATAAATACTTACTAGATTGAATTGCATTTCTTTCTTTTTTAAAAGAATATTTATTTATTTATTTATTGTCTGCATTGGGTCTTAGTGTGGCACGCAGGATCTTTCGTTGTGGTGCACAGGCTTCTCTCTAGTTGTGGCGTGCAGGCTCCAGAGCGCATGGGCTCTGTAGTTGTGGCACGCAGGCCCTCTAGTTGTGGCATGAGGGCTTAGTTGCCCTGCGACATGTGGGAACCTAGTTCCTGGACCAGGTATCGAACCGGCGTCCCTTGCATTGCAAGGTGGATTCTTAACCACTGGACCACCGGGGAAGTCCCTGGATTGCATTTCTTAAAATCCTTATTGTATTAACCTTGGTAGCAGAGAGACAGTTATCACTGCTTGGACTGCAGGTATGGTAAGTGAAATGTTTCTTATATTTGCTTAATACTTCTTTCTCTGTCTCTCTTTCAATTTCATCTTTTTCTTTTCCCAGAGTCAAACAGACGTATTACTGGAGGGGCTATGCAACTGTCTTTTACACAGCTAACTATAGATTATTATCCTTATCACAAAGCAGGTTTGTATAACAATTTCTTTAAAAGATGTAAATCTTGCTTTTAAATTATATAGCCAATTTATTTCATTTTGTTGTTATTTTATTATTTTGTTTTAATTTAATTTTTTAAGGAGAAAAGAGATCAAGGCATTTATTATTTCCCCCCCTGGCAGTATCTTACCAAGAAAATATAATTGCCATAGAAAATATTCATGAATCTTATATTGAGGTTTATGTAGATTATTAGTAAATATAATTGTTAGAAATTGGAAATATTGTAAACTGATTTAAAACTTAAAAAAATTAGAATATAGAAGACATATTTGTGCTATTTTCTTAATTATGACAAAAGCAAGTTATTAATCTGTTTTGAATTTTTTAATTATATATATTCAAAAATCAAAAAAGAAAATAAAGCAAAAGGATAACAGTGATTTTAGTTAAATTGTAGGATTCCAGGAACCTTTTTTTAAAAACTTTTTTGTATTTTCTAAATTTCATCAATAGATAAGAGTTAATAGGTTCTTTAATAATCACATATTGATAGGCACTTTCCCCCCAAATAATAAAAACGAAAATATGTATGTTTATGGCCAAATTAAGTAATTTGACCTTATACCCATCTCTGCATTTTGGTGATATGTGGCTTTTTATTTTTTAATTCATACAAATAAGAAAAACCAAATAACTGTAATGAGTTTTCTAGAACTTTTAAAATGTGATAAAAATTTTTCTCTTCACAAATTTCAATTTCCCAGTGTTTGTCATTTGTGTGTCAGTACCTGGTAGAATTTAAAGGTTGTACCATTTGTTTAGAGTTTTGTTTGAAGGGCTTTGTCTTACAGTCTGACCTCCTGATTCGTAAGTGACTTACATATACTGAAAATAATTTTTACCATAGAAATCATTCCTATTTAGAAGGTAAAACTTTTAGTCATAAAGTAGGTTTTATTTTCTTAACCCTTTTATGTAGATACTACTTTTCTTAATTGCTACAGATAAACCTAATAATCCTGATTTAAAATTTTTCCTCCAAAAATCCTATATGTGATATATATATATACACATATACATACATATATATATATGTGTGTGTATATATATATATATATGGCTGCAGTTTACAACAAATCTCTGATGAAGAGACTTTTTCCTGTATGGTATTTACTGGGATTCTATTCAATGGAGGCATGCCAGGGATTGAGCATTCAGTGAAGGTTGACCAGCAATGCTGCTTCTTATTGAAACTCTGAGTGATGTTCTACCAAGGATGGGTTCTAGAGAGAAACCCTCCCAGGTTATTTGCTTTTGACACTCCCTCCATTCTAAATGTTTTACTCATATTTTCTAGGAAGATTAATGTCTGTAGTAGGTGAAAGCTGCAAATTTATTGGAAGATTAAAGAATCTCTTGAGAAAATGAATATTTATCATTAGAAGCTTTGCTATAATGGAATAAATGAAAAGTGTGCATTTTTCAGTGAAATACTTGTTATTCATTTTACAGGAGATAGTTGTAATCATTGGATGTATTTTAGTGATGCAACCAAAATAAAAAATGGTTGGGCCAACGAGTTGTTACATGAATTTGAGTGCAACGTTGAAATGCTTAAACAGGCTGTAAAGGATCATGATGTAGGTTCACCTCCTGAATCCCCAACACATGCCTCTCCCCAGCACACACAAACAGGTATTTTACCTCTAACAACATTATGTCATTCCCCTAATATTAATTGGGTGTGTGTATCTGTGTGAATGTGTGTGTATGTTCACCATATGATATTTTCTGTAAATAAATATGGTGTTTAATTAATGTCTAAAAAGCCTGTACCTCATTCGGATCATAGGCTTATAGATCAAAGCACTTTTTAAATTAATATGACTAATAAAAGTAATACCCACGTAGAATATTTCAGACTCTTAAATGACAGGTAGATTCCTCTTTTTAACAAGAATTCCACCCAAAAGTTATTGTATGAGAGTTTCTTCAATGTGATATAAGTATGATTCCCATTTAAAGAATAATTATCACAAAATAAAAGAGTAATCATCATAATAACTTATGTTCTTATATCAGTTTATATATAAAGTATTTCCACATATGTTACCTTGTTTGAGAAATTAGGGTTCATCTATATTTCTAGTAGCTGCCTTAGTAATAAAAGAGTGACTGGTAAAAAATAATTTTACTATAAATTAAAAGGAATTTTTGTTTCCCACAGAGAAAGACTCAACTCTGAAAGGGACTTCCAAAACACCTACAGTGTTACCTCAACAATCCAAAGTTAAGTTAATGTCTAGTTCTGTTGTGGTTAGACTTGCAGATTTCAATATATACCAGGTATGTTTTATTTCTTAAATTAAAGCTTCTGATAAACACCTTTAGTATCTCCTGCAAACAACTCTTATAAACCAGTGCCACCATTTTATTTAAAAACATCTTGACCAGTTTTGTGAAATGGCTAAATTAGACAGAATAGAAAATACCAGTTCATTAATTTTCATTTATATGGTTACCCAGAATTAGGCAAACTGTGAGGTTAAGGGCACAGTTTGCCAGACTGCCAAGTCTGCACAAGACTAATGACACCAACTGTAGTTTCTGGGGTTTCCCTAAACTATGCTTAGATTCGAGAATTTACTAGAAAAACTCACAGAACTCGCCGAAATCAGTTATACTCAGTCACATTTACTACAAGGCAGGAATACGAATTAGAACCAGCCATAGGAAGAGAGCATAGAGTGGAGTTTCAAAGGGCTCCAAATTCAGTATTTCCTTGTCCCTAGGACACATTAGCCTCCCAGGATGAACATGTAACAGTATGTATGAAATATTGCCCACGTAGTTGAACTTAGTCTCTACAAGTGGACTTAAACACTACTAAGACTATCAAGTGTGGTCAGTCCCATTCTGAGTCATCTTGTGAGCATAAACTATCAGTTGTGGTCTCAGGGGTCTACCATGAATAGGAAATTCCAAGACTTTAGAATTACCTCCCAGGACTTTCCCAGCGGTCCAGTGGTTAAGACTCTGCCTTCCAGTTCAGGGGGCGCAGGTTCGATCCCTGGTTGGGGAACTAAGATCCCACTTGCCATGCGATACGGCCAAAAAAAAAAATTTAAAAAGAAAACATTAAAAAAAAGAGAATTACCTCCCAAGAGTAGGGACAAAGGCCAGACCTCTCTTTGTAGGCCAGATTACTTATTACACAAAGGTCTTAGTGGAATAAACTAAAATACGATTTTTCCTTAATTAACTACTAAGTATTGACTATACTGTGAACATAATTTTATAGCTAAGAACTCTGTCCTATTTATACTAACATTCTTATTCAGGCTATAATCGGTACAACATGGTCTAACATCACAACCCTTGAGACCAACACAGTAAAACTATGACCCTTTTTTTTTTTTTTTAAATAAAGGATTTCAAGTATGTATTATCATTTGTGAATTGTTCTTGTATATTTTGATAAGTCTATGTCTTTGAGACTTAGTTTTATCTGGAAAGTTTTCATTTTACTCAGTAGTTTTCAACTAGGGCCAGTTTTGCCCTCCAGAGGACATTTGGCAATGTCTGAGGACAATTTTTGTTGTCACAGCTGGAGGGGGTTGCTGCTGACATCTAGTGGGTAGAGATCAGTGTTGCTGCCGAACATTCTACAATGCACTGGACAGCCCCCATAACAAAGTTATCTGGCCCCAAATATCAATAGTGCCAATTTTGAGATACCCTGATTTAAGAGTTACTTTCTTATTGTGCAATTGCTTCTTTCTTAATGTTCTCTATATAATGCATTATATTTGAATAAATTCATATGGAAATGGGGAAGGGGAATCACCCATAATCCCATATGATCGAGAATGAAATACAGTAAAGAAATCCCACATACACGAATACACCAGAACAAAACAAACAAAAGTAACTGGAAGAAAATAAGATAGTATGTTCATCCCAATTTGAATAACTTTTTAACTATTAAAAGAAAAGGGAAAAAGGCTATTGTCTACTATATAAAATAACTTGACACTCTGGATTTGAAAAGAATTTGTTTCCATGTATGCAGAGAAAAGCTTCTTATTAGACAATGTAAGGAACTGACTTAAATTTATGAAGACTGTACAAATAATCAGAGGTTTGATTAGCAATTTATACAAGGGGAAACAAATAAAACATTGAAGAGTCATTCCACTTCACATGAGAAATATACATGTTTGTTGAATGAATGAAAAAAAATAACCTTGAGATGTATCCCTGGGTCTGCTAAACAAGCATAAATAAATGAAACTGATAAAATGCTATTGGTTGAACTTTGGAGAAATTAGTATACAAGTTTTTGATGTGATTATAAATTAACTGTTTTGGGCAGAGAGTGAAAAATGTGTAACATGAATCTTAAAACTAATAGTCTATTGGAAAAATAATTTAAGAGCTCGAACTATTTGACAGGAGCATTTATAGTTGTACTGTTATTTTTAAATTAATTTTTATTGTGGTAAAATATACATGACATAACATTTATCATTTTAACCATTTTTAAGTGTACAGTTCATTGACATTAAGTATATTCACATTGCTGTACAGCCATCACCACTGTCTGTCTCTGTAATTTTTTTGTTATTCTAAACTAAAGCTCTGTATATAATTATATTATTTTTCATAATCATGAATTATGGTAAAGAACTATTATAAAGTACATAGTTGGGAAGCAGTTTAGTCTTGAGGACTTGGATCTGTGTCCTGACTCTGCCACTTAACTTATTTGTATTGTCTTACAGAAATTTTCTATCTGTTATTGTAAGGCTCAAAGTAGTAAGTTTGCAAAGAAAATTGTACAGAATTGACTTTGTAATTAATAAGAATCCAAAGAGGTTATAGTTTTATGAATAAGTTAATTGGTATTATTTTAAAATAATTTAATATGAAATTAAATATATGATAAAGATTACATTGGCAATTAATTAATTAATTATTGGAAGTAGTTTTAAGAGTTTGAAGTACTGTCCATGTTGCATAAATTCTTTGGAAAGGGCTTTGTTTAGTGTTACTTCAATACACTTAATTATTTTTTCAGGTCTCTACAGCAGAACAATGTCGTTCCTCCCCCAAAAGTATGATTTCTTGCAATAAAAAATCCCTGTATCTTCCACAAGAAATGTCAGCTGTCTATATAGAATTCACAGAATATTACTATCCAGATGGAAAGGATTTTCCAAGTAAGAGAGTTTCCTATTTTGTTATGGTTTGTCCATTACTTGGGAAGTTGATTTTTTCTTGCTAAGTTTTCGAGTATTATAAATGTGAAAAAAGAAAAAAGTCCATTGTTCTTTACCCTTGTAATCATTGTGTTTAGTATATAACTCTAGTATAGCATTTTTACTTATTATTTGTTCACATGTTCTTTTCCCTTACTAGCTTGTAGCATCCTTGATATCAGGAACCATGTAGTATTCATGCTTCATTTTATCCCTGAGGTTTGACTCATTTTTGTTCTTAGTAGCTGTTGTTAAATGAAAGAATGAATGAGAGGTTATTGTAGAATAAGGTCATTTTTTTTTCTTTAGTAAAACTTCATTTATATTTCAGCTACATAAAACTATTTCATTAAAAAATGAATAGTGAAGTTATCCTTTTAGTTATAGAGAATTTGGGAGGCTAGGTTTTGATACCCAGATGTATACCTTAGACAACTTTTGGCACTTGTCTTTTGTTAGAAACATTGAATTACATGAATTTTCATTTGTAAGCTACTTTATGATTCTACATTTGTATTCTTTGCTATTGTCTCAGTTCATCTAATTCTTCAAACTAAAATTTGCCTTTGTTTATGTGGTACCTTTTCATTATTTTGGTTGAAAATCATAGTTGAGAAAAAGTGTTTAAACGAGATAGGTTATATTATTTGAGGAAAAAAATTTTTTTAAAGTGGAACTCCAGATTCTTTGACCTACTTAGGTCGTTTGTTTAATATTCACTTAATATAGGTTTTTAGTTTCAAAGGGAATTTCTGATGCTCATGCCTTTGTTGTTAAATAAAAAAAAAAGATATCCTTTGGAGAAAGAAATTACTTTGGAGAAAGAGATGTCAAACTATTTTAACATTTTAATCCTCATTTGTAACGACCTTTTAGGATCTAATCTCCTCACCATCTTCATGCTTTTCAGTATTCTTTTGTGTATTTCAAATTTGTTTTCTCTTCTACCTCCTTGACTGAAACAATGAGAAAATTAAGATAGGTTAAGGCATTTGCTCAGCACCTTGTGAAGAATAAAATGGCACAGCTGAAACTCAAGTATAGGTCTTCTAAATCGAAATTCTTCCTACCCTTCCCCCCCAACTATATTTCACTGCCTCCCCAGGTTATTCACAACTATTTACCTGTAATTGGATAATCCCATTGTTTCCAACACCCACCCCCCAAATTGTTTTCCTTAAATAATGTCTCATTCATTGAACTAGTAACTTTTCTTCAGACTAAAGCCTATAGTTTCCAGGATTTCAGACTTCTAATCTAGGTTTATTTCTATCAGTTTTGTTAACATGCACCAAGGGAATTATAATCCCATTCTATAATCTATACGTTTTTTTCTGATAAAAATATAAAACTCCTTCCCAGCAATTTAAATCTTAGCCACCTAGGAGTGAAATTGGTTGCTTACGTTTAACTGTTTTCAACTTTTTATTATGGAAATTTTCAAACAGATACAAAAGTAAAGAACATAGTATACTGAACCCCCGTGTATAGGGATCCATTTTCAGTCCTCACATTTTGTCTTTCTGTTAAGTGATCCAACTTTAAAAATATATAACCTTTTTTTATAATTGTAACATGCATTCATTATATTAAAAAAAAAAAAGAGAAAATGCCAAAAATTTGAAAAATGCCTGTGAGCCTACAATTTAGAGACAACTTCTACTAACATAAGTGTATCAGTTTGCTAAGGCTGCCATAATAAAATACCACAGACTGGGTGGTTTAAACAACAAATGTATTTCCTCACAGTTCTGGAGGCTAGAAGTTCTAGGTCAGAGTGTTGACAGTGTTGTTTCCTCAGAGACCTCTTTCCTTGGCTTGTAGATGGCTGTCTTCTCACATGGTTTTTCCTCTGTGTGTGTCCATTTTTTAAGCTCTTCTAATGACACCTGTCATATTGGACTAGAGCCCACCCACATGAACTCATTTTTACCATAATTGCCTCTTTAAAAGCCCTATCTCCAAATACAGTTAATTCTGAGGTATTAGGGGTTAGAACTTCAGCATATCAATTTTGAGGGGATGCATTTCAGACCACAACATTAAGTACAGTGTTGTTAGTCCTGTTTTTAATGTATGCGTTTCTTTAACATATTTGATTTACATCCTGTCCTTTTCCCTTAATGATCCTAGTTTCTACAAGTTCATTTTAAATATCTTTAATAGCTATGTAGTAATCTATTTCATAAGTAGACCCCTGTTAGAAACTGCAGCTAGATCTCTCTACTGCTTAGTGTACCAGGTTTCTTCCTCTATCCCAGATATGCAGTCAGGGTTCTTCTATCCTGGACTACATTTGCTCTCTAGTTCTCTCTGTGGCTGCCATCATCACTCAATCTGTATTTGAGATTCCCTCCCCTTTCTTCCCTTGACATGATCGCTTCAGCAACCCACTTCCTTACTATCCTCAGAGATAAGCACCTCCACATCCCAATAAGATGTTTCTGTTTATGTATATAAATATATATATTTATATATATAAATATATATAAATTTATATATATATTAATTTATTTATGTATTTTTGGCTGCATTGGTTCTTCATTGCCGTGCGCGGGCTTTCTTTAGTTGCGGCCAGCAGGGGTTTGTTGCAGTGTGAGGGCTTCTTATTGCGTTGGCTTCTCTTGTTGCAGAGCACGGGCTCTAGGTGCGTGGGCTTCAGTAGTTGCGGCACACAGGCTCAGTAGTTGGGGCTCGCAGGCTCTAGAGCACAGGCTCAATAGTTGTGGTGCATGGGCTTAGTTGCTCCATGGCACATGGGAGCTTCCCGGACCAGGGATCGAACCTGGGTCCCCTGCATTGGCAGGCAGATTCTTAACCAGTGCGCCACCAGGAAAGTCCCAAGAAGGTAAAGTTTTTGAAGTTTGCTTCTTGGTGACTGTAACAATAGGAAAAGAAATCAAAACAATACCTCTTATTTATACAGTTAGTTTTAGATTAAACTGCATACTTTTTTTTTAACATCTTAATTGGAGTATAATTGCCTTACAATGGTGTGTTAGTTTCTGCTGTATAACACAGTGAATCAGCTATACATATACATATATCCCCATATCTCCTCCCTCTTGTGTCTCCCTCCCATCCTCCCTATCCCACCCCTCTAGGTGGTCACAGAACACTGAGCTGATCTCCCTGTGCTATGCGGCTGCTTCCCACTAGCTATCTGTTTTACATTTGGGAGTGTATATATGTCCATGACACTCTCTCACTTCATCCCAGCTTACCCTTCCCCCTCCCTCTGTCCTCAAGTCCATTCTCTATATCTGTGTCTTTATTTCTGTCCTGCCCCTAGGTTCTTCAGAATCATTTTTTTTTTTTTTTTTACATTCCATATATATGTGTTAGCATATGGTATTTGTTTTTCTCTTTCTGACTTACTTCACTCTGTATGACAGACTCTAGGTCCATCCACCTCACTACAAATAACTCAATTTCGTTTCTTTTTATGGCTGAGTAATATTCCATTGTATATATGTACCACATCTTCTTTAGCCATTCATCTGTCGATGGACACTTAGGTTGCTTCCATGCCCTGACTATTGTAAATAGAGCTGCAGTGAACATTGTGGTACATGACCCTTTTTGAATTATGGTTTTCTCAGGGTATATGCCCAGTAGTGGGATTGCTAGGTCGTATGGTAGCTCTAGTTTTAGTTTTTTAAGGAACCTCCATACTGTTCTCCATAGTGGCTGTATCAATTTACATTCCCACCAGCAGTGCCAGAGGGTTCCCTTTTCTCCACACCCTCTCCAGCATTTATTGTTTGTAGATTTTTTAATGATAGCCCTTCTGACTGGTGTGAGGTGATACCTCATTGTAGTTTGGATTTGCATTTCTCTAATGATTAGTGATGTTGAGCATCCTTTCATGTGTTTGTTGGCAATCTGTATATCTTCTTTGGAGAAATGTCTATTTAGGTCTTCTGCCCATTTTTGAATTGGTTTGTTTGTTATTTTGATATTGAGCTGCATGAGCTGCTTGTATATTTTGGAGATTAATCCTTTGTCAGTTGCTTCATTTACAACTATTTTCTCCCATTCTGAGGGTTGTCTTGTCGTCTTGTTTATGTTTTCCTTTGCTCTCCGAAAGCTTGTAAGTTTCATTAGGTCCCATTTGTTTATTTTTGTTTTTATTTCCATTTCTCTAGGAGGTGGGTCAAAAAGGATCTTGCTGTGATTTATGTCATAGAGTGTTCTGCCTATGTTTTCCTCTAAGAATTTGATAGTGTCTGGCCTTACATTTAGGTCTTTAATCCATTTTGAGTTTATTTTTGTGTATGGTGTTAGGGAGTGTTGTAACTTCATTCTTTTACATGTAGCTGTCCAGTTTTCCCAGCACCACTTATTGAAGAGGATGTCTTTTCTCCACTGTATACTCTTGCCTCCTTTATCAAAAATAAGGTGACCATAGGTGCGTGGGTTTATCTCTGGGCTTTCTATCCTGTTCCATTGATCTATATTTCTATTTTTGTGCCAGTACCATACTGTCTTGATTACTGTAGCTTTGTAGTATAGTCTGAAGTCCAGGAGCCTGATTCCTCCAGCTCCGTTTTTCTTTCTCAAGATTGCTTTGGCTATTTGCGGTATTTTGTGTTTCCATACGAATTGTGACATTTTTTTTCTAGTTCTGTGAAAAATGCCCTTGGTAGTTTGATAGGGATTGCATTGAATCTGTAGATTGCTTTGGGTAATATGGTCATTTTCACCGTGTTGATTCTTCCAATCCAGGAACATGGTATATATCTCCATCTGTTTGTATCATCTTTAATCTCTTTCATCAGTGTCTTATAGTTGTCTGCATACAGGTCTTTTGTCTCCTTAGGTAGGTTTATTCCTATGTATTTTATTCTTTTGGTTGCAGTGGTAAATGGGAGTGTTTCCTTAATTTCTCTTTCAGATTTTTCATCATTAGTGTGTAGGAATGCAAGAGATTTCTGTGCATTAATTTTGTATCCTGCTACTTTACCGAATTCATTGATTAGCTCTAGTAGTTTTCTGGTAGCATCTTTAGGATTCTCTATGTAAGGTATCATGTCATCTGCAAACAGTGACAGTTTTACTTCTCCTTTTCTGATTTGGATTCCTTTTATTTCTTTTTCTTCTCTGATTGCTGTGGCTAAAACTTCCAAAACTATGTTGAATAATAGTGGTGAGAGTGGGCAACTGTGTCTTGTTCCTGATCTTAGAGGAAATGGTTTCAGTTTTTCACTATTGAGAACGATGTTGGTTGTGGGTTTGTCATATATGGCCTGTATTATGTTGAGGTAAGTTCCCTCTATGCCTACTTTCTGGAGGGTTTTTATCATAAATGGGTGTTGTATTTTGTTGACAGCTTTTTTCTGCATCTATTGAGATGATCCTATGGTTTTTCTCCTTCAGTTTGTTAATATGGTGTATCACAGTGATTGATTTGCATTTATCAAAGAATCCTTGCATTCCTGGGATAAACCCCACTTGATCGTGGTGTATGATCCTTTTAATGTGCTGTTGGATTCTGTTTGTTAGTATTTTGTTGAGGTTTTTTGCATCTATGTTCATCAGTGATATTGGCCTGTAGTTTTCTTTCTTTGTGCCATCTTTGTCTGGTTTTGGTATCAGGGTGATGGTGGCCTCGTAGAATGAGTTTGGGAGTGTTCCTCCCTCTGCTATATTTTGGAAGAGTTTGAGAAGGTTAGGTGTTAGCTCTTCTCTAAATGTTTGATAGAATTCACCTGTGAAGCCATCTGGTCCTGGGCTTTTGTTTCTTGGAAGATTTTTAATCACAGTCTCAATTTCAGTGCTTGTGATTGGTCTGTTTATATTTTCTGTTTCTTCCTGGTTCAGTCTTGGAAGGTTGTGCTTTTCTAAGAATTTGTCCATTTCTTCCGGATTGTCCGTTTTATTGGCATAGAGTTGCTTGTAGTAATCTCTCATGATCCTTTGTATTTCTGCAGTGTCAGTTGTTACTTCTCCTTTTTAATTTCTAATTCTATTGATTTGAGTCTTCTCCCTTTTTTTCTTGATGAGTCTGGCTAATGGTTTATCAACTTTATTTATCTTCTCAAAGAACCAGCTTTTAGTTTTATTGATGTTTGCTATTGTCTCCTTCATTTCTTTTTCACTTATTTCTGATCTGATCTTTATGATTTCTTTCCTTCTGCTAACTTTGGGGGTCTTTTTGTTCTTCTTTCTCTAATTGCTTTAGGTGTAAGGTTAGGTTGTTTATTTGAGATGTTTGTTGTTTCTTGAGTTAGGTTTTTATTGCTATAGACTTCCCTCTTAGAACTGCTTTTGCTGCATCTCATAGGTTTTGGGTTGTCGTGTTTTCATTGTCATTTGTTTCTAGGTATTTTTTGATTTCCTCTTTCTTTTCTCTAGTGATCTCTTGGTTTTTTAGTAGTGTATTGTTTAACCTTCATGTGTTTGTATTTTTACAGACTTTTTCCTGTAATTGATATCTAGTCTCATAGCGTTGTGGTCAGGAAAGATACTTAATACGATTTCAATTTTCTTAAATTTACCAAGGCTTGATTTGTGACCCAAGATATGATCTATCCTGGAGAATGTTCCATGAGTGCTTGAGAAGAAAGTGTATTCTGTTGATTTTGGATGGAATGTCCTTTAAGTATCAATTAAGTCCATCTTGTTTAATGTATCATTTAAAGCTTGTGTTTCCTTATTTATTTTCATTTTGGATATCTGTCCATTGGCGAAAGTGGGTTGTTAAAGTCCCCTACTATGATTGTGTTACTGTCGATTTCCCCTTTTATGGCTGTTAGCATTTGCCTTATGTATTGAGGTGCTCCTGTGTTGGGTGCATACATATTTACAATTGTTGTATCTTCTTCTTGGATTGATCCCTTGATCATTATGTAGTGACCTTCTTTGTCCCTTGTAATAGTCTTTATTTTAAAGTCTATTTTGTCTGATATGAGAATTGCTACTCTAGCTTTCTTTTGATTTCCATTTGCATGGAATATCTTTTTCCATCCCCTCACTTTCAGTCTGTGTGTGTCCCTAGGTCGCAAGTGGGTCTCTTGTAGACAGCATATGTGCGGGTCTTGTTTTTGTATCCATTCAGCCAGTCTATGTCTTTTGGTTGGAGCATTTAATCCATTTGCATTTAAGGTAGTTATCGATATGTATGTTCCTATTACCATTTTCTTAATTGATTTGCATTTAAACTGCATATTTTTCCATTAGTGAAGCAATGAAAGATGTTTTCTGTCTCTCCAAATGTGTTTGCTATCATCTACAGGTAGTATCACTTTAATCTTGTAAATAACATTGCAAAACCTTTTAATCTTAATTTAAGGAGAATAAAACTTGGTTAAAATGTATTTTGTGTTCTCAGGGAAGATTTAGAACTATCAGTTTATTAAAAATCTTTAAAAATTTTTTTTCTCCACAGTTCCATCTCCCAACCTTTATAGCCAGCTGAATGCACTACAGTTTACTGTGGATGAAAGAAGTATTCTATGGTTAAATCAGTTTCTGTTGGATTTAAAACAGAGTCTTAATCAGTTTATGGCTGTGTACAAGTTGAATGACAATTCAAAATCTGATGAGCATGTTGATATTCGAGTTGATGGCTTAATGCTAAAGGTACCATATAAACAAGTGGCTGTGAGAACAAAACCATTTTTACAGAAGAAAAGTTATTTCCAGGATTTAAGATGGGTGCTCGAATATAAGTCAACTTCATTGCAATATTAATTTTGTTTTTGAAATTTGAATTTTAATTTCAGTTTTCAATTATGGAAGCTTTAAGAGACTGCTTCCCTGCCCTTCCCCACCCCTTCTTTCTCTACTTTTCTTCTTTTTTTTTCCCCCCTGCTCATCCATTTGGAGGTAAGCAGTAGAAATAAATTTAAATGTCTTTTTTTTTTCTACTTCTTACTGGAGCTGATAGAAATTTTTTAAGAAGGGTAAATAATACAGTGACGCTTTTAAGTTATATCTGGGTTTTATTTGTTACATTTATTGTTATTAATATCCAAAGATAATAGAAAGTTGTGTTTTATTATAGCCAAGTAGTTGATAATCAGAATTCCATGGATATTTAAACTTTAAAGGAAGGAAGCTAAAATTTAAAAAAAAAAAACAGTATAGTGTAGTAAATAGAGTAAGATTTGGGCATGGATGGATATTTCAGTTTCTAGCTCTCTTGCTGGTAGACTAAATTTACATACCCTTAATTTCTTCTCTGTAAAATGAGATTAATAATACTCAACAGTTGCATTGCAGAAATGTTTTAAAGATCGTTTCAAAGACCTTAAAATATTCAATATAAAGAGACACACTTTATAACATTTATAATTATAATTTAAAACACAATTACATAATGATCTTTACATTTTGTGAATATGGGCAGTTTGAGTTTTAAAATCAGTCACTTTGAACTCTTTGTTGTGAATATTTTGAGGACTGGGCTTAATTATCTGTAGAAAATAATTTTACTAAATAGTTTGACCTCTACTCCTAAGTTTATTTTATTAATAGTTTTCTCCCAGAAAAGTGATTCTAATGACAGTTATCCAGTCATTCCATTTACTTATCTAGTCATCCTCCAAATCACTTGGATTTAAAATATCGTAACAAAAAATTCTCTTTTCCAAACTTTGTGCTTTCTTATTTACTCAGGGCGTATATATACTCAGGGCATAGTAAGCATTTAATAATTGATTTAATTCAGTTTTGTTCCTTTTATTTTGTGATATATTATCTACAAATATGTATATGTGTGTTATGTACTTTATTCATTATTTATGGGGTTTTTTCCTTTGTTTCTTTTCTTAGTTGTTAATCATTTAAGCCTTTTTCATTTGGTTTAATAAGATTTGGGAGGGAGAGTATTTTATGTGAAGATAGAAAATTAGTGTTTTGGGGTGAAATGTCAAAAAGAATTCCTGAACCAAGTCATGCTCTTGATTGTTTTATCTTCAAGATATATGGATTTGTAAGTCAGACTAGATTAATGTTTTTTCTCTTCTAGTTTGTCATTCCTTCTGAAATGAAATCTTCTGAATGTCATCAAGATCAACCACATGCAATTTCTATTCAGAGTTCAGAAATGATTGCTACAAATACAAGATACTGTTCAAACTGTCGACATTCTGATTTAGAAGCTTTGTTTCAAGACTTCAAAGATTGTGATTTTTTCAGTAAAACATATACCAGTTTCCCCAAATCTGGTGACAATTTTAATCTTCTGCATCCAATCTTCCAGAGACATGCTCATGAACAAGATACCAAACTGCATGAAGTTTATAAAGGAAATGTTACTCCTAAGTTGAATAAATACACTCTTAAAACTTCTGCTGCCACGGATGTTTGGGCTGTGTACTTTTCTCAATTTTGGATAGATTATGAAGGGATGAAAAGTGGAAAAGGACGACCAATAAATTTTGTAGATTCTTTCCCTCTTTCCATCTGGATTTGTCAACCAAAAAGGTATGCATTGTCACAAAAATTGCTGCAGACTTGTAATCAGATATCTCTAAATACATCACAAAGTGAGTCCAGTGATCTGACTGGCCGATGGAAGCGGAAAAAGCTCTTGAAGGAGTATTATAGTACAGAGTCTGATCCCTTGACAAATGGTAGTCAGAAACCTTCAGATACATTTTTAAGATTTTCCTCTTCATCATCAGATGCAGATATTCATGTCCTGGTTCACATTCATAAACATGTCAGTATGCAGATCAATCACTACCAGTATCTGCTCCTGCTTTTCCTCCACGAGTCACTTATTTTGCTTTCAGAGAATTTAAGGAAAGATGTAGAAGCTGTGACTGGCAATCCAGCTAGTCAGACATCCATTTGCATTGGAATTTTACTTAAAAGTGCGGAAGTGGCTCTTTTGCTTCATCCAGTAGATAAAGCAAATAGTCTTAAGTCTCCTGTTTCTGAAAGTGTGAGTCCAGTGGTTCCTGATTATTTGCCTACAGAAAATGGAGAATTTTTGTCTTCAAAAAGAAAACAAGTTAATAGTGGTATAAAACAAATTAGAAGTGTAACTGTTAATCATATGTCAGACAACAGATCTATGAGTATTGACCTTAGCCATGTCCCTTTGAAGGATTCTTTGCTTTTTAAATCAGCTAGTGATACAAATCTGCAAAAAGGTATTTCTTTTCTGGATTATTTATCAGATAAAAATTTAGGGAAAATAAGCGAAGATGAAAGTAGTGGAATTGTTTGCAAAAGTGGCTCAGGAGAAATTGGATCAGAAACAAGTGGCAAAAAGGATTCGTCTTATACAGATTCAAATAGTGTCTTAAACTACAGAGAAGACTCAAGTATGCTGTCATTTGATAATGGTGGTAATCAGAACATACTTTCAAATAGTTTAACTAGTAAAGGAAATGAAACCATAGAGTCAATCTTTAAAGCTGAAGATTTGCTTCCAGAAACAGTTTCACTCTCTGAGAACATGGAAATCAGTAAAGAAGAAGCACCCACAGTCAGAACACTTAAATCACAGTCATCTTTAAGGTAACAACTGACTGTTAGAATTTGGGGTGGGAGGTTTGTTTTATTTGTGTGTGTATGTGTGTGTGTGTGTGTGTGTAGAATTTGGGGTGGGGGGTTTGTTTTATTTGTGTGTGTGTGTGTGTGCATGCATGCATGCGCGCACACACATGTGCATGTACTTATGAGTATATTTTGGCTTTGGACAGAAAACCATGATAAATATGGCATTGTTAGAGTTAACACATGGAAGAGTAGGTTTTTCAAAATATGAAAATACTTTAAGTTTATATAATTTTAAAAATTGTGTATACTATATAAATATATATTTATTTTGCTTGAAGTATTCTTTAGAAAGAATTCTTTTCCTTTTACATGATGATTTTCTGATAATTTTGTTTGTTAACAGCAGAAAGCCTAAGGAACGTTGCCCACCCAACATGGCTCCACTCTCTGTTTCTTATAAGAACATGAGAAGAAGCCCCTCACAAACCTCACTGGATACCATTTCACTTGACAGCATGATATTGGAAGAACAGTTGTTAGAAAGTGATGGAAGTGATAGTCATATATTTTTGGAAAAAGGTAAAGCAATACAGTTTAAGAATTCATATTATATATACACAAATCTTAGAAGTGGTGTTTAAGTTTTTTTATTTATATTCAATAATCAATCACAGCCCAAAAAGACTTATTTATTTATACACACATACATGCACAATACAAAGAGCATTGTACCTAACTTTCTAATGGTTGTTTCGTTGCTTCTTTTGACCAGATACTCCCTTCCTTTTTATGGACGACATCCAGCAATTATTTATATACAGTCATTTAGATCGTAAAGCAGACAACATTAATTCTACTAGCCTCTATCACAGGGACTCCTATATCTGGAATTTTGATTAGGTAGGCTTAATTTGCATGATGAATTCTCAACTATGTGCTCCTATGACTGGAATTTTTCCAGACTGGATCTGTTAATTCCCATAACCAGAATTCTCTTTCATACATGATAGTGTATGATGGAACTACATGATTCCCCTATTTTATTCAGAAGCAACTAATGCCCTAGTACAGACCACTAGGAATGACTTAGTATTAGATGCATCCCCATCACTAAGGCATTGGGGACTTTGTGAACAGGAATAAAACCATGGACCAAAGCCAGAGAATAGTTGCCACAGACCCTGAAGCTTAAGAGACCAGAGGCAAATGTGAATTACTTTGTGTATGAAGAGTAATAAACCTATTGATGTAGTTGAAAACAGCTTAGGTAAGGAAAGGCTCATAGCTTTAGAAACTGAAGCTTAGAGAAATGAATATACAGTCAGGAAGTAATAGAGGCAGATTTGGAACTCAGCTAGTCTGACTCAGGAACCTCAGTTTTTAACCAACCAGTATGCTATGCTAGTACCCCAGACTTGGGAAATGATTACTATATGTAAACTAAAAGCCTTAACCCAACACTTTTATAGGCAATTCATAGCAATCCCCTTTCCAGCATACTTTACCAGTTAAATGTAGACAAGTTACTGATATGGGTCATAAAAATCTATTCTAGATTCACAGATAGCTCTATTGCCTAGTTCCCTTGCCCCCTTATGGCTTAAAATTCTACTTTAATAGAGGATTTCTGTTTTATGATCAAATGATGCTTCAAAAACAGTGTTCCTGTAGAAAATATCTCTACTTACTCTTAAAAAGCATCAGTGGTTTTCTTGTTTCTGAAAATTAAATAATTAATAAAAGTGACTACCACTCAATGTGGAAAACTTGGAAAATATAAACAACTACAATTTGGAAAATAAAATAACCCAAAAGTCCCACAATCTAGAGATATCAATTATAATTTATCTTATAAATGTATATATATATATTCACATATATGTATATTTGGTATTACATCACATATATGGTTTTTCAACCTGCTTTTTATCACTTGTCTATATTAAATTGTCATAAGAATGTACCCTGACCTTTTAATTGTTTCCCTGATACTGGATGTTTAGATTGTTTACAGTTTTTTCACAGCTATAAAATGCTATAATTATATCACTGTTCATAAATTTTTGTCTTCATTTCTAATAACTGTCTTAGAATAGATTCCAGCAGTAGGCTGTTTTTAGGATCTTGAAAAATAGAAGGGCATTAATTTTATGTGTAACACTTGGACGATATGTGACTGTACATTCGTTATTCTCCTGAACTGTAATAATTTTCTGTCAAAGGAATTGATTTTCATTGGGAAAAGACTTGTTTTTTCTGAGTTCTCTTTTGTTTTGTTTTCATTTTACAAGAAATATATGAATACTTTCTCTTTAAAAAAAAAATCAGATGTCATGGGAATATCTAGAATATCACTTTAATACCACCCTTACTCTGCCCTGATACCATTCCCCATTCCGGAAGTAATTACCACTGACTTTTGGTATATATTGACATAATTCCAGACCTTTTTCTATGTGTTTTTATATACATGTATGTTTATACATATGCACACTAATGCACACATATATATACACATACACATATACGTACATAGGTATATTGTGAGTACATATTTTTGAATATACATACATATTTATAAACGAACAGATGCGTAGCTGGAGTACCACTCCACCACAGGCTTCTAACTAGTCTCCCCAATTCTCTTCTTGTCAATTTCTTGTTCATACTTCATTCCACAGGCAGAATATTCTTTTAAAAATGTATATACTATCATGTCAATTTCCATTTTAGTCCTGATAACTTCTAACAACTATAAGACTATTAAGTTTAAAAAACTTAACATTACTGATAGTTGCTCCATGTGATATGGCCCCAGCTTACCTTTTCTGCTGTTTTCCCACATGCTTACTACACTTTAATTACACAATAGTATATTTCAGTCTTTCTGTCAATCTCTTCACTATGACAAACTTCCTTAGCCTTTGTACCTGTGCCTAGAGTGCTCTTTTTTCTTTCTGTTTACTTTAGCTTAAATATTATTTTATCTGTGAAATCTTAACCTCTGGCAATGTTAGGAACTCCCTGTGAAATGGGAGTTTATTATCTCCTCATACCACAGTTGTATTTATGCATTTTCCCTGGCCCTAAAAATCATTTTATTCATCCATTCAATAAATAATTTATTGAGCACCTACTGTTTTGTCAGGCACTGGGTTAGAACCTAATTATATAGCAGTAAATATAATAAGAAATTATTACAAAGAAAGACAAATACTATATGATATCACTCATATGTGAGATATATTTTTTAAAAAACCCAAATGAAAACAGAACAAAAACAAGCTTATAGATACAGAAAACAGATTGGTGGTTACCAGAGGGTAAAGGGGTAGGGGAATGGTCAGAATGGATGAAGGGGATCAATTGTATGGTTATGGATGGTAAACTAGACTTTTGGTGGTGATCAGTTTGTAGTGTATACAGATATCAAATTATAATGTACATCTAAAAAAAAAAGAAATTTTTAACCAGCTACTTGCAGGCTGCATTCAGCAGAGTGTTGTTTCAGTGAATGGAAGTGATACTCATTCTATAATGCATGCACTGAAGTGTTATGAAGACTTATAATAAAGATGTTTCTAACAACAACAGCAACAACAAAGTAAAGCTTTGTAAAATACTCTCGCTTAAGCAAAAGGATTTAGTGAAAGAGTAACTTGATTGCTTGTATCATTCAGTGAATTAATCCTTGAAATCATATTCAGAATTATTAGCTTTTTTTAAAAAATAAGGTCAGAATCCATGCAAGATTGACGTGAAAAAAAATTGAGGCTTTGTTTTGTGTCTTTGATTCTTCTGATTTTTCTCGATTCATTTTCAATAATTATTTTTATGGTATTTTTAAAAAGTATTGATGTGTTATGGACACAAAAATTTTTTTTAATTGCCTTTTACCACAGACAGTTTGAGAAATATTGAAATATAGCATGTTGAGAAATTAAGGCAGGTTGATAAGGATGGAGAACAATCACATTGACAGTAGTAGCATTAACTTCATGTAGATGAAGAACCGTAGGATACTGAAAAGGGAAATGAAGTGGTCAGACTGGGACCACTGAATGTCGGGTAGAATAGAGGAGGCAAAACTGGCTGACCAGGAACCTGCTAGTAACACCAGCACCACACCTGCAATGGGAAGAACACAGATTGTGGTCGGCTGTGGTAGATTTCATACCGTCTAAGTTTAGGGTTTAGTATCGCTAACATTTTATTGTGGGAAGTTATTTCTTATTATTTGCTAACTAACCACAGTTTAATTTTTCTTTGCTTATTGTCTTTTAAACATGGCTGTGCTTGACAAAGTGTTGAAGAAATAGTCTGTTTTGGTTAGATAAATGTAACATTGTTGGACCATGTGTAAACTGATTTTAATTTAGTAGTTTATTTCTGTATTATTTCAGGTATTAAAAAGAACTCAACTACAAATTACCAGAGCCCAGCAGATCGGGCAAATGCCAGTGCAAACCTACAGAATTATGGTGAAACCTCTCCAGATGCCATCAGTACAAATTCAGAGGGTGCTCAAGAAAATCATGATGACCTGGTAATCTTTTGAGACATTCTATGAAGAGAAATGCCACCAACTTTATCTCATATTCAATATGTACACATTTAAAGACATTAATATGTAAAATGAATTGACTTAGATTGTGGGTGATTTACTTTGCTCTTTCTACTCTTGAAATTTTTCCTTTGCTCTTACTGAATTGTTTTTCTCTGAATTTCACTCTTCTAAATTTTTTTTTTATTGTATTGAGGAGGGAAGGTTCTATGTTTCTTTTTTCAGTTCTTTATATTTTGATCTTTATTTTAGTTCAATTTAAATACACTTTGAAAAAGTTTGATAGTAAAGATGGTGGTCAGTCCTTATGAAGGGCTGTCTACAAAAGAAATGTTACTGGTTTATTTTAAGCCATCTTCACCCAGCGAAATATTCTTATGGATGACTTAGAAAATAAGTTCAGCTTTTAGTGAAAATAATTTCACACAGAAATGGCATATAATTAATCTTTGTGACCAAAAAATATTCTCTTGACTAAGTAGGAAGAAAGGAAGTAGAAGTTTATCACTGTAGTGCAATAACTGCTTTCTGTTGATCACAAATATATTTTTGGTTTATTAAGTCACAGTTGTATTTTTAGAGGTTATAGTAGTTTCCTGTGTTATTTCCTAAATTTTGTTTTGAATTATTTGGTATTCTAATATTATTTATGCAATCCTTATTAGATGTCAGTTGTGGTGTTTAAAATTATTGGTGTTAATGGAGAAATTGACATCCGAGGGGAAGATATGGAAATCTGTCTTCAAGTGGACCAAGTGACACCAGATCAGTTAGGCAATATCAGTCTACGGCATTACCTTTGTAATCGTCCAGTAGGTAAGACTTTAATGTGATTTAAACTTTTTTTTTTTAATTTAATTTTAAAAAATTAATTAATTAATTAATTTTTGGCTGAGTTGAGTCTTTGTTGCTGCGCGGGGGCTTTCTCTAGTTGTGGCGAGCAGGGGCTACTCTTCGTTGTGGTGCGCAGGCTTCTCATTGCGGTGGCTTCTCGTTGTGGAGCATGGGCTCTAGGCATGCGGGCTTCAGTAGTTGTGGCTCGCAGGCTCAGTAGTGGAGCATGGTCTTAGTTGCTCCGTGGCATGTGGGATCTTCCTGGACCAGGGCTTGAACCCGTGTCCCCTGCATTGGCAGGCGGATTCCTAACCACTGCGCCACCAAGGAAGCCTAAACTTGTTTTGTTTTTTATCCATATGACTCATCAGCAATTCTGTCTTTGATATAAATGAATTCAAGGAAAATGACATTTATTTATAATAATGCAAGAGATTTGTTCTTTCAGATTACCATATTTCAATAAAGTAAGTTATTAGAAACATAACCTGTTGAAGAGGTACTCCCTCATTTCTTTCTGTTTCTGCTGTTAAGTTCATCTTTTACTTTTTCAGTCGTCCCATTCTTTGAGATGATAGGTCTGAGAAAACTAAAATCTTTTCTGTATTAAATGAGTGATAAAGTAATCCTAAAAGGTCAAAGTTAGTTCCACACTAGAATAAGTGTCAGTTTTTGTATTCCATTATCTTGCTTATAAGCAAACATTTCCTGAGTCTGGCATGTTACTTGATATTTGGTAAAATCACGTATCCTGTTCTTATGGTATTTCATTCTAAGATCAACACATTCACTTAGACATAGAGGGATATAAGCGACAAAATACACAGTGTATGATGAGGAATACCACATTAAACCGTCCCTTTCTCAAACTTTATATGGAATTATCACTCACGATTTTCAGTTATTTAAAGAAATGAATTTATTAAAATAGTTATACTAAGAAATTTAAATGACAATGTTCTTTTGAAAAGTCACTGAGCTGGAATATTTTTCTTTGCTATATACACAGAATGCTATATCTGATATATAACATGTTGAAATACATATAGTCCTGCATGATATTAAATAAGTATGCTATCACCTCACATCCTGGGAGTTGCAAGTAAATGTGCCATTTGTCTATAAACCAGCATCATAGAAAAAAATTGGCTCCTGGCTTTTTTCTATGTGTAGGCCTTGCAGTTTACAATGTATCTCCTAAAAAAAAATTCAAGAATTTCATATTAGCAAGTGTAAATCCCAATAGCATACAAAATGGAGGAAGATAAGTATATAGTTGGAAAGGTTTTGTAGTCAATGAAAGATCAACAAAAAAAGATTGAACGTAAAATTTCAAAAGCTAGACCCTATTCTATACCCAACACAAACACTTTTTTGCACAGTTTTTTACTTCTCTTTATAGCCCACTTATTACCATGTCCCACTTATTACTTTGTTTCATATTGTTCCTAACTGAAGAAATCATTTTGAAATGCCTTATATGTACGGGTTATACAGTCAGTGCTGTCTAATACCTTGTTTTTTCACAGCTGTCTTGGTTGTTTAAAAATAAACAAAATAACAAGAAAGAAAGGAAAGGGAAATAGAATAAAGGGAAAAGGAGAAAAAAATAGTTTAGCTTGAACATTTAAAACAATAAGCCATATGAACAAAGATTGTATTTGATCTACAGTTTATATACACTGTCACTCTGACATGAACAGTTAAAACTGCAAAGTTGTTTTTGCTTTTGTTTGTTTTTGTTTTTCTATAATGGGTGGACTTTGGATTCCTTTAATAGGAAGACCTTAATATAAGTTTCATGGCATAAAAGGTAATAAGCAGCAGTGATTTTTGACTAATGAGAATTTTGTTTTGTTTTATCTCTGTTCTAAATACTCTTTTTTGTTTGAAATTATTTATGGCTCTCAGCTCCCTGGAGTGAGTAGTGTGTGTGTGTGTGTGTGTGTGTAGATAGACATATGTAGATATATAGATAGATAAAAGGCAAAATAAAATCACATTTACCAAATTGTTTGTTTTCAATTGCTCTTACTGTTAAATAGACAAGTTAGTTAACTCTTGTTTTTCTTGGTACAGGAAAGAACACTAACCATGATCAGTTTGTGACCATTTCTTTTACCTTCTATTTTAAAAAATTAAAATATCGAGTTCTTAATTGTTTAAAGAATTCTTTGGGAGTCTTTTTTTTTTTTTTTTTTTTGGCAGCTAAGTCCCACGCGGCTTGTGGGATCTTAGTTCCCCGACCAGGGATTGAAGCCAGGCCCCAGAAGTGAGAGCACTGAGTCCTAACCACTGGACCACCAGGGGATTCCCTAGGAGTATTTTTGATCTTTTCTAGTATCTATACTATTTATTTATTTTGAATTGTTAATAAATAGTGCTAACATTAATTAAATATCATTTTTTACCTGAAATAAAAGTTTTAAAAACAACTCTCCACTTTATGTTGCATGTGGAGATGTATCCCTGGTGCATAAATATACGTATCTTTAATTTCTTGCACCTTTCTCCCCTTCATAAATATATACACATTTGACTTCTGCAAGACTAGAGTATTCACACGCATACTGAGGAAAATTAAACATCTTTCCATCATGAATTTGATAAATGGGGTCTTCTTATGAGGGCCCATGGGACAGATAACTTTGACCCTCAATAACTGAAACAGCTTCACCTTTCCAGAACAGTTTGTTTTTAACTCACGGGTTCTATGAATTGTGAAACTGATCGTATTTTTCTTTTTGCTGCTAGGAAGTTATTTTTGGTCTACCTTTGGCACAGAAATTTAAATAATGTATTTTGAGTTAATAATCTTACCACCTATCTTTACTTTTCCATTCCCTACTTATTTTTTTAATCTGATTATACCATGTGCATGTTTTCTCCTATTCTTTTTGGAGCTAGGTAATGTAAAATAAACAAAATAGTTACCATGAGGGCCAATTCACTTAAGTAGTTCCACTAGGAACTTTTATTTTTAAAGATATTCTATGGGTGTTTATTGAAATTAAAGAAATTTGTTTTGAACTCAAGTATTTATAGCTCTGTAAGCCACCTCAAATTCTTTTTTGGAACAAGGCCAAGGCATAAATAAATGTAAATATAAATATAAACATAAACATATATATATTTCCTTTGCTATAATTTTAGTTTCAAGATTGTCTTCTAGTAGTAACATTTTAATAGGGTCTTCTCTATTTGCTTTTCCAGTTATTTAAGGGCCAAATTTTAGTGAAGAATGTACAGAACTTTAGGCTTTTGTCACTACTTGAGAAATGGCTTGAGTCACTTTAAATGCCATGACTGTTTCTTCATCACAGTTGTCCGTTATAAATGTATAGATATGTACACACTCAGACACACTCAAAATATCTGAGTTATGCATCATCAGATTTATATCATGGCTTGTTTTTCCATGTTACCAAAAAATAAAAATATATATAAAAGTATAGACAAGACAGGGCTTTCCTGGTGGCACAGTGGTTAAGAATCTGCCTGCCAATGCAGGGGACACGGGTTCGAGCCCTGCTCCAGGAAGATCCCACATGCAGTGGAGCAACTACGCCTGTGTGCCACAGCTACTGAAGCCTGCACGCCTAGAGCCCCTGCTCCGCAACAAGAGAAGCCACTGCAGTGAGAAGCCCGCGCAGCACAACGAAGAGTAGCCCCTGCTCCCCGCTCGCCGCAGCTAGAGAAAGCTCATGCACACCAACGAAGACCCAACGCAGACAAAAATAAATAAATAAATAAATAAATATTTGAGAAAAGTATAGACAAGGCAGCATTATTGCAGTAGAAAGATTGTCTATAAAAATGGAAATTGGGAAAATTAGGGTTGGGTACATGTGGTATATGTACTGTAAATATAAATTAAGAGTAAATATTAAAAGTTTATTATTGCTTTAACATTGTACAAAGTGACAGTACCTCTTAATGACAAATAATTGAGAGTGACATTTTTGAGTAGTGCTACAAAGTTATAATTTTTATTTGTTCTTTTTTCGCAGTTTCAGATCATAAAGCTGTAATTCATTCTAAATCCTCTCCTGAGATTACTCTGAGATTTGAAAGTGGGCCTGGTGCTGTAATACACTCTTTGCTTGCAGAAAAGAATGGCTTTCTGCAGTGCCATATAGAAAACTTTAGCACTGAGTTTCTTATATCTTCTCTTATGAATATTCAACATTTTTTGGAAGATGAAACTGTTGCAACAGTGATGCCAATGAAGATACAAGTTTCTAACACAAAAATAAATTTTAAAGTATGTTAACAAATATTTTTATATTTTCATGTTATAAATGTTCACTTTGCCTACCTGGACTTTGATTCATGTCTAGAAATATGAACTTGTTGGTCTTTGTGGTGATGATGTAGAGATTTTTCATAGAAATTAGAAAATATCAAAATAAAATGAGCAGTTTTCTCACTGTATGAACTAAAGCATGTTAAAGATATATTTCGAACTCATTAAGAATATTATTGGCTGAAGTAGTGTTTAAGAAAATGATTAATTGAAGATGATTAATTTTACCTTTTACTTTAATAACAACATGCCAATACTATTTCTCTTTCCCGTAGGATGACAGTCCTCGTAGTAGTACAGTATCCCTTGAACCAGCTCCTGTAACTGTTCATATTGATCATCTTGTGGTAGAGAGAAATGATGATGGCTCTTTTCATATCAGAGGTATATATGAAAACAGTTTAAGTGAACATTTAACTGAAATTTGACATTATTAGTATGCCGATTGTTTTTTTTTTCACTCATACTTTTTATATACTATTTTATATGTGTGTGCATATGTAGTAGTAGATGATTTAGGGACACTTTGAGGACATTGTGTTAAAATATCCATGTATGAACCTCTAGCTCAGGAATAACTCATCTACAATTGATTTAGTATCTATTCTACAAATGTGTTTTGAATGAAGTCCTTCCAGGTTTATCTCAAGCTTCTCCTTTTCAATGAACCCTTCTCTATAACTTGATGTGACTTCTTAAAATTCTTGAGTACTTATTCTCCATACATTAGTTACTTATAGTATATTGCTGTGTATTTAGTTCTGTTTTAGTGCTTGTATCTCCATTCTAGCAAGATTTCTAAGGTTCCTCATGTAAGGACTGTGTCTTCTAAGGTAGTGTGGAGTAGTGGAAAGAGCTTGAGTTGGTAGACCTAGGTGTTCTAGTCCTCACTTTGTTAGTAGCTACTTGAGGGTGAAATGTGAGGGACTGATAAGAGGCGAACCAGAAAAATCTGTAGCTAGAAACCATGAAAGAGAAGACTATTGCTGAGGTAGAAGCAGTTTGTGGGGCACTCTTGACTGAAGAGTCCTTCCTCTCTGGAGCTGGGGAACAGCTACAGCAAACATAGAAGTCAGGCCAAGAAAGATGAAAATGTCAGCTTCATTACTGGTAAAAGCTCAGGTGAAGATAGCTCAGGTGTGAGAAGTTAGGTTTGCTGTATGGCTCTTGCTCCCAGATGCTTTAGATCCCAAAACTGCAGGTCTGTCTTACACAAAAAGCAGAGCAGAGTGCTCCAGTGCTCCAGAGTGCTGAAGAAAAGTTGAGACTTTTAAAGAAATATAATTAATATCCTCAGATTATAGGATTTTGAACTCAAAACAAGAACAAGCTTTTATGGAAAATAACCAGTTAGAAATCCTTGAAAATTAAAAACCTGATCTTTGAAGTAAAAAATAGTAGGTCACCTAAAATCTTTCAGCTCTACCTTCAAGAGATATCCAGAGTCAGACCTGAATCATACAGTATGTAGCTGTCCCAGATTGGCTTCTTTCACTTAGTTATATGATTTAAGGTTTCTCCATATCTTTTCAAGGCTTAATAGCTCATTTCCTTTTAGAGCCAAATAATATTCCATTGTCTGAATATTCCACAGTTTATTTCACCTACTGAAGGACATCTTGGTTGCTTCCATATTTTGGCAGTTATGAATAAAACTGCTGTACACATTCACATGCAGGTGTTTGTGTGGACATAAGTTTTCAGCTCCTTTGGGTAAATACCAAGGAGTGTGATTGCTGGATCTTATGGTTAAGAGTACGTTTAGTTTTGTAAGAAAATGGCTGTACTATTTTACATTCTTACCAGCTGTGGATGAGATTTCTTGTTGCTCTATGTTCTCACTAACATTTGGTGTTGTCAGTGTTCTGGATTTTGGCCATTCTACATAGGTGTGTAGTGGCATGCTGTTGTTTTAATTTGCATTTCCCTGATGACATATGATGTATGCATCTTTTCATATGCTGATTTGCCATCTATATATCTTCTTTATTGAGGTGCTCTTAAAGTCATTGGCCTCAGAGAGAGATTTCATATTGATAAAAGATCCCCCAAAACATACCTCAGTCATAAACCTTTATCCATCTAACAACATAACTAAAAAATATAAAGCAAACCTATTTGAAGTAAAGAGAAATGGAATCATATCATATTGAGATGCTACAATCATAGAGAAACTTTTACATGCCTCTCAGAGTACAAATATAGATACATAAATATAAATATGTGTGTGTGTGTGTGTGTGTGTGTGTGTGTATATATATATATATATATATATATATATATATATATATATATTTGAATTCAACAAACGGGTAATTTCAAATACCATAAAACTTCTCTATTAATTCAGTCTCAAAGAAAATATCAACAGATTCCAAAACATAGAGTTCATGCAGGCCATTTCTCTGATATCAGTGCAATAAAGTTTGTCATTGACATAAAAATGTAGCAGAAAATAAAATATTTTTTAAATTAATTAATTTATTTTATTTTTGGCTGCATTGGGTGTTCGTTGCGGTGTGGGGGCTACTCTTCGTTGCAGTGCGTGGGCTTCTCGTTGCAGAGCACGGGCTCTAAGCTCACGGGCTTCAGTAGTTGTGACACACAGGCTCAGTAGTTGTGGCGCACGGGCTTAGTTGCTCCACAGCATGTGAGATCTTCCCAGACCAGGGCTCTAATCTGTGTCCTCTGCATTGGCAGGTGGATTCTTAACCACTGCGCCACCAGGGAAGTCCCAAATAAAATATCTATACTTGACAAAATTTAAAACAATCCTTGCTCTAATTCTTGGGGATTTATTGGCACCTGAGTGAGATTGATTACTATTTGCTAAAGAAAACAAAAACAAATATTTGTTTTAAATGAGAGGTTTATAATATCTGAAGAAAAATATCCACTTGCATACACATAATGGAGAAATAAAGAATTACACAGACATCAATTTAATGAGTAAAAACTAATTTAAAATCAAGGTGCTTTGAAAAAATTTTCTCTGTATTTTCCCCTATATTTCTTATCTATATTTTATAATTAGTCAAATATCAATACATATTTTACCAATTGTGAACTGTATTTTAATGTAGTAGCTAAGGCAAAAGTGAATCACTGGTCCAGCAAGGGCATATATTTGCATGAAGATCATTTCAATATGGAAACTCCATTTGGATTTGTCTTTAAAGTTGTATGGGTTAAAAAAAAGTCACATATGAGGGACTTCCCTGGCGGTCCATTGGTTAAGACTCTGCGCTTCCACTGCAGGGGGCACAGGTTCGATCCCTGGTCGGGGAACTAAGATCCCACATGTCCCGCGGTGTGGCCAAAAAAAAAAAAAAAAAAAAAAATCACATATTTATCTTTTCAGAATATGTCACATTTTTATACACTTCATTTCTTACATTTTTGAAAACTCTTGCTCCTTATCAAATGTTTTACATTTTAGGAATATAATTTTTCTTATTTCTTGTTTTTACAGTGACACTTGGATCTTTTCAGCAAAGCCATTTGGGTAGTGATGAAATGTTAGAGAAAAGCATATCCTAGATTTTCTTTAAGTGGGCATCAAAACTCAGGGTATTATTTAAATTTAGCAGCAGTACTCATGTATGTAAATTTTTCTTTTTAAGCATTACTTTTAAAAAAAAATTATTTATTTATTTTTGGCTGTGTCGGGTCTTCATTGCTGTGCACAGGCTTTCTCTAGTTGTGGCCAGTGGGGGCTACTCTTCATTGCTGTGCACGGGCTTCTCATTGCAGTGGCTTCTCTTGTTGCAGACCACAGGCTCTAGGCGTGCAGCCTTCAGTAGCTGTGGCACGCAGGCTCAGTAGTTGTGGCTCGCAGGCTCTAGAGCACAGGCTCAGTAGTTGTGGTGCACGGGCCTCGTTGCTCTGTGGCATGTGGGATTTTCCCGGACCAGGGCTTGAACCTGTGTCCCCTGCATTGGCAGGTGGTTTCTTAACCACTGCGCCACCAGGGAAGTCCTGTAAATTGTTGATGTACCTTTCAAAACCTCATTGAGACGATGGAAAAGTTTGTTGTGTTATTCAGGATATTAGCATTGTACAAAATTTAAGACAATTTATTTTAAAGTAGTTTTCCATTGTCTCTGGAAAGAACAACATGTTTTAAGCATAAGCAAGTATGCTTTGTTTTATACAGAGTGTCTCATGTTTTATTTCAGTGTATTCCTAAGAGCAATATCATGAAGCAGATTACATTATGTTATTTTTCTTATCATGTGGAAATGAATTGTATGAGGGTCTTTAGTGTATGATGTACGTAATATAACACATAGTCTAATGTACCGCACATAAAGCTTGTATGATAATGTATCATAAATACGACTCAAATTAATATATTAGCCATGATAAACAAGTATTTAACAGTTTTATTTGCTTCTTAGAATTTTGAAGCACTTTGGGTAAATAATTTGAATGGCCCTACTTTCTCAAATAGCTCTTTAAGAAATTTTCAGGTATGGGAGTTCCCTGGTGGTCTAGTGATTAGGATTTGGTGCTTTCACTGCATGGCCCAGGTTCAATCCCTGGTCGGGGAACTGAGATCCTGCAAGCCACGTGGCACAAACAAAAAAGAAAAATAAGGAAAGAAATTTTAAGGTATGCTGAGTTTTTCTCCCTTAAAACAAATTTATTTAGCAAACAGGAGCATTCAGAATAATCTGACTAGTAGGTGTTTCAAAAATTAGTTTTAGGTGTTTGTTGCTGTGATAATAGCAGCTTACCTAATATTTTTCTTTACTCCTTCCTGTTCTTTTAGTGTACTATGAGGTATACTTGCAGCTGCTCTGGATGTGATTAAATAAAGTTCATCATGAAGGAATAGGTGTTTTTTTGTTATTTATTTATTTATTTATTGCCACTTATCATAGTACTCCTCACTTCTTGGGAAAGACTAGTTTTTCAGTAAAGAGAAAGTTAAAATAATTTTTCAGAAAATTACAAAGGTATACTACAGTTTCTTGTTGCTCCAGTGAAATATGACTAATTGAGTAACTTAATAACACTATTATAAGAGAAAAAGACGGAAAATGTTTGTTGTGTGTGTGTATGTGTGTGTGTGTGTGTGTGTATGGTATGTGTGTATATCCTATGCCATCTATTGTTAATTACTTTTAATAGTAGTGTCCTGTCTCTCAACATGTCTTGCACCCAACACACCTAGGACCTGGCATACTCCCATCTGAGACAGTGGCCATTGTGACATTGACTCCCAGCAAAAGTGTTGTGAGGGAGTACCTCCCAATAGATTATATTGGAATGTTGGGGGTAGGATGGGGCATTGTATATTTAAAGGTCTGTGATGAACAGCTCTTTGCCATATACAGCCTTAGAATCATTGCCATAATACTTCCTCACTGGGAATGAGGGAAGAATTTTTAAATTACTAAACCTAAAGAAAAGTGTAAAACCTAAACTCGGAAGAGTGCCTGTATGACACTCAGAGAAGATAAATGAATAGACATCTTCTGTCTGAATAAACAGAGAACTGTTAAAACCTAGATTTAAAGTCAGATATTTATTGAACACCTACTGTGGTACTAACAGCAATTAATATTTGAATAATGCTTTCCAGTTTGTGAAGTTTTTTACATTAAATATTAGCACTTAATTCTTACCATAACCCTTTGAGATAATTAAGGCAAGTATTCTTATCACCTCCTTTTTGCAAATGAAGAAATTAAAGTTTAGGTAAGTTGAATGGCTTGTCCAAGGTACAAGATCTAGAAAATAACTAGCAGAGCCTATGCTAGGGGAAAAATGTACATTGTCGTAAGATGCACATTTCATCCATGAGGGGCATGGATTTGTTCATCAAAATTTGTCTTAAAAACTAGAAAGAAGTTCTTTTAAAGTAAATAAAAGGAAATATGTCTTTCTATAGTAATAGACTCCAATTACCCTTGTCAGTTACAGGTTCTCTCCTTTCCTATCCCTTTCCAGTCCCTCCCATCTTTACACTTGCTTCTTCCTGCCTCTTCCTCCCCCTTCCTCCCCTTCTTATCTCTTCCTTTTCCCTTCCTACCTGCTCCTCCCTACTTATCTCTCCCTCTTTTTGTTTCCTAATTGAAGTATTGTTGATTCACAATATTATATTAGTTTCAGGTGTACAGTATAGTGATTCAGTATTTTTATAGATTATACTCCATTAAAAGTTATTACAAGATAATGCCTATACTTCTCTACGCTATACAATATATCCTTGTTGTTTATATATTTTAATCTATTTTATACCTAGTAGTTTGTATCTCTTAGTCTCATATTCCTCATTTGCCCCTGCCTGCTTTCTTCTCCCTTTTGGTAACCACTAGTTTGTTTTCTGTATCTGTGAGTCTGTTTCTGTTCAGAGCAGCACTGTTTACAGTAGCCAAGATATGGAAGCGACCCAAATGGATAAAGAAGATATGAGATATATATATATAAAAACACACACACTGTGGAATATTACTCAACCATAAAAAAGAATGAATTCTGCCATTTACAGCAACATGAGTAGACCTAGAGAATGTTAAGCTTAGCGAAATAAGTCAGAGAAAAAGAAATACTGATGATTTCACTTATATGTGGAATCTAAAAGGTACTACCAATGAGTGTATATGCAAAACAGACTCACAGCTAACTCTCCGTCTTTATCTCCAGTTACAGCTACATCCCTCTTCCTCTTTTCCCATCCTCACTCCTCTGTCTCCTCCACTCTCTAGCTCTCTCTCCTCCCTCCTCCTCTATTTCATTCCTTCTTTTTCTCTTCCCATATTTCTTCCTCTCTCTTCTTTTCCTCTCCTTCCCTTTTCTCTCCTCATTCCACTTCCCAGTGATTGAAATAAAATGGGTTTCAGAATTGTTTGGTCAGTGTTTTTTTCATTATTCTTAGGATCCCATGAGTAGTGAGATATAGGCTAAATAGAATGGGCCTTGGGCCCTCTATTTTCCTCACTACAGCCTATATAACTCAGCTTTTTTTTTTAGTTCATATTAGCATTCTATGCCAGATTTCATTTAAAAGAAGAGTTTTGCTCCTCTAAAAGTTTGAAAACCAAAAGTATGTTATAAATTTGTAATCAAGTAGAATTTTAGGGGTGTTACTAATTTTTTGAGGTTGAAAGAGTGGAGAATTTGGCTTTTCCATGGCATAGTACTTTAGGATTTCTCTTATAGTCACTGCCAAGCTGAATCAATCGTATGCTAGTCTGAACCAATACAACAGTTTTTGTAGTTTTTTTCCTAGTTAATACTACTAAAAACATAATCAGTACAGGACAATATTGTAAAAAGTAGTTTCTGATTTGAGACCACTGTAATATAATGAACCCAAGAACAGACTAAAACTCAACTTGATGTCATTTATCCATGTTGATGGAACTACTCCATTTTTATATATACAGAATAGGGGTAAAATTGATAGAACCATTATGGAAGGTAATTTGGCAATATGAACAAAAGCTTTAAAAAATATTTTTGTTCTTTGACTTAGCTAACCCCTTCTGGAAATCTTTTTAAGGGGAAAAATTATTTTGAGCAGTATTACTCTTTTGTCTGCTCAATATAATTTGATATGGTGAACTGCCTTTCTATCATGACTGTTGCACATGATTTTGGTGGACTTAGCAATCATATGACCCTATCACAAAAATGGAGATGGGACCCAGCAGGGCCGATCAAAAGATTTCAGCCCTTGGGACACTGAGTGATACATGAATGGACTGTGACCCAAGCATTCTGAGTCTTTTTTTGTGAATTGAAAAGGACACTGAGAGAGAAGGGGTCACAGGCTGTAAAACTTACTTGTTTGGGTTCACCAGAGGCTACCTTTGCCATCATATGACTGAACTAATCCAGAAGAGAAGAAAAGTGGACCTGAGAAGTAGAGAGAGTCAGGTTCCTAAATTGACACTCCTGAGGACATCATATGAATTCCAGTATCTGGCTATACCTGAAGCACCATCACTTGTTTTTGATTACTGATTTAATCTCTTTACCTGTTGTATTTGCATCTATTTCTTACTGAGTCTATTTTGGTAGCTTGTGTCTTTGTAGGAATTTTTCTATTTCATCTAAGTTATCTAATTTATTGGTATACAGTTCTTCACAGTATTCCTTTACAATTATTTTTATTTCTGTTAGGTTGATAGTAACATCCCCTCTTCCATTTCTGATTCTAGTAATTTGTTTCCTTTTTTATTTTTTGGTCCGTCTAAGGTTTTATCAATTTTATTCATGTTTTCAACAGATGAGCTTTTGGTTTTGATTTTGTTCATCTTTTCAATGAATGAGCTTTTTTCTTTTATTGACTTTATTGTTTTTCTGTTTCATAATGTCTTCCTACTAATAGAGATACTCATTTTTAAATTAGTTTTTCACAAGAGAACTTAAGATTTATCAAGTATTTAGAAATGTTATCTGAGTATTTATTTGTTGTATTAGATTCTCAGATGCTTAACTCTAGAAATGATTTGAAAGAAGATGTCAAAAGTGATTCAGTGCTGCTTACCAGTGGAAAGTGTGATCTGAAAAAACAACACAGTGTCACTCAAGCCACTCAGACGAGCCCAGAGGTTCCTTGGCCTTCTCGGTCAGTCAACTTTCCTGAGTGCTCCTTTGACTTTACTAGGGAACAGGTAATGGAAAAACTAGTTCATTCTCATTCAGTTTCAGCAATTAAAATAAATATTAAATAGTTCAGACATTATTTACTTATTTAACATTTGTTGAGTGCTTGTTATATGCCAGGCACTGTGTTAGATGCTGTTGATACAGTGTTGAGCAAGGTATGGGCATTCCCAGCCTTCACAGAGGTTGTAGTCTGATGGAAGATAAAGGAGTAACTGTGGGACAGTGCCAGTTTCTGGAATCTATGAAGGCTTCTTGGAAGATATATTCATTTTGTTGTCTTATTTTTAAGTTGCAAAAGTATTGTTATATTTCAGAACTTTGGAAAAATATTTTAAAACAACTCTAACATATTGTAACCTCCTACAGTGTTATCAGTATTTTTTAATTTTTCCTCCCAGGCTCTTTCCATAATTTTTCTAAACAATTACTATTCTAGTGTATATAACTGTATTTTTTTTTATACTTAACATTGTTTAACAGATATTTTCCGTATTGCTACATATGCTTCATATATGTATTTTATTTGTTTTTTTAATTCAAGTATAGTCGATGCTTCATATTTGTTGTTAGTGGCAGATTAATATGGGTGTAGATGTATTGTCATTTCTAAAGGTTCCTCTTAACATTTGTTAATATTTGAGTTGCTTCTTATTTTTTGCTGTTATAAAATTCTGTCCAGCAGAATTTTAATTCTCTATGATAGAACCACAGAATGAGTTCATTCATCTGTTTAACAGGATTTGTTGGATGTCAACTCTAAGCTAAGGATATAGAATTGTAACAGTATACCACTCCCTATCTATTAAGAAACTCAAAGTTTAGTGGGAAAGACAGGAGCATGTAAATGGTAGTCAGAACATACTGTTTCATGTGTTATATGTACTAGAGTTTGGGAAGTATAGTGAAATACCCAACTTGGTCTGTAAGGCAGGCATTCTTAAGCTAGTACTAAAAGGTCTGAGAACTCTTTGAAATTGAACGAATTTATTTTAATATATCTGTGTAAATGTGTTTTCCTGTGGAGAAAGTTTTATCACATCTTCCTGGTTAGGGGTTAGGGAATGGTTCTAAGAGGATAAAATGCTTGAACCAAGTCTTAATGAGGGGAGACCTATTGATATCTAGATGAAAATGTCTAATGAGATATTCAGAATGTGGGTCTGGGGCTCAAGATAGAGGCTTGTGCTGGATCAGGCTATCTATAGTTATTGGAGCCACAGGAGTAGATGAGAGCATCTAAGAGAGTGGCTCCAGTGGTAAGAGAAGGCGACCAATTATGGAATTTAATAGAATATGAAAAATTTAAGGGTTCTTAAACAGCTGAGGAAGAGATGAAAAGTCCATAGGTAGAGAGGGATAAACAAGAAGGAACTGTAGCATAAAAGGCAAAAGAGGAGAGAGGCTTAACAAGGAGTGGTGAGGTCAGCAGCATCTTAAGAGAAATTGAAATTAAACAAAATCACTATTAGATTTGGAAATTAGAAGTTAATTAGTGTTTTGAATTGCTGGGTCAAAACTTACAGACATTTTTAAGTGCTTGGTATGTGTTTCCAAATAACTTCTCAAAGCAGTTTTCAGCTTAAGTGCATCCCCACCAGCATTGGGTAATTTTACTGACTCATGTGTCATACCTTTGATACTATATAAAGAGTTTGTGTTTTCTGAAAATGGTTAAGTTTTCTTATTTTCCAAATTTATCATTTCAGCTCATGGAAGAGAATGAATCTCTTAAACAGGAATTGGCTAAAGCTAAAACAGCTCTTGCAGAGGCTCACTTGGAAAAAGATGCTCTTCTCCATCACATAAAGAAGATGACAGTTGAATAGCAGGAGTGGCAGTCAGAAACTTAAATTATAGCTCTGGAGTATGGTGGTTATATTTATAATGTGATGTTACCAATTAGTGGAAGAATTTCCTTTTCATGAAAAGACAATAAAATGAAATAGAATGTGATGAAGTGGTGACTATTCCAAAGCCAGTTTAGAAAATACTAGGTACGGGCATTACAGTCTTTTGGTTGTTTTGTGTTTTGGGGTTTAACCCTCTTTTAAACTGGTGTGATATAAGGAAGTCAATGCATACTGTAAAATAATTACCTGCCTAATGAATAGAAGATGTCATTTCCTAATTTTGATATTACATTATAGGCATTTTTTAAAAAGAAAAATTAAAATCTATGTGTTCCCACTATTTATCACTATTTGTTAATAATTTACTATTATTTACAAAGATTCAGATGCTTTTAGGGCTAATGTAAAATAAAAGGAGGCTTACATTTTAAATGTTATTAAAATTATGTACTTAAATCTATATTTAATTACTGTAAAAAATCCAATCAAATTAATAAATATCTAATGGCTGGGTTTGAAAATTCTAGAAAATCATCACCCTACTGCGCTTATGAAGTAACTTGAAAATGTGAAAAAGAATCATTTTAAGTGATGGGTAAACTGTGTAAGTTGAAGCTATAATTTTCAACAAGGAAGATGGCACAAATGTTAAAATAAAAAGCACAAACTGTAAAAAAGCAAGACATTAGAGTATATGGCCAACTGATTTAAAAAGCATTATTTGTACATTCCTTTAAACGTTTATCGTTAGAAGTAAAAGAGTAATTTAACTATCCTGCTAAATTTAGCAGCATTTGTAACTGTAAGAATTTTAACTAATACTATTTATATTAGTTCTTTACCTTCATCTTTCCTCTATTTAAGGAAGGGAATGTTTTCAGAGAATTTTCTTTTCACGTACATAAAACAATTTCATACCGTTCCTGTAGTATCACAACAGGTGGATGTTTGCACATGTCAAATTTATAATGCTAGTTTTGATTAAAGTTCTATGTGACTTATATATATTATCTTCTATAATAAGAAAAACTGGTAAATTTTGAATTCTATTTTCTAGGGATTGTTAAGTTTGAAACCAACACGAGAGAGAATCTCAATCATGCATTATGAAATAAAAGTTTGAGTATTTAAGAAACAGAGGCTTTTAACAATTTAAAATATATTTCTGATAGAATTAAACTAAGTGGGGTCTATTTTAAAATTCACATTCTTAAACATAAATATAACCAAGATAGAACATGAAACAGCTGGACTGCTCTTTCTTTAAGATACTTGAAAATTTTCAAATTTTCAACCATGTTCGGACACTTTATGGTGCTTTGCTTGTTTGGCATGACTTATATAGCCATCCCTCTATCTAAGTACTTGGAAGGAAATACATGTTTCATTTTACACTAAGTGTTGGAGTGATTTTAGATTTTATTGAAAATGGTACTGGCCTTTTTTTTTTTTTTTTCTGTAATGTCCATTTTAATTAACATTATTTAAAATACAGGCCCTGTTTTGGGAGCTAAGGATACAGCAAAGAACAAGTTAAATTGTTATTATTTTACCTCAGAGTGTTTTAAAAATCCTGTTAAACCATTTTAATCTAAGACTATTATATAGTTTTAGATTAAAAGCAAAGGTCTAATTAAATATTTTAAATGTATAGCTTATATCCTTAGTAGAGTACTTTTGATCTGTAGGTATATAGTCAACAAAAGCAGTCTCTATTATAGAAAAGCAGGATTGATGGGACATTAACTTCTTCAGAGCTTGCAGTGTTTCTCAGACTTGAGCTATTTGCTCTATATGAATTTTAAATTTATGTGTTATAATTATTTAGTGTTACAGATGCTGAATGTTTTTCTTATTTTCAATTTACTTGGCCTTCTCAAGAAAATGATATAAACAGTAGAGATGATAATTAATGTGGATCTGAATATTCTGTATGCTTTGTTAGACTTTTAAAAATTTATAGTGATTACTATTTTTATAGAGATTTAAAATTAATAAAACACTTCCAAAAGCATTATGTAATTCCCACAGCAAACCTGGGAGGTAGGTATTATTCACATTTTTAAAGTTAAATAAAAAACTTAAGGCTCAGACAGAACAACTGACTTGACTGAAATCACAATAACCTGCTCTTTTTACTTAAATCCCAATTATATGCTTTTATTTTATCTTATTCCTTATTTCACAGATTTTTCCTGAGGTGGGGAAAGGAATCACTTGTTGGCCTTTTATCTGTTTTTCTTTTAAACATAAATAATAATACTTCTAAAGTGTGTGTGTGTATGATGTGTGTATTATTCAAACTATTTAAAAGATATGGGGAGAATTTTTTTTAAGTTAACCTCAACCTTTTTAGCTGTGTGAGAAATATAGGAATCAACCTGTAATAAACTTACCAGAGTTTTTAAATGACCACAAATTAGATATAAAGTTGCCATGTCTTTGCTAAGTCCCTAGCAGAGATGTTAGTAATCAGGGGAAGAAAATGATATTTGTGTTTTCCTTTTTAATTTTATGTATGTGAAAAACATTTTCTTGGCATCTTGTATTTTTTTTCTTTTCTCATTTTATCCTAGAATTCAAAAGATCACCATGTGACACTAGTTGTAATGAAACATTATTTTTATTTAAGCCATGTAAGAATGGCTATAAGATTGCAGGCAAATATATGTGAAAAAATTAACCAGAAACTCCTTTTGGATTTTTATTGTAGTTATTGTTATTCAGTACTTGTCAATACAGGGGTTAAAACTTCCTCTTTAAGTTTTTATTAACGTATCCAATCTAAGGTACCACCATCACCCTGGTTTCCAAGCTGGTAACCTAGAACTCCTCTTAGACACCTTCCTCTCCCTAACTGCAACCCCCCACCCCCAAATCAGTTCACTACTGCGTCCTGTTATTTTACCTTGTAAATTTGTCTACTTCTCTTCACTTACCACCTTCCTAATCTAAGCTACCATCAGCACTTTTTACCTGCATTACTGCAGTCGACTCCTAACTGGTCTTCCTAAGCTGCTCTGGCCTTCCTGATTCATTTTTATAGGCAGGGAGAATTCTCTTTTTTGAAGTGCAGTTTTAATCAAGGCAACCCACCTACCCCCAGTTTCACCTCTAGCTTAAAACACATTAATGGCGTTTCATTGCTCTTATGATTAAAACAAAAATATTTTATGTTGCCTATGAGATTATGTATTAGGGCCACTATTTATATTATAATTCTGAACGTTGAAAAAGTTAATGTCTCAAAACATTAAAACAATGACTGGCACATCACCTTAAAAAGCATTTAATAGAGGTTAGTTATTATTATTACTTCTTAGTTTCATTTTGCACCATGTTTCACTTTCTTTGTGTTCTACCCTCATTGCACTTTAACTGTCTGGAATAAGTGAGAATCAAGGTGACTCTTCCACCATAGGAACCTTTGTTCATGCTATTCCTTTGGCTTGAAGTACTTTCATCGCTTAGTTAATTCCTATTTGTCTTTTGGATCTCAGCTCATTCATCACTTCCTCAGGGAAGCATTCCCTAATTTCTTTCACCAGAGTAAGACCCACTGTTATACATTATCACACGAACACATACCACTACTTAGCATTGAACACCTTTGTAATTTTATATGTTTTTGATTAATGTAGACCCTCTACATTGTAAACTCCATGAGGACAGGAATTGTGTGTGTTTTTGTTGTCACTGTTCAACTTTGCATTCCTTGTGCCTCATACAGTGCCTGGCACATAGTAGGTTCTCAATAAATTTGTTGAAAGAATAAAATGAATGGATGAGGTATCAAAGATGTCTTTCAGGTATTGAGTTCTTCCTCTCAGTTGGATTGAGGGGAAATGGAACATAGGCATAAAAGTAGGAGGTCGTAGTTATTAAAAGTGGCAGACTCCTTGAGTCCATAGGGAAAGAAAAAGATGGAGAATGGAGAAATTTGCCATATTATGTCCTTCTGAATTTTAAATACCTGAAATTCTAGATGATTTATCACAAATCATCACAAAAGAGAAAATTAGCACATTGATTCATACAGCCACTGCAGTGCCAGAATGTCATCTGGCTTTGATTGTAACATATGGTGTTGTGGCTGTTGAGATCTGCCAGTCCTGTCAGCTAAACAGAGTGGAAATAAGGCCAAAAACGTAGTGGCTGAAATAGTTTTCAATTTTGAGAAATTGATACACAGGATCAGTTGTGCCTAAATCCTTAAGGTGTTAACAGTCTCATTTTACCTTGCACCCAGGGATGCTAAAGAGAATAAATTTTGAGCTATGTTTCAATTTCCTTTTAGAATAAAATATCCAAAGTTGGAATTATGCAGGATATATATAGAAACATTAAAGAAGTAATGTTTTTAAACACTGATTTCTTCATTAAACTATAATACTTGACATTTAAAAAAATTTTTTGCTGCTTTTTTGAGAAGCACAAAAATTAAGGTAACATGAAGCAAAAATGTAAGCATGATGATTTTTATAAACCATTAGATATTATCTAATAGATCATTGTACACTGGAGGGAAATTCATGTTAATGTTACAATATTGAAATTCAATATAAGTGCTGCCCACACTACTGGGCTGGTAGGACTGAGGATTTGAAACTCTTTTACGAGAAAAATTTTAAGAAATATGAAATCAACTAAATGTCTTTTTTTTCTATTTGTATAGTAGGATAGTTTTTTCTAGTCTTAGAAAAAAAAAAATGTATCACTAAATCACCAAGAGGAGTAATCGGGGTTTTAAAAGATTTTGAAACCATTTAGATTAAAAGGCAATAGTAAATAATTTATACATTAGGATTTATTTTCACTTTGCTTGTGTCACCAATCAAAAGTCAATTCATTCTTTCCAATAACTTATATTAAGCTGATTGAATGGTAAGTAAAATTTCTCATTCTTGACTTTAATTCTTCACTTTTATGTGAAGACATATTTGATTGTTTAGGTGAAGAAATATACCTGAGCGTTTTGGAGTTTAAGAGAGTACAGTGAAGTGATTAACCTTCTTCTTGCAACCACTTAGGAGAACTGTTTTATTGATGTAACAAAAAACTCAAAATACTGAATTACAACCATCAAGACTGAGAATTTTAAAAATAAAAAAGAGAGAGACCTTCAAGATGGCAGAGGAGTAAGACGTGGAGATCACCTTCCTCCCCACAAATACATCAGAAATACATCTACATGTGGAAAAACTGCTACAGTAAATCTACGGAACACTGGCAGAAGACCTCAGACTTCCCAAAAGGCAAGAAACTCCCCACGTACCTGGGTAGGGCAAAAGAGAAAAGAGAAAACAGAGACAAAAGAATAGGGATGGGACCTGAACCTCTGGGAGGGAGCTGTGAAGAAGGAAAAGTTTCCACACACTAGGAAGCCCCTTCACTGGCGGAGATGGGGGGTGGCAGGGGGGAAGCTTCGGAGCCACGGAGGAGAGTGCAGCAACGGGTGCAGAGGGCAAAGTGGAGAGATTCCCTCACAGAGGACTGGTGCCGACCAGCACTCACCAGCCTGAGAGGCTTGTCTGCTCACCCACTAGGGCGGGTGGGGGCTGGGAGCTGAGGCTTGGGCTTCGGAGGTCAGATCCCAAGGAAAGGACTTGGGTTGGCTGTGTGAACACAGCCTGAAGGGGGCTAGTGCACCACAGGTAGCCGGGAGGGAGTCCGGGAAAAAGTCTGGATCTGCCCAAGAGACAAGAGACCACTGTTCCGGGGTGTGGGAGGGGAGGGGATTCAGAGCACCACCTAAATGAGCTCCAGAGATGGGCTCGAGCTGTGGCTATCAGCACGGATGCCAGAGATGGGCATGAAATGCTAAGGCTGCTGCTGCAGCCACCAAAAAGCCTGTGTGCAAGCACAGGTCACTCTCCACACCTCCGCTTCCGGGAGCCTGTGCAGCCCGACACTGCCAGGTTCCCATGATCCAGGGACAACTTCCCCGGCAGAACACACGGCGCACCTCAGGCTGTTGCAATGTCATGTTGGCCTCTGCTGCTGCAGGCTTGCCCTGCATTCCGTACCCCTTCTTCCCCCCGGCCTGAGTGAGCCAGAGCCCCCGAAGCAGCTGCTTCTTTAACCCCATCCTGTCTGAGTGAGGAACAGATGCCCTCAGGTGACCTACATGCAGAGGCGGGGCCAAATCCGGAGCTGAACCCGAGGAGCTGTGCGAACAAAGAAGAGAAAGGGAAATTTCTCCGAGCTTGGGAGCAACTGTAGACTTGCGGTTTGCTTTCTGCATCTAATGTGTTTCTGGTTTTATGTTTATCTTAGTATTTAGAGTTTATTATCATGGGTAGATTTGTTTATTGATTTGATTGCTCTCTTCCTTTCTATATATATATATTTTTTTTTTCCTTTTTCTCTTTTTTTGAGTGTGTATGTATATGCTTCTTTGTGGGATTTTGTCTGTATAACTTTGCTTTTACCATTTGTCCTAGGGTTCTGTCTGTTCGTTTTTTGTTCTTTTTATTTTAGTATAGTTTTCAGCGCTTGCTATCATTGGTGGATTTGTTGTTGTTTGGTTTGGCCGCTGTCTTCTTGCTTTTTTTTTTCTTTTCCTTTTTCTTATTACTTTTTAATAATTTTTTATTTTTTATTTTAATTATTTTATTTTCTTTTGTTTTTTTCCTTTCTTTCTTTCTATTTTTCTCCTTTTTCTTCTGAGCCATGTGGCTGACAGGGACTTGCTGCTCCAGCCAGGTGTCAGGCCTGTGCCTCTGAGGTGGGAGAGCCGAGCTCAGGACATTGGTCTACCAGAGACCTCCCGGCTCCATGTAATGTCAAAAGGTGAAAGCTCTCACAGAGACCTCCATCTCAACGCTAAGACCCAGCTCCACTCAACGACCAGCTGCTACAGTACTGAACACCCTATGCCAAACAACTAGTAAGACAGGAACACAGCCCCACCCATTAGCAGAGAGGCTGCCTAAAATCATAATAAGGTCACAGACACCCAAAAACACACCACCAGACACAGACCTGCCCACCAGAAAGACAAGATCCAGCCTCGTCCACCAGAACACAGGCACTAGTGCCCTCCACCAGGAAGCGTACACAACCCAATGAACCAACCTTAGCCACTGGGGACAGACACCAAAAACAATGGGAACTACAAACCTGCAGCCTGTGAAAAGGAGACCCCAAACACAGTAAGTTAAGCAAAATGGGAAGGCAGAGAAATATGCAGCAGTTGAAGGAGCAAGGTAAAACCCACCATACCAAACAAATGAAGAGGAAATAGGCAGTCTGCCTGAAAAAGAATTCAGAGTAATGATAGTAAAGATCCAAAATCTTGGAAATAGAATGGAGAAAATACAAGAAACGTTTAACAAGGACCTAGAAGAACTAAAGAGCAAACAAACAATGATGAACAGCACAATAAATGAAATTAAAAATTCTCTAGAAGGAATCAATAGAATAACTGAGGTAGAAGAACAGATAAGTGACCTGGAAGATAAAATAGTGGAAATAACTACAGCAGAGCAGAATAAAGAAAAAAGAAAGAAAAGAATTGAGAACAGTCTCAGAGACCTCTGGCACAACATTAAACAGACCAACATTTGAATTATAGGAATCCCAGAAGAAGAAGAGAAAAAGGGACTGAGAAAATATTTGAAGAGGTTATAGGTGAAAACTTACCTAATATGGGAAAAGAAAGAGTCAATCAAGTTCAGGAAGCACAGAGAGTGCCATACAGGATAAATCCAAGGATAAACATGCCAAGACACATATTAAGCTATCAAAAATTAAATACAAAGAAAAAATATTAAAAGCAACAAGGGAAAAACAACAAATAACATACAAGGGAATCCCCATAGGTTAACAGCTGATCTTTCAGCAGAAACTCTGCAAGCCAGAAGGCAGTGGCAGGACATATTTAAAGTGATGAAAGCGAAAAACCTACAACCAAGATGACTCTACACAGCAAGGATCTCATTCAGATTTGATGGAGAAATTAAAACCTTTACAGACAAGCAAAAGCTAAGACAATTCAGCACCACCAAACCAGCCTTGCAACTAATGCTAAAGGAACTTCTCTAGGCAGGAAACACAAGAGAAGGAAAAGACCTACAAAACAAACCCAAAACAATTAAGAAAATGGTAATAGGAACATACATATCGATAATTACCTTAAATGTAGATGGATTAAATGCTCCAACCAAAAGACATAGACTGACTGAATGGATAGAAAAACAAGACCCGTATATATTCTGTCTACAAGAGACCCACTTCAGACTTAGGGACACATACAGACTGAAAGTGAGGGGATGGAATAAGATATTCCATGCAAATGGAAATCAAAAGAAAGCTGGAGTAGGAATTCTTATATCAGACAAAATAGACTTTAAAATAAAGACTACTACAAGAGACAAAGAAGGACACTACATAATGATCAAGGGATCAATCAAAGAAGAAGATATAACAATTGTAAATATTTATGCACCCAACATAGGAGCACCTCAATACATAAGGGAAATGCTAACAGCCATAAAAGGGAAAATCGACAGTTATCACAATCATAGTAGGGGACTTTAACACCCCATTTTCACCAATGGACAGATCATCCAAAATGAAAATAAATAAGGAAACACAAGCTTTAAATGATACATTAAATAAGATGGACTCAATTGATATTTATAGGATATTCCATCCAAAAACAACAGAATACACTTTCTTCTCAAGTGCTCATGGAACATTCTCCAGGAGAGATCATATCTTGGGTCACAAATCAAGCCTTGGTAAATTTAAGAAAATTGAAATCGTATTAAGTATCTTTTCCGACCCCAACGCTATGAGACTAGATATCAATTACAGGAAAAAATTTGTAAAAAATAAAAGCACATGGAGGCTAAACAATACACTACTTAATAACCAAGAGATCACCGAAAAAATCAAAGAGTAAATCAAAAAATACCTAGAAACAAATGACTATGAAAACATGACAAACCAAAACCTATGGGATGCAGCAAAAGCAGTTGTAAGAGGGAAGTTTATAGCAATACAATCCTACCTTGAGAAATAAGAAACATCTCAAATAACCTAACCTTATACGTAGAGCAATTAAAGAAGAACAAAAAACCCCTAAAGTTAGCAGAAGGAAAGAAATCATAAAGACCAGATCAGAAATAAATGATAAAAAATTAAGGATACAATAGCAAAGATAAATAAAACTAAAAGCTCCTTCTTGTAGAAGATTAAAAATTTTGATAAACCATTAGCCAGACTCTTCAAGAAAAAAAGGGAGAAGACTCAAATCAATAGAATTAGAAATGAAAAAGGAGAAGTAACAACTGACACTGCAGAAATACAAAGGATCATGAGAGATTACTACAAGCAACGATATGCCTGTAAAATGGACAACCTGGAAGAAATGAACAAATTCTTAGAAAAGCACAACCTTCCAAGACTGAACCAGGACGAAATAGAAAATATAAACAGACCAATCACAAGCACTGAAATCGAAACTGTGATTTAAAATATTCCAGCAAACAAAAGCACAGGACCAGATGGCTTCACAGGCGAATTCTACCCAACATTTAGAGAAGAGCTAACACCTGTCCTTCTCAAACTCTTCCAAAATATAGCAGAGGGAGGAAAACTCCCAAACTCATTCTCCGAGGCCACCATCATCCTGATACCAAAACCAGACAAAGATGTCACAAAGAAAGAAAAGTACAGGCCAATATCACTGATGAACATAGATGCAAAAATCCTCAACAAAATACTAGCAAACAGAATCCAACAGCACATTAAAAGGATCATACACCATGATCAAGTGGGGTTTATCCCAGGAATGCAGGGATTCTTCAATATATGCAAATCAATCAATGTGATACACACCATATTAACAAATTGAAGGAGAAAAACCATAGGATCATCTCAATAGATGCAGAAAAAGCTTTCGACAAAATTCAACACCCATTTATGATAAAAACCCTCCAGAAAGTAGGCATAGAGGGAACTTACCTCAACATAATAAAGGCCATATATGAGAAACCCACAGCCGACATCGTTTTCAATGGTCAAAAACTGAAACCATTTCCTCTAAGATCAGGAACAAGACAAGGTTGTCCACTCTCACCACTATTATTCAACATAGTTTTGGAAGTTTTAGTCACAGCAATCAGAGAAGAAAAAGAAATAAAAGGAATCCAAACTGCAAAAGAAGAAGTAAAACTGTCACTGTCGGCAGATGACATGATACCATACATAGAGAATCCTAAAGATGTTACCAGAAAACTACTAGAGCTAATCAATGAATTTAGTAAAGTACCAGGATACAAATTAATGCAGAGCAATCTCTTGCATTCCTATACACTAATGATGAAAAATCTGAAAGAGAAATTATGGAAACACTCCCATTTACCACTGCAACAAAAAGAATAAAATACATAGGGATAAACCTACCTAAGGAGACAAAAGACCTGTATGCAGACAACTATAAGACACTGATGAAAGAGATTAAAGATGATACAAACAGATGGAGAGATATATCATGTTCTGGATCGGAAGAATCAACATTGTGAAAAAGACTATACTACCCAGAGTAATCTGCAGATTCAATGCAAGCCCTATCAAACTACCAATGACATTTTTCACAGAACTAGAACAAAAATGTCACAATTTGTATGGAAACACAATAGACCTCGAATAGCCAAAGCAATCTTGAGAAAGAAAAACGGAGCTGGGGGAATCAGACTCCCAGACTTCAGACTATACTATAAAGCTACAGTAATGAAGACAGTCTGGTACTGGCACAAAAACAGAAATATAGATCAATGGAACAGGATAGAAAGCCCAGAGATAAACCCACGCACCTATGGTCACCTTATCTTTGATAAAGGAGGCAAGAGTATACAAAGGAGAAAGGACAGCCTATTCAATAAGTGGTGCTGGGAAAACTGGACAGCTACATGTAAAAGAATGAAGTTACAACACTCCCTAACACCATACACAAAAATAAACTCAAAATGGATTAAAGACCTAAATGTAAGGCCAGACACCATCAAACTCTTAGAGGAAAACATAGGCAGAACACTCTATGACATAAATCACAGCAAGATCCTTTTTGACCCACCTCCTAGAGAAATGGAAATAAAAACAAAAATAAACAAATGGGACCTAATGAAACTTAAAAGCTTTTGTGCAGCAAAGGAAACCATAAGCAAGATGAAAAGACATCCCTCAGAATGGGAGAAAATATTTGCAAATGAAGCAGCAGACAAAGGATTAATCTCCAAAATTTACAAGCGTCTCATGCAGCTCAATATCAAAAAAAAAAACAGCCCAATTGAAAAATGGGCAGAAGAGCTAAATAGACATTTCTCCAAAGAAGACATACAGATTGCCAACAAACACATGAAAGATTGCTCAACATCACTAATCATTAGAGAAATGCAAATCAAAACTACAATGAGGTATCACCTCACACCAGTCAGAATGGCTATCATCAAAAAATCTACAAAGAATAAATGCTGGAGAAGGTGTGGAGAAAACGGAACCCTTTTGCACTGTTGGTGGGAATGTAAATTGATACAGCCACTATGGAGAACATTATGGCAGTTCCTTAAAAAACTAAAGATAGAACTACCATACGACCCAGCAATCCCACTACTGGGCGTATAGCCTGAGAAAACTATAATTCAAAAAGAGTCATGTACCACAATGTTCATTGCAGCTCTGTTTACAATAACCAGGATATGGAAGCAACCTCAGTGTCAATCAACAGATGAATGGATAAAGAAGATGTGGCACATATATACAATGGAATATTACTCAGCCATAAAAAGAAACAAAATTGAGTTATTTGTAGTGAGGTGGATGGACCTAGAGTCTGTCATACAGAGTGAAGTAAGTCAGAAAGGGAAAAACAAACACCGTATGCTAACACATATATATGGAATCTAAAAAAAAATGGTGCTGAAGAACCTTGGGGCTGAACAGGAATAAAAACACAGATGTAGAGAATGGACTTGAGGACACGGGGAGGGGGAAGTGTAGGCTGGGATGAAGTGATAGTGTGGCATGGACATATGTACACTACCAAGTGTGGAATGGATAGCTGTGGGAGGCGGCCGCATAGCACATGGAGATCAGCTCAGTGCTTTGTGACCACCCAGAGGGGTGGGATAGGGAGGGTGCGAGGGAGACACAAGAGGGAGGAGATATGGGGATATATGTGTATGTATAGCTGATTCACTTTGCTATACAGCGGAAACTAACACACCATTGTGAAGCAATTATAGTCCAATAAAGATTTAAAAAAAAAAAAAACCAGAAAACTGGAAGTCAGAGCTAGAGTCTTGCTTGAATTCAGGTCCTTGTTTTAATTTTTTTTCTTTTCTTTTTCTTTTTGGCAAGAATGTTTTATAGGTGGCCCTGTATACTTCATATTATATCACAGCAAATGCACATAAAGCCTGTTTACCCCACTTTTAGTGATACTTACTTTCCTTAGTGGATTCAAATTCTCTTAGCCTAATCTCTCAAATTTATACTTTCTTATCGACTTTTCACCTAATGGCTTTAGTAGTGATTGGTGGTCCCTGCCTATATCCATTATTTCATTAGAGATTTTAAAATGGTGATGTTGTCATTGTATAATAACTTATTGTTTTATTACATCTGTTTCTTCTATAATAAAGTAACTGTCGCCCACAAATAACAACAACAAGATGCCTAGTGGAGTGTTCAGCTTCTCTGCTCCTGAACCATTCAGCTGTGATGCACACCCATATTCAGCAAAATGCAATCCCTGAAGATAACTCTCTTCCTTACACAAAGTTAAGAACCACCTACTGTGGCTTGATCATCTCTTTACTCTGAGTGTGTGTTGTGGGGGACGTGAGATGGGTTTTAGTTCCTTGCCTAAGTAGCTTAGGAGAAGAGTAAGGAGGGTATGATTATAGATAAAAAGCAGAAGAAGTTTAAAGACTGAGCTGTTTGCCAATCCACTCTTCAGAGTTCAGAGAGGTGAGGAAGAACCAGGACAGGACACCAAGAAGCAGTGACAGAAGGAAAACCGGAAAGTGGTGCCCTAAAAGCCAAATGAAGAAATTGTTTAAGAAGGAGGGAATGGTTGGCTATGTTAAATGCTGCTCAAAGCTCAAAAAGGTGAGGAGTGAAAACTGACAATCAGATTTAAGGATAAGGACATGTCTGGTGACCTTGAAAACAGCTTCAGTGGAGTAGTGTGGACAAGACCTTTTTGAAATGGGGCACAAGAGAGAATGAAAGGTGAAACATTGGATAGAATGAGCACAGACAACACTTTCAAGGAGTTTTACATCAAAAGGTAAGCTAGCTATGTAATTTACAATCCAAACTGGAACACATTTGAAAAGGGCACTATTAATAATTAAACCAAGATTTAATTAAATAATTAAGTGTAAACTGCAACTGTCATGGCAAACTGAAATAAATGTTATTTTGTGGAGAAAAGGAGATAGAGAGGGCTATGGCTGGAAGAGAAGTGGAAGAAAAAGTGGTGGTTGATTAGTTTTTTTAAGAAGGGAGAAATAATAGCTAATAGAAATGATCTGGTAGGGAGGGAAAGTTTTATGATAGAGGAGGGAAAGGACATTTTTAGAGCAATTTCTTTGATTAGGGAAGAGGGGATAGTATATTGTGTAAAGGGAAAAGCTGGTTTTAGCCAAGAGCATGGATAGAAGGCAAAGAACATGGGGACAAACTCACATAGATGAGATGATGTCATGGGAGCTTGTGGAAATTTTCTTATGAAGGTTATTGTAATAGCGAGGACATTTACTAAGAATGAGGATTAGGGAGAAGTTATTGGAGATTTTGAGAGAGAGATATGAAATAGTTTTTTGTGTTTTTTTTTTAAGATTTATTTATTTATTTGGCTGCGTCGGGTCTTCATTGCGGCTCTTGGGCTTCTCTCTAGTTGTGGTGCGCGGGCTCCAGAGTGCGAGGGCTCAGTAGTTGCGGCATGCAGGCTCTCTAGTTGTGGCCCACAGGTTTAGTTGCCCTGCGGCATGTGGGATCTTAGTTCCCTGACCAGGGATCGAACCCACGTCCCCTGCATTGGAAGGCAGATTCTTAACCACTGGACCACCAGGGAAGTCCCTGAAATAGTTTTATAGGAGAAAGAATGAATGGGGTAGAGAAAGACAATATGATTGCAAGCACCATTCAGGTCCAGTTGCATTTAATCACCATGTGTTTTAAGTAAGATCGATCAACATGGTTGTGTGTTTTTCTTAAGCCACGTTTTACTGTGCAACTGTGGTCATGAAGAAAGCTGAAAATGGGATTTAACCAGGGTTTATTGTTTAGCCAAGTACAATAAAGTAAGAGAAAGGCAAGGGAACTCAGAGTGTATGCACGGGAATGATTTCATCATTAGGCCATTTAATAACTTTTATCATGATGTCATCATCTGACCATATATATCAATAGTTTAACCCGGGGTATTGGTTTCATAGGGCTTCTGTAACAAAATACCACAAACTGAGTGCTTTAAAATAACAGAAATGTATTGTCTCACAGTTCTGGAGGTTAGAAGTGTGCAATCAAGGTGTTGGCAGGGCCATGCACCTCTTCTAGCTTCTGGTAGCTCCAGGCATTCCTTGGTTTGCGGTAGCATAATTCAGATCTCTACCTCTGTTGTTGCATGGTTGTCTTCCCTTTGTGTGTCAGTGTTCAGATGTTCCTCTTTTTATAAGTACAACAGTCATATTGGATTAAGGCCCACGCTAATGACCTCATCTTAACTTGATTACATCTGCAAAGCCCCTATATTAAAATAAGATCACATTCACAGGTACTGGGGAGTACTAGGACTTCAACATATCTTTAGAAAGGACACAATTCAACCCATAATACCTGAGTAGAGAGAGAGAAGTAAGGATATGAGAGGGTAAGATACGATAAAATAGTGGTAGGATCAATGGATTGTAGATCCCAATAGTACTGAAGGGTGTTTGAAGTTGGGATTCTAGAAATAAGGTAGAGATTGGAGGATAGGATGTTTGAAATTGAGATTATGTAGAGGTTAATTAATGGTAATGAAAGATCTATTAATAAAATGATTTTAGGAATGAGTAGCTAACAAAGAGTGAAAAGCAACGTCATTGGAAGTGGGGAGACCAAAGAACTGAGAGGGCAGGGCGTTGGATGATTCATCAGTGAGAATCTTAAAATCCCCAAGATTAATGACAGGAGGAGTCTTAGAGAGAGTGAAGTGATCCAGGAGCTAAAATGTTCAAGGATCAAGGAGGAGTAAACTGTGGGGTTGGAAGGTAACATCAACAAGAGTGGGTAATGGATGCTGTGGTCTGATGGTACAAGATTCAAAGGTGACTGTTTTTCAAAAGAGGAGGGAGGGAAAATGTTCTGGAAACATTAATAAATTACAGAACACCTACCCTACCTCCAGGCTCTGTGATATGAAGACTGTGGAAGGAAAAACTGCCACTACCTGAAGCAGGGGCCTTAGGAGAGAGACGGGTTTCAGTAAGATAAAGTCAGTAAAAGGAATGTTTAAAGAAGACATTGAGGAAATGTGATTTTGCTGATAATTGAGTTCCAGAAGGACTCACGGGGGAAAGGTTTTGGGTGCTGGAGAGGGATGGAAGATTCAATCAGGAAAGGTGATGTACAGATCAGTATAGGGATTAATGGCTGGAGAGTGAGGGATGTGTAAGGAGACCATGGCTTGTGATGAATGACATAAATAGGGATCAAGGGTATAAGGATGTTTGTTCTTTTGGTCCCAGAGATAAAGGCAGTGGTGAGGCTATGAGTCTTAAAGGAAAGAGAAGTGGAGTCTTGCTTGGATCCCATAAGATTTGGAAGCCCCCATTTGATTTTAGCTGATGGATAATATACGGAGGCTTGCAGAGCATGGTCTGGCTCTAACACATGGACTCTCTCTTGACTGCTTTATAGCAATTATCAATATTCAAAATAATCTTGTGTATTCATTTGCTTGTTTACATGTTTTCATTCTTCCACACTAGAAATTACAATCTTTGAGGGCAGGTTTATTGGCTGTCTTCTTCATTCTCACAGCACTGGTGCCTGGAACCAAGCTTGGCACATAGCACTCAATAACTATGTTGACTGGTGAAAATACCAAAATTCCATTCTCTCAATCTAATGATGGGTTTAAAGTCTTCTGAAGACACTCCTTCAATTAAACCCCATCTCCCTCACATCTTCAAACACTTACTATCAGATCATTTATCAGCATTCAAACATATACTTGTGGGGACTTCCCTGGTGGTCCAGTCGTAAAAAAAATCCTCCTTACAATGCAGGGGACAAGGGTTCAATCCCTGGTCAGGGAACTAAGATCCCACATGTCGTGGGGCAACTAAGCCCGCACACCACAACTACTGAGCCCACGTGCCCTGGAGCCTGCGCGCCACAACTAGAGAAGAGAAAACCCGCACGCCACAACTAGAGAAGAGAGAACCCACATGGCACAACTAGATAGAAGCCCGCACGTAGCAACAAAGAGCCTGTGGGCCACAACGAAAGATCCTGCCCACATGCCTCAATGAAGATCCCGCGTGCCAGCAACTAAGACCCAATGCAGCCAAAAATAAATAAATAATACATCTTTAAAAATATATATACTTGTATCTCCCATCCTTAAATTAAAAAACAAAAAACTTCTCTTGAGCCTTTGTGTCTCTCCAGTCTATCTCCAAGATATTGTTCCAATCTTCTTCATGGCCAGACTTCTCAGAAGAGTTATCTAAAACAAGCTGTCTCCACTTCCTCACATTCTCTTTATTCTCAATTCCACTGCAACCTGAAGTTCCACCCCCACCAACACTAGTCAACTGAAACTGTTTTTGTTATCATTAGCCTCTATGTTGCTATATCTAATGAAAATGTGCATGTCTTCAACTTATGAGACTTTTTGCAATTTTTGACACAACTGAATACTCCCTTCTTGCTCTTGGCTTCCATGATTCCAACACTGTCTTGGTTTTCCTCTTAATTCATTGCTTGTTTCTTTTATATCTCCTTTATTTTCTTATTCTCTATCCAACCTTTGTGTGCTGGAATTTCATTTTTCTTTTCTTAGGTAATGTCATTCATTTACTGTAGTTTTAAATATCTCTATATGCCAAGACTTCCAAAAATATATCTCCCGCTCAGACCACTATTCTGAACTTCTTAACATCTTCACTTGGATGTTTCATAGGCATCTCACACTTACAATGTTCAAAATAGAGCTCTTGGTCCCCCTTTCCCTTTCTCTTCTCCCCACGTTAAGATGCAACATGATAATCTTTTGGTATCTCTCATTTTAGTAAATGGCACTACCACCCACTCAGCCAAAAGTTTGGATCTTTGTTTCTCCAATCTCCCTCAACTTATCCTCATATACGTGCAATCCATCAGCTTGTCCTATTGAGTCTCTCTACACATATTTCCAATTTATCAATTGCTTACCATTTTTATTTACACTTCTTCCCAGTCCAAGCAATATGATTTCTTACCTTCAATAGCCTCTCAGTTTCCATCCTTGCCCTGCCTCCCATCTGCTGTTTTAAAGAGCAACCAGAATGATCTTCTTAAAATATAATGCAGATATGTCATTCCTCTACTTAAAATATATCACCGATTTTCAATATACTTAAAATAAAACTCCAAATCCCTAACATGGCTCATGAGACTCAGCACAATCTGACTCCTGCCTCATCTAACTTGTGTTTATCTCCAGCCTTAAAGAAGTGTTCCCATGTTGTTCCTTCTGTCTGTAATGCTCTTCTCCCAATTCTTCACCTGTCTAAATATTGTTTTCAGGTAGCAGCTTAAATGTCATTTAAGCCTTTGGTTTTTAATATAATTTGCAGAGATACTTATCAAAAACAAGTAATTAGACTTAACTTTGTTTTACTTGATTACCAGCTCTTTCATAACATGATTTCCCCTTTTTGAGTTGTTTTGATTCTTCTCTCAGTCATCTGCAATATTTTCAAGAAAAAATTTCAGGACAGGTATATGGGTAGTATAGTTTTTCGAAGTATTTTTATGTCTGAGAATATGTCCTCATAAAAACTCATAGTTTAGTGGGTTGGGTTTTTAAATTTTTTTATTTATTTATTTTTGGCTGCGTTGGGTCTTCGTTGCTGTGCGTGGGCTTTCTCTAGTTGTGGTGAGCGGGGACTACTCTTTGTTGCGGTGTGCGGGCTTCTCATTGCGGTGGCTTCTCTTGTTGCAGAGCACGGGCTCTAGGCGCGCGGGCTTCAGTAGTTGTGGCTCACGGGCTTAGTTGTTCCGTGGCATGTGGGATCTTCCCGGACCAGGGCTTGAATCCATGTCTGCTGCAATGACAGATGGATTCTTAACCACTGTGCCACCAGGGAAGCCTTTTAGTGCCTTTTAAGTGGGTTTTTTATTTTCGGGTTTTTCTCCCTCTCATGAAATATTTTCATATATTCAAAATATTTTCAATATTTTCTACCTCTCATGAAAGAGGCACTGTTCGTTGCCTACCCAATAGCCATTTCTCCTTCTTCCTTGTTAAGAGAACTCTGGTTTTGTTTGGGTAATCTATCGTTCTCCACCCAGTCACGCACTATACTAAGCCAACTGCATTGCCCTTATAAGTGATTGGCTTAGGAATGGGTATGTGACACAACACTAACCAGTGAGATTCTTCTTCTGCTTGATGTTGTCATGTCTACATGTAATGCCTGGAACTTCAGGACCACCTTATGAACAAGAGGATGATTAACTCAGGGCAAGACTGATCCCCCTGAGCTTGGCAAAGAATGATGGAAAGAACTTAGATCCTTAAACTACTAAATTAACCAATCTCAGAGCCAATTTAGAAATTCTTATGTGAGATAATAAATCTGTTTTATTGTTTATATTAGTTGTGTTGCATTTTCTGTTTCTTGGAACTAAAAATTTCCTGGTACACAACTTTAACTCTATATGTTATTCCATTGCTTCTTCAGGGAAATATGAGGTCAGCATGATTCTTGTTCCTTGAAATATAACTTGTTTTGTTGACTGATTACTAGAAATACTTTTTAAAAATATTTATTTATTTATTTGGTTGTGCCAGGTCTTAGTTGCGGCATGTGCGCTCCTTTGTTGCGGCTTGCCGACTCCTTAGTTGTGGCATGTGAACTCTTAGTTGCGGCATGCATGTGGGATCTAGTTCCCTGACCAGGGGTCGAACCCGGGCCCCCTGCATTGGGAGGGCAGAGTAGTCCTATTCACTGCACCACCAGGGAAGTCCTGCTAGCAATATTTTTTTAAATATCTAAAATTTTAAAATGTCCCGACAGCATGTATAGACGTTGGTCTCTATTTTTCTTGGCCTTTGGCATTTTAACTTGGCAGATTCAATTCTAACACTGAAAGTTTTCCTCAGTTATTTCAATAATTCTTGCTTCTTTTCCTGATCCTTCTGCTGATTTTGCTTTAAATTTATGGCCACCGATCACTCCTAAGCCATCAGGGCTGCCTCCTAATCCCTCTATATTCACAGGTCTACTCTTCAACTATTTTATGCTTCCCTCCTCTTTCCACAAACCTCCAACACTCCTTCTCCTCTCCTTCCACTCAAGCCCATGACTTTGATTATTATTTCACTGTGAAGATGGAAATAATAAAAAGAGAATTTCTACAGTTGTTGGTCTTCTCTGTCCATACTCACTTCCTAGGTGATCTCTTCCAGTCTCATGGATTTAAATACCACAAATGCACTGACTAGTCCCAGATTCATATAACTAGCCCTAACTCTTCCCTGGTCTCCAAACTCATATATTCAACTTCTGGGTATTTCTTAGTCTATACTTGGCGTCACTAGACTTACCATGCACAGAGGAGACATCAATTTTTATAATTTGAGATTAGTACCTTTCATCAAGATTTTCCATTTTTTAAGTGTAGAATTACATGTGATATTTTAAAAATAATTTTGTTTGGATGCCATTATTTTTTACTTCATTTATTTTCTTTCTTCCCATTGTATGATTTCCCAGAGAAAGGTTTGAGGTTGTTTTACTTTAAAAAAGATATTTTCTAGTCCCAGTCATTCAGGATCTATGTTAGCCATTTTCAGGTGTGTAATTTAATAATTTTGGTGAAAAAATTATTTTTTCTTCTAGTGATCATTTGAAAAGATGTTGATAAAATATATGCTTTATCTCTTCTATAATTTTACCAGCTTTCAGTATCATGCTTATTAGCCTTTAGCTTCTGCAATCTATTTTTTTATGTTTTGAAAATGGAAACATCTGTGCATCTTCAGTCTTCTGGCAAGTCTTGTGTTCTTCTCCATTTCTCAAAATTACTGACAATGATTCCGTCATTACATCACCTAGTACTATGTTTTATACCCATGGATGTAATTCATCCATGGCTGAAGACTTTAACCAGTTTAAAGGAACTATGTGTGTTCTTACTATGCTTCAATTGTCTCATAATCATGTTTATATAACCCTCTTAAATTTGAAATTTTTTCTTAATGAATATAAGCAGCACAGTAGTTAATAATAGTTTACTGCCTCAGACAATAGGCTTTTCCATCTAGTTTTTTCCACATCCAGTAAAAATATCCAAAATGATCTAATTATCATTTTTGTTTTAAACTGTAGTAAAGAATACATTTTAAAGAAAGATTAATCATTCTTTTTTGCCTATTATTTTATTTAAATTTAGATAAATCGTATGTTTCAATGGAAGGTATCAAACATGATTATTTTTCTCTAAACATTATCCCATTCTTCAAGATTAAAAATGAAAGAATTCATAAGGATAGACATATAGATCAATGAAACAGAACTGAGAATCCAGATATGGACCCACACTTATGTGGTCAATTGATTTTCAGTAAAGGTATCAAAGAAAGTCAATTGGAAAAGAATAGGCTTTTCAAGAAATGTTTTTGGAATAACTGTATATCCACATGGAAAAGAAATGAACTTTGATCTTACTTCACACCATAAACCAATATTAATTCAAAATAGATCACAGACCTAAAGGTAAGGGCAAACACATACATCCTACAGAACAAAGCACAGGAGAAAACCCTTCATGACCTTGGGACAACACACAAATAGCATGAACCATAAATTTAAAAAATGATAAGTAGACTTCAAAAAAATTAAAATCTTTTGCTTGTTGAAATTGTTAAGAAAATGAAAAGACAAACTACAGCTTGGGAAAAAATATTTGTAAAGCATATATCTGACAAAGGACTTGTGTCCACATCTAATTAAGAATTTTTACAACTCAATAATGATATAAATAACACAGTTTTAAGAAACAGGAAAAAGATCTGTACAGGTACTTAACAAAAAAAGATGCCCAACTTGATTGGTCATTAGGGAAATGCAAATTATAACCACAGTAAGATACTACTATACACATGTTAGAATTTCTTAATTTAAAAAGACCGAAACGTCAAGTGTTGGTGAAGATATGGTACAACTGGAACGCTCATACATTGCTAGTGGAATTGCAAAGTGGTGCAGGTACTGGAAAACAGTTTGTCAGTGTCTTAAAAATTGAAATGTACACCTACTACATGACCCAGCAATTCTACTCCTACGGGTTTACCTAAATGAAGTGAAAATATATGTCCACACAAAGATTTGTACACAAATGTTCATGGCATCATTATTCATAATAACCAAACAATAGAAACAACTCAAATATCTATCAGCTGGTCCATGTATAAACAAAATGTGGCATATACATTCAACAGAATACAACTGCAAGTAAAGCAGAATAAACTACTGATAAACAGAACAATGTAGAAGAATCTCAAAAACATAATGATAAGTAAAAAAATAAATGACACAAAACACATATGAAATATGAACATGAAATTCTGGAAAAAGCAAAAACATAACAGCAGAAAGCAGATCAGTGCTTGCCTTGTGGCTGGGGGTGAGGGACAGCTTGACCACAAAAGGGCATAATGGAATTTGGAGGGTTGATTAAAGTGTTCTAAAACTTATTTCTAGTTGTGGTTGCACAACTCTATATGCTCACTAAAACCATACTACTTTACACTTAAAATGGGTGAATTTTATGCTATATAAATATGCTTCAAAATGATCTTAAACGTGTATACATTAAACTTTAAGGGGGGTTCTCTTAAAAACAAAGGATTGCTATTCAGCAAATAACTTGTTGCTGATAAGCATCAATTAAAAATGCCTAACAATCCATATTCTACAAAACATAATTATCTCTGTGCAGTACAGTTTTAATATTTAAAAATCTTAATCATATTGTAAATAATTTGATACCTATCATGATTTGAGTAACAGACAATGAATTGTGGGATTATGAATTTAATATAACAGTAAAGTTTCCAGTAAAACTCATTTATTTGGAGTTTAGTTGTCTCTTTATCTCAAATGTCTATAACAAATTCAGGAATGTGTAAGTAATCAAAAATGTATTTGTACAGCTAATATTTATTTATTTATTTATTTATTTATTTATTTATTTATTTATTTATTTATTTATTTTTGGCTGTGTTGGGTCTTCGTTTCTGTGCGAGGGCTTTCTCTAGTTGCGGCGAGCAGGGACCACTCTTCATTGCGGTGCGCGGGCCTCTCACTATTGTGGCCTCTCTTGTTGCGGAGCACAGGCTCCAGACGCGCAGGCTCAGTAGTTGTGGCTCACGGGCCTAGTAGCTCCGCGGCATGTGGGATCTTCCCAGACCAGGGCTCGAACCCGTGTCCCCTGCATTAGCAGGCAGACTCACAACCACTGTGCCACCAGGGAAGCCTGTACAGCTAATTTTGAGATCACAATGTCTATACTTTAAAATTATAGATATATTTTTAAGGGAAGTGTTGGTTAAGTCACCTGAAAAATATAGTACATTATTTGACAAAATTAATAGAATAATTTACACATGGAATAAAAATGTATAAATGAATAAATCTATATTTAGTTATTTATTACTTTTCATCATCTTTGTCTCCTCTACCTATCTTCATCTACTATTAGAAGAAGAATACATTTTTTAATTTACTTCTTGTTCTGGACCAAAACTTCTCTATGTCCTTCCACATCTCTACAAATGACCCAATTTCATTCCTTTTTATGGCTGAGTAATATTCTATCGTATGTATGTACCACATCTTCTTTATCCATTCCTCTGTTGATGGACATTTAGGTTGCTTCCATGTCCTGGCTATTGTAAATAGTGCTGCTATGAACACTGCGGTGCATGTGTCTTTTGGAATTATGGTTTTCTCTCGGTATATGCTCAGTAGTGGGATTGCTGGGTTATATGATAGTTCTATTTTTAGTTTTTTAAGGAACCTCCATACTGTTTTCCATAGTGGCTGTATCAATTTACATTCCCACCAACAGTACTTGAGGGTTCCCTTTTCTCCCCACCCTCTCCAGCATTTATTATATGTGGAATCTAGAAAAATGGTATAGATCATCTTATTTGCAAAGCAGAAATAGAGATACAGATGTAGAAAACAAATGTATGGATACCAAGGGGGGAATGGGGAGTTGGGAGGAATTGGGAAATTGGGATTAACATATATACACTATTGATAGTATGTATAAAATAGATAACCAATGAGAACATACTGTATAGTAACAGGGAGCTCTTCTTAATGCACTGTGGTGACCTAAATGGGAAGGAAATCCAAAAAAGAGAGGATATATGTATATGTATAGCTGATTCATTTTGCTGTACAGTAGAAACTAACACAACATTGTAAAGCAACTATTCTCCAATAAAAATTAATTTAAAAAAAGAATTAGGAGGAATATAGGAAAATGGGAAGATGAAATCCTACACCTCCTTAGTCCTATAAGATGGCACCTCTGCTAGATCTTTACTCCAAAACATTAGTGGACATTCATTGGACAATTTACTTGCAGGTATATAGGCAAGAATTATTCTGCATTGCTATCAGTTATCTAGAACTTACAGAGTTCTGAAGTAGCTTACAGGCAACGAAAGGCACAGAACCTCCACATAATCGGAATCACATAACCCAGAAGAGTGTGCTCTAAACAGTGCAAAGTTCTCCATTAAAGCACATTCCCCCCTCTACAATCCTAAAAAGGGGCTATTTACCCAGATGAGCAAAGATTTTGTTAAGATAAATTCATTTTAAGGAAGTTCCTGAAGGAAACAGTGAAATTATTTATTGGTTAATAGAATTGTCTTCCTGGGAAGGAATTTCCTGGAGTAAATTTAAAAGTCATGTTGACACAGGTGACCTCAGTTCTCAGTACCAGTAGTTAAGCTATATGGGTGTGGGTGGTCTCAATTTTCTATTCCAGGATGGGGGTGAGGTGAGGAACCCTGTTATCCTCAATTCCCCCTCTCTTCATATTTGAAATGTCTCATCATTCTCTTAAGGGCCTAAGATTTTGGAAGCCAAAAGCCAGGAAGAGAACTTGAGGTTATTTACCAGGTACCTCCTTTGAGCAATGGGATACTTGATTTATTTATTTATTTATTTATCGTGGGAGATGGGTTGCTGAAGGTGAGGAACAAAGGGAAAAGGGAATGGGAGAGGAGGATTTTTTGTTTGTTTGTCTTACCACATTCTTACAAGTATAAAGTGATGTATATCTAGAGAAGAAGGTTATACAGTGGAGTGAGTTTTAAATGTTTTATGTGGGGGGTGTTTTTAATGTGTTGATCTCTTTCATAGTGTTTTTTAAAATTAACTATTTTAATAATTATTATTTTAAAAATAATAAATAATTATTAAAATAATTTTTAAAATTAATTATGTTGATAATTATTTTTAAAATTAATTAATTAATTTTTGGCTGCTTTGGGGCTTCGTTGCAGTGCGCAGGCTTCTCAATGAGGAGCACGAGCTCTAGGCATGCGGGCTTCAGTAGTTGTGGCGTGTGGGCTTCCGTAGTTGTGGCTCACAGGCTCTAGAGCGCAGGCTCAGTAGTTGTGGCACACAGGCTTAGTTGCTCTGTGGCATGTGGGATCTTCCTGGACCAGGGCTCGAACCCATGTCCCCTGCATGGGCAGGTGGATTCTTAACCACTGTGCCACCAAGGAAGCCCATTTCATAGTGTTTTAAGAGAAGTAGTTCGCTGAGTTCCTACCTACCCTAGCAGTTTGAATGTCTCAGTATTTTCTTTCCCCATCCTTCCCAAATTCCCTGGACTCTCTGGAATTTTCTCTATGCTGCTTCCATAATTATAGATACTAGAAAATAATTTCATTTTTTTCTTTTTTCTAGACTCTAGGTGTTTACAATGTTTTTCTTATCAACTTGGGCTGCAGCAATCATCTTTGCTTATAGGTTCCTTCACCTAAAACAACATATTCCAACCAGGAAACATACAAGTGAAATACTTCTTTCAGGTCGCATATTCTGTAAATGGTTTAATTCTTTGTTCTCCTTCATTCATATTCTTAGAGCAAACTTATTTGAGTCAAGTAATATCTGTACTTTTCTATTAGTGCATGTGATCCTGTTTATTAAATGGACACTTCACAGCTACTGAAAATCATCATAAAACTGGGCTGCCACAGACTTCTCAGGTGCCTTCTAAGTTTCTGAACACATAGAAATTGCCACTTGTCATGGTCTTTCAGAGAAAAGAGAAGGTTAAGCCATATGTATTTGGTTTTTGGTTTGCAGCTCTCAGAGTGTTGAAAATGAAGAAATATTGTACCATAGTTACAAAATTATAACATATTTTAAATGCTTATGTTTCACAAGAAAAAAACAAAAAACGAAAAACAAAAAAAACTGGGCTGATAGTTTTTAAGAAAAGCAATTCAATGATTGAGAGTATTGGGGAGGTCCTTATCTTTCCTCTTTCCTATTTAGACTAGGTCCCTGCAAAAGTACTGAGAGTTTCATATACTTTTATGTATGAATTATAGTAATAATGCATTTATTGATGTAGTATTTATTGATTATTAATGTATTTATTAATACTACCACAGTATTTTTCTAACTTTACTGTTTTTCTACATGCGTGGGAAACACATACATACACATACACGTTTATACACATTTTGGATTTCTATGTCAAGCTATGAAACTTAAAAGTTTGACTCTAGTTTAGAAACAAAGCCTTGAGTAAAATTAATTCCAATTACTAGGATGTTTAAAATACTCAGAATTCCCCCAAAGAGAAAATTTTTATGATTCTCATAAACAATATGATCACACGGATACTTAAGGGAAGTAATTTCTCCCTGATTACTGTTGACTCTCAAAGGCGGTGAAGGAATTAACTCAAGCATTTTGGATTACTTTATTACAGAATTGTAGTTGTGTATCCCTATAGGAAGTACAGATTTCTTATTTAAAATTTACCTTCAACATCAAATGTTTCTGGATAATATTACATTAGATATGGATACTATAAAAATTGTAGTAAATAATAATATAAAATGGATATTTTAAAAATTACTTGTTTAGATTTAACTGGCTTTTATTGCATATCTACTAAGAGTCAAGTGCCTTCATTTTTTAAATCTCATTTAATCTGATCCACAAAACATCCATCAACCCTCTTATGGACTGTATTGTGTCCCCTCTAAATTCATATATTGAGGTCCTAACCCCCAGTACCTCAGAATGTGACTGTATTTCGAGATATGCTTTTTAAAGAAGTAGTTAAGTTAAAATGAGGTTATTAGAATGGGCCTTAATCCAATAAGACTGGTGTCTTTATAAGAAGAGATTAAGACATATGCACATAGAGGGAAGACTATGTGAAGCATAGGGAGAAGGTGGCCATCTATAAGCCAAAGAAAGATGCCTCAAAAGAAACCAAACCTGCCTTCAACTTGAAGACCCTAGTCTCCAGAATTGTGAAGAAATAAATTTCTGTTGTTTAAGCCACCCAGTCTGTGGTACTTTGTTATGGCAGCCATAGCAAACTGATATACTTGTAAAGGTATGTACTATACTTCTCTATGGACTGATGGCTCTAGAAGTTTTCTAAGCTAAGAAGAGGTCACACCAGGATTGAAACCCAGGTCTTCTGACCACAGTTTTAGGTATGTGTGTGTGTTTAAATTACAAAACCGTAATTTGTGGTATAACAGAAAAAGTGCTTTGGAAAGCATTTAGGTACCAATGTAGAAGAAGACACATTTAGTCAGATAATGTTAGCTACTGAGTCCAGGAAAATCTCACAATTACTCCCCTTCTGTTCTTGGCTGCAAATCCAGCCCAGCTTGGTCCCCCAGTTGGCAGGCTTGGACCTCAGCTGGGTAATAGGAAGAAGGTGGTCCATGAATATGGAAGGTGGGAGGACTTTGGATTGTGGTAAATAAATAGAGAATTAGTTGCACATGTTTCTTTGTTAGTGTAAGAGAATTAAAAAGCATATGTATGCTGGACGATTATAGTTAGAATTAACTATTCATTTTTTCTCATTCAGCTTAGCTTTATTTTCAAGTTGTTTCATGCAGCTAACTCCCATTCCTTTTCATTGATCCATAAAGTATACATAGACATTAAAAAACGTACAAGCCATGATTTATTTATTTTGTTTTTTTTTTTCATATGAAGAAAGAGGGAAGCTCCTTTGAAGTGGGCAAATATCACCAATTAAAAAAGGAATCAGAAGAACTTCCCTGGCGGTTCAGTGGTTAAGACTTCACCTTCCAATGCAGGTGGTGTGGGTTCAATCCCTGGTGGGGAGCTAAGATCCCACATGCCTCGCAGCCTAAAAACCAAAGCATAAAAAAAACCAGAAGCAATATTGTAACAAATTCAATAAAGACTTTTAAAAAAAATGGGAAAAGAACTCCTATTAAAAAAAAAAAGAATCAGAGAACATATGCAAGTGAAAAAGCAACTTCATTTTTAGAAAAAGTATTTGTATAATACTTTATATAATTTTGAAATTAAGAACATTCAATAACAATAATACACTTAAATTCCATAAACAATACAAACATGATTGGGAGATGTGAGTGAATTATTACAAGATAGGAGCAGAGGTAAAGCAAAAGATGGCAGGAGGTAACATAGGGATTTAGTTCTGAGAGTATAATTCCCAACTGCCTTCTAAAGAGCAAAGTGTACAGACTTCCAAACAGTGTTCTTCATGGAACACTCTTTTTCCACCTCCTGCTTCCCTTTGCCATATATCTCTCAAGTCTCAGTTTAAGCATCTCCTCTGGAGACAAGTCTTCTGCTCATCTCAAGAAAGGATCTTTCTTGAGATATGAGAGAGTTAGAGATGATTTGCTGATGGGAAGCATTCCTTTCTGCCCAGGCTGGGCATATTTGGCTGCCTGAGGGGATAATTTGATTCCAGGCTCCTGCCCTCCTCCCCCTTCTAAACAATCAGGCCAAGCAAAGAAGTATCCCCCCAAAGGGCTTTAGAATAAGTCACTCCTAAATCTGTAGGCTTATGGCTCATGGACCAAAACCTACCCATGGCCTATATGGCCAGTAAACTAAGAATGGTTTCTGCATTTTTATTTATTTTTTTCTTTTATTTATTTTTTCCTTTATTTCTTTTGGCTGCGTTGGGTTTTTGTTGCTAAGCAGGCTTTCTCTGGTTGCGGCGAGCGGGGGCTACTCTTCATTGCAGTGCGCGGGCTTCTCATTGCGGTGGCTTCTCTCTTGTTGCAGAGCATGGGCTGTAGGCGCGCAGGCTTCAGTAGTTGCAGCGCATGGGCTCAGTAGTTGTGGCGCATGGGCTTAGCTGCTCCGCGGCATGTGGGATCTTCCCACACCAGGGACTGAACCCGTGCCTCCTGCATTGGCAGGAGAATTCTTAACCACTGCGCCACCAGGGAAGTCCCTGCATTTTTAAATGGTTGAAAAAAAGTCAAAAGAAGAATATTTTGTGACACGTGGAAATTATACAAAATTCAAATTTAAGTATACATAAATAAAGTTTTATTGGTTCACAGCCACACTCCGTTTGTTTTGAATATTGCCTATGGCTACTTTCATGCCACAATGGCGAGTTGAGTAGTGTGATAGAGACTGTGTGGCCCACAAAGCTGAAGATATTTACTCTCTGGCCCTTTAATGAAAAAGTTTGTGACCCATGTGTAGGAGAAAGACAGAAGTAGAGGATGGGGTGTAAGAAGGAGGTATTAGCCCTTGAGAAACATGAGATGAGATTCCAAAAGTGCATATTACATTCTTTGTGTCTTCTTAGTCACCCCTCTAGAGATTGTGTAATAGGTTTATCAGGATGCTAGCTCTTTTCCTCAGTGGAAAATAAATAGAGATGGTAAAAATTTATTTTTTGGCTTATCAGGGGTTTCTCTCTGTGAGAAATAGTTTGGAGACAAGACTACATTTTTCAGTGGGCTGTGTACTGGGTCACCTGTGGGGCACACAGGTTTTCAAAGGTAGTAGCACATAGACAGGGGGGCTCTGAGAGAGGAGGAAGTTAATGACAGAATCAGCAGGATGGTGGTGGAATGTTGTGCGGTGTGATGTGCTGGTCTTGGGGGAAACCCTTATTTTTCCACATCAAATTTCCCTACGGGGGAAGAAACTTCTGCTCCTTTTTCCAAGAGGGAATTGTATTATAGCAAACACTTTTGCTTTCTTTTTTTTTTTCCATATATTTATTTTATTTATTTATTTTTGGCTGCGTTGGGACTTCGTTGCTGCACGTGGGCTTTCTCTAGTTGCGGCGAGCGGGAGCTACTCTTCATTGCCGTGCGCGGGCTTCTCGTTGTGGTGGCTTCTCTTGTTGCAGAGCACAGGCTCTAGGCGTGCGGGCTTCAGGAGTTGTGGCTCACCGGCTCTGGAGCACAGGCTCAGTAGTTGTGGCGCATGGGCTTAGCTGCTCCGCGGCATGTGGGATCTTCCTGGACCAGGGCTCGAACCCGTGTCTCCTGCATTGGCAGGCAGATTCTCAACCACAGCGCCACCAGGGAAACCCACTTTTGCTTTCTTTCCCTACTTGCTTCCATTGGAATCACTTTACCAGTGGGTGGGATTACTTTCCTTTAAAACAAGATACAGGTTCAATGCTGGCTTGCTTTCTCTCTTGCAATGCCTGTCTCATGGATCACTAAGAAGGGCAGTGGGCTTTCTTCTGCTACGTAACAAGATGGTGGGCATACTTGGGCATCAGTACGTGTCTCAGGATGCTTTCCAAAGGCAGCCCTAGAAACCTATCATTCTCTCTGATCTTCTGATTCCATTTGTGAGACATGCTTTAGGCTGGCTGGCTATACGAATTTTCAGATCTAACTTTCTCCACAGGCAGGTCTCAGGGTGCACATTTACAGAGAGGAAGTTCCTAGTCTCATTTTCAGTCTAGTTTGAGTATGGATCCCTGCACTTTGTGGGATATTAGATACTTACCTCATCCAGGTAATAAAGATGACACTCTAATGAGATGTTCATTTGGTTCCTTGTGTCTATTCTCAGTCGGTTAGAACCTGGAGAAGATGGGTGATTGACATTCCGTGGCCTTCAACATTCATGACCATAAATTCAGAAAGACTGCAAACATGATGATATGCTTGGTGTCTGGGTTTCCTCAGGAAGACGATGAAGGGCAAGTTTGTGCCATGTAGGCATGAGGAGACAAACTTAAATGGAATGCCGAAAGCAAGAACTTGGTGTTCTATTCAGATGCCTAATATCTTCATAGTATTCTGTAACCTGGAGCTGCTAACTTCTGTCCCACAGCCTATCACAGTCCCAGTTATGCAGAGTAACTGTAGAGCTCACGATGGAGAAAGTAGATATTTTCCAAATCCACTCCCTAAATCACAGAGTTATCCTATCTTAGCTCAGCTGATAACTTGATGCTATAAGACATCATCTTCTCCTCTTCCTCACTGCAAACAGACCTTGGTATGCAGTTCTAAGATTGATCTTGATTCATGTTCCTTCACTTTATGTTTCCAAAGGCTTCTTATACTTGCTTTGTCTTTTGCTTTATCTCCCTTTTCTAGTCTCAACCCCTAGTCCCTTCTTTTATTAGTCAACCCCAAGAGGAGTAACTTGCAATAATTCTCAACTTGCTAAAAAGTATACAGAATTACATCTGTGTATATCAGACTTTAGAGTAAGGGATTCAGAACTTCTGCAGGAATTATAATATCTAGTATATATATATTATGCTATTATGTACCAGGAACAATACTAGATTCTTTACTTTGTCTCATTTAATGCTGACTGGTTTGTATGTGTATATAAAACATATATACAATAATATCTAACAATATGTAAGATACATGTATAATGATATATATATATACACAATATATACAACATGTGTATATATACACAATATGTTATATATAAAAATAAATAAAAAGAGAAAAAATACTCTAGTATTGTTCCTGGTACATATATACATTTACTATAATTAATACTGTCCATTGAGAATAGCAAAATAGATTTTGATGAAAAAAAAAGGTTCAATTAGAAAAATGTGGAGAATAAATATCTTTTTATTTTTGTTATTAAAACAGAATAGAAGTTGATCTCAAATTTATCCCCATACTTGATTTCTAGCTTCAATTATGCATATAACTTAATGGACTACGACCATATTTCATCACAGGCATACAGTATAAGGCCAGTGGAGACCATCAGACATAACTTCATTTTACATACGTGCCAACTGAGATCTAGCCTGTGCAATTGGTTCCCAAGATTTTCTGGCTCTTTCCACTACACACAGATGCACAATACCTTGATGAAATCTGGATGTTTAAAAAAATCTGAATTTTTTTTTTTTTTTTGGCCTCTCCAGATTTTTGGAAGAATGTTTTCACTTTTAATTTGCATGTTAGTTCCCATGCAGTTAAGCCTTTGTCTTCTTCAACAAGAAACTATGATGTAACTACAAACAAAGAGTTTGAAGTTGAAAACTGGCTTGGAGTATCATATACCACTAGAGTACCTGGAACTGTGGAACTGATTCTTGGAATAAATCATTACTAATGGTTTCCCATTGGGAGTTGACCCTCCTGATCACTAACTCAGCCATGATGAAACATTGTTGCTTCTCAAAATTGTTTATTTTTAGCTCTGACCAACTGAATACTTATAGTATATTCTGGGATACATGTGTTTTGCTTAGGTGGCAACATTAGGAAAGTGGAAGAAGGATTTCTATGTGCCATTTTCAAAATGAAATTAATGGCTCCTTACCTCTTGTTTCTTTAACTGGTCTGCTAGTCCCAGTATATCAGGGATCATATTATTATCATATATAATATCCTCTTATTATTAAAACAGATTCAAAACCAAAAACAAAACAAAAACCCACTAGCTCAAAATATACTTCCTTCAGGAAGCCTCCCATAAGCAACCACAATATACCTAACACTTTGAACCATTCAAATAAAATCTCAGAATACTAAATGTCATTAAAAAATGTTAACATATACATTTGTTGTTACTTATTTCTGAATGTCCTTTAAGTTTTCTCCAGTTATTTACTTAAAATTTCCGCCTATAGCAGGCAGTCATGGATTTGAGTCTTGGCTCACTTTCCAGCTCCATGATTTTGGGCTAATCAGTGTCGTCATCTGTAAAATAAGGATAAAAATGGTACTCATCTCATGGGATTGTTATGAAGGCTGAGATAACATGAAAAAAACTTAGCATAGTACCTGGTACCTAGTAACCGCTCATCAAATGTCTGTGATAATTATTGTCTGTCCATTTTATTTTTTCATGGGGGCAGTAAGGTATATGGGGAGAAGCACGGGCTAGCAGTGAGTCAGTTCTGTGGTCCAGTTCTGTCAGCCACTTACTATGTGCAGCATCTTGAGAAATTTAATTAACCCTCTGACCCACTATTTCCTCATTACCAAAATGGATATATGGTACTAATATCCAGTTCACTCAATTGTTGTGAGGAAAGCGCCCATTATGTCCCTTTCCTCCCAACTGATTATCAACAAGTTAACATTTATGAAGTCTATTCCAAGGGCAAGGCAACGCACAGGGTGTCACAGGAAGTTTCAAAAGAAAATAAATGCGTGTTCTCCATCGCGGGCAAGGAGAGCAGCTAACAAAATCAAGCCAACAATGCACAATGAATTGCTGATGAATATGCAAATTAAAGTGGGTGTCTAATCCATGCTCATTTATATTTTTTCCCAGTGTGAATGTGTTAGAATTTTCAATGAGAGCCTTTTTCCTGGTATTTTCACAAGTCAGCAGATCCTCAAAGCCCAACTGAAATAGAGGACTGATGAAAGACCTTAGAAAAACTGGAACAGTCACAAACCATTCAGTGGCCAGTGTCACAGAAACTAGAAGAAAACAAACCTCTTCTTTCTAAGCAAGCGCAGGTCTCAGTCGTCTCGGGAGGTAAACGGAAGGACGAAAACCGGTCCAGTCACCCGGACACCGACAGAAGCGGTGGCAGAAGGGCTCCTTCCCAGCATCACCAGCCTCCCATCCCGGACATGGAGGATTTTCCTCACGCGTCGTGACTGACCCGAGGCGTGGCGCCGGCGCCCGCGCGGCTGAGGAGTCGCAGCGGCCCGCAGAACTCCAGTCCTCACACGGTTAAACCTCTCCCAAGGAGACTGTAAGAGGGAGGGTCCCCGCCCACGAAAACCAGGAGAATCTCGTCCCGGCGCCCCGCCCCCACCTCCTCCCCCCCCCCCCCCCGCCCCAACTCGGGACGGATTCACTGGCCGCACCTGCCCGCGCGCACACGCCCCCCGCGCGCCGGCCGCCCCGGGCGCCAGGCCTCAGAGCTGCCGCCGCCGCAGCCGACGGACCCGGGCGTCCGTCCTCCCTATCCCATCCCCGAGCCGCCTCCGCCACCGCCGCCCTCGGTACGCGCCCGCCGCGGCTCGTCCTCACCGTCCGGCCTCGGCGCGGGCCGCGGCCGCTACAGCCGCAGCCGCCGCCGCGCTTCTCTCCGCCGCGGGCCGCGGACGCCGCCGCCTTAACCGCCGAGTGGGCCGGGCGCGAAAGCTGAGGAGAACCCGGGCAGGGGCGCGAGGGCGCGCGGGCCGCCGCCGCCGCCGCGGGCGTTCGCGGTGCTCGGGCTCAGGCGAGGACGGTCTCCGTCTCCTCCTCCGACCTCCTCACTCCTCACCATCCTCCTCCCGCTCCTCAAAAGCACCCCCGGTCCCCACCCCCTCACGCCCCACCCGCGGGAACCAGGCCTCGGGAATTCAGGGGAGTGGCTGTGAGGGCGCGTCGCGGCTCCCAGCTCGGCCAGACCCTCTTCCAAGACATGGTCTGATTCTCATTGTGAAAGCTGCGCCCCGAAGAGGAGCGGAGAGTGGTGTCCCCGGCTGGGGGCTGCACGCATCTCCCGGTGCTGAAGCTCTGGCATTATCTTAGGGTGGGGCGGGGAGGGCCCTGGATTTGGGGGCAGTGGGGGTGGGCGGGGAGGAGGACCCGAAGGGGAAAGGACTCTGTGAGGGAGTCGGCGAGAGACTATGGGGAAGGACCAGGAGCTGTTGGAAGCTGCTCGCACTGGAAATGTGGCTCTGGTGGAGAAACTCCTGTCTGGCAGGAAAGGAGGGATCCTGGGCGGTGGATCCGGACCCCTGCCCCTGTCTAATCTGCTAAGGTAAGGACTGGAACCGGCTCCGGGTATGCACACCTCGTTGTGCATTGTGATGGATACGTCCTGCTCCTCATGGTTATTGCACCTGGTGGCTGCCAGCGATTCATTCTTAAATTAGGTAGGAAAACAGAATGTGTGTATGGAGAGGAGGCATGCACCTCCCGGTCAGATTGATGCCTTAGATTCTTTGAGTAATTTTAAGATAGCCTTCCATCAATGCGTCGGTAGCTACTTTTCTCTGAGCTGTGGTGCAGAACTTATACATGTACTAGTGTTGCTGGAAGAATTTCTGCGTTTCACCCGCTTTACGTCAGTGTTTATTACATATTTTCTGCTTCGAACCTGGCCTTTTTTTTTTTGTCTACTTAAATGAAATTGGCAAAGAAGTATTGCGTGCGTGCAATTATTCTGCAAAAGCCACAGCCTTTGGTTGCTGCTACCCTTCTCTTGCAGAAGGCATTTGCTGTGCTGTGGGATATGATCCCCCAAAATGAAGAAAGTGAGCCTTCTGATGAGATGTCATCAGTACAGGGTGTGTGTAAAACTTGATGAGGCAGGTTAGGCAGCCCCAGCAGTACTTTCAGCCACCTGGACATGGCTGAGTGAAACTTGGTTATTATATCTCAGGATGAAGGATGCCAGGTCGGGATTGGGAAAGTGTGTATGGAATATAGTAGAGGCCTTTTAATGGGAAAATGTTCCAGGTGAGACTAATATTGCTTGGAGAATCTAAGATGACATTTAAAAAAAAGTCAAGGTCTTTATTCAGCAGGCAGTACCTTGGAAATAGCAGGGTTGATTTGTATATTTGAAAAAACAAAAGTTGAATTGATGGGCAAATGAAATCAGTTGTGAGGGAGGAAGCCTGAAGAATATTCACTAGATAAAATTCAAGGAAAGCTATTTAGTTTCTAAAATCATGGCTATTCAGTTTACCCTGGATATTTTTGGAGGCATCAGTCATCATTCATATCTTCACCCTAAAACATCTCTTAGACAGCTCAACTGTACTTGTAAAAAATTTTTTAAGCTCAAGTGATTTTCTTGGTTTTTAAAAACTGTTTCTTGCTACTCTTGACAGGTGCTTAATACAAACTTTTGGGTGATGACATTGTGTTCTTTACACAAGTTTTCATATGTTGTGGTGGTCAGATAAAGCAGTTATTTACAGTCCTGGCCAATAGGGTAAATGAGAATATTTCTATTACAGTGTAATGACTTTAGTTGGAATATAGTTGATAGGATTTTAGAAAGCTCCACGTGATCATCTATATTTGTTGACAGTGACATTTTATTGGAATGACAGTTCACCTCAGAACAATGAATATTTATGGGACTTTTTTTCATTAAGTCTTAGAAGTGATGCCTCTTGTGTGTACTCCCTTGTTGAGTAATTTTCACTTTCAATCACAAGTAGATGGCACTTCTTTTCATTTTTTCTACGTCCTGTAGAACCTTGACTCATTTTATTATCTGGACTGTTGCCATGTCACTGTTTTAATTTTTCAAAATAGCTCTGCTCTCTGTAACTCCATCGGGGATTTTGAATCTAATAATGCCAGCCCCTTCCAGATTGCTCTCTTTAGGAGATATGAGGGAAAGGAGATGTAAGGTAAAGGACTGAGTTTGGATGTCATTGCTCTTGTGAGTATGTATGTCTTCTTCTACAAAGACCGGCCAAAGAGCTAAATCACATCCTCCAAAAAAATTTTTACAAGTATCAAATTGAAATATGTTTTTAAAACATGTACTTCAAATTTCTTTGTATATTTCTCATTTGGCTCTATACTTTGGACAAAGAATAGAGTATCATTTATCATTTCTAATTTTACTGATGATACAAATAAGGGTCAAAAGAAAGTTAAGTACTTATGGTTTTCAACTGTGGCATGTAAAGAGCTTAGAAGTCATAAAAAAAAATCACAAGTAGACAATGTGTACATATTTCAGATTATAGCTCTACTACTTGCCCTTAGTCACAGGTAGTGTATACAGAAGCAGTTTATTTGGCTATAGTTTTAAATTGCAGGTAAAATAAGTATGTTTGCCAGTGGATCATATCAGTGATAAAAATAATTATGGCTAGAAACCTATATCCTGAAAGAGGTTTCTAAAAATAATCAATTTCTTTGGAAAAACACTAAAGAATTCTTTGAGAACAGTGAGAATTTTGGTTAACTTCATTGAGAGTAATGGTGTTTTAAAAAGCTTATCTTTGTGATAGAACTTAAAGGTAAACATCTTTTAAATACCTTCTCAGTTGTGCCATTTAAAAAAAAGAAGAGATGTCAAATTTTAGGAATAGAATAGCAACTATTTAATGTTGGTAAACATAAATAAAACATCAAAATTTTGACCCCAATGTACTTCTTGAATGAGAGGTTTTCTCTTTTGCTGATTTTGTCAGAGGTAGCAATAGTAGCCCTACAATGAGAATGCACATAGAAAACAAAACAAAACAAAACAAAAAACCTAAAAAAAACTGTGTTCATTAGAGTAGTTTGAACCAAGCTGTAAAACATCAAAATCAAAACCAATAACCTTTAAACTTGCATTTATCTATCTCATACTGAATAAATAACTAAAACAGCGCCTTTGAGGAAAATGAGAATTGAAATTATATTCTTTGGGTGATCCTTTGCATAAAATGAAATTCCTAAGAAGGCACATTTTATTTAGCTGTCACTTTATATCACAAATGATTGTCATCAAAAGTTTATTTACAGGATAATAGATAATTATCCCTTTTCCTTCAAACATAATGACACTTCAAAATTTTAAACTATTTTGGAATGAATTGTGGAATAGGTTTGGTACGCCCCTGCCCTACTTTATTACTTGTGTTGTGTAGTAATAGGGTTGGAACCTGTGCTAAATGTGTGTGTCATCTCATTCAATTCTTGTATCAACCTTAAGATGTTGGTCCTCATTTCTCAGATGAAGGACTAAAGAGATAGGAAGATTAAGAACTTGCCTAAGGTCACATAATTAGTAATGGCAAAGATTTTAAGTTCTGTGATTCAGATTTGCCTTACCGCGTCTTAAGTCTTACTCATTGAATCTGTTTTATTTGCAAAAGTTTAAGGTACATGGCCAATTAGATAGTCTAATCTGAACACTTTTTTGCTATGAATAATAATTTAATTTAAAAATCCTTAATTTTTTTTTTTTTTTTTTTGCTTAAGAAAACCCAAAAAACAACTCATGACTGCCCTTTGAGGGATCAGTAGATAAAGACTTTCCTGAAGATGCTTTTGATCACATATTACCTACTAAGTGAGCAGTAACTGTATGATGGGGAATCAGGTATGTTTGGGTGACACTGTGAGTTTTAGCAATAGTAAAAATGACCTTGAATAAATATAAATATGTTTCTAAGCCTCACTGTGCTCTTCTATGAAGTGGAAATAGTAATAATACCTATCATATAGGGCTGTTGTAAGGATTAAATGAGGTATAAAGAAATTAATGCACATTGGTGTTCATCATTGTGCTGTTATTTCTCACACAGCTTTAAAGCACTTGACTCTATTTCTTCTTTTTTTTCATTTTAGAAAGCTCTAATTTATTAGTAAACCTTCCCTTCCCTTCCATTGAGCTGAAATCTTCCTTTGTTGAACTGCTACATTTTGTTTTCAGTTTTTAAATTTTGGAGCTTTTCAGAATAAATTTAATCTCGACTTCTATGTAACAATGCTTCAACAATTTTAAAGTCTTTAGTGCCACCTCTTCCTACTTTCGTTATCAAGACTAAGTATCTCCATTTCCTTACCATTTTGTTGACTCTCTGTCTTAAGGCCTTAATTACTAACGGTTTGGCTTCACATTATACTAGGAGTAAATTTCTGTAGTAAGTTTTCCATTAGAACCACAGAATCTTAAAATAGAAAGGGGCCTTTTCATCCAACTTCTTACTTAGAGAATTTACCTCTAATATCCTTTACCAGTTATTCCAGTTCTGTTAAACCCTGCAATGGCTAGATCCATCCATTCCATTTTTGACAGCTCTAATAATTAAAAAAATTCATCTTTTATTGAGCTGAAATTCACCTCCCTGTAATTTCCAGCAGTTGGTACTAGTTTGGCTTTATGAGTCAATACAAAGTAGCCAGGGCAGTTCTTTAGCTAATATTTAGCTATATTGTTTTCTTATAAATCTATTTTTTTCCCAAGATTTTAGCAGCCTGTTGTCATGTGGCAATAGAGCATAGGTGGTAAGAACTTACATTTTTATACTTTTCACTACCCTCTTTTTCTTCTTTCATATTCTCAAATTTTTCAATGACTCTCTTCAAATGTGGTGACCAGAAATGAACAAAATGCACTAGGTGTCATTTGACCAGTATAGAATATACTGGGACTTGATATATTTGAATTTAAAAAAAAAGTTACAGAACAGCATTTGTAGTATGATCCTTTTCTTTAACAAAGAATGTGTGTGTGAACATTTATACTGTACATTAAGAAGTCTGGAATGGGGCTTCCCTGGTGGCGCAGTGGTTGAGAATCTGCCTGCCAATGCAGGGGACACGGGTTCGAGCCCCGGTCTGGGAAGATCCCACATGCCGCGGAGCAACTAGGCCCGTGAGCCACAACTACTGAGCCTGCGCGTCCGGAGCCTGTGCTCCGCAACAAGAGAGGCGGCGACAGTGAGAGGCCCGCGCACCGCGATGAAGAGTGGCCCCCGCTTGCTGCAACTAGAGAAAGCCCACGCACAGAAACGAAGACCCAACACAGCCAAAATTAAATAAATAAATAATAAATAAAATCAATTTGCAAAAAAAAAAAAAAGTCTGGAATGATAAACACCAAAATGTAAATAGTATTCTTTGTTGAATGGTGGAATTGTGGGTGATCTTTATTTATTTATTTATTTTGGCTTATCTGCATTTTCCAGTATTCTACAGCGAACGTGTATTGTGTAATGAAAACCTCTAAAGAACCTCTCTTCAGATGGGTATAAATTTAAAAATGGCAATCTTTATGCTTGGTCTTCCTACTAACATCGAAGCCACTTAACAGAACTATTAGCCAGCTGTTTCTCTCCAATATATCTGTTTGAATATTATGAGGTATTTTATTGCCTTTCTATATTCACATTATGTTCTGTTTGTCATTCCTTTGATCTACCCCTGTAGTAGTAAGTCTATAAATTCCACGAAAATTAGGCTACTTTGTTATAGCTTGTTTCTGATAGCGAACCATTGATGATGCCTAGTATTGTGCAAATTCCTTCTACCCCCTTGCTTCTAATTCTTTTGGGTCTGGATACTTAGATTCATTTAAAGCAGCTAAGTGTCTCTTATGATCTCTGTCTTTTTGGAGCTTCAGTAATCTCCTAGCATTATTTGTTTATCCTTTCTGGTTTGAAAATGATTCTCACTAGGGATAAGAGCAAAGTAGATGTTGGGAAGAATCAGATTCTTGGTGTTGTTAGATGTCTTAGGAAATTCTCTTGTGGTCTAAAACCATCCACAGTTTTACTCTGTGAGAGATTAAAGTTACATTAGCTGTCATAGCAGTGAACTTCTATTACTTACCTCCTTTTTTCAAACTTAGCTGAAAAGGACATTAGCCTTTTTCTAGGGCAAGTGTACAACTTCACTTTTGTGTTTGTTTTCAATTTTACTTCTCACCACCCTCTTTCATCCTTAAAAAAATCTGAGCTCATCAGAGCTCATTAGAGTACTCAAATTGAGTTGCTTCCCTCCTTTTCTTCCTTCATATTATATGTGAAATTTCATTTTATTTAACATATCTTTCATGAGACAGCTGCAGAGCTTTTTAAAATCTCTCTTTGGCATAACTACCTTTTAATCTAAACAAAAATAATTCCCATTTAAACTGTGTTAAATTATTTCTTTTTTAGTCTAGATTAAGAATTATTTGTACTTTGATAAAGCAGTAAAAAGTTTGTTAATACCTCAAATTTACTTGATTTTCTTAATGCCTCAAAGAGTCGAATACTACGTAAAGTGTATTTAGTAAATTCTTGTTGAACATAAGGAATCCAGTTCTCAAGACTCCCATGTGAAGAAGTATATCAGTTAAGAACTGAAGAAAAAATAATCTTCTTGTTATCAAAGGTATATAAACCAGAGAGCTTATCAATTTTTCAGATTCAGGATTCAGTTCATGAAGTTTTTGGTGATGGATACAAGGAGATAAGAGGCAACTTGGAAGTATTGTAATTTTCACAACTATTTGGGCAATTGTGGTTATTGGGACTCTGATATAAGGTACTCATTTCCAGGGAAACTGTATTAGTTAAATGGAATAAATCACAAATAGAGCAGTTAAACTGCATGGAAATGTTATATCTATAAAAATAGTCAAGTTGCAAGTGGGTTATCTATTTTAGATAGTAATGGTGTTTGAAGTGGTGATTGCACCATTATGTTCAGGGAGCTGTGTCTGCCAGAGTGAACAGTGCCAGCTGCATGATGGGGAGTGAGGCGAGAGGAGAGGGAATTTTGGTATTGACCTCTTTCTCAACTAAAGGGTTTTCAGCTCCCTCTTCAAAACTGTGAGGCTGATGTGTAGCAGGGAATTAGGACAACCAGCTGGTGACTACTCAACCTGTCCGTTTTTACATCGCCCAATTCCTGGTGCATCTCAGTGGTTTCTTACGTTGCAGATGAGTGAAGTAGGTCTTCACTGACATTAATGCAGAAACTTACAGTATTCAGTAGTGTGCCTACTGACCTTGGCAATTTAACCTCTCGGGTGACAGTAAACACAATTTGATTAGTTCAGTTGTATACTGAAATAATTTACTTAATTATGCATTTGAGGTAATTTTGGAAAATTCTTTCAAAGAGCCTATTTTAGAACATTTTCCTGAGTATTTAACTAGAAATGGAAGCTGACTATAATTCAAATCATGGGTTAGAAAAGATTAATTTCAACCTACAGAACCTGAAGCTATTTAACATTTAATGCATTTCAGTGTGTCTTTGGTTTCCATTTTGAACATATTGCAGCATGGTTTTAATTAATTAAAATATGATGAGTTTTGGTTATTCATTATATGTTGATATGAGAGATTATTTTACATTTGAAAAAGCAGGAATTTACACAGAAGACTCATCTGTGTGCCAGTTCTTTCTCTAGTCTGTGATGACATGGTCATGTAAACCATATGGCAGCCAGAGGCACAATGCCAGTTGACAGCCCAATGCATTTTTTTGTGTAACACAGATCTAAGAACTCTTCTTAGAGTCCGGTTTGCTTCTTTTGTGTCAGTAGGACAGCAGGTGAATTCTACATTTGTGTTAAACCTGGGTGAGGCTTGCAATTGTGTGATTTTTTGAGGGTGAATCAAAATATATGGTCAAAGGATAAATTTTGTTTTCCTCATTTCCTTCTATTGTAATCTCCAAAGTTCACCTCTGAGAGTGTTTCTTATATATAGTGCTTTATTATTTAACAGCATATCTTTACGAATCTGTCTATAAAATGAATTTTGATTCAGTTGTGCTGTAGAATTGTCTGGGTTCTATTGTGTTGTGAGAGCAGCTTTAATTAAAGTGGTTAATTACTTCTAGTTAAGTGAGCTGAAACAATTGGCCTAAACTTGTTGCCCTTGAATTGGATCATCTCTTGACTGATGGTTGTGAGCATAAACAGCCAACCTCATTTCTTGCTGCCTGCTTGATATTTCTGTTCCCTGCACCCCATTTCCTCTAACCCTTCCTGCTCAAATTTCTTTTTCTAGAAAGAAAGTCTCTTCTCCATTCTAATTAGTACAGGTTCAACCTGCCTCTAGTTTTTGTGCCAACTGTCCCTCTCCAAGAGTAGCAGATTTTGTGTGAGGAGTAGAGTTGGGGTAGGCTGTGTATAGTGACAAGTAGATTAAGAAGAACAAAAATTGGACCTTCAAAATTGTGGCGTTTACAGAGTTTGCTTTCATCATCTCTAGTTTCCTGCATATCTCAATGTTAATTTCTCCTCACACGTCATGGACTCAGTGCCCTTGTGCCTTTCCTAACCTTACCCCACCACCACCAATTATTTGTGGGTGCTGACAATTCATACTGAAGTATGATTGACTGGTAAAGGCTTTTAGGAAGAGGAAGCTCTTTTAGTATTTTCATTTAAAGAGGAAACAAAACTTTAGGCCAAAATACTAAAGCTATGGAACTCTAATGGCAGAGTTGATGGAATGGATTTTTCAGATTTGCAAGCGTGGGTTGGATAAAGGTGGTCATTTATCCATTCTTCTTACAAGGCTGGTGCTGTAGAAGGGGAAAGGGATTTGATTGGAGTCAAGAGAAATAGGATAGCATAGGGCTGGTGCTGGAAAATCCTTTTTTTTTTTTTACTACTTGATTAGTCCCTAGAACTTTTTATTGGATATCTGTTATATACTGATCTTAGGTATCAGCATATGGTATATATTTTGCCTATTTCCGGAAATTATTCCTAAGATGTTTTCATTTATTATAACAAAGATATAGAATAGAATTGTATAAGAGCTTTAATATCTAATGTGGTTTTAGATTCAAATTCTTCCACATCCATTTTCTTGTTATTAAAAAAATTCATGTTGTAAGTTTACTCAATATGTAGGTTTTTTCATAAACCCATGTTTTACTACTGGGGAGGTGTTTGAAGTTCTGTCCCCTGGATCCCAATTAGCATTCTTCCACACTAAAGTTTTCTTTTCTTTTTTTCTTTTTTCCCCCCCAAATTAGTATTTAGCCACTTTGAATCCTTGTTTGATACCTCTAGTTATTAATCTGCATTTGAAATGTTTCATGTAGCATATAAATATGCTGAATTTAGTATCTTATGTTTTGAATATACTAAAAAACTGCTATATTTACTTAGAGAATTATCCCTGTTTTGTGTAGATATTTTACTTCTAGTATGGAGGCATGGGAGTGAGTGGTAGTTTGTTTGTGGGGAGCTGCAGGAATTATGCAGAGATGTTCTTTGGCATGGTAAACTCCGTGGTGGTGGAGTAGCCTAGAACAGAGTTGCTTCCTGTTGGCTTGCTTTGGCTAGTGACCAGAGTGGTCTGTTACTCTGAATTTCATAGAAACTTTGGAGACATAATGGAGAAGGTGAAGAATTACAAACAAGTACCTGTAGAATAATGGGAGAATATTTAACAAAGAGTTAATACAGTGTGATATGTGCTGTAATGGAAGTCTCAAACAATGCTACAGGAATGCCAGGAACAAGGAGGAGATACCTTTAGCCTGTTTGGAGGAGTTGTCAGGGGAAACTTCAGAGAGGAGGTGATTCTTGAATCTTGTTGAATGAGTAGGAGTTTGTCAGGTTGACAATTTGCAGGAAGGGTGTTTCAGGCAAAAGGAACAGTATATTTAATAATTGTGTGTGAAAATGTAGAATATATATAATGTGGGATATTAGAAGTAGTTTGTTACAGAGCGTGGATATGAGGTAAGTCTGGGGATTGAAGTACTTGTGTGCTGCCCTTAGGAGTTTGAATTTTAATCTGAAGGCCATGGAGATCCATTGATTTTTGTTTCAAATTTTGATATGTTACTTATTCACTTATGATAATAGCATGACTGTGTTTCAGAAAATTGAGTAGAAGAGTAAAAATCATTCCAATCCTATTGCTAAAATAACTTTTTCCTATGTATGTTTAATGTAGTTGCTATTAGATAGAGTGTACAGTTTGAATCCTGAATTTTTCGCTTAGTAATATATCAAACTTTTTTAGTGTTATTCCAAAGTCTTCATAATCATTTTTTATCACACCATAGTATTCCATTTAATGCAGAATTTTCATAGACCTCTTCCATCAGAATCACTCCTGGTCGTTTGTTAAAAATATGCATTTCCTATTCCCATCTCAGACTTACTAGGTCAGAATTTTTGGGTATAAGGTCTGGGAATATGCATTTTACAAGCTTCCCTAGTTTAATTGCTGTGTACTCTGTAAAGTGTGAGAACCACTGATCTGGTGATGTATATACCATTACTTAAACATTTCCTTAATACTCGATACTTGGATATTTTAACTTGTTATTATTATAAGTAATATTTTGATGAACATTGTTATACAAATCATCTTTTCAATACAATTATATTCTTAATATACATTTCTAGAAGTGGAATCACTATTCTGAAAGGTATTTATTATTAACTCCATATTTATATATGGGGTAAAAGAGCAGAAAAATTGAATAACTTGCCCAAAGTTACAAAGCTAGTAAGTGACAGATCCAAGATTCAAATCCAGGTCTTTCTGATCCCAGAGATCTTTTTATTGTCCATGTTGCTTCCTTGTTCCATAGGGACCAATGTATGTCTTTGGTTAAAATATGAAAATGCCAATATGATTCCAGTATATAAATAGAAAGTACATTTTCTACAAAATTATATAGTAATGTATTTCAGATCTTGCATAGTTCTCATTATTTTTGCTTTTGCTCATCATACAGTTTCACATTATAGGCAGTATTTTGCTTTACATTTGTTTCTTTTTTTTATTTACCAAGTTTTAAAATTTTTTTAAGTTTATTTTTATGTTTTTGGCTGTGCTGTGTGGCATGCGGGATCTTAGTTCCCCCACCAGGGATTGAACCTGCGACCCCTGCAGTGGAAGTGCAGAGTCTTAACCACTGGACCTACAGTGGTTAAGTAGGTCCAGTGGGAAGTCCTACATTCGTTTCTTGATGGCATGTAAACAGTAAACTGAATTCAATGTTAAGTTAGTCAAAGATGTTTTAAAATATTTCTTTGTCAGTCATCATTTTCACCTTAAACAGGGTGAAATTGTTTTATCCAAAATTTCTTAGACACTTGATGTTATATAACTTCTGTTGTCTTCAAAGGTGGTCTAATAACTTGTCAGATGGGTGTGATTCAGATGGGTGTGATTTATATCTCCTTATTTCTTCCCTCTTACAAAAGGAGGAAAATAAAGTGTTCACCATAGTCCTCACTTAATAAACTTTATAATGTATCTCTTTCAAGCTGATAAATCTGAGCTCATAGTTCTTAACTGAGCTCATTAACAACTCAGGGACCTCATCAAGTCTAGTGTTAGGCTGTGTAGAAAAACCAAGGAACCAAGGCAGTTAGGACCTTCACCTCCTCTCTTTCTGTGTACCTCTGTCCCTTTTCAGAGCCTTTCTTTCTGTCTTGGTTATGAGGCATTCTTTGGCTTCTTTTATCTGGAACTCAGAACTCTCATTCAGTTTTACCCTGTACCAAAAAAAGTTTCCTATATTACATTTTATTCCTTCATGCCTTAGATCTCCATTTTCAAAAACAGCAAATGGCATAGTAGAAAGAAGCAGCAAGATGTACTGGAAAAAGTCTGAATCTTGGGATTGAATGAAAACTGCTATTGAATGGATTTTTGGCCCTTGGCAAGTTATTCCACTTCTTTGGGCTTCAGTCTCCTTATTTATAAAGTGGAAATGATAATACCTGTCTTGTAGAGTTGTAAGAAGTAGAGATAATTTATATAAAGTACCTAGCACAGTGCCTGTCACATAGGACTCAAATGCATGCTTCTGTTATGATTATTATTATTACTAGGACATTAATGGCTGTGCAAGGAATAATTGTATAGATTCAGAGTATCTTTATTTCAATGGGAACTCTGGGATATTTGCATTTTAATAGGTAACTTCTTTAGGGACATTGTCTTAGCCTAAATCGTTAATGGTATAGGCACCAAGACAGGCCATTGGGGATGATGATTTGTCCAGTCTTCCTGACTGCAGAGATAGAGATTACTTTTTCCTGCCTACTTTTAGGAGTGGTTCTGGTCACCAAAGATGTAGCCTTTATTCTTATCTTCTACATTCCTCACGAAGCTAATTTGAACAGAAAGAGATTGTGTTCTGTTGGAGTTGTATGTGCTCTGCTATAATCCATGTGGTTAATGGGTTCCTAATAAGCCTGTCATTAATATTTTCCTTATCTTTCTTTTTAAAGCATTATTAATTGACAAATATTTTGAGGGTGTGTACTGCGTATTTACCGTGATGATGGTGCTTTGGAGGATAGAAAATAGACTTCTCTTTAGGCCCTTACAAAAATTGCACACATAGGATGATAGCTAACTATATAGTAGTGTCTAATTTTACTAGGGTCTGAAAGCTCATAAATTCAACTTTTTCTTTGGCTTAGTCCAGTGTCAACATTTGGCTCTCATCTTCCACTGCATACCAGTATATGATCTGAATCTGATCATGAATCAGGTTTAAGTAATTCTTTAACAGCTGAAGATAGAACTATATACTCTCAAATAGTTTTCTTTAAAAAATTAAAAAAAATAATCACATACTTGAGGAAAACCTGGAAGTACAAGGCAAAGAACTGTTTCTTTTCCTGGACCATTTGAGAGTAAGTTGCCAGCCTAATGTACTAGCACCCCAGAATACCTTAGTTTGTATTTAGTTACTTCCTAAAGACAAGGATATTTCCCAATATAACCACAGTACATCTACTAAAATCAGGAAATAACCCCCAGACCCCACTCAGGTGTGCCAGTGGTATGCATCATTGGGATCCAGTTCAAAATCACCCATTACATTTAGTTGTCATACCTCTTTAAACTTCTTTGGTATGGTACAGTTTCTCAGTCTTGCCTTGACTTTTATGACCTTGATACTTTTCAAAGACTATAGGCCAGTTATTTTGTAAAATGCCCCTCATTTGGGCTTTCCTGATGTTTTCTCGTGCATTTTGGTAGAAATATCACAGAGGGGATGCTGTGTTCTTTTCATTGCATCCTATTAGATGGCATGTGATTTTGATTTTGTCCTATTTCTGATAATGTTCTCTTTAATCACTTGCTTTTACTAGTGTCTGTCGGACTTCTCTATATACAATTACTCTTTTTCCATTTGTAAAAACTATTTTGTGGGGAAGTACATTTACACTATGTGAATATCCCATTCCTCATCAAACTTCTCTTATTCATTTATTTATTTACAGGCATACCTCAGAGGTACTGTGGGTTCAGTTCCAGATCACTACAATAAAGCAAGTCACATGAATTTTTTGGTTTCCCAATGCATATAAAAGTTATGTTTACACTACACTATACTACAGTCTATTAAATATGCAATAGCATTGTGTCTAAAAAACACGGTACATACCTTAATAAAAAAATACTTTATTGCTAAAAATGCTAAACAACGTCTGAGCCTTCAGTGAGTTGTAATCTTTTTTTGCTGGTGGAGGGTCTTCCTTCGATGTTCATGGCTGCTGACTGATAAGGGTGGTGGTTGCTGAAGGCTGGGATGGCTATGGCAACTTCTTAAAATAAGAAAATGAAGTTTCCCATCTCAATTGACTCTTCCTTTCACGAATGATTTCTGTACCATGTAATGCTATTTTGTATCTTACCCACAATAGAGCTTCTTTCAAAACTAGAGTTAATCCTCTCAAAACCTGTTGCTGCTTTAGCAACTAAGTTTGTGTAATATTCTAAATCCTTTGTTGCTTCCATCTCAAGCAACTACTTTCTTTGCCATTCCATAAGAAGCAATTTCTCATCTGTTCAAGGTCTATCATGAGTTGCAGCAATTCAGTCACATCTTCAGTTTCTACTTCCATCTCTAGTTCTCTTGCCATTTCCACCACATCTGCAGTTAATCCCCTCACTAAAGTCTTGAACCCTTCAGTAATCCATAAGGGTTGGAATCAACTTCTTCCAAATTCCTGTTCCTGTTGATATTTTAACTTCTTCCCATGAATCATGAATGTTCTTAATGGCATCCAGAAGGGTGAATCCTTTCCAGAAGGTTTTCAATTGACTTTGTCCAGATTCATCAGAGGAATCATTATCTGTGGCAGCTATAGCCTTACAAAATATGTTTTTTAAATAATGACTTGAAAGTTGAAATTACTCCTTGATCTGTGGACTGCAGAATGGACATTGTGTTGGCAGGTGTGAAAATAATATTACTCTCATTGTACATCTCCATCATAGTTCTTAGGTGACCAGGTGCATTGTCACTGAGCAGTAATATTTGGAGAGAAATATTTTTTTCCTGAGCAGTAGGTCTCAACAGTGGGCTTAAAATATTCAGTAAAACATGTTGTAAACAGATGTGCTGTCATCCAGTCTTTCCTGTTGCATTTATAGAGCATAGACAGAGTAGATTTAGCATAATTCTTAAGGGCCCTAGGATTTTTTGGAATGGTAAATGAGCATTGGCTTCAATTTATTTTTATTTAATTAATTTAAAAAATTGAAGTGTAGTTGATTTACAATTGGCTTAAATTTAAAGTCACCAGCTACCTTAGCTCCTAACAGGCTGACAGGAGAGTCAGCCTGTCCTTTGAAGCTTTGAAGCCAGATGTTGACTCCTCCTCTCTAGCTATGAAAGTCTTAGATGACATTGTCTTCTAATGGAAGGCTGTTCTGTCTACATTGAAAAATCTGTTGTTTAGGGTAGCCACTTTCATTAGTTATTTTAGTTAGATCTTCTGGATAACTGGCTACAGCTTCTACATTAGCATTTTCTGCTTCATCTTGCACTTTTATGTGATGGAGATGGCCTCTTTCCTTAAACTTCATGAACCAACCTCTGCTGGCTTCAGACTTTTCTTCTGCAGCTTTCTCATGTCTTTCTCAGACTTCATTTGCTCTGGATTTGGCTTTGGCTTAAGGGAATGTTGTGGCTCATTTGATCTTCTATCCAGACCCCTAAAACTTTCTTATCAGTGATAAGGTTGTTTTGCTTTCTTATCATTTGTGTGTTCATTGGAGTGGAACTTTAAATTTCCTTCAAGAATATTTTTTTTGCATTCACAACTTGGCTAGCTGTTTGGTGCAAGATGCCTAGCTTTCAGCCTGTCTCAGCTTTTGACGTATCTTCTTCACTAAGCTTAATCATTTCTAGCTTTTGATTTAAAGTAAGAGATGACTGAGTCTTCCTTTCACTTGAACACTTAGAGGCCATTGTAGGGTTATTGATTGGCCTAATTTCAGTATTGTTGTGTCTCAGAATAGGGAACCCCGAGGAGAGGGAGAGAGACAGGAATGGCCAGTCAGTGAAGCAGTCAGGACATACACAGCATTTATCTGTTAAGTTTGCTATCTTATATGGACATGGTTCATGGCACCTCGAAACAATTTTTTTTTAACATCTTTGTTGGCGTATAATTGCTTTACAATGGTGTGTTAGCTTCTGCTTTATAACATAGTGAATCAGCTATACATTTACATATATCCCCATATCTCCTCCCCATTGCATCTCTCTCCCACCTTCCCTATCCCACTCCTCTAGGTGGTCACAAAGCACCAAGCTGATCTCCCTGTGCTATGCGGCTGCTTCCCACTAGCTATCTATTTTACATTTGGTAGTATATATAAGTCCATGCCACTCTATCACTTCGTCCCAGCTTACCCTTCCCCCTCCCAGTGTCCTCAAGTCCATTCTCTACGTCTGTGTCTTTATTCCTGTCCTGCCCTTAGATTCTTCAGAACCATTTTTTTTTTAGATTCCGTATATATGTGTTAGCATACGGTATTTGTTTTTCTCTTTCTGACTTATTTCACTCTGTATGACAGTCTGTAGGTCCATCCACCTCACTACAAATAACTCAATTTCGTTTCTTTTTATGGCTGAGTAATATTCCATTGTATATATGTGCCACATCTTCTTTAGCCATTCATCTGTCGATGGACACTTAGGTTGCTTCCATGTCCTGGCTATTGTAAATAGAGCTGCAATGAACATTGTGGTACATGACTCTTCTTCAATTATGCTTTTCTCAGGGTATATGCCCAGTAGTGGGATTGCTGGGTCCTATGGTAGTTCTATTTTTAGTTTTCTAAGGAAACTCCATACTGTTCTCCATAGTGGCTGTATCAGTTTACATTCCCACCAACAGTGCAAGAGGGCCCACTTTTCTCCACACCCTCTCCAGCATTTATTGTTTGTAGATTTTTTGATGATGGCCATTCTGATTGCTGTGAGGTGATACCTCATTGTAGTTTTCATTTCCATTTCTCTAATGATTAGTGATGTTGAGCATCCTTTCATGTGCATGAGCCACTTGTAAATTTCGGCAATTAATCCTTTGTCAGTTTCTTCATTTGCAACTATTTTCTCCCATTCTGAGGGTTGTCTTTTCATCTTGTTTATGGTTTCCTTTGCTGTGCAAAAGCTTTTAAGTTTCATTAGGTCCCATTTGTTTATTTTTGTTTTTATTTCCATTTCTCTAGGAGGTGGGTCAAAAAGGATCTTGCTGTGATTTATGTCATAGAGTGTTCTGCCTATGTTTTCCTCTAAGAGTTTTATAGTGTCTGGCCTTACAGTTAGGTCTTTAATCCATTTTGAGTTTATTTTTGTGTATGGTGTTAGGGAGTGTTCTAATTTCATTCTTTTACATGTAGCTGTCCAGTTTTCCCAGCACCACTTATTGAAGAGGCTGTCTTTTCTCTTTTGTATATTCTTGCCTCCTTTATCAAAAATAAGGTGACCGTAGGTGCGTGGGTTTATCTCTGGGCTTTCTATCCTGTTCCATTGATCTATATTTCTGTTTTTGGGCCAGTACCGTACTGTCTTGATTACTGTAGCTTTGTAGTATAGTCTGAAGTCCAGGAGCCTGATTCCTCCAGCTCCGTTGTTCTTTCTCAAGATTGCTTTGGCTATTCGGGGTCTTTTGTGTTTCCATACAAATTGTGACATTTTTGTTCTAGTTCTGTGAAAAATGTCATTGGTGGTTTCATAGGGCTTGCATTGAATCTGCAGATTGCTCTGGGTAGTACAGTCATTTTCACAATGTTGATTCTTCCAATCCAGCACATGATATATCTCTCCATCTGTTTGTATCATCTTTAATTACTTTCATCAGTATCTTACAGTTTTCTGCATACAGGTCTTTTGTCTCCTTAGGTAGCTTTATTCCTAGGTATTTTATTCTTTTTGTTGCAATGGTAAATGGAGTGTTTCCTTAATTTCTCTTTCAGATTTTTCATCATTAGTGTATAGGAATGCAAGAGATTTCTCTGCATTAATTTGTATCCTGGTACTTTACCAAATTCATTGATTACCTCTACTAGTTTTCTGGTAGCATCTTTAGGATTCTCTCTATATAGTGTCATGTCATCTGCAAACAGTGACAGCTTTACTTCTTCTTTTCCGATTTGGATTCCTTTTATTTCTTTTTCTTCTCTGATTGCTGTGGCTAAAACTTCCTAAACTATGTTGAATAATAGTGGTGAGAGTGGACGACCTTGTCTTGTTCCTGATCTTAGAGGAAATGGTTTCAGTTTTTCACCATTGAGAACGATGTCGGCTGTGGGTTTGTCATATATGGCCTTTATTATGTTGCGATAAGTTCCCTCTATGCCTACTTTCTGGAGGGTTTTTATCATAAATGGGTGTTGAATTTTGTCAAACCCTTTTCTGCATCTATTGAGATGATCATATGGTTTTTATTCTTCAATTTGTTAATATGGTGTATCACAATGATTCGCATATATTGAAGAATCCTTGCATTCCTGGGATAAACCACACTTGATCACGGTGTATGATCCTTTTAATGTGCTGTTGGATTCTGTTTGCTAGTATTTTGTTGAGGTTTTTTGCATCTATGTTCATCAGTGATATTGGCCTGTAGTTTTCTTTCTTTGTGCCATCTTTGTCTGGTTTTGGTATCAGGGTGATGGTGGCCTCGTAGAATGAGTTTGGGAGTGTTCCTCCCTCTGCTATATTTTGAAAGAGTTTGAGAAGGATAGGTGTTATCTCTTCTCTAAGTGTTTGATAGAATTCGCCTGTGAATCCATCTGGTCCTGGGCTTCTGTTTGTTGTAAGATTTTTAATCACAGTCTCAATTTCAGTGCTTGTGATTGGTCTGTTCATATTTTCTATTTCCTCCTGGTTCAGTCTCAGAGAGTTGTGCATTTGTAAGAATTTGTCCATTTCTTACAGGTTGTCCATTTTATTGGCATATAGTTGCTTGTAGTAATCTCTCATGATCCTTTGTATTTCTGCAGTGTCAGTTGTTACTTCCCCTTTTTCATTTCTAATTCTACTGATTTGAGTCTTCTCTTTTTTTCTTGATGAGTCTGGCTAATGGTTTATCAATTTTGTTTATCTTCTCAAAGAACCAGCTTTTAGTTTTATTGATGTTTGCTATTGTTTCCTTCATTTCTTTTTCATTTATTTCTGATCTGCTTATGATTTCTCTCCTTCTGCTAACTTTGGGGTTTTTTTGTTCTTCTTTCTCTAATTGCTTTAGGCGTAAGGTTAGGTTGTTTATTTGAGATGTTTCATGTTTCTTAAGGTAGGATTGTATTGCTATAAACTTCCCTCTTAGAACTGCTTTTGCTGCATCCCATAGGTTTTGGGTCGTTGTGTTTTCATTGTGATGTATTTCTAGGTATTTTTTGATTTCCTATTTGATTTCTTCAGTGATCTGTTGGTTATTAAGTAGTGTATTGTTTAGCCTCCATGTGTTTGCATTTTTTACAGAATTTTCCCTGTAATTGATCCTATTCGCATAGTGTTGTGGTCAGAAAAGATACTTGATACGATTTCAATTTTCTAAAATTTACCAAGGCTTGATTTGTGACCCAAGATATGATCTCTCCTGGAGAATGTTCCATGAGCACTTGAGAAGAAAGTGTATTCTGTTGTTTTTAGATGGAATGTCCTATAAATATCAATTGAGTCCATCTTGTTTAATGTATCATTTAAAGCTTGTGTTTCCTTATTTATTTTCATTTTGGATGATCTGTCCATTGGTGAAAGTAAGGTGTTAAAGTCCCCTACTATGATTGTGTTACTGTCGATTTCCCCTTTTATGGCTGTTAGCATTTGCCTTATGTATTGAGTTGCACCTATGTTGGGTGCATAAATATTTAAAATTGTTATATCTTCTTCTTGGATTGATCTCTTGATTATTACGTAGTTTCTTTCTTTGTCTCTTGTAATGGTCTTTATTTTAAAATCTATTTTGTGTAATATGAGAAAATATCCAGCTTTCTACTCCAGCTTTCTTTTAATTTCCATTTGCATGGAACATCTTTTTCCATCCCCTCACTTTCAGTATGTGTCCCTAGGTCTGAAGTGGGTCTCTTGTAGACAACGTATATATGGGTCTTGTTTTTGTATCCATTCAGCCAGTCTATGTCTTTTGGTTGGAGCATTTAATCCATTTACATTTAAGGTAATTGTCGATATGTATGTTCCTATTACCATTTTCTTAATTGTTTTGGGTTTGTTATTGTAGGTCTTTTCCTTCTCCTGTGTTTCCTGCCTGGAGAAGTTCCTTTAGCATTTGTTGTAAATCTGGTTTGGTGGTGCTGAATTCTCTTAGTTTTTGCTTGTCTGTAAAGGTTTTAATGTCTCTGTCATATCTGAATGAGATCCTTGTTGGGTAGAGTAATTTTGGTTGTAGGTTTTTCCCTTTCATCACTTGAAATATGTCCTGCCACTCCCTTCTGGCTTGCAGAGTTTCTGCTGAAAGATCAGCTGTTAACCTTATGGGGATTCCCTTGTATGTTATCTGTTGTTTTTCCCTTGTTGGTTTTAATATATTTTCTTTGTATTTAATTTTTGATAGTTTGATTAATATGTGTCTTGGCATGTTTCTCCTTGGATTTATCCTGTATGGGACTCTCTGCATTTCCTAGACTTGATTAACTATTTCCTTTCCCATATTAGGGAAGTTTTCAACTATAATCTCTTCAAATATTTTCTCAGTCCCTTTCTTTTTCTCTTCTTCTTCTGGGACCCCTATAATTCGAATGTTGGTGGGTTTAATGTTGTCCTAGAGGTCTCTGAGACTGTCCTCCATTCTTTTCCTTCTTTTTTATTTATTCTGCTCTGCAGTAGTTATTTACACTATTTTATCTTCCAGGTCACTTATCTGTTCTTCTGCCTCAGTTTTTCTGCTATTGATCCCTTCTAGAGAAATTTAATTTCATTTATTGTGTTTTTCATCACTGTTTTTTTGCTCTTTAGTTCTTCTAGGTCCTTGTTAAACGTTTCTTGTATTTTCTCTGTTCTATTTCCAAGATTTTGGATCATCTTTACTGTTATTATTCTGCATTCTTTTTCAGGTAGCCTGCCTATTTCCTCTTCATTTGTTACGTCTGGTGGGTTTCTACCTTGCTTCTTCATCTGCTGTGTGTTTCTGTGTCTTCTCATTTTGCTTAACTTACTGTGTTTGGGGTCTCCTTTTCGCAGGCTGCAGGTTCGTAGTTCCCGTTGTTTTTGGTGTCGGCCCCCGTGGCTAAGGTTGGTTCAGTGGGTTGTGTAGGCTTCCCGGTGGAGGGGACTAGTGCCTGTGTTCTGGGGGATGAGGCTGGATCTTGTCTTTCTGGTGGGCAGGTCTGCATCTGGTGGTGTGTTTTTGGGTGTCTGTGACCTTATTATGATTTTAGGCAGCCTCCGTGTTAATGGGTGGGGTTGTGTTCCTGTCTTGCTAGTTGTTTGGCATAGGGTGTCCAGCACTGGAGCTTGCTGGTCATTGAGTGGAGCTGGGTCTTAGTGTTGAGATGGAGATCTCTGCGAGAACTTTCGCCGTTTGATATTACGTGGAGCTGGGAGGTCTCTGGTGGACCAATGTCCTGAACTCGGCTCTCCCACCTCAGAGGCACAGGCCTGATACCTGGCTGCTGCACCAGGAACCTGTCAGCCGCATGGCTCAGAAGAAAAGGCAGAAAAAAAGAAAGAGAAAAAAAGAATAAAGTTATTAAAATAAAAAATAAATATTAAAAATATAAAAATTATAAAAAAAAGAAAAAAAAAGAAAGAAAGAAGAAAGCAACTGAACCAAAAAACAAGTCCACCAATGAGAACAAGCACTAAAAACTATACTTAAAAAAAAAAAAAAAGAAAATGGACAGAGCAAACCCTAGGACAAATGGTGAAAGCAAAGCTGTACAGACAAAATCACACAAAGAAGCATACACATACACACTCACAAAAAGAGAAAAAGGAAAAAATAATATATCTCGTTGCTCCCAAAGTCCACTGCCTCAATTTTGGGATGATTCGTTGTCTCTTCAGGTATTCCACAGATGCAGGGTACATCAAGTTGATTGTGGAGATTTAATCCGCTGCTCCTGAGGCTGCTGGGAGAAATTTCCCTTTCTCTTCTTTGTTCGCACAGCTCCTGGGGTTCAGCTTTGGATTTGGACCCACCTCTGCGTGTAGGTTGTCTGAGGGCATCTGTTCTTCGCTCAGAGAGGACGGGGTTAAAGCAGCGGCTGATTCGGGGGCTCTGGCTCACTCAGGGCGGGGGGAGGGAGGGGTACGGATGCGGGGTGAGCCTGTGGCGGCAGAGGCCGGCGTGACCTTGCAGCAGCCTGAGGCGCGCCGTGTGTTCTCCTGGGGAAGTTGTCCCTGGGTCACGGGTTCCTGGCAGTGGCGGGCTGCACAGGCTTCCGGGAGGGGAGGTCTGGAGAGTGAGCTGTGCTTGCACACAGGCTTCTTGGTGGTGGCAGCAGCAGCCTTAGCATCTCATGCCCGTCTGTGGGGTCCGCGCTGATAGCCGCAGCTCGTGCCTGTCCCTGGAGCTCCTTTAAGTGGCGCTCTTAATCCCCTCTCCTCGCGCACCAGGAAATAAAGAGGCAAGAAAAAGTCTCTTGCCTCTTCGGCAGCTGCAGACTTTTTCCCGGACTCCATCCCGGCTAGCCGTGGCGCACTAGCCCCTTCAGGCTGTGTTCACGCAGCCAACCCCAGTCCTCTCCCTGGGATCTGACCGAAGCCCGAGCCTCAGCTCCCAGCCCCCGCCCCTTCCCGGCGGGTAAGCAGACAAGTCTCTCGGGCTGGTGAGTGCCGATCGGCACCGATCTTCTGCACGGGAGTCTCTCCGCTTTGACCTCCGCACCCCTGTTGCTGCGCTCTCTGCTGTGGCTCCGAAGCTCCCCTCCCCCCCCCACAACTCACTGTCTCCGCCTCACAGCTCCCTCCTAGTGGTGCAGGTCCTGTCCCTATTCTTTTGTCTCTGTTTTTTCTTTTTTCTTTTCCCTACCCAGGTACGTGGGGGAGTTTCTTGCCTTTTGGGAAGTCTGAGGTCTTCTGCCAGCGTTCAGTAGGTGTTCTGTAGGAGTTGTTCCACATGTAAATGTATTTCTGATGTATATGTGGGGAGGAAGGTGATCTCCACATCTTACTCCTCTGCCATCTTGAATGTCTCCCTCCCTCGAAATAATTATTGATACTATAATAGCATCAAAGATCACTGATCATAGATCACCATAACAAATATAATAACAATGAAAAAGCTTGAAATATTGCAAGAATTACAAAAATGTGGCACAGAGAGATGAATTGAGCAAATGCTGTTGGAAAAATTGCACCGATAGACTTCCTTGACACAGGGTTGCCACAAATCTTCAATTTGTAAAAAATCTAGTATCTGCGAAGTGCAATAAAGTGAAGTACAATAGAACGAGGTATGCCTGTAAATACATATGGACTCATGGTTTATTATTTTATTGCATGGGTTATAATGCATTATTGACATTATTAATTTTGATACTTAAATTGTCCCAAACTTAGCCAGTACAAGTCCTTTCAGGCTGACTTCTTTTCATCATTTCCTTGCTTTTGGCATCATAAAATGTTCCAAGACTCATCTTTCTCTGCCTCAGTCCTGAACCAACCATTTCTCCAAGGAGCTATGGTTCCTTTTATTGGAAAATGGTAATTAGAAGTTAAGATTTTGGGTGCTAGGTATGCTCATTGCTTTTGGCATGTCACCTATCTCAGATTATCTCAGCAAGGCAGTGAAAAAAAATATTCACATACAAAGATACACATATTAACATCTATATCTATATTTTTTGTAATCCATGAGTTTACAATGATATGTCTAATTCTATTCCAACTCCACAGGCAGGATTCATGTTAGTTTCTCCCTGCCTATATTTGTAACTTCCATTTTCAGTGGTGAAAAACTTGGCTTCGCTTCGCTTTAGTACATATACTTATTTGATAAATTCCCCTGTATGTAACCAATCCTTCTCTCTACTGCCTACCCTCTCTGTATCATTGTCTTCCTTGCCCCACTCAGGCTCTGCCACCATGTTAGGCTGTCTCCTACACAGAAACCCTCTTGCCCTTTTCAGGCTCTGACTCCTTATGCCAGTTGGCATCTACAGAGGGATACCTTTTTAATTTTTCTTAGGGCCTAATCCCCCTGCACTGGGTGTGACCCTTGTATGTGAATACAGTCTTCACCCTGTTTGGACTCTGACACCCTACATCAGGATGTTCCCCTCTGCCACTACTACATGGACACCCTTTTCACACTATTTGGGCTCTCACCCTCTCACATCATCCACTACTGTATGAGGATGCCTTCTCCAGCTTGCTTAAGCTCTGACACCCCAATATGGTGTCAGCTGTCCCCAATCCCGTCATCCTTCTCCCCTGGCTTGGGCTCTGTCGCTTCACTGTAGGCCATTGCGGCTTCCCTCTTTCTTCTGGAGTGGATGCCTCCTTTTCTCTGCCCTACTTAATGGCTCTAAGGACTGAATTGTTCAGGAAGAGAAGGGAAATGATGAGGAAGGAAAAGAGGAGAGTGGAAGAGGAAGTGGAAGAGGAGAGTAACATAATGCTCTTTTTTTTAAAATCAGTGATGATGACACTATTACTACTACTACTACTACTACTACTATTACTAATCTCTCCAAGTCAGCAGTGCATGTAGCCTTGTTTTGGAAGAAAATCAGGCTATTGGCATTTAAGAATTCTGGGTAACATGGAGATTATGACCAAAGCTTGAGTACTGTGTGGCAGTTCTTTGTACACTACTTCTCCTTGCATTTTGGAGGACAGATGATGATAACTTGTTAGGCTGGTCAGCACTTGGTATTTTTTATGAGCTTTTCTTTCATGTCTATTGTTGTGGATATGTAGTAGGCATCCAGATTGACTGAGAGACAGAAAATCGTTATGTATTTTTTGCTCTGTTTAGCTGAAACGCTTTATCATAATTGTCAGCGAAGTGCATTCCCAAGAATTTCAGTAAGATGATGATAATGCAGAAAAAAGTTATAAAAGCACTGAGATAGAATCTGTCATTCTTTGAGGGAGTTGAGTTTGCAGAATTTGATAGAGATAAGGATTTTAGCAAGTAGGTTTTTCTATTTTTTCTTTTTGTTAATTTTTATTGAAGTATGGATGCTCTACAATGTTGTGTTAGCCTCCACTGCACAGCAAAATGAATCAGCCATACACTTACAGATATCCCCTCCCTTCTGGACTTCCGTCCCATTTAGGTTACCACAGTGCATTAGGTACAGTTCCCTGTGAGGTAGGTTTTTCTTGTTATATGATATTCCCACTATGATTTTCAAGATGTCACAAAAGCATTATGTTAGGAAATTGACCGAGTATATTTTAACATATGGTAAATCTGCATAGGTCTTATAAAAATGATTATTGCTGCAAATGAACCAAGACAGTAGGTAATTTATACTGGGGATCTCTCAGACTTTAAATTATTATCAGGATTCCGTAATTCCTTGAAACAAATCTAAGCAAAGAAACTTTCAGGAAGCTCTTTAATAAGCATTTGCTATAGCTGAAAAATACCCTCTTTATTTGCAAAAAATGGGAAGAAAATAGTTGAGAGCATTTCAGAAATAATTCATTGCAGTTATATTCTGTACTTTAAAAGACCATTCAGCTTTTCCTGCCAAATCCAAGAAAAAATAAGCAGCAGGCAGTATTATCAATTGCTACTCTCCTTTTCTAGGTCTGGGAAGACAACTTCAATGGAAGGATGATTAAAATTTTGGTTTTACTAGCTAGTAACGGAACCAAACAGGCCTGGATTTAAACAACATACTTAATGTGTAAGATAATAGGGATCTGAAGAGATCATGATTCCTACTCTTTTCTTACTTTCTTATCTTTTTTTATCATCAGTATGCCTGTAATAACATATGACCTTTTCATAGTATTCCTTTTTGTATCTTGGCTTTCTATTTTTATGGAATCTTTGGGCTTCCATAGAAATGGTTCTTGAACTTTGTAGTTTGTAACATTTGTTAGCGGAACATGGGACTACACAGAGTATCTATCCTGTCTATACCCTATTCCCTTTGAAATCCTTCCAAAATTCTTGAATCTGGGATTGACAGGTATTATTTTCTCAGTAATGTAATCCATATATTGTTTCTCTGATGGAAAGTAGCTGAGGAAAAGAGTATAAGATCCATATCTAATGTAACCTTCCTCAGAAGTCTTGCTTGCTTGCTCTTTTACACTGAAATAGGAATTTATAGGACTGTATGGATCTTGTAGAATCAAGTAAGAGTTGAATTGCCAGGAGTTGAAAGGACCAGGAATCAAGGCAGCAGGATCAGAGGGATAGGAGCACAGAGCATATACTAGGGGCTGCTGGATCTCTTTGGGCTCAACCTCATGGTTGGGGGGGAAAAGGGGACACAATCTCAGAAAAAGGTCATGTGGAAAAAATTTATTACCTTGACTATTTTGTGAACTTCTTGAGAGAATACACTGAAACCAGAAGTCTTTCTTTTTTTTAAAATTAAAAAAATTTTTTTAATTAAAAAAATTTTTATACTTAATTAATTTTTGGCTGTGTTGGGTTTTTATTGTTGCATACGGGCTTTCTCTAGTTGTGATGAGCAGGGGCTACTCTTCATGGCAGTGTGTGTGCTTCTCATTGCGGTGGCTTCTCTTGTCGCAGAGCACGGGCTCTAGGTGCGCGGGCTTCAGTATCTGTGGCACGCAGACTCAGTAGTTGTGGCTCATGGGCTCTAGAGCGCAGGGCCAGTAGTTGCGGCGCACGGGCTTAGTTGCTCTGTGGCATGTGGGATCCTCCTGGACCAGGGATCGAACCCGTGTCCCCTGAATTGGCAAGCAGATTCTTAACCACTGTGCCACCAGGGAAGTCCCCAGAAGTCTTTCTTCACCTTACCTTTCCCATTTCCCCTCTGTTATGCTTCCCTCACTTATTTAAAGAACCAGAATACGTTGTGATACAATTGGGCACCTTATCCAAGATGACAATGCTGTTAGTAGAAATGTTATAACTGCCAGGGAGTTTCTAATAGTAAAGGTACTCAAAATGATTGCTTACCCTTCTCTTTTCCCTGGTTGTTGGCTGTGAACATTATCCTGACTCCTACTATTACATTTTTAGTATGCATTTATTTTAGATCAGTGAGAAGTCCATTTAGAAAACCCTTGGTGACTCTTAGTTGCCCATGGCCCCTGAGCTGAATTGAGAACACTAATCTAGAGTTATAAGTTTATACAGATGCGGACAAAGTCCAGGGTTTTCCTCTCATTGTTAACATTTCTAGGTTCCCTTCCTCTTTTCTCTCTTCCTTCTTAATAGTTCAGCTATTTTTCTCAGCAACTCATCTGTGTCGGCTTTCACTGGTAAGCCATGTAGCCAGGAAACTAGAAAATGCTCTATGACAAAAGAAGAATTGAAAGGTTAAGAAACACAAGGAAAAGAAAGTTAAGAGAAAGAGACATAGTTTTACCATGGTTTTCTCAAGGTAACTCATGTGACTAATTCAGGTAAATATCTGTGAGGCCAGATATCTGCCTTGGAAGTGCATAAGGGGACCTTAACCCCGGGTAGATGGTCACCATCTAGAAGAAAAGGGTAAAGATTATCCCCAGGGATTCAAGGGCTCTCTCTACCTTTGGCTTTTAGAGCTTGTTACATGGATGGACTTATACTTTTAATCTATGTCTTAGAAACATTTCCAAATATCCATAAAATTAATCTTAAAAGAATTCTCTACATTCCATATTTTATACACCACACATTTTGCCAGTATTTCAAGAGTCTCCTGTTCTTTTTGCAAATAAAGTGCTCATTTTGGCTGTTTTCCAGATATGACAGTTGGTGGACATGCTTCAGTAGAGAAAAGGAAATTTTCTCTGCTTATCTACTCTCTCCCGTCTGCCCAAGATAGTGTGTCTGTCAATTGTGACCTGATTTTGAAATAATTTATTAAATAGAGGGTTGCATGATGTTATTTAAAATTTTGGTATGACATTGACTTTTAGTTCTTTACAGTAAGCTCTTGACTAGATTCTCTGGGTGAGGCTTATTGCTCCTGGGATTTTAGAAATTTCTTAACTCCTTCAGTGAATTTGGACTCTGTTCAGTGTCAAGTACGAGTAATGTTTACTCAGGAAGTTAAACACACTTGTTTATTCAGAAGATGAAGCATGATGGTTTTTTTTTTTTTACCATGTGAACATTATTTTGGAAATATATTAATTTTATAGGTAAGGAGAATGTCCTTACTAGTTAGTAGACTGCTTTAAAAAAGTGATAAGTAAATGAATATAAAATACTTATCTTTGGTAAGGGTTTACTGTTTTCATTAATATGTTGATGTCTTTTCATGTTTTTTATGTTAAAGTGTAATATATGTGCAATAGACTAAGGTTTTAAATTTGTAATCTTTTTATTTGAAGTCGAGAGAGAAGTCTAAACAAATTACATTTCTTTTAAAAGGCATGTTCCTTGCTTTTAAAAAATTATTACGCCCAAATATCTATCATAAATCTATATCTCAACTTTAGTCCTCTCTATTGTACTTCAGACATGTTGTTCCCAATGGTGTTTTGAACATCTCCCTCTCAGTGGAGGTGTGAAGCTCCAAAAAGTTCATTATCTTTACCCATAGTTCTGCTCTGCCACTTGTATGGCTCCTTTGTGTTAGTGGAACCACTGTGCACCATTCCTCTAAGCTAGAAACCCCAGCGCGGTCCTTGAACCTTTCTCTTCCCACTTGCATCCATTCATTATCACCACTTCCAATGTCAGCCCTTCCTCCCCTTTCGTTCCTCTGACATTAGAGGAATTGTTTTAAAATATGTTATTCTCTGACTTAGAAATCAGTGACTCTCCAGTGCTTAAAGTCCAAACTCTTTGGAGTATCATTTGAGGCCTTTTGTGATTTGGCTCCTTCCAACCTGCCTCATTTTCCACCAGTCCTCTGCAACAGCATCCTCCAGCCATACCTGATTCCTGTACTTGGCATTGTCAGCAGGCATCACGCGCTTTCTATTGTTATTCCCCCTGGAATACCCATCTTTCCCTTGTGTGCTCTGCAAAGCCCTGTTCATCCTCCAAGACTCAGTTCCAGCATAATCATCTCTTCTGGGAAACTTTGCCTTATCTCTATCTTCTGTGCATCCCTGCACCTTGTACACATCTCTATTTTATTTTATTTTTTTGGTTGCGTTTGGTCTTCATTGCTGTACACGGGCTTTTCTTTAGTTGCAGAGAGGGGGGCTACTCTTCGTAGTGGTGCACAGGCTTCTCATTGCGGCAGCTTCTCTTGTGGAGCATGGGCTCTAGGCGTGCGGGCTTCAGTAGTTATGGCACGTGGGCTCAGTAGTTGTGGCTCACGGGCTCTAGAGCGCAGGCTCAGTAGTTGTGGTACACGGGCTTAGTTGCTCCGCATCATGTGGGATCTTCCTGGACCAGGGCTCGAACCCGTGTCCCCTGCATTGGCAGGCGGATTCTTAACCACTGCACCACCAGGGAAGCCGCACATCTCTATTTTTAGCACTTAGAATACTGCATTGTAATTGTTGGTTTGCATGTTTGCCTTCCCACTAGACCCTGAGCTCCTTCAGTCCTGAAACTTTGGCTTAGTTATCCTTTAAAGTGCTGTACAAATGTTATTATTTTATTCCTAGAACATATAAGGCATTCAGAAAATTATTTGTTGAATAACTAAATGAGTGAATAGTTGTGGAACAGAGCATGATAATGGCATATGGTTTGGACTATATCTTTTTGGATTGTATCTTTGAGAGAAATTGTTGACTGAGAACATAGGTTTGGTTAGCAACCTCAGTGCTGAGAAAAATTAAATCATTTGCTAGAGTACCTATTATTTTGTAGGCACTGTGCTCATTGGCATATATGTGTTAGTTTGCAGGACATTGAGACTCAGAAATTTAGTAACTGGACCAAGTAACTTGACTAAGTAAGAAACACAGTTGGATTTGGAATCCAGGACTGCCTGACTTAAAAGCCAATAGTGTTCTTTTCTCAATGCTGGAAAATGTCAGAGATGGTGGGGGGACACTTTAAAACAAAGGCAAGCTGTTTTTTCAGGGTGAAGGCCAATTTAGAACCATAATTTCTACTTTTCACTATGGATTCCAGAGATATCTGGGAGATGTTTTAGGAGAGGCAGTGATAAGTTTATGCTCTTTGTAACTTCGAATAAATGAAAGAATGAATGACAAGTTGATAAAGTAGAAGAATCTAAAGAAGGTTAAGCAAAGAGGAAAGAGTTGTAAGATAAGTTTGCTCAGTAAATTTATATTAAAGGAAATGCTTGTATTCTTTGAGCACCTAGTGTATGCTAATCATAGATTTATCATCTCCTTATTGATTCTCACAGTAAACCTATGAGGTATTATTTTCCTCATTTGCATGTGGTTAAAGTCCTATATACACTTCAACCTTAAAAGAAGTTAAACATCGCATTGCGCAGAGTCACATAGACAGACCCTGATGGTGCTCAGGTTCAAACCCAGTTTTATATGACTCCGTCTCATGAGGAATGGAGATTATCTCAGTGGTAGCATCAGATATTTCAAAGCAACTAAAATATGAATAAATTGTCATCATGAATTAACAAGGTGTTAAAGGCAGAATCAGTCCAACTCGGTGGATCTGTTGTGCTAGCTCAGTTGGTAACTAGTATTTTTATACTTTTAGAGGGAGAAAGAATGTAATATAGTTATGATCCCTTTTCTTGGGAACCGAGCCTGTTGCTCTAAAATTGAGAAACTGTACCAATCAAACATGACATTAAAACTGTTTAACAACTGATAAGGCACAAGCACTGACCAATCAGATGGACACTGGCTGTATGTCTGGAGAGGCTGTATGGTGCACTCTAGCCCAGTATCAGTCTGGTCTGTGCACAGACTAGTGGGCTAGATCTATTTAGAAGCTTCATTATCTGTAAAGCTGAGAAGCAAAGATTTTCCAGCGTGGATTGTGTTATAGAATTATTCTACCACCAGATTAATTTATTATATATGCTAAACCAATTAGCATTTATAGTGAGAATGACATTTAAGGAAAATGAAAGGAGATGTAGTAGAATAATGAAGCTTTCATTTATATGATGTACCACATCTTGCCTAAGACCCAAAAAAAGCTTTACTAGTTTGGTGTTTGATTTCTTATTTATCCATCTGCTTGTTCATTTGCTCATTCATTCATTCTGTATACTTTTATTTTGAGGCTGTTACTTTTGTCAATTCTGAAGAAGGAGTTCTTTTTTTTAAAGCTATAACATAGGGATAATCTGATTGTAATCAGTCTAACTATGAATAATTTATTTACATATCTGTCTTATATATTAAGTTGTAAGCTATTGATTATATCAACTCCAATCTCCTTACTCCAAACACTGTTTCTTCACTATAATCTAAAATAGTTCACATTTCATGCATTTGCAAATACAAAAACTTCTTCTTGGTATTTATTTCATCTCTGCCAACCTGTGTTCATGATTAGGTTACCTTTGGTCCTGATTCCTTTTGGAATTCATATGAAAATATGTAACATTTACAGAGTCATTTATAATCACTGTTCCCCCTCACCCTTTCTTTAGTCAACAGCGGCCACTTGATTCAAACACTGGTAAAACATTGGTTCTCAACCAGGGGTGATTTTGCCTCCCAGGGGACACTCAGCAATGTCTGAAGACATTTTTTGGCATCTAGTGGGCATAGGCTAAGGCTGCAACAGTCCTACAGTGCAGAGGGCAGCTGTACCCCACCCCCAACAAAGAATTATCTGGCCCCGAATGTCAATAATGCCAAGGTTGAGAAATCCAGATGAAAAGCACTTCACTCATATTCTAAGCCCTAGGGCAAATAGCTCAACAATCAAGTGAAACCTGCCTTAGGCTCAAACTCACTCTCTCTTCTGCTCTCTGACCTACTATGTTCCCAGGCCCTTTGTTTGCCTTCACCATTGAGACTTTGCCTTTTTCTCAGCCGTGCTATGATACACTGGTTCTCAGGTCCTTAGCTCCTTCCTGACTTTTGACACCTCAGACACTGTTGCCCCCACTTGGTTCCAAAACTTCCTGGCTTGTTTCTCACCATGGAAAATGGGGAGACTTTAATCCCTTGTTTTCTGGACTTGGATCTCTATACAGTATGGTCTCCAACCCAACCTGACCAGTCTTAATCACCTGTTGCTCCCCGTGCCCCAGGGGGACAGTGTGGTTTGACACTGCACATCAGAGTAGCCTTTAAAAGGGCTTTTCCTGTCTAACTCTGGAGTCCTGGCATTTAATCTCTTCTTTCTGTAGTTACCTTAGAGGCTGTTTGCCTATTTTTAGAACAGCCATTTACAGGTTTTAAGAGCTCATTACATTGTCACTGAAAAAAACATGAACCAATAACATAGCTTGAGTTAACAGAGAATGTACATTTAGATTGACTGAGTTCTGAGTTCTTTCAGTCATCAAAATATTTACTGAAGTTCGGTGCTAGGCACTGGAGGGCAGGAGGATAGAAAAGGAAATTAGAGGATCAATGCAGCATACTTGAGATCTGACTAATAGGGGTTCCACATGTGAATGTGGATATCTAAGCCCTTTTGTGGTGACCTCTGACACTTGCTTTGGACTTGACTCTGAGACTTAATTTGGCCAGTGAGGAGTAGAAAATTTGATACAGAAGCTTAAAATACATTTCTGCTTCCTGTCTGAAACCTATGTGATTATCATGAGAATGTGCTTGAGCTATCCTGCTAGAGGATGAGACTCATGGAACAGGGCCTTATCTTAGCAATGCCATTTTAATTCAGCTAATGGCCAGCCCACCACAGAATTTCTTGCCCAGCCAAGACCAGAAAGAACTGCCTAAACAAACCCAGCCAAGATCAGTGGAACTACCTAGCTGACTGGTAGAATCCAGAACAATTATAAATGATTATTGTTTTAAGCCACTGAATTTTAGGATGCTTTGTTAGGCATCATTATTGTGGCAATAGATAACTAATACAAATAGAGAACAAGAAAAAGGCCTGAAGGAAACTATCAAAGAAATATTGCAAGAAAATTTCCTAGTACAGGAGGATAAAAGTTTGTAGTCTGAAAAGACTCCCCAGGTATCTAGCATTATTAATGAGAAAAGACTGTGAAACTACATCATGCTGAAATTTAAGAACATCATTAAAGTAAAAGTAAAATTAAAGTAAAATCCTGAAAGCTTTGTGGAGGGTATATAAAGCAAAGGAAAAAGAAAACATACAAGTCACATAGAGATGAATAGAAATCAGAATGACATCAAACTTTTAATAGCAACAGTGGATTGTAGAAGACAGTGGTGCAAAGATTTCAAAATTATGAGGGGGACTTCCCTGGTGGCGCAGTGGTTAAGACTCTGCGCTTTCAATGCGGGGGGCCTAGGTTCGATCCCTGGTTAGGAAACTAGATCCCACATGCATGCCACAACTAAGAGTTCACATGCTGCAACTAAAGAGCCAGTGAGCCATAACTAAGGAGCACATGTGCCTCAACTAAGGAACCGGTGAGCTGCAACTAAGGAGCACGCCTGCCACAACTAAGACCTGGCACAACCAAATAAATAAATAAAATACTAAAAATATTATGAGGGAAAATCATTTTCAGCATTATTTCATTATTCAGCCAAACTATTGATTAGATATGAGGATAGAATAAAGAAGTGCTGAGACATAGAAGGATTAAAACATTTACGTCTTATGTGTCTTTTCATAGAAAGCTTCTGGAGGATGAACTTGCATAAAAAAGAGGAGGAAATCAATAAAGAGAAAGACATAGGATGAAGGAAACAAAAGATTCAATATAGGAGGGCAGAGAAAAGAGTTTCTGTGGAAATAGCTGTTTATTAGGCTTAGAGAGCAACCAGTCCAGACTGGAGAAAAAGGATGGAGGACTGTGGAGGGTTTTGAGAGGAACAAATAGAAGCAGTGAAGGATTTGGTATGTTTGAACATTTGAAAAAAATTGACAGTTGACAAACGTGTTGGAATAAAACAGTGATAGGTAAGTGATACAAATGATAATTATTAACTTCAGAAAGACATTTTTATAAGTATGGAAACAATCACATTACATTATCTGGCTCAATAATGAAGAATATCATAGTGATGTTTTAAACACTGACTACTGATTTAGATATGTATTCCTATTGGGAGAAAATAGTGTGTGTGTGTTGCGGGGAGAGTGGGAAGAAGGCTGATGGTGTAAGAGAGCCAACTTCTCAATTACTATGATAGGAATTAAAATGATAATCTTGGAAATTGATCAATCAAGAAATAGCCACATAAGCTTCATACTTAGACCAGAACAAAATACTGAAAGAGCTTATAAGGTGTGGGACTAGAGTAAATGTCAGCAGATTTTTTCTGTTAAGAGCTAGAAAGTAAATATTTTAGGTTTTATTGACCATATGGTTTTTGCTTTTGCAAGGTGAAAGCAGTCATTGATGATTCAGGAATGACTGGACATGGCTGTGTTCCAATAGAACTTTATTTACAAAAACAGAGGGTGGGATGGATTTTGCCTGTGGGCCATAGTTTGCCAACTTCTTGACTTCTATAGGGCAAAAGAGGGTGGGACAGGGATAATTTTCCCTTCCTAATTCAAACTCATTTATTGGACTTCCCTGCCTTTTTCCCCCTTAAATGTGGAGTAAATATAGAGTAATTTCCCATATTGTCCCTCACATCAGTCCCCCTTCTCCTTTTTAAGTGCTGAAATCCTAGTTTAGACTCTTGCCTGGATTAATGCACTAATCACTTAACCTCAATATCTGGCCCCCAAAACGTGTGTCCAATTTAATGTTTATTTGTAAAGAGTTTGTGCTGTAGATTATCTGAACTAAGTAAGTACACTCTCCAAATATTGACCCTATTTCTGTGCCTTATGCTGTTTCCCCTGGAATTGTTCTCCTTCCTTAACATCTTAGCTTTTCAAAATTGTATATATTTTTCCAAGTGCTACCTGAAATAAGTGCCTCCCTAAGAAACGGTTCCTGGTTTCTCTCTACCAGCCTCCAAACCTCCATCCAGCTAACCAACTAGAGATGATTTATCTGTCCTTTGGGAGAGATTGAGTTTTGGGGTCAGTTAGTCCTGAATTTGAATCTATACCCTACTATATACTTGCTATATGACCTTGAAAAAATGTTTTTACCTTGTCTGAACCTTTGTTTTGCTTATCTATAAATACTTCATATAGTTCTTTACAGGGTTAAAGGTGGTTTAATATTGTTTTCTTCCCTTCTTTTCACTTTTAATGCTTAACATCCCTCAACCTCACATAGTCATTTGTATGCTTCTCTTATCCCCCAGCCTTTGGCAGTGTGAGCTCAAGTTGTGTCTTCCTCATTTTAAATATCCTGAAGTAGTGCTCAGTAAGCATTGATTTAATTGAATTGAATTAAGAAGTATCTCACTGTGGATCTTTAGCTGAAGAACTCTGATTTTATGATAAAATTAGAGAAATTTTGTATTCTACCGTTTGCCTGTTCCCTAATCTTCGTTACATGGTCTATTTTTATTAGTTCACTTCTGTTTTCTCCCACATTGCAAAGGAGATTCAGCATTGGAGAAGGGAATACAGTGACTTGATTTTTCCTTTGATGGGGACTAAGCCATATGTTTGTATTGAGTCAGCTACTCTAGACTCTGAATTCTCAATCAGATGGTCAGCGGTGTTTAATTGAATTCCCAATATGTGTAAGGCTACACTGGGTGCTGTCACTTTAGGGAGGTGTGACCATCTGGAAGAACTTTTTTAAAGAGCCAGAATATGAGAATATGTCTCTTTGTATCTAAATTAAAATGGTACTAATTTTGGCAAAGTAAATAGCTGGCATAAATGCTGTCTTTTGCCTCCCCCCCTCCCTTTTTATCATTTTTTCTTTCAGTCTCCAAGAAAAGGCATGCTTCTTTTTTGCTATGGCTAGTTTGGTGTACTTTTTCTTCAGTTTCTTTCCTTCCTAATTACTGGTAATTTGTGTAACGCAAGATTCTGATGTTTAAAATCTTTTAGTTTTTGTATCCTTTTCTAACTTTATTTTATTTTTTAAAAACTTATTTATTTATTTTTGTCTGAGTTGGGTCTTCGTTGCTGCGCGCAGGCTTTTCTCTAGTTGCGGTGAGCGGCGGCTACTCTTTGTTGTGGTACACGGGCTTCTCATTGTGGTGGCTTCTCTCGTGGAGCATGGGCTCTAGGTGCGCGGGCTTCAGTAGTTGTGGTGTGCGGGCTCAGTAGTTGTGGCTCGTGGGCTCTAGAGCACAGGCTCAGTAGTTGTGGCTCATGGGCTTAGTTGCTCTGCATCATGTGGGATCTTCCTGGACCAGGGATCGAACCCATGTCCCCTGCATTGGCAGGCAGATTCTTAACCACTGCACCACCAGGGACATCCTCCTTTTCTAACTTTAAATATGTATACGTGATAAGCAGAATCCTAAGATGCCCCCACTAATATTTCTGTCATCATCTGTAGGACTGTGAATATGATGGCTGTTACTCCCTTGATTATGTTAGGTTCCATAGCAAAAGGGATTTTGAGATAAGGTTATTAATCAGTTGACCTTAAGATAGGGAGATGGTCTAGATAGACCTCATATAGTCACATGACCCTTTAAAAGCAGAGTTTTCTCAAACTGGTAGTAGAAAGGGAAACCAGAGATGCAAAAAGCAAGAAGGATCCATTTTACTGTTGCTAGCTTGAAGATGCAGGGGAATATGTTTAAAGGCTAGAGAGCAGCCTCTTTGTTGACAGCAACCTCCAGCCAATAACCAGCAAGGAAATGGAACCTTAGTCCTATAGCTGCATGGAACTGAATTCTGCCAACAACCTGAATTAGCAAGGAAGTGGACCCTTCCCCAGAGTCTCTAGCTAAGAGCCCAGCCCAGATGACATCTGGATTTTGTCCTTGTGTAACTCTAAATAGAGAACTCAGCTAAGCCCACATGGACTTCTGACCTACAGAATGGGAATAATAAGTTTGTGGTAATTTGTTATGTAGCAATAGAAAACTAATACAGTGCAGGTCTTCCCTATTAAGAAGTGAGTTCCATTTCCTGCCTCATTAATTGTTGCCCTGTTTTTCTTCTTTTCATTGTTAAATTTCTAAACTAAATTCTCTAAACTCACCATCTCAATTTATATGCAACTTACTCTTTTTTGAATTTCTCTGCCTCTGTGTCTTGCCCCCAAATGACTTTCTGATGAACTAGCAACCTCTTCCTTACCAAACCTAAGGAACTCTTCTCCATGCTCATTTTCTTTGGTGTCTTGTATTATACATACTTGGTTTTATCTCTTGAAATCCTCCCTGCCTTCCTTCCTGCCTCTTTTTTGTAATACTATATGATTCTGATTTTTTTCTCCCTCCTTTCTTTCCTCTGTCTCCTCTGGTTTCTTCACAAATCTTGCTCACCAGTATTGGAATTGAATTTAGGAGCTCTTGCAGGGGAACAGCAGAGGTGAATAAAGAAACAGAGATATGAAGAAAACAGTTGGGGCAGTCCAACTTAATTTTCCTAGACACCTTTGTTAGCGTAAGGCTCTTCCTAAAGAGCTAGATGTGCTCCTTGGCCATTTACCTGTAGATATTGTATAGCTATTGCAACAGTTACCTACCACAATAATGCTTCCTAACAAACTGCCCCAAACTCAGTGGCTTAAAAGCAGTCATTTATTATTATTCATGCAACTGCTGATTTAGGCTAGGCTCAGCAGGGTGGTTTAGGCTTGGTGGTTAGGTGGGTCTGCTTCTTGTGGCAGGTTGTTGCAATATGGGTTGGCTCTGCTGGCAGTACTCCATGTATTTCTGTCCTCCTTGGAGGAATGGTCTAGCCATGGCTTGCTCTTCTCATGCCCATGACAGAAGCGCAAGAGGGCAAGTAGAAGCATGTCAGGGATTTTTAAGGCCTGGTCTTGGAACTGGCACACATTGTCACCTCCACCTCATTTTATTAACCAAATCAAGTCACATGGCCAAACCACAGACCAAGGGGTAGGAGAATACATACCACTGTGGATTTAACTGTATTCCCCAAATTCATATTTTAAAGCCCTAGTGTGATGGTTTTTGGAGATGGGAGGTAATTAGGTTTAGATGAGGTCATGAAGTTGGGGCTCTTTTGATGGGATTAATTCCCTTATAAGAAGAGGCACCAGAGGGCTTCCTCTCTCTCTCTTGCTCTCTGTCTCTGCCATGTAAATACACAGTGAGAAGGTAGCTATCTGCAATCCAGGAAGAGAGCTTTCACCAGGACCCAACCATGCTGATACCCTGATCTTGGACTCCTTGCCTCCTGAACTGAGAAAATAAATTTCTGTTGTTTAAGCCACCCAGTCTGAGGTATTTTGTTATGGTAGCCCAAATTGACCAATGTATACTCCCATCCCATTAGGAGGAGGAATTGCAAAGTTACATATCTGATAAAGGTCATTGATGTTGGGAAAGAAGGAGAATTGGGGCAAAAAATGCAATCTCTTACGGGCATTGTGTAGTATCTCACATTCTCTCCTCTTCCTCTCTTCACTCAGAGTAAGTGTATCTACTCTTTATAACTCTTTTTTTTTATTATTCTGCCTGTATTCTATCAATATATTAGTTATTACAGGTTAGGTTATCATGCCATAACAAACAACCCCTAACTATCTCAGTGGCTTAATACAATCAGAGTTTATTTCTCTCTTTTGCAAACTTACTGTGGATCTGGGTTCTTCATGGTAGCTTCCTTCCAGGTGTTGGTTCAGCATACCACCCTGCATCTGTCTGTGGCAACTCCATATTAACAAGTGATTGCCATGGCAGGACTGGAGGGCTGAACAGCAGCAATTAAATTCTTTGGCCCCTAAGTGACACGTTATCGTTCCTATGCACCCAGAAGTAGAGAGGAAGCATGTATTGGTGAACATTAGCTACCACTTCTACTCTCACCCCTCCCATACTTCAGTTTCCTTTTCGGGGCTTCATTTCCTCCTTTAGTGGGGAAGGTGAGTTAAATGACTTTCCGTTCAGACATTCTATAACAAAACATTGCCAGCAGTCGCTGCCTTGCTGCCTTGGTGCTGTGGGTCAAGTGCTTGTGACCTCCCTAGAGTCACCCTTCTTTATGAGAAATATCTGTGGGGCATCCTAGAGGACCTGCCTCGCAGACCTGGCTCATGCTATCATGAGACAGTTGTTTCTGTAAAAGGAAGTATATCCACTTTAACGTGGTGTCTGACATCTTCTAAATCTAGCTCCCAAAATTAGTTTTCTAGGATCATCTACTATTTCAACTGCAGTCCAAATGGACATGTTACTGTTCTTTAGATATGGCCTCGGCCTTAATCTCATATTTTTTTAATCCTTGTCCACTCTTCTCTAGACATACTGGCCATTTGGTTCCTCAGACATGCCAAGCTTATTCCTGCTCAGGGCCTTTGCATTTGCTATTTCTTTTGGCATGCACTTCCTCAGCCTGGCTCTGTCTTGTTACTTTCTTCTCAGATGAAATGTCACTGCCTTTATACTGCCTTATCTAGAATACCCCTCTGTAGTCACCACAGCATAACACCTTCATGTCATTTATTGCTATCAGAAGTCATTTTGTATGTTTATTTGTTTATGTTTATTGTCTGTCCTTCCCAATTAGAATGTAGGCCCTCTGAGGTTAGGGACCTTGTCTGTCTTCTTCATTGCTGTATCCCTAGCACTTAGAACAGTGGTTGGCACATAATAATCCCTCAATAAAATTTGCTGCTAAACTGATGCCTGACTTCTTAGCACTTGGTCTCATTACTTCCTTTACCCGGATGCCTCTCCCACGCTATCCCCATTTAAGCATGTCTAAATCCTCCATGTTCGCCAAGATCAGCTTAAAGGCCACTTAATGAAATTTTCAGTTACCCATGTCTTCAGTTCTTCCTTAGCAAGAAGGCATCCCTTACCTCCTCTCAATACCCATAGTATCCAACAGAAAATGTTTACAGGCATCATTCTCAAAGGACTACAGTATTTTTTGATCCATCGTGCTTAATCTCACAGCAACCTAGTGGTAAAGTCCTCAGATGAAGCAGCTCAGAAAGGTCCTGCAGCTTGTGAGAAATCCCGTCATGCCTAGAAACCACGTGTCTTGCCTTGAGTCCAGCATCCATTCCTCTACATCATAAGTGACATTCATTTTCATTCTACATGTTGGTTGTTGGTTTTTTACAAATAAAGTGAAGTGTGGTCTCTGTCCCAATAGGAACAACATCACTTTGTATCTAGTTTTTTCCTTATGTGTTTGGGTGTCTTAGAGGCATGTACTGGGTGTTGTGAGAACCCTGAGGAGGCAGCATTTGAGGGCTAAGGACCAGTGGGAAGGGGGCCTGCAGTGACTTCCCAGAGGAGGTGCTTTGTGAGTCTGGTCTCAAGGGAAAAGAAATCAGGCAGTTTGGTAAGAAAAGATGAAAATTCTGCACTGAGACAGCTGCAGGAACAAACTTTCAGAAAGGATATTCCCTGTGCCCAGGTCCAGAATTTCCTTATTGGAACTGTGGTCGAAGTCACAGGCACCCCTCACTTGATTCTGGAGCGTGGAGATGAGGTGAAGTCTGATGTTTCTTGAGAGGAGGAGTGCCCTGCTGCTCCAAGGCTGCTAAAACTTCTGCAGGTTTAGGGATTAATGAAGAGAAAATCAGCTTGGGAGGTGGAGTGGGGAAAAGTCCGGAAAGGATTATCCGAGAAGGGGCATTTATAGAGTGAAAGATTAGAAACATGGACAGCCAAAGCCAGAAGAGCATGGAAAGGATTCAGTCCAATATCTGCACTGGGCATGTCTTATTTTATGCTATATTTTTATAACCATATCACTTGTGTCTACAGTGGCATCTAATTTGTAATTAGGCTGCTTTGCCTTGCAATTATTAAAAAGCTCTACCTAAATGGCTTTAAAGAAGGGGATTTATTGGATCATGTAACTGAAAAGTCCAAAGAAAGGATCAGTTTCAGATGTAGTTTGGTCAGAGAGGCATTATTTTTCTCCATGATTTTCTCAACTCTGTCCTCCTCGATGTTGCCTTCATCACAGGCTGGCTTCTTTTTGGTAGTGGAATTGCTGCAGCAAGTTCCAGACCTTACCTCAGCACATCTTGTCATTCAGAAATGTCCCTTTTTTTCATTAAATCAAAGTCCCAGGTTTCATTCTGATAGGACCAACTTGGATTCTGTACCCATTCCTGAATCAAACATCCTGATAAGGCAGGTAATGATTATGCTGATTTTTGAGGCTGCTCAGGGTCAATCCCTTTTGTTAGTATAGTAGTGGAATTAATTCTGCCCAAACCACAGGACTGCTATGCAACAGGGGAGGGGCGGAATGGATGTTGGGGAGGCATTCTGTCATGTCTATTGTATTATTCCCTTTCCTCTGGAAGCTTAGTAGACTTAACGAAGCTCCATGAGCTGAAGACTGTATCTATTTAATTTGTTCTCCAGTGTATATTCTCCAGTTTCGAGTTCATGTTGGGCACTCAGTAAATATTTATTGAATGAATATTTTATGCATCTTTGTCTCTTTACTAGCTCCTCTTCCTCCTCCTCTCTGGTTCCTTCCTGCTTTAAAAAAATGTTGCTATTAATTTTTGTCCACTTAATCCTTTCCACCCAGCTATAACATGTAACTCATGTAGTCTTTCTTATCCTAAAAAATCATTCTGTTTCGCCATTCTCCTCAAATTACTGCCCCATTATTTCTTTTTCTTCACCATCAGACTTCAAGAGAGTAGTGTGCTCTAGATATCTTCACTGCTTCATCACTCACTGATACTTTAACTCCTTGCAAACTGAATTTTCCCTTATCACTCAGCCACTCTCTCAAATGTCCCTAGTACATTTCTTTTGTTCCCAAATCCAGTGGCCTTTTTCTCAGTACTATTTTTCCGTGATTTCTTTCCTCCATCTAACGCTATTGATGGTCCATGCCTTTGGATACACTTCTCTTTGTCTTGATGATACTTCTGCTTCTCTGATTGCTCTGTTATGTCTTGTTTTGTTTTGTTTACTTTACTGAACTCTCCTTTACCTTCCCTGATCTCTTTAAATGCAGATAGTCTCCAAGGGTCTACCTATATTATCCTTTCTTATCTTTTCCAGCTCTCAACCTCAACTCTCATATGTTTTTTTAAATTTTTTTTTTTTTTTAAACAGGTTACATGTATTTTTTAAAAACTTTTATTTATTTATTTATTTATGGCTGTGTTGGGTCTTCGTTTCTGTGCAAGGGCTTTCTCTAGTTGCGGCAAGTGGGGGCCACTCTTCATCGCGGTGCGCAGGCCTCTTACTGTCGCGGCCTCTCTTGTTGCGGAGCACAGGCTCCAGACGCGCAGGCTCAGCAATTGTGGCTCACGGGCCTAGTCGCTCCGCAGCATGTGGGATCTTCCCAGACCAGGGCTCAAACCTGTGTCCCCTGCATTGGCAGGCAGACTCTCAACCACTGCGCCACCAGGGAAGCCCTCAACTCTCATATTTATGCTAGATGTTTCCCAAATCATAAGCCCTTACCTCTGTTCTGTTTTCCAGTCATGAATTTGCACCTGCCAGCTGACTATTTTCGCTTGGGTATTCTATGCAAAGCCAACATGTCAAAAACTGTCCATAGACGCTTCCCTGTCTGCCTTCTTCTGCTCTGTTCTATACCATTCTCTTAGTCATATAGATTCAAAGCTTAAGCAGAGTCTGTGACTTCTCCCTTTCTTTACTCACCATAGCTTCAATTTTCCCTGCTGGAACTGCTTAGAGAGACTGTCAACTCTGTAAGGTAAAGGACTATGGCATGTTTATTTTTCCTATCTCCAGCTCCTAGCACAGTGTCTGGTAGATACATAGTAGGTGCTCAAAAGATGTTGATCTAATGGATGACTGATTTTCTTATTGATTTCATCTGTGTAATACCCCTGTGGTTATTTTTTTTTAACTTCTAATTACCACTGCTTTTATTCTAGTTCAGATCTTTGCCATCTTTGATTTGGACTCCTGTAATGACCTCCTAATTGCCTTGTCTCTTTTTTTGTAATCTACTGTATGTATTATTTTAGAAATACTTTCTAAAGTACAGACCTATTTATATCACTGCACTCCTTAAAAACTTCAGTTACTCTTTATTACCAAACCTAATAAAGTAAAAATTCCCTGGTTTGATTTTCAGGTTCTTCCATGATTTGACCCTAAATAATCTTTTAGTATTTATCTTCCTTTCTTCTTTATTTTTTAGGTAAATTGTTACTTTCCTGCCTCTGTTTGTTATTCATTTATTTAACAAATATTTACTGAATGTCCACTATGTACCAGATACTCTGCTAGGTACTGGAGAAACAATTGAAAAAGTGATAATCTTAGCCCTCTCAGAACTTGAAGTCTAGTTGGGGAGAGAGATGTTAAATGAATAATTACACATATAATTCTCTCATCGGAGTTATGAAGTCTTATGCTATTGCCTTTTCTTTTTCTTGAAATGAAGCCTACCATAATGCTACATACTCTAATGCTGTCTTTTAAATCCTGACTCAAATGCTCTTTCCTTGATGACACCTTTCCTTACCTCAACAGGAAGTCATTCTCCAACTCTGGTTCCACCTTATCTGTATCTTCTGATGACTTACATCACTTTTTGCTTTGTTTTATTATGCTTGAATATTCTTTCTCTTACAAGATATTTAGATGCTTATTATGGAATTTGAACCACTTTCAAGTCAATCTTGAACATCTCAGTGTATTTCTCATAGCAGATTGGATGCATTAAGTAAGTTGTAGTATGGATCGGTCTTCTCAAGATTTTACCCTAAGTATCACCTTTTTTTTTTGGAATTATTGATCTTATTTGAGACAAATCTAGTAGTTAGTAGATTCCAATTAAGTTTGCCAGTAATCATATCATACTTTAGGGTAATTACTGAATTGTAAATGAATAATTTTTCTAAGTTTATTTTATTTACTATATTATCTCATTTCATCTCCATAACAGGCCTATCAAATAGATTTAGGAATCTGTTAATGCAGATGTTCATGGTTTGGAGAAGACGTCTTTTCTGTTTAGCTTGTTTTACTCATTTTATTTTTGAGATCTATGCATGTTGTTGCAAATAGTAGTAGTTCTTTTTAATTGTTGTATAGTTTTAGTGTATAAATGTACCACAGTTAATTATCCATTTCACTGTTACCAAACAATTGGGTTGTTTCTAGTTTTTGGCTATTATGAAGAGTGCACCTATGAATATTCTTACACATGTGTTTTGGTGTATGTATGTATACACATATATATGCATTTCTGTTAGTTATAATCATAGAAGTGGAATTTCTGGGTTACAGAGTAGGCATAATATTAGTTTTACTAAATATTGCCAATTAGCTTTTCGTAAAGTTTGTACAAATTTACATTCTCCAAAGCAATATATGAAGTGTCAGTACTCCACATCCTTGACAACACTTGATATTGTCAACCTTTTGAATTTTAGTTATTCTGGTGGGTGTGTTGTGGTATCTCATTGTATTTTACTTTGCATTTCCCTGATAAGTGGTGATGTTGAACACCTTTACATATACTTATTGGTCATTTGGATATCCTCTTTTATGAAGTGCCTATCATGTCTGTTTCAGTTATTTATTGCTGCTTAAACCAACAACACTTTATTATTTTTCACAATTATATGGGTTGACTGGGAAGTTCCTCTCCTGGTTTTGTCTGGGCTCATTCCTGCAACTGCATACAGCTGGGGGGTGGGGGGGGAGCCTCTTGGGCTGGAAGGCCCAAGATGGCCTCACTCACTTGTCTGTCAATTGGTGTTGTCTGTGGCTAGGACACCTTGGGTTTCTTCCCTGTGACCTCTCATTCTCCACTAAGCTAGTACAGCTTCTTTACATGACAGTCTCAGGGCAGTGTTCCAAGAAGGAAAAGTGGAAGCTGCAAGATCTCTTAAGACCAAGCCTTGGAAGTTACGTAACATACTTCCCCTACATTATTTTGATGAATGTAAATTATGACCAGCCCAGATTCCTGGTATGGGGGAATAGACCTCACTTCTTCATTGGAGGAACAGCTATGTCATGTTGCAAAGGGGTCTACTTGCCAGAATAGGAAGCATTTGTAGCTATATTTTACAACTTCCCACAAAGTCTTTTGCCTAATTTTTATTGGGTTGTCTTACGGATTTATAGGAGCTCTTTAATATATGTATTGTGAATGTCTTCTACCTATCTGTAGTTGGTTTTCTGCTTTTTAGTGGTGTCTTTTGATGTATAGAAGTTATAATTTTAATGAACTCTAATTTGCCAGGCTTTTCTTTTATGGTAGTACTTTTGTGTCTGGTTTTGCCAGAGCTTTAGTAATTCATTTAAAATAATAGTGCTTCTAGGGCAAGGAAAGGAATATTATTATCTATGACAAAGCCATTTACTCTCTCTTACATTCATTTATTCATTTAGCAAACTGTTGTTGGGTATTAATCAGGAAGTCAGGTACTTATAAAACATATATTTTAAAAAAGTTTCATGACCTTTAATGAAAATTAGTATGTTTGGAACAGGTTTTTGAGTTGATTATAACATTCTGGGAGGTAGACCTAGTTTAAATAGTAGATCTCAAAACAAATTTTAATCTGAGACATTTTCAAATTGCTTTGAGCTGGTATAAAACTAGACTTATAAACAAATTATTGTGCTTGTGGGAGCTGAGCATTAGCTATTCTTTAAATTTTAGGTATCCTTTAAATTTTAAAGTTTAATCCTTTAAAAATAAACTTTCCTATCTTGATTCTGGGCCAGTTATCTCATTGAAATTCTCCCTTCAGAGAGGTCTTCCCATCCCCTTTCTTAAATGGTATATTGTTTATATCTACATTACTATCATATTCTAGTCTGTCTTGTTTGTTATTAGACTTATTTCTATTTTTTCTAGCCTATGAGATTGTTATTCATTCAATAATTAACAAAACTGTATGAATGATTACCATTTGCACTGAGTATTGGCATGATGTTGGGCAATAAAGTGATTCCAGCCTGTAGTGGATGTGGAGTTTACTGAGAGATAATGTAAGTAAATATGTAGCATAGCAAGTGCTGTGATAGAAAAAGTAGAGAATACTGTAGGAACGCTTAGAAAGGGTCCCTACCCCGTACTTGAATGTTAAAAGGAAGAATTTTTGGAAGAAGTGACATCTAAGCTAAGACTACTGGCTAAGCAACAAGGTAGGTGGACCAGATCATGTGGGACCATATAAATTATATCAGAAGAATCTGACTTTATTCTAAGAACAAGGGGAAGTCACTGAAGGAGAGTGACACATCATTATTGCTTTCCTTACTATTGTTGTCTAACAAATTATATTAAATTTATAAATCAAAACAACTATTTTATATTACTCATATTTTTAATGGGTCAGTAATTTTTTGCTGGGCAGTAATCTGTCCATTGGGCAGTCCTTGTTTGGGGTCTCTCAGTTGTAATTGATGTCCCTGGGGCTAAAGCAGTATGAAGGTTCAAGTGGGCTTGATATCTGATGTGGCTCACTCACATGGCTGGTGTTGATGCTGGCTGTTGGTGGGCCCTCAGCTTTGCTACTCGTCAGAGCAACTACATGTGTCCTCTCCAGCATGGTGTTTTTACATGGAGGCAGGCTTTGCTTAGAGCGAGTATCTGAAGAGAATCAAACATATACTTCATGGCCTTTCCTGACCAAGCCTCGGAAGTTATAATAGTGTCACTTCTGCTGCCTTTTATTGCTACAAGCTAGTCACTAAAGTTGGCCTGGATTCAAAGGTTGGGGACATAGACCTTACCTCTTGATGGGAGAAGTGTCAAAAAATTTGCAGACATGTTTTAAAACCACCACAGTCTTTCCTCTGGCCACAAATTATTTATAATCCTCTCAAATGCAAAATTCATTCCCTCCCAAGGCCTCCTCCACTCCAAAGGCTTATATGTTCTGGCAGGAGCTCAGGTCTAATCATCTAAACCAACTCCATGTGCACATGAGGTTCCTAATGTGCAGTTCCTCAGGTATGATTCCTGTGAACCAAAAAGATAAGTTCTCCCTCCCCACATAGTCACTATACAGTGGTGATGCAGGGAATAGGATAACCATGATAGACACTCCCATTCTAAAAGGGGAGAAATGAATGGTATGTAGCAGTTTTGAAATCCAGCTGGGCATGTGCTGCCATTTTCTTGATTAGGGCTCAGTACTGCTCATTAGAAATCATTCCCTGTTGCTCTTGGTTCTGCTCTTTGGGTTCTTGATTCTGCCTTCTGAATCATTCTTTTCCTTAAGAAATGGTTTTTACGGTTGGGTAGATTTCTCAGCTTACCTCTTACTCATAGAAGGTTGGGTGTCCAAAGGCCTCTTTACATTTTGTACTTTTTCCATACATTTCAGTTTAAGCTGGGAATACTATTTTTTAAAATTTCAATTTTATACATTTTTTTTTTGGCTGTGCTGCGTGGCATGTGGGATCCTAGTTCCCCGACCAGGGATTGAACCTGTGCGCCCTGCAGTGGAAGCGCAGTCTTAACCACTGGACCGCCAGGGAAGTCCCCACTTTTATACAATTTTTAAAGGTTACTTTCCACTTACGGTTATTACAAAATATTGGCTGTATTCCCTGTGTTGTATAATACATCCTTGAGCCTATCTTATACCCAATAGTTTGTACCTCCCACTCCCTCACCCATATATTGCTCCTCTCCACTACCACTGGTAACCACCAAAGTTTGTTCTCTATATCTATGAGTCTGCTTCTTGTATGTTATATTCACTAGTTTGTTGTATTTTTTAGATTGCACATATAAGTGATATCATACAGTATTTATCTTTCTCTGTCTGACTTATTTCACTTAGCATAATGCCCTCCAAGTCAATCCATGTTGCTGCAAATGGCAAAATTTCATTTTTTTATGGCTCAGTAGTAGTCCTTTTTGTGTGTGTGTATCTCATCTTCTTTATCCATTCATATGTTGGTGGACACTTGGGTTGTTTCCATGTCTTGGCAATTATAAATAATGCTGCTGTGAACATTTGAATTAGTGTTTTTGTTTTTTTTCAGATATATACCCAGGAGTGGAATTGCTGGGTCAAATGGTAGTTCTATTTTTAGTTTTTTGAGAAACCTCCATACTCTTTTCCACAGTGGCTCTACCAGTTTACATCCCCACCAACAGTGTACAAGGGTTCCCTTTTCTCCACATCCTCATCAACATTTGTTATCTGTGTTCTTTCTTTTTTTAAAATTTTTATTGGAGTACAGTTGATTTGCAATGTTGTGTTTCTGCTGTACAGCAAAGTGAATCAGTTATTCGTATACATATATCCACTCTTCTATAGATTCTTTTCCTATATAGGCCATTACAGAGTATATTGAGTAGAGTTCCCTATGCTATACAGTAGATCCTTATTAGTTATCTATTTTATATATAGTAGTGTATATATGTCAATCCCAATATCCCAATTTATCTCTCCCACCCCTCTCCCCCATGGTAACCATAAGTTTGTTTTCTACATCTGTGACTCTATTATCTGTGTTCTTTTTGATGATAGCCATTCTGACAGGTGTGAGGTGATACCTCATTGTGGTTTTGATGGGCATTTCCCTGATTAGCGATGTTGAGCATCTTTTCATGTGCCTGTTGGCCATCTACATTTCCTCTTTGGAAAAATGTCGATTCAGTTCTTCTGCCCATTTTTTAATCAGGTGGTTTGTTTTTGTGATGTTGATTTGTATGAGCTGTTTATTTATGTCGGATATTAATCTCTTATCAGTCACATCATTTGCAAATATTTTCTTCCATTCAGTAGGTTGTCTTTTCATTTTGTTGATAATTTCCTTTGCTGTGCAAAAGCTTTTAAGTTTAATTAGGTCCCATTTGTTTATTTTTGTTTTTATTTCCTTTACTTTAGGAGAGGGATCCAAAAAAATATTGCTTTGATTTATGTCAAATAGTGTTCTGTGTTTTCCTCTAGTAGTTTTATAGTATCCGGTCTTACATTTAGGTATCTAATCCATTTTGAGTTCATTTTGAATATGGTGTTAGAGAATGTTCTAATTTCATTCTTTTACATGTAGCTGTCCAGTTTTAAGCTGGGAATGCTTTTGTTAATACAGTTCCCTTAGAAGTTTTGTGCTCTTTCTGTGGATGTTGTTTGCTCCTTTAGACAAAATCACAACCATAAACCTCTGCAAGCCTGGTCCATCTTTACCTTGGGGTTCCCTGTAAGGCTACTGAGGGACCTGGCCAATGCTACATGTTTTAGATTTTTGTTAGAGCATTTCTAGTACTAAAATTCTGTTTTTGTTGCTACTACTGCCTTCCAAATAACCCCAAACTTAATTGTTTAAAATAACATTTTGCTTTGCTCACAGTTTTGTGGGTTAGATGGTTGTAGTCAGATCTTGGCTGTGACTGTGGACATCTGAAGGCTCAACTGGGTTGGTTGACAAGATGGCTTACTCACACACTGGCAGCAGATGTTGTCATGTGGGTGCTAAGCTGAACTGTTGATTGGAGTGCTTACATGTGGTCTCTCCAACATGGCAATGTCAAGGTACTTGGATTTCTTATGTGACCTCAAAGTGAGTGTTTCAAGAGAACCAGGTAAAGCTGTATGGCCTTTTCTGACCTAGCCTCAGAAATTACAAAATATCAGCTCTGTTGCATTCTCATAGTTACAAGCAACTTACCAAGGCTGACTGATTCAAGGGGAGGGCACATAGATCCTACCTCTCAATGGGAGGAGTGTCAAAGAATTTGCAGACTGATTTAAACCTTCCACAGTTACCATAATCATAGCATACACTTATTGAATGATTTTAATGTATCAGGTATTTTGATAAACACTTTATGTGAATTACATTATTTACTCCTTACCACAACTTTATGAATTTTTTAAACTATTTTATAACCATTCTGTAGATAAGGAAGGGAAACTTGGAGAGGTTAAATAACTTGACCATGGTCACACAGCTAGTAAATGATAGAGTCGAGACTCACATTCAATTCTCTCTGATCCAAGAGTCCATAGACTTAACCATAGCTAAGCTGGCAATTTATTATAAGTGGAACAGAATTGTGTTTTAGATAGTTCATTCTTGGAAGCAGGGAGACTAGTTGGAATCTATTACTACCATCAGCTGCTTGTTTTATCTCTCTTCACACAAGGTAAGCAATAGAAGGAGTGAAAAAGTAGGAGAGGGAAGGGTATGTATTAATAAATATTGACAGGAAAAAATGTAACATTTTTAGGCCAGAAAGAATTTCTGTGGTTCTAATGATTTTCAATAACTATTTGTTGTTGGTTTAAATTATTCACCATCTTCACTCTTCATCACTCGTCATCTACCATAATGTTTTAGTTTATTCATTCAGAGAGTCACACAAGTCCTTAGGTCTGACCTAGTATATGCTCTTGGTTTATTTATTTATTTATTTATTGATTGATTGATTGATTGATTGATTGATTGATTGATTGCTGTGTTGGGTCTTCGTTTCTGTGCAAGGGCTTTCTCCAGTTGCGGCGAGCAGGGGCCACTCTTCATCGCGGTGCGCGGGCCTCTCATTGTCGCGGCCTCTCCCTTTGTGGAGCACAGGCTCCAGACGCGCAGGCTCAGTAGTTGTGGTGCACGGGCTTAGTTGCTCCGCGGCATGTGGGATCTTCCCGGACTGGGGCACGAACCCGTGTCCCCTGCATTGGCAGGCGGATTCCTAACCACTGCGCCACCAGGGAAGCCCGCTCTTGGTATTTTAAAGGCAGAATAAAAATTACTGGGCTTTCTTCTCTTCTCTACCAATGGTACATTTTTCAGCTGCTTGTTAGACTTGGGAAAGATTTGAGGTGTGGGGTCCTCTGAGGTTTCCTGTCAGGGGTTGGCAAACTATGGGCTGTGGTCCAAATCCAGCCTGTAGTTTGCTTTTTGTAAATAACATTTTAGTGGAATGTCGCCATACCCATTCATTTAAGTGTTGTCTATGGCTGCTTTTATGCTATGATATTGGATAGCTCTCGCAGAGACTGTATGGCCTGCAAAACCTAAAATATTTACTATCTGGCACTTCAAAGAAAAAGTTTGTAAACCTCTGTTCTGTGTAATACAGTGCATATATAGGTCATTCTGTTGCATATGTGAGATGCTTAGTGCGGGTCAGGGTGCAGTCTTGGGGCATACTGGCCACACATATTATTGTATGTCTTAGTAGCAGAGATCAATGACTAAGTCAATTATTGGTGCAGAGATCCAGAGGCCTCTTGAAGGAATTCCAGCAAATAGGACAGAATAACCATTTTAGGATGAAGCCACTCTATTTGTTTTGTACTGTGGGATAGATGTTCATGAATTTGGTTCATCAGGTATTACTCATAACTAGAAGTAGTAGGGGAGAGACCAGTATGTGACTCTTGTCCCTGACTGAGGCAAGAATAGAGATCTGTAGGTTATCCTTAATTTACTCTGCATTTTTTTCCATTTTTGCCAAAAGCCTTATAATATTTTTGTTTTGTTTTGGGCCCCTGTATGTTGGTTTTAAACATTGTAACATTTAGTGTCTCTTTGTATCCAGGAGATATGTTGGTTTATATTATTGTGCATTTCACTTATTCTCACACCCTATTTAGGACTCTGTTGTTTTAGCCATAGGACTGACCCAGATGTTCACAAATGGCATCCAGAAAGAGATACCTCCAGGTACTGTTGGAGCATAGTCGAGTTATGCTTTGCACACTTATCTCTAGGCCTGTTCTCAAAATTTATTTAGAGTAAATGTATATTCTTTCCAATGATTTTGCTTTTATTTCCTCAGTTTTGGAAATGTGATTATGCATTTACTAATGTTACAGGAATGATTTTCTCAGACAGCCGTGAATATTTTATCTACCTAAATTGTCAATGAAAGTAATTTTTAACTGTTAATGATTTGCAAAAAGCCTTTTTTACTGTGTGTAATTAAAGGAAATTAAAATAACTCCTCTTAAATATGAAATAAAACTTAATTTAATTAGCTGCCCATTTGGAAATATGTTATTGATTCACTTTTCCTATGCATAGAAAAATTAAATGAAATAACGTAGTGTATCTTCTTTTACAACGGAGAAAACTACATTACTCTAAGCAGGTATTTGTCCCACATTTTGTGTTTTACAAGTAACTAGATGAATTTATTCTTTAAAAAGTGAGCATTAAATAAATACAGTGACAGCCGAGTACTTTTTATCTTACTCACTGTTGAATAATAAAAAAATAAATCTTTTTAATGGTTTGTTTTTAGTTACATTTATGATCCTAAGAAAATTGTGCTAATATATCACTTCTGTTTCTTATGGGAATATTTGTGCTACAATGAGCCTGTGATGATGATACTTCTGAAAGAATGATGGTAAGAACCTTCAGATGGTATGTAGGCTTACTTTAGTTTGTTTATATTGAATGCATGTCTCAAAGCAGGGGCTAATTGTCATTTAAAAGAAGATGGTTAAAAAAAAAGAGGTATATATGTGAGGTGACAGATGTGTTAATTAAACTTGATTGTGGGAATCATTTTACAATGTATTAAGTGTATCAAATCATCATGCTGTACACTTTAAATATTACAATTTTATTTGTCAGTTATACCTCAGTAAAGCTGAAAAAAAAGATGGCTTTTATTTTATTTTTTTATTTTTTATTTTTTAACATCTTTATTGGAGTATAATTGCTTTACAATGGTGTGTTAGTTTCTGCTTTATAACAAAGTAAATCAGTTATACATATACATATATCCCCATATCTCTTCCCTCTTGCGTCTCCCTGCCTCCCACCCTCCATATCCCACCCCTCTAGGTGGTCACAAAGCACCGAGCTGATCTCCCTGTGCTATGCGGCTGCTTCCCAGTAGCTATCGGTTTTACATTTGGTAGTGTATATATGTCCATGCCACTCTCTCACTTAGTCCCAGCTTACCATTCCCCCACCCCATGTCCTCAAGTCCATTCTCTCGTAGGTCTGCATCTTTATTCCCGTCTTTCCCCTAGGATCTTCATGACCATTTTTTTTTTTTTTAGATTCCATATATATGTGTTAGCATGCGGTATTTGTTTTTCTCTTTCTGACTTACTTCACTATGTATGACAGACTCTAGGTCCATCCACCTCACTACAAATAATTCAGTTTCATTTTTTTATGGCTCAGTAATATTCCATTGTATATATGTGCCACATCTTCTTTATCCATGCATCTGTCGATGGACACTTAGGTTGCTTCCATATCCTGGCTGTTGTAAATAGAGCTGCAATGAACATTGTGGTACATGACTCTTTTGAATTATGGTTTTCTCTGGGTATATGCCCAGTAGTGGGATTGCTGGGTCGTATGGTAGCTCTATTTTTAGTTTTCTGAGTAACCTCCATACTGTTCTCCATAGTGGCTGTATCAGTTTACATTCCCACCAGCAGTGCAAGAGGGTTCCCTTTTCTCCACACCCTCTCCAGCATTTATTGTTTCTAGATTTTTTGATGATGGCCATTCTGACCAGTGTGAGATGATATCTCATTGTAGTTTTGATTTGCATTTCTCTAATGATTACTGATGTTGAGCATTCTTTCATGTGTTTGTTGGCAATCTGTATATCTTCTTTGGAGATATGTCTATTTAGGTCTTCTGCCCATTTTTGGATTGGGTTGTTTGTTTTTTTGATATTGAGCTGCATGAGCTGCTTGTAAATTTTGGAGATTAATCCTTTGTCTGTTGTTTCATTTGCAAATATTTTCTCCCATTCTGAGGATTGTCTTTTCGTCTTGTTTATGGTTTCCTTTGCTGTGCAAAAGCTTTTAAGTTTCATTAGGTCCCATTTGTTTATTTTTGTTTTTATTTCCATTTCTCTAGGAGTTGGGTCAAAAAGGATCTTGCTGTGATTTATGTCATAGAGTGTTCTGCCTATGATTTCCTCTAAGAGTTTGATGGTGTCTGGCCTTACATTTAGGTCTTTAATCCATTTTGAGTTTATTTTTGTGTATGGTGTTAGGGAGTGTTCTAATTTCATTCTTTTACATGTAGCTGTCCAGTTTTCCCAGCACCACTTATTGAAGAGGCTGTCTTTTCTCCATTGTATACTCTTGCCTCCTTTATCAAAGATAAGGTGACCGTATGTGCGTGGGTTTATCTCTGGGCTTTCTATCCTGTTCCATTGATCTATATTTCTGTTTTTGTGCCAGTACCATACTGTCTTGATTACTGTAGCTTTGTAGTATAGTCTGAAGTCACGGAGCCTGATTCCTCCAGCTCCTTTTTTCATTCTCGAGATTGCTTTGGCTATTCGGGATCTTTTGTGTTTCGATCAAATTGTGAACTTCTGTGTTCTAGTTCTGTGAAAAATGCCATTGGTAATTTGATAGGGATTGCATTGAATCTGTAGATTGCTTTGGGTAGTATAGTCATTTTCACAATGTTGATTCTTCCAATCCAAGAACATGGTATATCTCTCCATCTATTTGTATCATCTTTAATTTCTTTCATCAGTGTTTTATAATTTTCTGCATACAGGTCTTTTGTCTCCTTAGGTAGGTTTATTCCTAGGTATTTTCTTCTTTTTGTTGTAGTGGTAAATGGGAGTGTTTTCTTAATTTCACTTTCAGATTTTTCATCATTAGTGTATAGGAATGCAAGAGATTTCTGTGCATTAATTTTGTATCATGCTACTTTACCAAATCCATTGATTGGCTCTAGTAGTTTTCTGGTAGCATCTTTAGGATTCTCTATGTATAGTATCATGTCATCTGCGAACAGTGACAGCTTTACTTCTTCTTTTCCGATTTGGATTCCTTTTATTTCTTTTTCTTCTATGATTGCTGTCGCTAAATCTTCCAAAATTATGTTGAATAATAGCGGTGAGAGTGGACAACCTTGTCTTTTTCCTGGTCTTAGTGGAAATGGTTTCCATTGAGAATGATGTTGGCTCTGGGTTTGTAGGATATGGCCTTTATTATGTTGAGGTAAGTTCCCTCTATGCCTACTTTCTGGAGGGTTTTTATCATAAATGGGTGTTGAATTTTGTCAAAAGCTTTCTCTGTATCTACTGAGATGATCATATGGTTTTTCTCCTTCAGTTTGTTAATATGGTGTGTCACATTGATTGATTTGCGTATATTGAAGAATCTTTGCATTCCTGGAATAAACCCCACTTGATCATGGTGTATGATCCTTTTAATGTGCTATTGAATTCTGTTTGGTAGTATTTTGTTGAGGATTTTTTCATCTATGTTCATCAGGGATATTGGCCTGTAGCTTTCTTTCTTTGTGATATCTTTGTCTGGTTTTGGTATCAGGGTGATGGTGGCCTTGTAGAGTGAGTTTGGGAGTGTTCCTCCCTCTGCTATATTTTGGAAGAGTTTGAGAAGGATAGGTGTTAGCTCTTCTCTAAATGTTTGATAGAATTCGCCTGTGAATCCATCTGGTCCTGGGCTTTTGTTTGTTGGAAGATTTGTAATCACAGTTTCAATTTCAGTGCTTGTGATTGGTCTGTTCATATTTTCTATTTCTTCTGGGTTCAGTCTCGGAAGGTTGTGCATTTGTAAGAATTTGTCCATTTCTTCCAGGTTGTCCATTTTATTGGCATATAGTTGCTTGTAGTAATCTCACATGATCCTTTGTATTTCTGCAGTGTCAGTTGTTACTTCTCCTTTTTCATTTCTAATTCTATTGATTTGAGTCTTCTCCCTTTTTTTCTTGATGAGTCTGGCTAATGGTTTATCAATTTTGTGTATCTTCTCAAAGAACCAGCTTTTAGTTTTAGTGATCTTTGCTATTGTTTCCTTCATTTCTTTTTCCTTTATTTCTGATCTGATCTTTATGATTTCTTTCCTTCTGCTAACTTTAGGGATTTTTTGTTCTTCTTTCTCTAATTGCTTTAGGTGTCAGGTTAGGTTGTTTATTTGAGACGTTTCTTGTTTCTTAAGGTAGGATTGTATTGCTATAAACTTCCCTCTTAGAACTGCTTTTGCTAGATCCCACAGGTTTTGGGTCATCGTGTTTTCATTGTCATTTGTTTCTAGGTATCTTTTGATTTCCTCTTTGATTTCTTCAGTGATCTCTTGGTTATTAAGTAGTGCATTGTTTAGCCTCCATGTGTTTGTATTTTTTACAAATTTTTTCCTGTAATTGATATCTAGTCTCATAGCGTTGTGGTCGGAAAAGATACTTGATACGATTTCAATTTTCTTAAATTTACCAAGGCTTGATTTGTGACCCAAGATATGATCTCTCCTGGAGAATGTTCCACGAGCACTTGAGAAGAAAGTGTATTCTGTTGTTTTTGGATGGAATGTCCTATAAATATCAATTAGGTCCATCTTGTTTAATGTGTCATTTAAATCTTGTGTTTCCTCATTTATTTTCATTCTGGATGATCTGTCCATTGGTGACAGTGGGGTTTTAAAAGTCCCCTAGTGTGATTGTGTTACTGTCGATTTCCCCTTTTATGGCTGTTAGCATTTGCCTTATGTATTGAGGTGCTCCTATGTTGGGTGCATAAATATTTACAATTGTTATATCTTCTTCTTGGATTGATCCCTTGATCATTATGTAGTGTCCTTCTTTGTCTCTTGTAATGGTCTTTATTTTAAAGTCCGTTTTGTCTGATATGAGAATTGCTACTCCAGCTTTCTTTTGATTTTCATTTGCGTGGAATATCTTTTTCCATCCCCTTACTTTCAGTCTGTATGTGTCCCTAGGTCTGAAGTGAGTCTCTTGTAGACAGCATATATATGGGTCTTGTTTTTGTATCCATTTAGCCAGTCTGTGTCTTTTGGTTGGAGCATTTAATCCATTTACATTTAAGGTAATTGTCGATATGTATGTTCCTATTACCATTTTCTTAATTGTTTTGGGTTTGTTATTGTAGGTCTTTTCCTTCTCTTGTGTTTCCTGCCTAGAGAAGTTCCTTTAGCATTTGTTGTAAATCTGGTTTGGTGGTGCTGAATTCTCTCAGCTTTTGCTTGTCTGTAAAGGTTTTAATGTCTCTGTCGTATCTGAATGAGATCCTTGCTGGGTAGAGTAATCTTGGTTGTAGGTTTTTTCCCTTTCATCCCTTGAAATATGTCCTGCCACTCCCTTCTGGCTTGCAGAGTATCTGCTGAAATATCAGCTGTTAACCTTATGGGGATTCCCTTGTATGTTTTTTGTTGTTTTTCCGTTGCTGCTTTTAATATTTTTCTGTGTATTTAATTTTTGATAGTTTGATTAATATGTGTCTTGGCGTGTTTCTCTTTGGTGTTATCCTGTATGGGACTCCTTGTGCTTCCTGGACTTGATTACTATTATCTTTCCCATATTAGGGAAGTTTTCAACTATAATCTCTTCAAATATTTTCACATTCCCTTTCTTTTTCTCTTCTTCTTCTGGGACCCGTATAATTCGAATGCTAGTGTGTTTAATGGTGTCCCAGAGGTCTCTGAGACTGTCCTCAGTTCTTTTCCTTCTTTTTTCTTTATTCTGCTCTGCAGTAGTTATTTCCACTATTTTATCTTCCAAGTCACTTATCCGTTCTTCTGCCTCAGTTATTCTGCTATTGGTCCCTTCTAGAGAATTTTTAATTTCTTTTATTGTGTTGTTCATCACTGTTTTTTTTCTCTTTAGTTCTTCTAGGTCCTTGTTAAACGTTTCTTGGATTTTCTCCATTCTATTTCCAAGATTTTGGATCATCTTTACTATCATTATTCTGAATTCTTTTTCAGGTAGCCTGCCTATTTCCTCTTCATTTGTTATGTCTGGTGGGTTTCTACCTTGCTTCTTCATCTGCTGTGTGTTTCTGTGTCTTCTCATTTTGCTTAACTTACTGTGTTTGGGGTCTCCTTTTTGCAGGCTGCAGGTTCGTAATTCCCATTGTTTTTGGTGTCGGCCCCCAGTGGCTAAGGTTGGTTCAGTGGGTTGTGTAGGCTTCCTGGTGGAGGGGACTAGTGCCTGTGTTCTGGTGGATGAGGCTGGATCTTGTCTTTCTGGTGGGCAGGTCCACCTCTGGTTGTGTGTTTTGGGTTGTCTGTCACCTTATTATGATTTTAGGCAGCCTCTCTGCTGATGGGTGGCGCTGTGTTCCTGTCTTGCTAGTTGTTTGGCATAGGGTGTCCATCACTGTAGCTTGCTGGGTGTTGAGTTGAGCTGGGTCTTGACATTGATGGAGATCTCTGAGAGATTATCGCTGTTTGATACTATGTGGAGCTGGGAGGGCTCTGGTGGACCAATGTCCTGAACTTGGCTCTCCCACCTCAGAGGCACAACCCTGAGGCCTGGCTGGAGTACGAAGAGCCTGTTGTCCACATGACTCAGAATAAAAGGGAGAAAGAAAGAAAGAAAGAAGATAAAATGAAATGAAATGAAATAAAATAAGATAAAATAAAGTTATTAAAATAAAAGATAGTTATTTAAAAAAATTTAAAAAGTGATAAATGAAAGAAAGAAAGAAGAGAGCCACCAAACCAAAAAAAAAATTCACCAATGATAAGAAGTGCTAAAAACTACACACACACAAAAAAAACAAAAAAACAAACGGACAGACAGAACCCTAGGACAAATCGTAAAAGCAAAGCTATACAGACAAAAATCACACACAGAAGCATACGCATACACACTCAGAAAAAGAGAAAAAGGGAAAAATATATATATATCGTTGCTCCCAAAGTCCACCTCCTCAATTTGGGATGATTTGTTGTCTATTCAGGTATTCCACAGATGCAGGGTATATCAAGTTGACTGTGGAGATTTAATCCAGTGCTCCTGAGGCTGCTGGGAGAAATTTCCCTTTCTCTTCTTTGTTTGCACAGCTCCTAGCGTTCAGCTTTGGATTTGGCCCTGCCTCTGGGTGTAGGTCATCTGAGGGTGTCTGTTCCCTGCTCAGACAGGACGGGGTGAGGGAGGGGTACGGAGTGTGTGGCGAGCCTGCGGCGGCAGAGGCCAGCATGATGATGCACCAGCCTGAGGCGCGCTGTGTGTTCTACCGGGGAAGTTGTCCCTGGATCACGGGACCCTGGCAGTGGCGGCCTGCACAGGCTCCCGGGAGGGGAGGTGTGGAGAGTGACCTGTGCTTGCACACAGGTTTCTTGGTGGCTGCAGCAGCAGCCTTAGCATCTCATGCCCATCTGTGGGGTCCGCTCTGATAGCCTCGGCTTGTGCCTGTCTCTGGAGCTCATTTAAGCAGAGCTCTTAATCCCCTCTCCTCGTGCACCAGGAAACAAAGAGGCAAGAAAAAGTCTCCTGCCTCTTTGGCAGCTCCAGACTTTTTCCCGTACTCCCTTCCGGCTAGCCGTGGCACACTAGCCCCGTTCAGTCTGTGTTCACGCCGCCAACCCCGGTCCTCTCCCTGGAGTCTGACCTCCGAAGCCCGAGCCTCAGCTCCCAACCCCCACCCATCCTGGAGGGTCAGGAGACAAGCCTCTCGGTCTGGTGAGTGCTGGTCGGCACTGATCCTCTGTGCGGGAATCTCTCCACTTTGCTCTCCGCACCCCTGTTGCTGCACTCTTCTCCGTGGCTCCGAAGCTTCCCCCCTCCGCCACCTGCAGTCTCTGCCCGCAAAGGGGCTTCCTAGTGTGTGGAAACCTTTCCTCCTTCACAGCTCCCTCCCACTGGTGCAGGTCCATCCCTATTTTGTCTCTGTTTTTTCTTTTTTCTTTGGCCCTACCCAGGTACGTGGGGAGTTTCTTGCCTTTTGGGAGGTCTGAATTCTTCTGCCAAAGTTCAGTAGGTGTTCTGTAGTAGTTGTTCTACATGTAGATATATTTCTGATGTATTTGTGGGGATGAAGGTGATCTCCACGTCTTACTCTTCCGCCATCTTGAACCTCCCCAAGATGGCTTTTAGATATGAAAGAAAATAGCTGTATTTTACTAGGAGATATGTATTTTTACTTTCTTTGACTAAGTGGGAGTGACAGTTTTCTTCTACACCTTAAACTTGTCCTCTGTACCAACTTCTGTGGTGCCCCTTGATCCTTCAGATTTTCAGATACTTAATAGGCCTGGTGGCTCGTTTTGATAATTTACTCTGGAAATGGAAACTGCTTGCTCTCTGAGGATGTATAAAGTAAGAATATGCAGCTCATCTTTAGTTTTTGATCTGTTGAATCAGGTAGCCAGCCATTTTGGCAATATTGGCAACAAATTGGAGCTTGAATTTTACAAAGAGTATGAGTGTGTGACTGATTCTGGTGTGTAGACTGATGGTTTCATATTGCCAGTGGTGATCTGATGTTTAGAATGGTTGCATTTATTTACCTCTTATGATATGTGGACAACTTGAATAATGTAAGAAGGAAGGTGAAGTGTTAGCTATTGCTCACTAACAATTAAACTTAGTGCTTTAAAACAACATGCATGTCTCACAGTTTCTGTGGGCCAGGAGTCTAGTTATGGCTTACCAGAGTCCTCTGCTGAAGGTCTCAAAAAGCTTCACTTGAGATGTTTGCCAGAACTTAGTTCTCAACTGAAGCCTGACTCGGGAAGGCACTGTTTCCAAGCTTACTGAGGTTGTTGGTTCCTTCTGGTTGTAGGACTCAGGGTTTCAGTTTCATGCTGGCTGTCAGCCAGGGGTCAGCTTCAAGTCCTAGAAGCCTCCTGCAGTTCCTAGGTCACATGGCATACCACCATGTCCACTCACTTCCTCAAAGCCAGCAAAGGAGAGAGCCTCCTTCAAGATGGGTGCTACACAGCAAAGGAAACCATAAACAAAATGAAAAGACAACATACAGACTGGGAGAAAATGTTTACAAATTATGCTACCGACAAGGAATTAATTTCCAAACCATACAAACAACTCATACAGCTTAATATCAAAAAAAACCAAACAACCCAATCAGAAAATGGGCAGAAGATCTAAATAGATATTTCTCCAAAGAAGACATATAGATGGCCAACAGGCACATGAAAAGATGCTCAACATCGCTAATTGTTAGAGAAATGCAAATCAAAACTACAGTGAGGTATCAACTCACACTTGTCAGCATGGCCATCATTAAAAGGACTACAAATAGTAAATGCTGGAGAGGGTGTGGAGAAAAAGGAACCCTCGTACACTGTTGATGGGAATGTAAATTGATACAGCTACTATGGAGAACAGTTTGGAGGTTCCTTAAAAAACTAAAAATAGAGTTACCATATTATTCAGCAATCCCACTCCTGGGCATATATCTGGAGAAAACTATAATTTGAAAAGATATATGCACCCCAGTATTCATAGCAGCACTGTTTATAATAACCAAGACACGGATGCAACCGAAGTGTCCATCGACAGATGAATGGATAAAGAAGATGTTGGTATATATTACACAATGGAATACTACTTAGTCATAAAAATGAATGAAATAATGCCATTTGCAGCAACATGTATAGACCTAGAGATTATCATATTAAGTGAAGTACATCAGACAAAGACAAATATCATATGATATCACTTATATGTGGAATCTAAAAAAAATGATATAAATGAACTTATTTACAAAACAGAAATAGACTCACAGACATAGAAAACAAACTTATGGTTACCAGAGGGGATAGCAGGGGGTGGTGAGAGATAAATTAGGAGTTTGGGATTAACATATACACATTACTATATATAAAATAGGTAAACGACAGGGACCTACTGTATAGCCCAGGGAAGTATATTCAGTATCTTGTAATAACCTATAATGGAAAAGACTCTGAAAAAGAATATATATAAAAATGAATCACTTTGCTATACAACTGAAGTTAACACAACATTGTAAATTAACTATACTTCAATTAAAGAAGTGGTAAAAAAAAAAAGATGGGTGCTACAATCTTACGTAACATAATCACATACAGGTAATCACTTAACATCCTGTCACCTTTGCCAAATTCTTTGGGTTAGAAACAAGTCCTTGCTCACACTCAGAGTGTACTAAGAGTTGGGGATCATGGATCATCTTAAGAGTGTCTGCTACAGAAGGGAAAAGGAAATTGGGTTGATCTTGCCCTCAGGATTTTCTTTTCACCTATTATAACTAACTTGAAGGCAGGGTTCATGTTTGACTCATCCTGAATCTTGGTCTTCACCATCACCCACCTACTAGATAGTGTCTTATATTTAGTAGGGACTCAGTTGGTATTTGTAGGCTTAATTAACTATTATGCTATAAAACTACCATCAAAGAAAGTAGAATCTCTTGTACTTGGCTTGACAATCTTGACTCTGCAAGTTGAAAGCCGTTGTTTATGAACTAAGACTATTAAAATTTTAATTATTGCTAGCAATGTATGTTTTATCATCTCTACCATCAAACAGTAATTTTTAATAAATTCCCCTTTTCTCAGAAGAAGCTATACTAGTGCTCTATTTAAAGTTGGAGAATACAGATTACCTTGTTAAATCAATATAGCAATGGTAGTAGTTGAAGATCTGGAATCTTACAAAACATTGTTATGAGAGACTAACAGCTATATAAGGTGGCCTTCTTTTCATAGTGTTTTGTTTCTTTGTCTATCAACATAACATTTGCTTTCCAAATCAGCAGGCAAAACTAGCAAGTGCTTTTTATTTTGTCTATGAGAAAAATATGAGCTGCCAGATCAAAGGAGAAGTGAGTATTTCTAACTCTGAGACTTGTGCTCCTAAAGAATCATATTCAGCACTGTAGAAATATTAATTATATGTATACTTAATTATCCATATGGCCCTAGGCAGACATTTTGCAAAGCCATGCTGTTTGCAATTCTTTTTCCTTGGATAGATAAGGTGGAGGCTAGATAACTATAGAATACCAAAAAATGATTTTGTAGCGTGAACTAACACAAGGCCAGAAAAATAAAGGCCAACAATAGAGGGAAAATTATACAGCAAAGACTTTCGGTCTTCGTGGAATGAGGGAGTACCTTAATAAGTCAATATTATTGTAGCAGACAAACCAGGCAGGAATAGCATAGTCAGAGGTAGGAATGGTTCATATTGAATGTTAGAGAGAGGCAGATATTCCCAGTTATTAAACATGGCCATATAATAAATGACTACCATGAATAATCAAAGAATGTACAGTTGCCAAATGTGGGGAGGTCTTCAGCTGCAACTGTAATTATGCATATACATTTTACAAGAAGCAGTGTCTTTGTCTTCGGGAACAGAAAAAGAGGAGGGAAAACTATTTAGTTGGATTTTGGTATAGCTCTGGAGAATTTTATTTTTATCTTCTATTACCATGTATTTTAGGCAGAATCTAAGATGGCCTCCAAGATTCTTATCCTCTGCCGTACATGTCTGGAATAATCCTCTTCTTTTGAGTGCCTCCTGTATAATCCTTTTCATTTTAGTTTGGGCAGAACTTTTGAATATGATGAGTCATCACACCTGTGATTAGGTTACAAATCAGTCAACTTTAATCAAAAGCCGGCCTGATGCAATCACTTGAGCCTTTAAAAGGGATTGGGTTTTTCCTGCAGTTAAAGAAGTTCAAACCTTGGAAGCATTAGAGGGCCTATTGAGGGGACCACATGGCAAGGAATTGTGGGTGGCATCTAGGAGCTGAGTGTGGCTCCTGGCTGACAGTCAGCAAGAGAGTGGGGGTCAGTCTTACAATTGCAAGGAACTGAATTCTGCCAACAACCAGTGATCTTGGAAGAGGATCCCACACCCTAGATGAAACCATAGCCCTGACAGGCACTGATTTCAGCCTAGTGAGATCCTGAGCAGAGGACCCAGTTAACCCAGACTCCTGACCACAGAAACTGTGAAATGATACATTTGTGTTGATTTAAGTTGCTAACTAGGTAGTAATTTGTTATGCAGCCATAGAAAAAGAATACGGTACCTTATATATGGCCTAAGTATCTACATTAACACTTTCCTGAACATGCTCCATCTCTTCCCGACTTTGTATCTATACTCAGGTATTCTCTTCCCTGGGATGATTTCTTTTATATATCTGTTCTAGCCATTATTTATGGCTCATCTCATGTGCCATTGCCTTGTTGACATTTCTGTATTTCCAGAGATGAATGTCATCTCTCTGTCCCCTAAATCTGCAGTGTACTTTGTGTCTTTGTCATGTAACTTATGTATTTTACTTGCGTTAGAGTTATTTGTATTCATGGTTTATACTTTTTGTTTTAAGTTTGTTTATTGATTTGAATAGGAAATACATATATTCAAATATCCCAAATATTTGGAAAGAATATTTCAAAATATTCTTTTGAAAGAATGTAAAATGAAAAGTAAGTGTTCTTAGCCCAGTTCACCAGTCCCCCAGTCCTCTGGTCCAGAGGCAACCTTTCTTTTCAGTTTTTCCATGTATCCTTCTGTAGAGTTTCTATACATAGGCAAGTATATATGTATATATGTCCTCCTTCCTATCTATACAAAACTAACATAGTATTTATCCTCTCAATTTATCCTCTCTTCTTCATTGTGAAATGTATGAAGAGTTCATGTCTTTTTCCTTCTTATATTAATCTCCTGAGGTACCTAAGTATTTAAGACCTACTGATTCTAATCTTTCCCACCAAACCTTTCATTTGATGTTACTTATATTCACTCAAAACTCATTTTGACAGACACTTTGATTAAAATGCTTTCCTTAATACGGACCCAAAAGCTTTCTGAACATTTCACTGTTAGGGTGCCAAAATGCCAGAGACTCGTAACTTTAAGACATGTTTACTGGATTAGAAGAACCACATGGATAAATATTTCTGAATACGATGTTATTATTAGCAGACACCCTTTCTATCTTCTCTGGTAATCCCTCTGCTACTCTCTCGACAGAGTGGTTATTGTGTGAGGGGTCTTATGGGGTATCGAATTGGAAACATTGCAATAGGATAAGGGGTTTTCAGTTTATATAAGAATTTGTGAAAATGTTCTTTGAACTGAATATTAATTATCTGTTTTCATGATGCTGTTGGGTAAATGAAGCTAATAACACTTTCTGCAATTCTAAAACATTAAAACTCTAGAAAACCTAACTTTTCTAATTGATGAACATGATTCTGGAGCCTTATATTTTGTTAAAGCTTTTACTAACTTGTTTACTTCTTAGCATCTAGTTGTTTTAATTACCTTATTAAAAGTATTAACTACTTCCATGCTTCCTTTTCCTCTCTTAGCCATTCTCAGAGTATCTGATTCCCTTTCCTAATTGGTGAAATTAGAATGAGTGAAAAAGAAAAGTTACCTGAAACTATGATCCTCATGGGATTAAAAACCCCTCATGACTAAGTTCTTATCAAGTTTGTTTTTAAAGTGCATATGTGTGTTTCCTTCTTCTCTTTCATGCTCTCTTTATTCACAGTTGTGCTGCTGAGCACATCATTCAGGAAAATACATAGGGATAATGATATTAGATAACAGCTATTAAAACCATTGTTAGCAGCTTTATAAGTTAGTGGATGGTTAGAGACTGAATTTGATTGAATTTGAGTACTGAAGATTGTGTGTTTATCTCTGAATTTCGTTATGGAAGCCCTCATCTTTCCTATTTCGTAGGATAACACTGATCTTATTGAAGAGGAAATTTGGGACTAGTTTATTTTTCATATGACTTGTGTATTAAAAGCTACTTCATAATTAAATGTGTTCTCTGTAACAGGGATTCCGTGATTTGTAAGAAAATAATAAATTTCAGCCCTCATCCAACTGAGTTTAAGAAAATACTAAACTTAAAACTTTAGATACCAAGAAGATATTTATTGATGACCTCATTTTGTAAATATATATGGTTTTCTTGAAGATTCATTGAGTATAGTACTTTATAGAATTTTTGATTATAGTATTATATATATATATATATTTAAAATTTATTTATTTATTTTTGGCTGTGTTAGGTCTTCATTACTGCACACGGGCTTTCTCTAGTTGTGGTGAGTGGGGGCTACTCTTTGTTACGGTGTGCAGGCTTCTCATTGCGGTGGCTTCTCTTGCTGCAGAGCACGGGCTCTAGGCGCGTGGCCTTCAGTAGTTGTGGCACATGGGCTCAGCAGTTGTGGCTTGCGGACTCTAGAGCGCAGGCTCAGTAGTTGTGGCACACGGGCTTAGTTGCTCTGCGGCATGTGGGATCCTCCCGGACTAGGGATCAAACCCGTGTCTCCTGCATTGGCAGGTGGATTCTTAACCATTGCACCGCCAGGGAAGTCCCTGTTTTGAATAATATCAATTTATGGAAATTTATCAATTTATCAAGTGATTATAGAAACCACTTGAAGTTAGTTTGATTGTTATTAGTTCAGTTACATAAATTTCCATAATGATTTGCACACAGTAGGGATTTATTGTGTCTTCTCTGGTTCCAACTGACTGAAACCTAATTCATAATCCGTTTAGGCCAAAAGGGAATTTATTTACTGATGTGACTGAGACAGAGAGAGGCAGGGTGAGGCTAAGCTTAAGGAAAGAATGGGACAAGGGAGCTGGGCATCATCAGCAGGGCTCTTTTTTCAGCTCTCGCTTCTGCCTCAGTGTGTTTATTTCGTTGTCTTAGGCCTGATTACTGCACATGGCTGCTGGTAGAAATGGACTTTAGTCAACTCTCAGTTTCTAAACTAAAAAAAAAAAATCTCATATATAGGTGTAGCTTTTTATAGGCCCAGCTTGGATCACATGTCCCTCCCTCCCCATTAGCCAAACAGCAGTGGCCTAGAGAGTAGGAAGGATTTTCAAGAAGATGCCAGTTCATATTCTAACTACATAATTACAGAGATGGGATAGGAATATTTCCAGTAGGTGGTGGGATGGGGGGTTGGGGGAGATGAGGAAAGGTAAATACAATACAATAAATAATAAATACAGTACAATAAATAATAAATACAATACCTTTTGAGATGGGGAAGAAAGGGAAAGGTCTGGAGTATGTGGAGCTGTTTAGGAGGGATGCTTTAGTAGGAGTCAGTAGGAGATCATTTGGGTTATGTATTAGTCAGGGTTCTCCAGAGAAGCAGAATCAGTAGCATGATTATATATATACACGCACACACATATATATATAAAATAAATTTAAATATAAGGAATTGGCTTGCATGATCATGGAGGCTGACAAGTCCCCAAATCTGCAAGGTGAGTCAGCAAGCTGGAGACCCAGGAGAGCTGATGGTGTAGTTCCAGTGTGAAGGCCAGCAGGGTTGACCCAGGAAGAGTCAGTGTTTCTGCTTGAGTCAAAAGCAGGAAAAAAAACTGATGTTCCTGTTTGAAGGCAGGCAAGCAGGAGGAATTCTCTGTTACCTGGGGGAGGGTCAGCCCTTTTGTTTTATTCAGGCCTTCAACTGATTGGATGAGGCCCACCCACATTAAGGAGAGCAATCTGCTTTACTCAGTCTACTGATTTACATGTTAATCTCTTTCAAAAGCATCCTCACAGAAACACCCAGAATAATGTTTGACCAAATCTCTGGGCACCCCATGGCACAGTGAAGTTGACACATAAGATGAGACATCACAGGGTGCTACATGCTAGAATATGGGGTGGGGTGTGTTTTGTACTAAACAGTTCTAATAAGGAGCAAGTTAAAATTATACTGATAAGCATTAGATATATAAATTGGCAAGCATGGTTTTTCTGAATGTTTTTCATTCTTATTGTAGCCAAAACACACATAACACTTTATCATTCTGTAAAATGGGAAGATATTTGGAATGTGAAATGGCGTATATAAACAACCAATCTTATGAGAAATGAAACTGGAGTCTACTGGCCTAAAAAGCCACTTAAAAGCCATCCATGTAGATATGAGGTTATAAATCTTCAAAAATACATCTATTGAGTTAACGATGTAGCTGAAAATTTATTTGAATGTTAGATATCATTGGGGAGTATTTCAGTATCTGAAAAATTAAAGTCAGCTTTACCATTGGGAGAAAAGAGTGCCTGTTAGGTGAGAATTTTGTGTATTAACTTTGTATTAGGTTTTCACAAAAAACTTGTCTGTTTTCTTATATTCAACAGGTCAAATCAGTTTGTTTGAAATCATTTACCTTTTTCTTAATGGGCTGATTAGCCTTGCCCCTTCAGGACACTCTTTTGACAAAGCTTAACATTGTGCCATGAGGTACAGGAGAAATGTTTATACAGTCTAGACCCAGCATCACAAAGCAGGACAAAGAAGGGTGGATTTGGAGCTAAGACACAATAAATTGATAACTAGCACACCCCAGAACCAATGCTTATTTTGATTTTGGTGCTTAGGATTCTTGGACCATGTAGATAGTATAAATTTAAAGCTGAAAGAGTTGAGGGTAGGTCATAGTTAAGAATTCTCAGGAAGACTTTTTTCATTCTTCCCAGAGCCCAGGCTGAGGCAAGTTTCTTTTCATTTTCTTGTATGCTAGTGATACCCAAGCAGGTAGCCGTTTGAAGGTACCAACTTTCTACAGAGATTTGGATCTCATCTGGTCAAAGGCTGTAAAAACCCAAACCCACTGGTTACCTAACTGGAAAACCTCCCCAAGGCAATTGCAGGTAAGCTCCCGAGTTTATTGCTCTGGTTAGCAATTTCATCTTTTTTTTTTTTTTGGCCCCTGGGGATTTCATTTACACTCTTTTGAGCTCCTAGCTCCAGTTTTCTATCCATACAGGGTTGTATTTATTTTCTTTATCTTACTTCTGTGCTAGTGTCAGCTTTCCTCCAGCCACCTTCCCACCCTTTGTCATGACCTTCAATGACATTTATTCTAGGTGTTGAGGATACAACAAAACAGACAAATCCCATGTTCTCATGGAGCTCATCTTTTTAAAGGGGAAAGAAAAATAGATAAAATTACTATATTAGGTGATGATAAATGTTATGAAGAAAAGTGAGGTAGGATAAAGAAATAAAGTAATTAGGGTGCTGTTTCACATAGGTCAGGTTAGGCCTTGCTGATACAGTATTGGTAGTGTGATGTCAAAGTCTGTAAGTGTTAATTATACATTTGTATAACGAGCAGTTCATCTTGGTGTCCTAAGCAATGTTAACTCATAAGCTGAGCTAAGAAATTGGATATTGCTGCAATAACTCAAATATTAATGTAAGTTTTAAAAAGATAATGGGGAAATATCCTGAAGACAATTCCTTGAGTACTGTCAGTCTTTAATATTTTGTATTATAAATGCTGCCAGTGTTGAATAATAAACGAATCTGTAAGCTGATACACCAGGCAGTGCTTTTGACATGCATTATAAACTCATCATCTTTTTCCAGAGTCTGTTGCTCCTCCTGTATTCACTGTCTGTTAATGGTGCACCACCATCCATCTTGCTGTTTATGCCATTAGTTTGCTTTTCCCTCATTCGCCATGCATTTAAATACCTGCTTGTGTTAGGCACTGAGAATCAGAGCAGGAACTAGGGTGAGGTAAGTGAGGTACTTGCCTTGGGTGTAAAATTTAAGAGGATGCCAAAAAAACCTCAGTAATCATGATAAATACTATTTTAATGCAATATTTAAAAAAACAATGTATGCAAAAAAAATCCATGATGAATGAAATATCAAACTTTTAAATAAAGAAGGGATTCAGTCTTGCCCTGGCATAAACCCAAAAGTGAGTGCCTCACTTTCCTTAGCTTAGCTCTGGCTCTGCTGAGCATGTAAGGGGAATAAGTCATAGTGTCTGCCCATAATGAGTTTACCAGTAGGGGGAGAGAGACATGTGAATAAGTAAGTACAAAAATAAAAGTCCACTAAGGTAGAAATAAAATAGGGGTTCAAAGAAGACATTTTTGCAAAGAGGATGTAACAATTAGGAAAGAACCTGGGTCATCCTAGACTTCTCTTTCTTCCTTAGTTTTACCAAATTTTGGCCTCCTTTCAAAATACCTCTTGAATGTATCCTTTCCTTTTCTCTAAACCCATCATTAATGCTATATCCTTAGCTCTTTTCTCTCCTGGATTACTCCTAACTGGCCTACTGCCAGAAGCCTTTGTTAGAACACAGATCTTATCATGACTCTCTCCTAGTTAAAATCCTTTAATAATTATCAGTCACCTTCATTATAAAAGCCTGGCATCCAAAGCATTTAATGATCTCAGCTCTCCCTTTGTCTTGGCATTCTCCATGGATTCAGACTTATCAAAATCTGTATGTTGGCAATCTGTATATCTTCTTTGGAGAAATGTCTATTTAGGTCTTCTGCCCATTTTTGGATTGGGTTGTTGTTTTTTTATATTGAGCTACATGAGCTGCTTGTATATTTTGGAGATTAATCCTTTGTCAGTTGCTTCATTGGCAAATATTTTCTCCCATTCTGAGGGTTGTCTTTTCATCTTGCTTATGGTTTCCTTTGCTGTGCAAAAGCTTTGAAGTTTCATTAGGTCCCATGTGTTTATTTTTGTTTTTATTTCCATTTCTCTGGGGGAAGGGTAAGCTGGGACGAAGTGAGAGAGTGGCATGGACATATATACACTACCAAACGTAAAATAGGTAGTGGGCAGCAGCCGCATAGCACAGGGAGATCAGCTTGATGCTTTGTGTCCACCTAGAGGGGTGGGATAGGGAGGATGGGAGGGAGACACAAGAGGGAGGAGATATGGGGATATATGTATATGTATAGCTGATTCACTTTGTTATACAGCAGAAACTAACACACCATTGTAAAGCAATTATACTCCAATAAAGATGTTAAAAAGAACCCAACTCTGTATGGTTCTCCAAGTGGCCTTGCATGTGCCATTTCCTCTTCTTGGAAAGCTCTTGTTTCTTTTCTTCTCACAGCTAAATTCTGTCCATACGTTAGCACTCAGAACAGACCTTGCCTTCCCAGGGGCTATGGTTTACATGTATGAATCTTTGGTGCCTAACACTTACAGGCAGTTAATATTTGTAAATATCTAGATCAGCCTTAGTGAGAAAGAGTCTGTACTTTTGTGCTCGTGCACATAGCTTCCATCCCTGCCACCATGTCCACTGTGTAAGTATCGAAGTGACCAAAGACAGAGGCTGTCTGACATTCGTTGGATGAGTCATCTTTTCCACCTGGTTGTTCAGTTCTTCCTCTGCTATAGATGCTTATTTGGTTATTTACACTTTGTGTTTACTTCTATAGGGTCATCTACATGCCTCTTTTATAGACCTCTTTGTGTCTGATCATTTATTATTTCTCCTTCCAGGCTCCTAATCAGTTAGCAGAGCTGTTAGCCACTGTCCAATAATTCATATATATCCTTACCTCAAACCACTTCTCTCTCATACAAAGATGATGAAGCTCTGCCTGATGGTGAAATTTCCTTTCACAACTGCCCTTTAGAATAGTGCTACTCAAACTGACCTTGTGAAGGACTTTTTGTTTTGTTTCGTTTTCAGTCATAATGACTGATCCTTTTGTAAAATATAAAACCACACACTTAGTTATTGAGGTAATGTAAAATTGTTATAAATGTTTTCAAATGTGTACTCTCACTGTTTATACTTGTGTATATATGTTGTTATGGAATGATAAAAAACAGTTTGTGAGCTAGCTTTAGTCTGTGGACCATATTTTAAGTAACATTGCAGTAGTTCCCTCCTGCATGGGGCTGTAGTGTGATAGCAATTTTTATCTTGCACCAACATATCAAACTGATCCATCCATGAGCTGTGTGTCTTTTGCAGGAGCCACTCTTTGAGAGTTGCGCAAATCTTTGTTATTTCACATGGCTACATTGTTCCTTCTGATTTACTACCTTAAAGAAGGCAAGGGGGAAGCGATATCAGGGGCTTCCTTTGTCCCTTTCTATCGTAATGGCTCTTATTTCACAGGTCGGAGAACCAATGTTTGGGTTTTGGCTGCTGCTAAATATTTCCATCCCAATTGTGTACTCAGGGACCAGGTACATAACCAGATGGTGGGTCTGTAGACCCATTGGGCCAACTGTGAGATGGACTTGGGCCAGGACTCCATTTATTATCTGGACTCCATGTTTCCACTCTAACTGGGTAGCCATAAAGGTATTTTGGGTACCCTGGTTTCAATGTCAGCTTAGAAACTATATCCAACAGTCCCTGGATGGGTTGGGTATTAATTACTCTTTTACCAGTGTTGAGCTACTCTGGTAAATGGCAGCACATCTCTTTGGAGAATGATTAGAGGAACATGGACTTTTTCTTTTTGCTCAAGAGGACTCAGCCTCCCCTTACATTGATGGGCTTTAGGTCTCTGAACTGGCTTAGATCTGAAAACTGCACATAAATCTTCTGCTCTTCAGTTCTTGGTCTTTTCTGGCCATAAAATTCAAGAAATAGTGTTATTAGCTACATGTTGTGGGTTGAATTGTGTCCCTTAAAAATTAATATGCTGAAGTAGTAAACCCCAGTACTTCAGAATGTGACGTTATTTGAAAATAAGGTCATGGAAGACACAATTAGTTAAGATGAAGCCATCCCGGAGTAGGTTGGGCCCCTAATCCAACGTGGTTGGTTCTTATAAAAAGGAGAAATTTGGATATGGAAAACACATACAGGAGAATGCTGTGTGAAGATGAAGACAGAGATCAGAGTGGTGCTTCTACAAGCCAATGAATGCTAAAGATTGCCAGCAAACCACCTGAAGATAGGAGAGAAGCATGGAACAGATCCTAACAGCCCTCAGAAGGAACCATCCCTGCTGACATCTAGATCTTGGACTGTAGCCTCCAGAACTGTGAGACAATAAATTTCTGTTGTTCAGTCACTCAGTTTGTGGTGCTTTGTTACAGAAGCCCTAGCAAATGAATATACTACCCATTTCTTTTGCCTCTACAAAAATATGGCTAATGATTTATTAGCCGTAGTCACAGATCCTTGCAGGTCAAGGTTCTCTGGTTGCTGCTCTGATTTTACTGTCTTTCATGGCAAATACGTTAATCTTGTTTCTAATGGTTAAGTGCTACCTCCGGTGCCTGCTATTTTGGAATCCTATCACTCCCATTGACATCCCATCAGTGTTTTAGAACCTCCTTAAGGTTTTCTTGCTAGAAGTTATATTCTGAGTCACAGGAGCATGCCTCCATGTTAATGCACTTTCCTTTCTCTAGTATTCTTGCCTCTTCCTCGGCCTACCACCCTCAAGGTACACTTCCATATATGTGCCCCAATTCTCGATGACACATGTCAGACAGGCTCAGCAGCCTGAGAAATGAATAAATTATTTCTTCCCATCGTAGAGACTGTACTACCCAATTGGAGCAATTATGAGTAAGATCTGACCCTACTTATTGGTCTAGAGGTAATGAGGGGAGACAGTGCGGATCTTGAGGAGGACATCTTCCTGAAGTATGGCCTTCACAAGTCTCCAAGCAATTAGAGGCTGCTTTCCTTTATGAAAGGGAATGGAGTGGGTCGTTTCAGCCCAGAGGGTTCAGCGGAATATGAGCATTCATGTTCTTAATGAACCCAATATCAGCATCCCATGTTTCACTATCTTGCTCTCTTCCTATCAGAGCCCTGATTACAGCAAGGGAGACCTGCTGGGGCTATATGTTTAGTCTTCTTTGTAGCTCAGCTACTCAGTCAAATCTTAGACCTGATTTTCAGTACAGTCTGCTCTCTGGGTACAGGAGATAAGGTTTACTTTAAATGCTGATTTTTATAGCGTGCTGTTTTTTTACAGCATGCCCTGAATTTTTTTTATAAGTGTATTTTTTAAAAAAAATATTTATTTTTGCTGTGCCGCGTCTTAGTTGGGGCATACGGGATCTTTAGTTGCGGCATGCATGCGGGATCTCGTTCCCTGACCAGGGATCGAACCCGTGCCCCCTGCATTGGGAGCACAGAGTCCTATCCACTGGACTACCAGGGAAGTCGCGTGCCCTGCATTTTGATAGGTGTTTTACCCAAGTTAACAAATACGAATTCCAAAATCTTAGTTATGATTGCCCTCATGTCTTTCAAGTATTAGAGCTGTTGTATAAGCTTGTACATTCTGCTTCCTCCTCTACCACATTTCAGTCCACCTCAGGTAAGAATTTTAGTCATTGTACTGCTGTGGCCTCTAATGGGTTATCACCGCTCATATATCATTAGAAATTGGATCCTTGATGCCCCCTGACCAGTAAGTGATACAATTCCAGAATCCCATTCTGAAGATCTGTTTTCTCGTACCACTTCTGTTACCAGAAGTCCTAATTAATGTTTTCTCCAAAAGCAGACCCTGAGGATAAGGATTTAGGTGCAGGAAGTGTATTTTCAAGGTGATCCCAGGAAGCCTAGAGAGGAAGTGGGGTAAAAGCTGTGGGTTCTTTAATTGGGAAGATATCAGCATCAGTACGACTGTCCACATCACTGGCAAGAGAACTCACAGATGAGTCAAGGACATATGGTGTGGGCATTAACAGGGTCTCTATGAAGAGGACAGATGTAAAGCAAGAGCACAGAAACCAGCACACAGAATTAAGCACTTAATAAATTTAGCTATTATTTTTATTGGTGGTTAATCACAAAACAAATAGTTTTTATTCACTTTGTTTGATTTTGCAGTATGAAAGGATTCATTTCAGGTTACCTTTAATTAGTGAACTCCTAATGAATTTGCAATGTGACTTGATTTGTGAAAATTTCCTAACTTTTCCAACTTTCCAAAATATATTTATTTTGATAAGTGAGGTACTCCCATAAGCCCTGACTTATGATTGAACTACCATAACAGTGAAATGATGACTGGCCTTTATTTAGTCTTGATAACCTAAATCCAGCATTTAGGTCTTGCCACGCAGTTATTTTGAAGCTAATTGCTTCACCCCAGCTTTTGTAATCTGTTTTACTTCCTGTTAACATGATGAAAGAAAAGGAAAATTTCTATTTTTCTCTATTTCAAAAAAAAAAACTATGTTATTTATGGTTCTCTGGGGCCTCAGGAAAATCCTTACTTAAGGTTCAAATGGTAATTATCATTCTTTCTCAGAGGAAATGTCTCTTGCACTAGTGAAACTGATTAAATTTAGAACACAAAATTTGATGTTTTGTATTTTTAAATTATTTTTTCCTACTTCTGTTTGATTTCATCATTATTTGATCATCAGCTATATTAAGGCAATGAAATTAATTTTTCATTTTTAAAAATTAATTTTCCAAAGGAATTTCAAGGCAAACCATATAAGGCAAAATATCAATTAATAATTTAATAGTTGACATTTTTTGGAGGGAGAGGCAAGTTAGAGAAGGAGTACAAAAGAGTGAGCTTGACAGGAGCAAAATACTTAACAGAGTTATACAAAAAATAAGGGTCACAGAATAAAAAAGTTTATATCAACATTTCAGTTGGATAATACATATAGTTGGAGAATAATAATAGCTGGCAAATTACTGGAACAATTAATAAAGTAGTCATTTGATGTCCCCAAGAGGACAAGAAATTGAACTGTGGAAGGCAGCAAAGGTTAATTACAAACAAATCATGCCAAATAATTTCTTTTTGATATCCAGGCAAGCTTAATGAGTAAACAAAATCGAATGAGGTTAGAGTATATAGAATGTTTAATATTCTTTTTTATGGATACATTAGATATGGTGCCATATGACATTTCATGAATAAAGTAGAGAAAGGTTAATTATAGAAATAGCAGATCATATATAGAAATAACAGACTAAAATAGAAATAATAGTTATAGAAAATTTGAATATACAGATAGGTTTAATTAACATTAAAAATAAAATAAAAAAATAAAAATAAAAAAATAAAATCAGTGAATTAAAATACTTACATTATTGTTGTCATTTACATGTTAAAATTCATTTCCCCAGTTTGTCATTATATTAAGATATTATTGTTAATATTTTTAGACATATGTACTGACACGTTTACAGAGATATTATGACACCAGGGATTTCCTTCAAAGTGGGGAGGGTATATAGATAAAACAAACTTGACCATGTGTTGGTGATTTTTGAAGATGGGTGATGGGTACATGGGGGTTTGTTATACTATTCTGTCTACTTTTGAGTATGTTTAAAATTTTTCATAATAAAAAGTAAATAAATCCTGTGGCATATTGCTCATGGGTAGTATTGAACTTCATAAATGGATGTTAATTATGCTTTCTTTTTCCAGTTATAATTAATATTTTTACAACCTAATAACAATAATAGTCATGAAGACATGGGGCAGAAAATAAAGAAACCATTTCTTTTGGCAAGATTGTGGGCAGAACACTCAGAATTTTAAGTAAGTGTTTTGTGAACTAAATGGATTTTTAAGCCAACAGGACCTTGAAAAATTTCTATTCCATTTTCTACATTTGCAGATGATAGGATTTGAATTTGGCTGACCTTGTTATTTGTATCATGACTCATATTGCAGTTTGGGTCTCAGCTTTTGATTCTGGGATTTTTCCCACTCCATAAGATGCTATCTACAAAAGTAATGTAAGATTCTTTTAGCTCACTGAGACTCAATTACCTGTACAGAGCGGGAGGTGGGGTGGGGTGGGATGGAATGGGTAGCTGAAGTGGCAGCAGAGCACAGTGATCAAAGTTCAAATCATAGCTCTGCCACCTGCTAGCTGTGAAACCTAGAATGCTTTATTTCACCACTCTCAGTCTCAGTGAATGGGGAAAAATAATAGTTCCTGTTTTAAGGATTAAAAGAAATAATGTATGTTAAAATGGATAGTAATCGAATCTATTTCCTAGATACTTTGTAAGGATTACATGAGATTATGCATTTTTAGGAAATAGCTGGCACATAGTATTTCCTCAATGAATACTTAACATTGTTATCTTGTCATTATTATTATTACCATCTTCATACTATCAAGGCAGTGAGGAATTTATTTTTTTAATTTTTTTGTTTAAATTATTTTTGGTTGTGTTGAGTCTTCGTTTCTTTGTCTTTAATTTTTGCTATAATTTTTGTCAATTTGATTACTATGTGTCTTGTCATTTTTCTCCTTTGGTTTATCCTGCCTGGGACTCTCTGTGCTTCTGGACTTGGGTGGCTATTTCTTTTCCCATGTTAGGGAAGTTTTCGACTATAATCTCTTCAAATATTTTCTCTGGTCCTTTCTCTCTCTCTTCTCCTTCTGGGACCCCTATAATGCGGGTGTTGTTGCGTTTAATGTTGTCCCAGAGGTCTCTTAGGCTGTCTTCATTTCTTTTCATTCTTTTTTCTTTAGTCTGTTCCACAGCAGTGAATTCCACCATTCTGTCTTCCAGGTCACTTATCCGTTCTTCTGCCTCAGTTATTCTGCTATTGATTTCTTCTAGTGTAGTTTTCATTTCAGTTATTGTATTGTTCATCTCTGTTTGTTTGTTCTTTAATTCTTCTAGGTCTTTGTTAATCATTTCTTGCATCTTCTCAATCTTTGCCTCCATTCTTATTCTGAGGTCCTGGATCATCTTCACTATCATTATTCTGGATTCTTTTTCTGGAAGGTTGCCTATCTCCACTTCATTTAGTTGTTTTTCTGGGGTTTTTTCTTGTTCCTTCATCTGGTACATAGCCCTCTGCCTTTTCATCTTGTCTATCTTTCTGTAACTGTGGTTTTTGTTCCACAGGCTGCAGGATTGTAGTTTTTCTTGCTTCTGCTGTCTGCCCTCTGGTGGTTGAGGCTATCTAAGAGGCTTGATGGGAGGCCTTGTGTAACCCGTTTATGTGGATGCTTCGTTTTGAAGACCACAGCTCTAACCAAATGAAAATGAACCGTGTTTTAACACAGAAAAACGTGCGTGGAATACAAGCAGCTCCAGCCGGATTTTCAGGAAGGAGATAGGATCCGCATAGTCAAAGTTGCGGTTGCTGGAAATATTTTTACTGTGCCAGGATCCAGGCGGTCGCTGCTGCCATAATCTAGTAGTCCCTGATGACCTCTCCCTTCTTCAGCTTGGCCAGCTAAGTTCTCTCTCCTCTGCTGGTGCACTGGCCTTGCCCCTTCTCTGCTTCTCAGGTAACCCAAGAAGTTGCGGTTGATCCTGGACCCTGGAGACAGTCCCAGGGGAACGCTGGAGCTCTCCACTGTGCTCTCCAGCCAGGGTCACCAGCCTCTGCCTAGATACTCCTTTTTAAAACAGCTTTTTTGAGACATAATTCTCCTACCTTAACGTTCACCCATTTAAAGTATACAATTCAGTGTTTTTTAAAATATATTTGTAGTTGTGAAACCATCATCACAGTCTAATTTTAGAATCTTTTTATCACCGTAAAAAGAAACCCATGTTCTTGTTAGTAGTGAACTTCTCATTCCTCCTATCACTCCAACCTTAGGCAACCACTAATCTACTTTCTGTCTCTATGGATTTGCCTGTTCTGGACATTTCATGTAAATGGAGTCGTACAATATGTGGTCTTTTATGACTGTCCTCTTTCACTTAGGATATATTTTCAGGGCTCATCCATGTTGTTGCATGTAGCAGTACTTCATTCCTTTTTATTGCCAAATAATATTCTGTTGTATGAATTTTTTTTTTTTTACGAGTTATGGAATACTTAACACTTTCCTATATCTCTGTGTTTGGGATGGAAGATGACTAAATTCAGCTGTATTCTAGGTGTATGGGAGAATTCTGCACTTTTCTCAGAGAGTAGAATTGTAGTCTGAATCACCTACCAGGTAAAGTAGTCACTATGAACATGCACCTAACATTACCCCTAACATTACCATAGTATCCTATTAGTGTGGATACTAGGTGATCTGTACCAGGAGGCCCTTGTTAGTCAGAACTTTAAAGGAACTATAAGTTTTTTTTTTTTAAACTTTGTTCTCATAGAATTTTTTTAAAAAAATTAATTAATTTATTGAGTTTTGGCTGTGTTGGGTCTTCGTTTCTGTGCTAGGGCTTTCTCCAGTTGTGGCGAGCGGGGGCCACTCTTCATCGCGGTGCGTGGGCCTCTCATTGTCGTGGCCTCTCCCGTTGAGTAGCACGGGCTCCAGACGCGCAGGCTCAGTAGCCATGGCTCACAGGCCTAGTCGCTCCGCGGCATGAGGGATCCTCCCAGACCAGGGCTCGAACCCGTGTCCCCTGCATTGGCAGGCAGACTCTCAACCACTGCGCCACCAGGGAAGCCCCGAACTATAAGTTTTTAAACACACAACTGCCTTCCCTCTTAAGTCCTTTCAGGTCTAAAATTCTACGATCTGCTGCCATGTTGTTACTTGTTACTCTTTTAGGTATGCTGTAACGCTAATAGTCTTATTAACTAAATAAAGTTTATATCAGAACAGTCTTTTTTTTTTTTAATAAATTTATTTATTTTTATTTATTTATTTTTGGCTGTGTTGGGTCTTTGTTTCTGTGCGAGGGCTTTCTCTAGTTGCGGCAAGTAGGGGCCACTCTTCATCGCGGCGCACGGGCCTCTCACTATCGCGGCCTCTCTTGTTGCGGAGCACAGGCTCCAGACGCGCAGGCTCAGTAGTTGTGGCTCACGGGCCTAGTTGCTCCGCGGCATGTGGGATCTTCCCAGACCAGGGCTCGAACCCGTGTCCCCTGCATTGGCAGGCAGATTCTCAACCACTGCACCACCAGGGAAGCCCAGAACAGTCATGTTTTTAAAGTTTTTTTTTTTAAAGAATTTATATTAATATTCTTAAAAGAATTAATATTGCCAAGTGGCACCAAAAGCAAAAAGTAATCTCCCTACCCCCTTTTAAAAACTAAAGTCTGATTTTAAAAGAAGAGAATCAAAACTAAACAGAGAAAAAGCAAAGAACACCATTTTAAATGCTGTCACTTTCCATTCAACTTGTCTTGGGAAGACAAAAGTGTCTTTTCCTGCTGATGGTTATGAGGGTGTACCAAATGTTACTTACGAAGAACATGTTTCATTTCTCTGTGAAGCAACTGGAACAGCAAATGACAAAATTTAGAGGACACTAATGGTCCAGTATCGCTTCTCTTAATTGTTGAAAATTTCTACCATAGGGCTGCCATCGCTGGTCTTATCATACCTTTAGATGTTCCTCAATTCAAGCTTTTGACATTAGCAGCTACTGAGAATAAGCATGGCATATTTAGAGAACAGCAAGAACTTTTGATTGCTGCTGAACAGGGAGCATGGGACTCCGAGGTGGGAATAGGGGGTTTGGGGAGGGTAATAGCAGCCTGGGGAGGTGGGAGCAGCAGCAACAAGCCTAGGGAAAATTTTATACCTAAGGGAAATTAAATACAGAACTGATGGTGCTTAAAAAAAAGCCATCAGTGACTTCCTCTGACAGGTTCAAGTGCTCATTATTTAGCTTAGCATAGAAGACCCACCATAATTGCCACTCGTATAAGCCTTTTGTTGTAGTCGTCATCACATTTTCTGTTCCCTGAACATGACTTGCATTGTCTTGCTTTTATGCCTGTTCTTATGCTGTATCCTTGTCTGGATACTTGACTGTACCCTTCAGTCTGTATCTGTAAGCTCTGACTTCAGGCAATATTAGCTTCCTTCCCTGTGCTCCATAGCACCTTGTGGATATCTTGTTACAATATGGCATATTCCCTTATGGTTATTGTTTACATATCTTTTTTCCCCCTAGGCTTTACTTTCCTGAAGGGCCCGGACTATGTTTTATTCATGGTTATATTTTACACTCTTGGCACTGTTTGTGGCCTACAATAAATATTGGATGGAAGGCAGAGATAGAATAGTGAAGTGCATGAAGGAGAAAGTACAAAAATAAAATGTGTTGTTTTAAAAATAATTGTACCACATTTTTTCATTGGCTTTTACTTTGAATCCAATACTGTTTAACAATGTAAAGAAATATAATTCTACAGGTATTATTAATTAACGGTAAGACTACAGAGTTGTGAAAATGTATGCCAGCCTGTCCCAGAGGCAGCCTGAAGTAGAGGGAAAGAAAATGAGATAAATGTAGCCCAGTTCTTTGAATCCACTGGCAAAAAAATCCATCCAGGGCTTCCCTGATGGCGCAGTGGTTAAGAATCCGCCTGCCAATGCAGGAGACACGGGTTTGAGCCCTGGTCTGGGAAGATCCCACATGCCGCGGAGCAACTGAGCCCGTGCGCCACAACTACTGATCCTGTGCTCTAGAGCCCGCGCGCCACAACTACTGAAGCCTGCGTGCCTGGAGCGCGTGCTCCGCAACAAAAGAAGCCACCGCAGTGAGAAGCCTGTGCACCACAACGAAGAGTAGCCCCCGCTCGCCACAACTAGAGAAAGCCCGCGCGCAGCAAGGAAGACCCAATGCAGCCAATACATACGTACATACATATATACATACATAAATAAAATTTATTAAAAAAAATCCATCCAGCAGATAATGTTATATTAGGTATGAAGCAAATGATTATCATTTGTGATTCCAGCTAGCTCTCCCCTGAAAAATATCTTAAGCACAAATTTCTGCTCATTGTGCATTACTTCTCTGGAAAGATTTTGTTTGGACAAAAGTCACAAAGAGGGTAATGTGGTATTAGAGTGAATTTTTAGTAACAGAAAGGTTTAATGATGAAGAGAACATAGTGATTCTCATAACTAGATTATTCACTTGAATTCCTTTCCCCTTCTTTGTCAATCCTGTTCCGCCTCATTTCTAACTTTCTGGGTTGACATGCCCTTCAGGATTGAGAACCAGACTTCGTTCATCCCAGTCTGTAAACAGCTTTTTGGACGTGTTCCTTCCAAGTTTTAGTCAGTGGTCCTCAAACTTGGGTATATGCCATAATCCTAAAATGCTTGATAAAAAATGTAGATTCCTGGACTACTCTTAAGAATTTCTGAGTGTGACCAGAACACCCACAATTTTTAACATGCCCCATAATTTGAAACCCTGGTTTGGATCTTTCCTGTTTAATATATCCCTGAGATCAAATAACTCCATATCACTTCTTCAAGATTCAGCTATTCCTGGATTCTTCTAAAATCCATCAGAAGATGGATACCTAGACAGTACTTATTATGGGCTGAATTTTATCCCCTCCCAAATTTGTATGTTGAAGTCGTAACCCCTAGTTCCGCAGAATGTGACTATATTTGGAGATAGGGTCTTTAAAGAGATGATTACAAACCTGTCGAAACCTTGATCTCAGACTTCTAGCCTCCAGAATAATGAGGAAATAGATTTTTGTTGCTTAAACCACCCAGTCAGTGACACTTTGTTATGGTAGCCCTAGTGAACTAACACAGTGCTAATCCTTGTTGTGTGTCCTCCATGTTCAAGGCACTGCACAAGCACTTTATTGAACCCCCTAGAATGTTGCTAGCTCTTGTGTGTGTGGAGGGAAAGAAGGAAGGAGGAGCCATTTATGAATGCTGTGATATGTCCTCTTCCCTGCTGCCCACAGACTTTAGAATTCCTTATTACTCTCATTCAGCAGGAATCAGGTAGCATTGTTTTATTTATTATTTTATTTTATTATTTTATTTATTTTTGGCTGCATCAGGTCTTAGTTGCGGTGCTTGGGCTCTTCGTTGTGGCGTGAGGGTTTTCTCTTCTCTGGTCGTGGCACGCAGGGTCCAGGGTGCATGAGCTCTCTAGCTGTGGCGCACGGGTTCCAGAGCGCATGGGCCCTGTAGTTTGCGGCACGTGGGCTCTAGTTGAGGCGTGCGAGCTCAGTAGTTGTGGCACGTGGGCTTGCTCTGTGGCATGTGGGATCTTAGTTCCTTGACCAGGGATTGAACCCAAGTCCCCTGCATTGGAAGGCGGATTCTTTACCACTGGACCACCAGGGAAGTCCCTCAGGTGGCATTCTTAATGCTTACTTCTTAATTGGACAAACTTCTGCTTGCTTGTATGGGCCCTGGATGTGAATGAAGTCAAATTAAAATTCTCTGACTATAGATGAAATTCAGGTACCACATGGTGATTAATGTAGTTACAGGACCTTTTTTCTTTTTTTTCATGTGACTGTAGTCAAAGCAATTCCAGCAGTTTTGTTTTTTTTTTTCCAATTTAAACTAGTAGTGTGTTCTTTGGAATTAGCGAGAACAGAAAGAAGGGGAAACAGGCCGTTACCTAACCTAACTCTCTTACCCACTACCCCTATGGACTATTTTGCAAGCCAAATTGGAAATACAGTTGTCATATTAAAAGCCCACTTTAAGTTTTTATTCTAATTCAACAGATATTTACTGTGTACCTAAAATACACCCATTACTATGTTAGTAATTAAGTATACAAAGGTGAATAGAGCATGGTTTCTGTCCTAAAGGAGGAGAATGCACTTCAATATATACAACAGAGGAAATAAATGCATCAATAGAATAAAAGATAAGTATGGGGCAAAATGACTATTTTGATTGGAACCAACTTAGTTGTTCTGAATCTGGGAGATTCTGAAAATTACTAAGAGAGCATTTTAAAACTAGAGTCCCAGATTCTACCTCAGATCAACTAATTCAGAATTTTCATGCATAGGGCCTTTGATTCTGTGTTTACAAAAGCTCTCTTATGGTTTCTCATGCTCAACCAAGGCTGAAATATAGTGGTCTGGTGGATCTTAACTGTAGTGCCTGTGAAGTGGAAGTTGGCGCTCAAGTAGGAGGATAAGTGATGGTCCATGTGCTAATGTTTGCTGAATCAGTTTTCAGAGTTGAGTGTACTCTGTGTGATTAAAAATATTACTAGTGTCTCAACTCTTCTTCTTTTCATTATCCTCACAGATAATATTTTAAAAATATAAATGTTAAATAAATCACTTCAATAAATGAAACCTAAACTCCTCCCACAACCTGTAAGGCATGGTCTGGAGTCTGTTTAGTTTTCCAACTTTATCTTGAGCTATACCTCTCCTCACTCACTGTGCTTCAGTTACATATGTCTCCTTTAATGCCAAGCTCTTTTCTATCTCTGGCCTTCCCTCTTCCTGAAATGATTTTCTAGTTCTCTGAGTAGCTAGCTCTTTCTTATCCTTTATATCTCTGTTTAAATATCACCTCCTCAGACAGGCTTTATGCTGAACATCCTATAGAAAGTGGATCTACAGTTACTCTTTCACTATCTCGTCACACTGTTTCTTTTATAGCACTTATCATAATTTACACTTCTCTTGTTTATTTATCATCTGACTCCTTTCCTACAGTGTATAAACTCCATTATCATATCGACCTTTTCTATCTTGTTCACTATTCCAACCCCAGGACCTATGTAATGTCTGGGAACATAGTAAGTGTTCAATAAAGAGTTGTTGAATATGTGAATGAATCTTTATTTTGTAGATGAGGGAACTGAGGCTTAGAGATGGTAGATAAGTGACTCAAGTTATTTAGTATGAAGGGATGGAAACAGGTTTCAAACCCAGGCAGCTTGATTGCAGAGTCCCCACCACTAATTGCCAAGCCATAAGAAGGGAATGTAGTGGCAGACAAAACAATAAATGCCTTTCTAATAGCACAATGTAGCAGAAAGCACTGGACTTAGTATCAGAAGTTTTGTGTTCTTTTCTGGTTCTGTTGACAGGAGTGAGAAGACCCTACCAGTCCACATGACAGAGTGGAGGAGGGATGTTATCCAAACAATAACTGGGGGCTGTACCAGAAGAACTGGAATAATCCTGGGGAGGAGTGAGGACAAATAACAACTGTCCACCACAGGATTCTAGTACATTCCCACAGTGCACTGAGAGGCTACATATACCTTTCCCACAAAGGCTATCTCTTTTGTCACTATCTTTTGCAAATCACTTAAAGTTTTGAAATGTAACATTTTCTAAGGAATATTAAATTTGGAATGAAATTGTGGGGACAGCTGGCATCAAGATAATTATTAAATGTTAAGTCTGACAGCACAGACTGACAGTTGTGAGAATATGATAATATTTTCTACTTTAATAGATGCAAAATCATGGAAGGACTGGATGTTGGGATTCTTTTTCTCCCTTCTTAGTGTAAATGACTCTCTCCATTCATTCCAAAAGTGTGTCTAGTATATATAGTAATTGTTCTCTAGTTATATTATAAAGTAGGGTTCCAGTTTATATAATTTGGTTTTCCTGATATAAGGTATTTCTAAGAACATACATCTATTTTTTAACTTCTGATTTTTATCTAGAAAAAAAATTAGTGATTTTGTCCATCAGGTGCCTATCAGCTTATTAGCTCAAAGATAATTTACTTTTCAAGAGAATAATTATACTTTAGTGGGGAAAGCCTCATTATTCAGAAATGAAAAGTATAGTTGGAGGGGAAAAGTTATAAGTAATGGTGAAATATGGGGCTGGAATTTAGAGAGTCACCATTTCTTCTGATGAGATCTGATTTACTCATGCATTGTGTACATTCAATTGTCAAACATTAACTGAACATTTCTTTTTTATGAGAAATAAGGCTCAAATAGAGTAGAAAGTATACAAGACCCAGGAGTCAAAAGACCAAGGTTCTAATCCTGGCTGTGCCTCTTGGTAACTGTGAGTCATGGTTCCTTCTTGACTTTAAGATGGGGATAATATAATGTGCCCTGCTTGTCTTTCAGGATTATAGTAGGGGTTGAAAGAGTTCTGCAAATTATAGCTCTCCAAATAAATGTGAACTATTTTTCTTATTATTATGTGCATGGAACTGCTTCGTATAGAAGATTATTAAAAATCACCATTCTTTCTACTATACCTTGGTTTACCAATCCATTTCCTAGAATCATTTTTTTAATAAGACTCTTTTTTAGGGCAGTTTTTGATTTACAACAGAATTGAGAGGGAGGTACAGATATTTCCCGTATACCCCCTTCCCCCACACATGCATAGCCTTCCCTATTATCATAACATTCACCAGAATGGGAGATTTTTTTTACCAAGGATGAACCTACAATGACACATCATAATCACACAAAGTCCATAGTTTACCTTAGGGTTCACTCTTCGTATAGTACAGTCTAAGGATATGGGCAAATGTGTGACATATATCCATCATTATAATGTCATACAGAGTATTTTCATTGCCCTGAAAATCCTCTGTACTTTGTGTATTCATAACCCCTGTGCTCCCCTCCCCTTAGGCCCCCAGCAACCACTGATCTTTTTATTATTCCCATAGTTTTACCTTTTCCAGAATGTCATACAATTGGAATCATACAGTATGTAGCCTTTCAGATTGGCTTTTTTCACTTAGTAACGTGAATTTAAGGTTACTCTATGTCTTTTAATGCTTGATAGCTCATTTCTTTATACTGTTGAATAATATTCCACTGTCTGAATGTACCACAGTTTATTCATTCACCTACTGAAGGAGATCTTGGTTACTTCCAAAGTTTTGGCAATTATGAACAAAGCTGGTATAAACATCTGTGTACAGGTTGTTTTGTGGACATAAGTTTTCAATTCCTTTGGGTAAATACCAAGAAGTGTGGTTGCTGGATCTTATGGTAAAAGTATGTTTAGTTTTGTAAGAAACTGACAAACTATCTTCCAGAAGTGGTTGTACCATTTTACATTCCCACCAGCAATGCATGAGAGTTCCTGTTACTCCACAAACTTGTCAGCATTTGGTGTTGTCAGTGTTCTGCATTTTAGCCATTCTAATAGATGTGTAGTGGGATCTCATTGTTGTTTTAGTTTACATTTTCCTGACGACATATGATGTGGAGCATCTTTTCATGTGCTTATTTGCAATCTGTATGTTTTCTTTGGTGAAGTGTCTGTTAAAATCTTTGGCCACTTTTTAATTGGGTTGTTTGTTTTCTTATTGTTGAGTTTTAAGATTTCTTTGTATATTTTGGGCAACAGTCCTTTGTTGGATGTGTCTTTTGCAAATGTTTTCTCCCAGTCTGGGCTTGTCTTCTTATTCTCTTGACATTGCCTTTTGCAGAGCAGAAGTTTTTAATTTTAATGAAGTCCATCTTATCAATTATTTCTTTCATGGATCATGTCTTTGGTGGTGTATCTAAAAAGGCATCACCATACCAAAGGTCAGCTAGGTTTTCTCCTATGTTATCATCTAGGAGTTTTACAGTTTCACATTTTACATTTAGGTCTCTGATCCATTTTGAGTTAGTTTCCTTGAAGGGTGTAAGGATTGTGTCTAGATTTATTTTTTTGCATGTGTATATCTTGTTGTTCTAGGACCATCTGTTGAAGAGACTATTTTTCGCTCCATTATATTGCCTTTGCTCCTTTGTCAAAGATCAGTTGACTGTATCTATGGGTGTTTATTTCTGGAATTTTATTCTTTTCCATTGATCTATTTGTTCTGTTACCAAAACCACACTACCTTGATTACTGTAGCTTTATAGTAAGTCTTGAAGTAAGGTAGCATTAGTCCTCCAAGCCACCACAATGAGAAGCACGCGCACTGCAACGAAGAGTAGCCCCCGCTCGCTGCAACTAGAGAAAGCCCGCGCGCAGCAACGAAAACCCAACGCAGCCAAAAATAATAATAAAAAAAAAAGATGGCTCTAGTAGCGCTTAGTTGTCTTTAATGTCATTCAAAGCAGTTTTGTTAGATTGTATTGTGACAGCTGTCATATCAGCGTGCATTTAAAAAAAACTTACCGAAGTTGGTGAATTTTTGTGTAGCCATTTTAATATTGAAGATGGAAGAAAAAAAGCAACATTTTCAGCATATTATGCTTTATTATTTCAAGAAAGGTAAAAACACAACTGAAACGCAAAGAAAGATTTGTGCAGTGTATGGAGAAGGTGCTGTGACTGATCGAACATGTCAAAAGTGGTTTGCAAAGTTTCATGCTGGAGATTTCTCGCTGGACGATGCTCCACGGTCGGGTAGACCAGTTGAAGTTGATAGTGATCAAATGAAGACATTAATTGAGGACAATTAACATTATACCACATGAGAGATAGCCAACATACTCAAAATATCCAAATCAAGCATTGAAAATAATTTGCACCAGCTTGGTTATGTTACTCACTTCGATATTTGGGTTCCACATAAGTTAAGTGAGAAAACCTTCTTGAATGTATTTCTGCATGCAATTCTCTTCTTAAACATAATGAAAGCGTTCCATTTTTAGAACAAATTGTGGCAGGCGATGAAAAGTGGACACTGTACAATAATGTGGAAGGGAAGAGAGCGTGGGGCAAGCGAAATGTGAACCACCACCAACCACACCAAAGGCCGGTCTTCATCCAAAGAAGGTGATGTTGTGTATATGGTGGGATTGGAAGGGACTCCTCTGTTATGAGCTCATTCCGGAAAACCAAGCGATTAATTCCAACAAGTACTGCTCCCAGTTAGACCAACTGAAAGCGGCACACAACGGAAAGTGTCCAGAATTAGTCAACAGAAAACACATAATCTTCCATCAGGATAACACAAGACCACCTGTTTTTTTGATGACCAGGCAAACACTGTTACGGCCTGGCTGGGAAGTTCTCATTCATCTGCCGTATTCACCAGACATTGTACCTTCGGATTTCCATTTATTTCGGTCTTTACAAAATTCTCTTAATGGAAAAAATTTCAATTCTCTGGAAGACTGTAAAAGGCACCTGGAACAGTTCTTTGCTCGAAAAGATAAAAAGTTTTGGGAGGATGGAATTATGAAATTGCCTGAAAAATGGCAGAAGGTAGTGGAACAAAAGGGTGACTACGTTGTTCAATAAAGTTCTTGGTGAAAATAATAAATGTGTCTTTTATGTTTACTTAAAAACCGAAGGAACTTTTTGGCCAAAACAATATTTAGTTCTTTTATTTTGTTCATCAGCGTTTTATAGTTTTCCTCATATAGATTTTGTACATATTTTGTTAAATTTATATCTAAATATTTCATTTTGTTAGATTTATATCTAAATATTTCATAATACAAATGGTATTATGTTTCTAATTTCAAATTCCACATGTTCATTTCTGGTATGTAGAGGAAAGAATTTTACTTTTGTATATTAATCTTGTATCCTGCAATCTTGCTATAATCATTTATTAGTTCCAGGAATTTTTTTGTTTATTCTTTTGGATTTTCTACATAGATGATTGTCATCTGCTAACAAAGACAGTTTTGTTTCTTCCTTCCCAATCTGTATATCTTTCATTTCCTTTTCTTGCCTTCTTGTATCAGCAGTGACTTCTAGCACCATGTTGAAAAGGAGTGGTAAGAGGGGATATTCTTTCCTTGTACCTGATCTTAGTGGGAAAGCTTCAAGTTACTCACCATTAAGTATGATGTTAGCTGTAGGTGCTTTGTAGATATTCTTTATGAAGTTGAGGAAAGTTCCCCTCTATTCCTAGTTTACTGAGCATTTTTATCATGAAAGGATGTTAGATTTTGTCAAATGTTTTTTCTGCGTCTACTAGTATGATCATGGGATTTTTGTTTTTTAGTCTGTTGATGTGATAGATTGCATTGATTGTAGGTGATCTGAATGAGCCTATGTGTATTAAAGAAATTGAATCAGTAACTAGTAACTTTCTAAAACAGAAAGCACCAGGCCCAGATGGGTTCACTGGTGAATTCTACCAAACACTTAAGGAAGAAATTATACCAGTTCTCTCCAATCTATTTCAGAATATTAGCAGAGGGAATACTTCCCCGTTCATTCTTTGAGGCCAGCATTAACCTAATACCAAAACTAGACAAAGGCAATACAAAGAAAGGAAACTATAGACCAGTATCTATCATGAACACAGATAAAAGTTCAAATATTAACAAGTTCAATCCAAAAAAGTATAAAAAGAATTATATACAGAGACCAAGTAGGATTTATTCCAAGTGTGGAAGGCTGGTTCCTCATTGGGGTAGGATGGCTGGAGTGGGCTGACGTTGGGTATTTCCTTCCTCCAGTATCATGTCACATATTTATTATTTCTTTTTTGTGTTAAGAACAATTAAGATTTAGTCTCTTAGGAACTTTGAAGTTTTTAACACAGTATTGTTGACTGTAATCACTAAGTTGTACACTAGATCTCCAGAACTTATCTTATTAGTACAAACCTACTAATTATAGGTTTGTACCCTTAAACAACTTCTCCCCCACTCTCCCACTCCCACCCCTGGTAACCAACATTCTTCTCTCTGTTTTAAGTTCAGTTTTTCTTTCTTTTTTCTTTTTTTTAGATTCCACATATAAGTGATCCTTTATAAAGTATTTGTCTTTCTCTGTCTGACTTATCTCACTTAGCATAATGCCTTCAAGGTCGATCCATGTTGTTGCAAATGGCAGGATTTCATTCTTTCTCATGGCTGAATAATCCATTTTATATACTTACCACATCTTTTTTATCCATTAATCTGTTCACAGATGCTTAGGTTATTTCTATATCTTGGCTATTGTGAATAATGCTGCAGTGAACATGGATGTGCAGATATCCCTTTGAGATACTGATTTCAATTCATTTGGGTATATATCCAGGAGTGGGATGGCTGGATCATATAGTATTTCAATTTTTAATTTTTTGAGGAACTCCATACTGTTCTCAATAATGGCTATACCAATTTACATTCCCACCAACAATGTATAAGGGTTCCCTTTTATCCACATCCTTGCCAGCATTTGTCATCTCTTGTGTTTTTGATAAAAGCCACCCCTGAACTTTTTAACTCCATATTTGTCCACCAAGCCTCCAGCAATTCCTCAATTTATAGTTCAGGTTTTCCTACCTTGGCACGGGTTCCCATGGCAATTTCTGCTCCTGAATCTCTGCTCTGGTAAGTTGCGACTGCCTGTATTCTCCTGTCTCTCCAATGTTGGGGGCAGTGGTTTGCCCTGTGTCTTCCCCTCCCTTATGGGTCTAAGCAAAGTTGTTGATTTTTCAGTTTGTTCAGCTTTTTTACTCGTTGTTAGGGCAAAGTGGTGACTTCCAGGCTCCTTATGTGTAGAACCAGAAACTGGATGTCTTCCTGGAATCATTTTAAGACTTTGTTATGATTTAAAGTGCTTTGAAATCCCCTGAAGCTAGATTATAAATAGCAAGGGCATTATTATTATTTACTTCCTGTACATTCTTACATATTTCCTGAAGTGGAAGTTTTAAGAGAAGCTAGTTTGGCTTTTTTATACTCTGTATAAATAATCCTGATTTTAGGACAGTGAAAACTTCCGTGAGAATATAACAAAGTGAAATAACCTTTTTTCTCTAGAATTGAAATATATGCATATAATTTATAAAAATATTAAAAATTAATGATATCCTATTTATAAATAAATATTATACTTTATTATACTTAATAATATATTATGATATATACTTTATAGTTAGAGATCTATAGTCTGCAACATTGGACTTTTAGGCATACCAGATAATTTAATATATTAGAAAATAAATGCAATATGTATTTAGATTTCTCTTTGAACACATGCCTCATTAAATTTATGAGATAGGCTATGAAGGAAAGAACATTAGACTAGGATAGGATTCAGAAGAACTGAGTTCTAATTTTAACTACAATAAGTATAGTTTAGTGATTAAATGGATAGGTTTTTGAGTCAGTCTGTTTTTTGAATCCTGCTTTTGCTACTTTTTCTGTGTGACCTTGGACAAGATTTTTAACCTTTTAAACCTTAGTTTCTTTAACTTCAAAAAAAAAAGATAATTATCATACTTACCTCTTAGAGTTGTTGTAAGGGTTAAATGAGAAAATGCACACAAAATATTAAGCAGTTTATTAGTATCAGTACCACCACCACCACCACCGCCATCACCATCACCACCAAGGCCACTAATTAGTAACCTTAGCCAAGTCATTTGATCTTGCTAGCTTCATTAGGTTCTCTCATTTATAAAATGAGAGGACTAAATTAGTTGATTTCCATGTACCTATTATTATTATTATTATTATTAATGAGATAATATGTTTGAGAGTACCCTGTAAAAGCCTACATAAATGTGAAGTATCATCATCTTAGGGTTTTTTGAGCTCTGAAATGTTTTGAAAAAAACCCAAAAATCTGTGAGATTAATCCTTAGCTCTTTTGTCTTCTTATCTCAAAGCTGTGACTAAAGCACAGAGCAGTTTGTGTGGCAAACTCCTCATCCTTGGTTTCTTCATCATTCTTCATATTTATCCATTTTGTATAGCAAATTGCAAAAAACAGGGTCCCTGCAGCCAAGACCAAAACAGGAAGAAGAGGAGGAAGTGACAATAATAGTGAATATTTATTCAGCTTTACTATGTGCCAGGTACTGTGCTAAGACTTTATATGTATTGCTATTTAATAGGCACATGTACGTTTAAAAAATATACCTTCCCCCATTGTACATCTACCTAAATATTTCTGTTTGTCTCTGCATAACATTTACATCCTTAATCTTATTTCCAGTAATTCTCTTCTAAGAATTCTGCATTTTGGCAAACTCTTTGCTGGATGATAATTTTTAACCTTTTTTGAATATATCTTTTACTGTTCAAAAGTCATGTCCTTGTTCAAAACCCCTCTTCTCCCTTCTTTCTGTTATCCCTACCCATCTTTCAAGGCTTACTGCAGATCTCTATCTTGAAGCTGTCTAATCATTGTAGCTAAAGTGGCTCCCCTTCCTTGATATAAACACTAGTATGGCAGAACATGTTTTCGCTCAATAAACACAGTGCTACTTTTCTATTTGAGCACACTGTAACATTCTGTTCTAGTAGCTGCTGAGTGTAAAGTTGTTCTTCAACAACTGAGAATGGAAAAAGTAAAAATGATGCATTTTATTTAAATCTAGAATAATTTGCATAGGACTTTTGTATGGCTTGTAATAGTTTGATAGTATTTCCAGAATAATTAGGATGATTAGGTAGCCATTGAGGATGGCTTTAGTCATTTTTAAATGAAAACCTGCAACAGTGCTCAAATTTATTAGTTCTCACATCTCCTTTTTTGTGCCCTCTCATCCACTTTCAAAATTCATGTAGTCCCCTTGTATATTTAAAAAGAGAAGTAAATAATATTTACCAGAGTGGTAAGTGACCAACTGAGCGATTTCAAGCATCTCTGGGAGACAGATTTTGTGCAAGACAACTGCTATAAATACTGAAGAATGATTAGTAAATATATGAACTATTTCCTGAAACTTCAGGCAATTGTTAGGTTACAGACTGGTTTGTGTTAATTACCAGCATCTTAGAGACCATTAAAAAATGAAGTCGCTTCTATTCCGAAGGCACAGAGAGCTCCTATTTATGAAGAGAGTATATTCCAAAAGTTTGCTTAAAAATTGCTTGTTTGGATCTTAAGGCATATTTCCCTTGAATTTCAGGCTAGATCACAAAAGCCTGAAATATAATACTGTATAATGTTCCGGATGTCATTGTTGAGAGCTGGGGAAAGGATAAGGCATAAGCCACCAGGAGTAGTCTTGGGCAACTCATTGTGCGTGTGTGTGTATGTGTGTGCTGTATGTATGTATGTGTGTATGTCTCCTGTTTTCTTTCTTCTTGTTGGTTACACTTTAAATGTTCCTTTATGGTCATTTTAATAGATTTTAAGAGCACTTATAAGTTAATACATGCATTCAATGTGTCACCTTTTTGTTTCTTAAAACTTATTATGGAAATTTTAAAACATATTCAGAAGTGGAGAAAATAGTATTATAAGTCCCCATGAAATCCTTTTCTCAAGCTTCAAGAGATCAGTTGTCAACATATGGCCAATCTTTTATTTATATTCATTCACCACTTCTGGACTATTTTATAGCAAATCACAGACCTCACATCATTTCATCTATAAATTATTTAGTGTATCACTGTAAAAGATAAAGATTATTTCTTCAAAAAGCAAAACTATTATCAAATCTCAAATAAACCCAGTAATTCCTTAATATCAAATATCAACTGAATGTTCAAATTTCCACCAATTTTTTCATTAAAATTTTTTTACAGTTGGTTTATTCAAATCTTTATCAAAATAATGTCCAAAGTCTTTTTAAAGAAGAGGTGAAGATTTTAATAGACATTTCACCAGAGAAGATCTAAAAATGGCTAATAAGCTCATGAAAAGATGCTCAACACGTAGTCATTAGAGAAATGCAGATTAAAACCACAATGAGATACAACCACATATTCACTATAAAACACACACTGTGTTGTTGTATACACACATATTCAATTGAATGGCTATAATTTAAAAGACAGATAATAACAAATGTTGGCTAAGATATGAGAAAACCTGGTGCCTTTATTGTTAGTAAAACTATAAAATGATACAACCACTTTGGAAAATAGCTTTCACAGTTTCTAAAAATGTTAGACATAAATTTACCAATACTAGGTATCTACCCAAGTGAAAGAAAACAAATATTCATGAATGTTCATATTAGCTTTATTCATAGTAGCTCAACCCTGGAAACAATACAAATATCTGTCATATGGTGAATGGACAAACAAAATGAAGTATATCTCTACATTGGAATTTTATTAAGCAATAAAAAGGAAGGAACTACTGATACATGCTAAAACATGAATAAACTTCAAAAACGTTACGTTCATTGAAAGGAGCCAGATGCAAAAGACTACATATTCTGTTTAAATGTAATGTTCATAAAAGACAAGTCTATAGATGCAGAAAGCAGATGAGTGGTTTCCTGTTGTGGGCACAGTCATTTTTAGTCTATAGGTTTCCTCCTTTTCCTTTTGCCTTTTATTTTTCAATGAACACTTACCTTTTTATCCTTGGCTTTTTTTTTTTTTTTTTTTGACTCACCTAATGCTAGTATCTCCTATACTGCTTCCTCTCCGAAGTCACTAAATGAAGCTTCTCTATCTCTGGTCACAATGTTGTCTCCTTATGGCTTGCTTACTCAACTATTTAATATGGTTGTTGTAAGGGTTAAATCAGAAAATGTATGTGAATAATTTAGCTTGATCTCTAGCACATAGTCTGCATTTAAATAAATGGTATCTGTGTTGAGTATCAGAATCAATAGGATATATACACACAGAGGGAAAGAGAGAGAAAGAGAGATTGGGATTTTAGGGAATTGGTTCATGGAATTGTGTGTGAAATCTGTAGGAAAGGCAGGATGGAAATTTACACAGAGTTTCTGTGTTATAGTCTAGGGGCTGTATTCCTTCTTCTGGAAACGTCAATTTTTTTCTCTTAAGGTCTTCAACTGATTGAATGAGGCCCACCCATATTATGGAGGGTGAGCTGCTTTACTAAAAGTCTCCCAATTTAAATGTTAAGCAAGAGGGAAGAGATATGGGGACATATATATATGTATAACTGATTCACTTTGTTATAAAGCAGAAACTGACACACCATTGTAAAGCAATTATACTCTAATAAAGATGTTAAAAAAAATGTTAATAACATTTAAAAATACCTTCCCAGCAACATCTAGACTAGTGTTTGACCAAATAACTGGGTACCGTATCCTAGCCAGGTTGACATATAAAATTAACTAAAATTAACTCTTACAGTGTCTATTATTATTCTCTCTCCAAGTTTAATTTTCTTTACTCAACTCTGAGTTAATCAGGACCAGGCTTTTGATAGCACTTGAGGAGAAGAGCTCAAAGGGAGGACATTCAGCAGAAATAAAGCTCTGATTGAGCTAGGCTAGTGGTTCTCAAGCATGGCAGTTCTTAGCCCAGAGTGGACACTGGAATCATGTGGGGAGGTTTTAAAATGATAGGAGAGTGGGCTCTATCATATGCCTGTTGAGACCCAGGTGATTCTAATTGGATTAGGCTGTGAACAGGATTGGATTAAGCTTAGAAACAGCCTAGTCCTGTTGCTACTCAAGCATCACCTGGAAACTTGTTAAAAACACAGTCTCAGCCCCACCCAGAGTAAGATTCTGGAAGAGTTAAAGACATGCCACAATTCCGTTCTGATATTTGGGTTCTAGTTTTAATATGTTTGGCAAGCTACTAAAATACTGTAAAAAGACTGACCTTTGGTTTGTTGTAGATTCTATTAGTAATTGATTTTATCAGTGGAGTTTCCTCTTTTAATACATCATGACAGTATGAAAAAGTGAACACAATCTTATATTGCCTTGGATTATTTCTGAAAGGAAATATTGTTAGTATTTTGTTAAGTCCTCTGCCTTTAGTGCAGACTTTCTCAGCAACCAGAGTCATCATATGGATTTGGGGGAAATGACTGTTTAAAGTGTTCTTAGGTCTTCCTTAGTTGACAGACAATTGCATTTAGAATTTATAGTGTTAGAAAAATGACTGTTAGTTGATTTGGGATCTTTAAGCAAAAAGGTCTTTCTTTCATTTTTAAACACTTTTTTGATATGGACCATTTTTAAAGTCTTTATTGAATTTGTTACAATATTGCTTTTTTTTTTTTATGTTTTGGTTTTTTGGCCGCAAGGCATGTGGGATCTTAGCTCCCTGACCAGGGATCGAACCTGCAACCCCCGCATTGGAAGGCGAAGTCTTAACCACTGGACCGCCGAGGAATTCCCAAAAAGGTCTTTCTTGAAATAAGAAATACCCAAAGCCAGTGAGACATGTACAGGAAAGACACATTTTTCTAAACCTTACTTCTTAGAGACATTAGTGGTCCTGGAAAGGTAGTGCTCTGGGCCAACATGGACAAGAGCAAGGCTGCCCTAGGTCAAATTTCATACTTTGACATTTACATTCTTGGGGATCTTAGACAAATTATTTACCTTTCCAATGGTCAGTTTACTTATTTTAAAGTAGGGTTATACAACCTACCTCATATGCTTTCTCATAAGAATGAGGATAATAACCTATATAAAAATGCTTGATGCAGAGTAAGTGCTTAGCAATGCTCTTGTACAGTAAGCGAGAAGATATGGCCAATGGGAATGTCCACTTGCAGTGATTAAAACCAGCACTGAGTTCTTCTTAGCATGGTGATTCTTGCACATAATTGTAACGCAAATTACTTTTTAATAAGTAAATAAATTTTGCTTTACAAATCAGTCTCTAGTGTTTTTTGCCAAGGAGAACCATTTCTCAAGGGCTGGAACTTTAGAACTAAGAGACCAGATCTTGTACTCCTGCTGAAATCACTGAGATATTTTGTCAAACTTTATCAAATTAAGTGCAATCTAAAACAACTAGTTGTTTTGTCCATTACATAATACACTTCTGGCCTGGACTTCAAGCCTGTCTAATAATGCATTAGAGTGAGGAAATGCCTACCTCCTTTGCTTCGAATCCCAAATAATTTTAGTGAGGCCCATAGACTCCCCTGTACAAAATGGTCAGGAGACTCTGATGCAGTGAATTGCATTTGTGTTAGTGAAGAAGTCTTTCATAAGTACTTATAGTCTGTAGTTGTAGTTGGCAGACCTTTTTTCCTTTTGCCTACATATTTCTATGCAATGGAGGTAAGACACTTAAAAGCATATTTCTGGTGGTAGTGGTTTTATAAAGGAAAATTTAGGGTCAGTCCCTCTTCCTATTCCCACCTGTCATATTTTGTTCTGTCTGTTACCAGTTTTAGGAAAGGTGCTATATACTTTGAGGAGAAACCTTTTTTCAACTGAGTTATTACCTAGGGCACGACATTTTGTCTTTTTTAAATACCTAACAGAAAGGCACCTTTCTGTGCCTTCCCTTGTGAAACTGTGTTAGATCATTTTGGTTTCAAAGAACAGAGCCTTCAACCATCCATCTAAAGAGGAAAAAGAAAGGGATTTATTGTAAAGAGATATGTGGACTGGAACTGGAAGGTATCTGGATCTCTTAAAGCTCTGGGAATTCATTTCCCTCTTAGTACCTGTCTCTTGGGTCATATAGCACATAATAAATAGATGATCATTCATATTTGTGGAATGAATGAATGGTTTTTCTCTTGTTACCTCTGTTTCTCTCTCTGTCTGCTTCATTATCCTTTTGTTAATAACTGGTCTGTGTCTATTTCTAGGATGAATTCCACAGGGAGGAAATATGACTGATTTAATAAATTATCATTGATCTACTATTTGGGCCTATTGTATCACACTACGTATTGGCCAGACCATAGAGGGGTCTTACTTGAATCAAGTGTCCACCTTGGGCTGTTCACTGACCCTCAGCCTATATTTGCTTTTCTGGTCTTGGGTTTTATGTTAGCACAGACCAAGACATTGGGGATGGTAGGCACTGGTACTAAATATGTCCACTACAGAAGTTTAACTCCAGCTTAACTTAATAAGGAAATGGGCTGGAAAAGAGGAAAAGAAAAGGAAATGAGAAATAACATTGGGTGGCTATTAATTATAGGACACATTGTTAGATCTTTTACGTATCATTTAACCTCTTAATAGTACTATATCATAGGTTTAATATTCTAATTTTAAATGTGAGAAAAGTTCATCTTGGTGATGTTAAATAGTCTTCTGCAAAGTCAATCTGTAAGTACAGGTGGGATTCTGGGATGTAAACCCAAGTCTCTTTGCCCCCAAGTATCTCATATTGTTAAACCGTATTGCTCCAGGAGTGCTTTATTTATGCCAGTAGAAATAAAATACAATCCACACATGTAATTTAAAAATTTCAAGTAACCACATTAAAGAAGTAAAGAGAAACAAGTAAAATTAATTTTTATTTTACTTACTCTATCTAAAACATCAGTTCAACGTGTAATCAGTATAAGCAATTACTAATGAGGTATTATACATTCTTTATCTTGTTCCAAGCATTGCATGTCAGTGTGTATATTATACCTACAGCACCTCTCGATTTGGATTAGCCACATTTTAAGTGCTCAATGGCCACATGTGGCTAGTGGCTACCATACTGGACAGAATAGCAGTAGAGTATGAATGCCCATCTAACCATTTATTAGTGTTGTGGTCTGCATTGAGCTTTTCAGAGTATCAGTTACTGATCCATTAAGTGGGGGATATTAATACCATATATACTGGACTGTAGGGTGGTGCATTAGATAATTTATACAGGGCCAGGTTCAACGATCCAAGATGGCTCTCTGGAGATTTACTCTGAGGAGCACCCATAATTAAGTTCCAGCTAATTATTAATGCTGCTAGCTGCTCTAGAGTGATTTTGTCACTATGTGTAAGGTAATCTGTAAATCATGCTTTGAGTTTCTTCGAAGTCACATCTTTAAAATTTTTTGACAGCTTTTATAAGAAAGAAAAAGATTTGGTGCCTGAGTGCTTTTCTGTGTGTATGTTTGGATTTGTGCGCAACAGTGATCTGTAAATTAGTGTGTGTGCCCAATAATGATATATATATATATCAGACGCTTCAAGTACAAACTAATTTTTTAATTTAGCTTATGGTTATAATTAGGTCTATCACTGTTATTTTTGTCAGTTTCCATTAATGCTAATGCTTGCAAATGAGGAAAAGTTATTAAACAGACATGTCAACCTAGGCGTAATCTAATATTTGCTATCTTTTGATTTACCAAGGAACTTTGTTGCTGGCACATATATTATATATCATTGTATTATTGTGCACATATAAATATATACACAGGTACATACATGTAGACACACATGTATGTATCTACAGAGAGAGTGAGAAAGATAAAAACTAAGATATATATGTATGTGTCTGTATATATATATATAATGAGAAAGATAAAAATATTAAGAGAGAATTAATAAGAACACAATAGGAAATGCTATTTGTATTGGTCTTTGAACATTTGTTTAAAAGTATTTATGGAGCACACACCAGCGTTGTAGGTACTCTGTGATTGCTTGGATTCTGATAAAACAGTTCAAACAGTTCCTTTCCTCATGAAGCTTACCATTTTATGAAAGAGATAGACATTAAATATAATTATTTAAATATAGATGTGAGAAGTGTTATGAAATAAAAGCAGTGAAGGCTTTTATGGGGAAACAATATTTAAGCTGATACCTATAGGATAAATGGGAATTAGCCAAGCCAAGTAGTGAAGAGATGAATATGATGAAGAGAAGAGTATGAAAATGCAGGAGCTCAGAACCTTTAAAGAACTAACAAAACAAAACAAAACACCAGTGAGATATAAGTAATATATTTTTCGTTTTAAAGTTGGAGAACTGAAGCTCTGTAATATTGAGTCATTTGCCTAAGATCACAAATTAAATGGTGGAGATGATATAGGATCCTAAGTTATCTTTGTTTTTTTGAAGAGGTACATTTGCTTTAAATTAAAAAAAAAATTAACGTAGAAAAAAATTTACTGTTTTTGGTGTACAGCTTTATGAGTTTAGACAAATGCATAATCATGTAACTACCACCACAGTCAAAATACAGAAGAGTTCCATCGCCCTCCAAAATACCCTCATTCTGCTCTTTTGTTGACAACCCCTCTCCCCAACCCTAACCTCTTGTAACCATTGATCTTTTTCTCTGTCCCTGTAGTTTTGCTTTTTCTAGAATATCATATAGATGGAATTGTACAGTATGTAGTGTTTTGAGTCTGTCATCTTTGACTTCACATAAGGCATTTGTGATTCATCCATCCTCTTGTGTGTATCAATAGTTCATTCATTTTTATTGGTAAATAAAATTCTTTTGTATGAATACCACAATTTTTTTATCCATTTACGAGTTTAAGGACATTGTTTTCTTTCTTCTGTTCTTGGTATTTATGAATAAAGCTACTATATATTTATCATATAGAAGCTTGTGTGAAAATAAATATTTATTTCTCTTGGGTAAATACCTGAGAGTGGAATTGCTGGATCATATGATAAGTGTAACTTTATAGTACGTTTAACTTTATTAGATACTTCCAAACTTTTTCAAAGTGGCTGTACTAGTTTGCATTCCCACTAGCAATGTTTGAGAGTTTCAGTTGCTCTGAATCTTTCTAGTACTTGGAATTGTCAATTTTTTTCTCATTCTAATAGGTGTGTAATGGCAACTCATCATGGATTTATTTTCATTTGCATTTATCTAACGACTACCAATGTTGAGCATCTTTTCATGTGCTCATTTACCATATGTGTATCTTCTTTGGTGAAGTTGTCTCTTCAAATCTTTTGTCCATTTTTTAAAAATGAGTTTTTTGATTTCAAGTTTGAGAGTTCTTTATATATTCTGGATACTAGTGCTTTGTCTAATATGTAATTTGCAGATAATTTTTTCCCAGTCTATGGATTATCTTTTCATTGTTTTAATAGTGTCTTGGCAGATCAAAATTTTTTCATTTTGAAGAAGTCCAATTTATAAAAAAATATTTATGGATCATGCTTTTGGTATTGTATTTTTGCTTAAATCAGTGTTACAAAGATTTTTTTACAATGTTTTTTCTAAAAACTATATTTAATAGTTTAATGTTTTGTGTTCAGGTCTATGATACATTTTGAATTGTGTTTTGTATAAAGTATGAAGCAGGGTTTGAGGGTTTTTTCCTGCTTAAAAATGGCCATTTGTTTCAGCATCTTCTATGGAAAAGACTGTCATTTCATTTCTCTGTTGAATTGCCTTTGCACCTTTGTCAAAAATCAATTGATCATATTTATGTGGGTGTATTTTTGGACTCTATTTGTACATTGAAAACTCCATCAGACAATACTATAATTTTTGCTTTTAACTGTCAAGTGTATTTTAAAGAACTCAAGATAGAAGAATAATCTATTATATTTACATAGAAATTCACCATTTTTGTTGTTCTTCCTTTATTTCTCATGTTTCAAGTTTTCTTCTGGTATCATCTCCTCTGTCTGAAGAACTTCCTTTTAGCAATTCTTTTAGAGAAATCTGTTGTTAATGGATTCTCTTAGTTGTTCTTCATCTAAGAATGTCTATTTCATCTTCATTCCTCAAGGATATCTTCACTGAATTTATAATTCTGGTTTGAACATTCTTTTCTTTCAGTGCTTTAAAAATGTGTGCCATTTCCATCTGGCTTCCATGATTTCTTATGAAAAAGCCTCAGTCTTTGAAATCATTGATTACCTATAAGTAATGTATCATTTTTCTTTGGCTCTTTACGATATTTTTTGTCTGTGGTTTTCAGAAGTTTGATTATCTTATGTTTAGGCATGGGTATTTTAGATTTAGTCTTTTTGGGGTTCACTGAGCTTTTTGAATCTCTGGGTTTATGTCTTTTGCCAAATTTGGAAAATTTTTAGCCATTATTTTTTCAAATATTTTTTTCTGCACTACGCTCTTTCTTTTCTCCTTCTGGAACTGGAATGATGTGAATACTAGATATTTTGGTTTATTTTTAAAATATTTTTTTCTGTAGTTTAAATTGAATAATTTGTATTGATCTGTCTTCAAGTTTATTGACACTTTCCTCTATCATCTTTATTATGCAATAGAGCCCATTCAGCGAATTTTAAAATTTTGGTTATTGCATTTCTTCAGTTCTAAATTTTACATTTGTTTCTTTTTATATCTTCTCTTTCCTTGCTGAAACTTCTATCTGTCCATTCATTTCAAGAGTGTTTTTAATACCTACTTTAACATCTTTTTGGGTTAATTCTAACATGTGTCATCTTGGCATTGATGTCTGTGAATTTTCTTCTCCCATGTAAGTTGGGATTCGAGTGGTTCTTTGTAATGCTGAGTACTTTGTAGTGTATTCTGGACATTTTGAATATCGTATTATAAGACTCTGGGTCTTATTTACATTATATGTAAAATGTTGATATTTTTATTTTAGCAGGTAATCAATCCAGAGAATTCAGGTTGCAAGTTCTGACCAGCCCTTCTGGTGGTTTGTGGTTTCAATGTCAATTCCATTTTCAAAGCCTTTGCTTTGCTATTTTAATCTGTTCCATGTGTTTGCAACCAAGTGGCCAGTCCGAGATCTAGTTGGTGGTCTATAATTTAGCTTAGTTCTCAAATCTTTGTTGTGGTGTTTAGGATCATATGCATGCATGTGCAGCTCAGAGGGAGCTCTTATCCCAAGCCTCCCCCTCTCTAAAATATCCCCAATACTTTTGGTCCCTTGGCCAGAAAACTGGGGCTTTAGTTATCCTGTTGTGCCATGCATGTCCCAGGGCTGCATCTAGGTTCAGAGCCAGGAGGTAGGCAGACAGAGAGAAAAAGCACAGGGGTTTACCTTTCCCTTTTGGACCACAGCTCCTCCAATAGGAAAGGAATTTTCTCCATCCTCCAAGTTTCAGGCACCTCAAGGGTCCTCCCTGCTATCACTGTTGCTGCTGCCACTGCCACAGGATTGCCTGGGGACTGAGGCTTGAGAGAAGAGAAAATAAAAAATAATAATAAAGAAAAATTGAGATTTCTCCCACTCCCTCTGAGTGTTAGGAATCCCTTTTCCTACTTGTTGAGCCAGAATTAGTGGGCTTCTCTGGAACTCTCTCTGTTCACGTCTTAGTGTCTACTCTTGGTTTTGGTATGCTTTGAGTCCAGGCTGGGGATACTGAAGGAAAAACAAGAAACTCGCTGTTGGTAGTTTGAATTCTGGTCTTCTCCAATCCACCTGCTATTATTTACTCCTTGGAGGTCTCAAATATTTGCTCTATGCAGTATGTCCAGGTTTTATAGCTGCATTAAGTGGGAGAGACAGAATGGAATATGATTGTTCCATCTTACCCAGAACGAGAACTCAAAGGACACATATTGTTAAATTCTGGCTAATGGTTTTAGTGGAGGAAAAACAATCACAAAATTATGTATGTGTGCTTAGTTAATTAAGAACTTCTGTCTTGATGGGGCTCTTGGCAGAGGAAGGTGAGTTTTCACTTTTACAAATCTTTCAATTTGCACAAAGAAGATAGACTTAGAAAACACATTTCCATGTGATAAAGGAATGATCTGGGAGCAGTAGGCTTAAAAACTTCATGATATTTTTATGTTTTGTGTTCTTTACTCATTATGGAAATGAGTATCACATGTACACAACCATTTTGTACCACTGCCTTTCCATAGAAGGCTGTTAAAAGAGAAATCATTTGGTTCAGATTTCAGAGTATCATTTTGGAATGTTTCTATAAGTTTGTCTGTTGATGGTACCACATATAACTTAATTGCATTCCACAAGAGAGCTGAAGAGAACGTGGGGACTCAAATTTGAATGAAGCTGTCCATGGGCTGCATGGTATATATAAGTTGTTAAGATCAGACTCTAGAACCCAGTTACTTAGAATTGAGTCCTATTTATCTGTCTACCTTTGGCTGTGACCTTGGGCAAGTTATTTAACCTATTTGTACATCAATTCCATCTTTTGTAAAATTGGCCTGGTAATAGTACCTACCTTATAGTGTTGTTTTCAAGATTCAATAAGTTAATACATATAAAGTTCTTAGAACAGTGTTTGACACTTTCACTACTTTGGAAAATCAGTTGTGTTGGAGTTAATCGTAGTAACTGGTATTTATTTATTATTTATGTGCCAGGTACTTTTAAAATTCTCACTACCACTCTACATTTTTCAGTTTAAGAGATTGATGTTATGTCAACAGAATTTGTTCAAGGTCATATGGCTAGGAAAGTGGTAGAGACAGAATTCCAAGCTAGGCAGTGTGACCTCAGAATTTATGCTTTTAATTACCACATCATATTACTAGAAACGGATAATCAACAATATAATAGCCATTCTAAACTGATGGTGTATGATCACCAATAGTATCTGTTATTAGTGGGTAGAGTTGTTCTGTGGAGCATATTTTGTTCATATCTACTGATGTTTTTAAGTTTTAAATTCATAATTAGAGACTTACCTGTTTCAAAATGGCAGAAAAATACTTCTGTCTCTTACAAGAAATCACTTAAAACAACAAAGAAACAAAAAACAATAGATATACACATTCCATTTTAAGTAAAACTAGGAGGTATCTCTAACTCTCATCTACAGGATAGGAGGATGGAAAACAGATGGAAGAATTAATTGTCTTAGCAGTGTGAATGTCAAATCTAACCATCTGTAGAAGGACATACCAGTGATAAGCCAACTGATTCATCCAGCAGAATCTGAGAAAGGCTCAAGAATCAGAGGCGCTACACATTATAGAAGGTGGAGTGAGGTTGTGGGGGAGGGTTGAGGTGGGATGCGAAAAGGAGGATTGTTTGAAATTAACTATATTTGGATACTAACAACTACCAGTTCCCCAACTCTGAAACATATGGAAGGTATAATCTATGAGAAGTAAACCTGAGAGACTGCAAAAGAGGAGGGTAGGTGTGAAGAGAATTAAGTGGCAGTCTGCATATTAGTGATACTTCCAGCTCCCTTTCTATGCTTAGCTCTACAATATTAGCAACAAGGCTTACAACCACCTTTCTATCCTCACGTCTCCTCAGACAGGAGATTGGAAGATCCTTCTCTGAAGAAATTACACACTCCAGAGAAAATCTCTGTAAGTAACTGACTTGTGGGCTTTCCTGATGAAAAGAAAAAAACAATTGGCCTCCTGATTGTCTTATGGTGAAGTTTACTGCATGCACACAGCTTCCAATCTCTCCTTTTTAGTATCTCATTCTTAGATATGAACATAGAACCAGTTACAAACAGTCAATTGAGGACAGCCTCCAGCAGGAAGAGAGACCAAAACAAAGAAATAAACAGAAAAAGTGAATAAGAAAGAGAGACTGTCAGGAAAAAGAAGAAACTTTTCAGAAAATATAATCAATATCCTCAGAGAGATGAGTAGATTTTGCATCCATAAAATAATGTAATGGTATGAATAAGGAAGAATAAGAGAATAACACCCTAAGAAATAAAATATTCAATATAAGGGTTAACTGTAGATGAGGAAATCTCCCAGAAAATAGAATTAAAAGATAATGAGATGGAAAATAGGAGAAAATCAGTAGCAGAGGTCCAACATCTGACTTTTAGGAAGTAAAAGAGAAAACCAAAGGGAGGAAATTATCAAATAAAAGGAAAATTGCCAGGAATGAAAACATGTGTTTCAAATTTGAAAGGAATCACAGAGTGCCCAGCACAAGGGATTAAAAAAAAGACTCACAGCAAGACACATCTTAATATAATTTCATACTAGTTTGACTCCCTCACCTCACTGTAATCTCCTTTTACCCTTGCTTTTCTTTATTTAAGAGACTGGAAAGATTAAAAACTTGCTTTTCTAAGCTCCTTTGTAGCTAGGTATGGCCAAGTGTGATAAAGTGCTAGTCTTTAAATTGTAAGTAGAAGTCTGCTGAAGAATTTCTGAGAAAACTTTTGTTTTCTGATATAGGCTATACTTCTTTCTCCTATTTCCCCTTCTACCATTTCCTGTATGGAATGTGAGCAAAATGGCTGAAGCTACGGTAGTCATTTTTTGCCCATGATGTCTCAGCTCTGATATGCTTGAACTGCTGATTCGATGATGTCAGCAATTACCCATCTCTGGATTCCTTGTGACATTGGGGGATGGGGAAATTCCCTATTTGGTTACGCTACTATATGTTGGATTTTCTTTTACCTGCAACTAAACACAACCCTAACTCGTATACTTCCAGGGGGCCAAAAAAATCACATATGAAGGTCAGATTTACATGGTCACATATAATAGCATCAGATTTCTCAATAGCAACATTAGAAGCTAGAAGATAATAGAGCAATGACTGAATAATTCTGAAGGAAATTAATTTTCAATCTTGAATTTTATAGTTGGCCAAAATATTAGTCAGATGTGATTGACAGATATTTGTTTTTATTTTTTAAATTTTTAAATTTTAATTTATTTTTACATCTTTATTGCAGTATAATTGCTTTACAATGGTATGTTAGTTTCTGCTTTTATAACAAAGTGAATCAGCTATACATATACATATATCCCCATATCTCCTGCCTCTTGCATCTCCCTCCCACCCTCTCTATCCCCCCCTCTAGGTGGTCACAAAGCACCAAGCTGATCTCCCTGTGCTATGCGGCTGCTTCCCACTAGCTATCTATTCTACATTTGGTAGTATTTATAAGTCCATGCCACTCTCTTACTTCGTCCCAGCTTACCCTTCCCCCTCCCCGTGTCCTCAAGTCCATTCTCTACGTCTGCGTCTTTTTTCCTGTCCTGCCCCTAGGTGCTTCAGAACCATTTTTTTTTTGATTCCATATATATGTGTTAGCATACGGTATTTGCTTTTCTCTTTCTGACTTACTTCACTCTGTATGACAGACTCTAGGTCCATCCACCTCACTACAAATAGGTCAATTTCGTTTCTTTTTATGGCTGAGTAATATTCCATTGTATATATGTGCCACATCTTCTTTATCCATTCATCTGTTGATGGACACTTAGGTTGCTTCCATGTCCTGGCTATTGTAAATAGAGCTGCAGTGAACATTGTGGTACATGACCCTTTTTGAATTATGGTTTTCTCAGGGTATATGCCCAGTAGTGGGATTGCTGGGTTGTATGGTAGTTCTATTTGTAGTTTTCTAAGGAACCTCCATACTCTTCTCCATAGTGCCTGTATCAGTTTACATTCCCACCAACAGTGTAAGAGGGTTCCCGTTTTCTCCACACCCCCTCCAGCATTTATTCTTTGTAGCTTTTTGATGGTGGCCATTCTGGCCGGTGTGAGGTGAACCTCATTGTAGTTTTGATTTCCACTTCTCTAATGATTAGTGATGTTGAGCATTCTTTCATGTGTTTGTTGGTAATCTGTATATCTTCTTGGGGGAAATGTCTATTTAGGTCTTCTGCACATTTTTGGATTGGGTTGTTTGTTTTTTTGATATTGAGTTGCATGAGCTGCTTGTAAATTTTGGAGGTTAATCCTTTTTCAGTTGTTTCATTTGCAAATATTTTCTCCCATTCTGAGGGTAGTCTTTTCGTCTTGTTTATGATTTCCTTTGCTGTGCAATAGCTTTTAAGTTTCATTAGGTCCCATTGGTTTATTTTTGTTTTTATTTCCATTTCTCTAGGAGGTGAGTCAAAAAGGATCTTGCTGTGATTTATGTCATAGAGTGTTCTGCCTATGTTTTCCTCTAAGAGTTTTATAGTGTCTGGCCTTACATTTAGGTCTTAATCCATTTTCAGTTTATCTTTGTGTATGGTGTTAGGAAGTGTTCTAATTTCATTCTTTTACATGAAGCTGTCCAGTTTTCCCAGCACCACTTATTGAAGAGGCTGTCTTTTCTCCATTGTATATCCTTGCCTCCTTTATCAAAAATAAGGTGACCACAGGTGCGTGGGTTTATCTCTGAGCTTTCTGTTCTGTTCCATTGATCTATATTTCTGATTTTGTACTAGTACCATACTTTCTTGAGTACTGTAGCTTTGTAGTATAGTCGGTAGTCCAGGAGCCTGATTCTTCCAGCTCCGTTTTTCTTTCTCAAGATTGCTTTGGCTATTCGGAGTCTTTTGTGTTTCCATACAAATTGTGAAATTTTTTGTTCTAGTTCTGTGAAAAATGCCATTGATAGTTTGATAGGGATTGCATTGAATCTGTAGATTGCTTTGGGTAGTATAGTCATTTTCACAATGTTGATTCTTCCAATCCAAGGACCTGGTGTATCTCTTCATCTGTTTGTATCATCTTTAATTTCTTTCATCAGTGTCTTATAGTTTTCTGCGTACAGGTCTTTTGTCTCCTTAGGTAGGTTTATTCCTAGATATTTTATTCTTTTTGTTGCAGTGGTAAATGGGAGTGTTTCCTTAATTTCTCTTTCAGATTTTTCATCATTAGTGGATAGGAATGCAAGAGATTTCTGTGCATTAATTTTGTATCCTGCTACTTTACCAAGTTCATTGATTAGCTCTAGTAGTTTTCTGGTAGCATCTTTAGGATTCTCTATGTATAGTATCATATCATCTGCAAACAGTGACAGCTCTACTTCTTCTTTTCCAATTTGGATTCCTTTTATTTCATTTTCTTCTCTGATTGCTGTTGCTAAATCTTCCAAAACTATGTTGAATAATAGTGGTGAGAGTGGACAGCCTTGTCTTTTTCCTGATCTTAGTGGAAATGGTTTCCTTTGAGAATGATGTTGGCTCTGGGTTTATCAGATATGGCCTTTATTATGTTGAGGTAAGTTCCCTCTATGCCTACTTTCTGGAGGGTTTTTATCATAAATGGGTGTTGAATTTTGTCAAAAGCTTTTCTGCATCTATTGAGATGATCGTATGGTTTTTCTCCTTCAGTTTGTTAATATGGTTTATCACATGGATTGATGTGTGTATATTGAAGAATCCTTGTATTCCTGGGATAAACCCCACTTGATCATGGTGTATGATCCTTTTAATGTGCTGCTGGATTCTGTTTGCTAGTATTTTGTTGAGGATTTTTGCATCCATGTTCATCAGTGATATTGGCCTGTAGTTTTCTTTCTTTGTGACGTCTGTGTCTGGTTTTGGTGTCAGGGTGATGGTGGCCTTGTAGAGTGAGTTGGGGAGTGTTCCTCCCTCTGCTATATTTTGGAAGAATTTGAGAAGGATAGGTATTAGCTCTTCTCTAAATGTTTGCTAGAATTCGCCTGTGAAGCCATCTGGTCCTGGACTTTTGTTTGTTGGAAGATTTTTAATAACAGTCTCAACTTCTGTGCTTGTGACTGGTCTGTTTATATTTGTATATTTCTTCCTGGTTGAGTCTCGGAAGGTTGAGCTTTTCTTAGAATTTGTCCATTTCTTCCAGGTTGTCCATTTTATTGGCATATAGTGCCTTGTAGTAATCTCTCATGATCTTTTGTATTTCTGCAGTTTCAGTTGTTACTTCTCCTTTTTCATTTCTAATTCTATTGATTTGAGTCTTCTCCCTTTTTTTCTTGATGAGTCTGGCTAATGGTTTATCCATTTTGTTTGTGTTGTCAATGAACCAGCCTTTAGTTTTATTGATGTTTGCTATTGTTTCCTTCATTTCTTTTTCATTTATTTCTGATCTGGTCTTTATGATTTCTTTCCTTCTGCTAACTTTGGGGATTTTTTGTTCTTCTTTCTCTAATTGCTTTAGGTAGAAAGTTAGGTTGTTTATTTGAGATGTTTCTTGTTTTTTGAGGTAGGATTGTATTGATATAAACTTCCCGCTTATAACTGCCTTTGCTGCATCCCATAGGTTTTGGGTTGTTGTGTTTTCATTGTCATTTGTTTCTAGGTATGTTTTGATTTCCTCTTTGATTTCTTCAGTGATCTCTTGGTTATTAAGTAGTGTATTGTTTAGTCTCCATGTGTTTGTATTTTTTACAGATTTTTTCCTGTAATTGATATCTATTCTCATAGCACTGTGGTCGGAAAAGATACTTGATATGATTTCAGTTTTCTTAAATTTACCAACGCTTGATTTGTGACCCAAGATATGATCTCTCCTGGAAAATGTTCCACCAGCACTTGAGAAGAAAGTGTATTCTGTTGTTTTTGGATGGAATGTCCTATAAATGTCCATTAAGTCCATCTTGTTTAATGTATCATTTAAAGCTTGTGTTTCCTTATTTATTTTAATTTTGGATGATCTGTCCCTTGGTGAACGTGAGGTGTTACAGTCCCCTACTATGATTGTGTTACTGTCGATTTTCCCTTTTATGGCTGTTAGCATTTGTCTTATGTATTGAGGTGCTCCTTTGTTGAGTGCATAACTATTTACAGTTGTTATATCTTCTTGGGTTGATCCCTTGATCATTATGTAGTGTCCGTCTTTGTCTCTTGTAATAGTCTTCATTTTAAAGTCTATTTTGTCTGATATGAGAATTGCTACTCCAGCTTTCTTTTGATTTCTTTTTGCATGGAATATGTTTTTCCATCCCCTCACTTTCAGTCTGTATGTGTACCTCGGTCTGAAGTGGGTCTCTTGTAGACAGCAGATATACGGGTCTTGTTTTGTATCCATTCAGCCAGTCTGTGTCTTTTGGATGGAGCTTTTAATCCATTTACATTTAAGGTAATTATTGATATGTATCTTCCTATTACCGTTTTCTTAGTTGTTTTGTTTTGTTTGTTATTGTAGGTCTTTTCCTTCTCTTGTGTTTCCTGCCTAGAGAAGTTCCTTTAGCATTTGTTGTAAAGCTGGTTTGGTGGTACTGAATTCTCTTAGCGTTTGCTTGTCTGTAAAGGTTTTAATTTCTCCGTCGAATCTGATTGAGATCCTTGCTAGTTAAAGTATTCTTGGTTGTAGGTTTTTCCCTTTCATCACTTTAAATATGTCCTACCACTCCCCTCTGGCTTGCAGAGTTTCTGCTGAAAGATCAGCTGTTAACCTTATGGGGATTCCCATGCATTTTAATTGTTGCTTTTCCCTTGCTGCTTTTAATATATTTTCTTTGTAATTAATTTTTGATAGTTTGATTAATATGTGTCTTGGAGAGTTTCTCCTTGGATTTATCCTTTATGGCACTCTCTGCACTTCCTGGACTTGATTGACTATTTCCTTTCCCATATTAGGAAAGTTTCCAACTAAAATCTCTTCAAATATTTTCTCAGTCCCTTTCTTTTTCTCTTCTTCTGGGACCCCTATAATTCGAATATTGGAGTGTTTAATGTTTTCCCAGAGGTCTCTGAGACTGTCCTCAATTCTTTTCATTCTTTTTTCTTTATTTTGCTCTGTGGTAGTTATTTCCACTATTTTTCCTTCCAGGTCACTTATCCGTTTTTCTTCCTCAGTTATTCTGCCGTTGATTTCCTTCCAGAGAATTTTTAATTTCATGTATTGTGTTGTTCATCATTGTTTGTTTGCTCTTTGGTTCTAGTTCCCTGTTAAACGTTTCTTGTATTTTTCCATTCTATTTCCAAGATTTTGGATCATCTTTACTATCATTATTCTGAATTCTTTTTTAGGTAGACTGCCTATTTCCTCTTCATTTGTTTGGTCTGGTGCGTTTTTACCTTGCTCCTTCATCTGCTGTGTGTTTCTGTGTCTTCTCATTTCATTTAACTTACTGTGTATGGGGTCTCCTTTTTGCAGGCTGCAGGCTCGTAGTTCCCGTTGTTTTTGGTGTGTGCCCCCAGTGGCTAAGGTTTGTTCAGGGGGTTGTGTAGGCTTCCTGGTGGAGGGGACTAGTGCCTGTGTTCTGGTGGATGAGGCTGGATCTTGTCTTTCTGGTGGGCAGGACCGTGTCTGGTGGTGTGTTTTGAGATGTCTGTGGCCTTATTATGCTTTTAGGCAGCCTGTCTGGTAATGGGTGGTGTTGTGTTCCTGTCTTGCTAGTTGTTTGGCATGGGGTTTCCAGCACTGTAGCTTGATGGTTGTTGAGTGGAGCTGGGTCTTTGCGTTGAGATGGAGATCTCTGGGAGAGCTTTTGCCATTTGATATTACGTGGAGCTGGGAGGTCTCTGGTGGACCAATGTCCTTACCTCGAATCTCCCACTTCAGAGGCACAGTCCTGACACCCGGCCAGAGCACCAAGACCCTGTGAGCCACACACCTCAGAAGAAAAGGAAGAAAGAAAGAAAGAAAAAAATAAAATAAAGTTATTAAAATAAAAAATAATTATTAAAAATAAGAAAATGGAAAAGTAATAAAAAAAAAAAGAAAGAAGGAAAGAAGAGAGCAACCAAACCAAAAAACAAATCCACCAGTGATGATAAGTGCTAAAGACTGTACTAAAAAAAATAAAAAATAAGAAACGGACAGACAGAACCCTAGGACAAATGGTTGAAGTAAAGGTATACAGACAAAATCACACAAAGAAGCATACACATACACACTCACAAAAAGAGAAAAAGGAAAAATATATATATATAAGAAAAGAAAAAAAAGGAGGAAGAGAGCAACCAAATCAATAAACAAGTCTACCAATGATAATAAATTGTAAATACTAAGCTAAGATAAACATAAAGCCAGGAACAAATTAGATGCAGAAAACAAACTCTAAGTTTACAGTTGCTCCCAAAGTCCACTGTCTCAATTTTGGGATGATTCGTTGTCTATTCAGGTATTCCACAGATGCAGGGTACATCAAGTTGATTGTGGATATATAATCCGCTGCTCCTGAGGCTGCTGTGAAATATTTCCCTTTCTCTTCTTTGTTCGCCCAGCTCCTGGGGTTCAGCTTTGGATTTGTACCTGCCTCTGCATGTAGGTCGCCTGAGGGCGCCAGTTCTTCACTCAGACAGGACGGGGTTAAAGTAGCAGCTGATTCTGGGGCTCTGGCTCACTCAAGCCAGAGGAAGGGAGGGGTACGGAATGCAGGGCAAGCGTGAGGTGGCAGAGCCTGGTGTGACGTTGCAACAACATGAGGCATGTCGTGTGTTCTCCCAGGGAAGTTGTCCCTGGATCACGGGACCCTGGCAGTGGCGGGCTGCACAGGCTCCCAGGAGGGGAGGTGTGGACAGTGACCTGTGCTTGCACACTCGCTTCTTGGTGGCTGCAGCAGCAGTGTTAGCATTTCATGCCCATCTCTGGTGTCTGCGCTGATAGCTGTGGCTCACGCCCGTCTCTGGGGCCCTTTTGGGTGGTGCTCTGAAGCCCCTCTCCTCGTGCACCCTGAAACAATGGTCTGTTGCCTCTTAGGCAGGTCCAGACTTTTTCCCGGACTCCCTCCTGGCTGTCTGTGGCACACTAACCCCCTTCAGGCTGTGTTCACACAGCCAACCCCAGTCCTCTCCCTGGGGTCTGACCTCCGAGGCCTGAGCCTCAGCTCCCAGCCCCCACCCGTCCCGGCGGGTGAGCAGACAAGCCTCTCGGGCTGGTGAGTGCTGGTCGGCACCGATCCTCTGTGCGGGAATCTCTCCGCTTTGCCCTCTGCACACCTGTTGCTGCACTCTCCTCTGTGGCTCCGAAGCTTCCCCACGCCGCCCAACCCCAATTTCAGCCCTTGAAGGGGCTTTCTAGTGTTTGGAAACTTTTCCTCCTTCACAGGTCCCTCCCAGAGGTGCAGGTCCTGTCCCTATTCTTTTGTCTGTGTTTTTTCTTTTTTCTTTTGCCCTCCCCAGGTACGTGGGGGAGTTTCTTGCCTTGTGGGAAGTCTGAGGTCTTCTGCCAGCGTTCAGTAGGTGTTCTGTAGGAGTTGTTCCACACGTAGATGTATTTCTGATTTATTTGTAGGGAGGAAGGTGATCTCCACATCTTACTCCTCCGCCATCTTGAAGGTCTCTGAGATATTTGTTTTAAACATTTGCTCTCATGCAGTCTTTCTCAGGAAGCTAGTGGAAGGTGGGCTCTACCAAAGTGAGAACATAAACCAAGAATTAGGAAGGTATAGGATCTAGTAAACATGAGCTCTAATAGAGAAGAAAGGCAAAGGAATTCCTAGGATAGCCCAGAGGGTCAGTGGACATTAGAGCAGGGGAACAAGATTTCTAGGGGGCATAACCACAGGAAGAAACAAATTATCTTACAGGTTTGACATTAAGAAAAATTGAATTTAGAATGTCTTTAGAGCTCTTGGAATGTGGGGGAAGATTTAACCAGAGATTGAAAAAGAACAATAAAGTCCATGGAAATCAACTTCAGAGAAAAGAAAAGTTATTACAGAAAGGAAACATAATCATAGTATAATGCTTTAATCAGAAAGCAATATTTACTTAGTCATTATGAAAACAATTATGGTAATAGCCCCAAATTATGTTTCAACCATCTGGGATGGGGAAGTTGAAGTAGGTATAAATTCTCATACCATGTAGGATACCAAAATATGAGTATATACACATGATTTAGAAGTATGGAGTTAAATATAAGAAGCAGAAGCTGAATGAGTGTAATGTGGTTATATATTGGAATGGGAGAGCCTTGATGGTGGGGTGACCAGGAGAGAGTATGCTACAGGACAGCTGTGTTTTGAAGTCTTTTAGCACTACTTGACTAAGTGCATGTATTACTTAGATAAAAATAATAAGAAAAAGAAATCTCAGAAGTAGAGGAAATCTGACACTTTTTATACTTAGACTTTCCTGAACAGTGTTCTTTCACACTTTGATTTCTTTGCACATTTGCTTTACTCTTTCTGAATTGCTGTTTTTCCTTTTGTCTTCCTGGACAAATCTTACTCATTCCATATAATTTGGCTGAAGTGAAGCCATCCATCATCTTCCTGAACAGAGTTAGGGTCTCCCTTCTTGGTGCTACAGATTTTTGTGCAAACTTCTTTTATATCATTTATCTTTTGGCTGTTATTTGTTTGCATGCTTATCTCCCTTCTGAGACTGTCAGCAGCTTGAGAGTTGGAGAGTGGTGTTTTTAATTTTTGCCTCCTCTGCAGCACTTAGCATAACGCCTAATCATAGCAGGTGCTCAGTGAAAGTTGAATGAAGAATGGATGTAGGATATAGATAGGAAACCTGTGTTCAGGTCTAGCTTTTGCCTTTGCCCCTTATCTTGATAAAAGCATTTTAATTATTGGTGTCTTAGATTCCTCTTGGAAAAACCGGATGTGATGAGCTTCAAGGTCTCTATAAATTTGAAAATCTGTTATTCTTTTTTATTAATTGTCCTAAAATTGCAATTAAAATTCTATGTATAATAAGACTACTTCCTACATCTTTATCCTTCCTAGCTCTTATTGCAATTTGTAATTATTTTGTATTTTCACTTAAAAAAAAAAAACTATTTTCTCTATAGACTGCTTTCAGAAAACATGTCTGTCCTGTCCACCATTGTTTCCCAGTGTTTTTTCCAATTGAAATATAATTGACTTAGTATATTATATTAGTTTCAGGTGTACAATATCATGATTCGATTTTTTTATACATTGCAAAATGACCACCATGAAAAGTCTAGTTATCATCTGTCACCATCCAAAATTATTATAATATTATTGACTATATTCCCTATGCTGTACATTACATCCCTGTGGTTTATTTATTTTATAGCTAGAAGTTTGTACCTCTTAACCTCCCTCACCTATTTCACTCATCCTTCCATCTCCCTCCCCTCTGGTAACCACCAGTTTGTTCTCTGTATCTATGAGTCTGTTCCTATTTTGTTATGTTTGTTTTATTTTTTAGATTCCACATATAAGTGAAATCATATGGTACTTGTCTTTCTGTGTCTGACTTATTTCACTTAGCCTAATACCCTCTAGGTCCATCCATGTTGTTGCAAATGCCAAGATTTCTTTTTTTTTTAATGGCTGAGTAATATTCCATTGTATATTATATACCACATTTCTGTATCCATTTATGTAGTTCTAGACAATTAGATTGCTTCCCTATCTTGGCTGTTGTAAACAATGCTGCAATGAATGTAGGGGTGCATGTATCTTTTCAAATTAGTGTTTTTGTTTTCAGAAAAATACTCAGAAGTGGAATTGCTAGATCGTATGATAGTTATATTTTTAACTTTTTTGAGGAACTTCCATACGGTTTTCCATAGTGGCTGCACCAATTTACATTCCCACCAACAGTGCAAGAGGGTTCCCTTGTTTCCGCATCCTCGCCAGCACTTGTCATTTGTTGTCTTTTTCCTAATAGCTGTTCTGACAGGAGTAGGTGATATCTCCTTGTGGTCCCAGGGTTTGTTAGAGAGACTTGCATGTAGAGACACAGAGTAAGCATTTGTTTAGTAAATATATCCTGACATTAATTTTATGGGTGCTCTGAAGATCCCGCTGTTCTTCCAGACATTTTAGAAAAATACCTTTAAGTCAAAATCTAATAACTGAGATTTGTCCTTGTCAGCTATTATGTAATATCACTTCTGTCTGCATACTTGGTTTTCCATTTTCTATGTATTCAGTGCTATTTCACTCGTTTAATTACTTCTTCAAAATTTCTTTCTTTCATGAGGCCTTTCTGAGTTAATCTCTTCTTCCAAGTCTCAGCAACTTAGTGTTTGATAGTTGTGGTTTATATAAGACATTTTTTTCCCCTGAGTTAAACTGTAAATGATTTGGGGCAGAGTTTTTGTGGCTTGATAAAACACTCTATACATTTTAATGAGTCAGATCTAAATGATTCAAATCTACAAGCTGCCTTTCCCTTGAATACATACAAGTAAAAAGTCAAGGACTTGTCAAAATTTATTTTAGATTTTGCCAAATCTGACATTTTGAAATGCAGCTTAAATGTTTAACCAAATACCAAACATCACTGCGTTTATTCCTCTCCTGCTGTAAGTTGCAATTTGGCAAGAGACTGAATGAAAGTATTTTTCTAAACTATTGGGTATCTTCTAAACAATTTGTAGCCTTTAACAGTAGTCTCTTATTTCCCTGGATATATGTTCAAATTCTAAAATATTCATTGTCATTATTCCAACTTTGTGCAGCAACTTCAAGTCATTCACCTATCTGCATCTCCTCCCTCCCATCTTCTCTCTTCCTCTTTCAGTGCCTTGAGTGACTAAGTGATTTAGCCTATAAGTTGATTCAAGGGAATGTGAAGAAGGAATGGATCTAACTCTTTCTGAGTACTTACTATGTGCTTCAAAGAAGACACATGTCAAATACCTGCTGTGTATTAGGCATTGCGTCAAGTGCTGTATGTGTAGTTTAATTCTCACAGCAGTCTTGTGATGTGAGTTTTATTTCCCCCATTTTACTGACACTCTTTGAAGAATAAGCAATTTGCCCAGTTATAAAACTTTTAAGTTTAGAGGGAGGACTTGAAACCAGGTCTTTCTAGAGCAGCATGCCTCCTGCCTTCCTTGCATGTCAGATACTCTCTGAGAACTTCAATCGTGTATATTTATGCTAATACTATTTGAATTAAGGCTTTTTTTTTAAGGTTGATGATGTCAGAGATTTCTCTTGACCTCAGCTATGTAATTTTTAGTTTTATAATGGCTAATATTTCATTAATATAAAGCTGAGAGTGTTTGTAAATATATTGAGTGAGAGAATAAGGATTCCAAAAGATTTTGACACCATTCAATGAAAAACTAAACTTCAAGGATAAAATTTAGTAGGAACAAATGTTAGGTATTGTGTGCAGGCCACAAAAAAACAATTGCACAAATGCAGAATTGGTGAGATGTTGCTTGGCAACAGTTCTTATGGGATGCTGATGGGATTTTATCTTGGTAAGCTCAATGTAAGTAGTGATATGATTAAGCTGTTCTTTGGCTGCATTAAAGAAACAATAGTAACTAGAATTAAGGAGGTGAAAAATCTCAGTTTATATTATTCTAAATTCTGTTCAGATTGCACTTGAAATAGCCAGTATGGTTTAGGCAGAGTTTAAAGACATAACAAGGTAAATTTAGCCTGGGAGATTCACAGAGATGGGCAGTAGGTCCTACTTGTGTTCCTGGAACAAAACTGTGTTAATCAAAGGTCTCCAGAGAAACAGAACCAACAAGATATACGTATGTATATAGGAAGAGAAGTTTATTTTAAAGAATTTGTGATTGTGGACGCTTGGCTAGACAAAAATCCGCAGGATAGACCAGTATGCTTTAGAATGAGGGAAGAGTTGCAATTCGAGTCCAAAGTTGGTCTGCTGGCAAAATTCCCTCTTCTTCCTGGGAGGTCAGTCTTTTCTATTAAGGCTTTCAACTGATTGGATGAGGCCCTTCCACATTATGGAAGGTATTCTGCTTTCCTCAAAGTCTACTCATTTAAATACTAATATCATCTAAAAAATACTTTCACAGAAATGTCTAGAATAATCTTTGACCAAATATCTGGGTACTGTGGCTTAGTTAGGTTAACACATGTTAACCATAACAGCATTCTTGAATGAATGAATTAATTAATTAAAAAAGAACATTCTTGAGTGAATTAATAAAAAATGATCTTTTTTTGGCTGCACTGGGTCTTCATTGCTGCGTGCAGGCTTTCTCTAATTGTGGCGAGTGGGGACTACTCTTCATTGCAGTGCACGAACTTCTCATTTGGTGGCTTCTCGTTGTGGAGCACGGGTTCTAGGCATGTGGGCTTCAGTAGTTGTAGCACGTGGGCTTAGTAGTTGTAGCACGTGGGCTTAGTAGTTGTGGCTCGAGGGCTCTAGAGTGCAGGCTCAGTAGTTGTGGTATACAGGCTTAGTTGCTCCACGGCATGTGGGATCTTCCTGGACGAGGGATCCAACCCGTGTCCCCTGCCTTGGTAGGCGGATTCTTAACCACTGCACCACCAGGGAAGTCCCAAAAATAATCATTCTTGAATAAATGAATTAATAAAAAAATGAATGAAGGATATGTAGACAGTTGAAGGGGATGGATATATGTATAGCTGGAAAAGAGAAGACTCAGGAAGAAAGTAATGGCCGTCTTTAAATATTTGACGGACTTGAGATATTAGGTATAGGTGAAGGCAGGGATGAGTCTAGAGGCAGAAAACAGGGGGATAAATAGAAAGTTTATATACAGAACAATTGAACCTATTCTGCAATTCCTTTGCACGTCATTACCTAGGCAGTTACTTTCCAGGTAGGAGATTCTTCTCTGAAAGAATTGAATGACTCTAAAGAAAAGGTTTCCATATACTGATATCTGAAAGTCCTCCAATACAGGTTACCTCCCAACCCAATCATCCCAAAGTGAAGCCCTTATATCAGTTATTTCCCTCATGCCCACAAAGCTTCTACTCAGCATTGTAGTGTTTTATCTTTAAAAACAAATAGGGGGACTTCCCTGGTGGCGCTCTGGTTAAGAATCCACCTGCCCGAATTCTATCAAACATTTAGAGAAGAGCTAACGCCTATCCTTCTCAAACTCTTCCAAAATATAGCAGAGGGAGGAACACTCCCAAACTCATTCTACGAGACCACCATCACCCTGTCACCAAAACCAGACAAAGATGTCACAAAGAAAGAAAACTACAGGCCAATATCACTGATGAGCATAGATGCAAAAATCCTCAACAAAATACTAGCAAACAGAATCCAACAGCACATTAAAAGGATCATACACCATGATCAAGTAGGGTTTATTTCAGGAATGCAAGGATTCTTCAATATACGCAAAGCAATCAATGTGATACACCATATTAACAAATTGAAGGAGAAAAACCATATGATCATCTCAATCGATGCAGAGAAAGCTTCTGACAAAATTCAACAACCATTTATGATAAAAACCCTGCAGATAGTAGGCACAGAGGGAATTTTCCTCAACATATTAGAGGCCATATATGACAAACCCACAGCCAACATTGTCCTCAGTGGTGAAAAACAGAAACCATTTCCACTAAGATCAGGAACAAGACAAGGTTGCCCACTCTCACCACTATTATTCAACATAGTTTTGGAAGTTTTAGCCTCAGCAATCAGAGAAGAAAAATAAATAAAAGGAATCCAAATCGGAAAAGAAGAAGTAAAGCTGTCACTGTTTGCAGATGACATGAGACTATACATAGAGAATCCTAAAGATGCTACCAGAAAACTACTAGAGCTAATCAATGAATTTGGTAAAGTAGCAGGATACAAAATTAATGCACAGAAATCTTTGGCATTCCTATACACTAATGATGAAAAATCTGAAAGTGAAATTAAGAAAACACTCCCATTTACCACTGCAACAAAAAGAATAAAATATCTAGGAATAAACCTACCTAGGGAGACAAAAGACCTGTATGCAGAAAATTATAAGACACCGATGAAAGAAATTAAAGATGATACAAATAGATGGAGAGATATACCATGTTCTTGGATTGGAAGAATCAACATTGTGAAAATGACTACTACACAAAGCAATCTACAGATTTAATGCAATCCCTATCAACTACCACTGGCATTTTTCACAGAACTAGAACAAAAAATTTCACAATTTGTATGGAAACACAAAAGACCCCAAATAGCCAAAGCAATCTTGAGAACAAAAAATGGAGCTGGAGGAATCAGGCTCCCTGACTTCAGACTATACACCAAAGCTACAGTAATCAAGACAGTATGGTACTGGCGCAAAAACAGAAATATAGATCAATGGAACAGGATAGAAAGCCCAGAGATAAACCCACGGACATATGGTCACCTTATCTTTGATAAAGGAGGCAAGAGTATACAGTGGAGAAAAGACATCCTCTTCAATAAGTGGTGCTGGGAAAACTGGACAGCTACATGTAAAACAATGAAATTAGAACACTCCCAAACACCATACACAAAAATAAACTCAAAATGGATTAAAGACCTAAATGTAAGGCCAGACACCATCAAACTCTTAGAGGAAATCATAGGCAGAACACTCTATGACAGAAATCACAGCAAGATCCTTTTTGACCCACCTCCTAGAGAAATGGAAATAAAAACAAAAATAAACAAATGGGACCTAATGAAACGTCAAAGCTTTTGCACATCAAAGGAAACCATAAACAAGACCAAAAGACAACCCTCAGAATGGGAGAAAATATTTGCAAATGAAGCAACTGACAAATGATTAATCTCCAAAATTTACAAGCAGCTCATGCAGCTCAATATCAAAAAAACAAACAACCCAATCCAAAAATGGACAGAAGACCTAAATAGACATTTCTCCAAAGAAGATATACAGTTTGCCAACAAACACATGAAAGAATGCTCAACATCATTAATCATTAGTTAAATGCTAATCAAAACTACAATGAGATATCATCTCACACCAGTCAGAATGGCCATCATCAAAAAATCTACAAACAATAAATGCTGGAGAGGGTGTGGAGGAAAGGGAACACTCTTGCACTGTTGGTGGGAATGTAAATTGAAACAGGCACTATGGAGAACAGTATGGAGGTTCCTTAGAAAACTAAAAATAGAACTACCATACGACCCAGCAATCCCACTACTGGGCATATACCCTGAGAAAACCATAATTCAAAAAGAGTCATGTACCACAATGTTCATTGCAGCTCTATTTACAATAGCCAGAACATGGAAGCAACCTAAGTGTCCATCAGCAGATGAATGGATAAAGAAGATGTGGCACATATATACAATGGAATATTACTCAGCCATAAAAAGAAACGAAATTGAGTTATTTATAGTGAGGTGGATGGACCTAGAGTCTGTCATACAGAGTGAAGTAAGTCAGAAAGAGAAAAACCAGATACCATATGCTAACACATATATATGGAATCTAAGAAAAAAAAAAAAAAGTCATGAAGAGCCTAGGGGCAAGACGGGAATAAAGACACAGACCTACTAGAGAATGGACTTGAGGATATGGGGAGGGGGAAGGGTAAGCTGTGACAAAGGGAGAGAGTGGTATGGACATATATACACTACCAAACGTAAAAGAGATAGCTAGTGGGAAGCAGCCGCATAGCACAGGGAGATCAGCTCAGTGCTTTGTGACCACCTAGAGGGGTGGGATAGGGAGGGTGGGAGGGAGGGAGACACAAGAGGGAAGAGATATGGGAACATATGTATATGTATAACTGATTAACTTTGTTATAAAGCAGAAACTAACACACCATTGTAAAGCAATTACACTCCAATAAAGATGTTTAAAAAAAAAAAAAAAAAGAATCTGCCTGCCAATGCTGGGGACATGGGTTCAATCCCTGGTCCGGGAAGATCCCACATGCTGCAGAGCAACTAAGCCCGTGTGCCACAACTACTGAGCCCGCATGCCACAACTACTGAAGCCTGCACGCCCAGAGCCGGTGCTCCGCAACAAGAGAAGCCACCGCGATGAGAAGCCTGAGCACCACAACGAAGAGTAGCCCCTATTTGCTGCAAGTAGAGAAAGCCCATGCGCAGCAATGCAGAGCAAACACAGCCAAAAATAAATTAAATGAATAAAAATGAAAACAAATAGGTAAGCAAAGATAATTATGATAATTTACCTAACATTTAGACACAATGCTAAGTGATTTAGAAGTATTATTACATTTAATTCTCACAACAGCCCTATGAGGTAGGTATTAGAAACATCATTTCCCTTTTCGAGATGTGGAAACTGAAGCATACATTAAGAAACTTGCCCAAGGTCACATAGTTTGCATGTGATTACGATTTGAGTCCTGACAGACATACTAACAAGGAACATAGATTTGGGAGTTATATGAAAAACAACTCAGATGATAATATATCCACTGTTGGGAAAGACAGAGAATAAGATCCTCAAGATTTTATTTTAAAGTGTTTACTTAGGATTGGTATAATTATAATTTCCCTAAAGTGGTAATTTCCAGTATAAACCTAACAAATAGTTTATAGAGAGAAGAGGCAAAATTTACTGAACATTTTGGCTGGTAATCTGATGTCATATGAGATTAGAACACTGATCCTCAGTATTGGATCTATGAATGCCAAGGGGTACACAAAAACAATGTGAATCTCTTAAAATTGTTTTCACTATTTCAGAAAGCCTAATGAAATTACGTATTTGCCTTTACTAAGGCTGTATAGACTAACTGAAACATCAAGTTTTTGTATTTGCCTAAATATCAACCCTTTATTTTATCACTGACTGGTTTGTGCCAATAAAAATAGTTATCAGGTTGCTAGGTGAACATTTCTGATTTTTATTTCACCTTGATTATATCTTTTTTTTCCTTATTTTTATTCTCCTCTGATTTTATTTTTTATTTATTTTTTTCTCCCCTGATGTAAAAAATTGAAGTAGATCATACATACAGAAAAGGGTGCTTATCATAAGTGTACAGCTCTTTGAATTTACAAAGCAAAAACCAATGCAACTACCACTTAGAATAAGAAATAGAACATTACTAGCACTCAGAAACACCCCTTGTGCATCCTTCCAAGTGGTAGTGGATATATACACATTTCTGTTTAAACCTAGGAATAGTATAGCTAGATAATAGTGTATACATTTGTTTAGCTTTTCCCAGAGTGGCTGTAAAAATTTACACTCCTACTAAGAATATGTGAATGCTATCCTAACCATCATTTGATATTGTTAGCATTTTTAATTTTAGCCATTCTAGCAGCTATATCTTTTCTCATCTGTGATTTGTCTTTTCACTTTATTAACTCTGTCTCTGATGAATAGTTGTTAATTTTAACTAATTTTAACTAAGTTATCAATCTTCTCCTTTGTGTTTAGTGTTTTCTGTGTCCAATTTAAGACATTTTGCCTACATCAAGGTGACGAGTTGTTCCTCTGTGTTAACTTTTAGAAGTTTTATTATTCTTTTACAGTTAGATCTAATATTTATTAGGAATTGGTTTGTAGAAATGATGTGAGGTATATGTCAGTTTTCATTTCTCCATACTGACATTCAATTGAACTAGTACCACTTACGGAAAAGATCATTCTTTTTCTACTGTTCTGCAGTGCAACTTTTAAAACATATATGTGGGCCTATTTTGTACTCTCTTCTGTTCCATTGGTTCATGTATTTATCCTTGTGCCAATACAACACTATCTTGATTACTGCAGTTATCTTAATGTTTGATGGCATGCTTCTTCCCATCTCTTCAGGATTCTCTTGATTTTTTTTCTATATTAATTTTATAATCAGCATGCTAATTTCCACAAAAAATCTGCTGGGATTTTTTTGGAATTATGTTGAATCTGTAGAAAATCATTGGGAAATTGACATATTTTTAATATTTTCTCCATGACCATGGTATATCTCTCTAAATTTTTAGGTCTTATTTAATTTTTTTCCAGCTTTGTTGAGGTATGATTGACAAATAAAAATGGTATATAGTTAGGTTGTAAAGCATGATTTTTAAGGTATACATGTGATGATTTAATATACATGTACATAAATATTTCAAATAATGTTCTATAGTGTTCTCTGTAGAGATCTTGTATATCTTTCATTACTGTTACTCCTAAGTATTTTATATTTTTGATGTTATTATAAATGTGTCATTTAAAATATTTTTTGTCTGTTTTTTTTCTGCTATGTCTAAAAACAATTGATTTTTAAAATTTTGACCTCAAATCTAATAATCTTACTATATTTCCTTATTAATTCTCATAATTTATCTGTATTCATTTGGGTCTTCTACATGATAATAGCAGTTTTATTTCTTCCTTTTCATTGCTTATATCTTTTATTTCTCTTTCTTTTCTATTTCAGTGGCTAGGACTTCCTTTAAATTGTTGAAGAGCAGTGGTGTTAGTGGCATCCTTACTTAGCTTCTAGTCTCAAGGAGAAAGCTTTCATTACTTCACATACAATTAAGTATAATGATTGCTGTAGGTTTTTAAAAATTTATTACTGAAGTATAATATATATATAGGAAAGCATGCATATAATATTTATACAGCTCAATGAATTCTCACAAACTGAACACATTTGTGTCATAAGCACTCAGATCAAGAAATCAGCCCTCCTGAAGCTCTTCCCTTACTCATTTCCATTGACTATTCCCAAGGATTACCACTCTCCTAACTTCTAAATGCTTTAAGTTTTTTCTTTCAGTAGAAACTCTTTTAACAGTCTAAGGCAGTTCCATTTTATTGCTAGTTTGCTAAAGTGTCTTTTGTTTTAATCATGGATTGGTATTGCATTTTATAGAGTGCTTTTCCTGCATACGTTGAAATGATCATATAATTTTTCTCCCTCATACTGTTCCTGTAGTAAATTACATCGCATTATTAGAATAGACCCCACTTGATCTTCCCTTTTGTACTGGATTTGATTTCCTGATATTTCCTGAGTTCAGGAGTTTTGCACTCATGTTCATGAGTAGGATTTGCCTTTAATTTTGCTTTCTGGCAATGTCTTTGTGAGGTTTTAGTATTAATGTTATCCTGGCCTCAAAAAGCACATTTGGAAGTGTTTCCTGTTTTTCTGCTTGACGGAAGATTAGTTGTAATACTGGTGTCATTTCTCTTAAGAATTTGGATGAACTGAAAGATTAGTACAAAAAGTTTTCTATAAGATGGATTAGAATGGGGAGGAAATGGACATAGGGAGTTCCACTGGTTTGTGTTATAATTCTGATGTAAGGTGATGATGGCTTTGATGTCTAGGCTGGTGGTATAGGAAGGGAAAGGGAAAATAATAGCAATATTAACAACATCTTGATTTATATAGCATTTTATAGCTTAAAAATTGCTTTCATTTGATCTTTACAGTGATCTTGGTGAGTAGCAAATGTAAGGAAAGGATGAATTGAAGATAACTGTAAGGTTTGGTGTTTAAGTTTCTGAGAGATTACTGTCCCACTGACTTAAGGATGTCAAGTTATTTCTTTCTTTTTCTTCTTGTTTAAGAAGGATTACCAAACATATATGTTATCTTCTTCCTCCTTTCAATGAAAGAAGTAATATAAAAACAAAAGTAAATAAGTAGTGATGCTGGAAGTCAAGGAGAATGGCCTAAGGAGACAGTAATTCCCTTATCTGTAAAATGAAATGAAAGGCTTTGATTAGGTGATTGCTACATTTTTCAGATTTCTAAACTTCTATTTATTATATAGGTTAAATAACAAATTTAGATCTTCTTCTGGCAATTTATTTCATAGAAGAGACCTGGGGGAACAAGTAGTAGTATCATGCCTTTAAAAATTAATTTTTTGATAAATTACCATTAACATAATATGACATTTGGGGGCAAAGTTATTGGAATGAGGGACAATGGTGTTGAAAATGCTAAGAAAATAATCAGCATTTAAAGCACAATGTGAGCCACTTAAATTAGTTAACTGCTTGGGACAGCAAATGCACAAACAAATCAATGCAGCTAATCTTAATACAAGAAAATTGAGTAATGGGGAAATATGGCAGGGAACATTGGGAACAAAGTGAATTCTTGTAAAAATGAGGAAGAGTAGGTAAGCAGAAAAATGCTCTTTTAAGTGCTATATGTTTGATAAAAGTATGCTAGGTACTTCTGTAATGGAGCCATAAAAAATTCTAGTACAGGGTGACTTCGTTTAAAGTATTTGTAAATATTTTTCAGTTAGGAAGACCAGGCACAAAGTTAGGCAAAATGGCTTCAACTCCACTTCAGGAGTTCCTAGGTTGCCAGCCATAGAAACCAACTCTAGCTAAGGAAGCAGAAAAGGAATTTATTGGTATGTTTTTGAGTGGCTCCCAGAAGGGGCTAGAGACCAGGCTGGGGGCAGCATTAGGTGTCTAAACAGCAGGGTCCTCTCAATAGTCTTGTCACAGCTCCAGTTCTGGAACTTTATCTTTCCATTCTTAAGCCATTCTACTTCAGATCTAAATTGTGGAGAGAGTCTCATTGGCATAGCTTGGATTATTACTTATACCTGTTTAGGAGAAAGCCAGGGTATGTTGATTTATAGTCCCAGTAAGAATGCACATAATAGGGAAGAGGGAGTTCTCTGGAATGAAATGAGGTGCTATTATCAAAAGAAGTAAGAGATGGATTCTAAGCAGCTGGATTCCCACAAATATTCACTATGTAGTCCAAGTTGAGGGGCAGGTCTAAGTAAAAGAACTTCTAATTTAGATTTAAATAAAGGTCAAAATAACACTTTTTTGTTTGGTTTCTAAGGTAGTTTCTGCTTACTTTTTCCAGCTTCTACTGAATAAATCAGTGAGTTCATAAGTCTGCCTTATGGTCAAGCCCTTTTTCCTCTGCTTCTTACTTTCCTTCAGAGGTACAGTTACATGTGAACAAATTTCCAAAAACCATGACTTGCAGCTTTCACTTGCCTTCTAAGCATTCACAGCTGCCAGGATTTCCCAGTAACTCTTTTCCACTCTGTCCAGGATGTCTTAGTACTGAATGCTTCTGGAATTAAGACTGAAATTCTCAGACTTCTTTAAATACCAGATAAATAACCCAATTTTTTTGAGGTCATTTTCCATAAACAGACTTGAATTAAGGGCTGTTATGAGTCCATGAGGCCAAACTATAAAGGATGTTAAAATATTACTGGAGTAGATTACAAACATGGCAGTAGCGACTTCCCTGGCGGTCCAGTGGTTAAGACTCCGTGCTTCCACTGCAGGGGCGGGGGGGCGCCTGTTCGATCCCTGGTCAGGGAACTAAGATCCCGCATGCTGCATGGCGAGGCCAAAAATAAATAAATAAATAAAAGCCACCATTATGAGACTTCTGTGGCGGTCCAGTGGTTAAGACTCCACACTCCCACTGCAGGGGGTGTCGGTTTGATCCCTGGTTGGGGAGCTAAGATCCCATATGCCGCATGACGTGGCCAAAAAAAGAAAAAAAATTAAAAGAAACATGGCAGTAGTTAGCTCAGTTTTCCATAATGTGGCAAAGAATATAGATTTGAAGGGGAAACCAAATTATTTGCCTAAGATACCTATATACCTATCTGGCTCTGTCAGTTTCTCAAGCTGTCTAATAGCTCATCAACTCTGATGCTCCTTGCCTAAAATTGTCTGGGAGCACAGTGTGATGGTGTGGGAGAGTGGAAAGATCACTAGGCAGAGGGTCAAGAGGCATAAACTGTGGATTTAACTGTGGACTTTGCCTTAGTTGTCTCTGCAAATTCTAAATTTGGGGAAAAGGAGTAGAGGAAAGCTACAGTTGCTCTCTGTCTATAGTAGCTCAGGATCTAAGCAGGTTAGAGCTAACACACTAGTGTCTTCAGCCCATTCTGCTTTGGGAAGCTAATGATGGTATCCAAGCATGGAGACGTTCCTATATGCAAAACACTGTATCAAGATTTTAAAATATATTATTTATTTTATTTTTTATTTTTTTAAAATTGGAACATAGTTGCTTTACAATGTTGTGTTAGTTTCTGTTGTACAACGAAGTGAATCAGCTATATGTATACATATATCCCCTCCCTCTTGGACCTCCCTCCCCCCATCTAGGTCATCACAGAGCACCGAGCTGAGCTCCCTGTGCTATACAGCAGGTTCCCACTAGCTATCTATTCCTGACAGCTGTCCAAGGTAGATTATGTTATTCTCATTTCACAGGTCAGGAAGCTGTCTCACAGGTTAAAAATTTGCCCAAAGTCAAATGGCTAGTAATTGAAAAATCTAAATTCAAATCCCAGTCCTATGTAACTCCAAAGCTCATGCTTTTTCTTTCTCCAAGAGAAGCTTAGAATCTATATAAAATCTGTTATTCATTTTTATATCCTACTGTCTGACTCAGTATCTGTCACAGAGTAAGCTAGGAGGAAAGATTAGTGAAGGAAACAATGTGAACAAAGGCACAAGGTATGAAAGCTCAGGTATATTCCACTTAATAATATGTAGTCCAGTGGTTTGAACATAGAGTATGTGAAAGAGATTATATGATGTCATTTTGAAAGTTAGATTGAGGTGGGATCATGAAACCCTTTGATGATTAGGTCAAAGGATTTTAGATATTTTCAGTAGTCATTGTGAAGCCCCTGAAGATTTTTGAGGATTGAAGTGGCAGGAGCACAGTTGTGCTGTAGGAATATTAATTTTGGTAATAGTGGATAGAATGAACTGGGGGTTAAGAGATTAAAGGCAAGGAGACCAGCTAGGTGTTTGCAACAAATTAGGAGAGAGGGCTTGAGAATCCAAACTTTGGGATGGGTTAGAGTGGAATTGGAAAAGGGGATATACTTTTGATAAATATTTTGCTATTATACTTTAAGTTAGCAATACCTTGATATGATGGCAGGGAGAGAAGGATCACTTTGAAATTTAAAGCTTAAAAGATTGGGAGAATGACAGCATGCCAACCACAGGGAAAAAGTCAAGGGGTGGAACCATTTTTCCCAAGTTAGGGGAAAATGAGTTTAGTTTGCAGGGTTGTTGAGTTAGAGGTGCAAAGGAGATCATTGGCAGGGCCTGGAAATGCATGATTGGACTTTGGAGAAAGGTCAAGGATTGATAAAGAAATTTGAGAGGCACCCACATAGGAAACCAGCAAAAGGAAAAAATCAGTATCTAGAAGTCAGCCTATATATGAATGAATGGTGCAGCCTACATGGAATACCGGTGTTAATTGTTAGTTCTTAACAAGGACTGCCTCTCTATTCCTCGTGACAGCTGGGTCTAGGGATGGAGAATTCTGTACCATACTGTTCTTTCCATCTGGTCTAGGAATACTGGGTGAGCTCTCTGAAGACATTTGTTAAGAATTGATAACTAAATTCAAGGGAGATGAATCCTGTTTTTCCTTCTCCTTGTCAGTTTCTCCACCTTTACATTGTCTTTCTTTCACTCCCCTTCTACCCTACTAGTTTCTGTATTCTCACAAATTTTTGGTGGTATGGTGTAAGAGAAAAATAGAATGGATTGCAGCATTTGGATGTTGAGTGGGAAGATGAAAGCAGTGCATGAGAATAATTTATTATTCTGTATTAAAGATCCTAGCATTTCCCCACACTTGAATTGTACTTTATATCTTTGATAACTGAACGGCATTCATAGTATTTAGTTGCATTAAGAGACATATGAACAAGCTGGACTAGTCAGCATCATAGAAAACATGAGGCAATTTTTAGGACATGTTTGCCTCGGCAGAATAATAGCGCCTTTGTTCAGGTGACTATTAGAGAGACAAAAATAAAAATATTTAAAAGCATAGGAGCTGGGTTTTTTAGCTGTCTTAAGTCTACCTTTGTGTTTTTCTTTATTGTTATTATGTAAATAAGACAGATGTTCTGCTTTAAATATTGCCTTAGAAAAAAATTCAGTGCTGATTTTGACTATTGGAGAGCCTTTCGTGTTTTTCCACTCTGAAACTTGCTCTATGCTTTCTTTTTTTAAAAAAAATAATCCGTTTACAAATACGGTCCTGAAATGCTTTGTTTCCTTTTTTATGCATAAGAGCATGCTCATTGGAACCATATTGTGTGTGAAGATAGTCACTTGTTCCATTTTGTGCACCCGATGGTGAGCAGAAAATCTTTTTAACCTCTTTCTTTGTAAAAATGATTTATACAACACCACTTCAGAATTCAGTGTTAACAGTAAAATTACTTCTAGAGCTATTACAATGAAGAATAAGAGAAAACCCACTATGTTAAAAATGAATAATGCATTTATTTTCATCTTGGCTCCACTCCCCACCAGCTTCTTATTTGGCTACTGAAAGGGATGCAGTAAGATTCCCCAAAAGTGTTAATTCTTTTTCTGGAGCTGGTCCAGTAGCATGTCAAAAGAATTTTGAAAAGAACATTCGCTTATGTATAACAGCTTTAGAATACGTAATAGGATGTATTAATATGCTTTTAAAAGGAGCGTGGGTAGATCATGAAGAACGTAAAAGAAGTGTGTGAACTGCTTTATTGTTGTTCATGATTAAAATTGTTTGCATGTGAACAGATTTAATTGTTTACAAAATCTGTATAATACTATGAACAGAATGGGATGATGGGGGAGGGAGACATAAAAGCTTTTAGGCTGATTATGATTCATAGATGTTCCTCTAATAAATAGCTTTCCCTATATAATCTGAGAGAAAAATAGCAATGAAAACAATTCACTACTTATAGACAACTAAAAATAATTCTATCGATTCTATATTTTTAATTGTATGTTAATCTGGATCAGGAGAGTAACAAGACTCTTTAGAAAATGAATAAGGTGTCTACAGATTCTTTAGGAGGATCAGTGACAGGGTAACTAGATATCCTTTTTTTAAAGAAATTGCCCTTCTTAAAAATTTGATTTACTATCCAAAGGAATTTTTCTTCTTTTATTTTAAGTGGTTATATGAAAAGAATAGGAAAGATATAACTATCTTTTTTTTTTTGGGCGGGGTGGTGCCTCAGCACAGAGTTGAGTTTATTATATTCCTCAGTTCTTGGTACAATCAATATCAGCATTCTCTCTCTCTTTTAAAATTTTATTATTATTTTACTGTTTATAACTTAATACTCAACTTCCGTTTCCAATTCCTTTTACAGGTTTTCACTTTACGTTGATCAGATATGTGTGGGTGGGTCTTTAATAATAGGTAGAGTTGCATTGTTTAGGGAATGTGCCTAACTGTTGTGGTAGTCTGATTGCTCTAATCTCTAGTCCCACACACTTTTAAACCATTCTCCAGGGGTCCTCCAGAGGGATGTTTCTAAAATATAAATTTGATCATGTCAGTTGACTACTTAAGATTCTTGACAGACTTTCCCTTTCTTTAAGAGACTCTTCATAAGTTAAATCCCTGTTTGTTCCTCCCAACCATCTCTTATCAAACTCCCCACCTTCTTCACTAAACTTATTACATTTCTGCTGAAGATCCCATGATGGTTCATGACCCTGGCCTTTGCACAGTCTTCCTTCTGTTTGTATAATCTGTCACCAACGTTATACCTCCCTCTACTCTACCTGGAAAATTGTTTTTTTTGTCTTCATGACACAACTCAAGTGCTCATCTTCTTTTATTATGAGGCTTCCTCCAGACTTTTGTAGGCTGATTTGGTCTGTATCATTTGCCTTTGTGTCTTCACTGAACCTGAAATAGAATTTTGTCATAATACCTGTAACACTTTTTTTTTTTAAATTTCTATGTTTGTGTCCCTTTTCTAAGTTCTGAAATCTAAAAGAGAAAGGGAAACTCTCTTAGTCAACTTTTTAAGCCAAGTAGTGTTTCCAGATTCCCCCCGAATATTAATCTTTGGGATTCAGGAATGAGAAATTGTAGTTCTTATGAATTCTTGAGAATTCCTGAAATCGTAAGTTGTTCTTAAAATATTTCCAGCAGTCTTTATATGCTATATTTATTATTGTGAATATCTTAAAAATTTGTTTAATATATGAAAAATATTAAGTTTAGTAGTGTTTATAAAGAACTGTAACCTACAGTGAATATTCAAACACAAGAAAATACCAGTGACTAGTTACTGGGCTTTTCAAATTATATAACATTCAGATCTCCTAGGAAAGATAACAGTACCACAAAGAACCACATGTCACATTGCCAAAGTAAGGACTTATTTTGCTTCCAAAACCTGTTATTCCTTGAAACACTATTCATAAGATTTGTATAAAGTATATTATGCACATAAATGTATTTATATTTATTTTATTTGCAATAGTGATTCACTGTTGGCAACCAACAGGGCCATGAACATACACTTAAAATTTTTTTTAAATTGAAGTATATTTGATTTACAGTATTATATTAGTTTCAGTTGTACAACATAGTGATTCAATATTTTTATAGATTATACTGCATTTAAAGTATTAGAAAACAATGGCTATATTTCCCTGTGTTGTACAATATATCCTTGTTGCTTATTTATTTTATACATAGTAGTTTGTAACTCTTAATCCCTTACCCTATCTTTCCCCTCCCCACTTCCTTCTCCTCACTGGTAACCACTAGTTTGTTCTCTATATCTATGACTCTGTTTCTGTTCTGTTATATAATTCATTTGTTTTAGTTTTTAGATTCCACATGTGATTGATAACATAGAGTGTTTGTCTTTCTCTATTTCACTAAACATAATACCCTCTAGGTCTATCCACATTACTGTAAATGGCAGAATTTCATTCTTTTCTATGATTGAATAATTTTCCATTATATGTATATACCACCTCTTATTTATCCATTCATCTGTTGATGGACACTTGGGTTGCTTCTATATCTTGGCTGTTGTAAATAATGCTGCTGTGACAATTGGGGTGCATATATCTTTTCAAATTAGTGTTTTCATTTTCTTTGGATATATACCCAGCAGTGGAATTGCTGGATCATATGGTAGTTCTATTTTTAGTTTCTTGAGGAACTTCCATACTGTTTTCCATAGTGGCTGCACCAACTTACAGTCCCACTAACAGTGTACTAGGGTTCCCTTTTTCCCACATCCTTGCCAACATTGGTTATTTATAGACTTTTTGATAGCCATTTTGACAAGTATGAGGTGATGTCTCATTGTGGTTTTGATTTGCGTTTCTTTGATGACTAGTGATGTGGAGAATTTTTTCATGTGCCTGTTAGCTGTCTTTTTATCTTCTTGGGAAGAATGTTTGTTCAGGTCTTCTGCCCATTTTGGTGGGGGTGTGGGATAGTCTGTAAACAACAGAAATTTATTCTCACAGTTCTGGAGGCTAGGAAATCCAAGGTCAAGGTGCCTGCAGATTTGGTGTCTGGTGAGGACCCCTTCCTGGTCCATTGACAGCCTTTTCTCCCTGTGTTCTCACACAGACAGAAAGGGTGAGGGGGCTCTCTGGGGGCACTAATCCCATTCATTAGGGCTCCACCCTTGTGATCTAATCAACTCCCAAAGGCCCCACCTCCAAATACCCTCACATTGGGGATTAGATTTCAGTATATGAATTTGGGGGGGGCACACATTATTTATTCAGTCTGTAGCAAATAGCAAGCACTTATACAGTGTCTACTGTATGCCAGATTTTATTTTAGGTAGTTTGCATGGATTCTCCAGTGTCCAGCCCTGGTGGTCAGTAACTCAGTGAGTCTTGGGAGGTGCATATTGAGGTGGACAACAGAAGGCAGAGGGGTTGATGGGACTTGGTGAATGGGTTTATTTAGGAAGAAGGGTCAAAGAGCATGGTCCTGAAATGCCAGTCCGTGAACTTGTTACCACTCTCATCTAGGTGCCCTTGTGAACTTTAAACCTGGCAGCAGGGCTTCCCTGGTGGTGCAGTGGTTGAGAATCCGCCTGCCAATGCAGGGGGCATGGGTTCGAGCCCTGGTCTGGGAAGATCCCACATGCCGTGGAGCAACTAAGCCCATGCACCACAACTACTGAGCCTGAGCACCTAGAGTCCATGCTCCGCAACAAGAGAATCCACCGCAGTGAGAAGCCTGCATACCGCAACAAAGAGTAGCCCCCACTCGCCACAACTAAAGAAAGCCCATGCACAGCAACGAAGACCCAATACAGCCAAAAGTAAATAAATAAATAAATAAATTTATAAAAAATTAAAAAATTTAAAAAACTGGCAGCAGTGGGAATTCCAATGAAGGGAGGACTGGGAGGCAGAGGGACAGAGTGGTTGGTGGAGGTGAGCTGGACCTGAGTCCCAGGCCATGTCCACCTTCTTGGCCCCAACCATGAGCAGGGGGAGAAGGTGTTAGGCAGTGCCTCTTGGACCCATCTCTTTCACCGTGAGTCTTCCTGCAACTCAGGCTGGGCTTTTTATTTTCAGAATGCTTTCATGAAACTTAAATCCACTAGTAAATTTAGAGTAGGGAGAGGGACAGTCAGCTACATGATAAAGAGGAGGCTGCTGTCCAGGTTAGGATTTAGTCTCTGACTATGGTGTTGAAGGTGGATCTTACAGAGCACATGCTCATACACAGATCAGATGCGCAGACACACACAGATTCACATTCTTATACTCCTGCAAATCTCACACTCATATACATACTCACACAGTCACAGACCTGCACAAAACACACATATTCACACACTCATTTATACCCATGTGCTCACACATGTACACACTCACAGTCCTGCCTAGTTTTTAAACTTTTTTTTTTTTTTTTGATAGGGCTGGGGTTAGGGTTAGGGTTTGAGTTGTATGAGCTGTTTATATATTTTGGATATAACCCCTTATCAGACACCAAATCTGCAGGCACCTTGCTGTTGGACTTCCCAGCCTCCAGAACTGTGAGAATAAATTTCTGTTGTTTATAAATATATCCAAAATATTCTCCCATCTGTCTTCATTTTGTCAATGGTTTTCTTTGCTGTGCAAGAGCTTTGAAGTTTAATTAGGTCCCATTTGCTTATTTTTGCTTTTGTTTCTTTTGCCTTAGGAGACAGATCCAAAAAATATTGCTAAGATTTATGTCAAAGAGTGTTTTGCCTTTTTCTTCCAGGAGTGTTACAGTTTCAAGTCTTAGATTTAGGTCTTTAATTGATTTAGGGTTTATTTTTGTATATGATGTGAGAAAATGTTCTAATTTCATTCTTTTACATGTAGCTGTCATTTTCCCTGCACCACTTATTGAAGAGACTGTTTTTTCTCCATTGTGTATTCTTGCCTCATTTGTTGTAGATTAATTGATCACAGGTGTCTGGGTTTATTTTTGGACTCTTTGTTCTGTTCCATTGATTTATGTATCTGTTTTTGTGCCAGTACTATGCTGTTTTGATCACAATAGCTTTGTAGTATAGTCTGAAGTCTGGGAGTGTGATACCTCCAGCTTTGTTATTTTTTCTCAAGATTGCTGTGGCAATTTGGGAATTAAATTTTAGGATTTAATTGAAATCAAATAAAATCAGTTGTGTGGTTCCATATACATTTTAGGATTGTTTTTTCTAGTTCTGTGAAAAATGTTGTGGGTATTTTGATAGGGATTGCATTAAATCTGTAGATTGCTTTGGGTGGTATTTTAATAATATTCTTCCAATCCAAGAGCACGGGATATCTTTCCATTTCTTTGAATAATCTTCAATTTATTTCATAGTGTTTTATAGTTTTCAGAGTATAGGTCTTTCACTTCCCTGGTTAAGTTTAGTCCTAGGTTTTTTGGGTTTTTTTTTTGATGTAATTTTAACTGGGATTGTTTTCTTGCTTTCTCTTTCTGATAGTTCATTATTAGTTTATAGAAAAGCAACAGATTTATGTATATTAATCTTGTATCCTGAAACTTTACTGAATTCATTTATTATTTCTAGTAGTTTTTTTGTGGAGAGTTTAGGGTTTTCTATATAGACTATCATGTTATCTGCAAATACTGACAGTTTTACATCTTCCCTTCCAATTTGGATGCCTTTTATTTCTTTTCTTGTCTGATTGCTGTGGCTAGGACTTCCAATACTATGTTAAATAGAAATGGCAAGAGTGGGCATCCTTGGGGACTTCCCTGGTGGTACAGTGGTTAAGAAGCTGCCTGCCAATGCAGGGGACATGGGTTCAAGCCCTGCTCCAGTAAGATCCCACATGCCATGGAGCAATTAAGCCTGTGCACCACAACTACTGAGCCTGCACTCTAGAGCCCGCAAGCCACAACTACTGAGCCTGCGTGCCATAACTACTGAAGTCCACGCTCTTAGAGCCCATGCTCCACAACAAAGAGAAGCCACCGCAATGAGAAGCCTGCACACTGCAACAAAAAGTAGCCCCTGCTCACTGCAACCAGAGAAAGCCCACGTGCAGCAACAAAGACCCAATGTGGCCATAAATAAATAAATAAATACATAAATTAATTAATTAATTTAAAAAAAAGAGTGGGTATCCTTGTTTCTGAATTTAGAGGAAAGGCTTTTAGCTTTTTACTGTTGAGCATGATGTTAGCTGTGGGTTTGTCATAATGGCCTTTATTATGTTGAGATGTGTTCTCTCTATATCAGCTTTGATGAGAGTTTTTTATCATGAATCGATGTTGGATTTTGTCAAATGCTTTTTCTGCATCTATTGAGATGATCATGTGATTTTTATTCTTTCTCTTGTTAATATGGTGTATCACATTGATTTGTGAATATTGAACCATCCTTGGATCCCTGCAATAAATCTCACTTGATCATGGTGTATGGTCCTTTTTATATATTGTTGAATTCAGTTTTCTAATATTTTGTTGAGGGTTTTTTGCATCTATATTCATCAGAGATATTGGCCTGTAATTTTTTTTTTTTTTTGTAGTGTCTTTGTCTGGTTTTGGTATCAAGGGTAATGGTGGCCTCATAGAATGAATTTGGGAGTGTTTCATCCTCTGCAATTTTTTGGAATAGCTTGAGAAGTATAGTCCTGGTGGGATAATAGGAGGGCTGTGGGAAGCCTGGACTCTGCTCGTGAGTAGTGCTTACATGCTTGCTTACTCCTGATACAGGGCATAGAGGGTGGATTGAAACTGCACATGTGGCTGGCTGGTTTCCCCCAACTGCCTTGGCTTGCACCCCAGCCTGAGCCAAGTGACTGCGCTGACCCCACTTAATTCATAACGCAGCTCCATATCAGGATGAGGGCTGCTGCTTGCTGAAGGGAGAGCTCAGGTGTGAGGGACAAAGGTTGCTCAGACCTGAAGTGGTGTCTGAGCAGGGAAGGGGCAGCCGTTTCTGGTGCTTACACAGGTAGAGCATCAGAAGCAGTCTGGTTCTCTGACTGTGGCCTGAGCATGTTATGGCTAGGACTTTTCTCAAATTATTTTCAATACTGTATTTTTGCCACAGAAAACCAAGCCAACAGAGTAGTTTTCTATATTTTGATGATTTCCAGGGTTTCAAATGGTCAGGGTAAAAAAAAAACTCAGTTCAGTTCCACACCAGAATAGTTTCTGGAGCTGGAAAATATAGAGGTAGAGAATAGCTACCGAGTCAGAATATTTGGTCATCGTCATGTCATGGAGAACTAAAACTTAGAGTGAAAATATAATATCCCATTAGTGCAGATTTTTTTGGAAAGTCAAAAAGGAATAAGAAAGGAGGAGCATATTATTTACTCTTGTGCTCTTTAATTTTCATTATACTAATTCTTGAATTTTTATCAGATGTTTTTGATTTATTTTAGTTGTGGGGAACTTGGATTAGAGTGTATATCTGTGGCTGATTAAGAGTATGTTTAGCTTCTGAAAAGGATTTTCCCATATGTCTTTGTCAAAAGCAATAAAACTATTAATTTTAAGCTTGTCATTAACATAGTCTTCACTAAAGAAGAGCAATCAAGCAAATTTAATCTATTCATACAAAATTAACTCTGTCCCTTGAGTCACTTAACATAATTGGGGTATTTCTTCTTTGGATTATAAAATATTTCCAACTCTTTTGTAGGGATAAAAAAGAAAGACAAAAATAGGAATCATATATTTATAAAAACCTAGAATTATTGATATGTTTTATGTATTAAAAATTTGAGTTAGATGATAGAGAATTTGGTTTATTTTGAAGTCATACATGTAAAACAAAGGCTACAGAAAGAGGATAGAACTTTCAGGTTACTAGGAGATTTAAGATGTGTTAGAGACAAGAAAGAGTTTATAAAAATAAATAACTCAGAGACAATGAATGGACATTTTTGAAAAATAAACCAGTGGTTTAAAATACAACTAAAATAATTATTTCAGGATGCAAGGAGAAAATACAAAGAAGGAGAGAAATGAGAGAAAAAAAGATGTATGTGATATATCTGGGGATCTAACATTCTAGTCATAGATGTTCTAGAAAGGGAAAATAAGTATCAATAGATAGAGGAAACAATAATAAAAACAAAATAAGGTAACATTTCCCTGAAATGAAGACAAATTTGAATCTTTCATTGAAAGTGCAGAGAAAGTGCTGTTGACCTGAAACTAATAAACTGCTAGTTATTTCGCTAGCAAAATGGGTTTATTTGGGATCAACAAAGTATTGCAGTTTTGGGTTTGCAACCATGGTGAGCTACACGTGCAAGTCCTATATAGCTAGGAGAGGAGAACTCTTTTAAAGAGGGGAAAAAGAAGTTGGGAGGGGTATAGTGAACAAAGAGTCCATTGGAGGAATTGAAATTTGGAAATATAGTGGCTTTTCATTGGCTGAGCTCTTGCCAGGCAAGAAGGGGAAGTGTTTCTTCTTCCTTTTGGGCTGTGCTATCATCATAGAGCATGAGAGCGCCCTCTTCTGGCCTCCTGTCTGTTTAAATTGAGGTTTCTGTTTATTAAATTTTCAGTGTTAACCAAAACTATTGAGAGAAAAACACTACACTTAGGTATATCCCAGTGGAATTTCTGAATCCTATGGACAAAGAGACATAAGATTTTAGACTGAAAAAGCAGGTACTGTCTTTTCAGTCTAAATGGAGAAAAAATCAAATTGATATTGATCTTCTTGTCTGTAACAGTGGATGCTAAAAGGCAGTGGAGCAGTGTATTCAGAGTTCCACAGCAAAAATATTCTGACAGTATTGTATGCATTGAATTTATAGATGTGTAGCTATTTTTTATGGTACTGTGATATCATGACTTGTAATAAGAAATATATATATTTGGTCTTTGTCCAGTTTCTGGCACAGAGCTAAAACCCTAGGAATTTCCTAAGAGATAAGAGCAATAAAGGTATCTTTTGTCATATTAATGAGGTGACTTTTGGACTGCACCTAAGGATAGGGGTTGGTTGCCAGGAGACCCAACCGAGTGATTAGAGGGTTAGAACTTTGAGTCCCACCTCTGTGACCTCAGAGAAGGGGAGGGGGGCTGGAGGAACCAATCTCTAATGGCCAGTGATTTAATCAATCTTGCTTATGTAATAGATGTGATGTAATATAATTCATTGTATTTTACAACTATGTATGTACTTCTCTGTGGGTTTATTTAAACAAAATGAGCAAGAGTAAGTCTTAATAGCTGGAATGTGACTATTTTAATAAAAGAAAGTAAAAACGTATAGAATTAGTTAGATGTCATTAAACGTATAGAGTTAGATGTCATTCATTCACTAGGCAAGAGAACTTCTATAGAACACAGTGGTAACAGAAACTGAAAAAAAAATTGTTTTGTAAGATTTATACCGCATGACATAAGAATTTTCAATTATTTCAGTTATATCAATTAATCTTTCCTTTACTTGAGATATTTATTCTGATTCACCTTTACTTGTATTTATTCTGATTCAACTTCATTTGGCCAGAGAACTTCCTTGAGGAATTTTGTCTGAGAAGTCTATCTTAGTACCTTTCTTGGGTTCCTGGACCTAATTCCAATGTGTGTAGGGGCCGGGGGGTGGGGGAGGGCTCCCACACGATACCAAACAGTTCTCAGACACCAGCATGGTGTCTGAGAACTCAACTTAATTCAACTCAGTTCTGACACTATCTACCCAGAGATAGCATCATATTCCGCAGGTAAAGGGCTCCGTCCCACAAGACTGCCCTCCACTTCAGATGTCAATCTCAAGCTCAGGTTGTTACTTGTGCTTCTGACCAACCAGCTACAAACTGGAGATTCTAATGACCCCCTCCAACTCAGGAGGCCAATCACAAGTCTAGGTTGTCACCTATACTTCTGAGCAGCTGGCTGTAAATCAGAGGTTTCTGCAACCCCCTCCTTGGCTTCAATTAATTTGCTAGAACAGTTCACAGAATTCAAGACTCATTTCACTTACTAGATTACTGGTTTATTATAAGAGGATATAGCTCAGAAACAGCCAGCTAAAGAGATACATAGGGCAAGGTAAGGGAAAAGGGCACAGAACTTCCATGCTCTCTCTAAGTGCACCACTCTCCCCCAGTCGCCCCATATTCACCAACCTGGAAGCTCTCTAAACCAGCGGTCCCCAACCTTTTTGGCACCAGGGACCGGTTTCATGGAAGGCAATTTTTCCACAGGCAGGGCCAGGGGGGATGGTTCAGGCGGTAATGTGAGCGATGGGGAGCAATGGGCGATGGGGAGCGGCAGATGAAGCTTCGCTCGCTAGCCCACTGCTCACCTCCTGCTGTGCGGCCCACGGTCCTCGGCCTGGGGGTTGGGGACCCCTGCTCTAAACCCAGTCCTTTGGGAGTTCTTATGAAGGCTTTATTACATAAGCATGATTGATTAAATCACTGGCCATTAGAGATTGGTTCCTCCAGTCCCTCTCCCCTTCTCTGAGGTCACAGAGGTGGGACTCAAAGTTCTAACCCTCTAATCACTCGGTTGGGTCTCCTGGCAACCAACCCCTATCCTTAGGTGCAGTCCAAAAGTCACCTCATTAATACGACAAAAGATACCTTTATTGCTCTTATCTCTTAGGAAATTCCTAGGGTTTTAGCTCTGTGCCAGAAACTGGACAAAGACCAAGTATATATATTTCTTATTACAAGTCATGATATCACAGTACCATAAAAAATAGCTACACATCTATAAATTCAATGCATACAATACTGTCAGAATATTTTTGCTGTGGAACTCTGAATACACTGCTCCACTGTCTTTTAGCATCCACTGTTACAGACAAGAAGACCAATATCAATTTGACTTTTTCTCCTTTTAGACTGAAAAATCAAGAAATAGAATTTTACTAACACTCCAGAAACCCCAGTTGTGCTGTGTTCTACTTACTATCCCCTCTAAGGGTAATTATTGTCTTGATTTCTAACACAGTAGATTAGCTTTCCTCATTTTGAACTTATTCAGATGGAACATACCATATGATTCTTTTATATATGACTTTTTTTTGCTCAATTTTATGTTTGTAAAACTCATTCATTTGTGGAGAATAATTTATTCCTTTTCATTGCTGTGTAGTATTCTATTGTACTTTGTGAATATACTACAGTTTATTCTTTCTACAATTGATAGATAGTTTTTTACTATTTTGAATGCTTGTACATGTCTTTTGGTAAATATAGGTAAGAATTCTTGAACTGCTAGTAATAGGGTGTGCATATGTGAATTTTTAAATTATTTAATTAAATACGTAATTTTTATGTATTTAATTTTTTAATAAATACTGTTAAATAACTTTTCAGTGTTTGAAAAGTTATGCTATGTTTCTGCTAGCAGCATATGAGAATTCTAGTTGCTTCACATCCTTGCTAACACTTGGTTTTCATTTTAGTCATTCTGGTGGATGTAGTGGTATCTCGTTGTGGTATTAATTTGTGTTTTTCTTGATGACTAATGAAGTTGAGCAGTTCTCTGTGTGTGTGTGTATGTCTGACAAGGGTCTTGTAACCAAACACATAAAAGACTCCTAAAAATCAATTTAAAAAAAATTTTAATGGCACACAACCTAATACAAAGTGGACAGATATTGAACAGGCATTTCAGAAAATAGATAGCAAATACACACAACTATCTTCTCTCACTCTGTTGTTTTGTCTTTTTATTGTGTTAATGGTGTCCATTGATGGAAAACAGTTTTTTTAATGTAGTCCAGTTGGTCAAGTATTTTCCTTCATGGTGCTTTTTGTCTACTTCCTTCATGGAAATTTTTGTTTGAAGGTCATGGATATATTGTATTTTCTCTAGTAGTTTTATTGCTTTATTTTTCATATTTATATCTATAATTAATCTAGAATTTATTTTTATATATAACTTAAGGTGGGGGTTGAGATTCATTTTTTTAATATAGATATCAAATTGACTCAGCATTATTTAATAAGAAGACCATAATTGCCTCATTGTACTTCTGTATCACCTTTGTCATAAATCAAGGGGTCATATAGATTGGAGTCTATTTCTGGGCTCTATTCTGTTCCATTGATCTATTTATGTCAATACCTCACTGTTTGAACTGTACTGTTTTACATTAAGTCTTGATATATGGTAGTTTAGGTCTTCAGTTTTGTTGGTCCCGTCCGTTTGAAAACTTCATTCTCATGTTTCATTCAAAGCTTTCTCCCTTTGTATTGTGTGAAGGGGAATATGTAGACAGCACTCATACCTATTCCCTCACCTTCCTGTTCCCTCTGCCCCTGAATCCCCTCTTCACTTTTCTAGGAGGAGGCCAAAGGGCCAAAAGATGTCTTCTTATACAATGTGACAGCCCATGGCAAGGTTTTTGACCCTTTTCTCCTTGTCATTATTCCTAAACTGGTTTGTCCACAGCTTCCCACAGGTAGATGCTGCCACACCTAGCAGGAAGCCTCAGGCTGTATTCCTCTAGTGCCTTTTTACCTCCTGCTGCATAGATTGATGGTGTGCCTGTGGCTCCCAATTGCATCTACCATTTGCTACCCCAATTTAGGCTCCCCTGGGTCTGGACAGAATCCATATTCCATACTTTTAGAAAATATGCTTTCTGACCAGGAACTGTTTGCCATTCCGGTGCAATGTTTCCCCATATTCTTCCTCTACTCCCACTCTGCCTCAAGTCCAGAAGGTCTGGGGTAGGTCAGCAAAGAGAATGTTTAATCCTGGATAGAACTTGTCAGTTATTCCTTCTTACAGACACTCCCCAACTTTTTTCTTGGTACCCCCCACTTCCCAGGGCTTTGGGGTGGGAAATCAGTTAAGTGTTTTTCCCCTACACTTAGAGGAGGGGAGGAGAACAGACAGCCTCTCTACACAAAGACTACATTCCCCCAAATGTGACCATGTTATACTCCTGTTGACTTAAAGAAAAATGAACAACACAAGAGTTGTGAATTTAAGTTGTATTCAGGGAAGAGGACTATAGTCCAGGAGACAGCCTCTCAGTAGCTCTGAGAAAATTGCTCTAAAGGGATAGGAGAGAAGCGAATATATATATGATTTGTCTAGGGACTACGTGCAGTCAAGCATACATCTTGGTAAAAGATTACTGCTAGTCACAAAGAACAGATATCTCAAGTTAATGATTTTAGTGCTCTTCTGTGTATGGGAAGATGCAAGAATCTGGGTTCATTAAACTTCTTCCTGAGATATACATCAACTCTCTAAGGGGCTTGTTTTTCAAAGCACAGAATGCCTCATCCTGGTTTTTATCCTGAATTCCTCTCAGGGTGCACTGTTTGTCAGCAACTACAGTGGCTAATGATTTATTCCTTATAGAACTGGTTGGTGAGCAACATTCTTTGTTTTACACTCTCAGTCCTTCTTTCTTTTTTTTTTTTATTATTATTATTATTTTTTTTTCACACACACACACTATATTTTATTTTTACAAGAGATAAATAGACTGACACCAGGCATTGTACATGGATGACCACAACAAAAGCAACAATGATTGCAATTACCAAACATGAAACACACTCATAGTATGTCATAATATTGACATTCAGTCCAGTAATCCTCCACTGGAACAGCTCCTTTACTTTGCAGTGAAAATTGATTTGTATATTCTTTGCCTCTGAGTCCTTGTGGGATTTTTTTTTTTAAAATTCAGACAGGAAGTCACAAAAATTATACTCATCCTCATCAGTTCACTCAGTCCCATGTAATTAATTTTTTTTTTCATCTTGATCTTTTGTTAGCACTTTTATGAGTTCATCAGTTTTTCATTAGAGTTCTGAAAATGCTTATTCATTCAGTTCAGCAGTACAGTCACTTACCAGAAACCTGTACTTGTCAGAGTCTTTTCCATGAATTTCTTGAAGATGAAACCCTTTTATAGGAACATATTTGCAAAAGCATCAGAGTACACCCAGAACTGTCTGTAAATGACAAAAGACTTAAAAATGACCACAGTTAAAGATTTGATGAAAGTTCATAATAATGCAGTTGACAAGAAAATTAGTTATTTCTGAGATATACATTTTAAGGTAATAACTAGGATTATGACTTATAACATTATACCAGAACATATAAGATTTTTAGAAATTTCATGTAATGTCTGAAACATTTATATTAACATATTTCCATACAAATAACCCAATGAAAGTTTAGTATTAGTTGTTTTGTTTGTTTGTTTGTTTATACTGCAGGTTCTTATTAGTCATCAATTTTATACACATCAGTGTATACATGTCAATCCCAATCGCCCAATTCAGCACACCACCATCCCCACCCCACCGCAGTTTTCCCCCCTTGGTGTCCATATGTCTGTTCTCTACATCTGTGTCTCCACTTCTGCCCTGCAAACCAGCTCATCTGTACCATTTTTCTAGGTTCCACATACATGCGTTAATATACGATATTTTTCTCTTTCTGACTTACTTCACTCTGTATGACAGTCTCTAGATCCATCCACGTCTCAACAAATGACTCAATTTCGTTCCTTTTTATGGCTGAGTAATATTCCATTGTATATATGTACCACCTCTTCTTTATCCATTCGTCTGTTGATGGGCATTTAGGTTGCTTCCATGACCTGGCTATTGTAAATAGTGCTGCAATGAACATTCGGGTGCATGTGTCTTTTTGAATTACGGTTTTCTCTGGGTATATGCCCAGTAGTGGGATTGCTGGGTCATATGGTAATTCTATTTTTAGTTTCTTAAGGAACCTCCATATTGTTCTCCATAGTGGCTGTATCAATTTACATTCCCACCAACAGTGCAAGAGGGTTCCCTTTTCTCCACACCCTCTCCAGCATTTATTGTTTGTAGATTTTCTGATGATGCCCATTCTAACTGGTGTGAGGTGATACCTCATTGTAGTTTTGATTTGCATTTCTCTAATAATTAGTGATGTTGAGCATCTTTTCATGTGATTCGTGGCCGTCTGTATGTCTTCTTTGGAGAAATGTCTATTTAGGTCTTCTGCCCATTTTTGGATTGGGTTGTTTGTTTCTTTAATATTGAGCTGAATGAGCTGTTTATATATTTTGGAGATTAATCCTTTGTCCGTTGATTCGTTTGCAAATATTTTCTCCCATTCTGAGGGTTGTCTTTTCGTCTTGTTTATGGTTTCCTTTGCTGTGCAAAAGCTTTGAAGTTTCATTAGGTCCCATTTGTTTATTTTTGTTTTTATTTCCATTTCTCCAGGAGGTGGGTCAAAAAAGATCTTGCTGTGATTTCTGTCAAAGAGTGTTCCTCCTATGTTTTCCTCTAAGAGTTTTATAGTGTCCGGTCTTACATTTAGGTCTCTAATCCATTTTGAGTTTATTTTTGTGTATGGTGTTAGGGAGTGTTCTAATTTCATTCTTTTACATGTAGCTGTCCCGTTTGCCCAGCACCACTTATTGAAGAGACTGTCTTTTCTCCATTGTATATCTTTGCCTCCTTTGTCATAGATTAGTTGACCATAGGTGTGTGGGTTTATCTCTGGGCTTTCTATCTTGTTCCATTGATATATGTTTCTGTTTTTGTGCCAGTACCATATTGTCTTGATTACTGTACCTTTGTAGTATAGTCTGAAGTCAGGGAGTCTGATTCCTCCAGCTCCGTTTTTTTCCCTCAAGACTGCTTTGGCTATTCGTGGTCTTTTGTGTCTCCATACAAATTTTAAGATGATTTGTTCTAGTTCCATAAAAAATGCCATTGGTAATTTGATAGGGATTGCATTGAATCTGCAGATTGCTCTGAGTAGTATAGTCATTTTCACAATGTTGATTCTTCCAATCCAAGAACATGGTATATCTCTCCATCTGTTGGTATCATCTTTAATTTCTTTCATCAGTGTCTTATAGTTTTCTGCATACAGGTCTTTTGTCTCCCTAGGTAGGTTTATTCCTAGGTATTTTATTCTTTTTGTTGCAATGGTAAATGACACTGTTTCCATAATTTCTCTTTCAGATTTTTCATCATTAGTGTATAGGAATGCAAGAGATTTCTGTGTATTAATTTTGTATCCTGCAACTTTACCATATTCATTAATTAGCTCTAGCAGTTTTCTGGTGGCAGTTTTAGAATTCTCTATGTATCATATCATGTCATCCGCAAACAGTGACAGTTTTACTTCTTCTTTTCCAATTTGTATTCCTTTTATTTCTTTTTCTTCTGTGATTGCCGTGGCTAGAACTTCCAGAACTATGTTGAATAATAGTGGTGAGAGTGGACATCCTTGTCTTGTTCCTGATCTTAGAGGAAATGCTTTCAGTTTTTCACCATTGAGAATGATGTTTGCTGTGGGTTTGTCATATATGGCCTTTATTATGTTGAGGTAGGTTCCCTCTATGCCCACTTTCTGGAGAGTTTTTATCATAAATGGGTGTTGAATTTTGTCAAAAGCTTTTTCTGCATCTATTGAGATGATCATATGGTTTTTCTTCTTCAATTTGTTAATATGGTGTATCACATTGATTGATTTGCGTATATTGAAGAATCCTTGCATTCCTGCGATAAGCCCCAGTTGATCGTGGTGTATGATCCTTTTAATGTGTTGTTGGATTCTGTTTGCTAGTATTTTGTTGAGAATTTTTGCATCTATATTCATCAGTGATATTGGTCTGTAATTTTCTTTTTTTGTAGTGTCTTTGTCTGGTTTTGGTATCAGGGTGATGGTGGCCTCATAGAATGAGTTTCGGAGTGTTCCTTCCTCTGCAATTGTTTGGAAGAGTTTGAGAAGGATAGGTGTTAGCTCTTCTCTAAATGTTTGATAGAATTCACCTATGAAGCCATCTGGTCCTGGACTTTTGTTTGTTGGAAGATTTTTAATCACAGTTTCAATTTCATTACTTGTGATTGGTCTGTTCATATTTTCTGTTTCTTCCTGGTTCAGTCTTGGAAGGTTATACCTTTCTAAGAATTTGTCCATTTCGTCCAGGTTGTCCATTTTATTGGCATAAAGTTGCTTGTAGTAGTCTCTTAGGATGCTTTGTATTTCTGCGGTGTCTGTTGTAACTTCTCCTTTTTCATTTCTGATTTTATTGATTTGAGTCCTCTCCCTCTTTTTCTTGATGAGTCTGGTTAATGGCTTATCAATTTTGTTTATCTTCTCAAAGAACCAGCTTTTAGTTTTATTGATCTTTGCTATTGTTTTCTTTGTTTCTATTTCATTTATTTCTGATCTGATCTTTATGATTTCTTTCCTTCTGCTAACTTTGGGTTTTGTTTGTTCTTCTTTCTCTAGTTTCTTTAGGTGTAAGGTTAGATTGTTTACTTGAGATTTTTCTTGTTTCTTGAGGTAGGCTTGTATAGCTATAGACTTCCCTCTTAGAACTGCTTTTGCTGCATCCCATAGGTTTTGGGTCGTCGTGTTTTCATTGTCATTTGTCTCTAGGTATTTTTTGATTTCCTCTTTGATTTCTTCAGTGATCTCTTGGTTATTTAGCAACATATTGTTTAGCCTCCATGTGTTTGTCTTTTTTACGTTTTTTTCCCTGTAATTGATTTCTAACCTCATAGCGTTGTGGTCAGAAAAGATGCTTGATATGATTTCAATTTTCTTAAATTTACTGAGGCTTGATTTGTGACCCAAGATGTGATCTATCCTGGAGAATGTTCCGTGCGCACTTGAGAAGAATGTGTAATCTCCTGTTTTTGGATGGAATGTCCTATAAATATCAATTAAATCTATCTGGTCGGTTGTGTCATTTAAAGCTTCTGTTTCCTTATTTATTTTCATTTTGGATGATCTGTCCATTGGTGTAAGTGAGGTATTAAAGTCCCCCACTATGATTGTGTTACTGTCGATTTCCTCTTTTATGGCTGTTAGCAGTTGCCTTATGTATTGAGGTGCTCCTATGTTGGGTGCATATATATTTATAATTGTTATGTCTTCTTCTTGGATTGATCCCTTGATCATTATGTAGTGTCCTTCTTTGTCTCTTGTAACATTCTTTATTTTAAAGTCTATTTTATCTGATATGAGTATAGCTACTCCAGCTTTCTTTTGATTTCCATTTGCATGGAATATCTTTTTCCATCCCCTCACTTTCAGTCTGTATGTGTCCCTAGGTCTAAAGTGGGTCTCTTGTAGACAGCATATATATGGGTCTTGTTTTTGTATCCATTCAGCAAGCCTGTGTCTTTTGGTTGGAGCATTTAATCCATTCACGTTTAAGGTAATTATCGATATGTATGTTCCTATGACCATTTTCTTAATTGTTTTGGGTTTGTTTTTGTAGGTCCTTTTCTTCTCTTGTGTTTCCCACTTAGAGAAGTTCCTTTAGCATTTGTTGTAGAGCTCGTTTGGTGGTGCTGAATTCTCTTAGCTTTTGCTTGTCAGTAAAGCTTTTGATTTCTCCATCAAATCTAAATGAGATCCTTGCCGGGTAGAGTAATCTTGGTTGTAGGTTCTTCCTTTTCATCACTTTAAGTATATCATGCCACTCCTTTCTGGCTTGTAGAGTTTCTTCTGAGAAATCAGCTGTTAACCTTATGGGAGTTCCCGTGTATGTTATTTGTCATTTTTCCCTTGCTGCTTTCAATAATTTTTCTTTGTCTTTAATTTTTGCCATTTTGATTACTATATGTCTCGGCGTGTTTCTCCTTGGGTTTATCCTGTATGGGACTCTCTGCGCTTCCTGGACTTGGGTGGCTATTTCCTTTCCCATGTTAGGGAAGTTTTCGACTTCAAAAACATGAACATGGTATATCCCTCCATCTGTTTGTGTCATCTTTGATTTTTTTCAAAGAGTAATCTCTTCAAAAATTTTCTCTGGTCTTTCTCTCTCTCTTCTCCTTCTGGGACCCCGATAATGCGAATGTTGTTGCATTTAATGTTGTCCCAGAGGTCTCTTACGCTGTCTTCATTTCTTTTCATTCTTTTTTCTTTAGTCTGTTCCGCAGCAGTGAATTCCACCATTCTGTCTTCCAGGTCACTTATCCGTTCTTCTGCCTCAGTTATTCTGCTATTGATTCCTTCTAGTGTAGTTTTCATTTCAGTTATTGTATTGGTCATCTCTGTTTGTTTGTTCTTTAATTCTTCTAGGTCTTTGTTAATCATTTCTTGCATCTTCTCAATCTTTGCCTCCATTCTTATTCCGAGGTCCTGTATTATCTTCACTATCATTATTCTGAATTCTTTTTCTGGAAGGTTGCCTATCTCCACTTCATTTAGTTGTTTTTCTGGGGTTTTTTCTTGTTCCTTCATCTGGTATATAGCCCTCTGCCTTTTCATCTTGTCTATATTTCTGTAAATGTGGTTTTTGTTCCACAGGCTGCAGGATTGTAGTTTTTCTTGCTTCTGCTGTCTGCCCTCTGGTGGTTGAGGCTATCTAAGAGGCTTGATGGGAGGCTCTGGTGGTGGGTAGAGCTGACTGTTTCTGTGGCAGTCAGAGCTCCGTAAAACTTTAATCCACTTGACTGTTGATGGGTGGGGCTGGGTTCCCTCCCTGTTGGTTGTTTTGCCTGAGGCAACCCAACACTGGAGCCTACCTGGGTTCTTTGATGGGGTTAATGGCAGACTCTGGGAGGGCTCATGCCCAGGAGCAGTTCCCAGAACCTCCACTGCCGGTGTCCTTGTCCCCACGGTGAAACAGAGCCACCCCCCGCCTCTGCAGGAGACCCCCCAACTCCAGCAGGTAGGTCTGGTTCAGTCTCCCCCAGGGTCACTGCTCCTTCCCCTGGGTCCCGATGCGCACACTACTTTGTGTGTGCCCTCCAAGAGTGGGGTCTCTGTTTCCCCTAGTCCTGTCAAAGTCCTGCAGTCAATTCCCACTAGGCTTCAAAGTCTGGTTCTCTAGGAATTCCTCCTCCCATTGCCAGACCCCCAGGTTGGGAAGCCTGACGTGGGGCTCAGAAGTTTCACTCCAGTGGGTGGACTTCTGTGGTATAAGTGTTCGCCAGTCTGTGAGTCACCCACCCAGCAGTTATGGGATTTGATTTTACTCTGATTGCGCCCCTCCTACCGTCTCACTGTGGCTTCTCCTCTGTCCTTGGACGTGGGGTATCCTCCTTGGTGAGTTCCAGTGTCTTCCTGTCGATGATTGTCCAGCAGCCAGTTGTGATTCTGTTGCTCTCGCAAGAGGGAGTGAAAGCACCAGTGCTTCTTTCTTATCTCTCAAAGTTAAAGACTCCTTGCAGATCTGAGGTGGAAGAATCTCATGCCAGTACCTGTGCCTTTCATGAACATGGCTATCCTTGTTGTAGTCCTTGTGACTGTTGGTTACCTCAAGGCAGCAAAAGATATCAACCATATTACATATAATCTTGTTAAATAAGAAACCATGTTGAGCAGGAAACTAGTAAAACCTAAATCACTGTTGATAATATGGTTGTAAAATATAACACAATTATTAGGAAATGTTCCTGAAATAAAAGTCATAAAGAAGAAATAGTAATATAGCATTAAAATTCCACATTATTTCATCAAGCCTTTGGGGTGAAGATGAGAAAAGAAAGATGCAAATTATACTTTGTTAAGGATGGACATGGTTACAATTTAATTCTTGACACCAGTAAGATATATCAGTTTAATATATTTGCAAAAAAGTAGAGGACTAATATAATAGAAATAAAATGATAAGGAAGAATAACTAGAGAAGAATAAAGAAATGAAGAAAGCTTGAACATGAAAACAGAAAAAAGGGAAGAGGAAAAAAGAACAGGATAATAAAGACATTACATAAAATTTAGTCGTAGGAATAATACCAAATGTAATAGAGACACAGATGTAGAGAACAAACGTATGGACACCAAGGGGGGAAAGTGGCGGGGGTGTGGTTGTGGGATGAATTGGGAGATTGGGATTGACATATATACACTAATATTTATAAAATGGATAACTAATAAGAACCTGCTGTATAAAAAAATAAATAAAATTTAAAAAAATTAAAAGACAAAGCTTCTTAGGTTATAAAACAAAAAAAGCCAACAGTAGCTATGCTGTTTTCAAGAGATATAGCCAAGATAAAATGATAGAAATAGAAGGAACATAAATGGATAGTCAAAACTATACCAGTTATATATAAACAAAGAGAAAGCTGAGCTGGCAATATTAATAACAGACAAAATATATTTTAAGATAGAGACCATTATATGGAATTAAACCAATTTTTTGGTAATAAATACATGATTTATAAAGATGCATCATTCTTTTGCTCAACTGAAGAATATAACAAAACAAGCAAATTTAGAAATTCAAAGAAAGTTTGATGATAGTTCAATCACAGAGATATACTTACTATGCATGGTAACACTTCTCAGAATTTGATGATGAAGTAGAGAAACTAGGCTTATAGATGGTATGAATTATACAGTTAATAAGCTTGAAAAATATACATCTCACCTTTAGAAACAGACAATACACTTACTGCTTATGTAACATAAAACTACATACTAGTTTTCAAAGAAAATCTAAATAAATTATTTGAAGTTGAATAATTATTCTGTGAGTATAATGTGGTATTGGGTGGGCCAAAAAGTACCTTTGGTTTTTTAAGTAAAAATAAAAGACACATTTTTCATTTTCACCAAGAACTTTATTGAACAACGTATTCACTCTTTTGTTCTACTACCTTCTGCCATTTTTCAGGCAACTTCATAATTCCATCTTCCCAAAATTTTTTATCTTCTTGAGCAAAGAACTGTTCCAGGTGCCTTTTACAGTCTTCCAGGGAATTGAAATTTTCTCCATTCAGAGAATTTTGTAAAGACTGAAATAAATGGAAATCCGAAGGTGCAATGTCTGGTGAATACGGCAGATGAATGAGAACTTCCCAGCCAGGCCGTAACAGTGTTTGCCTGGTCATCAAAAAAACAGGTGGTCTTGTGTTATCCTGATGGAAGATTATGTGTTTTCTGTTGACTAATTCTGGACACTTTCCGTTGTGTGCCGCTTTCAGTTGGTCTAACTGGGAGCAGTACTTGTTGGAATTAATCGCTTGGTTTTCCGGAATGAGCTCATAACAGAGGAGTCCCTTCCAATCCCACCATATACACAACATCACCTTCTTTGGATGAAGACCGGCCTTTGGTGTGGTTGGTGGTGGTTCACATTTTGCTTGCCCCACGATCTCTTCTATTTCACATTATTGTACAGTATCCACTTTTCATCGCCCGTCACAATTTGTTTTAAAAATGGAACGTTTTCATTATGTTTAAGTAGAGAATTGCATGCAGAAACATGGTTAAAAAGGTTTTTTTCGCTTAAGTTGTGTGGAACCCATACATCAAGGTGATTCACATAACCAAGCTGCTGCAAATGATGGTCAAGACTTGATTTGTATATTTTGAGTATGTCAGCTATCTCCCGCGTGGTATAACGTTGATTGTCTTCAATTATTGTTTCAATTTGATCGCTATTAACTTCAACTGATCTACCTGACCGTGGAGCATCGTCCAGCGAGAAATCTCCAGCACAAAACTTCACAAATCACTTTTGACATGTTCGATCTGTCACAGTGCCTTCTTACACTGCGCAAATCTTTTTGTGTGTTTCATTTGCGTTTTTACCCTTCTTGAAATAATGAAGCATAATATGCCGAAAATGTTGCCTTTTTCTTCCATCTTCAATATTAAAATGTCTACAAAAATTCACCAATTTTGATGTTTTTTTTACATGCATGCTGATATGACAGCTGTCACATACAATCTAACAAAATTGTGTCAAATGAAGTTAAAGACAACTAACTATTACTAGAGCCATCTTACAGAAAAAACAGAATGAACCTTTTGGCCCACCCAATAAAACTGGAAATATATCATTAAGAGAAAATGAATCTAAGCACTTACAAATTTTAAAATGAGTACAATTTTCAGGGTAAAAGGGAAATCACAACTGAATTACAGACTGTGTATGTAGCAATTGATATGAAAATATGACTTGTCAAAACCTAAGTGATGTGGACAAACCTACAGTCAGTAGAAATGTCATAACCTGTAATGCTCTTTTTAAAAAAATTTATTTATTTTTTGGCCGTGGCACAGCATGTGATATCTTACTTCCCCAACCAGGGATTGGACCTGAGCCCCCTGTGGTGTAAGCACGGAGTCTTAACCACTTGACTGCCAGGGAAGTCCCGCTTTTAAATAAGAAAGAATAAAATTAAATGAGTTAAGCATTCAACTCAAAGAGCTAGAAAAAAAGGATATAATATAATAAATAGTTAGATGATTGAATTCTTATAGTTAAGAGCAGAAAGTAATAAATTAGAAAGTAAACAAATACATGAATAAGTAACACATTCAGTAGATGTTTGATAAAAATAAAGCTAATTGAATCTTCGAATATGACAAAATAGACCCACCGAGGCAAACCAAGGAAAGAATAATAATATAGCACATTAGGAATGAAAATGGTAATAGAGCTATAAATACAGAAGATAGTAATAAATATAAAAATATGTGCAAATTTTTCAATAAATTAGAAAACCTAAATGGAAATAGTTGATTTCCTAGGAAAATGTAAATTATGGAATTGATGCAAGACGAGGTTGACAGTATTGATAGATCAGTAACCATAGTAGACACTGGAAGTTTTAAGGATTTACTCTGAAAAAGTGCTAGTCCTAGATGATTTTACATGTTTGTTCTTTCAAATATTCAAGTAACAGACACTTTCTATGTTAGTTGATTTATTCTGGAGATTAAAAAAAGGCAGAAAACTCTTCATTTACATAACCCTGATACCAAAACTGAAGAGATCAGAAAACTGGTGACTGATTTTACATATGAATATGGATGCAAAACCCTAAATTACAAATAGCAATCTAGGATTACATTAAAATATACCCCATAGGTAGACAAGTTTACCTTCAGGAGTATGAAGACGGTGCTAATCAAGAATTAATTAGGGTTTCTCTGGTGGCACAGTGGTTAAGAATCTGCCTGACAATGCAGGGGACGCGGGTTCGAACTCTGGTCCGGGAAGATCCCACATGCCGTGGAGCAACTAAGCACATGTGCCAGAACTACTGAGCCTGCGCTCTAGAACCCGCATGTCACAACTACTGAAGCCCGCACGTCTAGAGCCCATGCTACACAACAAGAGAAGCCACTGCAATGAGAAGCCCCGCACATTGCAACAAAGAGTAGCCCCCGTGCGCAGCAGTGGAGACCCAACACAGCCAAAAATTAAATAAATAAGTAAATAAATAAACAGATAAATTTATTTAAAAAGAAAAGAATTGGGTTCCCTGGTCGTACAGTGGTTGAGAATCTGCCTGCCGATGCAGGGGACACGGGTTCAATTCGAGCCCTGGTCCAGGAAGATCCCACATGCCGGGGAGCACCTAATCCCGTGTGCCACAACTACTGAGCCTGTGCTCTAGAGCCCGCGAGCCACAACTACTGAAGCCTGCGTGCCTAGAGCCCGCACACCGCAACAAGAGAAACCACCGCGCATCACAACAAAGAGTAGCCTCCTCTCGCTGCAACTAGAGAAAGCCCGCGCACAGCAGCAGAGACCCAGCGCAGCCATAAATAAATAAATAAATAAATAAAAATAATTATATTAATGTATTAAAGGAGAAAACATATACTCATCCTGAAAGACCCTAAATAAATTTAACAAATCATAAGAACATTCCTTCCTTACTCTTCCTACAGACATGATGATTACTATGTGTCAGGCACTGTACTAGCACTTTTCATGGGTCTATCTGATCTTCACAACATCCTTATGAAGTAGCTATTACTGGTATGTTCATTTTATAGATGAGGAAACTGAGGCACAGTGTGGTTACATAATCTTCCCAAGGTCATGCAGTTAGAAATGGAACCAGTATTCGAACTTAGGCAGTTTGAATCCTGAGTGTGCTTTTTATCCACTATGCTGTTCTGCTGCTTCTTGTTCATTAACAAAGTAATAAAAACTTCCTTAATATGGTGAAAATGTATCCATGAGAAGCCAATAGCAGACATCATACTAAATGGTGAAACCCTACCAGGCATGCCATTAAGTTCATCAACAAGATAAGAATTATACTCTCATTATTTTAGTCGTTCTAGCCATGCAGTTTTAAGAAAAAAAAATCCAGGATGAGGTCAGCTGATTAGCAGTGTAATTCCATCTACAACTTTAAATCTCCCTTGCCATGCAACATGACATATTCTCAGATTCCAGTGATTAGGACATAGACTTTTTTGGGGTACCATTATTCTGCCTACCACAGTACCCTTGGAAATATTGTTACCTAAGAAAAGAATATGAGGATAAGAACAATTGCCACCAAAATCAGTGCTTGCATAGCAATGAGAGCTTAATCTGCCTTGTCTGTTAGTTTATTTTTCAGGAGTTATATCCAGGTGAAGAAGAGAAGTTGAGGGCTGGAAGGAATACGTTTTACATTTAGCACTAATTACAAAGTTGATACTGGGTTGAAATAGATGCTCTAGTTTTACTCTTAGGTTTTCTTAACTATGTTTCTCTTCATGGTTGCAAATTCCTTCTCATATTATAAAATGCTATCTTGTGGTGTATACTGTATATTTAGTAGAGAGATGATAAGTTGTGTGATTATAACTCAAGGAGTTATTTCTGCTCACAGTTCACCGATTCTGATTTGCTGTGTGAATAGTTATTATTGAGAGTTACATCAAGCAATCAAGGTGCATATTATTCATTAGAAAATGTTTGGTTAGTATAATTTTGGCTATGGTGCTCCCTAATATTACTTATGTAATGTTGTGCATTTACAGTCTCTGATGTGACTATATACTGGGTCTATTACATATTTTACCTTGTTCAAACGGTAAGAAATTGTTAAAGATATTTTCTGGGACTCAATCACATGGGCATTTATTTACTACAAAGCCAGTGTTTTCAGTTATTTTTAGAAGGCATTTTAAATTATCAGAGTTAATCTTGTTTTCTCTTTTTTCTGAAAATAATTATATAGGACTATACTATGTAGTGCGATAGAGTAGCCACTGTCCATGTGAGGCTATAAAGCACTTGAAATATGACTAGTCCTAATTGCAGTGTGCTATAAGTATAAAATAAACACTGATTTTGACAACAGTACAGAAAATGTAAAATACCTCAATAATTTTTATATTCCATATTGAAATGATGATGTTTGGATATACTAGGTTAAATAAAATATACAAAAAACGAATTTCATCTCTTTTTAAAATCTTTTTAATGTGGCTACTAGAACATTTAAATTTACATGTATGGCTCATGTTATTCCAGACTTATTACACCCATATGAGATACTTCTAGCCCATGATAATAAAATTACATCATCACTATGGAGATGAGAACTTAACTTACAGTACTCAATAGCATGTGCACGTGTCCAGTTCATCCAAAGATGGAAGCAAACTGTTATGATATGGATTGAAAAGAACAGGGCTTTGTTTTCATTGCTTGAAATTATCTGACATGTCAGAAGACCATTTCTACATACTCTGACCCTGCTTGAGGCGTTTGATGCACATTCTGTACGTTTTCATATCTGGAGCCTTGGAGTGACCTCAAGTGTCAAGAGTCAGATAAAAATCAAGAAAAGCTGAAAGGTTTTATGTTGCTCCTGAAGGATTTGTCCCATAGGTTGGTAGAGGGTATAATGATGATCAATTTGTGGAGTAGCTGTGTTTAAGTCTTGTTTGCTATACACAAGATTGTATTGGCCCAAGAAACTCAGACTTACAGTTTATTTAGGTATAATCTTAAATATGTGAGAGCTTAGGAAACATAGTATTCTCACTAATGAACGTCCAGGTTATTTGAAAGTTCTGTGGAAAACCTATTTTGTTTATATTTGTTCTAAAATGTACTAATCCAATTTGATATATTAGTACAAATAGCATAACAAAGGAAATTAAATCTTTGGTAATTGGGGCTCTCATATTGTCTCAGAGCATTCATTCTGGGTATGAATTCTCACATACAGAATTTAAAATATAGACAAGTTAGTATAGGAGATGGAATTGAGTATATATTAGACTAAGACCAAGGATCTATATATTTTCTTTTTTGGGAATAAATATGTAATAAGATTTAAAACTTTTTCAAGACATCTCTTAAAGGTATTTAGAAATTCTTGTATTTTATAAAACAGCCTTAAGTTTATCAAGGTTTTAATATAGGCCCTCTTTTTGAATTTAAAGATTATCATTGAGAAACAAGAGGAGTGCAGTGCAAAAAGTTGGAATGAAATAGAACGTTAGCTCAAAGCTCGAGCTTATAAACATCAAAGTTTATTATTTTTTTAATTAACTTTTTAGTTGGAAGGTCTGAGTCTGGCTTATTTATAATCTTTCAGGTGTGTGTGTATGTTCTATGGATATGTGGATATGTGCCTAAGGCAGTCAAATATATTTATATGTATACTAAATTTCTATTCTGAACCTCCTTGTTTAAAAAAGATGTATCCACATTCATTCTGTTTAGGAAAGGAGACATGCATTGGAGATTTTTTTCCCCATGCTCCTATTATAATTAATTCTTTTTTCTTTTTGATAATGGGGAACTGAGATGGTATAGGTAAATGAAATCTATAGACCTTGAATCTTATTTTTGTTATAAATATCATATCTTCCCCTACTAAATATTTATAAGGTCTAATAACATGCAGGAAATTTAAAAATAATTTGAGTTAATTTACAGTATTTTCTCATTTCTTTTCCATCCTTTGCCAGAGGTATTCCTGAGCAACATAGTGTGCTAGTCACCTTTAACTATTGGCTTTCCCCAAAAGACACCAGTGCCCTCGCAGTTCTCTCTAATGGTGATAGCCCATCTTCCATGCATTTCACTCATGGTAGAAATCTCAGTCATTGTTTTGTTCTTATCCTATTCATATGGATACCATCTCCCATAGGTTTGTTTTTTGTTTTTTGTTTTGGCTGTGTTGGGTCTTCATTTCTGTGCGAAGGCTTTCTCTAGTTGTGGCAAATGGGGGCCACTCTTCATCGCGGTGCGAGGGCCTCTCACTATCGCGGCCTCTCTTGTTACGGAGCACAGGCTCCAGACGCGCAGGCTCAGTAATCGTGGCTCACGGGCCCAGTTGCTCCGCGGCATGTGGGATCTTCCCAAACCGGGGCTCGAACCCGTGTCCCCTGCATTGGCAAGCAGATTCTCAACACTGCGCCACCAGGGAAGCTCTCCCATAGGTTTATATTTTAGACATGTCTACTTGAGTTTCCTCCCTCTTCTCTACCTCTGTATATCCACTAATTCAGATTTCTTTGTTTCTTCCCTAGGTTGTTAAAGCAGACTACTAACCTGACTCCCTGCAACCAATTTGTTCACTCTCTTCACCTTCCAGCTGTCTTTAGAAAGGGCTCTCATTATAAAATACTGACCCCAGGGACTTCCCTGGTGGTCCAGTGGTTAAGAATCCTCCTTCCAATGCAGGGGACGCATGTTCAATCCCTGGTCAGGGATCTAAGATCCCACATGCCATGGGGCAACTAAGCCCACGCACTCTGGAGCCTGTGTGCCACAATGAAAGATCCCACATGCTGCAACTAAGACTCCATGCAGCCAAATAAATATTTTTAAAAATAATTAAAAAATAAAAAAAATAATAAAACACTGAGTCGATCCAGAAGCATGCTTAGTATCTTTCTGATAACCCTCTAGGTCCACGGTGCTTATAGAATAAAGGCTAAGCTTCTTGGCATGTTATAAGGCTGTTCACAATCTGGAGCAAACCTATCTTTTCTCCTTCATATTTTATTGTTTTTAAAAAAATTTTCCTTGAAAAATACTTGATAATTTTGACTATTCAAACAATTCAGAGGCGACTAATTATTTTTGCATGCATTTTTCTATGTTAATGCAAATGTTTAACATCAGTATAATGGGAATAATAACAGTCTCTGTCTTATAGTTGTGTGGATATAAATGAGTCAATGTATGTAAAGCATTTAGGATATTGACACACTCACACAATATTATGCAACTTGCTTTTTTCATTTAATATGTTTTCAAGGTCAGTACATATAGATCAAACTTACTTGTTTTAATAGTTGCATAATATTCCATGGTGTAGATAAATCCTAATTAATTTTTCGCTTTTTGGTGGGCATTCATGAGCTTTCTCTTTTTTACTATTAAAATTTTACAGTAAATATTTTTGTGCCTGTAGTCTTCATATTAATACTTTTATTTCATAGGCATCTAGTGCCAGAATAGAGAAATTGGTGAATACGAGAGAACCCCTAGAAACAGACCAACAGTACATACAGGCATACCTTCAAGATATTGTCAGTTCGGTTCCAGACCACTGCAGTAAAGCATATATCGCAATAAAGCAAGTCACATGAACTGTTTTTGTTTCCCAGTGCATATAGAAGTTATGTTTATACTGTAGTCTGTTAAGTGTACAATACCATTATGTTAAAAAAGCAATGTACATACCTTAATTGAAAAATTCTTTATTACTAAAAAATCATAACCATCATCTGAGCCTTTAGCAAGTTGTAATCTTTTTGCTGGTGGAGGGTCTTACTTCTGTATTGATAGCTGCTGACTGATCTGGGTGGTGGTTGCTGAAGTTTAGGGCAGCTGTGGCAATGTCTTAAAATAAGACGACAATGAAGTTTGCCCCATCGATGAACTCTTCCTTCCATGAACGATTTCTTTGTAGCAGGCAGTGTTGTCTCATAGCATTTTACCCATCTTGTAACCTCTTTCAAAATTGGAGTCAGTCCTCTCAAACCCTGTTGCTGTTTTATCAACTAAGTTTATGTGATATTCTAAATTCTTTGTTATCATTTCAACAATCTTCACAGTGCCTTCACCAGGAATAGATTCTGTCTCGAGAAACCACTTTTGTTGCTCATTCATAAGAAGCAACTCTTCATCTGTTCAAGGTATATCATGAGATGGCAGCAGTTTGGTCACATCTTTGGTTTCTACTTCTAATTCTAGTTCTAATTGCTACTTCCACCACATCTGCAGTTATTTCCTCCATGAAGTCTTGAGCTCCTCAAAGTCATCCATGAGGGTTGGAATCGACTTCTGCCAAATTCCTGTTAGTATTTTGACCTCTTCCCATGAATCACAAATGTTCTTAATGTCATTCAGAAAGGTGAATCCTTTCCAGAAGGTTTTCTTTTTTTTTCTTTAACATCTTTATTGGGGTATAATTGCTTTACAATGGTGTGTTAGTTTCCTCTTTATAACAAAGTGAATCAGCTATACATATACATATATCCCCATATCTCCTCCCTCTTGCATCTAAGTCAGAAGGTTTTTCAATTGACTTTGCCCATATCCATCAGAGGAATCATTATCTATGGCAGATTTAGCCTTATGAAATGTATCTTAAATAATAAGACTTGAAAGCTGAAGTTACTTCTTGATATGTGGGCTGTGGAATGGATGTTGTGTTAGCAGGTGTGAAAACAACATTAATCTTATTGTACATCTCCATCAGAGTTCTTGGGTGACCAGGTGTATTGTTCATTGAGCAGTAATATTTGGAAAGGAATCTTTTTTTCTGAGCAGTCAGTCTCAACAGTGGGCTTAAAATATTCAATAGACCATGTTGTAAAGAGATGTGCTATCATCCAGGCTTTCTTGTTCCATTTATAGAACATAGACAGAGTAGATTTAGCATAAGTCTTAAGGGCCCTAGGATTTTCAGAATGGTAAATGAGCATTGGCTTCAATTTATTTTTAATTAATTAATTAATTAAAAAAAATTGAAGTATAGTTGATTTACAGTTGGCTTAAAGTCACCAGGTGCATTAGTTCCTAACAAGGGAGTCAGCCTGTCCTTTGAAGCTTTGAAGCCAGATGTTGACTTCTCCTCTCTATCTATGAAAGTCCTAGATGGCATAGTCTTCTAAAGTAAGACTGTTTTGTCTACACTGAAAATCTGTTGTTTAGCGCAGCTACTTTCATTAGTTATTTTAGTTAGATCTTCTGGATAGCTTGCTATAGCTTCTACATTAGCACTTGCGGCTTCATCTTGCACTTGTGTGTGTGTGTGTGTGTTGGTTTTTAAAATTTATCTATCTATCTATCTATCTATCTATCTATCTATCTATCTATCTATCTATTATCTATCTTACTGGAATCTTAGTTCCCCGACCAGGGAACAAACCTGGGCCCCCTGTAGTGGGAGTGCAGAGTCCTAACCACTGGACTGCCAGGGAATTCCCTCATCTTGCACTTTTATGTGATGGAGATAGAGTCTTTCCTTAAACCTCATGAACCAACCTCTGCTGGCTTCAAACTTTTCTTCTGCAGCTTTTTCACCTCTCTCTCAGCCTTCATAGAATTGAAGAGAGTTAGGGTCTTGCTCTGCATTAGGTTTTTGCTTAAGAGAATGTTGTGGCTCATTTGATCTTCTATCCAGACCACTAAAACTTTCTTCTTATCAGCGATAAGCCTGTTTCACTTTTTTATCATTTATGTGTTCATTGGAGTTGCACTTTTAATTTTCTTCAAAAACTTTTCCCTTGCATTCACAATGTGGCTAACTGTTTAGTGCAACAGGCCTAGATTTTAACCTGTCTTGGCTTTTGACATGTCTTCTTCCTAAGCTTAATCATTTCTAGCTTTTGATTTAAAGTGAGAGATGTGTGATTCTTTCTTTCACTTGAACTCTTAGAGGCCACTGTAGGGTTATTAATTGCCTCATTTCAATACTGTGTCTTGGGGAAGAGGGAGGCCCCAGGAAAGGGAGAGAGGTGGAGAATGGCGGTCAGTGGAGCCGTCAGAACATGTACAACATTCATCAAGTTCACTGTCTTATGTGGACATATTTCTTGATGCCCCCAAACAATTCATAGATCACCATAACAAATATAGTAATAAATAAGAATTTGAAATATTGTGAGAATTACTAAAATGAATTGCAGAGACATGAATTGAGCAAATGCTGTTGGAAAACAGTGAAGATAGACTTGTTCAACTCAGAGTTGCAACAAATCTTCAATTAAAAAGAAAAGCAAGTCCGTTCTCTACGTCTGCGTCTTTATGCCTGCCCTGCCACTAGGACACAGTGGGGGAAGGGGAAGCTGGGACAAACCGAGAGAGTAGCATTGACATATATACACTGCCAAATGTAGAATAGCTAGTGGGAAGCTACTGCATAGCACAGGGAGATCACCTCGATGCTTTGTGACCACCTAGAAGGGTGGGATAGGGAGGGTGGGAGAGAGGCTCAAGAGGGAGGGGATATGGGGATATATGTATACATATTGCTGATTCACTTTGTTGTACAGTAGAAACTAACGCAACACTGTAAAGCAATTATACTCCAATAAAGATGTACAAAAAAAAATCAGTATCTGCAAAACACAGTAAATTGAAGTGCAATAAAATGGGGTATACCTGTATAAAAATTTAGTTTAAGATAAAGTTGACACTTGAAAGAAGCAGGAAGAGGAAAAATGATTCAATAAAAAATCCTGAAAAAGTGTTTTAATTATTGAGAGGAAAAAAAAAGTTCAGTTCCTTACCTCATACGATTTAGCTCCCCTGCCCTCATCTGGGCCTGTTGCCTCTAATCCAGAGACTATGTGTTTTATTCATTTCAGGGAATAAATCTCCCATTATGCTGTTTCAAAAAGAAGAAGCAATCTGAGAACCTGACTGATTTAGATTTTCAACGAATGTTGTTGGATATTTGAATATTTCATTCCTTTTTATAGCTGAGTAGCATTCCATTGTATGAACATATCACAAGTTTTTAAATCGATTTACCTGTTAATAGACATTTGGGTTATTTCAGTTTGGGGCTAGTATAAATAAAGCTGCTATGTATATTTATGTATAAGTCTTTGTATAGAAACATGGTGTCATTTCTCTTGACTACATATCTAGAGTGGAATGGCTGGATTGTATTGTTCAGTGTTTGAGAGTTGTAGTTGATTTACATCCCTGTCAACATTGGTATGTGAAGTATTCTTAATCAGCACCATTGTAATAGATATGAGTAGTATCTCATGATCTTAATTTGCATTTCTCTCAAGACAAATGATGTTGAGCACCTTTTCATATTCTTACTTGCCGTGTATATCTTCTTTGTTGAAGTATCTGTTCAAATCCTTTGCCCATTTTTTTTTTTAGGTCATTGATTTTATCTATTATGGATCAAAGAATAGAAAAGAAAATGTGATTTGCAAAATTTTTCTCCCAGTCCCCATTTCCTTTTCATTCTCTTAACAGTGTCTTTGAAGAACAGAAGCTCATAATTTTGTTAAAGTCCAATTTGTCAAATTTTCTTGTGTGGGTTGTGCTTTGGTATTATAACCTAGAAAATTTTTTGCTTAATCCAAGGTCACAAAGATCTCCATGTGCATTTTCTTGTAGAAGTTTTATGGTTTTAGGTTTTGCTTTTAGAGCTATGATTTATTTTTAAGTGACTTTTTGTATATGGTGTGGTGAGGATATACAGTTTTGTTTTGGATATGGTATGACCTAAGGATATCCATTTGTTCCAACACAATTTTTTGATAAGACTGTTCATTCTTTAATGAATTGCTGTTGCACCTGTGTCAAAATCACTTGCATATATGTGTAGGTGGACTTTCTATTTCTCTATTCTCTTCAAATGATCTATCTTTAATACCATACAATGTCTTGTTTACTATAGTTTTATCATAGTCTTGAAATCAGGTAGTGTAAGTATCCAACTTTGTTCTTCTTTTTCAGAGTTGCTTTGGCTATCCTAGGTCCTTTGTATTTCCATATGAATTTTAGAATTAGTGAATTTCTACAAAAAAAGCTTGCTGGGAGTCTGATTGCATTGTATTGAATCTAAAGATAAATCTGTGGAAAATTAACATCATAAAAATATTCAGTCTTCTGATTCATGAACTTGGTATTATCTCACCATTTGTTTAGGTCCTCTTTAACTTCTCACAGCAGTATTTTGTAGTTTTTAGTGTACAACTTTGCACATATTTTGTCAAATTTATTCTTAAGTATTTAATATTTTTCTTGATATTGTAAATGATATTTAAAAATTTTTGATTTCTGATTGTTGTTTGCTAGCATATAGAAATATAGTTGACTTTTACCTATTGAGTTGTTTCTTGCAAACTTGCTAAACACACTTTTTTGGTTGTGTTTTTTTTTTTTTTTTTTGGTGTAAGGTTTTCCTTTTTTTAAAACATTTTATTTTGAAATAATTTTAGATTTATAGAAGTATTATGAAGAAAGGTCAGAGAGTTCCCTATATTTTTTACACAGCTTCCTCTAATTAAACAATTTTAATTTTAGGAGCTTTTTTTGTAAATTTCATAGGATTTTTTACGTACGTGACTATGTTGTCTTCAAGTAAAGATAGATTTTCTTCTTTCCTTACAATCTGGATGTCTTTTCTTTTTCTTGTCACTACATTTCTAGCTACTACATTGGCTAAAACCTCTGCTACAAAAATTTTTTTTGACTGCGTATATTATAGTTATTGGTGGTACATGACAAGGTAGGGCTCTCTGAGCCCCTCCCATTCTTTAAGTGGTCTGGGATTGAAACTGTATTGAGAATGGGAGATTCTCAGTGTGTTGGGGGATTGAGTTGGGGCAAGGACTCCCCAGCAGCTGAGCATATCTCTATTCCTCTCATGTTCTCACTGTGACTGGTGGCCCAGAGGGCTTTTACTCCTTGGAGGCCATGTGGATCATCAGTCCACTGCCCTATTACTGTAGCCAAATTCATGGTCCTACCAGGAAATGAGCTTGGCAAAGTGGTTATTGAGGGCAATGCAAACCACTGTATCAAGGGTGGAAGAGTGGGTGTCACTGGTAAAGTTGCAGGAGACAGCAAGATTTTCAGTGTAGCCCAGGATGCTCTTTAGTGGGCCCTCTGATGCCTGCTTCACCACCTTTTTGGTATCATTATATTTGCAACTTTCTCCAGATGGCAAGTCAGATCTATGACCATCATACTGTTGGTGGGGACACAGAAGGCCATGCCAGTATGCTTCCCGTTCACCTCGGGGATGACCTTGCCAACAGTCTTGGCAGTGCTAGTAGATGCCAAAATGATGTTTTGGGAAACCCTGTGGCTGTCACTGTATAGTTTCCCAGAGGGGCCATAAATTTTCAGTCTTCTGGGTGGCAGTGATGGCATTGACTGTGGTCATGAGTCCCTCTACGATGCCAAAGTTGTCATGGTTACCTTGGCCAGGGCTACCAAGCAGTTGATGGTGCAGGAGGCATTGCTGACAATCTTGAGGGAGTTGACATACTTCTCATGGTTTATGCCCATCACAAACATGGGGGTTTCAGCAAAAGGGGCAGAGATGATGACCCTTTTGGCTCCACCCTTCAAGCGAACCCTAGCTTACTCCAAGGTAGTGAAGACAAGAGTGGACTCCACCATGTATCCAGCAGCAGCATCACCCCATTTGACATTGGCAGGATCTCATTACTGGAAGATGGAGATGGACTTTTCATTGATGACAAGCTTCCCATTTTCAACCTTGACTGTGCCATCAAACTTGCCATGGGTAGAATCACATTGGAACATGTAGACCATGAAGTTGAGGTCTATGAAGGGTCATTGACAGCAACGTTTTTCACTTTGCCAGAGTTAAAAGCAGCCCTGGTGACCAGATATCTGATACAGACAAATCCATTTACTCCAATCTTCACTGTTATGTCTTAGGGATGCAGCTGGCACTGCACAGGAAAATCAGCTGTCTGGTGAATGAAGAGAAGCAGAGAGCCTCCAGAAACATGTATGAGTAGAAGTGGGAAACAGACATAACTTGCCCTGTTCTTGATCTTAAGGGGAATGCATTCAGTCTTTCATCATTAAGATTATGTTAGCTATAAGTTTCTTGTAGATATCTTTTATAGGTTGATGAAGTTTCCTTCTATTCCCAGTTTACTAACAGTTTTTATTAGGAAATGATGTTGGAGTTTGGCAAGTACTATTTCTATATCTGTTGAGATAATAATGATTTTTCTGTTTTAGTTTGTTAATATCATAATTTATGAATGTTAAAACAAATTTGCATTCCTGAAATAAACTCCATTTCATCATGGTGTAGTGTTCTTTTCATATATTGTTGGATTCAACTTGCTAGAATTTTGCCGAGAATTTTTGCTTCTGTATTCATGAGTGATATATTGATCTGTAGTTCTTTCTTGTCATATGTCTTTGGTGTCATAGAATATTAGGCAGTATTTGTGCCTCTTCAATACTTTGGAATGATTTTTGTAGAATTGATATTATTTCTTCCTTAAATATCTGGCGTAATTCCCCATTGAAGCCACCTGGATCTGGACGGTTTTTTGTTTTGTTTTGTGGGGAATGTTTTGTAACCACAAGTTCAAGTTCAGTTTCCTTAATAGATGTAGGGCTATTCAGGTTATCCTATTTTTAAAAATGAGTTTTGGTAGTTTGTGTTTTTGAAGAAACTTGCCCATTTCATCTAAGTTTTTAAATTTATTACTATAAAATTATCAAAAATATTTTCCTACTGTTCATATTTTTAGACTATGGAGTGATATTACCTCTCTGCTCCTGATTTGGTAATTTGTATCTTCTATTTTTATCCTTATCAGTTTGCCTATAGTTTTTAAAATTTTATAGAGTATTTTAAAATCACTTTTTGATTTCATTGATTGTCTCTATTGTTATCCTGTTTTCTTTTTCACTGGTTTCCTTTCTTCTGCTTACTTTGGGGTTAATATGCTCTTCTTTTCCTGTTTCTTAAAATGGAAGCTGAGGTCATCAATGTGGAACCTTTCTCTGATCTATCAGTGTCATTTTAATACTATAAATTTTTCTTTAGGTACTTCTTTAGTTGCATCCCCAAAGTTTTGATATTTTGTGTTTTCTTTCTCTTTCAGTTGTAAATACATTCCAAAATCTTTTTGATATCTTCTTTGACTTATGTGTTATTCAGTTTCTAATATTTGTGGATATTAAAGATAACTTTTGGTGAATGATTTTTAATTTAATTTAATTGGAGTCAGAGAACATAGTTTTGTGATTTGAATCTTTTATTTAAAAATTTTTTTTAACATCTTTATTGGAGTATAATTGTTTTACAATGGTGTGTTAGTTTCTGCTTTATAACAAAGTGAATCAGCTATACATATACATATATCGCAATATCTCCTCCCTCTTGCGTCTCCCTCCCACCCTCCCTATCCCACCCCTCTAGGTGGTCACAAAGCACCGAGCTGATCTCCATGTGCTATGCGGCTGCTTCCTACTAGCTATCTGTTTTACATTTGGTAGTATATATAAGTCCATGCCACTCTCTCATTTCACCCAGCATACCCTTCCCCCTCCCCGTGTACTCAAGACCATTCTCTATGTCTGTGTCTTTATTCCTGTCCTGCCCCTAGGTTCTTCAGAACCTTTTTTTTTTTTTTTTTTAGATTCCATATATATGTGCTAGCATATGGTATTTGTTTTTCTGTTTCTGACTTACTTCACTCTGTATGACAGATTCTAGGTCCATCCACCTCACTACAAATAACTCAATTTCATTTATTTTTATGGCTGAGTAATATTCCATTGTATATATATGCCACATCCTCTTTATCCATTCATCTGTCGATGGACACTTAGGTTGCTTCCATGTCCTGGCTATTGTAAATAGAGCTGCAATGAACACCGTGGTACATAACTCTTTTTGAAATATGGTTTTCTCAGGGTATATGCCCAGTAGTGAGATTGCTGGGTCCTATGGTAGTTCTATTTTTAGTTTTTTAAGGAACCTCCATCCTGTTCTCCATAGTGGCTGTATCAATTTACATTCCCACCAACAGTGCAAGAGGGTTCCCTTTTCTCCACACCCTCTCCAACATTTACTGTTTGTAGATTTTTTGATGATGGCCATTCTGACCGGTGTGAGGTGATACCTCATTGTAGTTTTGATTTCCATTTCTCTAATGATTAGTGATGTTGAGCAATCTTTCATGTGTTTGTTGGCAATCTGTATATCTTCTTTGGAGAAATGTCTATCTAGGTTTTCTACCCATTTTTGGATTGGGTTGTTTGCTTGTTTTATATTGAGCTGCATGAGCTGCATGTGCTGCTTGTATATTTTGGAGATTAATCCTTTGTCAGTTGCTTCGTTGGCAAATATTTTCTCCCATTCTGAGGGTTTTCTTTTTGTCCTGTTTATGGTTTCCTTTGCTTTGCAAAAGCTTTTAAGTTTCATTAGGTCCCATTTGTTTATTTTTGTTTTTATTTCCATTTCTTTAGGAGGTGGGTCAAAAAGGATCTTGCTGTGATTTATGTCATAGAGTGTTCTACCTATGTTTTCCTCTAAGAGTTTTATAGTGTCTGGCCTTACATTTAGGTCTTAATCCATTTTGAGTTTATTTTTGTGTATGGTGTTAGGGAGTGTTCTAATTTCATTCTTTTACATGTAACTTTCCAGTTTTCCCAGCACCACTTATTGAAGAGGCTATCTTTTCTCCATTGTATATTCTTGCCTCCTTTATCAAAAATAAGGTGACCATATGTGCGTGGGTTTATCTCTGGGTTTTCTATCCTGTTCCATTGATCTATATTTCTGTTTATGTGCCAATACCATACTGTCTTGATTACTGTAGCTTTGTAGTATAGTCTGAGGTCCAGGAGCCTGATTCCTCCAGCTTCATTTTTCGTTCTCAAGATTGCTTTGGCTATTCGGGGTCTTTTGTGTTTCCATACATATTGGGCAATTTTTTGTTTTAGTTCTGTGAAAAATGCCATTGGTAGTTTGATAGGGCTTGCATTGAATCTGTAGATTGCTTTGGGTAGTAGAGTCATTTTCACAATGTTGATTCTTCCAATCCGAGAACATGGTATATCTCTCCATCTGTTGGTATCATCTTTAATTTCTTTCCTCAGTGTCTTATAGTTTTCTGCATACAGGTCTTTTCTCTCCTTAGGTAGGTTTATTCCTAGGTATTTTATTCTTTTTGTTGCAGTGGTAAATGGGAGTGTTTCCTTAATTTCTCTTTCAGATTTTTCATCATTAGTGCATAGGAATGCAAGAGATGTCTGTGCATTAATTTTGTATCCTACTACTTTACCAAATTCATTGATTAGCTCTAGTAGTTTTCAGGTAACATCTTTAGGATTCTCTATGTATAGTATCATGTCATCTGCAAACAGTGAGAGTTTTACTTCTTCTTTTCCGATTTGGATTCCTTTTATTTCTTTTTCTTCTCTGATTGCTGTGGCTAAAACTTCCAAAACTATGTTGAATAATAGTGGTGAGAGTGGACAGCCTTGTCTTGTTCCTGATCTTAGTGGAAATGGTTTCAGTTTTTCACCATTGAGAATGATGTTGGCTGTGTGTTTCTCATGTATGGCCTTTATTATGTTGCGGTAAGTTCCCTATGTGCCTGCTTTCTGGAGCGTTTTTATCATAAGTGGGTGTTGAATTTTGTCGAAAGCTTTTTCTGCGTCTATTGAAATGATCATATGATTTTTATTCTTCAATTTGTTAATAAGGTTTATCACATTGGTTGATTTGCATATATTGAAGAATCCTTGCATTCCTGGGATAGACCCTACTTGATCATGGTGTATGATCCTTTGAATGTGCTGTTGGATTCTGTTTGTTAGTATTTTGTTGAGGATTTTTGCATCTATGTTCATCAGTGATATTGGTCTGTAGTTTTCTTTTTTGTGCCATCTTTGTCTGGTTTTGGTATCAGGATGATGGTGGCCTCGTAGAATGAGTTTGGGAGTGTTCCTCCCTCTTCTATATTTTGGAAGAGTTTGAGAAGGATAGGTGTTAGGTCTTCTTTAAATGTTTGATGGAATTCACCTGTGAAGCCATCTGGTCCTGTGCATTTGTTTGTTGGAAGATTTTTAATCACAGTTTCAATTTCAGTGCTTGTGATTGGTCTGTTCATATTTTCTAATTCTTCCTGGTTCAGTCTCGGCAGGTTGTGCATTTCTAAGAATCTGTCCATTTCTTCCAGGTTGTCCATTTTATTGGCATAGAGTTGCTTGTAGTAATGTCTCATGATCGTTTGTATTTCTGCAGTGTCAGTGGTTACTTCTCCTTTTTCATTTCTAACTCTACTGATTTGAGTCTTCTTTTTTTTCTTGATGAATCTGGCTAATGGTTTGTCAATTTTGTTTATCTTCACAGAGAACCAGCTTTTAGTTCTTTTGATCTTTGCTATTGTTTTCTTCATTTATTTTTCATTTATTTCTAATGTGGTCTTTATCATTTCTTTCCTTTTGCTAACTTTGGAGGTTTTTTTGTTCTTCCTTCTCTAGTTGCTTTAGGTGTAAGGTTAGGTTGTTTATTTGAGACGTTTCTTGTTTCTTGAGGATTGTATTGCTATAAACTTCCCTCTTAGAACTGCTTTTGCTGCATCCCATAGGTCTTGGGTCGTCGTGTTTTCATTGTCATTTGTTTCTAGGTATTTTTTGATTTCCTCTTTGATTTCTTCAGTGATTTCTTGGTTATTAAGTACTGTATTGTTTAGCCTCCATGTGTTTGTGTTTTTTACAGACTTTTTCATGTAATTGATATCTAGTCTCATAGCATTGTGGTCAGAAAAGATACTTGATACGATTTCAATTTTCTTAAATTTACCAAGGCTTGATTTGTGACCCAAGATATGATCTCTCCTGGAGAATGTTCCATGAGCACTTGAGAAGAAAGTGTATTCTGTTGTTTTTGGATGGAATGTCCTATAAATATCAATTAAGTCCATCTTGTTTAATGTGTCATTTAAATCTTGTGTTTCCTCATTTATTTTCATTTTGGATGATCTGTCCATTGGTGACAGTGGGGTTTTAAAAGTCCCCTAGTGTGATTGTGTTACTGTTGATTTCCCCTTTTATGGCTGTTAGCATTTGCCTTATGTATTGAGGTGCTCCTATGTTGGGTGCATAAATATTTACAATTGTTATATCTTCTTCTTGGATTGATCCCTTGATCATTATGTAGTGTCCTTCTTTGTCTCTTGTAATGGTCTTTATTTTAAAGTCCGTTTTGTCTGATATGAGAATTGCCACTCCAGCTTTCTTTTGATTTTCATTTGCGTGGAATATCTTTTTCTATCCCCTCACTTTCAGTCTGTATGTGTCCCTAGGTCTGAAGTGAGTCTCTCATAGGCAGCATATATATGGGTCTTGTTTTTGTATCCATTCAGCCAGTCTATGTCTTTTGGTTGGAGCATTTAATCCATTTACATTTAGGATAATTATCGATATGTGTGTTCCTATTACCATTTTCTTAATTGTTTTGGGTTTGTTATTATAGGTCTTTTCTTTCTCTCTTGTGTCCTGCCTAGAGGAGTTCCTTTAGCATTAGTTGTAAAGCTGGTTTGGTGGTGCTGAATTCTGTTAACTTTTACTTGTCTGTAAAGGTTTTAATTTCTCTGTTGAATCTGAATGCGATCCTTGCTGTGTAGAGTAATCTTGGTTGTAGGTTTTTCCCTTTCATCACTTTAAGTATGTACTGCCACTCCCTTCTGGCTGGCAGAGTTTCTGCTGAAAGATCAGCTGTTAACCTTATGGGGATTCCCTTGTATGTTAATTGTTGTTTTTCCCTTACTGCTTTTAATATATTTTCTTTGTATTTAATTTTTGATAATGTGATTAATATTTGTCTTGGCATGTTTCTCCTTGGTTTTATCCTGTATGGGACTCTCTGTGCTACCTGGACTTGTTTGACTCTTTCCTTTTCCATATTAGGGACGTGTTCAACTAAAAAATCTTCAAATATTTTCTCAGTCCCCTTCTTTTCCTCTTCTTCTTCTGGGACCCCTATAATTGGAATGTTGGTGTGTTTAATGTTGTACCAGAAGTCTCTTAGAGTGTCCTCCATTCTTTTCCTTCTTTTTTCTTTATTCTGCTCTGCAGTAGTTATTTCCACTATTTTTTCTTCGAGGTCACTTATCCGTTCTTCTGCCTCAGTTATTGTGCTATTGATCCCTTCTAGAGAAGTTTTAATTTCATTTATTGTGTTGTTCATTATTGTTTGTTTGCTCTTTATTTCTTCTAGGTCCTTGTTTAACGATCTTGTATTTTCTCCATTCTATTTCCAAGAATTTGGATCATCTTTACTATCATTATTTTGAATTCTTTTCCAGGTAGACTGCCTATTTCCTCTTCATTTGTTTGTTCTGGTGGGTTTTTACCTTGCTCTTTCGTCTGCTGTGTGTTTCTTATTTTGCTTCACTTACTGTGTTTGGGGTCTCCTTTTTGCAGGCTGCAGGTCCCTAGTTCCTATAGTTTTTGATGTCTGCCCCCAGTGGCTAAGGTTTGTTCAGTGAGTTATGTAGGCTTCCTGGTGGAGGGGACTAGTGCCTGTGTTCTGGTGGACGAGGCTGGATCTTGTCTTTCTGGTGAGCAGTACTGCGTCTGGTTGTGTTTTTGGGTGTCTGTGAACTTATTATGATTTTAGGCAGCCTCTCTGCTAATGGGTGTGGTTGTGTTTCTGTCTTGCTAGTTGTTTGGCATAGGGTTTCCAGCACTGTGGCTTGCTGGTCGTTGAGAGGAGCTGGGTCTTAGCCTTGAGATGGAGATATCTGGGAGAACTTTCGCCATTTGATATTACTTGGAGCCGGGAGGTCTCTGGTGGACCAGTGTCCTGAACTCGGCTCTCCCACATCAGAGGCCCAGCCTTGACACCCAGCCAGAGCACAAAGACCCTGTCAGCCACACCACTCAGAAGAAAAATGAGAAAAAAAGAAAGAAAAATAAAATAAAATTAAGTTATTAAAATAAAAAATAAAAAATAATTAAAAATTAAAAAAAATTTAAAAGTAATAAAAAAAGAAAAGGAAGAAAAAAAAATGGACAGACAGAACCCTAGGCCAAATGGTAAAAGCAAAGCCATACAGAAAAAATCATACAAAGAACCATACACATACACACTCACAAAAAGAGAAAAAGGAAAAAAAAAATATATCTATATATTGAAAAAAAAAGGAAGAGAGCAACCAAATCAATAAACAAATCTACCAATGATAATAAAGTCTAAATACTAAAGTAAAATAAACATAAAACCAGAAACAAATTGGATGCAGAAAGCAAACCGGAAGTCTACAGTTGCTCCCAAAGTCTACTGCGTCAATTTTGGGATGATTAGTTGTCTATTCAGGTAATCCACAGATGCAGGGTACATCAAGTTGATTGTGGAGATATAATCCGGGGCTCCTGAGGGTGCTGGGAGAAATTTCTGTTTCTCTTCTTTGTTCGTACTGCTCCTGGGGTTCAGGATTTGGCCCTGCCTCTGTGTGTAGGTCACCTGAGGGCATCTGTTCTTCGCTCAGGCAGGACGGGGTTAAAGTAGCAGCTGATTCGGGGGCTCTGGCTCAGTCATTTGGGGGGGGGGGGTGGGAGGGGTATGGAATGAGAGGCGAACCTGCAGTGGCAGAGGCCGGCGTGACGTTGCAACAGCCTTAGGCGTGTCGTGTGTTCTCCCGGGGAAGTTGTCCCTGGATCACGGGACCCTGGCAGTGGCGGGCTGCACAGACTCTTGGGAGAGGAGGTGTGGATAGTGACCTGTGCTTGCACACAGCCTTCTTGGTGGCTGCAGCAGCAGCCTTAGCCTCTCATGCCTGTCTCTGGTGTCCATGCTGATAGCCGCGGCTCGTGCCCGTGTCTGGAGCTCATTTAGGTGGTGCTCTGAATCCCCTCTCCTTGCGCACCCTGAAACAGTGTTCTCTTGCCTCTTCGGCAGGTCCAGATTTTCCGCAGACTCCCTCCTGGCTAGCTGTGGTGCACTAGCCCCCTTCAGGCTGTGTTCACGCAGCCAACCCCAGTCCTCTCCCTGGGATCCGACCTCTGAAGCTCGAGCCTCAGCTTCCAGCCCCCCTGGCCCCAGGGGGTGGGGGGGTGGGGGCAGAGAAGCCTCTCGGGCTGGTGAGTGCTGGTCGGTACCAATCCTCTGTGCGGGAAGCTCTCCGTTTTCCCCTCTGCATCCCTGTTGCTGTGCTCTCCTCCGTGGCTCTGAAGCTTCCCCACGCCACCCAGCCCCCGTCTCCGTCAGTGAAGGGGCTTCCTAGTGTGTGGAAACTTTTCCTCCTTCACAGCTCCCTCCCAGAGGGGCAGGTCCCGTCCCTAATTCTTTTATCTCTGTTTTTTCTTTTTTCTTTTGCCCTACCCAAGTACGTGGGGAGTTTCTTGCCTTTTGGGAAGTCTGAGGTTTTCTGCCAGCGTTCAGTAGGTGTTCTGTAGGAGTTGTTACACACATAGATGTATTTCTGATGCATTTGTGAGGAGGAAGGTGAACTCCACGTCTTAGTCCTCCGGCATCTTGAACGTCTCCCCTCTGAATCTTGTAGATTTATTGAGATTTATGATCCACAATATGGGATATATTGGTAAATGTCTTGTGTTCACTTGAAAAGAATATGTATTCAGGTATTATTGAGTAAGTGTTCTATAAATGTCAGTTAGGTCAAGTTGGTTGGTAGTGTTACTCAATTCTTCTATACCCTTAATGATTTTCTGTTTACTTGTTCTATCAATTATTGAGAGAGACATATTGAAATCTCCAAGTGTCAGTGGGTAGGTCTATTTCTCTTTGCAGTTGTATCAGTTTTTTGCTTCATGTATTGTGAAGTTCTGTTATTAGAGGCAAAAAACATTTAGGATTCCCATATTCTTCTGATAAATCGACATCTTTGTCATTCTGAAATGATTTTCTTTATCCCTTGTAATATTCTTAGCTTCGAAATCTGGTTTGTCCAATGTTAATATAGTTATTCAGCTTATTTTGATTAGTGTTAGTATGATTTTTCTGTCCTTTACTTTTTTTCTATTTGTATCTCTATATTTAAAGTGAATTTCTTTTAGTGAGTATATAGTTGGGTCTTACTTTCTTTAATCCAGTCTGATGATTTTTCTTTTTTAATTGGGATGATCAGACCATTGATAGTTAATGTAATTATTGATATGGTTATGGTTATTGATATGGTTAAATCTGTCATCTAACAATTTGCTTTGTATTTGTCTTACCTATTCTTTGTTCCTCTTTTCTGCTTTTTTTTTTCTTTTGCCTCTTTTGGATTTTTTTTGATGATTTCATAGATTATTTTAAATAAGTACATTCCATTGTTTTAACACTTCTGAGTTTTACCTGTGGCTTATTTATTCATTAAAAGTAATCCTTTATTTGATTTTTAAATTTATATAATTTAGCACACATTTATTCAATAGCTGTTGTATTCAGTACTTAGAGAAAGAGTTATTGGAGTAGGTGAATCTTGATCAGGGCTTTGGAGGAATGGTAAGGTATGATTGGTTAGAGAATCTATTGTAGGTTAGTAGAAGGGCATGATTAAAGGCACAGAGGTGGAAATTAATAGAGCAAGGTGGGTGAGCTAGCAGGAGGAACAAAAGTATAAAAATTTTAAGAATGTAATAGGAGATTGAAAATGCTTCAAGGATTGATTAAAAAAAAGATTGGTAAAAGCCTAACAATCTTAATGAAATTGTAAAACATATGCACATTTTATAACTTTACTTGTTTAACTGTCACTTTTTTTATTCTCAGGAAGTAAGCTACCATTAAAGAAAAAAACCACTGAATTGAAATAAGGTTAAGATCAAAATAATGTTAAATCCTTACAACTGACTAATTATATTTGGCCATTAATTTCCTCAAGACCTTTTTTATTACCAAATAAATTGTTTAACTCTTATGTAACTTGATTTTTTTTTTTAACAGTTTCCTGTTTTAAATTGTATAATGCTCTCTCTTGGTTTTATTTACTCTTGGACGGCTCTCAGTGTCCTTTACATAACATTTTTCCTGTGCTGGACCCTCCAGTATTGTTAATATCCATGGTTCTATTGTCTGTCCCATATTTTTCTTTCTTTCTTTTTTTTCTTTCCTCACAATGTACTTTCATATAGGTTCTCTGACAGTTTCAGTGAGGGCTGTTAGGTTTTCCGATTTTGAGTTGCCTTGAACTTGGGACTGTCTACCCAAGTCAGGTTTGTTTGTTTTTTTTTTAACCAGGGGTTGTTAGATTTTAATTAATATCAACCTTTAAGAAAAGCTTTCACCTTGCCCCCATATACAAATTATCCACTGAGGTATTTGAGTCTGATGGCCTCCCTCTTAAAGAGTCTGATATCAGGCACTCCCTTGGTTTTACCTTCTATTTAATAATAATTTGTTCTAACAATTTGTTGAACTATGTTCTAACAAATATAATAGATGCTAGTACTATGTTCAACTACTGCCATAAGAGCTTTGTAGGTATTGATTCATTTGATTCTCACAGCATTATAAGGTAGTACTATTATTATCATCTCTATTTTTCAGATGAGGAATTGAATTTCAGAGAGGTTAAACACTTCATGCAGGGCTACCCCCAGCAAGTAATGGAGCCAGGTTTTTTAACTCAGGTAATCTAACTTCAGGGCCATGCTTCTAACTAGATATTTTTATAATCTTCTGGAGATCCTTACTTTTATGTAAGTATGTCAGATACTTAAAATTCAGTGTCTCCAAACCTGAAGTCATTGTTTGCTTTCCATCTGCACTGTCTTCCCCAAGGAAATTTGCTTCTCATTTCACATCTTTGTTAATGTTGTTGTTTTCCTTTTGGTCATTTAGGCATTAAATTTGAGTCATTCTGTGCTACTACTTTCTCCTTCCTTCAGTTGATCCCTGCATCTTATTGATTTGTCCTTTTAATAACTGTTGAAAAAGTACATTCTGCTCATTTTCATTGTCTCAACTTACTTAAAGTCAGTTGTGATCTCTCATTTGGAATATCTATTCATTCTCTTCTCAGAGATGCTTGTGTGCTCTCTGGTACCTTGATTATCTTAGCACTCTGTAATTTAGCTTATGTGTCTCTCTTCTCCATTAGACTCTGTTCTTGTAAAGAAGGGCCGTGAATTATGATTTTGTACTCTCAGTGCCTAGCTTAATATGTGACATACAACTGGTGTACAATAAATATTTTGTGAATACATGAATTAGTTTGTCATTAGATGTTAGTTTTGATGGCTTTGATAACAGTTTGTTTTTGTTTTGTTTTGTTTTTTATTTTGGTCTACTTTTGGAAAAGTGTCTTTCAATGCCTAATTTTTTCAAAAGCTGTACATAGTTTCTGTAATTGTAGTGATCAAGGATAAAATGGATTCTTTCATGCAGTTACATGTTATCTTCAGAATATATTGTATAGTAAAATAACTTCGAAACTGTTAGAATCTTTTTATGGTTTGTGATAGTCCAAATCTTTAATTATATTTTCAAGAATGAAATATGTATTATATTCTCTTAGTAGCAATGGAACAGAAAGAAGTGTTTATATTCTTTGCATATGCAAAAATATAATTTATATAAACCACTGCCATCTCAGAATGAGTGTGTTAAAAGGGAGTAGGCAGGTGTCATAAATCTTTATTCTTGGTAAAGAATATAATAGTTGAATGTTAATTGCATCCAATATTTAAGTAATGACAGAAAGTGATAGGGAATTTTTGGGTCCAAATATAATGCATGGCAGTGGGCCTGCATTTACTAATTTCTGAAGGTAGCTATATTCCCTAATAATTTCCCTGCATCAAATAAATGAAGATATTGTTCTGAGGGGAATGCACGAAAGGTGGCAGTTGTTTTCTACATGAGTAAAATTTTCATATGCAACATGCTGCTGACTGTGGGACTGTCAGTCTTCCTTTTGTTTTTCAAAGCACAATTCTGCTTAACTGTTAACTCTGTGCTTGTGCTTTATTTGCAGCATCTGGCGAGGCCCCAATGTGAACTGCACAGACAGTTCGGGTTACACTGCTTTACACCATGCAGCCTTAAATGGACATAAGTAAGTGCCACTTATTTGGACTGGAATCTTTGTGTATTTAGTTACATGTGATGAAGTTAATTATGTCTGATGGTACCTGTCTCATGTTGCCATGAGTCCCCTGGGCTTAGATGAATTTGAAGAGGCACCAGGTGTTCAATACCTGACAAGCTGAAAGTGGTAGGAATGTTGCTGAGATGATTATGTGCAGAGTGTAAGTCAGTCAAATATCACACAGGGAAAATGGAAGAAGTGACAGAACCATGTTAGTCGTGTGTACCTTTGGGGAGGGAATGGGATACATCACTTAATGACACCTCCCTACTTTTTTGGGTGTCTTCACCAAATATGGGATTATTCACTAGGAGTGAACTATTCAATAGAGTCTTGCTGTTATAAGCCATAGGCACTTACATGAACCACTTCAAAATCCTCAAACTAAGCTAAAATGCTTTGTCTTTGTCATTCATGGATGGTCTTTCAGGTTTTAAACTTCTTTAACCTGTTTTTCAGAAGGAATGTGACCCTGTTCATGTGTCTCCCTTCCTATCTGTTTTTCCTTTGCTTTAATGATTCAAGTTAGTCTTTTCAGATCTGGATCATTTCATTTCACTTCAGTTTTATTAGATGTGGCAATTACTGCCTTAAAAGTGCTAGTTACCTTTTACTTTCACACTTAACATTTCTTTCATTCTGTGAATTGAGACACAAGGGACTTAGTTATACTTGATCACATTTTAAGGCCTTAAAGCTCTCATGGAAGAAACATCATTTTTGTCATTATTTATCATTATGACATATTTATCTAACTTATTGCATAAATTGAACATTATCATTCTGTTTGAAGAATCATCCAAATTATAGAAAATACCATGAACTGAATGTTTCATTACTTACATTTTTAGTATTGGAATTCCCAAATTACATTTCTTTTCATCCAGTCCTGATTCTTTATTATATCAACTTATACCATCTAACTTAGAACTTCTTATTTTGCCGAGTGTTTTTCAGCTATATGCTATCCTTCTGTAGAGTGGAAAATGTGTCCAGATCCCTAACATCTGAATCTTTTAAAGGAATTACTATTTATTCATCTTTGTACCTCAGTCATCAGGAGTGAAATCTATTAGATAAGCCCAAGCTGGCTTCTTTGGCCATCTTAGTTGTAGATTCAGGGTGGTACCATATTTCTTAGTTCCAATGGGGAAGACAGACCTATCAAATCTAATGGACAGAAGATCTTGAGCTTGACCATTTGAGCTATACAACTTTTCTTGTTCTATCTCAGCTTGGCATTATAAGTATTTCTCAAAATAATATTGTCCCCAAATGGACATATCCCTTCTTGATTTTCAGTGAAGTTTTTAGTAAATGTTATTGGTTTATACATGACATCCTGTGAAGTTCTAACCATTGAGATATATTTCTCTGAGGCCTCTTGCATAATTCTTAGTTTTTATTGGCAGTGTACAAAGTGAGGATAATTTAGGTGATTGAATAGCAATCATTAAGATTATCATAAAGAGATGAGGATTTGACTGTATATCTTTTAAGATCTCTTTAATTGCAGATGTTCTCTGAGAATTATATATCTCTGCTTTGCTTTTATCTAAAGGTCTCATTTATCTTTTCTTTTAAACTCTTTCTAGAAAGATTTTACTTAGTGTCATTCTGTAGGTATTGGAGAAAAGCAGGAAAATTCTAATCCCATCTTTCCCTCCCTGCTAGTTATGTGACCTTGAGCCATTTCATTAACCTATTTAGGCCTCAGTTCAGTGTACTGAATACAGTGGCTGGATATTTTTTGTTGTTACTTCCAATTATAACATTTTATGATACACTGTTTTATTATTGTTTGTGGCTCAGTTATGTACTATGATGTTACAGTTCTGAAATTTGGATTTTCATCTAGAGTATAAGATTTCTTGGTTTTAAATTATTTAAGTTACCAAGGACTTTTAAAATTAGAGATCATTTATTCTACCCTACCCGCCTCACTTCTTTCATTTTATAAATGGAGAAACAAGACCATTCTGGATAAGTGACTTAGTGGCCACTTAGTTATTAAGGTGGGGCTGTTTCTAGAGTCTAAGTGTTCTAGTTCCAAGGGTATGCTTTTACCAGTACTTCACATTATATCCCCTCGGTGGCTGTATGCACATCAGTTTTCTAAATTCTTGTTGGTTTTTCTCTGTCACATTTTGTATTTCTTGTTCCCGTTATCAACAAGTAGTGTGTTCTCATGGAATGCTGATTTAAATACTGGCATAAGAAAAGATATTTGACGGATAAAAAAGTGTCATAGAATATACCTCAGAGCCAGAGGAGAATGGTTTATGGTTTTTCTTTTCTTTGTCTTTGCTGTTCTCACTTAGCATAGGTAATGAACTATTGTGTTGTATTCTTCCCAAGCAAAAGACATTTTTTAATGTCATAGACATTCTTCTATGTCAGCATAGAAACACATAATTTCTGTCTTTATTCCTGCTGCTGTTGTATCCATCAGCTCTAGGTTGTTTTCATAAGCATTACGATTTCTAGGCTGAAGTTCATGGAATTATAGAGCTGGAAGAAATATTACAGGGTCCTATAGTTTATTCTTTTGCTTTGGGCACACGCTTTCCCCTTCCCTCCAATATATAATCTATGGCCTTGTGACTTCCCTGGTGGTCCAGTGGCTAAGACTCTGCACTCCCAATGCAGGGGGCCCGGGTTCGATCACTGATCAGGGAACTAGATCCCACATGCTGCAACTAAGATCTAGCATGCCTCAACTAAAGATCCTGCGTGCCACAACTAAAAGATCCCACATGCTGCAACTGAAGATCCCACATGCCGCAATGAAGGTCCCATGTGCCGCAACTAAGACCCAGTGCAGAAATTAAAAAAAAAAAATCTATGGCCTTCATACTACAAATTAAGCCTGTATCCTCTTTATTTTGTATATTTTACAGCTCTTGTGTATCACTGGTAGTTAATCCACAAGTGGAGCAGCATTTTACATCTGAAATACATTATTTCATAACGAACAATTCATCTCCACTTAGCCAAATCAGGACACAATAGAAAAAGTAATGTACTCTTGGTGATTTCTGAGTCATTTGTAATTACAGATTAGAAAATTTTTACCTTCAAATGATAGAAAAAACATGGTCAGTAGAACAAATTTAACTAGCGATGATTATAAATAAATTATTTCAATAGATAGGCTAGAGATGTTTCTCTTTTTCAAAATACGGAGGATTCATTGTCTCTCTCACATATTTCTACTGCAAATTTGATTCACTTAATTCTCTTCCAATTAGCCAGCTTTCCTCCCTCCTTCCCTCCTTCCCTCACTCCTTCCCTTACTGCCTCCTTTCTTTCCTTCCTTCTTCATGCCTTTCTTCTTTCTCTCTCTTCCTCTGTCCTTCTTTTCTTTCTTCTTTCCTTTTCCCCTGTCTTTTTAACTAATAATCTTATCATTCCCTGTAAGGTTTTACTAAACCTGTATATTCATGTTTCATTTCGATTCTCCTTCTTTTCTTAGCAACTTGCTCCTTTTTTTTTTTAAAGTTCCATCTCATTAAACTATGTTGGGTAATTGTAATTCTTGGCTACTGTTTTGGAAAATGTCAGTACTAAATTGTTATTCTATCTTTGAAATATGTACGTTATTTGATATGTGCAGGGTGTAAAATATTTTCTATTCTCGCTTCTCATTCTTTAAATATTTAATGTTTGAATCCTAGACTCCATTATCTATAATCCAAATTGGATCTCAAATTGGATCTAGAATCCACACAGTAAGCTATCTGCTGCACTTTTGATTTGCTCAGAGTAGGCTTTCTTATGAAAGAAGGGTACTTCCTCTAAAAATTTGTATAATCTAGTCCATGAAATTGCCCTTTGAGTCACCTACAAATATCTTTGGTTGATTGCTTCTTTCTTGGATAAGGATATTAACTAGTTAAACTTTGGCTTTATTCACTCTATCTGGAAATCTATGAGAGTGAATTCAGTATATAAAGGCGCTCCAGTTAGAAAATGGAGTGTATTGTCCTAAAGGCTTTTGACCATGTTGAACACATTTGCAACTTTATTTTCATTAAAGAGAAGTAAAATCTTCAAGAAAGTGTGAAATCAAGAGGGCCTTCATGAATTTGAGAATTTCATTAGTTTGTTAATACTACATCCATATGAAGATGATTTACATTTATTTCAAAATTCTTTGCATTACCGACAAACACAGGAGGATGGAACAAAATAAATGTCTTTGGTTAATTATAGGGAAACTTGCTGTTGAGGTAAAGAAATTTGAGTGTTGAATCTTCCCAATTAATTTAATTTTGCTCAGAACATATACTGAACTTCTTAAAAGACATTTCATATTAATCAGAAGTATTATTTATGTCTGTCAGAAAATGAAACAAATTAAACATAGTAGCAAAAATCAGTACTTTTAGAATTCCTGTTTTTACCTGAACTTACGTATATTAGCCTCAAGCTACAAAATGTTGTAGTGATTTAAGTTGGATTATTATTAAATTTAATTTGATATTTTTGTTTTGTTCCTGGGAAATGGAATTATTTTTCCTGTGATCTCATCAACTACATTTATTTTAGTGTTTTGGAACATTTCTTATTTATCAAATGCTGTTAAGAAAGAATGCCACTTTATCTTTAAGATATAGGGATTACTTCTCTGCTTGCTATTCTGTAGACAGTGTTCATTAATATAACTTAATATTTCATGCCAGGTAACCAAGTATGGTCAAAATATTCATTTCTGGATACCTCTGGAAGATATAAGATGCAACTTAAATAAAAATTTAAAAATAAGTGTTAACTAGGCTTATTATGGTGATCAGTTTGCAATATATACATATATCAGATCATTACGTTGTACACTTGAAACTAAAGTCATGTTATATGTCAATTATATCTCAAAAAAAAAAGGAAAAAAACCTTGATTTGGTGGGATTCTGTATTAACTACTCTTCTTGTTTAGACATTAAAGAAAGTACCTGAAATTTAATTTGCTCTTGATGAGCCTGGATGAAAAAGGCCTATATAATACATATTGCTTGTGATATACAAGGGATATACAATCATAAGAAATTAATGGCACTATATTGATTAATATTTTGCTTAAGATTCATTAAGACTAACAGGCACTTATTTGATCAAAGATATAACTTTATATTTCACAGATATGTTTCCACATTAGAAATCTGAGCTCAGCCAGTTTATTAGCTGGTATCTCTGAATAAGGTGAAAGGCTCAACTTAAATAAAAATTTTAAAATAAATTTAAATTTAAAAATAAATTTAATAAGATATTTATTTAATAAAGTGAATAAACTTTAAAAAAACTGAAATAAAAATAATAGTATTTATTTAGGAGCTTGGTGTTTGCCAAAGATAATTTCTTTTCTGATTTAGATATTAGATGATAGTAATACTATACAATACAAATGATCACTGTTAGTCAGTTTTTTCACTATATCATACATCTTCCTGATAGATACAGAATGAATGCATATCACATACATTATTAGAAAATGTCAACAAAAATTAAGCCAAATAACAAATGAAATTCTGAATGGTTTGAGAGAGAGTAAAAGAAAATAGTATTGATGATTCCATCAAACTTTTTACTCCTAGAAAGGAAATGCTTTTAGAAATTTCAGACTTTTTTTTTTTTTTTTTTGCTTAGGCTTTGAGGGATGAAATTAAAACTCTTCACATAATTGTCTTTCTTGCTATATGAATTTGGAGAAGGCTGTTTTTTGTAGGATAAATTCTACTTGTTACATCCAGGTATTTAACTGTGCTTCCTTTGGTATTATTTTAACTTTTATTTAAATGCTGATATATTTCAGTTAAAAAAAGATCACTAGAATTGTTCAATCTTGCAGCAAACTGCTTTAAGAATAGTTTTTGATTGTATACAGTTTTACAGTCATTTTCATTTCTCATTTGATTCACACCACAACCCTTTGAGACCGGCAACAATATGTAATCTCTAAATTCTATTTTAACAATATCTGAAAGAGAGACAGAGGTTATTTGAATTATCCAAGGTAGCCAAGTTAGTAAGTACTAGTAGAGAGTTGGGACTTCAAACCAGATCTTCTGGTTCTCAGCTGCTTTTGCTATTCATAAGTATTGAATTCTTTTTACCACTTTGTAAGTTATTTATCTCAGAATGGATGACCCTATATAACAACTTTTACGTGGCAGAGAGGTGAGAAGAAGCATAGAAACTGGACAAACTTCAGGTTTCCTTCTGATTTTCAGACTGTTTTTGCCAAAGGTGATTTGAAGGAAGCATTTTTACTTTTAAAGGATTTTATTTTTATTTGGGGCAAGAACTAATATTTGTATAGTGTTTTACTGTTCATTGAGTGGTTTCTCTTTTATGTTCTCATTTACTGTTCTTACCAGTCTTGAGCAATAGGCACTATTATTATTATTTATATTAATTTCTACAGGAAAGAAAAAGAAAAATGAGACTAAATAATACTCTAGGGGTCATATCACTAGATAGTTTGCATAGCTGGGACTTTAAATTCAAGTCATTTAAATTCAAAGCTTATAAAATCATACTGATTTTAGAAAAGAAATGTTAAAATGAGGTTTATTTTTACTTTCTCTGAAATCTTATCATTAGAAACTGCATCAGTGATAGAATTTGTCTCATAAATGAATTTCCCTCTTAAAATCATTTTTTAGCCTTGGAGGAGGAAGGTGAAAGAGTGCACAAGTATGAACAACACACATTCAAAGTATGTTCTGTGCTATGGCTAAAAGTTATTAAAATTTTTTTTCAACATTGGGCTTATACTGCAGGGTCTCTTTCCTACTGTGCTGCTTTCTCTTTTATATGTATCTTCAATCCCTTATTCCAGTTCTCTATAGCAATGATGTGTAAACTCCCTAAATGTCTCTTGGTAGTATGATAACTTTTTTTTGTAAACAGGGAGTTTGCTTGCACCTCAACTCTTCCTTCAGACTAAATCTCAGATACAGGTTATCTGGAAATACTCCGTTTTTGAAAAAGATGAGAGGAGGTATTCTTTTAAGTTATTTGACTAAATTCGTTCAGTTAATAAAATTAGATAAATTTTGCTGAAATGAATTCTATTAGGTAGTTTTATGGTTAGTCAGTGCTCTGTGTGTGTATGGTGGTGGCTTGTTCCAGGTAAGTAAAATAGCCAAATGTTGAAGAGGCAAACTCCTAAACCCAATTGTATGTCTCAGTACCTTGAATGATTACTCTAAATTGCCAGCCAGTATCTAGTATACTTTTATAATTATCTGTTTAATAAATGCTGCATTGTTCAGCATATTTTCTTTTCTGTTGTATTCTTTTGGTTTTTCTACTTCTTAGGGACATAGTTCTCAAACTGCTTCAATATGAGGCATCAACAAATGTAGCAGACAACAAAGGTTATTTTCCTATTCACCTGGCTGCCTGGAAAGGAGATGTGGAAATTGTGAAGATTCTTATTCATCATGGACCATCGCATTCCAGAGTCAACGAACAGGTGCATTTGACAAATATTTGCTCATGCTATGATTTTTCGAGAGTTTTGGGGAGCCAAAGACACATTGAAAAATCGATTATTTCTATCTTTACCCTGCCAAAGACCTTTCTACTGATGAATTTCCTAAATGAGAAAGTTGAAAACCTCTTTGGCATTTGTATATGGTACATTGGCACTAAGTTGGACATTTGTAAAGGTATTTGTTAACAAGAAAATCCCACATAAAGGAAGTAGTTGTAGTATTTTTGCCTGCTTTACGTAAGCATCCATTTTATATTTATTGAATATTTAAAGATAGAACAGAATTCACATTTGTAATATGAATTAGTTTTTCTTAATAAAATTTTAAATGCTAAAATGGTGACAACTATCATTTGCATAATGCTTTACCATTTACATAGCACTCTCACATTAAGTACAATTTTGTGAATTAAAATGCAAAATACAATGTATACAGTTGCTAGTCACATATTAAATTAAAAATTTCCTGTATGTGTAGAGATTATATCTATATACCTATATCTACACATACATATATATACACACACACACACACACAGAGTAAGTTGAGTAAAACACAGCAGCAGGACGATACTGATAGATAAAGTCAAAATATTTGCAAGTACATAGTATCCATGTTACATATAATGCATATATTTTAAAAAGTAATGCCATTCTCGGTATTCTAAATAAATAAGAACACAGATTCCAGAAAGTAAAATACAGTCCTCTAGTACAGTATGTAACAAACGTCTTGAGCTCTGCATGCCCCCTACTGTTCCCATTTTGTAAAACTATATTTGAAAACCAGCATGTAGTCCAACAATTGAATTACAAATATGGCATTAAGCTGCAGATTGGCAGTTATCCAATATCAATGGAAGTAGGTTACTCCAGGGTAAGCACATCTAATGAAGTACAATTAGCATATTGTTCAAATGGGTACAGACTTTGCAGACCTTTGACTGAAATTCAGATTAAAGAATAAAAAGTAACACTTGCCAGCTGTGAACAGCAAAGGGAAGAAAAATGTATATTTTTTTCTTACATCAAAACGCAGTTGTATAAAGAACTAATTAAGAAAAATGTTTTATTAATTGGAACACTGTCATTAATATTTATCACAATAAAATGTCTGTTTACAGGTTACAAAATACAGAATATTTTTTATGAGAATACACTCATTAATTCAAATCTATAAAAAATGACAGATATGGCTATCTTTATTGGCATATCATGCTAAAAGGAAATTTATGAGAATGCTGTCTGTTCCTCAGAAAACCAAGTTAAAAGATCATTTGTGGAATGAGCCATCTGGTGGTTATTCTTAAAACTGTCTGAATGCCCCAAAGCAAACCTGAAATAATAAGATGGAAAAACAAACCAAGGTTAAGCAAGGGAATGTTAGTTTCTCCAAACAATATTTTTAAAATGACATGAAAATAAGAAAGAAAAACCCTAGAATTTATTCACATTTGAAAGCTGAATATTTTAAATGGCATATAACTGTAATGGTGTGTTTTAAAGAGAAACATTTTTTGTGATGTTGAATAAATCAATTTAAATATAAAAAAGGTTTTTTTGAGGTGATTGGACTTCAGAATTCCTTTTTCACTTCTCTTGCTTTAGGTTGTGGTTTCTATTGGAAACAAGTTGAAATTTCTTGAGGTTTTTAATACCATGCTTTCAGTATTTTTTTGTTTGTTATTATGTATATATGCTTTTAGTGCTGACATAGTTCTCTCATTCAATGTCATTTCTTCTAAAAGTTTCTGATGTAGGAATTTTGTTTTCACAGGTAAATTTTGATTTTAGCTTTATTTCTTTTTTCCCCATGAATGGTACAGAAATATGCTAATTAATTATAAGCCTTTATGTATTTAAGCAATAGAGGGCAGGAATGAAAATGGTAATGAACATTTATTGAGACCCATGATAACCAGGCACTGTGCTAAGCACTTTTACCTGTGATATGTTATTTAATTAGTTCTCACAATCCTCTGAAGTGAGTTTTTATCACTTACATTTTATAGATGGGAAATCAGGCTCAGTAAAGCTAAGTAACCCTTCTAAGTTCACACATTACTGAGTGACTTAAACTGAGACTTGTATTCAGATCTCTGTAATTCCAGAGCCCTCCACAATAGCACATTGGTATTCTAAGTGGTAAATCGTATCACTTATGGAGTATTTACTATATGCCAGGCATTGTGCAGAGTACTTCATCTACATTATCTTTCTAAGCTCTACCACAGCCTGATGAGGTAGGTATTAATTACTGTTCCTACCTTATATATGGGGAAAGTACCTTAGAGAGATTAAGTAACTTGCCCATGATATCACAGCTTCTAAGAAATGCAGCCAGTATTTGAATTCAGGTTTTTCTGATCCAAAGCCCAAGCTTTTAACCAGTAATACACTATGTTATAATGTTAAAATTATGCATAATTTTCAGGGTTTCATTCTGATTTCTGAATGCTGTCTTTGGTTTCTAATACAACTTTCTTTAAAAGTAATTCTACCTTATGTTTTAATGTTTAAAGCTTATAAGGCATTTTCCTATATGTTATCTCCTTTGATTTATAAGCTGTATTCTAAGGTTATAGGGAAGGTAATATTCTAATTTTACAGTAAGATAAGAGAGATAGAGTGATTTATTGTTGCTAATAAGTACGTGTTAGCACTTCAACCTGAATCACCATTTTATACTGCCTTAGAATTAGTGGTCAACTTAGGGTGACATAATTTTGAAAATAAAGTGGACTCTGCCCTGATTTTGGTTTTTATAATTGCCACATCCTTCCTGTCTTTTGTCAACAGGTTTATTTCCTTTCTTCTGATGTTATGTATGTTTTCAATTTATATTTCTCTGTATATTCGTTTCCCTCCTGCCTTTCCTTCCTCTTTCCTTTTCTTCCACCTTCTCTTCTTCTTTTCTTCTTTATTTTAACATTAGAGCAAAAACGAGAGGAGCCTTATAAGTATATATTCCCTTGCCATTCACCAAAACTCAAATCCAACTAGTGTTAGATAGTTTCCATTAGTTTGACTTTGAAGTAAGATCTTTGGTAAATAGCTTTTGTTAGCCAGTTTCATACTGCCACCCATTGTCTGGAAGTGTCCTAATTTTTCAGAGAACACTCATCTGGTAAAAAAAGAAGGAATTCAAATCAGTTTAAGAATGTTTAATGTAGGCATACTAGCAATTATTAATTAGTGCTTTATCACAGCCTATTTATTTCAAATTGGATTTTTTTAGACCACTAGTGAGTATGGACATGAGTATACAACCATGCCTTTTGTAAAGGTAGCACAGTTGTGGTCTTCACTGACGTGACAAGCCAAGTGTGTGTTCGATATTATGGATAAACTCTATGAACATTTTCTCCTGAGTAAGTCTTGAATGATTGAAATAACTTTTTCTTGAGATCTGAACAGTGATAACTGGAGTTAATAGAAAACTTTCTATTTTGCACTTATAATTTCCTAGGCTAAGGCCTTTGCAAAGGTAGAGAGGTCTTTGAGGTATTGTTTCATAATTTACTTTTCTTTTCCTCAAAGAGGTACTATATCTTAAAAAATGAGATTGAATCTCTTTTCAACCAACGGGAAATTTGGTTTGGTCAGGAGACATATTTCTATAACATATTTTCATGGTTAAAGGTAATAAGATTGATTTTTAAATCAGGTTTATAAAACTTGGCCAGATAATAAAATCAGGGAGTGCAAGCCTCTATGTTGTCAGTCTGTGAGGAAATAGACTATGATAACACATTTAAACTAAGAACAGGAATGGCTCCCCCAAAATGCTGGAAAAAACAATACCTCCAGCTGGATTTCCCATCTGTCATATCTTAACTTTTTGTTGACTGTCTTCAAGGAGTAGCTTTTCCTTTGCGTTTGGCCTTCAAATGCCCTCTTCTGATACTTGTTTTGGAAAGTAAAGTAGTAAGAAGACTTTCCTGTGCTTTTTTCCCCCATCACTCCTCTTTTTAAGTTTTCAAGTCTTCTCTCTACTCTCAACTTACTTATCTGCATTGTTTTATCATCCAGAGCAAGGCTGAGTTGCTTTCTGGAACAATAAGATTTGTTTGGGTTTGTACCCTTAGAACAGCTATCTAAGCAGCTACTTCCTATTTCAACTCAGTTGGTGTTCTTTTGGGCAAAATCTATAGAAATTCTGCTTTCAGATCACTAGTTCCATGTTTTTCTTCTTTGGCAGTAAAGAAACACATGGCAGGCAGTGTGGTACAGTGGAACGAGCATAAATGGGTTTTTGATTCTGATGGATACAGGTTCCAAAAGATCCTGAATCTGCTTGGGCATGTAATTTAACTTTTTTGTATTTTAGTTTCCTCATCCATGAAGTGGAGATGTTAATACCAATCTTGTAGGATCATTTGTAAGAGTTAAAGGAGACAATGTATGTAAAGTTTTTAGACACTCAGCAAATGGTAGTAGTAATAGTTTCTATTGTGGAAGATGGTATTAAAAGTACCAACTTTGGGTCTAGGCTATTTAGGTTCAAATTCTGGCCCCAATACTAAATGGCTGTATAATTGAAGGGCAGTTATTCAACTACTTACTACCTCAGTTTCCTCATCTGTAAAATGGGGATAATGATAATAATATTTATCTCCTAGTGAGGATTAGATGAGTAAACATGAAACTGTGCCTGGCACATAGCGATAGCTATGACGATGACTCTGATGATGACATCCTCCCTTGCTCTCTAGAACCCTCATTTAGGACATTGCATTTTTGTTACTAAAATTTCTTGTTCACATTTCTCCTGATTGACCCTTCTGCCTCCTGACATAGTCATACTGCATATACCTACACCATCTGCCCAAAGAATCTGAAAGGTACATCTCCCTTGCAACTGGGTTCAGTTTTCTCCATTGTAACATTTTTTATTCTGCTAAATTCCTGGGAAAATCTCACTGATTTTCAACTGAAACACTTATAAGCTACACGTGTAATACTGTGATACTCCTTATAACTTGTATGGTATGGGTATGGTCTGCTTCTCAATCCATGATTATATTTCAAAAAGATATGGTTTAATCTTAGGGCCAGTATGTCTTTGTTCTCTTTGCAAAAGAAGCACTGATTTATACTTAAACGAAAGATAAAATGAAACTTAACTTGGGAAGCCTTCCTGTAAATCTTTCATTATCAAAGAATGTACTATCTCAGCTATCTTTTGGAAAGCCAGTCTGTTAAAAGTGTATTATAATTCTTATTAATCTCTCTCATTAACAAATGTCATGGAGGCACGATGCACAGTGCAGATAACACTGACCATCTGGGCCCAGCAGGGCTACTGACTAACATGGCTAAATCATTTATCACTCTTGGAAGTTGGAATATATAGTGTAGGGAAAAGTTTGATTTTTTTCATTTGAAGTAATAAAAATAAAATGTGATATTTTTGGTGTAATAAATGATAGGTACTAGTATCAAATATAAAATTCTATTAGGCATACTTATTAAAACAGATAAATCTTAAACTTACATTTTCAAAGCATCTCAGGTTTTAAATGACTGTATATAGGTTTTGATAAAGGATTGAATTTCTGAAAACTTGCACTTTATGTCTTTGTCTTAACAGAACAATGAAAATGAAACTGCCTTACACTGTGCAGCTCAGTATGGACACTCAGAAGTAGTTGCTGTTCTCCTGGAAGAGCTCACCGATCCTACCATCAGGAACAGCAAGCTGGAAACTCCTCTGGACCTGGCAGCCCTCTATGGACGGCTTAGAGTGGTCAAAATGATCATCAGTGCACACCCTAACTTAATGAGCTGCAACACTCGAAAGCACACACCACTACACCTTGCTGCACGCAATGGTCACAAAGCAGTTGTTCAGGTGCTGCTGGAAGCAGGAATGGATGTGAGCTGTCAAGTGAGTCTTCTTTTAGCTATGCTTCAAAAGCAATGGTGCTCTTGTTTTGCTTTGAGATACAGATGTTAAAACTTACAGGAAGAAATCTTACCATTTTTTAATTGGTCAAATGGTCTACATGTATCTTTGTAACTACTAAATTCAAAGTACCCCACCACACCGCTGGAAAATATGAAGAAATATAAGGCATAATCTCTAACCTCATTCTACCTTGAGGGCTATACACATGAAAAATTATTACTAGATGGCAGTTGTGTGTGGTCTCCTTAGTAATTGTTTCCTTTCTCCCAGTATCTAGCACACAGCCTGACACACCAGGAATTCAGTCCAGTCGAAGTTGAATGAATGAATGAATGAAAGGAACAAAATTCACTTTAACATTTTTGAGTTGTACTTTGTGTTTAATATGTTGACACATTTAGAATACAAATCTCACAGCTATCCTGTGGGATTGAGAGCTATTAAATTCCAGTACAGAGATGAGGAATCAGATTCAAAGACTAGGAAACTTGCCTAAGGATACATAGCTCGTAAACCCAGAATGTGAATTTAGACTTACTTATTAAAGTCCAGGCCTCTTTCCACAATCATGTACCTCTATACATGGCTAATAAAGGAAGGATCACTATGTTTAAGGGCAATAAGAAAAAAATTTATTGGGAGGTGTGATTTGAGTTGAGCTTTGAAGGACAGATAACGTTTGGATAGGTTTTGTTTCTCCACAAGGAAAAGCAACTTGCTTTTGTTATCTGTCTCGTTAGCCCTAATTCCAAGGTTAGCTTTTCTTTTTTTTTTTTTTTTTTTTTACCATTTTCTCCTTTTATGACTGTTTTTTTTTTTTTTTTTAGCCCCCAAGTCACTGACAACATACTTACCTTCCAGAGATCCTTTTGGTTCCCATCAGATTATGACTTTTCTCCCCTATGTATTGATAAGCTATTGCTGCATAATAAACTGTACCAAAATTTAGCAGCTTAACACAATAACCATTTATTTAGTTTATAATTCTGAGGTTATGGTTTAGTCTTAGCTTATATGGGCAGTTCTTCTGTCCTGACTGGGCTCTCTCACGTGTCTTGGGTCAGTTGTAAATCAATTAAGTGTCTGTGGTTCAGGGAGTGAGTGGCTGTTACCTGCCGTAATGGGTGAGACTGCTGTGTGTCTTTCATAATCAAGCAGGCCACCTTGGGCTTGTTCACATGGTTGAGAGAGAGAGAGAGAGAAACAGGATTTTACAAGGTCTCTTGAGGTCTAGCTTTGGAACAAACATATTGTGTCTTTTGCCATGTTTGATTGGGCAATACGTCACAAAGGCAGCCCAAATTCAAGGGGTAAGAAAACAGACTCTACCTTTCAATTAGAAGAGGGTGTGAATTATGAAAGGGGTGTGAATACCCAGAGGCAATAAATGCAGACAGTTTTGTAAACTAATCTACACATTCAAGGTGGAATTAGTGCTCAACTGTGAGGTTATTTTCCTAGGAGTTGTTGAGGTTGAATACTGTGTCTCTCAGGTTTTTTGTTTGTTGTTTTTGTTTTTTTAAGTTTTAAAAATCCTAGGCCTTCTAATCCTAGGTTTCAGGCTGACTCCCTGAATCAGAATTTTCCTTACACCTTTGCCTGTGTTATTTAGTTGTTTAGATATTTGTAATATCTTTTCTAAATTGCTTATTCTACTTTGGCAGCCTTGAAAATAAGCAGAAGAATTTTTTTTTAGCCCTCATATTTAAGAAAAAAAACAACTTTGCTTGCAAAGGGGTATTGAAATGAGATAGATACATGTTTATTATTTATTATAGGTGACTAACAAAGTTACTTTTTTAAAGTATGTTTAATGATAAGCTAGATGTTTATTGTCTAAATGTTGAATTTCTCTAATCTAGATTTATTGCTTTCATTAACACTTCTGGAATATTTCTAAACTTTATTGCACAGATTGCCTTATAACCAAGGACTTTAACTGTGGCTATTTGAGATCAATAATTTACTTTATGTCCCATGACTAGGAAAGTAAGAGTTCAGATTCAATTTTATAAATTTATATTTTTTATGCAAAACACTGATTTTGTGCTTTTGGAGAATTAAAGATAAAAAAGATCTGTGCCCAAAATTTGGTGGAGAACACAAAAACTTGCAAGAATAACTCCTGTTACAGGACATATTAAAATAAATGCTAGGACGAAGTGCTATGAAGATATAGGTGAGAAAAACATAGCTTTAAAGAGGGAGAACTTGGGAAGACATTGAAGAGTGATGTTTGAAGAAGACCTTGAAAGTCTAAAAGGACTTTGAATTTTAGGTGTAATTTAGCTTGCAGATATGCATTATTTGGCTAAAACAGTGTTTTAAAATGTTGAATTTTAAATACTTCCCGATGGGGTATATACCTTCTAAGATGTCAGCCTCTCTCTATGATTCATTCCTTTAGATTTTTCTACTTGGCCCCTGATAGAATTTGGTTTTGTTACTCACAAATCAGATGAAAGGGACACAGTATGTTCAGAATACGTGAACACTTAATCAGAAGCATCAGGGCAGGTACCCGAGCAGGATGGGCAACATTTTGGTTGCTATACCTCTTTCACTGATGCTTACTCTATAATTTAATCTTGAAGGTTCCAGGAAGTAGAGCTGACAACATATTTCTTTTTTTTTTTTTTAAAGTAACTTTCTCTACCTTATTTCTTTTTTTTTTCCTCCCCATTTATTTATTTATTTATTTTTGGCTGTGTTGGGTCTTCGTTTCTGTGCAAGGGCTTTCTCTAGTTGCGGCAAGCGGGGGCCACTCTTCATCGCGGTGCGCGGGCCTCTCACTATCGCGACCTCTCTTGTTGCAGAGCACAGGCTCCAGACGCGCAGGCTCAGCAGCTGTGGCTCACGGGCCCAGTTGCTCCGCGGCATGTGGGATCTTCCCAGACCAGGGCTTGAAGCCGTGTCCCCTGCATTGGCAGGCAGACTCTCAACCACTGCGCCACCAGGGTAGCCCCAACATATTTCTACAATACATCTCAATGACTTGACTCTTCCATTAGATATAGTTAGCCTTAGTTGATATTTTGTTTTTATTATTATTGCTTTGTTCATATAAAACACTTCTTGGCATCTCATTATGCTTTTTTTGTGATTATTTAATTTTTTTATGTTATTCAAATTAACTGTCAAATTAACCTAGTTTTACCATCAGATTCACTATAACATTTTTTAATATTAAATTTGAAGTAGAGATTTGTTGATATTCTCACTGGCTGAGAGTGAACAATACCAGTTAGTAACCTTAAACTGTTTCAGTGGCTTTAATATTCATTAATTTGTTAACTAGTTGGGAGTTAACAGTATTAAAAGTAATCCTATTTGGTAAATCACAGTAATACATTTTTAGACTTCAATTACATTCAAGTTATTATGAATAATTCTTCAAAATTTAGAGATGGCTTTGGAGGATCTTTTCTTTTAATTACAAATATTTTTAAATGCAGCATTTATGTGTGTACTTTTTGTAGAAGTTTTGTTTTCTGCTTCATTTCTTTCTGAGCAATTTTGAATTATAACACCTATTTGAACTAGTGAGCAAAATAATTTAATTCCTATTTGGTTGAATTTCATAGTATATATTTACTTATAAATCCTTTAGCATTAAAAATTTCTTAGTAAAGAGAATCAGTCATATTAAGATATTAAGAAAGTAGGGTTTAATTGGCAAGATTCTTTTGAAATTAGCAATTATTTCTATGGATTTCAAACCTGATTTTGGGTAACTAGGTGGTGATAGTGTCATATTACGCTAGTGCTTTAACTGTGTGTGTTTCTCTTATTAAAACTCAAAGAGTTAAAGCACTAGCATAATATTAAGAAATTGGGTTTTATATGAATGTAAAAGGAAAGGAAGGTAAAATTACAGAAAATTAATAATAAAGAGTACAAGTTAGCATGCTAGGTGCTGTTAAGGTGCAAAACTGAGTAAGGTACAGTTTTTGCTCTCAAAGTGCTTACAGTGGCAGGAGAAATATGTGCCTAAATGGATAGATTACATTTTAATAATCCATTTACTCTTTTTTTTTTTAAAATTTTTATTTATTTATTTATTTTTGGCTGCATTGGGTCTTCATTGCGGTGCACAGACTTCTCATTGCGGTGGCTTCTCTTGTTGCGGAGCATGGGCTCTAGGTGCGCGGGCTTCAGTAGTTGTGGCACGTGGGCTTCAGCAGTTGTGGCATGCGGGCTTCAGTAATGTGGCATGTGGGCTCTAGAGTGCAGGCTCAGTAGTTGTGGCGCATGCGCTTAGTTGCTCCGCGGCATGTGGGATCTTCCTGGCCCAGGGCTCGAACCCTTGTCCCCTGCATTGGTAGGCGGATTCTTAACCACCGAGCCACTAGGGAAGCCCAAAACGAGAAGATTGCACTTACTCTTCTACTTCCTGAGATGATTATTTTAAAACTTTTCTTCTTTTCTGAAAACTTCAACACTTCCTTCATTGTCATCCCTCTGTGATTATGACTTTGCTTTTATTTCACTGAGATAACAGAAACAATCACATATTCTCACCTCCACAGTTGTCAATATGTGTATATTTGCTTTCCTTCCTTGCTTTAAATTAACTTTCTAGGTTTATATCTGAGGCTAACTTCTCTACTTGTGCATTGACTCCTATCCCCTCTTGTCGACTTGGGATACATTGCTCTGGCAAATATTCCCTCTTTAATACAGTGTTTTCCCCCTCTTAACTGCATTATTTCCCAAAGGACACAAAGATGTTGCAATATTTCCCATCTTTAAAAAACCCTCTCCTTTGAACCTGAATTTTCCTCTAGCTGTCTTCTTCTTTCTCTGATCCTCTTTATGGCAACATATTTATTTATTTATTTTTAAATAAAATGAAATTTATTGTAGACTTAATGCACAGAATAAAGTGCCTTACAAGCAATTTTTGTTAGCAGTAGCTAGAGAATGGGTAACTGACCATTCTGGTGAATGTAGTGGTAATCCCACACCTGGTCATTCTTGTCACGTTTCTAAAAGAGCCCCCTGCAAAGATCTACCTTGCTGACTACAGGTGAAATTAAAGAACATATTCTAGAGGAAGTAATACCCACAGGACTAAAAAAAAAAATGGCAACATATTTAGAAAGACTTGTTTTTACTCATATCAAATTCTTTCCTTCATCTCTCTTGAAACCATTCCAACTCTATTACTCTATTAAAATTCTTTGTTTTTTCGTTTGGTCAAGGTAACTAATGACTGCCATATTGTTAGATCCATAGCCAGTTCTTAGTCCTCATCTTACTTGATTTATCATCAGCATTGACAAAGTTGATTTCTCCCTCCTCTTTGAAACTCTTTTTTCTTTTGACATCTGAGATACCACTCTCTCTTGGTTCTCATGTAGTTCACTGGCTGTTCCTTCTCAGTATTATTTTAGGTTGAGCCAAAGATTTTGATTGCCTGCCATTCAGTGTTGCAGCTAGATAAATCGGCAAGGCCTCATGAACCTGTTATCACTAGTTGCCTAAGAATTAAGTCTTTCTGTTTTCTGTCCTCTTTTGTAGATTCATACTCCTTTTTCCTGAGCCAGCCTTTATTTTCATTCCTTCCCAATGAACCTTTACATTGGAACTCTGTAACTCTGTTGCTCTCTCTTAGCTATTGCCACAATACTGCTGTAGGATAAGCACAGAAATCTCAGACATTCATAAGCAGTAGCATTTTTTTTCATTCTTAAGTTACAGGTCAGCTGGGGCAGCTTTGTTTTATGTTGTAAGTTAGTCTGGCAGCTCTGCTCCGTGTGTTTATTATCTTCCTCCTGGGACTAGCCAGGACACGCCTAAGCCCAACCAAGCAAGCACACTTTGGGCCTCTGCTTGCATCATGTTAGCTATCATCCATTGGCTAAAGCAAGTCACAAACCAAGCTCCAAATCAATGGGTAGGGATATATACTCCACCCACATAAGTGCAAAGAGCTGCAGTGTTGTATGGCAGAGGGCATGCAATAGGAGGGACTAATAATGTAATCTGTGACGTCCCTATTCTGTGGTTAACCATTCTCATCTTCCTGATCTCTAAGCATCTGAGTCTCCCAGGTCTTAGTACTTAGACCTCTTTTCTTCTCTATCTTTACTTACTTCCTAGTTGGCCTCATCCAGTCTCTCGGCTTCAAATGACATCTTTATTTAACAATAAAAATTTTATTTATTCATCCTGGACCTTACCCTAAACTCTAAATTAGGTGTCTGCTGGACATGTCTATTGATGCTAATGGGCATCCAAACTCAGCATTTCAAAAACTGAGTATTTAGCCTCCATAACCCCTTCTCCCCAAATTTGTCCATCTTCTAATATTTCCCATTTCAGCAAATGGTAGCGCTGTCCTTCTAGTTGTTTGGCCCCAAAACTTCAGGGTTTCTTCACATTGTAATTTAGTTCTTCATCAGATTTTATTGGCTTTGTGCTCAAAGTATATCCAGAATTTCAGTACTTTTCATTCCCTTCATTACTACCACCAGAGCCCAAGTCTTGATTATCTCTTGCCTCCTAACTGGTTTCCCTGCTTCTTCCTTTGCTTCTGTATTAGTCTGCTTGGGCTACTATAACAAAATACCATAGACTGGGTGGCTTAAACAACACACATTTGTTTTATCACAGTCTGGAGGCTAGAAAGTCCAAGATCAAGGTTCTGGCCAGTTTGGTTCTTGGTGAGAGCTTGTAGATGGCTGCCTTCTCCTGTGTCCTCAAACTCCCTTTCTTCTGTGCACAAATGGAGAGAGAAGGAGAGAGCTCTCTGATGTTTCCGCCTCCTCTGATAAGGACACCAATCCCATAGAATTGGGTTCCTGCCCTTACAACCTCATTTAACCTTAATTACTTCTGTAAAGTCCCTATCATCAAATATGGTCACATTGGGGTTTAGGGCTTCAACATATGAATTTGGGGGGGACACAAGCATTCAGTCCATAACAGACTCCTTCAGTCTATTTTCAACAAAGCAGCCTTAAGTGATCCCATTAAACTAAATCAGGTTATATCACTCTTCTGCTCAAAAACCTTCACTGGTATTCCAGCTCACTCGGAACAAAAGCCACACTCCTTACAGTGGCTGACAGTGTCTTATCTGACCTAGTCCCACTCTCCCTGAAGCTACCTCCTGCTACTCTTTGCCATTTTCATATAGTTTCAGCCACAGTGGCCTCGTTGCTCTTGCTGGAACACACTGTGTGTGCTCCTACCATAAGGCCTTTGCCTTACTAACCTGCATGACTTCCTCCTGTACTTTCTTCAGGTATCTGCTCAAATGTCACCTTAATAGGGAGGCCTTCCCTGATCTGTCTCACTTACCACCGTAGCAACTCCGTTTCCTTCCTCCTAGTTTCCCTTTCAGGACACCATATCCCCTCCAGCCTTCTGAGGAGGATACCAGGCACATGCTACATCAACAAGAAAATTTGTTCCCTACTCTTATGGAGTTGAGAGCCTGGGTGTGAAGACAGAAAATAAACATATAAACAAACAAAAATTACAAATTGCAGTAAGTGGTATAAAGGAAAAAAGCAGGTTCTTCTGTTTGAGAATGAAGGGTTGGGGAAGTCTCTCTTAGGATGTGCCACTTAAATGGTGCTAGCTCAGAGAAGTGAGAGATGAAGCCATGGAAACAGATGGGTTTACAAGAAAGAGACTATAGTGAGAGAGAAGAAGCTGAATAAAGACTATTCAGGTAGTTTCTGGAAAAGAAGTCTGTAAAGAAGCAGTTAGTTACAAGAGGAATGCCAAGCCAGTACAATTATAATAATCAATTCATCCATTCACCATGTATTTATGGAGTACCTGCTCTGTGCCAGGCATTGCCCACTATGTGCCAGAGGATATAGCAGTAACAGAATAGAGAAAAAGTTTGCCTTCAAAAGGGAATATGATATTTAATAAAGTGTGGAGTAAGAAAAAGTGAGATATGGGATAGAAGCTTGAAATCATAGCAGGTTCACAGAAAGTTTCTATGGTTGTTTGTTTTGGTAGATAGTGAAAAGGTGTGTATTTTTATGGAGAGTGGAAGGATCCAATGAAGAGACTGAAATTGAAGATGCAAGAAAATGGTGAAGATACTTCATGAGCAAAATTCAAGAAGCAGAAAATGATAGAAAACAGAGCACAAGTGGAGGATTAGCTTTTTTTTTTTTTTTTTGCATTGAACAAAATATATTTAATTTAAAAATCCATTGATAACGTTATTTTTAGCATGACAATGGATTTTTTTAAAACATCTTTATTGGAGTATAATTGCTTTACAATGGTGCGCCAGTTTCTGCTTCATAACAAAGTTAATCAGTCATACATATACATATATCCCCATATCTCCTCCCTCCTGCGTCTCCCCCCCTCCCCACCTCCCCATCCCACGCCTCCAGGCAGTCACAAAGCACCGAGCTGATCTCCCTGTGCTATGCGGCTGCTTCCCACTAGCTATCTATTTTATATTTGGTAGTGTATATATGTCCATGCCACTCTCTCACCCTGTCACATCTTACCCCTCGCCCTCCCCATATCCTCAAGTCCATTCTCTAGTAGGTCTGTGTCTTTATTCCCGTCTTGCCACTAGGTTCTTCATGACCTTTTTTTTTTTCTTTCTTAGATTCCATATATATGTGTTAGCATACTGTATTTGTTTTTCTCTTTCTGACTTACTTCACTCTGTATGACAGACTCTAACTCCATCCACCTCACTACAAATACCTCCATTTCATTTCTTTTTATGGCTGAGTAATATTCCATTGTATATATGTGCCACATCTTCTTTATCCATTCATCTGATGATGGACACTTAGGTTGCTTCCATGTCCTGGCTATTGTAAATAGAGCTGCAATGAACATTTTGGTACATGACTCTTTTTGAATTATGGTTTTCTCAGGGTATATGCCCAGTAGTGGGATTGCTGGGTCATATGGTAGTTCTATTTGTAGTTTTTTAAGGAACCTCCATACTGTTCTCCATAGTGGCTGTATCAATTTACATTCCCACCAACACTGCAAGAGTGTTCCCTTTTCTCCACACCCTCTCCAGCATTTATTGTTTCTAGATTTTTTGATGATGGCCATTCTGACCAGTGCGAGATGATATCTCATTGTAGTTTTGATTTGCATTTCTCTAATGATTAATGATGTTGAGCATTCTTTCATGTGTCTGTAGGCCATCTGTATATCTTCCTTGGAGAAATGTTTATGTAGGTCTTCTGCCCATTTTTGGATTGGGTTGTTGGTTTTTTTGTTATTGAGCTGCATGAGCTGCTTGTAAATCTTGGAGATTAATCCTTTGTCAGTTGCTTCATTTGCAAATATTTTCTCCCATTCTGATGGTTGTCTTTTGGTCTTGTTTATGGTTTCCTTTGCTGTGCAAAAGCTTTTAAGTTTCATTAGGTCCCATTTGTTATGTGTGCTCTTATTTCCATTTCTCTGGGAGCTGGGTCAAAAAGAATCTTGCTGTGATGTATGTCATAGAGTGTTCTGCCTATGTTTTCCTCTAAGAGTTTGATAGTGTCTGCCCTTACACTTAGGTCTTTAATCCATTTTGAGTTTATTTTTGTGCATGGTGTCAGGGAGTGTTCTAATTTCATACTTTTACATGTACCTGTCCAATTTTCCCAGCACCACTTATTGAAGAGGCTGTCTTTTCTCCACATGCTTGCCTCCGTTATCAAAGATAAGGTGACCATATATGTGTGGGTTTATCTCTGGGCTTTCTATCCTGTTCCATTGATCTATATTTCTGTTTTTGTGCCAGTACCAAACTGTCTTGATTACTGAAGCTTTGTAATATAGTCTGAAGTCAGGGAGCCTGATTCCCCCAGCTCCATTTTTCGTTCTCAAGATTGCTTTGGCTATTCGGGGTCTTTTGTGTTTCCATACAAATTGTGAAATTTTTTGTTCTACTTCTGTGAAAAATGCCAGTGGTAGTTTGATAGGGATTGCATTGAATCTGTAGATTGCTTTGGGTAGTACAGTCATTTTCACAATGTTGATTCTTCCAATCCAGGAACATGGTATATCTCTCCATCTATTTGTATCATCTTTAATTTCTTTCATCAGTGTCTTATAATTTTCTGCATACAGGTCTTTTGTCTCCTTAGGTAGGTTTATTCCTAGATATTTTATTCTTTTTGTTGCAATGGTAAACGGGAATGTTTTCTTAATTTCACTTTCAGATTTTTCATCGTTAGTGTATAGAAATGCAAGAGATTTCTGTGCATTAATTTTGTATCCTGCTACTTTACCAAATTCATTGATTAGCTCTAGGAGTTTTCTGTTAGCATCTTTAGGATTCTCTATGTATAGTATCATGTCATCTGCAAATAGTGACAGCTTTACTTCTTCTTTTCCGATTTGGATTCCTTTTATTTCTTTGTCTTCTCTGATTGCTGTGGCTAACACTTCCAAAACTATGTTGAATAATAGTGGTGAGAGTGGGCAACCTTGTCTTGTTCCTGATCTTAGTGGAAATGGTTTCAGTTTTTCACCATTGAGGACAATGTTGGCTGAGGGTTTGTCATATATGGCCTTTATTATGTTGAGGAAAGTTCCCTCTATGCCTACTTTCTGCAGGGCTTTTATCATAAATGGGTGTTGAATTTTGTCGAAAGCTTTCTTTGCATCTATTGAGATGATCATATGGTTTTTCTCCTTCAATTTGTTAATATGGTGTATCACATTGATTGATTTGCGTATGTTGAAGAATCCTTGCATTCCTGGGATAAACCCCACTTGATCATGGTGTATGATCCTTTTAATGTGCTGTTGGATTCTGTTTGCTAGTATTTTGTTGAGGATTTTTGCATCTATGTTCATCAGTGATATTGGCCTGTAGTTTTCTTTCTTTGTGACATCTTTGTCTGGTTTTGGTATCAGGGTGATGGTGGCCTCGTAGAATGAGTTGGGGAGTGTTCCTCCCTCTACAATATTTTGGAAGAGTTTGAGAAAGATAGGTGTTAGCTCTTCTCAAAATGTTTGATAGAATTCACCTGTGAAGCCATCTGGTCCTGGGCTTTTGTTTGTTGGAAGATTTTTAATCACAGTTTCAATTTCAGTGCTTGTGATTGGTCTGTTCATATTTTCTATTTCTTCCTGGTTCAGTCTCGGCAGTTTGTGCATTTCTAAGAATCTGTCCATTTCTTCCAGGTTGTCCATTTTATTGGCATAGAGTTGCTTGTAGTAATCTCTCATGATCTTTGTTTTTCTGCAGTGTCAGTGGTTACTTCTCCTTTTTCATTTCTAATTCTATTGATTTGAGTCTTCTCCCTTTTTCTCTTGATGAGTCTGGCTAATGGTTTATCAATTTTGTTTATCTTCTCAAAGAACCAGCTTTTAGTTTCATTGATTTTTGCTATTGTTTCCTTCATTTCTTTTTCATTTATTTCTGACCTAATCTTTATGATTTCTTTTCTTCTGCTGGCTTTGGGGTTTTTTTGTTCTTCTTTCTCTAATTGCTTTAGGTGCAAGGTTAGGTTGTTTATTCGAGATGTTTCCTGTTTCTTGAGGTAGGCTTGTATTGCTATAAACTTCCCTCTTAGCACTGTTTTTGCTGCGTCCCATAGGTTTTGGGTCGTCGTATCTCCATTGTCATTTGTTTCTAGGTATTTTTTGATTTCCCCTTTGATTTCTTCAGTGATCACTTCGTTATTAAGTAGTGTATTGTGTAGCCTCCATGTGTTTGTATTTTTTACAGATCTTTTCCAGTAATTGATATCTAGTCTCATAGCATTGTGGTCGGAAAAGATACTTGATACGATTTCAATTTTCTTAAGTTTACCGAGGCTTGATTAGTGACCCAAGATATGATCTATCCTGGAGAATGTTCCATGAGCACTTGAGAAAAATGTGTATTCTGTTGTTTTTGGGTGGAATGTCCTATAAATATTAATTAAGTCCATCTTGTTTAATGTATCATTTAAAGCTTGTGTTTCCTTATTTATTTTCATTTTGGATGATCTGTCCATTGGTGAAAGTGGGGTGTTAAAGTCCCCTACTATGATTGTGTTGCTGTCGATTTCCCCTTTTATGGCTGTTAGTATTTGCCTTATGTATTGAGGTGCTCCTATGTTGGGTGCATAAATATTTACAATTGTTATACCTTTTCTTGGATCGATCCCTTGATCATTATATAGTGTCCTTCTTTGTCTCTTGTAATAGTCTTTATTTTAAAGTCTATTTTGTCTGATATGAGAATTGCTACTCCAGCTTTCTTTTGATTTCCATTTGCATGGAATATCTTTTTCCATCCCCTCACTTTTTTTCTGTATGTGTCTCTAGGTCTGAAGTGGGTCTCTTGTAGACAGCATATATATGGGTCTTGTTTTTGTATCCATTCAGCCAGTCTGTGTCTTTTGGTTGGAGCATTTAATCCATTTACATTTAAGGTAGTTATCGGTATGTATGTTCCTATTCCCATTTTCTTAAATGTTTTGGGTTTGTTATTGTAGGTGTTTTCCTTCTCTTGTGTTTCTTGCTCAGAGAAGTTCCTTTAGCATTTGTTGTAAAGCTGGTTTGGTGGTGCTGAACTCTCTCAGCTTTTGCTTGTCTGTAAAGGTTTTAATTTCTCCATCGAATCTGAATGAGATCCTTGCTGGGTAGAGTAATCTTGGTTGTAGGTTTTTCTCCTTCATCACTTTAAGTATATCCTGCCACTCCCTTCTGGCTTGCAGAGTTTCTGCTGAAACATCAGCTGTTAGCCTTATGGGGATTCCCTTGTGTGTTATTTGTTGTTTTTCCCTTGCTGCTTTTAATATGTTTTCTTTATATTTAATTTTTGATCATTTGATTAATATTTGTCTTGGCGTGTTTCTCCTTGGATTTATCCTGTATGGGACTCTCTGTGCTTCCAGGACTTGATTAACTATTCCCTTTCCCACATTAGGGAAGTTTTCAACTATAATGTCTTCAAATATTTTCTCAGTCCCTCTCTTTTTCTCTTCTTCTTCTGGGACCCCTATAATTCGAATGTTGGTGCGTTTAATGTTGTCCCAGAGGTCCCTGAGACTGTCCTCAGTTCTCTTCATTCTTTTTTCTTTATTCTGCTCTGCAGTAGTTATTTCCACTATTTTATCTTCCAGGTCACTTATCCGTTCTTCTGCCTCAGTTATTCTGCTATTGATCCCATCTAGAGTATTTTTAATTTCATTTATTGTGTTTTTTCATCGTTGCTTGGTTCCTCTTTAGCTCTTCTACATCCTTGTTAAATGTTTCTTGCATTTTGTCTATTCTATTTCCAAGATTTTGGATCATCTTTACTATCATTCTGAATTCTTCTTCAGGTAGACTGCCTATTTCCTCTTCATTTGTTAGGTCTGGTGTGTTTTGACCCTGCTCCTTCATCTGCTGTGTGTTTTTCTGTCTTCTCATTTTGGTAATCTTACTGTGTTTGGGGGCTCCTTTTCACAGGCTGCAGTTTCGTAGTTCCCGTTGTTTTTGGTATCTGTCCCCAGTGGCTAAGGTTGGTTCAGTGGGTTGTGTAGGCTTCCTGGTGGAGGGGACTAGTGCCTGTGTTCTGGTGGATGAGGCTGGATCTTGTCTTTCTGGTGGGTACTTCCACGTCTGGTGGTGTGTTTTGGGGTGTCTATGGCCTTATTATGATTTTAGGCAGCCTCTCTGCTAATGGATGGGGCTGTGCTCCTGTCTTGCTAGTTGTTTGGCATAGGGTGTCCACCACTGTAGCTTGCTGGTCGTTGAGTGAAGCTGGGTCTTGATGTTGAGATGGAGATCTCTGAGAGATTTTCGCCGTTTGGTATTACGTGGAGCTGGGAGGTCTCTTGTGGACCAGTGTCCTGAACTTGGCTCTCCCACCTCAGAGGCACAGCCCTGATGCCTGGCTGGAGCACCAAGAGCTTTTCATCCACCCGGCTCAGAATAAAAGGGAGAAAAAATAGAAAGAAAGAAAGGAAGAAAGAGGATAAAATAAAATAAAATAAAATAAAGCTATTATAATAAAAAATAAGAAAAAAATTATTAAGAAAAAATTTATTAAGAAAAGTCTTTTAATTTTTTAAAATAAATTTATTAACTTTTTATAATTAAAAATAAGCAAAAAATTATTAAGAAAAAATTTATTAAGAAAAAAATTTTTTAATTTTTTAAAGTAAAAAATATGAAAAAACTTATTAAGAAAAAAATATTTTTAATTTTTAAAAATAGAAAATAAGGAAAATATTATTAAGAAAAAAAATTTTTTAAGTAAAAAAACAAACAAAGAAACAAAAAAAACGGACGGACCGAACCTTAGGACAAATGGTGAAAGCAAAGCTATACAGACAAAAATCTTACCCAGAAGCATACACATATACACTCACAAAAAAGGGAAAAGGGGAAAAATTAATATATCCTGCTCCCGAAGTCCCACTCCTGAATTTGGGATGATTCGTTGTCTGTTCAGGTATTCAACCGATGCAGGTACATCAAGTTGACTGTGGAGATTTAATCCGCTGCTTCTGAGGCTGCTGGGAGAGATTTCCCTTTCTCCTCTTTGTTCACACAGCTCCCGGGTTCAGCTTTGGATTTGGACCCGCCTCTGCGTGTAGGTCGCCTGAGGGCGTCTGTTCTTTGCTCACACAGGACAGGGTTAAAGGAGCAGCTGCTTCGGGGGCTCTGGCTCACTCAGGCGGGCGAGAGGGAAGGGTATGGATGCGGGGCGAGCCTGTGGCGGCAGAGGCCAGCATGACGTTGCAGCAGCCTGAGGCGCGCCTTGCATTCTCCCGGGGAAGTTGTCCCCGGATCACGGGAGCCTGGCCGTGGCGGGCTGCACAGGCTCCCGGGAGGGGAGGTGTGGAGAGTGACCTGTGCTCGCACACAGGCTTCTTGGTGGCGGCAGCAGCAGCCTTAGCGTCTCATGCCCATCCCTGGGGTCTGCGCTGATAGCCGTGGCTCGCGCCCGTCTCTGGAGCTCGTTTAGGCAGCGCTCTGAATCCCCTCTCCTTGCGCACCGCAAAACAAAGAGGCAAGAAAAAGTCTCTTGCCTCTTCGGCAGCTGCAGACTTTTTCCCGGACTCCCTCCCGGCTAGCTGTGGTGCGCTAACCCCTTCAGGCTGTGTTCACGCAGCCAACCCCAGTCCTCTCCTTGCGATCCGACCGAAGCCCGAGCCTCAGCCCCCAGCTCCCACCCACCCTGGAGTGTGAGCAGACAAGCCTCTTAGGCTGGTGAGTGCTGGTTGGCACCGATTCTTTGTGTGGGAATCTCTCTGCTTTGCCCTCTGCACTGCTATTGCTGCACTCTCCTCCGTGGCTCCAAAGCTTCCTCCCCACCACCACCCGTCTCAGCTAGTGATGGGGCTTCCTAATGTGTGGAAACTTTTCCTCCTTCACAGCTCCCTCCCAGAGATGCAGGTCCATCCCTATTCTTTTGTCTCTGTTTTTTCTTTTTTCTTTTGCCCTACCCAGGTACGTTGGGGAATTTCTTGCCTTTTGGGAGGTCTGACGTCTTCTGCCAACGTTCAGTGGGTGTTCTGTAGGAGCAGTTCCACGTGTAGATGTATTTCTAATGTATCTGTGGGAAGGAAGGTGATCTCCGCGTCCTACTCTTCCGCCATCTTGCCCAGACCCCCCGGATTAGCTTTTTTAAAAAAAAATTTATTGGAGTATGGTTGCTTTACAGTGTTGTGTTAGCCTCCACTGCACAACAAAATGAATCAGCCATACACATACAGATATCCCCTCCCTTTTGGACTTCCCTCCCATTTAGGTTACCACAGTGCATATAAGTAGAGTTCCCTATGCTATACAATAAAAATATGGAACACTTCATTAATTTGTGTGTCATCCTTGCACAGGGGCCATGCTAATCTCTGTATCGTTCCAATTTTAGTATATGTGCTGCCAAAGCAAGCACGAGGATTAGCTTTAATGAGGGGAATGGATGCTTCCTCTGAGACAGAAGTGAAGGAAGATAGGAAAGGTAAAGACATTGGCCAGAAGTCCCTAGTTAAATAGGAGGAGAGGGAGAGATCTTCTTTAGAAGAGGAGAAATGGTATTTCTGAGTTTTTTGAAGACACATCCTGTTTCTCTTATGCCATTTCCACCCCCAGTCTAAACCTACTTATAACTTTCAGCTATTCTTCATATGATGTTTTTCTAGATTCTTGTTTTGGGATGCTCTTCTCTGGACATATTCCAATCTGTTGATGTTTCTGTGAAAGTTTAGTATCCACACTTGAACTCAGTACTCTAGATATAGTCTAGCTAATGTAGGGTACAAAGGATCTGTTGCTTCTCAAGTTGTTTAGACATCATTTATTCATTTACACAGGCTAGGATGTTCCTATCTTTTAAGTTCTTACCTTTCATCCCAAGAGATGCCTACAGGGGTAATTGGTACCAGCCAGGGCATCAGGGGTTGTTACTTCTGTGTTAAATGCCATTCTCATTGGCTTTTCTTCTTTTTTCTCTATCAAGTTTATCTTTACTAACTGGTTGTTACTTCTTTTGGTAGTGGGTCTTGTTTCTCAATAGTTTTTATTTCCCCTGCTACCTCAGCTATTTTCTCTACTGATCATCATCACAATCCCAATTTATATATTTGTTCTATTTATTTCTCCTTTAATAAAGAATTGGTCTTCCTTTATCTGGTCATTCTCTTTTGCAAGCTTCAGAAGGGCTATGGTTAGAGTTTTAAATTTGGAAGGGGGAACCAGTGCAGGCAAACTGACATCTTCACATCCCCTTCCTGTCTGCTATTTTGGCACGCTTAGAATACATAACCCAAAAAGCCATTTTGAAACATCTAGAGGTTTTGGATAAAATATAACAAAGATCTCTTTAAATGCACAATTGAGCTTTCATGTATCAGGGAAATACATACAGCCAAACCAAAAAGGAAGCTAAAACCCAGGGCTTAAAAATAGGAGCATTTGGGCTTCCCTGGTGGTGCAGTGGTTGAGAATCTGCCTGCCAATGCAGGGGACACGGGTTCGAGCCCTGGTCTGGGAAGATCCCGCATCCCGCGGAGCAACTAGGCCCGTGAGCCACACCTACTGAGCCTGCGCGTCTGGAGCCTGTGCTCCACAACAAGAGAGGCCGCGATAACGAGAGACCCACGCACCATGATGAAGAGTTGCCCCTGCTTGCCGCAACTAGAGAAAGCCCTTGCACAGAAACAAAGACCCAACACAGCCAAAAAAAAATAAATTAATTAAATAAATTAAATTTAAAAAAAAGAATCCCAAGGTCAAAGCAGCCTATCCATAAATTAAAAAAAAAAGGAACATTCTTTTCTATATCGTCTCCCCTTTTCCTACCATTTGTTTTTCTCAGTTTTGGTGCTACTGAGGCTTACCTTTAATAGCCATTTCCAATCGGAGAGAGAATTTCTTTTGCTTTTATCAGCAATTCAGCATTAAGATATATATCATGTCATTTCTTCTCACTAAGCTGTTTTCATCACTAATTGTGATTGGGTTTTTGTTTTTGTTTTTGTTTTTTCCCTGAAAGGTGCTAACACATTTTGAGTGCTTCATATGTGTTTACTGGATAAATATTGAAGTGTTACTATATTATCAACTGCATAATTGTCTATTCAGAAACTATGTTTATTTTAAATGATTAATTTTAAAGAAGTGGAGAAATTTGAGCCATTGGAAAAGCAGGCCCCAAATTTGGGTTCACCTATTTTAGTGTTATTTCTTTTTTTTTTTTTTTTTTTTTTAGGGGCACCGAGGTCCATGGGCCCATTTGCTCCTGCATCCACAGCCAGTGTCAGCTCTCTCATAAGACTGCCTTCTTTTTTATTTATTTATTTATTTTGGCTGTGTTGGGTCTTTGTTGCTGTGTGCAGGCTTTCTCTAGTTGCGGTGAGCAGGGGCTACTCTTCGTTGTAGTGTGCGGCCTTCTTATTGCAGTGGCTTCTCTTGTTGCGGAACATGGGCTCTAGGCACGCGGGCTTCAGTAGTTGCAGCACGCAGGCTCAGTAGTTGTGTCACGTGGGCTCTAGGGCATGCGGGCTTCAGTAGTTGTGGCATGTGGGCTCAGAAGTTGTGGCTCGCGGGCTCTAGAGTGCAGGGTCAGTAGTTGTGGTGCACGGATCTAGTTGCTCCGCGGCATGTGGGATCTTCCCAGACCAGGGATCAAACCCATGTCCCCTACATTGATTGGCAGGCAGATTCTTAACTACTGCTCCACCAGGGAAGTCCTAGTGTTATTTCTTTGTATACATTCCACTTGCTCGTAGAATGTTTTAGACTAAATATTACTTCATGAGAACACAGTTTTTCAAGGTTTGGCCAATTATGGATTGTGGATTTGGGGGAGAGTGCTGAGGTGAACAGAATGGTAGTAAGTAATTTGAATGAGAATAATAGGTGCTGACTCAAGGTAGGGGATGATAAATTACAAAATATTATGGAATTAACCTATATTTTGAAAAGGAAAGGTATATAAATTTGACCTATTTAAATTTTATACTATTTGTGATAATACTGGGATAGCAGTAAATAGTTCCTGGTTCCACTGTTTCCCTTAAGTTTATGAGAACGATCCATTCCATTTTGACAATTCTCACATTCTCTTACCAAAGAAGCTAATTACATCAACCATGGGTTTGGAAAGATTGACTAATTTTTACAGTCCGAAAGTATAGTTGGACTGTACTGTTGGACAGTACAAACAAAAGTATAGTTGGACTGTACTGTACAGGTGGATTCTTAACTACTGCACCACCAGGGAAGTCCATTATCTTCTTTTTTGTTTCTACTATTTCTTACTTATAGTGGCTTATTTTCTTTCATGTTCAGTGGTTTCTAAATTTGAATTTGTGTTTTTTAGAGCTTTAACTCTTGGAACTCTTGGAGGCCTGAGTTTAAAGTGTTTTTTTTTTTTTAATTTTATTTATTTATTTATTTATGGCTGTGTTGGGTCTTCGTTTCTGTGCTAGGGCTTTCTCTAGTTGCGGCAACTGGGGGCCACTCTTCATCGCGGTGCGTGGACCTCTTACTATCGCGGCCTCTCTTGTTGCGGAGCACAGGCTCCAGACGCGCAGGCTCAGCAATTGTGGCTCACGGGCCTAGTCGCTCCGCGGCATGTGGGATCCTCCCAGACCAGGTCTCAAATCTGTGTCCCCTGCATTGACAGGCAGATTCTCAACCACTGCACCACCAGGGAAGCCCCTAAAGTGTATTTTTTCAGAGAGGATTTATATCTGCTTCTGCTAAGCATTTATGTCTACCTCTGGTACTACGAACCCAAATCACTTTATTCTACATTTTTGGCTCTGAGGGGCACAGAGATTGTGTTAGCTTTGGCCTCAAACCCTTGTGAGGACAGAATTGTGGTTAGGAATTCTTAGAGCAGTGGGATTTATTTCTGTCATTCTAATCTGTTTAGAGCTAAAACCTTACTTTCCCTCTCTGCAACAGATTTTTGTAACAAGTTTTTAATTTTTATTTTATTTTTTTTTTACTGAGGCTGTTGTTCTTTGGGGGTTTTAATTTTTGTAGGAGTCCTTGATCTATCCTCTCAGCTTGCTTGGGCTTCAGACTTTGGCTCCTGCGCCCCTCCCAGTCCCACCTTGGTTAAGCCCAGTCCCACCTTGGTTAAATCTATCAGGGATTGGTAGATTTCCTTGAACAAATTCTTCTTCCAGTGCTCAATGCCTGGATTCATACCTTCTGTCCCTCATTCCCTTCCCCAGGCTCTGAGGAATTCCATTTTCCTTTTCATCTCTATATTTAAAATATTGTTTAGTTTTTCAGAATTTTAAGGTGTGCTATTCCAGGAAGGGTTTTTCTAACACTAAGTCCAAACTTTTGTGAAAATTTGAAGGAATTCAAATTAGTAGTAAGAAAGTTGGTTGAAAGACATAGAATGAGAGTGAGAAGAATTAGATTATTTCAAGGGATATTTTTTAGGGAGTGGAAAAATATTAACTTTTTATGCCACACATTGAAACATTGTTTTAAGGAGCTGCATAAGTTTCTACAGTTTCATTTCCTTCCATATAGTACTATATATATTTATAAATTATTTTATTTCCATTTTTATTAGTGTCTATACATATCATACCCAGAAAATTATAAATCAAGTGCATTTCAGTTATGCCTTTTTGGCAATAAATTCAGATCACGTTGATAGATCTTCAGTGGTCCTCAAGCCTCCTCAACAATGCATTTATAAACCATTTTTTACTGGGTTAATTATACAATAAGATTTTATTAATTAAAAACATTTTTACATTATATATTATTTTATAGTGATATTTCTTTTTTGTATTGAGCTGAAAATCCCATACTAGAGATTACTTTAGTACAAGAGGACAAAGTTGCCATAATGACACTATTCAGTTTAACACACAGAGACATGTGCACATACTAAGGACCTGGTAGACATTTTTAAATTTTTGAGAGGAAAAAAAATTTTTTAAATGTATAGCTGAAAAAGCTTCCTCTTTGAAATCTTCCTTGATCTTCCTCAAGGCAGAAACCAATCTCTTCCTTCAATACTCACAAATTCTTGTCTTCTATGTTATGTTCCTACCTCCTTCTACATTTTGCCCTCAAAATAATTCTTAAATGTCTACATTTTTGAGGTACTTTTTTCTAGGCATTGGTGATACCATGATGAAAAAAATAGATGTGGTCTACATTTCTACTAAACTTACAGTTTATTAAAGGGAATAGATAATCACATAACATTATAATGTAGTACTATAAGTGCTATGATGAGGAAGATTAGATTGATGTGGAACACACAGGAAAAGTGCTGGACTTTAGGGGCAAGCAGTATCTTCCTGAGTGAAATTATATTAAAATGAAGATTTGACATGTAGTGTAGGTCTGTGGTTCTCAGTTGTACTCCCTAGACCCTTATTATTACTTGGGAACTTGTTAGAAATGGAAATTTGTGGGCCTCATCCCAGGCTACTGAATCAGAACTTCTCACGGTGGCACCCAGAACTGATTCATGCTGAAGACTGAGAGCTGGTGGTATAGGTGATGGCGAGATAAAGAGGGCTAGGAGTTAGATCCTGCCAGACCAGCTTTTGAGATCCTTACAGAAGAACACAGAGAATGACACTAATAGAAAAAAGTTTAGTATGCTTGGAGCATAAATATGGTAGAAGGTCTGGGGAGAGTTGGGATGGGCAAGAGAGAATATGGAAAGGAAAGCAAGGAGAAGATTGTCCAGGTTTTGTAAGCCACGTTAAATTGTTTAGATTTCATTTACCATTAATATTTATTTGTACATCTGTTTCCTCAGATAGAATGTAAATATACAAGGGCCAGGGTCATATTTCCATACCTCAGAACATCCCTCAACTATTCTTGGTATAGAGTTGGTATTAATGCATGCTGAACTGAGTGAACTTATTGGATATTCACAAAAGCCTCGTGAGGTAGGCATTAGTACTCTTACTTTATATTTGAGAACTAAGAGAAGGTGAGTGGCTTACCAACATAACAAGGTCAAATGGCTACACAGAAGCAGAGGTGTTTCACAAATTCAAGCTTTTGGGTTTTGTTTCTAGAATCTCTTTTTTATTTCACACTACCTTTCTGTCAGAGTGCTAAGATTACAGAGAATACGTATGAATACATAAAATGACAGAATTTTTTAACCTAAGCATTCCTAATGCAACTGTGCTTCTTTTTCCTTCTTTTTTTTTTTTTTTCCAGACAGAAAAAGGGAGCGCACTTCACGAAGCAGCTTTGTTTGGAAAGGTAGATGTTGTGCGAGTTCTGTTAGAAACAGGTAACTATCATGATTCTCCATGGAACTTATCTTGATTCTCCATGGGGCTTATCTTGCCAAAAACTATTTGTATTTCAGGAGTAGACAAAGGAAAATGACACTTTTTTTTTTTTTTTTCTTGACAATCACCCTTATTTCTTACCTTCACTCTAAATTGCAGGTAGGTATTCATACCATGTAGAATTGAGCCTCAGTGTTTAGGAAAAAAAACTGTGCACCTTCCTTTACTCAGTAGATACTTTAATAAAAAGCTTTTAGAAATTATAATTTTATACATTTAAATCACATTAAAATAGAAACTACCAAAAAGAAAAGGAAATCTCTGCCTTCTATAGGAGGGTGGAACTGATCCCCGTGAAGTTAAAACAATTGCTTGTTTATTAAAGAACGTACTACTTTCCCTAGGTTTTTATATTGTGAATAATGGTAAACAGAAATTAGAGTTCCCTGTCCTTAAGGTAAATTCTCCTTCTAGTTACTTAATCAACTGAGTAGCTATTGTTTTGTAAGCTGCAGTGATTTAAAGGGACCCTTTTAGAGGGAAAGCTTTGAAGCAACAACAAAGTAGGCTTATTTATCTCCATATGTATATTATGATTGAAACAAAATTGGAACTGAGATCAGATTTTTTTAAGATCAAAAGGCATGGATAATGGAGAGGGTGTGGAGAAAAGGGAACACTTTTGCACTGTTGGTGGGGATGTAAATTGATACAGCCACTATGGAGAACAGTATGGAGGTTCCTTAAAAAACTAAAAACAGAATTACCATATGACCCAGCAATCCCACACCTGGGCATATACCCAGAGAAAACCATAATTCAAAAAGACACATGCACCCCAATGTTCATTGCTGCACTATTTACAATAGCCAGGTCATGGAAGCAACCTAAATGCCCATTGACAGACGAATGGATAAAGAAGATGTGGTACATATATACAATGGAATATTACTCAGCCATAAAAAGGAACGAAATTGGGTCATTTGTAGAGACGTGGATGAATCTAGAGACTGTCATACAGAGTGAAGTAAGTCAGAAAGAGAAAAACAAATATCGTATATTAACGCATGTATGTGGAACCTAGAAAAATGGTACAGATAAACCAGTTTGTAGGGCAGAAATAGAGACACAGATATAGAGAACAAACGTATGGACACCAAGGAGGGGAAGCGGTGGGGGGTGGGTGTGGTGGTGGTGTGATGAATTGGGAGATTGGGATTGACATATATACATTAATATGTATAAAATGGATAACTAATAAGAACCTGCTATATACAAAAATAAATAAAATAAAATTCAAAAAAATAAGGCATGGATACAAATTTATACTTGTAAACAATTGACCTGAGTCTTTTGTGTTTTAAACTATATTTAGTGTGTTTATTTTCCTCAGTAAAAATGTTAAATGAAAAGTATTGGCAGACTATTGCATTGTGATTGTTCTTATGTGAAGTTAAAATTTCATGTATATGTAACTTTGATATGTAACACAATGATATAATAAATGAGGCAACCAATTAAATATGTGCTGATAACACATTGCCATACAAATTTAAGCAAATACTTAATAATTTTATTATAATGAACTAACTGTTGAGGCTAGATCCTGAAACCTGGCTTTGTTTGTGCTTAGATATTTGTGAAGTTTATGAACTTTTTGCTGTTTGCTACATTAAACTCTTTACAATAAAAACTCTTTACAATAAACATTTCAGAATTAAAATAATTCCAAAGGTATTTCAGTTACAAACTTCAAGAAGTTTGCTCACCAGGTATTTGATGAGTGTTGCTGACATTGAATATAAGCTTGCCTAAATAAATATTAAATATTTGACTTTGTATTTGGACAATAATTCAAAATAATACTGTTTTTTCAACTTTTGTGAATACTAAAGTATTCTAAGACTGTTCTTATACTACTTACATGGTACATTATTTTTATTTTTACCATATTATACAGAATATATAAATCATATGACCATTATACTTTAGGAATTTAAATTCTAAATCAGTAATATTTTTCAGCTTGATAGTCTACCATTTAGTTAACTAGCTATAACCTCAATTATAATAACCTAGCTATAATCTGAAAAAACAATATTAATGAATGGATCAGTGCCCTTTAAGAGTTAATTCATTATCAAGAATGTTCCTAATCTTTGGCATCAGTGGTCTCCCACCTTCTTTCTTACTAAAATCGTGTGTGTGTGTGTGTGTGTGTGTGTGTGTGTGTGTGTGTGTGTATGTGTGTCTTAATTTTAAAAAAATCACCTTAAGTGCTTGGTCTGTATACTTTTGAAATTAGAGCAGTTACGTATTGACTGTATCTTCTAATGATACCCCACTTGTGTACATCTAGTGGGTTTTTCTTTTTCTTTCAGGAATTGATGCCAACATAAAAGATAGCTTAGGTAGAACTGTCTTAGACATTCTGAAAGAACATCCATCTCAGAAATCTCTCCAGATTGCAAGTCTCTTACAAGGTAAAGAGTATTGAATGATGGATGAGTTTGCGTTACAGTTAAGATTAAATTAAAACTGTCCTAGTTTTCTCTTGGGTTTTAACATTTACTTTTGAATGAACTTATTATTTGCTTTTTTTTCTGGTAGACTTTTAAACTCAATAATAATTACTACCTTTTAATGTTTTATTTCGGTTTTTCAACTGCTCAGTAATTTTTAAAAAGCTAAAATTTTTTTTACTTTTGTGATATTAAAAAGTGTTTTTAATTAAACACAAGTAATAAATATGTAGTTATGAACTTGAAGGTATTAGGACTGTAAAGTGATGATGCTAAGGTATTATCTTACACTTGAATAATGCTTTAAGAGTTTTCAGGGATTTTCTATTATTTTGTCTGTTTTCTGTAACTGTGAGGTAGATAAGTCAGATATCGTTATTCTTCTTTTTGCACGTGAGGGAAACTGAAGCTCCAAGAGGCTAAGTGACTTGCTCAAACTTATATATCCTATTCTAAGTGGTAGAACTGGTGTGTAAATGCTGGGTTAACAACAACAAAATTGTACTTAGTTGAAAGAATACAGATTATTTCCTACCGAATCCAGTAGTACAAGATAATTCCGTCTTGCCAGCCTTTGGTTTTGATAAAGGTCATTTTAAGTACATTTGTAGTTAGTTGCAATTAGTAGGTCTATTGAAGGTTTGACAACCATCTAGGTACTACTTTTTCATTTGTAGGATTACATACTTCCCCATTTGATCTAAACCTTTTATGAAAAATTTAGATTTAAGTGCTTTCCGTTTCTGCTTGGTGATTAGGCCTGATACGTAGCATGTTCCCTTAAAAATCCAGTTTGTTCTTTCCTTTCCACGTAGCTCCTGCACTGTTCAGTGGGGATTATCCCCTACAGTTGTTACAGATTGGCTGTAAATGTAATAGAGGGAGGTGGGATGGGTGTCACTGGATATCATTTGAGAAGCTGAAGAGCAGCTTTGTCCTGCAAGGAGATAGGTGATTTAAAACCATGTTGAGCAGGAGACATGCATAATAGATACAGGAGTCAACAAAGGCCGAAGAGGGGAAGAGAATAGATGCACTACAGGAGGTCATTATGTTCTTTTCTTTCTTTACTTCCGAAACCTCTCAGGGAAGTTCAAACCCCTACAATTTTCTTGTCAATAAAGAAGTTAATTGCAAGTCAAGCGCATATAGAGATAAATCAGAGGCGAATACAAGTATGGCTCTTCATATTAAATCAAATTAAAATCAAGTTGAATGAAAACTGAAAAATAAAAGAGTGATATACAATATTTTAAAAAGTCTTTCCCTTCTAGGCATTTTGTATTTCATATTGGATTTTTGCCTCTAACTGAACTTTAAAAAAACTGAGACTTGTGCATAATATGTCTTTTCGGAGAAGCAAAATAAATGTCATCCACTAAAAAGGGGGCATGACATAATTACAGACATTTTTAACATATTGCATTGGTTCAACTTAGATGAAAATGTTATTACATAGGAGTAACTCTCTGTTCTCTTAAATGGTCAAGATTCATTAGGTATGCCAATTTGTGATGGAGTATTTGTGACATCTTTGAATTTTTAAAATTATTGTCAAATTTTAGAATGTGAACACATTATATTCTCTGCATTCCTGGTTTTCAAATCACTGGTACATTTTATTTTATTATTTATTTATTTTTAATTAATTAATTAATTTATGGCTGCATTGGGTTTTCGTTGCTGTGTGCGGGGTTTCTCTAGTTGCAGGGAGTGGGGGCTACTTTCCGTTGTGGTGCACGGGCTTCTCATTGCGGTGGCTTCTCTTTTTGCGGATCATGGGCTCTAGGTGCTCGGGCTTCAGTAATTGTGGCTCATGGGCTCAGTAGTTGTGGCTCACGGGCTCTAGAGTACAGGCTCAGTAGTTGTGGCACATGGGCTTAGTTGCTCCGCAACATGTGAGATCGTCCCGGACCAGGGCTCGAACCTGTGTCCCCTGCATTGGCTGGCAGATTCTTAACCACTGCACCGCCAAGGAAGTCCCAAATCACTGGTACATTTTAAGTCTTATGAAAAAGTTTGTTATTGTAGTAAAGACAATTTATAATAGGTAAAGTTACTGCCTGGGTCAGAAATTTTCAGGATAAAACCCCATAAGTTGCTTTCTTTTCCTATTAGAATTTGCCTAGTAGAATTGCTGTTACATAGAAACTATTTGGATAGTATGAAAACAAAGTGGTTGGCATGATAGCACAGAGTCTCTTAAGTGAATTTCAAGAAGAAGGGGTTCCTTCTGAATAAAGAAGTGCAAGTATTGATTTAACCCCTTAGCCAGAGGCTGTAAACCATCCACTGTGGGCTGAATGCCTTTTGGCGGGTAGCAGATATGTTTTGTTTAGATCACATACTTTTGGCTCGCACTGTGTTTCTGTAAAAATTGAATTAGCTTTCAGCATTTAAAAATCTAGGATTTCAGCTAACTCCCCAGAGTTTTGGTTTCTCAAAAAAATGCAGGCTTTCATTTTACTTCATTGCCGAACTTTAAATGGGGCATCTCCTCTCTGGTTAACCAGGCTCTGCAGGCTTTCAGTTTTTTTTTGTTACATTGAGGTTGAATGTTAGTTGACATTTATCCCTGCATTCAGATGCTGTTTTCTTTATGATTAAGAGAAAAGTGAGATGCTTCTTGTATCTGTCTGGCTTTGCCACTTATTAGCTGAATGAACATGGCCAAGTTAATAATCCTTCCCCTTTAGTTGTCACCTTTAAAACTGAGATAGGGGCTTCCCTGGTGGCGCAGTGGTTGAGAATCTGCCTGCTAATGCAGGGCACACGGGTTCAAGCCCTGGTCTGGGAAGATCCCACATGCCACAGAGCAACTAGGCCCGTGAGCCACAACTACTGAGCCTGTGCGTCGGGAGCCTGTGCTCTGCAACAGGAGAGGCCGCGATAGTGAAGAGGCCTGCGCACCGCGATGAAGAGTGGCCCCCGCTTGCCGCAACTAGAGAAAGCTCTCGCACAGAAACGAAGACCCAACACAGCCAAAAATAATAAATATAAAAAACAAAACAAAACAAAAACAAAACTGAGATAGTACTAGTGCCTGTGTCATAGTTTTGTGAAGATTAAATGAGTTAATTTATATTAAATACTTAGAACACTGCTGGGTGCATAGTAAGCAATATTTAAGTTTTATTATTATTATGTCCTCATCAGAATTGGAAAAATGAGAGATAGCCTGAGTGTGGGATAGAAAAAAAAAAAAAAAAGGTAAAATGTCAATAATAGGGAATTCCCTGGCAGTCCAGTTGCTGGGACTCTGCACTCTCATTGCCAGGGCCTGGGTTTGATCCCTGGTCACAGAACTAGGAGCCTGCATGCTATGCGGCACGGCCAAATGAAATGAAATTTAAAAAATTAAATAAATGTCAATAAAAAAAAAAGAATGGGAAAGAACATTCTTTCTTTATTGAACTAAAGTTCAATATGCAATTGTGCTTATCTTACAAGATTACAACACCATCATAAATTAAACTTATCCCACTTCCTTCATGTATGTTACCTGACTGATCATTATATCCATCTGAATTTGATATCCCTGTTTAGGGATGAAGTCTATTCAAAGCATCATTCAGAGAGTTTTATACCTTCAAGTAGGATATATTTACGGAAACTGAGGATGTTAAGGAAAGGTTGTGACAAAAATTTAGTTTTCAGAAAAAGTATTCGTGAGTCTCTTCTAAAATATCTTTTCTGTTTTAATTAAAAAGCTTTAAATTAATAGCTCATCATGAAGTTCTTTCAGTTTGTTAGGATATAAAGAAATAAATGAAAAAATGACCATCAAAAGTAAAACAAAGTTAAAGTTTTTAAAATAAATGAATTCAAGTACGTAATTTCAAAAACTTATATACACAGAATATTTAGAAGACGTGGGAAGATCAACAGTCCTTGAAGCACACATACAGGAAGATACAACACAAGAAACACATATATCATCTCCTGTTGAGTCTCCTTCCCAGAAGACCAAAAGTGAGTAGCTAATTGTAAAACCCTTGAAATGATACTAGTCTGTTATGTACTAAACTGTTATGTTTGTCCTATATGTACAAAAAGGCTCATACTTGTGAAAATGTCAGGTCTAATAAGTTATACTCTATATTTTATCCATTTATTCGGTCAACATTTATTGAGCTCCTGCTATTTGTCAGGCACTATTCTTGGTCCTGAGATACAGTGGTGATCAAAGGATATAGCAATCCCTGCTGTCATGAAGTTTACGTGGAGTGGGTATTTCACAGTTGACTTTTTTTTCCTAAGGCATGTTTTTAATGTAGAATAAAAATATTTATATCTGGATTGTAACTGCTAGTTTTTTTTCAGAATGAATTATTGGGATGAAGTTCCTTTCTGAGAATAATTAGAAAAAAATGAATATTTGCATGCAGCCTACAAAATTGTCATGTTGACAGTTGATGCAGATTATATATCTGTTCCTTCTGTTGTCCCTTTATATCATAATTTATTAATTACTTACATAATTATTTGTTTAAATACGTTCTATTTCTTTTTATTGAACCTAGGAAGTAGGCTCCCAGCACCATTTCAAATTTGTTAATGAATTGTTGAATGAATTCTGTCAGTGAAGTATAATGCCCATAAAAGACTATTGAAGATTAAATGCTATAGTAAATGAAGCCTTAGGAATTGTAATTCCAGATGCTTTTATGTATTACATATATGTAAACCTTCAATACTTATTTCCATTTTGAGAAAGAATAAAAATAGGCAAAACTGGAATTTCTCTTTGTCTTTTAACATTATTGTACTAGTTATGATTTAGAGCTTGCTTTCAGTAAAACAAATTTTCTGACAACTTAATCTTGTTTGCCATATTTTGAGTTCTAGCACCATACTAGTTATATTTTTATTGTTTAACATCAAGTTTTAGCAGTATTCTTTCTTGAAACTTTTGAAAAATTTACTGTCTTCTTACAGGTGAAACTGTGACTGGAGAATTATCGAAACTCTTGGATGAAATAAAGCTCTGTCAAGAAAAGGATTATTCTTTTGAAGATTTGTGCCACACAATATCAGACCACTACTTAGATAATTTGAGCAAGATTTCAGAGGAAGAACTTGGGAAAAATGGAAGCCAGAGTGTCGTAAGTAAGGGGGGAAAGAAGACAATGCGTCTGTCTTTGCCAGTTTGTTGTGTACCTGAGAGGCATAGGATTTATGCGTTATCCTATCTTCAGATTTATCCAGTGTCAAATGTCAAGCTTCCTGTTGCTCTTGTCCTGATATTCATTGGTGTTTCATTCTCTCTGCATGTGTAGGGAAGAAATGCTTTGATAAATCGCTTATGGATTTTGATGATCTCACTGTTAGACCCTCTTAACACATGAATTCATAGTTTCTTTATGTTCTTTTAGTTTTATTGGTCATAATGATATTGGTTTCCAAAGAAAAAAGAAAACCTTCCTTTTGTCTTTTTTCCCTGTTTTCTCTATGATCTGAGTCTAACCCCATCTTGAAGAAGAAAGACAAAGCTGAGCCATGCGTATATACTTCCCCAGCCACTCTGTAAGTCATAATAGGTGAGAGACGTTGTGGAAAGTTTGACCTGCATATTTCTATAATCTTATGCAAATCCAAATGGATTTGCATGCAACCTATAAGCTCAGAATTTAAATCATGTGTTAGAGATTCTTGCTTATTTGGATTTTTATGTTAACACAATAGCAAGAAAAACTATAGAGAATCAATCAGATTAAAGTCAAGATTTGTGTACCTGTCTTTTATCCTATAGAGGAAGGATTTATAGGATGCATTGGTATTAAAGGAAATGCATTATTATGATATGAAACCTTTTCTCACTTTTAGAACTTATTTTGTTATAGAAATATTACACTTTCTTCAAAAGCCCATAATAGAGTGGATTGTGTTAAGTATGTCATTTTATTTATGAAAGCTAAAAAAAAAATTGCTAAGTATAGTGACTGTTATGAGAACATTTACTTCATTTAGTTACTTAATGTGAGCAGTGACAGTTTCCCAGGATAGTATTTGCTTGTCTAGGTCCATGGCCAGTCTTACCTTCTAGGCCTGTTTTTTCTTTTTTTCCTTTGCCCCCCTGTCTTTTGAAAACATCACATTATTGGCTCCAATGAAAGCTCTTTTGAATAATTATGATTAATTATATATATACTGAAGTAAATTCTTGTAGGTTTTACCAAATGAAATTTTTTTATTGATGAAATATTTACTGTAGTAATTTTAATGTTAGGACAAAACTCCTTGTTTTAAATAAATCTAAAACAGGTCTATGCTAACTCCAATTACAACTCTAACTCCAGTTACATTTCAACATTTCCTTGAAAGTTGGTTAGAAATTAAAACGTATTTATCCTACATAAACAGTACATGGTGTTCAGGTCTACTAAGTGGCTGCTTCGGGCCCTCTACTTCTTAACCCACAGATTTTCTGAAAGCCCTAATTTTCTAGACCAGTGGTTTCTAAACTTTTCTTGTTGTAGGTACCAGTAGTAAACAAATTTTGAGCAAACATCCCAAATGTATTTATAATTTTATATATATATATGTACACATACATACACACACTTATTCTAAGAATATATGCTATAAATTATGGGGCATATACTACAAGAGAAATTCAAATGAAGAGGATAAAGAATAAGTGTAAAATAGAAGATCTAATTTTTTTTCTTTTATTCAATTGGTATCTTGCGCACTTTGGGCTCTACATGATCTGCTTGGAGAACGTAATTCAAACTTACAGCTTTTGGATGGTGATGGCAGGGGCTTTTGTCATTGAGAGGGTGACATAATTTGGGGAAATGATGGCCAATATTTTTTGTAAGTCAAAGAGTGTTATTGTGATAGTAGTAAGGGAGAAATGAATGCTCATAAGTTGAAGTTAAGTTCAAAATTCAAGGTTGTACTTCCATACAAGCAATCACTGTTTGTTCCTGTGACAAACTTTATATTGAGTTCTTTGAAAATATTGTCATACAAAATATTAAAGGTTACATGAGGCAGAAAAGCAGAGGATACATATGAGTAAGAGCAAGCAGTTCTATTTATCTGGAATAATAAAGTTTATAAAGGGGGACAATGGGAGATAAGATTAGAAGATAGGTCAAGGTCAGTCCATGGATGATTTTGAATGTCAGGGTGAGAATTTTGGTATTTATTTTTTAGGAAATGAGAAAAATCTAAAGGATTTTAGACACATAAAAGGCTTTATTGGAAGTGGCCTTTCAGAAGTTGAATCCGATAAAAACTTGTTATTGAATGTTTAAAAAGTAATGCAATTTCTTAGAAACTTCTCTACAGCCTGTGTTTTATTTGGGTTCATTCTTGTTTTGTTGAATATCTGTTTCCATTTATCAAAAGTGTTTTTCCAAGTTTTTAAAATGAATTATACTCTCAAGTTATGCAAAAAATTTAATTGAGTACTTACAGATCACCTGATATATATGGTCATTACCACGTTGTGAGCTATAGAATTTATAATAGCAATAATGAGATGCGGTTTCTGACTTCAGGGAGTTCAAAATTTCTACCCCAAGAAGCCTTCAATCGCAGTGTGCAGACAAGACTAACATATAAACAACAAATATATATATTATAAGAGCTGACATTTATTAGGTGCTTGCTATTTGCTGTTCTAATGCTTTATATGACTTATGCCACCTAATCCACACAGTAATCCTAACAATGGAGTTACAGATTTGGGAAATGACTCAGCTGGCAATTGGCAGATCTAGGATTCAAACTCAGAGCCAATGTCATTACTTCCCAGCTACATTTCTTATAATAAACTACCCTGTGGCCAAAGGAATGTTTTTTTAAAGGGAGAGGTTAGTGATTTATAGGTATTCATTGAAGTCTTCATGGAGGTAGGGAGAAATTAAACTGGGATCTGGAGGAAGGGGAGACATTCTTTGCACTTTTATTGGAATGAATGAATGAATGAATGAATGGGAGAGGATTCTAGCCTGCAGAAATAGGATGTGTAAAAACACAGAGGTGAGGCCTAGCATTTAACATGAGGATGATTTACCATAAGAATTTGTTTTGAATAGTGGGGAGTAAAGCTGGATAAGTAACGATAATATTTAACACTGACAGAACACTGTATTTATATTAACTGATTTAATCCTCACACTAACCCTATGATATAGGTAGTATTATTCCTCCCATTTTACAGATAAGAAAACGGAGGCACAGAGAACTTGTATGACTTTCCCAAGTTTACACGGTAAGTACCAGGGCCAGGATCTGAACAAAGGCAGTCTGGGGCTTGGAGCCATACCCCTTACCACTCAACTATTTACTTAGAGAACAGGGACAAATAATTAGATTTGGGAAGCTATTCAGAAGTTTAATATTGATGCTGAGGAGAATAACTTTTGAGTATGGGAGTTCTTTCATGAAGGTGACATTTTTAAAAGATAAAAGTGGTAACTATATGTCAGATGTTCTGCAGAGGGACTCAAACAGTGACTCTCAGCAATGGTCATACATTAGACTTATCTGGGAAGGCTTCAGAAAATACTGACACCCTCAGGTATCATGGCAGACCAACTAAATCAGAATAGTATTGGCTGACTCTGAGCACTGTTTTTTTTTTTTTTAGCATCTTTATTGGAGTATAATTGCTTTACATTGTTGTGTTAGTTTCTGCTGTATAACAGTGAATCAGCTATACGTATACATATATCCCCATATACCCTCCCTCTTGCGTCTCCCTCCCACCCTCCCTATCCCACCCCTCTAGGTGGTCACAAAGCACCGAGCTGGTCTCCCTGTGCTATGCGGCTGCTTCCCACTAGCTATCTATTTTACATTTGACAGTGTATATATGTCCATGCCACTCTCTCACTTCGTCCCAGCTTACCCTCCCCCCCCCATGTCCTCAAGTGCATTCTCTACGTCTGTGTCTTTACTCCTGTCCTGCCCCTATGTTCTTCAGAACCTTATTTTTCTTTTTTTCGATTCCATATATCTGTGTTAGCATACGGTATTTGTTTTTCTCTTTCTGACTTACTTCACTCTGTATGACAGACTCTAGGTCCATCCATCTCACTACAAATAACTCAGTTTCGTTTCTTTTTATGGCTGAGTAATATTCCATTGTATATATGTGCCACATCTTTATCCATTCATGTGTCAACGGACACTTAGGTTGCTTCCATGTCCTGGCTATTGTAAATAGTGCTGCAGTGAATATTGTGGTACATGACCCTTTGAATTATGGTTTTTTCAGGGTATATGCCCAGTAGTGGGATTGCTGGGTCATATGATAGTTCTATTTTTAGTTTTTTAAGGAACCTCTATACTGTTCTCCATAGTGGCCGTATCAATTTACATTCCTACCAACAGTGCAAGAGGGTTCCCTTTTCTTCACACCCTCTCCAGCATTTATTATTTGTAGATTTTTTGATGATGGTCATTCTAACTGATGTGAGGTGATACCTCATTGTAGTTTTGATTTGCATTTCTCTAATGATTAGTGATGTTGAGCATTCTTTCCTGTGTTTCTTGGCAATCTGTATATCTTCTTTGGAGAAATGTCTATTTAGGTCTTCTGCCCGTTTTTTGGATTGGGTTGTTTGTTTTTTTGATACTGAGCTGCATGAGCTGCCTGTATATTTTGGAGATTAATCCTTTGTCAGTTGCTTCATTTGCAAATATTTTCTGCCATTCTGAGGGTTGTCTTTTCGTCTTGTTTATGGTTTCCTTTGCTGTGCAAAAGCTTTTAAGTTTCATTAGGTCCCATTTGTTTATTTTTGTTTTTATTTCCATTTCTCCAGGAGGTGGGTCAAAAAGGATCTTGCTATGATTTATGTCATAGAGTGTTCTGCCTATGTTTTCCTCTAAGAGTTTGATAGTGTCTGACCTTACAGTTAGGTCTTTAATCCATTTTGAGTTTATTTTTGTATATGGTGTTAGGGAGTGTTCTAATTTCATTCTTTTACATGTAGCTGTCCAGTTTTCCCAGCACCAGTTATTGAAGGGGCTGTCTTTTCTCCATTGTATACTCTTGCCTCCTTTATCAAAGATAAGGTGACCATATGTGCATGGGTTTATCTCTGGGCTTTCTATCCTGTTCCATTGATCTGTATTTCTGTTTTTGTGCCAGTACCATACTGTCCTGATTACTGTAGCTTTGTAGTATAGTCTGAAGTCCGGGAGCCTGATTCCTCCAGCTCCGTTTTCCTTTCCCAAGATTGCTTTCACTATTTGGGGTCTTTTGTGTTTCCATACAAATTATGCCATTTTTTGTTCAAGTTCTGTGAAAAATGTCATTCATAGTTTGATAGGGATTGCTTTGAATCTGTAGATTGATTTGGGTAGTATAGTCATTTTCACAGTGTTGATTCTTTGAGCATTGTTCTTTTAAAAAGCTTATTCTAACATGCACATTATTGGCCTAGAGGACCAAAAATCTGCTGGGACCTTACTGAGGTAATTCAGGCCTCAGATGATGCGTCTGAACTGAGGTCTTCATAACACCACAGGATTATAGAATTTTAGATCTAAATAAATCTGATAGATCTTCTGGTGCCCAGCCTAATTCCCATACTCTCCAGTGTAAGAGCTCTCTTGAATTAGGGAGGTTTTTAGTTTATCATTAAGGAAAATTCAAAGTGTAGTCCAGCCATAGTCCTAAATTACAATTATTTCTATATTATAATGCAATATTAAATGTGGAAAACAGTTTTGTTTATTATGCACATTATTGGCTGAGGATGGGCATTTGGGTTCATTTAAAATTAATTTTAGATTATATGAAACATTCAACTTATTCATTGTAATATGAAAGATAGTTCCAAAATTTAAAAGAAATCAAAATGTAAGGAAAATATGTTTTGTAGCATTTATGTTATTAATAAATGTATTTTTCATATTAATTATTTGGCTTGAATTTTGTGGGTATTTTAACTATTCTTCATCAGTTTAGCTTTTATTGCTTTTTTTCTTCCGATAGAGGGCGCTCTAATTCAGTAATTTAAAATACAAAATCAGCCGTCTTATGTAAGAGCTTTTATTTTTGAATTGGAGGTTTTGGTTTTATTAAAATATTAGCCTTAAGGTGGTAGTTTGAATAATTTTACTAAAATAAGTGAATTAGAAATTAAATTCTTATTATGATTGTATCTATTTGATAGAAGGTTTTACATTTAATGTGAAGGGCATCTCAAGTTAAAATTACATTTTATTTTGCATAAATTTTAATTCAAAAGTCAGTCTGTTTTAAATTCTTTTATAATATGCATATGGAATCATTTTCTAAGTTGAATTAAGACATTATATAATCTAGAATGTAAATTTTGAAGAAATATAAATATCTTCACATTCTTTATCAACCCCTGAAATTTAGGTTTTTGAGAGAATATAAAATTATCTGAAAAAAATTTTCTATTCTCTTCATTTGTTTTTCCAAGTCATATTTGCAGCTTTCCCTCCATGTTTGTAAACAACATACACAACTCTTAAATGTGAACACACCATGCCTTAGAGAAATTTGATGATAGCATACATAAGATCATTAGAGCAAATTTCAGAATTTAGGTTTCAGGAAAACATTGTTTTAAGATATAAAATTTAAAAGGCATTATTGGCTCATCAGCCTATGTCTCTAAGAGATAAATAAGAAGCATCAGGGATGAAATGCATTATTTTTCTTCTGAGGGAAAACCTAGACACGAGCAGCATCTAAGTGTTATTGTTTGAAAGGGGTTGTGTTGGCAAGTTTTGAGCTATTTAACTCTTCTCACTTATCTCTTTCATGTTATTTCACTTTCGGTCCAATGTAAAGTCCTTAATTATGTGTAAGCTTTCTGAAGTATGAGATATTTAGCATTTTAAGATTTCAGGTTCAACTTCTCAGTTTTTATGCCAAGCTTCTATAAATTGCATGAGAGCACTCTCGTGGTGGGGAGGGGTGTCTATAGGAAAATATAGTTAATTTGGTGCCAAAATTTTCAAGTCTTAAAGTAGACTCAAATTAGGCTGCCTAAAATTCAAATGGTGTTTCTGATACAAAGTTAACTTTCAAACATATTTTAACACAATTCTAGAGCTTAATATCAGGAATGCAGGAATTTCAGAATTGTGAGAGACTTTAGTGGCTATCTCATCCAGTTCCTGTCAGAGTACTTTGGGAAATGAATTTTCTATATAGAGTGTTCTTCTTACAAGATTGTAAGTGATTCTGTAGCATATATGAATTTTTTAAATAGTGGAGCTAAATCTTAAGCAGTGGTAACTATTATTTTATTGGGAATATAGTATTCAGAAGGGTATTTGCAACTTTAATAATTCATGTCTTACATAGTTGAACAAATTTTTTGGAAGTGATGACTCAAGGCTGCTGTGTATTAAGCCCAGGTTTGGCTTGTCCTAACAGATTCTCCAGGATTTAGGGAATGCATAGATTCTGTTGACCTATATTTGTATTTTGAAACTGATACCATTAACCGTATATATGTACTATATGTACACGCAAGGAAAAATCCAGAATCAGAATGGTAAGATTTTTGTCTCTATTTTTACCCTAGGAAGAAAATTTGTACCTATAGTGAATCTAAGAAGATCCTTTAGGTAAATGGCTACTAGGATAAAAGAGACATTCTTCTGAATTTCAGACACAATTGCTTTTACCTTTCATGTCACATCTCTTTGTTCTATTTTGTCTTGTAAGTTTATACATTTTTAAATATTACTTCTTATAGACTCCTTGATGGCATGATCTGTATTTGATTGACCTCTGTAATCACATCCTGCCTAGCACAATGCCTCAAATGTAGTGGTCTCTCAGTGAAAGTTCATTGAATGAATAAATACATAAGAAGGCAGACACTGCTAGTGAGTGCACATCTTCTTGTAAATAAACCATCATCATCGAAAAACATGTTTAATTATTTGGAGGTGAATTTCAGAGTACAAGGACAAGTGTTTTTCCATCAGCATGGAGTTTCAACCATCTTTTTTAGGGAGGTAACTTAGTCTAGCAGTTAATAGCATAAACCTGGGTTTGCATTCTTGTTCCACCACTTACTAGCAGAGTGACCTTTGGAAGATACTTGATCTTTCCAAGCCTTAGTTTACTCATTACTAAAAAAAAAAAAGTTTAAAATGGTTTTCTGTCAGTCACAGAAAAAGAGCTATTTTCTTTTGTGTTGTTAAAAACATGCCATCTTGATTTTTATGTTTCATAGACTTTGTCCAGCTTTGTCTAGACTTTCTAATAATCACTCAGTGTCAACATAGAGGGGATTTCTCTAGTGAAATGCTAAACAAATATTCAGTTCTTGGATTAGTCATAGTCAGTATTTTACTTTGAAAGAACCAATCATCGATTATAGTCAGGTCTGCACATGTTAGGGAGGAATAGCAAACATGGCAAATAATTGATCTTACATGAAAAATTATCTCAATAAACAGATTCTTGGCTCAAAGTAAAAACACAGAATTCAGTGGGAGTTAATATAAAATCCCCAATTAGATTCCTAAAAATTTAGTGATATAAGATGGGAGAGGTTTAATTTGGGGGAATAGTTCATGCAAAAAGTTCTGGGTGTTTAAATGACCACAATTGCAATGTGAACCAACAGTGAAATGTGGCTGCTAAAAATCAACAAACAGTTGCCAAGCTATGATCTCTGAAAATAGCATTTATTAAGCACTAAGATTTAACTAAGTTCTAGACATTGTGGTAAGCATGTTAAAGTCATTATCTCCTTTATTCCTCACAACAGTGTCATGAGGTAGGTTTTATTATTCTCAATGTGGAAATTAAGAGTAAAATAACTTGGCCAGGGTCATAGAACTATCAAAAAGTAAAGCTGCTATCTGAACTTAGGTTTGCTATCTTACAAGGTCATGATTCTAACCATTAGGTCAGCCTGTCTGTCATTAGTATCTTCCACATTGACTACCCTTACCTTTTCATCATCCCCACCATTTTGCAATTTCAGTTGAATTATTGCAGGAGCCTCTTATCCTATCTGCTTCTAGTTTTCTCTCTTCACTTGCCCCAATGTATTCTTGATACTCTTGCCAAATCAATATGCCTTAAGTTCCATTCTGATTATTTTACTCTCCTCAAAGCTAGCACTGGTCCTCACTATACAAATTCAATACAGAATTTTAACTCTGGCATTCAAGGCCTTCCATATTCTAGCTTCATCATATATTTCCAGCTTTCTTCCATTAATGTCTTAGATAAATTTAATGTTTTGGTAAAATAGATTATTCTCAAGTGTGTGTCTTTCAAATAGGTTATTCTCAAGTGTGTGTCTTTCCTTATCTTTTCTCATGCTCACATGTTTTATCCATGTGTAATTCTTTTCCCTATTGTTTTTACTTATTGAAAACCATCCTTCACAAAACCTTTTTTGATCCTCCTATTTAGATCCAACTATTTGGATCAGATATCATTAATTTTATTTATATATCTATTATGCAGATTTCATAGTCTGCTGTGTAGTATTGGTGCATAAATCTTCTTTTTTGGCCTTGCTTAGAAGCCCTTTGATGACAGGGAAATATTTATCTCTGTGTGTGAGTGTGTATCCATAGCATAGTTCCTCACTCACATGCTTAATAAACATTTGTTAAATTGATATGATAAGCAATGGACATCAAAAGTCTGTTTAATAACTGAATTTAGTTGTATACCTATGGGAAGAGCTCTAACAAGGAGTCTTTTTAATCTCAGAAGAACTTCCTCTGTTGGTTGATGTTTCAAATAGTGAATGCCTCACCATTTGATTTGAAGATGAAGTGAAATACCCAGTTAAACTATATTATAAACTTCCTCACAACATAAAATCAAAACATCTTAGGTCAAGTCATATCTTTCTTAGGTAGTAATGCATCTCTTTTACTGATAACAAAGAAGTCTTACATTGCAAATACCATGTTTGATTCCTGATAACATATAAAAAGGAAATCTACTATAAGAATATGGGAACATATGTCTCAATTATATTATTAAATTTTCAAATCTTCAATTTTGTGATAAACATTTTTTGAATTCATCACTGTTATTCTTTCTGTATAAGTTGAGAGAGCCTATTTTTGAAGCAGTTTTTTCAGTTAATCATAAAGAAAATGGGCTTAAGCCTACACCCTACATTTTCCCCCAATTGTTAATGATTCTTGCTGATTATGATGTGCTCAACTGATGCATAGTATTATTTTGTGCACATTTTAAAATGTGTTTGACACTAAAATATCTTAATACTAAGAGCATTCTGTTAAGGTATCCAAAGGCAGCAAACTCCCTTCCTAATTAAACTTTTATATATTTGAATTTTATGAAGTTTGTGAAGTGATCATTTTATCTACTCTGCAGATGCAACATCAGCCAATTTTTGTTTTGATATTTTCATTCTCTCTGATCTCTCTTTAATGTCTAACTTGAATTTAATCTTCCTAACAGAAGAACTCACATGTTATGATTTCCCTGAGAATCTATACTTTATACTCAGGAGTTAATTGTAATATTTTGTTGAAAATTTGATAATAATTCAACTTTATTCTAATCTTACTCTCCAGATGATGATGAAGTTAATTTTTGACAACTCTTAGCCGCATGTCATATTTACCTTGTTCGTTTGCCATACGCACCTGATTTGTAATTCTGTTTCATGGTGCGCATTTGAGAGTTCTTGATTCTCTTTTGGAGTAAAGGCCTTGGACAGCCTGCCATTATAAAGGAATCCCATTTTGCTTCCTAATGCCAAAGGAAATCAGTCTAGAGCCTGAGCTTAAAGAGACATGTCAGTGGCGATAATCACTTATCTTCGTGTTCAGGGAAATGTTTTTCACCTTGAAGAGCAAATTAATACTAATGGATTATTGGACTAGTAACCAAGAAAAAATTACTGAAATCGCTCATGCTTCTAACATATTTTATCATGGGGCCATTTGGGACATGACTACTGAATATTGGAATCAATTCAGCCTCTAACAGATGAAGAATTAGATTTCTCTACAATACAATCAAAGTCAGTAACAGTAGATGGAAAAGATACTGTGTGGCCTGCTTTAATCTCAGGATTAGAATATTAAAATTGTCTGGTATTATTTAAACTTGCTTTTGCCAGAATTTTTATTTCTACCATCTATGCTTTTTAAAGTTTAAATGTTTTGGTTGCTTGCAGTTTCACAACAGTTCCATTTAGTTGATAGCTGCCAGTCTATACTACCAAATCATTAATAATGAGAAACAAAGTCTTAATTTGGAGAAAGAATGAGGTAGTCAAGAAAATGAATTTGATGGGGAATGAAAGGTCCTAAAATGAATGAAGGTAATGAACCAGTGAGAAGTGTATATTAGTAAAAGTGGAAATAGCTTGCCCCCAAAATAAATGAGAGAAACATTGACATGTGTTATATCTTTTCCTATAATCATCCATTCTATGTTGCTGAAATAAATCTATTCTAGGCTTGAAGAAGATTTTCTTTTTGCCCTATAATCTTGCTTTTACTTATCAAGGTGCCATTTTCCTAAACATTTAAAGAATCTCTATTGTCATAGTTATTATCATCAGCTTCACTAACTTACTGAGTCCCCACCTTAAGGAATTATATTAATTTCTTCAATAACATGTATTTGTAACTTGGAGTAACATTTTAGTGTAGAAAATAGGAGCTTTGAACTCAGACAGACTTGTGTTTGAATCCCAGTTCTACTCCTTAGATAAATACTACCCTGATCTTCAGATTTCTCATCTGCAGCAAAGTGTTTCTCATCTGCAGCAAAAGGTCTTTCTCACCTCGACCTACTGAATCAGAATGTCTGGAGGTGGATTACTTACAATAAAACTCCCTAGGTGATTCTTATGCTGTTTGTGAACTGCACTATAACATTTTTAAAATGTTGATTTCTTTGAGTCAACTACTCAGACCCATTTTCTTCTTACCCACATGTATCTATGGATCTCAGATTCCAATGATCTGACCCTAATTTGCCTTTACTTTCTTTTTCTGCTCCTATGAATGCAAATTTGATTGGTCATCAAGGCAAAATGACTTACCTTTTAAGGTTTGCTTTTCTTGTTTCTGTGAAAAATGCCATTGGAATTTTGATAGGTATTGCATTGAATCTATAGATGGCTTTGGGATAATATGGAACTTTTAGCAATATTGATTCTCCTGATCCATGAACACAGAATATATTTCCATATGTTTGTGTCTTCATTTTCTTTTAAGTGTTGTAGTTTTCAATTAATCATAAAGATTAATAGATCTTTCACCTCGTTGGTTAAATTTATACCTAAGTATTGTATTGTTTTTGATACTCTTGTGAATTGGATTGTTTTCTTTATTTATTTTTCAGATACTTTGTTGTTAGTGTATAGAAATGCAAATGATTTCTATATGTTGGTTTTGTATGCTGCAGCTTAACTGAATTTATTGATTAGTTCTAGGTTTTTTGGTGGATTCCATTGGAATCTGAGAGCCACAGATAGAGGTGGAGTCTTTAGGATTTCCCATATATGACATCATATTGTCTGCAAAGACAGTTTTCCTCTTTCCTTTTTGATTTGTATGCCTTTTATTTCTTTTTCTTGCCTGATTGCTCTGGCTAGGACTTACAGTACTATGTCGAATAGGAGCAGTGAGAGTAGGCACCCTCTTGTCTTGTTCTTAGTCTTAGAGGAAAAGCTTTCAACCTTTCACCATTGAGTATGATGTTAGCTGTGGGCTTGTCTTATATGGCCTTTATTATGTTGAGATATGTTCTTTCTATACCTAATTTGTTGAGTGTTTTTATCATGAAAGGATGTTGAATTTTGTCAAAAGCTTTTTCTGCATCTATTGAGATGATCGTATGATTTTTATCTTTCATTCTATGTAACTTAACTTTTAATAATATTTTATTCTTGAAATTAAATAAAACTGGTGTTAAAGTCCCATATAAAGTATAAAGTGGTATTCAAAAGAATATATTATCATCCTTTCATTTTCAGTTCTTCAAATTCATAGACTATACTCACTGCTGCTCACTTGTCCTTAAAATTCTATCTTCTCTGTTATAACCCAACTTTGGCCTGCTTCTCCCTGACCCCCCTCCTTATTTATGTAAAACTCTGTAGGAATAAACTAAACCTGTCTATTTCAAGTGCTTGTTATCATTCCTAGATAGAGTAAGTGCTCAATAAATTTTTTCTGGATATTCAACTACTCTTTTAAAATTTGATTTTATCAATGTCTTCCTTTTCGTCCATTCTATTATATCTAATCAGAACTCATTTCATTCCCTCATAACTATAACCCACAAGGTTCTGGGCAACATAAATTAAGATGAGGTCATTTCACCCACATAATCTTCAAAGATTGTATTGGCCCAAAGCATCCTTCATGGGAGTTAAGCAAAGTGCCAGATAAGGCCTCAGGAAGAGAGATGTTCACAGAGATTGAATGTGTTTCATGTTCACAGTAACTTATTAATTCTCCTTCTACTGGTGTCATCCTTCTTCCAATAGAATACATAACCATAATACACGAGAAAAGTGTGTGTGTGTGTGTGTGCCTGTGAAGAGGGAGAGTAGAAGAGAAGAGAGAGATCATATTATTATCAATAAGGACTTGTATCTCTGCCCTTTGATTTAAGAGTTCTCTAATTTTATCCTATCCTTTAGAACAAGTGACATTTTATGGTTTTGAGAATGTAGCCATAAACACTGAAGAATCTGATCTTTTCTAGACATAGTAATGTCACAGTGAAAAGCATTAAATTCTGTATTCATAGATCAGATATGAGAAGGCGTACTTCAAAATTCTTTTCTTATCTGTAACCTAATTTTAAGAGGTACTTTGATTATTCGTAAAGCTGGAGGCATATTTACTTAACCAATATATTCTGACTCACACACCATGATGAGATAGAGTAGTTAGGGGGTGGTGTGGTTGTTTATATACAGTGGCTTGAGGAGTGATATGTAAACTGTAATCTGAAGGAAGAGAAGAATCCTGTCATATAAAGTACCAAGGAAAGAAAATGTGGAATAAAATTAAATACTCTTTCCTGAGGTGGGAAAGAGCTTAATATGTTTAAGTACCAGAAAGGAGGGCAATGGGGTAAAGCAGAGTATACTGAGCTATGTAGAGAATAGAACGGAATGGGATTGGAAAGCCAGATTAGACAGGGCCTTGTAGGTCATGGAAAGTGGTCTGATTTTGTTTTTTTAAATAAAAAGTTTTTAAGCGGGGAAGTGATATGATCTGATTTATGGGAGCAAAGTTGGAAAGTTTCTGCTTCCTGTAAATTCACTGCTAATTCTATTTTTTTAATATCAGATGTCTGTATGATATTATAGAATAATACATTTAATGATATGCTTAACAGTTAGGAACTGGGCCACACAGCAGGAGGTGAGCAGCGGGCCAGCAAGCGAAGCTTCATCTGCTGCTCCCCATTGTTCCCCATTGCTGGCATTACCGCCTGAACCATCCCCCCATTGTTCACATTACCGCCTGAACCATTCTCCCCTCCGCACCCCCCGTGGAAAAACTGTCTTCCAAGAAACTGGTCCCTGTTGCCAAAAAGGTTGGGGACTGCTGAACTAGCCAACCACTGTCCTTGTTGTTTGTGTTTTCCTTTCCTGGCTCCTCCGTCTCACAGTCCCTTGGCTTTCTTTCCCCCCAACACCGCACCACGGGGCTTGCAGTATCTTAGTTCCCTGACCAGGGATCGAACCCAGGTCCACTCCATGAAAGCACAGAGTCCTAACCACTGGACCGCCAGGGAAGTCCTTTTCTGTTCTTTATTGAGCATTCTCTTCCATGGAGAGGAAACAGCTCTTTGTGTTCAGATAGCAACTCAGTGTTATTTATTTCCAAATCTGCAATTCTATCCTCACCTCCTCACTGCTGTCCAGTTCTGTATTACAATTGCCAGAAAGACCTCTTTCTACAAACATCCCACTGTCTTTTTGTTTTTTTTTCTGGCCGCGCAACGCAGCATGTGGCATCTTAGTTCCCCGACCAGGGATGGAACCCGCGCCCCCTGCATTGGGAGCGTGGAGTCTTAACCACTGGACTGCCAGGGAAGTCCCCCACTGTCTTTTCAAACCCAACCTGTCAAAATGTAAATTAATTATCTTCCCACTCAAATCTGTACCTGTTCCCATTTTCCATCTTTCTTTCAGTAATAGAACAGTTATTTCATTATTCCAGGACAAAAGCTTTGGTATTATGTTTAGTTCTTTCCCATTTCTTTCATTCTCCTGGTCTATTAGAGAGTTCCCCTTTGTTTAGTCTCATCGTCTTTGCTTGACCCCACTTCACTTTCCAGGAACTGCCTCATTTCTATATTCATTTTATATTTTATGATAAGAACTCTGGAAGAATTGTCTCTTGTTGTTTCCAATGTCTCTACTCCATTTTCTATTAAAACCAGTCCTATCAGGCTTTCTTCTTCATCAGGTGCCAGAACTGCTTGTCAAGGTGTCCAGTGACTTCCAATTGCTAATTCCAACAGACATTTCTTAATCTTTTTCTTACGTGATCTTTGAGGAGCATTTGACAGTGTTGATCATGCCCTCCTCTTTCATATGCACACTTTCTTTGCTTGACTTCCTAGACATCACATTCTCCTGGTTTTCTTCCAATTAAACTGGCTATTCCTTTTCAGTTTCCTTTGCTGGTTCCTCCTCATATCCCTGACTAAGTTCCCAGGGCTCAGTCCCTGGAGACTTCTCTTCTTTATCTGTACAGAATTTCTTGGCTAAGCATGCTGAACACTCTCACAGCTTTAAATACCTACTATGGACCAGAACAGCCCACATTTATAGCTACAGCTTGAATGCCCTTCTGGACTCCAGACTCTTGTGTTTAACAGGAATAAAAATGAAGTTTCGCTTTTCCCCCTCAAACCTGCTGGTCCCTTAGTTTTCCCATTTCAATAAATAGCAGCTCTGTTCATCCAACTTTTGCTCTCCAAAAACTTTGGAGTGCCCCTTTACTATTATTTTCTTATGCCCCATAGACAGTTGGTCTTCAAATCCTACCAGCTCTTCCTTCAAAATATGTCCAGGATCCAACCACTTTTTTTTTACCAGCTCCACTACTGCCGTTCTGGTCTAAGACACTATCATCCTTTGCCTGGATTATTTGAGAGGCTTCCAAACTTGTGTTCCTGTTACAAAAGAGTTACCAAAGAAGTCCTTTTGAATGTAAGTTATATCATGTCACTTTTCTACTCAAAACCTTCTTGCGGTTTCTCATCTTGCCCTGAGGAAAAGACAAAGTCCTTACACTGGTTCAGCAGGTGCTGCATGACCTGCATACCTGCCCTTGCCCCATCCTTACGTCTCATGCCTCATTTTCCGCTACTCTGTCCCTCACTCACACTGTTTCAGCCATACTTGGTTCATTGTCATTCGTGTGAAACACCAGGTACCCTCCTGCCTCAAAACTTTTACATTTGCTGTTCTTTCTCTCTGGAACTCTCTTTCCCAGGTATTTTTATTGTTTACTCTCTCAGGTTTTTTTTTTTTTTTTTTTTTTTTTACTAGGGTCTGGCTTTTTTTTTTTTTTTTTAATTTATTTATTTTTGGCTGTGTTGGGTCTTCATTTCTGTGCAAGGGCTTTCTCTAGTTGTGGCAAGCGGGGGCCACTCTTCATCGCGGTGCGCGGGCCTCTCACTATCGCGGCCTCTCTTGTTGCGGAGCACGGGCTCCAGACGCGCAGGCTCAGTAGTTGTGGCTCACGGGCCTAGTTGCTCCGCGGCATGTGGGATCTTCCCAGACCAGGGCTCGAACCCGTGTCCCCTGCATTGGCAGGCAGATTCTCAACCACTGCGCCACCAGGGAAGCCCCTACTCTCTCAGGTTTTTATCAAGCATCAATTTCTCAGTGTAGCTTTGCCTGATCACCATATTCAAAATTACCCACCCTGGCAATTCCTATCCCCATTTCCACTTTATTTTTCTCCATATCACTTATCATTATCTAACATACCATACATTTACTTATTGTGCTTATTGTTTGGCTCCCTTGATTAAAATATTAGCTTCACTGTGGGCAGAGTTTATTGTTTTTTACTTTTTATTGATGTTGACTACTGTCATCCGAGTGTTTAAAATGATATTTGGCACATGATAGATACATGATAAATATTTATTGAATGAAATAAATTAACTCTACTGTAGACCCTCAGCTCTCTACATTTGGATTATATAGTTTCTGAGCTGGTCATCTGTGTAGTAGAAAGAGCATATATTTTGGAGTTGTATAGTATAGGATTTATATCCTGAGGTTTCTATTTACTAGCTATATGCCTGGGTTAGTTGTTCACTTTCTCTGAGCTTCAGTTTCCTCTTCTATAAAATGAGCATGGTATTTCCTACCTTACGAGTTGTCAGGAAGACAATATGTGCGATTGTATAAAAAGTGTTTAGCAATGTGTTGGACGCATAGAAGATACTGAACCAATGTTTATTTCTTCCTTTGTAGTCAATCTGTCTTAATTCTGACCCACACCTATATAACACTACCAGATAAGCCTTCCTGAAATGGAGTGTGTATTCCACGACTTCCTTTGTCAAGAAGTAGATGAGAGACTTATATGACTTCTATATGATGGCCAAATTCCTCTTCTTGGACTTCAAGAACGTCAAGATCTTCCCATTCTGCTCCTGTTCTTCCTAATCCAATGATATTGCTCTCTATTCTCCCTCCTCCCACCAATATACCCTGTTCTTGTGTCATTTACCTAAACATATCACAGGCATTTCTTTCTTGGTGTCTTTGCTCATTCCCTTTCATTCTTCTGTTGTTCCTGTTTGTTTAAATCCTGTTCATCTTACAAGGTGTATTTCAAGTCTTTCTTTCTCTATATAGTAACCTCCTTAGTTACTCCAGCTCAGACCAAATTTTTTTTCTTTGAATAGATGGAGAATCTCAGAAGAGAAATAGGAACTATTAAAAAATGAAATGGAAATTCCAGAATTGAAAAGTACATCTTACATTTAAAAACGCTGAACTTCAAATAAATTTATAATTTTTATATTATGTAATCACACAATTTAACAACTAATTAGTCTTCATTTTAAAGTATATTACTTATGAAATAGGATGTTGAGTGAAATTTTTCTTTTGCCACAATATCTGACTAGGGCTTATAATTAAGGACAAAGAGAAGTTAATTTGACATATTTTATTTATTACATAATCATTATTATAGTTCATGACAATAAAGTATAAATGGTAAGCAATTCACATAGTTTTTGGCCTTGTGAATAGTAAGTGCTCAATAAATATTTTTTGTATGGATAAAACAATGAATTCTAGTCATATCTTTAGTAACATTAATAAGGTTCCAATATAAAAAATTATAAATTATGTATAAAGGTATATTGTGAAAGGGCTCTACATTAAGAAAGTATTATTACTTACCAATAAATTAATGTAAGTATTCTACAAAATAGAAAAGACACAGTATGATATTTTATATTCTTAAAAAGCCTCATTCTACACTGAAAGAACTAAAATGATAGCATTTTGGAACTCTCTGTACCTTGTCCTCAGTTTTACTGTGAACCTAAAAAATGCTCTAAAAAATAAAGTCTACTTTAAAAAAAAGAGAGCCTTTTGTTTTAAAGCTGATCCATTTTTCTGAATTGCTTCAGTTCATCCAATAAATATGAATAAATATTCATTGTACCTTTACTATGTACCAGCTACTGTTTTAGGGTGGATAAAAAGTGAATAAGGCAATTTTTTGTTTTGTTTTGTTTTTGTTCTCAGGAGCTTGGAGTTTGGCAGAGAAAGCATATATATTACCAAATAATAGAAATACAGGGTGATAAAATATTTTGCCAAACAATCCAGTAAATGATAGTATAAAGTGTTGTGGAAAATGGGGGAGAGGAACTATTTATTCTTATATCCCCAGAATCTAGTATGTTGCCTGATACATTGTAGCTATTCAATTTAAAAAGTGTGTTGAAAGAAAGAAATAGCTGTGAAAATGAAAAGGTAATTCTGTCCTGTTTCAATACAGTGTGGGAGGGACATTAAAATGTGGAATGACAATGACCACTTCATAATGGAGTAAGGAAATAAGGGCATGTCATGGATTGACTCCTGTATAGTTCTGTGTTCTCATCGCTCATTACATTCCCCACTAACCAGTACCTCTATGAGTTCTCCATACTCTCTTTTACCTGTCTTTACATGCCTGAAGTTCTTACACTCTCCTCCATCCCACACCAATTTTGCCATTTTTAATTCTCATCATCCATCAGAACTTGACTCTAATGTGACCTCCTTCCAATCTTAGCCCATCCTTGAACCCTCTCCTTGGTCTGGAATAGGTTCTCCTCCAAAGGCTTCGTATAGTCCAGAGTCCTACTGCTCTTTAAGAGTACTTATTGTGATTTTAATTATAGTGAGTAATTATACATTTTTTGGTTTTTTATTTTTGAAAATAATAGACTATGAACTCCTCGAGGGCATATCCTCAGATTCTAACACTATGCCTGCCACATAAAATGAGACCAATATATATTTATTGAACCAATGGACAAAAGAATGAATGACTAGATGGATGGATGGGTGGATAGATAAATGTTAGAAAAGTGATCACAAATGCTTGACTGGAAATTGAGAAAAACTTATACTTCAAAATCTTGTCTAAGGGTGGTTTTCTTTTGTTTTTATCTGTTTGTTCTGAATAACTGCACATTCATTCTTACCAAATGAGGGCTATGCTGGTGGGACCATTTTTACTTCTTAAAGTTATTCTAAATTTATTTTCTAGTAGTTTTCTTGAAGTATTTTGTTACTTTTGAGATACTTTATGTGATAAAACTGATTAGACTCATTCTTATTTTTATTTTTTGTCTTAATAGAAGAGGTTACATTATCCTGACTTCCAAAAAAAGACAAATCTTTTGGCCAGTTAAATCTAGTTAAAGATCGAATTGATCACTAAAGCCATTAATAAGGTTAAAATTGTTAACTGTTAAAAGAAAGTTTAGGGTCTGCTGGATTAAACAAAGAATAAACTTTGAAAAATAATTTTATTTAAAATGTAGACTATGAACGTTAAAATATTTCTCATTTTGAAGTTAATGTATTTATATTGAGTTTTAGGGATATTATAATTTTTAAATTAGAACAACAAAACAAATCATGACTATTAGTGGTCATATGTTAGTGATATAATAAGGTATACTAGTTAAGGTAGTGCTAGCTGTTTAAAAAAATTAAGACAAATCATATGATAGCTCAAATATAATGGACATTTATTTCTCACTCATTTAAAGTCCATAGTAAGTGTTCCTGTTCAGCAGGTAGCCCTCCTCCAAGTGGGAATTCTGGAACCCAGATTCCTTCCATCTAGTTGCTCTGACATCTTGAGCACAAGCTTCCAAGGTCATCTGACTCATCTGTAAAAGATGGCAAAGGGTAAACATGATGGAGGATACAAGTAGGGGGTTGTAGGGGATGGGCTTGGAAACAGCAAACATCACTTCTGCTCATATTCCATTGACCAGTACTCATTCATATTGTCACATTACCATTCCAATCTGCAAGGGAAAATAAGAAACATAGTCTAGCTGCGTATCCAAGAAGTAGAGAAAACAGGTTGGTAATCACCTAGCCAGAATTGGCTGCATAATATCTTTTACAATTTAAATAATTTTTCTTTATGTATATATTGACTTTTATAGTTCTAATTCATAGAAAGTTTTCCGCTAGTTATAGGTCGTCCCATATTTAAGCGTGCATTTATTAATTAAAATCTTCCTAGTTAAAATTATGGAATATCTTTTATATAACAAAAATTTAGGCCTTTGTGAAAGATAATTTCAAGCTTTTTTAAAAGTATAATTGACCTAAAACACTATGTTAGTTCCAGATACACAGCATAATGATTCGATATTTCTATACATTACCAAATGGTCACCACAAGTCTAGTTGCCATCTGTCACCATACAAAGTTATTGCAATATTATTGACCACATTCCCTATGCTGTACATTTCATACCTATGACTCATTTATTTTATAACTGGAAGTTTGTACTTATTAACCTCCCTCACCTTTTTCTCTGTTCCCCTGACCTCCTCCCCTCTGGCAACCACCTGTTCTCTGTATCTATGAATCTGTTTCTGTTCTGTTATTTTTATTTATTTATTTTATTCTTTAGATTCCACATATAAATGAAATCATACAGTATCTGTCTCTCTCTGACTTACTTCACTTAGCATAATACCCTTTAGGTCCATCCATGTTTTTGCAAATGGCAAGATTTCATTCTTTTATATGGCTGAGTAATATTCCATTGTGTGTGTTTGTGTGTGTGTGTGTGTGTGTGTATATCACATATTCTTTATCCATTCATCTATGGATGGGCATTTAGGTTGCTTCCATATATTGGCTATTGCAAATAATGCTGCAGTGAACATGGGGGTTCATATATGTTTTTGATTTGCTATTTTTGTTTTTTTTGGAAAAATCCCCAGGAGTAGAATTGCTGGATTATATGGTAGCTCTATTTTTAGTTTTGTAAGGAACCTCCATACTATTTTCCATAGTGGATGCACCAATTTACATTCCCACCAATAGTGCATGACAGTTCCCTTTTCTCCACATTCTAGCCAACACTTGCTATTTCTTATCTTTTAGATGATAGCCATTCTGACAGATGTGAGGTGATATCTCATTGGTTTTGATTTGCATTTCCCTAATAATTAGTGATGTTCAACATCTTTTCATGTGCCTATTGCCCATCTGTATGTCTTCTTTGGAAAAATGTCTATTCAGACCTCTGCCTATTTTTTAATCGGTTGTTTGTTTTTTTGATGTTGAGTAGTATGAGTTCTTTATATGTTTTGGTTATTAACTCCTTATCAGAAATGTTATTTGCAAATATCTTCTCCCATTCAGTAGATGACATTTTAATTTTGCTGATAGCTTCCTTTGCTGTGCAAAAGCTTTTTAGTTTGCTGTAGTCCCATTTGTTTATTTATTTTTGTTTCCCTTGCTTGAGGAGACATATCTAAAAACAACAACTGATATCAAAGTGCATACTGCCTATGTTTTCTTCTAGCAGTTTTATGGTTTCAGGTCTTACATTTAAGTTTTTAATCCATATTGAGTTTATCTTTGTATATGCTGTGAGAAAGTAGTCCATGAGAAAGTAGTCCAGTTTGATTCTTTTGCATGTAGCTGTCCAATTTTCCCAACACCGTTTATTGAAGAGGCTGCCTTTCCTTATTGTATATTCTTGGCTTGTTTGTTATAGATTAAGTCTCCATATAAGTGTGGGTTCATTTCTCAATTCTGTGTTCCGTTCCATTGGTCTACGTTTCTGTTTTTGTGCCAGTACCATACTGCTTTGATTACTGTAGCTTTGTAGTATAGTTTGAAATCAGGGAGCATGATGCCTCCAGCTTTGTTCTTCTTTCTCAAGATTGTTTTGGCTATTTGGGGTCTTTTGTGTTTCCATAAAAATTTTAGAATTATTTGTTCCAGTTCTGTGAAAGATGTCGTTAGTATTTTAATAGGGATTGTATTGAATCTGTAGATTGCCTTGGGAAGTATGGTCATTTTAATGATATTAGTTCTTCAATCCATGAGCGTGGTATATATATCTTTCCATTTGTTTGTGTTGTCTTCCATTTCTTTTATCAATGTCTTACAGTTTTCTGAGTGATAATTTCAAGTTTTAATTTCTTCCAAAAGAATGTTATAGTTATCTCTAAGCGTTGGCTTGCTATATAGATAGTAGGTCCTTTGCTTATATTTAGAGTGATTATTGTGAACACTTACATATAATTTTAGATGCATTTACTCACATATGTTATAAATAAGTGCTTTGGTCACTAATTTACTCATTTAAATAAACAAAATTAGCTATTTTAATATGCTACAGTGAGAAAGAATCTGAGATCTTGTCTTCCAAAAAATAAATGGAAATGACTGGTCTCTTTTTTGTTGTTGTTGTTGTTGTTGTTAAAGGGTAGCACAGATATCCCCCTTTCTTTCTTTTTTTTTTTTTTTTTTAAATATTCACTTATCCATTTATTTATTTGGCTGCACCAGGTCTCAGCTGTGGCACCTGGGATCTTTGATCTTCATTGAGGCATGCGGGATCTTTTAGTTGCATCATGTGAGATCTTTAGTTGAGGCATGCAAACTCTTGGCTGTGGCATGTGGAATCTGGTTCCTTGACCAGGGATCAAACCCAGGCCCCCCGCATTGGGAGCACCAAGTCTTAGCCCCTGGACTACCAGGGAAGTCCCTGACTTGTTTCTTTTTGATGTTAAGATATTCCACTATGAAATAGAAGTTAATGATTTTCGAGATGTCTGGTAGACAAGTCAGTAATTATTTTTAAAAATCATAGTTAAAAGTTGGATTATACACCTGTTTATGTGATATTCAGCATTCCTGGATATGTTATTTTTGGTTTTACTCCTTTACTTTCCTTATAATGAACTATATTTGCTTTCATTTGATTTGCTTTAAAATTCCTTATTCTATATACTGATTCCTCCCCCAAAGTAGTATTTTTGTCTATCTTGCCATCATGATCTTTAAATCTTGAGGGACTGTTTCTGCAACACTAGCTTCTTATGGTCAGAAATATAGCCTTGGGCCTCATTTTATTTATATTGACAAGGAGAATTAGACTTCATTATTTTGAAATGGCCCTGTGATCATACTTTAGACCTTATGGTAGAGCTTTGTCTACTTCCATCAAAGAGGTGTGTCGAACAGAACACTGTGCACTGGTTCCCATGCCAGAGGAGGACTCCAGCTACATGGAGGATAGCAGAGATCATCGCTATGTCAACCATTAGGAATAATAGTCAAATGCTTCTGCCCATTGCATCTTGATATTGGAGTCTGCAAAGAAAACACAACTCTGTCAAGCGCTGGATGGAATAACACTTTTGCTTACATAGAGAAGAGACAGCAGAAGATCAGCTCCAATAGTATGTTGGTTCCCCATGTCCAGTAGCCAACACAGATCAGGCACCTATCTTGTGCAGCAGAAGGACCTCGACTCCCCTGTGGAGTCTGAAATCCTGAAAGCTGAGGACCATTGTTTAATGAGGATCATTAATGCACCACTTAGTAGAACAAAGTGAACCTGAAACCAGGCAAGATATTCCCACACAAGGACATAAACCTGGAATAGGCTGCATGAGCTTCTTATCTCTTGGTAAGGAAGTGTTCCAGGCCCAAGGCCCATTCTTATGTGCCGAATGGGGAGCAAATGACTGTGCACATGAGGCTGCCTTTCCTAACAAGGTGACACCCATATGTAGATTAAACCAGGTCATTGTTGAAAATATGAAGAGAAAATTTTCTAAATTTCTGTAGTATATGATTTTCTAATTTTCTGTGTATTTCTACAAAACCAATTCAAATTAAGCAAAAAAGGTATGTATTAGTTCACATAAATGAAAAATCCAGGATTTTATGTATGGCTGGATGAAAATAAACAATGTAATCTGGTATCTGTTTCTCTCCATCTCTCAGCTTGGTTTTCCTCCATTCCATATAGATTATACTATACACATTCTCAAGCAATCTTTCCCCAGCAGGTGGCAAAGAATGTAAGTATATTTTAAAAAATGTTTTGATCAACAACCCAGCCAGAGAAAAAGTCTTCTTTCCGCAAATTCCAGCAAAATTTCTAACTTTGGTCACATTTTGACACTTGGCCCAATCCCAGTGCCCAAAGAGATGTATACACTGATTAGTCAGGCATGGATCATGTGCCCACATCAGAGCTTGGGCAGTGGAGTCATCCCTACTTGAACATAAGGGTTCAGTTACATCTCAGTGAGTTTTTTTGAGCTGTACCCAGTATCCTTGAAAATGTGCTTGTGTTCTGCATGGTCAATATAAACTGGCTTTGAGTTTGAATCTGTCACTGGTAGAGAGAGCTTGGAAAGATATAGTTCCTATATAAAATTATTGAGGATGGCTGCAACCTTCTTCTTACTCCTAGGCTTTTATGTTTGCTTTAGAAAATGTTAAATGAAATAACTAGGAATCATTAGATTATTACGTCAGTTCCACCTGCAGTTTGACTATGCTTTCCTAGACTAGAGAGTCTGAGGATGAAGATTAAGGATTTTAAAAAGTACTTAGTTGTATTATGTATAGTACTCTTGCAATCATATTATATATCATACAACTTGAAGATTAAAGAGATGTACCTTCAGTCTTCAGTGTGTAATCTCAGGCAGCAGGCTGGATTGCTTCTGTGTATAATGTTAAGCCTGGATGGGACAACAGTGCTTCCTGTAGGTCTGATCTGATGTGACTGTCCCTAGGAGAGTCCTCCACAACTGTGCATTCCTTAGTGAGAATTTTGGAACCTAGAAGTTTACACCTGTGTCCATCCTGGATAATGTTGCTGACTCTCTCACATTTTTGCTGCATTGATACCTTTCTGTAATATTTATATTTAATTTAATCAAGCAGTGTCTATATCTGGAGTTTCTGTCAATCTGAACTTAACTCTTGACATTTTTCACTACAATGTTTGTGTATAGACAAAGGAGTAAAGAAATAGAAAAAAAATTCAGGGTAGTATAATATGAAAGGAACCAATGAGAACATATGAGCAAAAATGGCCCACTGCAGAGGCACAAAATCAGTGAAAATGGAAAAACGGCATTTGGAGTTATTAGGAAGTCATTGGTGATATTGGGAAAAGAAATTTTAGTTTGGATTTGTTGATGACCAGATTGCTAATGTAGTCAGTATTTTATTTTTGAACACTAAATACATGGATAGGGATTAAAGACAATATTTGTTATACTGAATTATTCATTTAATTATCAGTATAATTATTTGTTGTTGGCTCAATAAAGCCATGTACTGGATATGAAAATAACTTTTTATTTAGAAACCTTGGGCTAATAAAATTCATAAATTCATTCATTGGTATCATGATTTCATAGAATAAGCTTAGAGTCTCACAGCCCTGGTTTAAACCCTAGTGTTGCCACTTATCAGCTATGTAACGTTGCTCACAAATTATTTATATTTCTCAGTCATTTTTTTCATAACTGGTAGAATGGAAATAATCATGTTTGTCTAAACATACTTTTCCCAACGTACATGGCTCATGAGCTCCTATTATGGTTCTGTGTGGTTTCTTGAACACCATGAAGTATTGTCATTTTTTAATGGAATGTATTTCAAAAATAAGAAATAATATATTTCAGATCAGTAGTTAAATATTGTGTCCTGAAGTATAATTATGAATATTAAAAGTGAATTTATGTTTTTTGATATGACAAATGATACATGCATTTACTTTAAATTAGATTTTTAAAAATGACTAAAATGACAGGTTATATTTTATGTTTTTATATTAAAATGTGAATTTAAATTTTGTTATGTTTATAGCATCAAAATACTTTCACAATATGATGCTTATATGTTGTGCATACAAAATGAACAGTTTAAAAATTATTTTAGTTCTTTTCCCCATGCGATAAGATAGAAAATTGAGGCTGTTGTTTGTACTTATCTGCAAATTGCAAGCATGGAGAGACTTTATTCTCATTAACTGAAAAGCCACATGGATAGGATCTCCATTAATTTTACTCTTTTTAATATTGTTTTTTGAAGCACTTAGAGATATTTTTTTATATACTGTTAATGACTTCTGAGCAGAATAATGGAACCCAAAATCTGATGAAGGTGAGCTTGAAACAAATTTGTACATTTATTGTTTTTATGCTCTCATTAGTTTGTTATAGTTCAACATCAATGTTCCTTAAGCTTTTGTCTTTAATCACTGGTCATTTAAGTTATAAGTTCTCTCTTAGGGTCACAGTTGTAAGTGAAACTTTTAATGATGATCTTCTGGTTGTGCTTTAAGTTAGAAGCTTCTACTGATTGAGTCCAGGGAATTTGTACCTTCTGCAAAATACTATTTAGTGGATGTTGAGAAATGTTACATTGAGGGTATTATTTAATAGACTCTCATAAAGGAGAAATTAACCCTATGAATTTTTTAAGTAAAAATTAATTCATTTGAAGCTCTTTCCCTCATTTTCTCTCTCCTTTGTCACTCCCAGTGCCTTTTATTTCCAGATATTTTAGTATTTTTTCAGTATCACCATTTTTCTCATTAGGATTGTTAATGACATACCTTTCAGAATCACACAATTAAAGCTAGGAAAGTTATCAAGATATATGAAGCTTTTCCAATACAACAAGTATTTTGTTGTACTTGGGACGAAAGTCTTTGCCCGTATCTGTAGGCTTACAATAATAGAAGTCTATTTTGTAGCGAGACTCTGATATAATCATTTACTATAATTAAGTATCCGCTTAGAAGAGGTTACTTAAATCAGACGCTATCTGAAAAATTAAGGCAGAGTTTCTGCCAGCTAGGCTATGAATTAAGAAGTACTTAGAGGAAGCTGATATAGTAGCATGAGGTCAAAAGGATTTGTTACCAAGGTTAGTTTGGAGAAAGAAAGACATTGATAGCCATTGCCTGGAGAAGTACAAAGATGTGAAGATATGCTCAAAAATAATTTCTAATATTTGTAGTTGTGCATAAAAGCAATCAGAAAACAAGAACTTAAACACAAGTTCATTTTAATGTATATTTTATTGATTTGATTTTTACCAATTTAGTAAAGAGCAAAATACTTAGGTTTTAAAATTATGTACCCTTCGTACCACAGACCTTGTCATATTGTTTCCTAAAATTGCAAAATTTAGTTCTTAATGCATTCAGCCTGTCTTGACACTCTTTCTCTAAACCAGCATGCAACTCTATGGTTTATCTTCTAAATTATCAAATTTATGGTAAAATGCATATAAATTCTCATTACAGTTTGTAGAGCCTTGGCTTTCTGCCGTATAACAATCGATTTTTAGATTTGCTCAAATATCTATTTAGAAAATACACACTTTGCTCAATATTTAAAGCAATACTTCAGCTTGATCAATTACTTCTTCAGTTGGAAAAATATAGGAAAGGAATAGGTTCAAAAGTAAGTAGATAGGTTTTTTAAATATATTTTTCTACTTGTCATATAATTTCTGGCTTCTCTAATTTTAAAATGAAAACTTAAGAAATTTCTCATTTTTGTGGCTTTGTTACTTCCTTAAATAAATATTTTTCTCTGCAAAGATATGAGTACATGTTAGATACTTTGGGAATGCAAGCATATATAAGATACAGCCATTCTCCCAAAGGAACTTAAATTCTTAGTACATGTAATGACATATATCCAAATAAATACATAGGGCCATGTTTGTTAGTTCCAAGTATCTATTTACAAGTAGCTGTAGTCTTCTGGGGATCACCAGGCTATATTAGAGACTGGGGTATTTAATGGTTCATTGTCTATTTCTGTAAATATTCATAAAGAAAACTTTCAATAGTGGTATCTCTAGCAAGAGAACACATTTAATGCATTTTTGTATTGTCTGCACTAAAAAGAACCAAGTTCATATATTACCGTTTCAAAGAAAAATTAGTTTAAGTAAAAAAGAAGATATTATATCTAGGCAGCATTAGTTGCCACTTGAATTAGCATGGAAAAAAGACTGTGCTGGTGGCACATAATAAATGCTCAGCTGCTCAGCTTTCATGTACCTTGGTATGTTCTCATGTTAACTCACTAACTGCCCATGCCCTGCCTTGATATAGCTCCAACTATATCCTATAATGTGTTAACAAAGTATATCTGTTCCACTCATGTTTAGATATTCTGTAATATTTTTATAACTCTCTAAACTTCAAGAAAAATTTAGATAAACTATTTCTTATCTTTAGTTACCATTTACACTCCGTTCTCTCGGTACCTGTATCTGTATTGAGATTGGGGTTTTAGAGTTAAGGGTACATCAGCCTTGAGACACTCTTTTCTGTTTACTTAGAGCAAATACTATCCCTAAAAAAGTAGAGCCGAGAAATGAGGTGTATCGGAAGAAAGTATTTGAACGAGGTCTTGAAGAATAGACACAAATAACTGACAAATGTTGGGGGAAATGAGCCTGGGTGGTCTATTTGGAGGGAATGGCCAAAGGAAAAGGGAAGGTTGTATCTAAAGAATGATGAGTGGTTTCACCAGAGCAAAGAATAAAAATAGGGAAATATGGACAATAAGACCTCTCTCTAGTTCTTATGTAATTGGGCTATTGTTTGCCATTGTTCACTTTGAAAGGAATTTCCTCTGGGAATTTCCCCTCCGTTGTTTTCTGTGACGCCATGCTTCGCTTCCTTTCTCTTTTTTATCCAACTACTTTGTTGTTGAGCTGTCGTCTAAACTTACATGTTATACCTTGGTTATCTCTCTACTCTTGAGGCTTGGACTACCACATATGTATCAAAGATCCCCAGTTCTATATCATCAGCCACAGCCTTCTCTTGAGTTCCATATTTATACTTACACGTTTACCCTGGACATGTTTTCAGGCGTTCAAACTTCAACATTTCTAAAACCTAACTCAACCTGGCCTGCTCTTCCTCACTTAATTCTAATTCAGGTGAGGTTATCACCATGTACACAATCATGCAAGCTAGATCTTACAATATTCTATATTTTCTCTTTTCCTGTGTGTAATCATTTTGCTAATTTACGGTTGTAAAAGCTATATTCTACTTCACTTATTTGATTTTCTTTGGCAAAAGCCTGCTTTTCATTCTTTCCCTGTGATTTCTACATGATGATGATCTTTTTGTCACAATCCAGTCTTTCTTTGTTCCCATTTGTTATTGCTTATCTTTGTTTCACTAAAACAGTTTTCTCTTTAATCTGTCTTAGAGCACATATCTTATGTGTTCAGATTTTTTCTCTTATTTCTTAAATTAACTTGATTTTATGGGATAATATTTTTCTTACCCTCACATTGGTCCTTTTCTTGTAAATTACAGTATGCTTTCATATTAGCCAGTGATTTTCTTGTCTTATGTGCCTTTTTGTCTGGCGTGCTATGTGTAAGCCAGGAACAGTGCTGCTGCTGGATCTGAATCCTGGAATATTTCACAGAGGTGCTGCATGATAATATTTATTATTATAATAGTAACCAATATTTGTTGATAGTGTTCTTTATGGAACTTATATTTAAGTGGGAGGAGAGATAAAAAGAAACATAATAAAAATACGAAAATTTTTCATAGAAGATAAGTGCTATGGAGAAAAATAAAGTAGAGAAGGGGTTGAGGTAGAATGAGGGCTTTAAGCTTAAACCGGATGCTCACAAAAGGTCTCACCGAGAAGGTAATGTTTGAGCAAAACCCTGAAGGACGTGGAGCAGTCAGCCAAAAAATACCTGAGGGATGAGTATTCCCGGCAGAAGAAAAAGCAACAGCAAAAGTCTTGAGGTGAAAAGGTGCCTGGCTTGAATGAGAGAGAATTGCACAGAGTATTAAAGTAATAAGATATTAAAATGGAAGTTTCTTTTAAAAATCCAATGTAATAGATGCCATACTTCAAAGAGAGGTTGAAGGCCGCAATGATTTTGAGTTTATAAAGAAGTTAGTGTGAAATGGGTTGGACAGCATTTACACCCCCAAACACATAGAAGGTGTAGAAGAAGTCCAGGACATTGGGAGAGAAATGTTAGGAAGGGATACCGCAGTATGTGAATACCTTCTCCAAGTTGGTTGATGGAAGTAGTCCCTAAATTTTGCCTGAAGTCTATGTCATTCTTTGTGGTTTCGAGTACTGGTTTTTATAGTTTCACTGATCATTTGACCTGAAATCTTAGGAAGTGGCGAAGAGAATTGCCCATATTTAACAAAGATGTTAAATGGATACAACAAGGGTAGAGGGTAGAAGAAAGAGAATCAAGAATTTGGGGGTGGGATTAGTTATCTGAAACATGAGAGTAAGGGGTAATGAGAGGTGAAGATGGATTTCAGGCAGAGAGGAGAAAAGTTGATACATTTAATCTCTCATAAAATGTTTTTTCTCTGTGAAATTGGAGGCAAGTCCTCTGAGAGTGAAGGATGATACTGGAGTTTCAGCTTATTTTGGTGATTAAAGTTAGGAATGGTTATTGTGGGGAATGAAAAAGGTAATGGACGTGGAAGCACAATATTGCAAAGCAATATGGAGGGTCCCATCAGCATTGTGAATAATAGTACTGTAACAGAGTCAAGGCAGTGCCGTCTTCCCAGCCACTGAAAACCCAGGAACTGGGGTAGAGTAAATAGATGGTTGTTTAGATAGCAGGGTAGGTGGAGGAGATAGAAAGAGTATGTGGGAATCGGATGAGTGTCTTTAACTATTATTTAGACTGTTATTAGCCATTAACTAGAAGGATAGAATTTTTAAACCCAATTGGGTCTTGATAATCAGTGTGTTCACTGTAGTCTGATAATAAGTATTTTCTTAAATATGGAAAAATATTATCTTGAGCAATATTTTCTTTTAAAATTACTGAAAACAGTCACTCTGCTATTACATTTTGGGCACTGATTAAATGTTCCATCTAACTAACTCAGCAGAATGAATGAGAGAGTGAGTATTAGAGTTATGACATCCTGGGTTTAAATCCTGCTTGGTTACCAACTAGCTTTGAGACTTTGGATAATGCGGTTATCATCTTTGCTCTTCAGTTTCATCATGTGTTAAGACAATTAAAATATTCTCTCCTACAGAATCATTGTGGTGATTAAATGCGTAGTACATGTGAAGTTTTTAGCCCAATGCTTAGAGAACTGTGAATTCTCCACAAATGTTAGCTATTGTGTTAGTCAACTATCACCACAGTAATATTATGTAACAAACCTCCACCAAACTCATTGTCATACCAAGGCAGGCCTTTAATTTTTTCTCTCATAAATGGCTCTGCTTTAGGATGTGGTTAAGTTCCTGGCTTTGAGGCAAGTTCAGGTTTGTACCTCATGCCTCATTTTGAGGTCTAGTTTAAAAGGGCACTGGGTACCTTGGTTGTATTCATACGTTGATGTATGAATTCAAGAGGAAGCCAAACTATGCAAGTACGTTGAAACTCTGCAAGCATCCCGCATGCTTATATCGTGTTGGCCAAAGCAAGTCACATGGCCAAGCATAAAGGCAATAGGGATGGGAAGTATACTCTGTCCCCAGAAGGAGAAGTAAGTGAATTTCTGCTAAATAAAACCCCAGCTTTGTTAGCCATGACATCTCTCTTTTTTTTTTTTAATTAATTAATTAATTAATTAATTAATTTTTGGCTATGCTGGGTCTTCGTTTCTGTGCGAGGGCTTTCTCCAGTTGCGGCAAGTGGGGGCCACTCTTCATCGCGGTGCGCGGGCCTCTCACTATTGTGGCCTCTCTTGTTGTGGAGCACAGGCTCCAGACGCGCAGGCTCAGCAGTTGTGGCACACGGGCCTAGTTGCTCCGCGGCATGTGGGATCCTCCCAGACCAGGGCTTGAACCCGCGTCCCCTGCATTAGCAGGCAGATTCTCAACCACTGCGCCACCGGGGAAGCCCCTCTTTTTTTTTAATTAGCAAGGAAAAATAACATCCAGCTGAAATAATATGATTATTTTTAAACCAGATTTTTCAAATCTGGTTTCATATGTTGGTTTTATAACTGAATGAAAATGACTGACAAAAGAAAATTTTCAGTTGGTATCTGCTAACATAATTTCAGAATCTCTTGATACCCAGTATGTTAGCTTATTCAATATATGAGGACTAAGTATCTCAATCTCTCTGATTTTTTTCCATATTTTCTTCCTATTGTTCTTTCTAAAAAACTTCACTGAGGTATAAATTATATACAATAAAATTCACCATTCACCCATTAAAGGTATGGTTAGATGAGTTTGACAAATGTATAGTAATATAACCAGAACTATAATAATGCTATAGAATATTTCCATCATCTCCCAAAAGATCCCTCATTTCTCTTTGCAATCAGTTCCCACCCAACAGTCCCGCCACTAGATGGCCACCAGTCTGCTTCCTATCATTATAATTTGTCTTTTCTACAATTTCATATAAGTAGATTTTTATAATCCTTTGTGCCTGACTTCTTTCACTTATATATTAATTCCTTTTTATTGCTAAGTAGTACTCTTTTGTATAGATATAACACAATGTGTTTATCCATTCACCTGTTGATGGACATTTGGGTTGTTTTCAGGTTTTGGCTATAATAATAAAGCTATTTGCATGCAAGTGTTTGTGTTTTTATTTCTTTTGTAGGAGTGGTAAATGTGTAAGAGTGGGATTTTTGCATTGTATGTTACGTGTATGTTTAACTTTTAAAGAAATTGCCGAACTGCTTTCCAAAATGGCTGTACCATATTACCTTCCTACCAGTAATATATAAATATTCTAGTTGCTCCATACCCAGTCTTTTGAATTCTAGCCATTCTAATAAGTGTATGGTGAAATCTCATTGTGGTTTTAATTTGCATTTCTCTGAAGACTAATAATATTGAGAATCATTTCAATTGCTCATTTGCCATTTGCATATCTTCTTTGGTGAAGTTATCTGTTCAAACTTTTGCCCATTTTAAAATTATGTTCTTAATATTGAGTTGAAATAGTAATTTATATATATTGGAAATAAATCCCTTATCAGATTTATGGTTTGCAAAGTTATTCTCACAGTCTGTGGCTTACCTTTCCATTTTTATAAGTGTCTTTTGAAGGACAAGCTTTAACAAATTTTGATAAAGTCCAATTCAACATTTTTTTTTGATGTATGATTTAATGCTTGTTGTGTCCTATTTAAGAAATCTTTGCCTATTTCAAAGTCACAGTCACAAACAGTTTCTCCTGTATTTTATTCTAGAATTTTTATAGTTTTACATTTTGGGATATGATTCATTTCAAATTATTTTGTACATGGCATAAGGAAGGGTTGAATTTATTTTTTTCCATATCCATTGTCAAACACCATTGTTTGAAAAAGACTCTGGTTACCTCATTGAATTACCTTGCCACTCTTGTTAATCTGTTGACCAGAGGGACTTCCAGCATGACTGCATGAGGGGCTCAACAGACCCACCCCTCAGCAAAACTGGTGAAAATAATCATTTAATATCTCTGGAAATAGTCCTAAAATAAACAGTAAATGGAGAAATATATATATATATATTTTATATACTGCAGTTTTATTTCAATCACACAAACGAAGTTAGCATGTAGGAAATTTAAATGAAACAGTACGGTAAAAATAGCGGAGAACCAAAAACTCTAATGAGGAAGTACACCTAAAGCATGAGAATTCAACATTCATTAGTGTTTCATCTTCAGTTTTGATTGACACTTGATGCTTGCAAATTTTGAAACAAACTTTGAGATCATGTTTATTCAAGAAAATTTTTATTTTGGTGAGAACAGCAAAGCTTTATGGTATGTAAACTGAGACCTATTCCCTCACTTCCCCATTCCAACTCAGTGAGATGGAAACTCTACTCCAGACTGGTGCAAGCAAAAACACAGGGCTTCCTCTTCCTGCAGCTCCCAGTCAGACGGCTCTCCTTCAGCAGGGACAGGACATCAGTATTTTTCATCCTTTCCCAGCTACCTGTTGCTGAGACTAAATTTTGAGAAACTGTGGCTAAGAAGTGGGGCTACCTTTTTCTGCCCAGCCCCAACTCATAGGATGAAATCTCTGTCTTGGGTATGACATTGCTGAGAATACTGGGGCCCCGATCACCCTTGCCCTGGCCTGTAAGGTGATATTTGCACTCCGGGTGAGGCAGCTCAAGAAGATTGAAAGCTACTGTCCATCTTTTCCTCTTCCTCCCTCCTAATGAGTACTCAACTCCTGAAGTGGAGGTGTAACTTAGACATAAGTGTGTCGCTGTCTCCACCCCCAGCTCCAGAGCCTAGCCTCAGAGATTTTGCCTGGGAGGAAAAGCAGAGAAACAGGGATAGCTTGGAGGAGCCTGTGAGGGCTCAGAACAAATCTCAAACACTGACCTTGGCAGTTCCTCCTTCGAAGGAGCTGGGATTTGATTGTATTAATCTGTAGAGCAATTTAGGCCCAGGGAAGGCAAACAATGGGTGTGGCCAGAGAAAGAGACAGTCAGAGTCCTGCCATAACCCCTGTCATACCAAAGTGACTGTGAGCAAATATATGCAAAGTTCCACCTCCTTGAGGAGCAACATCAGAAGTATAACACTGCAGGGGGGAAATAGACTTAACTAAAATAATCCAGCCAGTCACTAAACAAGCAAATAACAGTAAAAAGCCCCAAGGTGGAGAGGTCGGGGAGTACTTAGAGTTTCTACAGTATTTTACCCAAAATGTCCAGTTTCCAACAAAAAATCGCAAGACAGGCAAAGAAGCAGGAAAACATGGCCCATACACTGTAAATAAAAAACTGCCTGTGAGGCAGATTAGATGTCTTTGTAACAGACAAAGACTTCAAAGTAGCTGTTGTAAAATATGCTCAGAGAACTAAAGGAAATATTATTAAAGAAGTAAAGGAAGGTATGATGACAATTTCATATCAAATAGAAAATATCAATAAAAAGATAGAAATGATAAACAACCAAATGGAAATTCTGGAGTTGAAAAGCACAAAAACTGAAATGAAAAATTTACTAGAAAAATTTACTCGGGGGGCTAGATAGTAGATTTGAACTATCAGAAGAAAGAACTAGTGAACTTGAAGATAGATTGATAGAGATTATGCAGTCTGAAGAGCAAAGAGAAAAAGGGGAATGAAGAAAAGTGAATGGACCTTCAGAGAAATGTAGGACATCATTAATCACACCAACATATGTGTAATGGGAATATCAGAAGGAGAAGAGAGAAAAGAGGAGAAAAATATTTGAAGACTTAATGGCTGAAACTTCTCAAATGTATTGAAAAATAGTAATCTGTACATCCAGAAAGCTTGACCAACGTCAAGTAAGAAACATAAAGAAATCCATAAACAGGCACTTCATAGTAAAAATGCTGAGAGCCAAAAGCAAGGAGAAAATCTTGGAAGTGGCAAGAGAAAAATGATTTGTCATTCATAAGGGAACCCAGTAAGATTAATGGCTGATTACTCATCAAAAACATTAGCGGTCAGAAGTCAATGGGATAACCATATTGAAAATGTGACAGAAAAAAACACTTCAAAACAAAACAAAACCTCAATCAGAAAAATCTACCTTAAAAAATTAAGACAAAATAAAAATAATCCGTGATTAACAATAAGTGAAAGAATTTGTCACCAGCAGACTTGGCTTACAAGAAATACTAAAGGAAGTTCTTAAGGCTGAAAGGAAATGATCCCCAGATTATAAATTAAATCCACACAAGAAACAGAGAACCAGTAACAGTAATTATATATATAATTATAAAACACAGTGTATGTATTTTTCTCATTCTTCTCACGACTGATTTAAAAAGGAATCCTATAAAACAATATGTATATAATGTATTATTGAGCATATGACATAGAAATGTAATATATCTGCCAATAACACCAAAAGAGGTGGGTAGGAGCAAAGCTGTATTGGTCTAAGCTAATTACTCCAAATATTAACTGAAATCCACCAGAACAAATGAAGAGAACCAGAAATAAGAAGGTTAATGTAACAAATATAAAAGTATAAATATATACTTGTTCTTCTTTCTTCTCTCAGCTTTTTTAAAAGACACAAAATTATATAAAGTAATAATTTTAACAATTTATTGATGGATTTGTAATATTTTTGGACTATATATGTGTGTGTGTATATATATAATCTCACAGTAGTACCACAAAAATGGGGTAAAGGAATAGGAGTAACATTTTTATATCTCACTAGAATTAAGTTAGTATAAATTTGAAGCTGATTTTGATAAATTAAGATGTATATGGTAAGCCCTAGCAACCACTAAGGAAATACTCTAAAAATACAGTAAAAAATATTAAAGAAATTAAAATGCCACATTAGAATATATTCACTTAATGTAAAAGAAAGCCAGAAAGGTTGAATAAAGACACAAAATAGGCATGAGTCATATGACAAAAAGTAAAATGGTAGCATAAATACATTTTTTTCAATAAACATTTGGAAAATGAAATTAAGAAAATAATTTCATTAATGGTAGTTTAAAAAGAACAAAATAGGAATAAATTTTGAGAAGATTTTAATCTACAAGTTCAATGACTTTTATAGACACGGGGCTATACATTTTATGGATTTTCTACTTGAGTGAGCTTAGGAAGTTCATGTTTTTAAGGAATTTATACTTTTCATCAGATTTGTTGAATTTATTGGTATAAAATTGCTTCTGTTTTGTAGGTATCCTATTCATATCAATAGGATGTATATTGATGACCTCTCTTTTATTCTTGATATTGCTAATTGGTGTTTTCTCTTTTTTCTTCATCAGTCTGACTTGACATTTATCAACTTCTTCATCTTTTCAAAGAAATGGTTTTTTGGTTTCACTGATTTTCTCTGTGCTTTTTCTGTTTTCTATTTTATTGATTCATGTTCTTTATTATCTCTTTAAATTGCTTTAGTTTTTATTTGCTCTTCTTTTTCTAGTTTCTGAGTTTGAAGCTTAGAATATATGTTTTTTCTAATATAAGCATGTAATGATGTAAATTTCCCTGGAAGCACTGCCTTAGCTGCAACTCACAGATTTTTATACATTGTGTTTTTATTTTCATTCAGTACATAGTCATTTCTAATTTCATTTGCAATTTCTTCTCTAACCTGTGGGTCATTTAAAACCATGTTGTTTAATTTCCATGTGTTTTGTGATTTCTCAGATATTTTTATTTTGATTTGTTGTGGTCAGAGAGCATACTCTGTAGGATTCCTATCCTTTTGAATTTGAGATCTGTTTTATTGAATCACTATCTGTCTATAGTGGTGAATACTACATGTGCACTCGACAATGTATATTCTTCATCTGTTTGGATAGATATCTGTATATAAATGGTATAACATACATATAATTGATGTTGTAGTGGGATGGGGGGCAAGAAATAATGGCCAGAATTTTCCAAATTTGATGAAAATGATAAACCCATGAATACAAGACAATCAATAAACCCCAAGAAGAAGAAGCATAAAGAAAAACACCCCAAAGTACATCATATTCGATTTACCGAAAACTAGTGCTATGGTGAAGAGCTTATACACAGAAAGAGAAAAATACTACTTATAGAAAAATGAATATGAATGACAGTGGACTTCTCATCACAAACTATATAAACCAGAAGACAATGGACAGTATTTAAAGTGCTAAAAAATAGTTATTGATCTAGAGTTTTATATTCAGAAAAAATTTTCAACTATAAAGACAAAATAAAACTTTCTTATAATAAAAAAGTATGAGGAATTTCTGCATATCTCACCCCCCAAATATGTCTGTGTACTAATGACCGGTGAATATGTTACCTTATACAGCAAAAGGGACTTCACAGATGTGATTAAGTTAAGGTTTTTGAGATGGGCATATTATCTGGGATTATCTAGGTGGGCCCAATGTAATCACAAGGATTCTTATGAGAAGGAGACAGGAGGGGTGGTGTCAGAAAAGATAATGTGATGGCAGAAGCAGAGGGCAGGAAAGAGATGTAATAACAGGAGCAGAGATTTGAGTGACAAAACATGAGCCATGAAGTGTCACCCTTTTGAAGCTGGAAAAAGCAAGGGACAGACTTTCTCCTACAGTATCCAGAAGGAATGAATATCTTCTAACACCTTATTTTAACCTTGTAAGACTCATGAATGTCATTATACTTCAAAATTCATTTTTAATATCTACCTTCCAGAATTGTAAGATAATTTTACATTTTAAGCCAATTTTGTGGTAATTTATTATAGCAGAAATAAGAAACTAATATTGATTTTGGTATTTGGAAGTGAGGTGCTTCTCTAACAAATACCTAAAATGTGGAAGTGGTTTTAGAATTGGGAAGTGAGTAGAGGCTGGAAGAATTTTGAAGAGCATGATGATAGATTTCCTTGAACACTGTTAGTGGAAATAAAGATAGTAAAGACTCTGCCGGTGAGGGCTCAGAAGGAAGTGAGGAACATGGTAGAGAAAATCTGTATTGTCTTAGAGATCACTTAAACAATTATAAACAAACCATTGAAATACAGATGCTAAAGGAACTGCTCATGAGGGCTCAGAAGGAAGTTAGGGGTTCTTTGTTATTTGGTGGCAGAAAACTTAGTGGAATTTTATCCTATGGTTAATGTAAAAACAGAACTTGTAAGCCATGAATTTGGATATTTAGATGAGATTTCCAAGCAAGGTGTTGAAGATGTGGCCTGGTTTCTTTTTTCTGCTTATAGTAAAATGTGAGAGGAAAGAGATAGATTGAAGAAAGAACTATTAAACAAAATGGAACCAGGACTTGGTGATTTGAGAAATTCTCAGTCTATCCAGCTTTCAAAAGTTGCTAAAACTAGAATACTTAATGTCAGGAAAGTGTGCTCTGAAGAGAAAACCAAGGGTGTGGCTAAAGCAGTCTTTTGCTAGTGCCTTGGAAGGCCTTTAGATAAAGGTCAGAGTTTTAAACACAGAGGGCTGTTTTTTTTTGGTGGGGGGTGCTTTAATTGTTGCAATTTATTTGATATTTTATTGATAATTAAATGATTTCCTACATACATGAAACTTTTTCATTATAAATTTGATTTGAATTTCATTTCTAAAATATGTTTGTCAACTGTCTTTTTTCTTTTCCATTATGGTTTATTACAGGATATTGAATATAGTTCCCTGTGCTATACAGTAGGACCTTGTTGTTTATCCATTCTGTATATAATAGTTTACATCTGCTAATCCCAAACTCCCAATTCATCCCCCCTCGCCCTTGGCAACCATGTCTGTTCTCTATTTCTGAGTCTCTTTCTGTTTTGTAAATAAGCTCAATTGTGTCATATTTTAGATTCCACATATAAGTGATATCATATGGTATTTGTCTTTCTCTTTCTGACTTACTTCACTTAGTATGATAATCTCTAGATCCATCCGTGTTGCTGCACATGGCATTATTTCATTCTTTTTTATGGCTTAATAGTATTCCATTGTGTACATACATATATATACACACATATGTATACCGCATCTTCCTTATCCATTCATCTGTTGATGGACATTTAAGTTGTTTCCATGTTTTAGCTATTGTGAATAGTGCTGCTATGAACATTGGGGTGCATGTATCTTTTTGTATTAGAGTTTTGTCTGGATATACCCCCAGGAGTGGGATTGCTGGATCATATGGCAACTCTAGTTTTAGTTTTTCCTGGAAACTTCATACTGTTCTTCATAGTGGCTGCACCAATTTACATTCCCTCCAAAGTAAACACAGAGGGCTGTTTGGGGAAATTAAGCATATGACTAATGGATCGCTTCACATATCTCAGGAGAAAACAGGAATAAATGTGGGATTATCTAGTATATATTTGTGTAAGGGCCTCTTGTTTATATCAGAGTGAGTGCTCTGATATACCCTGGAGACCCATAAGGTTTTTATATCAGCAGAAATGCTGCCAGTGTGAATTGAAAGGGACAGAGAAAGAACTGAAAAAATGCTGTTGGACTTTCAAAATTTTACAGGCAGTAAACAGACTAGTAGAACTACTCAGTTGCACACACATGCTACCCTTCATGAAAAAAGAAGGATGACTCAGAGGTCAGAGCTGAGGGCCCGTAGAACAAGGCCATGGGCCCAGAAGGTGGAGCCTCCCACCACGGAAGATTATTCTTAGGCCTTGAAACCTAATGGAGTTTGCCTTGTTAGATTTCAGAATTGCTTGGGAGTAGTGACCCCCTTTTGTTTCCTTTTATTTTCTTCCTTTCTGAATAGAAATATCTATATTAGTTATTCTATGCCTGTGCTACTATCATACTTTCAGAGAAGATAAGTTTTTTTCTAGTTTCATGGACCCATAGAGGGAGAGGTGTTTTGCCCCAGATGGCTTAAATCCAGAGACACATGCATAGATAATTTCATTGATGAGATTTAGGGCTTTTGAGCTGATGAGACTTAGATGATATTTTTAGACTTGAGTTGATGCTGTAGATGCTATAATGGGCTGAGACTACTGGGGCCCTTGCCTTCTTCTCATCACCTTCTCTGACTCTGACTTCTTTACCCTCCTGCCTCCCCTTGTGATTGTATTACATTGGAGAATAATCTCAAGATCCTTAAATTAATCATATCTGAAAAGGTCCCTTTGCCATGTAAGGTAAAATACCAACAAGTTCTGGTGACTAGGATGTGGACATTTTCAGAGGGCTGTTATTCAGCTTATCACAAGTCCCAAACTGGAAACAACCCAAATGTCTATCAATAGATGAATGGATAAAAACAAAATTGTCATATTCTTCTCAGCAATTAAAAGGAATGAGCTATTGATATACATAACAACATGGATGAACCTCAAATAGTTTTTTATTTTCAAAATAAGAAGTCAGGAAAAATAGAGTACATACTATATAATACAATTTATATCAAAATCTGGAAAATGAAAATTAATCTATAGTGACAGCAAATCAGTGATTATCTGTGGACGGGGAGGTAGGCGAGGAGTTGGGAGAGAGAGAGGGAGATATTACAAAAGGGCATGAGGAAACTTTGAGGGGTGATGTGTTCATTATGTTGATCATAGTGATGGTTTGTATACATATGTAAAAATGTGTCACATTTAACACTTTGCACATGTACAGTTTTATGCCTCAGTAAAGCTATTAATAATAGAGAAATAAACACAATCTGTAAATTTATTGACTAGCTTTAGCCTAGAGGATTTGGCATTCTCTTATCTCTAGTTAGATAATATACATAAATATACATGTTATGGCTAAATTTCACATACCACACAAATATCATATGGCAGATACCACTTAATCATCCTGTTCTCTAACATAGTCTTTTAAAAAGAGCTTTTTCTTTAAAAAGTCTTTAGAAATAGAGATACAATTGAATTCCCATTTTATCTGTATCCCCAAGGTCTTGTATTTTATATTGAGGAAATCAATAAATACTTTTCAAGGAAAGATAAAAATAGCAAAATTAGCACAGTGCATTCTAGTTTACAAGGTTATTTTAGTGTAAGGATGTTAGTCCTTTTATTTGACCCTTTGTGACTTTATTATAGATACAAACCCAACCAGATCTGGGAAAGTAGAATAAGGAAGTTGGATATAGATTCTGCTGGACTCGTCATTGGTTATGAGACTTGAAAAAGAGGGGCTGTGATCGTTGATTCCCAGATTTTTCAGCCTGGGTGTTTTGGGTAGTGATGATTTCATTCATTCATCACAGAGAAACGAGTTGGGAGGGTATAAAAATAGCAATTAACATAAAGCAAGCCGAATTATAATTGAAGGAGGTAGGGGAAAGATGGTGATTAATCAGTTAAGTTCAGATATATGGGTTTTTACTGATTGGGATGCATGCTTGGGGGATACAGATATGAGTGACATTTATCTCAGGTTGCTTTGGGTCTGTATGGCTCTACAGGTACGCATGCAAATAAACTGAAATACAAACAGGAACTATGGGAAGCAATTCTTACTTGCATCGTACTTTCAGATCTTATTAGATGTTGACTGAAAGGACCAGAGATCTATTCTCTTTTATGACTGTTTAGAGTATGAAAGGACCCCTCTTTGTGAGGGAGGTGACTTTTGCTATTGAGGCATTATAAAGAAAGAAAAATTGGCTCTTAGTTTTTCTTTTTATGACATGCCTTACCTAACCCATTCCCTAACGAAACACACATATACACAGATACATCGACTTGAGATCTCAGGCAAGCAAGGCTTGGCTTGGACTTATTGCCTAGTCTGTCTTTTTTGTCCTGTAAAGTTTAGCGAAGCAGAATTGTACTAGGGGCGGGGCAGGCGCGCAGCTGTTAGCACGCGACCGTTAGTGCTTGAGCGCATGCGCGCGCAGTTAGCACGCGACCGTTAGTGCGTGACCCTTAGCGCGTGGTGCTTAGAGGTCCCACTCCACCAGCAGTCAGCCGCGCAGTGGTCCTTACCGCAGAGAGTGTGGTGAGAGGAGGGGATCCCGGCCTTTTCCCTGGGGCCCTCCAGGCCTTGCGGCCTCGGGGTCGGCGAGTGAGCTGGGGGACCCGGGGACAGGCTGAGGGCTGTGTCCTGCAGAGCTCCAGAGCCCTTGTCACGGCTGCCCACTGGCCGCCCACTGGCGGGGCCCAGCCCTTGAAGCAGCAGCGAACGTCTCTCCCATCCCCACCTTCGTGACCTAATGGCGGCGGCAGCCTCCATGGGTCGCAGTCCATGGAGGCCTCGGCAACTGGAGTATACGGACACTGCCATTAAGGTAACAGCTTCAACCAGCTTTAGTCTCTCTGTTCAGGTTGCAAAACTTGGTACCCCTAGGAGGTGGCCAGAGGTCAGGGTTAAGTTGCAAGGACATTGCACATCATTATTTCAGGCCCACCTCTGTGGTCGGGGCTGTTGTCAAAGGGCAATTGTGAGCAGCGCACTAACCTGACTGGTATTTGCTACAACATGTATTCCTGTCAATCCTATACAAATGGTTCTCTCCAGGTTAAGTGAAAAGCCCGAGGGCCGGCTGGGTCCTGGGCACCTGCTCCCTCAGTGTTGATGCTTGGGCAGGGTCTGGTGACCTGGCCCTGAGGGTGCTGTCAGCTGAGATCTGCCGCTTCAGTGGGCCTGGGCACTGGCAGGAGGACCCAAACTGGACGAGTGCTCCTGGGCAGGGTAACCGGCCTGCGCCTGGAGCCCCTCCTCTTAGCCAGGGCCTGGACCTCGGAGGGCAAAAGTCAAGCCTTGGGACCTTGCCTTTTCTGGTCAGAAGAGAATAACATTTGTTTTGGTGGAGGTTTACAGGAATATGGTGACCTGACCTCAAGAACAAAGGATCTGACAAGAAGTTTACAACAACCAACCACGCCCCTCCCTCACCTTTCCTATAAAAGGGCTTTGCTGAAAGCTTCCAGAAGTTTGGGGTTTTTAAGGCATGAGCCACCCGTCTCCTTGCGTGGCCCTGCAACAAACCTTTCTCTCCAAACTCCGACATTTTGGTATTGTTTGGCCTCACTGTGCAACGGGCACACAGACTTACGTTCAGTAACAGAATCAAAATTCAAACAGTCGTTTCTTTAATTGTCCCTGGAGGGATGGACCCTAAGGCTTTTGTTGCACCAGGGAATTATCTGTTTCTTGATGGTTTTATCTTCAGTTTTCTTCCAGTTAGTGAACTGCAAATATCCCATCATTGACAAAGAATGCTGGCCTAAAGTCACAAGGCAGTCTGGTGAAATGACAGTCTTTATGGCACAATGTCAACATCATGAATAAAATGCTTTCCCATTGTGGTAATGACTCAAATTCCTACTGGATGAAGTTGATAGTAGTTGTCTCTATAGTAGCCTGAGCTGGAATATTAGATCTCAGTTGAATCAGCTTTAGAAAGTAAATTCCATAATAGAGAAAAATGCACGAGTCCCACTATGGAAAATCCATTGCGTTAATCTCAGTTCAATTAAAGGTATAAGACTACATCTGAGATGGAGTGAGAAATCAGGCTTGGTTGTAGAGTCCATTTTATAGGGAGAAATGATACCATGAGTTTTCTGTGCCTAGGTAAGAGGGAGGGTCAGAACAGTGAAACAGGAACCCAGAAGTGGGAAACACTGTTTACTTAGAGTTGTGTATTGTGATGTCATCAGTACATGGGGTCTAACATAGTTATGCAGCCATTGTGAGCTACTGCTATTGTCAGCTTGTTGCCTGTGTGATGATACTTCTTAAATTTCTCTTATCTCATCCTTTTTTGGTGGGGGTGGGGGTGGGAGGAGAACCTCTTCTGAAAGAAACACTGTTATTATCTTGACTCTTGACCTCTTTTGTATCTCTTATAATATGGTGAAAAGACCATTATGGATTTTCAGAGTTCAACAAATGTAGGTTTGAATTTTAGCTATACCACTTGCTAGTTGGCAAACTTGGGAAAGTTACCTAATTCTCTTTGGGTATTATTTTCCTCTTCTTTTAATACCTACATTACCTGTTGTTGTGAGCCTTAATATAATTAACATTAAAATTTGTAATGCCTGTATCTTTGTGCCTGAGACATAGTACCCATTTAATAAAAGTTAGTTTCTTCTCCTCTCCACATCCCACACACCTTTAAATATAGTTACACCCTCAGGTGTCAGAGCAACTGCTTCAAAATCTGCTCAAAGTATTTTGGATTAAAATTGCCTGATGCTTACTGATGTATTTTGCAATACTTACAGTTTTTATTAAAGCATGAATCATTCCTTGCATAGAGCTTATAGGTATCATTGGAATCCTTCAACTATTCACCTCTAATATTTTTTTTGTTTTTATTTCATTTACTTTATTTTATTTTTATTGTATGTATATAAATAACGTTTTTAAAAAATTTTTATACAGCAGGTTTTTATTAGTTATCCATTTTATACATATTAGTGTATACATGTCAATCCCAATCTCCCAATTCATCCCACCAACCCCCCACCCCCCGCCACTTTCCCCCCTTGGTGTCCATACGTTTGTTCTCTGCATATGTGTCTCCATTTCTGCCCTGCAGACTGGTTCATCTGTACCATTTTTCTAGGTACCACATATATGCGTTAATATACGATATTTGTCTTTCTCTTTCTGACTTACTTCAGTTTGTATGACAGTCTCTAGATCCATCCATGTCTCTACACATGACCCAATTTCGTTCCTTTTTATAGCTGGGTAATATTCCATTGTATATATGTACCATATCTTCTTTATGCATTCGTCTGTCGATAGGCATTTAGGTTGTTTCCATGACCTGGCTATTGTAAATAGTGGTGCAGTGAACATTGGGATACATGTGTCTTTTTGAATTATGGTTTTCTCTGGGTATATGTCCAGTATTGGGATTGCTGGGTCATATGGTGATTCTATTTTTTGTTTTTTAAGGAACCTCCATACTGTTCTCCATAGTGGCTGTATCAATTTACATTCCCACCAACAGTGCAAGAGGGTGCCCTTTTCTCCACACCCTCTCCAGCATTTGTCATTTGTAGATTTTCTGCTGATGCGCATTCTATAACTGGTGTGAGGTGATACCTCATTGTAGTTTTGATTTGCATTTCTCTAATATTAGTGATGTTGAGCAGCTTTTCACGTGCTTCTTGGCCATCTGTATGTCTTCTTTGGAGAAATGTCTATTTAGGTCTTCTGCAACTTTTTTGATTGGGTTGTTTGTTTCTTTAATATTGAGCTGCACGAGCTGTTTATATATTTTGGAGATTAGTCCTTTGTCCATTGATTCGTTTGCAAATATTTTCTCCCATTCTGAGGGTTGTCTTTTCGTCTTGTTTGCAGTTTCCTTTCCTTTGCAAAAGCTTTTAAGTTTCATTAGGTCCCATTTGTTTCTTTTTGTTTTAATTTCCATTACTGTAGGGGGTGGATCAAAAAAGATCTTGCTGTGATTTATGTCAAAGGGTGTTTTTCCTATGTTTTCCTCTAAGAGTTTTATAGTGTCCGGTCTTACATTTAGGTCTTTAATCCATTTTGAGTTTATTTTTGTGTATGGTGTTAGGGAGTGTTCTAATTTCATTCTTTTACATGTAGCTGTCCAGTTTTCCCAGCACCACTTATTGAAGAGACTGTGTTTTCTCCATTGTATATCCTTGCCTCCTTTGTCATAGATTAGTTGACCATAGGTGCGTGGGTTTATCTCTGGGCTTTCTATCCTGTTCCATTGATCTATATTTCTGTTTTTGTGCCAGTACCATGTTGTCTTCATTACTGTAGCTTTGTACTGTAGTCTGAAGTCAGGGAGTCTGATTCCTCCAGCTCCATTTTTTTCCCTCAAGACTGCTTTGGCTATTCAGGGTCTTTAGTGTCTCCATACAAATTTTAAGATTTTTTGTTCTAGTTCTGTAAAAAAATGCCGTTGGTAATTTGATAGGGATTGCATTGAATCTGTAGATTGCTTTGGGTAGTATAGTCATTTTCACAGTATTGATTCTTCCAGTCCAAGAACATGGTATATCTCTCCATCTGTTTGTATCATCTTTAATTTCTTTCATCAGTGTCTTATAGTTTTCTGCATGCAGGTCTTTTGTCTCCCTAGGCAGGTTTATTCCTAGGTATTTTATTCTTTTTGTTGCAGAGGTAATTGGGAGTGCTTCCTTCTCCTTCAGATTTTTCATCATTAATGTATAGAAGTGCAAGAGATTTCTGTGCATTAATTTTGTATCCTGCGACTTTACCAAATTCATTGATTAGCTCTAGTAGTTTTCTGGTGGCATCTTTAAGATTCTCTATGTATAGTATCATGTCATCTGCAAACAGTGACAGTTTACTTCTTCTTTTCCAATTCTGTATTCCTTTTATTTCTCTTTGGTCTCTGATTGCTGTGGCTAGGACTTCCAAAACTGTGTTGAATAATAGTGGCAAAGTGGACATCCTTGTCTTGTTCCTAATGTTAGAGGAAATGCTTTCAGTTTTTCACCATTGAGAATGATATTTGCTGTGGGTTTGTCATATATGGCCTTTATTATGTTGAGGTAGCTTCCCTCTATGCCATCTTTCTGGAGAGTTTTTATCATAAATGGGTGTTGAATTTTGTCAAAAGCTTTTTCTGCATCTATTGAGATGATCATATGTTTTTTATTCTTCAGTTTGTTAATATGATGTATCACATTGATTGATTTGCATGTATTGCAGAATCCATGCATCCCTGGGATAAATCCCACTCGATCATGGTGTATGATCCTTTTAATGTGTTGTTGGATTCTGTTTGCTAGTATTTTGTTGAGGATTTTTACATCTATGTCCATCAGTGACACTGGTCTGTAATTTTCTTTTTTCGTAGTGCCTTTTTCTGGTTTTGGTATCAGGGTGATGGAGGCCTCATAGAATGAGTTTGGGAGTGTTCCTTCCTCTGCAATTGTTTGGAAGAGTTTGAGAAGGATGGGTGTTAGCTGTTCTCTAAATGTTTGATAGAATTCACCTGTGAAGCCATCTGGTCCTGGACTTTTGTTTGTTGGAAGATTTTAAATCACAGTTTCAATTTCATTACTTGTGCTTGGTCTGTTCATATTTTGTATTTCTTCCTGGTTCAGTCTTGGAAGGTTATACCTTTGTAAGAATTTGTTCATTTCTTCCAGGTTGTCCATTTTATTGGCATAGAGTTGCTTGTAGTAGACTCTTAGGATGCTTTGTATTTCTGTGGTATCTGTTGTAACTTCTCCTTTTTCATTTCTAATTTTATTGATTTGAGTCCTCTCCCTCTTTTTCTTGTTGAGTCTGGCTAATGGTTTGTCAATTTTTTTTATCTTCTCAAAGAACCAGGTTTTAGTTTTATTGATCTTTGCTATTGTTTTCTTTGTTTCTATTTCATTTATTTCTGCTCTGATCTTTATGATAATTTACATTGTTTTAAGCCACGTAATTTGTGGTAATTTTTGACAGCAGCAAAGTAAAGTAGTATAAGATCTAAATGGTGCCTGGTGAGAAAAATTTAAGCCTGTGTTAGCCCTCAATACAATGTTAAATAAGAACAATATGTGTTTAGTTATTTGCTCTTTATGCTTTATTTGTGACTTGAGGTCATTAAAGAGAGACTTTCATGATGATGTGGTCTGTCATTTCTAACCCCTTGTCACCATCTTTATTATGAAACCTTCTAGATAGCAAAGCTGCTGTTGTCAAAGTTCAGATTTTTCTTATAAGACCCACTCAATTGAATCTAGCTTGCAAGCATTATTTTATGATGGAGACAGCTTGTCCAATTTTGACAGCTGCAAGAAACTGCGTGCTGAAAGATTCAGACCCCCACGTTAACCTTTACATCACTCATGGAAATTTTGATAAGTGACAGTCTGTCTCAGTGATTGCCCATTCAGCTCATAGTTCTTCAGGTGAATGAATCATAGCTGTATGTGGGTTCTCTTTTGAAAGTTTTCCCACACATTCACGGAATTCCTGAGTCAGTGTGATAAGGACGTTTAAACAACAAATAACTACAGTTTTTCTTTAACAGTGTAATTATGATAACTCTAAAGCAAGAAAGTGTCTGAGAGCTGGTAGGTGGAGAGTCAAATGTCTACTGCTGCCTACCTAGTTGTCACATAATTTTTTCTGCTTCTATAATTCTAGTTCCCTGGTGCCCTTCCTTCCTTTATAATAATGTATGCTCTGTAAGCGTCACCCTTTTGCCACCCACACATCACCTTTTATTCTAGATTAAAAGCAAAGGAAATTTCCTTTTCATTTACCCAGAAACCAGAGTTTATTAAATATTTTATGTGTTAGAATTATAGTGTATACTTTTTGGAGGGTCAAAAACTTGATCATTTTTTATAGTTTTATTAAATAGAAGATATCTGTTAGTGTGTACCTTTTATGACTTTTCCATCTAAAATACTGAAGTGAATATTACTTTACCTTTTGGGTGACATTTGATTGATGCTGCTAAAATAGTAACTTGCTTAAATTCTTTAGTATTTGGGAGGTAGTTTTATGATTCCGGATGATTGGATGATGTAGCTCAGAATGAAGTCAACTGCAGTTGTCATGCTGATCCTTGGGTGTAGCAGTAGCAACTTATGAGGCTGAATGACACAAAAAGGCCAGAGGCTGGGCCTTCACAATTAAGTTTTCTACCTCTGTGACAAGCAAAAGAGAGCAATCTTTGTTTTACAACATTCAAGAGTCGATGAGGTTCTAGTCATGGTGTCTTCTGGTTAGGTTTATATTAATCTGATAATATTACCACAGATTTAGTGGATTAAAGCAAAAATTCATTATCTTACAGTTTTTGTGTGTTAGGAATCCAAGCCTGGTTTGGGTCCTCTGCTTTAGGGTCTCTCACAAGGCTGTAATCAAGGTGTCAGCCAGGGCTGGAGTCTCATCTCTGACTCGCATCGGGAAGGATCCACTTCCAAAGTGTGCATGTTTGTTGGCAGGATTTGGCTCCTTGTGGTTTGTCAGCTGAGAGTGTGAGTTCCTTGCTGACTGCCCTCAGTTCCTTGACTAAGGGGCTCAGTTTGGAGGCTTCTCTCAGTTTCTTGCCACATGGGCCTATTCATAGGACAGGTTACTTCATCAAAGCCAGAAAGGGAGAGTGTCAAAAGAGAGAATCTGCTACCAAAAGAGAAGTTACAGTCTTATGTAACATAACCTGGGAGGTGACGTCCTACCACCTTTGCCATATTCTGTTGGTCAGAAGCAAATCATAGGTCATGCCTATACTCAAGGGAATGGGATTACACAAGGGCATGAATACCACAAGGCAGGGTTAATTGTGGGTCATCTTAGAGTCTGTTTGCCACAGATCCCCAACACAGATGGAAATTATAAGGGATTACTGAGTATTCCATTTTGTAACTTACCCAAGAGTGTTCATGAGTAAGAATTGACACTATATTTAGGCAAGTTATATAATAACATATGAAAAGGAATAATAATGTTAACCATACCTGATATGTGGTGGGGACTCAATGAATGTTTGATGAATAAAACTTATGGTATATTTGCAAATCCATTTATACATAAAGAGCTTTCACTGACATTATTTTACTTCTTCCTCCCAACAGCTCTGTGAGGGAGATAAGGCAGGCATTCGTATGTTAGAGAAGTAGAAAATCATGGTTACAAAACTAGTTACTACTAAAGTTAGGATCCAAATTTAGGGCCCTTTCTTCCAACAATTTTCGCCTGGGTCATTTGGAAATGTGAGGAGGCTGCCATGATGTTCCAGTGGACCCCAGCCAGGCTGGATTTCTCAAGCCCATTCTGCCATAGCAGTTACACTTCTGTCTTTTAGTTTTAGTCAGTATTATAAGTTTTAAAGGATATGATTAAAAGTGTCAAATAAGACACAGACATAGAGAATGGACTTGAGGACACGGGGAGGGGGAAGGGTAAGCTGGGATGAAGTGAGAGAGTGGCATGGACTTACATATACTATCAAATATAAAATAGATAGCTAGTGGGAAGCAGCCACATAGCACAGGGAGATCAGCTCAGTGCTTTGTGACCACCTAGAGGGGTGAGATAGGGAGGGTGGGAGGGAGATGCAAGAGGGAGGAGATATGGAGATATATGTATATGTATAGCTAATTCACTTTGTTAGAAAGCAGAAACTAAGGCACCATTGTAAAGCAATTATACTCCAATAAAGATGTTTAAAAAAGTGTCAAATATTTCTATAAAATTTATTGTTATTAAGAACGGCAGTCTCCTGCCCATCTTCCTCTCATCCCCCCACCACTTTCATCTTTTTTTTTTTTTTGAATTTTAGACTTTTATTTATTTTTTGATACAGCAGGTCCTTTTTAGTTATCCATTTTATACATATTAGTGTATACATGTCAATCCCAATCTCTCAATTCATCACACCACCACTCCCGCCCCCCACCACCACTTTCCCCCCTTGGTGTCCATACGTTTGTTCTCTGCATCTGTGTCTCCATTTCTGGCCTGCAAACCAGTTCATCTGTACCATTTTTCTAGGTTCCACATGTATGCGTTAATATACGATATTTGTTTTTCTCTTTCTGACTTGCTTCACTCTGTATGACAGTCTCTAGATCCATCCACGTCTCTACACATGACCCAATTTCGTTCCTTTCTATAGCTGGATAATATTCCATTGTATATATGTACCATATCTTCTTTATGCATTCGTCTGTCGATAGGCATTTCGGTTGTTTCCATGACCTGGCTATTGTAAATAGTGGTGCAGTGAACATTGGGATACATGTGTCTTTTTGAATTATGGTTTTCTCTGGGTATATGTCCAGTACTGGGATTGCTGGGTCATATGGTGATTCTATTTTTTGTTTTTTAAGGAACCTCCATACTGTTCTCCATAGTGGCTGTATCAATTTACATTCCCACCAACAGTGCAAGAGGGTGCCCTTTTCTCCACACCCTCTCCAGCATTTGTCATTTGTAGATTTTCTGCTGATGCCCATTCTAACTGGTGTGAGGTGATACCTCATTGTAGTTTTGATTTGCATTTCTCTAATATTAGTGATGTTGAGCAGCTTTTCATGTGCTTCTTGGCCATCTGTATTTCTTCTTTGGAGAAATGTCTATTTAGGTCTTCTGCAAGTTTTTTGATTGGGTTGTTTGTTTCTTTAATATTGAGCTGCATGAGCTGTTTATATATTTTGGAGATTAGTCCTTTGTCCATTGATTCGTTTGCAAATATTTTCTCCCATTCTGAGGGTTGTCTTTTCGTCTTGTTTGCAGTTTCCTTTCCTTTGCAAAAGCTTTTAAGTTTCATTAGGTCCCATTTGTTTCTTTTTGTTTTAATTTCCATTACTGTAGGGGGTGGATCAAAAAAGATCTTGCTGTGATTTATGTCAAAGGGTGTTTTTCCTATGTTTTCTTCTAAGAGTTTTATAGTGTCCGGTCTTACATTTAGGTCTTTAATCCATTTTGAGTTTATTTTTGTGTATGGTGTTAGGGAGTGTTCTAATTTCATTCTTTTACATGTAGCTGTCCAGTTTTCCCAGCACCACTTATTGAAGAGACTGTGTTTTCTCCATTGTATATCCTTGCCTCCTTTGTCATAGATTAGTTGACCATAGGTGCGTGGGTTTATCTCTGGGCTTTCTATCCTGTTCCATTGATCTATATTTCTGTTTTTGTGCCAGTACCATGTTGTCTTCATTACTGTAGCTTTGTACTATAGTCTGAAGTCAGGGAGTCTGATTCCTCCAGCTCCATTTTTTTCCCTCAAGACTGCTTTGGCTATTCAGGGTCTTTAGTGTCTCCATACAAATTTTAAGATTTTTTGTTCTAGTTCTGTAAAAAAATGCCGTTGGTAATTTGATAGGGATTGCATTGAATCTGTAGATTGCTTTGGGTAGTATAGTCATTTTCACAGTATTGATTCTTCCAGTCCAAGAACATGGTATATCTCTCCATCTGTTTGTATCATCTTTAATTTCTTTCATCAGTGTCTTATAGTTTTCTGCATGCAGGTCTTTTGTCTCCCTAGGCAGGTTTATTCCTAGGTATTTTATTCTTTTTGTTGCAGAGGTAATTGGGAGTGTTTCCTTAATTTCTCTTTCAGATTTTTCATCATTAGTGTATAGGAATACAAGAGATTTCTGTGCATTAATTTTGTATCCTGCGACTTTACCAAATTCATTGATTAACTCTAGTAGTTTTCTGGTGTTATTTTTAGGATTCTCTATGTATAGTATCATGTCATCTGCAAACAGTGACAGTTTTACTTCTTCTTTTCCAATTTTGTATTCCTTTTATTTCTTTTTCGTCTCTGATTGCCGTGGCTAGGACTTCCAAAACTATGTTGAATAATAGTGGCAAAGTGGACATCCTTGTCTTGTTCCTAATGTTAGAGGAAATGCTTTCAGGTTTTCACCATTGAGAATGATGTTTCCTGTGGGTTTGTCATATATGGCCTTTATTATGTTGAGGTAGCTTCCTTCTATGCCATCTTTCTGGAGAGTTTTTATCATAAATGGGTGTTGAATTTTGTCAAAAGCTTTTTCTGCATCTATTGAGATGATCATATGTTTTTTATTCTTCAGTTTGTTAATATGATGTATCACATTGATTGATTTGCATATATTGCAGAATCCATGCATCCCTGGGATAAATCCCACTCGATCATGGTGTATGATCCTTTTAATGTGTTGTTGGATTCTGTTTGCTAGTATTTTGTTGAGGATTTTTACATCTATGTGCATCAGTGATACTGGTCTGTAACTTTCTTTTTTTGTAGTGCCTTTTTCTGGTTTTGGTATCAGCGTGATGAAGGCCTCATAGAATGAGTTTGGGAGTGTTCCTTCCTCTGCAATTTTTTGGAAGAGTTTGAGAAGGATGGGTGTTAGCTCTTCTCTAAATGTTTGATGGAATTCACCTGTGAAGCCATCTGGTCCTGGACTTTTGTCTGTTGGAAGATTTTAAACAGTTTCAATTTCATTACTTGTGCTTGGTCTGTTCATATTTTGTGTTTCTTCCTGGTTCAGTCTTGGAAGGTTATACCTTTGTAAGAATTTGTTCATTTTTTCCAGGTTGTCCATTTTATTGGCGTAGAATTGCTTGTAGTAGTCTCTTAGGATGCTTTGTATTTCTGTGGTGTCTGCTGTAACTTTTCCTTTTTCACTTCTGATTTTATTGATATGAGTCCTCTCCCTGTTTTTCTTGTTGAGTCTGGCTAAAGCTTTATCAATTTTGTTTATCTTCTCAAGGAACCAGGTTTTAGTTTTATTGATCTTTGCTATTGTATTCTTTGTTTCTATTTCATTTATTTCTGCTCTGATATTTATGATTTCTATCCTTCTACTAACTTCGGGTTTTGTTTGTTCTTCTTTCTCTAGTTCCTTTAGGTGTAAGGTTAGATTGTTTATATGAGAGTTTTCTTGTTTCTTCAGGTAAGCTTATATTGCTATAAACTTCCCTCTTAGAACTGGTGTTGCTGCATCCCATAGGTTTTGGATCGTCGTATTTTCATTTTCATTTGTCTCTAGGTATATTTTGATTTCCTCTTTGATTTCTTTAGTGATCTCATGGTTATTTAGTAGCATAGTGTTTAGCCTCCATGTGTTTGTGTTTTTTATGTTTTTTTTCTTTGTAATTGATTTCTAATCTCATAGTGTTGTGGTCAGAAAAGATGCTTGATATGATTTCAGTTCTCCTAAAGTTACTGAGGCTTGATTTGTGACCCAGGATGTGATCTATCCTGGAGAATGTTCCATGTGCACTTGAGAAGAAAGTGTAATCTGCTGTTTTTGGATGGAATGTCCTATAAATATCAATTAAATCTCTCTGGTCTATTGTGTCATTTAAAGCTTGTGTTTCCTTATTAATTTTCTGTTTGGATCATCTGTCCATTGGTGTAAGTGATGTGTTAAAGTCCCTTAGTATTTTTGTGTTACTGTCGATTTCCTCTTTTATAGCTGTTAGCAGTAGCCTTATGTATTGAGGTGCTCCTATGTTGGGTGCATATATATTTATAATTGTTATATCTTCTCTTGGATTGATCCCTTGATCATTATGTAGTGTCCTTCCTTGTCTCTTGTAACATTCTTTATTTTAAAGTCTATTTTTTCCCATATGAGTGTTGCTATTCCAGCTTTCTTTTGATTTCTGTTTGCATGGAATGTCTTTTTCTATTCCCTCACTTTCAGTCTGTATGTGTCCCTAGGTCTGAAGGGGTCTATTGTAGACAGCAGATATATGGGTCTTGTTTTTGCCTGTGTCTTTTGGGTGGAGCATTTACTCTATTCACGTTTAAGGTAATTATCAATATGTATGTTCCTATTATCATTTTCTTAATTGTTATGGGTTTGTTTTTGTAGGTCCTTTTCTTCTCTTGTGTTTCCCACTTAGAGAAGTTCCTTTAGCATTTGTTGTAGAGCTGGTTTGGTGGTGCTGAATTCTCGTAGCTTTTGCTTGTCTGTAAAGCTTTTGATTTCTCTGTCGGATCTGAATGAGATCCTTGCTGGGTAGAGTAATCTTGCTTGTAGGTTCTTCCCTTTCATCACTTTAAATATATCATGCCACTGCCTTCTGGCTTGTAGAGTTTCTGCTGAGAAATCAGCTGTTAACCTTATGGGAGTTTCCTGGTATATTATTTGTTGTTTTCCCCTTATTGCTTTCAATAATTTTTCTTTGTCTTTAATTCTTGTCATTTTGATTACTATGTGTCTTGGCGTGTTTCTCCTTGGGTTTATCGTGCCTAGGAGTCTCTGCGCTTCCTGGACTTGGGTGGCTATTTCCTTTCCCATATTGTGGAAGTTTTTGACTATAAACTCTTCAAATATTTTCTCTGGTCCTTTCTCTCTCTCTTCTCCTTCTGGGACCCCTATAATGCAAATGTTGTTGCATTTCATATTGTCCCAGAAGTCCCTTAGGCTGTCTTCATTTCTTTTCATTCTTTTTTCTTTATTTTGTTCTGTGGCAGTGAATTCCACCATTCTGTCTTCCTGGTCACTTATCCGTTCTTCTGCCTTAGTTATTCTGCTATTGATTCCTTCTGGTGTATTTTTCATTCAGTTATTGTATTGTTCATCTATGTTTGTTTGTTCTTTAATTCTTCTAGGTGTCTGTTTCTTAATTCTTCTAGGTCTTTGTTAAACATTTCTTGCATCTTCTCGACCTTTGCCTCTATTCTTTTTCCGAGGGCCTGGATCATCTTCACTATCATTATTCTGAATTCTTTTTCTGGAAGGTTTCCTGTCTCCACTTCATTTAGTTGTTTTTCTGGGGTTTTATCTTGTTCCTTCATCTGGTACGTAGCCGTCTGCCTTTTCATCTTGTCTATTTTTCTGTGAATGTGGTTTTTGTTCCACAGGCTTCAGGATTGTAGTTCTTCTTGCTTCTGCTGTCTGCTGTCTGGTGGATGAGGCTATCTGAGAGGCTTGTGCAAGTTTCCTGATGGGAGAGACTGGTTGTGGGTAGAGCTGGGTGTTGCTCTGGTTGGCAGAGCTCAGTAAAACTTTAATCTGCTTGTCTGCTGATGGGTGGGGCTGGGTTCCCTCCCTGTTGGTTGTTTGGCCTGAAGTGACCCAACACTGGAGCCTCCCTGGCTCTTTGGTGGGGCTAATGGCGGACTCTGGGAGGACTCACGCCAAGGAGTACTTCCCAGAACTTCTGCTGCTAGTGTTCTTGTTCCCACGGTGAGCCACAGCCACCCCCCCGCCTGTGTAGGAGACCCTCCAACACTAGCAGGTAGGTCTGGTTCAGCCTCCTATGGGGTCATTGCTCCTTCCCCTGGGTCCCGATGCACACACTACTTTGTGTGTGCCCTCCAAGAATGGAGTCTCTGTTTTCCCCAGTCCTGTCAAAGTCCTCAGTCAATTCCCTTGTAGCCTTCAAAGTCTGATTCTCTAAGAATTCCTCCTCCCATTGCCAGACCCCCAAATTTGGAAGCCTGAAGTGGGGCTCAGAACCTTCACTCCAGTGGGTGGACTTCTGTGGTGTAATTATACTCCAGTTTGTGAGTCACCCATCCAGCAGTTATGGGAATTGATTTTATTGTGATTGCGCCCCTCCTACTATCTCATCGTGGCTTCTCCTTTGTCTTTGGATGTAGGGTATCTTTTTTGGTGAGTTCCAGTGTCTTCCTGTTGATGATTATTCAGCAGTTCATTGTGATTCTGGTGCTCTCGCAAGAGGGAGTGAGCGCACGTCATTCTACTCTGCCATCTTGAACCAATCCACTTTCATTTGTTTTATTTGAATATCTTAGTATTTATCCTTTTGTTCTAACCTGTTTGTTTTGCTACTTAGATTTTCAGTTTTAGATAGTATCTGTTGACTTACTGCTGTGGAATGTGAGGATTCATCTCCTTCCCTACACACCACACAAGCATGCATATGTATGTACACATGTGTCCCATTACTGTCTCTCCAGTATATTAATTGCATAATTTGAGTAAGATCAATCTTCTCCATTTACTTGATTATGTTTGTTGACAAACATTATAGTGTTTACTGACCTATATATTAAAATTTGATTCCTTTTGCAATTTTTTGTTTTCCCTCTAGTAAATAATTGTCTTTTTTTCATTGTGATTAATTTTCTATGTATATATAGTCAATACAAGTCTAGGCTCATATCTTCTCAACATATGTGGATCTGTCAGGTATTTTATACATCTTACATCTCTGAAGAATATCACCCAAGCCTTTCTATTTGCTCAAATCTGGACTGTTCACCTTCTACTCCTTCTGCACAAGTATCAACCTCAGAGCTCTCTTCACCATCGACTGTCCAGGGAATCCTATCACCTCTCTCCTGTGTTGGATTTCTTCTTTATATATCTCATGCCTTCTCTTGTTTTGATGGAGCATATTTCCAATAATTTCCTGAAAATGTCTTTAATCTGTCCTCACCCCTGATTGATATTTAGACTGGGTATACAATTCTAGAGTTGGAAATAAATTTTCTTGAGAAATTTAAAGCAGTTATCACATTGTCTTCTAGACACCATTGTGAGCTTTCCTTTAGGTTGATCCAATTGAGCTGTTTTGTTGGGGAAACTTTGATGTCAGTATCTTTAGTTCTTTTCTCTTGAGATAGAGATAAATCCTAGAAGATCGCTCTTTCAAGCTCCTAATGGGAAGTTCTTAGGGCCACTTAGGGTTCAGGGATGTCTGCACTCAGTATGCCTGTGTTTTCTTGTCACTCTATTGTCGGTTTGTTATCCTACCCTAAACTGTGACTGGTTTAGACAATTATTTTACTGTCCTCAGGGAATAAACTTTCAGTCTTTTGCAAGATTGAGGGAGAGAGAGTCATAAGGCTATAAAGAGCGGGGATAGCGTATGGAAATCTGACTGCTGTTTAAATATACTTTCAGATAGTACTTCAGTTTTTGCCTTTTTCTTCACCTCTTCTTCTAGATATATCTGGTATGAAATTCATGAGACTTTTGTGGTATCATAGTGTTGATTCTTCATTTTTCCTTTGACCTGCTTTGAATTGTTTTCTGAAGTCTGTTTAGTCATTCATCATGTATCTACTTTACAGCTTCCAGAATTTTGTTACTCTAGTTTCCTCTCTTGTTCTGCTTATCTTTGTGTTCGTGCTATTACAAATACATTTCTGTCATTTGAATGGCATTTTGGGAGGAAGGGAAAGTAGGTGTGTGTGTGTGTGTGTGTGTGTGTTTGTGTGTGTGTGTGTGTGTGTGTTTCAATCTGCCATTTTTCCGTCAAGTCCTGGAAATGTCCTCTAATTTGAAGGGATATCAGAGATGTAGTACCCTTCTAGAGATTTAACTGGAGAGCTACCAGACAGCTTTTTATTTCCCAGTTTCTTGGCCTGGCTTAGGAATGCCAGTACTATGCTGGAGAACCTCATTTCCTGATGAGAGGAAGCAGAATGGGAATATAATTTTGCTTTATTTAGAAATGGGCACAGTTTCGGTTAAAATATATATTTTTAAGTATATTTATTTATATTTATATATTAGTACCTATTGTATGCCCAGTAACAAGGAAGCAAGTCTAGAAATGTTGAAGTGTCTTGTCTTGGGTAAGTTAGTTCTCCCTGGGGAAACTCATCTCATTCTATTTTTAATCTAAGCCAAATACTATGCTTGTTCCACATGAGCATCGCAATCATCACTCCTTATTGCCTTCTCAGTAACCATGCAGGGGAAAAATGCCTCCATCTGCCTGTGGAGAGGAAGCCAAATGATCTCTCCCACATTATCCCATAGAGGGCTTTCCTTACTGTTTTATGCATCCCAGCCTCCAACCCACCTGTCAGAGAATTGAGCTGATTATGTTCATACTTTCTGTTCTTACTTACACATCTGTTTTGATATTATTTAACTTCTGTTTAGGAACAAGTTATAAACTTTGGGTCTATAGCAAAGTCAAACTTGAAATGAACTTCTAAAGGCCCAAATTGTATCACTGTTTTTTTAGTAATCATATTATTCTTTTTGAATCACTGTCCCTTATAATTTAAATGTTAATATAAATATGCCAAATATAATGGCTCTTATACAGAGATTGATCACAGAAATAATAATACATAATACCTTATGCCCAAAACCAGCTTAGAAATATTTCTGTTTTAGATTTTATCAAACTTTTTTGTCAAAGTTTTATCAAACTTTGATCAAACTCTGTTTTATCAAACTTTTTTCGTGCGCTTACACTATGCCAGGCTTTGTTAGTTACTGGGGATGCAAAGATGTGGCCTCATGGACCTTAAGAATAGTGAGGAGACACATCTGTAAAGCAATCGGTTTAAGACAGGATTGTGAGATAAATATACAAATACGTCTTGGAAATAGAGTACCAAACAGGGAATCTTCCAGGGGAGGAGAGCAGAGTTCAGAATGACTTCACAAAGATGGTGACTGAGCTGAGTTTAAATGAAGAGGAGGATTTTGACATGTGAACAAGGAGGGAGGGGTGGGCAGAGCACATGTAAAGACATGAGGCATGAAACAGAATAATATGTTTCGGGAATACTGAAGCATAAACGGAGATACCCTAACACATAGTGGATACCAGTCGAAATACACAAACATTTTGAGAAGAGCAGTGGATGCCAGTTAGTTAATTAAGTTTCTTTTTAAAAGATCCTAAGCACTTTGAACACATTATACATGTTGTTAAATTTACTGTTACAAATAATCAACTGTAATCTTACACGTCAAAGCGTCTGTTAGCTTTTGTTATATAATATACTGCCATAAACTTCATAGCCTAAAACAACAACCATTTTTAAGCTTACTATCTGCAGTTTGTCCCTTAGGCTGGGATCAGCTGGGTAGTTCTTCTGGTGTGGGCTGGCTTGAATGATGATCTTGGCTGGCCTTGTTTATGTGACTGTAGCCAACTGGTGTATCAGCTGGGGCTGCCAAATTAGTGATGGCCTCAGATGAGTAGGGATGCCTATGGTCACTCTCATATGGTCTTGTGCCCTCCAGCAGGTTAGCCAGGGATGGCTCATATTGCAGTCTCAGGTCTTGAGAGTGAGGCTGAGTTAAAGCCTTCAAGAGACCTGGGACTAACACAAGATTGCTTTCAGCATAGATTTTGGCCGAAACATGTTCCAAGGCTAACCCACACTCAAGGGGTAGAGAAATAGATTCCACCTGTTTATGACAGTAGCTCCAAAGAACTGTGACCACTTTTGTAACCTACCACAGCCCATCAGTAAATTTGTTAAGTTAGTGGACATCTATGGCCTTTGTCTGTAGAGTCATAGGAACTTCTCACAACTCTATCTTCCACTCCCTTGGAATCATCAACCTCTATACCTGACTTAGGATGACCAACCAGCCTGGTTTGCTCTTGGACTATTCAGGTTTTAGCACGGAAATTTCTGTGTCCCCGGAAACCCCTTAGCTCCAAATAAACCAGGACATTTCGTCACCTTATACTTCTTCAACAGTGGTAAATTTCAGATTGGCCTAATTCACATCAGGCCAATCAGAATTATTTTCAGAACGTTTAAAAGTGGAATTGAGAGAGAGAGAGAGAGAGTCCATGTTTCTGATCCCTGAAGAAACTTTGAGATGTAAAACTTAAAACTTTGTTGGTTATGTTTTTTAATGTTTTGGAGAAAGACAATGAACCATAAGAGAGAATGAATCTAAACTGCAAAAAGCAGCAGCAGCATTTCTGTTGAATTCATTGTTACTGAGGCTCATCTGCATCCTGTTGCTTAATCCTTCCCTGGATTCTGAGAGATAAGTTCTGGTTTATGATTAAGCTAGTTTGAGTTAGATTTCTGTCACTTGCAACCCCAAAGTGTCCTCTGTTGGTGTCTGGAAGTGGGGGTATAACTGAAAGGTCCTGAAATATGGAATAGGCAAAGTGGGTCAGGAGCCGGGTTAGGATGCCTGTGTCCCAGGTTGAGAAACTAACAGTTATTGAAATGTGGTAACAAAGTTCAACTGTAATAGATTGTTTCTTAGGACTGAGACCACATACTAACCAAAGCTGAATTTTGTAGGAAATACTCAGAACAGTAGAGTCTTTAGGTTTCTTGCATTCCTCATAGATATTGTAAGTAAGAGTTAGGTATGAGTTTAGCAGATAGGGAATAGAAGATTGCTCTGTAGTCATTAAGTGAAGCTCTTACTGCTTCAAGCCAATGATCTGAGACTGTGAAGGGCAGGTTTTACTGAACTGCAGAAGATAAATTTTCTAGCATACTCCGAAGTTAGTTTCTGATTAGGAGCTGTGGATCCTGGCAATTAGAATGGCAATATCTCAGAAATACCAGGAATATCAGGACTTTGGGGTCCTCTAAGTTCATTTTAAGCACTTTGTTGAAGGTACTCTGCCTGATCATGGGGTGCCTCCTTTTGTGAAATGTCCCTCTTGGAGGAGGGACAACACAATATAAAAATTACAACATTAAAAAGTCTAGCATCTAACAGTATTTTAACATTTAAAAATATCTTCTGTACAAACATAGGTAAACTCAAAATACATTAAAAAATTAAGCATGAATTATTTAGTCAGAAGGCTTAACCCTCTAAGCTCAAAATAATTCTGTTATATCAATTTCTTATTTACTAAAGATTGGGGGAAAAAACCCTTTAAGTTTTATTTTAAGGTAGCTCAATTTATAATCCATATTTAAAAGGTGCTTTCAGGGTTAGAATAATCATATGCAGGAAAATGCAAACAGCTTATTTTAAATATGCTTGAAGGAGAAGATTTCACTGAATTAAATCTTCAGGTTACATTTATCAGTGCCTACACCTGTTTGTTGAAATTAAAACGGAATAATTTTGTCAAAATTCTTTCATTTTACTATTTTATGTTTCAGTTACTTGCATTGATGAATATACATTCTCTCCCCCAAAGCATAAAATCTTGAGCAAGTCTTACCAATTATTTACATTTTGCATCTTTTAACAAGTAAAGGGATTTGACCAGAAGTTATAGGATATTTAAAACTGCAATACAAGAAGGACCCATCCTTCAATGTTTATCAAGGCTATTACTTGCATTCTGTCAGTCACCATTTATTGTTCAACCACTGTGCTTCATTCTGAAATGTTATCACCGTCACGTATTACTTAAAGACTTCTTGATTGCTGGGCTAAGAACTAAGGGCCTGAAAAGGCATAATTTTTACTCTCCAGGATTTTATAGTTTAAGAAAGGCAACACTGAAGAAACAGAGAAGAGAAAAACTGGATGAACACATGAATTAAATAAATAACTAAAATGTTTATCAAAAGAATCAGTTGTTTGAGAGGTAGATTCCTGGGTACTTCAGTTTCAGAAAGAAAAAACATATGGGATGGTTACCTCTCTCCTATTAATGAGAGAAGGGGCAGAATCTGAAGATTGTGTATATATGTTATGCGTGTGTATGTGTGTGCACTCATGTGTGTCCATGGTGAAGGGGGGACATTGATGCATTTCCAAGTATAGGATGAAACTTGGAGGAATCACCAGCACATTGCCTCTGTTGAATAAATTTGAATGAATGAGCAAATGAGTGAATGAATAAACTTTGAAGGATAAACAAGTCTGCTTCAGACAGTAAAAAGAACACACAAAGGTAGTAGGGGAAAAACCAAACTATATAAGATAGCCCAGTGTATTCTGATAAAATGCTTCCGGGCAGAGAATGCATATCTGGGCATCTATCGAATAGTGGGAAACCATCTTAAGGCCTTAAAGCAAGAAATAGAAGATCATTTATTATACAGGCATATCTCATTTTTTTGCACTTCACTTTATTGTACTTTGCAGATACTGCATTTTTTACAAGTTGAAGGTTTGTGATTACCCTGCATTGAGCAAGTCTATTGGTGCCGTTTTTCCAACAACACTTGCTCACTTTGTGTCTCCATGTCTCATTTTGGTAATTCTCACAAAATTTCAAACCCTCCACCAGCAAAAAGACTACAGATCGTTGAAGGCTCAGATGATAGTTAGCATTTTTTTTTAGCATTAAAGTATTTTTAAATTAAAATATGTACAGTTTTTAGACATAAGGTTAATTTTTATATGCACTGGGGAACCAAAAAAAAAATTTGTGTGACTCACTTTTAATGCAATATTCACTTTATTGCAGTGGTCTATATCTGAACCCACAATATCTCCAAGGTGTGCCTGTATTCCAGAAGTAGTCATATTTAGCTGAGACATTACGAATGAGTAAGAATCAAACACCAAAAAGAGGGAAAAGAATTTTTCAAGAAGGGAACAGCATGTCTCACCTACAGGTGAGAGAATGTTAGGTTTGTGAGACTGAGGCTTAAATAGATAATGAAGGAGCTTAATGCAGGGTTGGGGTTGAGGAAGCAGTGAGAAATTGGAGAGAGAAGTAGTGGCTGTGGAAGGCCTTGGGAAACAGTGATTAAGAATTGAGACTTAGTTTGAAGGCACTGGGAAGGCACTGTCGGTTATAAAGCATGATCACATTGGAATTTTAGTTTTTAATAAGTAATCTGTAGGGCAATTCTCTGAGAAACTGTGTGAATATACTACCCCTCAATATCCTACTCTCCAATGGTTTTAGCATTCATTGATGATTGTTATCATCAGTTATTCATTGATGATAATTTTATCAATTACATAATAGCAAAATTTCATAAATGACAATATAAGCTTGTCATTTTATATTTCTATTATTCTTATTTCTATTTATTAGTATTATTTATATTTCTATTTATTTTTCTTTGGCTGTCACTTCTCTCTATTTATTTGGACTAATGGATTCTCTTCTAAATCAGTTTATTATAACCAGTTCCTGTCATTATCCATTTTGATTTTCAAATTGTCCCTAATTTGTCCTTTGACATGCCTTCATCAGTTGTGAGCACCTCCTTTCTGGAACAATAAAATGTTTCAGAGTCTCCTAGAACTTTTGCTATCTCAGCTCTGAAATCATCAGTTTTTATAGGGAGGTCATTAATAATGAAAGTAATATTTAAAAATATTTAGAAACCAAAGCCTGGGCTCTAAGTATGCTTATTACTTGCTGTAGGATATTATTGCTTTTAGGCCCTTTCAGTGATAAAGCTAGGAAGCATATTTTTTTTTTAAAAAATCATGAGTTCATACTGATGCCTCTAAATCTAATACTGGAAGGTTTTTCTTCTTCATCCCTCAATTATATTTGTATTTCCTTTCACAGTGAGAATCCTGGTTCCCAACAACATCAATATAACTGCCTATTTACTCAGTTCTAACACATGAACGTGTGCTTGTGCTTATGGGACACACACATACACACACACACACACACACACACACACACACACTGTCTTAGCATTACTACACCAATACCACCAACACCACCAATCTATCAAGTAAAATTCAAGATTTTGCAGTTACTTTTGTCCTTAGAATAGTATTTCCACAAGGGTGGAAACAGCATTGTGTTCAAAATCGTTTTTATTTTCTTTCACGTAGTTATGTAACTATTTGAATTAGGTTCATATGTTTTTATTTGTGATAAAATTTAGGGATTTGCAACCCATTCTTGCTGATTTGATTTTGTTTTTTTGACTACATAAAACATTAATATGGTCCAGAAGTTGAAACTATCTACATGGGTATTTTCAGAGAAATCCTACCTCTTTTCTATACCTTCTAGTCTTCTAACAACTCCCTGTAGGGAACCTATTTTTTTCCTGGCTTATCCTTCCTATATTTATTTCCTCCCTATTTTCTTAATCAAAAGCATACTATGTATATTTTTACATGTAGATTTTTAAAAAACTACTGTAAGACCTAGCAATTCTACTCCTGGGTATATATCTGAAAAAAATGGAAACACTAATTTGAAAAGATATATGCACCCCAGTGTTCATAGCAGCATTATTTACAATTGTCAAGATATGGAAGCAACCTAAGTGTCCATCAACAGATGAATGGATAAAGAAGATGTGGTATATATATCTACAGTGGGGTACGATGCAGCCATAAAAAAGAATGAAATGTTGCCATTTGCAACAACATGGATAGACTTGGAGGGCATTATGCTAAGTGAAATAAGTCAGACAGAGAAAGACAAATACTATTCTAATATACTGATATCATATTCACATCTGATATCACTCATATGTGGGATCTAAAAAATAAAGCAAACTGATGAATATAACAAAAAAGAAACAGACTCACAGGTATTGAGGACAAACTAGAGGTTACCAGTGGGGAGAGGGAAGAGCAGAGGAGCAAGATAGGGGTAGGGGATTAAGAGGTAAAAACTACTATGTATAAAATAAATAAGCTACAAGGATATATTTTACAACACATGGAATATAACCAATATTTTATAATAACTATAAACTGAGGTAGCCTTTAAAAATTGTGAATCACTATGTTATATACCTAAAACATATACAATATTGTACATCAGCTCTACCTCAATTTAAAAAAAGTGCACTGGATGAGATTAATATCAAATAGGATTGAAGCAGAGAAGATCAGTGAACTTGAAGACATAGCAGTAGAAACTAAAATGAAGAACAGAGAAAAAAAAGACAGACAAAAAAATGACCACAGCATCATTGAGCTGTGGGGCAACTTCAAGCAGCTAAGGTACATGTAATTGATGTCCAAGAAAAATTAGTTGAGAAAATAGTGTTTAAAAATTTTCAAATCCAAGAAGCTCAATAAATCATAAGCAGAATAAACTTAAAGAAAGCCACACCAAGCAATATTCAAATAAAATTACTGAAAACCAGTTATGAAAAGAAAAATCCTAAATGCAACCAGAGAAAAAAAGTCACATTATTCAGAGATGTACAATGATAAGAATGAAAGTAGAATTCTTGTCACAAACTGTGTGAGCCAGATGTGATGAAATGACATCTTTAAAGCATTAAGAGAAAAAGCTGTCAACTGAGAATTCTATTCTCAGTGAAAATATCTTTCAGAAATGAAGGTGAAATAAAAACGTTCAGGTGAACAAATGCAGAGAGAATTCTCTGTCAACATACCTCAACCATAAGAACAATTAAAGGAAGTTCTTTAGGCAGAAGGCAAAATGGTATCAGATGGAAATTTTGATCCACCAAAAAATGAAAAGCTCCAGAATGATAAATATGTGGGTAAATGTAAAAAGGCAATTGTCTCATTGTTTTCTAATCTCCTTAAAATATAGTTGACTGTTTAAAGCAAAGATAATAACAACGTATTGTGTGCTTTATATAACATATGTAGAATTAAACTATATGCTAATCTGGTTCTTTTTTCTTTGTAAATAACCTGCTTTGGTTTTTCTCTAGAAAATGGTAAAACTTTCTGTTTGATTTTAGAGTAAAAATTTCATCAAGTTATCTTTAAGTATGTGTAATTTTTTATTACTCCTTCTTGGGAACTAGTAAGCTCCTTTTATCCGAACATAACTTCAGATCAGGGAATTTTTATTATTTCTTTGACTATTACATCTTCGTTTGTTTTTATCCCATTATTTACAAATTTATAATTGCTAAACTTGTACTTGATGCCTATTAGAGTTTCTTTTTCTTTTAAAAACTGTGTTGTCTCCACTTTATTTTCTATAACATTAAATTGCTTTTCTTCAGTGACTTTTTCATTTTCATTTTCTTGACTGAATTTTAAGGTGTAAGGTCCCTTAATTCTGGAGATGTCTTGTTTGTTCTGGAGACTCTTTTTACATATTCTAATTTTATATCCCTAGGAAATCACAATACATTTTTCTTCATTTTTTTCCCCTGTGTACTCCATTATTTTTAATTCTACTATCTTGTTAATTATCTAAGTCTCCTCCTTTTAACCTGCTATGTTACCTAAAATGACCTGTTTATCCTTCTCTGCCTATTCATATTATTGGGTAAGGGATCCTTCAACACCTGTACTGCTCAACCTTTGGAGTCTCTTAGAAAGTGGTAATTAAAAAACAGTGACAAAAGGGTAGGATTTACCCCCAGAGTGCTTTTAGTTGAATTTAGCTTACACAGTGAGATCTCTTTATTTTTTGGTACAGTCAGGGATAGATTGTACTTAGCCCAGTACTGCAGTTCCTCTCCAGTGAAAAGTAACATCTGGCCTTTCTTAATGAACAGGCAGAAATTCTCTTCTAACTTGGAGATATCCATGGATCTGTAACATTTGTTCCAAGTTTTGGGGGAGAGGGAAGTCTAGAAGAGGCTACACTCTCTGACTCCTGGCCAGTAAATGTCAGGCCAGAACTGTATTTTCTTTTTAGGACTTGAGATACCAGGTGATTCCAGTTTCTTCTCCAGCCTGCAGAGTAGACTCCACTTCTTTTTGAGGTTGAGTAGCCCCACCAGGGACCTAGGAAGGAGAAGGAATGGAGACTATGGACAGGCTGCCTTCTTCCCAGAATCATATTCCTCAGCTCTCCAACAGAAATTAGGTTCTGTCTTATTTGGTTATCTCTGGATAGGTATATCACAGAATACTAACGGAACATGCCAAATATTTCCCCTTTTTGAAGTGTTGCTATTTTTCCCAAGATAGGGTTGTTTTAGAGGGTAATTTTTAAATGAACTTTTTTCTTTGGTGTATCTATTAAAAGATGGAGAGTTTATTCAGAGTAACATAAGCTGCTGGGGATTTGACTGGGTAATTTTGATCCCCAGTAGGAGTTAACTGCAATTCAACAGTGTTCTCGGCAGGAGACTATTTTACTTTAAAGTCCTAGCGGTTTCAGAAGAGAATCTGATGTAAGATACTTTATGGAAAACATTTGGAAATTATTTCCCACTGGTGCAGTTTTAAATATAGTAATCACACTCACCACCCCAGTCTCCACTAAATTATGTATTATTTAGGCTATATTATTTGTTACTGTGTTGAACAGCCTTAAGGGTAAAAAACAGTTCTGAGGGGCAACTGATACTGCTTTTAAGACCTTACTCAATACCAATTTTATGATAGTGTATGGCTCTCCTGACTACATCTCTTTCTAGCAGGGACTGGAGACAAAGATGAGGCCGGAAACTAATAGGCCATGAAACATGTAGGAGAGAAAAGATTTTTGGAGTAATGTATCCTTAGAAAGAAACTAAAGATTCACTTTTATAGGCCTTTCTAAATATTTTGGAAACTTTTTAAAGAATGTCTTAAAATTATTTTTAATAGGTGTCATTAATCTGAACACGTGATATTGAATTTGCTTTGATTCATTTGGCATATATGTTAATGAGAATAAAGATATTCACTTAAATTCTTCTTGTGTGTTGTACTGTGTCTTACAACACATTCTCCTTCTCCCTACACCTCTCCATTTTGAAAATCAAATTGTGTCATTTTATAATTCTACATTTATAGAACAATAGTCTTAAGGCTCTTTGGTACTTGCCAACAGTAAGTACTACTTTTTTCCTTTTCTTTTCCAGATTTTGCCTTCAGAGTAGCTGTATGGCACTTTGAAATGGAGATATATTTAGTAATCATGTTATTTTAACATTTCTAGAAGCAAAAAGCCTAAAAAGAAATGAGAACCAAGAGTACATTTTATAAGCTCAAGTTAGAAAAGACCATTATCTGAATCCTTCAAATTAATGCAATTTGTTTTATTTGTCTTAATAAACATAATGAAATTAAGTCCTAAATTATTTTAAAAATGGAAATTGTGAAGATAAGATATGAAAATATGAAATTTGCTTAAATTCTTAGGATTGCTTCTGCTTTCTGATAGACATTTAATCAAATCAGTTAGTATCTCATTATTGGAATCACAGAGGGGAAATATTCTCTCATTTTATTAAAAAAAATACTTACTTTTTCTTATGAACAATTCAGAAAAATAGGAAATGTATGAGGAATAATATGAAAATTTACCTGAGGTATCTTTTGATATAAGTAAATTTTTATATCAAATCTATATTAAATATAATTTTTCTCATATAAAAATGAATGTGCATTTTATGTCTTAATTTATCATGAGAATTTTTATATGCTGATAATTATTTTTTGAAAAATTTATTTGTAATAAAAATATTTCAATATATGAAGATAGCATGATTTTATTTCCTATGGTCTAAACACTTAGATTGCTTACAAATTTATTTTATTATAAATAATACTCTGATAAATATCCTTGATATCATTTTATATGGTTTTTAATTTTAAATTTTTATTTTTTAAAATTGAAGTATAGTTGATTTACAATGTGTTAGTTTCTGGTGAACAGCAGAGTGATTCAGTTTTACATATACATACATATTCTTTTTCATATTCTTTTCCATTATGGTTTATTACAGGATATTGAATATAGTTCCCTGTGTTATACAGTAGGACCTTGTTGTTTATCTATTTTATATATAGTAGTTTATATCTGCTAGTCCCAAACTCTTAATTTATCCCTCCCCTACCCCCTTTTCCCTTTGGTAACCATAAGTTAGTTTTCTATGTCTGAGAGTCTGTTTCTGTCTTGTAAATAGGTTCATTTGTATCATATTTTAGATTCCACATGTAAGTGATATCATATGATATTTGTCTTTCTCTGTCTGATTTACCTCACTTAGTATGATAATCTCTAGGCCCATCCATGTTGCTGCAAATGGCATTATTTCATTCTTTTTTATGACTGGGTTATATACCATTGTATATATGTACCACATCTTCTTTATCCGTTCATCTGTTGATGGACATTTAGGTTGCTTCCATGTCTCGGCTATTGTAAATATTGCTGCTATGAACATTGGGGTGCATGTATCTTTTAGAGTTAGAGTTTTCTCCAGATATATGCCCAGGAATGCGATTGCTGGATCATATGGTAACTCTTATTTTTAGTTTTTTAAGGAGCCTCCATACTGTTCTCCATAGTGGCTGTACCAACTTATATTCCTACCAACAGTGTAGGAGGGTTCCCTTTTCTCCACACCCTCTCCAGCATTTATTATTTGTAGACTTTTTAATGATGGCCATTCTGACCAATGTGAGGTGATACCTCACTGTAGTTTTGATTTGCATTTCTCTGATAATTAGTGATGTTGATTATCTTTTCATGTGCCTCTTGGCCATCTGTATGTCTTCTTTGGGGAAATGTTTAGTTAGGTGTTCTGCCCATTTTTTGATTGGGTTGTTTGTTTTTTTGTTATTGAGCTGTATGAGCTGTTTGTGTATTTTGGAAATTAAGCCCTTGTCAGTGACATCGTATACAAATATTTTCTCCCAATCTGTAGGTTGTCTTTTCATTTTGTTTATGATATCCTTTGCAGTGCAAAAGCTTATGTTTGATTAGGTCCCATATGTTTATTTTTGCTTTTATTTCTGTTGCCGTGGGAACTGACCTAAGAAAACATAGGTATGATTTATTTCAGAGAATGTTTTGCCTATGTTATCTTCTAGGAGTTTTATGGTGTCACATCTTACATTTAAGTCTTTAAATGTGTCCTAACTTCATTGATTTACATGCGGCTGTCCAGCTTTCCCAACACTACTTGCCAAAGAGACTATCTTTTCTCCATTGTATATTCTTATCTCCTTTGTCAAAGATTAATTGACCATAGGTGTGTGGGTTTATTTCTGGACTCTCTGTTCTGTTCCGTTGATCCATATGTCTATTTTTGTGCCAATACCGTGCTATTTTGATTACTGTAGCTTGGTAGTATTACCTGAAGTCTGGGAAGGTTGTGCTTCCACATTTGTTCTTTTTCCACAGGATTGCTTTGGCAATTCTGGGTCTTTATGCTTCTATATAAGGTTTAGGATTATTTATTCTAGTTCTGGGGAAAATGTCATGGGTAATTTGATAGGGATTGCATTAAATCTGTAGATTGCTTTGGGTAGCATGGCCATTTTAATATATTAATTCTTCTAATCCAAGAGCATGGGAAATCTTTCCATTTCTTTAAATCATCTTCAATTTCCTTTATCAATCATATTGATACATGTATTTTTATGTGTTACAATCATACATTTTTATTTACCTATGGCCCCCACATTTCTCATTAAGGTTACTGTTTTGATTTTGATTTTTGAAATTTTTGAGTAATATTCTTTTTCTATTTTGTATTCTAGCAAGTTTTTCTTGTGTATAGAAAGACTTAATTTTTGTATGTTTATTTTATAACTAGTAACCATATTTTAGCCTCTTAAATTATAATAATTTTCAGCTAATCTTTTTGAGTTTTGTAAGTATGTAATTGTTTCACCTGAAAATAATGATAATATGATGGTTTTCATAATTACACACCTGTCATTCAGGATATAATTTTATGATATATTTTGCTTGACTTTTGCATTGGGTAGAACTTTCAAGATGTTAGGTAATAATGATAATGATGGACACTGTTGTTTTCTCACTAATTTTAGTGTTATTATGTACTGTTGACTCTTAAGTATCCTTCTGTTTCTAGTTTGCGAGAAGTCTTTGTGAAGACTTTTTTTAGTTTTATTACATACCTTTTCAACCTGTGTTGAGACAGTTTACATTTTATTTGACCCATTGCATTCACAGCTTAAATCTCTGTTCTTCATTATGTATTATTTAAATATGTTGTTGGATTTTTCATGCTATTATTTTATTTAGGATTTTAATTAATTTTAAAATTAATTAATTTTTGGCTACATTGGGTCTTCGTTTCTGTGCGCGGGCTTTCTCTAGTTGCGGCGAGAGGGGGCTACTCTTCGTTGCGGTGTGCAGGCTTCTCACTGCAGTAGCTTCTCTTGTTGTGGAGCACGGGCTCTAGGCATGCCGGCTTCAGTAGTTTTGGCACATGGGCTCAGTAGTTGTGGCTCACGGGCTCTAGAGTGCAGCCTCAGTAGCTGTGGCACACAGGCTTAGTTACTCTGCAGCATGTGGGATCTTCCTGGACCAGGGCTTGAACCCATGTCCTCTGCATTGGCAGGCAGATTCTTAACCACTGCACCACCAGGGAAGTCCCTATTTAGGATTTTTAGATGTAAAGTCATTTCACTCTTCGTTGTTTAATAACAAAGGTGCTTTTTTTTAAAATATAAATTTATCATTGAGTTTTTCTTTAGCAGTTTATTATAGGTTTTTTAAAAACATACCATTTTCTTTATTTTTTTACCAAACGAATCCTTATTTATTTATTGATGTAATACTGGTTTATAACTTTGTATAAGTTTCATGTGTACAGCATTATGTTTCTACTTCTGTATACACTACAGCATGCTCACTCATATGGTCCAGCTATACCCAGAAGTGGTTCTGGGTATTTAACCATTTTCTTGTTTTCAGTCTTTAAACAATATTTAGTCATCGTCAGTTTTATCCCTCCTCCTTAGCCCAACAGTTACAATTTAGGCATTTCGAAAAAGTGTTTTGAAATGTGTAGTTTGTAGTGGGTTTTGTTTGATTTTTATTATGAATTTCTAATGATTTTCTTTTGTTTGTTATCCTTCACATTATAATAAGAGGAAATAATTTGTATCCTCTTAAGGAATGGGGCTTTTATGGTATAAGGTAAAATTTGTAAATGTTCCATAGACGTTTAAAAAAGCAGCTTTGGTCTTAGTTTACAGCTACACATCTTTATATACATGTGGTTAATTTTCATTATTAATTTTGTTCTTCAATCATTATGTTTTATTTTATTTGCTTTAACTTTCACAGATAGATAATAGGGTGGAATAATCTCCCATTATCATCATATTTTCACAATTTTGCTTTATATTTTGATGTTGTATTATTTGATTAAAAGCACAGATTTTACAGTTAAATTAATAACTGAGATGAGTGACTCTGAGTCTTAGTTTTCTTACCTTTTAAACATGGAAATAGTATTTTATAACATAATAATGTAATAACACAATATGTGGTTAATTTGAAGATTAAATAGGATAACATCCACAGAGAACTTAGCGTATGCCTTATACATATTAATCAGTCAGTGAATGGTAGTTCTTGGAGACTAATATTCAGGATTGCTCTTTATAGTTTTTAACTTTTATTAGCATACAGTAATTAGTCTTACTCTATTTAAATCCCTGTTTGAACCATGATTTCCATGATTATCCAACTTTATTTTTATTTTTGGTTCCTAATATACTCTCTGTGTTGTATTGCTGTTTTTTTCCCTCTCATTACATAGACTATATTTTATTTGCTTTTTTTTCTAGAAAACTAGAATATAGAAAATCTTATTTTAGTTTTACTATTTACTGGCTAAAAGTTTTTCCACTACTCTCTTCAAAATATTTTTACAGTTACCAAATTTAAGAACAAAATATTACATTTGACTATGATAAGAAATTTAGCTTCCTTTAAGTTGCCTTATTTGCCTTCCCAAGTTGTTGTTAATTAGATCTGAGACTACAATTCTTTTATACAAAAGGTTTTTAAATCTTATAAACTTATCCTTTTTGGCTTTTACCCTCAAATTTATAACCATATTAACATTGTTATACCAAGATCTCTATGTTTAATTGTTTTAAATATTTATTAATTATCATTTATATGTTGTATGTTTTTGATTCCTTAAATTATCTCTTGATGGGAAAGAATTTATCTTCAAATAGAATAAATTTGTTGTCTCAAGAATTATTCATGAAAGCTGCATTTCCTAAGTCTTGCTTTCAAACATACCCAATAACTTTGCTGGGTATAAAATTTTTTGAGTTATAACTTTGCTCCTTGAATAATCTGTTGACATTTTCTATCATCTGATGATTTAAATATTGAAAATATTGCAAAATATGATGTTAGCAAGATATTTTATTTCTTGGTAGATATGGTGGACTTTGGGTTTTTAATTTTTTAGTTGTTTTTTGGCTACTTAGGATCTGAAAATTTTCCTATTGGCAAGGATCTCCAAATTACTTACTGTAGTTATAGCGGAGTTGAGATTCCAATGGTGTCTTATCAGAGCCTGATTTATTTTTTTATTTTTTATTTTTTTAAGCATCTTTATTGGAGTATAACTGCTTTACAATGGCGTGTTAGTTTCTGCTTTATAACAAAGTGAATCAGTTATACATATACATATATCACCATATCTCTTCCCTCTTGCATCTCCCTCCCTCCCACTCTCCCTATCCCACCTGTCTAGGTGATCACAAAGCACCGAGCTGATCTCCCTGTGCCATGCGGCTGCTTCCCAACAGCTATCTATTTTACATTTGGTAGTGTATATATGTCCATGCCACTCTCTCACTTTGTCCCATCTTACCCTTCCCCCTCCCCGTATCCTCAAGTCCATTCTCTAGTAGGTCTGCATCTTTATTCCTGTCTTGCCCCTAGATTCTTCATGACCATTTTTTTTTTTTAGATTCCATATATATATGTGTGTTAGCATATGGTATTTGTTTTTCTCTTTCTGACTTACTTCACTCTGTATGACAGACTCTAGGTCCATCCACCTCACTAAAAATAACTCAGTTTCGTTTCTTTTTATGGCTGAGTAATATTCCATTGTATATATGTGCCACATCTTCTTTATCCATTCATCTGTCTGTGGACACTTAGGTTGCTTCCATGTCCTGGCTATTGTAAATAGAGCTGCAATGAACATTGTGGTACATGACTCTTTTTGAATTATGGTTTTCTCAGGGTATATGACCAGTAGTGGGATTGCTGGGTCCTATGGTAGTTCTATTTTTAGTTTTTTAAGGAACCTCCATACTGTTCTCCATAGTGGCTGTATCAATTTACATTCCCACCAACACAGGAAGAGGGTCCCTTTTCTCCACACCGACTCCAGCATTTATTGTTTGTAGATTTTTTGATGATGGCCATTCTGACCGGTGTGAGGTGATATCTCATTGTAGTTTTGATTTGCATTTCTCTAATGATTAATGATGTTGAGCATTCCTTCATGTGTTTGTTGGCAATCTGTATATCTTCTTTGGAGAAATGTGTATTTAGGTCTTCTGCCCATTTTTGGATTGGGTTGTTTGTTTTTCTGATATTGAGCTGCATGAGCTGCTTGTAAATTTTGGAGATTAATCCTTTGTCTGTTGCTTCATTTGCAAATATTTTCTCCCATTCTGAGGGTTGTCTTTTCATGTTGTTTATGGTTTCCTTTGCTGTGCAAAAGCTTTTACGTTTCATTAGGTCCCCTTTGTTTACTTTTGTTTTTATTTCCATTTCTCTAGGAGGTGGGTCAAAAAGAATCTTGCTGTGATTTATGTCATAGAGTGTTCTGCCTGTGTTTTCTTCTAAGAGTTTTATAGTGTCTGGCCTTACATTTAGGTCTTTAATCCATTTGGAGTTTATTTTTGTGTATGGTGTTAGGGAGTGTTCTAATTTCATTCTTTTACATGTAGCTGTCCTGTTTGCCCAGCACCACTTATTGAAGAGGCTGTCTTTTCTCCATTGTATATTCTTGCCTCCTTTTTCAAAGGTAAGGTGACCATATGTGCATGGGTTTATCTCTGGGCTTTCTATCCTGTTCCATTGATCTATATTGCTTTTTTTGTTCCAGTACCATACTGTCTTGATTACTGTAGCTTTGTAGTATAGTCTGAAGTCCAGGAGCCTGATTCCTCCAGCTCCGTTTTTCTTTCTCAAGATTGCTTTGGCTATTCGGGGTCTTTTGTGTTTCCATACAAATTGTGAAATTTTTTGTTCTAGTTCTGTGAAAAATGCCATTGGTAGTTTGATAGGGATTGCATTCAATCTCTAGATTGCTTTGGGTAGTATAGTCATTTTCACAATGTTGATTCTTCCAATCCAAGAACATGGTATATCTCTGCACCTATTCATATCATATTTAATTTCTTTCATCAGTGTCTTACAATTTTCTGAATATAGATATTTTGTCTCCTTAGGTAGGTTTATTCCTAGGTATTTTATTCTTTTCATTGCACTGGTAAATAGGAGTGTTTTCTTAATCTCACTTTCAGATATTTCATCATCAGTGTATAGGAATGCACGAGATTTCTGTGCATTAACATTGTATCCTGCAACTTTACCAAATTCATTGATTAGCTCTAGTAGTTTTCTGGTAGCATCATTAGGATTCTCTATGTGTTAGTATCATGTCATCTGCCAAAAGTGGCAGCTTTACTTCTTCTTTTCCGATTTGGATATCTTTTATTTCTTTTTCTTCTCTGATTGCTGTGGCTAAAACTTGCAAAACTTTGTTGAATAATAGTGGTGAGAGTGAGCAACCTTGTCTTGTTCCTGATCTTAGTGGAAATGGTTTCAGTTTTTCACCATTGAGAACGATGTTGGCTGTGGGTTTGTCACATATGTCCTTTATTATGTTGAGGTAAGTTCCCTCTATGCCTACTTTCTGCAGGGTTTTTATCATAAATGGGTGTTGAATTTTGTTGAAAGCTTTCTGCATCTATTGAGATGATCATATGGTTTTTCTCCTTCAATTTGTTAATATTGTGTATCACATTGATTGATTTGCGTATATTGAAGAATCCTTGCATTCCTGCGATAAGCCCCAGTTGATCATGGTGTATGATCCTTTGAATGTGCTGTTGGATTCTGTTTGCTAGTATTTTCTTGAGGATTTTTCATCTATATTCATCAGTGATATTGGTCTGTAATTTCTTTTTTTGTAGTATCTTTGTCTGGTTTTGGTATCAGGGTGATGGTGGCCTCATAGAATGAGTTTGGGAGTGTTCCTTTCTCTGCAGTTTTTTGGAAGAGTTTGAGAAGAATGGGTGTTAGCTCTTCTCTAAATGTTTGATAGAATTCACCTGTGAAGCCATCTGGTCCTGGACTTTTGTTTGTTGGAAGATTTTTAGTCATAGTTTCAATTTCATTACTTTTGATTTGTTTGTTCATGTTTTGTATTTCTTCCTGGTTCAGTCTTGGAAGGTTATACCTTTCTAAGAATTTGTCCATTTCTTCCAGATTGTCCATTTTGTTGGCATAGAGTTGCTTGTAGTAGTCTCTGAGGATGCTTTGTATTTCTGTGGTGTGTGTTGTAACTTCTCCTTTTTCATTTCTAATTTTATTGATTTGAGTCCTCTCCCTCTTTTTCTTGTTGAGTCTGGCTAATGGTTTATCAATTTTGTTTATTTTCTCAAAGAACCAGCTTTTAGTTTTATTCATCTTTGCTACTGATTTCTTTGTTTCTATTTCATTTTTTCTGCTCTAATCTTTATGATTTCTTTCCTCCTGCTAACTTTAGGTTTTGTTTGTTCTTCTTTCCCTAGTTCCTTTACGTGTAAAGTTAGATTGTTTATTTGAGATTTTTCTTGTTTCCTGCGGTAGGCTTATATAGCTATAAACTTCCCCCTTAGAACTGCTTTTGCTGCATCCCATAGGTTTTGGATCATCGTGTTTTCATTGTCATTTGTCTCTAGGTATTTTTTGATTTCCTCTTTGATTTCTTCAGTGATCTCTTGGTTATTTAGTAATGTAGTGTTTAGCCTCCATGTGTTTGTGTTTTTTATGGTTTTTTCCCTGAAATTCATTTCTAATCTCATAGCGTTGTGGTCAGAAAAGATGCTTGATATGATTTAAATTTTCTTAAATTTACTGAGGCTTGATTTGTGACCCAAGATGTGATCTATCCTGGAGAATGTTCCATGCACACTTGAGAAGAAAGGGTAATCTGCTGTTTTTGGATGGAATGTCCTATAAATATCAATTAAATCTATCTGGTCTATTGTGTCATTTAAAGCTTGTGTTTCCTTATTTATTTTCATTTTGGATGATCTGTCCATTGGTGAAAGTGAGGTGTTAAAGTCCCCTACTATGATTGTGTTACTGTCAGTTTCCCCTTTTATGGCTGTTAGTATTTGCTTTATGTACTGAGGTGCTCCTATGTTGGGTGCATATATATTTATAATTGTTCTGTTTTCTTCTTGGATTGATCCCTTCATCATTATGTAGTGTCCTTCCTTGTCTCTTGCAACATTCTTTATTTTAAAGTCTATTTTATCTGATATGAGTATTGCTACTCCAGCCTTCTTTTGATTTTCATTTGCATGGTATATCTTGTTCCATCCCCTCAGTTTCAGTCTGTATGTGTCCCTAGGTCTGAAGTGGGTCTGTTGTAGACAGCATATATACGGGTCTTGTTTATGTATCCATTCAGCTAGTCTATGTCTTTTGGTTGGAGCATTTAATCCATTTACATGTAAGGTAATTATCGATATGTATGTTCCTATTACCATTTTCTTAATTGTTTTGGGTTTGTTATTGTAGGTCTTTTCCTTCCCTTGTGTTTCCTGCCTAGAGAAGTTCCTTTAGCATTTGTTGTAAAGCTTGTTTGGCAGTGCTGAATTCTCTTAGCTTTTGCTTGTCTGTACAGGTTTTAATTTCTCCATAAAATCTGAATGAGATCCTTGCTGGGTAGAGTAATCTTGGTTGTAGGTTTTTCCCCTTCATCACTTTAAATATGTCCTGCCACTCCCTTCCGGCTTGCAGAGTTTCTGCTGAACGATCAGCTCTCAATCTTTTCAGGATTCCCTTGTGTGTTATTTGTTGTTTTTCCGTTGCTGCTTATAATATTTCTTCTTTGTATTTAATTTTTGATAGTTTGATTAATATGTGTCTTGGTGTGTTTCTCTTTGGATTTATCCTTTATGGGACTCTCTGTGCTTCCTGGACCTGATTAACTATTTCCTTTCCCATATTAGGGAAGTTTTCAACTATAATTTCTTCAAATATTTTCTCAGTCCCTTTCTTTTTCCCTTTTTCTTCTGGGACCACTGTAGTTCGAATGTTGGTGCATTTAGTATTGTCGCAGAGGTCTCTGAGACTGTCCTAATTCTTTTCATTCTTTTTTCTTTATTCTGCTCTGCAGTAGTTATTTCCACTATTTTATCTTCCCGGTCACTTATCCGTTCTTCTGCCTCAGTTATTCCGCTCTTGATCCCTTCTAGAGAATTTTTTATTTCATTTATTGTGTTGTTAATCACTGTTTGTTTGCTCTTTAGTTCTTCTAGGTCCTTGTTAAACGTTTCTTGTATTTTCTCCATTCGATTTCCAAGATTTTGGGTCATATTTACTGTCATTTTTCTGAATTCTTTTTCAGGTAGACTTCCTATTACCTCTTCATTTGTTAGGTCTGATGGGTTTTTGCCTTGCTCCTTCATCTGCTGTGTGTTTCTCTGTCTTCTCATTTTGCTTCATTTACTTTGTTTGGGGTCTCCTTTTCACCGGCTGCAGGTTCGTAGTTCCCGTTGTTTTTGGTGTCTGTCCCCAGTGGCTAAGGTTGGTTCAGTGGGTTGTGTAGGCTTCCTGGTGGAGGGGACTAGTGCCTGTGTTCTGGTGGCTGAGGCTGGATCTTGTCTTTCTGGTGGGCCGGTCGATGTTTGGAGGTGTGTTTGGGGGTGTCTGTGGCCATATTATGATTTTAGGCAGCCTCTGTGCTAATGGATGGGGTTGTGTTCCTGCCTTGCTAGTTGTTTGGCATAGGGTGTCCAGCACTGTAGCTTGCTGGTCATTGAGTGGAGCTGGGTCTTGGCATTGAGATGGAGATCTCTGGGAGATTTTCGCCGTTTGATATTACGTGGAGCTGTGAAGTCTCTGGTGGACCAGTGTCCTGAACTTGGCTCTCCCACCTCAGTGGCACAACCCTGACACCTGGCTGGAGCACCAAGAGCCTGTCCTCCACACGGCTCAGAATAAAAGGAAAAAAAGAAAAAAAGAAAGAAGATAAAATAAAATGAAATAAAATAAAGTTAAATAAATTAAATAAAAGTATTAAAATAAAAAATAGAAAATAATTTTTAAGAAAAAAAATTTTTTAAGTGAAAAAAAAGAAAAATAAAAAACGGACAGACAGAACCCTAGGAGAAATGGTATAAGCAAAGCTATACAGACAAAATCACACACAGAGGCATACAGATACACACTCAAAAAGAGAAAAAGGGAAAAAAATATATATCATTGTTCCCGAAGTCCACCTCCTCAATTTGGGATGATTCGTTGTCTGTTTACTTATTCCACAGATGCAGAGCACATTAAGTTGACTGTGGAGATCCAGTCCACTCCTCCTGAGGCTGCTGGGAGAAATTTTCCTTTCTCTTCTTTGTTTGCACAGCTCCTGGGGTTCAGCTTTGGATTTGGCCCGCCTCTGCATTTAGGTCTCCTGAGAGCGTCTGTTCTTCGCTCAGACAGGACGGGGTTAAAGGAGCAGCTGATTCGGGGCCTCTGGCTCACTCAGGCTCTGGGGAGAGAAGGGTACCACGTGCGGGGCGAGCCTGCAGAGGCAGAGGCTGGCATAATGTTGCACCCGCCTGAGGTGCACTGTGTGTTCTTTTGGGGAAGTTGTCCCTGGATCACGGGACCCTGGCAGTGGTGGGCTGCACAGGCTCCTGGGAGGGGAGGTGTGGACAGTTACCTGTGCTTGCACACAGGCTTTTTGCTGGCTGCAGAAGCATCCTTAGTGTCTCATGCCCGTTTCTTGGGTCCGCACTGATTGCCACGGCTCACGTCCATCTCTGGAGCTCGTTTAAGCGGTGCTCTGAAACCCCTCTTCTCACGCAGCAGGAAACAAAGAGGCAAGAAAAAGTCTCTTGCCTCTTTGGCAGCTCCAGACTGTTTTCCGGACTCCCTCTCAGCTCTCTGTGGTGTACTAGCGCCCTTCAGGCTGTGTTCACACAGCCAACCCCAGTCCTCTCCCTGGGATCCGACCTCGGAAGCCTGAGCTTTGGCTCCCATCCCCCACCCATCCCAGCGGGTGAGCAGACATGCCTCTCGGGCTGGTGAGTACTGGTCGGCACTGATCCTCTGTGTGGGAATATTTCCGCTTTGTCCTCCGCACCCCTGTTGCAGCGCTCTCCTCTGTGGCTCCGAAGCTTCCGCCCTCCACCACCCTCAGTCTCCGCCTGCGAAGGGGCTTCCCAGTGTGTGGAAACCTTTCCTCCTTCACAGCTTGCTCCCACTGGTGCAGGTTCTGTCCATATTCTTTTGTCTCTTTTTTTTTTTGCTCTACCCAGGTTCGTGGGGAGTTTCTTGCCTTTTGGGAGGTCTGACGTCTTCTGCCAGCATTCAGTAGGTGTCCTGTAGGAGTTGTTCCACATGTAGATGTATTTCTGATGTATTTGTGGGGAGGAAAGTAATCTCCACATCTTACTCTTCTGCCATCTTGAAGCTCCTCTCAGAGTCTGATTTTTTAGGCTTCTTTGTCATTGATTCTGAGAGCTACCCAATATTTACATAACTGTATTTTCTGCTTTATTTAACCAGAATCATTTTCTGATATTTGCATCTGAGAATTCTGACTGGTGCAGTAGGCAATGTGAATGCACATTCTGAAAGCTTGAAGAACTTCTTTTTTCTTAGAATTAAGAGATTTTACCACAATATGTCTAGATATGGATCTTTTCCATTAATTTTTTGAGGCTTTTGCTGTAGACCTGATGTTTCTTGATTCTGGAAAGTTTTCTTCTATTCTGTCTTTGATTATTTCCTCTGAACCCACTGCTTGGGCTTATTATCTAGGATTAACTGTTTTTAGGCTAGACCAGTGTTCTCAGTTCTTTTGATATACCAAGTTTTCTGACTTCCTTTTAATTTTTTTTTTCCTGTAGATATGTCCAGTTTCTCCAATTTTGTGATTGAAGCAGTAATTTGATTTTATGTAAAATGGGTTTGGCTCTTAGAGACTTCCAAAAATAATTTAAATTTTATAATGCATTCTTCTCTTATTTCAAGGTTTATTTGTGTCTTTGCCTCAACCTTTCCCTTTTCTTTTCTTATCATTCCTTACCTATGTTTCTGTGTTGAAGGTCCCCCAAGACCACCTCCAGGTTTGATAATTCACTAGGAGGACTTGCAGGATTCAGGAAATAATTCTACTCACAATTATGATTTATTACAGTGAAAGACTACACAGAAAAATCAGACGAGGGAAAAAGTGCATGGAATGAAGTTTGGAGGAAAGCAGGCACATGCTTCTAAGGCTCCTCTTCCAGTGGTGTCAGACAGAATGCACTTACTTCTCCGAGCAATGAGTTGTGACAACACTGTGAAATGTTGCCAACCAGGGAAGCTCATTAAAGACTCAGATCCCAGATTTTTATTGGGGGCTAGTCATGTAGACACCCTCTACCTAGCATGTATCAAAATTTGAGACTTCCAGAAGGAAACCAGATGGTCAACATAAATCATTGTTTTCACAAACAGTCTAGGTATGGTGAGTCGCTCCTGTCAGAGTGATGGTGCTTCCTCAGAAATCCAAGTTCTCAGACACTGGCCAAGGGCTGTACTTGTAAGTACCTTAAATAATATATCTCTTGGTGTGAAAATCTCCAGTTCTTCAGTCTGCTTTTAAGTAGCTAATTAAACTTTTAAGGATTCAGCACTCTTCATTGCTTTCTGCTTTCAGCCATGGTGCATACTTGGAGCTATCCTTACTAAATGGGTCACATTAGGAGACAGATGCCACACAGTAATTCACCCAGGCAAAGTTTAACATAAAATGTTAATTAAGCTATGATGGGAGTAATTATAAAGATGTGAAACAACATATAAGTGTATTTTATGGCTGAGGAAGAGTACCTAAGGGAGGACAAATTTGGAAGAGTGCTCCTCTCCACAAGGTTGTGATTCAGACCTCATTGGGGAAGATGTAGTTGCAGCCCACTGGATGGTCCCACTGCTTGACCAACATCACAGGGAGATCTGAAACTTAGGTGGCCCTTCACAGTTGTCCTAGGTGTGGAGGAGGTGGCTGGACTTCAATGACCAGTTATTAGATGCAGGCTTCCCCAGGAAGAGGCTTTGACAGGATGGCACTCCGAGGTTCTGTAAGCGACAGATTTAATGGTATGAGGTAAGGTCTGTTTGGAGTAGCTTGTTTGGTCAGAGTTGTGTGTACTTGAAAGGAGTTTTCAGATGATGGAAATCCATAGCTGAGGAGCAGAAAAATTTTTTTTCTTCTAGATGAAATTAGTTCACCATTAGGATGATCAAGGTGGAACATTGGGGAATGAATCAACAGTTAGCATCTGGTAAATCAGAAATTGCTGACGTTTTGATTGTCCTGGGTTCCTGCCACATTAGTATCCCAGACAGATGACCAACTAGTATGAGTTTAATGCTTTGGCTAGACAGGATATGGCTTAGGCATTTCAATTCAGATGTTTGATCTTGGATCTGGGAGAGTTGGTTAAATGCTGGCAGATGGTAAGAATGTTGCTCAGGCTCCAGGATATTGCCATGTTTTTGAACTTGTCCTGGTGCATTTGGGAGGTTCTTTTTTTATTTAAAAAATTTATCTCAATAAAGAGGTTTTAAAAACACTTAGCATTATTAAGCTGGTTATTAAAGGTAGGTTTTTTTTTTTTAGGAAAACGTGATTTGTTTTTATTTCCTTTGCTAGTGTAAATTAGTGAAATATTTCAATAAAAAAGCATTTACTGGTGCTCTTGAGCACATAATACACAATACATACTACTCTAGATACTAGGAATGTAAATCTAAGTTCGGCATAGATCTCTCCTTTTACCAGCTGTTACCCCTGAGAAAGGATATATTTCAGATAGTAGTATTTATTTTAATTTCACTTTAAATCCACTGGGTCAAAGTTGGGCCTTTAGGTTGAGGATTAACCTCAAAGGTTTGTTTCTGAAGCTTTCATCCAGACTCTCCTTCTGTCAAGTATGCACACAGTCATTTTCACTGTGACAGGCAAAATTGATGAAGATGCATTTAGGATTAGAAAGTAACCTAAATCTAAACTTATCCTGAGCATGAGTCAATTATAAACCAAGACCACAGACCTGGAAAATTGTATCAGGGCTTGTTACAACCTATAAAAACCTAATAAACAATTTAACTTCTCTGCCCTGGAAAACAAACTCACCAGGTATATTTAACACACAGATACACACACAGAAAAACAGATACACAAAACCAATAACAAAAATACCTTCTGTGGAGATGTAATGAGCCTCAACCTTTATCTCATACTGTTTGTGAAAAGTAACTCAATGTGGTTCAAAGACCAGAAATGTAAAAATAGCAATATTAAACAGAAAATATAGGAGACTATTTTTGTGACTTTGGGGTAGGCGTATATTTTTTAGATATTACATAAATATCACAAAGGATGTATGCGCAGAGTATAGAGTATTTTTTAAGAAAAACTCGTAAAACTCTGGACATGCAAATGCTGAAAAATGAATCTAGACACAGACCTTACACTCTTCATAAAAATTAACTCAAAATGGATCATAGACCTAGATGCAAAAGGCAAAACTGTAAACCTCCTAGATGATAGCATAGGAGAAAATCTACATGACCTTGGTTATGGTTATCACTTTTTAGATTCGATACTAAGAGCATGAACCATGAAAGAAATAATTGATAAGTGAACTTCATTAAAATTAAAACTTCTCCTCTGTGAAAGGGTCAAGAGAAAGAAAAGATAAGCCTGGGGTTGGGAGAAAATATTTGTAAAACATATATCTGATAAAGGACTGTTATCCATAATATACAAAGAACTCTTAAAATTTAGCAGTTTGAAAACAAACAACCTGACTAAAAAATGGGCCTTAACAGACACCTCACTTAAGAAGATATACAGATGGCATATAAGCATATGCAAAGATGCTCCATATCATATGTTATGAGGGAAATGCACATTAAAACCACAGTGAGGGACTTCCCTGGTGGCGCAGTGGTTAAGAATCCTCCTGCCAACTCAGGGGACACGGGTTTGAGCCCTTGTCTGGGAAGATCCCACATGCTGCAGAGCAAATAAGCCTGTGCGCCACAATTACTGACCCTGCACTCTAGAGCCTGCGAGCCACAACTACTGAGCCCACACACCACAACGAAGAGTAGCCCCCGCTCGCCACAACTAGAGAAAGCCCGTGCACAGCAATGAAGACCCACACAGCCATTAAATAAATTAATTAATTAAAAAAAAACCAAAAAAACCCCACAGAAAACACAATGAAATACCATTACACAACTGCTAGAACGGTCAAAATACAGAAGCCTGACAACACCAAATGCTGGCACAAGATGTGGAGCTCAAATGTGAAGCAAGAGAAACTCTCATTTATTGCTGATGGGAATACAAAATGGTACTGCCACTTTGGAAGACAGTAACTACAAAACTAAACATACTCTTACCATATGATCCAGAGCAATCTTGCTTCTTGGTATTTACCCAAAGTAGTTGAAAACTTACGTCCACACAAAAACCTGAACAAGGATGTTTATAGCAGCTTTATTCATAATTGCTAAAACTTGGAAGAAACCAAGGTGTCTTTCAGTAGGTAAATGGATAAACTGTGGTACATCCAGACAACGGAATATTATTCAGAACTAAAAAGAAATGAGCTATAAAGCCATGAAAAGACACGGAGGAACCTTAAATGCATGTTACTGCATGAAAGAAGCCAGTCTGAAAAGGCTACATTTTGTATGATTCCAACTTTATGACGTTCTGGAAAGGGCAAACCTATGGAGACAGTAAAAAAGAACAGTGGTTGGGTTCAGAGGGTGAATAGGTGGAACATAGGTCTTTAGGGCAGTGAAAATATTCTGTATGTTACCATAATAATGGATATATATCATTATAAATTTGTCTAAACACTTAGAATGTACAAGAGTAAACTGTAATATAAACTATGGACTTTGGGTGATTATAGTATATCAGCGTAGGTTCATTAATATCAATTGTAGCAAATGTACCACTCTGGTGGGGGATGTTTATAAAGAGGGGAATTTTGCATGTGTAGGGGCATGGGGCATATGGGAAATCTATACCTTCCTCTCAATTTTGCTGTGCACCTTAAACGGCTCTAAAAAGAACAAAGCCATTGTTGAATTAAAAAACCTATTACTATTCAACAGTAAGAAGTCAAATTAACCCAATTAAAAATAGACAAAGGATTTGAAAGGATATTTCACATAAAAAAGATGTGTATGGCCTCCTAGCACAGGAGAAGATACTTAACACATTGGCAGTCACAGAAATGGAAATTAAAAGCACCGTGTGGCAGCACTACACATCTGTTAGAATGGCTAAATTAAGTGTTGCCAAGAATTTGGAGGTACTAGAACTCTAATGGGAATGTAAAATGATACAAATACTTCGGAAAACATTTTGATAATTTCTTAAAAAGTTTAAGATACACTGACCATGTAACCTGACATTTTAGGTTTTTAACCAAGAGAAACAAAATCTTATGTCCACATACCAAATTATACATGAATGTTCATGACAACTTTATTCATAATGGCCCCAAACTGGAAACAACCTAAACGTCTATCAAAGGAAGAATGTATAAATAATTTTGATATATCTATACAGTGGACTACTACTGTGTATTAAAAAGGAATAAACTACTGATACATGAAAAATAGAGATGTATCTCAAACACATTATGCTGAGCGAAAGAAGCCAGACCTAAAGTGTATACATCATGATTCCATTTTTGTGAAGTTCTAGAAAAGACTTGTCTAATAGAGTGACAGAAAAAGATTTCTGGGGCCAGGGGTAGGTGAGTACTGACAGGGAATGAGTATAAGGTAACCATTTGTGGTGATGATTACACAGGTGTATGCTTTTATCAAAAGTTATCAAACTGTACATTAAAAATGGGTGTATATTATGTATGCAAATAATAGCTTAATAAATTTGATTTTAAAAAGAAACTATTTGAAAAATAGTATTTGTTATATAAAATGAACTGTCATGAAAGACAGTTTATTTTCCAAAAGTTGCATATTTTGCCTCTTAGACTAAGTCGCTGAAAAAATAAGCTTGAGTCAACTTTCTAAAGTAGCCTTAACATTTTTGAAATTAGTGTTGACCTCTTGTGCATAAACCTGACATCAGTTTAGACTTCTTTCTAATTTTGCAATAATAGACAGTATTATTAAGCCAGAGTCAGATAAATGAACGAAAGTTTTAAAAGATAATAAGAACATACAAATTGATTGTATTAAAGTAGAATAGCAAACCAAATGCATTCTTCTTTGAAGTTTCCCAGATGATTATGGGAAGAATGTTGGCTATGTAAAGAGGTAGCAGGTGGGGACACAGTGTGTTGGAACTGAGCATTTTAGAGGAATTACGATGAATGTCTCATGTACTATTAAAGAGAACAGCTCTCCTTAATCTATTTTTCAGTATTCCTTGCAACTAAAATACTTGCTTTAATAGCAATTCTGTCTTTCAATAAATGTGAATACTGGCAAATCCCCAAGTTTAAAATATCACCATGCACAGTAATATTATTTTGGTGTGTGGATGCTAGGAGGTGGACTCAGTGTACTTATTGGCATAAAGACTTGTTTTTCTTCTTCCTTCCTTTTCCTTGCAGATATAAATGCATCTTAGGATTCATAGGTGACTGCAAATAAATCTGAGAGAATTTTCGTTTTTCAGAAGACTTAAATATTGCATATTTTGTGAATTTCACTAACTTGGAGCAAATGACTGTGGTGAGAAGATAGTATAGGGTAACATTGGAGTTATCCTCAGAAAATTTTAAGCAGAGGTTTAGTGTTAATAAGCTGATGAAAATATTGTATTTGACACTAGTCTTTCTGAGCATCTCTAATATATGAAACTGTGGCGTGTGATCTCTTTGTCAGGACTGAACTTAAGATAAACGAGTCTTCTGCTTTTTGAATAAAGCGATCAGTGACCTTTATTCGTTTGATCATTGGCACTGTTATAGTTATGGTATAAATGAACCAGCTTAACGTTTTACAATTTCCCTCCTCTCTCAGTGTCCCAGTAAGCCCTTAGATCCCCAACTTTCAAAGCATTATAAAAAATCATTGATATAGCTTTTTTGTTGTTGACTTTCTAATTGACAAAAATTAATAACCCTTGAGTAAGATCACCTGTGTAATGAGATTGGCTGTGCAAGTTTGGAGATAAGGTGTATACTAGAGTTACATTGCTCTGTGTTATAAAAGGTAGAGGAATTTGAAGAGCAGATGAAAAAATTCTGTGGGAAGAAATAGACCCCAAAGGAGATAAAAGCACCCTTCCACCCAGCCATCATCACAAGGAGACAGATATTTGTTGGGGAGGAGGAGAGGTTAAGTTGTGCAATTTAAAGCTTATTCTCCTTCTCCACTGCAGAGTTTTTGGTAGAATCTAAATTGCTCACTAATTGTTGGTAATAAATGCATTCTTTAATGAAATCAAGTAGATGGTGAGTTGTACAGTAGTTTGAATATGGGATGAATACAATGAGGGCAAGTGAATACAGTGGAGTCAGAAGATAAAGGACACTAAGTTCAAGGTTACAGTTAAATTGGTGCCTCCTAGAATTGGTGAGAATGTTCACATTATTAAAATATTTTTGAGGGAAAGCTGATATTCATTCACTCATTCATTTATTCAATCAACACATATGCAATAGAAAGTTCTTTAATGTGCTAAGTACTGGGCTTGTGGTATCTAAACCAACAGACATCTCTGCAGTTATGCAGTTTGTAATCCAGTAAGGAAAGCAGTTATTGAACCAAAGTCACATAAGTAGCTGTAAACATTTTATTTGTGATAATTACTGTAAAAATATCAGGGTGCCGTGAAAGCATGTAAGAAAGGAAACTAATTTTGACTGGGACATCAAAAAGGACTATCAAAGGGAGTGAATTAAGTTCATACCTAGAACACAAATAAGATTAATCCCGATGAAGACAAGAGAAGAGAGTGCTCCAGGAATTTATTTATTAGGATTTGGTACAGTAACAAGTAACAGAAAATCCAAAATAACAATGGCTTAAAAAGAAGTTTATTTCACTCCACTTGCAAAACTTACAGCTGAGCAGTCCAAGGATGGTAGAGCTCATCAGTATAAGGAACCCAGTATTCTTCTATTTTGTTGTTCTACTATGTATGTCCTCTAGTTCCAAGGATCCCTCATGGTCCAGGATGAGTGTGCCAGCTCCAGCCATTTCATTAGCATTCCAATCAGCAGAAGGAGGAAAGGGAGGAAGAAGGACATGCCCCATTACTTTAAGAACACTTCTTATATCCCAGGGTTATAACTTAATAACACGGTCACATGTAGCTGTGACAGAGATTGGGAAATGTGGTCTGTATTCAAAGCAGACATGTGCCCAACTAAAAGTTAGGGTTCTATTACTATAGAAAAAGAGGGCTGGGTGTTCTGTTATATTGGGAGACAACTAACAGCTTCTGGAAGAGAAAACCGTATGTGCTTAGTTATATAAAGTTCTAGATAAGAGAAAGTTTGGTATATTCAAGAGAAAGAGCATAGTGTGTTTAAATGTTATGAGCAAAGGGGAGGAAGAATGGTGGCAATGGGACAAAACTAGAGAGGTAGGTAAGGGCAAATCATACACAGCGTTTTGAATCATGTTAAGAATTTTGAATTTTATCCGAAGAACAATGAAAGACTATGTAATAGTCTTTTCCAGTTTTTAAGGAAAACGGTAACATTTTCACATTCTCATATAAGAAATTTTCTTCTCTGCTCACAATGTGGAGAGTATTTTAGAAATGTTGGAAATGTATAGAAAGTTAAAGTAATAGTACTCTTTGGCATACAATTGCATATTTATCAATTTATTCTGACAAAAGCATCGGACAAGAGTACAAATCTGGAAGGATATGCACTGAATGTTTACATTGGGAATGAGGTTAGGGAAGCTTCACTTTCTCTTTTATAACTTTTTATTTTGAATGATTTGTTTTACAATAAACATGTATTTAAGTTTCATTAAAAATTAATGAATCAATTTCAGTTTTTGAAAAACAAAGACAAAAAGACTTGCTGACTTGCAGTCCAGATTGCTGACTCCTATTCCAAGTGGTCTTCCTTTGTTTGCTCTCCATTTCTGACGGTTGCCTCCTTCCTGGAGTCTGCCTATTTTCCCAGTCCCTTTGCATTTGACAGTTCTATTAGGCTGATTTTCTACTTTTTAATTTGGTTTTTGCATTTCTGATAGGATGAGGGACAGCTTTGTCTCATTCCATCATCCCATTTCTCCACTCACACATTGCTGTCCTATTCACTGGCTATGTCGAGCAGCCTAGGTTTCTGATTTTCCTCCAGGGACCTTTGGACAGGACATGGACATCCTTGGATTTTCCCTTTTCCTACTGTCACCATGTTTCTAAAGACATGCATTCAGGAGTTGAGCAATGGGGATTAAAGAGGCTCTATTGGATCATACCTGGTCCTTGATCCTTTTCCTGAACTGTATACACTTTAGTTGCTTAAACTTAACAGAATTTTAGAGTTAAAAAAAAGAGTTTAAAGGCCATCAATTACAAAGTATAACATAACACAGAAATTCCTTTGCGATATTCTGAATATCTTGAATATTTCTTATCCCTTTGAAGAGCTCTAGTAATTAGAAACTTCCTTCTAATTAGTAGTGTCGTAGAAAGATTATAGGACCCAGAGTCAGAGGACTTGTATTATAATCTGCCCTCATTTGTAGGATGACCTTGCAAATTGAGTAACATTGTGAACCTTAGTTTCTTCACTTGTAAATAGGGATAACTCCTACCCTACTTTATTGGGCTATTCCATATCTGAAAACATTTTCTAAACTATAAACCATATATAATTATTACATAATTATGTTTATATATGTAACATATAGCATAGTTGTTATATGCTATGTATAATTATATAAACATAATTATGTTTAACATAAAATATATGAAAATGATATAATATATTGTGTATAATTATACAATTATATTTGTAATTAAAATATTTATATAAAGCTTCCATGTAACAATTTTAATATTATATATATATATTTCTTATGTACATAATATATATATGTATATATCTCACATCACAAGGGACTTCCATTTCTTCAATGTTAGACTGATGTAATTATTCTAGAAGTATTTTTCGCTGATTGAGCTTAAATTTGTCTCCCCACAGTATTTATGTATTATGACTTTTATCCTCTGAAACAATGTAGAACTTGTCCAGTATTTCTTCTGCATAATTACTATGCATTAACCAGAAAGCTAATAGGCCCAAACTATGAAAATTTAGGTTTATGTTCCGTGGAAGAATTTCCTGGCATCTGGAACTTTAGGAACACAATTGATCTCCAGTAAAAAATTTGAAAGGCATTTGAAATAAAGGAAACTGTGAACTTAAGTGTGTTCATGTAACTTCTTTCCCATATATAATTGAAGGTTATATTTAGTTTGATAAAATCTTTCCCAGGCATCTTTTATTGTAAACCAGTGAAGTGGTAAACTATGGTTGTACACAGCTAACTTCTATACTGACTTTAGGGGGCAGTACTAACCCACTGATAAATTTTGTTATTTCTGCTAATGCTATTGGCAATGGTTAATATAAAATAAAACTAAAATAAGAATAATGAGATTTGTGATACAATTATATACACCTCTTAATGTTAGTAAAATTTTCTAGGTACTCAGATGAAAATGGTAGTTTGAAATTCATTTAATGATTTATTTAATAAATAATTATTAAATTACATTATGCACAACACATTGTAAGAGATACAAATGTGAATACGGCATGTTTACTTTCAGATAACTTACAATTAAGTTGTATTAAGTAAGTTGCGTTTGTGTGTGTGTGTGTATAAAACTCTTTCAGGATGAAGTTTAATAAAAAAAAGCAACATTTATTGTTTATTTTTTATGAACCAGTTGCTGTCAAACAACTACTTTTATCTGCATACAGCCCTATCAAGTAGGAACTGTTATTATGCCTGCTTTGCAGATAAGGAAACTGAGGATTAGTAAGATTATGTGATTTGCTCAGTCACACAGCTTGCAAGTGGCAGAGGCAGAATGTATATCTATTTGTATATCTTAAATGTATGTTTGTTTGACTTCAAGGCTTTTGCTTCTTGCCAAAGAGATGATGCAGTCTATCATCTCAAAGTGTGTGTGAAATAACACAATACACAAACTCTCAGAAAGAGCTATAGACATTCAGAAGAGAGCAACATTATTTCTGTTTGTGGGAAATCTGGAAAAATGTATGTAAGAGGTGAAATCTGAACTGTATTTTGAGGAATCAATGGGATTATAAGAGAATAATAGCTGAAGACAGTACTTAATATTTCCTGAAACCTTACTATGTTTCAGGCACTTTATATTCATTACCTTATTATCAGGAAAAAATTCTGAGGGAGGTACTACTGTACTATTTTCCCGCTGCATAGGTGAGGTAAGTGAGGGGGACAGTGGTCATATCTGATGAAAATCACACTACTAAGTAGGCTAATAAGAGAGTTAGAACTTGAATCCAGGACTAGTTTTAGAGCCTAAACTCTTAATCAGTACAATAGCTATATGGAGAAGTGAGGTGGGGGCATGAACAAAACATGGAACAGATTAGGAAAGGGTAAACAATTCCATTTGGTTATAGTCTGGGGTAAGTAAAATAGAGTAAGAAAAAGAACTGAAAAATAGTTTGACCATGAAACCTTGAAGCCATATTAAGGAATTTTGATATTATTTGCTGTACAATGGGAAATAATTGGAGATTTATGAGCTGGGGAGAGACATAAGCAGAGTTTTTCTTTGTGGAGGAAAAAGAGACAGAGGAAGAAAACTGATTAATCTATAAAATGTTGATAATTCTTAGCCAAGTATGTAATCATTTACAGTGCCATACGTGTCAACCGTGATGGTCAGACCAGTGACTGATCATTAGTTGGTGAAGGAGATGCCCATTTGATCATTCTGTTCATTTTTGTAGACAGCATTGATCAAACATATACATGCTCTAGAGTCAGGCAGTCTGGATTAGAATCCTTTTTCTGTCACTTACCAGCTCTGTGACCTTGGGTTTTACTTGACTTCTCTGTGCCTTAGTTTAGTATTTGCCTGAAAGCATTGTGTGAATTAAAATAATGAATAATAGAGTGTTCAATAGATTGTAGCTATCGTTATTATTGTATCTTACAGACAGTAACTGATTGAAGGACTACTGAAGTTCATAATTTCTCAGTTATTGAAAATTGATAAAGGGAAATTTAAGTTGTGAATACAAAAACCAGTCATATTATGAAGTCTTATATTCTATTTTTAAAAGTAACAGCTTTTGGGGGGAGGTGGGTGCTATTTACAATTCAGTATGTAAACTATCTTTACTAACTTCAGTAATCATGATCTATCAATGTTGTACACTGAACACTACATTCTGAATATTTTTAGACAAACTTATTGTCTTTCCTATTTTTTAAAAAAATTCAGTCTGCTGAGTATTCAGCAGGCTCTTAGAATGTGGAATTTTTCTTCAGTTCTGACAAAATTTCTTGCATTATTACTTTGACAATTTCTTGTCACCTTTACATGAAGCATTCTTAGTTTGATCCCCTAATTTTCTTAACTTTTAACGTCTTTTGATCTTTTGTTCTGTCCTCTGGGAAATTTGCTGTGACTTATTTTCCAGCTGTTCTATTGGATTTTATGCATTTATTTTTGTAGCATTCTGTTCTTGTTTTAGGGATGCAAATATCTTCTGTCTCTCTGAGGATATTATTTATAACTTCTTTCTGTATATTTATTTTGTTCTGTTAAAGCAGCGGTTCCCAACCTTTTTGGCACCAGGGACTGGTTTCATAGAAGACAGTTTCTCCACAGATGGGGGGGGAGGGGGATGGTTCAGGCGGTAATGCGAGCGATGGGGAACGGCAGATGAAGCTTCGCTCACTTACCTTCTGCTGTGTGGCCCAGTTCCTAACAGGGGTCTCTGGGGGTTGGGGACCCCTGTTTTAAAGGTTTCCTTCCAATATGTGGTGATCCTTGTGTTCTTGTTCATATTTAACTAAAAAATTAGGAACTGTTTATGTGAATGGAGTTTGTAGAGAGGGGGCTTCACAGTAGGCATTAAGGCATAGACGCCCCACCATTTTCCTAAATATGTATAGATCACTTTTCTTGAGAGGTCCATTTCTGCAGAGAGGAATATATTCTTGTATCCTACCTGGAAGATATGGACTTAGCTGCCATGTTCTCTAAGACAAATGTGGGAAGGCACTGGTGTAGGTTGAGAATCTTCATTTACTACATAGATGTTCACTTAATTTCATTGTTTTTAACAAGGCACCCCTCGGCTTATTGTGCATAGATTCTTAAAATTCATAATCCCTTTGCTTCAACCTCATGAGAATGTAAACCTCCAATTTCTTGTCAGGTGGTTAAGGTTTAGTTTCTCGGCTGGCTGAGGTGGAGTTTCTATTCTGTTTCAGCTCCACCAGCACCTACACCTTCACAGGTAGTCAGTCTCTCTAATTCTTAGGCCCTTTTGAGGGTGTTGAATCATGAATAGATCTGCTTGTTATCATTCCTCCTTGCAGACACTTTGCTTTCAGTTTTCTCAAGTTTGCTAAATTAATTTGCTAAATCATCTGTTTATCACTATCTAAACGTTTTCTTGATATTGCTCATCTGCTAACATCCCTCCAGTTGTCCTTGTCCTTATGGTTTAGACCATTTTTACAAAAGTTTTGCTGTCATTTAAGTGGGATTTGGGAAGTAGTAAAAGTAAATATGTATGTTTAACGTGGAAGTCCTATTATTAATTTTAAAAGTATTACCCCTCTTATATGTATAATACAAAATTTTATGAAGCTCATTTTTTTTCAAAAAGGAGACTACCATTTTGGTGACATTGTGAAAAAATGGGCTTTTTATCAATTCCTGTTTCAATAAAGTATTTTCATGCTATTTCTCTGATTGCATTAGAAATCATAATATTTTTCTCATTTGTTGCTATTCCTATATTTTCTTGGGTCATTTCCATGTCCTGTTCTTCAATACGAACTTTGTAATTTACCAGTCTTTTTCATCCAGTTTTTTCACTTTCAGTTTTCTTTCACTTTCAACTTCGAGTTGAATTATACATGTTTTTTGGCTGATTCACATGGCACAGCCACATAACTATGGGTAGAATTAAGCTGACTTCTGCTTGCTAACATACACCATAAGAAATTTATGTAATTTAATTGATGTTAAGATATCTAAATGACACTGATAATATATTGGTATAATATAAATTTAATTTCAGAGAACTTCATCTACAATAAATTTGTCACCAGGAGAAGTGGAAGAAGAAGATGATGATGAAAACACTTGTGGGCCCTCAGGACTCTGGGAAGCATTAACTCCTTGTAATGGATGTAGGAACCTTGGCTTCCCCATTCTTGCACAGGTAACGGTTTGCTTTCTTAAGGTACAATAAAACATAAAAATGGTTGCCTATGTTTTTAAGTAAATCTGTTTTCTTCCCCTCTGCAAATCCAATTAGTGTCTTCTTCACTTGTAATTTTTCTTCAGTTGAAGGTCAGTAAAATGCTTATGTAATTAGCTGTACATGTATGCATATGCAAACACATACTCTATATAATAATTTTTTGTGGTTGTTTTATTTTGGTCATGATGCTAGTTCCAGAAAAATTGAGTTGTTTATGAAGTTCTGGTATCTATGATTTGGAAATATTTCATTTAAAAAAATGCTATTTTGAAATTAAATCACAATTTATATTTAAATAATAATAAAAATGATTTAAAAGGTAGCATATGAAAGCTCTTTAAAAGCAGCAGTGATTATTTTTCTTAGCACAATGGAATATCGTAGAATAATGTGTGCCACTGAAGATTATGCACTACAATTCAAAAATGAGACCAGAGCACTAAAACATCATTTACAATTTTGAAATCATTTCACTACTCATTAAGTCACTTTTAATTCTATGGTGTCACCTTCAAATTTTTGTCGTGTACTGTGGTCCGCAAGCCCTTAGAGGAGTTTCAGAAATAAATAAAATAAGCCAAACAGAATTAGGAAATTTGAAGCCACAAAGAAAATATCTCTACATGAAGACGAAAAAGCACTTAATATGAAAAACAGTGTAATGGCAAAGGTATGTATATGTAACCACATAGAACATGAGTGCAAAAATAATCTAGGACAGAAAATAACTCACATCTCAAAAATATTATTTTCTGTTTTGCAACAAATATGAAACAATTTTGTCTAAGAAACCATTACATGTTTTTACATGTATGTCATAATTTGATCACAGCCACCCAAATTCCAATATAAATTTATTGTGACACACTAACTAGGGTAATCAAATCAGCATATAGTACTTAAAGAATCTCTTCACCTTAATATGAACTATTTATAGAACTTTATGACAATTTACACTAACCATTACAGAATTATTATCAATATATACTGGGCTGTGAGATCCATAAAGGTAGAGACTATGTGTTGCTTGCTGTCTACGATCTAATGCCAACATTGTTCCCGGTATGTTGTCAGAATTATGTAGTAGTTGAATTAAATAATAAACAAATGTGTATGTTCTGTAGGGTTTCATTTCTTCACTTAAAGTTTTTACATATAAAGTTTTACCTCATATACAAAAGGGTATATGAGAAAGGAAATTAAGAAACGTAGGTTTTAATTTTATTAATATTCTCTTATCTGCTTAACAATTTACCAATAATTGAATGTTTTTACCTATTTTTTTATTTTATAAAATTAACACCTTTGTATTTTTTATTTTAAAAGTAGAATTCTTATAAAGTAGTAGGGCTCTAAGCTATCAATAATATATGACTGTATCTGGGTTCTCCATTACCTTACTAACATTTACTTTTATTTTTTTAATTTTAATTTATTTTGTTTTATTAGGTTTGGTAGTAGGCTTGGTAGTAACTTGCTTTTGGTTTACAATTTTTAAATATTTTTCTTTGACTGTTTTTCTATGGAGACTTGCATTGCTCCAATAAGTATTGAGTATCACTATTTTAGTAGTTACATTTACCATAAAATGTTTCCCAGCCTGCAGCTTTTTTTTTCCTTAATATTGTATGAGCGTATGTTGTGTAGTTTTTTAAACTATCAAATTCATTAAACTTCTTGGTCTTATTTTTTTTGATTCATTTCATCCAGAATTCCTTTCAACAAATTTCAAATATGGCTCTATATTTGTTTTTAACTTGTTGATATATGGTTTTTCTATGACTTGCCATTTGGCAATAACTCCCATTACTTTCATTATATTTCATCCTGTTTGGCTTGGGGTTTCCTCTGAACCTCTTAATTTTCCTATTTTTAAAAACAATGACCCACTCTTGATATTTGTACATATATATGGCAGGAGAAATCATTATTGTATTAAAACTATTAACTGACATTGTCTGCTTTTTAAATTTATATTTTATAATTACTATGTCAAGTTTAAAAAGTATTCTTATTGGGATTTTAATTGTTACTGCATTAAATCTATAAGTTTACTTGAGATGCAGTATTTTTTTTTAATGTCTTTAATATAACAAATCAAAAGTAGAATTATTTTACCAGTGTTCTAGTCTTCTTTTACTAATGTTCTCAATTTGTGATGGGCTCCCCTTTAACATTTATATGTGTATATATATATATACATCTATATATATATAATTACAATAACATTTTTAGTGTGTGATGGTACAGAACTATAAAATTACTTTATTATATTTCACAACAAAATTAATGTGCAATGGTTGACACACTAGTATAGCTTAATACATTTATAGTTTAAAACTTTGATGTCATGTTGCTTTCTAGGCTTAATTTACCTTGTCCTGCCTCCTATTGGTTGCTTCTGTCCCTGGTTATGTATTCTGGAAGTTTTAGAATTTTCTTTGGCTAATAAATGTAGATCATAGATGGATCGGGATCTTTGAGAGTAATCTTTAGCATTTTATTCTGTCATCTGTTCATTTAATCACAATGTCAAGTGAAGGGAAGGTTACAGATAGTTCAGAGCCTGATTGTAAATCCCTATTTAGTTTTATTACTACCCTTTCCTGTTAATAGAGCATATGTTATTAGAGCAGGGAATCTGAGTTGAGTTGTGTTATGGTGGATGATGTTGCTTTCCTCCACCATCTTAGATGAGATGTCCACCTCTGCACCATGTGCAGCACAGGGCTTTGAGGCTCTTCCTAAAGAGTCAGTCCTGATGGGTGGAGACCCTCTGTTTACCATCCTGTTCACTCATGTAGCCTTCACTCTGTAAGGTTGAGATGAGGGGTCTGGATACTAAGTCTTTAGCTCTTTTGCAACATGCTTGCCAGCAGTCTCTGCTCCTGCAATCACCATACTCATGCTGCCCCATGGGGAGACGCCAACAGCTCTTATTGATGGGCTAGAAGTACCCTCTGAGGACAAGAGGGCTTGCAGTCCTTGCTAACAACAATATTAAGACATGTTGAAAGCAACCACTATGACCATGCTGACTGTACTTCCTCCTGGATCTAGGAAGGCTGCTCTTGCTAGGGCTGTGTTTCTCTTTTGAGTCTGCAAACATGGTTGCAGTCATATGCACAGCGCCAGTGGTGGTGCCTGTTGTTACAATTGATCCTTTTATCAGGCCCTGTAGGCTTTGTAACTGCAGAATTATGTGAACTCTTAAATGCAGTGTAAGTGGGAGGCATGATGAATTCATTCCTCCCCAGCATAATCATAATAGGTGGCCCCAAACACTTCAGGGTTTATGTGAAGGCTCCTGATGCTCACTTGATCCTGATTCCTTCCATAGGAATAGGTAGCATTTGCCTAGGGAAAGACAAGTAAAATAAAGTGAGACCAGAAAGACTGCTCCTTTCTATTCCTATAGCTAAACAACAAGAGCTTATAATAAGAATTTTGAGCTCTCAAGTCTACTCTTCCATTTGATGCAACAGTGCCCCCTACAGTATCTCCACAGTGACCACAATGATCATTCCAGTTTGCTTGGACAGTTTGTGTCAGTGAGAACACTTATTAAAATACACTTTGGTTAGTATTTCTGCTGGTCAGGTAGTATGTGCTTTAATATTTTGATAGCTCCTAGCAAATTGTGCACATCTCACTGTCACTGATGTATACAAAAATCAGTACAAGGCAGTCACGGGGAGACATACATTCTGCAACATGTCAGCTTAGCTGGGTTGGAGTATGTTCAAGAATAGATTGGATGATGAAAATAGAACACTCCCTAACACCATACACAAAAATAAACTCAAAATGGATTAAAGACCTAAATATAAGGCCAGACACTATAAAACTCTTCGAGGAAAATATAGGCAGAACACTCTATGACATAAATCACAGCAAGGTCCTTTTTGACCCACCTCCTAGAGAAATGGAAATAAAAACAAAAATAAACAAATGGCACCTAATGAAACTTCAAAGCTTTTGCACAGCAAAGGAAACCATAAACAAGACAAAAAGACAACCCTCAGAATGGGAGAAAATATTTGCAAATGAGGCAACTGACAAAGGTTTAATCTCCAAAATATATAAACAGCGCTTGCAGCTCAATATTAAAAATACAACCAACCCAATCCAAAAATGGGTATAAGACCTAAAGAGACATTTCTCCAAAGAAGACATACAAATGGCCAAGAGGCACATGGAAAGCTGCTCAACATCACTAATTATTAGAGAAATGCAAATCAAAACTACAATGAGGTATCACCTCACACCAGTCAGAATGGCCATCATCAAAAAATCTACAAACAATAAATGCTGGAGAGGGTGTGGAGAAAAGGGAACCCTCTTACACTGTTGGTGGGAATGTAAATTGATACAGCCACTATGGAGAACAGTATGGAGTTTCCTTAAACTAAAAATAGAACTATCATATGACCCAGCAATCCCACTACTGGGCATATACCCAGAGAAAACCATAACTCAAAAAGACACATGCATCCCAATGTTCATTGCAGCACTATTTACAATTGCCAGGACATAGAAGCAACCTAAATGTCCATCAACAGATGAATTGATAAAGAAGAGGTGGTACATATATACAATGGAATATCACTCAGCCATAAAAAGGAACAAAACTGTGTCATTTGCAGAGATGTGGGTGGACCTAGAGACTGTCATACAGAGTGAAGTAAGTCAGAAAGAAAAATATCGTATATTAATGCGATATCTATCTATCTATATATGGAACCTAGAAAAATGGTATAGATGATCTTATTTGCAAAGCAGAAATAGAGACACAGACGTAGAGAACAAATGTATGGATACCAAGGGGGAAGGGGGGGGGTGGGATGAATTGGGAGATTGGGATTGACATATATACACTATTATGTATTAAATAGATAACTAATGAGAACCTACTGTACAGCACAGGGAACTCTACTCGGTGCTCTGTGGTGACCTAAATGGGAAGGAAATCCAAAAAAGAGGGGATATATGTATATGTGTGGCTGATGCACTTTACTGTACAGAGAAACTGACACAGCAGTGTAAAGCAACTATACTCCAATAAAAAAATGAGAAAAGCAAGAGAAACATAAAAAAAAGAATAGATTGGATGGTCAGGATGCTGCACATGGCAATACAATATTGGATATGAAATTAAGCGTTGCCGACAGTTAAGGAATCTCTGAAATACAGCCTTGGAGAAGTACTAGGAACCTCCTCAGTGGGCCATGGCCTCCAAATGAGGCTGATTTGGCCCTGAGTCCTTCCAAAAATCCATGTATTTTCCAGGTGAGCCTGTGTACCAAAGCCTCTGCAGCACCTTTAGCTGTTCTCCCTAAGCACCTTGGCCTCGTCTTTTAGAGATTGCAGAGTGCTTACCACTGGGCACTTACTCTCTTCCTCAAACCCAGTTATGTCCAGAGTGTCCCTAGCTGGAATGACCTGGGTGCTGCTGTAAGCCTCCACTGGTGGTCTCAGGATGTAAATGAGGTTTTCCCACTGAATAAAAAGATCTCTTGTATCTGAAGGGGGACACAGCTGAAGGTAGAAAGAGCGGCTAGTGGCAAGCTTAAGGCGGAGCTGTTGTTTTTTTACTGTTATGGATGGATATCTTTACAAACTTCAAAGGAAGCAGCCTGGTTAGCTCTAAGATCTGTGTAGGCTTTTTACCTCTTTCCTGGGTGGCAGGGCCGTATCTGTTATAGTCATCACAGATAGCAGCTGGTCGGGCCAGCAGCATGACATCAGGTAGTGTGAGGCGGGGGCTGGTACGAACGATGCCCACAGTCACCATTCAGGCCCGGTTGTGCACATCAATCACTTCTCCTTTTCTGCTGACCTGTATAAAGTCACTCTCAAACACTGGTGCATAGTGGAATATAGGGTACTCCCCTTGTACAGTTGTCGCTGCAGTTTCCCCATGTAGGTATTAAACATGCTCATTGCAAGGCTGCCTTCAGCTTTGTAGTATGGTAATGTATATTGACTGTTCATCGCTATCTTTTATCAAGACAGCTCCTAGAGGCTCCTCCACACCTTCCTTACCACACCTTGCAGGGCGTCCTGTTTCCCTGGTCTCTCTGGCAGGTGGGCTAGCAGTGGTCTTCTGCAGGCTTTGTCTCTGAGTGACTGAGGACAGGGTGGGGGAGCTGATTACTTACTGCTCAGTGCTAGAGACAGTTGCTCCTGGACCTGACTGTGCCCTGCCTAGAGCATGGAGATGTCAGGGCATGCAGAGGCCAGGGCTGCAGTAGATGTCAGGGTGCACAGATGTTGATGTGCACAGATATTGGTATTCAGTCGTAATTCCACTGCACCTCTCCTCCAGAAACTGTAGCTTCCAACTAGGCCTAAACCCCTCACAAGGCCACACTGCCACAGATCAGCAGACCACCCCTCCTCCCATGGGCACATCTAAGGATCTTAATACATACTGACAAGTTGCTTTCTCAAAGGGTTAGACAAACTTTCTGTTAGGTATGAGTTAAAATATGCATACTGTCTTATCCAGCACTTCTGACTGCAGACAGTTAGAGTTAATAGTAGACAGTTTACCTTAAAGAGAATTGGACAAGGTGGTAAACAAGCTGGATGTACAGAATGTTTATCAAGGTTTATTGTAGCAAAAAATATCATAAACAGGATTAATATCTTACAGTGAGGATTTGGTTAAATAAATTATGGAGCATTCTATGAAAGAATACTCTGAAGCCATAAGAATGATTATGTAGTTCCCTATTTATTGAAATGAAAAGATATGCCTGAATTTTTTTTTTTTTAAGAAAAAGAGCAAAACAAACGTTTAAAACTAGCTTTATACTTGTGGTCCAATTTATGTAAAATCGTCTGTGTGTGTGTGTTTGGGTATGAAAGTATAATATGTTCAGTGAAATGTTTAAAGTACTTATTTCTGGATGGTGTAATTTTTATTTTCTTTATACGTTCTATTTTTTTATTAGGATAATTATTATTTCTATTAACAGGAAGAGTAAAGCTATTTTTATTAACAATATCTATTTTTACAGCCATCAAAAATTTTATGTTTTGACACACCCTCAAAATGCTGAGATTTTCCCTAGACATCTGTACCCTGACTATATGGTGAAAAGAGCCTTAAACATCACATTTATGCTCTATTCTTTACTCATTATCAAATTGGCCTACTAAAAAAAGTTCTGAGAAATTTTGCCAGCTATTATAAATATTATAAATTCAGTAAGATTAAAATATCTTTATTGGCATGACAATATACATAGCACGCACATACGTACACACATAAAGCCATAGTTTTTGAGTCTTCAGTTTGTTCTATAAGTAAAAATGAACATTTTCTTCCCTTCATATTGAAGTATCTGGTTATTTCTGGTAGTATGAATATTTTATTCTTTATTTATTGAGAGGCCTAGTCACATATCAATAGCAATTCTTACTGGCCTGTCCAAAGTCTTTATATTTTGATTTCCACTTCATGTCTACATTATTTATAATTAAGAAAGAGAATAAGCCTAACATACGTTTACTAATCAAACTAACCTTTCAAATGTATCCAAGAGGTTCTGGTATTTGTTGAAAGGAATAGGTACCACTGGATACAGTATAATTTAATTTAGGTGCTTTTTAAAAAATAAAGTGAAGATATACCGATTTTCTTAAAAGCACTTTTATGCTGTGCACATATGTTACAAGATATTTATCGTAGGCTTCCACTAGACCACTGAGCTAATTGCCTTGTCTCCAGGGAAACCAGAAGCTATATTACTTGTAGGGCCTAAGGACTTTCAGGATTTTTTCCTAACCAGTCATTAGACCAACAACAGTAGAACCTCTCTTACTTGGCCTGATAACTATCACATGTAGTGTTCTGGCAAATATGTCTATTTTCATGAGTCTGATGAATTTTATCTGAAATTCCTCTAGGTATTTAGAAAACTATCTTAATATTTGCTTCAATACTTAAGAAGCTCAGATGGCTAAATAAAAAATCTACCTGGAACTGAGATTAATGAATTCTTGGGAGACTAACCTAAGAAAACATTGGTACGATTTATGTCAGAGAATGTTTTGCCTATGCTCTCTTCTAGGAGTTTTATGGTGTCATGTCTTATGTTTAAGTCTTTAAGCCATTTTGAGTTTATTTTTGTACATGGTATGAGGGTGTGTTCTAGCTTCATTGATTTACATGCAGGTGTCCAACTTTCCAAGCACCACTTGCTGAAGAGACTGTCTTTTTCCCATTTTATATTCTTGCCTCCTTTGTCAAGGATTAATTGACCATAGGTGTGTGGGTTTATTTCTGGGCTCTCTATTCTGTTGCATTGATCCGTATGCCTGTTTCTGTACCAAAAGATAACATGCACCCCCATGTTCATAGCAGCACTGTTCACAATAGCCAAAACATGAAAACAACTTAAATGTCCATCAACAGATGAATGGATAAAGAAGTTGTGGTTGTATACATATATACAATACTGTTCAGCCATAAAAAAGGATGAAATAATGCCATTTGCCGCAACATGGATACAACTGGAGATTATCATACTAAGTGAAGTAAGTCAGAAAGAGAAAGACAAATACCATGTGATATCACTTATATGTGTAATCTAAAATATGACACAAATGAACCTATCTACAAAACTGAAACAGACTCATAGACAAAGGGAACAGACTTGTGGTTGCCAAGGGGAAGGGGGGAGGGAGAGGGATGGACTGGGAGTTTGGGGTTGGTAGATGCAAACTATGACGTTTAGTATGGGTAAACAACAAGGTCCTACTGTATAGCACAGGGAACTATATTCAATATCCTGTGATAAACCATAATGGAAAAGAATATGAAAAAAGAATGTCTATGTGTGTATAACTGAGTCACTTTGCTGCACGGCAGAGATTGGCACAACACTGTAAATCAACTATAACTTCAATAAAAATTTTTTTTAAATAAATTATTTTTATGTAAATGCAGCAGCTCTTAGCTTTTCATAGTTAGTCATTAGACATTCTTAAAATAAATTTATGTTCCTTCTTCTCTACATAAGAGTTTATGTCACTGGGTAAATTATTTAACCTCCCTGGACCTTATATTTGTCATCCTTGAAATTGAGATGATACTTTAGATATCTTTCAACTCCAGAATACTTACGGTTTTGGATAGGGGTTTAACTTTTCCCCCATAATAAAACTACTACATACTTTGGAAATATTCCAAACAAAAATAATAAGTTAAGGAATTATTCAGTTATTAACAGCTCTGGGAATTTGTGGTGCAATACATAATCTTATTCTGTTGCTGAATTTCTTCTTGCCAAAACTTTTAGAAGAACCAACATTTGAAATATGGAAATGACAAAAATGTTAGTTCAGTAAGATGAGCATTCAGTGGGGGCAGTGCTTAAAACTATGTAAGTGAAAATATGGGTTAAACATTTTAAACAGAATTCAGTTAATAATGGACATGGCTGTAGTAAGCAGATTAATTCCCTCCAAAGATGCCCATATTCTAATCTTTACAACTTGTGAGTATGTGACCTTACATGGCAAAGGGACTTTGCAGATATGATTAAGTTAAGGATCCTGAGGTGGGGAGATACCCTGGATTATCCAGGTGGACCCAGTGTGAGCCCAACGGTCCTTATGGTGATCCAGTGGGTAAGACTCTGCGCTCCCAATGCAGGGGGCCAGGGTTTGATCCCTGCTTGGGGAACTAGATCCTGCATGCATGCCGCAATTAAGAAGTCCACATGCTGCACTAAGAAGCTCGCATGCCACAACTAAGAAGCCCACATGCCACAACTAAGAAGTCCTCATGCTGCAACTAAAGATCCCACCTGCTGCAATGAAGATCCCGTGTGCCACAACAAAGACCCAGTGCAGCCAAAATAAATAAGTAAGTAAGTAAGTAAATAAATATTTAAAAAAGAAAAAGGATAGAGGATCAAAGTCAGAGAAGGATATGTGATGATGGATACAGAGGTTGAAGTGATGTGGCCATGAACCAAGGAATGCAGTTGGCTGAAAAGTAGGAAATGCATTCTCCCCTAGAGGAACCAGCCCCACCAATACCTTGATTTTAGCCCTGTGAGAATCATTTTGGACTTCTGACATTCAGAACTGTAAGAGAATAAATTTCTTTTGTTTTAAGCTACTGAGTTTGTGATAATTTGTTATAGCAGCCCTGGGAAACTAACACACATTTTGGTACCTAGAAGTGGGATGCTGCTGTAACAAATACACTAAAATGTGGAAGTGGCTTTGGAGTTGGGCAGTGGATAGGAGCTGGAATAATTTTGAATAGCATGATAGAAAAAGCCTAGATTGCCTTGAACATAAATGTGAATATTAAAGATTCTTCCAGTAGGGCTCAGAGGAAGTGATATGGTACAGAAAACCTATTTTGTCTTAGAAAATACCTAAATTGTCATAAACAGCACCATACTCAACGCTGAAAAGCAGAAAGCAGTTCCTTTAAGATCAGGAACAAGATGAGGATGAACACACTTACCACTTTTATTCAGCATAGTTTTGGAAGTCCTAGCCACAAGAAACAGAAAAGAAAAATAAATAAAAGGAATCCAAATTGAAAGGGAAGAAATAAAACTCTCACTGGGAATTCACTTGCAGTCCAGTGGTTACGACTCTGCACTTTCACTGCCAAGGGCACGGGTTCAGTCTCTGGTCGGGGAACTAGGATCCCGTGAGCTGCATGGCGTGGCCTAAAAACAAAATAAAACAAAAACCCCCCAAAACAACAACCAACTCTCACTGTTTGCAGATGACATGATACCATATGTAGAAATCGTAAAGTTGCCACCAAAAAACTATGATATAATAAATGAATTCAATAAAGTTACATGATAAACAATTGATATACAAAAATATGTTGTTTCTGTACACCAACAACGAACTATCAGAAAGAGAAATTAAGGAAGCAATCCCATTTAGAATTGCATCAATAAGAATAAAATACCTAGGAATAAATCCAACCAAGGAGGTAAAAGACCTGCTGTTCAGAAAACTATAAGCCTCTACTGAAAGAAATTGAAGATGACACAAAATAATGGAAAGATATACTGTGCATATGGACTGGAAGAATTGTTAAAATAACCACACCTCCAAAGGCAATCTACAGATTCAATGCAATCCCCATCAAAATACCCATGGCATTTTTCACAGAACTAGAACAAATAATTCTAAAATTTTTGTGGAAACAGAAGTTCCTGAGCAGCCAAAACAATCTTGAGAAAGAACAAAGCTGGAGGTATCATGCTCCCTCATTTCAAACTATACTACAAAGCTATAGTAATCAAAATAATATGGCACTGGTGCAAAAACAGACACATAGATCAATAGAACGAAATAGAGATCCCAGAAATAAACCCACACTTATATGATCAATTAATCTCTGACAAATGAGGCAAGAACATACAATGGGGAAAAGACAGCCTCTTCAATAAATGGTGTTGGGAAAACTGGACAGCTACATGCAAAAGAATCAAACTGGACTACTTTCTCACACCATATACAAAAAAAACCTCAAAATAGATTAAAGATGTAAATATAAGACCTGAAACCATAAAACTGCTACCAGAAAACATAGGCAGTATGCTCTTTGACATCAGTCTTAGCAATATTTTTTTGGTTATGTCTCCTCAGGCAAGGGAGGTAAAAGCAAAGATAAACAAATGGGACTACATTGAACTAAAAAGCTTTTGCACAGTGAGCTAAACTATCAACAAAAGAAAACAGCCTACTGAATGGGAGAAAATATTTGCAAATGGTATATCCAATAAGGGGTTAATATACAAAATATACAAATAACTCATTCAACTCAACATCAAAACAAACAACTTGATTAAAAAGTAGAGGATCTGAATAGACATTTTTCCAAAGAAGGCATACAGTTAGTCAACAGGCACATGAAAAGATGCTGAACATCACTAGTGGTCAGGGATATGCAAATCAAAACCGCAAAGAGATATCACCTCACACCTGTCAGGATGGCTGTTATCAAAGACAACAACAACAACAACAACAAAAAACCCAAATAACCAGTGTTGGCCAGGATGTAGAGAAAAGGGAACCCTCCTGCACAGATGATGGGAATGTAAACTTATTGTCGCTGCTATGGAAAATAGTATGGCAGTCTCTCCAAAAATTAAAAATAGAACTAGCAGACAATCCAGCAAATCTACTCCTGGGTATTTATCTGAAGAAAATGAAAACAGTAGTTTGAAAAGATATATGCACCCTTATGTTCATTGCAGCATTATTTATAATAGCCAACATATGGAAGCAGCCTAAGTGACTATCAATGGATGAATGGATAAGAAGGTGTGGTATATACATACACAATGGAATATTACTCAGCCGTAAAAAAAAATCTTGCTGTTTGTGACACCATGGATGGACCTAGAGGGTATTATGCTAAGAAAAATGTCAGGCAAAGAAAGATAAATACCATTGAATGTAAATGAATAAGAAAATATAAACAGATTCATAGATATAGAGAACAAACTGGCGGTTTCCAGAAAGGAGGGGGTGAAGGGATGAGTGAAATAGGAAGAGAGATTAAGAAGTACAATCTTCCAGTTATAAGTCATGGGGTTGTAATGTGCATCATAGGAAATATAGTCGATAGCACTAATAAATTTGTATGGTGTTAGGTGGTAGCGACTTATTGTGGTGATCGTTTTGTAATACATAAAAATATTGAATCACTATGTCATACAGCTGAAACTAATGTAAGTCAATTATACTTCAATAAAAATACTTTATTGCTAAAAACTGTCCCATCATCTGATCTGAGCCTTCAGAGAGTAATAATCTTTTTGCTGGTGGAGGATTTTGCCTCGATGTCAATGGCTGCTGACTCCATCAGGGTGGTATTTGCCGCAGGTTGGGGTGGCCGAGCCAATTTCTTAACAGAAGATCATAATGAAGTTCGCTGCATCAACTGACTCTTCCTTTCGTGAATGATTTCCCTGTAGCATGTAAGGAGGTTTGATAGCATTTTACCCACAGTAAAACTTTCAAAATTGGAGTCAGTCCTCTCAAACCCTGCAGCTGCTCTATCAACTAATAAGTTTATGTAATATTTGAAATCCTGTTGTCATTTTAATAATCTTTACAGCATCTTCACCAGGAGTAGATTCCATCTCAAGAAACCACTCTCGGGCTTCCTTGGTGGCGCAGTGGTTGAGAGTCTGCCTGCCAATGCAGGGGACACGGCTTCAAGCCCTGGTCTGGGAAGATCCCACATGCTGTGGAGCAACTAGGCCTGTGAGCCACAACTACTGAGCCTGCGCGTCTGGAGCTTGTGCTCCGCAACAAGAGAGGCCGCGATAGTGAGAGGCCCGCGCACCGTGATGAAGAGTGGCCCCTGCTTGCCGCAACTAGCGAAAGGCCTTGCACAGAAACGAAGACCCAACACAGCCAAAAAATATATAAATAAATGAATAAATAAATTAAAAAAAAAAAAAAGAAACCACTCTCTTTGCTCATTCGTAAGGAGCATCTCCTCATCCATTAAAATTTTATCATGAGACTGCAGCAATTCAGTCACATCTTCAGGCTCCATTCCTAATTCTTGTTCTCTTGTAGTTTCTACCACATCTGCAGTTACTTCCTCCACTGAAGTCTTAAACTCCTCAAAAGTCATTCATGAGGATTGAAATCAACTTCTTCCAAACTCTTGTTAATGTTGATATTTTGACCTCTTCCCATGAATCATAAATGTTCTTAGTGGCATCTAGAATGGTGAATCCTTTCCTGAAGGTTTTCAATTGACTGCCCAGATGCATCAGAGGAATCATAATCTATGACAGCTTAGCCTTACAAATGTATTTCTTAAATCATAATACTTGAAAGTCAAAATGACTCTTTGATCCATGGGCTGCAGAATGAATGTTGTGTTAGCAGGCATGAAATCAACATGAATCTTGTACATCTCTATCGGAGCTCATGGGTGATCAGGTGCTTGTCAGTGAGCAGTAATATCTTGAAAAGAATTTTTTTTTTTCTGAATAGTGTCAACAGTGGACTTAAAATATTCAGTAAACCATGTTGTAAGCAGATGGACTGTCATCCAGGCTTTGTTTTTCCATTTTTAGAGCACAGACAGAGTAGATTTAGCATAATTCTTTAGGGCCCTAGGATTTTGAGAATGGTAAATGAGCATTGGCTTCAACTTGAAGTCACCAGCTGCATTAGCTCCTAACATGAGAGTCAGCCTGTCCTTTGGTGCTTTGAAGCCAGGCATTGACTTCTCTCTACCTATGAAAGTCCTAGATGGCATCTTCTTCCAATATAAGGCTGTTTCTCTAAATTGAAAATCTGTTGTTTAGTATAGCTACCTTTATTAATTATCTTAGCTAGATCTTCCGAATAACTTGATGCAGCTTCTGCATCAACACTTGCTTCTTCACCTTACACTTTTCTATTTTGGAGACAACTTCTTTCCCTAAACTGCATGAACCAATTTCTGCTAGCCTCAAACTATTCTTCTGCAGTTTACTCATCTCTCTTGGCCTTCATAGCATTGAAGAGAGTTAGGGACTTGCTCTGGATTAGGTTTTGGCTTAAGGAAATGTTGTGGCTGGTTTAATCTTCTATCCAGACCACTGAAACTCTCTATATCAGCAATAAGGCTGTTTCACTTTCTCATCATTTGTGTGTTCACTGCAGTAGCACTTTAAATTTTCTTCAAGGGCTTTTCCTTGGCATTCACAACTTGGCTGATTGTTTGGCGCAAGAGCCCTAGCTTTTGGACTGTCTCAGCGTTCAGGATGTCTTCCTCATTAAGCTTAATTGTTTCTAGGCTTTGATTTAAAGTGAGATAACATGCGACTCTTCCTTTCACTTGAACACTTATAGGCCACTGTAGGGTTGTTAATTGGCATCATTTCAATATTGTTGTGTCATGGAAAAAGGAGGCCTGGGGAGAGGAAGAGAAAGGCTGGTTGGCGGAGCAGTCGGAACACACATTTATCGATTGTTTTCCTTTTTACTTGGGCACTGTTCATGGAGTCCCCAAACAATTACAGTAGTAACATCAAAGATCACTGATCACAGATCACCACAATATAATAATAATGAAAAAGTTTGAAATATTGTGAATTATCAAAATGTGACATGGAGACATGAAGTGAGCGAATGCTTTGGAACAAAGGCAATTATAGACTTGTTCAATGCAGGGTTGCCAGAAACTTTCAATTGGTACAAAATCTGTGAAGCACAGTTATGTGCATCGCAATAAAATGAGGTATGTCTGTAAATGTATAATAATGTAAACGTATAATGTGTATAAGTAAGTATATGTGCATATATATATGTGGTGTGTATTTTTAAATCTATAATTTATCCTGGGTTCCTTCCCGCTCCCAAATTAATGATCAATTGTACCATCATCATTCCTTGAATAGTCCAGCCTTTCTCAATTGATTTTTTTTTTTTTTTTTGGCTGCGTTGGGTCTTCGTTGCTGCGCGCAGGCTTTCTCTCTAGTTGTGGCAAGCAGGGGCTACTCTTCATTGTGGTGCTCAGGCTTCTCATTGCGGTGGCTTCTCTTGTTGTGGAGCAGGGGCTCTAGGCGCAGGGGCTTCAGTAGTTGTGGCACGCAGGCTCAGTAGCTGTGGCTTGCGGGCTCTAGAGTGCAGGCTCAGTAGCTGTGTCGTATGGGCTTAGTTGCTTCGCAGCATGTGGGATCTTCCCGGACTAGGGCTCGAACCCATGTCCCTTGCATTGGCAGGTGGATTCTTAACCACTGCGCCACCAGAGAAGTCCCTCTCTATTGATTTTAAATGTTACATTTGCATACATTTCCCTGTTGAACTTAAAAAAAATTGTGGTTAAATACACATTTAATATAGTAACCATTTTAAAGTATACCACCACTCTACTTTCTATCTCTTGATTTTGACTACTCTACCTCATTTAAGTTGGATCATATCAGTATTTGTCTTTTTGTGACTGGCTGTTTTACTTAGCATAATGTCCTCAAGGTTTATCCACATTATAGCATGTTTTAGAATTTCCTTCCTTTTTAAAGCTGAGTAATATTCCATTGTATCTATGTACCACATTTTGTTATCCATTCATCCATTGATGGATTCTTGGGTGGTTTCCACCTTTTGGGTCTTGTGAATAATGCTTCTGTGAATATGGATGTGCAAATACCTCTTTGAGATCCTACTTTAAGTTCTTCGGATAAATACCCAGTAGTGAAATTTCTGAATCATATGGAAATTCTAGTTTTAATTTTTCGAGGAACCACCATACCGTTTTCTATAGTTCCCCACATCATTCATTTCTACCAGCAATGCACAAGTGTTCCAATTTCTCCACATCCGCATCAACACTTGTTATTTTCTGTTTGATTTTTTTTTTGATAGTAGCTATTCTAATGGGCTTCAGGTGACATTTCATTGTAATGTTAATTTGCATTTCTCTAACAATTAAGTGATGTTGAGCATATTTTCATATGCTTGTGGGTCATTTGTATATCTTCTTTGGAGAATGTCTATTCAAGTCCTGTATCCATTTAAAAAATTTGATTATTTTATTGTTCTTTTTTTTTTTAACATCTTTATTGGACTATAATTGCTTTACAATGGTGTGTTAGTTTCTGCTGTATAACAAAGTGAATCAGCTATATGTATTCATATATCCCCATGTCTCCTCCCTCTTGCATCTCCCTCCCACCCTCCCTATCCCACCCCTCTAGGTGGTCACAAAGCACCGAGCTGATCACCCTGTGCTGTGCGGCTGTTTTCCACTAGCTATCTATTTTACATTTGGTAGTGTATATATGTCCATGCCACTCTCTCACTTCATCCCAGCTTACCCATCCCCCTCCCCACCTCCTCTAATCCATTCTCTACGTCTGCATCTTTATTCCTGTCCTGCCCCTAGGTTCTTCAGAACCTTTTCTTTTTTTTTGTTGTTAGATTCCATATATATGTGTTAGTATACGGTATTCGTTTTTCTGTTTCTGACTTACTTCACTCTGTATAACAGACTCTAGGTCCATCCACCTCACTACAGATAACTCACTTTCATTTCTTTTTATGGCTGAGTAATATTCCATTGTATATATGTGCCACATCTTCTTTATCTATTCATCTGTTGATGGACACTTAGGTTGCTTCCATGTCCTGGCTATTATAAATAGAGCTGCAGTGAACATTGTGGTACATGACTCTTTTTGAATTACAGTTTTTTCAGGGTATATGCCCAGTAGTGGGATTGCTGGGTCATATGGTAGTTCTATTTTTAGTTTTTATAGGAACCTCCATAGTGTTCTCCATAGTGGCTGTATCAATTTACATTCCCACCAACAGTGCAACAGGGTTCCCTTTTCTCCACACCCTCTCCAGCATTTATTGTTTGTAGATTTTTTGATGATGGCCATTCTGCCCAGTGTGAGGTGATACTTCATTGTAGTTTTGATTTGCGTTTCTCTAATGATTAGTGACGTTGAGCATCCTTTCATGTGTTTGTTGGCAATCTGTATATCTTCTTTGGAGAAATGTCTATTTAGGTCTTCTGCCCATTTTTGGATTGGGTTGTTTGCTTTTTTGATATTGAGCTGCATGAGCTGCTTGTATATTTTGGAGATTAATCATTTGTCAGTTGCTTCATTTGCAAATATTTTCTCCCATTCTGAGGGTTGTCTTTTTGTCTTGTTTATGGTTTCCTTTGCTGTGCAAAAGCTTTGAAGTTTCATTAGGTCCCATTTGTTTATTTTTGTTTTTATTTCCATTTCTCTAGGAGGTGGGTCAAAAAGGATCTTGCTGTCATTTATGTCATAGAGTGTTCTTCCTATGTTTTCCTCTAAGAGTTTTATAGTGTCTGGCCTTACATTTAGGTCTTAATCCATTTTGAGTTTATTTTCGTGTATGGTGTTACGTAGTGTTCTAATTTCATTCTTCATATGTAGCTGTCCAGTTTTCCCAGCACCACTTATTGAAGAAACTGTCTTTTCTCCATTGTATATTCTTGCCTCCTTTGTCATAGATTAGGTGACCATATGTGCATGGGTTTATCTCTGGGCTTTCTGTCCTGTTCCATTGATCTGTATTTCTGTTTTTGTGCCAGTATCATAATGTTTGTTTTTTTTTTTTCCAAAATGAAGCTTCTTTTATTTTTTATTATTACACATCCCAATAAAAATATAAATAGTTCCCTGTGCTATATACTAAATCCTCGTTGCTTATCAATTAACATACTGTTTTGATGACTGTAGCTTTGTAGTATAGTCTGAAGTCTGGGAGCCTAATTCCTCCAGCTCCGTTTTTCTTTCTCACGATTGCTTTGGCTATTCAGGGTCTTTTGTGTTTCCATGCAAATTGTAAAATTTGTTTGCTTTAATTCTGTGAAAAAATTCCATTGGTAATTTGGTAGGAATTGTATTGAATCTGTAGATTGCTTTGGGTAGTATAGTCATTTTGACAATATTGATTCTTCCAATCAAAGAACAGTGTATCACCTCACACTGGTCAGAATGGCCATCATCAAAAAATCTACAAACCATAAGTGCTAGAGAGGGTGTGGGGAAAAGGGAACCCTCCTACACTGTTGGTAGGAATGTAAATTGGTACAGCCACTAAGGAGAACAGTATGGAGGTTGCTTTAAAAACTAAAAATAGATCTACCATATGATCCTGCAATCCTACTCCTGGATATACATTGGGAGAAAACCATAATTCAAAATGATACATGCACCCTAGTGTTCATTGCAGCACTATTTACAATAGCCAGGACATGGAAGCAACCTAAATGTCTATTGACAGAGGAATGGATAAAGAAGATGTGGTACATATGTACAATGGAATGTCACTCAGCCATAAAAAAGAATGAAATATTGCCATTTGCAGCAATATGGAATGGACCTAGAGATTGTCATACTGAGTCAAGTCAGTCAGACAGAGAAGGACAAATACCATATTATATCGCTTATATGTGGAATCTAAAAAAATGGTACAAATGAACTTATTTACAAAACAGAAATAGAGTCACAGATGTAGAAAACAAACTTATGGTTACCAGGGTGGAAAGCGGGGGTGGGGGCAGGGATAAATTGGGAGATTGGGATTGACATATACACTACTATATATAAAATAGATAAGTAATAAGGACCTACTGTATAGCACAGGTAACTCTTCTCAATACTCTGTAATGACTTATATGGGAAAAGAATATAAAAAAGAGTGGATATATATATAACTGATTCACTTTGCTGTACAGCAGAAACTAGCACAACATTGTAAATCAACTATACTTTAATAAAAATTTTTAAAAAGTTTATGTCTAGGCGTGGGGTTTTAAAAATGTGTCATGGTGCACATAAGTCATCCCTTTTGATATCAAGATTTTGTCCTTCAGTTTTGGGAAATACTTTTCGATTTTTTTCTTTGATTTATTTCTTCCTTCACTTTTATGCTTCTCTTTTTACCTGAGTATTTACTAATTTGGTGTTGAAGTATCTGCATTCATCATTTTTGTCTTTCATTTTTCCTCTCTTTGGTTTTTCATTCTCTATTTTCCCATTCTTTATTGATTTTTATATTTTAGCATCATATTACTTCCTAAGAGATTTTTTTCTTATTTTGAGTGTTTTTTCCTCAAAACATCCTGTTCTGTACTTTTTTTAAAAAAATAAATTTATTTATTTATTTATTTTTTGCTGCCTTGGATCTTCATTGCTGTGTGCTGGCTTTCTCTAGTTGCGGTGAGCCGGGGCTACTCTTTGTTGCGGTGCGTGGGCTTCTCTTGTTGCAGAGCATAGGCTCTAGGCACGCGGGCTCAGTAGTTGTGTCTCGTGGGCTCTAGAGTGCAGGCTCAGTGGATGTGGTGCATGGGCTTAGTTGCTCCGCGGCATGTGGGATCTTCCCTGACCAGGGCTTGAACCCATGTCCCCTGCATTGGCAGGCGGATTCTTAACCACTGTGCCACCAGGGAAGTCCCCTGTTCCGTACTTTTTGGCTATGGATATTTACTTGTAAGAGCTGTTGTAAGAATGTATTTCAAATCTCGTAATATGAGTCATATTGCAGAAAGAATGCTTTTATGCTTAGCAGAGAAGGTAAAGTTGATAGGCTTCTGGTCAATCAGCTTATAAAGGGAGTAATCATTTGGCTGAGTTAGAGGTGACAAGTGCATGACCACAGAATATTTTTTGACAGAGTGGAGCACGTTGCAAGTTTTGAGTTTTTAGTGAGTTTTTAGCTAATTTTTTCAGGATCTTAATTCATTAACATGGTGTTTGAGAATTACCTACAATATGGCTCCTGTTACTCTCCCCTCTGTCATGCTGAAAACTAGAGTAATTGCCAGGAACTGGAACATATATCAACTTTCCAGATTCTGAGCGTTTCCATAAGTCTTTTTCCAGTATCTGAAATGCTCTTCCTTTTTTCAACATCTATTAACCTACCCATCCGTAGTAGGTACACAACAAATATTTCCTCTCATGCTTTTCAAACCAAACAGACATATGGTGTCTGTATGCAAATTTGGAAAAGGAATAAATGAGAAAATAAATATTTTCTCTTGAAGACCTTCCCTGATAAAAAAATGATTACAACTGGAAGAATAATAATTCCGTAATTTGGATATGTTCTCAGAAGGCATGCTTTGTGCCCTCTACCTCATCTCTCACAAGCAGCCTTTAAGATGAAGAAACTGAGGTGCAGAGAAGCTAATTAACTTGTTTTTGGTGATATAGTTATGAACTAGCAGAGGTGAATATTCCATCACAGGTGTATTTGGCCCTACAGCCCAGAGGTCCTCCTTTTTTTTAACTCTTTATCATTCAATCATGCCTTCTAAGAGTACTATTCACATGTACATCTTCAGATGTTTTTTCAACAAAAGCGTGGAAATGGGTTGACCTGGCCCTTCCTCCCTTGGAAAAGGGCATATCTGATTGTGTCAAAGATAACTGCTAAATGTTAATTGATCATCAGTTCTATTAGGAAAAGAATTAGTGACAGTTTCTGATTATTTTAGTGTCTCCAGAAAATTCTATTGTGGCTTATTCTGAGTTTGATCTTAGTTGCAATTAGGAATGGATTCTCTATTTACATTTAGAAATCCATTTCAGATTTCTCTGTTTTTCTCTTTGTTAGTTTAATTGCATGGGTTATTCTTTCATTACTTGCCCTGCCTGATATTTCATTGTTGAATATCTGTATCTTTAATTTTAAATGTGGTTCCTTTTCATATAATCTGGAAGTATGGATAGGATTTTAAAAAATGGTTAACAGCTTGGTATAATCAAAAGAGTCAGGTAGACCTAAGTTTTAATCTTAGCTTTGCAACTTAGTAGGAATATGCCTTTGGTCAATCAGATAACCTGTCTATACTTTTTTCCTCATTTGTAAAAGAGGGAACTTATACTTACCTTATAGGGTGATATGAAAGTTAGAGAATGTGTTTAAAACACATAGAATAATGCCAGACCCATAGTGACCTCTCAATAAATGGCAGCCATTATTTTTTGATCCCTTTTAAAAGTATAAACCATTATACCTTTTAAGAAGTCATCCAGTCTCTGCTTCAATATCCCCAGGGATGAAAGCATGTTCTGTAAAGTCCCTGCTCTAACAAACACAAGCTGTGGGGCCTCAGAAATAAATTAGTTCAAGTCTTTATTTCATCATTCGTAACATGAGGATAATAATATTACCTACATCCTAGTGACATAGTGAGGAATAAATGACATATACTGCTTATATTAAGTACTTGTAATAGTGTATAACACTCAGTAAATGCTCAATAAATGTTAACTAGTAGTAGAAACAGTAAGAGTAGAGCACTTCCTAATAATAATACATCCTGAGTCACCTGCTGTATTGTTTTCCATAGCAAAAGTTGTTCAAATTCTTCCTTATCTGTGATAATTAATCATAATGAAGAATATAATGCAATGTGAATTACTTTTTAACTTGATTTAAAAAGTAATTTTAAATTACAGTATTTCAGCCAGCAACCCACTCTAGCTACCTACCTACACTTGTAAGCCCTTAATAGATATTTGCTGAATGAATCGTCTGTGGCATGGGTCTGCAAACTCTCTCTTGTAAAGGTCAGATAGTGAATATTTTAGGCTTTGATGCCATATGATCTCTGTTGTAATTTGTTTAATAAAAACCTTATTTATGAAAATGGGCAGTAGGTTGGATTTTTGCTGAAATTTACTGACCACTGGTCTATGGAATAAAGAAATTAGAACCCTAATACTGATAGTGAAATCCATGTCAGTATGGGTCTACTTGGAAATACTTTCAGGTGAGAAAATGTTCTATCCTGTCCAGAAAAATGGAAACTTAGAGATAAGGCAAAAATGTATTCCCTATAGGTAAGAAGTCTCCAAAGTGCCAGTTTCTAAACTTTTAAGCTCAAAGCACAATTTCACAGAGATAATTTTAGATGTTCAACTTAAACACATTTTTCAGCAACTGAAACCACATTACAGTTGGTATAGAACCGCTCTGGAGTTTTAGAAACTGTATTCTAAATGAGAGGTATACCCTCTGTGGTATGTGAGATGGGTACTTCTTCCAAGTGTTAGTGAGCAACTAGTTGGTGCAAAACTATTAATCTATAGAAGTTAAGGTCCAATGCAAATGCTTTTTCCTTCCTAAAGTCTTACTCAGTCCTCCCCTGCTAGAAACAATCTCCTTTTTCTTAATATTCAAATAACTTATTTTTGACATCTGTGGATCTCTCCCATTTAATATTGTTACTTATATAGTTATCTAGTATCTATTCTTTTAGGTTGTAAGCTGCCTGAAGGCAGTGTCTGTGTTTGACAAACGTTTATGCTCCAGCATGCTCTGCCTTATGCCTTGCATGCAGCAGCCACTCAGGCCATGCTTATTGAATTCCGAATTTTTCTTTGTGTCCTTATAGGGAGATAAGCATTCTCTTATAAAAAGCATTCTCTTTGGCAATCTGAGTTCTAATTCTCTCTTGATCACTTGCTAACAATATATCCAGCCTCTCTGAATCAGCCTTGATTTGCACATCTGTAAAATGAGCATAATTCCAACACTACATTGTTTTGTGAGGATTAAATGAGTGAACAAATGTCAAGTGCCTACAGAAAACCTAGCACATAAAACATTAGCCTTTATTATGTCTAAAGGATGTTTTCAGTTTTTCTTTTTGTTTTACCCACTATTCTATGATACAAATATTCTAAAAAGTACTAATTAATAACCCGTTAATAAGTAAATGTCAACAATGCAAACAAAAGGCAAATGACATCTCCATTGAGTGGGAATTAATAAAATGTTATCATGTTGTTTTCTGCATCTGTCAACAAATGTTTTATCCATTATACTTCTTACAGTTACCTTAGCAGTGAAGATAAAGCTCTATTTAATTTGAATGAACTCCTAGAAGGAGTTCTATTTCTTGCTTTAATTCTGTGTCCAAAGTGAGATTTGGTTCTACTTACTAGGCTTCTACATTCTGAAAACAGGTAAAATTAATAGGAATTATAAGGGAACTTGTTAAAAGAAAAAGTGGTATCCATTATCTTTTTATATCCTAGTAATGATCAGTATGTATTTTATACTGGAAGGGAGAAACAACCATAAATAGATGAAAGATATCACCAGCCTTATTCTTTATTTCTGACATGTTTGTGTCTAGGTATGATAATGCACCACAACTCTTCTGTGAGACTCTGCAATCCAGCCCTGCTCAGACTAGGTCAGTGATATTCCCTTCTCCATGTGCCTCTTTCCCCTGTTCTCCTGCTTCTTACCAAACCCAGCTTTCTAGGATGGTTTTGCACTCAGCCTAATTGTGTCAATCAGCCCCTGCAGCCTCTTGCTAGTAGCTTAACGTATTAGAAAAGTGAGTAAAAAATTGCTTCTTACTGTGTGCAAGGGTGAGAGGTTGGGGTTGGTCATGAAGGGGATACATAGGACTTTAGGGAGAGAACAAGTGAAAAGGGAGAGGAAATAATAGGTGGGTAATAATGAAAGGGAAATGGTAGGGTAGATGGAGAAGAAAAAAGAAATGAAAAAGGGGAATGTAGGTTGCATTTGTAATCTTTGGCTGCAAGTGGTATATTGATTTTTCAAACATATAGTGATGATAGGAATACAAGGTGAAAGATTGTCACCTGAATGTGGAGAAGAAATTATAGAATATTATACACCTTTGATGAGCCATTTTTCATTGCAACAAGTGGACAGCTGGCTACCTAAAATACATTGAAAATTTATTATTTTAGGGGCTGATCATTTTATGATAATTAAGTTTGTAATTTACTCTTAAATTGTTTTATGCTTTAGCAACATATATTTAGCTTAGAAACCAGTATATATTTCACTTCATTACATTTCTTTTTTTTTTTTTTAAACATCTTTATTGAAGTATAATTGCCTTACAATGGTGTGTTAGCTTCTGCTTTATAACAAAGTGAATCAGTTATACATATACAATATGTTCCCATTTCTCTTCCCTCTTGCATCTCCCTCCCTCCCACCCTCCCCATCCCACCCCTCTAGGTGGTCACAAAGCACCGAGCTGATCTCCCTGTGCTATGCGGCTGCTTCCCACTAGTTATCTATTTTACATTTGGTAGTGTATATATGTCCATGACACTCTCTTACCCTGTCACGTCTCACCCCACCCGCTCCCCATATCCTCAAGTCCATTCTCTAGTAGGTCTGTGTCTTTATTCCCGTCTTGCCACTAGGTTCTTCATGGCCTTTTTTTTTTTTTTTCCTTAGATTCCGTATATATGTGTTAGCATACTGTATTTGTTTTTCTCTTTCTGACTTACTTCACTCTGTATGACAGACTCTAACTCCATCCACCTCATTACAAATACCTCCATTTCATTTCTTTTTATGGCTGAGTAATATTCCATTGTATATATGTGCCACATCTTCTTTATCCATTCATCTGTCGATGGACATTTAGGTTGCCTCCATGTCCTGGCTATTGTAAATAGAGCTGCAATGAACATTTTGGTACATGACTCTTTTTGACCTATGGTTTTCTCAGGGTATATGCCCAGTATTGGGATTGCTGGGTCGTATGGTAGTTCTATTTGTAGTTTTTTCAGGAACCTCCATACTGTTCTCCATAGTGGCTGTATCAATTTACATTCCCACCAACAGTGCAAGAGTGTTCCCTTTCCTCCACACCCTCTCCAGCATTTATTGTTTCTAGATTTTTTGATGATGGCCATTCTGACCGGTGTGAGATGATATCTCATTGTAGTTTTGATTTGCATTTCTCTAATGATTAATGATGTTGAGCATTCTTTCATGTGTCTGTAGGCCATCTGTATATCTTCTTTGGAGAAATGTCTATTTAGGTCTTCTGCCCATTTTTGGATTGGGTTGTTGGTTTTTTTGTTATTGAGCTGCATGAGCTGCTTGTAAATCTTGGAGATTAATCCTTTGTCAGTTGCTTCATTTGCAAATATTTTCTCCCATTCTGATGGTTGTCTTTTGGTCTTGTTTATGGTTTCCTTTGCTGTGCAAAAGCTTCTAAGTTTCATTAGGTCCCATTTGTTTATTTGTGTTCTTATTTCCATTTCTCTGGGAGCTGGGTCAAAAAGAATCTTGCTGTGATGTATGTCATAGAGTGTTCTGCCTATGTTTTCCTCTAAGAGTTTGATAGTGTCTGCCCTTACACTTAGGTCTTTAATCCATTTTGAGTTTATTTTTGTGCATGGTGTCAGGGAGTGTTCTAATTTCATACTTTTACATGTACCTGTCCAATTTTCCCAGCACCACTTATTGAAGAGGCTGTCTTTTCTCCACTGTATATTCTTGCCACCTTTATCAAAGATAAGGTGACCATATGTGTGTGGGTTTATCTCCGGGCTTTCTATCCTGTTCCATTGATCTATATTTCTGTTTTTGTGCCAGTACCAAACTGTCTTGATTACTGAAGCTTTGTAATATAGTCTGAAGTCAGGGAGCCTGATTCCCCCAGCTCCATTTTTCGTTCTCAAGATTGCTTTGGCTATTCGGGGTCTTTTGTGTTTCCATACAAATTGTGAAATTTTTTGTTCTAGTTCTGTGAAAAATGCCAGTGGTAGTTTGATAGGGATTGCATTGAATCTGTAGATTGCTTTGGGTAGTAGAGTCATTTTCACAATGTTGATTCTTCCAATCCAGGAACATGGTATATCTCTCCATCTATTTGTATCATCTTTAATTTCTTTCATCAGTGTCTTATAATTTTCTGCATACAGGTCTTTTGTCTCCTTCGGTAGGTTTATTCCTAGATATTTTTATTCTTTTTGTTGCAATGGTAAATGGGAGTGTTTTCTTAATTTCACTTTCAGATTTTTCGTCATTAGTGTATAGAAATGCAAGAGATTTCTGTGCATTTATTTTGTATCCTGCTACTTTACCAAATTCATTGATTAGCTCTAGGAGTTTTCTGGTAGCATCTTTAGGATTCTCTATGTATAGTATCATGTCATCTGCAAATAGTGACAGCTTTACTTCTTCTTTTCCGATTTGGATTCCTTTTATTTCTTTGTCTTCTCTGATTGCTGTGGCTAACACTTCCAAAACTATGTTGAATAATAGTGGTGAGAGTGGGCAACCTTGTCTTGTTCCTGATCTTAGTGGAAATGGTTTCAGTTTTTCACCATTGAGGACAATGTTGGCTGTGGGTTTGTCATATATGGCCTTTATTATGTTGAGGAAAGTTCCCTCTATGCCTACTTTCTGCAGGGCTTTTATCATAAATGGGTGTTGAATTTTGTCGAAAGCTTTCTCTGCATCTATTGAGATGATCATATGGTTTTTCTCCTTCAATTTGTTAATATGGTGTATCACATTGATTGATTTGCGTATATTGAAGAATCCTTGCATTCCTGGGATAAACCCCACTTGATCATGGTGTATGATCCTTTTAATGTCCTGTTGGATTCTGTTTGCTAGTATTTTGTTGAGGATTTTTGCATCTATGTTCATCAGTGATATTGGCCTGTAGTTTTCTTTCTTTGTGACATCTTTGTCTGGTTTTGGTATCAGGGTGATGGTGGCCTCGTAGAATGAGTTTGGGAGTGTTCCTCCCTCTGCAATATTTTGGAAGAGTTTGAGAAGGATAGGTGTTAGCTCTTCTCTAAATATTTGATAGAATTCACCTGTGAAGCCATCTGGTCCTGGGCTTTTGTTTGTTGGAAGGTTTTTAATCACAGTTTCAATTTCAGTGCTTGTGATTGGTCTGTTCATATTTTCTATTTCTTCCTGGTTCAGTCTCGGCAGTTTGTGCATTTCTAAGAATCTGTCCATTTCTTCCAGGTTGTCCATTTTATTGGCATAGAGTTGCTTGTAGTAATCTCTCATGATCTTTTGTATTTCTGCAGTGTCAGTGGTTACTTCTCCTTTTTCATTTCTAATTCTATTGATCTGAGTCTTCTCCCTTTTTCTCTTGATGAGTCTGGCTAATGGTTTATCAATTTTGTTTATCTTCTCAAAGAACCAGCTTTTAGTTTCATTGATTTTTGCTATTGTTTCCTTCATTTCTTTTTCATTTATTTCTGACCTGATCTTTATAATTTCTTTCCTTCTGCTGGCTTTGAGGTTTTTTTGTTCTTCTTTCTCTAATTGCTTCAGGTGCAAGGTTAGGTTGTTTATTCGAGATGTTTCCTGTTTCTTGAGGTAGGCTTGTATTGCTATAAACTTCCCTCTTAGCACTGCTTTTGCTGCGTCCCATAGGTTTTGGGTCGTCGTATCTCCATTGTCATTTGTTTCTAGGTATTTTTTGATTTCCCCTTTGATTTCTTCAGTGATCACTTCGTTATTAAGTAGTGTATTGTGTAGCCTCCATGTGTTTGTATTTTTTACAGATCTTTTCCTGTAATTGATATCTAGTCTCATAGCGTTGTGGTCGGAAAAGATACTTGATACGATTTCAATTTTCTTAAATTCACCAAGGCTTGATTTATGACCCAAGACATGATCTATCCTGGAGAATGTTCCATGAGCACTTGAGAAAAATGTGTATTCTGTTGTTTTTGGGTAGAATGTCCTATAAATATCAATTAAGTCCATCTTGTTTAATGTATCATTTAAAGCTTGTGTTTCCTTATTTATTTTCATTTTGGATGATCTGTCCATTGGTGAAAGTGGGGTGTTAAAGTCCCCTACTATGATTGTGTTGCTGTCGATTTCCCCTTTTATGGCTGTTAGTATTTGCCTTATGTATTGAGGTGCTCCTATGTTGGGTGCATAAATATTTACAATTGTTATAGCTTCCTCTTGGATCGATCCCTTGATCATTATATAGTGTCCTTCTTTGTCTCTTGTAATAGTCTTTATTTTAAAGTCTATTTTGTCTGATATGAGAATTGCTACTCCAGCTTTCTTTTGATTTCCATTTGCATGGAATATCTTTTTCCATCCCCTCACTTTCAGTCTGTATGTGTCTCTAGGTCTGAAGTGGGTCTCTTGTAGACAGCATATATATGGGTCTTGTTTTTGTATCCATTCAGCCAGCCTGTGTCTTTTGGTGGGAGCATTTAATCCATTTACATTCAAGGTAATTATCGATATGTATGTTCCTATTCCCATTTTCCTAAATGTTTTGGGTTTGTTATTGTAGGTGTTTTCCTTCTCTTGTGTTTCTTGCCTAGAGAAGTTCCTTTAGCATTTGTTGTAAAGCTGGTTTGGTGGTGCTGAACTCTCTCAGCTTTTGCTTGTCTGTAAAGGTTTTAATTTCTCCATCGAATCTGAATGAAATCCTTGCTGGGTAGAGTAATCTTGGTTGTAGGTTTTTCTCCTTCATCACTTTAAGTATATCCTGCCACTGCCTTCTGGCTTGCAGAGTTTCTGCTGAAAGATCAGATGTTAACCTTATGGGGATTCCCTTGTGTGTTATTTGTTTTTTTTTCCCTTGCTGCCTTTAATATGTTTTCCTTATATTTAATTTTTGACAGTTTGATTAATATGTGTCTTGGCGTGTTTCTCCTTGGGTTTATCCTGTATGGGACTCTCTGTGCTTCCAGGACTTGATTAACTATTCCCTTTCCCATATTAGGGAAGTTTTCAACTATAATCTCTTCAAATATTTTCTCAGTCCCTTTCTTTTTCTCTTCTTCTTCTGGGACCCCTATAATTCGAATGTTGGTGCGTTTAATGTTGTCCCAGAGGTCTCTGAGACTGTCCTCAGTTCTTTTCATTCTTTTTTCTTTATCCTGCTCTGTAGTAGTTATTTCCACCATTTTATCTTCCAGGTCACTTATCCTTTCTTCTGCCTCAGTTATTCTGCTATTGATCCCATCTAGAGTATTTTTAATTTCATTTATTGTGTTTTTCATCATTGCTTGGTTCCTCTTTAGTTCTTCTACGTCCTTGTTAAATGTTTCTTGCATTTTGTCTATTCTATTGCCAAGATTTTGGATCATCCTTACTATCATTATTCTGAATTCTTTTTCAGGTAGACTACCTATTTCCTCTTCATTTGTTAAGTCTAGTGTGCTTTGACCCTGCTCCTTCATCTGCTGTGTGTTTTTCTGTCGTCTCATTTTGCTTATCTTACTGTGTTTGGGGTCTCCTTTTCACAGACTGCAGGTTTGTAGTTCCCGTTGTTTTTGGTATCTGTCCCCAGTGGCTAAGGTTGGTTCAGTGGGTTGTGTAGGCTTCCTGGCGTAGGGAACTAGTGCCTGAGCTCTGGTGGATGAGGCTGGATCTTGTCTTTCTGGTGGGCACATCCACGTCTGGTGGTGTATTTTGGGGTGTCTGTGGCCTTATTATGATTTTAGGCAGCCTCTCTGCTAATGGATGGGGCTGTGTTCCTGTCTTGCTAGTTGTTTGGCATAGGGTGTTCAGCACTGTAGCTTGCTGGTCATTGAGTGATGCTGGGTCTTGATGTTGAGATGGAGATCTCTGAGAGATTTTTACCGTTTGGTATTACGTGGAGCTGGGAGGTCTCTTGTGGACCAGTGTCCTGAAGTTGGCTCTCCCACCTCAAAGGCACGGCCCTGATGCCTGGCTGGAGCACCAAGAGCCTTTCGTCCACACGGCTCAGAGTAAAAGGGAGAAAAAATAGAAAGAAAGAAAGAAAGAAAGAGGCTATAATATAGTGAAGCAAAATAAAGCTATTGTAAAGCAAAGCTATACAGACAAAATCTCACCCAGAAGCATATACATATACACTCACAAAAAAAAAGGAACAGGGGAAAAATTAATATATCCTGCTCCCAAAGTCCACCTCCTGAATTTTGGATGATTCGTTGTCTATTCAGGTATTCAACAGATGCAGGCACATCGAGTTGTTTGTGGAGTTTTAATCCGCTGCTTCTGAGGCTGCTGGGAGAGATTTCCCCTTCTCTTCCCTGTTCACACAGCTCCTGGGGTTCAGCTTTGGATTTGGACCCGCCTCTGCGTGTAGGTCACCTGAGGGCGTCTATTCCCCGCCCAGACAGAACGGGGTTAAAGGAGCAGCTGCTTCGGGGGCGCTGGCTCACTCAGGCCGCAGGGAGGGAGGGGTACGGAGGAGGCGGGGCGAGCCTGCGGCGTCAGAGGCCGGCGTGATGTTGCACCAGCCTGAGGCGCGCAGTGCGTTCTCCCGGGGAATTTGTCCGGGGAACACGGGACCCTGGCAGTGGCGGGCTGCACCGGCTCCCGGGAGGGGCGGTGTGGAGAGTGACCTGTGCTCACAGACAGGCTTTTTGGAGGCGGCAGCAGCAGCCCCAGCGTCTCACGCCTGTCTCTGGGGTCCGCGCTGATCGCCGCGTCTCGCGCCCTTCTCTGGAGTTCGTTTAGGCAGCGCTCTGGATCCCCTCTCCTTGCGCGCAGCGAAACAAAGAGGCAAGAAAAAGCCTCTTGCCTCTTCGGCAGCTGCAGACTTTTTCCCGGTCTCCCTCCCAGCCAGCTGTGGTGCGCTAACCCCTTCAGGCTGTGTTCACGCCGCCAACCCCAGTCCTCTCCCTGCGATCCGACCGAAGCCCGAGCCTCAGCTCCCAGCCCCCGCCCGCCCCGGCGGGGGAGCAGACAAGCCTCTCGGGCTGGTGAGTGCTGGTCGGCACCGCTCCTCCGTGCGGGAGCCTCTCCGCTTTGCCCTCTGCACCCCTGTGGCTGCGCTCTCCTCCGTGGCTCCGAAGCTTCCCCCCTCTGCCACCCGCAGTCTCTGCCCACGAAGGGGCTTCCTAGTGCGTGGAAATCTTTCCTCCTTCACAGCTCCCTCCCACTGGTGCAGGTGCCGTCCCTATTCTTTTGTCTCTGTTATTTCTTTTTTCTTTTGCCCTACCCAAGTACGGGGGGAGTTTCTTGCCTTTTTGGAGGTCGGACGTTTTCTGCCAGCGTTCAGTGGGTGTTCTGTAGGAGCAGTTCCACGTGTAGATGTATTTCTACTGTATCTGTGGGAAGGAAGGTGATCTCCGCGTCTTACTCTTCCGCCATCTTCTCTCCTAAGAATCATTACATTTCTTAATGTAATCTTTAGATTTTCTCAGGTCAGAACATTTCAAAGACAAGCATTTATATAACTTCTTAGATACAGTTAATAAGGCTGGTTCATTTTAATGCCTCAATTACTTCATCTATATATTGGGTTGGCCAAAAAGTTCTTCCGGGTTTTTCATAGCTTACAGAAAAGTCCGAATGAACTTTTTGGCCAACCAGTACAAGAGGATTATACATACTTAGACAGTTCTTATATGTTTAAGTTAACCTCAAAAACAGCTTGGCATATCAGAAGTGCTTCTGTTGGAGATTATTTTGTTTTGTTCCTCAAAAAAATAGAAAAGATAATATCAAATGCCTTGCCAATTTTGTCTGTCTTTTAATTTCAGAATTTTATTTCATATTAACTTTTCAACATGAACGTTACAATTTCTTAATTCTAACTTGCTTTCATAGTTCTTTTTCCATATGTATAGTCACTTTAAAATATATTCTTATATACTTCCTCTTTACTGTATTTTTAAAATGAATTTGTTTTTACTAGTTTTAAATCGCTCTACTGATACCTTGATATTGGGGCTCATGACAGGATAACTTCTGGGGACACTGGTCATTGTCCAGCATTTGGAAGAACCTAGGTCTTGTGGACTATAAGAAATAAGTTACATCATTCTGTTTCCTTTTTCATGTTCTGCTTAATGAAATGTTGCTATAGAAGAAAACATATCATAATACAGTCAATATAACAGTTTAATAGACTTAAAGAAAGAATCCTTTATAAATGCCCTAATTGCAGCCATTCCTTTGGGGGCTATCTGGGTAAGAAGCTGCCTGGCATATTGCAGACTAGAGCATGGCACCAAGTATTCACCCTCTGCAAGGAGACTTTATGGACTAATCTCATCATGCCTCAGCCACCGCTAGATGCCCGTTCTCTCAGGTCATCTATCATCGCCCAAACTCTCATCTTTTTATTGCTCTCATCGAACTCAAATTCCCTTTCCTTATTCCCTACTGTCCGTAAATCAACCAAACCCTTATATTCTTATCCTCTCCTGTGAATGTTTCTTCATGTCTTGGCTTTATTCAGAAGTATTTATATTTATTTGCATATATATTAATTTATATCAGCTGCATTGTTGCCATGAAATTGGAAGACTAAACCATCTGTGTATGTTTGTAAAGAGAGTCCTGAGCCAAAATTGGTACCATGGACAGCTACTATTCTTATCACTCCTTTTCTTAGGTAATCATCCTTTCAACTTATATTTACTGTTTTCTTGCTATATATTGGATATTATTTTAAGTGAGGAGGATACAGTGGTAAACATTTTTCATTCTAGTAAGGGAGACAATAGCAAGTAAAGAAATAAACAAGAAGTTTTGATAGTGATAAAATCTATGTAGAAAAAATTTAATGGTAATGGAAATGAGTGATGGGGGCAAGAAATAGATGGAAAATTAGATTGCATAGTCAAGGAAGGCCGTGACATTTGAGTTGAGCCCTAATGACAGGAAGGGGCTAGCCACATGAAGATCTCTGTGTTAGGCAAAGTGAAGTTTCAGTTCACTTTTGGGCACTAAGGCAGAGGGGCTGCCCTATAGTGAGTTAGGGGAAGTGTTAGAGGTTGAGGTCAAAGAGATAGTTAGGGGCCAAATTTTATTGGGCTTTGTAAATCTGGGTAAAGAGTTTTGACTTTTTTGACTTTATTCTAATTCAGGTGAGAAATCATCAGAGGATTTTAAGCAAGAGTTTGTTTGATTTAATTTACATTAAAAATCACTCTGTATACTCCTGCCTGATTATATTAAGTATGTATCTGTATTCATATGTATTAGTAAAGACAAACGACCCAAGCAGAACACCAAATTGTCAAGAAGGTTTGGTGGTTCCCTGGCTTGTAAATTAGTATTCTGCAACATATATGTTCAGTTTTTTATTATTGAAAGTATTATATGCTCTTTCAGAAAAGTGGGAAAATGAAGAAAAAATTATTGACAGTCATTGTTCAAATGAAACAATTTTGATGAATTTTTGTATTTTTTTCTTTGCAAGTTTGTGAATATGTATATATATACACACATATCTATATACATACACATGCATACGTATATAGTTGTCATCATGTTTTATATACATTTTGGGGTTCTGCTTTTTTATTAAACATATTCTATAGTTTTTATAAACATTTTTAATGAGAGAATATGTCACTAAGACATAGAAACATTGCTGAGGAAGTAATTTTCAAGATGGAATACAAGAATAGATAGGAATTCTCCCCATTCACTGAAGATCTTTTAGATAGATTCTGTGAGATTCATTTCACGGTAGACTGGGAAAGAAGCTTTAAACTAAAGCAACATTTTTTTTCTGAGTAAGAATTAATCCAGAGAATCAAAAGGAATGTTTTTGGTCTCTTTGAATTAATGAAAAGCATAGGATTATTACTACTGATCTGAGATGAGAAGATAAATGAGACACAGATGAAACATGACTGAAAACCATGAACATGATTATTGCAGGTACAGGACATGTTTCCGTGTGAACATACTCAGTAGAGAGATCCAATAGGAGAGATCCCACACATATGCCTCATGCATAAGAAAATTCAATTTTCAAAAAAATTGTTGGAGCATCTGTGTTACTTGTGAGTATAAAGAATATGGAAATCCTCTACTGAGAATGGCTTCCTTACTCAGAAATAGAGAATTAATTTGATTAGCCTCACTGATTAGGAAGTGGCTAACGCTACTTAGGAAAGGCAGGTGGTACTGATAATATTACAGAGAGGTTTCTCAGTTTTAAGGATGCCATGCTGTATTACAGACACTGAGTTAAGCACAGGACATATCCTTAATGCATTGCCTTTGGCTCTAGGCTGTCACTAGACAGAGCATGTTAATCCACTCCTTGAAGGGCCTCTCTGCTTTCTCTTCCTTTACAGCCTCCCTCATTGGGTGAGCGGGATCCTGAGGTATCTCTTTTTCTTTTTGGCTCTACTGCCCACAGCTGCTTAATCAAGACAGGCCAAAGAAGTAGAAAGTAGACAGCCTTTTCACACTTAAATTTGTATGCAATACAGGGAATATAATGCCTTGACTTTTCAGACGGAACAGAGTATGTTTTAAATTTATTTGCGATTTATTGATAAATTCACGGGGTGTATCCACATTCCACAATGGTTTGAAACAAATGAAAGAAAAATAAGTTTATGGTTGATTTTATCCTAAAAATAAAGTTATATAAGCATACTGAAATGAGGTAAGGTAAGCAAAGAACTTAGTAAGAGCTTGACATACAGAAAGTACTCAAACACTATAGACTCTGGAGCTGGATTTCCAGGATTTAGATCCCATCTATGTTTGTTTCTTACTGGCTGTGTGACCTTGGGCAAGTTATTGAAACTCTCTGTACCTCAGTTTCAGTAACTATAAAATGATAATAATAATAGTACTGCTCATAGGGTTGTTCTGACAATTAAATGAGTCACTATGTAGAAAGTGTACAGAACTGTGTCTGACACACAGGAGTTATAGATGTGTTAGCTCTTATTTTGTGGTGGTGTTATTTAAGAAGTTATAGGTCACTTTTGTGTCACAAAACACAATAAAATGAAAACTATGTCAAATAAAAATATATCAGAAATATTTTTGCCTTCGGTAAGATAAAGGTTTTTCTTATTTGGAATAAGAATTTTCTCTATCAGCTCTGTATCTCTGGTTTTTTGAACCCATACATTTTATGACTTTTTATTATTTTAGACTTAGGAAAAGGAGCTGTTGGGCTTCAGATCATATTCTCCCAAATACAGCTAAATTCCACTGGCATTTTTTCAAATTGACAAATTTGTTCTAATTATCTTGTTTAAATGAATATCATGAATAAGAAATATATAATATATTCTTTTTTATTAAAATCTTTATTGGAGTATAATTGCTTTACAATGGTGTGTTAGTTTCTGCTTTATAACAAAGGAAATCAGCTATACATATACAAATATCGTCATATCTTCTCCCTTTTGCATCTCTCTGTCCCATCTTCCCTATACCACCCCTATAGGTGGTAACAGAGCACCGAGCTGATCTCCCTCTGCTATGCGGCTTCTTCCACTAGCTTCTGTTTTACATTTGATAGTGTATATATGTCCATGCCACTCCTCACTTCGTCCCAGCTTACCCATCCCCTCCCCATATCCTCAAGTCCATTCTCTATGTCTGCATCTTTATTCCTGTCCTGCCCCTAGGTTCTTCAGAACCACTTAAAAAATATATATTTTTTAGATTCCATATATATGTGTTAGCATACGGTATTTGTTTTTCTCTTTCTGACTTACTTCACTCTGTATGGCAGACTCTAGGTACATCCACCTCACTACAAATAACTCAATTTCATTTCTTTTTATGGCTGAGCAATAGTCCATTGTATATATGTGCCATATCTTCTTTATTCATTCATCTGTCTGTGGACACTTAGGTTGCTTCCATGTCCTGGCTATTATAAATAGAGCTGCAGTGAACATTGTGGTACATGACAGTTTTTGAATTATGGTTTTCTCAGGGTATATGCCCATTAGTGGGATTGCTGGGTCGTATGGTAGTTCCAATTTTAGTTTTTTAAGGAACCTGCATACTGTTCTCCATAGTGGCTGTATCAATTTACATTCCCACCAACAGTGCAAGAGGGTTCCCTTTTCTCCACACCCTCTCCAGCATTTATTGTTTGTACATTTTTTGATGATGGCCATTCTGCCCAGTGTGAGGTGATACTTCATTGTAGTTTTGATTTGCATTTCTCTAATGATTAGTGACGTTGAGCATCCTTTCATGTGTTTGTTGCAATCTGTATACCTTCTTTGGAGAAATGTCTATTTAGGTCTTCTGCCCATTTTTGGATTGGGTTGTTTGTTTTTTTGATATTGAGCTGCATGAATTGCTTGTAAATTTTGGAGGTTAATCCTTTGTCGGTTGCTTCGTTTGCAACTATTTTCTTCCATTCTGAGGGTTGTCGTTTCATCTTGTTTATGGTTTCCTTTGTTGTGCTAAAGCTTTTAAGTTTCATTAGGTCCCCTTTGTTTATTTTTGTTTTTATTTCCATTTCTCTAGGAGGTGGGTCAAAAGGGATCTTGCTGTGATTTATGTCATAGAGTGTTCTGCCTATATTTTCCTCGAAGAGTTTTATAGTGTCTGGCCTTACATTTAGGTCTTTAATGCATTTTGAGTTTATTTTTGTGTATGGTGTTAGGAAGTGTTCTAATTTCATTCTTTTACATGTAGCTGTTCTGTTTGCCCAGCACCACTTATTGAAGAGGATGTCTTTTCTCCATTGTATATTCTTGCCTCCTTTATCAAAAATAAGGTGACTGTATGTGTGTGGGTTTATCTCTGGCCTTCTGTCCCGTTTCATTGATCTATATTTCTGTTTTTGTGCGAGTACCATACTGTCTTGATTACTGTAGCTTTGTATTATAGTCTGAAGTCAGGGAGCCTGATTCCTCCAGCTCCATTTTTCTTTCTCAAGATTGCTTTGGCTATTCAGGGTCTTTTGTGTTTCCATACAAATTGTGAAATTTTTTGTTCTAGTTCTGTGAAAAATGCCAGTGGTAGTTTGATAGGGATTGCATTGAATCTGTAGATTGCTTTGGGTAGTATAGTCATTTTCACAATGTTGAATCTTCCAATCCAAGAACATGGTATATCTCTCCATCTGTTTGTATCATCTTTAATTTCTTTCATCAGTGTCTTATAGTTTTCTGCATACATGTCTTTTGTTTCCTTAGGTAGGTTTATACCTAGGTATTTTATTCTTACTGTAGCAATGGCAAATGGGAGTGTTTCCTAAATTTCTCTTTCAGATTTTTCATCATTAGTGTATAGGAATGCAAGAGATTTCTGTGCATTAATTTTGTATCCTGCTACTTTACCAAATTCATTGATTAGCTCTAGTAGTTTTCTGGTAGCATCTTTAGGATTCTCTATGAATAGTATCGTATCATCTGCAAACGGTGACAGCTTTACTTCTTCTTTTCTGATTTGGATTCCTTTTATTTCTGTTTCTTCTCTGATTGCTGTGGCTAAAACTTCCAAAACTATGTTGAATAATAGTGGTGAGAGTGGGCAACCTTGTCTTGTTCCTGAACTTAGGAATGATTTCAGTTTTTCACCATTGAGAACAATGTTGGCTGTGGGTTTGTCATATATGGCCTTTATTATGTTGAGGTAAGTTCCCTCTATGCCTAATTACTGGAGGGTTTTTATCATAAATGGGTGTTGAATTTTGTTGAAAGCTTTTTCTGCATCTGTTGAGATGATCATATGGTTTTTCTCCTTCAGTTTGTTAATATGGTGTATCACATTGATTGATTTGCATATATTGAAGAATCCTTGCATTCCTGGGATAAACCCCACTTGATCGTGGTGTATGATCCTTTTAATGTGCTGTTGGATTCTGTTTGCTAGTATTTTGTTGAGGATTGTTGCGTCTGTGTTCATCAGTGATATTGGCCTGTAGTTTTCTTTCTGTGTGACATCTTTTTCTGGTTTTGGTATCAGGGTGATGGTGGCCTCATAGAATGAGTTTGGGAGTGTTCCTTCCTCTGCAATATTTTGGAAGAGTTTGAGAAGGATAGGTGTTAGTCCTTCTCTAAATGTTTGATAGAATTCACCTGTGAAGCCATCTGGTCCTGGGCTTCTATTTGTTGGAAGATTTTTAATAAAAGTTTCAATTTCAGTGCTTGTGATTGGTCTGTTTATATTTTCTATTTCTTCCTGGTTGAGTCTCGGAAGGTTGTGCTTTTCTAAGAATTTGTCCATTTCTTCCAGGTTGTCCATTTTATTGACATATAGTTGCTTCTAGTAATCTCTCACGATCCTTAGTATTTCTGCAGTGTCAGTTCTTACTTCTCCTTTTTCATTTCTAATTCTGTTGATTTGAGTCTTCTCCCTTTCTTTCCTGATGAGTCTGGCTAATGGTTTATCAATTTTCTTTACCTTCCCAAAGAAATAGCTTTTAGTTTTATTGATCTTTGCTATTGTTTCCTTCAATTTTTTTTCATTTATTTCTGATCTGATCTTTATGATTTCTTTCCTTCTGCTAACTTTCGGGGTTTTTTTGTTCTTCTTTCTCTAATTGCTTTAGGTATAAGGTTAGCTTGTTCATTTGAGATTTTTCTTGTGTCTTGAGGTAGGATTGTATTGCTATAAACTTCCCTCTTAGAACTGCTTTTGCTGCATCCCATAGGTTTTGGTTTGTCGTGTTTTCATTGTCATTTGTTTCTAGGTATTTTTTATTTCCCCTTTGATTTCTTCAGTGATCTCTTGGTTATTAAGTAGTGTATTGTTTAGCCTCCATGTGTTTGTTTTTTTTTACAGATTTCTTCCTGTAATTGATATCTAGTCTCATAGTGTTGTGGTCAGAAAAGATACTTGATACGATTTCAATTTTCTTAAATTTACCAAGGCTTGATTTGTGACCCAAGATATGATCTATCCTGGAGAATGTTCCATGAGCACTTGAGAAGAAAGTGTATTCTGTTGTTTTTGTATGGAATGTCCTATAAATATCAATTAAGTCCATCTTGTTTAATGTATCATTTAAGGCTTGTGTTTCCTTATTTATTTTCATTTTGGATGATCTGTCCATTGGTGAAAGTGGGGTGTTACAGTCCCCTACTATGATTTTGTTACTGTCGATTTCCCCTTTTATGGCTGTTAGCATTTGCCTTATGGATTGAGGCGCTTCTGTGTTGGGTGTATAAATATTTGCAATTGTTATATCTTCTTCTTGGATTGATCCCTTGACCATTATGTAGTGTCCTTCTTTGTCTCTTGTAGTAGTCTTTAAAGTCTATTTTGTCTGACATGAGAATTGCTACTCCAGCTTTCTTTTGATTTCCATTTGCATGGAATATCTTTTTCCATCCCCTCACTTTCAGTCTGTATGTGTCCCTACATCTGAGTGGGTCTCTTTTAGAGAGCAGATATAAGGGTCTTGTTTTTGTATCCATTCAGCCAGTCTATGTCTTTTGGTTGGAGCATTTAATCCATTTATGTTTAAGGTAATGATAGATATGTTTGTTCCTATTACCATTTTCTTAACTGTTTTGGGTTTGTTATTGTTGGTCTTTTCCCTCCCTTGTGTTTCCTGCCTGGAGAAGTTCCTTTAGCATTTGTTCTAAAGCTGGTTTGGTGGTGCTGAATTCTCTTAGCTTTTGCTTGTGTGTAAAGGTTTTAATTTCTCCGTTGAATCTGAATGAGATCCTAGCCAGGTAGAGTAATCTTGCTTGTAGGTTTTTCCCTTTCATCACTTTAAATATGTCCTGCCACTCCCTTCTGGCTTGCAGAGTTTTTGCTGAAAGATCAGCTGTTAACCTTATGGGTATTCCCTTGTATGTTATTTTTTGTTTTTCCCTTGCTGCTTTTAATATTTTTTCTTTGTATTTAATTTCTGATAGTATGATTAATATGTGTCTTGGCATGTTTCTCCTTGGATTTATCCTGTATGGGAGTCTTTGTGCTTCCTGGACTGGATTGACTATTTCCTGTCCCATATTAGGGAAGTTTTCAATTATAATCTCTTCAAATATTTTCTCAGTCCCTTTCTTCTTCTCTTCTTCTTCTGGGGCCCCTATGATTTGCATGTTGGTGTGTTTAATGTTGTTCCAGAGGTCTCTAAGGCTGTCCTCAATTCTTTTCATTCTTTTCTCTTTATTGTGCTCTGCAGTTGTTATTTCCACTATTTTATCTTCCAGGTCACTTATCCGTTCTTCTGCCTCAGTTATTCTGCTATTGATTCCTTCTAGAGAATTTTTAATTTCATGTATTGTGTTCATCATTGTTTGTTTGCTCTTTAGTTCTTCTTGGTCCTTGTTAAACGTTTTTTATTTTCTCCATTCTATATCCAAGAGTTTGGATCATCTTTTGTATCATTACCCTGAATTCTTTTTCACTTAGACTGCCTATTTCCTCTCCATTTGTTTGGTCTGGTGTGTTTTTACCTTGCTCCTTCATCTGCTGTGTGTTCCTCTGTCTTCTCATTTTGCTTACTTTACTGTGTTTTGGGGTCTCCTTTTTGCAGGCTGCAGGTTTGCAGTTCTTTTGGTGTCTGGCCCCAGTGGCTAAGGTTGGTTCAGTGGGTTGAGTAGGCTTCCTGATGGAGGGGACTAGTGCCTGTCTTCTGGTGGATGAGGCTGGATCTTGTCTTTCTGGTGGGCAGGATCGCATCTGGTGGTGTGTTTTGGGGTGTCTGTGCCCTTATTATGATTTTTGGCAGCCTCTCTGCTAAAGGGTGGGGTTGTGTTCCTGTGTTGCTAGTTGTTTGGCATAGGGTGTTCAGCACTGTAGCTTGCTGGTTGTTGAGTGGAGCTGGGTCTTAGGGTTGAGTTGGAGATCTCTGGGAGAGCTTTCTCCGTTTGATATTTCGTGGAGCTGGGAGGTCTCTGGTGGACCAATGTCCTGAACTCAGCTCTTCCACCTCAGAGGCACAGGCCTGACCCCTGGCCTGAGCACGAAGATCCTGTCAGCCACACGGCTCTGAAGTAAAGGGAGAAAAAAAGAATAAAGAAAGAGAAAATAAAATAATTTTTAAAAAATTATGAAAAATATAAAAATTCATAAAAAAAGGAAAGAAGAGAGCAATCAAACCAATAAACAAATCCACCAAGGATAACAAGTGCTAAAAACTATACTAAAAAAAAAAACAAACCCAGAATCCGACCGACAGAACCCTAGGACAAATGGTAAAAGCAAAGCTATACAGACAAAATCACAGAAAGAAGCATACACATACCCACTCACAAAAAGAGGAAAAGGAAAAAATAATATATATTTATATATATATAAAAAAAGGAAGAGAGCAACCAAATCAATAAACAAATCTAACAATGATAAAGCTCTAAATACTAAACTAAGATAAACATAAAACCAGAAACAAATTAGATGCAGAAAGCAAACCCCAAGTCTACAGTTGCTCCCATAGTCCACCACCTCAATTTTGGGGTGATTCGTTGTCTATTCAGGCATTCCACAGGTGCAAGGTATATCAGGTTGATTGTGGAGGTTTAACCCACTGCTCCTGAGGCTGCTGGGAGAGATTTCCCTTTCTCTTCTTTGTTTGTACAGCTCCTGGGGTTCAGCTTTGGATTTGGCCCCACTTCCGCATGTAGGTCGCCTGAGGGCGTCTGTTCCCGCCCAGACAAGACAGGGTTAAAGTAGCAGCTGATTAGGGGGCTCTGGCTCACTCAGGCTGTGGGTAGGGAGGGGTACGGAATGCAAGGCGAGCCTGTGGCAGCAGAGGCCAGCATGACGTTGCAAGAGCCTGAGGCACGCTATGTGTTCTTCTGGGGAAGTTGTCCCTGGATCACGGGACCTTGGCAGTGGCTGGCTGCACAGGCTCCTGGGAGGGGAGGTGTGGATAGTGACCTGTGCTTGCACACAGGCTTCTTGGTGGCTGCAGCAGCAGCTTTAGCATCTCATGCCCGTCTCTGGTGTCCGTGCTGATAGCCGCGGCTCGTGCCTGTCTCTGGAGCTTGTTTAGGTGGTGCACTGAATCCCCTGTCCTCGCACACCCTGAAACAATGGTCTCTTGCCTCTTAGGCAGGTCCACACATTTTCCCGGACTCCCTCCTTGCTAGCTGTGGTGCACTAGCCCCTTCAGGCTGTGTTCACGCAGCTAACCCCAGTCCTCTCCCTGGGATCTGACCACCGAATTGCGAGCCTCAGCCCCCAGCTCCCACCCACCCTGGAGTGTGAGCAGACAAGCCTCTTAGGCTGGTGAGTGCTGGTTGGCACCGATTCTTTGTGTGGGAATCTCTCTGCTTTGCCCTCTGCACTGCTATTGCTGCACTCTCCTCCGTGGCTCCAAAGCTTCCTCCCCGCCACCACCCGTCTCAGCTAGTGATGGGGCTTCCCAATGTGTGGAAACTTTTCCTCCTTCACAGCTCCCTCCCAGAGATGCAGGTCCATCCCTATTCTTTTGTCTCTGTTTTTTCTTTTTTCTTTTGCCCTACCCAGGTACGTTGGGGAGTTTCTTGCCTTTTGGGAAGTCTGAGGTCTTCTTCCAGCGTTTAGTAGGTGTTCTGTAGGAGTTGTTCCACATGTAGATGTATTTCTGATATATTTGTGGGGAGGAAGGTGATCTCCACGTCTTACTCCTCCGCCATCTCGAAGGTCTCTCCCTCACTCATAGTTCTTATAATCAGTAACGTCTTAGATTTGATGGAAAAAGGTCTTTTTGCAAAAGCAGTTTTCTCCCTCAAGTCTATGTGCACGTGTCATGACAATACCTCGAAATGTCCCAGGAAGGCCTTCTGGGTGCTGGAGTAGGGAATCCGCGGGCGCCGGGCTTCTAAACAGACAGCAAGAGCCAAGAGCTGGGCACAGGGTTAAGGGTGGAGAGCCAGCATTGGAGTAAGGGCCAGGCAACTACAGTTTTTCTCCTGGTATCAGAGAGGTCTGTCCCAGAAGCTGGATGACTTGGTGCAGTTTGGTGCGGTTTGGTGCAGGAGGACGAGATGAGCGTGCCGTGGGGGGAGGTGGCAGGGCAGGAATTGGCCTCCAGCTCCTATAATATATTCTTCATGTACTGAGATACAATTGGTTTAGACATTAAGAACATTTAAATAAGAACTCATGTGTGAAAAACTAAGTTATTGATGATAGGAATAACAGTTAAGCTATGAAATGAATTTCTTGTAGAATTTCACAGATTGATACTTTACTAGTCTTGCTTTAAATAATAAACTCCAAGGACATACATTAAGTGTGATGCATGATTTCTCCAATCATAGAAACCTTCCTTCTTAACTGATTTTCTCATATATTACCTCATTAAGGATTCCATGTCTAATGCCTCCATTAAAGCTCTATCATTGTTTTTTAAAATTTCAAACTGGAAATTAAAACAATTTCATAGGAGCTTTTTTGTAACATAATCCATATAAGATTTTATCTGAGATGGATGTGTACCAGACCTAGTCTCAGGGGCTGCTGGCCCTGTCTCACCTATCCCAAAGGCCTGAGGTTATTTGCTTTCAGATTCAACCTTTATTTTTTTAATCTAATTTTTATTTTATATTGGAGTATAGTTGATTTACAATGTTGTGTTAGTTTCAGGTGTACAGCAAAGTGATTCACTTATACATATACCTATTCTTCTCAGATTCTTTTCCCATTAAAATTTTTTAATTGAAATGTAATTGACCTTACAACACTATGTTACTTCCAGCTGCGCAACATAACGATTTGAGATTTCTATATATTGCAAAATGATCACCATGGTAAGTCTAGTTACCATCTGTCACCATAAGAAGTTATTACAATATTACTGACTAATTCCCCTTGCTGTACGTTTTAATCCCATGACTCATTTATTTTGAGACTAGACATTTGTACCTCTTAATCTCCCTCACCTATTTCGTTCATCCCTCCACCCTTCCCCCACTCCTTTGGCAATCACCTGTTTGTTCTGTATATCTATGAGTCCACAACATTTTTAATTTTATAAACAAGGAGACACTTATAGAAATTTAGGTGGGGTGATAGATAAGCTCTGGGTATACTGAAAATACATATTAGTGTGTACTTTTAAAGAAAGAATGTTTTAGCCTTGATGGAGAAACTTTGAATTGTAAAGTGATGGTTATGTTAAGTGTGTTATGTATAACGCATGGAGAAAATGTAGAATTTGGAGACCTGGGTTTGAGTTAGCTCTGCAGCTGACTAGAGTGTCTCACCTGGGCAGCTATTTAACTGCTATGACTTTCATTTTTAAAAATCTGTAAAATAAAGTTATTATACTGTATCAGCATACCCTAAGTGGTCAGCATAACCTAAGTGGTGTTGTGATTACTAGTTTTGATTTCTAGTCTATTATTAGGCATTACTGAGATAAAGATTCCATGGTCAAATATGTTTATGGAATTGAAGAGGTTTCTTTGAGTTGATGTATATGATAAGTATCTGCAAAAGGGGGAAGACCGCAAGCAGAGTTTCTTAACTTTCATGACTGCAGAACCTTTTTTTCGTAGTGACACTATTTTTGGAATACCCTTTGGGAACTCCTGAGCTAGATTATCTTATAGATATCTCCTAATTCTGTTTCTGTTACATTTGCTAGTATACTTTTAGTTACGCTGTGGAATATAAGGCATAATTATTAATATTCTTGACTTCCTTGAAAAGAGTTCTATAATAAAAATTCCTGTTTTCTATTTTCATTCATTGTCACAAGTCTCTACCCACCTGGCATCTCTTATATTCAATATAAAAAGGTTGAATCTTACAAATTAACTTTTCAAATTAGGATGTATTATTTTTTGGTGTGAAGCAAATTGTATTTGTAAAATACCACAAAAGGCAATTTCTTAGTTACTTTTTCTGCTTTTACTAAATGCATTAATATAATGAGATACTGTAAAAATTAAGCTAAAGATACAATCTTATTATGTAAAATTATCTTTTTCTCAGGCAGTGTTTAAAATTTGAGAGATGGAGTAGAGTTATTAAAGGAAATGTAGCAAGGGGATCTCATTTATGAAAATAAAACTGTATTGGTAAGAAAGAGGTAGAAATTTTAATTGGAAAAGTTTACACAGAATTAAAAATTTGGTAAAAAATTAAAAACCATCTTCATAGGCTAGAATAAAAGACTGAAATATGTTATAGAATCTTCTTTCAGATGATCTTTATCATCCCCATCTATTGAGCCCTACTGGACACTGGTACCACAATAAAATATTTTTGCTGACTCCATCCAAAGGGGCTTTTAATCTGGTTAGGGGCATAGAACAGATACATAAAAGAAATGCAGGACAGCATTTGCTGAGTTCCAAATTTTACAATTATGGCAGAAATAATGAAGAGACATTTTGACTGATAGTTGGTATGGTCGCAGCAAATATCCATGAATTAAGTAGAATTCAAGCTGAAGACTGACCTTTGAAAGCAGAGAGAAGGGAAGACATTGCAGGGTAAAAGGAGTGATGTTAGAAAATAGGCAGGAATTCTTATGTCTTATAGGAAGCAATTCACAAATCATTTACATTGAGACAAAGGATTTTGTACATGAACAAAAGAAGTGATATAAATAGGGCTGGAGATGTAGGTAGGGAATTCAGAGGACCTTAGAATTCCTTTGATTTTCTCAAGCTTTAGTTTAGATTAACTTAGACTTGCTTAGAAGCAATTTTTGACCCACTTAAGTTTTGAAATCCCTCCTGAGCTAACTTTGTGTCCTAGCATGAGTGACTGATGTCTCCTGAAGCTAATGGCTGAGGCATTGTTTCTCAGAGCAGGAATCTCTGGCCCAGAACAACACATCTATGAATAGTGATTTGACGACCACAGAAGCACCTGCTTGTTAAATCCTCAGAATCCAGAATCTTCCTGTAGCTTTTTTGTTCTCAGTCTCTGCCTGGTGCTCCCTTTTCAACAAAATTTATTGAGTGCACCCTGTGCTCTCATAAAGATGATAATTTCTTTCTTCCCTTCCCACCAGTACAAAATACTACAGTTATGTGATTTGGTTTTGTAGGAGAAATGATGTAGGGCTTGGGCAGTCATGGGATGGAAAAGTTTTAAGCACCACTGGGCTAGGGTAAATTTTCATCATTGGTTCTCTAGAGGATTCATATAAGTAATAATTTTTCCTTTCCAAAGCCTTTTAGGATTGGCAGGTCTGTTCAGCATTTATGAGGTTCCTAGCACTAGGACCCTAATTACTTATGCCCAGACATAAATAGAAAAGTAAACAATCTGTTTTCTCTGAAGTAGACTTTAGTAAGTTAATTTTCCAAAATGGTGCAGGCAGTGTCTAAAGAAAGTTAGCTAATTAGATACAATGTAGGTGGCTAAAACTCAACAATGACCAAGTTGAAGCATTCATGAAAGTGTAAAAATTATGGAGGAATTGCCTTGAAACACATTGGTACCAGCAAAAAAGTACTTTCTACTAACATCAAGTTGTTGACCATTTGAAAGTTTCCACCATAATCATGGCCAATGATTCCTAAATCTAAATTTCCAAATTTAGATGTACACATCTAAATTTCTAAATCTTTCTCTTGTTCTCCAGACTTACATATCCAGTTATCTACCAGCATCTTAATTTGGATGTCACACAGACACTTCTAAATCAGCAGGTCCAAAGCCAAACTCATCCTGCCCCTCTGCACCTCCTCCAGTATTCCCTATTCTCACTTGCTCCTGCTATCTACTCACTTGCCCAAACTGGAAATTTAGGATTTATCCTAAATTCCCCCATCTCCTTCTCTACATTCAGTCAATAATAACCATATTCATATCTTATCCATCTCTTCCTTTTCTCCCTGAATAATTAAAAAAAGAGTTTTAAAATCTTAGGCCTCCTACTAATTTCTTTTCAAAATATTTATATTTTATATTAATATTTAATATTTTAATATTCAAAATATTAACTCTGTAAGGATCTTTCTCTAACATGCAAATATCACAGTGTCATGCTGCAAATCAGAACACTTCAACTGTACCCATCACCTATAAGATAAACTTCTCTGTAGCCAATCCAGTCATTATCATCTGGTTCCTGCTCAACTTTCTAGCCTCTTCTACTTTCTGCTATCTTACTTCTCCCATCTGCCACACCTCTCACACCCTGCATGACTCCCATGCCTCCTCCACCTCCACGAGCCTGGGTGACTCTTATCTCTGTTCTGGTAGGCTGAAAAATGACCCCCAAAGACATTGGGTCCCAATTCTTCGAACCTGTAAATGTTACCTTATTTGGAAAAAGGAGTCTTTGTAGATGTAATTAAATTAAGGATCTTGAGATAGGAAGGTTATCCTGGGTTATCTGGGTGGGCCCTAAATGCAATCATATATACTCTTATAAGAGGGAGACAGAGGGAGATTTTACAGATACAGAGAAATTTCAAGATGCTGGCTTTGAAAATTGGAGTGATATGGCCACAAGCCAAGGAATGCTGGCAGTGACCAGAAGCTGGAAGAGGCAAGGGACGAATTCACCCCCAGAGTATGGCCCTGCCCACACCTTGATTTTTGCCCAGTGATAATGATTTCAGATTTGTGGGCCTCCAAAACTGTAAGAGAATACATTTCTGCTCCTTAAGCCACAAAGAGTGTGGTAGTTTGTTACAACAGCAATAGGAAACTAACACAACTGTTACTGAGTCCAACCTTATATTGCTTGAGGCACAACAGGCCAATAAATCCAGAGATGAGTTGTTGGGGTAAGGAATAGCGACTTTAGTCGGAAAGCCTGTAAACCTAGAAGGTGGTGAACTAGTGTCCCAGAGAACCATCTTACCTGAGTTAGAATTCACGCTGCTTTTATACTAAAAGGGGAGAGGGTATGGCTGGTTGTTGCAAACTTCTCGGTGCTGGGATCCTTTGCAGCTGTCCACCTAGGTCTGGTCACAATGTTCATATAAACCTCCAACAGGACAAATGTTATTCTGTGTTCTGCAACTTTTTATCTCTATATGAATGGTAAAGTGTTATACCTTTAAAGGTCAGAGCCTTGGGAATGGGCTATCTTGTATATTTCAGGCTCTAGGCAACATTTTTTTACGAAGGTTCAGAGCCAGCATGACTAAGCACAGGCAACAGAGCACAAGGGTTAGAGCTGAAGGAATAGATCCAATATGGAGTCAGCTTTGTTCTTCCCTGTTACACAACTTCTGTTCCTGTTATTTCCATGAATACTTACTGCTCTAATACATTATTTACCCTCAACCTGGAATGCCTCTTCTCTGTCTTTTTGTCTGAAAAATTCCTGTTTATTTTTAGAGCATACTCTGTGAAGTCTTTCCAACTCTCTCTGGCAAGTCAGCACTCTTTCCCATTGTGCCTGCTGTTTGTTTGTTTGTTTTGTTGTTGCTTTTTAATATTCCTACATTTATTGCAGGAGTATAAGATATAGTATAACTACCTCAATGGTTAGGGATACTGGCCACTTGATTCAGTTAGAGATGGTTTGAGTAACTTCATGCAGGTTATGTCTCTAAGCTTGTTTATTTATGAAATGGGAATAATAATGGTACCAACCTTGTACGTTTGTTATGAGGATTGAATGAGGTAATCTATGTAAATATGATATCTGGTAAATAGTATGTGCTCAATAAATGTTAGCTGCCCATAGAGAACTGTATTTTAATTGTTTTCATGATTGTCTCTTAACTGGAGTATGAGCTCTTTGAAGGAATGGAGAATTATTTTTATACCAAGTGCCTGGCTAGTAGTTTGATTAGTATTTAATGGATAAATAAATAAGATGTATCTTTTACCATAGGCCTTGCTATTAAATCATTATTCTCTTACCTGGAACTCTCAAAATGCCTAATCTGGTTTTCCTTCATCCTCCAAAAATGTGAAATTATATTTTTATCTGTAGAATTTGACAGCATATTAGCTCTCATCTCTATAATGGAGTTCTTATGGCTTCAAGACTCAGATTGTAATTCCCTACCTCTTGGTAGGGCCTTTAAAAACCAACTTTGTACATAATTCAAGAGATCCACATTTCCTTGCCCCTATTTCACTTTATACTGAGTTCAGAGGTAGGCCGGATGAGGGACTTAAAAGAAAAAGCAATTTAACATTTAGTTAAAGAAAACTTATTCATGTGTGCAGCTCATTTGTATGGATTTGCAATCATAGAAGCCAAGAAGTACAGAACTATTCAGTTTTATTTAACAGAAGTATTCAGGACTGCTGATTGCTGGAGATGCTATCATCTGCCTCAGTCTCCATTTCATAGGACCCATTTGACATTTTTAAAAGTCTATCAAAAATGATTGGTATCATTCATCAGAAAAATCTATTATTGTTGAAATCATCTTTGTGGAAATTCTCTTAAAATAATAATGGACATTTTTCCCTGAGGAAACTTAAATGTAGAGTTACTTTGTACTCCATACTATTGCAAATGCCTTTCAATAAAGATGAAGTAGAGAGAATGTCTTACATGATTACATTAAAGATCAGAAGTATGTAGAAGAAATACTTGACAGGCCAATGACTTGAATATAATCTTGGGCTTTGTTTAGTTGAGTCTTCACAAAACTCTTCATTCCTAAGGGAATATGTTCAAATTTCCTAAAACTGTTTAGTAAAAGATATGATGTAATGGTGTGTGTTCATGTAATATACTATGGTGTAATTATCTTTTTATCTCTCTCTCTTTCTCTATAACATTAAATGCTTTGCAGTGATTATGTGTTACATAACCTACTACCTAGCTACTATCTGCCATATACCTACTACCTAGCAGACTGCCTGGCACATTGTTAGTCATTAGGCAAATGCAATAAAAAAGACAGATAATACTAACTGTTGGCAAGGATGTGGAGAAACAAGCCCTCATGCACTATTGGTAGGAATTTAAAATTGCACACTTACTTTGGTGAAATAGTTTTGTGGTTTCTTAAGCAGTTAAACATAAATTTATCATATGACCCAGCAATTCTACTCCTGGGAATCTGTCCAAGAGGAATGATTCTATTCTTTGCTCATCAGTGGCCTCTCTTGGTCTCCTTCCTTGTCCCCCACTCTAATCCCAACAACATAGATGCTTCCTTACTTCTCTTTTTTTGTCCTGTCCTAGGTCAAAGTAATCTAGCTAAATTAAAGATCTACATGGGTAAAGTCCAAAAGCATGAGGAGGTAGAGGTATTTTTATATATAGTAATAACTGATTTGGTAATAAATATCCATGAGAAAATTGGTAATCTTGAGAAAAAATTTAATGTACATTTTTGGGCTAGACATACGTTAATTTTTTGGTCTTACAATTATGGAATCACAGAATTTTACAGATAAATCATATTTTAGAGTTTAAAATTACATGAAATAAATATTAAAGCTACTATACTGGGATGAATAGTGTCCCCTCCTGAAAATTTGTGTCTACTGAACCTTCATAATGTGACTTATTTGGAAATATGGTCTTTGCAGATAATAATTAGTGAATATGAGGTCATGCTGGAGTAGGATGGATCTTAAATCCAATATGACTTGTGTCTTTATAATAAGAGGAGAGAACACAGAGAGATACACAGATGAAAAAGGGCCATGTTATGATGGAGGCAGAGATTGGGGTAATGCAGGTGTAAGCCAAGGAACAACGGGGATTGCTGGTATCATGAGAAGGAAGAAGCAAGGAAGAACTTTTCCCTAAAGCTTTTAGAGGAAGCATGATCCTACTGACACCCTGACGTCAGACTTCTAATCTCCAGAACTGTGAGAGAATAAATTTCTGTTGTTTTTTCAATTTTTTGCCGTTTTTACTAAGTTGTGGTACTTTGTTATGGTAGTGCTAGGCAGCCAATACACCTACGTATATTGAAAATAACAACATACATGTTTATTCATATCCAGGAGTTTATTAAATGATTTGTTTTGGCAAGGAAGTTTTTGGCTTTAAAATCATTTCATAGCTAAACCTGGAGCCCAGCAACTCACATTTCAGAGATGCCATGCATCTATTTAAACTGATGTCAAACATCTGCCAAAGAGTCAAACTGTGTTGATTGTAGACACTTGGAAAAATTTAAGTAATTTAGAAAGTTGATGAGTAAATTCTCTACAATTAATTCAGTTATAGAATTGAAGGATTCTGTGAGTTTCAACACACAAAAAAGATGTGTGCCATGTATTATGTGCAAAGCATGTGTGTTTTATCTTAAATTGTTTTAATTTTAAGATGTTAAAAGGTGTCATATGGGGACATTTTTAAATCCAGGTAGATTTACTTGAAACCTTTTCCTTTGATATGAGTTAATGTGTGGGATCATACAGTTAAAGGAATAATCTCGGAATGCTTAGCTAGGCTGTGGCAATGCTAGTTTGTTAAATTGAACATCCTTAGTTTTGTATTTTCTAAAACCACTTGATACATATTATTGATAGACTTTCTCATTTTCTAAAAAATACATTTTGCATATTTCATATTAAATGTAAATATTTACATTTTGTAAATATTTATTTACAAATAAATACTTGTATTTATTTTTGGCTGCATTGGGTCTTCGTTGCTGCGTGCGGGCTTTCTCTAGTTGTGGCGAGTGGGGGCTACTCTTCCTTGTGGTGCATGGGCTTCTCATTGCAGTGGCTTCTCTTTGCAGAGCATGGGCTCCAGGCATGCGGGCTTCAGTAGTTGTGGCACTCGGGCTTGGTAGTTGTGGCTCACAGGCTCTAGAGCGCAGGCTCAGTAGTTGTGGCACATGGGCTTAGTTGCTCCATGGCATGTGGGATCTTCCTGGACCAGGGCTCGAACCCATGTCCCCTGCATTCGCAGGTGGATTCTTAACCACTGCGCCACCAAGGAAGTCCCTATTTCAGTATTTAAAATGAGATATTCATCTCATTAATTTTTACTTTTTGCTAGGAAAAGAATATAAAATACACCAGCATTTATACTATTTATCACATAATTTGCTGATGATACCAGAGCAGATGCTCATTAGAGTTTTTCAACATAGTCGTACCTATTGCAATAGGGAACAAACTTGTTAAGGTCCTTCTAACTGTATGTCCTGTGTTGTGCTGGCAACTGTAACACAACAGTTTGGGACCTCTTAACTTAAAATATTTCCAACAAAGCCAAATATTGTCAAGAGTCAAGTTTCAGCTTATAAAGTCCTTCCATTTGGATCTCATGGAGTTGTTGTCTCATTTAATTCTCGTATGACCATATGAGTTATGTATTAACGTCTATTTCACAGTTGAGTAAATCTGAGGCTAATTGTTGTTATGTGACATCCCCAAGTGGTAGAGCTCTTATTTGAGCCCTAGTCAGCACCAAAATCTATATGCTCTTTCAGGAATAACATATTGCTTTACCTTGTTTGGATTGAGTTTTAAAGCTTGTTTAAAATTATCAGACTTTATGCAAAAGATTAGAATTTGAATCCCGACTCTTCTATTTATTAACTATGTAACATTAAGCCAGTTCTCTTAACCTCAGCTTTATCTGTAGTAATCATAGCTAACTTCATCGTTCGTTGTGTGCCACTTGTTCTAAGCACTTCACAGTTATTGATTAATTTAATCTTTATAACAACCCTATGAGGCAGATAAATGCCCCTATTTTACACATGGGGAAAATGAGATTCAGAGAGTTTAAATAACTTGCCCAAAGTCACAAACTACTCAGTGACAGAGCATGGACTTCAGCATCAAAGTCTGTGTGCTGTGCTGCCTCTCTGTGAAGACAGAGGTGAATAACACTCATCATGCAGCCTGGTTGTTAGCATAAATGGTGATGTGTATATAAGCATTTTGTAAACCAGAAAGGACTAAGGAAAGGTTAGTCATTATGAATAAGAACACTTTTCTTTAATTGTGGGGAAATGTCAGGGTAGGCAGTTTCCTTATAATAAATTTCTATGGAATTTAAATGCTATTGTCACATCCTAATCCTACTGATAAATTTGTTGAAATATTCTTTGAAGCAAGATGTGCATTTTGCCTCATTTAACAAATGAAACTAAGTGTAAATGTTGTCTCCTACTAGTTTAGCAATTCATGTTTTATAATTACTTCTTGATCGCTTGAATTGCTTTAACTAAGGATCATTTGTTGCAGTCAATTAGTGTTTTCTTTTATTAATATGCTAGTATTTGCATGAGAAGAATTCTTAAGTATTTTAAGAGCAAATTATTTGCTATAGTGTGGTATTTATTGCAGAGAACATCTGTTCCTTTTTGATGCCTAACCATTTCATTAATGAGATGATTTTAGGTATTCTTCATAAATTATCTTATTGGGTGTCTGAATTTCAAACATTTTTCAATAAGACACTAAAATTCTGAATTGCAAAATTCTGGGTTCAGTTATCTATATTTGCTCTCTGACAACCAAGGTTAATATTTTCTTTGATAACTGTAATGCCACTTCACTTGATGAGGACTTTCATAGTCTACCTCCTTTTTCTTCTTCATCATCATCTTCATTTTCCTCTTCTTTTTTTCTTCTCTTCTTCCTATCCCCCTCCATGTCTTCTTCTGTGGTTCAACCTTTTGATAGCCTGTATTACAAAATCTCCTCTCTAATTTCTGGCCAAGGATAAAAAGAAAAATAAAATTCTTTTCACATTTTTTCCATTTCCAATCTTTCTTCAGATGTTAGGTCAGATACCTTCTTTGAGTTTTGGGGTAAATAGCAGAATGAAATTCCCTCACCACCCAGTAGTGAATTAATGGTCAGGCTCCTTCCATTTGGTGCTTTGTCATGACAGGACCATTCACTTCGGAGTGTAATACTTTAGATATCATATTCACACGTTTCTAGTTGTCATTATGTAGATTGTTTCCTTGATTTAGATCATTTACCAAGGTGGTTCTAATCATACAGTTTTGTTAAAATGAACAGAGCTGAAACCTCTCAAAAAGAAGAAAGTCTTTCTCATAACAATAAAGCTACCATGATATTACTAAGAACAGAGGAGAGTCTTAAAGTATAATATCGTGCTCTCCTTATTCACACAGGTTCTTTGGAAATGTGAACCCGTTTTTCAGTCCATTTGAGTGTTAGTTTAAATAATTGCACACATTATTTGCTCTATTTATGAAATGTCATCATAGATATGAGGGTCTATATTCCAGTTGTGTCGGGGAGCAAGACTCACTGGCTTTGACTAGGACTGCATTGTGCCTCTTTCTCCCTGACAACCACCATCACATTTGTGCCACCCTTCAGATCTGGGCCTTGAATGGTGAAGCCGAGAAGTATTCCTCACCCTTGAGAATGGAAAGAACAATGTTAAAAGGGACCAAAGTAGCAATTCTAAATGTTTTGGGGTAGGGCACTTCTATTGCCTTAAGAATTTTCCACACTGTGGGAAAAATAATTACTCCTAGAAGCTACTTGTTGTTGGATTGATGAATAATTTTAAGCGTTGTGCTGCAGTATGAAAGGAAAGTTCACCAAAAACAGATTTTGTTTATAAGAATAGATTATTATTTTAACCAACACAGAGTGTATGAAAATAACACTTGTTAATGTGTTTGAAAACTGTAGTCATGGTTACTTTGACCATAAGAATATATTTTCTCTCCTCTTTATCTTGGAAAGAAATCAAAACATCTGTTTCTGAGATTTTAGGACAATAAATGGCATTAATTTTTGTTCCAATTCAAGTATAAAGTATTTATATCAAGTGAGATAATTTCTTCAGCAAAGATGTATCTAAAAGGAATTTTAATAATTCTCTTTGATTCCTCTGGGACTAGTTCTGCAAAGTCATTGGAACAATAACTAGCCATCAAATAATAAGATCAGAATTATAGGTTTTATGGGTTTGATTACTGTTTATATCCATATATATAAATTATTTAACCAGCTTTTAAATAAATATTGGGTACACAGCACAGTACCAGTGCTATGGAAGATACAAAATAAAAGAAAGGAAAACATTATAATTGACCTGAAAGGCCTTGAACTCTAAGGAAATACAAGATATTTCTAGAGTAGAACATTGAATTTACAATAATTTTTTCAGTTTTTATGTTAAGTGCAAAGACAATTCAAAGTAAGAAAATAAACATTTAGAGTCAGGGTGATCTCCAAAAAATCAGAGATTTTAAATCTGTTTTGTTCAGAATATTGTTTCTCTGATTACCACAAAAATACATGTTCATTGAAGAAAATTTGAAAAAGAAATTGCCTATAAACACCCTGAAATAAACATTGTTTGCTTCAGTGAATTCAGCTAACACTTTCTCTTTTACCTGTAGCTATTTTCTACCTGGAACATTCTTCCCAACCCTCTTCATCTGGCTAATTCTTGCTGATCCTTCAGGGCCTTATTTTAAATGGCACTTGCCCTCAAAAAAGTTTTCACACCTCCTACATTAGGTCTGCTGCTGATATGCTCCTATTTAATCTCTGGGCTTCCTCTACATTCATGTAATATTTATGATTCTGGACTCTGTGGATGCTGGGAATACAGTGACAAACATGATAAACAGGATCTCTACCATCATGGAGTTGGCAATTGTAATGGAGACAGATAAGAAACAAACAAACAAAAAATGAATATATACATACAATTTTGTTGTAATTACATATAAATGTATATTCCTTACTAGACCACCAACTCCATAAGGCGAAGACCATGCCTGTTTTGTTTAGAGAAGTTATATAGTAAATAAATGTGTATGTGTGTTTTAAATGAATGGACACTGAAGGCATGAACAAATAAGTTAACCTTTTTGTGCATTTTCTCATATTAATTCGTGTACATAAATGTATGGTCAGGCCACCCAGGATGGCTGTTCTCTTGTTCTCCGTACATCCCCTGCTCGACCAATCCCTGCCTCACCTACACCCTACTCGCATGACTGACCTTCCTACATACTTGCCCCAGGCCCCAACTAATGATTGTTCTAGCTTTAGATCAGAACTCTCCACTCTGCTTAAAGGGGCATGCCCCTCTGCTGGTTTCCCTGGTAACTGATGAGCCAGCCTGAAGTCAATTCCCCCATAACTTGTAACCTCCCCCTGCCCCTGTGAGCGAAGACTGCTGCCATGTCCTGCCAGCCATGTGCCACACACAGTGGGGTGTTGCTCCAGGACCTTGCTTCAGACGTGTAAGCTCCCCATCCATTAAACCCTTATGTCTCTGTTGCCAACTCTGGACTCTTTCTTCTGTCTTGAAGCTGGGCAAGTACAGGCCTTTCAGGCCTGCATGGTTAGCCCAATAATAAAATACAATTTTCATATATACTCAAAATTGGAATCTTTCTATGAATACATAGTATACTTTTTCCATTTAACATTATGTCCTATGTGATTAAATGCTTTAATGGTTGTTTAATATTTAACTATAAGAATGTACTAGAATGATTTTTAATCATCACCTATTGAGATTCTTATTTTCACTCTTTTCCTGACTCAGAACTACACATTCATTTAGATTGTTGCCAGTAGTTTACTGTTGCGAATTATGTTCTGATGAATACCTTTATGCATAAATCCTGTATCTTTGATTATATTTACTTGGAAATATTGAATCACTGGACAGAGGTTATTATCTTTTTAAGGCTTTTATATAGATTGCCAAATTGTATTCCAGAAAGGTAAATTATAGTTTATTAAGGGACAATTTAGATAATTTCATTAGGTTTTTTCTTTTGTTGGCTTTTTTAAATCCAATAGCATTTCAATGAAGAGACTATGTAATGTACGCTTGGATTGTTTTATTTTTCTTCCCTCCTACTCAACACTTTCCAGCAGCGTTTCAACTTCTCCTATCTTTTGAGATTAGCCATCTGATTAAAATGATCTTTTAATATTCAAAATATTAATTTTGATGTAAGATTTTTTCTTTGTTTTTTTAAATTAATTTTTATTGGAATTTCATTAGGTTTTGAAACTAGCAATGGATATGACCTAATCAAAAGGAGGCTGGCAGGTGCAAGGGCACTGAATGAGAAGTATCAACAATTAATTGTATCAACTAGAAATGCTTGTGTTATATTGTGGAGTGAAGAGGGATAGGGTTGGAACTCTTGGGACAGGTGAATGCTAGATGAGAGAATTTCAGTTTTTTAAAATAGATGTTTGGAAGCCACTGTAAGATTTTGAGAAGGAGAGGGATAAAACTGTTTCTGGAGATAAACATGTCTTTACTCAGATTAGTAACTTGGTGACTTTAAGCAATTGAATTTACTGCTTAAATTTCAGCTGTGTTTCACTCACTTTCCAAAGGGCTTAGGGAATCCAGATACCTTTCTGTTCTCTGTTGCATACCACTACAGCTGTGGGAGATTTGTGGGAGGCTATTTCAAGTATTCTCTACTCAGATACTTCTCTGAACCATTTTTAACCCACTGCACGGGCACACCATTTTGGACATACCATTCCTCCCTCTCCCTCCCTTCCTTCCTTCCTCCCTCCTCCCCTCCCTTCCTCCCTCCTCCCCTCCCTTCCTCCCTCCTCCCCTCCCTTCCTTCCTTCCTTCCACTTATATTTATTAACAGCATGCATGATTCTATGGAAAGCAGGCTTGAAACCTGGTCATTCTGACTCTCAAGAGCAGTGTGTTCTGAGGACAGCTGCCTGTAGCTCTCTCTTGAACTCCACTGGTGTGTACACCTTGATGATGTTGTGGTACTGGCCTTCTGGCACCATGTGATCTGGCCCCTTCCCTCTCAAAGGGGAATAGACTGGGGTCCCATTTGATGGCATCCGCATGTAGCTCCCTGGGATGCAAGTTGCAGCTCCTGCAGAGCTTCCTGCTGGGACCAAGCATGGACCTGATGACATCCCTCTCCATCTTATGCTCTCACTGCTTATACAGGGAATACTTCTTCAGAAGCTGAGCTCTCATCTCATCTCTTCCAAGAGGAGTTCCACCTGAGGCGGCTGTTTCGCTTTATCCAAGAACTCACAGGGGTAATAAGATCCTCAAAGGGAATTAGCTCCTGGCTAGGCTTTCCTCTTTTTCAAATGTTCCTTTGCTGCTTGGTTTTTTTTTAAAGATTTAACTACCTCTCTCACAGAGTTTCTGCTCTCATGGGAACAAGTTCCCAGAAGGCCAACAATGAAGCTTTCTGGTAGGTGTCTCTAATTTATGTCTGCCAAATTCCCAAAGTGGCCATGGCCTTTAGGCTGCTTCCAGGCACACACCCCTTTGCAGTCAGGGCCCATGTGCCCCACACAGAGATCCAGACATAGCATTTCTTTAAAGAGAGTTTAGAATGTCTCTTGTTTGTGCCAGGGAAAATGAGGAATAAATTTCACTGACTAGAGATTCCCCTAATCTTATCGGGAAATGGAAGGTATCATAATTGAGGGGGGATGGAAACATTCATTGATTTAATATTTCCAAAATATTGTCTCTGTTACATTATTATTAGATGTGGCATTTCAGAAAGTTTATCATGGCACTAAACTCAAGGTGAGCTGAGCGTGAAGAGAGCCTGGAAGCAGGTCATATACTCTGTGCTTACCTCCAGGAAACCATTTAATTAGAGTATGATATGCTGCCCCGTAAGAAAGTTCTAGAAAATCCAATATAACTTGTAATTTCTCTGGGAAAAATCCTCAAAATGTATTTTTTTTTTACTGAGAGTGCGCCTGAAGTATTATCTTTATGTATAAAAGATTAAATTTTTTTCTCTAAACACAGATTTCTGACAGCACTCTATTAATCATCATAAACTTTCTCCCAGAGTTCAAAAATCCTTTTAGAAAGAGGGGAAAAAATGAATATTTTTCCTCTGTAGAATGTAAATGAATTTTTAGTGTAAGTCATGTGGATCTATATCGAATAACCAGGCAGTTTATTAATTCTAAGAGTTTTTTAGCTCAAAGCATTTTTATGTGCATTGTAATTTGTCTTGAAGACTCAGTAGTGGTGTTGTACTGTTCTTTTTTCTATTCAGAGCTGAAACTTCAGATACTTGTTCTTTTCTATTAACTTTGCATTGTTTCATTATATTTACCCTTAATATTTCAAGATTTTCTTCACAATAGAAAGGATAGGCAATACATTATAATGTCTAACCCAGTGTGCCTTGTACACTTACGCTAAGATCTATTTAGTTCTCATCACTCCCTCTCCTCCTTCAGTGCCTATAACACATTAATCTTTTGGTTCTTTCCTTTACTGCTTGACTGGTTGACTTCTCTTTATCCTTTCAGTCCCTGGATGTTGAGATTCACCACAATTGTATACCATGGATTCAACTATTTTCTACCTAAATATTTTTCCTGAGCTACAGATCCATTTAAAACTACTTATTGTATCAGCATCTTGGTCTGAATGCATCAGAAGTGCCTCATGTTGCAACATATTCAAATGTGAAAGTTCTTATATTTTCCTCTAAATTGCCTTGAAGCATCGTCATCCACCCTTAAGAAGCTGGAACATTTAGCATTTTCTGTGATCTGCTCTTTTCATTGCCATTGCACTAATTTAGGACTCATTTTCTCTTTACTGAGGTCACAAATAAATTTAGAAAAGATCTTATTATAATACACAAGTTTGATTCACTAAAATAAAAAAATAAAGACTGAACACTATATAAAAGGTTAAAGATGACATATTATACATCTTAATGAGCAATGATGAGCATTGTTAAATTATTCCGTTTGTAATCACTTGATCATTAGAAACTTCTTAGACTTTCTGTTTCCCTCAGTTTCAGTGTCATGGCTGTACATTTATTTGCTTTTTCGTAGATATATTCATACTGAGAGGTCTTTTTCAGTATGTGCTCCTGTGTCAGATTCTGATGTTATGACATGTGATTATTGACTTCTACCACCTCAGTGTCAATGTTATCCTCGTGAAATGATCTTACAGTATATTGGAAGCATACTCTATGTATGTACCAGCAACCTCTCTTCTTATAATACAAAAGGTAGTAAGATCTGATGCAATAGCTTCTTTACCTGCTCTGCTTTTGTTTTATCTCCTTTTTGTATTGCTAGGTAAAATATCTAGGTAGAAAAATCTAGATATCCTTTTTGTATTGCTGTCCCTTGCTCCCACTTTTTCTAATTATTCTCATCAGTAAAAACTTAGAGTACAATCAACATTCTTTTAGTAGCAAAAAGGATATATATAATACATTTTAATACAATGGATTTTTACATAAAAGGATTTGAATTTGGGAATGCATTACTGTATTTCATAGGGCTTTGTGTTGTTAACCCAATTTTCATATGCTTATGCTCATGACATTATAAAATTAAGGTGCTGGTACCCTTTTCTGGATAAATTGCTAAATGCCTAATTCCTCCCTCTATTCTTTCTGTTTCCTTCCTTTTCTGCCCGCCTTTTTAAATTGTTACTTCTGGCAGGTGCATATTTTCCAAAATGAACACTGTTGTGAAAAAAGAAAGTCTCTGGGTTCTTTAAGAGCAGAAGGATGCACTTCATTTTAGTTTCTTCAGAGAAGGGGATCTCAAGAGGTCAATGCAAACATTGGCAGGTACATTTTTTTTTTTAATTAATTAATTAATTTTTGGCTGTGTTGGGTGTTCCTTTCTGTGCGAGGGCTTTCTCCAGTTGCGGCAAGTGGGGGCCACTCTTCATCGCGGTGCGCGGGGCTCTTACTGTCGCGGCCTCTCCTGTTGCGGAGCACAGGCTCCAGACGCGCAGGCTCAGTAGTTGTGGCTCACGGGCTTAGTTGCTCCGCGGCATGTGGGATCTTCCCAGACCAGGGCTCAAACCCGTGTCCCCTGCATTGGCAGGCAGATTCTTAACCACTGCGCCACCAGGGAAGCCCGGCAGGTACATTTTAAATAGTCATATACATATGAGGGAGCAGATGTGCGCCAAGGTTGCCCTGAAGAAATGATATTAGTGATGTATATACCTGGATCTACGTCTGTACTTTGTTTCCTCAACTAAAGTTAAAATACCTGGGACCCCACAATATTTTTGTTGTGTATCCTACCACATGGGGATATAGTATTGTGAAAGGAGATTCATAAATATTTGTTGATCCATGATCTAACCCTGCTTGGGTGTTTTATACAATGCCACATATCCTGAAGAAACAGCTTGGCATTAACTGGGGAAAAAGCCCAGCATTTATTTGTTGCTTATCTATGATTTACATAATTTTCCAATTTTGCTTCACAGTCATTTATTCATTAATGAATAAATGGAGTAATTCTAATGGGAAAAAAACAGGACTGATCATAAAATAGTGTTAATAATTTATTGGAAATCTAAAGAAGCTAGGTATAATATGTTTCAAATCAGTACCATTCATTAACTTTTAACCACTGTATTATGTACAGCACCTAGCCCACTGAGAATATTAAATGTTTATAATTAATTATAGTAATTCCCCTTTCCCATTCTATTCTCAAGATCTACTTTGAGAAAAGAAATGGCAGTTTATTTACTTCCATTTATATTTGTTGTGTTTCTTTAGGTTTTTCATTACTTAACTCAGATACCAAGAATCAGTTGTTTTGTTTCCTTCTTACAATAAAACAAAAACAAAAAACCTCTTACATTTTGGTTTCAGTGATTAACTTCGGTGTTCCCAGAGTAATGTAGTGTATATATAACAAAAAAATTAATGGTATAATCCTCTGGGAGTATACCTATATGTGCTGTGTCTCTTCCTCCATCTTTAAGTCTTAGAACACTTGGTTCCTGACAAAGCACTATATTTGGTGGTGGTACAAGAAGCATTTCTCATTTCTGGAACTAGATGCGTTCCTGCAAAGCCTTATGTAAAAGTATATGTTAAATATAATAAAGGGGGCTAAATATTTCAGGAAAATGCAGAGTGAAATATTTTGTGAAATACAGCCACGTTCACTTTTTTGAAAATAAATATCAAACATTAATTTTGGTGCCTGACACTTCATTTCTTGTTCTTGTATTGACATGTAATTTATTTATGATGAAATTCATCAATTATAGTTATACAATTTGTTGAGTTTTGACAAGTGTATACTATATTGAAACTACCACCACAATCAGGATATAGATTTCCATTATCTGAAAAAGTTCCCTTATGTACATTTGCAATCAGTCCCATCCATACCCAGGCCCCAAGCATTCTTTGATCTGTTTGCTTACTCTATAGTTATGCATTTTCTAGATGTTCATATTAATACAGTCAAGTAGTATGCATTCTCTTGTGTCTTGGCTTTATTCACTCAGCATAATGTTTTTGAAATTCATCTGTGTATCAGTTGTTTGTTCTTTTTATTGCTGAGTAGCATTGCTTTTTATGGATATAGCAAAATTTGTTTTTGTGTGGACATAAGTTTTCAACTCCTTACGTAAATACCAAGGAGCATGATTGCTGGATTATGTGGTAAGGATATATTTAATTTTATAAGAAACCATCCAGTTGTCTTCCAAAGTATCTGTACCATTTTGCATTCCCACCAGCAATGAATGAGGATTCCTGTCGTTTCACATTCTCCCCAGCATTTGATGTCATCAGTCTTCTGGATTTTGGCCATTCTAGTAGGTGTGTAGTGGTATCTCATTTTTAATTTTAATAAAGTCAGCTTATCAATTCTTTTTTTCATGGATTATGCCTTTGGTGTTGTTTCTAAACAGTCACCACCAAACCTAAGGTCATCTAGATTCTCTCCTATGTTATCTTCGAGGAGTTTTATAGTTTTGCACTTTATATTTAAGTCTATGATCTATTTTTTTTTTGTTTTTTTGATGTGGACCATTTTTAAAGTCTTTATTGAATTTGTTACAATATTGCTTCTGTTTTATGTTTTTTGGTTTTTTGGCCGCGAGGCATGTGGGATCTTAGCTCCCCGACCAGGGATCGAAGCTACACCCCTTGCATTGGAAGGCGAAGTCTTAACCACTGGACTGCCAGGGAAGTCCCATGTGATGTATTTTGAGTTAATTTTTGTGACGAGTGTAAAGTCTGTGTCTAGATTCTTTTTTTGTTGTTGTTCATTTGTTTCAGCACCATTTGTGAAGAGACTATCTTTGACCCATTATATTGCTTTTGCTCCTTTGTCAAGGATCGGTCAACTATATTTATGTGGGTCTATTTCTGGACTCTGTGTTCTGTTACATTGATCTATTTGTTCTTTCACCAATACCATCCTGTCTTGATTACTGTAGATTTATAATAATAATTCTTAATTGCTAATGTAAATGGTATTGTGTTTTTAATTTCACACTCCACTGTTCATTGCTGGTATGTTAGGAAAGCAATTAATTTTTGTATATTAACTTTGTATCTTGCAACCTTGCTGTAACCACTTAGTTCCAGGAGTTTTTGGTTGATTCTTTTGGACTTTCTACATAGGCAGTCATGTCATCTGCAAATAAAGACAATTTTAATTCTTCCTTCCCAATCTATATGTTTCATTTCCTTTTCTCTCCCAGTGGCATTAGGAAGGATTCCAGTACAATGAAAAGTGGGGTATGAGGGTTATTCTTGTCTTGTTCCTTATCTTAGTGGGAAATCTTTGAGTTTTTCAGCATTAAATGTTTTAGCTGTAGGTTTTTTGTAGTTTTTTTTTTTTTTTTATCGATTTGAGGAAGTTTCTCTCTATTCCTAGTTTACTGAGAGCTTTTATCATGAGTGGTTGTGAATTTTGTTAAATACTTTCCTGCATCTATTCACATGATTATGTGATTTTTCTTCTTTAGTCTGTTAGTGTGATGGATTACATTAATTGATTTTCGAATGTTGAACCAGCCTTGCGTACCTGGAATAAATCCCACTTGGTTGTAGTATATAATTCTTTTTCATATTGTTGCATTTGATTTTCTAATATTTTGTTGAGGATTTTTGCATCTATGTTCTTGAGACTATTGGTCTTAGTTTCTTTCTTTTGCAATATTTTTATCTGGTTTTGATGTTAGGGCAATGCTGGCCTCAATGAACGAATTAGACATATTCCCTCTGCTTCTGTCTTCTGAAAGAGATTGTAGAAAATTGGTATAACTTCTTCCTTAAATGTTTGGTGGAATTTACCAATGAACACGTCTGGGCCTAGTGCTTTCTGTTTTGGAAGATTATTAATAATTAATTCAATTTCTTAATAGATAAAAGTCTATTCAGGAAATTTGTGGCATGGGCTCTAAAGAGACTAGGAGCTCTGTTGGAGCCCAGAAGGGGGTGGATGATAAACTTGAGTGTTCCTCTTTAGTTTCTTCAATTGTAGGGAAGGCAGTGGTTTCTGACTCAGGAAAACAATCTCAGCAACATGTGGAACGACATTGAGCTGCTAACGATGATACAGGAAGTGGGTACCTAAGTGTTGGTTCAAGAAAAGAACATGGAACTGCTTTATATCAAGTAGATTTACTAGCAGACATCTCCGGAAAGTTACTGAAGTGGATGTGGTTGGCGTGTGTCAAGAAGGAAAGTTTCTTTTGGGTGGGGAGAGAAGTGGCAACTTACAAAACAAACATTACTCACCAACGCTTTTGTTCAGAAAGCTAACGATGAAAATCAGTGTACTTACCGAATCTTGTTATTGGGGAAGATAATTCAAATGAAGGTAGCTTTTATATGTTCCTTCTTACAAACAATGGATTTTTTTGTATTACAAACCTTCAGCTTGTAAAAATTCAACAAGTGATTGAAAAGGTAGACTTCCATATGGCAAAAAAGTTACAAGGACAAATCAAGTCCAGTTTTATTTCTACTGAAAATTATCATACCCTTGGTTGTCTCAGTCTTGTGGCTGGTGATTTAGCAAGCGAAATCCCTGTGATAATTGGGGGAACTGGTAATTGTGCATTCTCAAAATGGGCACCAGATTCTTCTAGGAAAGAGATGACCTAAGTGAAGAGTGTTATTGATGCAGAGATTATTGAAGGTGCAAAGAAGTTCCAGCTGATAGACAATCTACTTTTTGTTTTTGATACCAATAATGTTCTAAGCTTATGGGATATTTACATCCTAACTCCCATGTGGAACTGGCCCTCCCTTCACATAGCAGAGTTTCTTCTCACCACAGAAGCAGATTAGCCTTCATCAGTCATGTGGCAAGGGATTACAAATCTCACATTAGTAGCTCTGACAACTATTACTACTAATAAGATGAGAAACCTCACGGTCTATTCATTACCTATGATGGAAATACTGTATTCTTTGGAAGTACCTAGTGTTTCTTCTTTGGTCCAAACAGGAATTAGCACAGATACCATATACCTTATGAAAGGAATTTGCAAAAATGATCCAAAACTATCTGAAGACTCGGTCTCTGTTTTAGTACTCAGATGTCTTACAGAAGCTTTACCAGAAAACAGGCTGAGTTGGTTACTTCACAAACACAGATTTGCTGAAGCCGAGAGCTTTGCCATTCAGTTTGGACTAGATGTTGAGCTTGTTTGCAAAGTAAAATCAAATGACATATTGGAGAAACTAGCTTTGAGTTCTCTGGACACCAGTGAGCAGGTCAAATGGCAAAAACTTGTAGATGAAGCTAAGGAAAATCTGCATAAAATCCAGGACAATGAATTTGTGGTGAATTACTGCTTGGAGGCTCAATGGATAACCTATGAAACTACCCAGGAAATGCTAATTATGCCAAAACCAGACTTTTGAAGAAAGAAGATAAAACTGTTCCTGTCTATTCTGATGGCTTAAAAGAGATACTGAGGGCTCATGCAAAGTTGACTACTTTTTATGGAGCATTTGGACCAGAAAAATTCAGTGGTAACTCTTGGATTGAATTTCTGAATAATGAAGATGACCTTAAGGATATTTTTTTACAGCTAAGAGAGGGAAACCTTGTTTGTGCACAGTACCTTTGGCTGAGACATCGGGCAAACTTTGAAAGCAGATTTGATGTGAAAATGCTTGAGAACTTGCTCAACTCAATTTCTACACCAATCTCTTTGCAAAAGCTTTGTCCATGGCTTAAAAATGATGTGATCCCATTTGTGAAAAGGACTGTACCTGAAGGACAGACAATTCTTGCAAAATGGTTGGAACAAGCAGCCAGGAACCTTGAACTAACTGATAAGGCAGAGTGGCCAGAAAATGGGCTTCAACTGGCAGAGGTATTTTTTACAGCAGAAAAACCATATGAGTTAGGATTGGTGTCCTCTTGGTGTTGGAGTTCCTTGGATTATCAAAACACAGAGGAAGTATGTCAGTTAAGGACTTTGTTAAATAACCTGCGAGAGTTAATCACACTGCATAGGAAATACAGCTGCAATTTGGCCCTCTCTGATTCTGAGAAGGAGGATACAACCACAATTGTATTCCGAATGTTTGATAAAGTGCTGGCCCCCGAGCTTATTCCTTCCATCTTCGAGAAGTTTATAAGAGTTTACATGAGGAAACATGACTTGCAGGAGGAGGAACTTCTCCTTCTGTACATAGAGGATTTATTGAAGAGATGTAGCTCAAAGTTCACCTCATTCTTTGATACAGCATGAGAAGCAAAAGCTATGGCAGTAATAGGATGTTTATCTGACACAGATGTAAGTAAATAGTGATCATATAGATTTTCCTTTTGGGCATTGCATCCTTTCTTAAAACTTTTTTTTCTGGTCACAAAAGCAACATATATTTGTTAGGGAGAATTTGTGTAATATGAAAAGAGAATAAAAAGAAAATAAAAACCAAAAAAAAAAAAAAGTCTGTTCAGGTTGCCTATTTCCTCTTATGTGAGTTTTGGCCACTTGTGTCTTTTAAAGAATTGGTCCCTTTCATCTAGGTTACCAAATTTGTGGGCATAAAGTTGTTTGTAGTATTTCTTATTTATCCTTTTAAAGTCCATGGTATTTGTAGTGATGTACCCTCTTTCATATCTGATATTAGTAGGTTTTGTCTTTTTTTTCTTAGTTAACCTGGCCAGGGGCTTATCAGTTTTATTGATTCTTTTTCCCAAAGAACAAGATTTTGATTTTATTGATTTTCTCTACTGGTTTTCTGTTTTAAATTTCATTGATTTTGCTCTATTTTTTTAAAAAATATCATTTGGAATTCTACCTTATGGTCTGGTGTTTTATTTACTTACTTATTAAAAAAAATTTTATTTATTTATTTGGTTGTGCTGCGTCTTAGTTGTGGCAGGCGGGCTCCTTAGTTGCAGGTCTCAGGCTCCTTAGTTGCAGCACGCAGCCTCCTTAGTTGTGACATGCAAACTCTTAGTTGCAGCATGCATGTGAGATCTAGTTCCCTGACCAGTGATTGAACCCGGGCCCCCTGCATTGGGAGTGTGGAGTCTTATCCACTGCACCACCAGGGAAGTCCCTGATTTTGCTCTAAATTTTATTATTTATTTTCTTCTGCTTACTTTGGATTTAACTTGCTCTTCTTTTTCTAGTTTCCCAAGATGGAAGCTTAGATGATTGATTTTAGAACTTTCTTCTTTTCTAATCTATGCATTCAAAGGTATAAATTTCCCTCTACCCACTGCTTTCCCTGGATCCCACGAATTTTGATAAGCTTTATTTTCATTTTCATTTAGTTCAGAATATTTTTAATGTCTCTTGAGATTTCTCTTTTGACCTATGTGTTGTTTAGAAGAGTGTTATTTAATCTCCACGTATAATATTTGGGAATTCTTTTTCTGTTATTGATATCTTGTTTAATTTTATTGTGATCTGAGAGCAGATATTGTATGATTTCTATTCTTTTAAGTTTATTAAAGTGTGTTTTATGGCCCAGAATATGGTCTATTTTGGTGAATGTCCATGTGATATTGAGAAGAATGTGTATTCTGCTGTTGTTGGATGAATAGATCTATAGATCTGGTATACCGAGTTGATCGATGTTGTTGAGTTCAACTATGTCCTTACTGATTTTCTGCCTGCTGGATCTGCACATGTCTGATAGAGGGTGTTGACATCTCCAACTAAAATAATGTATTCATCTATTTCTGCCTGCAGTTCTATCAGTTTCTGCCTCCTGTATTTTGACACTCTATTGTTAGGTGCATACACAATAAAGATTGTTATGTCTTCTTGGAGAATTGACCCCTTTATCATCATGTAATGCTCTTCTTTATCCTTGATAACCTTCCTCACTCTGAGGAGGTTTTCTTTTGATTTTATTTCCCCAGTGAAATAATAAACATGGCTATTAATTGAGAATGATATGGGAAATGGTATGCTGGAGGAGAAAACTGAAAGTCTGAAAGAGTCATATTGGAGAGTGGAAAATACATTTTTCTCCAAACAATATTAGGCTGCTTTGTTTGGTTTTAAGCAGAGAGTTACATTCAGCCAGGATTGGGATTTTTCAGGTAAGTACAATAAAGAGAAAAAAGAGGTTGATTATGATGAGTGAATGTCACTATAAGTTATAAATTGTAAATTATTCCTGGCCATAGAAAAATATATAAAGTTTCATTTTATGAGGCTAGCATAATGCTGGTACTTAATCCCAACTAAGATAACACCAAAGTAAAAATTTTTTAAAAATTAACTCTCTCATGTCTATGTATATCTAGGTATAATATTACAAGAGAATATAGCAATTTAATCAAAAGATGATGCCCATGACCTAGTAGAATCTATTCTAGGACTGGAAGGATGGTTAAACATCAAGAAATCAATAATATCTTTCATTGCATCAATAAATTAAGGAACAAAAAGCTATATTAGTATATCAGTAGATACTGAAAATCTATTTGTGGCCTAAATAGATTTTCAGTATATATTATGATTTTCTAAGACTTCACTCTTATGGGAATTTTAACAAGTAGCCTTGATTTGGATAGCATCATGTTCTATCTATTTAAGGCAACATACTTGCTCTTTTAAAAGATTTACCTGATCAATCTCCTTATCCACAAAATAGAAATTATAAAATAAATGGAGATATTATGCTTAAATTATTTTGTGATTTAAATGATATAACACATTCAAAATGCACTGTAAGAATTAAAATGTGACATATATGTTTAATTATTGAAACATAATTATTTGTCTTATTAAAGCTCCATATGCACCTATAGTTGCTGTTATTGCAGATATGGGAATTATTATAATGTACAAAAATAATTGCATATATCTACAGTTTTCTTGGATTTTTAGGCTTACCACCTGAATTTTACCGATTTAATGTTACCTCATAATTATATTACAGTATGAAAATTTATATTTATTGTTCCCCCAGCCTGAAGTAGTTTCCCTGTTGAATAAGCCAACAAGTACCTTGAGTGCAGCACTTCAAATTTTATACATTTTGGTTAAAAGTGGAATTTCCAAATATTAGAGACTGTAACTGTTGAATTTAACTTAATAATACATTAGAATTATAAAATCGATTTGAATTATAAAATTGCATGGCTTATATTTGAATAACCAGGTTTACAGAGCATGCATTAGATTGCCTGGCATAAGGTCAATCCCATGTTATTTCAGAAGACTTCAGGAAAATGTAGTGTGGGAGACAGAACACTTATTTGGAAACTTAAACTTTTATATAATAATTAACATTTATTTTCAACTTTTAGAAAAATGTTATTTACCTTTTTTATCCTTGTTTAATTTCCATTCAAGATTCTTTTAATCCAATTGCTTAAAATTTTTATGATTGCTTATTAATATTGAAAATATAATACTTGATTCCTAAACATTGGAATATAATTAACAGTAAGGGGCCTTCATCTTACAGATGGAGAAACTGAGATTCAGAGAAATTAAGCTCCCAGGGTCATAGATCTAGTTAGTGGCAAATCTACTACTCTAACCTAGTTTTCCTGATTGTCATCCCATCTCATTCTTATTTATCTTACACCAAATTCTTCTCAAATCTCTCATGGACTGGGTGCCACATGCATATATATTTTATACATATTTGGATTTTATTTGATTGTTTATTTGGGGGTAGTCCAGAGAGCTAGGTAAAATGCTTTAAAAATTCAGTCTTCATAGGCTATTAGACTAGCTCCTAAACACACCATTTATGTGTTTGTCTTTAGAATGTTCCATTCCCTTCTTTTTGTTTCAGGTCAACCAAGTCTTATTTATATAAAGAACACCTGTACATAATAATAACCTGGCTATAGGAAGCCTTTAGGGCAGCTCTATAATTATTGAAATAATCAAGTCCCTTTGAGAAAAATCATTTTCTGAATGATGCTATTCTCCAAAGTGCTGGATTAAACTACCTCAGTTGGTAGAGAGCTCAGATTTCAGAAAGCCCTTTAAATGTAGAAGAATACAAAGATAGGAAACGTGTTTGTGTAGTGTATTTGGACGCTTCTGGATTTCCTCATCACAGCATACTTAAAGTAAACATTTGAGAGTTAGACAGAAATAATACCACTCTATGCAGACTGAATACTTGTCAGACACTACCTTCTCTTATTGTGATTCTAACAACACTTATCATTATATATAAATATAGAACAGAGTTGTTTTGACCAAAATTTAACTAATATCGGTGGCACCAGTTACTGAGTCTCCAAAGTCCTTTTTAAGGGTTGAGGAGAAAGTAGGATGTGGTTAGGCTAGATTTTATAAACATATTGTACTAACTCATATTGTTTCCAAAAAGACATTTAGATATTTGAGCTTTTAAAAACTGGAATAATTTGCCATTACATTATAATATTCTCAATAATCTAAAAGTCTGTATAATGCACAGAAGAGCTGTACATTATACTTTTAATAAGAAAAGTAAATCTTTTAAAAATCTCTTATAAGTTTAGTTTGAAATGCCTTATGGGATTTGCTTTTAAGGAAGGCCTCAGCAACTTTAAAAAATAAATTTGAGAACTACTTGGAAAGATGCCTAACAAGCTCTATTTTATCTGCTTTGGGAAATATGAATTTTTCCATATTTTCTTAGATTGATTTGCTTAACATAAGCAGAACAGAATTTATATATATTGTTAAACCTATCTTAAAAATTGATCATAAAAGTACATGCCTTAAACGTATTTTTAAAAAGTACATGCATGTACTTTTTTAAAGCATACTAATATCCAATTTTCTTATTATTGAAAAGTTCAAACATATTATAGAAGTAGAGAGAATAGTATGATGAAGTTCTTTGTACTAGTCACCCAGCTTCATCAGTGATCAATATTTTACCAATCTTGTTTCATTTATCCTCCCGCTTTTTTTTTCTTTTCTGGAGTATTATAAAGCAAACCCCAGACAACAATCTTAACAATAAGCAATATTGTTGCTTATTAGATCTGAATCTTTACACAAACTGGTGAGTGAAAGATGTTCAGAAGGTGTAAAATAGAGTGGGAGCAGAGGGGTCACACTTACTCCGGCTCCTTGGTAAACAATGGCAGAAGTAATATGCAAGGCTTAAGAATCCTTACTCTTCACTCCTTGCCAGAGCAACCGAACAATGTTCGGTTGTGTCATGTGCACTTGTGCCCTTGTGGGGAATGATGATGGTAGGGTCTGTATGAGATGCTGAGCAACACACCCTGCAACCTTGTTGCTGGATGGGGTTCCCTGAGAAAACGACTCCTAACTGACTAGGGCATAGGAGGCTTATAGGTAGTGCTGTTGAGATCAACACCTGTGGAACAGAAGTGAAATGGAAGAAGCAGGACTGGACAGAGGGAGTTGAGCTGGAAAGTAGTCTCAACAGAGGCCTTAGCCAACCCTATGGTAAATTCTGATCAGGACGGCAGACCTTCGGATCAGTAACTGGGGCAGTCCAGGGGCAGGTCACCTGGAATGGGGGTGGATATTGGGTGAGGAGGTTGTCTTCAGCCAAGGCAATCCCTATTTATTGTTGCTTACAATAAACAAGCTTTCCATAAGCAGCACTCCCAGCAGCCTGGGGAATAAATCCTTCCTCCCTGAAGTGGAATCTGGGCAGCATATCAGAGTATCCACTGCACATATTTTTAGCGGGAAAATCTGTTTGTACATTTTAGGTTTTTCCTAGGTAGCAAAGTTATGAAATGCTTTTATGTGCTAGGTATTTTACATACCTTATTTTAAAAAATTGTTTATATTGGAATATAGTTGATTAACAATGTTGTGTTAGTTTCAGGTGTACAGCAAAGTGATTCAGTTATACAATTTATACACATTATTTTTAATCTTCACATCAGCTCTGTAAAATAGCTATTATATTTTTATGATAAGGAATCTGAGAGGGTAGGTGGCCTGTCCAAGTTTACACAGCTGGTATGCATGGAAGAATTGGCATTCTAACCAAATTCTCTCTGACCCCCCCAGCTCTTACCACCATGCAGCATAGCCTCCCACTATGCTACAGTACTGTGTCAGCACACCTGTAATTAAAGCCCTCAGCACATGCATTATTCCTTTACTTTTTGTTTTTATCTACCAGTTAGATTAGCAATGTATGTTTTTAAAATTTAAAGTAACGTGTAAGACCTTCCAAACCTATTTGAAATTCAAGCGAAATGACTCAAGGTCTAGTAGATTTCCCGAACAGGTTGAAACATGTTCTCTATACTTCTTTAGAGCTTATTGAAACCAGGAGGTTAAAAAAAAACTAACCAAAGGCATATTAATGCCTCTGTGATGATTTCTCTTTTGGGTATGCTGTGCTCTGGAGAAGAGACACTAGATAGTCAGTATGAATCATTGTAACCGTTATTCCTAGCCTTTTTAGCTACTGAATGGGAATAGAGGAGGCTGAGTTCTATTCATAACTCCTCCAGTATTCCTCCCTGAGTGATCTAGGGAGAGCCACTTAAGCCACTACATGCTTTAGTTTCCTAACTTGAAAATGGCTGTAATAATATCCACTTTTCCCTTACTTTAAGTGACAGTTATAAGAACAGATTAGATGCTTTGTGAATGCTTTGAAGCAACTCCCTAGGAACATGATGTTTCTTAATACTTTCTGTTAGCTAATCAAATTTGTGAATTACAATCTCTCTATTAATTTTCTTAGAGAATATAAAAATCTGTAGAAATATATTGCAAATGAATTTTATAAGCAAACTCATTAATCTATTACTGAGAATTTTCATCAGCAGTCAAATGAACTAATTGAGTTTGAATATTAGAAAGGCATTTGACTGTTATGGTAAGCAAAATAATGGCCCTCAACAATGTATACACTTTAATCCCCAAACCTGTGAAATGTTGCCTTACACGACAAAAGAGACTTTGCAGATGTGGTTAACCTAAGGATTCTGAGATGGGAATATTATCTTGGGTAATCTAAGTAAGTCCAATGTAATCACAAATATGCTTATAGAAGACAAGAATATCAGAATAGGAGAGAGATTTGAATATGCCATGCTGCTGACTTTGGAGGTAGAAGAACGGACCATGAACCAAATAATGCATTTCACCTCTAGAAGCTGGCAGAGGCAGGAAAATAGATTCTCCTAGAGCCTCCAAAAGGAATGCAGCCCTGATGACAGAACTATAAAATAATAAATTTGTGTTTTTTTAAGCCAGGAAATTGTGGTAATTTGTTACAGCAGCAATAGGAAACTAATACAACAGTACTGTCATTTCATTTAACCACTGGATCTTGGTTCATATGAAATAAAAAATTGTCCTTGTTTGTCAAGTCTGAGAACCACACCTGGAAAGTGGCAGGGGGTGGGGGTGTGTGTGCCTCAGGTTGCCTCCAGTGCATCTGTCCATCTCCAGATTAAGTGCAGTCTCAGTTGGTAAGCCCTCTCCTAGAAGGTTTGTCTGATGACCACTTTTTGGTTAGTTAAAATGTGGAGTATGAGCAATTATGCTCCTCTAAGGATTTCTTAAGAAAGTCTTTCTATTGAGATTTCTGTTCTACTTAGATCACAGGATGATTGGCTGCCCTTTTGTGTGTCATTGTCTTGGTCCTGATGCCTTTATCCACTCTGAATTCCTCCTCCGAATATCTCCTGCTTCTTCATTTTGAAAATCCTTTAGGGACCTCTTTATCCTCTTTCTTTGGATCAGTTCCACTGTCAATATTCTCTGCTGCTAAACTAAGGCTGTTTAGCACCACTGGAGAAAATCATGCACCTATATGGACGTATCTTGGGAAAACCTTATGATCTACAACTAAGTATGTTTGTGTATGTATGTATGCGTGTGTCATGATGGGGAAGTTGGGAGTGAGACAGTAATTTTCTTCCTAACTTAAAGGGATATATATATAGAGAGAGAGGGATTTTTAGATGTAATTAAGGTCCCTAATCGATAGATTTTAAGTTAATCAAAGGAGAGATTTTTTACTAAATGAGCTTGACCTAATCAGATGAGCTGTTTAAAGAGATGTTCCCTTGCTGGCCTAGAAGAAAGCAAAGAGTTGTGTTGTAAATTGCCTTTGACTAGGAGAGAGGCAGCCTGTAGAAACTGAAAACCTTAGTCCTACAGCACCAAGGAACTGAATTCCTCCAATTATCTGAATGAGCTTGGAAGAGAACCCTAAGCTCTAAATACAGCCTTCGAGGCTCTGAGCAGAGGACTTTTCTAAACTATGCCCAGACTTCTGAGTCAAAAAAACTTGGAGAAAATAATTGGATGTTGCTTTAAGCTGCTAAATTTATGGTAATTTGTTATGCAGTAACAGAAAAGTAGTACAGATTTTGGTATCAAGAGAGGCGTGCTGCTATAACACATACCTAAAATGTAGGAGTGGCTTTGGGATGGGGCAATAAGCAGAGGCCTATTGGAAAAATTTTGAGGAACATAATAGAGAAAGCCTGAATTACTATGAACAGACAGTTGGTAGAAACCTTGACTTTGAGAACACTGCCCTGAAGGGCTCAGAAGTGAGGAGCATGTTATTGGAAACTGGAGGAAGAGGGATCCTATTATGTGCTGGCAGAAATAGTAATGAAATATGTGAAACATTGTGAAATATGAATTTACACGTATAGCTAAGGAGATTTCCGAGTGAAGTACCAAAGATGCCGCCTGGTTTTCTCTTGTTGCTTATAATAACATGTGAGTAGACAGAGGTAAATTGAAAGAAGAAATGTTAAACAAAAATGAACTAGGATTGAATGATTTTGAAAATTCTCAGCCTGTCCAAATGGCAGAAGATGCTATGTCTGCCAAAAGTATGGTATCAAGAAATAATTGAGTGTGTGACCATACAACCTTTTGCATTTAGAAAGATCAAAATGTCAGAGTATTCAGTCACACAAAAGCCCTCTCAGGAGATTAAACATATGCCTCATTGATCTTCTACATCAAACCAGGGTACCTCTAGGAGGCTTAAGAGTATTGTTCATTATCCATCTTGGCAGGAGGCCAAGATACAGAAAAGGGATAATCTTGAAAACATCTGTGGATATGGCATTTCTCTACTAGAGTGAATCCCTGTGAAATCCATGGAAGACCCACAAAGTTCTTGAGAAATTTATTTCAACAAAAACATTCCCAGCTTAGGCTGAAAGAGATAGAGAAGGCACAAAAGGAAAGGAGGCTGTCAAATCTCCAAAATTCTGCTGGCAGGAAGCAGGCTGATAAAACTACTGGGCAACAAACATATGCTACCTTTGGTGAAAAAGGAAAGATCACTCAAAGGACAGAACCAAGAAGGATGGAGACTTCAGAGAATGGAGCTGAGAGCCAAGGAGGATAATTCCCAGGCCTTGAAACCTAATCAAGAAAATCCCATTTGCCCACTGGATTTCAGAACTGCTTTGGAACAGTGACTCTTTTTTACTCCCCTCTCTCTCACCCCTTTTGAACTGGAATGTAGATAGCTGTTATCCTATGCCTATCCTACCATTATTTGTTAAGAAGGTGGGGGGAAGATAACTTGTCTCTTTAGGTTTATAGGTCCATAGATGAAGAGGAATTGTGCTTCAGGAGCTGAACATAATGGATTACACTCAAGCCTTATCCCCACCTGATTCAGATGATGTGGTTTTGGACTTAGAGCTGATGAGATGTTGGACTTTGAGCTGATCTGTCTTATTTACCACAGTGTGTTCAATTCCATACACATAGTGCTTGGTGAATAACAGCTTATGGAATATGTATAATTCTTCCTGAGTAGATGTTCTATCCCTTAGTTTAAAGCCTTTAGTAGATTATAAGCAAACACTACTTTTGGAGATTTTGTATATTATCTGCTCACTCAGGATGATTTAGTCACTGCCTCTACTTCCTGTATTTTTCCCTTACCCTCCTTTTGGTTGATCTATTTACTGCTTCTGTAAATACAGACCCTTAAAATGGAGAAAGACTGTTTCAACATATGATGGTTAAAAAAAAAATCTCCAACTCACATCCAGTCCATGGTTACCTATCTTTCCTTACTCTTCCATCCCCTCTGCACTCGTTCAAAAACACATAACTATACCTTCTAAAGTATCTCATAGGCTTCTCATTTAGGTTACTTTTCTCCTTTAAGGCTGCTTTTTATGTTATTCGTGGAGTTGAATTTGGATCTCTTTCTATTGCAGCTCATACAGGCTTAGATGTGTCTTTAGGTACAGCTGGATCCAGGGGCTCAGATGAAGCCATCTGGACTTAGTCTCTCTCCCTCTCTTTTTCCCTCCATGTCTTGGCTTTGCTTTTTTCTGTGTTGGCATCACTCACAGGCTTGCTTTTTTTACATGGTTTCTACCAGCATCTCCAGGCTTACACTACCTTAACAGTTCCACCAGAAAGAGAGTTTCTTTCTCAGTTGCCCAGAAAGTCCCAAGATTGAGACCCAGTGAACACATTGTGGTTTACTTGTGTAGCCTTGAGCCAGTCACTGCAGCTAAGAAAAATAATTATTTAAATTGACCTGTCCTGGGTTACATGACTAACTTTGGAGTTATGGGTCTGGGGTCAGCTCCATTCTAACTACATGGGCTCAAAGTGGAGGAGAGATGCTTTCCCAAATAAAAATCAAGTTGCCTTTACTAAAGGAAGTGGCAATGGATGCTAGGCAGTTAAACAGCAATTGTCTATTTAACAGTGGTCTGAAGTCTGGTCTGCACACCAAATCTGCCACTGTTTGTTTTTTTAAATAAAGTTTTATTGGAACACAGCCACATCTATTCAGTTACATATTGTCTATGACTGCTTCTCTGTTATATCATCAGAATTGAGTAGTCACATCAGAGACCATATACAAAGTCTAAAATATTTACCATCTGACCCTTGATCTGATATGCCTGGTCTATAAAGGAATTCAAAGGGTGTAGGGAAAAAATATTGGTTAATAACATTATTATCAGAAAATGGGTGATTCCAGCCTTCCAAACCCTCTCAACTAAGATCCTTAATGAAGCTTTCAAATATTTGGTTGCTGCATTGAATAATATCAGCTTAAGGACAACACATCTTGAGCTGGTTTAGTGATGAAGGTCATCCTAATCTTCCTTAAAAGAGCTTATAAATTCTAGAAATGCTTGCTGAGTTTCTGTTGCATATTTTCATACCTCGTACATTTGTTTTAGCTAGCAAAACTTTATAACATAATAGAATTTGATTTTATGTGGTACATGAAGGCTTTGTTTTACTTTGGGGGTCTAACCATTATAACAAGTAGATGTAAGTATGTTTTATTGGACACAGAACCTAATTTTTGTGTTTCTAAATGATGATAAATGTTTACAGCTTTTGAAACTTTGATTTTGTGATATACTGTTATTCATATATGTGATTTTTTTGATATTCAATCATTGTTCTGTAACCCAATTCCCAGGTATAACTTTAGGGGAATACAGTATCTTTTATGATAGAGCATTTTGCAGTACATGTGGCAGGAACTAGTGAGTGGCTAAACTGCAGATGTCATGTTCATTCAATCCATCACTTATTTGTTGTTTCACGTATATTTAGTGAGAGCTTTATTATGTGCTGGACAATGTGATAGGCAATGGGAATACAGTGATGAATAAGACAGACTTGGAACTATCATTTTGCTTAAAATCTAATTGGAAATAAAGACCTTCATTCATTAACTTTTATTTGTTCATTAGATCAACAAATACTGTGCCAGACACTGTGATAGACACTGAGGAGGCAGTAATGAAAAAGGTCAACTCCTTGCTCTCTTAGAGTTTGTAATCTCTTGGGAAGACAGATATTTCACAGAAAATTATTTCATTAAAATTGTGATAAATTCAAGGTGTTGTGAGAGTATATGGTAGATGACCTGATCTAGTCATTCCCAAGACAATGATGTAAAAACTGAGTTCTGTAGAAACTGAGGGAGCACTAGGAGTTATCCAGGCAAAAATAAGAGAAAGAGCATTCTTGGTGCAAAAGTCCACAGATAAAAGAACAACCTTGGCATATGACAGGAATTATAAATATATGGTTAGAATGCAGTGTTCCCTGTGGGGAGGGCTGACTATTAAATCAGAAGAGGTAAGCAGTAGCCAGATTATGAATAACCTTGCAAGCTACATTAAGAAGCAGGACATATTCAGATTTTCATTTTAGTAAGATTGCATAGGAACATAGGAGCTAGAAGATATTGGATAGAGTAAAAACCATTAGGGAATTGTTGCTGTAATTCAGTTCATAGATTTTCATGGTGTGAAAAAGGTTACCGGCTGCTGTGATGGAGAGGAATATCTGCCCTTCCACTTTAGTTTCTCCATCACTTCAAGATGCACCTCAGATGTCATCACCTTTCTGAAGTCTTTTCTGCCTGTCCCAGACACTCCCACTGTGAGGTGAGTTCTTACAGCATCCCTCCGTCAAACTACCTATCCCTTTAACTCGTGATAAGCATATCCTAAGAATCTGGCCTTGTGCTGTGTTATGGGGATACATCATAAACACAGTTTCGTGTCATGAAGGGGCTTACTTTTTAGTGGAGATCATAGTTCATTGTGAAAAGTGCTTTGATGGAGACAGAGGGCACCAAAGAACCACAGATATAAATTAGTCTGGGGTGTAGGGAAGGGACTTGTAGATTTCAAGAAAGATTTTTTTGGATGACATGATGTTGATGAGCATAATGCTGCATTTGAAGAATTGCAGATTATTTTATATAGCTGAAATGAATGGTGATAGAGGTGGGGCTAGAAATGGTGAGAATGAAATTAAAGAAGTAGTCCAAAATCATGTATTTTAAGTGTTTGCTTACACCACTGAGGGTGGTATCAACAATTACCAGCTTGCATGTCTATTGTCAGATGCCCCCAGGGGTCTGGGATGCTTAGGTTAGGGTATTTCGGAGTCTGAGTGGAACTTGAAATAGAATGCCACTTTTTTGTTGTTAAAAAATAATGCTTAGGATAGAGGGGGGCCTTCTGAATAAAATAGAATATATCAGGGCATAAAACTTAAAGTAATGATCAAATAAAGGAACACAGCAGAGTTGGATAATCAAGGGCAAGTAGCAAGACTAAAGGGGACTGCAGGGTAAAGAAAATTTCCTGAATCTCTGAGCGCTCTTCGCACTTCTCTCCAGAAGCTTTTTTCTAGAAGTTGGTTTTTGGAATTGGGCTCCTATGCACATGGGGTTAGTGACTGGGAGTAGGGAACATATCTCAAAGGTGAAGTTTCTCAGACCTAACTGTGCAAAATAATTTCTACCCAACTCCAAAATTTTGATTAAGTAAATCTAGGGAGAAGATAGGAATAGGAGTATGAATTTTGAGCAAGTACCACTGGTGATTTCATGCAAGTCCTAGTTATCCTTCCACTGCTTTGTGTAACCAGTATGTCTGTGAATCCTATAATTTTATTGAGACATTGATAGAAGTGTTACACAGGAAGCTCAGTGGACAAAACACCATGGGAACTACTAGAGATCTATTTTATCTTTTATTAACTAATGAACTGCATTTTCCTCATGCAAAGTTGTTTTATCTAATTGCTATTACTAAGCTCAATTTCTTCATCTTGTACACAAAATTCTTTGTCCGACACTTTGATTTTGCAATATTTGGTTTTGTCAGTCCATGCAAAACATCCCTAGAGCTGTCAGATAAGCACTTGTTGAATAACAAAAATAAAGGAAGATAGGAAGGAAAGAAAGAGGAGAGAGAAGGAGGTAGGAAGGGAGGGAGGAAAAAGGAAATAAGTTATCTTAGCATATCTTGATTTAGCAAATTCCATTGGTTTTTATGAATACCTGTTTATTTACTAAGACCTCAAAATTCATCTGCTTAACTCAAAGAATTTTGGCAGGGACTGATATCAAACTTCCAACTCTTTTGCCTCAATTTCTATTTTAAAAATTGTAATAAAGATTTGCCGGGGGCTTCCCTGGTGGTGCAGTGGTTGGGAATCTGCCTGCTAATGCAGGGGACACGGGTTCGAGCCCTGGTCTGGGAGGATCCCGCATGCCGCGGAGCGGCTGAGCCCGTGGGCCACGGCTGCTGGGCCTGCGCGTCTGGAGCCTGTGCTCCGCGGCAGGAGAGGCCGCGGTGGTGAGAGGCCCGCGCACCGCGGTGAAGAGTGGCCCCCGCTTGCCGCGGCTGGAGAGAGCCCTCGCACAGAGTCGAAGACCCAACACAGCAAAAATAAGTAAATAAATAAATAAAAAGGTAACTTACCATTTAAAAAAAAAAAAAAAAAGATTTGCCCATCTTATTCCATGCAAATGGAAATCAAAAGAAAGCTGGAGTAGCAATACTCATATCAGATAAAGTAGACTTTAAAATAAAGAATGTTACAAGATACAAGGAGGGACACTACATAAAGATCAAGGGATCAATCCAAGAAGACGATATAACAATTATAAATATATATGCACACAACATAGGAACACCTCAGTACAGAAGGCAACTGCTAACAGCTATAAAAGAGGAAATCGACAGTAACACAGTAATAGTGGGGGACTTTAACACCTCACTTACACCAATGGACAGATCATCCAGACAGAAAATTAATAAGGAAACAAAACCTTTAAATGACACAAAAGACCAGATAGATTTAATTGATATTTATAGGACATTCCATCTGAAAACAGCAGATTACACTTTCTTCTCAAGTGCACACAGAACATTCTCCAGGATAGAACACATCTTGGGTCAAAAATCAAGCCTCAGTAAATTTAAGAAAATTGAAATCATATCAAGTATCTTTTCCAACCACAACACTATGAGATTAGAAATAAATTACAGGGAAAAATGTGTAAAACACAAACACATGGAGGCTAAACAATACATTAATAAATAACCAAGAGATTACTGAAGAAATCAAAGAGGAAATCAAGCAACACCTAGAGACAAATGACAATGAAAACATGACTATCCAAAACCTATGGGATGCAGCAAAAGCCATTCTAAGAGGGAAATTTATAGCAATACAGTCCTACATCAAGAAACAAGAGGGCTTCCCTGGTGGCGCAGTGGTTGAGAATCTGCCTGCAAATGCAGGGGACATGGGTTCGAGCCCTGGTCTGGGAAGATCCCACATGCCGCGGAACAGCTGGGCCCGTGAGCCACAATTACTCAGCCTGCGCGTCTGGAGCCTGTGCTCCGCAACAAGAGAGGCTGCGATAGTGAGAGGCCTGCGCACCGTGATGAAGAGTGGCCCCCGCTTGCCACAACTAGAGAAAACCCTTGCATAGAAACGAAGACCCAACACAGCCATAAGTAAGTAAATAAATTAATTAATTAAAAAAAAAAAAAGAAAAATCTCAAATAAACAATCTAACCTTACACCTAAAGGAACTAGAGAAAGAAGAACAAACAAAACCCATAGTTAGTAGGAGGAAAGAAATCATAAAACTCAGAGCAGAAATAAATGAAATAGAAACAAAGAAAACAATAGCAAAGATCAATTAAATTAAAGCTGGTTCTTTGAGAAGATAAACAAAATTGATAAACCTTTAGCCAATGTCATGAAGAAAAAGAGGAGGAGGACCCACATCAATAAAATTAGAAATGAAAAAGGAGAAGTTACAGTGAACACTGCAGAAATACTAAGCATCATAAGAGACTACTACAAGCAACTTTACGCCAATAAAATGGACAACCTGGAAGAAATGGACAAATTCTTAGAAAGGTATAACCTTCCAAGACTGAACCAGGAAGAAACAGAAAATATGAACAGACCAAGCACAATTAATGAAATTGAAACTGTGATTAAAAATCTTCCAACAAACAAAAGTCCAGAACCAGATGGCTTCACAAGTGAATTCTATCAAACATATAGAGAAGAGCTAACACCCATCCTTCTCAAACTCTTCAAATCAATTGCAGAGGAAGGAACACTCCCACACTCATTCTATGAGGCCACCATCACCCTGATACCAAAACCAGACAAAGATACTACAAAAAAAGAAAATTACAGACCAATATCACTGATGAATATAGATGTAAAAATCCTCCACAAAATACTAGCAAACAGAATCCAACAACACATTAAAAAGATCATACACTGTGATCAAGTGGGATTTATCCCAGGGATGCAAGGATTCTTCAACATACACAAATCAATCAATGTGATACACCATATTAACAAATTGAAGAATAAAAACCATATGATCATCTCAGTAGATGCAGAAAAAGCTTTTGACAAAATTCAACACCCATTTATGATAAAAACTCTCCAAAAAGTGGGCATGGAGGGAACCTACCTCATCATACTAAAGGCCATAGATGAGAAACCCACACCAACATCATTCTCAATGGTGAAAAACTGAAAGCATTTCATCTAAGATCAGGAACAAGTCAAGAATGTCCACTCTCACCACTGTTATTCAACATAGTTTTGGAAGTCCTAGCCACGGCAGAGAAGGAAAAGAAATAAAAGGAATACAAATTGGAAAAGAAGAAGTAAAACTGTCACTGTAGATGACATGATACTATACATAGATAATCCTAAAGATGCCACCAGAAAACTACTAGAGCTAATCAGTGAATTTGGCAAAGTTGCAGAGTACAAAATTAATGCACAGAAATCTCTTGCATTCCTATACACTAACAATGAAAGGTCAGAAAGAGAAATTAAGGAAACAATCCCATTCACCATTGCAACAAAAAGAATAAAATACCTAGGAATAAACCTACCTAAGTAGGTAAAAGACCTGTACTCAGAAAACTGTAAGACACTAATGAAAGAAATCAAAGATGACACAAACAGATGGAGAAATATACAATGTTCTTGGATTGGAAGAATCAGTATTGTGAAAATGACTGTACTACCCAAAGCAATCTACAGATTCAATGCAAGCCCTATCAAATTACCAGTGACATTTTTTACAGAACTAGAACAAAAATTCTTAAAATTTGTATGGAGACACAAAAGACCCCAAAGAGCCAAAGCAATCTTGAGGGAAAAAAAGGGAGCTGGAGGAATCAGGCTCCCTGACTTCAGACTATACTACAAAGCTACAGTAATCAAGGCAATTTGGTACTGGCACAAAAACAGAAATATAGATCAATGGAACAAGATAGAAAGCCCAGAGATAAACCCACGCACCTATGGTCAACTCATCTATGACAGAGGAGGCAAGAATATACAATGGAGAAAAGACAGCCTCTTCAATAAGTGGTGCTGGGAAAACTGGACAGCTACATGTAAAAGAATGAAATTAGAACCCTCCCTAACAGCATACACAAAAATAAACTCAAAATGGATTAAAGAGCTAAATCTAAGACCGGACACTGTAAAACACTTAGAGGAAAACATAGGAAGAACACTCTTTGAGATAAATCACAGCAAGATCTTTTTTGACCCACCTCCTAGAGTAATGGAAATAAAAACAAAAATAAACAAATGGCACCTAATGAAACCTAAAAGCTTTTGCACAGCAAAGAAAACTATAAACCAGATGAAAAGACAAACCCTCAGAATGGGAGAAAATATTTGCAAACGAATCAGCAGACAAAGGATTAATGTCCAAAATATATAAACAGCTCATGCAGCTCAATATTAAAAAAACAAACAACCCAATCAAAAAATGGGCAGAAGACCTAAATAGACATTTCTCCAAAGAAGATATACAGATGGCCAAGAAGCACATGAAAAGATGCCCAACATCACTAATTATTAGAGAAATGCAAATCAAAACTACAGTGAGGTATCTCACACTGGTTAGAATGGGCATCATCAGAAAATCTGCAAACAACAAATGCTGAAGGGAGTGTGGCAAAAAGGGAACCCTCTTGCACTGTTGGTGGGAATGTAAATTGGCACAACCACTATGGAGAACAGTTCCTTAAAAAACTAAAAACAGAATTACCATATGACTCAGCAATCCCACTACTGGGCATATACTCAGAGAAAACCATAATTCAAAAAGACACATGCACCCCAATGTTCATTTGCAGCACTATTTACAATAGCCAGGTCATGGAAGCAACCTAAATGCCCATCAACAGATGAATGGATAAAGAAGATGTGGTACATATACACAATGGAATATTACTCAGCCATAAAAAGGAACGAAATTGGGTCATTTGTTGAGATGTGGATGGATCTAGAGACTGTCATACAGAGTGAAGTAAGTCAGAAAAAGAAAAAAAATATTGTGTATTAACGCATATATGTGGAATCTAGAAAAATGGTACAGATGAACCGGTTTGCAAGGCAGAAATAGAGACACAGATGTGGAGAACAAACGTATGGACACCAATTCGGGAAAGTGGGGGGTGGTGGTGGTGGGATGAATTGGGAGATTGGGATTGACATATATACACTAAAATGTACAAAATAGATGACTAATAAGAACTTGCTCTATAAAAAAATAATAAATAAAATTAAAATCAAAAAAAAATTTTGCCCTTCTTTAGTCTTCTGTCATCCATCACATTCACTGTGATTTCTGAAGAATTACAGAAGATATTCACAACCAATATGTGTAAGTTTTTTTTAGAGTCCTGAGGTATAGTATACGTGGGCTGGAGACTTGGACTTCATTCATCTGGATTGATGGTCTCTAACTAGTATGACCTATCTTGAGTTTCAGTTCTTCTTTATATTAAGTGATATTCTATTTCCAGTTTGAAGACAATTCCTCTTGTTGGAACAGGTAGAATTTAAATTGGATGTGGTTGACTCTGCCTGATGGCTGTCATTTGTTAAACTCAAATTATTTTGTCTAGGAAGTTAGTATAAGCCTTCCTGTTCTTATAACTATGAATATAACAAGGATAACAATGGTAAAGGCTTTTTGTCACCCATAATATTTTTATATTAGTAATATAAATGATATAGAGGTTTCAGATTCTTGAAGAAAATAGTCTAGTTTGGAAGACTGAACACAACTCTGAATTATGTTTTCAGGATATTTTATAAACCGACCTTTAATTAGCTCTATTTCATGTCCTAGTAGTAGTTCTACAATAAGTATTTAACATAGGCATTGTTGCACTAATGTTGTTGAAAATTTACATGTAGTTTTTCTTGAGTCATATTTAACTATGTGATGGTATCCTTTTATTTGAAAGATTTTTCTAGTATAAATTTTCTTCTAATATGGCTGGTAAATCTGGATTGTTATATATTTTTAATTTATTTTTTATTTTTAAAATTTTATTTATTTATTTATTTATTTATTTTTGGCTGTGTTGGGTCTTCGTTTCTGTGCTAGGGCTTTCTCTAGTTGCGGCAAGCGGGGGCCACTCTTCATCGCGGTGTGCAGGCCTTTCACTATCGCGGCCTCTCTTGTTGTGGAGCACAGGCTCCAGACGCGCAGGCTCAGTAGTTGTGGCTCACGGGCCTAGTTGCTCCACGGCATGTGGAATCTTCCCAGACCAGGGCTCGAACCCGTGTCCCCTGCAGGCAGATTGGCAGGCAGATTCTCAACCACTGCGCCACCAGGGAAGCCCTTAATTTATTTTTTACTTTATATATTATATCACTCAGTTTGGATATAGGCATCTTATAACCTATTGTGTGAACTGAAAACTAAGGTACTAATGGGGTAAAAGGAGAGAACGAAATAGTTAGTTGGGGCTGGAGGGCATTTTAAGCAAGGACTGAAGGATTCTAGTTGCTAGATGTGACATAATTATGAACGATATCTGGTAAAAAGACAGGTAAATCACTGCCTATTAATGATCTTCTCTAAGCTCCGCCCTCACGTCCACTTTCCCACTATTATATTTCTCCATTATATGTTCCCATGGCAGTTCTCCACTATTATACTTATCACAGTTGGAATGATTTATTTAGTGTTTAAAGTCCTAGCTAGAAAATTTTGTTCCCTATACTTATGTACTTGGCATATAGTAGGAACCCAATATTTGTAGAATGAATATTTTTTCAACTTCTAAAATAATAATCATATCCCTAGTATGTATGGGAGCTAATAATCGTTGAATGGCTGACCAAAGGAATGCATATGTTTAGCAAGGACAAAGGCAAAGAACACTATCTTTCTCAGAATATTCCTGTTCTGTATTACTTTTACTTTTCACATATCTACTACCCTCTCTTGTTCTCACTCCAAAATTTCTCCATTTGAGAGCACTGATGAGTAAACTGCGTTACTAATATTGACCCTCTAAGAAGATTTATGTTTTTAAAGAAGTTAATATCTGAAAGAATACATCATTAATGATAAGATTTAATACACTTGTCAGAGATGGGAAAGATATTTTGTGGAATGGGTCCTTTTTGCCTCTTAAAAACCACGTTCATGGTCCTGTCCCTCTCTCTCTCTCTTTCTTTTTTTCTACAGATATTTTTTGAGCACCTAATTTGTAAACTGTTGGGAATTAGAAAGCAAAATGTTTAAAAAGTGATGTGAGGGAAAGGGTCATTGGTGGAGAACCTTCCAAGACCAGGCAGAGGAATTTGGATTTGACATTTCATGCCGAGGAGGTATTGCCTTCTTCAGCTAGAGAGTGACAGCAAAACTTCTAGAGGTTATTTAGCTAAAGTCAGTGGAACAAATTCTGATGATATGCTGTTATATATTTCACGCTTATCTTTAAGAAGACAAGACAAAAGTTAGGGAATGCTAGACCAATTTTTTAGCTAAACAACAGAAAATTTAGTATTGTTCTGCAATGGGCAGCACAGTCTGATATTTTTATTTGATTATATAAGGCAAATTTTGTTGTTATAGGTTTATAATTCCTCTCATTTAGCTATATATATTTTAAAGGTATTTGCAGCATAAGAAAACATCAGAGAAGGGCATAAAAACATAACTCAAAAGCAAAACCAACTCTCCTACAAACATTTTTGCAATTTGCAATTCCTTATTTGTTTTACATGAAGGTATCCACTATAATAAATGTAGCATAACCTCTTTACCTTCTACCTTTAAAGACTGCTTCTCTGGAATGTAATTCTGAGATAATATAAATGTTAAGTGAAAAAGAAAAAAAGTACTTGATATTTTGGAATATTTGAACAGTGTATTTCTAATAGATTTTTTATGTATATAGTACTTGGAGATAATTCATTTACTCAGTAACACTCAGTTCAATTCACTAAACATTTAAGACTGAAGTGTTAGTATGTTGAACATGAAAGGCTCTTTGCCAGTCAGTAGAGTAGCTCATATTCTGTCTCCTAGGGATACTCTTTCAGGGTCACCCACTACCCCATATAGAACCTCTGAACAGATTAGAAAAGAGCACCCCACCTTGATTGATTCAGACCCCAGACAGAACTATTGCTTGGTTGTAGTGTTCGGGCTAGAATTTCAGCCCCCAATTGTCTCCTGGGCCTGGCATCTCACAATCATACACAGCACCTCTGAGTGTTCATTTAAGTTTCCATGTTCTTCCTGGGCTTTTGTTGCTATTGTTGTTCGTTTATAAAATAGTCGTCATTTCTCCTGGGCAGAAAGATAAACTTTTTAAGGTAAGACCTTGTATTTTATATCAAAATAAAAGAAAATAAAAAAACAGAATGAGTGAACAGTACCAGGCATTTTTCATGTGTTAACTCATATGATCTTCACAAGAGTCCTTTGATGTATGTGTTATTATACAAAGTTTAGTGATTTAGAAAATAATGTTTAGCGGTTGGGTGACTTGCTTAAAGTCAAAAAGCTACAAGGGAAAAAGGACAAACTCAGATGCAAGAATAGCTGCCTTAGGTTTAGTTCTGACATCAATCAGCAAACAGCTGACCTTCAACAGCCCACTTATCCCTTTGCCCCCAAATAGTACAATCCCTTTGCCCCCAAATAGTACAGCTGAAGCAAACCTTCAACAGCCCACTTATCCCTTTGCCCCCAAATAGTACAATCACGTAAACAAACTACTAAAACTCATCCAACCTCATAAAGTGCCCACCAAGGAGCATGGTGAGAGAAAGGCATGAAATGGTTATTTGAATAATCCAAGGGACTGTTTTTTGTATTTTGTTTCCCTTTTGGGGTTGTTTATGTCTTTAAGGAAAAAATTCAAGAAGTAAAAGAAAGGAAGAATTCTGGGCTTGCTTTAGTCCCTTGTGAAATAAAGTAATCGATAAATGTTGGTTGAATGTTGAATACATTTGCTATAATCCATCAGAAATTAGGTATGTGCTATAACACTTTAACCTGGGAGAAAGGAAAAAAAACAACAACAAGGAGTCCACTTGCTTTTTCAGACCTAGAAATAGGACTAGCCAGTGGTGCCTAGAGTGGCCTGTTTTTGTCTTTTCAAGAAGAAAGGACCAAATAATTAAAATGTCCTGGCAATTAACAGTATTTTAGGAGTACAGCAGTAGTTCTATGAAGTACAGTAACCTTCTCTCTCACTTCCAGTAAGTTCACCCGATGATAAATGGAGTCACATAACCAAAGAGGCAGTCAGATAATTTAGCTAAGGCTCAAGGGGAGCTACAAGAATAATCAAATAACTAGAAAGTGTTTTGCAGAGGAAGGATTAAAATAGCAGGCTTTTTCAGCCTGAGGAAGGACTTTTGAAAGAGTATTTTTGAAAACTACAAGAGGCTGTGCAGTAGAAAAGTTACCAGCAGGGGCCCATGGTACATCAAAATCAGATGTGGCGCTTTCCAAAAATACAGATGCTCAGGTTCTACCTCACCCCAGAGCTGCTGAAGTAAAATTTCAGTGGGGGTAGGGCATGGGTGGGGCTCAGACCTCTATGCTTTTTTTGTTTGTTTTGAAGTATAGTTGATTTACAATATTGTGTTAGTTTCAGGTATACAGCAAAATGATTCAGTTATATATATATATATTTCAGATTATTTTCCATTATTACAAGATATTGAATAAGTTCCCTGTGCTATATAGTAAATTCCTGTTGTTTATCTATTTTTATATATAGTAGTTTGTATCTGCTAATCCCGTATTCCTAATTTATCCCTCCCCCACTCGCTTTCCCCTTTGATAACCATAAATTTGTTTTCTGTGTCTGTGAGTCTTATTTCTGTTTTGTATATAGATTCATGTATATTATTTTTTAGATTCTACATATAAGTAATGTCAAGTAATATTTGTCTTTGTCTCACTTCACTAAATATTGTTGTTGCAAATGGCAATATTTCATTCTTTTTTATAGCCGAGTAATATTCCATTTTGTGTGTGTGTGTGTGTGTGTGTGTGTGTGTGTGTGTGTGTGTGTGTGGTGTATATTTATATACCTCATCTTCTTAAGTCAATCATATGTTAATGGGAACATGGGTTGTTTCTATGTCTTGGCTATTGTAAATAGTGCTGCTATGAACATTGGGGTACATGTATCTTTTCTATTTAGAGCTTTCGTCTTTTCCGGATATATTCCCAGGAGTGGGATTGCTGGATCGTATGGTAGCTCTATTTTTAGTTTTTTAAGGAACTTCCATACTGTTTTCCATAGTGGCTGCATCAATTTACACTCCCATCAACAATGTAAGAGAGTTCCCTTTTCTCTACACCCTCTCCAGCATTTATTATTTGTAGCCTTTTTGATGATATCCATTCTATGTGTGAGGTGATACTTCATCATGGTTTTGATTTGTATTTCTCTAATAATTAGCGATGTTGAACATCCTTTCATGTGCCTGTTGGCCATCAGTATGTCTTCTTCGAAAAAAATGTCTATTTAGGTCAGACCTCTATGCTTTTTAAAAGCTTCAGTGATATTCCAGACACACAGCTAGGGTTTGGAACAATTGCTTTTGTCTCTTGGTCTCCCATCACAACTGACTGATCACCTGTTTGTAGACTCCTTATGTTCCAGAGTCTCTTGTCATGAAATGCTTAGTGCAACTCATAGGCAGTGTAATGAAGCTTTCCTAAAAGGAAGTTCATATTGTGTTCCAGGAATGATGCTAGTTCTTTTACACAGGATATTTTATTTCATTCTCAAAACAACCTTTTGACAAAGATATTATCATACCCATTTAATAAATAAAGACAAGAAGCTGCAGGGCTTTAGTGACATGCCATACAAAATAAAGTACAGAAACCAGAATTTGGATCCAGAGCTGTTGGACTTCAAAACCTGCACCAGAAAATAGATCTGAAAATCTAAGGCAGATTGGAATAAAAAAACCAATCAGATTGGTTGTTACTGATATCAGAACTGAGGAAGGAGAATTGAAATAACTGACAACTGACATATTTACTGATTTCAGTATTTGCCCATGGTAACAAACTATATGGTCATTCACATATTACCCACACTTATGCAGATATTAGCACACAGTAGGTGGCACAATCCAAACACAAAGTAGTTTTGGGAAAAAAGTTGCTTTTTTTCCCCCTTTTCTCATAACACTTTGAATATCATAGTCATTCTTTTTAATCCTTAAACATAGTGGCAACATCTTTAAATTGAACTACCAAATCTTGATCCCCAGTGGAGTTCAGGTTATACTTTTCTTTTTATGGCATTTGATCTTGGTCTTGCTAATGCCACAGGCTCCTCATGTGCTTACTAGACTGATAATTTAATTTTAGTATCTCTCATTAGTCTGAGTATTCCATATTGGTCTTCCTTTTTTTTTTTTACCAGGAGGTTAGCATATACCTTTAGATGGCATATGCCATTTATGCCTAGAGATGTTTTTTTGACCTGACTGCTATGTCCACTGCACTCACCATTAGCCATTTTTGATTACTCACATACACACACATCTACATAAATGCACAGAATAATTACTTTATATAATACTGTTGATTAACTCCATCTTTTGCAGTTTTCTTGGGACTGAGGCCTATGTATTATAACTGCTCTTGGATATACAGTTTAGTGATGAATTTATCTTATTAGTGCCATGCTTTTTCTTGAGACGTTGGTATTATTGCTTTTTAAATTCTTATCTATCAGAAAATTATTGAAGACTGTGCTGTTTAGGTAGGGGAATTTGGCAATGTTTGGTTCTCTGTTAACCAGTGACGGTATTTAACTTTGTGACTATTGCAATGTAAGTTGATATCCTACTCCCATGTTCTTTTAGTTTTTGATAGTTTTACCCTTTTAATTTTTAATATTCATCTTTCAGGCATATAATATAGATTTTTGAAGGAATCCATTCTATAGTATCCCAGCTCTGCCTAAGAAGTTATTTCACACAGGTTCTTAACTGAATTTTTAAGTATCATTTTTTTCTGAAAACCAAAGCTGAGGTCAGTAATCATTTATAGAACTGAATTGTCCGTGAGTAGCTTTGAAAATAAATGTCTCTGTGCCCATAAATCTTGGATAAAAGACTTGTAAGTTGTTGAAAAAAATGTTTGTTATAGACTCTTGAACAGAAGTGGCCGATGCTTTTTATTTTTCTGATGTTTAGATTTTAGATTTTTAGATTTAAAAATTTTTATTTTTAGATTTCTACCTTCAGAAAGAAAAATGTACACTTTAGGATAATATGATTCTGGTGATTCTGTTGCATGTGTGAGTGAGATTCAGATCAGTGTTCCAGAGACAATCAGAGCACTGTGAGATTCTAATTACTCGGAGATAAAAGTAAATTCTTTCACAAAGCCATGTGAGAGTTCTGAAACTATTCTCTAATAAGTTACATGATTTTATAGGGAGATACTATTTGCTAATATGAATAAAGTCATAATTCTTAGGGTCTAAACTTCACTCCAGTAGTCTTTCTTTCATGGTGTGAGAGAGAAAAGCACATTTTGATCATGTCAGATTTATATAATACATTATATTCCTCTAATAACCCAGTTACACCAATCTTCTATCTGTTTCTATGAGGTTTTTTTTAAGATTCAACATATAATTTTTTTAAGATTCCACATGTAAGTGAGATCAAACAGTATTTGCCTTTCTGTATCTAATTTGTTTCGCTTAGCATAATGCCCTCAAAGTTCATCCATGCTGTTGCAAATGGCAGGATTTCCTTCATTTTTATGGCTGAATAATATTCATATATATATTTAAATTAATTAAACAAGGAGGCCATTAGACTGAGGTTACTCTAATGCTGTAGCAGCCTAAATAAGCAAACCAGAATCTAAGCCTATAAAATTGGAACCTAAGAACAATCAATCACAAACAACTAACTGGCTTCAAGATATAGCCAATCAATAATTTCCTTACTTTGCTTCTGCCTTTTCTCTAGAAAAGTCTTTCCTCAAGCTCTTGTCAGTGGGGTGTAGCCCTTCTAAATACTTCCAGTTTGGTGCTACCTGATTAACTTGATTTTTGCTCAAATAAACTCTTAGATTTTTAATATGCCTCAGTTTATCTTTTAACCATATATGTGTGTGTTTTAACCATATATGACTATATATATATAACATTTTCTTTATCCATTTATCCCTTGACAAATACTTAGGTTGTTCGCTCGCATGTCTTGTCTATTTTAAGTGATGCTACAGTAAACATGGAGGTGCAGGTATCTTTTGAAGATAGTGATTTTGTTTTCTTTGGATAAATACCCAGAAGTGGGATTGCTGGATCATATGGTGGTTCTATTTTTAATTTTTTGAGGAACCTCCATATTGTTTTCCATAGTGGCTGCACCAACTTACATTCCCACCAATAGTGCACACAGGTTGCCTTTTCTCTACATCCTCACCAGCACTTGTTGTCCTTGTCTTTTTGGAAACAGCCATTCTAACATGTGTGAGATGATACCTTATTGTGGTTTTGACATGCATTTCCCTGATGATTAGTGATGTTGAGTACTTTTTTATGTATCTGTTAGCCATTTGTATATATTTTTTGGAAAAATGTTTATTCATATCCTTTACCCATTTCTTAATTGGGTAACTTGGGGTTTTTTTGCTACTGAGTTGTATGAGTTCCTTGTATTGTATATTTTGGGTATTAACTTCTTAGGTTTGCAGATATTTTCTCCTGTTCCATAGGTTACCTTTTCATTTTGTTGATTGCTTCTTATATATATTTTAAAAGAGTTTGTGAAGGATTGATATTGTCTTCTGAAATGTTTGGTTGAATTCACCATTAAAGCCATCTGGGGGGCTTCCCTGGTGGTGCAGTTGTTGAGAATCTGCCTGCCAATGCAGGGGACACAGGTTTGAGCCCTGGTCTGGGAAGATCCCACAAGCTGCGGAGCAGCTGGGCCCGTGAGCCACAATTACTGAGCCTGCGTGTCTGGAGCCTGTGCTCCACAACAAGAGAGGCCGCGATAGTGAGAGGCCCGCGCACCGCGATGAAGAGTGGCCCCCACTTGCCACAACTAGAGAAAGCCCTTGCACAGAAACAAAGACCCAACACAGCCATAAAAAAAAAAAAAAATTAATTAATTAATTTTTAAAAATAAATAAAAATAACACTTGCTCCTCTTCTTAAAAAAAAAAAAAAGCCATCTGGGTCTGGCCTTATATTTATGGGAAGTTTGAAAGTTACTATATCTCTTTACTTGTTATAGATTTACTCAGAATTTCTATTTCTTCTTTAGTCAGTTTTAGTATTTAGTATCTTTCTAGGAATTTGTGCATTTAATCTAGGTTGTCTGATTTGTTGGCATAAAGTTATTCGTAGTATTCTCTTACAGTCCTTTTTATTTCTGTAAGTTTGATAGTGATACCCCTCTTTTATTCCCAATCTTAGTAATTTGAGTCTTCTCCCTTTTATCTTGGTCATGCTAGCTAAAGTTTTGTCAATTTTGTTGATCTTTTTCAAGATCCAACTTTTGGTTTTATTGATTTTTTTTCTATTGTTTTTACATTCTCTATTTTAATTCCATCTAATCTTTATTATATCATTACTTCTGATTTGGATTTCCTTTTTTCCTCTAGTTTCTGAATTTTGAAGGGTATGTTATTGATTTGAGATCTTTCTCTTTTTTTTATTATAGCTTTATAGCTGTGGACTTCCCTTTAAGCACTTATTTATCTATATCCTATAAATTTTAGAATGTTGTGTTTTTCTTTTCATTCACCTGAAAGTATTTTCTAATTTCTTTGTGATTTATTCTTTGACTCACTGGTTATTTAGGAAAGTGTTTTTTAATCTCCATGTATTTGTGAATTTCCCAAGTTCCTTCTTTTATTGATTTCTAATTTTATTATTTTGTGGTCAGAGAATATACTTTGTATGATTTCATTCTTTTCAAATTTATTGGTACTTATTTTGTGGTCTAACATGCAGTCTATCCTGGAAAATGTTCCATGTGCACTTGAGAAGAATGTGCATTTGGTGGAATGCTCTATATATGGATGTCTGTTAGATCTAGTTGGTTTATGGTGCTGTTCAAGTGTTCTGTTTGCTTCTTGATCTGCCTAATTGTTCTGTCCATTATTGAAAGTGGAGTATTGAATTCCCCAACTATTATTGTTGAATTGTCTATTTTTCCCTTCAGTTCTCTCAGTTTTTGTTTCATGTGTTTTGGGACTCTCTTAGGTGCATATGTGTTTGTATATGTTCTGTCCTCCTGATGGATTGACCATTTTATCTTTATAAATTTATAAAATGTTCTATTTTAAATCTCTAGTAACAATTTCTGTCTTAAAGTTTCTTTTGTCCAATATTAGTATAGCCACTCCATCTTTCTTTGGGTTACTGTTCACATGGTATATCTTTTTCTGTCTTTTTACCTTAAATCTATTAGTGCCCTTGAATATAAAGTATGTCTCTTGTAGATGCTATGTAATTGGATTATTAAAAAAAAAAAAAAACTATCCTGCCAATCTCTGCCTTTTGTTTGGAGTGTTGTATGCACTTACACTTAATGTAATTACAGATAAAGTAGGACTTATGTCTTCCATTTTATTATTTGTTTTCTATGTATTATATACTTTTTATTTCTTTTTTCCTCATTTACTGCCTTTCTTTGTATTAAATAGATATTTTCTAGTTTACCATTTTAATTCCCTTGGAGTTTCTTGTATTGTTTTGTTATAGTTGTTATTTTCTTAGTGGGTGTTCTATGATTACAGTTAATATTTTAACTTAAAACAATCTATCTTGAATGAATCCCAACATAATCTCAATAGTAGTCAAAAACTTTGCTCCAACATAGCTTCATTTCCTACCCCCTTTTGAGTTATTTTCATACAGCTCTGGATTTCATTTACATCTTTTTACATTATAAACATATCAACCCACATTTATCATTACTGCTTTATGCAGTTGTTTTTTTAAAATAAGATATGAGGTGAAAAGGATTACAAATAAAAATACATTTATACTGTCTTTCATATTTATCTATGTAGCTACTTTTACCCATGCTCTTTATTTCTTCATGTGGATTTGAGTTACTCTCCAGTGTTCTTCTAATTCAGGTTGAAAGTCTTCCTTTAGTATTTCTTTTAGGGCACGTCTACTAGCACTTCTCTCAATTTTTGTTTATTTGGGAATGTCATAATTTATCTTGAATTTCTGAAGGATAGTTTTGCTGAATATAGAATTCTTGGTTGACATTTTTTTCTTTCAGCATTGAGAATGTTCCAACTCACTGCCTCTAGACTCCATGATTTCTGAAAAGTTAGCTATTAATCTTATTGGGGATCCCTTCTACAAGATGAATTATTTTTCTCTTGTTGCTGTCTCATGATTCTTTCTGTCTTTGTTATTCAACAGTTTAACTATGTGTCTATGTGTGGATCTCTTTAAATTTATCTTTCATGAAATTTGTTGAGATTTTTGGATGTGTACATTAATTTTTTTCCATCAAATTTGGGAAGTTTCTGGCCATTATTTTTTCAGAAATTCTTTCTGTTCCTTCTCTCTCTCCTCACTTCTAGGACTCTCATTATGCATATGTTGGTATACTTGTTGGTGTTGCACAGTTCTCTAATGGTCTGTTATTTGTATTTATTCTTGTTTCTTTCTTTTCCTCAGACTGGATAATTTCAGTTGCCCTATCCTCAGGTTTGTTGATTCATTCTTCTGCCAGTTTCAATCTACTTTTGAGTCCCTCTTGCAAATGTTTCATATCAGTTATTCTAATTTACAACTCAGAATTTCTGTTCTTTTCCATTTTTAAAAATCATATCTCTATTGATACTGATTTTCTCTATTTTCCTTTAATATCTATTCTCATACATTTCTTTAACTCTTTACAGATGATTCCTTTGGTTATTTGAACATATTTATAATATATGATTTAAAGTTTTCATCTGGTAAGTTCAAAATCTGTTTTTCTTGAGGGACAGTTTCTGTTAACTGTTTTTTTTCTCCTTTATATGGGCCTAATTTTCCTGTTTCTTTATAAGTTTTATAACTTATGTTGAAAATTGGACATTTAAAATCATATAAAATGGCAACTCTGGAAATCAGATTCCTCCCTTCCCAGGGTTTTTGTTGTTGTTGCTGTTTGTTCGTTTAGTGACTCTCCTGGATTAATTCTGTTAAGTCTGAATTGTTTTTCACTTGTGGCCATTTAAGTGTCTGTTTCATTAGCTTAGTGGTTACCTTACAATTTGACAGAGATTTTCTTAAATACCTTGAACCAATAAGTCCGCCTATGCCATGGACTCTGTGTGTTGAGGTCTGTCTTCAAGTTCTGGCAGCTTCTGTATCTGCCTTAGCATTTACTTCCTCCTTATACAGAACTAGTTCAGCCAGAGGTAAGAGATCAGAGTCTTCTCAGATTTTTTCTGGGCATGCACACAGCCCTTCACATGTATATAGCCTTTTTGGTCCATAGAAATATGCTGGAGCTTTTCAGAGACCCCTATAGGCATCTCTTTCTCCAAATTTTCCTTTTAAGTTTTTTGGGGAGCCTTGTATTAGCCATTGCTGGTATCACTGGCTCTAGCAGTTGTGATGTTAAACAGCTGCAACATTAAACAGTTGCTGTTAATTCATTTTAACAAACACCTAGAGGATAGCACCTTTCTCACTGAGTGAGCTCTGCATCAGGTCAAATAAAAACAAGCCCTGTAAATAGGCCTTTTCCAGGGGGCTGCTGAACATGTTAAATCTGGAGAATTCTCTGTGGCTGTAAGGATGTTTGCAGCACTCCGAAGCCATTCAACCCTCCCCCCCATCCCCCCCCCCCACCACACACACACCCTAGTGGCTTCTTGGCTACTGGTTTAAAGACTTACTATTATTGAGAGGCTGCTAATTTTCTCCCTGTGGAACTGAGGACAAAGAAATGGGAATGGGGCAAGTTAAATTGCCACAGTGCTCACTGTTTGTACAAAAATTCTGCTGATTTTCTGGGATACATTTTACACAGATTGCTGCAAGTGTTTGTTATTTCCAGAGTTCTGAAAAAATTGATTTTTGACATTTTTTTGTGAATGTTCTTGTTACTTTTATGGTGGAGTAGATTTTCGGAGAGCCTTACTTCTTCTAGAAGTGCTTCCTCCCTGGCTTTTAAAAGAGTAAGCACTCCTTGCTTCTTAGAACACAATGCTTTTTTGTCGTATGAAGCAGAGTGCTGGCAAGGAGTTGACTAGAAGGTGAAATAAAGTACATGAGATTGGTGAGTTAAGGGCTAAGCTAAAGAATTTTGTTTTGAGTAAAAATTATTTGGGAGGTACTTGAGTTCGTAGACCATGAATAATGTGAGGATAATGATGTTTGAAGATTATTCTAATGGTTTCACATAGAGTGAAATAGAGCTGTACGAGAAGGGAGATGAGTTTAGAGGCAGTGCCAATAATCTACGTGTGTGGTGCTAAGGCCTGTCTTAACATGGCAGCTATGGACATAGAAACGCAAAGGTGGATCAGTCATGGAATTTGGTGATGGACCGGATCTGTGGAGTAATGGAATAGAGGAGTTTCAAAAGATATAAATGTTGCTGCTCTGCTTCACAGAGATGGTGGTAGAGTAATGGTAATAAGGATAATGGAAAGCAGACGTGTGGCAAACTTTTATTTTGACATCTTCATTTCACTAACAGTCTCTTCTTAAGCTCCTTGGGCCAGACATGGGATCATAAAGATTAAATGAATAGGTGTTGGATTTTAAAGCCAGGGTCTTATACTATCAAAAGCTAAATATTATCAAGAGGCTTCCTAAATCACATTAATTTAGAAAAAGGAGAAGAAAAGGAAAGTTTTTTGTTTTTTTTTTTAAAGTCTAAAGATATTCCAAAATGTTTATTATGTTAACTTACTTTTCTAACATGTGATTCTCTGGTAAAGCAGATGTAAGAAATCTACAGTTTTGTATTACTGAGCTTTAATTGCTGTGTGTAGAAATGATAGATCCATAGCCTTGAATGTGTATTAATAGAATGTATTTTAATAGTGTATCTTTCATAAGTGAAAGAGTCTTGGGTTCAAGCACTCCTTGCTTCTTAGAACACAGTGCTTTTTTGTCAGCATGTGGATTTATCATGATTTCAAATGATTTTCCTCCTTTGATTTTCCATAGCCCTTGAGGAGAGAAAGCAATAAATGAAAAATGAGATGATTATCAATGAGATGATTGCTTTAATCTCTGTCATTGAGAAATGTTAATTCCTGTGTGGGATCAAAGTCTGATTTCTGGACTCTTCCCTAACCTATGAACATTTCTCATTCAGTTGTTCACTTCTTTATGTGCACCTAACAAGGCTGAAACTGGAGATAGCAGTACATATTTCCGTGTTGCCCTTGCACCATAGTCTTCTTCAATATTTTAAATAATTATATTATTCATCAGTGTTTGTGTTCTTCCAGATTTTTCAAAACATTAAATTACAGATTTGTTTTATTTACCTTATTTGGAAGCTAAAGTAACAAAAATCAATTATGGTATTACCTTACTTGTCTCCATGAGTAGAGAAGTAAATGACTACAAAAGTGTTTTCTTATAATTAATGTTTCTGTTAGAATAACACAAGGATGGGAAGGCTTTGCAGGCTATTTAGGCTGTCTTCCTTATTCTTAAGACTTAATTTTTCTTAATCTTGGTTATTTATGTTATTTATTTGTTCATCTTTTTGTTAGTTGGTTAATCCAATCATTTAATATAAATTTAAAAATTTTGAGAATCTACTTTATGCCAGGATTGGGCTGTATTGAAACACACAAAGAAGCACTATTTGGAGCACTTCCTCTCTGGGAAGACAGAATTTAGAAGTAGCTAGCAATAAAAATATCGAGTATCAATATAGGATCTGAAAATCTAGTGTGTTGTGAGATACTGAATTATCTGTATAGAATATTACTGTTATTTTTAGATTCAGAGAAGAAAGAAAGCCATATAGGCAGTAGTACTCATGAAGTGCTTCAGAGACTAAGTAAAATTTATGATTGGTTGTGAAAGAAAAGGAGAATATCTATAGGCCTAGAAGAGCCCCCTGATCCTCAGAAGAGATGATGACAGCATAAGCAAAAAGACAGAGGCAGGAATGTGACATTCAGGATGGGGGCTACCGAATACATCAGCCTAACAGAGGGTTCGTTTTGAATGGTATCCTTGGGGAGGCATTGAAAGCCTTAAGAAGTAGAACAATTACTATAAAATTCATATTTTTATTCAACAAATATTTATTGGATGATAACTGTTGTACTCTAATAGTACTACAATCTGGGGCTATAGCACTTACTTTTTAGGAACGATATGAAGCTATAGATCTCAAACTCGACCACTCTATGGAGGTACTATAAAGGGCTTGCAATTTCATACAGGCACAAAGCTTGTCTGTAGATTACATAAATCATAGGTCTTACATATCCATATCCATTTTTATTATTTTCAAATGTGTGTAAGTTTTGCTGTGATTAATAAAATGGAAGTTTATTGTTGCTTTTTGCTCATGTATTTGTTTCAAACAACAGATTCTAAAAGTATAACTTACCTACTGGAGTTAGGCAGAGAATGCAGGATTCTTTCTCTTTGCTTCATATTTTCATGTGGAGAGACATTGATCAGTTTACCTGGGCTTCTCTCTGCTCCTACTCACTCCTCAAGGGAGTTAATTGATTTGTAAATTTGGAAGCAGGAACTGAGCATGTGTCACTAATTCTCTTCATGATCTTCTCATCTTCAGAGAGTATGTGAAGTTAAGTTTAGCAGTAAGGAACCTACCTGTTCAGGTTTGGGAGACCTGAGGCTAGTTTGTCTAATTCTGAGATATAGTAGTAGAAAGCCTGTATTGCCTTGTACCTAAGCCATGTTCTCTAGTATCTGCTCTGTCACTAACCTATGTTGACATTTTAATCCATTTGCCTGAGTCCTTTGTTTTTATCCACGGTTTGGCTAACTGCAGTCTCTGAGCCAAATCTGACCCACGCAGGCCAAATCTGGCCAGCCTCTTCTGTTTACGTATTATGTGTGTCTCTTTATTGCTACAGCAGCAGCATTGAGTAGTTGCAACAGAGATCATACGGCCTGAAAAGCCTAAATTGTTTACTCTCTGGCCCTTTGCAGAAAAGATTTGTCAACCCCTAGACTCTTATCTACAATTTGGGCAGGGAATAAGGAAGTCATTTATTGTACTCCCTAAATTTCTAAATTAATTCTAATATTATCACATAAGGGTTTGTAAAATTTTTTACTTTGAAAAACATGTTTTATCATTCAAAGTGGCAGAAGCCCTTTGTGTAAAAATGGAATGGACTCAGAGATGGGAGATTGAAGGCCTATTCAAGTAACATAGGTATGAGTCGATGAAGTTTGAGTTAGTTTGGTGATTATGGAAACAGAAAAGTAATACTGGGTTTAGGAGTTATTATGAAGTGCAAATTTTATAAAAGTTGGTGACTCCTTCTTTATAGTAACAGTAAGCATGACAACAGGAGAAAGCAAAATGTCTCTGAGAGTTCGAACCTAGGTGACTGGGTGAATGTCCTGGGAGCAGTATAGAATTTATTTTCTTATTCTGTCTGCCTTGTCTTTGGCCCTTTAAGTCACACATTCACTAACACCAGGAATAAAGACCCCAAGCCTAGTTACAGTAGTCACCCAGGACTCTTCACCGTTACCAAACCTACCAAAACTAAACATATGTCTATGCAACTTCAACATCAATCTACCAGTTTGTTCTTATAAATTTGGCGATGCCCTTTGTCTTCTCATTATTTAACTTAAGTCTCGGTTATTTTTCTAACAGGTTTAATAGGTTTATCTCCTGGCTCCCTATACCTAGTTGTGAATACTTATATGTATGTGTATGTATTTTTATGTTTGAGTATTCAGTTTTTCAGTTCATTTATTTGTTCAGTATTTATCTAATTTTTAAAGTAATTTGTTTTCTGCCTCTTTCCGAGAAAGAATATGAGGCTTGGACTCCTCACATTGCAAAGAAATCCTTTCATATAAATAATCTTGGTTTCTTTCATTCTTTTTTTTTTTCTTTTCTTTTTTGACAATAATTAATACTTCCTAGACAATGCACTCCCTTAGTCTTTTAGCCTCAAGGTTGTTTCATAAGATTTTTCCTCTTTGCCATCTTGTTATTGGTGAACTACATTCTATTTATTTTGACTCCTTATGAAGATTATCTAGGTCTTTTATTGAGGATTTGTACTGAGCTGATCTCTATTTAGTTTGCATGGCATTTGACATATTTTCAGTTGCATTTGTGCAATTTATTAAAGAGCTTATTCTTGTGATTCCAACCATCTTGAGTTTCACCTGGGTTATGCAATTTCTACACAACAGTACCAGAAATAAAAATCAAAGTTAATTTATATTTGAAATGGTATCATCACCTTCCTCAGGTGGTATTTAGGCTCACGGAATTTTTTTCTGAAAATAACATGTATTATAGTTTCAAAAAAGAGATCAGGCAAAAACAAAACAGAATATGGTCACATTCCCCAGTGTTAACCAACAAGAGTTTCTAATCATTCCTTCCAGAAATATTCCATGCATATACGTGTGTACACTTTCTTTTTATAGAAACGCGAACATACATTATATATTATTCTTTCCTTTGTTTATTTGTTTTAGCTCAACATACTAGTACCTATGCATTCGTCTCACTTTTTGAATGACAATAGTAATAATGGCTACATCTATTGAGCATTTAGGCACTTAGGCACTACATTAAGTACTTTATAAAATTCATTTCATTTCAAATGTATTTCATTAATTTTATTATTTTATTCACAACCACCAACAACACTTTGAGGTAGATCCTATTAGTATTCTATCCTAATATTACAGATGAAGAAACTGAGACTTTGCTAAGGCAGCTGCTTTGCTAAAAGTGGTAGAGCTAGAATTCTGACTCCACTCTCTTTAATTACTATTCCAGTGTTTTTCAAGTATATTTCATCAACCATCTGCAACAATATGACCTGGGAAACTTGTAAAACAAGATCTCCAGGCTCATTGTCAGAGATTCTGATTTAGTAAAAATTGGGAGAGAGTCACAAGTCTGAGTTATTAACAAATGATCCAAAGTAGGTTTTATGTAGTCTAAAATCTGTGGACCTCTGCATTATATATACTACATTGCCTCTTTATATGAATGGTATTTATTTATTAAACAATCTCTTAATGATGAACCTAATTTCCAGTCCTTTAACATTATAAACAATGCTTCAGTACACATTCTTTACATGTACATTTTTATTTGTATTTGTGAATTTAATTGGAGGAAGGATTTCTGGAAGTAGAATTCCTGGGTAAAAGAGTATGTGCACTTAAAATTTTGAAACACTTTCGGGAATTTTATCAAGAACAGGTAATCTTCTTTTCCTTGCTAGTCCCTAGTTAATTATTAATTTTCCAAGAGTAAAGATTTTAGAACACTAAAAGAGACTAATCAAAAGTTTTTTGAACCCAGTTCCTTTTTTTAATCCTGTATTAGTTTACTAGGGATGCTATAACAAAGTACCACAAAGCTGCATGGCTTAAACAACAGCAATATATTTTCTGACAGTTCTGGAGGCTAAGAGTCTGAAATTGAGGTGTCGGTAGCGCCAGTTTCTTCTAAGGAGAATGTGTTCCATGCCTTTCCCCTACCTAGCTCTGGTGGTTTGTTGGCAACCTTTGGCATTCCTTGGCTTTGGCAGCGTAACTTCAGTCTTCACATGGTGTTCTCCCTGTGTACATGTCTGTCTCCAAATTTCCCCTCTTTATAGAGACATCAGTCATTGGATTAGGGGCTAACCCTAAATGACTTCATCTTAATTTAACTAATTATGTCTGCAACACCCTTATTTCCAAGTAAGATTACATTCTGGAGGTTAAGACTTTGACATTTGACTTTTGGGGAGACACAGTTCAACCCATAGCATACTCAAAATAACATTCTTAGTACCTACACTGGTTTCTCAGCACTTACCTGGTGAGATTTCTATTGTGGTTTCAAATGTGTAATTGACATCTCCATCTTTGAAGTCACCTCATCTTTGATCAAGAGAGTCTTAACTAAGAATCAAGCTCCAGGGACACTGATTGGTAACACTTTCCAAAGGGGGACAATATCCTGACACCACTTACAACTCATATGATTGCCATTTGTAAAATCTGATTACAGCTTTTCTCATTCATGGCACTAAGAATCAGGCTTCCCTCCACATACTCCCCACCTCCATTTCATTATTTAACAGAAGCATTCAAAGTAGCATGTGTACATATTTTTTTAGAAAGCAAGAGTGATAATCATGCAATGCACGTAAATGGTGCCTTGCAATACCACGCTCTAGGAATAATGGCAGTTTATCAATCTCATCTGTTCCCAGGTGAAGGAAAGATTTTAACATGGCAGAAGTCCAAGAGTCAATGCTGTCTAAAGATCTGCTTTCTAAAGGTCTACTCTAACAATTGACAAATTAGCCTGAAAGAGATTTATATCAATTCACACTTCAAATAAAACTGTATAGAGTACCCATTTTCCCCAACCCTCAGCAACACTGTGTATTATCTACAGCAATTTGATCAGGAATGGTATATCATGTGTTACTTTAATTTACATATATCTAATTAGAAATGAGATCAAGCATCTTTTCATACAAGAAATTTTTAGCTACTTATCATGAACTGCTCCTATCCTTTGCCCACTTTTCTCCTTAGGTTGATGATCTCTTTAATCCCAATTTGTAATTCTCTTTATGTAATAAAGATATTAGCCCTTTGTCACATGTATCAGAGAATTTTCCCAAATCTGTCATGTTTCTTAATTTTTTTTTTGTATTTTAGTGGCTTTATAGAAGTTTCATGTTTGTATGTACTCTAATTCACCAATCTTTTTCTCTACAGCTCTGATTATGAGTCTGGTTATAGCTCCTGGTCAAAGGCCATTCCTATTTTAAGATTATTTTACAGGTGTATTTACTTATTATTTAAATATTTATCTGTAATTTATTTTGGTTTAAGGAATGAAGTATTAATACAGTTTTATTACTTCTTTCCAAATGACTAGTCAGTTATCTCATTGGCAATTATTATATAATCCATTGTTTTCCTACTGATTTGAAATACCATCTTTATAATATAATAAATTTTCACAAGCATTGGAACTTTATCTTTTTAGTTTCTCTCTTCTGTTTTATTGCCTTTCAGTTATTGCACCAGAACCATTTATAATTTATTTAAATATCTGATAAATGCTGATCTCCACCCCCTCCATTACTTTTCTCTTTTCAAATTGATACCTAGCTATTGTCAGACATTTATTTTTCCAAATGCACTTTAGGATCACTTGTCAAGATCCAAGATGGAGTGGGAGGGAAACTATTGCAATACTACTGCATTAAATTTAAGACTAAGTGAAAGTGAAAGAATCACTATCTTTAAAATATTGAGTCATATCATAATATAACAAGGTGTATTTTTCCATTGGGGTCCAATTTTAATGTTCCTCTCTCAACCCTTAATAATTTCTGTTGCCTCCCTATGTGTGTTGCTTTCTGCTACTATTATTGTATTAGTTTCCTATTGTTGCAGTAACCAATAACCACAAACTTAGCAGCTTAAAAAACCCATAACTTTATTATTTTACAATTCTGGAAGTCCAGAATGCGTCCCACTGGGCTAAGTCCAAGGTGTTGATAGGGCTTCATTCCTTTCTGGAGACTCTAGGGGGAGAATCTGTTTTCTTGCCTTTTCTATCTTCTATGAGCTGTGTTCATTCCTTGGCTCATGGCTGCCTTACACCTTCAAAGCCAGCAATGGTCAGTCAAGTCTCTTACATTGCATCAGTCTGACACTGACTCTCCTTCCCTCTTTCATTTATAATGACCATTGTGATACTGGGCCACCTGGATAATCCAGGATGATCTCCCCATCTCAAGATCCTTAATACATCTGCAAAGCCCCTTTTGCCATGTGACATGATATATTCACAGGTTTTGGGGATTAGGACATGGACATCTTTGAGAGGCTATTATTCTGCCTACCATTGTTATCAATTCTCCTTTCCCTAGGGTGGTCTTGTTGTCACTCATTTTTCTCTCCCACTCAAAATCTCTTATTATTTTTCTTAATATTCCATATTTATGTTGTAGTCCTCCTTATTTTAATGTCATTGTAAGTCTGCAGGGCATACTTTTCTTGATACTGCAGGACATGGCAGAGCAGCAAGACCACTTCCAAAAGTTTTCATCTACTGTGAATCATTTAGAATTGTGAGTCATCTCTAACTTTGAAAGAGCCATAAGCCTACACTCCCTTGCATTAGTATTACTTTTCCCATTATCAGAAAAAGAATTCAGGAAGCAGTGAAAATATGCAGGTAGCTTGTATCATAGTACTAACATAATAATTCTATTCCCATTGTCTTTTTTACCTAACATCTTCAAACTCATCTAAGTCAAACCACCATCTTCTATTCTTAGGAGTTGCTTTGTATTGATCAGACTAGGCTTGAAGACTTTCAGTGGCAGAGAACCTGCTACTTGCTAAGCAGCCCATTTCATACTGGGAAGCTCTGGTAGTCAGCCTTGTTACCATCTATCTGCACTCTTTCTAGCAATTCTAGTCATTCTTCTATTTTTCAAATACTTGTGATACGTGTTTTCCTGCACCTTTTCTTCTTCAATCTTTCCCCACATGACATGGGTTTGATACTCAGCACTTTCCTTACCCATGTGCAAAGAAGATAGTCCATTTCATCTTTGCAGCTCCTCAAATGTAGGCCCCAGTACCAAGCTAAGTGTACCAGGTGTGGTTTGCTGCAGTGCTGGTTAAGCTGCTTCAGTTTCCCCTATGTGGTTAAGAAATAGCTGTATTAATAGGTAGGTTCACAGAGATGTCATGTCAAAGTAGTCTAGAAAAGCCTCTAGGTCACCTTATTTCTAATTTAAAAAGCTACATCATTGGTACTATTGAGAAACAACTGTGCCCATACCTGGGTCCCTGATTGTTGCTAAGGTTTTTCATAAGTCAAAGGCCAAGTATCCTTCGGCCCCTTTGATGAATACAATCTTGCACCACTTTCCAAAGGATGGTCAGTATCATACAGTTAGCCTGTCTTTTACAAAATTCCTAAACCAGATTATTCCCAATTCTAATTATCACAGAGGAAGGGGGGGGCTGTCACGTTCCCTGGTTTAAATATCATTCTTATATTAAATCAGCCAATGTCACATTATGTCTAACTGGTGCATTACACTCTGACTCATACTGTCAGCTGTAACTCCTGTTTCTTTTTTCATGGTATTGCTAATCTATATACCCACATACTGAATTTTTTTTTAATTAATTAATTAATTAATTAATTTTATTTATGGCTGTGTTGGGTCTTTGTTTCTGTGCGAGGACTTTCTCTAGTTGTGGCAAGCGGGGGCCACTCTTCATTGCGGTGCACGGCGGGCCTCTCACTATCGCGGCCTCTCTTGTTGCGGAGCTCAGGCTCCAGACGCGCAGGCTCAGTAATTGTGGCTCACGGGCCCAGTTGCTCCGCGGCATGTGGGATCTTCCCAGACCAGGGCTCGAACCCGTGTCCCCTGCATTGGCAGGCAGATTCTCAGCCACTGCGCCACCAGGGAAGCCACACATACTCAATTTTTAAAAGTCATTTCTGTACTGAACCATAGGACCTCATATTTAATCACTAATAAACTTTGACTTGTTAGACTGAGCCCACTCCTGATGATTTTAAACTTTTATAGGAACACAGTGCAAACAACAAGTGAAAGCATATTATGTAGACTTTTTATTACTAAAGTTTATTTTTCTTGAGGGGCATAATATTAATTTATTCAGTGCTCGCAGTATGCATCTTTTTTTAAGAAGCACTATTTGGTCCACACATTGCACAACTAACTATAACAGGTAGGATAAAAGTGACTAAGTAAGCATCAAAGCTAAAGACTCTCTCAGGGGCTATGAAGTTAGGCAGTATGAAGTTAGGGACCTGTTTAGGATTTGGGGACAAGCCATTAGTCCCTCAAAAAAGAGTTAGCAAAGACCAAGGCAGAGAACACAGTCTTAGGCATGCTACAATTATAAAAATTCAAGCACAGAAACAAGTCTGGGATTCAGGAACCAGGCATTCAAATAAAGATAGAGGCCAGATATCAAGAAAAAAGCAAAAGCTGCTAACCAAATTGGAGCCAAATTTTGCTAGACTAGGTACAATGGAGCCTTGAAAAGTGAATCACAAACTGTTGGACCTCCATTCTTTTAATCTCTCTGGTCCATTGCCAGGATTTACCATCAAGAGTATTTTGGCAATTAATCTGTGTATCAAAATCCACATTTCCCACAGTAAGGAAGAGGGCTTGCAAAGGCTAAGAGGTTGGCAGGGTTAGATACTACCTAGCAATGGGCAGAGTTGCCTCTTTCCCTTAGTTATGGCAATAAAGATCTTGTCATAGTCCTTTTGTCTGGGATACAATAGTATGAACACTAGATTTGCTGAGATAAGACCCAGGTTGTAGCCCCAAAACTTTCATTAACCAGATGTTGGTTAATATTGGACACCTAATAATTCCAAGCCTTAGTTTCTGAATGGGGATAATAGTAATATTAGGAGGATTGTTATGAGAGCTAAATGCGAATCATCTGGCTAAATGAAACACTATTTACTTTGCAGACTGTAAAACACTTCATAAGTATAAGTTGCTATTCTTATTACAGTGATTTGAATCTGTGATAGTTTTTGAATGACATTATTTCAGATTTCATTAATTCAACAAATGTTTATTAAGTGCATACTATGTGAAAAAGATGTTTGTAGTCTTTGCCTCTATGGTTCTTTAATTCTAGATGAGGAATCAGGCCTTAAAATACTGACTGAAATGTTAGCTATTTTATATATTTATTTTTTAGCATATATTCGTCGAGTCCTACTATGAACATGGCACTTTGCTAGGTACTAGACAAGCAGGTCTTTAGTTTTTTGTTTTTTGTTTTTTTTTAAATGATCATAGAATATATCATTTTATTTAAAAAATCAACAGGTTAGTGTAAACCATTATTGATGTTTCGGTCTAAGTTTCTTTTTTTATTTTTTTTAAACATCTTTATTGGAGTATAATTGCTTTACAATGGTGTGTTAGTTTCTGCTTTATAACAAAGTGAATCAGTTATACATATACATATGTTCCCATATCTCTTCCCTCTTCCGTCTCCCTTCCTCCCACCCTCCCTATCCCACCCCTCTAGGTGGTCACAAAGCACCGAGCTGATCTCCCTGTGCTATGCGGCTGCTTCCCATTAGCTATCTATTTTACATTTGGTAGTGTGTATATGTCCATGCCACTCTCTCACCCTGTCACATCTTACCCCTCCCCCTCCCCATATCCTCAAGTCCATTCTCTAGTAGGTCTGTGTCTTTATTCCCGTCTTGCCACTAGGTTCTTCGTGGCCATTTTTTTTTCCCTTAGATTCCATATATATGTGTTAGCATACTGTATTTGTTTTTCTCTTTCTGACTTACTTCACTCTGTATGACAGACTCTAACTCTATCCACCTCACCACAAATACCTCCATTTCATTTCTTTTTATGGCTGAGTAATATTCCACTATATATATGTGCCACATCTTCTTTATCCATTCATCCGATGATGGACACTTAGGTTGCTTCCATGTCCTGGCTATTGTAAATAGAGCTGCAATGAACATTTTGGTACATGACTCTTTTTGAATTATGGTTTTCTCAGGGTATATGCCCAGTAGTGGGATTGCTGGGTCATATGGTAGTTCTATTTTTAGTTTTTTAAGGAACCTCCATACTGTTCTCCATAGTGGCTGTATCAATTTACATTCCCACCAACACTGCAAGAGTGTTCCCTTTTCTCCACACCCTCTCCAGCATTTATTGTTTCTAGATATTTTGATGATGGCCATTCTAACCGGTGTGAGATGATATCTCATGGTAATTTTGATTTGCATTTCTCTAATGATTAATGATGTTGAGCCTTCTTTCATGTGCTTGTTGGCAATCTGTATACCTTCTTTGGAGGAATGTCTATTTAGGTCTTCTGCCCATTTTTGGATTGGGTTGTTTGTTTTTTTGTTATTGAGCTGCATGAGCTGCTTGTAAATCTTGGAGATTAATCCTTTGTCAGTTGCTTCATTTGCAAATATTTTCTCCCATTCTGAGGGTTGTCTTTTGGTCTTGTTTATGGTTTCCTTTGCTGTGAAAAAGCTTTTAAGTTTCATTAGGTCCCATTTGTTTATTTGTGTTTTTATTCCCATTTCTCTAGGAGCTGGGTCAAAAAGGATCTTGCTGTGATTTATGTCATAGAGTGTTCTGCCTATGTTTTCCTCTAAGAGTTTGATAGTGCCTGGCCTTACACTTAGGTCTTTAATCCATTTTGAGTTTATTTTTGTGTATGGTGTCAGGGAGTGTTCTAATTTCATACTTTTACATGTACCTGTCCAGTTTTCCCAGCACCACTTATTGAAGAGGCTGTCTTTTCTCCACTGTATATGCTTGCCTCCTTTATCAAAGATAAGGTGACCATATGTGCATGGGTTTATCTCTGGGCTTTCTATCCTGTTCCATTGATCTATGTTTCTATTTTTGTGCCAGTACCAAACTGTCCTGATTAATGTAGCTTTGTAATATAGTCTGAAGTCAGGGAGACTGATTCCTCCAGCTCCATTTTTCGTTCTCAAGATTGCTTTGGCTATTCGGGGTCTTTTGTGTTTCCATACAAATTGTGAAATTTTTTGTTCTAGTTCTATAAAAAATGCCAGTGGTAGTTTGATAGGGATTGCATTGAATCTGTAGATTGCTTTGTGTAGTAGAGTCATTTTCACAATGTTGATTCTTCCAATCCAAGAACATGGTATATCTCTCCATCTATTTGTATCATCTTTAATTTCTTTCATCAGTGTCTTATAATTTTCTGCATACAGGTCTTTTGTCTCCTTAGGTAGGTTTATTCCTAGATATTTTATTCTTTTTGTTGCAATGGTAAACAGGAGTGTTTTCTTAATTTCACTTTCAGATTTTTCATCATTAGTGTATAGGAATGCAAGAGAGTTCTGTGCATTAATTTTGTATCCTGCTACTTTACCAAATTCATTGATTAGCTCTAGTAGTTTTCTGGTAGTATCTTTAGGATTCTCTATGTATATTATCAGGTCATCTGCAAACAGTGACAGCTTTACTTCTTCTTTTCCTATTTGGATTCCTTTTATTTCTTTTTCTTCTCTGATTGCTGTGGCTAACACTTCCAAAACTGTGTTGAATAATAGTGGTGAGAGTGGGCAACCTTGTCTTGTTCCTGATCTTAGTGGAAATGGTTTCAGTTTTTCACCACTGAGGACAATGTTGGCTGTGGGTTTGTCATATATGGCCTTTATTATGTTGAGGAAAGTTCCCTCTATGCCTACTTTCTGCAAGGCTTTTATCATAAATGGGTGTTGAGTTTTGTCGAAAGCTTTCTCTGCATCTATTGATATGATCATATGGTTTTTCTCCTTCAATTTGTTAATATGATGTATCACGTTGATTGATTTACGTATATTGAAGAATCCTTGCATTCCTGGAATAAACCCCACTTGATCATGGTGTATGATCCTTTTAATGTGCTGTTGGATTCTGTTTGCTAGTAATTTGTTGAGGATTTTTGCATCTATGTTCCTCAGTGATACTGGCCTGTAGTTTTCTTTCTTTGTGACATCTTTGTCTGGTTTTGGCATCAGGGTGATGGTGGCCTCGTAGAATGAGTTGGGGAGTGTTCCTCCCTTTGCAATATTTTGGAAGAGTTTGAGAAGGATAGGTGTTAGCTCTTCTCTAAATGTTTGATAGAATTGGCCTGTGAAGCCATCTGGTCCTGGGCTTTTGTTTGTTGGAAGATTTGTAATCACAGTTTCAATTTCAGTGCTTGTGATTGGTCTGTTCATATTTTCTATTTCTTCCTGGTTCAGTCTCGGCAGGTTGTCCATTTCTAAGAATCTGTCCATTTCTTCCAGGTTGTCCATTTTATTGGCATAGAGTTGCTTGTAATAATCTCTCATGATCGTTTGTATTTCTGCAGTGTCAGTGGTTACTTCTCCTTTTTCATTTCTAATTCTATTGATTTGAGTCTTCTCCCTTTTTCCTTGATGAGTCTGGCTAATGGTTTATCAATTTTGTGTATCTTCTCAAAGAACCAGCTTTTAGTTTTATTGATCTTTGCTATTATCTCATTCATTTCTTTTTCATTTATTTCTGATCTGATCTTTTTGATTTCTTTCCTTCTGCTAGCTTTGGGGTTTTTTTGTTCTTCTTTCTCTAATTGCTTTAGGTGCAAGGTTAGGTTGTTTATTCGAGATGTTTCCTGTTTCTTGATGTAGGCTTGTATTGCTATAAACTTCCCTCTTAGAACTGCTTTTGCTGCATCCCATAGGTTTTGGGTCGTCGTGTCTCCATTGTCATTTGTTTCTAGGTATTTTTTGATTTCCCCTTTGATTTCTTCAGTGATCACTTCGTTACTAAGTAGTGTATTGTGTAGCCTCCATGTGTTTGTACTTTTTACAGATCTTTTCCTGTAATTGATATCTAGTCTCATAGCGTTGTGGTCGGAAAAGATACTTGATACGATTTCAATTTTCTTAAATTTACCAAGGCTTGATTTGTGACCCAAGACATGATCTATCCTGGAGAATGTTCCATGAGCACTTGAGAAAAATGTGTATTCTGTTGTTTTTGGGTGGAATGTCCTGTAAATATCAATTAAGTCCATCTTGTTTAATGTATCATTTAAAGCTTGTGTTTCCTTATTTATTTTCATTTTGGATGATCTGTCCATTGGTGAAAGTGGGGTGTGAAAGTCCCCAACTATGATTGTGTTACTGTCAATTTCCCCTTTTATGGTTGTTAGTATTTGCCTTATGTATTGAGGTGCTCCTATGTTGGGTGCATAAATATTTACAATTGTTATACCTTCCTCTTGGATCGATCCCTTGATCATTATATAGTGTCCTTCTTTGTCTCTTGTAATAGTCTTTATTTTAAAGTCTATTTTGTCTGATATGAGAATTGCTACTCCAGCTTTCTTTTGATTTCCATTTGCATGGAATATGTTTTTCCATCCCCTCACTTTCAGTCTGTATGTGTCTCTAGGTCTGAAGTGGGTCTCTTGTAGACAGCATACATATGGGTCTTGTTTTTGTATCCATTCAGCCAGTCTGTGTCTTTTGGTGGGAGCATTTAATCCATTTACATTTAAGGTAGTTATCGATATGTATGTTCCTATTCCCATTTTCTTAAATGTTTTGGGTTTGTTATTGTAGGTGTTTTCCTTCTCTTGTGTTTCTTGCCCAGAGAAGTTCCTTTAGCATTTGTTGTAAAGCTGGTTTGGTGGTGCTGAACTCTCTCAGCTTTTGCTTGTCTGTAAAGGTTTTAATTTCTCCATCAAATCTGAATGAGATCCTTGCTGGGTAGAGTAATCTTGGTTGTAGGTTTTTCTCTTTCATCACTTTAAGTATATCCTGCCACTCCCTTCTGGCTTGCAGAGTTTCTGCTGATAGATCAGCTCTTAGCCTTATGGGGATTCCCTTGTGTGTTATTTGTTGTTTTTCCCTTGTTGCTTTTAATATGTTTTCTTTATATTTAATTTTTGATTGTTTGATTAATGTGTATCTTGGCGTGTTTCTCCTTGGATTTATCCTGTATGGGACTCTCTGTGCTTCCTGGACTTGATTAACTATTCCCTTTCCCATATTAGGGAACTTTTCAACTATAATGTCTTCAAATATTTTCTCAGTCCCTCTCTTTTTCTCTTCTTCTTCTGGGATCCCTATAATTCGAATGTTGGTGCGTTTAATGTTGTCCCAGAGGTCTCTGAGACTGTCCTCAGTTCTTTTCATTCTTTTTTCTTTATTCTGCTCTGCAGTAGTTATTTCCACTATTTTATCTTCCAGGTCACTTATCCATTCTTCTGCCTCAGTTATTCTGCTATTGATCCCGTCTAGAGTATTTTTAATTTCATTTATTGTGTTTTTTCATCGTTGCTTGGTTCCTCTTTAGTTCTTCTACGTCCTTGTTAAATGTTTCTTGCATTTTGTCTATTCTAATTCCAAGATTTTGGATCATCTTTACTATCATTATTCTGAATTCTTTTTCAGGTAGACTGCCTTTTTCCTCTTCATTTGTTAGGTCTGGTGTGTTTTGACCCTGCTCCTTCATCTGCTGTGTGTTTTTCTGTCTTCTCATTTTGCTTATCTTACTGTGTTTGGGTTCTCCTTTTCACAGGCTGCAGTTTCGTAGTTCTCGTTGTTTTTGGTATCTGTCCCCAGTGGCTACGGTTGGTTCAGTGGGTTGTGTAGGCTTCCTGGTGGAGGGGACTAGTGCCTGTGTTCTGGTGGATGAGGCTGGATCTTGTCTTTCTGGTGCGCCTGTCCACGTCTGGTGGTGTGTTTTGGGGTGTCTGTGGCCTTATTATGATTTTAGGCAGCCTCTCTGCTGATGGATGGGGCTGTGTTCCTGTCTTGCTCGTTGTTTGGCATAGGGTGTGCAGCACTGTAGCTTGCTGGTCGTTGAGTGAAGCTGGGTCTTGACATTGATGGAGATCTCTGAGAGATTTTCGCCATTTGGTATTACGTGAAGCTGGGAGGTCTCTTGTGGACCAGTGTCCTGAAGTTGGCTCTCCCACCTCAGAGGCACAGCCCTGATGCCTGGCTGGAGCACCAAGAGCCTTTCATCCACACAGCTCAGAATACAAGGGAGAAAAAATAGAAAGAAGAAAGAAAGAGGATAAAATAAAATAAAATAAAATAAAATAAAATGAAGCTATTGTAGTAAACAATAAGAATAAAAATTATTAAGAAGAAATTTATTAAGAAAAATTTTTTTTATTTTTTAAAATAAATTTTTTAATTTTTTAAAATAAAAAATATGAAAAAACATATTAAGAAAAAAAATTTTTTTAATTTTTAAAAATAGAAAATAAGGAAATAATTATTAAGAAAAAAATTTTTTAAGCAAAAAAAAAAAAAAAAAAAAAAAAAACGGACGGACCGAACCCTAGGACAAATGGTGAAGGCAAAGCTATACAGACAAAATCTCACCCAGAATCATACACATATACACTCACAAAAAAAGGAAAAGGGGAAAAATTAATATATCCTGCTCCCAAAGTCCACCTCCTGAATTTGGGATGATTCGTTATCTATTCAGGTATTCAACAGATGCAGGTATATCAAGTTGTTTGTGGAGCTTTAATCCGCTGCTTCTGAGGCTGCTGGGAGAAATTTCCCTTTCTCTTCTTTGTTCGCACAGCTCCCGGGGTTCAGCTTTGGATTTGGACCCGCCTCTGCGTGTAGGTCGCCTGAGGGCATCTGTTCTTCGCTCACACAGAACGGGGTTAAAGGAGCAGCTGCTTCGGGGGCTCTGGCTCACTCAGGCGGGGGGAGGGAGGGGTACGGATGCGGGGCGAGCCTGCGCGGCAGAGGCCGGCGTGACGTTGCAGCAGCCTGAGGCGCGCTGTGCGTTCTTCCGGCGAAGTTGTCCCCGGATTACGGGAGCCTGGCCGTGGCAGGCTGCACAGGCTCCCGGGAGGGGCGGTGTGGATAGTGACCTGTGCTCGCACACAGGCTTCTTGGTGGCGGCAGCAGCAGCCTTAGCGTCTCATGCCCGTCCCTGGGGTCCGCGCTGATAGCCGTGGCTCGCGCCTGTATTTGGAGCTCGTTTAGGCGGCGCTCTGAATCCCCTCTCCTTGCGCACCGCGAAACAAAGAGGCAAGAAAGTCTCTTGCCTCTTCGGCAGCTGACTGTTTCCCTGACTCCCTCCCGGCCAGCTGTAGTGCGCTAACCCCTTCAGGCTGTGTTCACACAGCCAACCCCAGTCCTCTCCCTGCGATCCGACCGAAGCCCGAGCCTCAGCTCCCAGCCCCGCCCGCCCCGGCGGGGGAGCAGACAAGCCTCTCGGGCTGGTGAGTGCTCGTCAGCACCGCTCCTCTGTGTGGGAATCTCTCTGCTTTGCCCTCCGCACCCCTGTGGCTGCGCTCTCCTCTGTGCCTCCGAAGCTCCCCCCTCCGCCACCCACAGTCTCCGCCCGCGAAGGGCCTTCCTAGTGTGTGGAAACCTTTCCTCCTTCACAGCTCCCTCCCACTGGCGCAGGTCCCATCCCTATTCTTTTGTCTCTGTTATTTCTTTTTTCTTTTGCCCTACCCAAGTACGTGGGGGAGTTTCTTGCCTTTTGGGAGGTCTGACGTCTTCTGTCAGCGTTCAGTGGGTGTTCTGTAGGAGCAGTTCCACGTGTAGATGTATTTCTAATGTATCTGTGGGAAGGAAGGTGATCTCTGTGTCTTACTCTTCTGCCATCTTGCCTGGACCCCAGGTCTTTAGTTATTAACCCCATTTATTTTACAGATTAATGGGATTATGTTTAACCTTTAGTTTATTCTTCCAGATCTTGTTATTTTAATGAGTTTACTACCTGGATCATTAATGCATTTAATGAAATCATTCAGCATGGAAATTCTGAGATATTATGAAAGACCATGTTAAATGTTTAAAAAAATCAGTAGGTACTGTGACTAGAACGTTTTATGATTCTCTCATCAAATAAAGTTATAATGAAAGGAAATGAATTTATTTTGACCTGACTTAGTAACCTCATGCTCGTGTTTGAAAGTGAATTAACTGGGAGAGGAGCAAGACTAGAGGCAAGGAGACCAGTTTGGAAGTTGTTCTAGCAGTTCAAGTGAGATACAGTGGTGACCCGGACCAGGGTTGTAGTGGTGGTAGAGAGAAATGAATGTGTTTGAGATACCTAAGTCAGTGTTGAATATGGGACTTGGGGAATGAGTGGGCATGATGTTGAGGAAGAGTGAGAATGAAGAATAATCCCCAGGTGGTTTGAGTGGCTGGTGTATGGAAGTACTGTTTACTGACAGGAAACAAAGGGGAGATAATGATTTAAGGAGAAATTGACCAAAATGTTTAAAGATGTTTTTTGAAAAATAAACATGAGGATAATCATCAGTGCTTTGATAAGGATGAATATGAGGAGAGACATAGCCTACCAGATAGTAAAATTAATTTTAAGGCTTCAATAATCAAAGCAGTATGATTGTGGTATTAGAATAGACTGACATATGGAACAATTAGAAAATCCAGAAACAGATTCAGTTATATGTAAGCATATGGTGTATAACTATTGTTACAGGAATTCCATTTGAAAAGAACTAGTTAAGCATGTAAACAAAGATATATGCACAAGAGTGTTCCCTTAAAAGAAAAACATTAAAATTTCAGTATGATAAGATTGACTAAATAAATTATGACTGTGCATGTACTGGGACTTAAATTCATCATGTAGACATATATTTGTCATTGAAACTTGTTCAGAATACATGACTAGAGGTAAATACCAAATCAGAAAACATTACATATAATATCTTTATTTATACGTAATATCTTTATGTAAGACTTACAGAAAATCTCTTGAACTTTTATCCTTCTTGGGGTGGGAAAACACAATGCCCTCCTTAAGATTTCTATAGAATCTACCAAGCATCCAATCTCAATTCTCATGACCACCTCTTGCTATAAATTCCTATTTGTGTAGAACTTTTGATTCCATTCATTTTTCACATCTTGTGTCTATTCTTGATTCTCCGTCCCATGACTACTGGAATAGGTAATGTACCCTGGTTACTTGTATGAAGGTACTTTGTACAGGAATATCCATAGCAACATTTTTCTTAATAACAAGACATCTGGGAAATGTTTAAAAGTCCGTTGTTGGGAGAATGTGTAAATGAATTTGTGGTATACCTATATGGTGGACTCCTGCATCACACTGAAAATAAATGAAACTCAGAAGCATAATATTGATTGAAAAAAGTCACAGAAGAGCAAGAGCATTTTATATTATATATATGAAATTCAAAAGCATACAGTACAAAACCATTTATTCTTTATTGATACTTACATACATAGATAAATTTTAACAGCAATCCAGGGAATTATAAACACAACGTTCAGAACAAGATTTAGCCCTGGTTGCCAAGGGAAGGGGTGGGAATGGAAAGGGGAGCATGGGATGGGAGGGGCAGATCTCAGTGGTAATGATCAATCTCCTAAACATGGACACACGTGGATATATTTTATTATTTTATAATCTCATATATCCTCTTTCAAGGGATACATGTCAGGTATTTCGTTGAATGCCCTGCTTTTTTGGTAATATGAAATATTTGGTTACAAAGGTATGGCTTTGCTATCTTTGTTTTACTATCTCCTTCCCTTGGGGCCCTCACTTTCCATAAGGAAGCCATGTGCGTACTACAGACTTCTACGCCAATGAAAAATGGTGGCACTCCCTTAGGAAGCAGAAGAGAGTGTACTTCATTATTGTTTAAAATAGTTGGTCTTTACTTTGCACACACCCACATATCTACACACACGGAAGCCATCTGGGAGAATATACACCAAAATGTTACTGTTAGTTATCTGAGCATGCTGGGCTTTCATGTGATAATTTTTTTCTCTTTCTTTATAGTTTCTAATATTTCTCTAACAAATATATATACTTAATATACTAACTCACCCTGTGTGGTTAAATTTCAAAGTAGTTTTCAAGGCCTTTAAGATCCTCATAATTCTTTATAAACACAGTAAAAGTCCAACTTAATCAAATCCATGAAGAATGGGTTGTTCTGATTAATTCTAGGATGAACTAGGGTTTAAGCTGGAGACTCTTTTTTCATAGGCTCATTACAATCTTACTGTAATCTCATTTTTTTCACTTTTGATATGCAAAGCAGTAAACAATAATTTAAAAAAACAGAAGAGTAAGGTAATTTACATCTTTAAAAGGCATTATCCTTTTCCTAACTGGTATTCAGATTTGTTTGAAAGGACATTAGAGACTGTTCAGTTGATCAAAATACTTATTGAGGACCCATTATGTGGCAGGAGTTATATTAGATTCTGGGGATAGAGTGGTGAACAAGAGAAATTCCAGCTTTCATGGAGTTTACAGTCACCTGGTGTGTTTTATACATAATTTTATCAATAGATAGTTCTGTGTAAACATTTCCACTTAATGAGGAGTTCTGTTGCTTTCTAGTGCTATTTTTTAGCTAATTATTATATCAGTGCATTTTTTTAATATTTATCTTTGCCTGTTATTTTATTTTATTTTATTTTTAAATTTATTTATTTACTTTTGGCTGCATTGGGTCCTCGTTGCTGCGTGTGGGCTTTCTCTAGTTGCAGCGAGCAGGAGCTGCTCTTTGTTGCGGTGCACAGGCTTCTCATTGCGGTGGCTTCTCTTGTTGCGGAGCACAGGCTCTAGGCGCGCAGGCTTCAGTAGTTGTGGCACGTGGACTCTAGAGCACAGGCTCAGTAGTTGTGGCGCATGGGCTTAGTTACTCCGCGGCATGTGGGATCTTCCTGGACCAGGGCTCGAACCCGTGTCCCCTGCATTGGCAGATGGATTCTTAACAACTGCACCACCAGGGAAGCCCTGTCAGTGCATTTTTATTTTAGAAGATAAGCAATATTGTTAATTCACAGAAAATTATTTTTTGTGTTGGCCCAAATTTGCCCTCCTTGACTAATAAACATTGCTCTTTGTTCTACCTTTAAGAACTTTAAAATAAATCTACCACAACAACTTATCCCCTTTCCCACTTTGTGGGATAGCTCTTGAGGGACAGACTTGCAAATATGTTGAGAAAACTATTATGCAGCTGTAAGGCTTCTCTGGGATAGTACACTGCAGTTCCTTTCATCATTTCTTCTGTGACATGGTTTTTAAATCACATACCATCCTGATTGCTTTCCTCTGGACGCTTTCAACTTTGTCACCCTTTGTTGTTAAAAATAAATTACTCCCAATTTCCTGCTTTCAATAGAGTAGAGTGAACATAATTGACTCTGATGTGTGAGGGTCTGGTATAGTCTGAAAGCAATTACACTGACCTTGAATACTTATTCTACTATACTGTATCATTATAGAAAAAAATAGGAGCTTGTACTAAATCTTTACCAACCCTTGGATATATCTTAGAATATTTTTTGAAAGTGAGTTAATTTTTCTGCTTATTTGTCTTTTTCTTTTGATAGTGGAGTATGGTTTATAAAGATAACAAATATCAAAATTAAAACATGATTAATTGTGAAATTCATCATGCAGATAATCTGTTTTTCTTCTCTAGTAAACTGTGAACTTTCTGAGGGCAAGGATTATGTCTTACTCGTTTTTTTAAATCTCCAGCAGTTAGCACAGTCCTAGATGTATATGATAGATGCCCAATAAATATTTGCTGACCATTAATGCCTTGTATAAGAAATAAAGATCTTGTAAAATGAAACAAATTCCAGTTTTTAGAATATATTGAAGAATCAGTAATATAGAATTGGACCTTAATTTTATCCTAACCTGAAAAGAGTGACCTTAGTATATTAGTTAGCAGTATTCACCAAGGAAGTGTGTTGGGTGGGAACGCATTTACTTCTAAGTGACTGAAAACCCAATTAGCAATGACTCAAACAATAAGAACTTTAATATTTGCTTAAGAAGCCTGAAGAAACTGGTCCTGGGGCTATTTGAGCAGCTCAGTGATACCATCTAGGTCCCAGGCTTTTTTACCCTTCTGTTGCCATTCTTGGCCTGTTAGCTTTTTGAGGTAAGAGGCTTACTGCCTATGGTTACAACATGCCTGCCCCCTCCAGACATCAAGGCTGCACGCAGAGAGAGGAAACCAAGGAAGGCCAAGGCTCTTAAAAAGCCTCTTTACATGTCTTTTCTCTGAAGAAAAATATTTTTCCAGAAGCCTCCCAGCAAATTTCCCCTTATATCTAACTGGCCAAAACCTGAGTCATATCTCTAGGAAGCAAGCAAAGGAGTAAAGTTGTGGGAATGACTATGGATTAGTTAAACAACAGTTTATGCCACAAGTAGAAAATACACATATATTACAAAAAGATCTCATGACAGGAGATCAGGACCTCCCCTGATAACGTCAGGGGAACCAAATTATAAAGACCCTTCTAAAAATATCACTGATAATATTGGAGTTACACTGTTGCATAACTTATTCAAACAGATGAATCATCACCTGTCAATCACTTTTAGAAGAACTGACGAACCTTATTATTTTTTCTAGTTTTTATAAATTAAACAGGCTGTGTCTTTATCACAAAGCTATTTTTATTTTTTCTCCTTCCTTTCAGGAGTCCTATCCAAAGAAGAGGAATTACACTATGGAAATTGTACCATCTGCTTCTCTGGATACATTTCCTTCAGAAAATGAGAACTTTCTATGTGATCTCATGGACACAGCAGTTACAAAGAAACCTTGCTCCTTAGAAATTGCAAGGGCCCCTTCTCCAAGAACTGGTAATATTTCTTACTGACATTTGGACCAATTCAATTTATATGCCTGCGTATGTGAAGATGTGTTATTAACATTTAGATTTCCCACAATATTTAAAAAATGAAAGTGCCCCAATATAGTCACAATGATTTTTACTTTTATTTTTTTGCATTTTGAAGTGAGTCCAGGTAAGTTAGAGCATTTTTGATGTGAAGTCTCTTAACTTCTTGGCAAGACCCTCATGGAGATGGTTCTGTCATGGTGAAGACAATGAAACCTTTTAATAGTGAAAAACCTTCTAGGTCAGATACAAAACTTTGGGTCCTTTAGAGTTCATAGCAAATTTGGTAGCAAGAGTCTTTCAATATACTTTCCTGCATCTTATCTGCTTACAGGTTATCAAAGCATACTCAGCTACTTTGTGTATTTTATCTCTTTGGTGGTATTTTCAGATCCATTGTTTTATTTTTTGCATTATAAACTGGTGAGCAAGGCAAACAAATATTATGCCTATTTTACTGATAAGGAGATTGGAGCTAAGTGTCTTATTTAAGATCTATACATTGGGGGGCCTTTGCTTGAACATGAGTTTTTGACTACCATCATGTTTGCATTCTGTTCCTTTGCCACTGCCTCTAAGAAAGAATGCACAGTTAACATGAAAGCTAATGAGGGAGGAAAGCTTCAAGTGGGTGGTCAGCATATTCAAAACTGCAAAGAAGTTGTAGGAGAAGTTCTGAGGAGAGGCTTTTTTTTTTTTTTTTTGGTTTGATAATCCAATTGCTGCCTATCTTTGAATAGTGAGTTTAAGAAGTGATGTGATAAAACCAGGTTTCTGGAAGTTAACAGTGAGACACTCGGAAATGCAAAATAAGGAAATGGGAGTGGAGAATACAGGTTACCCTTTGAAGAGGATTAGAAGAAGAGATATGATGCTAAAATGAAAAGAAAGTGGTATGAAGGAGAAATGGATAGTTTATTTTAGGATAAGTAAGACTTGGTCAGGTTTACAAGTTGGAGGAATTTGCTAGTGGAGAGCAAGAGATTGAAGACAAAGAGTAAACAGAGAGAATTGAATAGGTAGAAATTAAGACTGAGCTAGTCTAAGAAAACACAGACATTGCTTCTCTCAGAGAGAAGAGAAGATAGAGCATCGTGAATACAAAGAAAATAGGTACTTCCATATGGGTTCAATTTCTGAGTACTGTAAAAGGTTATTGACTGAAAAGAAGAGCTAGATGTTGAGAAGGGTTAAAGTAAAATTCAGAAATACCATTTTAACTAATAGGCTATGGTATTTTATAGAAGTGAACAAGTAGATTTTTGAGAAGCATTGAGGCCAGGGTGTTGTATGAATCATAAGCATGCAGAAAGAATATTTTAGGATGAGGTAAGAGCATAATCATGAAAATAGTTAAAGTTTATTGAGCATTTACTGTGTGCCAGATACTATTATAAGTGCTTTATATACATTATTTCACATAATTCTTACAATGCTGTAAGGTAATAATGCCATTATTCCCAATTTACAGTGAGGAAAGTGAGGCACCGAAATATTAGGTAACCTCCCAAGGTTACATGTTAACAGCGGATGGTTCTGGGACTTGAACTTGTGTTGTCCACTTGTACTCTTAAACACTATGTTAGTTATGCTGCTGCATTATATTAGGAGATAAAGTGGAATAGAAAGTGTGAACCAAGTACTGAAATCCTCAAGAAATGTGGAGGTATGCCTGGAAGTCCACATATAATAACAATAAAATCAGAAAAAGTATGTTATAATAGGATAGCATAATCATCAGATGAGCAGCAGATTTCGGATGAAGGTAGAATAGTGAGTGATTCAGACGCAATCATGGAGAGTGAAGACAGTGCTGAGAGATGATGAGAATGATAGTTGAATGAAAGATCTTCTGTAGGAGAGGTCACAGGGGAAAACAGTGGGGAAATCAGGGGCAAAGCTCAGTTAATGTAGGAAAGTGGACAGTATATATGTATGAAAATTTAAAAGAGCCTTAATTAGGGAATGGGGGTAAGGGTGTTAAGTTAGGGCTGGTGGAAGCAGGAATGAAAGCATTGTGTATTCATTAAACAATCAAAAACGAATTGAGCTCCTTCACATGCCAGGCATTGCTTTGCATGCTGAGGATACAGGGATGAAAAAGACATGGACCCAGGTAACAAGACTAATAGGCTTAGAAAAACTCTCCTGCTGAAAACCAATAAACGTACTGGATAAAAATACAGAAAAGGAAAACTTAAAAGCGTCAAAAAGGTGACAGGAAGATTATGTAAAGCGAATAACATTTAAATTAGGAACTTCTTTTTATCAGTATATTAGTAAGAAATAATCAGGCAGTACATTGGTGAAGGTGGGAAGCCAGTGGAGCATTAAAGCCACTTTTGTCCTGAGGGAATTTGCTGAACCTGCTGTTGAACTTTGGTGCTCAAGTCCTCTATGGGTTTGTGTACAGAAAACAAATCTCTGTGCCTGCTCAGCATGAGGATTCTAATAGGAAATCCTTCCTCCATAGAGCTAGGAGTACAGGGGCTACACCCTCACAGTAATCAGAAATAGTCCTGCCTCATAACCTTCATTCTAAGGAGACTGCAAGGTCTGAAAAGATGATTTGTTGCGAGCAGAACAAGGGGAGAAATTCCTGAGGAGTTGTAACCATGAGCTGGTCCTCACACAGGTTTGCACCCAAAACGTATCATCCATATGGTCTAAAAAGCATCAGTCCATGAATTTAGTTTAAAGTAATACCCTCAGTCATCAAGCAGAAGCAAATGTAAACGTCTAGAGAGGAATGTATTATCTTCCTAGGCCCCAAATAATTCCTATAAATACTTTTGCAATTAAAATGATCAGTTTACAATGATTAAGCCTAAAAGAAAAAGATCCCCAAACAAGAATCAACAGAAACAAGAACGAACAGTTACACACCCGAAAGACTTCAAATACTGGAATGATCAGATACAGACTATAAAATGGCCATGCTATTATAAATAAAAGATAAGCTTGAAGGTATTTTGAGGAATATAAGATGGCAGATATTTTTGCTGTCATTTTTGGAAAATATAATCCTCCACAGTCTGCCCTCTGGTCACAAAGATTTATATCCTTTTCCTATGCAAATTACACTCATTTTTTTCCTTCAGGATTCCCAAACATCAGCCCATTACTGCATGAACTCCCAAACTAGGTTCAGGTATGTGTGAGTCTCCCTGTTGCAGTTCTTATGGTATAGGTCCTTGACTACCTTTGCTCTTGGCAATGGCGACCTGTGAACTAAAGAGACAAGTTACCAGTCTCCTGTCCTATAACATATAAGAGTCGGAAAGGCATAGGAAAACCACAATTGACACTCCCATTCAAACACAGGGAAAATAGGGCATACAGCCATCACTAGTCTGTGGGAATTCTGAATCTAATCAAGCACAGTTACTTGATTAAGGCTTAGTACAATGGAGTAGTAATTGTTTTCTGTGGCTCTTGGTTCCACCCTCCGAGACATTCTTCTTTTTCCATAAAAAGTAACCCATGTTTACAGCTGAGTATCTTTCTCACTTGCTTACTGTGTATAGAAGATTAGGGGTCAAAAGACCTCTTCATTTTATATTATCTCTTTTCATTTTATATTACAGAGATAATCTACTGATCTACTTTCTTTTAAAACTTTGTGGACTTCCTGTGTTTCAATTTATACTCCATTAGACAAAAGCTTATATTTCAGATAAGTTTTTCTCTGCCTTGTGCTCCTTATAAGAATTCTGTGAGACAATGTCCTTGAGGTCCTTAGGAACCCTGTTATTAAACAAGGAGGATCTATGAGGCATGCCCTTAAATCCTTAGACGGTCTTTTGTCTGGCTTAAAGTTTCTACGTGGCACTACCTGAGATCTTTCTTAGGTCTTAACATATGATTTTGTATCTCACCCACATTTGGTCATTGGCCTTATTTATTTGAGGATTGTTTGCCATTTGGAGCAGCTAGAAATGAGAAACCAGTTTTGTTTTTGTACCCAGAAATTTCTGGCCTCTTTGTATTTAGTGGGTCATTCTTTAGTTCCTCTCTCTACTGGCATGTTATCATGGGCAGCCAGATGAAGCTGGGTTGACTTTAAATATTCTGCCTGGAAATCTCTTTAGCTAGATCATAGAGTTCATTTGGTTCAATTTCTTTTCTCAATGTTATTGCAGAAGTCAATGTTGCCAAACTTTCCTCTACTTTATTATAAATGACTCCCTGCCTTTAGGTTCCAATTGTTACATTTGCTGTCCTATTTAAGCCTTCAACAACAGCTTTCTCATAGCTTTCTAGACTTCCACGAATCCTCTCCTTGGCCTTTAGCCTTTCACAAGCACTCATTTTGAGGCTCTTCCAGCTTTTGCCTGCTGCCTCATTCGCAAAATTAGTGCCATGTATTTTAAATTTTTATTATGGCAGCACCCTGTTTTCACGTATTAGAATCTGTTCTGCTTATTGATTGCTATATAACAAACCACCTCAACACTTAATGTTTGAGCATTTATTTTGCTTATAGATCTGCATTTTGGGAAGGGCTTGGTAGGGATAGCCTCTTTCTGCCCCAAATGGTATCAACTGAGGCAACTTGACTGGGGGCTGGAGGATCTATTCTCAAGACCGATCCTTACCCATATGGCTGGAATGGCCTACTTGGACTTCAGCATGGTATGTAAAAGTGTTCCAAGAGCAAGTATCCTAAGAGAACGAGGCAGAAGCTATGTTACTTCTTATAACTTAGCTTCAGAAGGCAACATCGCTTCCACTGTAGACAAGAGCCTGCATATATTTAACTGGAGGGAATTTAATTCCCCTTCCCCTTTATGGAAAAGTGTTATTGAAGTCATATCATAAAAAGATATTCTTACAGATACATTTGGAAAATACAAACTTCAACAATGCCTGCGTTATTTGTTGTTGTTTTCTAAGTGGGATAAGAGTTAATTTGCATGGGTACATAATTTTCCCCAATTGTGTTCAATCATTTGGATTCAGTATAAAAGAAACCAATTTGCTCAGCTGACCCAGGCTTAATTTATAATGATTGGTGGTCTTTGCACTTTGGGCTATGATTGTGAATTCTAGGGGTGAGGGAGTCCAGAATTAAAAATAGAATTTTTTTTTAATGATAGGAATACGGATGAATATGAGAGTCAGAGCAGTTTCTGTTCCAGTTCTAGATGGAACCTTATCAAGTGAACCTCACAAAATTCCCCTCCATAAACAACATAGCAGGTAGAAGGGAGCATCAACGTAACTGTCATCTGGCTGGATGAGGAAACAGTTCACGTCTTTTCCTTCTGTTGATTCCATTAACCTGTACCTTAGGTTTTGCCTGGATCCAGTTACTTCCAAGTCTCTCATTCTGCTATGCTTAGCTTTGCCTTCTCAGGACCAACTAATTAAGCTCATAAACTTAGGGGAAGTTACGGACTTCTCTTAGAGTTACTGATGTTTTCCCTTTGTTACGAAGTCCCTTATTATCTAAAGGTAGGACTTCTAGAAGAGGAGACCTCTCTTGATGCACATGAGTCATTTGGAGGCCCTCAGATTGAACTGGGTAGGTAACTACCCTACAGTTCCTTACTTAATAAACATTTATTGAGTGCCTCTGGTGTTCTAGGTCTCATGCTGCATGTTGCAGAAGAAACAGAGTGAAAGGTAAAAGTCCTGATATTTAGGAGCTTAGAATGTGTTAAAATTAAGGGTAATAAGTTCAATGAGAGAGGTGAGCATAAGGTGTTCCAGGAGAGTAGAACAGGAGGTAGTGCCTGATCTGAGCCTCAAAGAAGGAAGAGTTAGATGAATGAATGGGAAATATATGGCTCTCTAGGCCAGGGAATAGTGTGTACAGAGATTCAGACATGTGGAAGAACATACTGCATTCACAGACTATGCCCTATATAGCATGGTTAGAGCATAGAATGAGACTAGGGAAAAATGCATAAAAAAAGAAGTGACATGCTGAAGGTTGGATAGCAGAGTCAAACCACTGACAGACTTTAAGGAGGGACACGATAGATTTTTGTGTTTTAGAACGATCTCTCAGGAAGCAATGTGGGGGATAGATTGAACAAAGATGAGGCTAGAGGCAGGAGGATTAATTAGGAGATCAATGTGCAGTCTCAGCAGAAAATGATGATGGCCAGGAGAAAGGCAATGCCAGTGAAGAGGGGGAAGCGGGAACAAAGCTGAGAGGTATGTAGGAGTGAAGCTCATCCCTTCTCCCCGTGGGATTCTGCCATTTGGAAAATAGTAGCCAAGGGAACTAAAGAATTATATCTTAGAGTATGTATTCTACAGTTTTTGGTTAACTGTGCTGGATAACTTGGCTCAGTTTTACAGACAAAATGAGGATTTCTACACATACAGGAACTGCATTCTGAAGCTTTTCCTGGAGAGAAAGAAAGACAGTGAGGAATAGAGAGAGACAAAGATAGAGATGGAGAGAGTGGAGGGATGACCATTTCTTTAGAGGGACGATGATGAGTTGATTTGTGCCCCCATCCCCCCCCACCAAAAAGGTGTACTGGAACCCCTAGTACTCCTAGTGCCTCAGAATGTGACCTTATTTGGAGAATTGGAGACAGGGTCTTTATAGAGATCATCAAGTTAAAATGAAGTCTTTAGGTGGGCCCTAATCCAACATGACTCATAAAAAGGAAGACACAGAGACGTGCAAAGAGGGAAGACAACATGAAGAGACATGGGGAGAAGATGGCCATGTACAAGCCAAGGAGCGAGGCCTGGAACAGATCTTTTCTTCACAACCCTCAGGAAGAACTAGTTCTGCCAACACCTTGATTTTGGACTTCCAGCCTCTAGAACTGTGAGAAAATACATTCCTGTTGTTTTAAACACCAGGTTAGTAGCAGCCCGAAGAAAGAAATACAGGCGCTATAACTGAGCACACAAACTCAATACCTAGATGGGAGAGGTGAATTAGGGTGTTGGGGTCTACAGGGGCAGGTCGTGCCCGGACTTGCTTGTCTCAGAGGCTGTGCAGCCTGAGGGTCTTGGCTGTAACTGCCATTGTCATTCATGGGTATGGAATATGTATTTTTCTCAGAAAATCAGTTAAGTATGGATGTTAGTTCCCTCTCTGTGGTCTCTTTTACTTATTAACTAGATGAGCTAGTACAAGACAGGTCTCATCCTGACCACAAGAAAAAATTTTTTATCATATCAACTGGCTTAATTTAAATACGAAAGCAACTTACTAGTAAATCTATATTCAACAAGATTTTACAATTCAACCAGAAAATGAAGGATACTCACTGCAAGGAGCATTTTACTCATGCCTCAATGACTACAGATTTATATGGAATAAAGAATAATATTGCTCTAGTACTAGGCTCATTAAATAAAGATGAACAGAAGTCCAGTCCTTGCTTGGTAAATTTTCTAAGACTCATGTTTACTCAGTCAGTATTGAATCATATTTATTTCCCTTATTGCATCGAGCAAAGGACCTTACATAATCATAGTGGTGACTCAGTTACATAAATGAATGAATCATTAAATGAGTGAATGAATGAATGAATATCACCCTTAAAATAAAATGGCTATGATAGCAGAAAAATCCCTTATGAAGTAGTCAGGTGCCATCAAAGATAATGTTTTCTTATCTGCCTTTCATTTACACAGGGGAATTTTTCCATTTTATGGTTACTAGGCAACCTGTTATTTTGAATCACTTAGTACAGGCTTTGCTCACTATGGATGCTCAATAAATCCATTTTGATTAATGAGCAATTTACAACAACACCAGTGAAGACTGTTCCAATCCTGTTGGATAAGAATAAATCATCTCTGATAAAAAGGACACAATCAATAGTACCATGCCAGGATAGTGTGGGTCTCGTTTACCTTTAAATTCAGACAGAAAGTCACAAAAATTATACTCATCCTCATCAGTTCACTCAGTCCCATGTAATTAATTTTTTTTTTCATCTTGATCTTTTGTTAGCACTTTTATGAGTTCATCAGTTTTTCATTAGAGTTCTGAAAATGCTTATTCATTCAGTTCAGCAGTACAGTCAGTTACCAGAAACCTGTACTTGTCAGAGTCTTTTCCATGAATTTCTTGAAGATGAAACCCTTTTATAGGAACATATTTGCAAAATCATCAGAGTACACCCAGAACTGTCTGTAAATGACAAAAGACTTAAAAGTGACCACAGTTAAAGATTTGATGAGAGTTCATAATAATGCAATTGACAAGAAAATTAGTTATTTCTGAGATATACATTTTAAAGTAATAACTAGGATTATTACTTATAACATTATACCAGAACATATTCGCTTACCTTTATTCAATTTGCTAATGTGCTCACTGAACTATGGTCAACCTGAAACGAAAATGTCATGTGATGAATAATCCTCCACACCTCACTACACCTCCCCCAGTATCCTGAAATAGGTAGTAGTGTGAGGGTGGTTCTGTAACTTATTTATACCAAAATATTTTTTGAAATGGTGAAGCTTTCTTAATTCTAATGCCAAATTTTTGAAATTAAAAGAATTCAGACTGGACTAGGGCTAATGTTTATCTCTGCTAAGCAAGTGGGTAGTGTCAACATGAGTTCTGTGGGTATGTTTAACTCATTTAAGAGAGCAAACTATTTTTAAGCCCCTTGAAAGCATTCTTTAACATACAAACACTGGCCTTGCTGATAAGAACCATTTTTATCAAACAGCAATTATTTATTTGCCATTGGCTCTGTGCTCAGTGCTGTCTTAGCCATTTATTAAGGCAGATCTCTGCGTGGTAAATTTGTAACCCAGTGTTAGTTTATAGAAGGGCAAAGAGAGAAAACTAGGGCAGCAGTACCTGTAGTGAAATCCTGGTAAACTAACCATTCTTTCATCCATATGGACAGTTAACTAATTTGAAAATGTAGTCATCTCAGTTTGATCAAATTGGGGGAAGTTTGTTGTATTTGGAAAACAACATCCTAAACAAAAAGAACACTATCCCTTTTTTTCCTCAGATCAATTTTACTTGTTGTATACACGAATAACATGAATCATAGACTCATAAGATTTCTAAAAATACAATGAACTCTTATTAAAGTGATTATGTGGGGGCTATAAGCTTTTTCTGATGTCATATGTGGTATCCTGTGGAAAAGAGATTCTCTACAATGTCAGAATATGTATAATAATGAGGTAAACATTCATTAATTCATAAATGCATGCTCACCAAATTCAAGCAGGCCCTCCACACTACATCAGTTCACTCTTCCTTTACTCTCCTCAAACCTCAGATACTTTATCCTACCTTGTCTCTTACTCTCAGCAGATGACCTCATATTTTAATTAATAAAGAAAATTGGAGCAACAAGGACCTACTGTATGGCACAGGGAACTGTACTCAATATCTTGTAATAGCCTATAATGGAAAAGAATATGAAAAAGAATATATTTATGTATATATGTATGCATAACTGAATCACTTTGCTATACACCTGCATCTAACACAACATTGTAAATTAACTAAACTTCAAAAAAGATTGTTAAAAAAAAAAGAAAATCAGAGCCATCAGGTGGAAGTTTAACGTCCTCCACCAAGTCTACAAGTACAACTGCCCCTGCACCCTTCTCCTGCCTATTCCTCCTGTTAAAATAGAGGGTATTTTTCTCATGCTATGTATGGAAGGTCAGCTCCAACCTCTGTGCTCCATGTCTCTGCCTTCCCAGGAATTTGACCCTTTCATTCATTCCTTCTCTCTCCTGTGTTTTTTTTTTGTTGTTGTTTTAAAATTTATTTATTTATTTATTTTTGGCTGCGTTGGATCTTCGTTGCTGCGTGCAGGCTTTCTCTAGTTGCGGCAAGCAGGGGCTACTCTTCTTTGTGGTGTGCAGGCTTCTCATTGTGGTGGCTTCTCACGTTGCAGAGCAATGGCTCTAGGCACGCGGGCTTCAGTAGTTGTGGCACATGGGCTCAGTCAGTAGTTGTGGCTCGTGGACTGTAGAGTGCAGGCTCAGTAGTTGTGGCACACAGGCTTAGTTGCTCCGCGGCATGTGGGATCTTCCTGGACCAGGGCTCGAACCCGTGTCCCCTGCATTGGCAGGCAAGTTCTTAACCACTGCGCCGCCAGGCAAGCCCTCCTGTGTTTTAATTGTCCTTCTTCCCTGGGCCATGCACAGTAACATTTAAATCGGTTTAAGTCTTTTTCATTTGAAAAACAATAACAAACAACAGAAACAACTAATAATGAAAGCGACAAATAAAGAACTAAAAAGTTCCCTGATCCCACTTGATTCCTCTGCTGCTATTCTTCTCTCTATCCCCTTCACATTCTTAGTATGTTCATTTTCTTCCTTACCTTTCACTTCTCAGCCCACCTTGTCAGGTTTCCAGTCCTCACTGCTCTGTTGAAAGGTGCTTTCTAGGAGGCCAGTGCCTCATCCATTAGGCTACTGGGGCTGACGAAAGGTGCTTTCTAAAGGTACCAATGACCTTGATGTCACAAAATCTAAAGGACATGTTTCAAACCTCATTTTTCTTAACCTCTCAGCAGCATTTCACAGGTTAGTGACACCTCCATCTTGACATCTTTTCTTCCCTTTGCTGTCCAAGGGAGATTTTAATCTTACTATGCTGTTCTCTCTCTATATTGACAGCCAATATTTTTCTGCAAGGTTCTAAAAGTTGGGAGTTCCTCAAGGCTCAAAGTCCTCCCTTTTCTTTTTACTTTTCCCTCTTCCTAAGTGATCTCATCCATAGTGTGGCTTCTGTTACAATCAACATGCTGAAGACTCCCCTCTACTTCTCTCTGGTCTAGACCACTTCCTCTCAATTCCAGCCTCATCCATCCATCCACTCATCCATCCACTCATTCATCCATCTGTCCATCTATTGAATATCTCCACTTATATGTCTCAAAAATACCTTGACCCCAAAATTACACTTATGTCTTTCCATCCAAACTTGCTCTTCATGCAGGGTTCCTTCTCTTAGTAAATGACTTAATCATTCATCTGATTGCAGAACGCTGTGTGTCATTCTTTCCATCTCCATCTTCGTTAGCTTCCATATTCAATCAATCACCAAGTCTTGCGGTTTTTAACTGGAATAGGTTGTAGGGTGAGGGTAATTCTGTAACTTACTATTGATCCCTAACTACTTCTCAAATCTATCTGCTTCTCTTAATCTCTACCATCACCAATTACTCTTCTGCATTATTTTAATAATAAAATATTATTTGCCTGTTTGCCTTCCTTGAATTTATTATTCATGTTGCAGCCAAATCTGAGTGCATCACTCCTCTCTTAGTGACATGCCACTGCTCTTAGAAAGATGACCCAAATCCCTAGTAAGGTCCGAAAGGCCCTGAATAAGGTGATATTTTTTTTTCCTTTTCATTTCACACCATGTCCTCATGTCACACCAGTCTCTACCTTTCCAACTGGCCCTCTTTAGTTCCTTTTAGTTCTTTAATAGGGGCAGCTCCTTTCTATCTGTGGGCCTTCACATGCCTGAAGCAATGTCTGTTTCTATTGTCCCTTTTCCTTCTCCTTCTCCCAAGTAAATAACTTGTATTATTCAGGGAAACCACCTTTGTGGGAACCCACACATACCTGTGCCCCAGACTAAGTATGTATATGGATGCCTCTGTTTTCTAATTTTTTAGCACCTTCTAATTTTATTTTCCTTTAGACCCCTTAGTTTTGATTGAGATTATGTAATTATTTTGGGGTTACTTATTGTAATATCTGTTTTAGTTTTTTGTCTTGTAGAGTTCACAGTCTTGCCTGTTCTCCAGTTGCAACCATAGTTTCTAGCAAAATCGCTGCCACATAAAAGACACGCATTAAATATTAATGAAAAAATAATAATAGCTAACGTTATTGACTACTTATTTTATGCATATTAACTTATTTAATCTTAAGCTATGTATGAAGTAAGTAGTTTTATCATTACTATTTTGCAGAAAGGGAAACAAGGCACAGAAAAGCTTGGAGCTTTTTAGAAAATGGCAGTGCTGGAATTTGCATACAGGATATTTTACTCTAGAGATCATATTCTTAACCGCATTCACAATTCATTAATTAATTATTTAGTTAGTTAAACACGTGATTTTGAGGGGTTTTTTTTTTTGATTTGCAGGATAAATCTTGAATTTTTCCTTTCAAACAAAATAGAAAGAGTTGGAAACTTGTTTAGTGGTTTGTGATAGAGCTATATTGTGCCCATCTGTGAAGTGGTACTGAGGAGTGTTCTAATCAGTCTAAAATAAGTGGATGAATTGGAGACAACCCCAAAGTCAAAACAAGTGAATGCTTAAGTAATAATGATAAAAGGATAAAATCATATATATTCATTAAAAATAATGTTTTCAAATAATATCTACCTATTCAAATTTTTATAACGGCACATAGTTGCCCCTGAATAAATATCTGTTGAATGAATGAATGTATATTTACCATTTGATACAAATTTGGTTGCAAACTAATATTATGTGTATGTGCATGGAAAAAAAAAAAGACCAGGAAGATACCATAGTCATTTTACTATCTCTAGATGCTAAGATAACATGTAATTTTATTTTTTTTCATACCTTTTTTTATTGTCCAAAATTTCTACAGTTAACACATACTGGTTTTATAATTGGAAAATTAAAAATAACTTAGTCATCTAGAAAGTTAAAGTAGCTCATGTCAAAACAATTCACATTTATCTAGTTAATGTTAAATATGTAGGTGATTTCCATCTTTGAAGAAAGAAAGTTGAATAGACTAAGGATGGATACTGTCTATAAAATACTGAAACTTCCTTGCAGTAAACCTTGATCTGTTAAAGATTGGTTTTTAACTTATGGTTTTGCTCATATTCAGAATATTTTAATTTAGATTATCTTGTTTGGTGGACTGGTTGAACACTTGACAAGAGTTATTCTCAATGCTTGTAAAAGAGAAAATATTATAGCTCATGGGAATTTACAGTTGTGCAATTTCAATCCACTCTGATGATTAAGCTGTTATTTCGTGGACTCCCTTATCAATGTTGTTCTGTTTAGCAGCTGCTACCTATAGCATTAAGTTGGAAATAACATTATACTAAAATTATAGTCATTGAAGAAATCTTGTATAATGCTTATAGTCTTATATTTAAAATCTTTTTTTTTTTCTCCCTACACTGTCTAGACATGTCAGATTCATCTACTGGCAAGCTCACTAATTCATTTTATAGTCTTTTCCATAGAGGCTGTGTTATTAATGTAATATTACACTAAGACTACTAGTTCTCTCTTTAGGTACTCCTACACTCTTAATTAAGTAACATTAGCAAAATTAACTGCCACCCAACTACAGTCACATTATACATTTAAAAAGTAACCATTTTACATTAATATATTTTATTTTTTTAAAGATTTTATTGATTGATTGATTGATTGATTGCTATGTTGGGTCTTCATTTCTGTGCTAGGGCTTTCTCTAGTTGCGGCAAGTGGGGGCCACTCTTCATCGCGGTGCGCGGGCCGCTCACTGTTGTGGCCTCTCTTGTTGCGGAGCACAGGCTCCAGACGCGCAGGCTCAGTAGTTGTGGCTCACGGGCCCAGTTGCTCCACAGCATGTGGGATCTTCCCAGACCAGGGCTCGAACCCGTGTCCCCTGCATTAGCAGGCAGATTCTCAACCACTGCGCCACCAGGGAAGCCCAACATTAATATATTTTATGCTAGATTTTTTCCAATATATTACATTTTACATTTGTATTAGAATACATAAATCTAAGAAACTCATAATAGATTGTTTGTTTTTCTGTTGGTGTCTCAGAAGTAATTTATAACAAATGGAAAAGACAGAAATAGCTTCTTCTTTTGTATTACTTTTGGGTATTGACAGACTAAGTTTGAATACTTAAGAAGAGTAGAGAATTAAAAGTAATTTTATTTAATCTCAGTCAAGAATTAATGCACTAAAAATTTCCAGATCTATCATTTCATTACATTTATCATCGTATCTCCTATTGCAGTAGAGGAAACTACATCAAAACAGATGAATAATTTGTTGAAAGAGATGAGAATTCACTGTGACTGTCAGCGTATTTATTATTCATAGCTCTTCCCCAGTGCTGCAAAGCACTGTTTAGAACTGTCTCTTTTCATAAGATTCATTCATTTATTCATTCATTTGTACCACAACTATTTATTGAGGACTTACTATTTTCCAGGTCCTTAGGTGTATGAGACATGAAGAAAAAGAAAACATATTAGACATGAAATAATAGGAGAGGTTTTATCTATAATATATTGCTAAATAAAAGCTCAAAGCGTTCTAGATACTGGGAGTCAAAAGGACTCAAATAGACCGTTATTGCATCCAGAGTTACATATTTTACTGCCAGAGTTGGCCGCATTCATTCTCTGTAGGAGATCCTATTCTGTTTTTTATACACAGAACCCAGAGAAGAAACTGCAGGTGCCATTTAATCACATAGGTTTTCTAGGCTTTTAATTTCTATAGAACCATTCAATTCATTACCAAATAGTCACCTAGTGTCTCTCACCTGTGAATAGAGGAAATGAAATGAGAATAATGGAATGCTAAAAACTGTGCCACAAACAAGTCAAGAGAAGTGAACTAGCTAGCATTCCTTTCCATAGAAAATTGAAAAGTACTAAGCAGACATTGTCACAGGCAAGAATGAGGTTCCTGGATCATCATATCAGGTGAAGCATACTTTGATTACTGTAACCGAGTGTGGAAAAATGTGATTCATCTAAATTCTGAGACATAGCAACACAGAAATTTTTCTGAGCAGATAAGCTCATTTTGAATATCTTTCAACTAATTGTTTGCCTTAGGAAATCCTGTTGGATTGGTGTTATTTTTTAGTATAATATAAAAAATTTCAACATAGCCACTAATACAATGCTTACTTTTTCTTCTAGTAGCTTTTTAAAAATAAGTTTATGTTCTCATCATAAAATTAAATAAATTATTTTAGTAATTTTGTGCAAGAATGAAGTATTTTCCCCAATCCTTCCTATCAGAGCAACTAATGTTAACATTCTGGTTTATTCCTTTCCCTTTTTTTCTTGTTGTTGTTGCTGTGCACAGCTTTTCCATAATTGAGAAAGAGCATCTGGTATATATACATTTGTATTGTATTGATTTTTAAATCAATTATATGTTTTTCTGATCATATAAGTATAATATGACCTGTCAACTTGGCAAGATCTGTCAGATTTATTTTAAAGTGACCCTTCCCCAGTTTTCCAATGCATCAAAACAATGATGAAGGATAAAATATATAATGAGAAAATTATAAATTTTGGCTGTGCTGAAAAACAAAGACAATATCTCCATGCTCAATCAGATCAGAAACACAAAATAGAAAGTGGAATCTAAATGGCAGACCAGCTGGTGACTGGGCCCAGAAATGGGAAGAGTCTGTAGGGAGATTGTATCCCTCAGGGTAATGGAATATAAAAAATGCTTCACCTGAAGTGGGAGCCAGAAGTCAGGCCTACTGCTGAAGTGCAGCTAGGGTGTTAAATTTCCCCCAGAGAGTAAGTAAAGTGCACTAAAGAACTAGAGAAACAAATACATTTAATGACTTTTGAATTTTTTTTTTGTTTGTTAAAAAGCATTTCCAGTAAAAATTTTAAGAGAAACCACTAAAAATTAGAAACATATTTTTATATCTTCCAAACCAATAATGGAAAATAAAAGAATAAAGGAATCTTTATTAATTATAAAGTCCCTAAATCTGGAAAAAATAAGTAAAGCAAAGAGTAACCGTGGTGAACCAAAAATACAAAATAGAAAATAATTAATGAAAGACAAAGATGATCATATTGGATGTAATTTTAAAAATCTTGCTATATGTTTTTTACAGGAGTCAAATCTAAATGAAAATGATACAACTGGGGTTAAAAAAGCAAAAGATCAAGCAAAACCAACCTAAAGAAAGACATTGAAGCAATATTATCAATCAAAATATAGTTGAAAGTTAAAAACAAAAGAGATAAAGAGAGGTACGGTATAACAACAAATGGGTAAAACACAATACCAAGAAGGTTATAAAAGTCATAAATTTTTTCACACACAGCCTTGCCTTGAAATATTAGAAGCCAAAATTGATAGGACTTTGAATAAAAACTGAAATTCACAATTTGTGTAAGATTTTAATATACCATATTTCAGAATATTGAAAAATGAAGAAACATAAGAATGTAGACTGTTGAATAATACAATTAACAAGCTTGATTTAATATCTAGAAATCTGTACCCATCAATAGACAATACATATGTCTTCTCACGCCAACATAAACACTTAGAAAAATTGACCATTTACTAGGTCACAGAAGCAGTCTCAACACATCAGGGAATCAGGCCCCAATCTCAGATTATAGTGTAATGAAATTAGGAATCAACAATAAAAAATGTAAATCACATTATATTTGAAAAGTTTTTTTCCCCCTTTATTGGATGGCTTACAAATTATAAAAGAAATACATGCTTGTACTACTGAATTAAAGCCTATAATACAATACATAATTTTATAAAGGAATCCTAATCATTTCCCCCATTATGCCTGACCTGATTGTTCCCACTTCCTAACCCACCTTCATTTAAACAATGCTAGCAGCTCAGTCTATATCCTTTAACTGTCTCCTTACACATACTAGCATGGAAAAGCACAAATATGTATATACATATACATTTTGTTCATTTTTACCAAAATAGAATCATGCATACCCATTAGTTTGCAACTTTCTTTTTTTCTTTTTTTTTTAAACGTCTTTATTGGAGTATAATTGCTTTACATGGTGTGTTAGTTTCTGATTTATAACATAGTGAATCAGCTATACATATATATCCCCATATCTCCTCCCTCTTGTGTCTCCCTCCTACCCTCCCTATCCGACCCCTCTAGGTGGTCACAGAGCACCAAGCTGATCTCCCTGTGCTGTGCAGCTGCTTCCCACTAGCTGTATATTATTGTAACCATTCATAGAGAGTGCAGTTGTCTGCAAGCAAAGACTATCTTTTCACTGTTAATCAGCTGTAGAAACTTGTAGGTCCTCTCCATGCAGTCATACAGTTTGAGAGGGCTAGGAGGCATGAGTTCCAGTAGACCAAGAAAGGCCTGGGGCTTTCCTAAAATGACCAGGGCTTCCCCATTCCCCTCACCTCATCTTCTTTTTCACCTTGTACTTTAATGTCTGGAGAAGTAAAGAAAAGAAAGAGAGACTGGAATATAGTATGTCACAAATTTCATGATGATAGCAACTGTAATTTGCCATGGCACAGCAAACTGAAAAAGCTGTTTGTTGTCTAAAAAAAATGTAAAGATAAGTAAGTGTAAAATAATGAGGTACATTCAGAAAATACATAGTAAATTTGATAAGAAATTTTCCCTCAACATTCAAAGAATCTGTGGAAATTACTTGCTTAAAATCAGAATTAAATGTCCAACAAAACATCTTAAAACTAATTTTAGTAGGATCCAAGCTTGTAATTTAAATTTATGTAATACCCCTTTGACTTTCTATTAATAATGCTGAGTCAGGGAACTTACTTAAACTGAGCAGACATAGTTTTGAAACTGAAAATGTTTTATGTCAAATCAGTTCTTCTAAAAGTGATGAAACAATTTTGTCAGTGTGGATATAAATATTAAAGGAAAATTATTGTTAAACTCAATTCAGTTATTTGAAAGATTATAAATATGTTTAGAATAACTTGGTCATATGAATCTACTTTTTCCACTGTAATTTTATAAAATCTAAATACAGATCATATATTTCCAATGAAAGTTTACTGTCTGAGTTGAAATATGCTGAAAGTGAAAATTACACTTCAGATTATGAGGACTTAGTACACAAAAAGGAATATAAAATATTTTATTAGTAATTGGAATAACAATATTTTGGATAAATTAGGTTACACAGATATATTAATAAAATTATTTTTATCTATTTAAAAAATTTTTTTAAATGTGCCTACTATCAAATTTAAAATTATATACATGCTTACATTATATTTCTATTGGACAATGCTGCTATAGAAAAACTTAAATAACTCTGTCTTCTAGAATGGTTGATCTAAATCAGTTTTTTTTAACATCTTTATTGGAGTATAATTGCTTTACAATGGTGTGTTAGTTTCTGCTGTGTAACAAAGGGAATCAGCTATACATATACATATATCCCCATATCCCCCCCTCTTGTGTCTCCCTCCCATCCTCCATATCACACCCCTCTAGGTGGTCACAGAGCACCGAGCTGATCTCCCTGTGCTATGCGGCTGCTTCCCACTAGCTATCTATTTTACATTTGGTAGTATATTTATGTCCATGCCACTCTCTCACTTCATCCCAGCTTACCCTTCCCCCTCCCCGTGTCCTCAAGTCCATTCTCTACGTCTGCATCTTTATTCCTGTCCTGTCCCTAGGTTCTTCAGAACCTTTTTTTTTTTCGATTCCATATATATGTGTTAGCATACGGTATTTGTTTTTCTCTTTCTCACTTCACTCTGTATGACAGACTCTAGGACCATCCACCTCACTACAAATAACTCAATTGCATTTCTTTTTATGGCTGAGTAGTATTCCATTGTATATATGTGCCACATCTTCTTTCTCCATTCATCTGCCCGTGGACACTTACGTTGCTTCCATGTCCTGGCTATTGTAAATAGAGCTGCAATGAATATTGTGGTACATGACTCTTTTTGAATTACAGTTTTCTCAGGGTATATGCCCAGTAATGAGATTGCTGGGTTGTATGGTAGTTCTAGTTTTAGTTTTTTGAGGAACCTCCATACTGTTCTCCATAGTGGCTGTATCAATTTACATTCCCACCAACAGTGCAAGAGGGTTCCCTTTTCTCCACACCCACTCCAGCATTTATTGTTCATAGATTTTTTGATGATGGCCATTCTGACTGGTGTGAGGTAATACCTCATTGTAGTTTTGATTTGCGTTTCTCTAATGATTAGTGATGTTGAGCATCCTCTCATGTGTTTGTTGGCAATCTATATATCTTCTTTGGAGAAATGTCTATTTAGGTCTTCTGCTTATTTTTGGATTGGGTTGTTTGTTTTTTTGATATTGAGCTGCATGAGCTGCCTGTATGTTTTCAAGATTAAGCTTTTGTCAGTTGCTTCGTTTGCAAATATTTTCTCCCATTCTGAGGGTTGTCTTTTCATCTCTTTGGTTTCCTTTGCTGTGCAAAAGCTTATAAGTTTCATGAGGTCCCATTTGTTTATTTTTGTTTTTACTTCCATTTCTCTAGGAAGTGGGTCAAAAGGGATCTTGCTGTAATTTATGTCATAGAGTGTTCTGCCTATGTTTTCCTCTAAGAGTTTTACAGTGTTTGGTCTTACATTTAGGTCTTTAATCCATTTTGAGTTTATTTTTGTGTATGGTGTTAGGGAGTGTGCTAATTTCATTCTTTTACATGTAGCTGTCCTGTTTTCCCAGCACCACTTATTGAAGAGGATGTCTTTTCTCCATTGTATATTCTTGCCTCCTTTATCAAAAATAAGGTGACCATATGTGCCTGGTTTTATCTCTGGACTTTGTATCCTGTTCCGTTGATCTATATTTCTGTTTTTGTGCCAGTACCATACTGTCTTGACGAGTGTAGCTTTGTAGTATAGTCTGAAGTCAGGGAGCCTGATTCCTCCAGCTCCGTTTTTCTTTCTCAAGATTGATTTGGCTATTCGGGGTCTTCTGTGTTTCCATACAAATTGTGCAATTTTCTGTTCTAGTTCAGTGAAAAATGCCCTTGGTAGTTTGTTAGGGATTGCATTGAATCTGTAGATTTCTTTGGGTAGTATAGTCATTTTCACAATGTTGATTCTTCCAATCCAAGAACATGGTATACCTCTCCATCTGTTTGTATCATCTCTAATTTCTTTCATCAGTGTCTTATACTTTTCTGCACACAGATCTTTTGTCCCTTGAGGTAGGTTTCTTCCTAAGCATTTTATTCTTTTTGTTACAATGGTAAATGGGACTGTTGCCTTAATTTCTCTTTCAGATATTTCATCATTAGTGTATAGGAATGCAAGAGATTTCTGTGCATTAATTTTGTATCCTGCTACTTTACCAAATTCATTGATTAGCTCTAGTAGTTTTCTGGTAGCATCTTTAGGATTCTCTATGAATAGTGTCATATAATCTGCAAACAGTGACAGCTTTACTTCTTTTCTGATTTTGTTTCCTTTTATTTCTTTTTCTTCTCTGATTGCTGTGGCCAAAACTTCCAAAATTATGTTGAATAATAGTGGTGAGAGTGGGTAACCTTGTCTTGTTCCTGATCTTAGTGGAAATAGTTTCAGTTTTCCACTATTGAGAACGATGTTGGCTGTGGGTTTGTCAGATATGGCCTTTATTCTGTTGAGGTAATTTCCCTCTGTGCCTAGTTTCCGGAGGGTTTTTATCATAAATGGGTGTTGAATTTTGTCGAAAGCTTTTTCTGCATCTATTGAGATGATCATGTAGTTTTTCTCCTTCAATTTGTTAATATGGTGTATCACATTGATTGATTTGAGTATATCGAAGAATCCTTGCATTCCTGGGATAAACCCCACTTGATCATGGTGTATGATCCTTTTAATGTGCTGTTGGATTCTGTTTGATAGTATTTTGTTGAAGATTTTTGCATCTATGTTCATCAGTGATATTGGCCTGTAGTTTTCTTTTTCTGTGGCATCTTTGTCTGGTTTTGGTATCAGGGTGTTGGTGGCCTCATATAATGAGTTTGGGAGTGTTACTCCCTCTGACATATTTTGGAAGAGTTTGAGAAGGATATGTGTTAGCTCTTCTCTAAATGTTTGACAGAATTCGCCTGTGAAGCCATCTGGTCCTGGGCTTTTGTTTGTTGGAAGATTTTTAATCACAGTCTCAATTTCAGTGCTTGTAATTGGTCTGTTTATATTTACTATTTCTTCCTGTTTCAGTCTCAGAAGGTTGTGCTTTCCTAAGAATTTCTCCATTTCTTCCAGGTTGTCCATTTTATTGGTATACACTTGCTTCTGGTAATTTCTCATGATCCTTTGTATTTCTGCAGTTTCCATTGTTACTTCTCCTTTTTCATGTCTAATTCTGTTGATTTGAGTCTTCTCCCTTTCTCTCTTGATGACTCAGACTAATGGTTTATCAATTTTGTTTATCTTCTCAAAGAACCAGCTTTTAGCTTTATTGATCTTTGCTATTGTTTCCTTCATTTCTTTTTCATTTATTTCTGACCTGATCTTTATGATTTCTTTCCTTCTGCTAACTTTGGGGGTTTTTTGTTCTTCTTTCTCTACTTGCTTTAGGTGTAAGGCTAGGTTGTTTATTTGAGATTTGTATTGTTTTCTCAGGTAGGATTGTATTGCTGTAAACTTCCCTCTTAGAAATGCTTTTGCTGCATCCCATAGGTTTGGGTCGTCGTGTTTTCATTGTCATTTGTTTCTAGGTATTTTTTGATTCCCTCTTTGATTTCTTCAGTGATCTCTTGGTTATTTAGTAGTGTATTGTTTAGCCTCCATGTATTTGTATTTTTTACAGATTCTTTTCCTGTAATTGATATCTAGTCTCATAGCATTGTGGTCGGAAAAGATACTTGATACGATTTCAATTTTCTTAAATTTACCGAGGCTTGATTTGTGACCCAAGATATGATCTGTCCTGGAGAATGTTCCATGAGCACTTGAGAAGAAAGTGGAATCTGCTGTTTTTGGATGGAATGTCCTATAAATATCAGTTAAGTCCATCTTGTTTAATGTATCATTTAAGGTTTGTGTTTCTTTCTTTTTTTTCATTTTTGATGATCTGTCCATTGGTGAAAGTGGGGTGTTAAAGTCCCCTACTATGATTGTGTTACTGTTGAGTTCCCCATTTGTGGCTGTTAGCATTTTTCTTTTGTATTGAGGTGCTCCTGTGTTGGGTGCATAGATATTTACAATTGTTTTATCTTCTTGGATCATTGATCATTATGTAGTGTCCTTCTTTGTCTCTTGTAATAGTCTTTATTTTTAAAGTCTATTTTGTCTGATATGAGAATTGCTTCTCCAGCTTTCTTTTGATTTCCATTTGCATGGAATATCTTTTCCATCCCCTCACTTTCAGTCTGCATGTGTCCCTAGGTCTGAAGTGGGTCTCTTGTAGACAGCATGTATACGGGTCTTGTTTTTGTGTCCATTCAGCTAGTCTATGTCTTTTGGTGGGAGCATTTAATACATTTACATTTAAGGTAGTTATTGATATGTATGTTCCTATTACCATTTTGTTAGTTGTGTTGGGTTTGTTATTGTAGTTCTTTTCCTTCTCTTGCGTTTCCAGCCTAGAGAAGTTCCTTTAGCATTTGTTGTAGAGATGGTTTCGTGGTGCTGCATACTCTTAGCTTTTGCTTGTCTGTAAAGGTTTTAATTTCTCAGTCGAATCTGAATGAGATCCTTGCTGGGTAGAGTAATCTTGGTTGTAGGTTTTTCCTTTCATCACTTTAAATATGTCCTGCCACTCTCTTCTGGCTTGCAGAGTTTCTACTGAAAGATCAGATGTTAACCTTATGGGGATTCCCTTGTATGTTAATTGTTGCTTTTCCCTTGCTGCTTTTAATATTTTTTCTTTGTATATAAGTTTTGATAGTTTGATTATTATGTATCTTGGCATGTTTCTCCTTGGATTTTTCCTGTATGGGACTCTCTGTGCTTCCTGAACTTGACTGACTATTTCCTTTCCCATATTAGGGAAGTTTTCAACTATAGTCTCTTCAGATATTTTCTCAGTCTCTTTTTTTTTCTCTTCTCCTTCCTGGACCCCTATAATTCAAATGTTGGTGCGTTTAATGTTGTTGCAGAGGTTTCTGAGGCTGTCCTCAATTCCTTTCATTCTTTTTTCTTTATTCTGCTCTGCAGTAGTTATTTCCACTATTTTATCTTCCAGGTCACTTATTCTTTCTTCTGCCTCAGCTATTCTGGTATTGATCCCTTATAGAGAGTTTTTAATTTCATTTTTTTGTGCTGTTCATCATTGTTTGTTTGCTCTTTAGTTCTTCTAGATCCTTGTTAAACGTTTTTGTATTTTCTCCATTCTGTTTCCAAGATTTTGGATCATCTTTACTATCATTACTCTGAATACTTTTTCAGGTAGACTGCCTATTTCCTCTTCATTTGTTTGCTCTAGTGGGTTTTTACCTTGCTCCTTCATCTGCTGTGTATTTCTCTGTCATCTCATTTTGCTTAACTTATTATGTTTGGGGTCTCCTTTTCACAGGCTGCAGGTTTGTAGTTCCCATTGTTTTTGGTGTCTGCTCCCAGTGGTTTAGGTTGGTTTAGTGGGTTGTGTAGGCTTCCTGGTGGAGGTGACTGTTGCCTGTGTTCTGATGGATGAGGCTGGAGCTTGTCTTTCTGGTGGGCAGGACCGTGTCTGGTGGTGTGTTTTGGGGTGTCTGTGACCTTATTATGATATTAGGCAGCCTGTCTGCTGAAGGGTGGAGTTGTGTTCCTGTGTTGCTAGTTGTTTGGCATAGGGTGTCCAGCACTGTAGCTTGCTGGTCGTTGAGTGGAGCTGGGTCTTTGCGTTGAGATGGTGATCTCTGGGAGAGTTTTGCCATTTGATATTATGTGGGGCTGGGAGGTCTCTGGTGGACCAATGTCCTGAACTCGGCTCTCCCGCCTCAGAGTCTCTGGCCTGACACCCGGCCAGTACACCATAACCCTGTCAGCCACATGGCTCAGGAGAAAAGGGAAAAACAGAAAGAAAGAAAGAAAAATAAATAAATAAAATAAAATAAAGTTATTAAAATAGAAAAAAATTATTAAAAATAAAAAAATTAAAACGTAATAATAAAAGAAAGAAAGAAGAGAGAAACCAAACCAAAAAACGAATCCACCAATGATAAGAAGCGCTAAAAACTGAAGTCTACAGTTGCTCCCAAAGTCCACCACCTCAGTTTTTGGATTATTCATTGTCTATTCAGGTATTCCACAGCTGCAGGGTACATCAAGTTGATTATGGAGATTTAATCCACTGCTCCTGAGGCTGCTGGGAAAAATTTCCCTTTCTCTTCTCTGTTCGCACAGCTCCTGGGGTTCAGCTTTGGATTTGGCCCTGCCTCTGCATGTAGGTCACCTGAGGGAATCTGTTCACCGCCTTTTGGGAAGTCTGAGATCTTCTGCCAGCGTTCAGTAGGTGTTCTGTAGGAGTTGTTCCACATGTAGATGTAGTTTTTTGTACTTGTGGAGAGGAAGGTGATCTCCACATCTTACTCCTCCGCCATCTTGAAGGCCTCCCTAAATCATTTTTTTAAAATTAGTTTGTAGAAAATTTTCTTTTAGCCTTACAATCTGTTACTGGTACTGCCATGCTAATTCTTAGGATTGCTGTCATTTTTGATAAGACCCCTCTTTCATATATAAGCTATAAGATTTGGAAGACCTTTCCACACACTAACTTGTGTACACTTCAAATATTTCTCCCCCACTACACAAGTATATCTGGTACATGAATATTCCTAGGCCATACTCATATCACAGTATGACTCATACTGAAACCTTAGAGTCACATACAGGGTGAGTTGGCACAGGAGATGTCAGGAGTATTGCTAGAAGCCATTCTTACATGTGAGCTGTATACAGAATGTGACTTCAAACCTCACAAATATACCCCACTAAACTTAAACTAAATGTATCCAAAACTCATCTCCTTAGCCAGATCCCCAAAATGTCTGCAGCCATTCTAATACTACCCAGAACAGAGAGAATATGATAGAGAAATTGGAGTTGAAAGAAACAGAGTTCTTAACTTGATGCAATTAAAATATTTCACTTTTATAAAATTTACAAGAACATTCCAGGGCCCCACCTAGACCCTTGGAAGGGGCCCATCGAAGTGCTGAACCCTGAGGCTTAAACTTCAGTATTTGCCTCTGAGTGTAAACCTTTTATTTCACAAAAATGGAACCACGTATATTTTCCTACTTATTATTTTTCTCACTCAACAATATTTCAGAGGACTTCCTTCAAGTCAGTTGGTATTGCTATAATTCATTCTTTTAAAGTTTGCATATTTGATGGTATTACGTATCATGATTTATTCCACCTCTATTGATGATCATTTACTTCATTTTGCATTGTTTTTCCACTGTGAACAAAACAGCAGCAGACATTGTTGTGCACTAGTCTTATATGAAGGTACTTTTATTTCAATGAGATAAACTTCAGTGTGGGTCAAATATAAGGACCATACATTCCAGTTTCCCTGGAATATTCCCTTATATGCTTGTTGACCTGGCATAATTGTTACTAGCACTCCCTTTCACTTTCAGAAGTGTCCCAGTTTGTATGATAATTGTGTGCATACCCTAGTGAAAGGATATGTATACTTTAATACCAATAATAATAGCAGCTAATATCATTGGGCAATTTTTTTATGTGCCAGACATTGCTTAAAGCACCTTGCATGTATTATCTCCTTTAGTTTCCACAAACATGCTATTATTCTTATTTTACAGATAAGGAAACTGAGGCACAGAGAAATTAAGTAACTTACCCAAGGTCACATTGCTAGGAAGTGTGGAGTCATAGTTTAAACCCTACAGCCTGGCTCCAGAGTAGGGTGGCTAATCAAGTCCCAGGACTAAAGGGGTTCCAGGATGTAGAACTTCCAGTTTTAAAACTGAGAAAGAACCTAGCAACCCAAGGTAAGTTGGTCACGCTATCCAGAGGCATTAATCTTAATGCTGTTGTTTTCCAGAATGGCTGTATCTGTTTCTGTTACCAACTGTAGTCTGAGAGTAGCTTTTTCCTGCACAACTGTGATATTAAGACTCACGATAACTTTCAATTATCCCACCTCCCACTATTTATGTCCTCACAAAATCTCTTCCCCTTGTGTGTGGACTGGACCTAGTGACTTGCTTCTAATGGACAGACTATGGCAAAAATAATGGGTATCACTTCTGAGATCAGGTTACAAAAAAGCTCTGGCTTCCATCTTGCTAGCTCTCTCTTGCTTTCTGGCTTACTCACTCTGATGGAAGCCACCGTATACAGTGTGGGCTGCTCTGTGGAGAGGTCCACATGACAAGAAACTGAGGGAAGCCTCTACTCAATAGCCAGTAAGAAACTAAGGCCCTCAGTCCAACAGTTCTGTGAGAATCCAACGCTGCTAACAATCATGTGCGTGAAGCCACCTGCTCCCAGCCAAACCTCAGATGAGACCACAGACCCAGCTGACATCTTAATTGCAGCCATCCCTGTTTTTATTAGGGGATAATTTCTTCTGTATATATGTGAAACAACTGATATACTTGATTTTATTACTTTCATTTTATGTTTCTTATTGATTTTAGTTTATTTTTTCTCTTTTATTCTTTTTTAAAAATTATTTTTCTCGTTTCACTGAGTTGCTAGTAATTTTTCCCCTTTGTTCACTTAAGATGTTTACTGTTTATTATAACAGTAATGATTACCTTCCCTTCCACAATCTCATAATCAAATATTTATTTTTCTAGCATCAGATGAAAACAAGATACCAAATGTTTACTAAGACACTCTACTTCCCCCACTGATAGCTCTTTTGCCCTATGTACTAGTTAGGATATAAATTTGACTGCTGTAACAGATATCCGAAATAAATATGGCTTAAACAAGATAGAATATTATTTCTCTCTCATGTAGCATTCTAGGCATAAGCAGATCAGGGTTGGCATGTTGGCTCCATAATCTCAAGGATCCAAGTTCTACATTGTTCCTCTGCCAGCCTTAGGTTGTTCTCATTCACACCTTTTTCTCATGGCATCACATTCCAGCTAAAGGGAAGAAGAATTAGGTGACAGGAAAGACACACCCAGATCCTTTAAGGGCATACTCTGGAATTTGCACACATTCCACATCCTTTCTGCTTAGCCAGAACTTAGTCATATGGCCATTGCTTCTTGCAGAGGAAGCTAGGAATTCTAGGTAGACTTGGGTCTAGCTAAGAACTGAGGATTCAATATTGAAGAATAAGGGAAGAGTAAGATATTGGGTGATAACTAGCAGCCTCCTACATTCCCCTGTAATATGGGACTTTTACAATAATTTTAATTCCCTGCTTTCAGCTCTTCTCAGAAGTAGATGTAGAATGTTCCTACCTCTTCCTTCTCTCCTTTAAACACCCAACCTCTGGAATTTTAATAGAATATTCATTGCAGCATTTCTCACCTATTTGAAGATTCTTTATTTAGAATCTTTATTTTCATTACTTAACCATTATCAGAGAGTCTATTAGATAGATAGATAGATAGATATAGATATAGTTTTATGTTTCATCACTACTTTTTTCCTTTTATACATCACCTATCTTAAGTGTCTGTTCTGTCCAGAGTTCTTTCTTAAGTATTTTTTCAGATGTAGTCCATTAGCTTCTAGTTTTTAGTGTTGCAGATGAAAAGTTTAATGCCAGTGTCATTGTCCATTATAAATAAAGTGTTATTTCCCTCTGGGAGACTGTAAGATAACCCTTTTATCCCAGAGATTTTTCCAGTGTATGACTATATATATGAAGCGTTTTGATTAATCTTGCCTAGAACTTCAACATGCAGACTAAATATTCACTGGGAGAATATTTAATTACACTTCAAAATTATTGATATATATCTATCTATTTCTTTTTCTTGGAATTCCTACTATTTGTATAATAAGTCTCCAGGATTTCTACCTTCATAAAATGTGTGTGTGTGTGTGTGTATATATATATATATATTTTTTTTTTTTTAACTCTGTACTTTGAGGTATTTCTTCCACTTCATATTCTAGGGCACTAATTCAGTTTTTAATAATAAACCATCCTTAACTTCAAGTCTGAATTTTTTTGACCAGTTACTTTTTCCCCCTACAAAGTCTTTTTTAATATGCTGTACTTTAATATTTTTAAGCTCTCATTATTATTTGTGTTAAAAATTCTTATCTATCTCTACTAGCAGATCTATTTTGTTAGAAATTCATTCTCAATTTTCTGTTCTTTCTTTCTGTGGTTGCTGGACCCTTTTAGGTACTTGTTTGTTTTATGTTTGTTTGTTTCTTGGTCTACTCCTTAAGGCTTAGATTTAGTTGTTTCAGAGCCTTAAGGGATGGCAGTCTCTAGAATAGTGGAACATTTTGAAATCTCTGACTCTTATTAGAGTCAGCAGTATAGCAGTAGGCAGATTGACTAACTATCAAAGCATCAGGAGAAAGCTTATCTGTAAACTTTTTCCAGCATTTTAGGTGAAGACACCTAACTTAGAACACCTGTTCAGCAAGTCCTTTGTTCCTTGGGGTATAAGGAAGTGTACACCATGTAGGTCAATGCCAACATTTTCCCTAGGGTACCATATTCTCTGCCAGATAAATTCTCCCTGGGATTATGGCATTCTGCACCTTGCCTGTGGGCGTTTCTACACTAGTTCTAAGACTCTCATCTATCCCAGAGAGGAAACAGTGTTGTAACAGCTTTCTTGCTCTTCCCTCCAGACACAATTTGCCAGTTGGCTCCAGGAGCTGCATGGCTTGGGTTAGCTAGATGGTTTGAGTAAGTTAAGGAAGCACATCTAAGCTACCATCTTTCTAGAACCCTCACTTGTAAATTTGAAAATTAAAAAGGAATATATTTCAAAGTAACTCAAGGATTAAAGCAAAATCATAAAGGAAATTAATCAATATTTGAAAAGGTTAATAATATTTATACACCCCTAGCAAGACTGATCAAAAGGAAAGAAAGAAGGTACAAATAAATATTATTTAGAAACAAAAAGGAAGGTGTAAACAAAGATTCAGGAGAGATTTTAAGAAACCATAAGGGAATTCCCTGGCTGTCCAGTGGTAAGGATTCTATGCTCTCACTGCCAAGGGCCAGGGTTCAATCCTGGGTTGGGGAACTAAGATCCCACAAGTTGTGCAGCGAGGCCAAAAAAAAAAAAAAAATTAAGAAACCATAAGGTGATATTATGAATGTTTTTATTCCAAAAATCTTTAAGACAAGATTAAATGTACAAATTTGTGGAAAAAATAGAAATTACCAGTCATAACTTTATACAAATAGACATTAACAGAAGAGAATTGATACTACAAACAAATGATCAAGTTGGTTTGATAGAGAGTACCTTCAAGACGGTGGAGGAGTAAGACATGGATAGCACCTTCCTCCCCACAAATACATCAAAACTACATCTACATGAGGAACAACTCCTACAGAACACCTACTGAACCCTGGCAGAAGACCTCAGACTTCCCAAAAGGCAAGAAACTCCCCACATACCTGGGTAGGGCAAAAGAAAAAAAGAAAAACAGAGACAAAAGAATAGGGACGGGACCTGCACCTCTGGGAGGGAGCTGTGAAGGAGGAAAAGCTTCCACACACTAGGAAGCCCCTTCACTGGTGAAGATGGGGGGTGGGCGGGGGGGGGCTTTGGACCCACAGAGGAGAGCGCAGGAACAGGGGTGCAGAAGGCAAAGCGGAGAGATTCCCACACAGAGTATCAGTGCCGACCAGCACTCACCAGCCTGAGAGGCTTGTCTGCTAACCCACTGGGGTGGGTGGGGGCTGGGAGCTGAGGCTCGGGCTTCGGAGGTCAGATCCCAGGTAGAGGACTAGGGTTGGCTGCATGAACACAGCTAGTGGGAGGGAGTCCAGGAAAAAGTTATAACTTCCTAAGAGTCAAGAGACCATTGTTTCAGGGTGCGCGAGGAGAGGGGATTCAGAGCACCGCCTAAATGAGCTCCAGAGATGGGCACGAGCCACAGCTATCAGCGTGGACACCAGAGACGGGCATGAAATGCTAATGCTGCTGCTGCAGCCACCAAGAATCCTGTGTGCAAGCACAAGTCACTATCCACACCTCCCCTCCCGGGAGCCTGTGCAGCCTGCCACTGCCAGGGCCCCGTGATCCAGAGACAACTTCCCCGGGAGAACACACAGTGCACCTCAGGCTGTTGCAACGTCATGCCGGCTTCTGCTGCTGCAGGCTTGACCTGCATTCTGTACCCCTCCCTCCTCCCGACCTGAGTGAGCCAGAGCCCCCTAATCAGCTGCTACTTTAACCCCTTCCTGTCTGGGTGGGGAACAGATGCCCTCAGGCGACCTACACGCAGAGGCGGGCCAGATCCAAAGCTGAACCCCAGGAGCTGTGCGAACAAAGAAGAGAAAGGGAAATTTCTCCCAGCAGCCTCAGGAGCAGCAGATTAAATCTACACAATCAACTTGATGTACCGTGCATCTGTGGGATACCTGAACAGACAACGAATCATCCCAAAACTTAGGCAGTGGACTTTGGAACAACTGTAGACCTGAAGTTTGCTTTCTATGTCTAATTTGTTTCTAGTTTTATGTTTATCTTAGTTTAGTATTTAGAGCTTATTATCATTGGTAGATTTGTTTATGATTTGGTTGCTCTCTTTTTCTCCTTTTGTGAGTGCGTTTGTGTATGCTTCTTTGTGCGATTTTGTCTGTATCGGTTAGCTTTTACCATTTGTCATAGGGTTCTGTCTGTCCGTTTTCTTTTGGTATAGTTTTTAGCGCTTGTTATAATTGGTGGATTTGTTTATTGGTTTGGTTGCTCTCTTCTTTTTTTTTTAATTACTTTTAATTTTTTTATTTTAAAAATATTTCATTTTTTATTTTAATAACTTTATTTTCTTTTTCCTTTCTTTCTTTTTTTGTTCTTCTCCCTTTTCTTCTGCGCCGTGTGGCTAACGGTCTTGGTGCTCTGGCCTGGTGTCAGGCCTGAGCCTCTGATGTGGGAAAGCTGAGTTCAGGACATCTGTCCACCAGAGACCTCCCAGCCCCTCGTAATATCAACTGGTGAGAGCTCCCCCAGAGATCTCCGTCTCAAAGCTAAGACCAGGCTCCAGTCAATGACCAGCAAGCTACAGTGCTGGACACCCCATGCCAAACAACTAGCAAGAAAGGAACACAACCTCATCCATTAGCAGAGAGGCTGCCTAAAATCATACTAAGTTCACAGACACCCCAAAGCACACCACCAGACACGGTCCTGCCCACCAGAAAGACAAGATCCAGCCTCATCCATCAGAACACAGGCACCAGTCCCTCCACCAGGAAGCCCACGCAATCCACTGAACCAACCTTACCCACTGGAGGCAGACACCAAAAACAACGGGAACTACAAACCTGCAGCCTGTGAAAAGGAGACCCCAAACACAGTAAGTTAAGCAAAATGAGATGACACAGAAATACACAGCAGATGAAGGAGCAAGGTAAAAACCCACCAGATCAAACAAATGAAGAGGAAATAGGCAGTCTACCTGAAAAAGTATTCAGAGTAATGATAGTAAAGATGATCCAAAATCTTGGAAACAGAATGGAGAAAATACAAAAACGTTTAACACGGACCTAGAAGAACTAAGAGCAAACAAACAATGATGAACAACACAATAAATGAAATTAAAAATTCTCTAGAAGGAATCAATAGAATAACTGAGGCAGAAGAACGGATAAGTGACCTGGAAGATAAAATAGTGGAAATAACTACTGCAGAGCAGAATAAAGAGAAAAGAATTGAGGACAGTCTCAGAGACCTGTGGGACAATATTAAATGCACCAACATTCGAATTATAGGGGTCCCAGAAGAAGAAGAGAAAAAGAAAGGGACTCAGAAAATATTTGAAGATACTATAGTTGAAAACTTCCCTAATATGGGAAAGGAAATGGTCAATCAAGTCCAGGAAGCACAGAGTCCCACAGGATAAATCCAAGGAGAAACACGCCAAGACACATAGTAATCAAACTATCAGAAATTAAATACAAAGAAAAAATATTAAAAGCAGCAAGGGAAAAACAACCAATTTCATACAAGGGAATCCCCATAAGGTTAACAGCTGATCTTTCAGCAGAAACTCTGCAAGCCAGAAGGGAGTGACAGGACATATTTAAAGTGATGAAAGGGAAAAAACCTACAACCAAGATTACTCTACCGGCAAGGATCTCATTCAGATTTGACGGAGATATTAAAACCTTTACAGACAAGCTAAAGCTAAGAGAATTCAGCACCACCAAACCAGCTTTACAACAAATGCTAAAGGAACTTCTCTAGGCAGGAAACACAAGGGAAGGAAAAGACCTACAATAACAAACCCAAAACAATTAAGAAAATGGGAATACGAACATACATATATATAATTACCTTAAATGTAAATGGATTAAAGGCTCCAACCAAAAGACAAAGACTGGCTGAATGGATACAATAACAAAACCCATATATATGCTGTCTACAAGAAACCCACTTCAGACCTAGGGACACATACAGACTGAAAGTGAGGGGATGGAGAAAGATATTCCTTGTAAATGGAAATCAAAAGAAAGCTAGAGTAGCTATTTTCATATCAAACAAAATAGACTTTAAAATAAAGACTATTACAAGAGACAAAGAAGGACACTACATAATGATCAAGGGATCAATCCAGAAAGATGATATAACAATTGTAAATATTCATGCACCCAACATGCACCTCAATACATAAAGCAAATGCCAACAGCCATAAAAGGGAAAATCGACAGTAACACAGTCATAGTAGTGGACTTTAACACCCCACTTTCACCAATGGACAGATCATCCAAAATAAAAATAAATAAGGAAACACACACTTTAAATGATACATTAAACAAGATAGACTTAATTGATACTTATAGGACATTCCGTCAAAAACAACAGAGTACACTTTCTTCTCAAGTGCTCATGTAACATTCTCCAGGATAGATCATATCTTGGGTCACAAATCAAGCCTTGATTAATTTAAGAAAATTGAAATTGTATCAAGTATCTTTTCCAACCACAATGCTATAAGAGTAGATATCAATTACAGGAAAAAAACAGTAAAAAGTACAAACACATGGAGGCTAAACAATGCTCTACCAAATAACCAAGAGATCACTGAGGAAATCAAAGAGGAAATCAAAAATACCTACAAACAAATTACAATGACAACATGATGACCCAACACCTATGGGATGCCGCAAAAGCAGTTCTAAGAGGGAAGTTTATAGCAATACAATCCTACCTCAAGAAACAAGAAAAATCTCAAATAACCCAACCTTACCCCTAAAACAATTAGAGAAAGAAGAACAAAAACCCCCAAAGTTAGCAGAAGGAAAGGAATCATGAAGATCAGATGAGAAATAAAACAAAAAGAAATGAAGGAAACAATAACAAAGATCAATAAAACTAAAAGCTGGTTCTTTTAGAAGATAAACAAAATTGATAAACCATTAGCCAGACTCATCAAGAGAAAGAGGGAGAAGACTCAAATCAATAGAATTAGAAATGAAAAAGGAGAAGTAACAACTGAAACTGCAGAAATACAAAGGATCATGAGAAATTACTAGAAGCAACTATATGCCAATAAAATGGGCAACCTGGAAGAAATGGAGAAATTCTTAGAAAAGGACGACCTTCCAAGACTGAACCAGGAAGAAATAGAAAAGATAAACAGACCAGTCACAAGCACTGAAATTGAAACTGTGATTGAAAATCTTCCAACAAACAAAAGCCCCAGGACCAGATGGCTTCACAGGCGAATTCTATCAAACATTTAGAGAAGAGCTAACACCTATCCTTCTCAAAGCAGAGGGAGGAACACTCCCAAACTCATTCTATGATGCCACCATCAACCTGATACCAAAACCAGACAAAGATGCCACAGAAAAAGAAAACTACAGGCCAGTATCACTGATGAACATATATGCAAAATCCTCAACAAAATATTATCAAACAGAATCCAACAGCACATTAAAAGGATCATACACCATGATCAATTGGGGTTTGTCCCAGGAATGCAAGTCTTCTAAAATATTCGCAAATCAATCAATGTGATACACCATATTAACAAATTGAAGGAGAAAAACCATATGATCATCTCAATAGATGCAGAAAAAGCTTTCGACAATATTCAACACCCATTTATGATAAAAACCCTCCGGAAACTAGGCTTAGAGGGAACTTACCTCAACATAATAAAGGCCATATATGACAAACCCACAGCCAACATCTTTCTCAAAGGTGAAAAACTGAATCCATTTCCACTAAGATCAGAAACAAGACAAGGTTGTCCACTCTCACCACTATTATTTACCATAGTTTTGGAAGTTTTAGCCACAGCAATCAGAGAAGAAAAAGAAATAAAAGGAAACCAAATCAGAAAAGAAGTAAAACTGTCACTGTTTGCAGATGATATGATACTATACATAGAGAATCCTAAAGATGCTACCAGAAAACTACTAGAGCTAATCAATGAATTTGGTAAAGTAGCAGGATATAAAGTTAATGCACAGAAATCTCTTGCATTCCTATACTCTAATGATGAAAGATCTGAAAGAGAAATTAAGGAAACACTCCCATTTACCATTGCAACAAAATGAATAAATTACCTAGGAATAAACCTACCTAAATGGACAAAAGACCTGTATGTAGAAAACTATAAGACACTGATCAACAAAATTAAAGATGATACAAACAGATGGAGAGATATACCATGTTCCTGGATTGGAAGAATCAACATTGTGAAAATGACTGTACTACCCAAAGCAATCTACAGATTCAGTGCAATCCCTATCAAACTACCAATGGCATTTTTCAGAGAACTAGACCAAAAAATTGCACAATTTGTATGGAAACCAAAAGACCCCGAATAGCGAAAGCGATCTTGAGAAAGAAAAACGGAGCTGGAGGAATCAGGCTCCCTGACTTCAGACTATACTACAAAGCTACAGTAATCAAGACAGTATGGTACTGGCACAAAAACAGAAATATAGATCAATGGAACAGGATAGAAAGTCCAGAGATAAACCCACGCACATATAGTCACCTTATCTTTGATAAAGAAGGCAAGAATATATAATAGTGAAAAGACAGCCTCTTGAATAAGTGGTGCTGGGATAACTGGACAGGTACATGTAAGAGAATGAAGTTAGAACACCCCCTAACACCATACACAAAAATAAACTCAAAATGGATTGAAGACACAAATGTAAGGCCAGACACTACAAAACTGTTGGAGGAAAACATAGGCAGAACACTCTGTGACATAAATCACGGCAATATCCTTTTTGACCCACCTCCTAGAGAAATGCAAGTAAAAAGAAAAGTAAACAAATGGGACCTAATGAAACTTAAAAGCTTTTGCACAGCAAAAGAAACCATAAATAAGACAAAAAGACAGCCCTCAGAGTGGGAGAAAATAGTTGGAAGTGAAGCAACAGACAAAAAATTAATCTCCAAAATAGACAAGCTGCTCATGCAGCTCAACATCAAAAAACCAAACAACCCAATCCAAAAATGGGCAGAAGACCTAAATAGACATTTCTCCAAAGAAGATATACATATTGCCAACAAACACATGAAAGGATTCTCAACATCACTAATCATTAGAGAAATGCAAATCAAATCTACAATGTGTTATCACCTCACACTGGTCAGAATGGCCATCTTCAAAAATTCTACAAATTCTGGAGAGGGTGTGGAGAAAATGGAACCCTCTTGCAGTGTTGGTGGGAATGTAAATTGATACAGCCACTGTTCAGAACAGTATAGAGGTTCCTTAAAAAACTAAAACTAGAACTACTGTATGACCCAGCAATCCACTACTGGGCATATACCCGGAGAAAACCATAATTCAAAAAGAGTCATGTACCACAGTGTTCATTGCAACACTATTTACAATAGCCAGGATGTGGAAGAAACCTACATGGAAGCAATCGCAGATGAATGGATAAAGAAGATGTGGCACCTATATAGAATGGAATATTACTCAGCCATAGAAACAAAATTGAGTTATTTGTAGTGAGGTGGATGGATCTAGAGTCTGTCATACAGAGTGAAGTAAGTCAGAAAGAGAAAAACAAATACCGTATGCTAACACATATATATGGAATCTAAAAAATGGTTCTGAAGAACCTAGGGCAGGACCGTAATAAAGACGCGGACGTAGAGAATGGACTTGAGGACATGGGGATGGGGAAGGGTAAGCTGGGATGAAGTGAGAGAGTGGCATGGACATATATACACTACCAAATGTAAAATAGCTAGTGGGAAGCAGCCACATAGCACAGGGAGATCAGCTCGGGGCTCTGTGACCCCCTGGAGGGGTGGATTTGGGAGGGTGGGAGGGATACGCAAGGGGGAGGGATATGGGGATATATGTATACATATAGCTGATTCACTTTGTGATACAGCAGAAACTAACACACCATTGTAAAGCAGTTATACTCCAATAAAGATGTTAAAAAAAAAAAAGATCGTTTGATAGGATAGTTATACGAAACCTTAATGAACGGATAATATCAAGGCTGTACAAACTGTTTAAGAAAATTCACAAAGAAGTGAACGGCCAACTTTGTGCTTGCATGACTTGGATACAAAACTGGACAAGGAGTGTATAAGAAAAATATGTATGAATTAATCTCTAGTATGAAAATAGATGCACAAATTCTAAGCAAAATATCACCACATTGAATCCAGCAGTTTATTATAAAATACGTCATGACTAAGTAGGATTTACCTTACTACCTCAAGGATCTTTCAGGTATCAGAAAATCTTTCGATACATTTCCTCAGTTTAACAAATTAAGGGAGATAATTCATATGATCATTTTAGTATAGGGAAGGATTTCTTAGGACATAAATGACATTAGAAAAAGACTGATAAAATCAACTACGTTAAAATTAAAAATAAAATTCATGGTTAGTGTAAGATACCACAAAATATGTTTAAAAAGCCACAGACCGGGAGAAATGATTGCAATGTATAACAACTGAGAAGGGTTTAGTACTACAAGATAATAAATAGACAGAAAAAACAACAAACAAAAACATTGAAACAGCTGACAAAGGCAGTTAACTGAAGATGGATTCTGAAAGGCCAGTAAACATAGTTAACCCCAGTAACAGAGAAATTTAAGACCACTGTGAGATACCAATTTATATCCAGTCACCAGAATGACACAAAAGTTCTGATGACATGAAGTAAAGACATAGAAAAATAGGAACTCTTGTACACAGCTAATAGGATTATAAATTGGTACTCCATGTTCAAAGATAATTTAATAATATTTTAAGAATTTTGAAATGCACATATTCTCCTATCTAGCAATTCTACTTCCAGGAATAGTTCTTTAAAACAAAACTCTAAGAATCTGAAGGATGTTCATTGCAACATTGTTTGTAGGAATAAAAAATTGGGAAAAAGTAAAATGTCCATAAGGAAGAGAATCACTGTGTAAATTTTAGTAAAATGGAGTATTATGCTTCAATTAAAATGAAAATACTAGGTTTACAAACATTTATTTGGATGTATCTTGGAAACAATGTTAAGTGAAAAAAAGCAAGATTCAGAATTTTACACATAATATATTTCTGTAAATATAAAACACAATATGTCCAATATATAAGGAATATATATTTGTTTCAACTCATGATATATTTTCTTTAATAAAAGTATAAACTCGCAGATGGAGAATGTGTACCAACTCCGTGATGGTGATCAACTCTTGAGAAAGGGGCAGTGGAATAGATTTATGACAGGGTAAAAGTGAGATTTTTATATGCATCTATAATGCTTTTTTAAAATATCCAATGTCTGAAACAAACGTAAATAGTTAAAAGTAATATATGCTCATTGAAGAATACTTGAGAAGTAGAAAAAATATTTTGAAAATAAAACATAATCTTACCAGCTGGAGATGAGTGTTATTAACATTTGGTGTGCTGCCTTCTAGGATTTTCTTTTCATGCACAATTTTACTTGGTTAAAATCAAGTATATATCTTATTGTAACCATAGTTGATATAGAAACTTTAATAAATGTTATAAGAAAGTTGGTTGTAGAGGAGCTTGTTGATGACATCATTGTTACTACCCTCAGTGATTTATCAGCATCTAGAAACCTTTTTTTAAAAATCCTAAAATACTTTTTGAAATCCTCTTCCCTCAAAGTATGGAATGAGGATTATTTTACTCCTTTACTATTTTGAGGTATCTAATCAGTTGATATAGTATCTTGTACCTGTTTATTCATCTAACACCCAGTACTTAGTTTTGGGGGTATAAAGAAAGTGAGAAACGTTCTTCCCTTCAAGGAGCTCACAGTCTTTATGGGGAGCCTTGTACATGAATAATTATAACTTGATGAGCTTAATCTTAGACATATGAGGAAATGATGCAGGAATTGTCACAGTTACTGACTGACAGCCAGAGAAGACTTCACTAAGAAGGTAGCATTTGAGCTGGGCCTGGCAGGATATTTAGTAAATTGTCATACAAAAGGAAAAAGGACCTACCTGTCAGAGGAAGAGTAGTTGCATCCTGAGAACCAGTGTCTTTTTCTGGAGTAGAAGATGAGTAAGGGGCAGTGGGAAAAGATGAGGGAGGAGAGAAGTGGTCGAGTATAAATTATGGCAAATCTTGTCTACCATGCTGAGGTGTTGGGAGCCAGCAGAGTAAAAGACCAGGAGTGCAGTCTTCAGATGCCTATTTTAGAAAAATTGCAAGGAATATTGATTTACAATTTCTTGAATAGATTCATAAAGAAAGAAGGGAGAAATTTCTTTAAAAATAAGCTCCTGATTTTTCAGGGATAAAGATACATTTGTTTCAACTCATGATATGTTTTCTTTAAGGTCAGATTATAATTTACTGTGATGGTTAGGCCTGTGCAATCCATTGAATTAATGGGATTAAAATTTGTCCTGTAGCACTCTCATTCCATGTGAAAGTTTTTGCACTGTCAATTCTAAGGACATTTACTATAGGGACCACTATATAACTTAACAATGGATTGTGGCAACAGTGAAAGCAGAAGGACTTCATCCTAGTCCATTCTTCTGTTAAGTTTGTCTCTACTTTGCTAGAATGGTGGGATTTTTTTTGAGGGAAAGCAGGGACTTCACAGATTATAGAAAAACCTATATTACATCTTGAAGTTTTAAGTATATTTGGAAGAGTAACATCAATATATTTCTTTCCCATTAGTAGTGCACTGAAGAGTAAACACTTTAATGTGTGTGTGTGTGTGAGTGTATATGTTATGTTGTTGTATGTCTACCAATTACTAACCTGTGTATACTGACACATTCATTGGTCAGTTCAGAGATGCCAAGCGGTGTATGAACTGGGAATATTCCTCATCATAACTCTGCAAATTAGAAAATAGGTTTTGAGTATAGATAATTACAAAAGGACTTCTGATTGCTTGTGAAAGAGGCCCCTTAGATGTACATACAATTTATAACACATGCATCAGAAGCTCTGAGATCTTTTTTTGTCACCTAATGTTTTTCTTTTTAAAAAGCAAGACCCTTTGGGCTTTTAAAGTTCCAATCATTAGATACTTTTGCACTCATAAATAGTTACGACTTTGTAGCTAGTATTTAAGCAATATTTTGTTAACAAGAAAAAATGTCCTCAAGTTTCAAACAAAAATTTTCGCTAATGTGCAGTAAAAGCATCACTGATTTTATGGGGACATATGAACAGTTTATTGAATCTGGAAAGTTTAGATAAAAGAATATGTATAGGAAAGCAGCCTATCATCTGGATAGAGAGACTCTTCAATAAGGAAGAAATGACACAATAGTGTGAACATAGAATTATCTCTAGAATAGGAAAGATGAAAATCTTTGCTTCCAGTTAAATTTTACTCCTGCTGTGAGTATAAAAGAGATAGATGAGTTAGGATTAAATAATACTTTGGTTCCCATTTTACTTTCTGGGCATCCTGAGACATTTCAATCTGATTTATAGAAGCGTATGAAATGCAATCTAACTTTTCCAAAAGTATATCTAAACAAATTATAATTCTATACAATGTATTTCTCTTACAGTATGTGAAGTCTGTCATCATGGATATCCACATAATTTGAAGAGCATAATAGCACATCAAAGGAAATATATGTTCAGATGATAATAATAGAATAAGACTAATTTGTGGCCACATCTTCTGTCAAAATACCAGATAACCAAAGTAAATATGGGTTTCTGGCTAGTGTAGATTACAAACAAAACTCTCTATATGTAGTTGGTGATTTCCATCCAGTTTTCCCAGAATTTACTGACATTTTGAGTAAAGACCATTAATTCCATGAAATACTCGGCACATGTTTAATTTACATGACAAATATCTTCTCAGAATTACAGTGTATGTGTGCCTGTATGCACACGTATTAGTATGTAACACACATCTTGCAGTGGGCATGTAAAAGAAGTAATGTAGTAAATTACAATCACTGCTTTCCATGCAAACTTTTTTACAAATAATATTTGATAGAATACAACAGGCATTGATTAAATCACTTAAATTTAAGTTTGTTTTAATTGGCCATTTAACTTCTTTGCTAAATTCTGAATATTTGAAAATTTGTTCTTGCCAGTACTTTGCAAGTATATCAGAGGTAATAAGTAAATGATATGGAACACATTTTAAAAATACTGTTTTGTCTGTAATACTGCCTGTTCTAAAATTGAGTCCTGACTCCTCTTAGAATGAATCCGTCTGTAGTGGGTGATAGTGACATAAAGACAAATTAGACACACTATGTCTGCCTTGAAAGAAGTCATAGTCCAGTAAAAGGGGAACAGACAAACAGAGGATATGGCACGTGGCAGGTGCAGGGGGTGCTGTGGGACCACATAGGAGGGCACTTACCTCATACTTTCATATTTATTCTTCATTACACTCTTCTCCCCTCCCAGCCACACACTAGGTGTTTCAAGGGAGTCCTTGAGAGGATGAGTCTTCACCTGAGGCAAATGAAAGCCAGAAGGTTATTCAGGGTCAAAAAATACGTGGAAAAGTGTGGAGCTTAGAGAGGTAAGAGGGAGCAGATCATGAAAAGCCTTGTAAAAATGAGAGAGAAAAAGAGAAGAGAGGAGGGGCTAGAAGTAAAGGAGAAGGTAATGAAGAATAAATTTGAATGTGCCAGTATGTATTTATTTACACTCCTGCCTAATTGTAGAAGGGATAGAAAACATAGATGGTCTAGTATATGCTCGTGATTACCTACATAACATTTATTCCTTGACTTCCCCCATCCTTCTATCCTTTTTCTGTTCCGAGAAGAATCCTAGATACCCTTCTCTCCATGACCATGCATTTGCAGAGGAGTCTTCTCTACCCCACCTCCCAGGGAACAGATGCTCATTAGTTTAAGCCAACTCTTGTTAGTGATTGGGTTAGATATCAATGTTTGATATAAATCTGACCAATAAGAGTCTTTAAAAAACACACAAGAAAGAGATGACACTCTTCTTCGTTTTGACATTATCATATCCGATATGATACTGGGAGCTGCTGCAGTCATCTTGGTGCCAGCCTGGGGATGAAGCATCCCATGGAGGAGGGCAGAGCTGAGAAAGCCATAGAGAGGAGGAGCCAGAGCTCTGATGTTTGGCACCTGGAGCTACCCCTGTTATGTGGCACAATCGGTGTCCTCATTGTTTAGTCTAACTAAAGGAAAGTTTTATGTTAATTTCAGCTCAATTACCTGATCAATTAATGAGGAAACAGAAAATCCAGCTTCCTAACAAAAATTAGAAGGCAAGATAGTAAAGAGGGAAAGTAGAGTAGGGACATAAAGTGAAGCATAGATAAGACCAAGGCAAACTGCTATCATAGTACATATGCTTCCATTTGTGTAAGAAAATGACATATGTATGATACACTTACACACAGATAGGCATATGCTTTTTCAATCTCCTTATATGAATTCCTGCAAGAACTCACAAAAAATGGAAGTAGGGTGTGGCACCTTAGGATGGGCTTGGGCTCACTTATCATATACCATATTATACTGTTTGAATGTTTAACCATGTGAATATTTTGTTTTCGCATTTATTAAAGCAAAACCAGATGATATGCCATCCATCTACTCTTATACAACATTTTGAGCAAAGTTTGAGAAAAATGTTCATACATTTATTTGTATTTCTCTTTTGTTAAGTACCTGTTGGTAGTTTTTGGTCCATTTTTTCTATTAGAGTGGTTTTTTTTTTTCTTACCACATGAAATGATTTTTAAGAACATATTAAATTGTTTGATAACATTAGTTTATAGCCATTGGTTTTTTTTCTCTCAGTGATTAGTACCTGATTGTTGAAAAAAATTACAAAAGGGACCGCTGAGAAGAATTAGACTGAGTTCAATCGAGGTTGAATTCATCAGGAAGTAGACCTTGAGATGGAGATTGTCATACAGGAGATCAATTAAGAGTGCTCTCGGAAACAATGAATGTGGGAAAGAAGCAAGATGGGGCAGAAGGAGAGGTTAGCCTGCGATGAATTCTCAACATAGGCACTTACAGACTCCCTAGGGAACTCTGAAACTGGGATAGTCCTTCAAAATCATCCCAAGTTGGTGACTAGGCACAGCCTTTATACTCCTCTGTTAATCAGACATCAGAAGCAGGCTGCTCCTGGAAGGGCACGTGACCTTGGGTCAAGCAAGTCTCTTCAGCTGATGCAGTTCCCAAAGACGGCTGACAGGTGAAGACTGTCTGCCAGCAACACTTCAATCAGCTAAGGGAATAAATCTTTCAGATATGAAGGGCATATTAAAGTGTCTACTGCAAATAGGATTAGAGTTTCACTCAGAATGTGTGGTAAAATAAGAGGAATGGATGTAGTTATTGGTAAGAGAGTTATTAAATGATGAATCATTATGTCTAAGCTGAATATGTAAAAAGTAAATATAGGAGTTGATAGATTGAATGAAATTAGATGTATGAAAGGATTTGTTTATAGCAGTGGGATTGAACAACAGGTTTAGTGTGAGTGAGGGAAATGAGAGAGTGAAAATGATTGGATATTGTATCTATGGAATGGGTTCTTCGAGATTAAGATGCCCAAATGAAGCCACTGCTGTTCATAATGAAGTACCTGGTTTAGCCTCAGGTATGAGAACCTGAAAAGAGTTAAATCAAAGATCACATGAGTAGAAATCAGAACACTATTGGGCTTAAACATCTACAAGGAATCTGAAGGTTCCAAGGTAAATGGCAGGCTTGGGGTGAAAAGCAAGACTGGGAAACATGTGCTAAGGCTTTGAGGCATAAAAGAGAGTAAATTGAAGTTCAATAAATGATAGATATGAGTCATTGAAGACTATAGCAGAGTCATTTTTACGAGTGTGAAAGAATCCTGGAATTTAGTCCTGTGGTACAGAAGAATAAATCTCATTTTCACCTCCAGCTACTATGATGCTTTCATCTGGGGTTTTAGCAAGTTCATTTTCTAACTTCCCTTAATGGGGAGTCAGTGCCTGCTTAGGAGGGATTCTGGCCTGGCAGGACAGTGCTAGGGTATGGCTTGGTCAGCTTGTTGTGAACACCAGTTTGGAATGAGCAGAAGGATACAGGAGATGAATACTGGCAACCAATGAGAGTGAAATCAGAAAAAAGAATTTGTCATCAAGACCAAAGCCTGAAACCCAAAATGGGGCTTAAAGCCAGTAGATCCTGGAAAACAAAAATCTCTCTGAGAATTGAAGTACAAATATATTCGTAAAATAAAAGAATCCATGAATTGCCCAATGTGAGATAAAATCTTTTATTTCTTTAATTTTTTACTTTCTTCATTTGCTTACAATTCAGTCCATAAAAGTTAGCCTTGGGAGGGGACCCATCTCCTCTGGCCTCCCTCTGCCTCTCATTTTCTTTACTGTGCATTGCCCCAGGGATCTATTTCATCTTGCTGGTAAAGGTCAAGGAATTGTCATTCTTGGCACCATCCTGGGAGAGGGATGGTGAAATTCTACTATTAGTGACTGCCTGAATTCCTCCTAAATCCTTGAGCTCTTCAGAGTAGAGAATCTGTGGGACAAACAAGCCTTTCTTCTACTAATGTCCTCACAAATTACAGCATAATTCTGATTCTATAATTATCATAATTATGCTAAATGGTTGAGGAATGGGAAGGAACAAGAATGAGGGGATGGGGAGATAGAGAATATTGCCCCACCACCGTTTATTCATGGGGCTACTTTTCATGGTTGAATTGAGACTGTGGACTCTGACGTCCTCTCAACCTTGGAGCTGTTGACTCTTTAGAAGAATTTCTCTGGTGTAGATAAGACCAAAGGTCTTTGCAGACTGTAGTTGTTCAAACACCAAATGGCACTTTGAAGTTGCTGGTCAATCAACTTTATTACACATTTAGCACACAAATGCGGCCTCTTCTATGAAGAGAATTTTAAAGTGACTGTATCCTTGTAGTCTGTTTCTTTTATAGATGGAAGTGGTATTTGACCATAGGCTAGAGGAAAACAATTTTAGAAATGCAATGTTGCTGTTTTTTTTAAATAGAAAAATTCAATCTTTTACAAAGTCAATTTTGTTTTCTCATCTTTTCATACACCTTTCCATCTTTCATCTTAATACTTTATCTTGCCAACATCATCTCCATTCATTTTTCCACACATATTCTGTGTTCCAGCCAGGCTGAGCTATTTGTAGTTCACCAAAGGCATAATGCTCTTTCATACTTCTGCCCCATTGCATATTCTGTTTTCTTTGTTTAGAATGCTTCTCCCTCCTTGAGTGCTTGATGGCACTCATTCTTCAAGGCTATGATTAAATATTTCTTCTTTACCTTCTCTTCTTACCCATAAACTAACTCCCTACCCTGGTCCCCTTACTCAGTTAGTGGCTCACTCTTCTGTGTTCCCATAGTGCCTGATATGTAGCATGAATGACATAGTTTTGTGATTCTATATTTTCCCTTCTGTATTTTCCATTAAATAGGCAGCAACTTCAAAATGAGGCTGAGAGTCTGTTTACCACTGTAGCCTAAACATCTAACACGTTGGCCATGTTATAAATGTAAGCCAAACACCTAACATATTAGTTATCTATTGCTGCATAGCAGTTTACCCCAAAACTTGTGGCTGAAAACAACAAATATTTATAATCTCACAGTTTCTGTGGGCCAGGAATCCAGGAGGGGCTTAGCTGGGTGGTTCTGGCACAGGATCTCTCTGAGGTTGCAGTCAGCTGTTGGCCAGAACTGCTGTCATTCAAGGCTTGACCGGGTCTGAAGGATCCACTTTCAAGCTGATACATGCAGTTATGGACAAGTTTCAGTTCCCAGCAGGCTGTTAAACTGAGGGCTTCAGTCCCTCACAGTGCCATGTGGGCCTCTCCAAAAGGCTGTTCACAGTATAATTACTTGCTTTCCTCAGTGCAAAAGAGCTGAGAAAGTGAGAACATGAGAGGACACACATAAGACAGAAGCCAGGCTCTTTCTAATCTAATCCTAGAAGTGACATCTCATCACAGCTGACCCTTGAGCAACACAGATTTGAACTGTGGGGGTCCAGTTATACTCGGATTTTTTTCAATAAATAAGTACTATGGGACTACACAATCTCTAGTGGGTTGAATCTGTGGTTGGCAGAACCTCAGATACAGAGGAACTGCAGGTACCGAGGGCCAGCTGGAAAGTTATACTAGGATTTTCGACTGCATAGGTGTCAGCATCCCTAACCCCCATGTTGTTCAAAGGTCAATTGTTTTTCTGTACTTATTTGTTAGAAGCTAGTCAACAAGTTCAATACATAGTCTAGGGGTGAGAATTTAACAGAAGCATGACTACCATGAGGCAGGGATCAATCGGGACCATCTTAGAAGCTGCCTACCACACATTTTATCTGGTAAAATATCTGCTTAATCAATACTATTGAATATGTAAAGTGGTTGGTGATAGTCATGAAGGTTCAAGTGTTTCAGTTTTCAACATATTTGAAAGAATTGCTAATTTTTAAGAAACCATTGCTAGGAGAAAGTAAAATGTATTAACTATTTGGAGTATTAAATAATTCTTTAAAATAATTGTTAAATATATATATTTTAAATTTTATTTAATTTTGGCTGTGTCGGGTCTTAGTTGCAGCACGCGGGATCTTTCGTTGCGGCATAGGCTCTTCATTGTGGTGCGTGGGCTTCTCTCTAGTTGTGGCGTGTGAGTTTTCTCGTCTCTAGTTGTGGCAAGCAGGCTCCAGGGCGTGTGGGCTCTGTAGTTTGCGGCACGTGGGCTCTAGTTGAGGCGTGCGAGCTCAGTAGTTGCAGTGCACAGGCTTAGTTGCCCCACAGCATGTGGGATCTTAGTTTCCTGACCAGGGATTGAACCCGCGTCCCCTGCATTGTAAGGCGGGTTCTTTACCCCTGGACCACAGGGAGGTCCCCTAAATAATTGTTAAATATTAACTTCCTCAAATGGTACATAGGAAGTACTTTCTCACTGAAAATAATGAAGAGAAGATATTTGGGCTATTTTACTTATGATTTTCTAATGATGGTCATGTACCATTACTAAAAGTTACTTTAGAATCAAAAGATTCAATTGGTTTTATTCATTTATTTATTCATCCATTCAGTGAGCATCTTTTGAACACTTAAAAGCAGGGCATTGCCCTTGCTTTAGATATCATGTTATTTGTTTTACAAACCTTAAATGAATTTTTACTTTCATAGTGAAACCTTGGTTTTTAATTGCATAGTGAGAAGAATGTTCATGTATAATATGAATATGGAAAAGTAAATTTATAATATAACATTCTTCTAGGTTTCTCCCTAAAAGGAAGACCATTTCCATGGGAAGTACTTATGACAGGGGCCTACAACCTATAGACTACAAATGAAATCTAGCCTATGCTTGTTTTTGTAAATAAAATTTTCTTGTAATAATACAGCCACACCTGGGAATTCCCTGGTGGTCCAGTGGTTAGGACTCTACAGTTTCACTGCCAGGGGCCTGGGTTCAATCCCTGGTCAGGGAATTAAGATCCTGCAAGCTATGTGTCGTGGCCAAAAAAAAAAAGGTAAAAAAAATACAGCCGTACCCATTTGCTTACATATCGTCCATGGCTGCTTTTGTGCTGCAACAGCAGGGTTGAATAGTTATGAAAGAAACATCCTAGCCTGCAGAGCTTAAAATGTTTACAATCTGGACCTTTGCAGAAAAAGTTTGCCAATTTCTGACTTAAGGCCAACAATTAAAAATTATACTTTGGGGGCTTCCCTGGTGGCGCAGTGGTTAAGAATCTGCCTGCCAATGCAGGGGACACGGGTTCGAGCCCTGGTCTGGGAAGATCCCACATGCCGCGGAGCGACTAAGCCCGTGAGCCACAACTACTGAGCCTGCGCGTCTGGAGCCTGTGCTCCGCAACAAGAGAGGCCGCGACGGTGAGAGGCCTGCGCACCGCGATGAAGAGTGGCCCCCGCTCGCCACAACTGGAGAAAGCCCTCGCACAGAAACAAAGACCCAACGCAGACAAAAATAAATATAAATAAATAAATTGATTAAAAAAAAAAAAAAAGAAATGCGTAACCAATCTGATTTCCTTAAAAAAAAAAAAATTATACTTTGGGACTCCCCAGGTGGCTCAGTGGTTAAGGCTCCACGCTCCCAATGCAGGGGCCTGGGGTTCCATCCCTGGTAGGGGAACTCAGATCCCGCATGGCGCAACTAAGACCCAGCACATCCAAATAAATAAATAAATAAATATTAAAAAAAAATTATACTTCATGAATTGCTAGACTAATAATTATTAAATACTTACTTGACAGTTATTTAGTGCTATATTCAACTTTCCACAATAATACCTCAAGCCATCTATCTAGTTATAGTTATTATTATTATTATTATACATGTATATTTTAATAATAACAATAGCTACTTTAATTGAGCACTTACTATGTGCCAGGCAATATGTTAAAATACACACATACATACACACATATCTTATTTATCCTTACAAAAACACCAAGAGAAAAGCACTGTTTCACAGATGAGGAAACTGAGGTTAAATGTGGCAGGATTTCAGGTTTGATTTATTTAATTCCAGAGCCCAAATTTGTTGTATATGTCTCCTCCATTTCTTAGTATTACCTCCATGAGTATTATATTCTTTTCAAACTGAAATCTTGCTTATTCCACAAATGTGCCTCTTTCCCATCTTTCTACCTTTGCTTCTCCTACTTCCACCTCTTGGAATGTCCTTCGCACTCATTTCTTCATGTCTGAATTTTACTAATCTGTCAGAGAACTCCTTAATCACCACCTCTGCCATGATACCTTTCCTGAATCTCCAGCCAGAAGTAATCTCAGTCCTGTTTGTCAGCTACATAGCAACTAGCATGGTTTCTGGTACACTTTAATTGTTCAGTACATGCTATTGAATGATGTTAAAATTCTACTCTGTAACATTGCATATGAATTATTTTGTATTCATAGAATACTTTTCTTCTAAAAGCTCCAGTAAACTAGAAGGTTTTTTTTTTTCCCTAGGCTTGTTATCATAGAGAAAACTGACAGTCATAATGTATAATCTAATGCATAGAAAGGGAATGTGACAAGAAGATGTCTCATTTCAATCTGAAATTGCAAGTATCTTCAGTAATTTTCTCTAAGCAGTTTTTATACACCTCATTTCCTTTTCATCAGAAATGTTCTGTAGCTGCAGGTGGGAAATGCAGGTTGACCATGTAAAACCATCATGGACATAGGCTGTCATTTTGCAAAGTCCACTGGATAATTGGTAGGTTTTTTGTAAATAATATAATAAAGGATATTTTAGGAATAAATCAGTTTCCTAAGACTCTTATGTATGTTCTAGAATATGCCTCTCATTTGGATTTTCTCCAAAAGGACCATGGAATTATAAAAGCCAGATCACCTTTCTCCATGTAATTAAGGACATTTATGACGGTTGCCATTGACACACACACACAGGTTTTATTCATTTTATTTCACTTAGTATTTTTAAAAGATTGCATTGAGCTAAGAGCTGTGGAGAGAATAAAGGAAATATAAGTCACTGTGAAAATATAACCTAGTCTGGAAGAGATAACGAACAATGCAAGGTAGTATAAAATCAAATTATCAGTGTAATTGTACACGTCATGGCTTCAGAAGATGGAGACAGATTCTTTTCTAAATTTAGCACTTGATTACCCATTCTCTTGTACTATGTATTAAATTACTTACAAGAAACATTCAAGAAGCTTTTGCTTTATAGTCTGCATGGACTACCCAGCAGTTTTTTCTGGCTTTGATGCAAAATCACTTAACAGGGCCAGCCCTTGCAGTGAATCATTCCTCAAGGGATCATCTCTTATTCCTGGAATTAAAATTCTGTCCCTACCAATTTGTGTTAATAGCTAAAAGGTACTGGTCTCAAATCCTACCCAAGTACTCACAGTCATTACTCTAGATGTATTACCTACAAAGTATTACTATTTATTTTCTTGCTTTTCCCTCTAGATTTTCTTTCCTCTTCTATATTTTAGTTTAATTCTGATGATATTTGGTTTAATAGGGAAAATGGAAACTCAAATTTATTAACTGCATACTATGTCTGATTATGTGCTAGTTATTTTTCATTTGTGTTCTCTCACCTTTTTCTGCACACATAAACCCTAGAGTGTAGTTATTAATCCTCATTTTTAAAGAAAAACTGAAATCCAGAGCAGTTAAGTGAATTGTCTAACGTTGAACAGGCAAGTTTTCCACAGACGCCAGCATCTGGTATTAGAATGTGAGTTTGGATGCTTTTTTGAATTAATATTTACTAAAAGACAAAGAGCGATATTTAATGTTGTATATTTTATTCTAACAAAAAGTTGAGTAAAAAGTAGCACAGAATTGAAGATGAAACAGACAATGGAATAGGATGCCATGAGTGAGAAACAGAGACACAGAAACAGATTCATGAAGACTTAAAATATTGGAATTATCAGACAGATTAAAAACAAAACCACTTGCTGTTTCTAATCAATAAAAGCAAGCCTGAAAATGTCATTAGGGAATTGAAAATGCCAAATGGTGATCAATGTATTTGAAAAAGAACCAAATAGAAATTTTAGAACTGAAAAGCATAACTGAAAGTAAAAAAATGGTTTGATTGCAGACTAGACACAGCTGAAGAAAGAACCAGTAAGCTGGAAAATGAGTGTAAGAAACTATTCAGAATGCAATACAGAGAGAAAAATGATGAAAGTACAAAAGAGAGAATAAATGATAAGGAGATTAAAGTCTGACATTATTTCACTGGAGTCCAAAAGGAGAGAAAAGAGAAAATGGGGTAGAGGCAATATTTGAAGTGATATGGTAAGGAGTGTATGCTCCTCCAATAGTCTTTCCTATTTCTGCTTATCAAAACTACATCCTTTCAGTTCCTCAGACCCAAAACCTTAGTCATGCCTGCCCTCTCTATTTCTCTCCTACCCTGTATCCAACACATCAAGAAATTCTATTAGTCTACCTTCAAGATACATCCAGAATCCAACCACTTATCACCAACTCAAATGCAAATGTCCTGATCTATCCTGGGTCACTGGTCTTAACAGATCTCCTTGCTTCCAGGTATTATACCATATAGTACACACAAGTGTACCCTAGGATGTTTTTATGGTTGACATTTTCTGTTTTTATTATTTTTTTCTTATTGTCTCCATGTTCTACTTTGTTTTTGTGGAGTTGGTTAACTCTGTTCAGAAGTAGAGACTGCCCATACCTTGACTATGGCAATAGTCTTCAGGCTCTGCCCCTTCCAGTCACTTTTGCATACCTATGGCATGCTAACCAGCAGAAGGGCAATGTGCCATCAATCTAGAATTTCTTGTCTTCCACTTATTGGAAATATAACTTTGTGATTACCTTTTCTGTAAAAGGGGAATGGTAGTAATAGAAGCTACTTCAAAGAATTATTTTAAGGCTATTTCAATGAGCTTCAGTAAGTAAAAGGAACTTAACATGCTCCCTGCACATAATAAATGCTCAATAACCATTAGCTATTATTATCATTACTATGCCAGTCTCTGCTTAAATATCTTCAATATTTTTCATTGCCTACAGAATTAAGCATAAACTTAACATAATAATAAACCTTCTTTTACTTATCTAAACTTAACTCCAACTTCTTCCTAATGTAAAATACCAGCTTCATCTATGCTCTTTCCACCTCTATGCCCTCATGTTTTGTGTTCTGTCCCAGCTTTCCTGCCTGAAAACTGCAGCTTTTCACAACCATCTTCCTTCCCAGCCACAGTCTGATTTCTTCTCCCCCTGCTTTTTCACCATACGTCATTTATGTTATCAACTCTCAAGTTATATTGCATTATAATTTGTTTGCATGTCTGTTGCCACATTTGATTGCATACTTCTCAAGGGCAGAGATTTTAAAAAATTTTACTAGACTTTATTTTTTAGAGCAGTTTTAGGTTTACAGAAAAATCAAGCAGAAGGTATAGAGATTCCTCATATACTCCCTGCTGCCACACAGGCATGGCCTCCCCCACTATCAACATCCCCCTCCAGAGTGGTACATTTGTTGCAACCAGTGAACCTACATTGACACATCATTATAATACAAAGTCCATAGTTTACACTAAGGTTCACTCTTGGTGCTGTACATTCTGTGGGTTGGGACAAATGTATAGTGACATATATCCATAGTTATAGTATCAGAGAGAATAGTTTCACTGCCCTAAAAATCCATTGTGTTCCACCTATTCATCCCTCCATACCTCCTAACCCCTGGCTAGAAATTCTTTTCCAATTTATCCTTTGAACATAACATAATACCTAATACATAATTGACCCCAAATAAATGTTTTTACATGTATGACTGAATGAATGAAAGGAGGAAGGGACAAATTAGAGAGAATGAATGCATCTTGTCATTCTTGCTGGCTGATGTTTTGTCTCTGTTTCAGTGGTTACTCATACTACCTTAGCCTACTCAGAAGACCACCCCCACAAACTACCGTCTTTCAGAACCTGGCTTATTTTTGAGATGCTTATTCAGACCCCACTATATATATATTAAACCCGAATCAAGAGTGAGTCTGGAAGCTTTTAAGACTTATTTTATGAATTATCTATTTAATTCAATGTGTCACACTTGGATTTTTTGTTTCATGAGCCTATGTCTGTATTCCTCAGTGAGACTAAATTATATTTTTATGTGGTGGGTAAAGTTTCATCCCCTCACTTTTTATGAGCAAGAGGTGCCTTAATAAATTATTGCTTTTCACTTGGGATTGTAGACAATGGCCATGGAACAGAGAAACTTGCTGGTCTCTAATGAATTCACAGTCTTAGTCACTTTTACGTCAATTCAGCTAACTGTCTAGGACAGAAAATTATTGGGGACTAATTAAAAACAGAACAAGGAAGTAAATGTTTTGAAGATTTGAGCTTACAACAGTTTCCATAAAAAGTCATAGAGGATTGCCAAATTGTCGTTAAAATAATATAACTTCTATGTGCTAGCAGGAGTTATTTACAGAACCTTTTCCATCCTTTCCCCAGTATTTTAAACATTCTAAAACTACATCTTTGATCTTATTTTGTTTTGATATAAATTCAAGAAGAAAATGTTATACATGTTGCTGATTTTTAAGTCATTATTTTCTTTATTTCTGCTCCCCCAATACTGAACATAAGGGAAGATTACTTTGGATTTTTGAAATTTCATTCACTTAGTTTTGACCATATAGGGAGATATATTTATCTGTGAACGATAGTTTTATTTTTGTCTACATTATAAAACTATTTTGCGCCAATATTTTTTCATCAAGTTTAATTCACTGGGTTGCTTTTTTACAGTTTGAGGGATTTCTGGGAAAAATGTTTTGAGAAGCCTTGAATTGGGGTTTTATGAATCAGGGAGGTATGAAACTTCTCCTTTTAATAAAGATCAATACTCACTTGAAATATTATGGAGAAAACTTAGTCCAATCATATAAAAGACATATTTTTTTAGTTAAGGTTTTAATCATTCGTATAATGGCAGTCTTAACAATTATGCTGGATGATCTATCATTATGAATTAAATAATAATATTCTTCCTTCTTGGAACATTTCTACAGGGGAAGGTATTTACCATTTTAAAAGAAACAAAGCATTCAATAAACATTATTTGTAAAATATACTGCTGAGTGTATTCCTCATTATGATCTTGTAATTAATACCAGTTTTAAGTTGAAATCTCAATTCATGTTTACTAAAGTAATTTCAAGTCTTAAAAGGTAAACTGAGTGATTAGGTTCATGGCAGTTCTATTTTTATTCACAGAGAATGCCTCTGAGGTAGCAATTACTGCTCCAGGAACTAGTAACCATAGAAACAGCTCCACAGGCCCAACACCTGACTGCTCACCTCCATCCCCTGACACTGCCCTCAAAAATATTGTAAAAGTCATTCGACCCCAGGTAAGTGCCCAGCATGACATCATCTGCACTATAATATATTTCATTTTTGAATCAGTGCATGTGCACCATTTATATTGCAATGCCTGGACTCTCTTATAATAAGTAAATGGATTTTCAGGTTAAAAGAATGGACTTGGAAGAGAATGTTTCCTTCCCTTGGAGCTGATGATAGACGTTGAAATCTGTATTAGCTTTTGGAAAAACGAATTTGTATATTACATGAAAAAACAAATTATGCTTACAAAAAATGGCTATTTCACGTCATTTTTCTCTTACAACATTTTAATAATTTTGCTCCAGTTATTGAGCTGCTACATGTTTTCTGGTGTTTCCTTCTCCTTTTGTCTTCATTTCTCTGGATATGCTGCATTGTTTGTGATCACTTCTTTATCCTTCGACCCCGGTTGTTTATATATACATATTTTTTCCAGTTCTTTATGGCTTCAAACTAATTTTGTCTGTGTTTAATGTTGCACCTCTCATTGCTCCTTATTTTCCTCCAGTGCTCACTTTCCTCTGGCTGGTCTCTTTACCCTTTGTTCTTTTTTTCCATTCCTGTCACTTTTCTGTATGGGTTTCTTTCTCTTCCCCCTTCTCTTTCAGTTGGATTTCCCAGTAGGCGGTTTGCAGGCAAGCTTTAGAAATATCATTGGGACAAGCTGTTCTGTGATATTTCATTGAAAATAGCACTTATAAAGCTGTTTGCATTATATTTTTGCCAACAGATGGACTCAGAACATGAAATTGGTGATGTTCTCAACCTGGCTCATTCTGAATGGGCCTCATAAAATCCAAGAGAGGGGAACTTTGGATCAGATCAATGCCATTCACTATCTACTTAGATATATAGTATGAACGAATACTTTGAGCCAATCTGCAGAACAAATATGTCTTTTAAGGTTGTTTTGGTCTAAATGAGCAGTGATTTGTTTAATATCTTACCTTCTTTACCATAACTTACTTTGGATTATTTTATTATAATCATCATCCTCATCAGTAAAATGGCATTTAAGCTTTACATATCCACTACAGCTTATAGAACACTTTCATACAAATTGTTTTTGTTTAACCTTTATCAGTTCCAAGGGAATGTATGTTTTAGTGTTATGGATAAGGATATTGGCACTCCAAAGGGGCTAAGTTGTGCAAATGATTGGAAGTTTCTTTCCTTTCTTTGGTATAATAATTGTCTCCTGCAATCCTGTTCAGAGGGTAGAAAAATCCTCATTAGGTTGTATAACTTGTTACATCTTTATGAGGCTAAAACTTACAGGTTCATAGGCATAGGTAACATTTCACACCATGTCCCAATATGTGCAGGAGAAAAATGTCTTCAATAATTCCTCTTCCTTTTCAGGGGAATTTGACCTAGTTCATTTTTTTTTTTTGACCTAGTTCATTAATTCAAGAAATAACCCTCACTAAACTTAGATTTAGATGCTAAATATCACATTTATTATCATTGGCTTTCTCATTAGATGAGGGTGTTTCTGATGTTGTTGTGCAGCTATTACATTTTCAGCATTTTAAACTATTTATGCAGGAGATTGCCCTATATATGTTAATAAAATCTATTACTAAACATATTTATCTTTATACCAATATAAATTCTCTAATGTAAATGCAGTTGGTCATTCAATGAATGAAAAACAGATTCTTTTCTACATAATCTAATCAACTCTACAGGACCTTATTATATGAATCCTCCTTTGCATATTCTATTTTGTTGTATTTTAACTTATTTTAGTAAACTCTGAAGAAAACTAGAGGTAGTTTTAAAGCCAGGAATTCCATTTGACTCCATTCCTTTGTTCTGTCCATTTTAAAAAGTGTATGAAGGTAACTGACTCCGCTTTCCTTTCTTAGATGTTATAATGATGATTTAGGGAGGGAAAAATGAAGGGAGGAAGTCAGGAAACTAAGTCTGATAGTATTTAAATTAGAACCAATGCAGCCTGTACGTGTGTATGTTATAGAACAATAACAGCTAAGGTATATAATTGGGAAAGAATATAACCTCAATTGGGCTACCCTTTCTTTCACCTCAGAGACATTGGTGCATTACTTATTTCTCCTCATGGGTCCTGATCTCCTGGGGTTCCTCATTCACTGTAGAGAGCAGGGAATAGAAACTTCAAGCGAAAGTAATTATGAAAGAGTATTGGGGTAGGACATGTGATTTCAGGAAAGGGTTTAGAGACTAGAGGGTGTGGATGGGGGACAGCTAGATGGATAGAATAGAGGACTCCCTGGTATGTTTTGACAAGTCACAGGTGTGTCAGGGATTGAACATTGTCAAGAGCTACTGTTCCAAAGAAAAGGTAATTATTAGTTAGCTTATGTAAGAGCCTATACTTTGATCATAGGTTTAACCCTCTGAAGTGTTTACTGATTCTCCTGGCTTTTCTGTCTGGAAATGCAAGAATGTGGTTTGATTGACTTGTGGGTATTCAAATACTTTTTTTTTTCCATTTACTAATTAGAAATTAATAATATGGTTGAAATGATCATTTCACTCTTAAAACTGGTGATGGGCCTTGAAAATAAAAGTATAAATGCAACTCCTATTCATGAATTTACATTTATTTGCCTGAGCATTAGCAGATGTGTTTTAGTCTTACTGTGAGAAGAATGATATAGAATAGATGAGAGATAAAAACAGGACTTTTCATCTTATTCACTTCAAATAGATACTGATTAGATAGAGCAAGTTAGGTTACGTCTCCTTTGCCTGATGCATACCTTTATCTAGTCTACTTTCCATAACTATAAATGAAGAATATCCATTGTAACCAAGTTCTTGCTTTCAGTATGAGGTAGAGCTGATTATACATTTCATGTATTTCTGATTGGTGTATTAATTACTTGGAAGCTATAGACTTTGTGGTGCTTTGTTGAGTTTGATTCTATTTGGCATATTTATTAACTCATTAAGTCATAGCTGTTAGTTCTGCATCCTGTATTTGATCTTTTTACCTTTGCTTCTTTGGGCTCTTTCATGTCTTAAAATTCTCCAGATTGTGAAACGTTCTATTTTCAATTCATAGAGCCTGAAAGATTTATGTGCTACTGGCTTCTCTTTGTTTTTCTACAGTATATTAACCCACAAGCCTGAGTTTCTCTATTTAGATGAATTCACAAGGCTGGGTTCACTTACTTATACTTGAAAATAAAATTACTTTTAAATTTGAAAAAATACTTGAAATACTTGAAAAAATATTACATTTAAAAAATTTAGGTAGGTCTATTGACATACAAGTTTGTTTTTTTTTTGCTACTAAATAATTATGGTTCCTTGTAATGGCTTTGTTTTTTTAAAGTTCTCCTGGTGAAAGTATCTTTTTCCCCTAATTGAAGAATACAATACAGTTTGATGGATTTTGACAACTGTGTTTGTAGGTGTAACCACCACTCAAAGCAGGATATATATAGAACATTGGTGTTACACCCAGAAAAAAGAGGTATACCTCATACCTCTTTCCAATCAATGGCCCCTATTCCTGCCTCAGAGACAACTTCTTTCTGATTTTTATCACTATAGTTTAGAATTGCTTATTCTTGGACTTTATATAAATGGAATCCTAGAGTGTGTGTGTGTGTTTTGTGTATGTCCAGGTCTGGCTTCTTTCACTCAATGTAATGTTTTGGGGATTCACTCATGTTATTCCTTTTTTTACTGAGTAGTATTCCATTGGATTAATATAGTACAGCTTGTTTATTCAGTCTCCTTTGATTGATACTTGTGTTGTTTCCTGTTATTTGCTATTATGAATGAATATGCTCTGAAGTCATGTTCAAGTATTTGTAAATACATATATTTTCTTATAGATACCAAAGAGTGGAATTGTTGGGTAGTAGGGCAAATGAGTAGCTAACTTTATAAGAAACTTGCCAAGAGTTTTCCAAAGTAGTAGTTCCATTTTATAATCCCCAACAGAAATATCTGAGATTTTCAGTTTCTCCACAGTCTCTCCAACATTTACACTTACAGTTTTTTCATTTTAACCATTCTTATGGGTATGAAAGGATTTCTCATTACGGCTTTAATTTGCATTTTCCTGGTGACTAGTGATGTTGAGCACCTTTTCCTTTGGCTATTGCTCATTTTATATCTTTTTGAGAAGTGCCTGTTCAAATCCTTTTTATGGGGTTGTTCAATTTTCTAATTGTTGATTTGTAGTAATTCTTTATAAATTCTCATGTAATTCCAAAAGATATGAGCCATTTGTCAGGTTTATGCACTGCAAATATTTTTCCCAGTCTGTGTTTTGCCTTAATATTTTTTAGTGGCACCTTTTGATGAACAGAATATTTTAATTTTGGTGACATCCAATTTATCAATTTTTTTTTCATGGTTAGTGCTTTTTGTGTCTTGTCCAGGTTATAAATATATGTACCCATATTTTTTTTCTAGAAGCTTTCTGGTTCTGGCTTTTCCATTTAGTTCTATGATCCATCTCAAATCATTTTTGTGTGGTGTGAGGTGGGAGTCGAGGTTCATTTTTTCCTATGTGGAAAAAGACCTTCCTCTCCTCATTGAGTTGACTTAATGCTTTAGTACTGTTTACTACTTTAACTTTCCAGTTCTTCATTGTTGGTATATAGAAATGCAAATGAGTTTTATATCATCCTTGTATCCTGCCACCTGGATAATTTCTTTTAAAAATTACAGTAGCTCCTTTAAAAATAATTTCCTTAGGGTTTTCTCCTCTCCTGTCATCTGAAAATAATGATGGTCTTACTTTTTCCTTTCTGATCTTTATGACTTTTCTTTTTCTTACTGCTATGACTGCATTGCAGTGGTGCATGGAAGGGGTAAAGCCAGAAATCCTTGCCTTATTTGCTATCTTTGAGGTAAAGCACTCAGTATTTCAACATTAAGTATAAGCTATAAGTTTCTTGTATGTACCCTTCTACTTCTAGTTTGCTGAGAGTTTTTAGCATAAAAGAGTGTTTTTTCCCATTTTTTCATTTTTTTCTGCGTATATTTAGATGATCATATGACTTTTTTTCTCCTTTCGTTCTGTTGAAGTGATAAATACATTCTTTTACTTTTGAATATTAATCCAACTTTGCATTTTTTTGGTTAGGTACCTCTTGATTATGATGTTTTATCCTTTTTATATAGTACCTGATGCAAGAGGCATTTTAGATAAAACATTACTGTGTGGAGAGATGGGTTAGACCTAAGGGGGTCAAAGATTCCTGGTTGGCTGGGATTTTGGAATGATACTAATAGATATAGAAAAAACTTGAGCAGAAGTTTATTTTGATGAGGGAGAGGGTGGCATGATAAATTTGGTTTTGTAAACTTACTGAGTGTGAGGCGTGATATACAAATTGGAATATTGGTGGGGAATTATGGTGAGAGAGGTAGGAGCTTAAGGTTAAAGGTTTTATAGTCATTTATAGAATTTGATGGTGAAGGGAGATAGTACCAAAGGTAGTATGCTGGGAAATGTTTACACTTAAGGAAAAAAGTTAATATTTGTTGAGCACCTAATATGATTTAATTTTCATGATTTTGGGGGGAATGGATATTACTATTGCCATTTTATAGGTGAGGAAATTGAGAACAAGGAAATTTAAGTAATTTCTTCACATATACTTGAGAAAGAGGGCCTTAGCAAAAGAGAGAGAGCAGGAGCATTAACAGAGTGTAAAGAAGGAAGATAAAACATTTTCATGAATATAAAGGGAGAAAAGAAAACTGAAGAAGAGATTAGTCAATACTGTCAAAACTTGCTGGGAGATGGAGGAAAGGGAGATCAAAATGTCACTTTATTTGCTGATTATGAGGGCGAAGACCTTCAAGAATACAAATTCCCTCAAGTGGAGAAGGTAGAAGCTTAAGATGCAAAGGGTTGAAGAGTTGGAGAAAAGCAATGCACTGACTGTAGATTAATCTTTTGAATAGGTTGGTAGTAAAAGGAAAGAAAATATTATGGCATTGTGTTGAAAGATGGGCATGGTTAAGAAAACAGTTTTGCTTTCATTTCAGGATGAAGGAAATTAAACCTCATTGTAGAGAATAGGAAAGAGGAGACTAAAAGTTGATTAGAGAGACATGAATGATGGAGACTGAAATGTTAAATTTTATAATAGAAGGAGTAACTAAATCTAATTAGCTCCAAAGTTCAAACATTCTGGCATTACTGGATGCAAGAGACACTTTGGATAAAGCATTGGTTGTTAAAGTACTGCTTTCTTGGGCTACACCCTCGGTGGTAGTTTTTAGCTGGGTGTGTTTTTCCACTTCTTTCTTCTGTTTCATGACACAAATCAAATCTAAAGTAAGAAAGAGGATGTTTGAGAAGTGACCCAAGGTGGAGGCAGAAAAAGAGACTATTTTAGTACATTATCACAGATAAATCATTCAAACAGATGCTTAATGTTGAACATGATAACAACATATTTTAATGAACATAGATGGATACTAACAGGAAGCCAACCTTGGAAAATTTGAAAGTTCTGATTATTTTGAGGTACTCCTGGTACTGTCCAGATCCTACCACATATTTTAAATCCCATCCTAAGTAGAATTCAGCAGAATGAAATGGTTCCAGGCTGCACTCTTTTGCAGCTAAGGAGGGACCCTATCAAGAAGAAACAAAGAGGCCAGAGGGGCAAAGAAAAGAAAAAGTCAAGGGCCCAGTTTTCTCAAGAGGCTAAGGGAGATGATTTGCAGGAAGATGAGCTGCTCCTGAACTCCTACCCGTGATGGACTCTGTTTCCATCAGGTGACAACTCAACTTGAAGGAATTAAATCGTTTCGCCATTTTCCTGGACTTTCTGTGTGCTTAATGAACTAATAATAAAGTAATTTAATAATAAACCACACTCTCTCTCCCATTATTAATGGTTTAGAACCGGGGTTGTATAAAATTCTTGCCAAATCTAGAATAACATTTTACTGGGCGCTGTAGGGTTATAGAATACATATGCTAAAATTTAAAATTAGAAATGAGAGTGGGTATGTAAAAAACAGAGGCATATAACTCAGAATGAGTATAGCATATTGTATTAGCTTGAAGCAAAAATAGGTAAGGTATAAAAAGTTTTTCAAAGAGGTAATCTTTTAAAAATATCTTTATTATTGAGCACTGAACCATTTATTTCTGTTATTGCACATGTGTTTCATTTATTTCTTATAAAAACCCTACAAGGTAGGTGTTTTTTCTTTATTTTACTGATTGGGTCTGAGACTTAGGTTGAATAATTTTCCCAGTGTTACACAGCCACTGACTGGAAGAACTGTGGTCTTCTAACTCCAAAAGTCTATTAATGTTAATTACTCATTAGAGAGAAAATAATCAAGATGGCCTATTGATATTCCAGAAGGATGATGAAGTTTGAGAGGAGAATAATAGATTAGAAAAAGGAAGAAGAGCGGAAACATAGATGGCAACAGTTTGTAGCCTGAGGAAGGGAACCAAAGAAGACTGTATACTATCATTTGGAGTCTTGCAGCCAAAGCTAAGTAAGAGGAGAAAGCTGAAAACAGAAAGATAATAAAACAATAGAAAATAATCTTATGTGTAAAAAAGAATATTTTGGAAAGGAAAAAATTTGAGGAAGAAGTCAATGACCCCAACAATCAACCAGTAGTCTTCAACAAATTGGAATGTCCTGGAAAGCTTTTTATTTTTATTGAAGTATAGTTGACTACAATATTATATTAGTGTCAGATGTACAGCATAGTGACTCAATATTTTTATAGATTACATTCCATTTACAGTTATTACAAAACAATGTCTATATTTCCCTGTACTGTACAATATATATCCTTGTTGCTTATTTATTTTGTACATAGTAGTCTGTACCTCTTAATTCCCTACCCCCATCTTGCCCCTCTCCATCCTTCTCCCCACTGGTAGGGAGGTGGGAATCACCCCATATTTAGCCAGCATCATCTTAAGTAGATTCAAATGATTTAGGGAACTTAAAAAGGCTCCCAAATATGTTACCTAAAAGCCAAAGTTGCTATCTTCAGAGCCAATTGTGGATGAGACAGTGAAAGTGAGAGGATCGTCTCGCAAAGGTCACATTTCAAGTGTGGGCAAATGTGATTTAATTGGCACTATAATAATATATTGGGTCATTATAGGGCTTGTTCTCTATATCTGTGTGTCTCTTTCTGTTTTGTTATATACATTCATGTGTCTTATGTTTTAGATTCCACATACAAATGGTAACATCGAGTATTTGTCTTTCTCTGTCTTATTTCACTAAGTATAATACTCTCCAGGTCCATCCATGTTGTTGCAAATGGCAGAATTTTTTTTTTACGGCAGAGTAATATTCCATTATATATATATATATATATATATATATATATATATATATATACCCATCTTCTTTATCCATTCACCTGTTGATGGACACTTAGGTTGCTTCCGTCGTGTCTTGGCTATTGTAAATAATACTGCTATGAACATTGGGGTGTATGTGTCTTTTTGAATTAGTGTTTTTGTTTTTTTCAGATATATATCCTGGGAAGCTTTTTAAAAAAATGCCTGGGCCCTACCCCCAGACCAATTAAATTGATATCTCTAAAGACAAGTATTTTATGCAATCATATGTAACATTTTGCTTTTAGTACCTTTTTTTTAAGAATTAAATTCTAATCATGCTCTGTCACATACCCTTTGTGTAACTTTTCTAACCCTCAATTTGTCAGCAAAGTGAGGATGGTGTTTGCCTTGCCTGCTTCTCAGGGACATAGTAAAGCTCAAATCAGATAATATGTGCCATGGCACTGTGTAAATTGTAAAGCTCTATAGTGACCCAATTTGTTATTAGAGTGGCAATTAAATCACATTTGCCCACATTTGAAATACAACCTTCGAGAGATGAACCTCTCACTCTCGCTGTCTTATCCACAGTTGGCTCTGACGATAGCAACTTTGGCTTTTAGGTAACGTATTTGGGAACCTTTTTAAGTTTCCTAAATCATTTGAATCTACTTAGGATGATGCTGGCTAAATATGGGATGATCCCCACCTTCAGCATTTCATGCCTTAGAGATGTCTCCATAAGATAGCCACGGGAAGTATAAACTCCTGAAATCTGGGATATGAGAGAAGCCAATGAAGATAAATGGCTCAGTGTTGGGTCAGGCTGACCCAATGCAGGGGAAGGAAAAACCAGCATCCAGAAAGCATCCACTGTGAACTGCATCTTCCATTAATGACTAAAATCACCATCATTCTATATAGAGGTCATGTCAATCACATGTCAGAGGAATATTAGTTATCCTCATTTCTCTTCTTTTGATGAAATCCTGGCTGAATTTGCCCACCAGGAAAATGGGAAATTATTTGTTACTGACACTTTCAACATGTAAAAAGAATTTTCATTTCCTTTTATAAGCATGAAATATAATTCTCTGAATTTTGTGCCCACATTGCCATTGACAAACAGCAGACCTTATTGAAGTGTTTTTCTTTTGTGTTATTCAGGTTTCTTCTTCCACATACATAAAAATCTCAGTGGATAAGATTCTTTGTCATGTCTTTTTCTCTAGAGCATCTCTAGGCACTCTGAATAAGAATGCATAGATGAAAAATTCTCTGGGAAAAATTTCCTTAAAAAACAATATGTCCAGAAGGTAGAGTTGGCATTATTACTTTAAATGTCTTAAGTGGTAGATTAGAATTTGAAATCTAATCTCATCCCTCCTATTAGGTCATTTGTTATTGACTTCACTGGGTAAAGTTAAAAGCCCCCAATTACCTCTGCCTCTAATTCATGGAAACCTGTTTGACCACATGATGAATAGTGTACCTAATGTATGAGGCTGAAGCTAATTACTTCTATTTCCTGATCTTTGCTGTTCTGAAATTGTGGAATTTAGCCCTGAAAGTACCACAGAGCCCATTGTTATTCATTCATTAAATAAACATTTATTCAACTGTGCCTACCATATGATGGGCCTCATACGAGGAGATTTGAATATGAAAATGACCTAAAAGAATCTTTAATCAATTGAGGGAGACTTGCTTTAAACAGATAATGTTTGGAATTTCACTGATAGAATTTATTGCTGGAATTCCCCATGGATCATCCTCAGACCCCCTTCTCTTCTCAGTCTACACGTACTCCTATATACTCACGTCCAGTTCCAGAGCTTTAACTGCCATCTATATTCTGATTACTCTTAAATTTATATTCCAGCCCCAACCACTTTCCTGAACTCTAGGCTCATAACCAGCCAGCTAGTCTAAATCTCAAATTAAATATCTAAGAAGCATTTTAAGCTTAACATGTGTAGCGCTAAACTTTGTATTTCAGTTAATAGCAGCTCAGGCTAAGAGACTTGACCCCATCCTTGATTCTTTTCTTTCTCTTCCGCCCTCACATCCAACCCAACAGAAAACCCAAGAGGCCAGCAATCCTCAAAGTGTGGTTTGGGACCCCTTGGCAGTCTCCAAGACCCTTTCAGAAGATCTGTGAGGTCAAAGATATTTTCATAATAGTACAAAGAGATTTTGCCTTTTACACTCTTATTTTTACACCAGTACTTAGTGGAGTTTTCCGTCATTGCACTGTGATGTTCAGTGACATCATAGCTCTGATGGCTTATGAAATGTACACTTGTATATTCTTATGTCTTAAAAGTATCTCAGTTTTAATTTTTTATATATTAAATATTTACAGATATTACCCTTATGAACAAACACTCTTTAGTGTTCTCAATTTTTAAGGGTGTAGAAGAGTCCTGAGATTAAAAAGCTTAAAAATTGTTCCTCTATCTTTCCTTTCAAAATATGTCTTGACTCAGGACCCTCTTATCATGTCTCCTCTGTCACTTTTGAATAAGCCATTAACATCTCTTAAGTGGACTTTTGAAAAAGCGTGTAACAACCTAATTGGGAAAAGAATTTGAAAAAGAATAGATACATGTATATGTATAGCTGAATCATTTTGCTCTACACCTGAAACTATCACAACATTGTTAATCAACTATACTCCAATATTAAAAAAGAAAAAGAAAAAGCCTCTTAACCTGTTTTGTTTGTGGCACTGATTGTTGTGCCCTTATCATCCTTTTGCAAATCAGCAGATAGACTTCCGTAAATCAGATCATGTTATTCATCTGTTCAACCTTCTAATGTCTTCCCATCTCACTCAGACTAAGGTTTACAACACCCTATATAATTTGATTCTCTCTTTAACCTCTTAATCTGTCTCCTATCATTCTCTGCCTAACTCATTTTACTCCAGCCAGGCCATCTCCCCTGCATTACCTCAGATAAGCCAAACAGCTCCTGCCTTAGGTTTTTTGTTCTCATCCTTGACTTGCCTGAAATGGCCTTCCCTCAGAGACCTACATGGCTCATTATCTTTCTTCCTTCAGGTCATTATTCAGATGCCACCTCATGAAAGAAGCCTTTTCTGACCACTGAATATAAAGTAGCCACTATTTTACTTTCTATCTCCTTTATGCTATTTTTTTATAACGTTTTTTCATTCCTGAATTAGCATTTATGTGTTGATTTGTTCTGTGTCTTTCTTCCTCATTTGAATGAACATTCCATGAGAAATAGAACTGTATCATATTATTATGATGATTATTATTAAATTCTCAGTCACAGCACCTAGAACAGCACCTGGTACATAATTTGTGCTCAATAAATATTTGAATTAATTAACTGAGAATGGTTGGGTAAAGGGCAGTGAAGACTATTCTAGGAAGGGGGTACTCAAATTGAGCTTTATATTTGAATAGGAATTAGCTAGCTGAAGTGGTAGATACATAGTCCAGGGAGCAGCATAGGATGAGTAGGGCATTTAAAGTTTTTTGACTTAATGCTCTGCCAAATCCATCTAGGATATTCTAATGAGTCAAGAAGTCCCAAGCAGATGTTCTACCCTCTTCCCCTCAGTCAGAATGTCCTTATCTCTATGGACTACTCATCCTGAGTATTGTTCTTGGAGAAAGAAGGGTTTTCATTGTAAAATATATAGGGGAAATACAGGGTTAAACACTTTTCTTTACTGAAGAATTTTTCATAGCCTTCCCGCACTACCATCTCTGGAAACTCACTAATATTTTTCACAACTAGTGATCCACAAAACGTAATTTGGGAAGCATGATCCAGGTCATTTGATATATTTCTTTGTAGCTGACCCGAGCAATTCCATTCTGGTTTGATTTTTTCACTCATTCTCTATGAATTCACACTGTTGAGAAAGGGAGCATGCTGACTCAGCAATAAATAGTGTGATTCATTTAGTATGTTATATATAGAGTGGCATCTATACATTGTCTACTTAATCTTGTAAGCAACCATGTGAGATAATAGGACCATTATGATTCCTATTTTATATATGAGGAAAAGTAAAATGAATATAGTGTGTATTGTATCATGCTGACAAACAAGTTTTAAATCAATAAAGTTAAATGCCTAAAACCCAGAAACCAGTAATTAGAAGGATCTATATTTTTTACTATAATACAGTATTATTTTAGCATCATTCTACTTTACACTGATTGAATTCTACTGAATAAATTTGCTTCAAACATTATATTAGGCTCTATGAGGAATAAAAACATTTACATAATTCTCTGGGCTTAGGAGACAAATTAACTACATTGCTTTCTTCTTCTCCCAGACTCAGAACCAATTGAGAGATGGGATGTAGGAGTTAAACAAATTAAAATCAAACATCATATTTTTAAATTACTGATAGACTAATTGGACAGTGTGATTCTAGGTATGTGGCCAAATGTGCTTGCTCCTGAATTAGACACACTTCCCAACCTATCACTGGCATAGCTAGACAATCTACAAGGTGATTTTGTCACAGAAGAGCAGAGAATACATTATGCTGACGTGTTGGCTCTGACAAGGAAAAACCCAGAAGAGGCAGAGATGAGCAGGCTTAGTTTATTCCCCAAAGTCATTTTATAGCTGTGTAATTCTAGCTCCTTAGGGGAGAAATGAGTGAAGGGTAGGAGAATAGGCCAAGAATGTTCCTCTAATGGAATTCCCCTTCTTGTGGAAATATGAGTCCAGAGAGTACAAGTTCAGCTTAATAAAAAGAAAATAAGATATACTTCATTTGGTCCAGTAGCCTAGAGTGTTTGGATAATAAGACTTACTATACTTACTTGCCAGACATCATCTCACTCCAAAAATCTGCTCTTCCTTCCTTATATCAATTAATGGCAGCACCATCTACTCAGTTTCCCAAACCAGAAATTTAGATTGCCCTAGATGTCTCCCTTTCCTTCTCTTCCTCAGTCTAATTAGCCACCAAACTGGGATAACTCTGTTTCCCAAATATCTCCCAAAGCTTTTCTCTTTTCTTCACTCCCACCGCAATTGTCTCAGTTCATCTTCTCTTGACTTGATTTTTGAAATAACTCCCACAGTGTCTCCCTTGTTGTCGTTCTCATCTGCTTCTAATTTACCTTCTATATTTCTCACTGTGATCTTCATGTTATTATTATTATTATTATTATTTTATATTTTGAAACAAAGAATTACATTACAGCAAAGTTAGAAACACAATATAAAGATCTTTTTCCTGGAACTATATGTAAGATGTTAACCTGATGCCCCATCAGCCCCAAATGCCTTAGTGTGCTATTTCTTGCAAAAAAAAAAAGGACACTTAACCAGAAAAAAAACCCATCAAGATCAGATCATTAACCTTGATATATTACTACCATTTAATCCTAAAACCCCATTCAAATTTTATCAATTGTCCTAATAATAACTTTGTGGTAAAATATACAGTCCAGAATCATATATTGGGTCTATTTGTCTTTTCTCTTTAATCTCTTTCAATCTGGAACAATACCTCAGTCTTGTCTGGACTTTTAAAACCATGACAAATTTGAAGATAACAGGTCAGTTATTTTATAGCATGTCCTTCAATTTGGGTTTATCTGATACTTCCTCATAATTAGATTCAGGCTATTCATCTTTGTTAGAAAGATCCAGAAGTGACTCTGCATTGTTTTGTTGTTGTTGTTGTTGTTGTTTATTGCATCCTATCAGGTGGTACATGATTTTGACTTGTCTTATTTCTGATATTGTTCACCTTGATCATTTAATTAACATTGTGTCTTCCAGGCTTCTTCACTGTAAACTTACTATTTTTCTGTAACTTACAAGCATTTGTGGGAGAGTACTTTGAAACTATATTAATATCCCATTTCCTACAAAACATTCAATTTTAAAATTTATTTATATGTATTTGTTTAGACCCATGTTTTCCTATTTTAGTCAATGAGTTTTACAACATTACTCTCATTTTTTGTTTTGATACTTAAATGATTCCTGATTTTGCCAAAGGGAGCCCTCCTGTGTCCTTTTCACATATCCCCATCATTCTTGGAGTACTTTCTTACTTTTGGGAACAATAAGATACTCTAAACTTATCTCATATATAGTTTTCCAGTCCCAGATATGGAATCAGCTATTTCGCCAAGAAACCCTATTTCCTTTTAGTGGAAAATGGTCGTTAGATGCCAAGATTTAGGCACTAGATATATTTATTACTGTTAGGACGTCACCACTGCAAGACCCTCTCAGTGCACAGAGCTAGGAAATATTTACATGTTTGGACAATATGTATATATATGTATATATGTGGGTATGGATATGTATATACAAGTATATTTATGTATATGCATCTATATTTCTATACCCATCTTTATAGATACTGAAATTCATGAGTTCACATTGATACTGTGATTTCAGTGTGAACACCACAGAATTCATTTTCATATTTGTAATTTATTTTCTGATAGTCTGAAACATGACCTCCATTATCCTTAATGTATTTAGTTATTTGATCTGGTTCCTAACACCCATTGAGTGCTATCCCCATATGTGTACACCAGCCTCACCCCATTTGGGCTCTGCCTCCCCGTGCCAGCCCACCCCCACATAGATGCCATTTCACTCTGCTCAGAGTATGTCACATACCGTGCAGTCCACCCTCCTCCTTACCTTCTGTGTGCTCTGACTCTCTGCTTTGGGCTGAGCCTTGGTGAGTCCCCTCTTCACTCTGGCATTGCTTTGACTCTTCACCCCAGCTGCCCTCCACACACTGTGAGATGTGTGACACCCAAGCCAGGCCTCTCCTCTGTGGGGCTACCCTCCTCACCTTGTGTAGGCTTGGTCCCCCAATGCCAGATTCTCCCCCTGGGTGGAAAATGATCTTTTTACACTGTCAACCTGATCATGTTATTCACCTTTGTAAAATACTCCTAAGATGCTTATTACCTCATGGTAACATCCAAACTCCTCAGTAAGGCATTAATCCATTTATCTTCTGGTACTGTACTACTCTTTATGACTACCATCCCCTGCATGCAATCACACTAAACTCTTGCAACTCCTGAAAGGAAACTTGTTCTCTCACACTTTCTGATACAGTCTGGAATGTGTTTCCTTCTTTCTATTCCTAGTTAACATCTACTCTTCCTTCAGGATAAGATCACCGAATTAACCCTTCCTTACTCCATCTCCAGTGAGATGCGCTTATCCATTCATCCATTTCACTCATATTTGCTGAGTGAGTGCTATATACCAGACTTCATGCTAGGTACAGGAAATATAACAGTGAGTAAGACAGAAAGAGTTCCCTGCCCTCAAGGAGCTTATATTCCAGAGAAGGTCGATACACAATGGTCAAGTAAACAATAAATAAAGAATGTAATTTCAGATTGTGATAAATGCTATGAACTAACTAAACAGAGTAAAACAGAAGTTGGAGGAGTAACCAGTACTTTAGAACAGAGAAGGCCTCTCTGAAGGTGATATTTGAGTTGGAACATGAATGAAGAGAAACAGCCAGCCATGCAAAGAGTCAGAAAGAGAATGTTCCAGGGAAAGGAGATATCAATACAAAGGCCCTAATGATGAGATGAACTTGTGATAGAGGAACAGACAAAAGGCACGTGTATTAGGGGAAAGTGCTTTGAGATGAGGCTGCAGAAAATGGGGAACCAAGTAGGTCTTTGTAAAAATTGTAGATTTTACTCCAAGTGCAATTAGAGGCCATTGAAGGGCTTAAGCAAGGATGTGACATGATTTCATTTACATTTTTAAATGAAACAGAGAGCAAGCAGAAGTAGGGGAAATAATTCAGAGGTTTTGTAGTCATCCAATAGAGAAAGTGCAGTTCTTGGATCAGGGTGGTCCAGTGGAGGTGTAGAATAGTGAATGGTTTTGAGACACATTTTCAAAGTAGAACCCAAATATTTGCTGTTCTGTTGAATTCAGGGGATATAAGATGTGAATCAAGCATTTCTCGGTTTATGGCTTGAGCCACTGTGAAAATCATGGTGCTATTTACTGAAATGGTGAGGTCTAGGTGAAATCAAGGGATTTTTGTACAATTTGTTTTGTTTTGGTGTTGCTGGGGGTGGGGAGCAAGAGTCCAAGACTGATTTTGGCTGAATAAAGTTTGAGATACCTTCTAGATGTCAAGTAGATAAATGTAAAGTTTTCTAGTCCTTCCACTATGTTCCTTAAGCATTATGTGTATACTTCCATATTATTTTTATATGGGTATTATAAGAGTCTATTTATGCAGCAAAAAAGATGAGAAAATTTTATGGAAACCATATTAATTACCTTACTATTTATAAAAGCAAAAATTGCAAATGATCCCCCGCTAGTCTGTGAATTTTTTCTTCTTTGATTTTTGGTGTTTAGCAGAGAACTTGACAATAAATATTTGCTGAGTGGACTCAGGGATAACTGATGTAATTTAACATGACTTCTTAGGAAAGTTGTATGAGACAGGTACCAAACCATACTGCTATTTTACTTAAGATTATTTTTCCCTCAAATATTTCTTGAATATCAGAAAGACACTTTAAAACTGTCTTACATCTTCCGTTGGATTGCATAAAAAATACAACAAAGATATCAACACAAACAGATATCTACATAATAATTGCAGTTATACATGAAATAATAAATTAAGAGGATCATTAGGTTAGTGAAAACATGAGAAAAGACTATTTTAAATAAGTTTAATTACATAAACAAACACTAGGCAATGCACTCTAACAAAATAGTGACAGTGATTAATAGCAACTTTAGAAGAGATGTTTCTTATCTTCTCATCCTTACACATCCTCTTTCTCTTTCTGTCAGAACAGTTACAAATGATTGGCTCAGCAGTCATTTCTCTATTAACTAACAAAATGTTTGAAATGATAGAGACACTGGCTGTCAATATTTCAAACTTAATCTTAGAGACACTAGCATTTACTTAACATAAAAGCCTCAAAAGTAATCCTGAAGGAAAAGGTAAATAGTCTTGACTACATAAAAATTAAAAGCTACACTGCATCAAATATCCCAATTAAAATAGGAAGCAAGTAGCAAATGAGCTAGAGATATTTATAATAAATATAAACAAACTGTTAATACTCTAACAGGCGAAGCACTCTTACAAGACCATAAAGAAGACTAATACGTCTATGGGAAAAAACAAAGAATATGAATAGATGATTCAAGAAAGAAAAAGATGAATATCTAATAAACACAAGGAGAAATGTCTAACAGCCCTACATATCAAAGAATTTCAAAATTAAATCTTAGCATTTTAGATTAAAAAATGGTTAAAACTTTTTAAAAAATGAAAATCCTATGGGACTTTCCTGGTGGTGCAGTGGTTAAGAACCCTCCTGCCAATGCAGGGGACACGGGTTCGATCCCTGGTCAGGGAGGATCCCACATGCCGCGGAGCAGCTAAGCTCGTGTGCCACAACTACTGAGCCTGTGCTCTAGAGCCCGCAAGCCACAACTACTGAGCCCGTGTGCTGCAACTACTGAAGCCCACACACCTAGAGCCTGTGCTCCACAACAAGAGAAGCCACCGCAATGAGAAGCCCGTGCACTGCAACGAAGAGTAGCCCCTGCTCGCAGCAACTAGAGAAAGCCTGCATGCAGCAATGAAGACCCAACGCAGCCATAAATAAATAAATTAATTAATTAATAAAGTTTTTCAAAAAAGTTTGTTGTTAAAAAAAAAGAAAATCCTATGGTGAGTGTAAGGTAAAGGCATGTGGTATAGGCATTCTCATAAACTAATGGTGGAAATGTTTCTATAAATCTTCTTGGTAATGTGAATCAAGAGCCATAAAAAAATTTATTCTATTTTTAATCTAGTAATTTCTCATCCATACCAGTGAAATGCTCAGAATGAGAGAGAAATCTGTAAAACATATTCATTGCAGCACTATTTTAATAGCAGAAATTGGAATGAAAACTTTTCTGTTTGAATGTAAGATAGAATATTAAAAGATTAAATTATTTTTGAAAACTAATTTAATCACATCAGGAACTAACATGGTAACTCTAAAAATATAAATTTGTTAACTGTAAAATAAACTAGAGTCTGCTTCTATTGATTACTTGCAAATTTGTAATAAATGTGTGTTCATATATGTGTGTATAAGTATGTATATAAAATGAGTGATTTAATTTTTTCTTTATTCTGTGTGTGTATGTGTGCATGCATGCATGTGTGCACACATTGTTCACATCTGCTTCTGCAATCTGTACAGGAGAAAAAAATTATCCAAATCAAACAGGAAGTGTAAAACTCAGATTGCTTCTTCAAGTGCTACACCATTTTTCCTAAGCCTGTTCATTCACTCCCTAGCCAAAAAACCCTTAAAGTAGGTTTGATCGCTATTGCTTGATCAAATGTAAAGCCACAAAACTCACTAGGCGTTTATGACCAGGCCCCTGTCTGTTTCTAGCGTGACACCTTGAGCCTCTCTCCTCTTCTCTTCTCTCTACACCCACACCCCCATCCCAGCTCTAGGGTCATTTTATTTCCTCCAAAGCACCATGCTCTTTCCAAACATATGCCATGTTTCTCCTCCAAACTCTTCCATTCTCTATTTTTTACTCCTTGGTCTGGCTTTTTACCTTTTACTCATTCTTTAGGACTCCACTTAGACATCCCTTGCTCAAGGATGCCCTCTCTGACATCCCGCAGTGAATAAATGCCCACTGTCATCTCCTCATTCCTATACGTGAAAGGTACTCTACAATTTTTTGTTGAAAGAACGGCTAAAGAAGTTGTCAGAAATAAGCTTTGTGAGCCTAAGAATATTTAGTCTTCAAGAAAAAGTTTAAAGAAGTGGATAATTGAAAAAACTCTAAATGTAACAATAACTCAAAGTTGTCTTTAAACGGTTCAAAATTTGATTTAACTCATGTGCCTGTACTCTCTCCTGTCACTATAATTTTTTTTTCTGAATTAACCGCTCCTGTGTACTGGAATGTTTATCATGATACTTTATGAATTTTTAAGAATAAGCAACTTCTCCCACTCCCACCCTAAAAACTATAGGCAATTTATTGTTGTCCATCTTTTTACCTGACACTGAATTTGAGGGTTTGGTTTTTTCAAAAATTGTATTGTTTTTAATCCATTTAATCTATTTTGCTCATCTTCAGCTTTGAGTTATTTGGGAATATATATGTATTGAGTGCCAGGTCATCTAGTGACTAATTTCCTTACTCACTCTGCTGTCCACATTTTAAAACTCTTTTAACAAGCGAGCTTCACCAAAATCAAGCAATGGTCATTAAGTTACAGAAGCAAAATTTTGTGGAAATCTAATCTTACCTAGAGAAATAGTACATGAAAATTAGTGTTGTCTGATGAAGAGCTTGTAACTAAAAATATGCAGTGTGATGTGATGGAAAGAATACTTACACTAAGAAATGCATAAAGAAAAAGTCATCCCTCAGTTTTAATTACCAGTAATAATTAGACTTTTTCTATACACATATATTAATTTAAAAAATTTATGTCATAGTGTGTATATTGCTTTGTAATTTATTTTTCAACCTAAAGGATATATCCTCAGATTCTTTCATGACATGAAATATCATGTTTAATGTTGCTTATGTGTCCATGATTGGTTAATTCACCAAAATGTTCTAATCTTATATCAGGAAAAACATATTCTTTCATTTGTTTCCTTGCTAGATAAAGTGCAGTCTATAGGGCATGCTACTGGTGATAGATACTCTCTAAATCCCTTTCCTTCTTCAGGGATCTTTGGATGGAAACTGTGTCAAGAATGGGAAATTTTCAATGAGTTAAGAAATAAAAATGGAGACAGACTCCACTGCAGATGAGGGTCTCTTTTCCTCTGGCACTTTTGCTAAGGTTGGTGGTCCAGGAGTCCCATGGTTTCTGAGGCCAACTTCACTGTCATGCCTGGAAATAGCTTAAAAAGTGGCCTTTGAGGACAATGTCAGCCCAAGCATCTGAGGCAAAAGAGAGGATATCATCATTAAAGTCACAGGAGACAACTTGGTCTTTAGTGTAGCCCAGGGTGCCCTCCCTTTTAAGGGGTCCCTCTGGCATCTGCTAACTAATATATTCTCCAGGTCAGATCCTTGATAAACATTGTGACAGTCGGGACTTGTAAGGTCATGCCATCAGACATGGATCAGCTTATCCACAGCCTTGGCAGTGTCAGTGGTCAGTGGATGCAGTGATGATATTTTGGGCAACACTATAGCCATCATACAAGTTTGCCATCCTTGGACTTACATGGGCACTGATAGCATGGGCTATGGTCATTGGTCCCTTCACAATGCTAAAGTTGTTATAAATGACCTTGGCAGGGGAGGCAAGCAAAGCAGTTGGTGATACAGAAAGCATTGCTATCAACCTTGAGGGAGTTATCACAGTTCTTATGGTTCCTTATAATCACAAACACAGGGACATTGATAGAGTGGCAGAGATGATGACCCTCTTGGCTCTGCTCTTTAGGTGTGCCTCAGTCTTCTCCAGGGTGTGAAGATACCAGTGAAAACCACCATATACTTAGCACAAGCATTATCCTTTTTTCTGTTGTTGGGATCTTGCTTCTGGAAGATGGAGATGGGCTTCCCGTTTATCACACAATTTTGGTTCTCAGCCTTGATCATGCCCTTCTACTTGCATACAAGAGTCATACTGGAAAGTGAAGAAGATGTAGTCTATAAAGGGTCACAAGTGGTGGTAATATCCATGGCACATTATAGTTATATAGGTTCTAATGTATTTTCCAGATAATCCTTAAGATAGGACAATGTTTGATGACATGGGAGATTTTAACACTGCTACTACTAGCACAATTAGAATATCCCAATCATTTAAGAAAGAAAGAAGAAAATGAGGAAGGGAAGGAAAAGAGGGAAGGAGAGGGGAAGGAGAAGGAGGAAGAATAAAAAAATAAATAGAAAAAAGCAAAATAAAAATAAACATTATAAAATAAGATGACAGAAGTGAGACTAAACAGGGCAGTTACATTTAGGAAATGTAGCGTTAAAGAGTTCCATTTTGAGAAGAGATTCTTGCATCAAAATGCAGACTCTAAAGTACGATGTTTGAAAGTGACACATATTTTAGAAAGTAAAAGAAAAATACTAAAAACTTAATGTGGAAAAAGCATTTATTATGTGCAAAATGAAATGCAGTTGTCAAAAATATTTAAAACAGACAAAGTAGAATTCTAGATAAAATGCATTAGGAGCAAGCAGAATTTTTTATATTGATAAAGTACATAATCCATAATAAACATATAACAATCACAAACCCTATTTCCCTGCTTATAATATTACACTGAAATAAATACGCCTCCCTCAGGTAGCAACTAAAATGTCACTTCCTTAAATAAGCTGTTCCTTATACCCCAAGTTAGATTAGATCCCTCATTCTTTGTCTTCCTAGCACGCTCTAGTTTTTCACAGCACTTTTCACCTTTCCACTCCATGTCTGTCTTGTTCCCTAGAATATGAGGTCCATGAGGGAAGGCACTGTGTCTGTCTTTTAGTCAATATTGCTTGGTACTCTTTAACCTGGTAAGTGCAGAAGATGATAGAGCCAAGCATGAGCTGTCCCAGCAGAGAAATTATTTTCCACTGATTTTTCTCTGTGTTCAGTGAGCCACTGCATCAAGGAACATTGATACCCAACTTTATGTTTTGTTTGGGTTCAAAATGTATCTAATGACCAGCTTCTTTCTCCAAAGTTGCTATCTGGTGCATGCTATTCAAACTCCTAACAACCTCCTAACTTTCTTCTTGATAAAGTCACCACTGAGGTTCCTGGACCTCCTAATAAATACCATCCTTTATAAAACTGTTTATCCACAGGGGAGTAATAGAGATTATTGGGAGTGTGCTTTCTCCCCAGCTCCATGATCCATCAGGGCCTTGAGTCCTCATTCCTCCAAATCAGGGATGGGTAGCTGTTTAGAGAAGTTCTACCAGGGCCTCTGTCACTTACTTCCCATCAGAGACCCCCCTGACAGCTTTCTGCTTTAGGCACTCCTTACAGTTTCCAGAACAGCTATTTTAAATACTGATAAAATAAGTCTATGTGCTGTATTTTCTTCCAAACTGACTGACTCCCCCTTTCTCTTAAACGCTCACTCTGCAAATGGTAATGTATCAGTGGGGTCCTGCCACTGTCCTTTCCATTTAATTTAGTGATTCTGCCAGTTATTAAGAGATCTGTATTATGCTTTAACTTATCAGTGTCTTCTTTCAGTCGTCTCATCTATGCTAAATGTTGCAGTAAGGGAAGACAACAAATATTTATCAGTCCTTTAACTCTGAAGTCGGCATTATCTTAGTGCTTCATTTACATTATCTCAATTAATCCAGATGATAATTATATTATCCCTATTTACATATGCAAATACTGAACTGTAAATACCAGCACTAGGATTTGAATCTAACTCTGCCTTGCTCCAAATCCCATTCTGTCTTTTTAAAATGTTTTATTTTAATTTTTTGGGGCACACCACGCAGCATGCGAGATCTCAGTTCCCCGACCATGTACTGAACCCATGCTCCCTGCAATGGAAACAAGGAATCTTAACCACTGGACTGCCAGAGATGTCACCCATTCTGTCTTGCTAATAGGTGTCTATAAGTTTTACCATAGGAACTAGCAGGAAACATACAGGTACTTTTGAATTTAGGATGCTAATGAATTGAGTGCTCAATTTGCTCATTGATGTAAGGATGAAGGAAGAGATTTTATAGTTATAGACCATATCAGAATTTAATGCTTTTGTTTCTTTAAGGGAACTCGAAGCAAAGTTTATATATAACTCTTGCCAATTCTTGATTATTTAGAAGTTGGTTACTAAGTTTATGGGTTTTAAAAAATACTCGCTTTATATCCATATATTCCTTCCTATCAGCCTTTCATGTATTCTTTTGCCAGAGATGGGACAGGGAGAAAAGAAAAACTTTTATTAATGTGCATTTTGATAAATATTTTCAAAAATACTTAGCACAAAAAGGAGTTGAAATTTTTAGCTAAAATTAATTTGAATGCTAATCTTCCTTTAAAAAAAACTCTATCATCCTATGACATAAATTCCTATAACACTGATTACGTTTTATTCCAAGGGAAGTTCTATGTACTTATTCTTAAAACTTCATGTCATCTTAAATTCATCCATGTAAGTACTTGTTTGTCACATCTTTCTGGTTGAAACCTTAACTTCTTTCTCCCATCTACTATTTATTTACTTCTTGGTGATAACCCTCATGGCAGTTGCTTTTACAAGTATCCTGAGGAAAACGTTCTTTTAGGATATCATTTACTTACCAAACAAACAAAAAAAAGCATTATTTTTATTATATAGAAAGACATTTTGGGCAATTATAGAGAAAAGGTAGCATGGTGTAATGTGAAGTGTATGCATTGCTTTGAAGTATTGAGAGAGCTAGATTCTAAAACTGTCTTTGAAATTTAGAGTGTCCTCCGAGAAGTTTCAATTTCCCCATCTGTAAAATGTGGTAAATAATATGCACTTTAGTAAAGCTATTTTGGTGTTTGCAGGGAAAAATATGTAGGATACCTGGCACAATGTGTATTTAATGAGAGCTACTATTAGTAAAGTAATGATGTAAATTAAGAACTAAAAAGCAGAATAATTTTTGTTAGAATAAAATGCAATGCATACCACACCTTTATTTGTTAGCATCAAGGCCTGGCCCCACCCAAGAGCCTATAGGCTCCAGTGGTAAGATGCCTCAGTCCAAAGAACTAACTGGGCAGAGACACAGCCCCACCCATCAACAGACAGGCTACCTCTGTACATGCCCCTTGACATGGCCCTGCCACCAGAGGGCCAAGACCGAGCTCCACCCACCAGTGGGCAGGCACCAACCCCTGCTACCAGGAAACCTCTAGACCAGATTTACCCACCAGGGTGCAGACACCAGAAGCAAGAAAACTACCATCGCACAGCCTGCATAATAAGCCTGCAAATACAGGCCAAACCCTACCCTAGGACAAGCTGACCCCTGGCCCTTGGGTGTTGAAAAGGGAGTACACTACTGGGACCCATTGACTTCTCCTACAGAAGGCCACTTCTCCAAGGTTGAGAAATGTAACTAACCTGCCATATACATAAAAATACAGATAGCAACTTAGACACAATGAGATGGAAGAGAAATATGTTCCAGATGAAGGAACGAGATAAAATCCTGGAAGAAGAACTAAGTGACATGGAGATAAGCAGTCTACCTGAGAAAGACTTCAAAGTAATGATCGTAAAGATGATCCAAAAACTCAGGAGGAGAATGGATGTACAGAGTGAGAAGTTAGAAGTTTTTAACAAAGAGACAATATGAAGAACAACCAAACAGAGTTGAACAATACAATAACTGAAATGAAAAATACACTAGTAGGAATCATTAGTAGACTAAATGAGGCAGAAGAGTGAATCAATAAGCTGGAAGACAGAGCAATGAAAATCACTACCACAGAATGGAAACAAGAAAAAAGAATGAAAAGAAATGAGGACAGTTTAAGAGACCTCTGGGACAATATCAAGTGTGCTAATATTTGCATTATAGGGGTCTCAGAAGGAGAAGAGAGAGAGAAAGGGCCTGAGAAAATATTTGAAGAGATAATAACTGAAAACTTTCCTAACCTGGGAAAGGAAACAGTCACTCAAAGTCAGGAAGCACAGAGTACCATACAGGATTAACCCAAAGAGGGACACACCAAGATACATTGTAATCAAAACGACAAAAATCAAAGTTAGAGAATATTAAAAGCAACAAGGGAAAAGTAAAAAATAACATTTCGGGAACTCTCATAAGACTGTCAGCTGATTTTTTAGCAGAAACTGCAGGCCAGAGGGAATGGCACGATATATTTAAAGTGATGAAAACGAAAAGTCTACAAACAAGAATACTTTACCCAGCAAGGCTCTTGTTCATATTTGATGGAGAAATCAAAAGCTTTACAGACAAGCAAATGCTAAAAGAATTCAGCACCACCAAACCAGCTTTACAACAAATGCTAAAGGATCTATTCTAGGCAGAAAAGAAAAAGCCACAACTAGAAACAAGAAAAATTATAAAATGGAAAAGCTCACCAGTTTAGGGTTAGGGTTAGGGTTAGGCAAACATACAGTAAAGGTAGGGACTCATCCACACACAAAGCTAGTAGGGAGATTATAAGACAAAGTAGTAAAATCATCTGTATCCATAATAAGCAATTAAGGGTTACACAAAACCACTAGATGTAAAATATGATACCAATAACAGTAATCGTGATGGGATGAGAGCACACATGTGGGCTATTTAAAATGCATTTGAAATTAAGAAATCAGCAACTTAAAACAATCATGAATATATAGAGACTGCTATATAAAAACCTCATGGAAACTGCAAATCAAAAAACTATAGTAGATATACACACGGAAAAGAAAAAAGGAATTGAAACATAACACTAAGGACAGTCATCAAATCACAAGAGAAGAGAACAAAAGAAGAAAGGGGGGAAGAAAGACCTGCAAAAACAAAACCAAAACAATTAACAAAATGGCAATAAGAATATACATATTGATAATTACCTTAAATGTAAATGGATTAAATGCTCCAACAAAGAGACATAGAGTGGCTGAATGGTACACAAACAAGACTCATATATATGCTGTCTATGAGAGACTCACTTCAGATCTAGAGACACATACAGATTGAAAGTGAGGGGATGGAACAAGGTATTCCATGCAAATGGAAATCAAAAGAAAGCTGGAGTAGCAATACTCATATCAGACCAAATAAATTTTAAAATAAAGATTGTTACAAGAGACAAGGAAGGACACTACATAATGATCAAAGTGTCAATCCAAGAAGAAGATCATATCAATCATAAATATATATGCACCCAACATAGGAGCACCTCAATATATAAGTCAGATGTTAACAGACATAAAAGGAGAAGTGGAGGACAATAATAATGGAGGACTTTAACACCCCACTTACATCCAGACAGAAAATCAGTAAGGAAACACAGGACTTAAATAACACATTAGACCAGATAGACTTAATTGATATTTATAGAGCATTCCACCCAAAAACAGCAGAATACACATTCTTTTCAAGTGCACATGGAACATTCTCTAAGATATATCACATGCTGGGCCACAAAGCAAGCCTTGGGTAAATTTAAGAAAATTGAAATCATATCAAGCATCACTTCCAACCACAACACTATGAGATTAGAAATCAACTACAAGAAAAAAACTGCAAAAAAAAAAAATACACACAAAAAACAAACATGTGGAAGCTAAACAATATGCTACTAAACAACCAATGGATCACTGAAGAAATCAAGGAGAAAATCAAAAAATACCTAGAGAAAAATTAAAATAAAAACACAATGATCTAAAACCTATGGGAGGGACTTCCCTGGCAGTCCAGTTGTTAAAGACTTTGCCTTCCAATGCAGGGGGTGTGGGTTCAATCCCTGGTTGGGGAGCTAAGATCCCACATGCCTTGTGGCCAAAAAACCAAAACATAAAATGGAAGCAGTTTTGTAACAAATTCAATAAAGACTTTAAAAATGGTCCACATTAAAAAAAAAAAATCTTTAAAACCTATGGGACACAGCAAAAGTAGTTCTAAGTGGGAAGTTTATAGTGATACAAGCTTACTTCAGGAAACAAGAAAAAGCTCTGATAAACAACCTAACAATACACCAAAAGCAACTAGAGAAGAACAAACAAAACCTGAAGTTAGTAGAAGGGAAGAAATCATAAAGATCACAGCAGAAATAAATGAAATAGAGACTAAAAAACAATAGAAAAGAGCAATGAAACTAAAAGCTGGTTCTTTGAAAAGATAAACAAAATTGATAAACCTTTAGCCACACTCATCAAGAAAAAAAGGGAGAGGGCCCAAATCAATACTATCAGTAAAATCGGAAATGAAAAAGAAGTTACAACTGACACCACAGAAATACAAAGAATCATAAGAGACTACTACAAGTAACTATATGCCAATAAAATGGACAACCTAGAAGAAATGGGAAAATTCTTAGAAAGGTAGAATCTCCCAAGGCTGAAGCAGGAAGAAATAGAAAACATGAACAGACCAATTACCAGTAATGAAATTGAATCAGTAATTTTAAAACTCCCAATAAACAACAGTCCAGAACCAGGTGGCCTCACAGATGAATTCTACCAAACATTTAGACAAGAGTTAACACCTCTCATTCTCAAACTATTCCAAAAAATTGCAGGGGAAGGAACATTTCTGAACTCATTCTGTGAGGCCACCATTACCCTGATACCAAAAACCAGACAAAGATATCACAAAAAAAAGAAAATAGAAGGTCAATATCACTAATGAACATTGATGCAAAAATCCTCAACAGAACACTAGCAAAACCCACAGATCAATCATTGTGATATACCACATTAACAAATTGAAGAATGAAAATCACATGATCATCTCAATAGATACAGAAAAAGCTTTTGATAAAATTCAACATCCATTTATGTAAAAAAAAAACTCCAGAAAATGGGCATAGGGGGAACATACCTCAGCATAATAAAGGCTATATATGACAAACCCACAACTAACATCATACTCAATGGTGAAAAGCTGAAAGTATTTCCTCTAAGATCAGCAATAAGGCAAGGATGCCCACTCTCGCCACTTTTATTCAACATAGTTTTGGAAGTCCTAGCCACAGCAATCAGAGAAGAAAAAGAAATAAAAGGAATCCAAATTGGAAAAGAAGAAGTAAAACTGTCACTGCTTGCAGATGACATGATACTATACAAAATCCTAAAGACACTACCAGAAAACTACTAGAGCTCATCAATGAATTTGGTAAAGTTTCAGGATACAAAATTAATGCACAGAAATCTGTTGCATTTCTATACACAAACAACAAAAGATCAGAAAGAGAAGTTAAGGAAAGAATCCCATTTACCATTGCATCAAAAAGAATAAAATACCTAGGAATAAACCTACCTAAGGAGGCAAAAGACCTGTACTTCAAAAACTATGACACTGATGAAAGAAATTGAAGATGACACAAACAAATGGAAAGATATGCTGTGTTCTTGGACTGGAAGAATCCATATTTTTAACATGACCATACTACCCAAGGCAGTCTACAGGTTCAGTGCAATCCCTTTCAAATCACCAGTGGCATTTTCCACAGAACTAGAATGAAAAATTCTAAAATTTATATAGAAATATGAAGCACCCTGAATAACCAAAACAATCTTGAGAGAGAAGAATAGAGCTGGAGGAATCAGACTCCCTGACTTCAGACTATACTACAAAGCTACAGTAATGAAAACAGTATGGTACTGGCACAAAAACAGACAAGTAGATTGATGGAAAAGGATAGAAAGCCCAGAAATAAATCCATGCACTTATGTTTAATTAATCTATGACAAAGGAGGCGAGAATTTACAATGGAAAAAAGACAGTCTCTTCAATAAGTGGTGCTGGGAAAACTGGACAGCTACATGCAAAAGAATGAAATTAGAACATTCTCTAACATGATATACAAAAATCCACTCCAAATGGATCAAAGACTTAAATGTAAGACTGGGTACTGTAAAACTCCTAGAGCAAAACATAGGCAGAACACTCTTTGACATAAATTGCAGCAATATCTTTTTCGATCTGTCTCCTAGAGTAATGAAAATTTAAAAAATAAACAAATGGGACCTAATTAAACTCAAAAGCTTTTGCACAGCAAAGGAAACCATAAACAAAACAAAAAGACAACCCACAGAATGGGAGAAAATATATGCAAACAATGCAACCGTCAAGGAATTAATCTCCAATTGGTAGGAATTGTAAATTGGTGCAGCCACTATAGAGAACAGTTTGGAGGTTTCTTTAAAAACTAAAAATAGAGTTACGATAGGCTCCAGCATCCCAACTCCTGGGCATATTTCTGGAGAAAACAAATCTGAAAAGATACATGCACCCCAATGTTCATAGCAGCACTATTTACAATAGCTAAGACATGGAGGCAACCTAAATGTCCATCGACAGCTGAATGGATAAAGAAGATGTGGTATATATACACAATGGAATACTAGTTAGCCATAAAATAATGAATAATGCCATTTGCAGCAACATGGTTGGACCTAGAGATTATCATATTAAGTGAAGTAAGACAAACAGAGAAAGACAAATACCATATGACATCACTTTTATGTGGAATCTAAAAAAAGTGATATGAATGAATTCATTTACAAAGCAGAAATAGACTCACAGATATAGAAAACAAACTTATGGTTATCAAAGGGGAAAGGTGGGGTGATGGATAAATTAGGAGTTGGGATTAACATACACACACTCTCTATATAAAATAGATGAACAACAGGGACCTACTCTGTAGTGCAGAGAACTATATTTGGTATATATATATATATATATACTGAATGTATATATTGAATATATATATTGATTCACTTTGCTGTACACCTGAAACTAACACAACATTGTAAATCAACTATACTTCAATTAAAAAAATAATGAAACAAAATAAAATTGGATGAGAGAAAAACTAAACACTGTAAAAGCAATCAATCTAATTAGAAAATGGACAACGGACGTGGAGAGACATGTCACTGCAGAGGATATACAGATGGCAAATAAGCACATGAAAATGTATTCAAATTTATTAACAGATAAGGAGAAGCAAATTAAAATAACAATGGGATGTCACTGTACTCCAATCAGAATGGCTAAAATCAAAAGTAGTAACAACACCAAATGCTGGCAAGGATATGAATGGTACAACAAATCTGGAAAACAGTTTGGCAGTTTCTTAAAGCATTAAGCACATTACTACCATACTACCCAGCATGTGCACTCCTGAGAATCCATCGCAGCTATATAAAAACTTATGTTCACCCAAAAAACCTGTGCATGAATGTTTATAGCAGCACTATTCCTAATACTTGAAAACTGGAAGCAAACCAGATGTCCTTCAGTGGGTTAATTAAAGTGTGGTACATCCATAACATTGAATACTACTCAGCTTAAAAAATAAAGAAGCTGTTGATACATACAACAGGTTGGATGAATCTCTAGAAAATTACTATGCTGAGAAAAACCAGTCCCAAAAGGTTACATGCTGTATGATTCTATTTGTTCATCATTCTTGGCATGACAAAATTATAGAAATAGAGAACAGATTAGTGGTTGCCAGGAGTTAAGGAGGAAGTGGGAGCAGGAGAGAAGTAGGTGTGGCTATAAAAGGGCAACAGGAGGGATCCTTGTGGAATTGTTCTTTTTCTTGGCTGTATCAATGTCTATATCCTGGTTGTGATGTTGTACTATAGTTTTGCAAGATGTTAATTATCTGTGGGGAAAACCGGGAAAAGTGCACATGCAGTTTCTCTGTATTATTTCTTACAACTGCATGTGAATCTACAATTATCTCCAAACAACTAGTGTAAAAATTTAAGTTGTGAAAATAAAAGCAACATGCACCTTTATTTGTAAAAATATTTTCTTTCACTCACACAGTGATATGAACTTCCCATTTGGGCTGCTCAGAACCTGTCTTCTATAATCCATTGCATAATTAAACTCCTGCTGTTCTTAGACTGAAATAAATCATTAAAAAAATTTTTTTAAAGAAACTAAATTTGGGAAATAAAGCTGGCCTTATTTTTAATTTTGGACACATTTGAATTTGACTTGAGCATCTTTGAAATTCTAATGCATAGATATTTGAAATGCCTAATTCAAAAAATACTTTTTGCAAGATAGTCATGACTATTTTAATGCTGGGGGAAGCTTCTATAAGAATAAACCTCATGGTTTAGAGATCAAAGGCTCTCCAGTTCTTCAGTGTCTACACTGACTCCAGAGCTACTTAACACTTTTATTGAATAAAACTAGAATAAAAATCACAGCTTTTATTACCCTTTCATGGCTGCATGTAGTCTTTCCAGTTAAAGTTTGAATACGTTGTATGACAGGGGTCAGTTTTCTTACCTGAAGATAAGAAGTTCTATATCTTTAGAAAAAGTCTTAATCATATTAACTATTATATTCATGATAAAAAATTGTACCCCATTTTAAAGTTTTTTTCCTTTCACTACAAAGAAAGAAAAATATAAACTGTTTCCAATTTGCATGACATCTATAATAAAAAGTTTAATAATATCTACCCTTTACTGAGCTATCGTCTGCACTCCCTCAAATCCCTTCTTTATACTGTTTTAAAAGTGATCAAGACAGAAAAATATGAGAATTCTAACTCAATATGTTGAACTGATCCCAACTATTTGCATCTTCTCCACCCTTACATGCAATTAAAATGGTAAAATAAATATAAAAATAAGAATAAATCCATAGCAGTGATGAAAAGCAGGGAGTGATGCTATTAGAGGCATTTGGGAACTTTTGAAAGATAAAAACAAATGGCTGAGTAATATTCCATTGTACATATGTGCCACATCTTCTTTATCCATTCATCTGTCGATGGGGAAGGGTAAGCTGGGATGAAGTGAGAGAATGGCATGGACTTACATACACTACCAAATGTAAAATAGATAGCTAGTGGGAAACAGCCGTATAGAACAGGGAGATCAGCTTGGTGCTCTGTGTCCAGCTAGAGGGGTGGGATAGGGAGGGTGGGAGGGAGACGCAAGAGGGAGGAGATATGGGAATATACGTGTACGTATAGCTGATTCACTTCGTTATACAGCAGAAACTAACACACCATTGTAAAGCAATTATACTCCAATAAAGATGTTAAAAAAAAATGGTGTTGGTTTTAGGCAGGGATTAGTCCGGACAAGTAAAACACCTCAACAGCTTATACATGGAGCAATTGACTTTATTTTCCTACCACATGTTAATAACTCTCTCAGTAAGGTGAAGTCAGGTGAAGCCCCTACTGTGGGAACTGGAGTAGGAGAGAGAAATGAAGCAGTATCCTAGGTAAACAAAAATGGTTTACCAAGAACACCAGATATTTGAGGAAAATCAGCAACAAAAAGAGAGGAACCAAGATCAACAAATAAAGTAAATGACCTCTGAGAAAAACAAAAATCAATGCCAGAGAAAGATTGTAATCAGTTTCCTCAGAAAGATTTGGGAGATTATTGAACTCAGTAAATTAGGAACAGGTCATTTTTTAATGGAAAACAATTTATTTTTTTAACTTGGAAAATAAGAAATGTTATTGAAAATTAAAAATAGGATCATCGTACCTAAAGTCATAATAATATGCCTAAATGTTTCATGCCTTATCTAATTTGTTCTGATGTATTCCCCAGAGCCTAGAACAGTGCCTGACACATGGCTGATGGTCAGTAGTATTTTTTGAATAAATTATAGAACACCAAATAGTAAAATATCCCAGAATATAAAACAAGAAAGATCAAAGAGTTTCAATATCCATTTAATATGAACTCTAGAAGTAGGAGAAGAAGCCACAACAGTCATTAAGAGAGTGGGTACTAGCACAGGAATAGATCAATGGGAACACAGTAGAGTCCAAAAATGTAAACCCAGTCTATATTTGGAAATTTAGTACATGATAAAGGTGGCATTTCAAATCAGTAAAGAAATAAATGATGGTATTGGGACAGTAGGCTATCATTTGGTGGAAAAAATACTTAGAATTAAACTTTTCACCATATACCATATACACAAAATATTTCAGGTTGATTAAAGTTCTAAAAGAAAATACTCCTGGTCTAACTTCCCATTTTTACCACCCCACCTCATCCCCATTTTAAAAAGTATAAGAAGGCATCTAATTTTATTGCCACTGACTTAACAGGACATTGTTTTGTGTTGATATAATTTATCAATGGGCCAGTGTCTAGGAAGTCTGTCATCTCCATGTATTTCTACTGATGCCACTTGCTAATCTTCTGACATTCAAATGTTTTCTCTGGAACTCATTTTGAACCTTGGTTTTGCTTGGATAATTTAATACCGCCATTGACTTTTGTTAGCACCACTTTTTCTTTGTGCTGACACCACTGTATCCCTGTAGTCCTATTTGACATTTTTTTAAGGAGGTTGATGAGGTCCCTTTATAATTAAATTAAGTGAATTCAAATGATTTAAAATCCACTTAAATCCAAGTAAGTGGATTTTTTTAAATGTCCATTAGTTTAAATAATTTGAAAATAGCAGAGGAAACATAGAAGTGGATATTTGAAACTTAGGTTTCAATCCAGAGAAAATTTGGAAGTAAATGTACACATTACCTAAATCTCATTCTGGTTAGGAATTTTGTGTTCTCATTTTATTCATATGTGAATCATATCTGTCTGGGTTACAGTAATGTCATGAAATTCTTAATATTGCATCAGAATGTTATATTTCATTTATATTTTGATACAACATAAAGATATTCTTAGTAACTTGGTTCTGACTGAGGAAGATAATCCAAAATAAGGGTAGAGGATATGTGCTATCCTGTATGTGACACCAGTAAATTCACACATTAGTCCCTTTAAGGTAATAACTAAGATGGCGCTGGCTTCATTGATGTGGGACCAATGCAGTCTCAATAGGCCCCACGCTAAGAAGGGCCCTATGCTTGGGGTTTAATGCTCTTGCATAGCTGTCTAAAATTCTTAATTCTTATCTCTGAATTTGTATTTTGTAAGTGAAGTCTGTGGGAAAATGGAGCATGTGCTGGGGCTTGGAGCCTCGGCTCATCTGTGGTCCCAGCTCCCGCCATCTCCCCATATTACTAGGTAGGATTCTTGGCCACCTGACCCCCCAACCCTAGTGCTCCCAGCCAGCCCACCAACTGCTGATACAGCACTGAGACCCTGAGTGTGGGGATGGTCAAGGTTGAGTGTATGTACTGAGTTGCAGGGCAAAACCCCTGGGTGCCTGTGAGGGTGTCCTCTCATCCTGTAAGTGTCCCTGTGCCCAAGGGAATGCAACAGTAAGTGGCAAATAAAAGCACCATGACAGATATAGAGAGAGACCATGGAATAAAGGAAAAACTTTTTTCCCTGCTTTTGGAACAAAGAGCCCCACATTTCCATGTTGTACTGCGTCCAGCAACTCCATGTAGCTAGCCTTGACTCACAATCATTCATGTGTCCACTCAGTTTCAGGTCCTCAGAGATATTCCCTAATCACTGCATAGCAGGGTTCACCAACCTTTTCTGTATGGGACCAGAGAATAAAATTGTTTAGGCTTTGTTAGTCATATGGTCTCTGCTGCAACTATTCAGCTCTGCTACAATCGCATGAAATATAAGTGAATGAGCGTGACTATGTTCTGATAAAACTTTATAAACATTGAAATTTGGGTTTTATATAATTTTCACCTGTCACTAATATTATTTTTCCATTTTTTTCAACCATTAAAAGATGTAAAAAATATTCTTAGCTCACATGCTTTACAAAAATAGTCAGAAGCCTGGGTTTGGCCCATGGTCTATAGTTTGCTATCTCTAGTTAAGTAAATATGTGTGGGAGCAAGTCCTTTGGAGGCTAGGGAGATATGAGTGCTGGACCACGGAGGCAGGGGAGATATTTTAGAGGCCCCACTTATCTTACACATTAAAACTTGGCAAATTCCATTTGTAATTTCAGTGAATTTGTGAAAACACTTTTTTTTTTTCTTATACTGAATGACTTAGCAGGATTCCATCAGAATAGATTTTTTAAAATAGAATATATTAAAATGAAAGTTTAAGCAAATATTCCAGACCCATCCTCTTTTATCTCCATTTTTAATATCACTACCATCTCTTTATTCTTTTCTCCCATTGCTATTATTTCCCCACACAGATATCTCTTTTTTTTTTTTTAAATAAATTTTTATTTATTTTATGTATTTATTTTTGGCTCTGTTGGGTCTTCGCTGCTGCACACGGGCTTTCTCTAGTTGCAGCGAGCAGGGGCTACTCTTCGTTGCAGTGCGCAGGCTTCTCATTGCGGTGGCTTCTCATTGCGGAGCACGGGCTCTAGGCGCGTGGGCTTCAGTAGTTGCGGCACATGGGCTCAGTAGTTGTGGCTCACGGGCTCTAGAGCACAGGCTCAGTAGTTGTGGCACATGGGCTTAGTTGCTCTGCGGCATGTGGGATCTTCCTGGACCAGGGATCGAACCTGTGTCCCCTGCATTGGCAGGCAGATTCTCAACCACTGCGCCACCAGGGAAGCCCCCAGATATCTCTTTTTAATTCTGCCTCTGTGCTTTGTGTTTTGAGGCACCATCTACTTGTCTCTGGATTTGAATACATTAACATTCCTTCCAATCTAAGCCCTTCGTGCTAACTACTTATGTAATCGTGAGTAAATCATTTAAGTGAGCCACTGCATTCTGTGCTAGTTAGGATAAGTAGTTCTAGGGCCACCACAGACAAACCCAGAATCTCAATAGTTTAACATAAAGGATGTTTATTTCAACTTCTCATAAAGCCCAATTTGAGTTGAATGACCCTCCTTCATCTTGCAACTACATCATCTGGAGAGTAAGAGAGGGATGGAGAAAGCTCACTTCTACTAACAGGTCAATCAATCAGTTACATGGCCTCAACCTAAATGCACATAAGGTTGGGAAATAAAAGGGAACCTAGCTTGTGGTTTTGTTGAGCACTAAAGTGATGTGTAAAATGATCCCTTAAAACAGGGGTTGGCCAACGTTTTCTCTAAAGAACCAGACAGTAAATATTTTAGGTGTTGTGGATAATATGGCCTATGTCACAACTTCTCAAATCTATCATTGTAGTGTTGAGAGCAGTCATAGACAATAAGTGAATGAATGAACATAGTATTCCAATAAAACTTTATTTTCATAAACAGGAGGCAGGCCAGATTTGGACCACAGGCCGTAGTTTGCTGATCCCTTTCTTAGAGCATGACTAACATATAATGATTCTCATTTTTCATCATCTCAGATGCTCAGAGAACTTTGGGCAATGACTCCTCACTGCCTCAATGTTCCTTAAGCTGGCTAATGATAACCTATAGGCAGTTCTGAAGAAGCAAATAAGAATGAGGTCAGATGATCACTGATCAATGGTTTCTTCCCTTTAGAATTTCCATTAGCCTGTCTCCCTTCCTCCAGATATGTTATTTGAAGCTATGATACAGTGAGATCATAGTACTCTGTTCAGAGAAAGAAAGGGAAATATCATGTAGATTTGCATAACCATATAGACTAAGAAGTCTATTCCGAGTCCCAATAGCATCCAAGCATATATCTTGTGTACTTCTGGTATAGGAGTGTATACATTTGTATTTCCCACAAAAATAACCTTATCATTTAGCATCTACCCAATCGAGAAATCTGAGTCACCCTAGACTCCTCCCTTAAAATCAACCTACACATCCAATCAGACGCCAACATCTAAAGAGCTATAACCACATTAGCATCTCCTAAAAACATCTGCTATCTCCAACACTGTTGCAACTGCTTTACCTCAGGACCCCATTATGTCTTGGCTGGAATTCTATAACATCCTCCTAATTAGTCTCCCTTCCTCAAATTCTGCCCTTACCTGTTCATTCTCTAAACTGCTAAAATGATTTTACTGACATACAAACCCAACTATGAAACCCTCTTGCTTAGAAATCATCCAGTGGTTCCTTAAAATATTCAGGTTAAAGACCAAACTCCTTAACATGGCATTAGAGCCCTTTATGATTTGTCCCCCTGCAGCATCCAATATCTCACGGCTTGAACCCATCACTACCTTCGCATACTCTGCTCTACAGCCATACTGAACTGTTTGCAGTTTGCACTTTCCTTCTCCCCATCCTCTTTTGTTTGCCTACCACCTCTGCTTCATCAAGAATCAACTCAGCTATCAATCACCTGCTTGTGTAAGCCTTTCCTAATCCCCTCCGTAAAGTAAAGGTTCACCTTTTATATTTTGTGTCCACTTATCATGACGCTTATCACTCTACTATACTATACTGACACATAATCCTTGGATTGCTTGTCTCTTCCCTCATGCACCATCCCTCCTCCCACTTCAACTCTATAATCACCTGGAGAAGAGGGACAATGGCTTACTCATTTTATTCCTATCATACTGCTTACCAAGGTATCCACAATTTAGTATACACTCAGCAAATATTTGTAGAATGAATTAATGCAGAAGAATAGTTTGTTTGCTTTCATGATTGCATAACAAATTGCGCTTTTCATGCATTTAAAACGTTGGGTGGTCAAGGTTCAGAAACATGTATTTAAGACACATAAGTAAAGGAGTCATACATATCAGTTGGCTTGATCCTTATAATGTTTATGAGAAGGAACATTATATAAATTTGGTCTGTTGCCTTTATACAAAGTGAAACAAAAGCAAAACACAACACAATGAAACAAAACCACAATGATGGACATACCTGTGTTTCCATTGCAGCCAGTGTCATATTCCATGCCTTTTAATTGCTGTTATATAGTAGAAAGAACATTGAATATGAATTGAGGTTCAGTACCCCCAAGGAGAGACATTTCATGAGAAACCAAGTCTGACATTGAACCCCAGTCTTTCATACTTCAAAAGCAACTGAGTCCTATGTGGGTACTAATTTGAATTTCATTACTGAGTTCATGTGTGGTAATAATAAATGACTTACCCTCTTGTATAACCATATATATGCCTTTCAACCTCTCCCATAAAAATAGTGCAATGGTGAAAGTATAAAGCATATTATGATAATCTGCACACCTTATGTAAAAAAAACTCTGAAAAATACATTTCAATATCATTGTCTATTTTAGATTATAGACTAAGTGATGTGTACTTTGAAAAAAAAAAACATGATGAGCTGGAAGAGACAGGGTAACTTGAATATTCTGCAGGAAAATAATTGTGGAATTCCGTGATAAAATTAACAAGTATTTTAGGGCAGTGAAAGTGTTAGTAAAACAAAAGTTTATTGTACTTTGGGGAAAGTAAAGTATAATAAACTCTATTACAAAGAGATTGTAGTTAATCTCTTATCAAGTATTACAAGAAATTGTTAATATTTCATTAATAATGAATAAGAGGAATAAAAAGTAAGAAAACTTGGATTAATTCTTAGGAAATGTGCACAATCCTGAGAGCCAAAAAGACTGCAGCTTTTCTGAAGGATGTTGTTTGAAGCTCTGCTAAGCAGGAAAAAAAAAAAGTGAATATAATTAAAATTGTGGAAAAACCCAGAAAACTGCTATAGGGAACAATCCATTACTGATAAAGGGTATAGATTATATCTGCTGTTACTCCATGATTTTACCTTTTGTGTTTAAATTGACTTTTCTTGCTATTTGGGGATTAATTTAAATCCTTAAAAAAGAAAATCAAAGTCCACTACAAATACCAAGTAGATTCTTAGATCCTGGAAAATGTTCTATACAACTTTACTTAATTCTAATGATAAAATTCCAGCATATGGTACTTGGGGACAATATCTAATGCCACCAATGCCTTGGACTATATAGAGAATAAAAAAAAAAAAAGGAACTGCCTTAATTATGCTTCAATGTTGTAAGGGCCCTTTTATTATTAGATTCTATATCCTCAGAGTCTGGCAAATGCCAAGTCCTTAATAAGTATTAGTTGAATGAAAGGTGACTCAAAATTGCAACATTCTGAATTGATCATTCAGAGAAATTCTGCACACTGTATTTTTTCAGTCTTCTGGGAAAATCTAGCAAAAAGTCTAACTTATTTTATCAACTATGCCATGATATTTTTTCATTAAACAATTTTTTATTATTTAACTAATCAAGGGATTATTTAATGTCTCTCTGTAAAGCACAAGTATATTTTATATATAAAAAACAGACAGTTTAACTGAAAAAAATCACTTAGATTAAATTGATGGGGAGATTGGGCTGAAGATGAACATGATCATATTAATACTCTCATCATGCTCATTTATTTTAGCCTAAACAACGAACATCTATTGTGTCTTCTCTGGATTTTCATCGAATGAATCACAACCAAGAATATTTCGAAATCAACACATCTACAGGGTGTACAAGCTTTACTTCCAGCCCTCCTGTTAGTCCACTCACCTCTTCTGTGGCAACCACAGAAGTCAAGAACGAGGGAACTGGCCGTACAGGTAAAGCAGTTCATTTATGCAGCTATATTTTTTGAGCTTTTAAAACCAAAGCCTTTATGAGTTAGGGGACTTAAGAGGAATCTTCATATAAATCTCATTGTGTTTTTCGTTCACCTACATGTGTGGCAATGTAGAGGCTTACCATTTTTGTCAGAGTGTGGTATAATATTCTTTTTGAATACACTAATGGCCTTTCAGTAGTTAGATATTAAAGATAGTGATTTCATGCCAGGACTTTAATGGCACCATCCAAAATGTGTGGAGAAATGTAATCATCATCATATTTTCAGGTCTGACCTTTAAACAGAACCAAAATGTAACCTTTTAACAGTTGAAATGGTTTCGAATAGTATGTTACTATGGTTTCTTAATGTAATATGTCACCTCCATGTTACATCAAAAATTTTAGAACAGACTGATATTTAGTAATAATGTGGAAGGACAATGCTGAGTTGTTTTACATTGAAAAGTAAAACTTTTAATTTCACAAAATAAAATGTTTAAGGTGGGCATTTATCTACTTAAAAAAGTAGCATTTCATTATCTTACACTTGGATGGTTTGTTATATATTGTATTTAAGCACCTGAATATAAAGGCATTAGCACATGGTATATAATGAAAGAGAACAAGTTCCTGAGTCAGTTCTGTCACTGATTTGCTAGATATTTTCCATCAAATCACTTAACTTCTCTGATCTTTAATTTGCTCCTCTGAAAAGGGGAAATAATATCTACTCTCTGGGTAGTTGTAGTAATAAATGAGCTTATTTATGTGAAGCATTTTGGAAACTATGAAAATTAATATTCTTATTTAGTATTATCGTTATTGTTTAATATTATTTTTTCTTCTTTAATATTATTTTGTTTGAAATCTGTAGTAATTTTAAGATAAGAAGAGCCTACTGTACATCTGTACTCATGCCAAGGTGGCTGACTTTTTCTTGACTTAAAAGTATAATCTAAGTTAATGGGTAAATCTACTGTTTATTTTATAAATGATTGCATGCACAAAAAATTAATCTTTATAAAAATGTCAAGTGTTAATAGAACAAAGACTAATACATAACAACCTCACAAACGAATTGTATGCTGCAAACACTTCGAATAAGTGACCCAATGAATTTATTATAACAGAGAGCCATTTCAAAAGTAGCCTGAATTATAATTAAAGCTTCCTACTTGTTAGGCAACATATTATGTAATCTAAGTATCACTTAAGAATCATCAGAAAAAGGTGGGTAAAGGGGGAGACCTTTGGAGGTAGACAGACTTGGATGATATGAATGGGTTAGCATTTAACTAGAAAGATCACCTTAGTATTAATATGTAGCAGATAGATTTGAGTTGAGATGAGATTGGAGGTAGGGAGGTAGGGAGCAGCAATGGAAAATATAAATGGATTTGAGAGATACAAGGAAAGAGTTATCAACAGGTCATGGCAACTGATCAGAGGTGTGATGGTGAGGAAGAAAAGTTCAAGGAAAGCTCTAAAGTTTCTTGCTTCAGCAGATGAGTCAAATCTGACTGCCATTCGTTGAAATAGGGAATATTTTTAGATGAGAAGGAAGAGAGGGATGGGTCATGTAGGACCTAACATAGGCCATTTTAAGAACTTTGGCTTTTACTCAGGGTGAAATGGGGAGTCATTTCAGGTCTTTTAGGAGAGTGACATGATGTAACTTCTATTTTATGAAAATTACTTCAAATCTTGTGTTGAGAATGGACTGGAGAAGGAGGATAAGTGTGAAAGCAGGAAGGCCAGTAGGAGGTTATTGTAGCATTGCATTAAGATGAGAGAGGAAGTCAGCTCAGGTCAAAGGCGAAGCAGTGGAGGTAGAGAGAAACTGAGGGATGTTGGATGTATTTTTTAAGATTGAGCCTATAGGATTTCATGATAGAGTAGATGTAGTGCATGAGAGAAAGAGAAGAATTAAGGAAAACTGCAAGGTTTTTGTCCTAAACAATTGTAAAAATGGTTTTTACTGTCATCTAACATGAGACAGGTCCTGGGAAGAACAGATCTTGTGAACAGGGAGAAATACCAGTTCATTTTTTTTAATTGAAGTATAGTTGATTTACAATGTTGTGTTAATTTCTGCTGTATAGCAAAGTGATTCATTCTTTTTTTATATTTTCTTTTCCATTATGGTTTATCTTAGGATATTGAATATAGTTCTCTGTGGTATACAATAGTACCTTGTTGTTTATCTATTCTATGTATAATAGCTTACATCTACTAAAATTAACCTCCAACCCCATCCCTCCCCCCCCAAACACCCTCCCCCTTGGCAGTCACAAGTCTGTTTTCTATGTCCGTGAGTCTGTTTGTGTTTCATAGATAGGTTCATTTGTGTCATATTTTAGATTCCACATATAAATGATATCATATGGTATTTGTCTTTCTCTTTCTGACTTACTTCACTTAGTATGATAATCTCTATTTGCGTCCATGTTCCTGCAAATGGCATTATTTTGTTCTTTTTTATGGCTGGGTAGTATTCTGTTGTATATAAGTACCACATCTTCTTTATCCATTCATCTGTTGATGGACATTTTGGTTTTATCCATGTCTTGGCTATTGTGAATAGTGCTGCTATGAACATAGGGGTGCATGTATCTTTTTGAATTAGAGTTTTGTCTGGATGTATGCACAGGAGTGGGATTGTTGGATCATATGGTAACTATTTTTTGTTTTCTGAGGAACCTCCATATAGTTCTCCATAGTGGCTGTACCAACTTGGATTCCCACCAACAGTGTAGGTGGGAATGAACTCCTTTTCTACCAGGAGTTCATTTTAAGTTTGAGATATCTATTAGATATCTGAATAGCTGTGTCAAGTAGGCAGCTGAAGTTTCAGTCTGAAGACAAAAAATGTGAACATTATCATTACGTAGATGATATGGAGTAAGTGTAGATGGAGGACTGAAACCTGAGCTTGATGAAAGAGGTGATAAAAGGCGACAACAGCAAAGGAGTGTGAGAAGGAACAAGGTAGGAGGACATCTTCTGGTGAGTGCTGTGTTATGAATTTATATGAAGAAAGTTATTAAGAAGGAGGGAATGGGAGGGGACATTCAAGATGGTGGAGGAGTAAGATGTGGAGATCACCTTCTTCCCCACAAATACATCAAAAATACATCTGCATGTGGAACAACACCTACAGAACACCTACTGAAGCCTGGCAGAAGACCTCAGACTTCCCAAAAGGCAAGAAACTCCCCACATACACGGGTAGGGCAAAAGAAAAAAGGAAAAACAGAGACAAAAGAATAGGGACGGACCTGCACCTCTGGGAGGGAGCTGTGAAGGAGGAAAAGTTTCCACACACTAGAAAGCCCCTTCACTGGTGGAAACAGGGAGTGGGTGGGGGGGAATCTCTGGAGCCATGGAGGACAAAACAGCAACAGGGGTGAAGAAGGCAAAGCAGAGAGATTCCCAAACAGAGGATCAGTGCCGACCAGCACTCACCAGCCTGAGAGGCTTGTCTATTCACCTGCTGGGGCGGGTGGGGGCTGGGAGCTGAGGCTCAGGCTTCAGAGGTCAGATCGCAGGGAGAGGACTGGGGTTGGCTGCATGAACACAGCCTGAAGGGAGGTAGTGCACCACAGCTAGCGGGAGGGGGTCCAGTAAAAAGTTGTAACTTCCTAAGAGTCAAGAGACCATTGTTTTGGGGTGCGTGAGAAGAGGAGATTCAGGGCACCGCCTAAATGAGCTCCAGAGACAGGCACGAGCCACGGCTATCAGTGCGGACACCAGAGACAGGCATGAAACACTAATGCTGCTGCTGCAGCCACCAAGAAGCCTGTGTGCAAGCACAGGTCACTATCCACATCTCCCCTCCCAGGAGCCTGTGCAGCCCGCCACGACCAGGGTCCCGTGATCCACGGACAGCTTCCCCAGGAGAACACATGGTGCGCCTCAGGCTGTTGTAACGCCACACTGGCCTCTGCCGCCACAGGCTCGACCTGCATTCCATACCCCTCCCTCCCCCTGGCCTCACTGAACCAGAGCCCCCTAATCAGCTGCTACTTTAACCCCTTCCTGTCTGGGTGGGGAACAGACGCCCTCAGGCGACCTACATGCAGAGGTGAGGCCAAATCCAAAGTTGAACCCCAGGAGCTGGGTGAACAAAGAAGAGAAAGGAAAATCTCTCCCAGCAGCCTCAGGAGCAGCAGATTAAATCTCCACAATCAACCTGATGTACGCTACACCTGTGGAATACCTGAATAGACAATGAATCATCCCAAAACTGAGGCGGTGGACTTTGGGAGCAACTGTAGACTTGGGGGTCTGCTTTCTAAGTCTAATTTGTTTCTAGTTTTATGTTTATCTTAGTTTAGTATTTAAAGCTTATTATCATTGGTAGGTTTGTTTATTGATTTGGTTGCTTTCTTCCTTTTTATTTTTAATATATATATAGTTTTTTCATTTTTCTCTTTTGTGAGTGTGTATGTGTATGCTTCTTTGTGTGATTTTGTCTGTATAGCTTTGCCTTACCATTTGTCCTAGGGTTCTGTCTGTCTGTTTTTTTTTTTTCTTTTTTTTGGTATAGCTTTTAATGCCTGGTATCATTGGTGACTTTGTTTTTTGATTTGGTTGCTCTCTTCTTTCTTTCTTTTTTAAATTTTTTATTTTTAATATTTTTTTTATTTTAATGACCTTATTTTATTTTATTTCATTTTCTTTCTTTCTTTCTTTCTCCCTTCCTTCCTTCCTTCCTTCCTCCCTCCCTTGCTCACTCCCTCCCTCTCTCTCTCTCTCTTTCTTTCTTTCTTTCACTTTTTTTTTCTCCCTTATCTTCTGAGCCATGTGGCTGACAGGGTCTTGGTGCTCCGGCTGGGTGTCAGGCCTGAGCCTCTGAAGGGGGAAAGCCGAGTTCAGGATATTGCTCCAACAGAGACCTCCTGGCTCCACATAATACCAAATGGCAAAAGATCTCCCAGAGATCTCCATCTCAATACTAACACCCAGATCCACTCAACGACCAGCAACCTACAGTGCTGGACACCCTATGCCAATCAACTAGCAAGACAGGAACACAACCCCACCCATTAGCAGAGAGGCTGCCTAACATCATAGGAAGTTCACAGACACCCGAAAACACACCACCGGATGTGGTCCTGCCCACCAGAAAGATGAGATCCAGCCTCATCCACCAGAACACAGGCACCAGTACCCTCTACCAGGAAGCCTACACAACCCACTGAACCAACCCTACCCACTGGGGGCAGACACCAAAAATAATGGGAACTACAAACCTGCAGCCTGTGAAAAGGAGACCCCAAACACAGTAAGTGAAGCAAAATGAGAAGACAGAGAAACACACAGCAAATGAAGGAGCAAGGCAACAACCACCAGACCAAAAAAATGAAGAGGAAATAGGCAGTCTACCTGGAAAAGAATTCAGAATAATGATAGTAAAGATGATCCAAAATCTTGGAAATAGAATGGAGAAATACAAGAAACGTTTAACAAGGGCCTAGAAGAACTAAAGAGCAAACAAACAATGATGAACAACACAATAGATGAAATTAAAGATTCTCTAGAAGGAATCAATAGCAGAATAACTGAGGCAGAAGAACAGATAAATGACCTGGAAGATAAAATAGTGGAAATAACTACCACAGAGCAGAAAAAAGAGAAAAGAATGAAAAGAATTGAGGACAGTCTCAGAGACCTCTGAGACAACATTAAACGCACCAACATATGAATTATAGGGGTCCCAGAAAAAGAAGAGAAAAAGAAAGGGACTGAGAAAATATTTGAAGAGATTATAGTTGAAAACTTCCCTAAGATGTGAAAGGAAATAGTCAATCAAGTCCCGGAAGTGCAGAGAGTCCCATACAGGATGAATCCAAGGAGAAACACGCCAAGATACATAATAATCAAACTATCAAAAATTAAATACAAAGAAAAAATATTAAAAGCAGTAAGGGAAAAGCAACAATTAACATACAAGGGAATCCCCATAAGGTTAACAGCTGATCTTTCAGCAGATACTCTGCAAGCCAGAAGGGAGTGGCAGGACATATTTAAAGTGATGAAAGGGAAAGACCTACAACCAAGATTACTCTGCCCAGCAAGGATCTCATTCAGATTCGACGGAGACATTAAAACCTTTACAGACAAGCAAAAGCTAAGAGAATTCAGCACCACCAAACAAACTTTACAACAAATGCTAAAGGAACTTCTCTAGGCAGGAAACACAAGAGAAGGAAATGACCTACAATAACAAACCCAAAACAATTAAGAAAATGGTAATAGGAACATACATATCGACAATTACCTTAAATGTAAATGGATTAAATGCTCCAACCAAAAGACACAGACTGGCTAAATGGATACAAAAACAAGACCCATATATATGCTGTCTACAAGAGACTCACTTCAGACCTAGGGACACATACAGACTGAAAGTGAGGGGATGGAAAAAGATGTTCCATGCAAATGGAAATTAAAAGAAAGCTGGAGTAGAAAGCTGGATATTTTCTCATATTACACAAAATAGATTTTAAAATAAAGACCATTACAAGAGACAAAGAAAGAAACTACGTAATAATCAAGAGATCAATCCAAGAAGAAGATATAACAATTTTAAATATTTGTGCACCCAACATAGGTGCAACTCAATACATAAGGCAAATGATAACAGCCATAAAAGGGGAAATCGACAGTAACACAGTCATAGTAGGGGACTTTAACACCCTACTTTCACTAATGGACAGATCATTCAAAATGAAAATAAATAAGGAAACACAAGCTTTAATGATACATTAAACAAGATGAACTTAATTGATATTGATAGGACATTCCATCCAAAAACAAGGGAATACACTTTCTTCTCAAGTGTTCATGGTACATTCTCCAGGATAGATCATATCTTGGGTCACAAATCAAGCCTTGGTAAATTTAAGAAAATTGAAATTGTATCAAGTATCTTTTCTAACCACAACGCTATGAGACTAGATTTCAATTACAGGAAAATATCTGTAAAAAATGCAAACACATGGAGTCTAAACAATACACTACTAAATAACCAAGAGATCACTGAAGAAATCAAAGAGGAAATCAAAAATACCTAGAAACAAATGACAATGAAAACATGATGACCCAAAACTTATGGAATACAGCAAAAGCAGTCCTAAGAGGGAAGTTTATAGCAATACAATCCTACCACAAAAAACAAGAAACATCTCAAACAAACAACCTAACCTTATACCTACAGCAATTAGAAAAAGAAGAACAAAAAACCCAAAGTTAGCAGAAGGAACGAAATCATAAAGGTCAAATCAGAAATAAAAGAAAAAGAAATGAAGGAAATGATCGCAAAGATCAATAAAACTAAAAGCTGGTTCTTTGAGAAGATAAACAAAATTGATAAACCATTAACCAGACTTATCAAGAAAAAAAAGGAGAAGACTCAAATCAGTAGAATTAGAAATGAAAAAGGAGAAGTTACAACTGACACTGCAGAAATACAAAGGATCATGAGAGATTACTACAAGCAACTATATGCCAATAAAATGGGCAACGTGTAAGAAATGGACAAATTCTTAGAAAAGCACAACCTTCCAAGACTGAACCAGGAAGAACTAGAAAATACAAACAGACCAATCACAAACACTGAAATTGAAAGTGTGATTAAAAATCTTCCAACACAGAAAAGCCCAGGACCAGATGGCTTCACAGGCAAATTCTATCAAACATTTAGAGAAGCGCTAACACCTATCCTTCTCAGATTCTTCCAAAATATAACAGGTGGATGAACACTCCCAAATGCATTCTACGAGGCTACCATCACCCTGATACCAAAACCAGACAAAGGTGTCACAGAAAAGAAAAGTACAGGCCAATATCACTGTTGAACATAGATGCAAAAATCCTCAACAAAATACTAGCAAACAGAATCCAACAGCACATTCAAATGATCTTACACCATGATCAAGTGGGGTTTATCCCAGGAATGCAAGGATTCTTTAATATATGCAAATCAATCAATGTGATACACCATATTAACAAACTGAAGAATAAAAACCATATGATCATCTCAATAGATGCAGAAAAAGCTTTCGACAAAATTCAACACCCATTTATGATAAAAACCCTCCGGAAAGTAGACATAGAGGGAACTTACCTAAACATAATAAAGGCCATATATGACAAACCCACGGCCAACATCGTTCTCAATGGTGAAAAACTGAAACCATTTCCACTAAGATCAGGAACAAGACAAGGTTGCCCACTCTCTCCACTATTATTCAACATAGTTTTGGAAATTTTAGCCACAGCAATCAAAGAAAAAGAAATAAAAGGAATCCAAATCGGAAAAGAAGAAGTAAAGCTGTCACTGTTTGCAGATGACATGATACTATACATAGAGAATCCTAAAGATGCTACCAGAAAACTACTAGAGCCAATCAATGTATTTGGTAAAGTAGCAGGCTACAAAGTTAATGCACAGAACTCTCTTGCATTCCTATACACTAATGATGAAATATCTGAAAGAGATATTAAGGAAACACTCCCATTACCATTGCAACAAAAAGAATAAAATGCTTAGGAAGAAACCTACCTAAAGGGACAAAAGACCTGTATGCAGAAAACTATAAGACACTGAGGAAAGAAATTAAAGATGATACAAACAGATGGAGAGATATACCATGTTCTTGGATTGGAAGAATCAACATTGTAAAAATGACTATACTACCCAAAGCAATCTACAGATTCAGTGCAATCCCTGTCAAACTACCAATGGCATTTTTCACAGAACTAGAACAAAATATTTCACAATTTGTATGGAAACACAAAAGACCCCAAATAGCCAAAGCAATCTTGAGAAAAAAAAAACAGAGCTGGAGGAATCAGCCTCCCTGACTTCAGACTGCATTACAAAGCTATAGTAATCAAGCCAGTATGGTACTGGCACAAAAACAGAAATATAGATCAATGGAACAGGATAGAAAGCCCAGAGATAAACCCATGCACATATGGTCACCTTATCTTTGATAAAGGAGCAAGAATATACAATGGCGAAAAGACAGCCTCTTCAATAAGTGGTGCTGGGAAAACTGGACAACTACATGTAAAATAATGAAGTTAGAACACTTTGTAACACCATACACAAAAATAACTCAAAATGGATTAAAGACCTAAATGTAAGGCCAGACACTATAAAACTCTTAGAGGAAAACATAGGCAGAATACTGTATGACATAAATCACAGCAAGATCCTTTTTGACCCACTTCCTAGAGAAATGCAAGTAAAAACAAAAATAAGCAGATGGGACCTTATGAAACTTAAAAGCTTTTGCTCAACAAAGGAAACCATAAACAAGATGAAAAGACAACCCTCCAAATGGGAGAAAATATTTGCAAATGAAGCAACGGACAAAGGATTAATCTCCAAAATATACAAGCAGCTCATGCAGCTCAATATCAAAAAAACAAACAGCCGAATCCAAAAATGAGCAGACCTAAACAGACATTTCTCCAAAGAAGATATACAGATTGCCAACAAACACATGAAAGGATCCTCAACACTACTAATCATTAGAGAAATGCAAATCAAAACTACAATGAAGTATCACCTCACACTGGTCAGAATGGCCATCACCAAAAAATCTATAAACAATTAATGCTGGAGAGGGTGTGGAGAAAAGGGAACCCTCTTGCCCTGTTTGTGGGAATGTAGATTGATACAGCCACAATGGAGAACAGTACAGAGGTTCCTTATAAAACTAAAAATAGAACTGCCATACGACCCAGCAATCTCATTACTGGGCATATACCCTGAGAAAACAATAGTTCAAAAAGAGTTGGGCTTCCCTGGTGGCGCAGTGGTTGAGAATCTGCCTGCTAATGCAGGGAACATGGGTTCGAGCCCTGGTCTGGGAGGATCCCACATGCCGCGGAGCAACTAGGCCCGTGAGCCTCAACTACTGAGCCTGCGCGTCTGGAGCCTGTGCTCTGCAACAAAAGAGGCCATGATAGTGAGAGGCCCACGCACCGCGATGAAGAGTGGCCCCCGCTTGCCACAACTAGAGAAAGCCCTCACACAGAAACGAAGACCCAGCACAGCCAAAAATAAATAAATAAATAAATAAATAAATAATTAAAAAAAAAAAAAAAGAGTCATGTACCACAATGTTCACTGCAGCTCTATTTACAATAGCCAGGACATGGAAGCAACCTAAGTGTCCATCAACAAATGAATGGGTGAAGAAGATGTGGCACATATATGCAATGGAATATTACTCAGCCAAAAAAGAAATGAAATTGAGTTATTTGTATTGAGGTGGGTGGACCTAGAGACCGTTATACAGAGTGAAGTAAGTCAGAAAGAGAAAACAAATTCCGCATGCTAACACATATATAAGGAATTTAAAAAAAAAAAAAATAAGGGTTCTGATGAACCTAGGGGCAGGACAGGAATAAAGACGCAGACGTAGAGAATGGACTTGAGGACACAGGGAGGGGGAAGGGTAAGCTGGGACGAAGTGAGAGAGTGGCATGGACACATATACACTACCAAATATAAAACACATAGCTAGTGGGAAGCAGCCTCATAGCACAGGGAGATCAGCTGGGTGCTTTGTGTCCACCTAGAGGGGTGGGATAGGGCGGGTGGGAGGGAGATGCAAGAGGGAGGAGATACGGGGATATATGTATATGTATAGCTGATTCACTTTGTTATAAAGCAGAAACTAACACACCATTGTAAAGTAATTATACTCTAATAAAGATGTTAAAGAAATGAAAGGAGGGAATGATCAACTCTGTCAAATGTAGCTGATAAGTTGAGTAGGATTAGCACTAAGTTAGAATTGACCAGTGGATTTAACAATGTGGAGGTCACTGCTGGCCTAGACAGGAGCAATTTTGTTGGAATTAATGGGGCAAAAGCCCAACATAATGCGTTTAGGAAAGAATGGGAGGAGAGAACTTAGTGCAAATATAAACTACCTTTTTAAGGAATCTCTTCAAAGGAGAAATAAAAAAAATAAAAATAAAATAAATTTTTTTAAAAAAAGGAGAAATAAGATGAAAGAGGAGAAAAAGAGGATGGGTTCTTTTAACCAAGAGAAGAGATGGTCTTTAGATAGGAGCATGGGGAATGATGTGTCTGGAAACACAGGATGTTTCCAACATGGGTGCAAATGCTGGAAAAGGATTCATGTGGTGAGAGTCTGTGGAAGATCTTTTCTGATAGTTTACATGTTCTTTATGAAGTATAAAGCAGCAACATCAGTTGAGAATGAAGATGGAGGAGGAGATGTGGAGGTTGAGGAGAGAGAAGAGGGGACAAAGGAGTTGTTCAAGGAGAAAGAGAGAGTGAATGGACAAATGGGGTATGGTATGATTGCCTGGCAGCATTAAGGGCCCATTTAAAGTTCAGGTTGAACTTAACGTTAGATTAGCCAATGTGGTTCTGTCTTTTTCTGCAGCCTAGTTCAGATTGAAGGGCACACGTGCAGAGCATTTGGGAGAGTTGAATTTTACATAGGTTGTGGTTTTGCCCATTGAGTATTTTGAAGTGATTGAAGGACTAGGAAATATGAATGCGGTGAGAATAATGTTTGACCATAGAATTTAAGATGGGGAAGTAAGAGAAAGAGGACAACAAGGGAGCAAGTAACAGTGAAAAATCCATAGGATAATTGGATTGGAGATTCCAGTGAGGTCAAAGGATTGCTGGAGTCAAGGTACCAAAGAAGTGGGCTGGGATGATAGGATATGGATTCAGAGAGTGGGATCCACATGAAACCAGGAATAGTTATAATTATAAGCAATCACAGTCTTAAAACCATGGGAATAAGCAGCTGAATTAGCCTCTCCCTGCACAGAACAGCCTTAAATACTGTAGTTAAGTCAGTACATTTTTTAGAAGAAATATTTGATATAAAGAACTGTATTTGTACATTGATCTCTGTTCATCTTATTTAAATAAATATTTCCATTTATTTAACAAAATGTGATATAGATGAACTTTACCTGAGTTTACCTCTCCTATACTTTGTCTCACTTTTCCTTGAAGTGCCAAGACCTCTCACGTTGTTCCCTGGCTGCCAAGGGCCCCCTGAGAGTGGTGTTCCATTCAAGATCACTCCTCCAGGGAGCTCTGGGCTCTTGACCACCATGCATCTTCTTGTATAAAACTTTTTAATGACTGAGAGCCCATCTGATAAGGTACTTCAATCTCTTGGGTACCCCTAATTGTTGCCAAAGTGTTCTCTTCCCTCAAGTAACAGTTTTTTTTAAAAACAGAGGTAGTAAGAAGTGGTGGAAATTTGGTTCTATTTTAAAGGTAGAGCCAACATATTTTTTGGATGGATTTGATGTAGGGTATGAGAAAATGAAAGTGACCAAAGGTATGACTCAAGGATTTTTGGCTCTCTTGACCTTTGGAAGGATGGATTTGGTATTAAGATGAGGAAGCTTAGTTATGGATATGAAACGCCATTGGATATACAAGTAGGTAAGCTAAGTACATAGTTAAGACAGTGATTTTTCAGTGCGGTAGGACATAGAGGGAGGAAACTATGTGATAGTTTTATGTTTATCAAAAGTAAAGGGTATCAGTCACAAAAGATTGAGAAACAGTGCCTTAGCCCACAGTGAATGATCTATGAGTGCTGAGTTCCTCAATGAAATTGTCATGGACAGGTGTGTTATGAATTACTGGGAGAAAAGAAGCTGAGACTCACCAGTAATAAAACATGCTTCCTCTTTATGGAAGGTTGTTTCCAGAAAGCTCTGTGTAGATGAAGAATTTTGTGGCTGGCACCTTTGGGCCTCTGCTAAGGAAGTTAACTACCCTGGGTAACTAATTATCTCCAGTTTTGTTAGTAGTTTCAGACCATCACCTTTTGCTGGAGAAAACTGATGGGAGGGAGGAAATCTAAAAAGAGTGAAGTGGAAAAGTGTTTCTTTCCAAATGAGAGAAATAGCGGAAACAAAAGCTTTTAAGTGCACAGCAACATAAGATTCTCTTCTGCAAGGGAGAAGAAACGTTTGAGGAGAACTAAAATTAGAATGGAGATGGTGGTGTAGACCTTTCATGCTGCTCAGGGATTGCCAGAGAGGCAAACAAAGGCCTTCCTTTTAATTAGCTCACATGGACTGGAAATAGACCTCCTGAAGCTGAGATAATGTTATTCCAGCAGCCACTGGACACAGGCAGCTGAGGAAATCTTTGGCCTCCAGCCAACATGATGGCCAAAGCCATGCTGCTGAGATGATCTTTGAGCTCCAAGCTGAGATTCAGGATGGGCTGATATGGAGGAAGGGTTAAGAGTTAGTGAGAATAATGGGTACTTACATCTTCAAGGTTTATTTCCTTAAAAATGTGCATTAAACAAATTATCTGAATTATTGATAGTTAAATTCAGTGCTTTAAGTAGACCAGGATTTTAGGTAGCCAAAAGAAAAACCATATATGTGTAATAAGAAAATATATTCTTAGTTCTTGATAATTCATGAAATGCCTCTCCTATGCTTTCCTTTTTCCTGTTTCCCATGTAATATCACATGACTTTTCTCCAGTGCCTTTCTGTGTACATTGCACATCGCACAGAAGGCAGATATAGGTTAGTAGATGCTTGACAAAGAAAGAAGATGTTGACTTTTCCAATACTTAAAAATATGAAAATATATAGTTAGCTGTTGGAGTAATGTGGTTTAGTTAGTGCATACAATCAGGTGAGAACTTGTTATTCTGAGTGAAAGTAGTTGAAATAAGACTACTGGTTTATTTGGGCAGCATTAAATAAATATATTCACTCAGTACATTGCATTATGAGAAAGTTCAGGGTGCTGGGAGAGTATCTAAGAGGGAGACTGATCTCATCTGGGGGTCTGCAGAGCTTTGCCATGGGAGAGTTGGGCTCTGAGAGACAAAGAGGAATTAACTAGGCCAAGGTCAGGAGGGAAGATTACTCTTCAAGAAGGAATAGCATATTTTAAAAAATAGCCCTGTGGTAAAAATTAACATGAAACTACAGGTCCCAGAGAAAGGGGAGAAATGGCAGGAGTTGAGGCTTCAGAGAGAGTAAAAAGCCAGTGGTGCAGGACCTTCCTTATAAGCTATTTTCTGGATTTTGATTTTTGACATAAAAGTTTAAGAGACCTAAGAGCAATGAGAAGGTGTTGGTGGAGAGAAATGATCCAATTTGCCTTCTACTGTCTAGGTGGCTCCTGTTTTCTCTGTGAACCTGAAGCAAGGTCATCCTTGGAGAGTGACCAGTGAAGGCAAAAATCAAACAAGGAGATGTTTGAATTAGATTTTTCTCAAATTCCTAACAAATGGCTAGTGTAAGTGGCCTGAGTGAAGCATAGGAGAAGGGATAGTAGGCTGTGGGTATCCTTCCTGGTATACCTATGGCCTACAGGTGATGAATTTAAGCCAAGATCATTCTGGCCAGGGCCAACTCTTATTGGCTGGCTCAGCTCAGCTCATCTCTCACTGGTAAGGTGGACCCTCTAAGTCTGTGTGTCCGCCATCTGTCCACCCTAGACTCTGGGGCAGTTACCTCTTTATTTGCCAAGCTGGCCCCATGGCAGCCCACTTGGCTCTCAGCCCAGCTGCTTCTGAGTCCCCCTTCTGGAGGCCACAGGAAACTTTGGGTCTCATTCATAATTTAGGAAAATAAGCAGGGCTCAGAAAAATTTATCCTTAGGCACTCACTAGTCCATACTGTGTTGAACTACTAAGTTCTCTCAGATGTGGCCAGGCTCGGAATCCAGATGGGATTTGGAGTCCGGGTCCCTCTTTCCTTATAATACCTATTTATTACACTGCAGCATCTCCAGGCCAAGCCCAGAAAGCAAAGTTTGGACACACATGTAGAACTATTTCCTTATCCTCCCTGTCTCAATAAGCCTTTTCCTTTTAAAAATTTCTCAGAGGCCAGTACATCCTTCCTCTACTGAAGAAGGCTTCCCATTTGTTTGTACCATAGTTCTTCAGACCTAACTCTGATTGACCTACATTTGATTATTCTAAGTGGGAGTCTGACTTTTAAGTCTGTTGACTTACTAAACCACCTCCCCCTACCTGAGGGCATTAAGTCTCCAGTCTTAGACCTGGGAGAAGAGAGGTTTCCAATGGAACACAGTATAAGAATGGAAATATATCACTATCTCCTTTGAGAAATGCTATCCCTGTTACCTTAGCCATCACCACTAAATGAAAAATACATGAACATTACACATGCTTAATTAATGTAGCTTCAGAAATGCTTAATAAATGTGGACATTATTATTATTTGTATTGCTGTTATTACAGTCTAGGCAGTAAGTAGAGCCTAGACTCCGAGAATTCAGTGCAAACAAAGAGCAGCCAGGTGGCAAGAGTCCAGGTAGGCAACCAGAATCTTAAATCCACAAAGTTGCTTGGAACAAGCAGGTCAACCTGCTGATGAATAGAGTTGGAATTTTTGTTTATTCTGTGCCCCAGTTTTATATGTCCTGGGGTGGGAGGGCAGGGAAAGCTAGAAGTTGTGTCACTGCTGGGGAGAGTCAGACTTCTACAAGTGCTCATTCATCCAACATTACAGCAGAGGTAAGAAAGCAAGTGTTCCAGAAAGTTTTTGTGTTGAAAGTCTTTTTTTAACAATTTAATTTTTATTAACTCAGTCTTCTCTTGCTTTACCTTCTGTTAATTCATGTGAAAATATAACTTCTTTGTTAGCTAGAATTTTCTTTGTGATTTAAATTCAGTGCTGCATATATCTTCTAATTTTCTTGTCTACTTTAGTTTGCTGATAGTTTTTCTCTCCTGACTTTCACCACACTGTTTATATCTCTTGAAAAAATCTCCTTGCTATCAGTTATATTTGTGTGATATGTGTATGATCATTGCAGCTAAAAGTAAAACAGTAGGAGAAAAGCTGGTAGTAACTTTTTTTTTAATAGAGGGGAAAGCCTTGGTACTTCCAGATCATGCTATGGAGAAATCCCCTCTCTACCCCCTGTTAAAAACAGTTTCCAAACTGCTAAACCTTTTTCTCTATTCCCATCTTTATCTCTACAGTCTACTTTTGGGAGAACATTTTCCCCTTTTTTCTCCGCACCTGTCTATGTTGACTGGTGCCCTGTGTGTCTATGTGGGCCCCAGCCCTTTAAACGCAGACTTCGCTCATGTGTCTTGCCATAGTGAGCTAGCCCATGGCAGAACTTTTTCCAGATGTTCTCCTAGGTAACTTCCTACCTACTTAATAGACCAGATTTTTCCTGCCTTCCTGGTTCTAGGCTGTAGTGATCTCAACTCTTCTACCTGACTCTTGGCATCTGTGATAGGCAGAATTCTAAGATGGCCCCATGGTTCTCATCTCCTCCTCCCTGTATCCATACATTTTTGTGATGCCCCTCCTTTGAGTGCGTGTGGGACCTGTAACTTGCTACTTGCCAATGGCAAAGGTGATGAGGTATCACTTTCATAGTTACAGTATGTTTTATGGCAAAGGGGAAGGGATTTTAAAGATGAAATTAAGGTCGCTGATCATTTTAAGTTACTCAAAAGGGATTTTATCTTTGGTGGGCTTGAACTAATCAGGTGATCCCTTTAAGAGAGGGTCTAGAGGTTAGCAACTTACAAGCAGCAGACTCTCTCTCTCTGTCTCCACGGCTGGCTTTGGAGAAGTAAATCACTGTGAGTGCTGCAGCTGCACCCTGAGCCTCAGATAAGTTCACAGCCCTGGCCAACACCTGGATTGCAGCCTGGTGAGGCCCTGTGCAGAGGACCCAGCTAAGCCTTGCTCAGACTCCTGATTCATGTAAACTGTGAGATAATAGATGTATGTTGCTGTAAGCCACTGTTTGTTGTGATTCATTATGCAGAGATAGAAAATGAATGCAATGTCCAATGTTCCCTTGATTTGGGAGCAAGAAAGACTCTTTCTCCATCTGCCTTGATCTCAAGAAACCTCCCCTGATCAGCACTAGTCCCTTGCTCTCAGTGTGATTTGAGACATGATTGAAAGTGAAGAATTGGAAAATTGTCTCCTTTATCCTACATCCCGAAACCGAGCTCAATTAATGCATGTAGGCATTATCTATCATACCATTTTTTTTCCAAAATAATATTTTTTATTTTAATAGGCACTAAGTTGTAAAGCTAAAGTTCTAATAGTGAAATTTTAAGACAAAAGCCAGAGGGTGGGAGACTATATTAGGGATCATGCAGACCTGAGATTCCTAAATTATTGATGCTTCCCAGCCAGGCCTCCTTCTCCAGGACTTGGCTTTTTCTCAAAGCTAGCAGAGTTAATTTTTTCAAGCATATACCCGATTATGCCACGCCACTGTTTAAGAACCTCTTATGGCTTGTCACTGTCTATATCAGAATGTCCAAATGCCTTAGCTTGCCTAACAAGGTCCTTGATAATTTGGCTCTAACTTTTTATTTACCTCTACCCAAATATACCGTGTACTCCTAAGAACATTGTTCTTAGAGTTCATGATTCTTGATTCATAACGTATTGCGTCAGCTTGGAATGCCTTCCCATCTAATCCACCTGGTAAACTTGTGTGGAATTTGGCTAAGGGTAACCACCTTTGTGAAGCCTTCTCTAATTTCAACAATTCTTTATTCCATGTGCCCCCTTAGCACTCTTCACATACCTCTACTATTAGATATTTTATACAAAAGTATTTGTTTACATGTCTGTGAGCTCCTTAAATGCAGGGACCATGTCTCTGATAAGGTGAATCCCCAGTGCTTCTCGTAGTGACTGACTTACAATAGATGCTCAATGAATGGTAAATGATTGAATAATTGGATGAATATTTGCTTTGTTGGAATTCTACCACCTACTATGTGCCTATTTCTGTCTATACAGTAAGACCAGACTAGCTTTTCTCTTAACTACATTGCTTTCTTCCGAGCCACGGAGCCCACCTTTTGTTGGTTATTTCATGAAAATGTCTCAGAGAGAAATGTCATTTTTAATGTAAATTTTTGTTACATAATTGATCTGATTTCACAGATGGAAAGATGGCAGTTATTTACATTGGGAGGCTATTCATTTTTCGTGGCTAATTATAAAGTAGTTGACCTGGCATTGTCAAAATCATTATTATCACTCTAGAAAGAAATGTATCTGATAATGTGCACTAATTTCTAATTTCCTTCCCCTTTTTATTTTAGTGGACCAATGTCTAAAGCTTAATTTTTAAAACAACAGTAAAAACTTTAGTGATCCCTGTTCTTTCACAAAGTCAAAGCAATATATAGTATGGCTTTTTTTTTCTTTCTCCAAACTGACTTTTTCTTTACCACTGCTTTTGCTAGTTTCTGCATTAGCCATGTGTGAGACTGAGAATGTTGTATTAGGACCTAGAGCCTTGAAGAAAATGAGAACTTTCAACATATTAGTGGTGATCAGAATCCAATATGCAAAATGACTACCAATGACAGAATTCTAACCTCTGGCAAACAGTTTACAGAATCTAGAGTGAACTCTCATTTATATGTGTGTGTGAATTTTCCATGACGTAGTTCTTTTTACTTAGAAAAACTAGTAGAGTAAGTAGGAAGACAAGTATGCTACAAAGAAGCAACATTTATTCCACAGTCAATGATATAATTTTTATATTATCCACTGTTACAGATCTGAAACATGTCTATTGTATATCTGTGTTCTTTCGGTTAGCACAGATGTCTGTGTTCTCTTTATTAACTCAGATAATCAAGAGTGACTATGTAAAGCTAATAATAGATTTCAGATTTCCTTCTGGAAAGCACATAGCACACATGAAAGGAAGCATTATTAACTAAACAAATCTCTCAGTTCCTAATGATTAGCATTTTGACAAGCTGTTGTCTTAGATGAAGGATTTATATCATATATTACATAACTTCAAAGTATTTTTGTATTTCTTCTTGATTTGAGTACTAAGTAAATAGTACTCATTTTCATCTAAATGTAAAGGAAACCTTCAGTTCTATTTTAGTCCCCTTAGCACATTTCCTAGACCATTGATATGCTGTAGGCCATAAATTTGCAACTGGGTTTTGTTTCTACTATTAATTATAATCATCTGGAATAGGGTAACGTCACAACAAATAATATATTAAGGCCTCTAAGCTAAATAGTTTGCTATTTACAGACAGTATATTTGCTCCCTGAGGTTGCCATGTAGAAAATTAAAACTAGAATATCAGATTCAAAGTGAACCTGAACCATTTCCCCATACCTTATATTTGATATATTCCCTTTCAGGCAATTATTAGCTATTCTTGAAATTTTATCTTTAATATACTTCTCTAAAACCAGATATTTAGTATTGCATAAGAGCTGGTGTCATATTTTCATACTATCTAAGGAATCCCAAACATATGAGCTATTGTGGTTAAGGCCTTAATTATTGGTTGGTTATAAATATAAAACTATATATAAACACTAAACAGAAATTAGTTGTATTATCACATTTATTAATATTACTAGATAGAGAAAGTTCATTCATTCATTTCGCAAATACTCATTTAGTACTTATGAAATACTAATACCCAGGCAAAATACTGGGTGTACAGTAATGGAAAGACATGACCCCCTCTCCTCAAAATGTTGTGTTAAGGAAAAAATTAAAGTCTATTGTTATTATATTATTATAGTATGAACGTAGATTTGGGAGCATATAAATCTGCCTAGGAGAGTCAGGTAATACTTGTCCTATGACTTGAAGAATTTATCAAATGGATATTGAAGGAATATGGTGAGGGAGGAAAGGAATAGAGAAAGAGGTAGAAAAAGCAGAGCCTTTAGAACCAGAGAAATTTGGACTTAAGTCCTTATTTTGCCACTTAACTGTGATCTTTTCATTTCTTTTGAGATAATACAGACGGCCATACCTAACATAGGATTTTGCACACTGTAGGCACTCAATAAATATTATCCCTTCTCACCAACTTTGAGCCTCATGACACCTTGCAGATAGATATTTAGAACTGATTGTATTATCAACATTGTAAACCTGAGGAAAGTAGTTTCACAGTGCATAAGGAAACTTGCTTAAGGTTACACAACTAGAAGGTTAGTGGCAGAGCCAGGCCTAGAACCTAGATCTCTTAACAAAACTTTTTTCACTATGCTACAACAAGGATTCCAGCTTGTGAAAACGCTAATCATTAGGAACTGAGATATTTGTTTAGTTAATAATGCTTCCTTTCATGTGTGCTATGTGCTGTCCATGCATTTAATTATTTATTCAGTCAATAAACACTTCTTGAGCAACAACTAAATATCAGACATGTTACCATGCACAGATGATACAGTGGGGAACAAATGACATTGCCTTCATTGAGCTGAGTCCATCAGAGAAACCGGCTTCATACCAGCAACTTCAATAAATCCTAATGAGTGTCGTGCAAGGGCACATTTAGGTGCTCTGGAATGTGTGGCAAGAAGACTTATTCTAATCAAGGAGGTCTGGGAAGTCCTGTATGAGGAAGTAATATTTTTATCAAGACCTAAAGAGTAAGCAGGAGTTATCTGGACAGAGGAGAGAACGTTTTTCCGAACAGTGGGAGGTTTGGCAAAGAAGTAAATGAGAACATGATGTGTTCAAGGGACTGAAACTGATCCAAGATAGCAGGATCAGAGAGCCTGAGTAAAAGAATGGCCAGGGGTGACTCTATAGAGATTGGCAGAGGTTATGTTGTAGGGGGCTATACAAGCCATCTTAAAGAGTCTGGATTTTATTCGAGGGGAAAAACGTATTGCAGTTTCCACACTACATAAAAAGTCTGGCCAATGGGGAAATGGGGTCTGAAAACTGACTCCTTCTCTGTTCATCCCAGAGAGAAGACAGTTACCCTTTTTTTCAAATTTCTTACAAAGGCTCATATATAGCATACTATAGGCTTGCTGTGGTCCTAGTGGGAAAAGCACCTAAGGTTTTAAGCAGCAGAGTGATAACTGATTTGCATCTTTCCAGGTTCATTCTAGCTGTGCTGTAGCTACTCTTAGAGACTGGGTGACACAGTAAGTGAGACTGGGCATGGGTGAGTCAATGGCAGCTTAGATTGGGGCTTGTATCTCTGGGGGAGAAAAGAAGTGAGATGCTTAAGATCTAGACATTAAAGGATTTGTGATTGGCTATGGAAGGTAGAGGAGAAGGGTATGGGAGGAGACAAGGATTCTCCTCACTCTCCTGGCTTGAGAAGAAAACCATAGGAATCTCCGGTACAATATCTAAGACTTTAATGTTGAGAGAAAGCTGCTGGAGTTATTACATGGTGGGAAGATGTCAAAATCAGCTGGAATAGAGGACACAATAAAAGCATTTAAAAGTCCTTTGGGGCCAGCAGGCATGACATTACACTTAAGGTAATGGTTCTCTTTCATTCTTTCTTTTTTCCTTGCTGGAAAAGCTGTATCCCTTTGATATTTTCATTTTACTTCATAGGCCATTGTATATTTCCATTTTGCTAAATTTGTTCTACAGGGACATTAGTTGTTACCTGACTTTAGTTTTAATTTAAAAGGAAAAAAAAACACTGTAATTATGAAGAAGATTGGGCATGTGAGCACCTGATTCATTTCCCTGGGTGGCACCATGACTCACCCTAATTAAAGCAGTTTTGCTTTGAGATGCCTGATGCCATATCGGTTTTGAATTTTCTATGTCCTGTATGTGAACAATAAGATAAGTTTCTCTCATGGGTCATTCACTGCTCTTCATCTCTACCATGAGTCAGATGTTTTGCATTTCAAAACATTATCCTGCCTACAATTTCCCTCTTTATAAATTATGCAGAGAACTTCTACCAACAACAGATTCTCATTTACTGACTTTTTGGATTTGTATCTGTAAAACATGTTCTAGTTGTTTTGCTATAATTCAGTGAACAGTTTTATGGCCAACAATAGGGTACTATTTTATTTGTTTTATCATCATTGTCTAAACATCAAGGTACCTCATTAGATAAAAAGCACAATCATTTGTAACTGAATTCAAACACTGGTGATTAAGTGACATGAAAAGCCCTCCCCTGATTCTTTGCCTCTAGTTATAGTAGGGATCCTCCCTTTCACATTCAACCTCCTAGAAAGAGTTGTCTGTACCTCCTGGACTCATTTTCTCATCTCTCAGTCACTCCTCCAAAACTACTCTAATATTCCACTGAAATTTCCTCAGTTAGGGCCCCAAGACTGTTTATTCCTAAATATAATGGATAAAGTCTCTATCTTACTTGACCAATCGGCTACACTTAACCCATGAAACACTCTTTGCATGGGGCTCTGTTACACCACACTCTCCTGGTCTTCCTTCTACATCTCTAGTGTCCATTTTGGTCTCCCACTCCTACAAGGTTACTGTTCTTCAAGGTTTGAAACTAGGTTCTCTCCTCCTCTCACTCTAAAGACTGCCCCCAGATGACCTCAGCCACTTTATATGGCTCTTTTGCTTAAACATGTGCTGATGTTACTCAAAGTTTTATCTCCAGGCCAAACTGGAGTTCCAAACCTCTAAATTCGTATTTCTCCTTGACCTCTCCACTGAGATGTACCACCAGTATTACAAAGTCAACATGTCTGTGTTAGTTTCCCAGGGCTGCCAGAAAAAAGTACCACAAACTGGGTGGCTTAAAACAGTAGAAATTTATTCTCTTAAGGGTTCTGTATGCTAGAAGTTTGAAATCAAGGTGTCAGTGGGCCATGCTACTTCTGAAGGCTGTTGGGAAAAATCCTTCTTAGCCACATTAGCTTCCAGGAGTTCCTTGGATTGTGGCAGCATAACCGTAGTCTCTGTCCCCAATTTCTCATGGCCTTCTTCTCTGTCTCTATGTCCTTTCCTCTTCTTATAAACCCACCAGTCATTGGATTTGGTGCCCGCCCTAATTGCCTTTGTTTATTTGTTTTGTTTTTATTGTATCATAAGCTTCATGATTACAGAGATTATACCTTTCTTCTGGAATTCCTGGAACCTAGTACAGTGTCGGTAAATGAATTGTTGACTAATAAATATTTATTAAGTAGAAAGATGAAGAAAAGAAGCAAAGCAATTAATCAGAAAGAACTAATCTGAAAAATGATAAGCAAGCTAAAGTAATTTTAGCTGTGAATTTTTAAAATGTGGCTAAATGTAATTATTTCTAGTCAATATACTAACAAAGTACATTAAGAATCAGTCAAACCTTATTTTAAGCTCATTTAAAACCTTCTTCTATAGTCCTGCAAAAATCCATCATTCTCATAGATGCTGGAAAATACAATTATATTCCCCACTGCCTATTTTATAACTGGGCTCCTTCCACCCCTTCTTTATTAATGAAAATGTTCCTGCTTTTGTTGATACTACAGGATGTGATATTGTTTCCTAAATATTTCTTGAACATATCTCCAAAAAGGACAAGGTTAAGCAATTACTAAGCATTCTAATTACAAAAAGGAAAGAAAGAAAGAAGGGAAAGAAGAAAGAAAAGAAAGGAAGGAAGGAAGGAAGGAAGGAAGGAAGAAAGAAAGAAAGAAAGAAAGAAAGAAAGAAAGAAAGAAAGAAAGAAAGAAAGAAAGAAAGAAAGAAAGGAAAGAAAAGAAGGAAGGAAGAAAGAAAGAGGAAGAAAGAAAAGAAGGAAGGAAGAAAGAAAGAAAAAAGAAGGAAGGAAGAAAGAAAGGAAGGAAGGAAGAAAGAAAGAGAAAAGAAAGAAAAAAATGTATATCCTAATAAAATATCTCCAGATGTCAGCACCAAAGAATGAAAGAAAGCACTGTTTGTAATGTATACCTGCTTACTTTTGCAAAACATTTAGGTCTCTTTACATATATAGCTGGTGAAAGCTCTGATTGAATATTTAGGCAACCAAGAAGTTAAAAGGGATCAGACATGCAGGGTTGTATCTACTTTGCCTACGTTAATAAATTTTCTCCCATGAGAGGATCTGTGGTAGACCCTTGTGCTTGTAATAATGCCCTAGGTTCAACTAAATCAGACTAGGTCATATAGATGTTGATGAGAAGAGAAGTAAAAGTACCTCACTTTCCCACAGCATTCATTATGTAGGAAAATAAGGATTACTCTAGGGAGTTAATTGTGTTCTTTACAAGAAGGCAAGTCCTCAAAAGAAATACTAAGTCTTGGTAGTTTGCTTTACTTTGTGTTAGTGCCATTTGATGGTATTAAATTCACACAATTTCAGAACACATAATTATAATATTCACTAATTAAACAGAAAAGTCAACCAAATTAGATACAGTAGGAAAATGTCTTGGCATAACCCAGTGAGTCTGCTAAGATTTATTGTCATTAAATTATCCTAAGTAGACACTAGCATTCACAGCTTAGTATTTATTATTCTTCATTTATTTTTAGTTCATTTTGACAAATTCAAGGCAGAAGATTCTAGCTTTACCGTATTGTGTGGGGGACTCTAGGTACTTATATAATGACTTCTAAAGCCTTATGTAACAATGTTCTTCACTCGACAAGATTCATTTGTGAATTCTTAGTAATTTTAGAGTAGTGAAAACAGTTTCCTTCATTTCAGCAATAAAAGTTGTTATTTTCAATTAGATTTTTTTAGATAGATCATCTCTTATTATTAAGAAATGCTTTACATGTTTTGCATGTATTAATTCATGTAATCCTCATGACAGTAGTAGGTACTATTGTCACCTATGATTTACAGATGGAGAACTAAAGCACAGAACCTTTAACTGACTTGCCCATTCGTATGGCTAGAAGAGAGTGGAGCTGGGATTTGCTTACATGCATTCTGACTCGCGATCTGTGCTGTTAGCCAGCACATTATCCTGCCTCTCAAAAATCTTATTATATCATATTTGTAATATATTTTAGAAAGTACATATGACTTTTGTTTATTATAATTGTTATTAATTCATCTACACTTGATCCCTTATTTCAGAATTCTAAATAGTGTAAGTGGATCTAGAGAAGCAAAGCTTTTCTCTCTCTGAGTCCACCAAATGCTGACAGTATCTGAGTATATTTAGGAGGTAGCTGCTTTGTTACAGAACTACTTTTTACTTTATTCAGCCAGTATTTAGGAAACACTTCTTATGCTTCAGTCACTGTTAGGCACTGGTATACAGACATAAAAGTCTCAGCCCTTACCTAAAAGGAATTCAAAGCCCAAGAAGTTTTCCTTAAAGGAGAGATAAAATAGTGTCTTTAGCTTGTTGCTGACAGAGCGAAGGGAAGAAATGTCTGGTAACTTAACGAAAGAGATAAGATACTATTGTAGCTCTCTGATGAAATTCCATTGCTTCTATCCATGTCCCTCCATTGCATATACCATCCTGATGACACATGAGTTTTGCTTAAAGATATCCCTATGGATTGTCACCAGGTAGATGCTAGAACTGAGTCAGGCAGTTATGTGTCAGACATCATGCAGGGGTCTTTCCCATGTATTAATTCATTCAATTTAATCCATATACTAATTCTCCATTATAGGTATTGTCACCAATTAACATAAGGGATAACAAAAAGATTAAGTAACTTTCCATGGCCCATGGAATAAAATAATAATTCAAAAAATGGATGCGAACGTATTTTGACCTCAAATTTAGAGCTACCAGTGGCAACTAGCTGATTATTTTTTATTTTATTTTATGTATAGACCCAAATAAAGCTGAGTAATGAAGGTCCAGAATCTACAAGTGTGTTCTCCTATTTTTAAAAAATGGAATTAAACCTAAAATGTCTTTTGCATTTAGAAGATATCTTTCAGTTACTATTACTGTGCAGCAAGTCACTCTAAAACTTAATAGATTAAAACCACAGGAATTATTACATTATCTTACAGTTTCCATGGCTCAGGGATTCAGGACAGTCTTAGCAGATTGGTATTGTCTCAAGGTCTCTTATGCAGTTGTAGTCAGATGGTGGCGAGAGCTAGAACAGTGTGGGGCTGGAGAATTTGGCAGCTGGCCATATATATTCTTTTACGTAGCCTCTGGGCTTCATTAGATCTCCCTGCATGGGCTATCTTGAGCTTCCTCAAAGCATGTTGGTCTCGGGGCAGTTGGACTACTTGTGTTGGTGATGCAGGGCTCCATTGCTAGTGTTCCAGATGCAGGGTGGATGTAGCATTGCCTTTCTGACTTAGCCTCAGAAGTCAAAGAGCATCCCTTCTACCGCACTGTATTGGTTACAAGTGACACAAACCCAGATTCAATGGAAGGGGAATTGGACTCTACTTCATAATGGGGGAGTGGCAAGATTCTAGATGAACACATGGGATAAGAGATATAGTTATGGCTACCTCTATAAGACACAGTCTTCTACAGTTCCTCCTCTAGCCCAATAATTCACATCTCTACCACAGGCAAAATATGCTCACCTCTTCCCAAGATCCCTCAAAAGTTTCATCCTATTCAGCATTAGTCTCAGGCTTGAAGTTTTATCATCTAAATTAAGTCCAGGTACAAATATCATATGATATCACTTCTATGTGGAATCTAAAAATAAAAATGATACAAATGAACTTATATACAAAACAGAAACAGACCCACAGACAGAGAAAACAAACTTATGGTTACCAAAGGGGAAATGAGGGGAAGGGATTAATTAAGAGTTTGGGATTAACATATACACACTACTATATATAAAATAGATAACCAACAAGGACCTACTGTATAGTATAGCATGGGGAACTATACTCAATAGCATGTAATAACCTATATGGGAAAAGAATCTGAAAAAAATACATATATATGTGTATAACTGAATCACTTTGCTATACACCTGAAACTAATGTAGCATTGTAAATCAACTATACTTCAATAAAAATAGTGAGCTACTTGGCAAAATTTTAATATTAGGTTTTCAGGAATAAACCACAATTTCTTCTTAGGTTTTTAGGTAATTAAATTTGTTGCTAACATTACTGCCCAAATTGTGAATGCCATAATAAATTTTTTAGAGATGTGGGGGAAAATTAATTAATTAGTTAAGTCCAGGTACAGACTATTCTCTTTGGCAAGGTGCCTTAAGCAAAGCACTAAGTGCTATTCCTCTAGGTCTGGAGTCCTGTGAACTAAAGAGGCAGGTTATCTACCACCCACATATTCATACTATAATGATTGGACAAGTATCAATTAACCACAACAGACACTTCCATTTAAAAAAAGATGGAAAATTATAGGCACATAGCAGTCATTGGTCCATAGAAATTCTGAATTCCTGCCAGGTACATGTTGTCGGTTCTGTGAGTAGGGCTCAGTTCTACTCTCTGAGAGTTATCCTCCATGGCTCTTGGCTCTGCCCTCTGGGGTTTTATCGCCTCTGAGTCATCCTTCCTTTTTATTATAAGTGACTTATGTATAAAACTAAACTAATCTAATCTAAACTAATCTCAGTTTGATTTCTGTCGACAGTTGTTCTAGGGTCCAAAGGCTTCCTTTCATTCTGTGCTATCTCTGTCCCTTTTAGCTTTAAACTGGCAGTGTTTCCAAAAATACAATTCTTAAAAACTTTGCGGGTTTTCTATGAATCTTATTGAGTTTCATTCTAATAGAAAAAAATCTACAGTTACAATCTGTTCGAGATAATCCATTCTCTACTTAGGTTCCCTGTGAGTCTGCTGAGGGACAACATCCTTGCGATACTTGGAAGCCAGACCTATGAGGCATGCCTTTAAGATCCTTAGACAGCCTTTTGTAAGTCTTAAATATTCTGAGGTACAGCCTTGGATCTTTCTGAAGTCTTCTCAAATGATCTTACAGTCCCATACTGGATTTGATCTTTGGCTTGAAGCTCTTTCTTAATTAGAGGATCGTTTAACATCTGGAGAGACTGGGAATGCCCTCTCCGTGTTCCAGTGCATAAATGGAAGTTACACTGTCTTTTCTGACCTAGCTAGGAAGGTCTTATACTATCATTATAAGCCAGTCACAAACTTGTCCCAATTTAAGGGGATCGGAAATAGACTGTAATTCTTAATGGGAAAATTGCAAGATTCTAGAACATATGAGTTGAGAAATATTGTTGTAACCCCCTTTGGAAAATACAGTCAACCTCAAAAAATCACTATAATATGATGAAACATTTTAAAGCAAACTTAACTAGTACTTAAACACGAAAATGCCTTAAAAGTAGTTACCCTGGGAAGATATATGCTTTTTCCTAAAAGTTTGCCTTTGTGTAAATAATTTTTTTAACTTAACCATTGGAGTTGCTTTAGAAAATCTTTAAAAGATTCATTATGACTGAATGCTGTATACTACTACAACAATTTGTTGACAAAGAACACGTATATGATGGTTTAATTTTCTTTGCTCTGGTTTAAGTTTCCAGACTCTGGAAGTTTTATTGTTGCTCTCTTTGGATCCCAGGGAATAAAACAGTCTAGTGTTTCCCTCAAGTGTTTCTTCAAAAACTACCAGCCATGCCAAAGACAGAGTATAATAGGAAGTTCATTTTGTTCAAGAATGATCCTAAAGAACAATGACAAAGTGTCTTAACCATTCAACACTTCAGTTAATTCAAAAGTTAAATACAGATATATGTGTGGGTGGTGTGTGTGAGGTGAAAGATGTCTTAGATTAAATGAACATGTAAACTTCTTTCATCAAAACTGTGTCCGTGATTTAATCATCTAACCCAGAGCTGGACTGGGATTCAGGAGTAGGCTTCCTGGACAAACTGCAATTAACTAGCTGTGTGACTTCCTTAAAGCCTTTGCAACTTTATTTTAATTTGCTGAAAAATTTAATTTAATTTTTTGTCATCAAGAAATATTTGTTGAATATCTTCTATTTAGAAGACATCCTTGTGCCGTTCAGTATTAAAGTAATTTTAATCATGGCATGGCTCATTGTAGCAGAGTAGCACTTGGACCATGCCATTTACTTTCATAGAGAATATTTCTAAGATTATTCACTATGATCTGAACTCTCAGGTGACTTCCTTCTGAGAGATCCTATTACTGATACACTTGCAAGTACAAAGCAATAATCAGGATTCCTCTTCTCAGCAGACTCTCCTAACAATACATTTTGAGCTTTTGATCTCTTACCCTTTCCACAACCCCCAAAATGAAAGTGCTGTCTGAAAAGCCCCGGACAAAGTGAACTTGTAATTAAAAAGACTATACAACTGCCTCTTCAGAACAACCATTTGTTTGTGGTTAAAAACTATACTCACCTGAGTGTGTACCATAATCCAGGAGGAAAGCACATAAAATTCCCAGATGGTTGAATTTTAGGCTAAGGGATTTAAATCAGCATTTTAAATGTCATTGTACTCATGCAGTTTTTTTAAGAGCCTCAAAGTTTGGCATAAAATTGTTTTTTCATATGCATTAAGATCTGATGAATGTCTGAGGTCATAACTGAGTCAAGAAAGAAAAGATTTTCTATCAAGTAAAACATTAATGTTCAGAAGTTTATTTTTGTACAGCAAGTGGCTTGACATCCATGTATTCATCCATCATTTCTCTAATTTTGTGGTTGAGAGTATTTGAAATGCACATGTACGAAATTCCTTCATTTAAAATTTGTCTTTAGTTGTACATCTCATATTAGTTCCATGTGACAATATTCCACATTCTAGTTCTTCATTTTCTTGGTATCTTTTACTGCTAACACCTAAGGATTTAGAGGAAGAGGGAGGAAGTCGAGTTTCTCTTCTTAGGTCGTAGAGTTTATTCAGTTTATCTCTCCTAACTATACCTTTCCTCAGCTGTCACGTATGAAAAGCAACATTACTCCAGTCATTTTACTGAAAATAATCCCAAAGTTCAAAGAGTTAACCACAAAGTTCATCTTGGTCCCATTTAGGAAGTATCATATTTAAAGCTTAGTTTACTTATTTTAGAGTTTTAGTTCATTATCTCTTTGTAAAACAAAACAATTGGAAATGTGATTACTCATTATTTTGGAAAATTTGCATTTAGGATTTAGGAATTATGATATAATTATTATTAATAATGATGATTACTTTTATTGAGTTTTTATTATGGATGAATCACCAAGCTAAGTGAATTGTGTTACCTCATTTTTCCAAGAATCCTAAGAGGTAGGCCATACCAAAATGAACATTGCACAGATGAGGAAACTTTCCCAGCTCAACACTAAGAAGTCGTAGACCTGATTATTGACCTTAGATTTGTCACGTTCTGAAACCAATGCCCTTAACCACACCAGTGGTTTTCAACTGAGGGCAATTTTGCCCTCTCCTGCCGGGGGACATCTGGCAATGGAAGGGGTTGCTACTGGCATCTAGTGGATACAGATCAGGGATGCTGAAAAACATCCTACAATGCACAAGACAGCCACCCACGGCAAAGAATTATCCAGCTCCAAATGTCAATTTGCGGAACCCTGATTTACCCAAACATTTTCAATATCAACTAATGGATTATCCTGAATCTAACTTTGTTCACCATGTAGACTTCAAGGTAAAGCCTATCCAAATAAAGGCTCCAGGTGAACTTGAATTCATTGACTCTGGAAAATATTGTGAAGTAGCCATCTTTATTGTTTGACAACAGAAAATATACTTATAAAAATTTACAGGGAGACCTTCAAGATGGTGGAGATCACCTTCCTCCCCACAAATACATCAAAAATACATTTACATGTGGAACAACTCCTACAGAGCACCTACTGAAGGCTGGCAGAAGACCTCAGACTTCCCAAAAGGCAAGAAATTCCCCACGTACCTGGGATAGGGCAAAAGAAAAAAGAAAAAACACAGACAAAAGAATAGGGACAGGACCTGCATCTTTGGGAGGGAGCTGTGAAGGAGGAAAAGTTTCCACGCACGAGGAAGCCCCTTCAATGGTGGAAACTGGGAGTGGTCAGGGGGAAGCTTCAGAGCCACGGAGGAGAGCACAGCAACAGGGGTGCAGAGGGCAAAGCGGAGAGATTCCCGCACAGAGGATTGGTGCTGACCAGCACTCACCAGCCTGAGAGGCTTGTCTGCTCACCCGCTGGGGCAGGTGGGGGCTGGGAGCTGAGGCTCGGGCTTCGGAGGTCAGATCCCAGGGAGAGGACTGGGGTTGGCTGTGTGAACACGGCCTGAAGGGGGATAATGCGCCACAGCTAGCTGGGAGGGTCTGGGAAAAACTCTGGACCTGCCTAAGAGGCAAAAGGCCATTGTTTCAGGGTGCTCAAGGAGAGGACATTAGGAGCACTGCCAAAACGAGCTCCGGTGATGGGCACTAGCCACTGCTATCAGCGCAGACCCCAGATACGGCCATGAAACACTAATGCTGCTGCTGCAGCCACCAAGAATCCTGTGTGCAAACAGAGGTCGCTATCCACACCTCTCCTCCTGGGAGCCTGTGCAGCCTGCCACTGCCAGGGTCCCGTGATCCCGGGACAACCCCCCAGGAGAATACACGGAACACCTCAGGCTGTCATGTTGGCCTCTGCTGCCGCAGGCTCTCCCCACATTCCGTACCCCTCCCTCCCCCCGGCCTGAGTGAGCCAGAGCCCCATAATCAGCCACTACTTTAACCCCCTCCTGTCTGGGCGAAAAACACGCCAGAGGGCGACCTACATGCAGAGGCGGGGCCAAATCCAAAGCTGAACCCCAGGAGCTGTGACAAGAAAGAAGAGAAAGGGAAATTGCTCCATGCAGCCTCAGGAGCAGTGGATTAAATCTCCACAATCAACTTGCATCTGTGGAATACCTGAATAGACAACGAATCATCCCAAAATTGAGGCAGTGGAATTTCGGACCAACTGTAGACTTGGGGTTTGCTGTATGGGACTGACTACTTTCTGATTTATATGGTTATCTTAGTATAGTTTTTAGCACTTGTTATCATTGGTGGATTTGTTTATTGGTTTGGTTGCTCTCTTCTTTTTTTTTTATTACTTTCTTTATTCTAATAAGATTTTTTTATTTTTCATTTTAATAACTTTATTTTATTTTATTTTATTTTTTACTTTCTTTCTTTTTTTTCTCCCTTTTCTTCTGAGCCGTGTGGCTGACACTATCTTGGTGCTCCGGCCGGGTGTCAGGCCTGAGCCTCTGAGGTGGGAGAGCCAAGTTCAGGACATTGGACCACCAGAGACTTTCCGGCCCCAGGTAATGTCAGTTAGCAAGAGCTCACCCAGAGATCTCCATCTCAACGCTAACCAGCTCCACTCAACAACCAGCAAGCTACAGTGCTGGACACCCCATGCCAAACAACTAGCAAGACAGGAACACAACCCCACCCATTAGCAGAGAGGCTGACTAAAATCATATTAAGTTCACAGACACCCCAAAACACACCACCGGAAACGGTCCTGCCCACCAGAAAGACAAGATCCAGCCTCATCCACCAGAACACAGGCACCAGTCCCCTCCACCAGGAAGCCTACACAACCCACTGAACCAACCTTACCCACTGGGGGCAGACACCAAGAACAACAGGAAGTACGAACCTGCAGCCTGTGAAAAGGAGACCCAAACACAGTAAGTTAAGCAAAATGAGAAGAAAGAGAAATAGACAGGAGATGAAGAAGCAAGGTAAAAACCCACCAGACCAAACAAATGAAGAGGAAATAGGCAGTATACCTGAAAAAGAATTCAGGGTAATGATACAAAAGATGATCCAAAATCTTGGATACAGAATGGAGAAAATACAAGAAACGTTTAACAAGGACCTGGAAGAACTAAAGAGCAAACAAACAGTGATGAACAACACAATACATGAAATTAAAAATTCTCTAGAAGGACTCAATAGCAGAATAACTGAGGCAGAGGAAAGGATAAGTGACCTGGAAGATAAAATAGTGGAAATAACTACCACAGAGCAGAATAAAGAGAAAAGAATGAAACGAGGGCTTCCCTGGTGGTGCAGTGGTTGAGAATCTGCCTGCTAATGCAGGGGACACGGGTTCGAGCCCTGGTCTGGGAAGATCCCACATGCCACAGAGCAACTAGGCCCGTGAGCCACAACTACCGAGCCTGCGTGTCTGGAGCCTGTGCTCCACAACAAGAGAGGCCACGATAGTGAGAGGCCTGCACACCGCGATGAAGAGTGGCCCCTGCTTGCCACAACTAGAGAAAGCCCTTGCACAGAAACAAAGACCCAACACAACCAAAAAAAAAATTAATTAATTAAAAAAAAAAAGAATAGCTCTTTAAAAAAAAAAAAAAAAGAATGAAACGAACTAAGGACAGTCTCATAGACCTCTGGGACAACATTAAATGCACCAACATTCAAATTATACAGGTCCCATAAGAAGAAGAGAAAAAGAAAGGGACTGAGAAAATATTTGAACAGATTATAGTTGAACACTTCCCTAATATGGGAAAGAAAATAGTCAATCAAGTCCAGGAAGTGCAGAGAACCCCATACAGGAAAATCCAAGGAGAAACACGCCAAGAAACATATTAATCAAACTATCAAAAATTAAATACAAAGAAAAAATATTAAAAGCAGCAAGGGAAAAGAAACAAATAACATACAATGGAATCCCCATAAGGTTAACAGCTGATCTTTCAGCAGAAACTCTGCAAGCCAGAAGGGAGTGGCAGGACATATTTAAAGTGATGAAAGGGTAAAACCTACAACCAAGATTACTCTACCCAGCAAGGATCTCCTTCAGATTCAACAGAGAAATTAAAACCTTTACAGACAAGCAAAAGCTAAAGAATTCAGCACCACCAAACAAACTTTACAACACATGCTAAAGGAACTTCTCTAGGCAGGAAACACAAGAGAAGGAAAAGGCTTACAACAAACCCAAAACAATTAAGAAAATGGTAATAGGAACATACATATCGACAATTATCTTAAATGTAAATGGATTAAATGCTCCAACCAAAAGACTTAGACTAGCTGAATGGATACAAAAACAAGACCCGTATATATGCTGTCTACAAGAGACCCACTTCAGACCTAGAGACACATACAGACTGAAAGTGAGGGGATGGAAAAAGATATTCCATGCAAATGGAAATCAAGAGAAAGCTGGAGAAGCAATTCTCATATCAGACAAAATAGACTTTAAAATAAAGACTATTACAAGAGACAAAGAAGAACACTACATAATGATCAAGGGATCAATCCAAGAAGAAGATATAACAATTGTAAATATTTATGCACCCAACATAGGAGCACCTCAATACATAAGGCAAATGCTAACAGCCATAAAAGGGGAAATCGACAGTAACACAATCATAGTAGGGGACTTTAACACCCTACTTTCACCAATGGACAGATCATTCAACATGAAAATAAATAAGGAAACACAAGCTTTAATGATACATTAAACAAGCTGAACTTAATTGATATTGATAGGACATTCCATCCAAAAACAAGATAATACACTTTCTCCTCAAGTGCTCATGGAACATTCTCCAGGATAGATCATATCTTGGGTCACAAATCAAGCCTTGGTAAATTTAAGAAAATTGAAATCATATCAAGTACCTTTTCTGACCACAGTGCTATGAGACTAGCCATCAATTACAGGAAAAAGTATGTAAAAAACACAAACATGTGGAGGCTAAATAATACATTACAAAATAACCAAGAGATCACTGAAGAAATCAAAGAGGAATTCAAAAAATACCAAGAAACAAATGACAATGAAAACACAACGCAAAACCTACGGGATGCAGCAGAAGCAGTTCTAAGAGGGAAGTTTATAGCTATACAATCCTACCTCAAGAAACAAGAAACATCTCAAATAAACAACCTAACCTTATACCTGTGGCAATTAGAAAAAGAAGAACAAAAAAAACCCAGTTAGCACAAGGAAAGAAAGCATAAAGATCAGATCAGAAATAAATGAAAAAGAAATGAAGGAAACAATAGCAAAGATCAATAAAGTTAAAAGCTGGTTCTTTGAGAATATAAATAAAGCTGATAAACCATTAGCCAGACTCATCAAGAAGAAAAGGGGGAAGACTCAAATCAGTAGAATTAGAAATGAAAAAGGAGAAGTAACAACTGACACTGCAGTAATACAAAGGATCATGAGAGATTACTACCAGCAACTATATGCCAATAAAATGGACAACCTGGAAGAAATGGACAAATTCTTAGAAAAACACAACCTTCCGAGACTGAACCAGGAAGAAATAGAAAATATAAACAGACCAATCACAAGCACTGAAATTGAAACTGTGATTAAAGTCTTCCAACAAACAAAAAGCCCAGGACCAGATGGCTTCACAGGCGAATTCTATTAAACATTTAGAGAAGAGCTAACACCTGTCCTTCTCAGACTCTTCCAAAATATAGCAGAGGGAAGAACACTTCCAAACTCATTGTACAAGGCCAACATCACCCTGATACCAAAACCAGACAAAGATGTCACAAAAAAAGAAAAGTACAGGCCAATATCACTGATGAACTTAGATGCAAAATTCCTCAAAATACTAGCAAACAGAATCCAACAGCACATTAAAAGGATCATACACCATGATCAAGTGGGGTTTATCCCAGGGATGCAAGGACTCTTCAGTATACGCAAATCAATCAATGTGATACACCATATTAACAAATTGAAGGAGAAAAACCATATGATCATCTCAATAGATGCAGAGAAAGCTTTCGACAAAATTCAATACTGATTTATGATAAACAGCCTCCAGAAAGTAGACATAGAGGGAACTTACTTCAACAAAATAAAGGCCATATATGACAAACCCACAGCCAACATCGTTCTCAATGGTGAAAAACAAACCATTTCCACTAAGATCAGGAACAAGACAAGGTTGCCCACTCTCCCCACTATTATTCTACAGAGTTTTGGAAGTTTTATCCACAGCAGTCACAGAAGAAAAAGAAATAAAAGGAATCCAAATTGGAAAAGAAGAAGTAAAACTGTCACTATTTGCAGATGACATGATACTATGCATAGAGAATCCTAAAGATGCTACCAGAAAACTACTAGAGCTAATCAATGAATTTGATAAAGTAGCAGGATACAACATTAATGCACAGAAATCTCTTGAATTCCTATACACTAATGATGAAAAATGTGAAAGAGAAATTAAGAAACACTCCCATTTGCCATTGCTACAGTAAGAATAAAATACCTAGGAATAAACCTACCTAAGGAGACAAAAGACCTGTATGCAGAAAACTAAGAGACACTGATGCAAGAAATAAAGGATGATACAAACAGATGGAGAGATATATCATGCTCTTGGATTGGAAGAATCAACATTGTGAAAATGACTCTACTACCCAAAGCAATCTACAGATTCAATGCAATCCCTATCAAATTACCACTGGCATTTTTCACAGAACTAGAACAAAAAATTTCACAATTTGTATGGAAACACAAAAGACCCCAAATAGCCAAAGCAATCTTGAGAAAGAAAAACGGAGCTGGAAGAATCAGGCTCCCTGACTTCGGACTACACTGCAAAGGTACAGTAATCAAGACAGTATGGTACTGGCACAAAAACAGACATATAGATCAATGGAACAGGATAGAAAGCCCAGAGATAAACCCATGCACATATGGTCACCTTACCTTTGATAAAGGAGGCAAGAATATACAATGGAGAAAAGACAACCTCTTCAATAAGTGGTGCTGGGAAAACTGGACAGCTACATGTAAAATAATGAAGTTAGAACACTTCCTAACACTGTATACAAAAATAATCTGAAAATTGATTAAAGACATAAAGGTAAGGGCAGACACTATAAAACTCTTAGAGGAAAAGGTAGGCAGAACGCTCTATGACATAAATCACAGCAAGATCCTTTTTGACTCACCTCCTAGAGAAGTGGAAATAAAAATAAAGAAATGGGACCTAATGAAACTTAAAAGCTTATGCACAGCAAAGGAAACCATAAACAACATGAAAAGACAACCCTCAGAATGGGAGAAAATATTTGCAAGTGAAGCAACTGGCAAAGGATTAATCTCCAAAATATACAAGCAGCTCATGCAGCTCAATATCTAAAAAACAAACAACCCAATCCAAAAATGCACAGAAGACCTAAATAGACATTTCTCCAAAGAAGATATACAGATTGCCAAGAAACACATGAAAGAATGCTCAACATCACTAATCATTTGAGAAATGCAAATCAAAACTACAGTGAGGTATCACCTCACACCGGTCAGAATGGCCATCATCAAAAAATCTACAAACAATAAATGCTGGAGAGGGTGTAGAGAAAAGGAACCCTCTTGCACTGTTGTTGGGAATGTAAATTGATACAGCCACTATGGAGAACAGTATGGAGGTTCCTTAAAAAACTAAAATAGAACTACCATACGACCCAGCTATCCCACTACTGGACATATACCCTGAGAAAACCATAATTCGAAAAGAGTCATGTACTACAGTGTTCATCGCAGCACTATTTACAGTAACCAGGACATGGAAGCAACCTAAGTGTCCATCCACAGATGAATGGATAATGAAGATATGGCACATATATACAAGGGAATATTACTCAGCCATAAGAAGAAACGAAATTGAGTTGTTTTTATTGAGGTGGGTGGACCTAGAGACTGTCATACAGAGTAAAGTAAGTCAGAAAGAGAAAAACAAATACTGTACACTAACACACATATATGGAATCTAAAAAAAAAAAGTAATGGTTCTGAAGACCCTAGGGGCAGGACAGGAATAAAGTCGCAAACGTAGAGAATGGACTTGAGGATATGGGGAGGGGGAATGGTAAGCTGGGATGAAGTGAGAGAGTGGCATTGACATATATACACTATCAAATGTAAAATAGAAAGCTAGTGGGAAGTAGCCGCATCGCACAGTGAGATCAGCTCCGTGCTTTGTGACCACCTAGAGGGGTGGAATAGGGAGGGTGGGAGGGAGCCATGAGAGGGAGGGGATAAGGGGATATATGTAAACATATAGCTGATTCACTTTGTTATACAGCAGAAACTAACACACCAGTGTAAAGCAATTTTACTCCAATAAAGATGTTAAAAAATTTTACGGACATATGAGCTGCAATTTAATCAAAGACAAGAAGCCAAGTAAAAGATGTATTAAATTTCCATTTAAAACCCATAAACAACAAAACTTAGCATATCAGAGAGACAAAGAAGATGTGTGAATTTAGATCTTTTAAGGTGGAGCTGAGAAAGCTTCCATTGCTTTAATTTGTTCAATAAGAAAATCACTTTATCCATTGATTTATACATTTCCCGGGACCTCTATACTTATGTAAATCATATGATAATTTCTAGATATTCCAACAAAAAGTCTCAATTAGCATTTTCTTTGAATTAAAACAACCCAGTCCAAATCAGAATTACTTGAACAGAAAGGATATAAAGAAGTGGCAGGATTATGTATACCCAAACCCCTCACCAAGCACACTGGTTAGTGTAGCTGGCTGCTGGCTTTTGTTTTTTTTTTTTTTTTCCTACTGAAGCCTGGACGTCTAGAGCCCGTGCTCCGCAACAACAGATGCCACCGCAGCGAGGAGTAGCCCCCACTCCCGCAACCAGAGAAAAGCCCACGCGCAGCAACGAAGACCCAACACAGCCAAAAAAAAGAAAAGAAGAGAAAAGAAAAGAAAAGAAAGGAGCTAAAAACGAAAAAAAACTTCTCTCTTTAATACTTAGGAGCAAGAGGAAGATGGAAAGAGCCAAGAGTGAAATGTAATCCCCTAGTCTCTTTCATGTTAAACTGTAACCTCCTAGAATTTTGAAGAAAGGGATATTTATGGAAGGTTGTGTGCTCCCTTGCTATATTCTAAAAGGTGCTTTCTCTACGAATTAGTAGTACATACAAAGATAAACCAGAAATCAGTAAAGGCATTATTCATTACGGTCAGAAGTCAGATATAATCTCCACTTATAGTTGGGGAACATTTACATACTAAGGCATTAACTGTTCTTCAGTCTTAAACAGCAGTTAGAGATATGAATTTTATCTTTTAATTCTTTTTTTTCCTATTAGTCATCAATTTAATACACATCAGTGAATACATGTCAATCCCAATCGCCCAATACATCACACCACCATCCCCTTCCCCCCTCCACTTTCCCCCCTTGGTGTCCATATGTTTGTCCTCTACATCTGAGTCTCAATTTCTGCCCTGCAAACTGGTTCATCTGTACCATTTTTCTAGGTTCCACATATACGCCTTAATATATGATATTTGTTTTTCTCTTTCTGACTTACTTCACTCTGTATGACAGTCTCTAGATCCATCCACATCTCAACAAATGACCCAATTTCGTTCCTTTTTGTGGCTGAGTAATATTCCATTGTGTATATATATACCACATCTTCTTTATCCTTTCGTCTGTTGATGGGCATTTAGGTTGCTTCCATGACCTGGCTATTGTAAATAGTGCTGCAATGAACATTGGGGTGCATGTGTCTTTTTGAATTACGGTTTTCTCTGGGTATATGCCCAGTAGTGGGATTGCTGAGTCATATAGTAATTCTATTTTTAGTTCTTTAATGAACCTCTATACTGTTCTCCATAGTGGCTGTGCCAATTTACATTCCCACCAACAGTGCAAGAGGGTTCCCTTTTCTCCACACCCTCTCCAGCATTTGTTGTTTGTAGATTTTCTGATGATGCCCATTCTAACTGGTGTGAGGTGATACCTCATTGTAGTTTTGATTTGCATTTCTCTAATAATTAGTGATGTTGAGCAGCTTTTCATGTGCTTCTTGGCCATCTGTATGTCTTCTTTGGAGAAATGTCTATTTAGGTCTACTGCCCATTTTTGGATTGGGTTGTTTGTTTTTTTAATATTGAGCTGCATGAGCTGTTTATATATTTTGGAGATTAACCCTTTGTCCGCTGATTCGTTTGCAAATATTTTCTCCCATTCTGAGGGTTGTCTTTTCATCTTGTTTGTAGTTTCCTTTGCTGTGCAAAAGCTTTTAAGTTTCATTAGGTCCCATTTCTTTATTTTTGTTTTTATTTCCATTTCTCTAGGAGGTGGGTCAAAAAGGGTCTTGCTGTGATTTATGTCACAGAGTGTTCTGCCTATGTTTTCCTCTAAGAGTTTTATAGTGTCTGGTCTTACGTTTAGGTCTCTAATCCATTTTGAGTTTATTTTTGTGTATGGTGTTAGGGAGTATTCTAATTTCATTCTTTTACATGTAGCTGTCCAGTTTTCCCAGCACCACTTATTGAAGAGACTGTCTTTTCTCCATTGTATATCCTTGCCTCCTTTGTCATAGATTAGTTGACCATAGGTGTGTGGGTTTATCTCTGGGCTTTCTATCTTGTTCCATTGATCTGTGTTTCTGTTTTTATGCCAGTACCATATTGTCTTGATTACTGTAGCTTTGTAGTATAGTCTGATATCAGAGAGTCTGATTCCTCCAGCTCCGGTTTTTTCCCTCAAGACTGCTTTGGCTATTCGGTGTCTTTTGTGTTTCCATACAAATTTTAAGATTTTTTTGTTCTAGTTCTGTAAAAAATGCCATTGGTAATTTGATAGGGATTGCATTGAATCTGTAGATTGCTTTGGGTAGTATAGTCATTTTCCCAAGGTTGATTCTTCCAATCCAAGAACATGGTATATCTCTCCATCTGTTTGTATCATCTTTAATTTCTTTCATCAGTGTCTTATAGTTTTCTGCATACAGGTCTTTTGTCTCCTTAGGTAGGTTTATTCCTAGGTATTTTATTCTTTTTGTTGCAATGGTAAATGGGAGTGTTTCCTTAATTTCCCTTTCAGATTTTTCGTCATTAGTGTATAGGAATGCAAGAGATTTCTGTGCATTAATTTTGTATCCTGCAACTTTACCAAATTCATTGATTAGCTCTAGTAGTTTTCTGGTAGCATCTTTAGGATTCTCTATGCATAGTATCATGTCATCTGCAAACAGTGACAGTTTTACTTCTTCTTTTCCAATTTGTATTCCTTTTATTTCTTTTTCTTCTCTGATTGCCGTGGCTAGGACTTCCAGAACTATGTTGAATAATAGTGGTGAGAGTAGACAACCTTGTCTTGTTCCTGATCTTAGAGGAAGTGCTTTCAGTTTTTCACCATTGTGGACAATGTTGGCTGTGGGTTTGTCATATATGGCCTTTATTATGTTGAGGTAGGTTCCCTCTATGCTCACTTTCTTGAGAGTTTTTACCATAAACTGGTGTTGAATTTTGTCAAAAGATTTTCTCCATCTATTGAGATGATCATATAGTTTTTATTCTTCAATTTGTTAATATGGTGTATCACATTGATTGATTTGTGTATATTCAAGAATCCTTGCATCCCTGGGATAAATCTGACTTGATCATGGTGTATGATCCTTTTAATGTGTTGTTGGATTCTGTTTGCTAGTATTTTTGTTCAGGATTTTTGCATCTATATTCATCAGTGATATTGGTCTGTAATTTTCTTTTTTTGTAGTACCTTTTTCTGGTTTTGGTATCAGGATGATGGTGGCCTCATAGAATGAGTTTGGGAGTGTTCCTTCGTCTGCAATTTTTTGGAAGAGTTTGAGAAGGATGGGTGTTAGCTCTTCTCTAAATGTTTGATAGAATTCACTTGTGAAGCCATCTGGTCCTGGACTTTTGTTTGTTGGAAGATTTTTAATCACAGTTTCAATTTCATTACTTGTGATTGGTCTGTTCATATTTTCTATTTCTTCTTGGTTCTGTCTTGGAAGGTTATACCTGTCTAAGAATTTGTCAGTTTCTTCTAGGATGTCCATTTTATTGGCATAGAGTTGCTTGTAGTAGTCTCTTAGGATGCTTTGTATTTCTGTGGTGTCTGTTGTAACTTCTCCTTTTTCATTTCTAATTTTATTGATTTGAGTCCTCTCCCTCATTTTCTTGATGAGTCTGGCTAATGGTTTATCAATTTTGTTTATCTTCTCAAAGAACCAGCTTTTAGTTTTATTGATCTTTGCTATTGTTTTCTTCATTTCTATTTCTTTTATTTCTGCTCTGATCTTTATGATTTCTTTCCTTCTGCTAACTTTGGGTTTTGTTTGTTTTTCATTCTCTAGTTCCTTTAAGTGTAAGGTTAGATAGTTTATTTGAGATTTTTTTGTTGTTTCTTGACGTAGGCTTCTATAGCTATAAACTTCTCTCTTATAACTGCTTTTGCTGCATCCCATAGGTTTTGGATTGTCCTGTTTTCATTGTCATTTATCTCTAGGTATTTTTTGATTTCCTTTTGATTTCTTCAGTGATCTCTTGGTTATTTAGTAACGTATTGTTTAGCCTCCATGTGTTTGTGTTTTTTATGTTTTTTTCCCTGTAATTCATTTCTAATCTCATAGCATTGTGGTTAGAAAAGATGCTTGATATGATTTCAATTTTCTTAAATTTACTAAGGCTTGATTTGTGACCCAAGATGTGATCTATCCTGGAGAATGTTCTGTGTGCACTTGAGAAGAAAGTGTAATCTGTTTGGATGGAATGTCCTATAAATATCAATTAAATCTATCTGGCCTATTGTGTCATTTAAAGCTTCTGTTTCCTTATTTATTTTCATTTTGGATGATCTGTCCATTTGTGTAAGTGAGGTGTTAAAGTCCCCCACTATTATTGTGTTACTGTCGATTTCCTCTTTTAGAGCTGTTAGCAGTTGCCTTATGTATTGAGGTGCTCCTATGTTGGGTGCATATATATTTATAATTGTTATATCTTCTTCTTGGATTGATCCCTTGATCATTATGTAGTGTTCTTCCTTGTTTCTTGTAACATTCTTTATTTTAAAGTCTATTTGATGAGTATTGCTACTCCAGCTTTCTTTTGATTTCCATTTGCATGGAATATCTTTTTCCATCCCCTCACTTTCAGTCTGTATGTATCCCTAGGTCTGAAGTGGGTCTCTTGTAGACAGCATATATATGGGTCTTGTTTTTGTATCCATTCAGCAAGCCTGTGTCATTTGGTTGGAGCATTTAACCCATTCACGTTTAAGGTAATTATCGATATGTATGTTCCTATGACCATTTTCTGAATTGTTTTGGGTTTGTTTTTGTAGGTCCTTTTCTTCTCTTGTGTTTCCCACTTAGAGAAGTTCCTTTAGCATTTGTTGTAGAGCTGGTTTTGTGGTGCTGAATTCTCTTAGCTTTTGCTTGTCTGTAAAGCTTTTGATTTCTCCATCGAATCTGAATGAGATCCTTGCCGGGTAGAGTAATCTTCGTTGTAGGTGCTTCCCTTTCATCACTTTAAGTATATCATGCCACTCCCTTCTGGCTTGTAGAGTTTCTTCTGAGAAATCAGCTGTTAACCTATGCGAGTTCTGTTGTATATTATTTGTCGTTTTTCCCTTGCTGCTTTCAATAATTTTTCTTTGTCTTTAATTTTTGCCAATTTGATTACTATGTGTCTCGGCGTGTTTCTCCTTTGGTTTATCCTGTATGGGACTCTCTGCGCTTCCTGGACTTGGGTGGCTATTTCCTTTCTCATGTTAGGGATGTTTTCTATTATAATCTCTTCAAATATTTTCTCGTGTCCTTTCTCTCCCTCTTCTCCTTCTGGGACCCCTATAATGCGAATGTTGTTGCGTTTAATGTTGTCCCAGAGGTCTCTTAGGCTGTCTTCATTTCTTTTCATTCTTTTTTCTTTATTCTGTTCTGCAGCAGTGAATTCCACCATTCTGTCTTCCAGGTCACTTCACTGTTTTTCTGCCTCAGTTATTCTGCTATTGATTCCTTCTAGTATAGTTTTCATTTCAGTTATTGTATTGTTCATCTCTGTTTGTTTGATCTTTAATTGTTCTAAGTCCTTGTTAAACATTTCTTGCATCTTCTCGATCTTTGCCTCCACTCTTTTTCTGAGGTCCTGGATCATCTTCACTATCATTATTCTGAATTCTTTTTCTGGAAGGTTGCCTATCTCCACTTCATTTAGTTGTTTTTCTGGGGTTTTATCTTGTTCCTTCATCTGGTACATAGCCCTCTGCCTTTCATCTTGTCTATCTTTGTGTGAATGTGGTTTTTGTTCCACAGGCTGCAGGATTGTAGTTCTTGCTTCTGCTGTCTGCCCTCTGGTGGATGAGGCTGTCTAACTATCTGGCATTTTTTATCGTATAACTTTCTCAACAAAGGAAGTAGTGCACTGATGTACATTCTGGCTTAGTCTTCTTATCTCAAGCGGAACCAGAGATCTAGGCCATTTCTGGACAAATCCCTTCCTTCTCTTCTAGTTTGTAGAAAATCTCCATTCTTTAATCCAGTCCATCTACCCTTTATCAAAGCTAGAGTTTTCCGTCTAAGTTCTCTGGGTCACTAATAGATCCTTGGTCTTGATGTATCAGAGTTGTAACACTGTAAGCAACAGACATCAGGAGGATCAAAAAACAAGGTTTAAAAAAGAGCACAGAAACTAACACAGCATTGTAAAGCAACTATACCCCAATTAAAAAAAAAGAAAAAGAGCTACTAGGGATATCTAGGGAGCAGAGACAGCCGGCTGATATCTAGGGTGGCTGATGTAAAGGTCTCTTCAAAGCACCACTGTTGAGATAAATCAACTTGAATAATTTTTAATTTTGTGTCACTCAATTAAAGATTTGTGAATCTTTCCATGGAGTATCTGATTTGCCTGGATTGGCCAGGGGAGGACACAGCACTGTGGTTGAGACTGTCACATATCTAATAGAATAGGGGTAGTTTCTCAGAGAAAACACATGATATTACTAGATGAAGGTAGATTGTAGTTAAGCAAAAATAGTACAGATCCACTACACTCATATTTCTTTTTTTCCTCTCCCAACTATCTTGAAACTCTGAGAAATATATTTATGCATCTTCCGATTTTCATACTATACCTCTTGATGCCTCTATGGATTCCTTACTATGACATGTACCTAATGGCATATTCCTGCCCTCCCCTTAAGTAACCCCATAGTTCCTCCTTTTTCTCATTAGTGGGAAAGCCCATTACCACCTCCTCTGTGGAAGTCCAAGGATAGAATTTGGATATATGTAAAACGTGCAAAATGAGGATGAAGCTCTACCTGAAATTTACTAATTGTCATCCTAGATATTTGAGAAGGTGGTTTCCACACCATGTTTCATGGTACTTCAGAATTCCATGCTGGGGCCTCCCTGGTGGTGCAGTGGTTAAGAATCAGCCTGCCAATGCAGGGGACATGAGTTTGAGCCCTGCTCTGGGAAGATCCCACATGCTGCAGAGCAACTAAGCCGGTGCACCACAACTACTGAGCCTGAACTCTAGAGCCTGTGAGCCACAACTACTGAGCCTGAGTGCCACAACTACTGATGCCTGTGTGCCTAGAGCCCGAGCTCTGCAAAAGAGAAGGCCACCCAATGAGAAACCTGCACACTGCAATGTAGAGTAGCCCCCACTTGCCGCAACTAGAGAAAATCCCACGTGCAGCAACAAAGACCCGACACAGCCAAAAATAAAAATAAATAAATAAATTTATAAAAAATAATTCCAAGCTCTTTCTATAAGGATTGTACTTGCTTTTAATACAGACCCTCACAGTTATATCCATGACTGATTTCAGTATCACCCAGAAATTAGGGAATTAAAGCAGGAAAGAGTGTAGCCCAGAATAGTATAGAAGGCACACATCTGAAAGAATGCAGATATTCAAATATTCTGATGAAACATGATTCTTATTTTAAAATAATCACTAAAATGGAAAACAACAACAACAGCTAAAGAAAATGATAGTACATCTGAAACCCTAGCCATGGTGCCAGCATAGAAATGTAAAAAGCTGAGAAAACCTGACACACTGTACTTTTGCAGTAATATCTTAGGTGAGCCAGAAATTGTCACATACAAAAATAATGTGGCTGAGTGCCTGTACACATGTATAGAACTTGGGGATGAAGTGAGGAAGGAAACTAATAGGTAGCAATTTTTCCACATATGGTAAAACCCTATTTTACAGCCTTGTTTAGGATTTGAAATGGTGGGAAAACATATCATAAAATACCACTTACAAAGAAAAGAATTTTAAAAAGCAGAGATAGTGAAACATTTTCTCTATATAAACATCTTATTCTTCCCTGAAATCACAAACAGCTGCAGTATATTCTGACTAATTACAACTGAATCATAAGAATCACAGCATGATAAGAACCCTAAGTGGTATCAGTATGGTGCAAGTTGATTTTAAATCCTAAAGTTCTATGTGATTCAGGTTTTATTCACACTTGGGTCATCAATTTTAAAGAAATAATACTAGCGTTGAGTCATTTGCTAATGTACCTAAATGTTTTTAGCACTGTGGAATATTTTAACAAACATTAATAAAGCATTATTAGTTGAGATGCCACTTATTAAGAATTTATGGTTATTATATACTGGTGGAGCTCACCTTTGCATTATCAGTGGAAATGGAAAATATTTTTCAGAGTAATGTTTGTTTCCTTGATAATAAGGGCTAACTGTGTTTTCAGGCACCAATTTAGCAGCAAAGATCTGTTCTTTACATACGAAATTATAAAACTGAAGATTTTGGAGGGTCCTTGCAGATGAGGGAGTATACCAAGAGTGTAAATTTACTTACCTAATAAATGGGCTAGTAACTAATTCATCTGATCCTTAATCCTTGACTTCTCAAATACACCTCTTCTCATGAATCTTACCTCTTAATGTGTGTATTTATAAGGATCTCTAAGGTTCAGGGACTGGGAAAGATTTAGTCCTACTCTCCCTTCTTCATCAAACTGTCATCAAGTGTCCAGGACTTCCTATGTGCCCAATTCTTGTGATAAATATGTAGAGATGATAGAGACAATACACAGTACAAAATCTTACCCTGAGCATTTATGCTGCCTAGAGAAGGACAAATTAAAGGAGTTAAAAGCTAGAAAACAATCCAAAGTCCCATATAACTAAGAGGTAGGTTAGAATATAGAGGCTCTAAATTCCAAACAGAATGAACTAACTCTGAAAAGGAGCTGGAGTAATTTCACAAAGAATAACTTCATTCACCTTCTGGTTTTCCCTGGAATCCAAAACCAGGAACTGGATTGCAAAATGTGAAGACAATAGAGAATTTTGGCGCACAGTTTATCCTTGTCACTTAGAATCTTCTTTTTCACCTAAACTTCAATAGCGTGCTTCTAAATATTTTTAAGTCTTTTCTTCGACCTTAGACTTAGTTATATTCCAATACTTCTGTTATTTCAATATACGGTTTTCCCCCAAGATTCTGATAAATTATAGTCATTTTTAAAAGGCACTAAAATGTTATGAGGCTGTGATATCTTACCTACAGTCCTAACAGGTAATTAAATTCCAGACCTGTGAAATTTTCAACTAATCAATTAAAGTAATATTTCCTTTTCACCCTGAAACTAGTGTGTGATGAAACCAGGTACTTATTTATAAACCATTACCTTCCACCCAGAGGGAAAAAACTTTCTGGAACTGAGAAAGTGAGCCATAACTATGTAATTTTAAAAGAATTCATTGAATATCTGCTGCCTGTCTTTTAAAGAGATTCTCAGAACTCATTTGGATCTACTGGCCTTCCTAGGTTTCTGTCTCGTTCCTTTATACTCTTTGCTTGAATCTCACCCTAAATCCTTCCTGTGGATGGTCTCCCCAATGACAATTGCTTCCTCTCTGGATTTCCTGGTGTTGTCCCCATCACCATGTACCATAAACCGTAATAGTAATAGCTGAGCTAGACCCTCCCCTGCCAACATCACCACTTACCGCTACCTATTTTTGTAAGTCATGGCCAAATGCTCTAGATCCATAGATCTTTGTCTAATTGGCTGCATTGTCAGCACCAACAGCTGAGACAGCTCCCGAGAGCCTTTTTGGCTCTAGAAGGTGAATCCGGTGCCACCCTCGCATCTCCGTGCATCAGCTTTCTCAGACTAAGTAGTTTTTTGTGCCTCTTTAAATAGTCTAAGCATATTCTAACCCCCTGCACACTCGTGTTCTTTGTATTCAGCCATATCCCATCCTATATTTGTACAGTATCTTACCTACATTTTTATTACAAAAGGCTTCAAACAGAAAAGTTGAAAAAATATGCTATTGAACGGAAACCCACCACCCAACAACCTATAATCAACAGTTGACATTTGCCATATTTGCTTTATTTATCATCTATCTATCTATCTATCTATCTATCTATATCTATCCATCTTTCTACCTATTTTGCTGAATCTTTGAAAATAAATTTTAGATATAATGTTACTCCTAAATATTTCAGTATGCATATAGAAAAAGGGCATTCTCCTACAGAACCACAATATTATTTCACACCTGGGATAATTAATAATAATTTATTAATTGATGTCTAACCTATCTATCTAATTTACCCATTTTCCCCCAAAATGCCCATGCAGTTGCTTTTGTGAACCAGGGTTCTATCAAAATTCACATATTTCATTTGGTTGTTATATCACTTTAATTTCATTTGGTCTAGAGCAGTCTTCCCAACATCATTTTCTTCCCCATGATATTGACTTTTCTATGAGAGTAAGTAAAATAGCTCACATTCTACATTTGTCTGATTGCTTTCTTGTTGGATTTTTAACTTGTTCCTTTACACTCAGTATTTCTTATAACCTGAAAATTAGATCTAAAGTCTTGGTTATATTCAGGTTAAGTATTTTTGCAAGAATATTTTATAGGTGATTCTGAGCAACTTATAATGCATCACATCAGGAGGCATACAATATCAGGTTTCCCCTCTATTGGTCACAGAAATTTGATCTCTTTTGTGTGGTTACCACCAGATCTCTCCATCGTTAAGGTTTATTTTTCACTTTGCAATTTGCTAGTGACTTGTGGTGCGAGTGAACATTGGGAATAACACCATGCATTTCTCAATGGCCTTTTGCATAAGAGTTTATCATTCTTGATAAACTCATTGATGATCCTTTAAGGGAACAGTCATCTCACTGGGGTTGCAAAATTGTGATTCCTTTATAATACTATTTCTTGTACATTTATTGGTTGATAATCTTCTATAAAGAGCTTTCCATAGTAAAGTTGGTATGGGCAACAGCTTCTCCTCCAAAGGCAAAGAAATTCTTAATTATTTTCCTTTAATTATCAACTTTTAAAGTAAGAAGTTGGTATATTAGTTACCTCCAGTAGTGGCAAATAGGTGTGCCTCTCATTTTTTTTCTCTCTTTCTCAGAGAACCACTGTGGACTTTTGAATTTTTATATATTTAATGTTTTCAATCAATGATAGTGAATAGTGCCAGAAAAAAATTTATATATATATAGTATTTCATATGGGTGTTTCTAATTAAAATTTAATGTTACAGTTTTAAATTATTTTATATTTGTATCTCTTTTCTTTAATAATGAAAATTTTGGTTCCTGAGATATTTACTTAGTTATTTTATCCTATCATATAAAATAGGTTCTAAGCTATAACACCAATTATTGCTAATAACAATAAAACTATCGAGAGAAATTTAAGATTTATTTGAAGTGCTTTTGTGCTTGGGATATATTCTAAGATTATAGTCTTAAAAATATAATCAGAATACTTGGGTCAAAAGTCACTTGAAATTATTTTTTCTCTGAGTTGTATTACTAATTTAAAATAGAGTTAGGTTTATTTATTTTGGTTTCTTTTCAATTTTAAGTTTTAACTTTTCCTATTTTTAAAATCTTTTAATATGTAATATATTTACATAGTTCAAAAGTGAAAATTACATAAAAAGAAAGATATACTCAGAAAATCTTGCTTCCTTCTATCTACCTCCTACTTCATTCTTCCCATTCATCTGCTATGTTACCATTTTTAAGTGTTTTCTTTTTGCAACACACACACACACACATACACACTGTTCTGCACTTTGCTTTTTCCACTGAATACATCCTGAACATTATTCCAAATCAGCACATAGAGATAGTCTTCATTTCCTTTAAGGTCTGCAGAGTACTTCACTGGGTGTATGTGTCATAGTTTATTCCACCATCCCTATTGATGGACATCTGAATTACTTTTAACCTTGCGCCGTTACCAAAAAAAATCCTTAAATAACCTTATGCATATGTTGTTTTATATTTGTGGAGTTATTTCTCTTTAGGAAGATTTCTGGAAGTGAGGTTCTTAGGTCAAAGGAAAACGTGAGGATAAATTTTTTAGATACTGTCAAATTCCCATTCAGAGGGGTTGTGCCATTTTGCTCTCCCATTAGTAATGTCTGTCTCACCGAGTTGTTTCAAATGTTCGGATACGTACCAATCCTGATAGGTGAGAAATATCTCAGTGTAGTTTTAATTTTCATTTTTCTTATTATGAGTGAGATTAAGCATCTTTTCATGTGTTCAGTAGCCATTTGTCTCTCTTTTTTATCAACTGTCCACGTCTTTTGCCCCAGTGTTCTATTGGGGTTTTGAACTTTTCCTTTACTGTTTTACGATCTTTTTTATTAGAACAGAGTAGTGGTTCCCAGCTGGGAATGATTTTGCCTCCTGCCTGGCTCCCTTCCCTAGGACAATTGCCTATGTCTAGAAGCATTTTTGGCTGTCACACCTAGGAATGGGTTGCTACTGGTATCTAGTTGGAAAGGCCAAAGGTGCTGCTAAACATTCCACAATGCATGGGGCAGCCGCCACAACAAAGAATTATCTAGCCCCAAATGTCAAAGGTGCTGAGGTTGAGAAACACTGAATGAGACCTTTGTGATATAAATTGTAAATATTTTCTCCTGATTTGTCCTCTGATTTTGCTTATAACGTTTTCTTTTCTAAGTAGTTCAATTTCTCACTATTTACTCTTATTCTTCTGTTTTAAAGTCATAGGTAGAAAGGCTCTCCCAGCTCTCAGGTTGTAATAGAATTCACTGTATTTTTTCTAGAACTTATATGGTTTTATATTTTACATTTATGTAAAATTGATATTGGAATTAATCTTGAGGTAAGTGTAAGGTAAGATTCAATTTTTTGCTTTTCCTAAATGGCTCTCAGGCTGCACCAATATTATCTGTTCTAAAGGTCATCTTTTTCCCCAGTGGTTTGAGATGCCAACTTTATCATATACTCAATTTCCATATATTCCTGAATCTATTTCTGGTCTTTCTATTTGTTTCATTACCCTGTCTATTCATGAACCAATACCACACTGTTTTATTTATAGAGGCTTTACAACAGAGGGAATATGAAGCAGAGGAGTAGTTATACAGATGATGTGAGCATAGAGAGGCCAAATGGGGGCAGTGAGGTGACCCAGAGACTAGCAAAAGCAGGAAGCCATTAGCATCCTTAGGCTGAGAGACAAAAGGAGATGGTGGTGTTATCAGAGCCCAGGGGCCAACAAAACCAAGGATACCATGGAACCGTGCAAAAGAAACAGTCACTAACGAGATGCTTTCCAAGGCAGAAAGGGAGAAAAATATCCCTGTCTTCTGCATTCCTAACACTTTCTAATCTCTCACAAGAGCTCCCCATTGACTGTACAAGCCCACCCTGAAACCAGCTGATTTGGAAGCCTGGGGAAAAACAGCCCACAGGGGTCAGCCCCCTGTGATACAGAGAAGAACAGAAGAAGAACAAGGGTGGAACCTTAGGGCAGATAGGTCCAGGTCCAGCAATACTGGGTCTCTTAGTTCAGGGGCTACTTCTGTTGATATGTGAAGGATTTTTTAAATTGTTTTGGTTTTGTTGATTTTTGTTGCTGTCTTTTGTTCATTTTTAATACATTTTTGCTTGATATGACCCTTATTTTAAATAATTTCTCTTTTCTCCTTTATATCCAAACCTCCAAGTAACACCTGAATTACCTAGAGTGCCACCTTCTCTATCAGGAAAGGTACCTGATAGAGACCACCACCTTCAGTCTTACCTGCTAAGTTCCTCTCTTCCATCTCTCCAGTATTCAGCACTCTGCTCCACCTGATCTTAGGCTGTTCTGAATATTTTCTCACACAGAATTGGACCAGGTTCCACCCTTAGACCCAGGCAAGTGTGGCCCTTGGCTCAGGCCCTGTGCTTTAAGGGGTCCCAAGATTTGGGGTACATTCTTCAAAATTTTTCTGAGGTCCTTCCCGGTGCCTTGGACTGAGCAGGGCTGACATTGCCTAACAATGCTGTCTGAGCCTGGCTCCCTGAATCCAGACCAGGATCTACATGGGCCCTAGTCCCCACTGCTTGCCTTTGAGGCACTCTATAACTTTCTACTCTGCACATGGAATCGTCTGATGCCCCCCGGGAGCTCTGGGACTGACACACTTCTGGGTTATCCCAGGGCCTCATGGCCAATCCCGGTTCTAGTTGGGTAGCCTGGTGAGTGTATCACTCCTCCTGGCTACCACAGTATTTCTTTTGTGGGATCACATGAAACTGATCCTCCAGAATAGTGCTGACTTGCTGATTTGGGTAACGCTCACTCATGTCAAACACAGGAGGAGTTTCAGGGCTGTGGGCTATCAACCATCAGTCATTGACCCTTGGGCTTGAGCTGTGGGCCTGTGCATCATCATTTCTCACTGGCTCAAGTTTGACCATTGTGATGACTCCAGTCTACAGCCCTTGGGGGTGGCAGGGACTGCAAGAGGCAACTTGATGCTCTGCATTCCCAGCCACTGGCACCCAGAATGCTCACCCCACCCCCTCAGCAGGCTCCGTGCCACGTATCAGGTAATCCTCCTGGGTGATGATGCTGCTGTCTTCTGAGACCGTTCGAGACTGTTGCTCAGCATTGTCAATGGGCCCTTCTGATTCATGTTCTTCAGATGATTCAGTGATACTGTGCTCCCCAGGGTTAAGTCTAAGCCATGCTAAATGAAGGATGGATATTCGTTTTGCACAAATGGAACTTCTCCTCTTACGCTGAGCATAGGCCCCTTGCCTATCTTCCCTACTTGTAGCAGTTTGTGGAAGGCAAGAGTAGAGTCAACATTGAAAGCAGTAACATTTTTTAGGAATGTGATTTTGGCCTAAATAGTTCAAAAGAAACACAGTTGGAAGATGCATTGAGTTTACACTATAAAACGGCAATCAGTAAATTTAACGTGACCAGAAAACAAACTATCATTCTCATTTTCCGGAATACTCTGGGAATGATTTGCATTCATGATCATCATCAACAAAGCATGGTAACAATTTTGAAAGAGTCATTGAAGTCAGAATTCACAGGTGGCATGATAAATGATGCAGTGTCATGAGTAATGATGTAACCAGCACTAAGTAAATGGTATTAGGACAGTAGGTACAAAAAGATCTGTGTTGTTTAAATACATACAGGTTCTGGAGAGTCGTGATAATAACAATAACCATATTAGTACCTTCTCCTCATGGCTAAGGAACTAACAGGCTAAGAATGGTACATATGACAATAAAGAACATGAAGGCGTAATTCCTGGATCTGAACAGGAAGAGGTAGTGACTACCTACTGATTGTACAATAAAAAATATGTTAAGTGCCTTTTCTCTACCGGTTGTTCTAAGTCTTCACTGATAAATAACTATACTTCACAAGGTGCATGAATTGTGTAATACACTTAAATCAAAATCTTTATAGACAGTAGTCCCACAAAAACAAACTATTTGCCCAGTTCCTCACACCCAGGATGGTCCTGGTTGGACCTTCTTCTTTTGGGGGAATGCTTGTTGGTCCCTTGTATTTTACTACTCTGGGAAACCTGATTCACTATTCTCTTCAATGTGCAATTTCCCTCCCTCCCCACTAAGGTGGGGGCTGAGGAGTCAATTTTTTTGGTTTCAGATGATTATTTCTGCCACTTACATGTAAATCTACTGTAGTGTCCAAACTATGCTCTGGGATGAGTTATGGTGATTTTATTTGCTCTCCTTGGTTTGATCTGAAAGATTTGTTGAATAATGTTGGAGGGATTCTATCAGGCAGCTTATATTATCCTATGAGAATTGAAACTCAAGGGTAAATTCAGATTTTGTGAGTCCTGGAGCTTATATAATTTTAGAGACCCCCTTTAAGAAGGATGTTATATAAATAATTAGGTACAGGTGTCTGGAAAGTTCTGGTGTAGATCAGGGGTCCTGAAGGTTAAGCATCATGAGCTTCTTGGTAAATCTGCCTTGGCTGGAAAAACCTTTTTTTAAAAAAAATTCTCAGTGCAAAATGTTGTCTATTTCTTTTAAATTTCATCTTGTTAAATTTCTTCCTCTTGAGAACTTTTATCTATTATACAGTCTATTATTTATTCCTCTTGGCTTCATGTCATTTGTAAATTAGTATTTCATCTATTATTTCATTCATCACTGTAAAATAATGAATAAGTCAGTTAAAGGTTTCACTAAATAGATTTTATTGAAATATTTGTTACTAAGGGAAATAATCTCATCCTTCCTTTCCTACCCAGTTTCTATCTTCTCCTTTAAAGTCGACCTTCTTACCCTACTGTAATCATCTTTTATTAAAAGTGAAAATTGGGAAGTCTGCTAAAGATTTATTTATAAGCTAGGTCAAGGAATATCTCCTTTATTGACATTGGCTGTAATGAGGTGAGGAAAGATCCACTTAATTTTTGTAAAATACTTGACTATTTCAGAGCAGATTTGTAACAATCTTCTAGGTTCTAAACATTCTCAGATGTCATTGACATATACAACTTGACACTAGTGGAATGGGTAATTATTTACTCTAAGATCAACTTACTTCAGGTATGTATCTTACAATTCCCTTAATTTAGTAATCAAATATGAATAAAATAACAAAGACTCCTTAGGAGTTAATTATTTTCATACTCCTGAGCCCCTACTGGGATAAAATGTATTTTTTAGAAGTTATTGAACTCTTCAGAGGAGAAATATAGAAATTAGCAGATAAATTGATTGATTCTATTAAAGTATGTGACTATGAAAATTACACTGAAGCTTGATAGGTAAAACACATATTTGGAAATAAACTTTCAAAAATATTATAGAAGATAGTTTCATAAATATGTGATATAATATGTTAGAAGACCATGGTAAAAAAAAAACTAAAAACTCAATTTCTTGTTTAATTTCTGCTTCTAACTAACTATGTAACTTTGGATATGATGTTTAGTATCTATAAATTTTAGACTTATGACCCTAAGGTTTTTTTTTCATTTCTTCCATTCATTAGGCTTAACATGGAGAGTGAGTTCTGAATCATGTTTATATTTTCTACTTAAGACCCCTATCATGGGCAAAGTATTTTATGACTTTAAGCCTCAGTTACCTGACTGTAAAGGAAGTTCCTACCTCATAGGGGTTTTTTTGTGTGTGTACAGATTAGATGAGATAACATATGTAAAGTGTTCAGCAGAGAGACTAGCAGGTAATTAGAATTCAGACAATGTTGGCAGTTATAATTAGGTTTTATTGTGTCAAGTTATTTTCTAGGCATAGTAAAATTTCTAAGGCTACAGTTTCAATGAAATGCCCTCTACTTTTGAACGTGCCAGTGGATTTTAGCAATATGCCATTTCATTTCACTGAACAGTTCAATCATTGCCCTTGTGATGCTTTAGAATATGTCTATAGTGCTGTTGATTCTTAGGATTTTCTTCATAATTATTCGATTTATAATATTCTCAGAAAATATCTAAGTATTAACTTCCCTACATAGTATATATGTTTTGCTTCACCTTCTTTCCTGACATTTGGGATTACATAGAAACTTTCATGTGTTGATACAGGTACTTAGTCATCTTCTTGACTGCATATGCAAATGTAAAGGAAATGTGAAGATAAAATGTAGAACTGATAATTTTAAAGTAATTTTTCTTTTGAAATTAAATGTAGTCAAGTGCCTAGCTCTCTCCCACTCCCAATGCTGTTACAAAGTATAAACAAATCACCAATCATTCCAATGATTATGTAATTTTATAAGTTTTAAATAATAAATTTCAGCCAATTAATTAGAAAACATTATGTAGATGTTCAAATTTGATCATTCAGACAGACAGAATTCACTAAAACACACTAAAGCTAATTTATCAACCAAATCATATTGACAACATATTTTTTTCTTTATTTTGCTGGAATCCAGTGTATCTCTTTTTTCTTTTGTTGCTTATGCCTGTGGTGTTATATCTAAGAAACCATTGCCTACCCAGATATCAGGAAGATTTCCGCCTATGTTTTTTTTGTTTTTTTCATTTTTGGCTGTGCTGGGTCTTTGTTGCTGTGCACAGGCTTTCTCTGGTTGGGGCAAGTGGGGGTTATTCTTCGTTGTGGTGCACAGGCTTCTCATTGTGGTGGCTTCTCTTGCTGCAGAGCACAGGCTCTAGGTGCACGAGCTTCAGTAGTTGCAGCGCATGGGCTCAGTAGTTGTGGCTTGTGGACTCTAGAGCGCAGGCTCAGTAGTTGTAGCACACGGGCTTAATTGCTCTGTGGCATATGGGATCTTCCTGGACCAGGGCTCGAACCCATGTCCCCTGCATTGGCAGGTGGATTCTTAACCACTGTGCCACCAGGGAAGTCCCTTGACCATATATTGACAATAGTGCTGGATGATTGACCCCACACTTTCCATTTGTCTGTACCATTAACACATATTCTTAACCACTTAATTCTGAGAAGTAGCTTCAGATACATCTGTTAACTTTCCTACAAGCATAACTTTCCTTCCTTTCTTTCCTATGTCTTATTTTGGCTGATACAGTATAATACCAGGTATCAAGGAAGGAACAAAAGCCCTGATAATAAGGAGTTGCTTAATAAAGTGTTTGGTACTAGACTTTCAAAAATAGTTTCTTTTTATGAGTTTAGTAAAAAGTATACCTAGTACTTGATTAGTCAGCTTTTGCTGTGACAACAAACCACAAAATCTTAATGGCTTAACACCAATGAAAACTTATTTCTTGCTCATAGGTTTGCAAATTGGCTGGACTGGACACGACCCAGGCCAGGTTCAGCTGGGTTTGGGTCAGTTGCACTATTCCATTTGTCTTTTCACTCAGGGACCCAGACTCAAGAAGCAACCACTATTTGGGGCATGCTTGCTTATGGCAGAGAGCATAATCTTAAGAGAGTGAGGAGAGGCATATAGTGCCTCTTGAAGCCTCTGCCTGAGTCACCACAGTGGTCCTTCCACCACATTCTTTAGGTCAAAGCACGTCACATGGCCAAGCCCAAAGTCAGTGGGGCAAAGAATTATACTTTGTACACAGGGAAGCTATGCCGAAGGAGGAAATGAGTAATTGTGAACAAAAGTGCAATCTTCTATAGTACTTATATTATTTAGTATATGACATTTGGCCTTCAGAAACCCCTAAATTCACACTCACATCACTAGATGTTTTATGTATAAGGCAGTCATAGAATTTTAACATTTTTGAGATGAAGGGACTTTGAAGAATCTGTAATCCTACTGCTTCATTTAACAGATAAAATAGTGTGACTTGGAGATGTTAAATGACTCTTGCCTCTGATAAGATTCTGTTAGTGGCAAAGATGGATGTGAAACCCAGCTTACCATTCTTCACAACCAATGCATTCCGTCACCAATTGGTTAACTATTTAGCCTAGCCTAGGTACTCTTTGGAGAAGTGAAAAAGAGTAAAAATTCTAATTCAGAGTAGAAAAATTAAGAGTTTACCATAGCTCTCTCCTCAGCCTATAAAGATTTAATAATTCAATTTTAGTTCTACTAAAATTATTTGTCCATTTACAGTAAACTGGATTCTGCACAAAGGTCTTCAAGTCAAAAATATAGAAACATTAACACTTTACCAAAACCACTAAAAGGATAGAAAGACAAGACAGGATAAAGTGCAATTGATATTTATGTGACTATCAAGATTATAAATTAAACACAAAATAATTAAAATTAGTTTACACTAAGATTAACTAGTATCCAGTAGTTACCCTTATCCACAGGGGATATGTTCCAAGACCCTCAGTGGATGCCTACGGATAGTATCAAACCCTATACTTACTGTGGTTTTTTTCTTATACATACATAAATATGATGAAGTTTAATTTATAAATTAGTATAGTAAGAGATTAACAATAATGAATAATAAAATAAAACCATTATAACGGTATACTGTAATAAAGGTTATGTGAATGTGGTCTATCTCTCTCTAAAAATATCTTATTGTACAAATGTAAAGGCTTTTCCATCTTAACTTAGCACACACTGTGGCCGTAACTTTTCCATGAGGTGCAACAGCAAAAGTAGCATGAATTTCTTTTTCTTTCTTCAGAATTTCATGGATAGAAGCTTTGTTCTTACCATAGATCATAGCAACATCAGCATATGATTTTTTTTTCTTTCCTTATTAAGTCTAGAATCATCTTTTTATGTAAAGGAAGCCCTTTACTGCTTCTCTTGGGCATATCCAAATTGCCAGCATCACTACTCCTGTGCTTTGGGGCCACTATTAAGTAAAGTAAGGGTAACTTGAACACAAGCACTGCAATAATGAGACAGTGGATCTGATAACTGAGGTGCCTACGAAGTGACTAATGGGAGGGATATGTTGGGCAAAGCGATGATCCACGTCCCAAGTGGGATGGAGCAGGATGGCACATGATTTCATCATACTACTCGTAACGGCGCACAATTTAAAACTTATGAGTTATTTATTTCTGGAAGTTTCCATTTAATATTTTAGGATTGAGTTTGACCGCAGGTAACTGAAACTGTGGAAATAGAAACTGGATAATGGAAGGACTCTTGTACTGCCTGAAATAAATACAGACATACCTCATTTTATTGCACTTTGCTTTGAGCTTCACAAATACTGTTTTTTACAAATTGCGTTGAGCAAGTCTATTGGCACCATTTTTCCAACAGCATTTACTCACTTCGTGTCTCTTTGTCACATTTTGGTAATTCTCACAATATTTCAAGCTTTTTCATTATTATTATATTTGTTATAGTGATTTGTGATCAGTGATCTTTGATGTTACTATTACCACTCAGATGATGATTAGCATTTTTTTAGCAATAAAGTATATTTTACTTAAGGTATGTACATTTTTTAGATATAATGCTATTGCACATTTACTAGACTGCAATATAGTGTAAACATAACTTTTATATGCACTGGCAAACCAAAAATTTTGTGTGACTCACTTTATTGTGGTGGTCTGGAACCAAACCCTCAATCTATGAGGTATGCCCATACATAAAATGCAAAGAATCTGCTAAATGTTGCCTGATACTTGAAGAATTAATTTTCTTTGGGAACATTTTGACAAAGTGGTTAACGACATCATGTTGTGCATTCCCCACTACATAAAGTGAGTGGTATGTTTGTGAAAGCAGTTTTCAGAGATACTGTAAAATTGATTATATATAAGGAAAGCATTTATTTAAAAACCTTTTTTGTATCTCTTTTAATAGTAAGAAAGCATTTTCGTAAACTTTAGAATTCCTATATAAATACTAATTGTGTCATTTTGATAAGCTTAATTTTCATGCTCTTGACACACTTCACTACAAATATTTTTTCCATCTTTTAAAAAGTAATAGTGATTTTATGAAAGTCACATAGAAATCAAGTAATAGACTCTGGGGAATAGTGAGGAGCGCTAGACTATCTACCTGAATTGAACTCTAAGTTAAATACAACAAGAAGAGAAAGATATGAAAGGGGAAGTGACCATGTATATTAACAGTAAATACCATACATAAAAGTAGTAGATTAGTTCATTTCAAGCCCCTGAATTGTAGAGGAAATGCATAAAGTTGGATAACAGAGAGACATTTTATCCTTAGACTCCAAAACAAAATAAGAAACTGGATCATCAAAACATCTTGAATGAATAAAAAATGAAATATATTTAAGAAAACTTTTAAAAAGAATAGGGGAGTAGAGAGATCAACTTGCCTGGCTAATTCCTCTTCACACCTCACACCCTTTAGATTTTAGTTTTCATTATCTTTGGTAAGCTTTTCTTTCTTCCCCAAGTCTGGACCAGTAGTGGCTCATAGCACCCTGTATCTGCCCTACGATTGTCTATAATATAATTGCTGCTCGCTTGTCTAGTCCCATCTAGTACACTCGTTTAACTTCATAGAAGAGGGACCATGTCAATTTTATCAGCAGTTCTATTTGTGGTATCTGGCACAACTCCTGGCTACATATACAGTAATCCAAAATGTTTGCTGAATGAATGAAGTGTGATGTGTGCACATGTTCATGTGCATGGTGGGAGTCAGGAACTTTCCCTACAAGGTATTAGAATGAATCAAACTTACCACATTAAAAAACTGTGGTACTAGCAGAGTCTAGAAATTCATGGAACTTAATAGAATTCAAAGACCTTACTAAATATAAAACCATAATGAATTACTGTTACCACTTAAAAAATTGTAGTACTAGTAGAATGTAGAAATCCGTGGAACTTAATAGATAGAATTCAAAGATGTTACTAAATATAAAAACATAATATTTTATAAAGAAAGTATCAACATGGCATGGGAAGGATGAATTATTGTACAAATAATATTGAGAATAGTCACTCTTTAGGGGGGTAAATTAGATTCCATTGGATCTAAGGCTTATGTTCAAAACAACACTGAATAAAGTATGGATGATGTTTTTGACTTCTACATGGAGAATTTCTAGTAATAAAAGAAGTGAAGTTAATCACAAATAAAATGATCAATATGTTAAGACTACATAAAAATTAAGCAGCATACTAAAATTAAGAGGCAGATGTTATACCAAAAAAATTAACAAATGTTTACTATCTTAACAATAAAAAGATTTCTTAAAAATCAGTAAGAAAAACATCTCTATGTCATTATAAAATTGGGTAAAAAAATAGACACTTTGAAGAATATATTCAATTGGACAAACTTGTTCCACCTCACTAGTAATTAAATAAACACAAATTAAAGCAGCAACATAATATAATATAGTACAGTTATCCCCTGTATCCATGGGTCCCGCATCCACAGATTCAACCAACTGCAGGTGGAAAATATTCAAAAAAAATTCCAGAAAGTTGCAGAAAGCAAAACTTGAATTTGCCGCATGCAGGCAACTCTATACATAGTATTTACATTGTATTAGGTATTTTTAAAGTATATAGGAGGATGTGCATAGGTTATATGCAAACACTATGCTATTTTATACAGGAGACCTGAGCATCCATGGATTTTGGTCTCTGCAGGGGGTCCTAGAACCAAACCCATGCATACTGAGGGATTACTGTATATTAAAAATTAGAAAAAAAATTAAAACTTATACTAATAAATGCTGATAGGAGTAGGCTAAGAAATGCATTCTTATCATGGACAGTGGTTAGAATGTGAATTGATACTTCTCTGGAATGTGATTTAGCAAGTATCAAAATCTTAAAAATGTTCATAATCTTTAAACTAGCAATTCCACATTTAGGAATTCATCCTATCATAACCAAAGATTTTGTTTGTAAATAGAGGGTTTTTATCATGTAATTCATTAAATAAATATTTATTAAATCCAAACTATGGATAAGACACTGTGTTAGATGCTCGGGATATAATGGTAAACAAAACAAGGCACATGCATCTAAGGGGGATGTACAAACACATAAACAGATGTAAGTATAATAGCTAGTATTTAAATAGCTTAAGTTTTCAGGCACTGTTCTAGGTGCTTTCCATATACTGTGTTGTATCCGTCCAACAACCTGATAAGGTAGGTGCTATTATAGTATTATTGAAGAACGAGAGGTCAAGTGATTTTTCTCAAAGTCACTCAGCCCATGCTGAAGATGGGATTTAAACCCAGGAGTATGGTTACATCCACACTGTTAACCGCTGTGTGAGGATCGTTATAACAAAGAGTACATTGTTTATGATGCTAAAAAGTTGTCCAAAAATAGAAAAAGAGTTGAAGAAATAAAGCTATATTTAAATAATAGAATTTTATTCAGCCATGATAAAAAATGACATTTTAGAAAAGCTTTTGGTGATATGGGAAACATTTATAATTTTAGCTAAATCAACGTAGATAAAATGAATCCAATTTTGCTATTAAAAAGTGTTATACATAGATATGAGCACTATACGTATTTATGTATTCACAAATTCTATATATAATTCACATTTATATATACACATTCATTTAACATTTGTTTCCCTCACTAGATTCTGAGTTGATGACATGATGCTTGATTGGTTTACCCCTGTAAACCTAACAATTATCACTTTACCTGGACATAATAAATACTAAGTTTTAATTGAATGTAAATGAATGGGGAAAAAAAAGTCTAGAAAAATATCCACCTTAAAATGCTAGCAGTAGTTTTCTCTAACTTCTGGAATTGTAGATTATTTTAATTTTCTTTGTTATACTTTTTAGGTATTTCCATAATTCTCTCTAGTGAACATATATAGATTTAACTGACTTAGGTTTTTTTTTTTTTTTTTTTTTTTATTTATTTATTTATGGCTGTGTTGGGTCCTCGTTTCTGTGCGAGGGCTTTCTCCAGTTGCGGCGAGCAGGGGCCACTCTTCATCGCAGTGCGCGGGCCTCTCACTGTCATGGCCTCTCGTTGTGGAGCACAGGCTCCAGACGCGCAGGCTCAGTAGTTGTGGCTCACGGGCTTAGTTGCTCCGCGGCATGTGGGATCTTCCCAGACCAGGGCTCGAACCCGTGTCCCCTGCATTGGCAGGCAGATTCTTAACCACTGCGCCACCAGGGAAGCCTGACTTAGGTTTTTAGAGTGAAGCAGGTTCTAAAGGGAACTGGTGTTTAAACAGAATTAACAACCATATGTCTTAGATGGCTTAGACATCAATCTGCTGGAAGATAGGAAATTTAACCAGATGATCCCCTGAAATTCTTGTTAGAAACAAGGTACCTGGTATAGCAGGTATCAATTTATTGTCTCTCAGCTACAAATTTTTACCCCATTGCCTGCCCTTCAGAAATAGAGATGAACCCTTTAAATATTTTTCTTTTGCCAGCCTGCACAGTTGAGGGCATTGGAGACACATAATAGGAGAAAGGGGTTTCTCCTTCCTGGTTCTGGTGTGCTTGCTCAGCAGGCTTCTGCAGTGTGAGCAACTTCTCCAGCATCAGGTCCCTGCAGTGCATGGTGGTCAGCAGCACCCACCAGCCTGCAGTTTATCGCAGTGCCCACCTTGGGCAGTTTCATGGCAGAGTGACTCCAGCAAGGCACCTTCCAATGAACAGTTTTCCTTGGCCTTCTAGAGAGCAGATTTCCAGCAAGTTCTGGCAGGCTGATCTTTAGCAACTTACTCTGGCATGGCACCCTAATCACTGCCTTGCCATTCAGTGAGACATGGCTATTCCCTGACAGGTCTGGATCAGTCTTAGGGATAGGGGACATCTTCAAGTACTCTATCTTAGCCCTAAGGTAGTGGCTGCTCCTTATCTGCTATTCCTATATTCTTTAGAGCTCCCTTTACTCTACTAGCCAACCCTTCAATATGCCAATCCTCTGTTCTTTACATATTAAAATTTTCCTGTTCAGATTCTTGTATAGTAGTTGCTGTCTCCCAGTTGAACTCTGACTGATATACCTGGATTTTGTGAATTTCAATAATTTTATTATAATTTCCCTCCTCTTCTCTTAACTAAAAAAAAAAAAAACAGTAAAGGATATAATTAAAATACTACAATGGGTATGTTTATTATAGAAGTCAAGTATGATAATTATTCAAATATGGAAAAGGTGATATAAAGAAAGTCTCCTCAAAGCATATAAAATTCCAAATGAGCAAGTACGTGGTGTAAGCTGGATAAATATCTCTAAATCAGGGAAGGAAGAAATGTAAGGTATTAAAGAAAAATATTCCCTCTGCAATGATAAACAGCATGAAAGCAGAGCTATTAGCAAAAAAGTTATTAACAGGGGTAAAACTATCAGAAGACAAAATGATATATGCAAATAAGAAATAAAATCAAAATCTCCATATACAGGCCACCAAATCAGAAAGCCAAACAAATAGAAGTGAGCTCCTTTTTTGCAGGGCAGTGGTGCTTATCTAATTCTAATTAATATGATTCTCTCAAATCAGTATTACTCACCTTTTATTCAAAGGACAACTTAAAAACAGCAGAATGAACCCAAACTTTCCTTAAGGAATAAGTTTGCCCCAGGAAAAATACGTAAATACAACTGCAAATGCAGATCTGAAGTAATTATTAAAAGGAATTACACAGAGAAATTTGCATTAAAACTAAGGAAATAATTCTAGCACTATTCTAATCTGCAGTTACTAATTATGAATCCTGAAGCACATTTACCTTATTTCGTGGGAGTCATTGTGATGATGTAGAAATTCCATGGGCTTAGGCCTGGGATGGACTGGGTTTAAAGTGGAGATTCAAAGAATGGTTATCTACAAAGATTTGGGGATAAGTTTATCAATTAAAGGAAATAACACTTGTAAAAAATTTTAACATATTATATTGCATATAATAAGTACATAATAATATGAGATATCATACTGTTATTAATAAGTAAGACAGCCAAAGATCAGATTAATATTTTATTGGTATCACACATTATTATTTGTTCAAAATGCCTTTGAGTTTTTTTCTACAAACTATTGTACTAGGAGTGGTAGAAGAAATAAAGATTATTGGATATGCTAGTACCTTCCCAACTTCTTAATTCCCTATCCCAAAAAGTGTTTGAATCATATACTTATCTTTTACTCTACTTGAAATAAACAAAATCTTGAGGTTTTTTTTTTTTTTTTCTGTCAACAGTTGTTAACTCACAGGTCCCCTATTCTTTACTTGTGTGATTGATTTTGCAACCTAAATCCACCGTTTAATCTTACTCATGTTAATATTGTGGGTATTTGGCCCAGGACACAACATCATTTTGGCATTTGTTGTATTAGCTCTCTTTCTCAATGCTGTGATAACCATAGATTTGATAAGCATTTCTTTTGGGTATTCATCTAAATTAGAGATGTATGGTTCCTATTTAATGAGTATCTAGTATATGACAGACACTATACATACATCACCTCACTTAATGCTCACCATGAAGAAATGTTGAGGCTCAGAGAAGTTCAACATCACATTCAAAGAAAGAGAAAGAGACAAACTTTGAATCTACATCTTTGATTTTTGAAGCACATGCTTTCACCATTATATTTATGGTTCCTAGTACATTAGAAATCACATGAAAAACAATTATATGTTTCCAAGGCTTTACCCAAGAATGTCTGATTCATTAGGTCCTGAGTGGAACCGAGGAATCTGTATTTGAGAATTGCTACACTATTCCATGCTGTCCCTAATGAACAGGAAAGGTCTAAGACTCATATCAGACCCCTGTGGTATATTACTATATCCTTCCTGGTTGTATAGATCCATTTATTAATACTCTCTGGATATAGTATATCATATTGTGCTATTATTTAACTTACAATTACTGTTTAGTTCATAGGAGATTTGTGATACTTCTTTTATCTTGCATGAAGCAGAAGAGAACCCCGTGTGCCAATAAGGAGCTTAGCTGAAATCAATATAATCTGCCTAAATGTAAATTCATCCATTCTTTGGATAATAATCCTAGTAGCTTCAATGGAAAAGAAAATTACTTTAGTATTCAACAAGTAGTCTCTATAACAATGTAAAATAGTTGCCCAAAGTGGTAGGATTATATACAAAGAAGAGCAGGCTATAATAGGGAAAATGAGAGTATATTATAGGCAAATTCCATCCTTTTCCCAGTTACTCTGACAGCTGGCACTAGGAGCTAGAGAAGAAAGCAACAGGCTAGTGTCATCAAGGGAATCTTGCATAGAGGAAGTGGATTGGACCTGAGCCGAAAGCTTACAAAATGGGTAGGTCCTGGTATAAAGATGGATGATATAGCAAGCAAAGTGAAAGAAAAGAACAATGACAACATCCAGGCATTGACATGCTGAGTGAAAGAGATCAAAAGGAAACTAGACTGATCAAAGTTATGGTTTATGCTCTGGATCCTGGGAAAGGAGATAAAATTGGGCCAGAATATAGAAAGCACTAAAAGCAGAATGGGGGAAGAGATTAAATTTAATTCGATATGACCAGAGGGACTCAGTGTAGATTTTTAAGTATGAGATGACACGAGAAAGCACTGTATTAGAAGGTGATGATAGTTACATTCACTACCATTTATTATGTGCCTACTGTATGCCAGGATTTTTATAAGCAATAGATGGATTTATTCTCCTCCATAAATTTATGAGATTGGTATTATCTCAGTTTTGCAGATTAGGAAACTGAGACTTAAGGGAAATAAGAGGTTCACCCAACAGTTCACAATAAAATGTAGTGAAGCTAGCATTTCAACCATATACATCTGACTCTAAAGACCAAATGTGCTGCCTCACTTGAGATTGGTCTGGCATCCTTGTAAGATTTATACTGAAGAGAAGCAAAAATTCCAGTTAGGAGAAAAGTAACCTGGGCTTGGGTCATGTGGTTTAGTTTTATATACATTGGACTTGAAGGGATAAGACCTCTGTTTGGGATTGATAGTCAGGTTACAAGTTGAATTACAATATGAAGCAAATTACAAGGTCAAATCTCATAGGAATGTATCATGAAGTAAGTTTTTAAGAATTATTGAGAATCTTTAGCTATAGCTCTAACAGACTCTAAGTTACTTAGAAAAAAAACTAGATTCTTAAGAGAAATAGCTTTCATAAACATCAAGAGAAATTTAGGGGACCAATATGCCAAAAAAAATTGCCAGTGAGGGTTGAGGAACTCAATCTCTGGATGTTTAATCTTTTGAGTGAATAATTAATGGATCGGTCAGATCTCTCTAAGGTTTTTATAAATGGTGTGACTTTTATCTTCAGATGAGTCTTTTGCCTGACACAAGTGTCCTGTCAAGATAGGTATCTTGATTTCTTAATAATCTATCACTTTGTTTTATATGAAACACAGATTACAAGAGATAATGGAAATAAGAAAGTAGGTTATAGCATAGTTTCATCACAGTCACTAAAGACAAAGAAGAACTTTTTGGTGGCTGCAAGAAAGTTTTTATGGCAAAACTCAATTCTGTTTGGTTTTCCTTAAGTCTTTCAGTGTTTCTCTGCCTGAGTAAGCTATTCTCATAGCACAGATTCTCTTCCAGATATTCACCAGAATGTTTGATATTTATGTCATTCTTATTTGTGCTTTTGTTTTAAGCATTACTTCGCAATAACATTATAAGATATGTATTTATTAAAACTGAATTATGTAGCATGAGGTATCCAAGTCAGTGGCAGAAAAATGTTCTCCAAGCCAAGTTAGGCAGAATGATCCCCCAAAATAATGCCAGCAGCCCAATTTCACAAACCCCATATAACTCTTAGGTCATCTCCAGCCAGATGTGAATTAATTTAAAAACAAGCATGAACTAATTTTATGAAGGTTATCCATACACAAAAAGAAATTTTACAAAGCACTTTTTTCTGGCCTAGCCTGGGTACCAACCACAGCATTTGGTTCAGCTCAGCAGGTAATGTTTTTTAAAAAGGTCTGCATACCCTTTTAAAGGATTTGCGTTTCTGGATCAGAATGAAAAGAGACCCACTTCCTTTCTTCCCTTTTATGTTCTTCCCCATCCCCACCATAGGAACCCACAGACACTATTTTCACTAACTCTCTGTGCAACCTGGGTCAAGTGATTTAACCTTTTTAAGGATCAGTTTCCTCCTCTTTAAAATGAAAGGTTTGAGCTAAAATGATGTCTCTCTAAAGTCCTTTATACTGTTCAAGTTCCATGATTCCTTCTGACACAGTTTAGAATCTTTATATTCTTCTGTTCTCTTTATATATATATTTAGCAACCTGAATCTCTACCTCATAAACTATACTAACACAATTTTCCATTGTTCCTTTAAACTATCCTCCTGCATTACAACCTACTTCATAAACTTTGTCTTCCTTCCAATTACTATGACCTTGCCTAAAAGAAGTACCCTACATCTCCTCCTGGAGAGAAAGAGAAGAGTTATTCCTTAGGTCCCTAGATCTTGCCCATCTGACTCCTCAGACTCCTTTATTGAGCAATTGGCACAGTAACTATTTAACAGTACCCCAACCAATGTCAGTGGCCAGTACCTTTGAGATAAGATGAATTAGGATCATCTTATTTGACACCTAAAAGTGTTTCCACTTTTAATCACCCTAAAATTATTAAAATTATTTGTTCTAAACACAGAAGTTTCCAGGTTGTCTTTTTCAGAATTGGAAAGGACATGGTCCACAGCCGATAAATGTCAAAATAAATAGCTTCATCTGTTCTAAGAATTAGCCTAAATGTTTTTCTTCTTTTTAAGCCATTTGAAAACAGCAGTGATTACCATGAGAAAAGTGGTGCCTATTTAAGAGGTAATTATAAGACTATGAAATTGACAACAAAATTAGTGCTCTTAGTTGTTTTTTAAAATCAAATTAACACTTGCACAGCAGACTGGATAAATCTCTTTCCTATTGCTTATAGCTAATTAAAATATTAATACATTTGAAATAAAAAAATGTGACTGATCATAAGCAAATATTATTTGCAAAAGATAAATTTACTGTGCATAGAAAATCACCTCTAAGGAAATTAGATACAAAGGGTATATTTAGTTCATGTAGTTGTTGCCCAACCTAACCTTTAAAACCAGTGGTTGGTAAGAATTTATTTTTTAGAAAGCTATAAACCTTTAATAGCAAGAGTTTAACTAAAGGAAAGAAAAATATAAAACCATGAATGTGTTTGTCTTTGCCAGAATCTAATGTTCTTATAAAATTTCATTTAAGGGTCGAGCATTTATTATTCGAACCTCATTTAACAAAGTGTACCTGCAATTCTTATAATTCATATATTCCACAAACCTAAGAGCATCTTATTAAGTGGCAGAGATAATGCTAGGCAGTGGTAATGCCACTGTAAATACATGGTGTCTGCCCTCAAAATGTTTAGTTGGGGACAGAAAATAATTATGGTGCAATATTATGGGTGTTACAATAGAAGGGTGTCTTAGCTCAGGTTGCTATAAGGGGGGCTTATAACCAAATTTCTTACTCACAGTTCTGGAGACTAGGAAGTCGAAGATCAAGGTGCCACAGATTTGGTGTCTGGTGAGGGCCTGTTTCTAGTTCATAAACTACCCTCTTTTTACTGTGACCTCACGTAGCAGAAGGGGTGAGGGAGCTGTCTGTGATCTCTATTATAAGGGTGCTAATTCCACTCATGAGGACTCCATCCTCATGACCTAATCACCTCCCTGCCTCTAAATACTATCATATCAAGGGAATAGGTTTCAATATATGAATTTTGGGGAGACACAAAAATGCAGTTCATAGCATGGAGTATATGAGGTACAATGGGAGTAACTATGCTTGTCAGAAATGGAAGTTTTTTCAGAGGCTATAAATGACGCTAAAAGAATAAGCATGTCAACAGATAATAGACAGAAAGGGATTAAGAATAACATGAGCAATAGTACACACACATACACACATACATGCAAAATATTTTGTGTAGCCGGGGTATAGTGTTCATAGAGAGATTGCGGACAGTTGAGGCTAATCAGGGAGATCAGATAAGGAATGACCTAATAAGATTCATGTGTTTGTCAGGGTAAATAACACTAGGTGGCAGAACAATTCATAAATCCCATGGCTTAACAAATGTAAGTTTATTTCTTGCACACATAAAATAGTTCAATTGAGTGTAAAGTGGGCACCCTTCCATGTGGTAATTCTGGAAGCCTGGCTTATTTTTCCTTATGGTGCCATCAGCTTCAAGAAGTATCTGGTTAATAATATCAAATGCTGCCTAGAGGTCAATCCAAAAAGACCTGAAAAGTGCCCGCTGAGTATGGCAATTAAGCAGTCACTGGTGATGATTTCAGTAGCTGTTTCATTGGAGCATAGGGGCAGAAGCTACAAGGTAGTTAAAGCGTGAAAGAGAGGTGAGAAAGAGGAGCCAGTAAACACCAACTACTCCATAAAAATCTTTGATATGAAGGAAAAGAGAAAAGAAGGATTACAGATCAAGGGAGACATTTTTGAGGGATTATTTTATTATTTGTTTTTGTCTATTTTTACCACGAGTGAAAATTGAACATGATTATATGTTGACGGGAAAGAACTACTAGTTTGTTTAGAGGAAAAGTTTGCAGATACTGGGAAGAAACTAATCACTGATTAAGTGAAATCCCAGAGTAGGCAAAAGGCTGTGAGATTCAGAGGACAGATACAAGCCTTACATTGGAGGCTTTATGCTCTACGCATTGACCTGGGAGAGAAGCAGATGAGAAAAGGAAAAGTAATTTTAAGACCATTTCATGAATGTCAGGGACAGTATTTGAGGTTCATGTATATGTCTATGATAACACTTCAAATAATTAAGAAATAAACCATCTACTTTAAAACAATTACGAATCATGAGATATTCAACATATTCCTGAAGGGTCTGGAAGGCTACTTAATTTTCTTCATTGAATATAGCTCCTGCTCACTGAATGTGTTTGAACAGCCAGATATTTCATTTATAGACTTAAAAGATACACATATAAATTAATACATGATTTCAACCATTACTTTGGAATGTTTAATAATGTAAATCTTTGAAAAGTTTGAAAATGTGTATTACATAGGGGTAGAGTAATTTTGAGGATTCTTCCTATGTTAAGAAATGGAATATAATTGCATTTTTCTTTTGACAGAAATAGGGCAATTTGATTTTTTTGTATTTGATTAAAAATATATTAAGGAACAAATCAGAGCATTCTTTTTTTTTTAACATCTTTATTGGAGTATAATTCCTCTACAATGGTGTGTTAGTTTCTGCTTTATAACAAAGTGAATCAGTTATACATATACATATATCCCCATATCTCTTCCCTCTTGCGTCTCCCTCCCACCCTCCATATCCCACCCCTATAGGTGGTCACAAAGCACTGAGCTGATCTCCCTGTGCTATGCGGCTGCTTCCCACCAACTATCTATTTTACATTTGGTAGTGTATATATGTCCATGCCACTCTCTCACTTTGTCCCAGCTTACCCTTCCCCCTCCCCGTGTCCTCAAGTCCATTCTCTAGTAGGTCTGTGTCTTTATTCCCGTCTTGCCCCAGGTTCTTCATGACCCTTTTTTTTTTTTTTTTTAGATTCCATATATATGTGTTAGCATACCATATTTGTTTTTCTCTTTCTGACTTCCTTCACTCTGTATGACAGACTCTAGGTCCATCCACCTCACTACAAATAACTCAATTTCGTTTCTTTTTATGGCTGAGTAATATTCCATTGTATATATGTGCCACATCTTCTTTCTCCATTCATCTGTCGATGGTCACTTAGGCTGCTTCCATGTCCTGGCTATTGTAAATAGTGCTGTGATGAACATTGTGGTACATGACTTTTTTTGCATCATGCTTTTCACAGGGTATATGCCCAGTAGTGGGATTGCTGGGTCGTATGGTAGTTCTATTTCTGGTTTTTTTAAGGAACCTCCATACCACTGTTCTCCATAGTGGCTGTATCAATTTACATTCCCACCAACAGTGCAAGAGGGTTCCCTTTTCTCCACACCCTCTCCAGCATTTATTGTTTGTAGATTTTTTGATGATGGCCATTCTGATTGGTGTGAGGTGATACCTCATTGTAGTTTTGATTTGCATTTCTCTAATGATTAGTGATGTTGAGCATTCTTTCATGTGTTTCTTGGCAATCTGTATATCTTCTTTGGAGACATGTCTATTTAGGTCTTCTGCCCATTTTTGGATTGGGTTGTTTGTTTTTTTGATATTGAGCTGAATGAGCTGCTTGTATATTTTGGAGATTAATCCTTTGCCAGTTGCTTCGCTTGCAAATGTTTTCTCCCATTCTGAGGGTTGTCTTTTCATCTTGTGTATGGTTTCCTTTGCTGTGCAAAAGCTTTTAAGTTTCATTAGGTCCCATTTGTTTATTTTTGTTTTTATTTCCATTTCTCTAGGAGGTGGGTCAAAAAGGATCTTGCTGTGATTTATGTCATAGAGTGTTCTGCCTATGTTTTCCTCTAAGAGTTTGATGGTGTCTGCCCTTACATTTAGGTCTTTAATCCATTTTGAGTTTATTTTTGTTAATGGTGTTAGGAAGTGTTCTAATTTCATTCTTTTACATGTAGCTGTCCAGTTTTCCCAGCACCACTTACTGAAGCAGCTATCGTTTCTCCATTGTATATTCCTGGCTCCTTTATCAAAAATAAGGTGACCGTATGTGCGTGGGTTTATCTTTGGGCTTTCTATCCTGTTCCATTGATCTATGTGTCTGTTTTTGTGCCAGTACCACACTGTCTTGATTACTGTAGCTTTGTAGTATAGTATCTGATTCCTCCAGCTCCGTTCTTTCTCAGGATTGCTCTGGCTATTCGGGGTCTTTTGTGTTTCCACACAACTTGCGACATTTTTTTAGCTCTGTGAAAAATGCCCTTGGTAATTTGATAGAGATTGCATTGAATCTGTAGATTGCTTTGGGCAGTATAGTCATTTTCACAATGTTGATTCTTCCAATCCAAGAACATGGTATATCTCCCCATCTGTTTGTATCATCTTTAATTTCTTTCATCAGTGTCTTATAGTTTTCTGCATACAGGTCTTTTGTCTCCTTACGTAGGTTTATTCCTAGGTATTTTATTCTTTTTGTTGCAGTGGTAAATGGGAGTGTTTCTTTAATTTCTCTTTCAGATTTTTCACATCAGTGTATAGGAATGCAAGAGATTCCTGTGCATTAATTTTGTATCCTGCTACTTTACCAAATTCATTGATTAGCTCTAGTAGTTTTCTGGTGGCATTTTTAGGATTCTCTATGTATAGTATGATGTCATCTGCAAACAGTGACAGCTTTACTTCTTCTTTTCCAATTTGGATTCCTTTTATTTCTTTTTCTTCTCTGATTGCTGTGGCTAAAACTTCCAAAACTCTGTTGAATAATAGTGGTGAGAGTGGGCAACCTTGTCTTGTTCCTGATCTTAGAGGAAATGGTTTCAGTTTTTCACCATTGAGGACGATGTTGGCTGTGGGTTTGTCATATATGGCCTTTATTATGTTGAGGTAAGTTCCTTCTATGCCTACTTTCTGGAGGGTTTTTATCATAAATGGGTGTTGAATTTTGTTGAAACCTTTTTCTGCATGTATTGAGATGATCATATGGTTTTTCTCCTTCAATTTGTTAATATTGTGTATCACATTGATTGATTTGCGTATATTGAAGAATCCTTGCATTCCTGGGATAAACCCCACTTGATCATGGTGTATGATCCTTTTAATGTGCTGTTGGTTTCTGTTTGCTAGTATTTTGTTGAGGATTTTTGCATCTATGTTCGTCAGTGATATTGGCCTGTGGTTTTCTTTCTTTGTGACATCTTTGTCTGGTTTGGGTATCAGGGTGATGGTGGCCTCATAAAATGAGTTGGGGAGTGTCCTCCCTCTGCTATATTTTGGAAGAGTTTGAGAAGGACAGGTGTTAGCTCTCCTCTAAATGTTTGATAGAATTCACCTGTGAAGCCATCTGGTCCTGAGCTTTTGTTTTGTGGAAGAAGTTTAATCACAGTTTCAATTTCATTGCTTGTAATTGGTCTGTTCATATTTTCTGTTTCTTCCTGGTTCAGTCTTGGAAGGTTGTGCTTTTCTAAGAATTTGTCCATTTCTTCCAGATTGTCCATTTTATTGGCATATAGTTGCTTGTAGTAATCTCTCATGATACTTTGTATTTCTGCAGTGTCAGTTGTTACTTCTCCTTTTTCATTTCTAATTCTATTGATTTGAGTCTTCTCACTTTTTTTCTTGATGAGTCTGGCTAATGGTTTATCAATTTTGTTTATCTTCTCAGACAACAAGCTCTTAGTTTTATTGATCTTTGCTATTGTTTCCTCTATTTCTTTTTTCCTCTATTTCTCATCTGATCTTTATGATTTTTTCCTTTTGCTAACTTTGGGGTTTTTCTGTTCTTCTTTCTCTGATTGATTTAAGTGTAAGACTAGGTTGTTTATTTGAGATGTTTCTTGTTTCTTGAGGTAGGATTGTATTGCTATAAACTTCTATGTTAGAACTGCTTTAGCTGCATCCCATACGTTTTGGGTAGTCGTGTTTTCATTGTCATTTGTTTCTAGGTATTTTTTGATTTCCTCCTTGATTTCTTCAGTGATCTCTTGGTTATTTTGTAGTGTATTGTTTGGCCTCCATGTGTTGTATTTTTTACAGATTTTTTCTTGCAATTGATATCTAGTCTCATAGCATTGTAGTCAGAAAAGATACTTGATACGATTTCAATTTTCTTAAATTTACCAAGGCTTGATTTGTGACCCAAGATATGATCTCTCCTGGAGAATGTTCCATGAACCCTTGAGAAGAAAGTGTATTCTGTTGTTTTTGGATGGAATGTCCTATAAATATCAATTAAGTCCATCTTGTTTAATGTATCATTTAAAGCTTGTGTTTCCTCATTTTCATTTTGGATGATCTGTCCATTGGTGAAAGTAGGGTGTTAAAGTCCCCTACTATGATTGCATTACTGTCGATTTCCCCTTTTATGGCTGTTAGCATTTGCCTTATGTATTGAGGTGCTGCTATATTGGGTGCATAAATATTTACAATTGTTCCATCTTCTTCTTGGACTGATCCCTTGACCATTATGTAGTGTCCTTCTTTGTCTCTTGTAGTAGTCTTTATTTTAAAGTCTATTTTGTATGATATGTGAATTGCTACTCCAGCTTTCTTTTGATTTCCATTTGCATGGAATATCTTTTTCCATCCCCTCACTTTCAGTCTGTATGTGTCCCTAGGTCTGAAGTGGGTCTCTTGTAGACAGCATATATACGAATCTTGTTTTTGTATCCATTCAGCCAGTCTGTGTCTTTTGGTGGGAGCATTTTATCCATTTACATTTAAGTAATTATTGATATGTATGTTCCTATTACCATTTTCTTAATTGTTTTGGGTTTGTTATTGTAGGTCTTTTCCTTCTCTTGTGTTTCCTGCTTAGAGAAGTTCCTTTAGCATTTGTTGTAAAGCTGGTTTGGTGGTGCTGAATTCTCTTAGCTTTTGCTTGTCTGTAAAGGTTTTAATTTCTCCGTCAAATCTGAAAGAGATCCTTGCTGGGTAGAGTAATCTTGGTTGTAGGTTTTTCTCCTTCTTCTCTTTAAATATGTCCTGCCACTCCCTTCTGGCTTGCAGAGTTTCTGCTGAAAGATCAGCTGTTAACCTCATGGGGCTTCCCTTGTGTGTTATTTGTTGTTTTTCCCTTGCTGCTTTTAATATTTTTTCTTTGTATTTAATTTTTGATAGTTTGATTACTATGTGTCTTGGCCTGTTTCTCCTTGGATTTATCCTGTATGGGACTCTCTGCGCTTCCTGGACTTGATTAACTATTTCCTTTCCCATATTAGGGAAGTTTTCAACTATAATCACTTCAAATATTTTCGCAGTCCCTTTCTTTTTCTCTTCTTTTTCTGGTACCCCTATAATTCAAGTGTTGGTATGTTTAATGTTGTCCCAGAGATCTCTGAGACTGTTCTCAATTCTTTTTGTTCTTTTTTCTTTATTCTGCTCTGCAGTAGTTATTTCCACTATTTTATCTTCCAGGTCACTTATTCGTCTTGTGCCTCAGTTATTCTGCTATTGATTCCTTCTATAGAATTTTTAATATCATTTATTGTGTTGTTCATCATTGTTTGTTTGCTCTTTAGTTCTTCTAGGTCCTTTTTAAACGTTTCTTGTATTTTCTTCATTCTATTTCCAAGATTTTGGATCATCTTTACTGTCATTACTCTGAATTCTTTTTCAGGTAGACTGCCTATTTCCTATTCATTTGTTTGGTCTGGTGGGTTTTTACCTTGCTCCTTCATCTGCTGTGTGTTTCTCTGTCTTCTTATTTTGCTTCACTTACTGTGCTTGGGGTCTCCTTTTCACAGGCTGCAGGTTCGTAGTTCCTGTTGTTTTTGGCGTCTTCCCCCAGTGGCTAAGTTTGGTTCAGTGGGTTGTGTAGGCTCCTGGTGGAGGGGGCTGGTGCCTGTGTTCTGGTGGATGAGGCTGGATCTTGTCTTTCTGGTGGGCAGGACTGTGTCCGGTGATGTGTTTCAGGGTGTCTGAGACCTTTTTATGATTTTAGGTAGCCCCTCTGCTAATGGGAGGGGTTATGTTCCTATCTTTCTAGTTGTTTGGTGTAGGGTGTCCAGCACTGTAGCTTGCTGGTCCTTGAGTGGAGCTGGGTCTTAGCATTGAGATGGAGATCTCTGGGAGATTTTTGCCATTTGATATTACGTGGAGCTGGGAGGTCTCTTGTGGACCAGTGTCCTGAACTCGGCCCTCCCACCTCAGAGGCACAGGCCTGACACCCCGCTGGAGCACCAAGACCCTGTCAGCCACATGGCTCTCTCTGGGCTTCTATTTCGACAGTAACAATGTGACTCTGGATGGTGTGGGCCACTTTTTTCGCCCGTTGGCCAAGGAGAAGTGTGAGGGTGCCCAGCGTCTCTTGAAAATGCAAAACCAGTGCTGTGGCCGCACCCTCTTCCAGGATGCTCAGTAGCCTTCTCAAGATGAGTTGGGTAAAACCCAGGATGCTGTGGAAGCCACCATTCTTAGGGAGAAGAACCTGAACCAGTCACTATTGGATCTCCATAGCATTCTTAATATAAGCATTTTGTGCATTTTCCGTTGTTTGAAAGGAGCTTAAGGGAAAGTTCTAAACATTTTTGTTTATTCATCAAGACCAAATGTTATCTGAAATGCCATATGAAAAGAAGGAGAAAGGAACCATTTGCCTAATTTTAATTATGCTAAATTATTCTGTTAGTTTTACCATTTTACTTTTAGATGTTAGATAATTGGATCCATTCTGCTTTTCTCCTTGTAGAATCCACAGCATCCACAAGAGTGATTAATTCTAAAGTTTTAGGTAGGCTTTGAATATATTCTAACGAGCTTAGGGCAGTTTACCACTCTGGCCTCACTTTTCCTTTTCTAAAATGCAGATATTTACTGGCTCTTTTGGAATCATAGAATCTCAGTGTAAAAAGGAAGCTTAGAAGGATTCACAAATACCCCATGCTAGTGCATGCACAAATTCAGTCACTCAGTGAACAGTTGATGAGATCCTACCTCTTTATCCTTATTCCAAGTCCATCTCTCCCTTACTGTCTATGTTCCAGCCACACTGGCCTTCTCTCAATTCCCTAAGCTCCTTTCAACCTCAAGGCCTTCTTGCACTCTATTTGTTCCATGTGCCTACAATACTCTCTGCCTTGACCTGTCCCTTGGTCTGGCTGACACCTACTCTTCTTACAAGTTTCTATAATTCAGGTCACTTCTCTAGAGAAAACTTTCCTTGCCTACCCACCAAAATTAGCTTAAATCCCCCATTTAAATGCTTTCTTATTTTCATATATCTTTTTGTCATATCACATGTAATAAAAGTTGTGTTTAATTAATGTGTAGTTTTTTATCTAATGACTCTGTGCCACTAAACACTAATCTCCATGAGATCAGGAACTATACCTGTTTTGCTCACTCCCATTTTCCTAGGTCCTAAAAGAATGCCTAGAACATAGTAGATATTCAATAAAAGTTTTTGAATGAATGAAAAATAACGGTACCCAGCATTTGATACTGAAAAATACTTACTGAGTCGTAAAGAATCCTTGTTCCTAAGAAACTCATACTCTATTAGGGCAGAAGTCATGTAAACATGTAATTATTAAACAGAATAGTGGCTAAGAAGGCAAATGTTGAATTGGAATGCCTGGGTTGAAATCCTGGCTTCTTCCCATACTAATTTTTTTCATTGAGCAATGACCATGATCTACCCAAGGCTCTGTTTCCTTATCTGTAAAATGGGGGAAATTATAGTACCAACCTATGGCAGCTAATACAGCTTGCCTTACTCACTACCCCTTTCAATGCCGTTATATCTCACTCTCCTACCATAGAGCCTGAAAAAAAAAGTCATGCTTCATTTGTAAATTCCCTTCAAGCTAAAGTTCCACTTGGAACTTGGTTCCCCTGAGCAAACTTAGAGGCAGAAGGGGGCTGCAAAAGCAGCAGCCACATGTGACAAGCATGGTGGTAGAGATATCTGGTTCCTTTTAGACAGTTCCAGTTGAATGTCTTCAATCTAGACTTAGGTACTTATCCTCATGAGTGAGTATTTCTTCTGGAATGGTCAGGTAGTGTGAGTAGTGTGTACTACTTCTGTTGGTGTTAACCCTGGATGCCTCATTTCTGATTGTGAAACTCCAAGCTTGTTTCTTTAGCCCTCCCAAAGAATCTGTGAGCTACATTGTACCTAGAAGAAACTCATTTCTGCTCCAAACAGCTAAAGAGGATTCCATAGTCTACAGTCTACTCACTAATAGCTTGTTGAAAGGGTTAAATCTAAGTGGAAGCTTTATCCTTGAGATTCAAATGCAAAGACTGCAGCAAATCAAACTAAGACAACCAATACTACATTTGTCAAACAACTTAATATTACTTTCTCTGATTTTCTATCAATGCCCTTCCTCAAAGATCCTTAAGGTGTCAGTTTCTTGATTGAGTACCTGTATATGGGTATTGTTAGTTTTGACAAGTGCTCATTTAAGTTGCTATTAAAAATATATGTATATGCTATTAAAATATACATATACATATATATGTATTTAGAGAGAGAGAGAAATTCGGTTGGAAGAATATACTACTTGATTATATTGTATTATTTTTTCTTCATATTTATCTATTTTATTATTTCTCAGAAATAAATGCATTATTACTTATATATCTTTAGAAAGACAAGTATTTTAGCTATTAATCCCTCCAGATTGGCATTGTCCTTTCATTTTTTGAAGAAGTTCTCACATGTACTAATCTCACAACAACCCTGTAAGGGATTTACTAATATTGCCATTATACAACATGCAAACTGAAACCAAGAGAGACTAATAATTGGCAGAGTCAGAACTTGAATGCAGATCTTCTGTGTCATGTGCTTTCTTGCTTTACCACAGCTGATCAGCAGTTCATTAAGGGAAGTTCTCTGTAAAATTATATAAATTTTAATTACCAGGGCCAAATGAAAGACTCGAATTAGAGCCGGGGCTGTATCATTGATTAGGTCCACTATTTGGGGCAAACTAATAAACCTTTTTCATTTCATTTCTAGCTATTACATTGGGATACCACAAACTTCTGATCAAGATGGTCCCATAAATTCACAATACATAGCAATGAGAAACAAAGTGTAAGGCTAAAAATCCGAAAGACAAGGCCCAATTCAAAAACCAGATAAACATTTCAGTGGACCAGAAATGCAATAGAACCCCAAATAGTACATAGATTTGAGGGTTGGGGATTGTTAGATTCTGATCCAGTAGCTCAGTTTCTGTATGGCAGAGGGACTAAAAGTGTTTTGTGCAAAACTGAAAATGTGATCCAAGGTTAAAAGCCAGGGTCAGGGGCAAAGCAGGGCTCAGGAGGATGGGTACCTGAAATCCAAAATTTTAAAATACATAAAGAAATTTAAAACTAATAAGTTCAGCCAATAAAATCAACAATCAAAACATGATTCTTTTCAGATAAATTAATTTCATGGACCATTCTAACAGGTATTTTTAAAAGCTTGAAGAGATAAATACATTTTATTTAGAAAAAGCAATAAATTATTAATCAAAAACAGGAGAAATAAAACTATGAGAGGCAAATAGCTTAAAAAAGGAATTAGAACTCTTAGAAGTGAAAAATAGTGATCACTAACAATACATGCTCTATTAGCTTATAAAATTGTAAGACCATTGTGAGGACTAAACAGGATTGTGCAAGCCTGTTTTTGTGAATTGAAACATTTTATACTGTGGAATGTGGAATAGGGAGAATAGTCTGGGAGATCTCTGCATAGAGGTCTCTAAGCTATGGGGCTGGCAAAGAACTGGGGTAACTCTAAGAGAGGGAAAGACAAACATAAAAGAGAGAATATATTGGCAAATTTCACTTTATTCTAGAATTTGCCTGAAGAACCAGTCTTCTGGGACACCCTGACTAAGATCTATATGTTAAGGAAGAAAGGATTTGTGCCTTTTTAAAGTGCCCATGAAATTGCCACTCCTATTTCTTGTAGAGAAAGGAGAAAGGGAAAAGGTACTAAATAAATTAAGGCTATCACTATCTTTCCCTTTTAGGGAAAACAAAATCACCACCTGGAGAGGAAAATGTCTGGACATGGAAAGTTTATGTTTTTTCTAGTGTGCATTTATAGGGTAGTACGCATCTGAAATTGGGCATGCAAACCTTAATTTGTGTATGGTATATTTTCATGCAAGTGTGACATGCATATCTTAGTGCTTGCTCTGTTCCACTCAAAAGTAGGTGGAGATATGAATATTATTGAGCAAGTATAATTTTCATACAAGAATTGTGTGGGCAGCTTCCATTCTGGTTAAGCATCTTAACAAAAATGAAAAGCTCAGATAAGAACAGTGGGATTTTGTAAGTGTTAATATTACAGCATGAATGTTTCTCATCACTCTCTATGCCTGTTGGGCCTTGAATTAGAAAGAAAAGAGCCATCCAGGCCAGAAGGCACATTGTAACATGGGGAGAATTGATAGACAGGAATGCCTTTTCCTATCTTTTAAAAAATACACATATATTTTTAGAGGAGAAAATGGTCATTTGGAATTCTCTGTTTTGGAAGTCAGGCCAAGCATGATGCTTGACCTAGATTATAAATATTCTTTGTTGTGAAACTGAAACACTTGGAAATACTTTCTGATGAAATTCAGAATAATCTAACATGAGCAATAAAGCTCCACAGCCTCAGATCATATGAAGATTAATTCTGGCAGTGGTTGAAGTACATGAAGTGTGATCAAGCTGTACCTACCCTACAACTCACCACACGCTTTGTTTTGAAGAAACTGAGAACTGGAAATGTGACCTTTACCTCCCTACCACCTAATGAAATCAGGGATTCTGATTGACTAAACAAAATTTTTATTGACTAAAACACATGCGAGTGGGAAAGTGGCTGGAAATGTGAAAAGGGAAGGCCATTTTCTTGAAAATGAGTAAGTAGTAACCAGTAATCCTCTCTAGAAACATATCCAGGTCTGGGAAACAACAAAAAGAGGTGCATAGAAAACAATTCTGTGACAAGACTCCTATTCTGAGTTCGGGTGAGTTTGGGGAATGCAGATTCCATTTAGAACCAAACTATGGATGAGCTAAATCAGCAAGAACTTTTTGCTTGGTGACCCAAAGAACTTTAAAAGCATCTTACCCAGTGATTGGTGCATAAGTAAAGGCTATATTTGGATGTGAAAATGGAGACACATATAAAGATCTGATTTATGTATAAAATTGTGCCATCCTAAAACGAGTAATGAAACTGTGCTTATAATTATGCACCTGCTTCTTGAATCCATCCCTTAATTTCTATTCTTGGAGTCATCAGGGTTCTTATTACCTCTTGCCTAAAATATTGCAATAACTTTCTAACTGGCCTTCTGCCTTTAGTCTCTTCCCTGTCCACAGCATTCTGCTACTTAGAAATTTTCAGTGGCTCCCCACTGCCCACTAAGCACAAAACATGGCAGTCAGTGTTTTCTGTGATCTGGAGCCAAAGATACATTTCCAGCCTTATCTGCCATTACTTTTCTCCATGTGCTTTATGCTGCAGCCAAGTTGGCTAATCATCATTCCCCAAACATCCTCCAGAGTGATATTTCTAAAACACAAATATGATCCTGTTATCGCCTAACTTAAACCCTTCGGTGACTTCCTATACTGTTACTCTGTAGGACTAATCCCAAAGTTATTAGTCTGTGTGATCCTCTAAATCTGGTACCTGTCAAGCTCTCCAGTCTTTTCTCTGATTATCAGACCCCAACCCACCCTCCTCAAAACCTATAATGAAGCCATATGGAGCTACTTAAAACTATCTAAATAGACCAACTTATTTCTTGCCCTTAAGCCTTTGTTAATGTTTTTCCCTCTGTCTTTTATACCCTTCCCTGCATCTTCCTGCCTTCAATGCCCCAGGGTCCACCTGGAAAAAAGAAAAAAACACCTTATTATTTTTTCTAAGATTCAGCTCAAGCTCATCTCCTTCACAAAAGCATTCCATTTCTATAAAACTTGATTGACATCTTCCTCACACGAACCCACTGTTCCTCCTGTAACCCCAGTACCAGGTACCTATTTTTATCATTAAAATGGTAACACTTCTTTTGCATTAACCATTTCCTAATATGTCTGAAACCTCATTAAGGGCAAGGACAGTGTCTTATTTATCTTTGTAATCCTAGCACTGCACACAATGCAAAGCACAGAATAGTGTTCAATAAATGGTAGTAAAGTGCTAACTCCTTAAGAATAGGGCCTGTGGGATACTCGTAGTGCTTAATGACTGTCTACTGAGAGAATGAATAGACGGTGGATACTTATAACTTTCATGCCATCTTTATATGCAATAGTCAAGTATCTCTCAGACAGCACACTGTGTGTTGTAGAGCGGTGCTTCTCAGACTTTAACACGTACATTAAATCACCTGCAGATTCTGGGGAGAATGGTATTATGTTTCAGTAGATCTGAGTTAGTAGATGCGGATGCTGTTGGACCTCAGACTCCACTTTGAGTGACAATAGAGGACTCTGGGGCAAGGGATTTCACATGAGAGGTTCAGGAGACATACAAGTAGCCAAAGGAACTCAACAGAAGGCGGGGGACTACTTAGTGGTGCCACAGGTGTTACATATCCAGGCAGGCTTTTGAGGCTATGCTAGGGGCTGAGGTTTTATCTTTACCGCCTTTATTTCTCTAACCACACCACATGGTTTTCAGAGTCAGGCTTTTCTCCCCTTCACTCCCCCACCATGATTCAGCCTGTATAAAAGCTCCCCAGATTCCATTTTTAAACTAACCTGAAGCTGTTCTCCTCTCTGCTTTTCATAAACTTAAGTTCTCTCTGCTTTATTGCTTAAACCCTGGAAACCCAATCTTTCCAGTTTTCAGAAGCCTCTCCAGCTGCCTGAATTATTTTGCCTCCATTTTAATCAGAAACAGCTTTTCCTTTTCCAGCTAATGCACCAGCTTCACCTCTGCAAAGGCCAATTTCCCAGCTGCTGCTTCTGTGATTGATAAGTACAGATCTCATTCTGAAAGACTTGCTGCTCTCCCCTCCCACTTTCAAGAGAATATGAAGTAGTCAGGATTTTAAACTGTAGGGTGGCTTAGGAAAACACCAGCATTCTTACTGTTGACTGATCAAATGTCATAAAGGAAAAGCAAATGTAGGAGAGAAACTGGAGATTTGGCTGGCAGCTGCAGGAGCTTGTGAATTCATATATCATGGAAACTGCCAATCATTTGCTAGTGTCAATTTATAATTAGAGATGCCATTTTAAGGTGAATTTTGACATTTACTGCTACTAGTTGACTTTTTCCAGTAATGTCTAGTTTCACATTATAGCACTGTCTCTTTCTTCAGGAAGTTAAGTAAATCCAGAGGTTTCAGAGTCAATCCAGGAAACCATGAACACATTAGAAAACCATTTTACATCTTAATATATAAGCCATTATTATCACACACACACAAGCACAAGTGTATACATATTTATAATTTAATTATAAAATTTATAAAAGTGAAATTACAAAGTTTTATTATTTGGAATAAAGTTAAATGATTACAAAGCTTTTTTTTCCCCAGCAATATCCAATGGATCCATCAATACATTGTTTAAATAACCACATTCAAAATGTATAAAAATAATGTATTTGAAATCTGTTGTCATATACTTTAACATTTCCTCCAAACTATGCACATAATCTAAACCCTAAGTATTAAATGGTTTACCTGCTGTTTAAAAATAGGCTTGTTTGATCAATTTTTCACTGAGGGGATAAAAATTGACCCAATTTTTTTATTAGTAATAAGCTGGCACATGCTTTAACTGAGTTTAGAGCTTCCACTGACTTCAAAGGAGGCATCAGTTTCTATTAGCTTCTTGAAGCATGAAAGACCAAACAGATTCACTACCTGAATGCTGGAAGCTTCTAAATGTACATTTATTTTCTCTAGATTTCAAACCCTGCTATCAGTACAAGCAGTGTATCTTTAACATCTGTGATAGTCTGCCTCCATTAAAAATTAACCCTTCCCCACCGTCACTCTTTCTAAAACAGGTACAGACAATTTCAGAAAAATGATTCTTTGGAGGAAAATGCTATCTTTGTTTTAGAAAACAACCCCAAGTTGTAGAATTTCAGAGCTGGGATGAATCCTAATGATCATCCAGTTTCTCATTTTATAGCCAGGAAAGAAATAGAGTTCCGTAGAGGTGGCAAAGCCACATCTAAAGAGTGTTTCCTGGCACTCAGGCGAGGAATCTTTCCATAACCATTATTTACGGGATATGTGTATTGACTAAACCTAACAGCATTTAATTAGATCTCTAATCGACATATTTTGTTTTTGTTTTTGTTTTTTCACACACACACACACACACACACACACACACACTGTATCTTATTTTTACAAGAGATAAATAGACTGACACCAAGCATTGTACATGGATGACCACAACAAAAGCAACAATGATTGCAATTACCAAACATGAAACACACTCATACTATGTCATAATATTGACATTCAGTCCAGTAATCCTCCACTGTAACAGCTCCTTTACTTTGCAGTGAAAATTGATTTGTATATTCTTTGCCTATGAGTCCTTGTGGGATTTTTTTTTTTTAATTCAGACAGAAAGTCACAAAAATTATACTCATCCTCATCAGTTCACTCACTCCCATGTAACTAATTTTTTTTTTCATCTTGATCTTTTGTTAGCACTTTTATGAGTTCATCAGTTTTTCATTAGAGTTCTGAAAATGCTTATTCTTTCAGTTCAGCAGTACAGTCAGTTACCAGAAACCTGTACTTGTCAGAGTCTTTTCCATGAATTTCTTGAAGATGAAACCCTTTTATAGGAACATATTTGCAAAAGCATCAGAGTACACCCAGAACTGTCTGTAAATGACAAAAGACTTAAAAATGACCACAGTTAAAGATTTGATGAAAGTTCATAATAATGCAGTTGACAAGAAAATTAGTTATTTCTGAGATATACATTTTAAAGTAATAACTAGGATTATTACTTATAACATTATACCAGAACATATAAGATTTTTAGAAATTTCATGTAATGTCTGAAACATTTATATTAACATATTTCCATACAAATATAAGATTTTTATAAATTTCATGTAATGTCTGAAACATTTATATTAACATATTTCCATACAAATAACCCAATGAAAGTTTAGTATTAGTTGTTTTGTTTGTTTGTTTGTTTATACTGCCGGTTCTTATTAGGCATCAATTTTATACACATCAGTGTATACATGTCAATCCCAATCGCCCAATTCAGCACACCACCATCTCCACCCCACCGCAGTTTTCCCCCCTTGGTGTCCATATGTCCATTCTCTACATCTGTGTCTCTACTTCTGCCCTGCAAACCGGCTCATCTGTACCATTTTTCTAGGTTCCACATACATGCATTAATATACGATATTTGTTTTTCTCTTTCTGACTTACTTCACTCTGTATGCCAGTCTCTAGATCCATCCACGTCTCAACAAATGACTCAATTTCGTTCCCTTTTATGGCTGAGTAATATTCCATTGTATATATGTACCACCTCTTCTTTATCCATTCGTCTGTTGATGGGCATTTAGGTTGCTTCCATGACCTGGCTATTGTAAATAGTGCTTCAATGAACATTCGGGTGCATGTGTCTTTTTGAATTATGGTTTTCTCTGGGTATATGCCCAGTAGTGGGATTGCTGGGTCATATGGTAATTCTATTTTTAGTTTTTTAAGGAACCTCCATATTGTTCTCCATAGTGGCTGTATCAATTTACATTCCCACCAACAGTGCAAGAGGGTTCCCTTTTCTCCACACGCTCTCCAGCATTTGTTGTTTGTAGATTTTCTGATGATGCCCATTCTAACAGGAGTGAGGTGATACCTCATTGTAGTTTTGATTTGCATTTCTCTAATAATTAGTGATGTTGAGCATCTTTTCATGTGCTTCTTGGCCATCTGTATGTCTTCTTTGGAGAAATGTCTATTTAGGTCTTCTGCCCATTTTAGGATTGGGTTGTTTGTTTCTTTAATATTGAGCTGAATGAGCTGTTTATATATTTTGGAGATTAATCCTTTGTCCGTTGATTCATTTGCAAATATTTTCTCCCATTCTGAGGGTCGTCGTTTCATCTTTTTTATGGTTTCCTTTGCTGTGCAAAAGCTTTGAAGTTTCATTAGGTCCCACTTGTTTATTTTTGTTTTTATTTCCATTACTCTAGGAGGTGGATCAAAAAAGATCTTGCTGTGATTTATGTCAAAGAGTGTTCTTCCTATGTTTTCCTCTAAGAGTTTTATAGTGTCCAGTCTTATATTTAGGTCTCTAATCCATCTTGAGTTTATTTTTGTGTATGGTGTTAGGGAGTGTTCTAATTTCATTCTTTTACATGTAGCTATCCAGTTTTCCCAGCACCACTTATTGAAGAGACTGTCTTTTCTCCATTGTATATCTTTGCCTCCTTTGTCATAGATTAGTTGACCATAGGTGCGTGGGTTAATCTCTGGGCTTTCTATCTTGTTCCATTGATCTATGTTTCTGTTTTTGTGCCAGTACCATATTGTCTTGATTACTGTAGCTTTGTAGTATATTCTGAAGTCAGGGAGTCTGATTCCTCCAGCTCCGTTTTTTTCCCTCAAGACTGCTTTGGCTATTCGGGGTCTTTTGTGTCTCCATACAAATTTTAAGATGATTTGTTCTAGCTCCGTAAAAAATGCCATTGGTAATTTGATAGGGATTGCATTGAATCTGTAGATTGCTTTGGGTAGTATAGTCATTTTCACAATGTTGATTCTTCCAATCCAAGAACATGGTATATCTCTCCATCTGTTGGTATCCTCTTTAATTTCTTTCATCAGTGTCTTATAGTTTTCTGCATACAGGTCTTTTGTCTCCCTAGGTAGGTTTATTCCTAGGTATTTTATTCTTTTTGTTGCAATGGTAAATGGGAGTGTTTCCATAATTTCTCTTTCAGATTTTTCATCATTAGTGTATAGGAATGCAAGAGATTTCTGTGCATTAATTTTGTATCCTGCAACTTTACCATATTCATTAATTAGCTCTAGCAGTTTTCTGGTGGCAGTTTTAGGGTACTCTATGTATAGTATCATGTCATCCGCAAACAGTGACAGTTTTACTTCTTCTTTTCCAATTTGGATTCCTTTTATTTCTTTTTCTTCTCTGATTGCCGTGGCTAGGACTTCCAGAACTATGTTGAATAATAGTGGTGAGAGTGGACATCCTTGTCTCGTTCCTGATCTTAGAGGAAATGCTTTCAGTTTTTCACCATTGAGGACGATGTTGGCTGTGGGTTTGTCATATATGGCCTTTATTATGTTGAGGTAGGTTCCCTCTATGCCCACTTTCTGGAGAGTTTTTATCATAAATGGGTGTTGAATTTTGTCGAAAGCTTTTTCTGCATCTATTGAGATGATCATATGGTTTTTATTCTTCAATTTGTTAATATGGTGTATCACATTGATTGATTTGCGTATATTGAAGAATCCTTGCATCCCTGGGATAAATCCCACTTGATCGTGGTGTATGATCCTTTTAATGTGTTGTTGGATTCTGTTTGCTAGTATTTTGTTGAGGATTTTTGCATCTATATTCATCAGTGATATTGGTCTGTAATTTTCTTTTTTTGTAGTGTCTTTGTCTGGTTTTGGTATCAGGGTGATGGTGGCCTCATAGAATGAGTTTGGGAGTGTTCCTTCCTCTGCAATTTTTTGGAAGAGTTTGAGAAGGATAGGTGTTAGCTCTTCTCTAAATGTTTGATAGAATTCACCTGTGAAGCCATCTGGTCCTGGACTTTTGTTTGTTGGAAGATTTTTAATCACAGTTTCAATTTCATTACTTGTGATTGGTCTGTTCATATTTTCTGTTTCTTCCTGGTTCAGTCCTGGAAGGTTATACCTTTCTAAAAATTTGTCCATTTCTTCCAGGTTGTCCATTTTATTGGCATAAAGTTGCTTGTAGTAGTCTCTTAGGATGCTTTGTATTTCTGTGGTGTCTGTTGTAACTTCTCCTTTTTCATTTCTGATTTTATTGATTTGAGTCCTCTCCCTCTTTTTCTTGATGAGTCTGGCTAATGGCTTATCAATTTTGTTTATCTTCTCAAAGAACCAACCTTTAGTTTTATTGATCTTTGCTATTGTTTTCTTTGTTTCTATTTCATTTATTTCTGCTCTGATCTTTATGATTTCTTTCCTTCTGCTAACTTCGGGTTTTGTTTGTTCTTCTTTCTCTAGTTTCTTTAGGTGTAAGGTTAGATTGTTTACTTGAGATTTTTCTTGTTTCTTTAGGTAGGCTTGTATAGCTATAAACTTCCCTCTTAGAACTGCTTTTGCTGCATCCCATAGGTTTTGGGTCGTCGTGTTTTCATTGTCATTTGTCTCTAGGTGTTTTTTGATTTCCTCTTTGATTTCTTCCGTGATCTCTTGGTTATTTAGTAACGTATTGTTTAGCCTCCATGTGTTTGTCTTTTTTACGTTTTTTTCCCTGTAATTCATTTCTAATCTCATAGCGTTGTGGTCAGAAAAGATGCTTGATATGATTTCAGTTTTCTTAAATTTACTGAGGCTTGATTTGTGGCCCAAGATGTGATCTATCCTGGAGAATGTTCCGTGCGCACTTGAGAAGAACGTGTAATCTGCTGTTTTTGGATGGAATGTCCTATATATATCAATTAAATCTATCTGGTCTATTGTGTCATTTAAAGCTTCTGTTTCCTTATTTATTTTCATTTTGGATGATCTGTCCATTGGTGTAAGTGAGGTGTTAAAGTCCCCCACTACTATTGTGTTACTGTCGATTTCCTCTTTTAGAGCTGTTAGCAGTTGCCTTATGTATTGAGGTGCTCCTATGTTGGGTGCATATATATTTATAATTGTTATATCTTCTTCTTGGACTGATCCCTTGATCATTATGTAGTGTCCTTCCTTGTCTCTTGTAACATTCTTTATTTTAAAGTCTATTTTATCTGATATGAGTATAGCTACTCCAGCTTTCTTTTGATTTCCATTTGCATGGAATATCTTTTTCCATCCCCTCACTTTCAGTCTGTATGTGTCCCTAGGTCTAAAGTGGGTCTCTTGTAGACAGCATATATGTGGGTCTTGTTTTTGTATCCATTCAGCCAGTCTGTGTCTTTTGGTTGGGGCATTTAATCCATTCACGTTTAAGGTAATTATCGATATGTATGTTCCTATGACCATTTTCTTAATTGTTTTGGGTTTGTTTTTGTAGGTCCTTTTGTTCTCTTGTGTTTCCCACTTAGAGAAGTTCCTTTAGCATTTGTTGTAGAGCTGGTTTTGTGGTGCTGAATTCTCTTAGCTTTTGCTTGTCTGTAAAGCTTTTGATTTCTCCATCAAATCTAAATGAGATCCTTGCCGGGTAGAGTAATCTTGGTTGTAGGTTCTTCCCTTTCATCACTTTTAAGTATATCATGCCACTCCCTTCTGGCTTGCAGAGTTTCTGCTGAGAAATCAGCTGTTAACCTTATGGGAGTTCCCTTGTATGTTATTTGTCATTTTTCCCTTGCTGCTTTCAATAATTTTTCTTTGTCTTTAATTTTTGCCACTTTGATTACTATGTGTCTCGGCGTGTTTCTCCTTGGGTTTATCCTGTATGGGACTCTCTGTGTTTCCTGGACTTGGGTGGCTATTTCCTTTCCCATGTTAGGGAAGTTTTCGACTATAATCTCTTCAAATATTTTCTCTGGACCTTTCTCTCTCTCTTCTCCTTCTGGGACCCCTATAATGTGAATGTTGTTGCGTTTAATGTTGTCCCAGAGGTCTCTTAGGCTGTCTTCATTTCCTTTCATTCTTTTTTCTTTAGTCTGTTCCGCAGCAGTGAATTCCACCATTCTGTCTTCCAGGTCACTTTTCCGTTCTTCTGCCTCAGTTATTCTGCTATTGATTCCTTCTAGTGTAGTTTTCATTTCAGTTATTGTATTGGTCATCTCTGTTTGTTTGTTCTTTAATTCTTCTAGGTCTTTGTTAATCATTTCTTGCATCTTCTCAATCTTTGCCTCCGTTCTTATTCTGAGGTCCTGGATCATCTTCACTATCATTATTCTGAATTCTTTTTCTGGAAGGTTGCCTATCTCCACTTCATTTAGTTGTTTTTCTGGGGTTTTTTCCTGTTCCTTCATCTGGTACATAGCCCTCTGCCTTTTCATCTTGTCTATCTTTCTGTACCTGTGGTTTTTGGTCCACAGGCTGCAGGACTGTAGTTTTTCTTGCTTCTGCTGTCTGCCCTCTGGTGGTTGAGGCTATCTAAGAGGCTTGATGGGAGGCTCTGGTGGTGGGTAGAGCTGACTGTTGCTGTGGCGGTCAGAGCTCAGTAAAACTTTAATCCACTTGACTGTTGATGGGTGGGGCTGGGTTCCCTCCCTGTTGGTTGTTTTGCCTGAGGCAACCCAACACTGGAACCTACCTGGGCTCTTTGGTGGGGTTAATGGCAGACTATGGGAGGGCTCACGCCAAGGAGCACTTCCCAGAACCTCCGCTGCCAGTGTCCTTGTCCCCACGGTGAAACAGAGCCACCACCCGCCTCTGCAGGAGACCCCCCAACACCAGCAGGTAGGTCTGGTTCAGTCTCCCCCAGGGTCACTGCTCCTTCCCCTGGGTCCCGATGCACACATTACTTTGTGTGTGCCCTCCAAGAGTGGGGTCTCTGTTTCCCCCAGTCCTGTCGAAGTCCTGCAATCAATTCCCCCTAGACTTCAAAGTCTGATTCTCTAGGAATTCCTCCTCCCGTTGCCGGACCCCCTGGTTGGGAAGCCTGACGTGGGGCTCAGAACCTTCACTCCAGTGGGTGGACTTCTGTGGTGTAAGTGTTCACCAGTCTGTGAGTCACCCACCCAGCAGTTATGGGATTTGATTTTACTCTGATTGCGCCCCTCCTACCATCTCACTGTGGCTTCTCCTCTGTCCTTGGACGTGGGGTATCCTCCTTGGTGAAGCCCAGGGTCTTCCTGTCAATGATTGTCCAGCAGCCAGTTGTGATTCTGGTGCTCTTGCAAGAGGGAGTGAGAGCACGTCCTTCTACTCAGCCATCTTGGTTAATCCTCCGACATATTTTGTAAATAAAGCATTAACTCTTCCTAGAAGAGGTTTAAGTGTAACTGATAGCGCTCCTGGTAAAGGAAAATTTTTTTCCGTTAAGTCATACCACAGGTTTTCCCCTAGTCATTAGCCATTGGATTGAATCTTAACTACTTTTAATTCTCTTATGAGGTAAAAGAGAAATTTCTTATATAAAGTAAGCTGAGGGGTTAAGTAGAAGCAGGATTCTGTTGTAAATGAAAGGACTAAGCACCTTGATTCTTAGGTTTGTATTTTATAACCAAAATACCAATACCAGTTTAAGGGAGAAATAAGCATAAGTTTGGGACTTCTGAACAATGATAAATGTGAATGAATTTTAAAGAGGGTACTATCTCTTGAAATTATATCATATGAAGTATAAATGGAGTCTTTGGCTAATTTTAGAAAAATATTCATCACAAATATGATAAATGGTTGTATCTTTAACATATAAAGAGGCCATACAAATTTATCCAAGAAAAACACTTATAGCTAATAATAGAAAAGTGGCCTGAAGACATGAACTAGCATTTACAATGAGCATGAAAAATATTTAAACAAGAAATCCACATTTTAAATGGCTTGTATTTTTCACCTGTAAAAGTAACTAAATTTCTCTCCCTTTTTTCAATAATCCCTTTTTCTTTTATAAAGGCATCTACTGAATAGAATGTGGTAAAATATACCATATATACTACATTGTCCGTATTATACATATACTATATAATCTTTCTGAAAAATTCCTCAGAAGTATATATTAAGAACCTAAAATGTATGCAGATTCTTTACCTAGTAAATTCACTTCGATTCTTTACCTAGTAAATCCACTTCAGGGAATATATGTCTCAAGGATCAGATGCAAACCAATATTTGTGGAGATTGCTGCGTGATTTGTAACAATAAAAAATTGCAATAAATAAAAATTCTCAAGCATAATTAATAGACTAAATAAATCATAAAATACCCAGAGTATTTTAATATTTTTTAATATTCCAGGAGAGAATATTATTTTATAGCCTTTGGAACCATGTTTTCACATGATATATAAAGACTAAGAAAAATTTTGGCAGTATAATATTAAATGAAAAGAATAGTTTTCACCAAATTTGGAAAGATTTTCAACCATTATTTCTTTCAAATATTTTTTCTGTCCTTTATGTGCTTTATTTTGGGTAGTTTCAGTTGATATATCTTCAAGTTGATTAATATTTTTTCTATAATGTCTAATTTTCCCTTTATCCTGTCCAGTGTATTTTTTATCTCAGATGTTTATCTCTAGAAATTTGAATCATGTCTTTTTTTACATCTTCCCAGTCTCTACTTCACTTTTTAAACATGTGGAATATAGTTTTAATGTGTGTTTTAATGTTTTTATCTCCTCATGTGCTAATTCTAACATATATCGGTTTTGGATCAGTTTTGATTGATTAATTTGTCTCCTTATTGGGTCATATTTCCTGCCTGTTTGCACACCTAGTAATTTTTGATCAGATGCCAGACATTGTGAATTTTACTTTGTTTGATGCTGGATATTTTTCTATTCCTATAAATATTCTTGAGCTTTTTTCTGGAATGCAGTTAAATTATCAATACTTCAGAACTGTTTGATCCTTTTGGGTCTTACTTTTTAATTATGTTAGGCCAGAACACAGCAGTAGTAAATCTAAGGTTAATTATTTCCTACTACTAAGCAAGATCCTTCTGTGTACTCTACCGAATTCTAATCTGGCTGATGGGAATAGGCACTACTACCGGCCCTGAATTATCAATGGGCACTTTTACCGATAATTCTTTCAAGTGGTTCTTTCACCAGGGTTGGGTCATTTCTTCATTTTCCTGCACTGATCATTAGTGAGTTGAATATTTAAGGGAGTCTATAGATCTTTGAAGTTTTATTTCTATGTAGCTCTCTCCTTTACATGCTTTGTCCTGACAACTCTAGTTGCCTTGGTCTTCCCATACTCTCACCTCTTTCTCACCAACTCTGGGAGTCCACCACTCTGTCTGGGTTACATGTTCCTGTAACACAGCTTGGAAACTCTCTCATGGCAGTAATCTGGGCAGTCATAGGGCTCACTTTGTTTGCTGTCTCTCAGAATTTCTGTCCTTCATCTCCTCATGTCCAGTATCTTACAAACCATCATTTCTTACATTCTGTCTTCTGTTTTGTTCTTATTTTGGTCAGGAGGTCAAATTTGGTCTCTTGTCGAGAAGTGGAAGCCCTTACATTTTTATGTCTGTTTTTCAAAAACATTATTGAAAACTGATTTATGTGTATGTGGTAAAGGAGGAGCCTCACTACACATGGAAAATATGAAAATATAAATAATCCCAAATTAGTTTAAAACAGATACATGCAAAATACTAGCACATGCATACATATTCATGTTAAAAGAAGAAAATATCAAAATATTAGCAAAAGGGCTTGTTCCTAGGATTATATCTGATTTATACTTTTCTAACTTCATACTTTTCTAAATTATCTTCTAGTATGAAAATATATTAATGTTACTAAAAATGAATATTACATAAGTATATATAACTTTTGGGAAAAGAAAGCACACTTCTATTTTGCTTGAAAAATCACATAATAACGAGTAGCATATACATATGAGTAACACACACACACACACACACACACACACACACACACACACACACATCTGATTTCATAAAGGGGATGGGGTATAATTTCCAATGAACGAAACGCCCAGTGGTGGAGGTTGTAGGTTCTCCTTACAGGAGACATTTCTTCAAAAGCTGAAAGTCCAGTTTTCAAGGAAGCAGAGAAGGAATATGTCACTGCTTGGTATTGGGATGGGATAATATCTATGCTCCTTCCAGTTCTGAATTTCTGTACATGCTATTTCTTCTGAGAATACCAAAGCTTAGTAAATTATTAAATTTCAAGGACAGACTGATTCCTTTGGAAAGAGGTAACTTTATACAGCCTCTTCATAGTCACAAATGAATATCTCTTGTGGAAATGTCAGATAAAACAATTTCTGGAAATGCAATGAAAATGCATAACTGGCTAAATGAGCAATTTCATGTAATTGTGAGGAGATAAAAGTGAAAAGGCTAAAAATCAAATACAGTCTAACATAGACTCTATTTGAAAGGAACTTATTAAACTAAGTAGATTTGTAAGTACACTCTTAGGAACTCAGAAGAGTGTGCTCCAGAGAAAAGCAAAAGCAGAGAAGCGTAGTGCTAGAAAGGACCATAGACATCTTCTGGTCCATTGTTTCCCAAATGAGGCTATAGACCGCCTGGGTTTGAATCCTGATTCTGCCACTTACAAGCTGCCTGATTTTGGGCAAGTTATTAACCTCTCTCTGCCACAACTTGCCATCTGTAAAATCAGGATTAAAATGGGTGTTGTGAGGATTATATAAATTAATGCAAATATAGAGCTTAGACTATCTGGCACACGGTAAGATTTAAACAAATATTAGCTATTCTAGGTGTATATGGATGGATTTTTGTTTTGTTTTTAACTTTTTTTTTTTAACATCTTTACTGGAGTATAATTGCTTTACAATGGTGTGTTAGTTTCTGCTTTATAACAAAGTGAATCAGCTATACATATACATATATCCCCATATATCTTCCCTCTTGCATCTCCCTCCCCGCCACCCTCCCTATCCCACCCCTCTAGGTGGTCACAAACACTGAGCTGATCTCCCTGTGCTATGCGGCTGCTTCCCACTGGCTATCTATTTTACGTTTGGTAGTGTATATATGTCCATGCCACTCTCTCACTTTGTCCCAGCTTACCCTTCCCCCTCCCCATATGCTCAAGTCCATTCTCTAGTAGGTCTGCATCTTTATTCCCGTCTTGCCCCTAGGTTCTTCATGACCCTTTTTTTTTTCTTTTAGATTCCATATATATGGGTTAGCATACTGTATTTGTTTTTCTCTTTCTGACTTACTTCACTCTGTATGACAGACTCTAGGTCCATCCACCTCACTACAAATAACTCAATTTCGTTTCTTTTTATGGCTGAATACTATTCCATTGTATATATGTGCCACATCTTCTTTATCCGTTCATCTGTTGATGGACACTTAGGTTGCTTCCATGTCCTGGCTATTGTAAATAGAGCTGCAATGAACGTTGTGGTACATGACTCTTTTTGAATTATTATTTTCTCAGGGTATATGCCCAGTAGTGGGATTGCTGGGTCGTATGGTAGTTCTATTTTTAGTTTTTTAAGTAACCTCCATACTGTTCTCCATAGTGGCTGTATCAATTTCCATTCCCACCAACAGTGCAAGAGGGCTCCCTTTTCTCCACACCCTCTCCAGCATTTATTGTTTGTAGATTTTTTCATGATGGCCATTCTGGCCGGTGTGAGGTGATACCTCATTGTAGTTTTGATTTGCATTTCTCTAATGATTAATGATGTTGGGGATTCTTTCATGTGTCTGTAGGCAATCTGTATATATTCTTTGGAGAAATGTCTATTTAGGTCTTCTGCCCATTTTTGGACGGGGTTGTTTGTTTTTTTTCATATTGAGCTGCATGAGCTGCTTGTAAATTTTGGAGATTAATCCTTTGTCAGTTGCTTCATTTGCAAATATTTTCTCCCATTCTGAGAGTTGTCTTTTCATCTTGTGTATGGTTTCCTTTGCTGTGCGAAAGCTTTTAAGTTTCATTAGGTCCCACTTATTTATTTTTGTTTTTATTTCCATTTCTCTAGGAGGTGGGTCAAAAAGGATCTTGCTGTGATTTATGTCATAGAGTGTTCTGCCTATGTTTTCCTCTAAGAGTTTGATGGTGTCTGCCCTTACATTTAGATCTTTAATCCATTTTGAATTTATTTTTGTATATGGTGTTAGGGAGTGTTCCAATTTCATTCTTTTACATGTAGCTGTCCAGTTTTCCCAGCACCACTTATTGAAGAGGCTGTCTTTTCTCCACTGTATATTCTTGCCTCCTTTATCAAAGATAGGGTGACCATATGTGCGTGGGTTTATCTCTGGGCTTTCTATCCTGTTCCATTGATCTATATTTCTGTTTTTGTGCCAGTACCATACTGTCTTGATTATTGTAGCTTTGTAGTATAGTCTGAAGTCAGGGAGCCTGATTCCTCCAGCTCCGTATTTCTTTCTCAAGATTGCTTTGGCTATTCGGGGTCTTTTGTGTTTCCATACAAATTGTGAAATATTGTGTTCTAGTTCTGTGAAAAATGCCAGTGGTAGTTTGATAGGGATTGCATGGAATCTGTAGATTGCTTTGGGTACTAGAGTCATTTTCACAATGTTGATTCTTCCAATCCAAGAACATGGTATATCTCTCCATCTATTTGTATCATCTTTAACTTCTTTCATCAGTGTCTTATAATTTTCTGCATACAGGTCTTTTGTCTCCTTAGGTAGGTTTATTCTTAGATATTTTATTCTTTTTGTTGCAGTGGTAAACGGGAGTGTTTTCTTAATTTCACTTTCAGATTTTTCATCATTAGTGTATAGGAATGCAAGAGAGTTCTGTGCATTAATTTTGTATCCTGCTACTTTACCAAATCCATTGATTGTCTCTAGTAGTTTTCTGGTAGCATCTTTAGGATTCTCTATGTATAGTATCATGTCATCTGCAAACAGTGACAGCTTTACTTCTTCTTTTCTGATTTGGATTCCTTTTATTTCTTTTTCTTCTCTGATTGCTGTGGCTAACACTTCCAAAACTATGTTGAGTAATAGTGGTGAGAGTAGGCAACCTAGTCTTGTTCCTGATCTTAGTGGAAATGCTTTCAGTTTTTCACCATTGAGGACGATGTTGGCTGTGGGTTTGTCATATATGGCCTTTATTATGTTGAGGAAAGTTCCCTCTATGCCTACTTTCTGGAGGGTTTTTATCATAAATGGGTGTTGAATTTTGTCGAAAGCTTTCTGTGCATCTATTGAGATGATCTGTGGGAGGCATGCAGTCTTAGCTGGAGGTAACTCCTGGAGGAGACAGTATGTCTCTCACAAAAAGCAAAGCCCTTACCCATGACTTGGAATGCACTCTTTTTCCCAGGCCTGAGGAATGTAAAAGAGATTGGCAAAGCTATCTCAAGCCAAGAGACCTCAGGGAACTGAGAGTTCTGGTTGTTCCTTATGGCTGGGGGCTATGTGTGTGCCTAGTTAAGGGAAGATAATGTTCAAGGATAGTTGTTGTAAACTTGTTGATGTCCATGGTGGTGACTGAACTGAGACGATAAGCAATTCTATGGGTTCATTGTCTAATAATGAGTTCCTCTTCTGTCTATATAAGATTCAGTAAATTCTAAATAAAGTGCCTTGCAACCATCAGTTGTCTTGGTCCTTCTGACCCCATACTCACGGTGCTATTCAGTCCCTTACCCCTCTCCGTCGGGACCTGGAAGACCCCTTGCGGTGGCTGGACCTTCGCAATGATCATATGGTTTTTCTCCTTCAATTTGTTAATATGGTGTATCACATTGATTGATTTCCGTATATTGAAGAAGCCTTGCATTCCTGGAATAAACCCCACTTGATCATGGTGTATGATCCTTTTAATGTGCTGTTGGATTCTGTTTGCTAGTATTTTGTTGAGGATTTTTGCATCTATGTTCGTCAGTGATATTGGCCTGTGGTTTTCTTTGTGACATCTTTGTGCGGTTTTGGTATCAGAGTGATGGTGGCCTCATAGAGTGAGTTTGGGAGTGTTCCTCCCTCTGCTATATTTTGGAAGAGTTTGAGAAGGATAGGTGTTAGCTCTTCTCTAAATATTTGATAGAATTTGCCTGTGAAGCCATCTGGTCCTGGGCTTTTGTTTGTTGGAAGATTTTTAATCACAGTTTCAATTTCAGTGCTTGTGATTGGTCTGTTCATATTTTCTCTTTCTGCCTGGCTCAGTCTCGGATTGTTGTGCATTTCTAAGAATTTGTCCATTTCTTCCAGGTTGTCCATTTTATTGGCATAGAGTTGCTTATAGTAATCTCTCATGATCGTTTGTATTTCTGCAGTGTCAGTGGTTACTTCTCCTTTTTCATTTCTAATTCTATTGATTTGAGTCTTGTCCCTTTTTTTCTTGATAAGTCTGGCTAATGGTTTATCAATTTTGTTTATCTTCTCAAAGAACCAGCTTTTAGTTTTATTGATCTTTGCTATTGTTTCCGTCATTTCGTTTTCCTTTATTTCTGATCTGATCTTTATGATTTCTTTCCTTCTGCTAACTGTGGGGGATTTTTATTCTTCTTTCTCTAACTGCTTTTGGTGTCAGGTTAGGTTGTTTATTTGAGGTGTTTCTTGTTTCTTAAGGTAGGATTGTATTGCTATAAACTTCCCTCTTAGAACTGCTTTTGCTACATCCCATAGGTTTTGGGTCGTCGTGTTTTCATTGTCATTTGTTTCTAGGTATTTTTTGATTTCTCTTTGATTTCTTCAGTGGTCTCTTGGTTATTAAGTAGTGTGTTGTTTAGCCTCCATGTGTTTGTATTTCTTACAGATTTTTTCCTGTAATTGATATCTAGCCTCATAGCGTTGTGGTTGGAAAAGATACTTGATACGATTTCGATTTTCATAAATTTACCAAGGCTTCATTTGTGACCCAAGATATGATGTATCCTGGCAAATGTTCCATGAGCACTTGAGAAGAATGTGTATTCTGTTGTCTTTGGATGGAATGTCCTATAAATATCAATTGAGTCCATCTTGTTTAATGTATCATTTAAAGCTTGTTTTTCCTTATTTATTTTCATTTTTGATGATCTGTCCATTGGTGAAAGTGGGGTGTTAAAGTCCCCTACTATGATTGTGTTACTGTCGATTTTCCCTTTTATGGCTGTTAGTATTTGCCTTATGTATTGAGGTGCTCCTGTGTTGGGTGCATAAATATTTACAATTGTTATATCTTCTTCTTGGATTGACTCCTTGATCATTATGTAGTGTCCTTCTTTGTCTCTTGTAATTCTCTTTATTTTAAAGTCTATTTTGTCTGATATAAGAATTGCTACTCCAGCTTTCTTTTGATTTCCATTTGCATGGAATATGTTTTTCCATCCCCTCACTTTCAGTCTGTATATGTCCCTAGGTGTGAAGTGGTCTCCTGTAGACAGCATATGTATGGGTCTTGTTTTTGTATCCATTCAGCCAGTCTATGTCTTTTGGTTGGAGCATTTAATCCCTTTACATTTAAGGTAATTATCGATATGTATGTTCCTATTACCATTTTCTTAATTGTTATGGGTTTATTATTGTAGGTCTTTTCCTTCTCCTGTGTTTCCTGCCTAGAGAAGTTCCTTTAACATTTGTTGTAATGCTGGTTTGGTGGTACTGAATTCTGTTAGCTTTTGCTTGTCTGTAAAGGTTTTAATTTCTCCATCAAATCTGAATGAGGTCTTTGCTGGGTAGAGTAATCTTGGTTGTAGGTTTTTTTCCTTCTTCTCTTTAAATATGTCCTGCCACTCCCTTCTGGCTTGCAGAGTTTCTGCTGAAAGATCAGCTGTTAACCTTATGGGGATTCCCTTGTGTGTTATTTGTTGTTTTTCCCTTGCTGCTTTAAATATTTTTTCTTTGTATTTAATTTTTGATAGTTTGATTAATATGTGTCTTGGCCTGTTTCTCCTTGGATTTATCCTGTATGGGACTCTCTGTGCTTCCTTGACTTGATTAACTATTCCCTTTCCCATATTAGGGAAGTTTTCAACTGTAATCTCTTCAAATATCTTCTCAGTCCCTATTTCTCTTCTTCCTCTGGGACCCCTATAATTCGAATGTTGGTGCATTTAATGTCCCAGAGGTCTCTGAGACTGTCCTCAATTCTTTTCATTCTTTTTTCTTTATTCTGCTCTGCAGTAGTTATTTCCACTATTTCATCTTCCAGGTCACTTATCTGTTCTTCTGCATCAGTTATTCTGCTATTGATCCCTTGGACAGAATTTTTAATTTCATGTATTGTGTTGTTCATTGCTGGTTGTTTGCTCTTTCGTTACTCTAGGTCCTTGTTAAATGTTTCTTTTATTTTCTCCATTCTATTTCCAAGATTTTGGATCATCTTTACTCTCATTATTCTGAATTCTTCTTCAGGTAGACTGCCTATTTCCTCTTCATTTGTTAGGTCTGGTGGGTTTTTGCCTTGCTCCTTCATTTGCTGTGTTTTTCTCTCTTCTCATTTTGCTTAACTTACTGTGTTTGGGGTCTCCTTTTCGCAGGCTGCAGGTTCATAGTTCCCGTTGTTTTTGGTATCTGTCCCCAGTGGCTAAGGTTGGTTCAGTGGGTTGTGTAGGCTTCCTGGTGGAGGGGACTAGTGCCTGTGTTCTGGTGGCTGAGGCTGGATCTTGTCTTTCTGGTGGGCCTGTCCATGTCTGGTGTTGTGTTTTGGGGTGTCTGTGGCCTTATTATGATTTTAGGCAGCCTCTGTGTTAATGGATGGGGTTGTGTTCCTCTGTTGCTAGTTGTTTGGCATAGGGTGTCCAGCACTGTAGCTTGCTGATCATTGACTGGGGCTGGGTCTTGGCATTGAGATGGTGACCTCTGGGAGATTATCACCGTTTGATATTACATGGAGCTGGGAGGTCTCTTGTGGACCAGTGTCCTGAACTTGGCTCCCCCACCTTAGAGGCACAGCCCTGATGCCTGGCTGGAGCACCAAGAGCCTGTCCTCCACACATCTTAGAATAAAAGGGAGAAAAAAAAAGAAAGAAAGAAGAAGATAAAGTAAAATAAAAAAAAATAAAATTTATTAAAATAAAAAATAATTATTAAGAAAAAAAATTTTAAGTAAACAAAAATGGAGAGACAGAACCCTAGGACAAATGGTAAAGCCAGAGCTATACATACAAAATCGCACACAGAAGCATACGCATACACACAAAAAGAGAAAAAGGGGAAAAAATATATATATCGTTGCTCCCAAAGTCCACCTCCTCAGTTTGGGATGATTCGTTGTCTATTCAGTTATTCCACAGATGCAGGGTACATCACGTTGATTGTGGAGATTTAATCCACAGCTCCTGAGGCTGCTGGGAGAAATTTCCCTTTCTCTTCCTTGTTCGCACAGCTCCCGGGGTTCAGCTTTGGATTTGGACCCGCCTCTGCGTGTAGGTCACCTGAGGGCGTCTGTTCCCTGTCGAGATAGGACGGGGTTAAAGGAGCAGCTGCTTCAGGGGCTCTGGTTCACTCAGGCCGGGGGGAGGGAGGGGTACGGAGGAGGCAGGGCGAGCTTGTGGCGGCAGAGGCCGGCATGACATTGCACCAGCCTGAGGCGTGCCGTGCGTTCTTCTGGGGAAGTTGTCCCTGGATCACAGGACCCTGGCAGTGGCGGGCTGCACAGGCTCCTGGGAGGGGAGGTGTGGAGAGTGACCTGTGCTTGCAAACAGGCTTCTTGGTGGCGGCAGCAGCAGCCTTAGCGTCTCATGCCCGTCTCTGGGGTCCGTGCTGATAGCCGCGGCTTGCGCCCGTCTCTGGAACTCCTTTAAGCGGCGCTCTTAATCCCCTCTCCTTGCGCACCAGGAAACAAAGAGGCAAGAAAAAGTGTCTTGTCTTTTCGGCAGCTCCAGACATTTTCCCAGACTCCCTACTGGCTAGCCGTGGCACACTAGCCCCCTTCAGGCTGTGTTCACGCCGCCAAACCCAGTCCTCTCCCTGGGATCCGACCAAGCCTGAGCCTCAGCTCCCAGCCCCCACCCGTCCCGGCGGGTGAGCAGACAAGCCTCTCGGGCTGGTGAGTGCTGGTCGGCACTGATCCTCTGTGCGGGAATCTCTCCGCTTTGCCCTCCGCACCCCTGTGGCTGTGGTCTTCTCCATGGCTCCGAAGCTTCTCCCCTCCACCACCCGCAGTCTCCACCCGCGAAGGGGCTTCCTAGTGTGTGGAAACCTTTCTTCCTTCACAGCTCCCTCCCACTGGTGCAGGTCCGTCCCTATTCTTTTGTCTCTGTTTTTACTTTTTTCTTTTGCCCTACCTAGGTACGTGGGGAGTTTCTTGCCTTTTGGGAAGTGTGAGGTCTTCTGCCAGCGTTCAGTAGGTGTTCTGTAGGGGTTGTTCCACATGCAGATGTATTTCTGATGTATTTGTGGGGAAGAAGGTGATCTCCGTGTCTTACTCTTCTGCCATCTTGAAGCTCCTCTCCCTGGATGGATTTTTTTTTTAATTATTCTTCATGTATTTAATGTGCATTCAAAAATATATAGCTCATTAAATCTGTGATTATATTAATATTATTGCTTAAGATCATTTGCAGTGGTAACATAAAGTTAAAAACATTAGTTTAATTTTTAATTAATCAAGCACTAATATCGTTGTGTGTGTACATTGCAAAAATCATACTGGCGATATACAAAAGACTTAAGTACAATTCACTCACTTAACAAACGAGAAAATGATGCTCAAAGAGGGGGAAAAAGCACTTATTCAAGAAGTTATTAGAGCAAAGTAAGATAAGGATCTAAATCACTTGAAAGTTCACTGCTTTTGCAATGTATTCTTCTAAACCTTCATTCCCACTTCTTACGCACACTTTGACTTCTGCTTTTGTAGATACAGTCAATAGTTCACCTTCTTCAGAGTTCCCTTTCTCCCCATTTCATGTCACTTATGCTATAAAGAAAATTTACTTCCACAGTTTTAGTAACTAGCCTTAAGTGTTAGCTCTGACAGACATAATAAAATAATTAACTTATTTAGACCAAATGTGACAAATAAGGTGAGTGTTATTCATTTAAGGTTAGAAATAAAACAAATAGCATGTTTACATAAAACATGAGAGCAAGAAATGGCTCTACTCAACATACTTCATGCATGAGAAGCATTCGATTCAGTGCTGGATTTGACCCTGTGTTAGACTTAGGAAGACAGAATGTCAAGAATCTACACTGGTTAAAGGAGTAGAGCTGCAAGGAATGAAAATCCTTGGCCATTGAATTCACCTCTTAAAAGTGAAATGGTACTCAGGAAAGGAATATGGCTACATGAACGTCACGCAAAAATTGATTACTCATCAGGGTATGTATTTCTCATTTAAGCTCCTATCTAGTGGAGGTAAATAAATAATCACAGTACAGTGACACTTGCTATCACAGAAATAGTTAAGGGTCAAGGAGTTAATTAACTCTGTCCAGAGGTTAATACAGGCTATATAGGCACGCTGACACTTGAGTTGAATCTCATGGATTAGGTATAATCTTCTTGGCAGATAAAGTAAAGGAGGAGCAACCCAAGCTGAAGGGAAGGCAAATGTAAACTCAGTGAAAGTTGGGTGCGTTCACGGCACTGCGAATCATTTGATATGGCTGGATCCTGGGGTACTCATAACAGGGAATAGCAAGACATGAGGAGGTAAAAGAAGATGAGAATATTTTGCAGAAACTTTAGAATTTATCCCTTATGGGTAGGTTGAGATCCAAAATCAGTGTTACAGGCCTGTATGGCCAACTAAATGGATGCCAAAGACAGTCTTATGGAGGCTCATAAATACATTTACCCTTGACTCATGTGTAATAAAAATATTTACCTCTCCATTCATTCATTAGGTTAATCTTTATTTGTCTGCCTGTTGTGTAATGTATTAGTTCACTCAATGTTAATAAAAGATGGGAAGGCTCCTTGGTGAAAGAGGAATATAAATATGGTCTATATAGTCATTTTGGAATAGCATCTCATGAAAAGTCAGACAAGTTGATTTACTTGGAACAGACTGATCTAAAAAGTGACAGTTTGAAACAAGCAAAAAATTATTTCATCACTTTCTATGCAGGTGCCTTATAGTGCTTCTTGTTACCAATTTACAATTCATGAAGAGCAGGTAGTAAGATTGAGCACTCTCATATTATAAAATGGAAGGAACAGTGTTGTCCACTGCCTATAAAAGTCCCTAGATGTTACCAATGTATTTTGTTGATTAGCCTACATTTCTGACATCATTTCTTTTAAGATCAAGACTCCTAGTTGCTGGCCCTAACAGACAGCCTTTGGTGTAAAGAGGTGCATCCATTACAGAAGGGCAGTCCTAATGGTTTAAGAAATGACTCTGACCCAGATAGCCTTCAGCCTAGAAAACTGTAGAAATCATTCCTAAGATTTATTTTAATGTCATTATCAAAATCTGTTCCTAAAATTCCACCAAATGTATCAACTGTGCTCTCTAATAAAACTCATTATCATCTCTTTTTCATTTTTTCTTGTGATGTGGAGTGGAATAGTGTAGTTTGCTTTGAGGGAAAAAATAATGCTCCAAAATTTGCACCCATCAAGAGGGAATCACGCATTTCTGTCATTCTACTTGAGTATAAGATTCTTCAACACTATAAAAAGATGAAAAAAATGTAACAATAAAAAGTACCATGTTCCTCTTTCTCTCTCACCCTGCACTTATTTTTGGTATGGTTCTGACATGTACATTGCAAGTACTTTAAAAATATTTTATGGTTATAAAATTTAATGAAAAGCTTCTGAATATTTTGACCATTCAAAAATGCCTTGCACTTTTAAAAAATGTGGACAGATTATTAATCCAACACCCTGAGCACTTTCCAGTTTGAGTAATTATATTCCACCTACCTGGGTTCCCCCTGGTGGTTTCAATTTGCATACAGCATTTTCTTCACTTCCAGTTCTAAATTCTGGTGGTGTTTACTTCCATACTGATACCTGAATGTAACACCAATCTCTCTCTGTACCCATCAATTTTTATGAAGCTGAGGAAAATATACTTAATACCTTCATATGTATGCCCTCATTTTTATAAAACACATTTAACATGTATATCCAGTGGCCCCATTTATATTGGCTTCCCTTTCTCTTTAACTCCGTGGAGGCCCCCACTTACCCACAGAGTCTACATTTGCTTCTTTCTTTTTGTATAAATATATTTCAATATATTGCTAGTGTTGTAGAAAAGTCATTTAGTAGGGGGTCATAAATTCCTCACTGGGTTATCTAGCTATAGATTAACATTGGCAAGAGTAAGTTATGTTTGCTTAAGAAGTAATAAGAGCATAAGAAAAGATGGAATTAATAATAGTGCTATCTGAAAATACATTCTCTAATAAAAAAATGGCAACCACCACCATAACCACAACGTGATTAATAGATAATGTTTATTGAACTCTTACTATAGGTCAGGCATTCTTCTAAGTGTCTTAAATGCAATAACTCATTTAATTCTCACAAAGCCCCATTTAAGTAAGTGATATTATTTTTCTTTTTTTAAATATGGGGAAAACAAGGCACAGAGATTTTAATAACTTGCTGAGAATCATATAAGCAGTAAGTGACAGAGCTGTGATTCAAGCCTAGGTAATCTGGCTACAGAGTTTATGCTTTTATTAGTCAGTTTCTCCAGAAAAACAGAACCACTTGGATATAGAGATAGAAAAAGAAATAGAAAATGATTTATTATAAATAACTGGCCCACGTGATTATGGAGGTGGGCAAGTCCCAAGATCTCCAGGGTGAGTGGCAAGTTGGAGACCAAGGAGAATAGATGGCTTAGTTCTAGTCTGAGTTTGAAGATCTGAGAAATAGGAGAGCTGATAGTGTAGTTCCCATCCAAAAGCAGGCAGCTCTAGAACAAGGAAGAACTGATATTCTACTTTGACTCTGAAGGCAGGAAAAGAGCTGATGTCCCAGTCTGAAGGCATTCGGCAGGAGAAATTTTCCCTACCTGAGGGAGGGTCAGTCTTTTTGTTCTATTCAGGCCTTCAATTGATTGGCTGAGTCCCACCCACATTAGAGGGGGCAATCTGCTTTACTCAGTCTACCGATTTAAATGTTGATCTCATCCAAAAACATCCTCACAGACACACCCAGAGTAAAGTTCCACCAAATATATTTGACCACCCATGGCCCCGTCAAGTTGACACATAAAATTAACCATTACATTACTCTTAACCACTGTTCTGATATTTCAAAATTATGTTGTATTCCAAAAATGGAAGATAATAGATGATATATTCTCCCATTTCAAAGCATGAGTTTGAACACCTGTAATTATTTCTTAGGGAAGGTTGATCATAAAACATAAATATTCAAATATTTTGAAGCCAACTCATCTCTAGGTTATCTTAAATCAGATTTCCGACATAGAAATCATGGCCAAAAGAGGTAAGAGCCTTGATTTTCTAGGTTTTCAAATGCTAAGAATCCATGTTCCCTAGCAACACTGTGTGGATCCACATAAAGGAACTTTCAAATACCATTTATAGTAAGGTTTTTCCCCCTACATTGCCTCTTCACTCTAAACTCACGGTTACTAAGAGAAAATGAGCTTTAGAGATTTTGAATAATGTTTCCAAGAGGACACCATGGTGTTTAGCCAAATGAACATTGTTCATAACGTTGCTTAGACTTATTTAAAGTGCCGTAGAGCTTCACTTTATTTTTTTTCTCATGGCCATAGTGATTATAATATATGGTTATTATAAATGGTTATGAGAATTCAGTGTTACTAACAATGAAAACTTTAGTGATTTGTCCTGAAATAAAATGGACAAAGTATAAGTACCTTTATCTATATTCTGCTCTATATGTGTATGTGTAAATATGTATGTATATATCTGTTTATGTGTGAGTAGATATATGCTTTATGTAAATTTGTGTCTATACATATTCATACACACATAAAGATGGACCACTTGATCCCTAATGGCAAGACTCATACGTTTGTGTTTTCTACTTGAAAATCCTGTCCCAAGAAAGATTTTTAGCTGATAATATCAGAATTTATAGGGTCATAAAAATTAGCCAGTTGTTATCACAGGAATATAGAATGTTTCAACATGTGAACATCTGTTAAAGTCAACAGGATAAAGGAGAAAAACATATAATTATCCCAGTAGGTACTTTTGATGCATTTGATAAAATTCCACACTCATAAGATTTAAAAAAAGAAAACATTAACAAGCCATGAATGGAAGATAATATCTTTAAACTGATAAAAATTATCTATATAAAACATATAGCAAATATATATCACTGCTTATATTCAAATATACTAGGGTCCTGGCCAACGCAATAAGAAGAAATAAGAGGCATAATGATTATAAAGGAGGACACAAACTGAAATTACATGTGATCTATAAGGTTACATACATAGACTATCCAAAAGAAACTACAATTAGGGAGTTCAGCAAAGATGCTAGGTATAATATTGATATAAAAAAAACCCAATAGCATTCCTATATACCTGTGGTAGTCTCATATATATATGGTACATATCTTATGTATACAATATGTATTATAGACATATATCTCACATATAATATGAGATATATATATCTTCCTTCCTTCACAATAGCAACAAATCTATAAATTACCTAAGCGTAAATCTAATAGAAGATATGCAAGACCTTTGTGAAAAAAACTACAAAACATTTTTGAAAGATGTTAAAGATGTGAATAAATGAAGCAATAGACCATATCCAAAATGGCCTGATTCAGTATCATAGAGATGACATTTATCTCCCAATTTAAAATCTAAAGCCACTGTGATATTTCAACAGTTTTTCATGAGGCTTTACAAGCATACACTAAAATTAATGAAGAACAAAGAACAAGTCAAAATGATTTTGAAAAATATGGGAGGATTGCCTTGCCAGATACCCAAACCATTGTAATTAAGCTGATGTAGAATTGATGCGAAAATAGGCAAAGTGATGTTGACACGGAAAAGAGACTCTAGAAGCAAAATTTGTGCATAAATGGAAATTTTAGGATAAACTCCTGTGTAGCACCTACTCGGTAAAATAAAATATTATTTTACAGTATTTGCCTCATTAAAGAAAAATAAAGCCCCTGTGAATCTCTTCATCAATCCAGTCCATGGAAAATGATAAACAACAAATTTAGGGATGGAAGTGGGGAAATAGATTAAAGAACGATAGAGAGCTTCAAATCTATCTGTAATATTGTATGTCAATAATCTGAAACAAATTTATAAAACTATATGGTGATTGTTTTGATTCTTATTCTCTATACATTTCCATAGAATTATAATATTTAAATCTGTTTTTTAAAAGTTAATGTAAAGGGCTTCCCTGGTGGCGCAGTGGTTGAGAATCTGCCTGCCAATGCAGGGGACATGGGTTCCAGCCCTGGTCTGGGAAGATCCCACATGCTGCAGAGCAACTAAGCCCGTGAGCCACAATTACTGAGCCTGCGCGTCTGGAGCCTGTGCTCCGCAACAAGAGAGGCCGCGATAGTGAGAGGCCTGCACACCACGATGAAGAGCGGCCCTGGCTTGCCACAACTAGAGAAAGCCCTCGCACAGAAACGAAGACCCAACACAGCCATAAATAAATAAATTTTTTTTAAAAAAGTTAATGTAAAAACAATTATAGTTACCTCCATGTGATATATAGTTAAATAAGCCATAATCATTCACTTGTTCATTCAATCCTTTGATAAACTGCCAGCAGAAGATGGACTATGTTGATAGAGAACATGGTTTAGTTGATGCTGAGCTGTTTGGGATTATTCCGTAGGAAAGAGTACTGAACCAATGATTGAGAAACGTGGATTCTCTAGTCTCAACTCTGAAATAAACAGGCTATGTGACCTTGGGCAAGAATTAGCCTTTTGAGAACTTGCCTTCCACTGGAGTTAAATAAAAAGGTTGGACTAGGTCATCTTTGAGGTAGCAACCCCCATTTGCACTTGAGGTTGTTGAGGGAGCAGTACACAAGAAACAGTAGCAAAATGAAAATCAAAGAACTACTTTATCAACAGCTCCACATGTTGGTGAAGAACTTAAGGAAATTCTATATTGGAGCGCAAGACTAAGGCCTCTTTGTCTTCCTGCCTTGACCCCACCATACCCTCTGAAATCTAAATTATAGATCTAAAATCTAAATTATGGCTATAGCAAATGCTTGTGTGTAGTCAAAATGTTACATGAAAGTAAAAAAAAAACAGTCCCCCAAAGTGTGGTTCAACTTCTGTTACAGAAATAGAAGTTAGAGATAAATAGATGTTGAACTCAACAAGGGAGGACATTTTACCAGTTATGTAGGCTTCCATTTAAGGAATTCACTGCTCTAGGAAGAAATGAGTTCTCCATTATTGGAGTCTGAATATTGTGTGCCAGCGAAGTTGCCCATTGATTCAAGTCTTAAATGGAGAGATGGACTAGTGATTTTTAAGATTCCTTCCTACTCCAGGAATCTACTACTTTGATTCCAGGAAACTTTCCTTGATTTTTCAAGCTTTCTTGAGTACTGGTTCATTTAGACAGAATCCCCTAAAAGATGTGACTTCTGATTTTAGCTGTAGAATTTCACTTAGCTTCCTAAGAAGAATTTTGATGAAAGAAGAATTCCTTGTTGTGTCCATATTTCCAAGGACTGTGAGAATCTGAACCTCTACATTCGTCTCTTTCTCTCTAGAAATATTAAGAGTTTTTCTCTGCCCTTGTAACTGCAAGGAACTACTTCTTTCAGATCTCAGATTCCGACAGGCCTTCATCCTATTGCTAGAAGGCATCACCATCCTAGGTAAACAGTACTTTGAGACTGTTACATCATCCAAAGATTTTGCCATCAATTTAGTGATAGTCCTTGTTATCTAAGTCAAAGAATTAGGAAACAATTTAATTTCATTTAAATTAATATCAGCAGAAAATATACAGTCTATAAAATAGATAATTCATCTTTTTTATTAATTCAAGAGAGTGTCAAAGTAAAAATTCATTGCTAAAATTCAAGATGACTTTTTAGTAAATTTAGAGATGAGCAAATTAAAATGGACGGCTAAACTATAACATTTCACATATTAAAAATGACCAGTGGGACTTCCCTGGTAGTCCAGTGGTAAAGAATCCACCTTCTAATGCAGGTGACGTGGGTTTGATCCCTGGTTGGGGGAGCTGAGATCCCACATGCCTCAGGGCCAAAAAACAAAAAACATAAAAAACAGAAACAATATTGCAACAAATTCAATAAAGACTTAAAAAAGAAAATGACCAGTGCCAGACATGTCCTCAGAGCCTATGATAGACTGAACTCACTCGGACAACCAGGCAACTTTGTATTATCTATTGATATATGAGCCCAGGGTGGCATTAAAGAAAAAAACTACATCATTAGAATCCAAGAATATCTCATTTTATCCATTCTTGTCAGCCTTTTGAACCAAACCTTTCTGTAGAGCCGTCAGCAATAACAACATTGTCACATACAAGTTTCAACTCCTATTTCACTCTTTCTAAGAGGCAAAAACCAGTAAAAGTAAATAGTAGGAGGGAGAAAGGAGCCAAGAATCAATACTGCACAGGAAGTGCTCAGTTAACAGAAAAATGATAGATTAGGGAGAGCAAAAAAGAACAAACTGCTTCAGTGAAACCTATCCACCTAAGAAGGCCTTCCCTGGCTCCTCAATTTAAAATAGTCTCTATCTTTTCTGACTTTGCCTAATTTTTCTTCATACAATTTAGCAACACTGAAATTATTTGTTTGATTACTTTTTTATTGTCTGTTTACCTCTCTAGAATGACACCTTGTATAGTTCACTGCTGGAACTCCAGGGTTTAGAACAATGCCAGTACGTAGCATACCCTCATTAAATATTTGTTTTAGTTAAATAGATAGATATATAGATGATTGATTAATTAATTGTTAATTAGAGCCCCAAGTAGGAAGCTGACTAAGAAAATATTTGGATTGTTTTTCTTCTTGAAATAGAAAACTAATCTAGGATAAATGGCAAATGACTGACAGAACCCACATTTCATCTATAATGGGTTTTCTAAATTTAGATTTTTAAGGCAAGGCCATGGCTTCCCATAACGTGCATCTCTTCATGTAACAAATGCAGTGTTTTAGATCAGCGGTAACTGAAGAGTACACTTCTAGTGCATGGCTCTCTTGGAGGTTGTTTCCTTGCCACATTTAAGTATTATGTGACCTTTATTCAGACATGACCATTGTGACCAGCATGTGCATTTGCTAAGATTGCTTAATAACCAGGTGGCCCTTCTGCATATTCCTCAAAAGCAAAAATTGAACCCAATTAGCCTAAAGAACATGATAACTAATCTTCTGGACCTCTCATGGCACTAGATTTTAAGTCCTGATGAAATTTAGCATTGTAGCCAGCTTTTAATATCATCTCCACTTTCAGCATGCTTTGGGTTATATAAAATGTGTTTTACTGATTGGATAACTGACAGTAAGCAAACCTAAACTAAATCAGTTTGTATTCAAACTGATAAGTGACAATGGAAAAGCCACTGAATGGAGGGGAATTGGAACGATTCTTAGATGAAATTGTTTTCTTTCAAGCCACTATAATAATTCGTATGCTTGGAACATCACTGAAAAACAATGTCATATTTACTCTTCATTCAGTCCCTTCCTAAAAAAACTGTATACCCCGTTGACCTCTGAAGACTGTTTTCAAGGGGAATTGGAAAAGCTTACTTTATTTGAGCCTTCTTGACATTAATAGCTAAATAAAATGAAATGCTCAGACTGCTCTTGCTTTATTGAAAGGCAAGTGGATACATTCTTTTGTAAAATACACATGTTCCTGGGAAGAGAGTGTATGAAGCACATTTTAGAAAATAGCTTTATGTTTTTAATACATAAAAGGACTTTACTGTTTAAATAACAACGCTGTGGCAAAATTCCCTTGTAAATCAAACAACTCTTGTGTCATGCAAATAATCAGCACCTCATTTGTTCTAAAAAATTTGATTTTCACATAATGAAATCTCTTCACAGTGAAATAAATCTGCATTGTTGTCCCATTGGAAAGAGAATCTCTGCATTGATAAACACCACGTGACTCTCTTCTTTGTATAGAGACTGACACAGAGTTAAAAACTAATGATGTTTCCCCACACCCATTCTCTGTGAGTCTGCTAGGAAGAGCTTTCATTGAACATGGTTCATCTATCCAAAACTGTTTGGACTGTCTGATATGCCCTTCCCACTCCACTTGAACAAATTCTGCCCTTTCCCCCTTTTAAGTGCAATTGCTTACTTTCTCCTCAACCTAACTTCATTTGACCCTAGTCACTCCAACGCCTTACTATTGGTTTATATCTTGTGTGTGTGTGTGTGTGTGTGTAACACTGAACATGTCTTTATACAAGTGCTATTGAATAGTTGTCATTGTTTTTACGAATTTGATGTTTCCTATTGACTATAATGGATATGTTTTAATTTTGTGTTTATTTTTTCCCAAGAGTTTATCTTTTTCTCTGATTTTAAATTCCATCAGCAAAGTCTATTCAGTTCACTCAGTGTCTGACTTTATAGTATATACTCGATATTTTTGAATGAACCAATGAATGAGTGAATATATTACGTACATTTAATACATAAGTGTATTTTTAAAATAAATGGTGAAAACCCTTTTATCACAGGGTTTCCCATGACTCCATTTCCATAATTCTAAAATGGTACACCAAATGCATTGCAATTCATAATTCTTGTTCAATATCCCTTTGTTTCCTTATTGTGTGAGTCATAATTCTACTGATACACTGAGAAGAGAACTCAGTTTTTCACAAATGTTTTTGTCTGGTCACCAAGTAGCACTTACTTTTTCATTTTTTCCAGTCTTTACATCTATATCAAAATCACAACTAAACTACACAACCAAACTATGCATCTAAACTTTCACGTTTGTGCACCAAACCAGACCAAGACTCATCCATAGAGAGAATAAGCAAAAGTAAAGCTATGTTGTATATTTTATCTCCCTCTTACACCTACTGAGTTTTGAACACAATGCCTTACTTGCTAAAATTCTTCAGAATGTCTCCTTTTAATGGAAAGTGTTTTCTAAATATGTAAACAAAACAAAATTGTACTGCAGCCAAACTGTAGATGCTCCAGGGAGTTTATTTTAATAGGCTTTTATCTATGTTTTTTGGTTTTGGTTTTTTTCATTTGCAAGTCTGAACTTCTGTGATGCTCTAATCTCAGTAGATGTTCAATAAGTGGGAGAAAACAAAAGGCCCAAGTAATGTGTCATCCACATTCTATTTAATGTTGAAATGATAGTTTACCTGTAATTACCTATAATTTATGTCTTTCTGAAAGGATAATGAACTGCCTTTATCACATTTAGCAGCCACTAATTAGGTGGATCTGTAGGTCTGTATGAAATCATTTGGGCATCTTATAGGGATCCATTCCTCAGTCTAAATTCTTTTGGGATTTTAATACTCTTGATTAGATTTTCAGTTTTACTCCTTTTAATATAGATTTTTTCCCCTTCTTGTAAATTAATTAAGACATTCTTATTTTCCTAAAGCATAGTAATCGTCTGGCTGTTGCATAGTTTCCATCATGTGTTAGGCTGAACCATTCACATCAGACTTTTAGCATTCAATGTGGCTTGCCCCAGAATTGATTTGATTATAGCCATCTGTACTAACCACAAAGGCAAACTGGATAAATAGATTGGAGGAACTGTGATTTGCCCACCAAGGATAGGAACAGCAGTAGGTTCAGATCATTCATTGCCCCCTCTCTCAGAGAAGCAAGAAATCATAAAGCAAGTGCTCATCACTGAGTTTGTGTACCCAGGGAGATGTCAACAGCTAATATCAAAAAGAAAATACAATTTGCTTAATAAAAAAGGGGAAAAAAGAGATTTTAAAAGGTATTTATTAGGAAAACTTGTTTTATTATTTGATTAATCTATTTGTCCTGAATATGGGCATGCATATATAGTATGAACTTTGGATCTTTGGAAAATTGGGTAACTGTTTACTCTGAAAGATAAGTTAAAGTTAATTTTATATAGTTAACAACAGAACTACAAACAAACAAATACATTATTCAAAAGCAATAGGATAGAAGCTTAGGGCCAAGAAAAATTAAAAAGTAATTGTAGTTTTCCTTTTGTTACAGTTTGAAAGGAAAAGATTAAGATAATTTGTAAAAAGGTTTGTATGAAACTTATGCCTTTATTTCGTATGATATTGACATTTTTATGTTTTATACTAACTCATAAGCTCTCCTTCCCACTCTTCAGAAGTTACTAACATGAGATAGAATAAATGGCCTATAGTCAAAATTGCAAAAATAACTGAAAGGTCAGCTATAGCCTTGTACTTCACAGAGGCAAAATTTTTCTGCTAACAGCTTGTTTTTTTAAAAAAAAATGTCTATGAAGATAAAAAGTGAGCAATTTTAGTCTCATTGCCCTGGATACTCAAAGCCTAGAAAATGGAGTTACAAAAGATATAGAAACCATTCTTAATTTTTAATATTAGTATTTTCTAACCTTAAAGTAGAAACCTAAAGATAAAGTATATAACCTTTATGTCACTATAGTGACTAAGTATATAGGCTATGACTAGACAGACAGGGTTAAGGTAAAACCCTATTTTCTTACTAGTGTAATCTAGGTGAAATTTTTCATCCTATCTGAGTCTGTTTGATAAAATGGAGAAATAAGAGTCCCCATCTCATAAGATTAATGCAAAGATAAAATGAGAGCAGGCATGCTGCCCAGTGCCTGGTACATAAGAAACATTCAATAAATGTTAGCTGCTATAATTATACAAACCATAAATTATGAGTTGTTATACAAACATCCTACTAGCTCTCATCCTGACAACTTTAACTCTAGAACATCTGAAAGGTGCAAGCAAAAGTATAGGGAAAGAGGAAGACTGCCTGCAAGAGCCAAAGGCCTTCATGCAAAGAGTCCCTTTTTAGAACTTTAGTGACACAGACTCTCTCTCACACACACACACAAACACACACACACACCTTACATGTTAAAGTAACCTAGGATCATTAAAATGTGGGTTAATAATAATAAATTTTAAAGAGCAGAGTCTCTAAGCCACAGGGAAACTTTGTAAAAAATCTGGAGATTTAGATTGATCATGGAAAATTATATTTAAACATGATTACCATGTTGCCAGTGGGAAGTGCTTCTTAGAATAATCAGATTTGAGAAGGCTAATAATAGAACACTAGATCTGTAGTTGCCTCTGAGTCACTTGGCTGAGGAAGGGGAAAGCTAAGCCCACCATGAGGCGAAAATATTGAATGAAGGCCACTTAAGAACCAAAATGAAAAGAAACCAGGGAAGAGAAGCTCACTGCTTTCACGATTTCCACTCTTTTCAATTGTAGTTTTTTCCTTAAGCAATGAAATGATAAAATCTGTGGCTTCGTGAAGGATGAGGACTCTGTTTTATTTCTTATCCGCAGTGCCTAGCATGGTTCCTAGCACATAATTAGTGCTCAGTATGAGTTTAGTGGGTTAAATGAAGGTTCTGAGTGAGGGAAACAGCACAATGAGGAAAATGCTATGTTTATACTACTACAAGAGATCTTGAGATGCTTTTAGGTTTTATATCTGTGTTGTATGAGCTTCTTAAGGATAGAATCCTGTTCATACATTTGCAGCATGGCTATGGCTCAATAAATTGATTTTGTTGTTGTTAGTTACTGTAAACAATCAAGCTCATTAATAAAATACTTTTAGTTGTTGCCTCTGTTGCATCAAAACTATGGCTAGCTTCTTTTATTTTAAATCAAGTATTATTTTGGAAATACCTAAAATTTCTCATGGACCTGAAACTGACTATAATGTTTGGGGAAAGATTTTATTTGTTTCAGTTTATTCATTTTCCTAAAGTCATTGCATTTTATCTCTCTTTTATGTGTCTTCTAACAAAGCTAGTGAGACAAATTTAAGAGTGTGGTTTTTAAAAAATAATCTATATTTCGGAAATGCCATAATCTAGCCCAATAAACACAATTGACAACCTTAAAGAGAACTGCAATTTTAAGTAACATTCAAGTCCCACAGTCTGCCCAGAGAAATAAGTTAATTTGTGCTAGTTAATATTATGACATTTCCACACTAGTCGAATATTTACTTAAAGGCACATTTATCAAATAGTCAATAATTCATTTGACAAATATTTAGGGTCTGCTTGTCAAAGGTACTTTCAGCTTTAGGCATATGAACTGAGTAAGACAAGGAAGGTCTCTATTCATATAACTTATAAATTGGATAGTCAGAGAATAAGTAACTAAAACAAATAAACAAGATTAATTTCAGGTGGTAATTAATGCTGTGAAGTCAATAAAACAGAATATTTTGATATAAAGAGATGAGGAATGTGAATTTAAATTGGGTAGCCAGGGAAGGTTATCTCTGAGGATATTACTTTTGAGCTAAAACCTGAATGGTACAAAGGATCCAGTCATGGAGAAATCTGTGTCAAGAGAAAACCAAAAAATGTAAAGGTCTCAAAGTGATAATAAACTTTTAATTTTCAAAGAGCAGAAAGATGCCACCCTAATCAAAATTCCAACAGGCATTTTTATAGACATTGGCAGGCAGATCTTCAAATTCATGTGTAATTATAAAACATGCAGCATAGTCCAAAACAACTTAGAAAAAAGTTATATTTGTAAGACTTACACTAACTTCAAGACTTATTATGTAATCACAGTCTCTAATACTGGTATCAGTATAAAGATAAATATATCAGTGGAACAGAGTATAGAGTCCAGAAATAGATCCACATTTATATGACTAGTTGATTTTTTATTAAAGGTACAATTCAGTGAAGAAAGGAAGGCCTTTTCAACAAATATTCCTGGTAAAATTGAATATCATTAAAAAAAGAGCATTGATCCATATCTCACACCATATAAAAAATTAACTCAAATGGATTATAAACATAAATGTAAAGCCTAAAACTTTAAAATTTCTAGAAGAAAATCTTTGTGACCTTGGATTAAGGCAAAGATGTGTCTGAAAATTACACCGAAAGTGTAATTCATGAAAGAAAAATTTGATAAATTTGGACTTGATCAAAATTAAGAATTTTTGCCTTCAGAAGGACATTTATAAGAGAATAAGACAAACCACAGACTGAGAGAAAGTATTTCCAAATACCATATATGATAAAGGACTTAACACCGAATACATAAAGAACTTTTTTTTTTTTTAATATTTTCTTCATTCATTCTTTTTTTTTTTTTTAATTTATTTTATTATGGCTGTGTTGGGCCTTCGTTTCTGTGCGAGGGCTTTCTCTAGTTGCGGCAAGTGGGGGCCACTCTTCATCGCGGTGCGCGGGCCTCTCATTACCACGGCCTCTCTTGTTGCAGAGCACAGGCTCCAGACGCGCAGGCTCAGTAACTGTGGCTCACGGGCCTAGTTGCTCCGCAGCATGTGGGATCTTCCCAGACCAGGGCTCGAACCGGTATCCCCTGCATTGGCAGGCAGATTCTCAACCACTGCGCCACCAGGGAAGCCCTATAAAGAACTTTTAAATCTAATAATGAGGAAACAAACATTTCAATTTAAAACAAAATGAGCAAAAGATTTCAACAGACCCCTGTCCACAGGAGATATACAGATATACAGATGACAAATAAGCGTATAAAAAATAGTAAACATCATTAGTCATTAATCTAATACCTCTGACAAAGTTTAAAATTCAAAAGGCTGTTCATACCAAGTGTTAGTGAGAATGTGGAGCAACTGGAAGTGTCATACATTGCTGGTGGAAATGTAAATTGTGTAAACACTTTGCGAAACAGTTTGGTAGTTCTTTTAGAAGTTAAATATATACCTACCATGTGTCCCAGCCATTTACTCCTAGGTATTACCCAAGAGAAATGAAAGCATATGTCTATACAAAAACACCTAGACAAATGTTCATAAGCAGCTTTATTTCTAACAGCCAAAACCTGGAAGCAACCCAAATGTTCACCAAAGGTGACTGGATAAACAAATTGTGCTATATCTATTAAATGGAATGCGATTTGGCAATAAAAAGGAATGCATTATTGATATATGCAACAACATGGATGAACCTCAAAATGGTTATGCTGAGTGAAAGAAGCTAGACTAAAAAAGAGCACATTCTGTATTATTCCATTTACATAAAATTCCAGAAAAGGTAAGCATCCATAGTGGCAGAGAGCAGGTCATCTGTTCTTGGGGGATGAGAAGACAAGGAAGGGCATAAGTGAGGAATTACAAAAGGTCAAAAGAAAATTGGAGTTGATAAATATGTCTTTAATCTTGATTGTGATTATAGTTTCATGCATGTATTCAAATGTCAAAATGTATCAAACAGTACACTTTAAATGTGTGCAGTTTGTTATACGCCAATTATATCTTTATATATACCAGTATAACTGGAGAGTAGTGAAGGGGAGATGATCCAAGATGAAGTCAGAGAGGTGGCAGAGGCTGGATCACATAGGACCTTAAAGAGGAGGAGTATTTTGTTTCAAGTACCATGGGGGAGCCACTGGAAGATTTTAAGTAGGGAACTGATTTGATTTGATTTGATTTATATTTTTGAAGGATCATTGCAACTAATACATGAAGAATTAATTATAGAAGGACAACAAAGAGACTGGTAAAAATGTTTTGCAATAGTCCTGGCAATAGAAGACAATGGTTTGAACTAAGGTTTGGCAGGAGTGGAAATGGGAAGAAAGATATAGAGAACTATAAAATCTCACTAATATGAATGACTTTTTGGATTTTTTTAGATTTTAAGAACATATGGTTTGGAGTAGTCTTTGCAGAACACTGTTGTAGTCTAGGCTTCAGTTTATCCAGCACATCGGTTCCATTGTCCTACAGTCCATCTTATTAGTGGCCTGTTTTCCAGCTGCTCTACTTTGGGCACTCAAGTACTAGCACTAAGTTAAAGCATCCAGGCCTTCCTTCTCTTTTTATTGCTGCCCAGTTTCTGCCTCCCAAAGAGGCTATATATAATTTGAATCCAATTCTGGGGAGTGGAGGGAGAGAAGAGGGATAGGAACTTGAAAAAGAATCTACTTGAGCCTGGTGCTAGGATCAGAGGATCCCCTGAGATGCCTTACAGACTGCTTACTACCTTATGAGTTAAGTTCTGTTGTTACTCTGGTATTTGTCTCTTCTTTGTGAAAAGTATCTCACTTAGTAATTCTTGTTGTGAAGGATAGACCCCAAAGTAATCAGAACTTATCTAGAATTACTTAGGAAGATTCTAACCAGGAAAAAATAGAAAATTCATTCATATATGAATTAATTCATTCATTTAGGTTTTCCATTTATTCTTTCAATAAGTGTTTGGTGGTATACGTTGAAAGCAGAGAAATGAAATGCGAGCAAGAGATTGTGGCTGAGTATTATTTTAGCTCTCCCTGATTTATTCAGTAAACACTTTCTTTACTCATCCTAGGTAAAGCTGCTGTTTTAATTTCAGAGCTAAAAAACACCCATATTAGCATCAAAGAAAGCATACATTTTCTTCAAAAACAGATTATCTTGAATCTCTACAAGGTGTCTAGCTACTACAATAGGTTTTAACAGCTGCAGTGAAAGGTGTACTTAACCCAGCTATTTATATACAGATAGTTCTTCCATAACACTGAACAAATCCTTTGAAATGAAACTATTTGGTGAGCAGTTAAATGTTGAAGTAATGGTACACTAATGCCAGCTGATAAAGAACCCATACCACCCCTCATCTCTCAAACCCAACCCACCCCCAGTCTAGTGATCACTCCCTCCTTTAGCCCTGAGTCCACTTACAAAACTGAGAAAGAAAGGAAGGAGCAAAGACAAGTACCCAATCATAGTGAGCTCTGTGATTAGAATATTTATAACTGATGATTGAAGAATAATGAGGATCTTGCTTCCATAGTCAACACTGCTGAACTACAGGATCCGTATATGAGGATCTTACTGAGAGGCAAAATTGTAGGGAAGCATGAGAAATCTGGTATTTAACCAGAATTTCACCATATGTCGAGAATGAACATTTATTGAGGACATTCTGAGCTTTGTGTATGCTTTCCCATGCTACCTCTTTTCAGCCTTTGGCAATCCTATGACCTAGAAATTATTTACATTTTTCATTTGTAGAAACTGAAACTTGGAGAGATCACACAATAATGGAAACTTGGATTCAAAACATTATTGTTCTTCTCCTACCTTACCAGCTGCTCTTTCTCATTCCCTCTTTCTGGTTCTTTGACCCCTAAACACCAGAGTGCCCTGGGCTTAGTTCTTGATTGCCTTCTCTCTTTCTAGATCTTAATCAGCCTCAATAGTTTGCTGAGGACTCTAAGCTTTATTTCAGTTCTCTCTGCTTTTTATATTCAGCTGCCTACCTGCCATCTCCACTTGAATGTCTAATAGACATCTCAACTTTTTACATGTCCAGAACTAAACTCCTAATTGTCACAATCTTAAAACCTGTTCTCCCTATAGTTTTCCCCACCTTTAATGACAACTCCATCCTTTTCACTTGCTCATGACATCCTTGGAACCTCTTTTCCTTTCATCTTCCACATCTAATGCGTCAACAAATCTTGTTATTTCTACCCTCATAATATAACAGAATCTAACGACTTCTCACGCCACAGTCTTCTCCCACCTGGATTATTGTAATAGCCTTTTAACTGGCCTTCTGATTCCACCTTGTCTTTCCTATAGTCTAATCTCAACAGAGCAGCCAGAGTAATTCTTTGAAAACACATGTCACTTCTCTCCCCAGAACTCTGGAAGGCTTTTCATCTCATATATCAATGAAAACCAAAGTCCTTATAGAGCAAGACAAGGTTTACATGAACTGGCCCTACTACCTTGGTGACCTCATCTCTTACCGCTCTCTCCTTTGCCTGCTTTGCTCCAGTCACACTAGCCTTGCTGTTTCTTGAACATACCAAGGATATTTATGCCTCAGGGGCTTTGCACCTACTATTTCCTCTGCCTAGAATGCTCTTCCCTCAGGGAGCTGTATGGTTTACTCCCTCACTTCCTACAGTTCTCTACTCAAAGATTACTTTATCAAATGTGCTTTCCCTGACCACCATAAAGTAGCAACTTTCTCCCCTCACAGCACTTCCATCCCCCTTCGAGTCTTTATTTTCCTCTATTGCATGTATCATTATTTAGACATACTATACATTTGACTTGTTTTCTCTCCATCTCTCACCACTAAACATAAGCTCCATGGGAACAAGGACTTTGTTTTGTTCTTACTGAATGCCTAGCACCTATAGCAATGTCTGGCATGTATTACTTTTGAATGCAACCATTATTTTTCATAGCTCAAATAAAGTTGAATATCAGCATTCTCATGGTTCAATTTAATTAGTATGTTCTCAGTAAATATTTGTTTAATCATAAGAGTGAATTAAACCTATGACAGCCTATTTCCAAAGTCCATGTTCTGCCTAGGATACAATTCTGCTTCTATATTCATGAAGTTGCTTTCTGACAAAATATTTCCTACTTTTCAGAAATTCTTTTCTTTTTTCAAAATCATGAAGTTTGGTACATTAGTTAATAGCTATTTGTACAGCTAGAAAAATATAATAAAAGTATCCTTGTGCTTGCTAATTGTTATGGAATTACCTACCAACAGATAGGGTTTGTCCTTTGTCTCTTAAGAAAATCCAGACTGGATGAGTCAGGTCTGAACTCTAAACAGTGCCCCAGAATTCACCTACTTTGGGTTAGATGGATAGCCTTCAGGTGAGCTAGTAGCTGGCCAAGGCATGACACTCTCTACTCTCAGTTTATGACTCAGATTTTCCTCTTGCAATAATTTTTTAAATTTACAAGTGAAAAGGTATTCATTTGACTTAGTTAACTTTTAGTTACCCTTTGACTTAGAATGGATTTGCCTTCAGTTCCATAAAAATCCAGCATTCAATATGTATAAATAATGCTAGCTACTATAGCAGATAAACCCCCAAATCTCAGGGAATCTGCACTGTACATGTTTATTTCTCATTCATGTTATAGTACAGAACAGACTGACTGGCTGGCTATCTTCTCATTTTTTATTCAGGGACCCAAATACCTTACATTTTGTGGCCCTACCTTTCCTAGGTCCTTAGAATCCTCTTCATTCATTCAGTAGATGAGAGAAGAAAGCAAGGATCCTCTGTGGGATGATTTATGTTTGGGGCCCATGTATTCGAGTTTCCAGAGAAGCAGAACTGGTAGGATATGTGTGTGTGTGTGTATGTGTATGTGTGCGTATACATATATGGAAAGAGATTTATTATAAGGAATTGGCTCTTGAGATTATGGAGACTGACAAGTCCCAAGATCTGCAGTCAGCAAGCTGGAAACCCAGGAGAGCCAATGATGTATTTCTAGTCTGAAAACCAGCAGGCTCAAGACCCAGGAAGGGCTGATGTTTCAGTTTGAGTCTGAAGGCAGGAAAACAACGTGCCAGCTTAGGCAGTAGGAGTTCCCTCTTACTCAGGCTTTTTGTTCTATTTAGGCCTTCAACTGACTGGATGAGGCCCACCCACATTAAGGAAGTCACCCTGCTTTACTCAGTCTACTGAATCAAACGTTCATCTCATCAGAAACATCATCTCTACAGACACACTCAGAATAATGAAATATTCAACATGTGTCTGCCTAAGTCACCCCGAGTGTCGATATCCATACAGCAAAAGGGAAAGAGAGTGGAGGATTACCTGACAGGTTTTCCTGAGCCAGGCCTGGATGTGGTGTGCATCACTTCTGCCTGCCTTCTCTTTGCCAGATCTCAGGTACATGGTCCCATCTAAATAAAGGGGGGCTGGGGACAAGTAATTCCTGGATAGCCAGCTACTTCCTAGCAACACAACCAATTTATCTCATGGAAGAAAACATAAATCTTTGGAAGATGGCTTGATACCTGATATTCTCACTTGAAAATTTATCTTTTACATCACAAAGTGTAGAATTACATTTATGGATTACTGTCACTTTTATCAGTATGCTTGTGAATCAAGAGAATATGCTGAGAATGATCACAAAGCATGTTCAGATTATCTCATAAGTAAAAAAAGACAAATATCCATTGTGCAGGCCAGTAGATAAGACTTGTTTGGGAATAGTTTCCAGGGAAAAAGTTCACAATGGTCTGTTCCACCCCATAAAATGTGTATTCAATCTTACATTGATCCAGAACTCACTTGTTTACCCATCTGAGTTCAAACAAGACCCAGCATCAACGAGTAATACATACCAATTTGAAGGTACTTAGCATCTTGAACTATATCCTGATTGACTAGGGTCTGTTTTGCTTCCCAAGTTTTTGAACAATGCTGAGAACTCGATATTCCGCATAACCTCATGCCCTCAGAGGTAAAGGGGAGAACTCTTTACTAAGCCATAAGTGCATCTTTGTTTCAATCTCCCTTGTTCCATGTATATACATGTAAGCTTAGACCCTCCCACTTTATTACCTTAAATTTCTCTCCAGTAAACAATATTCTTTAACTCCTTCAAACCATTTTCTGCTGGTAAAATTAGTATTTCTTTGGATTCTTGGCTTATATTTTGCTCTGTGGCATCAAAATTGCTTTGCTAATGTTTCGAATCTTACGTAGTCTGTGAAGGAATCCAATGATTCTGTTTTTGATTTTGCTTTTGCTTTTAATTTTGGTCATAGTAGGGGTAAGTAGGAATGAACTTCCTTTTACTGGTTGCTCTTGTGGGAAATAGACTCAAAATTTAAAATAAGACTTTGTCATTTACTAAGAACTACATGGCAGATAGGAATAAATGAGGGGGAGTGCTCGGACGGAGCCTGGAGACCATCGCACCCCAGTTTTTTAACACATCAAAACTACAGGTTCTCTTTTATAGATTAATACATCCAAACCCCTTCCAAGAATTGCCTTGTGGTCATCAAGGGAGGTAGGCTTTCATGGCAAGTAGGGGAGAAGGGACCTAGTAATATTCATCAAGAAAGAGGAACAAAGACATAAGCTAGCCAACCTAAAAAAGTGGTCACAGTGTTTATCCAATAAAATATTAAGGAACTATAAAAGGTTTTACTTATCCAGAGAAGTAAAACACTAAAGAATTATAAAAGGTTTTCAGTATTTGCTGAGGCATCAACTTTATTTCTCTAATTACAGATACATAGCACAATCTTATCACAAAGAGGCTGATTTCTTCAGCTGGTGCCTATAGAATGCCAGGAATGTTTTATACATGTCAGATTCAATCATCAGAGCAACCCTATGAAGAAGGTATTATTATCCTCATTTTAAAGGTGGTGTATTAGTTTTCTAGGGCTGCCATAATAAAACCACATACTGGGTGCCTTAAACAACAAAATCTTACTTTCTCATACTTCTGGAAGCTGGAAGTCCAAGATCAAGGTGCAGGCAGAGTTGCTGTCTTCTAAAACCTCTCTCCTTGGCTTGCAGATGGCTGCTCTCTTGTCCCCTCTTCACATGGTTGTCCCTCTGGGCGTGTGTACCCCTGGTGTCACTTAGTGTGTCCTAATTTCTTTTTCTTGTGAGAACAGCAATCAGATAGGATTAGGGTCCATCCTATCAGCCTCATTTTAACATAGTCACCTCTCTAAAGGCTCTATCTCCAAATACAGTAACAGGGCTTAGGTACTGGGAGTTAGGGATTCAACGTATGAACTTGGGGGGAACACAATTCAGCCCATAACTGACGGGGAGACTGATGTTCAGAGAAATTAATTTTCTTGCCTATGGATAATAACTTATAAATAACAGAACTGAGATTCCAACACAAGTATATCTGTCCTCAAAGCCTCTTTCCACTCTACTGCATCAGTCCAGCACATTATAGCCAATGTGTAGGTAGGTGATTTAATGCCCCGAACATCCTGGTGAAATTAAATATTCACTCTGAGTTTCTCTAACTCTACTCCCATTCACCCAGAACTAATAAACCTCATCCTATATCCATCTAACAAGTAAGGATCACTGTGATCTAATATGGCAAGCATGCTAAATGATTCTGGCAGAGAGAGCAGACATTATTTGTTGTTTTGGATCCAGGACAGATTTGTCTCTTAAAAAGTTTACTTCTTAATCAACTAGTTCTAGCAATCTCATGAAAGCATCATCAAGTTCATTTTAATTTTTAAAATGTGTTATTGACATAGGGAGCCAATATCACCCAAAATAATTTCCTTTCTTGTCATGAAAAATTGAAATTGAAGATGATTTTACCAAGTTAGCTATATCAGCCTGAGACAGATTGTATTTTGAATGACCACAATAAGATCTTTCTATTTACATACTCTTCTCTCAATGGGATGTTGACATTTCTCCCATCAAAGGTGGGATTTATATTTCATACATTTGAATATGGTATGGCCAGTGACTATAGCAAAAGTGACACTAAGTGACCTCCAAGGCTAGGTCATAAGATGCAATGTAGATTCTTCCTGGTTCCCTTGGGAAGATCTCTCTTAGAGCCCAATCAGCATGCCATGAGGAAACCAAAAGCCATGGAGAACCACATGTAGATGGGTATTCTAGCTGACGGCCCAAGTGCATTTCCAATTGAAACCCAGCATCACCATCAGATATGTGAGTGAGAAAACCTTTGAAATTACTCCAGTTCCAACCACCGTCCTACTGAAACAGGATTTTAAGGTATTATTTTATATAGCAATAGATAACTAGAAAAGATTTTAGTACCTGGAATTATGGTACTATCATCACAAAATCCTAAAGTATACGGCATTAGCCTTTGAACCAAATAGCAGGCAGAAACTGGAAGAGTATTGAAAAACCGTTAGTGAAAATCTGAAGGGCCTCTAGAAGAATGTTGGTGACAGTCTAAAATGGCAAGTGTTAGCAGAAGCCTGAAGAAGCACCTGAGTAGGCTCTCAGTGGGGGTTTAGGGGAAAGTAAAGGAAATGTGGTTGGAAGCAGGAGGAAAGGAGACCTTTGTAATATAGTGGAATAATATCTCACAACACTGTTGCCTCAGTAACATGGAAAATAGTAAATGTACCTAATGATGATCTTACTAAGATTTCCAGGTAGAATATGGAAGGTGTTACCTAGCTTCTTCTTCCTATCTATGACAAAATGTGAGTGGTCAGAGATGAGCAAAAGAATGAACTGTTAAATATAAAGGAAGCAGAACTTTCTCTGTTAAAAAAAAAACACACAGGTTTTCATTCTCAGTCTCTCCAAATGCCAACTGAATCCAAATTTAATAAATAGCTTCTGGGAAGAGTTCAGATCCAGAGCACTATTAGGGTAGTATGGTCTAAGGATGAATCCCAGGGTGTGATTATAAAACCTTTATTAAGTCCTTAAAAAGATCAAAGGCAATGCCTCATAGAAACTTTCAGACAAGAGGCCCAGGATCTCAAAGGCATGCCTTGAGACTCCACCCTACTAAACATTGTGATTTCTGAATCTTAAGGGCATCACAGGGAGTCACACAGCAGCCTCACAGGGAAGAGAAGAGAAGGGATATCTGGAAGAGATTTTGGATATGGATTTTATCTAATGGTGTGAGTTATAAATTAATACACAGAAACTTCACAATGTTTTTGAGGTATTTACTCTGGTTGAAGCACCCCCAACTTGCACTAAAAGAGACACAGAGAATGCAATATGTAAAGGACCTTTTGGGCCCCTAAGCTTTTATGGACAGAAAGAAGGCATAAGAAGTTTTCTTATGTGAAGAGAAGGATCATCAGAGGGAGGAGCTAAGAGCCCACAGAGCAGAACCAAGAACAGTGAACAGCTTCATTGTAATAGGACTGAGCCCTAATTAAGAAATTGGGAGAGGAGCTTCAAGATGGCAGAAGAGTAAGACTTGGAGATCACCTTCCTCCCCACAAATACATCAAAAATACATCTACATGTGGAACAACTACTACAGAACACCTACTGAACGCTAGCAGAAGACCTCAGACTTCCCAAAAGGCAAGAAATGCCCCACGTACCTGGGTAGGGCAAAAGAAAAAAGAAAAAACAGAGACAAAAGAATAGGAATGGACCTTCACCAGTGGCAGGGAGCTGTGAAGGAGGAAAGGTTTCCACACACTAGGAAGCCCCTTCGTGGGTGGGGACTGTGGGGGGCAGAGGGGGGAAGCCTCGGAGCCACGGAGGAGAGCGCAGCCACAGGGGTGCGGAGGGCAAAGCAGAGAGATTCCCGCACAGAGGAACGGTGCCGACCAGCACTCACCAGCCCGAGAGGCTTGTCTGCTCACCCGCCGGGGCGGGTGGGGGCTGGGAGCTGAGGCTCGGGCTTCGGTCGGATCGCAGGGAGAGGACTGGGGTTGGCTGCGTGAATACAGCTTGAAGGGGTTAGCGCACCACAGCTAGCCGGGAGGGAGTCCGGGAAACAGTCTGGAGCTGCTGAAGAGATGAGACTTTTTCTTGCCTCTTTGTTTCCTGGTGCGTAAGGAGAAGGGATTAAGAGCGCCTCCTAAAGGAGCTCCAGAGACGTGCGCAAGCCACGGCTATCAGCGTGGACCCCAGAGACGGGCCTGGGACGCTAAGGCTGCTGCTGTGGCCACCAAGAAGCCTGTGTGCAAGCACAGGTCACTATCCACACCTCCCCTCCCGGGAGCCTGTGCAGCCCACCACTGCCAGGGTCCTGTGATCCAGGGACAACTTCCCTGGGAGAACACATGGCGCGCCTCAGGCTGGTGCAATGTCACAGCAGCCTCTGCCGCCGCAGGCTCACCCCGCACTCCGTACCCCTCCCTCCCCCCGACCTGAGTGAACCAGAGCCCACTAATCAGCTGCTACTTTAACCCCGTCCTGTCTCGGTGGGGAACAGACGCCCTCAGGCGACCTACACACAGAGGCAACGCCAAATCCAAAGCTGAATGCCAGGAGCTGTGCAAACAAAGAAGAGAAAGGGAAATTTCTCCCAGCAGCCTCAGGAGCAGCGGATTAAATCTCCACAATCAACTTGATGTACCCTGCATCTGTGGAATAACTGAATAGACAACGAATCATCCCAAATGGAGGAGGTGGACTTTGGGAGCAACGATATATATATTTTTTCTCCATTTTTCTCTTTTTCTGACTGTATGCATATGCTTCTGTGTGTGATTTTGTCAGTATAGCTTTGCTTTTGCCATTTGTCCTAGGGTTCTGTCTGTCCATTTGTTTTTTTGTGTGTTTTTTTTTTAATTACTTAAAACAAAAATTTTTTAAATAATTGTTTCTTTTATTTTTTATTTTAATAACTGTATTTTATTTTATTTAAATTTATTTTACCTTCTTTCTTTCTTTCTTTCTTTTTCTCCCTTTTATTCTGAGCCGAGGGGATGACAGTCTCTTTTGGTGCTCCAGCCAGGCATCAGGGCTGTGCCTCTGAGGTGGGAGAGCCAAGTTCAGGACACTGGTCCACAAGAGACCTCCCAGCTCCACGTAATATCAAATGGGGAAAATCTCTCAGAGGTTTCCATCTCAACGCCAAGACCCAGCTCAACTCAACGACCAGCAAGCTAGAGTGCTGGACACCCTATGCCAAACAACTAGCAGCAGAGGAACACAACCCCATCCATTAGCAGAGAGGCTGCCTAAAATCATAATAAGGCCACAGACACCCCAAAACACACCACCAGACGTGGACCTGCCCACCAGAAAGACAAGATCCAGCCTCATCCACCAGAACACAGGCACTAGTCCCCTCCACCAGGAAGCCTACACAACCCACTGAACCAACCTTAGCCACTGGGGACAGACACCAAAAACAACGGGAACTACGAACCTGCAGCCTGCAAAAAGGAGACCCCAAACACAGTAAGATAAGCAAAATGAGATGACAGAAAAACAGCAGATGAAGGAGCCAGGTAAATACACACCAGACCTAACAAATGGAGAGGAAATAGGCAGTCTACCTGAAAAAGATTTCAGGGTAATGATACAAAACTTGATCCAAAATCTTGGATATAGAATGGAGAAAATACAAGAAACGTTTAACAAGGACCTAGAAGAACTAAAGAGCAAGCAAACAATGATGAACACAATACATGAAATTAAAAATTCTCTAGAAGGAATCAATAGCAGAATAACTGAGGCAGAAGAACGGATAAGTGACCTGGAAGATAAAAGAGTGGAAATAACTACTGCAGAGCAGAATAAAGAAAAAAGAATGAAAAGAATTGAGGACAGTATCAGAGATCTCTGGGACAACATTAAACGCACCAACATTCGAATTATAGGGGTCCCAGAAGAAGAAGAGAAAAAGAAAGGGACTGAGAAAATATTTGAAGAGATTATAGTTGAAAACTTCCCTAATATGGGAAAGGGAATAGTTAATCAAGTCCAGGAAGCACAGAGAGTCCCATACAGGATAAATCCAAGGAGAAACAGGCCAAGACACATATTAATCAAACTATCAAAAATTAAATACAAAGAAAAAATATTAAAAGCAGCAAGGGAAAAACAACAAATAACACACAAGGGAATCCCCATAAGGTTAACAGCTGATCTTTCAGCAGAAACTCTGCAAGCCAGAAGGGAGTGGCAGGACATATTTACAGTAATGAAGGAGAAAAACCTACAACCAAGATTACTCTACCCAGCAAGGATCTCATTCACATTTGATGGAGAAATTAAAACCTTTACAGACAAGCAAAAGCTAAGAGAATTCAGCACCACAAAACCAGCTTTACAACAAATGCTAAAGGAACTTCTCTAGGCAGGAAACACAAGAGAAGGAAAAGACCTACAATAACAAATCCAAAACAATTAAGAAAATGGTAATAGGAACATACATATATATATAATTACCTTAAATGTAAATGGATTAAATGCTCCCACCAAAAGACATAGACTGGCTGAATGGATACAAAAACAAGACCCATATATATGCTGTCTACAAGAGACCCACTTCAGACCTAGAGTCAGGTACAGACTGAAAGTGAGGGGATGGAAAAAGATATTCCATGCAAATGGAAACCAAAAGAAAGCTGGAGTGGAAATTCTCATATCAGACAAAATAGACTTTAAAATAAAGACTATTACAAGAGACAGAGAAGGACACTGCATAATGATCAAGGGATCAGTCCAAGAAGAAGATGTAACAATTGTAAATATTTATGCACCCAAGATAGGAGCACCTCAATACTTAAGGCAAATACTAACAGCCATAAAAGGGGAAATCGACAGTAACACAATCATAGTAGGGGACTTTAACACCCCACTTTCACCAATGGACAGATCATCCAAAATGAAAATAAATAAGGAAACACAAGCTTTAAATGATACATTAAACAAGATGGACTCAATTGATATTTATAGGACATTCCATCCAAAGACAACTGAATACACATTCTTCTCAAGTGCTCATGGAACATTCGCCAGGATAGATCATATCTTGGGTCACAAATCAAGCCTTGGTAAATTTAAGAAAATCGAAATCATATCAAGTATCTTTTCTGACCACAACACTATGAGACTAGATATCAATTACAGGAAAAAATCTGTAAAAAATACAAACACATGGAGGCTAAACAATACACTACTTAATAACCAAGAGATCACTGAAGAAATCAAAGAGGAAATCAAAAAATACCTAGAAACAAATGACAATGAAAACACGACAACCCAAAACCTATGGGATGCAGAAAAAGCAGTTCTAAGAGGGAAGTTTATAGCAATACAAGCCTACATCAAGAAACAGGAAACATCTCGAATAAACAACCTAACCTTGCACCTAAAGCAATTAGAGAAAGAAGAACAAAAATCCCCCAAAGTTAGCAGAAGGAAAGAAATCATAAAGATCAGATCAGAAATAAAGGAAAAAGAAATGAAAGAAATGATAGCAAAGATCAATAAAACTAAAAGCTGGTTCTTTGAGAAGGTAAACAAAATGGATAAACCATTAGCCAGACTCATCAAGAAAAAAAGGGAGAATACTCAAATCAGTAGAATTAGAAATGAAAAAGGAGACGTAACAACTGACACTGCAGAAATACAAAGGATCATGAGAGATTACTGCAAGCAACTATATGCCACTAAAATGGACAACCTGGAAGAAATGGACAAATTCTTAGAAATGCACAACCTTCTGAGACTGAACCAGGCAGAAGTAGAAAATATGAACAGACCAATCACAGGCAATGAAATTGAAACTGTGATTAAAATTCTTCCAACACACAAAAGCCCAGGACCAGATGGCTTCACAGGCGAATTCTATCAAACATTTAGAGAAGAGCTAACACCTATCCTTCTCAAACTCTTCCAAAATATAGCAGAGGGAGGAAACTCCCAAACGCATTCTATGAGGCCACCATCCCCCTGACACCGAAACCAGACAAAGATGTCACAAAGAAAGAAAACTACAGGCCAATATCACTGATGAACATAGATGCAAAAATCCTCAACAAAATACTAGCAAACAGAATCCAACAGCACATTAAAAGGATCATACACCATGATCAAGTGAGGTTTACCCCGGAAATGCAAGGATTCTTCAGTATACCCAAATCAATCAATGTGATACACCATTTTAACAAATTTAAGGAGAAAGACCATATGCTCATCTCAATAGATGCAGAAAAAGCTTTCGACAAAATTCAACACCGATGTATGATAAAAAACCTCCAGAAAGTAAGTATAGAGGGAACTTACCTCAACATAATAAAGGCCATATATGACAAACCCACAGCCAACATCATCCTCAATGGTGAAAAACTGAAAGCATTTCCACTGAGATCAGGAACAAGACAAGGTTGCCCACTCTCACCACTAGTATTCAACAGAGATTTGGTAGTTTTAGTCACAGCAATCAGAGAAGAAAAAGAAATAAAAGGAATCCAAATTGGAAAAGAAGAAGTAAAGCTGTCACTGTTTGAAGATGACATGATACTCTACATAGAGAATCCTAAAGATGCTACCAGAAAACTACTAGAGCTAATCAATGAATTTGGTAAAGTAGCAGGATACAAAATTAATGCACAGAAATCTCTTGCATTCTTATATACTAATGATGAAAAATCTGAAAGAGAAATTAAGGAAACACTCCCATTTACCATTGCAAGAAAATGAATAAAATACCTAGGAATAAACCTAGCAAAGGAGACAAAAGATCTGTATGCAGAAAACTATAAGACACTGATGAAAGAAATTAAAGATGATACAAACAGATGGAGAGATATACCATATTCCTGGATTGGAAGAATCAATGTTGTGAAAATGACTATACTACCTAAAGCAATCTACAGATTCAATGCAATCCCTATCAAACTACCACTGGCATTTTCCACAGAACTAGAACAAAAAATTTCACAATTTGTCTGGAAACACAAAAGACCCCGAATAGCCAAAGCAATCTTGAGAAGGAAAAACGGAGCTGGAGGAATCAGGCTCCCTGACTTCAGACTATACTACAAAGCTACAGTAATCAAGGCAGTATGGTACTGGCACAAAAAGAGAAATATAGATCAATGGAACAGGATAGAAAGCCCAGAGATAAACCCATGCACGTATGGTCACCTTATATTTGATAAAGGAGGCGAGGATATACAATGGAGAAAAGACAGCCTCTTCAATAAGTGGTGCTGGGAAAACTGGACAGCTACATGTAAAAGAATGAAATTAGAATGCTCCCTAACACCATACACAGAAATAAACTCAAAATGGATTAAATACCTAAATGTAAGGCCAGACACTATCAAATACTTAGGGGAAAACATAGGCAGAACACTCTGTGACATAAATCACAGCAAGATCCTTTTTGACCCACCTCCTAGAGAATGGAAATAAAAACAAAAATAAACAAATGGGACCTAATGAAACTTAAAAGCTTTTGCACAGCAAAGGAAACCATAAACAACATGAAAAGACAACTCTCAGAATGGGAGAAAATATTTGTAAATGAAATAACTGACAAAGGATTAATCTCCAAAATATACAAGCAGCTCATGCAGCTCAATATCAAAAAAAAACCCAATCCAAAAATGCACAGAAGACCTAAATAGACATTTCTCCAAAGAAGATATACAGATTGCCAACAATCACATGAAAGAATGCTCAACATCATTAATCATTAGAGAAACACAAATCAAAACTACAATGAGATGTCATCTCACACCGGTCAGAACGGCCATCATCAAAATATCTACAAACAATAAATGCTGGAGAGGGTGTGGAGAAAAGGGCACCCTCTTGCACTGTTGGTGGGAATGTAAATTGATACAGCCACTATGGAGAACAGTATGGAGGTTCCTTAAAAATTTAAAAATAGAACTACCATATGACCTGGCAACCCCACTACTGGGCATATACCCTGAGAAAACCATAATTCAAAAAGAGTCATGTACCACAATGTTCATTGCAGCTCTATTTACAATAGCCAGGACATGGAAGCAACCAAAGTGTCCATCCACAGATGAATGGATAAAGAAGATGTGGCACATATATACAATGGAATATTACTTAGCCCTAAAAAGAAACGAAATTGAGTTATTTGTAGTGAGGTGGATGGACCTAGAGTCTGTCATACAAAGTGAAGGAAGTCAGAAAGAGAAAAACATATACCGTATGCTAACACATATATATGGAATCTAAAAAAAAAGGAAAAAAAATGGTCATATAGAACCTAAGGGCAAGATGGGAATAAAGACACAGACCTACTAGAGAATGGACTTGAGGGGGAAGGGTAAGTTGGGACAAAGTAAGAGAGTGGCATGGACATATATACACTACCAAACGTAAAATAGATAGCTAGTGGGAAGCAGCCGCATAGCACAGGGAGATCAGCTCAGTGCTTTGTGACCACCTAGAGGGGTGGGATAGGGAGGGTGGGAGGGAGGGAGACACAAGAGGAAAGAGATATGCGGGCATATGTATATGTATAACTGATTCACTTTGTTATAAAGCAGAAACTAACACACCGTTGTAAAGCAATTATACTCCAATAAAGATGTTAAAAAAAGATAGAAAGAAAGAAAGAAATTGTCAACCTCTACCAGGCTGGATTTCAGAATTTCTATGGACTAATAAATGCTGTGCACTTTCCATTTTCCCTCTTTTTGAATTTAAGTGTCTTTAGTGGTTATCCTACACCTGTTTAAAGATAAAGGTTTTCATTCGATATTAAGAGAGCAAAAGGATGGAGTACCTCACCCAGCCTGAGGAAAGGGACACAAAAGTCCAGGTTTAATGAAGTTGGTGATCCATGAGCTGAGTCATAAGGATAAAAAGAGTTACCCAGGTAATAGTCAGTAGGGAAGAAGGGAGCAAACCAAGGGCATTCTAGGCCCAGAAGACAGGTGAACGAATATTAGATGGGCAACAAATAGTGTGATGCATGGGGAGAGATGCAAATTGTTTGATATTGCCAGGACTTAAAGCGCAAGGGAAGGGGTAGTGGAAATTATGCCAGAACGGTAAACAGGGTTGAGTTGACAGAAGGCCTTCAAGTCACTATATTCAAAACTCATTTGAGGACACGTTCATTGTTTTTTCCATGTCTGTAAATGGATTTATAGCTTTTCTATTTTTTTTATCTTCAGTAATAACATCTGTGGAATCATGAGCTTAATGTACTATTTAATTGATGGTTTGTTGGAACTTACGTTAAAATAATTTTTAAAAAACTTTTAAATTAAAACAGTCTTCCATGAATTACTTAAAATCATACCACTTACCATGCTGTATGCCTTGGGAATACTCATCTAGATAACAGGGAATCACTAAAATGCTTTGAGTAGTGGAGTAACATTAAATTTGCATTATAGAGAACAGCCCAGTGCAGAAAATGGATTTGAGGAAGATGAGGTTGATCTCAAGGTGATCAGTTAGGGAACTCTCATAGTTACCTAGGCAAGATATTATAAGGGTCTGAATTAGGACACCAAAGACAGGTGTTATTTCAAGTACTCGCCAGATACCAGGTAAGAGTCTAGGTACCAGGAATTCAACAGTTGACATGGCTGACATAGTCCCTGACCCCGTAAAGTTTATATTCTAATTGAGGGGGATTATATTCTAGTTGAGGGGGTGGGAAGAGATAAACAATAAGCAAGAAAACAAAGGTAAGTAATCTCAAGTAAATAAAATAGGAAAATTATGTATTAGAGAGTAACTAACTGGAGGAGGTAGGGGGCAGTGAAGGGTAAATCGGGTGAGGGCTGGAGAGTTTGATTACTTTGAATTAGGGATCAGAATTGAACTTTCTAAGGAGATGACTTTTGAGCTGAGACTCAGTAATGAGTAGGAGAGAGGGAGAACACTGGATTTTTGAAATATATGGGAGATACAGTCAGATGGTCTGATATACCAACTAGGTAAGAGAGAAGGAAAAGTCAAGGATTACCTAATTTCAGAGTTATTTTATTTATCGGCACTTCAATGATCAACATAACTGGGGCTTTTTCCAAGTTCTATGTAGCTTTACTTTACTTTCACTCCAGTTCTTTATTAACTTGTTATCTATTACATGTTTGAATATTGGAGCTATCTTTTTTGAAAAAATTTACTATTCATCACCCTTTGGTTTAATGCCAAAAATTCTCATCCGAAATGTCTCTGCATTTTTATCTCAAATGAAACAATGGCCCGTTTGATTATCAAGGACACCCTGGTATCGACCATGTAAAATATACTTTTAAAAACCATGAACAAAGCTTTTGAATTTGTGAATTTAAATGAAAACTTTTGAATGAAAAAAAAATCTGCTGATTTCATCCCAAATAAATTAATATAATTCCCAAGGGTTTGTTTAATGCAATTTTAAGCTAAATATATTCAATATTATGTTGGCGTGATGGCTTCCTTTAGCAGTGTTGGAGACTGCATACAAAAAGCATTTAATTATGAATGCCATAATTTGCTCAATTGATGCCTCTATTTTATCTGCAAAGCATAGATAATTTTTCCTAAATAAATGCAACCATGAAAATAATATTTAAAACAGAAAATTAAAGTGTACTTGCTTGATATAAACCAAACACTGCATAGTCAAAATTAACTGCCCTCATGGCAAATAAGTGTCTTGCAAATTCAAATTGCAAAAGTATCATCTGTTCATTTAGGAGCTATTTCCCAGATAAGATTTAGAGGATGTATTTTTATAAATAACTTGGGGATTTTATTTTCAATGTGAAGCTGATTTTAAAGTAATATTAAAATTGTACTCATTTGTTTATTTTTAATACTTTTCAGCAAGCCATTACATAACAACCAACAGCACCTGATTTTATGCACAATGAATTCATAATGAGTATAAATTTCATTCTCCTACCCCAAGCCAGACTTTATTCCAGAGACAGAGCTTCTTGTCTCAAAAGGAGTTCCCCAATGGAAAAGATAATTAAAGTAGAGAATATTTGGAAATTTCAACCCTCCTTTCTTTTTGTCTTGAATGAATCTATGTTCTTGACTCTCATAATTGTTCAAGTTTGCACTTCTAAGTTTTTCTTTTCCTTTTTTTAAAAATTTTCTTATTTATTTTTATTGAAGTATAATTTATTTACAATGTGTTAGTTTCGGGTGTACAGCAGAGTAGTTCAGTTATACATACATATATTTTTTTTTTCATATGCTTTTCCCTTGTAAGTTATTACAAACTATTGAATTCCCTGTGCTATACAGTAGGTCCTTGTTGGTTATTTATTTTATATATAGTAGTGTGTATATGTTAATCCCAAACTCCTAAATTATCCCTCCCCCAGCTTTCCCCTTTGATAACCATAAGTTTGTTTTGTATGTCTGTGGGTCTATTTCTGTTTTGTATATAAGTTCATTTGTATCTTTTTTTCTTTAGATTCCACATGTAAGCAATATCATATGATATTTGTCTTTCTCAGTCTGGCTTACTTAGTATGATAATCTCTAGCTCCATCCATGTTGCTGCAAATGACATTATTTCATTCTTTTTTAGAGTTGAGTAGTATTCCATTGTATAAACATCTTCTTTATCCATTCATCTGTTGATGGACATTTAGGTCGCTTCCATGTCTTGGCTATTTTAAATAGTGCTTCAGTGAACATTGGGGTGCAGGTATCTTTTCGAATTATGGTTTTCTCCAGATACATGCCCAGGAGTGGGATTGCAGGATCATATGGTAGCTCTATTTTTAGTTTTTTTAAGGAACCTCCATACTGTTTTCCTTAGTGGCTGCACCAATTTACATTCCCACCAACAGTGTAGGAGGGTTCCCTGTTCTCCACAACCTCTCCAGCATTTATTTGTAGTTTTTGATGATGGCCATTCTGACCGGTGTAAGGTGACACCTCATTGTAGTTTTGATTTGCATTTCTCTAGTAACTAGTGATGTTGAGCATCTTTTCATGTGCCTTTTGGCCATCTTGTATGTCTTTGGAGAAATATCTATTTAGGTCTTCTGCCCATTTTTTTGATTGGGTTGTTTGTTTTTTTGATATTGAATTGTATGAGCTGTTTGTATATTTTGGAGATTAATCCCTTGCCGGTATTATGCCTTTCTATTACATTTCTCACTTTATACCACTACCAGCATGTGGGTCATTTTATGATCATTGTCTTTTTCTCCAACTCTTCAAGGATCTGAGTCAGGTGGTAAACACCGACTAGGGCACACAAACTATAAGGGAGTAAACTCTGTGTAGTAACCATCACAGAAAAGGCCAAGGTGGCATAGACACAGCAGCTAAACCAGTTGTGTGCCTTAAACATGGAAGGAACTGAGAATGAATCTGGTTTGATTTTTACTCAACCAATATTCCCACTTCTACTTACAATAAAATGGACAAGATCTACCCAGGGATGTGTCTGCTTAACAACTCAGGGCTCCCTGGCCCTCTTTTCAAGGCTCAAAACACTTACCTCATAGTTCTGCTATGAATTCTCGTAAGTGTTCAGAAGAACAAAGTTACTTTTGACATGATTACCACTGAGATTACTGTTTATAGAGATTCTCTATCACCTTAAAATACACACCTTCCGTGAGTCTTAAATGAAAGATTTATGTAAACAGTTTTCAAAAGCAAACCAAGAGTTCTTTTCATATTCCTTATACCTATTTTTCAAGTTTATTGAGTTATATGTGCTAATAAATTTAGAATATAATATCAGGGTAGCAGGACTGTGGTAAAAAGAGCTCCAACTTCAGGATAAGAGACCCTGGGTTTGAGTCCCACTTCTGCTGATTATTTTGGGTAAATTACTTACACCCCCACACATTACAGCCTACCTTTGCACCTTGATTTCCACCATTCCCCTCCATGTTAATTAACCTCTCTAGGTTTGCTCATCATCTGCAAAGTGGAAATAGTAACAGCATATATCTCATAAAGTTGTTATAAGTCTTAACTAAGATAATGGAGATAAAGTACTTACGCTTGGTCCATAATAAAGATCCAATAAGTGTTAGCCATAATTTTCTGTTTGTCAGGGACCCTTATAAAGCAGATAATCTATCTATTTCTCTTGCATAGATCATTTAAACCATCTAAACCTCAGTTTCCTTAACTGTAAATTGGGGATAAAAGAACCTATATCAGAGGAATTTTGGGGGATTAAATGAGATGATACACTTGACAAAGCACTATAGAATTACGTGAAAATGAGGTAGAATGAGATATTAAGAGGGATACAGCAGATTTCTTAGAAAAGCAGGCACTTGATTATACTTCTCTGGTTTACCTCCTTCTGTGTCCCCTCAAAAATGACCAACAGATATAAAAACTAAGGAGGAATAAACCTATGCCAGCATGGGAAATTAATAATGGGTGACATTTACATGCCAGTAATTCACGTTTCTGCAAGTAAGATTGAAGACATACAAGATATATGATTCCCTGAATGTGAAGAAACAACTCTCCAAGGTAGCAAATGAAGAAGACTTAGAAAGTTAAAGACAAGAATCAAAAATATACATAGGGGCAGCAAGGAGGTATCATTGGATCCTATCAAGTGCCACTGGGAAGCAGACCAACTGCCAAAAATCAGCAAGCAAGAATCAGGTAACAGGCTCACTCCTGACTTACACTTAGGGGGAGACATTGTCCCAGTTGGTTCCTAGTGAGGATGACTGTGACAGATAAAGAATGAGGACACTGCCCCAGTTAACTCCTAGATGCTAACCTCAAATACAGAAAAGAAACATTGGAATAGAGAGAAAAGTCCCTCTTGTGACTGCTGTTAGTTCTGGTCTTCTCCCAACTCGTGATCAGTAGACCAGTGGTTCTCAATTCTTAGTGTGCATCAGAATGACGTGGAGGGTTTGCTAAAACATAGATTACTAGACCCCACCCCCAGATATTCTAGAGCAGAGCCTGAGAGTTTGCATTTCTAATAAGTTACCGGGAAATGCTAATGCTGCTGGTCTAGGGACCACACTTTGAGAACTACTGCTCTAGACTCACACTGCCCTTCACAGTAGATACTACTACATGTGACTATTTAAAATAAAATTCAAATTAATAAAATAAATGGCACTGAAAATTTAATTCTTGATTTGTGCCAGCTACATTTCAAATACATAAGAACCATATGTGGCTACTACTAACATATTGGTCAGCACAGATACAGAACATTTCTGTCATCCCATGAAATTCTATTGGACAACCTGCTCTAGACTGTAAAATAAAACTTCAGTGAACAGGGCCAGCACCATGCACAACTACAGGAGACATATTTGTGCTATGGGTATGGAGGCCCCTGGACTTATACAACATAGCACTCCTGGCAGTTAATCTAAGCTTTTCCCTTCTCTCTTCCTATGGATCCTAAAGATGGAAAGAAGGACTCTCCTAATCTCTGACAGAACTCATCTCAGTTCTCCAAAGTAGACAAGCCAAGACCTTCCTCTGCAAGGAAGAGCATGAGGAAAAATAACTAGGTATGTTAAATGATACCTCAAATAATACCTCAAAAAAGGAGCTTGTTCAAAAGAATCGAAACAACGCCATCCTATGAAATAAAATTGCTCTTAAGAAAAAGGAATTTTCCAAAATACTAGTGTCAAAATGGATCTCAACAATATTCAGCAGACTAATGCTGTGTAAAACCAGAATAAGCAGTTATGAAGAGTCAAAGTTATAGAATCAGAAAGGCTTCATGTAGTTGAATGATATTTATGTCAAATTCAAAACTATAATGGAGGTAAAAAAATACATTGGATCATGAGAAATCCAAGTCAATGAAGTAGAAGAGTAACTCAGGATATTCAGTAGATGTCTATAGATGTGTGTAGAGAAAGAAAAATTATAAGAGAAAAGACAAAACAAAAAATCCAAGCACTCTGATATGCATTTGATATAGGAATTTCAGAAGTAAGAGCATAACAGTAATTTTTTAAAAGCATCAATACAAGAGAAAATAGAAGAAAACTTTCTTGAGCTAAAGAAAGTCTTAAATAATAAATCACAGAAGATTTACTGAATATAGGTAAAATTTCTAAAAGAAGTCGATTTCTGGGAAATTTCTGAAATTTCATCATTTCAAGGATAAGGGGGAAAGTCCTATAAGAATCCAGTAGACATTACTAAAACAAAATAGGTTACCTGCGAAGGAGTAAAAATTACTCTGATATCAGTCCTCAACTCTAAGCACTCAGAATACAATGGAGAAGTATCTCTAGAATTTTTAGAGAAATGGGTTAGGACTCCAGATTCAAGAAATATGTGCCCAGGGCTTCCCTGGTGGCGCAGTGGTTGAGAATCTGCCTGCCAATGCAGGGGACACGGGTTTGAGCCCTGGTCTGGGAAGATCCCACATGCCGTGGAGCGACTAGGCCCGTGTGCCACAGTTACTGAGCCTGCGCGTCTGGAGCCTGTGCTCCGCAACAAGAGAGGCCGCGATAGTGAGAGGCCCATGCACCGCGATGAAGAGTGGCCCCCACTTGCTACAACTAGAGAAAGCCCTCGCACAGAAACTAAGACCCAACACAGCCATAAATAAATAAATAAATAAATAAAAATTAAAAAAAAATAAATAAAATAAAGAATTAAAAAAAAAGAAATATGTGCCCAGCCAAGGTGTGCAAGATAATAGAATATAAGTCATTTTCAGATATGCATTTTAGAAAACAACCTATCTTTTTAAAATAATTGATCAAAAGATGAATAATAATAAAGATCTAAAGAATGGACAAGGAAAATATCAATCTAAAAGATCCTGGAATATAAAATAAAACTTGTAAGAGATAGAATATATTTTCAAATAATTATTCTTAATATGTTTTTTAAACTTAATATAAATGTTAAAACATTTTAAAAAGATACAAAACATAATATAGTATAGACACTTTATCTAAAACCCCAGATTATTTTAATACACGTTGGGAAAGGGATAAGTTCAGGGAAGGGAGATAAGTATGCTAATTTTCTCATTTTAGACATGCAAAATGGTTTAGCAGTCAAGAGCATAATTACCTGGTTCATATGCTGCTCCCCCAATTAGTGGCTGTGTAACTCTGGGGAGTTACTTAACATTCCTCACCTATAAAATGGGAATACCATAATACCCCAGAGTTATGTGGGACTGAAATCAGATAATGCATGTAAAGTACTTAACACCTATAAGCGCTTGGTATAGCTATTAACTTAGAAAGAGAGAAATCAAAATATACTCTTGATTAATGGAGGAAATAGATCTGAAGATGAATAACATAACATAAAAGAAACATGGAAGTATGACTACAAGAACACACAGATTCTCTCTCTCTCCAAATTGTTATAAAAGACCAAGTATGTATGTACCCTATACAAAGAAACAAGATCAAATATATTACTTACTTGAATGTTTCAAGGATTCACACTGTAGAGCCATTCAAATAAACATGTTCTCATTGTTCAGGTGATATCTAATTTGTTTTAATTACAAAAAATACATAGAGTGATCACAGTTTTGTTGAGGGAGAATATATGTGCATAGAAAAAAGGCTCAAAATATATATATATACATAAGTATTAACAATAATCATTGCTGGGTATTACAGTTTGGGGTGTCTTTTTCTTCTCTCTTTTCTCTGTTTTCATCAGTATTTATAGTGAACATATATCACTTTTATAAATAGGAAAAAAGAGTATTTATTTTTAAATAGGTTTTTTAGTAACCACTGTTAACATTTAGGTGGATATTACTCTAGAATTTTTCTTCACATGCAAATATATATATATGTTTAATTAATTTACTTATTCATTCACTCAAAGAATATCTTTGAATTGATTGTCTTCTATGTTCCAGGCTTTGTTGTAATCTCTGGATACAGAAGTAAAAACAAAAACAAAACAAAACGAAATCTCTACCTTCCTGGAGCTTAGTTTGGGGAGAGCAGCATAAATAAGTAAAATGTGTATTTTTGATATTGATAGGTGGCATGGAGAAGATATAAAGCAGGGAAGAGGATAAGGATTAGTGGCTACCCTTTTAAATGAGGTGATCTGTAGGGGTCTCATTGAGAAAATAATGAAGTAAGGCCTTACTAGTAATAGACACTTGAAGAAGGTGTTGGAGGGGACCATGTGGCTTCCTAAGGGAAGGCAGTCCCCGCAGAGGGAAGTACAAGTACAAAGGTAGTGATGCAAAAGAATGCCTAATGTGTTTGAGGAAAAACAGAGAGGCAAGATGGCTAGCTGTGGGTAAGACAGAAGGAGAGTACTAGGCGCTCAGGTATAGAATTGGGGTGGAGTGTGCATGGGGCTAAGATCACCTGTGGCCTCATAGACTATTGTTATTCAGAGTGAACTAAGGTTCCAGTGGAAAGATGGTGGGTGAGAAATAGGCAGGTGACAGATATATTTTAAAGGTAGAGCCATCAGAATTCACTGCATGGTCGGGTATGGGGTGCAAGGGAAAACAAGGCATAAGAATGACTAAGGCATTTGCTGTACAAGTCTGGTGTTCAGGAAAGAAGTCAGGTTGAAAATAGAAATGTGGGAGTTGTCATTACTTAGGTGATATTTTAAGCCCTGAGATTGAGTGAGACTAACAAGGGAATGAATGTAAACAGAGATGGGAGGAGGTCCAAGTATGCTAAGCCCTGGGGCACTTCAATGCTTAGACATTGGGTGACAAGGAGGAGTGAGCACAGGAGGGTGAGAAGGAACAGCCTGTGAAGTAGGATGAAAACCAGAAGAGTGTGGTACCTTGGGGGCTAAGTTAAAGAGCTTCGTACAGGAGGGGCGGTATCTGTATTAACTATATAGCTGGCGGATCAAGTAAGATGAGGATTAAGGAATATTCATTTTAGCAATGTGGAGATTTTGCTGACGTCGATAAAGGACGTTTCAGTGGAAGAATATGGAACAAAAGCCTATTTAGAGTGGATTTAAGAGGGTAGGAGGAGAGAAATTAGAATTGGCTCCTCTTCTGCAGAGCTGGAACACCACTTTCCATATTTTCTTACTTTAAGTTAATATTTCTCTTTCTGTTTTAAAGTGGTGGAAATTGCAACTTGATTGCATTTCATTTTTTCCTATCAGTGGAAAGTTACATGATGGCCCCAACCTGAAAAATACCATAAGATATTTTGCTAAATGAATATGCCATTTACCAACACTTCAGCTAAAGTGGATCTCTCCAGCTTCCATGACCAGGAGAAAACCCAAAGAAACATACAGACCCTTTGCTTAGGCTAACTGCTATTTTTGCAATGTCTTCTCTAATCAGTTGAGGGGTCATGTGAAAGATAGAAATAAATGATTGATTTTCTAGGCCATTTTACATATATTTAAAGCACATCTAGTTCTTCTCTACAGATCAAATGGAAACTAAATTAGGTTCCGGAACCCAATTCCAGTGTGTGTGTGTGTGTGTGTGTGTGTGTGTAGGCTTCCCACACCAAAAAGCAATTCTTGGACACCAGCAGGGTGTCCAGGAATTCAACTCAATTTGATACTATCTACCCAGAAATAGAATCAGATTCCACAGGTAAAAGGCTCAGCCTCACAAGACCATCCTCCACTTAAGACACCGGTTGCAACCCTGGTGTTACCTGTGTTTCTGACCAACCAGCTACAAATTGGAGATTCCAACGATGCCTTCTAATTCAGGATGCCAATGGCAAGTCCAGTTTGTTACCTGTACTTTCTGATGAGCTGGCTATAAATCAGAGATTCTCATGACTCCCTCTTTGGGTTCAATTAATTTGCTAGAATAACTCACAGAACTCAGGAAACCTGTTTACTCACTAGATTACCTATTTATTACAAAGGATATTAAAGGATATGAATCAACAGCCAGGTGAAGAGATACATAGGGCAAGGAGCTTCCATGCCCTCTCAGAGTGCACTTTCCAAATCTCCACATGTTCACCCACCCAGAAGCCCTCCAAACCCTGTCATTTTGGGGTTTTATGGAGACTTCAGTCATGATTCATTAAATCATTGCCCATTGAACTCTAATCTCCAGCCCCTCTCCCCTACCCTCTAATCACATGGTTGGTTGTCCCAGCAAACAGGCCCCTAGTTACCTAAAGGCTTTCCAAAAGTCACCTTACTAACATAACAAAAGATACCTTTATAGCTCTTATCACAGGGACCAGGAACCTTGGACAAAGACTAAATATGTATTTCTTATAAATTTAAACATTAGCAGAGCTGAGCAGTACTGCAGTCATCATCCCATCATTACCATGGCTATAGCACCAGACCCTTATAGAGGATTTTTATTTTACATGAAATATTTCTTATTATAGCAACAACAGTGTTAATTTAAAATATAACACACAGGATATAAATTATCTTTAACATTTCTGTATATTTTCTATGGTGTGTCTTGTTAATAGCATTACCCTTTTGATGACTCCTGCTCTTTTGAAATGAGACATCTCTTGGGATATATGTGAGAAAAATCTAGACTGCTCATTGCTTACGCAGCGGCCCCCAACCTTTTTGGCACCAGGGACCGGTTTCATGGAAGACAATTTTTCCACGGATGGGGGTGGGGGGGATGGTTACAGGAATAGAAAACTCACAGGATACATTTGAATGTATAACATTCCCAGAGTTTTTATTGAGGATATTTGGGTGACTTGGAGTTCAAATTCAGAGTAGATCTTTTGAAAATTGAATCAGAGTAATTATTCACTTTAGGGTCATTAAGAATAATTTCCATCCTATTTATATTGCAAAATTACTTTTTTTTTCATTTAAAGATTAGAGATCTACTTTCTTGTTTGTCTTTTTTATTTCTCCAGAGCAGTTCTTTGTTTCACTTTGATAACCAGTTGGAAGAGTATAAAAACTGAAACCGTTTTTAAAATAAGTTAAAACCAAAGGACCAACACACTTGAAAACAACAGACTTGAGTTGAAGGGGTTCTTTCCTCTTCCCCCACTACAGACTCTTCTGTTTGGGAAGATACATGGTTATAGTGACTGCAGTATTACAAAGAAATACATTTTGGTAGTAGAGAAACAAAACCTCTTGGTTCCAAATTAGTTATTCACTGTAGGCCATTTATTCATCTGGCTCTAGGCTATGGGAATTACTCCTAGCACAGAACTCCTTTTGAAATCCCTCAGTCCCTAGGGGGTCAGAGATAGATGAGAAACTGCCCCTGTGAACTTGGCTTATACAGGGGAAACAAAGAAGTTAGTGGTTGAGGGTAACAGAGGAAAGGCGCGTGGGAAGGATGAATGTAGCTAGCTTCCTTTGCTTGCAACAGGAGCTTCTTTCAATGCAAAAGGAATGCCAAGATAGATCAGGCACTCTACCAAAAAGATACAATAATTTAGTAATGCGGTCTGCCCAGGCAGCTTAGCAGCTGGAAATGAGTGAGCCTTGGGATTTGCTATAAATGCTGGGGAAATTGGCTGATAGCCCCTTTCCTATATTGAGCAAAGGGAGCAAGAGAAAAGATTATAAATGTTTGAAATCAGAGCCAAGTAGCACGGCCTGCTCTGGTCCAGGGGTTGCCAGAACTCTAGCATTCTCTGGCTTCTGCATTAAATGCTGAGTTTGGCAGAGTGTGGGACTAATAGGCCAGGAAACAACAGTTTACCTGGATGCATTTTCTGTAAGGCAGCTGTTGATCTTAAGTTGTTTAGGGAGGGAATTTTATTATATGCTGTATCCGATGCCATACAGCATTTAAGCATAAGAACAATCTTTGGGCTAATTGTGCAATAAGAATAAACACTCAAAGGTCACTGCTGATACTTGAAAAGGGGCCCACTGGGTGGTTTTCAAACTCCAAAACTCAGGATGCCCCAGTGGACAGCACATTGTGCTGACGACATAGGAAATTTTGAGGTAAGCCATAAACACAAAGCCTTGGAATGGAATGGATAAAGGCAGGCTTTGGACCAGCCAGATTTATCTCCCATACTGGTGTAACCAAGCAAGGACTCCTGTGCTCACAAAGCAGAAACTCTTGACAGTGGGCATTTGCAGGAAAGTAAGGGCTTATTGCAGGGCACCGAGCAAGGGAGTGGGAGACAAGCCTCAGTTCCACTCCAACTTGGTCTTTGAGTAAGGAGTTTTTAAAAGGGGAGGAACAAAGACGCCGGGATTAATCATTGTCTTGTGACATTTCTTAATCGTAGTTTTGGGAGTCAGGATGTCTCTGGTTTACGATTCTCTGGCTAGGTAGTCCATGGCTCGGGGGTCTGTGAGATCATCTTGCCGTAGAAAAATTATCATTAATGATGATACCTAGAATAGCAATGTTAGTACATTAATGATGTTATCAACAACAGCAATTTTAGTCATCTGACTCTGGTTGATTAGTGTTCAGTTAGCACAGGATTGAGGTCAGAGGGGACAAGAAAGGAAATAAAGTTTTGGAGAGAGAGATTAATCATAAACTCGGCAAGGGAACTTGGTTTTAGGAGGACTCGGTTTCACTGACTCCTGTATTTACTAGCTATGATATTCTTCCACAGTTCAAAGTCATAAGAATACCTACTTCAGAGACTTTTGCGAGGATTATGTGACATAAAATGACCTTGAACATAGTAGGTACACAATAAATGTTGGTTCTCCTTACCTAATATGGAATCTTAGCCTTTGCAATTTTTGAAATAAATTCCTTTCCAGGGAGTTTGTGTTTTAAAGTAATTTTACATATCTTTGAAAACTTAATTGATCTTTGACCTTGAGAAATTAAGGGAACATGAATTCTATATAGTTGCTTCTGTGGCTCATTATTATTTGTTTGACTCACACTTATCTCAGTGTGTAGGTGAGCTGGAAAGACATTCTTAATACTTGGATATAAATGAACATACTAGCCAGATCACATGAGCTACACGACTAGGGAAACAAGGCAGATAAATAAACTACAATAAGGGTCATATAATTTACATTATAAATTTTAAAAAGTAACACTTCTCCCAAATATTTCGTTTTTTTAAATAAATGTATTTATTTATTTATTTATGGCTGCATTGGGTCTTGGTTGCTGCACATGGGCTTTCTCTAGTTGCGGTGAGCGAGGGCTACTCTTTGTTACGGCGTGCAGGCTTCAGTAGTTTTGGCATGCGGGCTCAGTAGTTGTGGCGCATAGGCTTAGTTGTTCCGCGGCATGTGGGATCTTCTCGGACCAGGGCTCGAACCCATGTCCCCTGCATTGGCAGGCGGATTCTTAACCACTGCACCACCAGGGAAGTCCCCAAATATTTCTGATAAGACCTAGCACCCCTTTGAAGACTTATTGAGACATGATGACAGTATATATTATCAAAATTTAGCTCTTTGTTCTCTTTAGTTGATCTAGAATTTAAATACAGGACACTGGCTAATTTGCACATTGTCTTTTTTACTGAATATCATAGAGTAATTGGAATGGTTTAATACTTACCAAATCTCCATGAATTTCTTTTGTGTTTTTTATAAATATACATTTTAGGGCAATCTTATTAAAACAGGATTTGCTTAATTTGAATCCATAATTACAATAAGCTTGTTCTTCTTTTATCTAATTCTCAAGATAATTTATTGATTTGTATATTGCATCATACATTACAAAGTACCAACATACATGGCAAGGCAATTTATTATTAACTCTATCTAGTCACAAATCATTTAAAGAATAACATTAAAACCTTCAAGTCCTGATACACTGTCTTTTTTTAAATTGAAATCTTTATAAATGTAAATATTTACAATAAAATTATTTTGCTGCAAAGTATTATGGCAGACTAAGTGCTTTGAGAGATCCTTCTGCAGCAGTACAAATGTATTCTAAATATGACATGTTCTTTGAGATATTGCCTGCTCTAACAATCTTTGCTCTCTAAAAGTGTATGTTAGAAGACAAGAGACTCAGTGTTGTGCTGAGTGCAGATGTCAACAATAGCACGGCTACTTGGACACTGTACTTCGGTTCAATGGTAAGCTTGGTCAAGACTATTCAGGGAAACTCAGACCTTTTCTAATCACAGTGACAAGCTGAAATTAAGATCAAGTAATGAAGTAACAAGAAATGATTTCTAATCACCTTGAAAAGCAAACTACTATAAGTAGGTATCAGTAAAAATAACAAACAGAGCAGAAGCAAGAAGAACTACAATCCTGCAGCCTGTGGAACAAAAAACACATTCACAGAAAGATAGAAAAGATGAAAAGGCAGAGGGCTAAGTACCAGATGAAGGAACAAGATAAAACCCCAGAAGAACAACTAAATGAAGTGGAGATAGGCAACCTTCCAGAAAAAGAATTCAGAGTAATGATAGTGAAGATGATCCAGGACCTTGGAAAAAGAATGGAGGCAAAGATCAAGAAGATGCAAGAAATGTTTAACAAAGACCTAGAAGAATTAAAGAACAAACAAACAGAGATGAACAATACAATAACTGAAATGAAAACTACACTAGAAGGAATCAATAGCAGAATAACTGAGGCAGAAGAACGGGTAAGTGACCTGGAAGACAGAATGGTGGAATTCACTGCTGCAGAACAGAATAAAGAAAAAAGAATGAAAAGAAATGAAGACAGCCTAAGAGACCTCTGGGGCAACATTAAACGCAACAACATTCGCATTATAGGGGTCCCAGAAGGAGAAGAGAGAGAGAAAAGACCAGAGAAAATATTTGAAGAGATTATAGTCGAAAACTTCCCTAACATGGGAAAGGAAATAGCCACCCAAGTCCAGGAAGCACAGAGAGTCCCATACAGGATAAAGCCAAGGAGGAACACTCCAAGACACGTAATAATCAAATTGGCAAAAATTAAAGACAAAGAAAAATTATTGAAAGCAGCAAGGGAAAAAGGACAAATAACATACAAGATAACTCCCATAAGGGTAACAGCTGATTTCTCAGCAGAAACTCTACAAGCCAGAAGGGAGTGGCATGATATACTTAAAGTGATGAAAGGGAAGAACCTACAACGAAGATTACTCTACCCGGCAAGGATCTCGTTCAGATTCGATGGAGAAATCAAAAGCTCTACAGACAAGCAAAAGCTAAGAGAATTCAGCACCGCAAAACCAGCTCTACAACAAATGCTAAAGGAACTTCTCTAAGTGGGAAACACAAGAGAAGAAAAGGACCTATAAAAATAGCAAACATATTTGCCTGATGACTATAGATACTGTTACTGCGTGTAGGAGATAAAGCGTTATATATATAAAGTGTTTAAAAAAATAAAATGCCTAATCATGAAGATGAGTAAAAACAAGTACTATTAATAAATAACAGGCAATTTTGAAAAATAAATGGCATTTCTAGATTTGAAAAATATAACGTTTGAAATTATTTTTAAAATCCTAAATGAACAGATAAACAGCAGATTAAGCAGAGATGAAGAGACAATTGGTGATTTGGAAAATAAATTTAAAGAAATTATCCAAAGTATAGCACAGAGAGCCAAAGAGGCAAAAAATATGAGAGACATGAAGCAATACGAAGGATGGAATAAGCAGATTAACCTACTTCTAGTTAGAGACTGAGGATGAAATAATAAAGAATATATAGGAGAAGAAAGTTTTTATGATAATTGCTAAATTTTTCCCATAACTGATAAAAACGTGAATTCATAGGTCCAAGAAACACACTGTATTCCAAACAAGATAAAGAGAAATCCATACCAAGCCACATTATTGTGAAATTGAAAGATGTAGAGGAGATCTTCAAAGCAGGTAGAGAAATGATGGATCACCTACAACAAAAACACAGGTATAACGATAGCCAACTTATCAAGGAAAGATATAAGACAAAAGAGTAGAATAATACCTTCAAAATGTGAGAGGAAAAAAAAAATCAACCTAAATTATGAACTGAAAAAAAACTTTTTTAAATAAATGAAAGTAAAATATGAAGACATTCACAGTTAAAAAACTAAAAATATTTACTACCAAAAGACTTTTTCCGAAAGAAAAACCTCAAGGATTACTTCAAGAAGGAAAGTGATCTCAGGTCATTCTGAGGAAGGAATAGTGAATAAATAAAATGGAAACATGTATGCAAATTCAAATAAAAATAATCTGAATAAAATAATAACATCTGATTTGGAAAACTAACATACAGAATGAAAACACTGATAACAGTATTTGTTAGAGAAATAGTGATCTAATTTCAAGTGATATAACATCTTAAAATTATTCAGGAAGAGGGTGGATAAGGTATTGTTCACCTTTAGAGTTTGTTAAATTAAAAATGTATGGTAAAATTTTAAGGATGTCTAAAGAATAAAAATAAATTGTATAAAGTCCAAGCCATAGAGAGAAAAATGGAATTAGAAAAAAAACAAAAAGGGGAATAGAGGTGAAAAAAGAATATGAAAGATAGATATCAAAATGTAAAATAGTAGAACCAAGTCTAAATATGTAAAGCATCAAAATAAACATAAATTACCTAAATTCACCAGTTAAAAGGAAGAGATGGTAGGAGGGTAGGAAAACAAAACCCAGCTTTATGCTCTTTAAGATAGGCACATCAATATAGCTAAGGGCACACCCCCCACACACAAAAAGGTAAAGATGAAAAAAGTCGTACCTGAGAAATATTAGCCCAATAAAAGCTGGCGTAACTATATCAGTATCAGGCCAAATAGACTTTAACACTGAAGGCATTACCAGAATATGGAGAGTCACTATGAAATTATAGAAGGTTCAGTTCACGAGGAGAATATAAACAATTGTAAGGAAAAACAGTCATAAGTTCACTAAAACTGAGAGATTTCAACATACCTCACTTAAATAGTGGAATATTTTGATAGCTCAGTTAATAAGTTTATCTAATAAAATGCAAAGCTTTATAGCCAACAGTTAGAGAATACATGCTATTCTCATGAAACATTGATAAAAACTGATCTTAACTTGGCTGGCTATAAGCAAGTTTCAATACATGTCAAAGACTCATTCATATACACTACATTTTCTGACAACAATTAAGTTAAAGATTCCCATTTATATCCCCATAAATTTGTGATTTAAATATACATTTCCAAGTAACTCATGAGAAATGAGTTAGGAGACACCATAATTCTAACTTTAAAATGTTTAGAATTAAACAAAAATGTAAGTACTAAATAATCATCATAGTGAAAACAGCATGAGTGGAACTTAGAAATTTTAAATCCTATGCTAGAAAAGAAGAAATGCTGAAGATTAATGAGCTAAATGCAAATTTAAGAAATTTTATAAGAAATGATAAAATTAGCCCAGAGAAGTAGGAGAAAGAAAAGGGAAAGAACAGAAGTGAATGATATAGAAAAATAATATACAAAGTCAGAAGTGGAATTTTTGATAACACTTTAAAGTGGATGTACTTTCTAGTAAAAATAGTAAAAAAAAAAAGAAAAAGAAAAAGGAGAATATAAATATAAAATGCAAATAAACTATGCTAGGCATGAGGAGGGATATAACTGCAGATACTCTATAAAAAGATTCAAAAGAAAATAAGTAAAAATTATGAACAACTTTGTGGCAATTAATTTAATACTGAAAGAAATAGACAAATTCTAGGTATTTGTAACTTACCAAAACTTCAAAAAGCTATAGAAACTCTAAATAGTCCTACAACTATTAGAGAAATTGAGTGAATAATTTTAAATCTTCCCACAAAGAATATGTTAAGCCTAGATGATTTTAAAGGTAAATTAAATTAGCTTTTAAGGAACAGATCATTCCAATCTCATACAAACTCCTCGAGAGAAGTGAAGAAGTGGGAATTTTCCCCAACTAGTCTTGAGACTAGTAATCTTCATATCAAAACTAGATAGCGTAAGAAAGGAAAAATGAAAGGCCTGTTTCATTCATGAATATAGATGCAAAAATCTAAACAAAGTACCAGCAAACCAAATCTAGCAGGATAGCAAAAGGCAAATTCATTATGGCCAATTCAACCCATTAATATACAGTTTGTTTAACATGAGAAAGTATGTTATTCCCACTAACAGATTAAAGGAGAAAAACTACATAATCAACTCAATAGGTGAAGAAAAACATTTGATACAAACTCAACATTCAATCATAATTTTTTAATTATAAAATTCTCATCAAAGTTGGAATAGAAAGGAACACACTTAACCTAATAAATGCTGTCTCTCCAGGAATTAAAAGCGAACATCATTTTTAAATGGGGGCAAAAGCATTCTGTGGTAGATGCGATAACTGTTCTCAGCTCTTCACTCCCTCTTCTGCCATGTTCCTTTGTACTGCTGTAGAGACAGTGGCATTTACATCCTCACTCCATTTACTTTAGGATGAGACACATGACTTTATTCTGTCAACCAATGTGAGAAGTAACAGTGTGCCAGTTCCTGAAGTGAGACCTAAAGAGGTATCACATATTTCCACTGTGGAAAGAGAACACCCTGTAGCCTCTGCACAGCCACTATACACTCATGAGATAATAAGAGTGAAAAAAGCAAATAATATCTTAGTATTTGTCTGAAAATTGTTTTGATCTCAGGGACCCCATGCATCCATGGACTACACTTTGAGAAATACTAGAATAATGTACATTTCCTATAAGCAAGTACAGTCTTAGACAACCACAACACAATCGAATCAGGAAATTGACGTTAATATATTACCATCTATTCAAGTTTCAGACTCTACTCAAAATTTGCTAGTTTCCCCAATAATAATTTTTATGATGAAAGAATCTAGCTCAGGATCACATATTGCATTTAGTTGTAATGTCTCTTTAGTCTCCTTCCATCTGGAACAGTTCCTCTGACTTTCCTTGACAGTCATTACCTTGACACTTTTGAAGATTACAGGCCAGTGACTTTGTAGAATGTCCCACAAATTAAGTTTATTTGATGTTTCTACCTGAGTAGATCTAGGTTATGCATCTTTAGAAGGAAAATCCAGAGGTGATTCTGTGTTTTTCTCATTTCACCCTATCAGGTGGGGCAAGATTTTGATTTGCTCTATTCCTTCTGATGTTCACCTTGATCATTTGATTAAGATAGTGCCTCCCAGACTTCTTAAATGTAGAGTTATTCTTTCTGTCTTTGTAACTAGTAAGTATTTTGTGAGGAGGTGATTTGAAATTATTTAAATTTCCCATTCCTAATCAAACTTTTAAATCATCCATTTATTTATATATGTTTATGGGTTCATGTTTTCTTATTTTATTCAGTGGGTTATAATCCATTACTGTCATTATTTATTTTGTTTCTAAAATTGTCCTTAGTTTAACCAGCCCATTCAAGCTGGCTTCCCTGTCATCTTGACGTGCCTCTTCATTCTTTGAGCACTTCCTTGCTCTCTGGCACAAGGTTTTCCAGGCTCATCTTGTACTTTCTCTGCCCTGACCCTGATATCAGTCATTTCTCAATGGATCCCTGTTTCTTTTAGTGGAAAATACATTTAGAAGCTAAGTCTGGGCTTTACTTACTGCTATTGGGAGCTCAATTTCCCAGGCCCTCTCAATGGACAGAGTTAGGTATATATGTATGTAAATACACACATACACAAATATATATTTATATCTATATCTATCCATTTCTCTCTCTCTATCTTGAAAATATTGGTATCTCCAGTTACAAACCAACATCACAAGGTTCACTCTACTTTTCTTCCTCTTCATATTTCTAACTCCCTCCTTAAAATGTGAGAAATCTGGCTCCTTACTGTAGTTGTTTATTTGATCACCCCTCTGTAAGTAAGCAGTCTCCCATATCTACTGCCACCTCCTCCCCACTCAGGCATCTTTCTCATCCTGAGATTTGACGCCCCATGCCTGTGTATCTGTGTAAACACCCTGCTCACCTTCCTGGGACTCTTTAACACCTTACGGCAGGACATCCCACAGGTGGACACCCCCCTTTCACTGATGGGCCTTTGACATGTTATGCCGGGCCACCCTATGCATGAACACTTTCCTCTTCTGGACATGGACACCTTCCTCACCCTGTTTGGGTTTTGACACTCCTTGCTAGGCCACCCTTCTGCAGGGTATCCTCCTTTACTTTGCTAGTTTTCCGACTCCTTCTGCCAGGCCACTCCTCCCGCATGGACTTCCTCCTCACCCCACCCGGGCTCTGACTCTCCATACGGGGTCATTCCCCTGTGTGTACACCCCCTTCACCCTGCTTGGATGCCAGTGTACCATGCTGAGCTGCCCCTAAACATGGACACCACCATTACTTTGCTTGGGCTCTGATACCCAACTCCAGGCCGCCTCTCCACTGAAGATAAGGATGCCATCTCACTCTTCTCCATCGAGTGACTTGAGGAGTGAATTGCTCATGGAGGGAAAGGGTAAGGGGAAAGAAAATGATCAGCCACCTCATGGCTGAGCTCCTCTACTTACAGTATAGGTTGTTCTTTCAGAATTTTGATTATTTTCTTAATTTCTTTTAAATAATTTTGCATTTTAAGTTACAGCTTTCAAATTATTTGGGGCCACATTTATTTTTTGGTTTATTTTCATTAGCTTTTAAACATTCATTTTCTTCTCCTTTTCTTGAAATGTCTTTAAATAGGGTTGCAGCAAAATCCTTTTTTGTTCCCCATCTTTAATGAGAAGAATGTCCTAGACTATTCGGAAGAGGCTTCTGTGTGAGAGCAGGCATGAGCCACAGTAGCTTTCTTCATGGCTCAAAGACTTTCCCTTTGTTGTTATCATGAAGTATTGAGATAATATGGGTACTTCTCTGCTTGATTGAGAAAGCCTTCCTGCTGTTATCTTGTTCTTTGCCAGAGTTGCATGCACCTTGCCTTACAAAGTAGTGCTCTCATATTTGAACACTGTATTTTGTTATTATTACATTCAAGGTCTTCCTCCTCCGGTCCTCTGCCTTCCATGCCACTCCCTCCTTCCCGTTACATGAAATATCTTTCTCCGTGAGATCTCTGATGTTTTCACCCTGTTCAATTTGGATTCTGCTCCTGAAAATTTTTCTTCAGAGTGAGTCTCTAGTTTACTGAAAGCATGTATTTATTGAATATTTCTGAGATTCTCAAGGGTTTAAGCCACTTCTAATTGTCTTTTTGTGGGATTTTTTTCAAGTTCTGCTGGTTATTCTCAGATTCTATTGCTCAACATCCTGCTAAGTACTGGGCCTTCTCATTTGAGGAATCAGAATCTGATGGCAATTTCTGGGACCCTTGGCTTGTAGGCTCCATCAACTTCCTTTTCTCTTCGCTACTACCAGTTCTGGATCCTGCTGCTATCCCATGATTTGGCTATGCCCATCCATTTTCCAGGGCCATGGAGATTCCTTGATACCTGCTTTATTGAAGATATCACCTATAGTTGGGTTTTTTGTTTGTTGTTGTTTGTTTGTTTTACTATCATATGCTCATTTTATTCTTTCACTATAATATGTATTGTTTTTATGAGGGGACTTGGGGAAATTAATTTTTAAAAACACTACATTACTGTCATGTTCTTGCCATCAGAAATACCAAGTGATCTTTTAAAAGTGTAAATCAAATCATGTCAACCCTACCCCTACCTTCATCTCAGACCTCATCTCCAATCATTCTACCCCCCATGATGGTTAATTTTATGTGTCAACTTGAATGGTCCATGGGGTGCCCAGATATTTGGTCAAACATTATTCTAGGTGTTTCTGTGAGGGTGTTTGGGGATGAGGTTAAACTTTAAATAGGTAGACTAAGTAAAGCTGATTGCCCTTTCTAATGCATGGGCCTTATCCCATCAGTTGAAGGCTTGAATAGAACCGAAAGGCTGATGTCGCCCTGAATGAGAGAATTTTTCCTGCTTGATAGTCTTTGAACTAGGAAATCAGCTTTTTTCCTGCCTTCATACTCAAACTAAAACATCATCTCTTCCTCTGTCTCAAGCCTACCAACCTTCGGATTAGAACTATACCATCAGCTCTCCTGGTTCTCAGGCCATAGGACTTGGGGTGGAACTATACCTTTCTCTTTGTCTCTCTGTCTCTCACTCTGACTTGTACACCACTCTCTCACCACTCTGTTGCAGCAACACTGGCCTTCTTATGGTTCAGAATACCCTTAAGGAGATTTTCATACCTTCTTCTCTCTGTCTGCAATAATAATCCCTATCTCATTACTTTGTTTTATTTTTTTCACAGAACTTAACCATCATCAGAAATTATACTATTTTTGATTTGCCTACAGTTGTGTCCTTTGGTGGAATATAAGCATCCTGAGGGTGGGACATTGCCTTTGGTACTGCTGAAAGTTTGGCACCTAGGACAGTGCCCAGTGGACAGAGGTATTTTATACGTATTTGTGAAATGAATTCAGAATTTCTGCTAATATCAACATCAGCATTAGAATCCCAAAGACATTTTTGATTTTCCAAAGAGGAATGTAATGACCCAATAAACAAAAGTTATGATCTATAATAAAAGAAGAAATTACTAGTTTTCCATAACTTGTTTTCATCTTAACATGAAATTTAGGGTTTTATTGTTATTCAGGTATTTATATAGGTGATAAATATCAGAGACAAAGATGGACAAAAAAAAAATATTGAACTTCTTACTATTAGATACTTACTCTGACATTTCTTTGAAATGCTAATTATTCTTTGAATAACTATCAGATTGGAATTCACACATATTTAGTTCTGTGCCTTAGCATGAAGTATCCACTTGTCAAAAGAGAAGTGTGAAATTAAATGAGACATGTTATGAAAAACAGTTTAATCTATATACTTTGCCTCAGTTTCATCTAAAGAAATAGTAAGAAAATGCAAAAATTCTTTTCAAAGTATATTTTTTAAAATATACAAGCATGTCAAACTAATAATCTTTACTGAGTGTCTAATATAATAAATTACTACCACCTTTCTTTGTGAAAATGAAACCCTCTAGATTAGAAATTGTTGTTGTATTAATAGAAACACATATTTAATGTGTTCTATGCCACAGGCATTGTTCTAACTCCTTTACTTTTATTTTTTTCATTCAGCTTCACAACACTTTTAGTTATATACTATTACTATCATCATTTCCAGATATGAAAATATAAACATTGCCAGAGTTTATTTTGAAGAATGTATTAATTCTTCTTTAAAACTTGGGATACAGGCTAAATCAGTTATCTATTGCCACATAGTAAACCACCCCAAACTTTGTGGCTTAAATCAACAGCCATTTATTTAGCTCATGATTCTGGTACGTGTTTTCTTCTGGTCTGGGCCAGACTCAGATAATCTTGCCTGGTCTTGTTCATGCAACTGTGGTCAATTGGCAGATTGTCCTGGAGTTGGTTAGTCCTGGTCGGCCTCACTCACATGTTGAAAGTTGGCTGGCCTTCAGCTGAAGTGACAGGGTGGCTGGTGTGTTAACCATGCCCTTTTATTTTGGAGGGATTTTTTTTTTTTTTTTTTTTTTTTGATGCTGTGGCATCTTGGGACCTTGCTGACTCTGCAGACACTGCCCCTCCCAGGGCTAGGTAATTCTTAAAGATAGTAAACAACTCACCTGAAGACACACTTTTCATACGCAAACCAATCTAAAACCATATTCTAACCACTTTCTTTTTGTTGTTGTTGTTTTGTTTTTTTAAATTAATTATTTATTTTTGGCTGCGTTGGGTCTTCGTTTCTGTGCGAGGGCTTTCTCTAGTTGCGGCAAGTGGGGGCCAGTCTTCATCGCGGTGCGCGGGCCTTTCACTGTCGTGGCCTCTCTTGTTGTGGGGCACAGGCTCCAGACGCGCAGGCTCAGTAGTTGTGGCTCACAGGCCTAGTTGCTCCGCGGTATGTGGGATCTTCCCAGACCAGGGCTCGAACCCGTGTCCCCTGCATTTGCAGGCAGATTCTCAACCACTGCGCCACCAGGGAAGCCCTAACCACTTTCTTTATCAGGTTCTCACAGTGGGCCACTACCCACCTGCCCTAATCACAGCAGAGCCAGGTACCAGATAACTAGGAACAATCCCTATGGCCTAGAGCCTAATGAAAAGACTTGAAGTAACCAGTCCTAAAACTACTTACCCTGTTTTGTCCATTACTTCCCATAGAAAGCACAATAAAGGCTCTTGTCCATCTTTTCCCCCACTCATTCTGCCTCGTGACTAATACTGGTGCTTCCCCATGTGTCCCTTCCACCCCCAGTGACATGGCATGCTCCCTCCTCTTGGGATCTATGACTATAACAATCTGTCTTCTCAGTGGCAATTGTCTCCTGATCTGTTAGGGTCATTATACTTGGGGGAAAAAAAAGAAAAAAAACCCTACCATTTCAAACATCTGGGTAATGTATCATTTCATCATCCAGCGGGCTAGCCCGAGCTTGTTCACATAGCGGCAGGGTTCCAACAGCCGCGAGAGAACAAGTCCCAGTCCATGAGTGCTTTTCAAGTCTTTCTTATATCATGCTTGCCATTGTCCCATTGACCAAAGCAAGGCACATGGCCACACTTAAAGTCGCTTGGGAGGAATGGATACAGGCTTGAGGTGTGGCTACAAGGAGCCTTTGCGGATTGGGGTCATAACTGCAATCAATCCACCCAACAGGAATTTCAGGAGATTTCATATCAATTTCACATTGTCTTTGATCTGAGAAATCCTTAGTGTTTGGGCACTGAAATAAGTAATATTTGCCTTTTCACAACTCTTGGCAAAAATGTTAACAACTATCACAATGCTAAGAACTATTATTCAAAAGCCTAGGCTTATGAGCTAATAGCTAAATTCTCTTTTACTTAGAGAAGTGACTGCTTGTGACTAGAGCACTTGGACAATATAAAGCATTTTGGAATGGCGATTATAGTTGTTTTGATCAAACCACCGAAGGGATGGTAACCTAATAATGATATTCATAGGAAAATTTAAATAATATTATTCGCCTAAATAGATCATTATTGTGAACATGATCAGAAATCTCTTGACTGAGATTTACAGAATCTTCTTCCTGTAATAGACTGACTCTTTTCAATTTTTCCTCTCAAACTTAAACCCTTTAGCCTTCTTCAGCAACTTCTCAGTAAAATTCTTCCCTATTTCAGAATTCTTCCTTCCTTCTACATTATTTATGCATTACTATCATCTCATACCAACCTGCTTATGCTGTAAAGCATTATAGGGGAGCCAAGTAGCCCAGGAAGAAAAAAGAGAAAATAAATTGGAACAGAACACCAGATTTTATTTTCTCTTAGTATTAGCTTACCTCCGTGAAGCAGAAGAATCTCTTTTCATCCACTTTACCCAAATTCCAGAAATAGTCATAAACAGGAGAAACATGTCTCTCCTCACAAAGAGCCTACTTGATTGTCCTTGAACCCTAGATTGTTCTTTTATCTTAATAGTAATATATTTTCCAGGCCAGTGGATATAGGAAATCTGATAGACCTTAGTTTGAATCTCAGCTTAACCACTTACTAGATGGGGAAACTTCAGAAGCTTAAGTTGTCTACATGTTAATTTTGACTTCTAAAAAATGGATATAATAGAGCATAAACTCTAGCCTTTAGAAAGAGTTTAAGGCTGCCTTGCCTTACGCTCCACACATTCTTCTACCCCAAGAAGGATCTCTGTTGTGAGGGGAGGGAAAAATGGAGTTAGGAAGGACATAGTGTTGCTACATTAGAAAGGGATGGAGTTTTTATGGGAAGATAAAGTGCTTATAATAGTACGGGATGAATCAGATTGTTTCTCTTTTAGACTGTTGTCTCTCGGACCTTTCTTCCTGTCATTCTTGTTTCTTTCATCTCAGGATACCACTGTGTTAGGTCTAGTCAGGGGGATGTCTTCGTTTGGAAAAGCCAAACAGGAACCAGGGTGAGGTCTGGGGATATGTAAAGCCAGGAACGTATCTACTTCTATCAGCTCCAAGAAAGACAAGAGTATACAGACCTGGGACGAAACTTCAATAAAGAAAGCCAATTTGTCTGTAGCATTCTTTGAGCAAATATCTATTGAGACTTATTGTGGTAGCCAATTTGTTTACATATTCTGGCCAAATCTCTTTCTGTCAGAAAATCATGATTATTATTAATCATTTCACAGGATTGTTATGACGATCAGATGAGGGGATATAAATATTATCTCTAATTCAGTGCATAGTAAATAGCCCATACCAAATAAATGTTACTTGTTAATTTATAAAAACTTTGGTGTCTTGGGTTTATAATAATAACTAACTTTTTTAAAGTGTGAGTCAGCAAGTCAAGTTTGAATTTGTTGTTATTATCTACCACATTGACTATATTTTACTTTTTCATAAGATTAGGTTATGGGCTTATCAGGTAATTTAACTTTTGATCATGGCAAATATTTAGCTGAATTTTTTTTTTGAATTTTGTTTTATTTATTTTTTTATACAGCAGGATCTCATTAGTTATCCATTTTATACATATTAGTGTATATATGTCAATCCCAATCTCCCAATTCATCATACCACCACCACCACCACCCTCTGCCACGTTCCATGCTTGGTGTCCATACATTTGTTCTCTACATCTGTGTCTCAATTTCTGCCCTGCAAACCAGTTCATCTGTACCATTTTTCTAGGTTCCACATATATACGTTAATATACGGTATTCGTTTTTCTCTTTCTGACTTACTTCACTCTGTATGACAGTCTCTAGATCCATCCATGTCTCTACAAATGACCCAATTTCGTTCCTTTTTAAGGCTGAGTAATATTCCATTGTATAAATGTACTACATCTTCTTTATCCATTCGTCTGTCGATGGGCATTTAGGTTGCTTCCATATCCTGGCTGTTGTAAATAGTGCTGCAATGAACATTGGGGTGCATGTGTCTTTTTGAATTATGGTTTTCTTTGGGTATATGCCCAGTAGTTTATCCTGCAATTTTACCAAATTCATTGATTTAGCTGAATATTAATTAAAGTGACCAATCAAAAAAGTAAACTGACTTCCTTTGCTAATTTCTTTGGCCAGGTTTTTACACAGTATGTCTTTAAAAGACAAATTAGGTCATTATAAAAAAGCATGGTTTATTTTAAATCTCAGCGAACGTTTATGTTTTATCTTAGAAAAAATTATAAAGAATAAAAATTATCATCTTTGGTTTCTTTTCTGCATTACGTTTTCAAAGATCTAAAGAAATTGAAAAATAACTAATGCTGTTTCATAGAAGAAAGAAAGATAGCTTTGTGTTAGTAGCTCAACATCAGTTTCTTGTAAAAGACACTCACTTTTTAGTGATATGGCATTGTGTGCCTATGTTTAAGCCTGAACAAATCCTTTTTCTCTAAATCATATAATCTGTATAGAATTAATCTTAATTTTATATTTGAAGTAACACTATCAGGATTATTAACCTTAAATTACTAATTATACTTCTTTTCAAGATTTTTTTTCTGAATTTATTTGCTGGCAGAAGGGCAAAGGAATGTCATTATATACGATCTCGATTTACCTGCCTGATGTCCTACTGCCCAATGATTCATTTACTACAAGAGTTTGAACGTGGGTGTCCCATTTTAAGAAAACCTGATTTTATCCAATGTAAAACATACTCCCTGGGGACAAAGGAGAAGGGTGGGCAATTACTCAATTAATACCCAATTCATACCTTTGAAATGCACCCTAAAGTAATTCAGGAAGATCTGGTTCATACACACACACACACACACACACACACACACACACATACACACACAAATTCATTTTATACATGGCTCTGTAGGCTCATGGGTATTTCATAAAGTGAGGATATCACTGTGTAGCAATAAATCAAATGTCTGGACTTTGCACAAGTTGTATCAGGGCTTTCAGAGTCCTTTATAAACAAGCATCCTGACCTTCTTTTTCCCTTTTGCAGATGATCTCTCTCAAGAGGAGGACAATGATCCCCCAAAAGAATATGATCCTGGGCAATTTGCAGGCCTTCTCCATGGATCCTCTCCAGCCTGTGAGTCCCCTGAAAATCCATTTCATCTCTATGGGAAAAGAGATGAACGTGAAGACAGAAAAGATGAAGTCAGTTTGACAAATAGTCCTTTGCCTTTCAAGCAGACTCCAATAGAAAATAACTCAGAACCTTTGGTAAAGAAAATTAAACCCAAAGTAGTCAGTAGAACAATTTTTCACAAAAAAAGCAACCAACTCGAAAACCATACCATTGTTGGCACAAGAACAACTAGGAGTGGATCCCGGAATGGGGACCAGTGGATTGTGAACACGGGGGGATTTGTGGAGAGAGCCTGTACCCTGGGAAGAATAAGGTCATTGCCAAAAGCCCTGCTCGACATGCATTTATCAAAAAATGTCTCTAAATCGGATTCTGATCTCATTGCCTACCCTTCAAATGAGAAAACATCAAGAGTTAACTGGACTGAATCTTCTACTGCTGATCGCAGTTCTAAAGGGACTTCTGAAAGAGCGCCATCCTTCACTTCCGAATGGGAAGAAGTAAGATCTGTTCTTATTATTCCTTATTTAAGGCTTTAGCATCGAGGGGGTTCTGGGGGAAGGATTTTCAGCTTTTTAAGTCTCTCAAAGGAAAAAAAATTAACAAACACATACAGTTCCAAGTGGAAGGGAGAGGTTCTAGAGGTGTCACATGATAATTTCACAGTGAGTGGGAAAACAACACATGAGGGGAAATCTGTTGTTTCTATAGAAATTGATATCAAGCAGAAGTAATAACTAGCTATGAGGTACAAGAAAATGTTCACATTGTGTCCTACCAAGCATTGCAGCTGACAAATTGAGAAAAATCTTTGTATTTTTGTTGCTCCATATCATTTTGTTACTTGCTAAACTCTTTGTTAGCTCATCCCCCTTCTTTAAAGTATCTTATAGTTTCAGAAGAACTTTTATAATCTTAATGATAAACAGAATGGTCCTGGCCTTTCTCCAAGTACCATACAAAAAACACAAATTACTTAATATTTCCCTTTACAACTACTAGAGAGATATTAAAGAAAAATATGTTGCAGTCCAGTATCACCAATTTAAGCTCTACTTAAAGACAAAGTCTTTAATTTCATAGAATTACTTAGAAAGCAAGTGCCCTTGTAAGGTTATAAAATATCATCCTTTGTCCCTGAGGAGGACTACATAATAAAGTAATGAAGTCTCTTGCTTTTTCTTGAATTTCTTCAAAGAATCGACCACACTCTTCCTTGGCATTTCATTCTAACATGTCACATTTTGTCTCTCAGAAGATTGTGCCAGTTGGATTAGGTTTTGAAGCACAATAGGTCACTATAGTATTCTGAGAACTAGAAATGGAAATGCTTCTGGTATTGACATTCTGAATTGAGCTGTTTGAGAAAATCACTTAATCCTTCTGCACCTGTTTCAGGGTGAACAAAATGGGACATTTAAGTAATGCTCATTGTCCTTTCTGAAACCTGCTGTCTTACTAAGGTTGCTAGGATGATGAGGAGAGGGATTAAACCATAAATAGCTAAAGCTCTGACAGTGATATCTTCCTATAAATTCCATAGTAGTAGATTGATAGTTTATTCAGATCTATCCATTTCGTATATTTATTAACTCTGTGAATAACATCTGGAGATCCTTTTTGGAACAAGGCAGGATTAATTAACATTTAACTTACCTCTTAGCATCAAGTTGTTTCCATGCCTAGATTCTTGTGATTACATGCTACAAATCAGCTTGTGGCTGGTTAAACCATTTAACAAGAGCTTGGTTCCAATGGTCATGCTTCACTGGTCAGATGAGATGCATGCTCTCAGATAGAAGATGAAGTATGCCTGAGAGGGTAGACATTGTCACGTGAATTTATCTTCAGCTCCTTCCCCATCTGAGTTTAAAGAATACACAATTTCTAACTTACTGACCCATGTAGGTCCAAACAAAGTTCATTTTAGGAAATACAAAGAAAAGGCAAGCTGATTTTGAAAGTTTAAGAAAGGGAAATATAATTTGTATTTCTAAAAGCATTTCAAAAGATGTCTGCCTCCCTTTAAACCTTTCTCTGTCGGTCTCTTAATTGTTGTATTGCAATGGTAATAATATCAAGAATATATGCTTCTGGGAAAAAAAAAGCATATATGCTTCTGGCATTTGAAAGTATTTTAAAATGCAATGCTGTATGCTAAGTGAAATGAGTCAAACAGAGAAAGACAAATACTATATTATATCACATATATATGGAATCTAAAAAATATAACAAACTAGTGACTATAACAAAAAAGAAACACACTCACAGATATAGAAATCAAACTAGTGGTGACCAATGGCAGGGGAGGGGGGCAATATAGGGTGGGGGATTAAGAGGTACAAACTATTGGCTGTAAGATAGGCTCAAGGATGTATTGTACAACACAATAGCCAATATTTTGTAATCACTGTAAATGGAAACTAACCTTTAAAATTTGTATAAAAAATAAAAATAAATTAAAAAATTTTAAATAAAAGTGCAACACTGAAAGTGAATGTAATAATTCCTTTATATGGTTTTTGTTTCTCACAGATTGACAAAATAATGAGTTCCATAGATGTTGGAATTAACAGTGAACTTGAAGAAATTAATGGTGAGAACACAAGTAAGGAAACCTCTCCTCTATGTTGTAAGGAATAAATGTGCTCAAGAACTAGCTATAAAATGATAGGCGTCTATAGGTAATTTCATGTTTTACCATAACAATAGTAGCTACAAATTATTGTTTTCCATTCATACCAAACAACTATAACCTCTAAACAACATCAATTATACTGATTTAGCAAATTGAGAGATTTTTCCCCATGTGCTATTTTACTATGCCAGTTAACATTAATGAAGTTCCAGCTTTATGTAGAGCTAAGTATGAAGCAATTCAAAGTGTTATAGAACATGGTAACAACAGACTACTATTTCTCATTCCGTGAAACGTCCCATTCATCCTGGCCAAAGTGATTAACAACTTCTCCTAAATTGTAAGCTCCAGTATGGCAAGAACTATGTGTTATTCATCTTCTTGTATCCCAGAATACCTAGCAGAGTGTCTCACAAATAGTCGGTTCTGCAATCACCCTTACAAAGTATTGTTTTCTTCCCTATAATTAAATCTCAAGTGTGGAAGGTCATTTAAAACTTTAAGTTAGTAGTGATAGTTGATGTTTCTGTAGAGATGATAAGATTAAGGTCTGCAGGAGAGAAGCCTAAATATATCATAGGGTAAACAGTTACAGTCCTTGTGGCCCTTTGATAGTCACCAGAGTCTTTTAAACAGCACTCCAAGTGACTGTTAAGCACAGGAAAGTTGGAGAAGTGCTCTCTTCTGGTGCACTGGGCCTGGGTAGACAAGAAGTGACATTGAAATCTGGGGTTGCAGTCAGTGAAGGGAATATTCAGGTCTAAATGATACTCTTGCAGGAGCACCTCACTCCTTGCTCCTATGCTGGGACAAGTATGAACTTAAATTGTTCTAATATGGCTGGGCTCCATGTTAATTAAGTGATAATTTCTTAAAAGACTAGACAGTTTTTTTTTTCTAAAACGTGTTTGTTTTAGATTTTAAAAACTGAAAAGTTATGAAAAAAAGTACCAAAATTGTGTGCATTTGTTCAGTGACAAGCTTGATTGGCATGTATAGCTAGCTCTCTCACACAGAAATGCTGATAAACATTGAGGACTTTTCCAGTATCCAGAGAACTAGCCTAAGAAAGTATGTTGCCATATAGTTCTTTCAGATATGCTTACAGAATAATTTCAAGAAAGCTGTAGGAATGCAGATTTTTGACTGATGTGAAGGTAAGAATGTATTTTCTTATCATAGTAAGTTCCCTGTTACTGAGAATATTCAAGCAGAGATTTAATGCTTCTCTGTTGGAAGACTTAGGTGACATTGAACAGTCTAATGTAAAATTCTTCAGATAGTACCATAGAATTGTGAAAATATCATAAACTTGATTATAATGAAAATAAGTGCAAATGTTAAAATTGCCACTCAGGCAAAATTGCCTTTGAAGGGCATTTTAATAATAAATAAATCTACAGATTATTTTCCCTTCAATTACCCTCGTTTCACCTCTCAGATCACCATCCTACCCACTGCCTTTATTTACTGTTTTTCTACAGTGATAATGAAAATGAAGAGACTCAGTCCCCAAAGCAACATTACTATTAACAAAGACTGGTTCTGTATGCGCCTTAATTTTCACTTCTTAATTACACACTAGTTATGCACTAAGTGATTGACCATAACATGTGGCATTCCAGTTGACCATTAGGCCATTTGTGAATTACAGCTTTAGTGGTGCAGGCTTTTCCCTCTCGAGACTAGACAGAACTAGAGAAGTGATAGACAACCCCGTGAAGATGACATTCCACAAATAATGTATTGGGTACTGAGTGTGGCCAGGAAATCACATGGTGGAATAAAAAGTCAGACAGAAGTGAATTCAAATATCAGTCCTGCTATATACTAGCTGCTTGATCTTCGGCAACTCACTCAGTTTCCCCATCAACAGAAATGGAGATATTAATGTTGGATCGTTGTAGAGTCATATACAATGGCATATAAGTAGAGTCTGATACATGTAGACATGTATTAAATTTTAGCCCTATCATGAGGGAGATGCTGTTTTAGACAGTGTGGGCATATCAAGGTAAACACACATCAGCCCTTCTTTTAAGAACTTTACAATGTCAGCTAGTCTCACAGCCGTCCTGTTAAATTTGCTGTATTCCCTGGAATTGTGGCGTGTCAGTTAGAGTGCAGGTCATAACAAGCCCGACAGTCAGATGGTACCAGAGAAGAGTAATTACTAAAAGAGAGCATAAAACTCCAGGCTACCCCGGCAAGGAGAAGAGAATAATCTAGATGTTTGTTTGTTTGTTTGTTTTGGCTTCATTGGGTCTTCTTTGCTGTGTACCAGCTTTCTCTAGTTGTGGTGAGCAGGAGCTACTCTTCGTTGCGGTGCGGTGGCTTCTCTTGTTGTGGAGCACAGGCTCTAGGCGCGCGGGCTTCAGTAGTTGTGGCACACGGGCTCAGTAGTTGTGGCTCACGGGCTCTAGAGCCACAGGCTCAGTAGTTGTGGCGCACAGGCTTAGTTGCTCCGCGGCATGTGGGATCTTCTCAGACCAGGGATCAAACCCATGTACCCTGCATTGGCAGGTGGATTCTTAACCACTGTGCCACCAAGGAAGTCCCTTTAGAATGTGTTGATTTAAATGTTCTAAATTATTTTTACGAAATATGAGTATTGTCTTTTTGCTTGACAATGAGGAAGAGATGTGCAATAAAAATCAACGGGAAGTAAATTTAGAGTGAGCAAGAGGCAATGGTACTTTACCTAGTATTGTGTTGTCGGCATCTAGAATTTTGTTTTGGAAGGCCACTACGACTGGCTTCATCAGAGATGCATAGTTTTATGAGCATTTATGATGTTTGTTGCTAAAAACCTCAGAAGGTGATTGGGAGACTAAAATCATAAGCAGTGGAGATACATGATGGATCACGGATCAGTATTAAATTTTCCATGCTCTTGCCCCTTATGTTTCGTTGTTTTTGTTTGCCCTCCTCCCGCCCCACTTGCATTTGCAATTTCAGATAATTTTTGTAAACAAAATATTTATTGGACCAGGAAAGGAGTTGGAACTCTTCCATCTTGAGCAGTCTCTATGAATCGTATAACTAGTTTCACCCATAGAAATCATTTTTCTCAGCAATTATATAGTAGTTTGAAGCTTATCTGGCAGCCCCAACTCTCCAGGACTAAGACAGAAATAAAAGTAAATAACATTTACTGAATTTATTTTAGGTCAGTCCCTTAGGTTCTCACTCAGACTAATATTAATGGATGGTTTTCACAAACATAACGTCTGGTTTCCCACTTGAAATCAGACTTAAATGCCAAACAAATTGGCATTGGCAGTAGGATTCAGTTATATCAATACCTCTTATTATGTAGAACATCCTGCTCTTTGGTGATGCTGTATATGTGATATGATAATACATTCTATGTCATCGTGTACACCCATGTATAGGATTTTTTCAGAGAACAGATTTTAAGGTTAGATAGATTTGGCTTCAGATCCCAATGTTGCACCTCAGTGGCTTTGTGACCTCTTTGATCTTAATTTCTTCCCCTATAAATTCAGAGTTTTAACAACCACCTCATAAGACTCCTGCAAGGTTAAATTATACGATTGTACTACTGTAGCCTAAAACATAGCAGGTGATCAATAAATATAAATTCTCTTACCTTCTTGTCCAGGTATGCATGACTTACCTTTCTAATTAGAGTGTACACCACACAGGAAGATACTTGGGAAATCTTTCTTTTTGATCAGTAAAAACTGTAGTTAAGATATAACTATTCATATTCTAAGTTTTTTTCATGTGGAGTCATTCTTGAAGTTTTATTTCTTAACCATTGTCTTTGTATCATGAGGAAGTACTTTCACATTAGGAAATTTACCATATTCATTGGAACTACTTCATGTTGTCACACTTTCCAAGAATCAAGTTGATGATCTTCTTGATGAGATTGAGGATCACTTAAGTAAAGTGGAGGCAATAATTGGCTCCACAGGATCTGCTTATTGTTACACAACAGCAAATATGCAAAGTAACCAAGTGCCCAGACTTTACAGTCCAGGGGTGGCTGATAATCTTATAAACACCCTCCTATTTCTAAACTGGCCTCACTCATCTCCTGCTACCAGGACTTTAGGTATATGGACTATATTAGATTGATCTCAGGTACCTGAATATAAAAAATAGTATTTAGCTAAGAGGTATTTTTTGAGGCTGGGAATTTTATCCTTATACTTAAGGTTGAATTGTATTCAAAGAGAAATATTCTAGAGTCTTATCTTTTAAAAATCTACTTTTGTCAATGTATGAATTTCATCTAAATTTTAATTCTAAATGATTTGTAAAGGATTTTACCATAGAGTACACTGTCTATATTGGATAGATAAAGCAACTCTTAAGTTATTTGCTGGAGAATACATAGCTCTGAAAGCAGCAGTTAACAATAATCCACAGCCCTACTTTCTAAGCTTTTGCTTCTCTTCCTCCAAGAGTCTGAGGGCCAGGTTACAGTGCAGGGTTCCTTATAGCCATAGAGACCTTCCATGGAGAGTTTCTAGGAATTTAGGGACTCACTAAGGCAAGTGTTATCTCCTCCTGAGCTAAGCTCCACCTTCTCCCTGGTCTACAGGAACAGAGAGAGCTCACATGACCCTTTCCCCAAAGAGGGTCTATTTCTAAGTGGCTGCGGCAGACAACTCCACAGCCCCAGAAGCGGCTCCTCCCTGATGTTTTGGTTGCTTCCAGGCCCCTGATATTTACTCACACAGTTTAGATCTGCATTCGGAGGTTCTTTGCCATCAATGCAGCTGATAGCTGTCCTCCTGCTAAGGTTGCTGATGGGAATATCATTCCTCAAACTCTAGGAGAACACTTTTTAAAAAAATGTATTTACCATTTCCTAGAGTTGCCCTATTAGAGAAATGACAAAGAGGAAAGAAGCTAATTGTAATCCATTCTTACTGTGTGCCAGATGCTGCGCAGTTTACTCCTGTGAGCATTCAGTTCTCCAAATAACTCGGTGAGGTATTATTATACCCATTTTATAGATGAAGAAAGGCTAAGAAAGGGTAACTTGTCAAAGTCAACTGCTTCAAACCTAGGTTTGTTTCTTCCAGAAGTTCATACTCCTTTCAATAAAATATGCTACTATAAAGAACAACAGAAGCCAGCCCTTTGCTTCTTTCCCTTTAGTTCAGTTCATAAGCATATGCACTATGGGGAGCCAACTGAGGTGTTTACATGTAAAACCAACCACTTTCTCTTAGCAAAGCCTAACTATTGGTATGGAAGACTTTAGCTTAAACCCCAAAGCCCTCCCAAAGCACAGGCCACATGGTCATATATTTAAATGAATCACAAACCTGAATATCTCCTACCTCCCAAAAGTGAATGCATATGCTAATAATGACTTGGGTTTCACTTTTTTTCAGAGGAAGAATTTTCCTTGCCTCCAGTAATATTTTTTCCATGAACTGTTAAATGGCACATAAAAGCCTCTCTGTGAAATGCTTTGCAACAGGCATAACTTATTTTTTATTTTTATTTCTTTTTACAGCACTATTTTTAATAGAACCAACTGGGGAAGGTGGGTAGTGGCATACGTTAGCATACAGGCACACTATTTTGTCTAAATCAAGAGAGGATTAATTTTTATTATTATTTTATGTAACACTTCACTGAGTAACTTAGTTTTTTTTTTTTTCAGATAGATTAAATCTAAGAAACTCCTTAATAATGGAATAACCATATAACAGTGTGAGGTACAGTAATCATTAGGCTAGCATGAGTTAACAAATCTTTATCAAGAGATAGTGTTTAATCAACCAAACAATTGTGTCCTTAGCACAATAGACACTAAAATTTATTTAACATCTTTTATTCCAAATAGTCATTAAAAACTAAAATAACCTATATAATAAAGATTTTGATCACTAAAATATGGCTGAGATTCTCTGGTTTTGAAATTACAAGTAATATTCATATGTGAAATTTGGTTTCTCTTAAGTATGAAATAGTTGGGTGTTATTCTGTGGCCTAATATTTGCCTATGATGTATCAATAGTTAGAACTGGTACACTGTTTTCAGTTCAACGAAATATTTAACCTTCTAGAAGAGGCCTAGAGAGGTGAGCAAGTGCCATCTTCTACCGTAGTTTTACTGAAATACTTTCCATAACATCTTTCATATATGATCAATCAACATCTGCTCACTACTTCCAGAGACAATATATTCTATCACTGGGAAGCTCAAATTGTTAAAAACTCATTTTTTCAAGTCCCTTCTATCCATTTTTCTCTTAAAAAAATTTCCAGTGAAACAAAGGATGGATAATGGCCCATTATTTCTAATATATTATAAGTATCTTCAGGATATGGCTGATCTTTTTGATAGACCATACCCCCTTGCCCATTCACCATTAAACTGAAAAACAGTGCAAAGAGTCTCCTTTATAGACACTTTAAAAATACTAGTTGCATGACTTCTATATAAATGTCAGTGCATTTTACAAAGTCCACCATTAACAACCTCATACTTGTAAGAGAGTCGGAAGTAAAAATAATTGGGAGTAATTTGAAATATAGACAACAGACCTTCATAAGTTATGGATCATCATAATGATTACTTTTAGATACAAATTTGTTTTTCCAAAATACAATGAAGAATGAAGTGATAAACATGGGTCACTTACCCATGAGAAAAACTTCATAGCTTATACTGGTTGTTTCTGTGATACACTATTCTGGTAACAAAGGGCTTCTCATCTACTAGTATTTTTGATACTTAAGTATAAACTTCTAGAGAGTTATATAAATTTAAGAACAGTGGTACCCAGCAATATTACTTTTACGAATGTATCCTAAGGAAACAACAGGACAAGAGCAAAATATGTGTGTATAAAGATGTTCATATCAGCATTGTTTATGATCATTTAAGAAATAGAATCAAACCAAATCACCATTAATAGAAAATTTGTAAAATGAGTTACTGTAATTCCTTATGATAAAATGTTAAATAGCTAATTAAAAATGACATTGTATCTATATTTACTACCATGGAAATATAGCCATAATATACTACTAAGTGAAAAAAGTAGATAACCAAGTAAATTATATCCCATTTTTTAATACACATGCATAAAAAAGATCTGGAAGGACATATGCAAAAAAATTAACTGTGAATATCACTGGGTGAGATTATCAGTGATTTTTATTTTCTGCTCTCCTAAATTTTCTGAAATTTTTAGAGTGTACATTACTTTTATTTTCATTGTCTACATCATTCACTAGAAGAAAGTATATGCCAATTTAGTAAATAAATAAAATGGTAAACAAATTGCAATTTATGCAGAGTCACAGATATGCAAACACATATACATAAACACTTATATGTGAAACATATAAATGTTATAGCCATCAGTGGTGATTAAATTTTGCCAAGTGAACACCTTATTGAATATGTGATTAAGTCTTTTTATTAGTTCTAAGTTAAAATAGGTGTGTTTCAGTGGTTGCAGAAAGGGGATTCATTTGATTTATTTTTAGTTTTTGTTACTGCAAAAACTATTTTGAAATAACTACACAAATTTTTAATATATCCATAACCCAACCCCGATCAAATGATTTTTTTTCTTTTGTCCATGTCCTGGTCTGTGTACATATTCTAGTGACCTTCTAGCCTTTGTCTATGTGCACAGTCAATTTTTATGTATTAATAATTTTATAGATGGAATTTTGCAATCTTCACTTTTCATGTTACCATTTCACAAAACTCTGTTTTCTTACTTTTTTTTCTTACCCCCTTGCTTTATCACTCCTATGAATATCCAATGTAAACATGGAGTATATACTTGCCCTTTTCTTCAGTTTCATGCAATTACAAACAGAAAGATGACAGATAGATAGATAGATAGATGATAGATAGATAGATAATAGGTAGATGTTGCTTATGTTTTAAAAATATGAAATCATGCTATATACATTTCTCTGCAGCTTCTTCTCATTTACCAATAATCATGGCTTTACCTTATTTTTATAATCAGTAAATAATCTGTGAAACAAAATTGCATTTTGAGGGTGAAGTTCACCCTCAGTGAGGAAGAGAGATCTAATCTGATTACTACTCCCACCACTGAACTAACTTGCTGTGTGACTTGGAAAATAACACCTCACAATGGACCTCAGTTTCTTAATTTGAAAATAAATGGTAGGACTATATCTTTTCTAACTCTATAATTCTATGACTCATACTTTTATCTTTTGTTTTATGGGTTATTCTTTGGCAGAGTGTCCTTCTTTAAAGCTTTCCACTTAATTTCTTAAGGACAAATGATCAATAAATCTCAACTATGTGTATTTCAACTAGATTCTTCTAGGAATATTGCCAGATCCTCATTTTACATTGCTTTTAAAGTATATTAATGTAATAAATGCGTATTTTAATTGATAGAGGTGTGTAAGATATTTAAGTTCTTTGTTTTTATATGCAAAAGTGACTTTCTCTGAAGCATCTCAGCTCTTTTAATAAACCTTATCGAGGAGCTTCAAGATGGCGGAAGAGTAAGACATGGAGATCACCTTCCTCCCACAAATACATCAGAAATACATCTACATGTGGAACAACCTCTACAGAACACCTACTGAACACTGGCAGAAGACCTCAGACTTCCCAAAAGGCAAGAAACGCCCCACGTACCTGGGTAGGGCAAAAGAAAAAAGAAAAAACAGAGACAAAAGAATAGAGACGGACCTGCACTAGTGGGAGGGAGCTGTGAAGGAGGAAAGGTTTCCACACACTAGGAAGCCCCTTCGCGGGCAGAGACTGCGGGTGGCAGAGGGGGGAAGCTTCGGAGCCACGGAGGAGAGCACAGCCACAGGGGTGCAGTGGGCAAAGCGGAGAGATTCCTGCACGGAGGATGGATGCCAAGCAGCACTCACCAGCCCGAGAGGCTTGTCTGCTCACCCGCCAGGGCGGGCGGGGGCTGGGAGCTGAGGCTCAGGCTTCGGAGGTCAGATCCCAGGGAGAGGACTGGGGTTGGCTGCGTGAACACAGCCTGAAGGGGCTAGTGTGCCACGGCTAGCCGGGAGGGAGTCCGGGAAAAAGTCTGGACCTGCCGAAGAGGCAAGAGACTTTTTCTTGCCTCTTTGTTTCCTGGGGCGTGAGGAGAGGGAATTAAGAGCACCGTTTAAAGAGGCTCTAGAGACGGGCGTGAGCCGCGGCTATCAGCGCAGACACCAGAGATGGGCAAGAAACACTAAGGCTGCTGCTGTAGCCACCAAGAAGCCTGTGTGCAAGCAGAGGTCACTGTCCACACCTCCCCTCCTGGGAGCCTTTGCAGCCCGCCACTGCCAGGGTCCCGTGATCCAGGGACGACTTCCTCGGGAGAATGCACGGCGCGCCTCAGGCTGGTGCAAGGTCATGCTGGCCTCTGCCGCCGCAGGCTCGCCACACATTCCGTACCCTTCCGTCCCCCGGCCTGAGTGAGCCAGAGCCCCCTAATCAGCCGCTACTTTAACCCCGTCCTGTCTCGGCGGGGAAAAGACACCCTCATGTGACTTACACGCAGAAGTGGGGCCAACTCCAAAGCTGAACCCCGGGAGCTGTGCCAACAAAGAAGAGAAAGGGAAATCTCTCCCAGCAGCCTCAGGAGCAGCCGATTAAATCTCCACAATCAACTTGATGTACCCTGCATCTGTGGAATACCTGAATAGATGACGAACCATCCCGAATTGAGGTGGTGGACTTTGGGAGCAACGATATATATATTTTTTTCCTTCTCCTATTTTTGTGAGTGTGTATGTCTATACTTCTGTGTGTGATTTTGTCTGTATAGCTTTGCTTTTACCATTTCATTTGTCCTAGGGTTCTGTCTGTCCTTTTTTGTTGTTGTTTTGTTTTGTTTTTTAGTATAGTTTTTAGCGCTTGTTATCATTGGTAGATTTGTTTTTTGGTTTGGTTGCTCTCTTTCTTTCTTTTTTTAAATTACTTTTTACATTTTTTAATTTTTAATTATTTATTATTTTAATAACTTTATTTTATTTTATATTCTTCTTTCTTTCTTTCTTTTTTTCTCCCTTTTATTCTGAGACGTGTGGATGACAGGCTCTTGGTGCTCTGGCTGGTCATCAGGCCTGTGCCTCTGAGGTGGGAGAGCCGAGTTCAGGACATTGGTCCACCAGAGACCTCCCAGCTGCACGTAATATCAAATGGCGAAAATCTCCTAGAGATCTCCATCTCAACACTAAGACCCAGCTCCACTCAATGACCAGCAAGCTACAGTGCTGGACACCCTATGCCAAACAACTAGCAAGACAGGAGCACAGCCCCACGCATTAGCAGAGAGGCTGCCTAAAATCATAATAAGGCCACAGACACCCCAAAACACAACACCAGACGTGGACCTGCCCACCAGAAAGACAAGATCCAGCCTCATCCACCAGAACACAGGCACTAGTTCCCTCCATCAGGAAGCCTATACAACCCACTGAACCAAACTTAGCCACTGGGGGCAGACACCAAAAACAATGGGAACTACGAACCTGCAGCCTGCGAAAAGGAGACCCCCAAACACAGTAAGTGAAGCAAAATGAGAAGACAGAGAAACACACAGCAGATGAAGGAGCAAGGTAAAAACCCACCAGACCACACAAATGAAGAGGAAATAGGCAGTCTATCTGAAAAAAGAATTCAGAATAATGATAGTAAAGATGATCCAAAATCTTGGAAATAGAATGGAGAAAATACAAGAAACATTTAACAAGGACCTAGAAGAACTAAAGAGCAAACAAAAAATGAAGAACAACACAATACATGAAATTGAAAATTCTCTAGAAGGAATCAATAGCAGAATAACTGAGGCCCAAAACGAATAAGTGACCTGGAAGATAAAATAGTGGAAATAACTACCACAGAGCAGAATAAAGAAAAAAGAATGAAAAGAATTAGGACAGTCTCAGGGACCTCTGGGACAACATTAAACACACCAACATTCAAATTATAGGGATCCCAGCAGAAGAAGAGAAAAAGAAAGGGACTGAGAAAATATTTGAAGAGATTATAGTTGAAAACTTCCATAATATGTGAAAGGAAACAGTTAATCAACTTCAGGAAGTGCACAGAGTCCCATAAAGGATAAATCCAAGGAGAAGCATGCCAAGACACATACTAATCAAACTATCAAAACTTAAATACAAAGAAAAAATATTAAAAGCAGCAAGGGAAAAACAACAAATAACACACAAGGGAAGCCCCATATGGTTAACAGCTGATCTTTCAGCAGAAACTCTGCAAGCCAGAAGGGAGTTCCAGGATATATTTAAAGTGATGAAGGAGAAAACCCTACAACCAAGATTACTCTCCCCAGCAAGGATCTCATTCAGATTTGATGGAGAAATTAAAACGTTTACAGACAAGCAAAAGCTAAGAGAATTCAGCACCACAAAACCAGCTCTACAACAAATGCTAAAGGAACTTCTCTAAGTGGGAAACACAAGAGAACAAAAGGACCTACAAAAACAAACCCAAAACAATTAAGAAAATGGTCATAGGAACATACATATCGATAATTACCTTAAACGTGAATGGATTAAATGCCCCAACCAAAAGACATAGACTGGCTGAATGGATACAAAAACAAGACCCATATATATGCTGTCTACAAGAGACCCACTTCAGACCTAGGGACACATACAGACTGAAAGTGAGGGGATGGAAAAAGATATTCCATGCAAATGGAAATCAAAAGAAAGCTGGAGTAGCTATACTCATATCAGATAAAATAGACTTTAAAATAAAGAATGTTACAAGAGACAAGGAAGGACACTACATAATGATCAAGGGATCAGTCCAAGAAGAAGATATAACAATTATAAATATATATGCACCCAACATAGGAGCACCTCAATACATAAGGCAACTGCTAACAGCTATAAAAGAGGAAATCAACAGTAACACAATAATAGTGGGGGACTTTAACACCTCACTTACACCAATGGACAGATCATCCAAAATGAAAATAAATAAGGAAACAGAAGCTTTAAATGACACAATAGACCAGATAGATTTAATTGATATTTATAGGACATTCCATCCAAAAACAGGAGATTACACATTCTTCTCAAGTGTGCATGGAACATTCTCCAGGATAGATCACATCTTGGGTCACAAATCAAGCCTCAGTAAATTTAAGAAAACTGAAATCATATCAAGCATCTTTTCTGACCACAACGCTATGAGATTAGAAATGAATTACAGGGAAAAAAACGTAAAAAAGACAAACACATGGAGGCTAAACACTACGTTACTAAATAACCAAGAGATCACAGAAGAAATCAAAGAGGAAATAAAAAAATACCTAGAGACAAATGACAATGAAAACACGACGACCCAAAACCTATGGGATGCAGCGAAAGCAGTTCTAAGAGGGAAGTTTATAGCTATACAAGCCTACCTAAAGAAACAAGAAAAATCTCAAATAAACAATCTAACCTTACACCTAAAGAAACTAGAGAAAGAAGAACAAACAAAACCCAAAGTTAGCAGAAGGAAAGAAATCATAAAGATCAGAGCAGAAATAAATGAAATAGAAACAAAGAAAACAATAGCAAAGATCAATAAAACTAAAAGTTGGTTCATTGAGAAGATAAACAAAATTGCTAAGCGATTAGCCAGACTCATCAAGAAAAAGAGGGAGAGGACTCAAATCAATAAAATCAGAAATGAAAAAGGAGAAGTTACAACAGACACTGCAGAAATACAAAGCATCCTAAGAGACTACTACAAGCAACTTTATGCCTATAAGATGGACAACCTGGAAGAAATGGACAAATTTTTAGAAAGGTATAACCTTCCAAGACTGAACCAGGAAGAAACAGAAAATATGAACAGACCAATCACAAGTAATGAAATTGAAACTGTGATTAAAAATCTTCCAACAAACAAAAGCCCAGGACCAGATGGCTTCACAGGTGAATTCTATCAAACATTTAGAGAAGAGCTAACACCTATCCTTCTCAAACTCTTCCAAAAAATTGCAGAGGAAGGAACACTCCCAAACTCATTCTACGAAGCCACCATCACCCTGATACCAAAACCAGACAAAGACACTACAAAAAAAGAAAATTACAGACCAATATCACTGATGAATATAGATGCAAAAATCCTCAACAAAATACTAGCAAACAGAATCCAACAACACATTAAAAGGATCATACACCACGACCAAGTGGGATTTATCCCAGGGATGCAAGGATTCTTCAATATATGCAAATCAATCAATGTGATACACCATATTAACAAATTGAAGAATAAAAACCATATGATCATCTCAATAGATGCAGAAAAAGCTTTCGACAAAATTCAACACCCATTTATGATAAAAACTCTCCAGAAAGTGGGCATAGAGGGAACCTACCTCAACATAATAAAGGCCATATATGACAAACCCACAGCCAACATCGTCCACAATGGTGAAAAACTGAAAGCACTTCCTCTAAGATCAGGAACAAGACAAGGTTGTCTACTCTCACCACTATTATTCAACATAGTTCTGGAAGTCCTAGCCACGGCAATCAGAGAAGAAAAAGAAATAAAAGGAATACAAATTGGAAAAGAAGAAGTAAAACGGTCACTGTTTGCAGATGACATGATACTATACACAGAGTATCCTAAAACTGCCACCAGAAAACTGCTAGAGCTAATTAATGAATATGGTAAAGTTGCAGGATACAAAATTAATGCACAGAAATCTCTTGCATTCCTATACACTAATGATGAAAAATCTGAAAGGGAAATTAAGGAAACACTCCCATTTACCATTGCAGCAAAAAGAATAAAATACCTAGGAATAAACCTACCTAGGGAGACAAAAGACCTGTATGCAGAAAACTATAAGACAGTGATGAAAGAAATTAAAGATGATACCAACAGATGGAGAGATATACCATGTTCTTGGATTGGAAGAATCAACATTGTGAAAATGACTATACTACCCAAAGCAATCTACAGATTCAATGCAATCCCTATCAAATTACCAATGGCATTTTTTACGGAGCTAGAACAAATCATCTTAAAATTTGTATGGAGACACAAAAGACCCCGAATAGCCAAAGCAGTCTTGAGGGAAAAAAACGGAGCTGGAGGAATCAGACTCCCTGACTTCAGAATATACTACAAAGCTACAGTAATCAAGACAATATGGTACTGGCACAAAAACAGAAACATAGATCAATGGAACAAGATAGAAAGCCCAGAGATTAACCCACGCACCTATGGTCAACTAATCTATGACAAAGGAGGCAAAGATATACAATGGAGAAAAGACAGTCTCTTCAATAAGTGGTGCTGGGAAAACTGGATAGCTACATGTAAAAGAATGAAATTAGAATACTCCCTAACACCATACACAAAAATAAACTCAAGATGGATTAGAGACCTAAATATAAGACTGGACACTATAAAACTCTTAGAGGAAAACATAGGAAGAACACTCTTTGACATAAATCACAGCAAGATCTTTTTTGATCCACCTCCTTGAGTAATGGAAATAAAAACAAAAATAAACAAATGGGACCTAATGAAACTTCAAAGCTTTTGCACAGCAAAGGAAACCATAAACAAGACGAAAAGACAACCCTCAGAATGGGAGAAAATATTTGCAAACGAATCAACGGACAAAGGATTAATCTCCCAAATATATAAACAGCTCATTCAGCTCAATATTAAAGAAACAAACACCCCAATCCAAAAATGGGCAGAAGACCTAAATAGACATTTCTCCAAAGAAGACATACAGGCGGCCACGAAGCACATGAAAAGATGCTCAACATCACTAATTATTAGAGAAATGCAAATCAAAACTACAATGAGGTATCACCTCACTCCTGTTAGAATGGGCATCATCAGAAAATCAACAAACAACAAATGCTGGAGAGGGTGTGGAGAAAAGGGAACCCTCTTGCACTGTTGGTGGGAATGTAAATTGATACAGCCACTATGGAGAACAGTATGGAGGTTCCTTAAGAAACTAAAAATAGAATTACCATATGACCCAGCAATCCCACTACTGGGCATATACCCAGAGAAAACCGTAATTCAAAAAGACACATGCACCCGAATGTTCATTGCAGCACTATTTACAATAGCCAGGTCATGGAAGCAACCTAAATGCCCATCAACAGACGAATGGATAAAGAAGTTGTGGTACATATATACAATGGTATATTACTCAGCCATAAAAAGGAACGAAATTGAGTCATTTGTTGAGAAGTGGATGGATCTAGAGACTGTCATACAGAGTGAAGTAAGTCAGAAAGAGAAAAACAAATATCGTATATTAATGCATGTATGTGGAACCTAGAAAAATGGTACAGATGAGCCGGTTTGCAGGGCAGAAGTAGAGACACAGATGTAGAGAATGGACATATGGACACCAAGGGGGGAAAACTGCGGTGGGGTGGGGATGGTGGTGTGCTGAATTGGGCGATTGGGATTGACATGTATACACTGATGTGTATAAAATTGATGACTAATAAGAACCTGCAGTATAAACAAACAAACAAACAAAACAACTAATACTAAACTTTCATTGGGTTATTTGTATGGAAATATGTTAATATAAATGTTTCAGACATTACATGAAATTTATAAAAATCTTATATTTGTATTTGTATGGAAATATGTATGGAAATATGTTAATATAAATGTTTCAGACATTACATGAAATTTCTAAAAATCTTATATGTTCTGGTATAATGTTATAAGTAATAATCCTAGTTATTACTTTAAAATTAAAAAAAAAAAAAGAAAAAGAAATAAAAGAAATCCAAATCAGAAAAGAAGAAGTAAAGCTGTCACTCTTTGCAGATGACAGGATACTCTACATAGAGAATCCTAAAGATGCTATCAGAAAACTACTAGAGCTAATCAATGAATTTGGTAAAGTAGCAGGATACAAAATTAATGCACAGAAATCTCTTGCATTCCTATACAGTAATGATGAAAAATCTGAAAGTGTGAAATTAAGGAAACATCCCCATTTAACATTGCAACAAAAAGACTAAAATACCTAGGAATAAACCTACTTAAGGAGACAAAAGACCTGTATGCAGAAAACTATAAGACACTGATGAATGAAATTAAAGATGATACAAACAGATGGAGAGACATATACCATGTTCTTGGATTTGAAGAATCAACATTGTGAAAATGACGCTACTACCCGAAGCAATCTACAGATTCAATGCAATCCCTGTCAAACTACCACTGGCATTTTTCACAGAACTAGAAATCAAAAGTTCACAATGTGTATGGAAACACAATAGACCGTGAATAGCCAAAGCAATCTTGAGAAAGAAAAACGGAGCTGGAGGGATCAGGCTCCCTGACTTCAGACTATACTACAAAGCTACAGTAATCAAGCCAGTATGGTACTGGCACAAAAACAGTAATATAGATCAATGGAACAGGATAGAAAGCCCAGAGATAAACCCACACACATATGGTCAACTTTTTTTTGATAAAGGAGGCAAGAATATACAGTGGAGAAAAGACAGCCTCTTCAATAATCGGTGCTGGGAAAACTGGACAGCTACGTGTAAAAATGGAATTAGAACACTCCCTAACACCATACAGAAAAATAAACTCAAAATGGATTAAAGACCTAAATGTAAGGCCAGACAGTATAAAACTCTTAGAGGAAAACATGGGCAGAACACTCTGACATAAATCACAGCAAGATCCTTTTTGACCTACCTCATAAAGAAATGGAAATAAAAACAAAAATAAACAAATGGGACCTAATGAAACTTAAAAGCTTTTGCACAGCAAAGGAAATCATAAGACGAAAAGACAGCCCTCTGAATGGGAGAAAATATTTGCAAACGAAGCAACTGACAAACGATTAATCTCCAAAATTTACATGCAGCTCAATATCCAAAACACAAACAACCCAATCGAAAAATGGGCAGAAAAACTAAATGGACATTTCTCCAAAGAAGATATACAGATTGCCAGCCAGCAAACACATGAAAGGATACTCAACATTACTAATCATTAGAGAAATGCAAGTGAAAACTACAATGAGGTATCACCCCACACCAGTCAGAATGGCCATCATCAAAAAATCTACAAACAATAAATGCTGGAGAGGGTGTGGAGAAAAGGGAACCCTCTTGCACTGTTGGTGGGAATGTAAATTGATACAGCCACTATGGAGAACAGTATGGAGGTTCCTTACAAAACTAAAAACAGAACTACCATATGACCCAGCAATCCCACTACTGGGCATATAGCCTGAGAAAACCATAATTCAAAAAGAGTCATGTAGCACACTGTTCATTGCAGCTCTATTTACAATAGCCAGGACATGGACGCAACCTAAGTGTCCATTGACAGATGAATGCATAAAGAAGATGTGGCAGATATATACAAGGGAACATTACTCAGCCATAAAAAGAAACGAAATTGAGTTATTTGTAGTGAGGTGGATGGACCTAGAGTCTGTCATACAGAGTGAAGTAAGTTAGAAAGAGAAAAACAATTACTATATGTTAACACATATATATGGAATCTAAAAAAAAAAAAAAATGATGATGAAGAACCTAGGGGCAGGACTGGAATAAAGATGCAGACCTACTAGATAACAGACTTGAGGATATGGGGAGGGGGAAGGGTAAGCTGGGATGAAGTGAGAGAGTGGCATGGACATATATACACTACCAAATGTAAAACCGATAGCCAGTGGGAAGCAGCCACATCGCACAGGGAGATCAGCTTGGTGCTTTGTGCCCACCTAGAGGGTTGGGATAGGGAGGGTGGGAGGGAGGGAGACACAAGAGGGAAGAGATATGGGGATATATGTATACGTATAGCTGATTCACTTTGTTATAAAGCAGAAACTAACACACCATTGTAAAGCAATTATACTGCAATTAAAAAGAAAAAAAAAGAAACCTGAAGGAGAAGGAGAGAGAGAACATGACACTTTGGAATACTCTGTGTGGTTCCACTGGCCAAGCGCAGTAGTTCTCGAACTTTCTGGTGTTGGGACCCCTTTGTAGTGTTAAAAACTATTTGGGACCCTCAGAAGATTTTGTTTATGTGGGCCATATCTATGGATATTTATTGTAAAACACTGAGTTAAATGTAAAAATTTTAAATGTTTATTAATTTAAAATAATAATAATAAGCTGATTACATACTAACGTCAATAACGTATCTTTTATGAGTATTAAATGCATTTTCCAAAACAAAAATTAAATAAAAACCTTATCTTATGTTGATTTATAGGAGACTTAAATGACTAGCTAAAATCATGTGCATTTTAGTGATGTGAATGGGAATAAATGCAGAATTTCTGATAACTGTACTTTGCCTGCTTCTTGAATCCACTAAGCTTCTTCTAATAATCTTTATGGCAAAAAAGTAGTTAGTATTTCAATAGTGTATACTTTTCATTAGGTTGCAGGTACGGACCAAGTTCTCACCGTTGCCCATTTCTTACCCACTGACTTGGCTTGAGCCAACTGGTCGGGCAACACCCCACCACACACAGGTTCCTGAACTTTGGCTTGCCCCCAAATCTAAGCAGGCACTAAAATGCAGACCGTTTTTCGTTAATAGTTGATTCCAAATCAGCTGACCACAGAAACTTTTCCTCTTATACCACCCTGCTCATGCTGTCTGCTCAGCCCCACCAGCTTGCTCTACTTCCCCTCAACATTCCTGCTAGTCCTGCTTACCTCTCCCTATAAAAGGAAAGCCCTTTTTCTGTTTGGCTTTGAGATGCCTAAAACCCTAAGGGAGGAGCGTTCTCCCTATTGTAAGTCTTTTTAAGTCTCTCCTTGCCTAAGTATGGATTTGTTTTTATTTGACAGTACTAAAAATTTCTTAGACCTGTCTCGGTTCACCTTTTAACTTCTCAGCCAGTTTCCTTTTCCTCTTTTAGTTAATTTGACCATAAAGGGTGTTTCCTCAGTATTGTTCCTCAGACTATATACTTAGAGATTTTCTCTGTGTAGCCATTGTTTTGAAAAATGTGTGTATACTTGTATGTTTGTATGTGTATGTGACATGTGGATTGTATTCCTAAAATAATCAGAATTGAATATGTGACATAATTACATATGTGAGATATATACAGATTGATTTCTGTATCAATGTCTGATACAATTCTGTATCAACCAAGAATTTCCTTAGAAAATTCCACCATTATCTCTTCATATCACACCAAATGTGCATAATTATAAAACATAAGTGAAATACTAAAGTTTATTTTTTAACATAAGTGTTAACATACAGTACCAAATACCTTAACACTTAACCGTTGCTGACATATGAAATGCTTGTTATAGTGACACTGAACCTTTATTATAAGAATAGAAGAAGAATTCCTTACCTCATTTTCTCTATCCATTGACCCACTGATGGACATTTAGTTTGTTTCGGTATCTTGGCTATTGTGAATAATGCTGCAATGAACATGAGAGTGCAGATACCTGCTGAGATTCTGATTTCAATTCTTTTGGATAAATACCCAGAAGTGGGATTGCTGTTATCATGTGGTAGTTCTGTTGATACTTTTAATATTTTGAGGAACTTCTATGCTGTTTTTCATAGCAGCTGTACAATTTTACATTCCCACCAGCACTGTACAAGGGTTCCAATTTCTTCACATCCTCACCAACACTTATCTTTCTTCTTTTTGATAATAGCCATCCTAACGGATGTGAGGTGATATCTCATTGTAGTTTTGATTTCCATTTCCCTGATAAGTGATATTGAGCATCTTTTCATGCACCTGTTGGCCTGGAGGGTGTTATGCTGAGTAAAATAAGCCAGTCACAGAAGGGCAAATACTGCATGATTCCAATTTTTAATATCTTAGTCCATTCAGGCTGCTCTAACAGAATACTATAGACTGGGTGACTTATAGACAACAGGAATTTATTTCTCACAGTTCTAGAGGCAGGAAGTCCAAGATCATGGTGCCGGCAGATTGAGTGTCTGGTGAAAGCCTGCTTCCCAGTTCATGCAACTGTCTTTTTGCTGTGCCTTCACATGGCAGAAAGGGGCAAGGAAGCTCTAGTCTCTTTTGCAAGGGCACTAATCCCATTCATGGGGGTTCTGCCCTCATGACCTGATAACTTCCTAAAGGCTCCACCTCCAGATACCATCACACTGGGATTAGATTTCAATATATGAATTCTGGAGGGCACAAACCTTCAATCTATAGCATAAGAGGTATCTAAAATAGTCAAACTCATAGAAACAGAGGGTAGAATGGTGGTTGCCAGCTGAGGGGAGGGGGAAATGGGCAGTTGCTGTTCAAGGAGTATAAAATGTTAGTTATCCAAGATGTGTAAACTGTAGAGGTATGCTTTACAACATTGTGCCTATGGTTAACAGTATTATATTGTGCACTCAAAAATTTGTTAAGAGATGGTAGATTTCATGTTAAATGTTCTTACCATAATAGAAGACAAAAACAAAAAATAAAGGAAAGAAAACAGGACTCTATTGCCCTGTGCATTCACAACAAAAATTTCTTCTGTGTGAGCTTCTCAAGCATTTAAATAAACCATTTGTACCTGGTATGTACTCTTGTTCCTTTTTCAGTGGAATAAGTGCTTGTAGTCTTCCTAGTGTTACTTAGAGTAGGATTCTGTATATTTACACACTGTGTATCTTCAAAAAAGACTTGAGAAGACTTATGATAAAATATCTAATTTTAGTAAAATAAAACCCCATTAAAACAATAGCAAAAGACATGAACTAGATAGTTTAAAAGAGAAAAAAAAATCTTAAGGGAAAAAAGAGAGAGAAAATATTCCAAAAAACCTAAACGAAGGAAAATGATTGAGACAAAGCATACAACTTGCCTCTGTGTTTCTCGGCAACCAAGACAAAAGTGGGCTACAAAACTGTCATTATAAGGCATATTTTCAAGGCGTGTAGAGAAAAGAACTCTTTCTTATCTTGAAGCTCTAGAAGGAATTTCCCCCATGCGTCATTTTATAAAAGATATACAACTAGATTAGGAACAATGCTTTCATTAGAATGCAGGAAAAAGGGGGAGTATTCTACCTATGACTTATACAGAGCCAGGTGTACAGTGATAAGGTAGTACCTCTGTACAGACCTTTCTACTGGGGAGTTCTAGCTTTCTCCATGATTTAAACAAGCACATGTTCTAGGATATCAATGTTGTTTATTCTTACCCTTTCAAAAAATACCCGCTTTGTTTAACCTGTTCTATGTGTTAATGACTTGAGTATCAGGATTTGAGGAGTATGTAATAAAATTACAAGCACTATCTAAAATTTTATGTGACAGTGAGGTTGGAGAGCTACTCATCGTATGTGAAGGAGTATGAAATATGGCAACAGAAAATGTAAGAGTCCCAGTTCCATCCCTTACTGGTTGTGTGACCTTGGACAGTTACTTCATCATTCTGAGCCTTCGTTATGTTATTCTTTAAAATGAGAATAATAATAAATTTCTTCTTGTTATAATTAAATGAGATAATTTATATGAAAGTACTTGTAAACTGTAAAGGTCTGTTAGTTATTATGATGTTACCTTTCTAGAAAGCTCTTCAACTTTTTGATTAGAGGTCACTGTGTTCATTCTTCTCTCCAGGCAATTGAATGTAGTTTATAAGCACTCAATAAAATAGTTGCTTTATATCCACACATAGACCATTCCCCCTCTAGAAGGTTTCTTAAAATAAATAAATGGACTTTTCTTCTTGAAGTGACCAGTAAAATAGATTTTCTAGTTCATTTTTATATATTAAAGAAAAATTTGTTTACTCTATGAGCAAAACAAATAAGGCCATTTCCCCCACTAATAAAAACAGGAACAGGAAGAAATTCCAAGACAATGAACTAAGATCAAGTATGTTTGCATATGCCTGGTTACAGCGTAATTATTGACAGTTTGATTGTTTTTCAACCTACAGTCAAACTCTCCTCAACAAATTTGATAATATAGGCAGTAAATTATTTTTTAAATGGTTATGCTGGCAACTGGTTATAATATGGAGCTTAGAGAGCCTGAAGGCAGGCAGGCCGGATATGCTGCTGTCACAGTCATCTAGACCCAAGGGAAATTGACAGTCTAGACACAGGTTTTAGCTATAGGAAAACGGGAAGGAGTGTCTGAATGTCCATTGTTTACTGATATTTAACCCTTTTTGAGTCACCAATTGCTTTGAGAGTCTGATGGAAAAAATGAGGCCTCTTTCAGGAAAAATGCAAATACACTTTATTTTTATTAACATCTTTGTTGGAGTATAATTGCTTTACAATGGTGTGTTAGTTTCTGCTTTATAACAAAGTGAATCAGCTATACATGTACATATATCCCCATATCTCCTCCCTCTTGCGTCTCCCTCCCACCCTCCCTATCCCACCTGTCTAGGTGGTCACAAAGCACCAAGCTGATCTCCCTGTGCTATGCGGCTGCTTCCCACTAGCTATCTATTTTACATTGGGTAGTATATATAAGTCCATGCCATTCTCTCACTTCGTCTCAGCTTACCCTTCCCCCTCCCCATGTCCTCAAGTCCATTCTCTACATCTGCGTCTTTATTCCTGTCCTGCCCCTAGGTTCGTCAGAACCACTTTTTTTTTTTTTTTTTTTTTTTAGATTCCATATATATGTGTTAACATACAGTAATTGTTTTTCTCTTTCTGACTTACTTCACTCTGTATGACAGACTCTAGGTCCATCCACCTCACTACAAATAACTCAATTTCGTTTCCTTTTATGGCTGAGTAATATTCCATTGTATATATGTGCCACATCTTCTTTCTCCATTCAGCTGTCTATGGTCACTTAGGCTGCTTCCATGTCCTGGCTATTGTAAATAGAGCTGCAATGAACATTGTGGTACACGACTCTTTTTGAATTATGGTTTTCTCAGGGTATATGCCCAGTAGTGGGATTGCTGGGTCGTATGGTAGTTCTGTTTTTAGTTTTTTAAGGAACCTCCATACTGTTCTCCATAGTGGCTGTATCAATTTACATTCCCACCAACAGTGCAAGAGGGTTCCCTTTTCTCCACACCCTCTCCCGCATTTATTGTTTGTAGATTTTTTGATGATGGCCATTCTGACAGGTGTGAGGTGATACCTCATTGTAGTTTTGATTTGCAATTCTCTAATGATTAGTGATGTTGAGCATCCTTTCATGTGTTTGTTAGCAATCTGTATGTCTTCTCTGGAGAAATGTCTATTTAGCTCTTTGGCCCATTTTTGGATTGGGTTGTTTGTTTTTTTGATATTGAGCTGCATGAGCTGCTTGTAAATTTTGGAGATTAATCCTTTGTCAGTTGCTTCATTTGCAAATATTTTCTCCCATTCTGAGGGTTGTCTTTTCATCTTGTTTATGTTTTCCTTTGCTGTGCAAAAGCTTTTAAGTTTCATTAGGTCCCATTTTTTTATTTTTGTTTTTATTTCCATTTCTCTAGGAGGTGGGTCAAAAAGGATCTTGTTGTGATTTATGTCATAGAGTGTTCTGCCTATGTTTTCCTCTAAGAGTTTGATGGTGTCTGGCCTTACATTTAGGTCTTTAATCCATTTTGAGTTTATTTTTGTGTATGGTGTTAGGGAGTGTTCTAATTGCAAATACACTTTAAAAGAAAATGTTTTGTTTTCAATCTCTTCCATATGTATATGTATATGTATGTGTGTATAGATATATGTGTACAAGCACATATCCATCTTGAGGCAGAATAAAAGCTGGTAGGCAAAGGAAATGTAAACATTAATGAAAAATTACCAGTTTAAAAAAAGATTTTCCAAACTCTTGAGAGTACTCCAGACTTTGAATTTCCAGAGTTGAAAGTTTTCATAGGCATGATTAGTGCTAAAAATATCACCACAGTCTCTCAGAGAAAGATATAGAGCCTCTGTTCCATTTGGGAATATCTGAGCATGAGGTCCTATCTTAAATAAACATCAGGCATAGTCTAGATTTGGAAAAGGATTAAATGGAACATTTCAAATTATGAGATGTCAAGTAAGAGAATTTCAGTGTGCTTAGGTTTGGTATCTCTAATACAAATTTAAGTTAAGATATATTTTATCTGCTCATGTATTCCTGAATCAAATGTGGTTTTATGCACATTTTTGGTACAGTGATACAAAGACATGGGGATATGCCAGGCTTATTCAAATTCCTGTGTGCTAACCATGGTTTCCTTAAACCTGTGTGATCTTTATATCCTGAATTTCTTTACTGATCACCTGTATTCTCAGTTTTAAGATTTCAGACTGAAGAAAACTTTTAAAATTCATCATTTTTACTTTTTTTTTAATGCTGAGAAATTTTCTTCCTAAAGATTTTAATTTGAAATATATGTGTATTCTTTCCCCTATTTTATCCCTCTATTTTAAGCTATTTTACAAATAGTAGCATATTCTACACACTGTTCTTCATCTTACTTTTTAACCCATTAATTTAAATTAATGGAGATTATTCCATAACAGAACATAGAATACTTCCTGGTACTTAGTTGTATGAATGTAGCACAATTTATTTAACTGTCTCCCTATTGATAGGGATTGTTTACAGTATGTTGTTATTATAAACAATGCTGCAGTGAATAACCTTGTTTCTTTACACTTGCAGACATATATCTGATGGATACATTCCTAAAAGTTAATTTGCTGGTTCAGGGTGCACATGTATTTGTACTTTTGATAAGTATTGCCAAATTGCCCTTCTTAGGGGTTATAATGATTTACCCCAACACCAGCAATAAAAGGAAGTCTGTTGTGTACTGACCAATATACAGTGTTATCAAACTTCTGGACTTTTACCTACTTGGCAGGTGAAAAATAGTACCTCTGTGCCAATTCTTGTATTATGAGTGAAGTTGAGCTTCTTTATATGCTTAAGTTTCATTTATATTTACTTTTCTCTTTGAACTATCTGTTCATATCCTTTGCCCATTTTAGGGGGTGTTGTTACTCTATTTCTATTGATTTGAAGGAGTTTTTATTATTAGGCATACATCTCAGTGGTTTTTGTTTTGTTTTGTTTTGTTTTGTTTTGGCTGTGTTGGGTCTTCGTTTCTGTGCGAGGGCTTTCTCTAGTTGCAGCGAGCGGGGGCCACTCTTCATCGCGGTGCGCGGGCCTCTCACTATCGTGGCCTCTCTTATTGCGGAGCACAGGCTCCAGATGTGCAGGCTCAGTAGTTGTGGCTCACGGGCTCAGTTGCTCCACGGCATGTGGGATCTTCCCAGACCAGGGCTCGAACCCATGTCCCCTGCATTGGCAGACAGATTCTCAACCACTGCGCCACCAGGGAAGCCCCATCTCAGTGTTTGTGACAAAGTTGCAACTACTTTTCCCCAGTTCTGTATTTATCTTATGACCTAACTTGCCATACAGAAATTTTAAATTACTTTGTAATTGATTTAATCAATCTTTTAAAAAATTAATGATTTCAAAGTTTTGTGTTTTATTAGGAAAGCCTCTATCACAACAAGAATGTATAAGAATCTTTGTATTGTTTCTTCTAGTATTTTTATCATTTTGGTGTTTCTGTATTTGATCTGTATGTAATTTTCTCTTATACAAGGAATGAGGTATGGATCAAACTTTATTTTAATTGATGACTACTCCCGCTACATCATTCAATGAATTAATAGTCCTTGTGGTCCTCACTGATCTGAGAAGCACATTTATTACATGCTTCATAGCCAATGATATTTGTTTTTTATTCACTTTCTATTGTGTTCCCCTTATGTGTCTGCATCTATTCACATGTCAGCACCACGCTGGTTTATTCATTTAAACTTTATAATGTGTCATAATATCCATTTTTCAGAATTCATGTTTTTCCACCCAGCAAATTCATGCTGGCACTCCAATACATTTTAAATGTTTGAACACCAGCCACCACCACTCTGATTCTTCAAGGCTGAGAGATGCCTAATTTATCCTTGGAGGGCATGTGAATGACCCTGGTTCTGCAGACTCAGACATAAGCGAGAATTTTGTAGCTGACAGCTATGCTTAAAGACTGACTTCTTAAAGAGAGGCTTTCTAGGTAGGTGGAAGATCTCAGCACACTCCCAGGGCCTTTAGAGACAGATGGCTGGTCTTCACCTGGAGCTCTACCTGGAGAGTTGAGTTGACTGTCATTGTGAGAAGAATCTTTTTGTGTACTTTCTCACAGAAGTCTGTAACTTTGAGCCTTTGTCCAGTCTCCTCAAAGCCCAACCAACCCCTAAGATATTGTAACTTATCTGTAATGACTAGAATTGATCTTCTGCCTTGACTCTGAGCCACATTCATCACTTCCTACAATTCACTTCTTTCCTCTCCCTTACTCTAAGGCAAAATATTGTTGTTGGTTTGTTGGCTGGCAACTGGGGGGAGGGAGGACAAGGGTCTTCATTTGTTTTTCACTTACACTTTTATATCATCACCATTGCTTATGATTAGAAACACTTGTTTCACAGTTGGATTCTACTTACTGATTGTCCTGTCAAAGAAAAATTGTACTGGATGGAGTTAAACAGGAGGAAGCCTTATTCAAGACTGTTGGAATAGAGGAGAGAAATTGAACTCAACTCCCCTGAAACAAAGGTGGGGGAGTTTTTAAGAGCGGGGTGAGCTAGTGGAAAAGTACTGAAGGACAGTTAAGGGGAAGGTTGTTCAATGTAATTGGGCCATCTGTGTTTGCTAATTGATACTTATTGAATAAGGCTCCTATCCTCCCATAGGCTCTGGGGGATAGGGGCAATATCTTTTTTGATGTCTACATTTCAAAGGGATGGCTTGTAACTCCTTGAGGAAGACATTCCTGGGTTTTAAAACCAGCAAGCGACTGGGAGAAGATTTACATCTCAAAGGGGCAGAGAAAAAACTTACAATTTTGAGTTTTCTAAAGCAAGTGCTCCAAGAAAAGGGAGATCAGGGGCTTATAGGAAGAAACATGTCTAAAGTTTAGTCAAGCTGATCAGAACATTAACCCACAGTGACTCTTCAGTGGTAACTCATTCTATAATTCATTCGGTAACTCATTCTGCCTGTAACTACCAGATCTCTCATGGGGATTCTCTTCCTTGAGAGTCATCTGATTACTCGGGACATTTCCACATGATCTTCTATATTTTTCAGTCAAGTTGAGTGAGAGGAATCACACTGCTAAGTACAATGGTTTCATGTGATTTCATGTTTACATACATGTGTTTACATACATGGGCCAGAAAATGCCTAGGAGGTGCAAGTACTCACGGACCTTTCACATGCTGTGGTATTTTGCATCAGGTTTCACAGGACTCTTACTAACTCTTAATTATAAGAGAAGTAATTAACTTTTTAGGAAGCACTTAATATGAGCCAGTCACTGTTCTAAGCACCTTACTTATATTAAGTCACAAATCCTCACAAATACTCTATGAGATGGTTATTACCTTCACTTTACAGACTACAAAACAGAGGAACAGAGAGATTAACTTGCCCAAAGTCATTTAAACAAAAGCAATGAGATTTAAAGCCAGTCTGATTCCAGACCCCAAGATCTTAACTTGTGTTAAAATACCTTACTTTCTAATCTTTCAAGAGTTTTGCCAGGAGGCTGGGGCAATATTTTCTTTTAGGAGTTGTTCAGGAGGTGATATAATAGAGGAAACTGCAAAATTCTGGAGCTTAGCTAGGCTCCTTACTTCTGAACCTGCAGGCAGTGGGTCAGAACCAGCAACTGCAGAGGCTCCTGGGCCTGACTACCACTGTGGCAGCCACTTAGCAGAAAATCTCATAATAGTCTTCTGTGAATTAGTAATCAGATACTTTTCATAAACCACTGTGAAAGAATTCAATAAAGACACCTAGGGAAATTAAAATAAGTCATTTTACTGCATCATAATTCAGAGGACTTAAGTGGAAATGTCTGTCAAGGTCAGGGAACTAGAAGAATCCTGGGGGAGGAAAAGTGAGAAAGATGATTTTTTAAAAAATTCAAAAAGCGAAAGTTAGAAGGAGAGCATCCTTTTTTTCTGAACAGCTTTGAAATGTTAATCTTAGCATCCTGGTGTTAATATGGCTTTTAGGGCAGAATGCTAGATAGTCCCTTCACCTCTCTGGAGTCTGTGTACCTGTTCCAGGACATGATCACTAAAGATTCCTTTTTCTTCTTGTCACCTGAGCCCTCATCTTTGAACTCTTGTCTTATCACTGGGCTTGGGCAATAGTATATAGAGAAGGAAAAATAGAGATTGGGATTCAATTGAAGATCCATTACTTATTAAATGAGGCATCTTGGGTAAGACACAAATGCATTATGAGCCTCAGTTTTCTCATCTGTATAATGGAGAAAACTTTTTTTAGAGCTGTCATAAGGAAAAAAGTGCCACTTGCACGTAATCATTCAACATTATGAACACTGATATGCTTTGGCAAACTTCTTCCAGTCATCTTCGGCTGAAGAGTTCAGTGCAAAGCAGGAAGAGATTGGAACCAGGGAACAGGTCTATTTTCTAGGGCTATAGAAACAGCTGTCTGTGGACTTTATGGTGGTAGATGATGAACAGAAAGGATCACATGGTCAAGGAAAGGAAAAAGCAACCTAAGGTTATAGTCAGTATTAAGTCCATCTTAAGGAAGTTGAAGATACTAAGAGGAGGTAGGAAACGTAGCAGAATTCAGGTAATCGAAATGAACAAGAACCAGATTTTGAGAAACAATTTATATAAGTATTGGAGCCCAGCTTTAGGTTTGGACTCCATTCACCAGGGAGGAGAACTAGTAACTCCAAGGCAACTAGAGTTCAAGAAAATTTAGCAGGTTCTCACAATAGAAGCTCAAAGAATCCCCTTTATAAGACTGCTGCACTGGGTAGAGTGAGTCATGCTGTTTAGGGAGAGGGGAGGATGAGAGGGACAGGACCATGAGGGTGGAGAGGCTAATAACATAGCTTTTTTGGCTTCTGTAACAGAGACCCAAAATCATAGTGGCTTAAACAAAATAAAATTTACTTCTCTTTCACATTAAAGGCTAGATCAGTCATCTAAGGTGATATGGCAACTCCAAAATCATCATAGCCCATGTTCTTTCTATCTGTTGCCAACTTTAACATACAGTTTTCATCTTTGACCTGAGATAATGTCTCCAGCTTTCACCATCCCATCCACATTCCAACAATGAGCAGGGAAAAGGACTGCATCTTCATTTTAAGGTCAGGACCCAAAGTTGGACACTTCATTTCCCTTCATGTGCCATTGGGCAGAACTTAATCACATGGCCACACTGATGCTGAAAACTCAGCCTCTGTGTACCAGTGCCAAACTGAATCTCAGAGACAGAGTTTTGGGTGAAGTAGAAAAGAATAGCTTTATTACTTTGCCAGGAAAAGGGGGACACAGCAGGCTCGTGCCCCTCAAAACTGTGTGTCCCAGCCCAGGGAGATTCTGTGAGGAGTTTTATAGCAATGGGCGGGGTTGCTGATAAGGATCAGGGTGTGTGCAGGGCCTGCACTCCTTTTATCTGGCCTCAGGTGGTCTACTAAAGAGCTTTTCTGGTTCCTTTAATCTGGCCTCAGGTGGTCTCCTGATGAGCCTCTCGAGGTTATCAGACTGTGATCTCCTCTGGAATGAAGAATGCTAACATCTTCCATTTGCTGGGGGTTTTAGTTCTGTAAAGAGCTCAAAGGTATTGTTATGTGTATCCCTTGAGTGGGAACCAGGACCCTGCCCCAAGGCTGCACTATTGTTTCTTGGCTGCTCCTCCCTTGTCTCTGCATCACCTCCCTTCCCTGATTACCAACTGTTCAAATCTGCCCTCTGGAACTTGGGGAAGGTCAAGGAGGCTGGAGTCTATTCCCTACAGACAAGAACGGGGGACATGGAAAGACTTCCGTGCCCAGGAGCCCCACAGGGTCCTGCTCCATTTCAGTTCCTCTGTAATAAGAAGCTAAAAACAGATGAACTATATTCAATAATTAATGTTCAATATTTTATCTTACTTGGAAATGACCTGGATATTCAGTAAACTTCCATCATTTAATTTAACTTAGCGAAATTCTAAAGTTTCAAGTTACCAAAAGATTTTGAAAGCTATTTTTAAGTACACATACCATAAGACATAATTATTACACTTAAAAACTCATCTTACATGTATTTAATTCATTGTTATCAACAATTATGGTATGAAAATTTTATCAAAACAAGTTATTTTTCTTGCTGACAAATTTTGTAACAGAGATAACATGAGATAACAGGTAGAATATGTTTTATATTTAATATTGATAACTCTAAGACATGCCTATTTTAATTAAACCAACAAATTTAAATTAGCCTTAATACTGAGTATTTTCCCAGATCATGTAAACTTGAAAAACATTTGGGTTAGTTAGTTAGTTCGTTCATTCTCATTTATGAGAACTTTAGGAATACTTAATTTATAAGCACTTTAATTCTAAACCAGTTAGATAGAGCTCTTCCTAAATTAGTTTTGGTAGTACCGTCTAAAGGTAGAAAAATATTACACATCTACAAAATACATATGTAGACACACGCAGACATACAAAAAGAAATCTTACAGTTTTGTTTTTTAAAACAATTCAGTCATGAGATGGGTACAATAGTACAAAACTCACTAGTTTATAAAAGAATAGTTGGATCCAATTTTTGTTCTGGCAATTGGAAAAGGTTAAGTTTATCTGTTCAAATGGCCAATTTCTTTCTTTTTTTTTTTTTTTGCTAATACTTTTAGATAAGATTTTTAAGATTTCTCATTTGTCCAATTTCCAAATACCTCCGTTTTCTTTTCTCCCCTTCTGATGAGAAGTTTCTCCCTAATGTTTACACTTCATATAATGGCTCTTAGCTCCTAGAGAAAATGGAGGTAGAAAATCTACATTACAAAGCCATAGAGAAAGTATTCAAGTTTTTTCCAAGATAGAGTTTTGGTTGCATATTTGCCTATTATCAGAGGTCTAGGATAATTTAAAATTTTAAGTTCAGGACAGTTCTGTTTCTAACATCTCAATATCTACAAGAATAGGGGAGGTTTAGGGATGGGCAAAAAGACAGGTGAGCTTTAAATCATTTTCTAGAGCCACACCTCCAGCCTTGCAGAGATTTGCAAGACAAAGTCAGTTGTTTCCAGTTCCCCAAAGAACTGGATTACAGCCTGAATGATAAATAGGTTGATCTGCCCTTCCAATTTGCTTCTTTTCCTCTGGGTACATAGTTTTATTTTAGCTTAGGAGAAAAGGTCTAAAAAAAATTCCTATCAGGCTCTGAATATCAGCTATGGTCAGGAGTTCAGACAGACTGGTGGCCTCCCATCTTATTTTATTCTTTAACTATGGTCCTTAGTTCAGCCTTTGACCAATGAGTGAAAGATATCTGAGGAAGATCAACTGTAACCTTGGGGGAAGGGCGGGGTTGCATGGTGGGGGGGGCGGGGTTGGAGAATGGGAAGGGAATTCTGCTCCCCTACAAGCCCACCAAAAATTCTGTTACTATTAATTATTATTATGAAACTAGCAGGCCATACCACACAGACCAAAACAAAAATTCAGTTATGAAATCCTGGGACTCATGGTGTTGTTTCAGACCATGCCTTCTTAAAGGAGATAAGTCAAGGCCTTGTCAGATACTATATTTACACTAGTACTTAGGGGAAACCTACCAATCTCCACCAAGACTTTGGACTCCACCAAACCTCCTGGACTTTTTTTTCCCCTTATTCTACTAAGTGACAGCAAAGCTCATATGTAGAATACATGCTACTTTATTGAAACTACAAAATCAACTGGCAAAGAAACTATAGGTTTTTTAAGGAGATACATATTTTTGACTTTATAGTAAAAAAAAAACCTAAAACTAAATGTTTAAAAATCTTACCAAATGAAAGTAATGATTTAATAAATTTTACATATTATTAGCCACATTGTACTAATTTTACTTTGTCAGTGAGACCTAAAAACATGCCAGGATCCCAGGGCTAGAAAGTGTTAAAACCAGAATTTAAACTGAACCTATCTGATGCAAAAATACAAGTTATTTCCATTCTACCTTTAAATATTTTTATAAGCTACATCAGAGAAAAACACCAATCTGACTATGGCACTTGCTATTTTATCCATGTAGACTTTTTATTTTATATTTATTAAAAGAGTTCTAATATACTTATTGAGGCATTTAAAAAAAATCATATATAATTCTTGGGTACACATAAAAAGGAAAATATAAGGAAAATAAACTGGTTCAGATTTTTCTAAAACTTCCTTAGAGTCCAAATCTGACTCTTCTGAGTAGATTCAGTTTTGACTCTGTCATTGAGGTCTCAGTTTTTCCACACACTATTTTGATTTGGTTTATTAACTGTATTCAAGGGGATGCTTTGGTGCTTGGAAATAGTTCTGCTTTCTTAATTTAGAGTTCCTCTCTCACTCTCTCTCTACACACATATCCCTATCATGGACCTCCTCAAGGCCCAGAAAACCATTTCTTCATATGTAGTTCAAAGGTAATCTTCATTAAACGAGTCTCAGTAGAATTTTCCACACATCCCAATTAGTAAGTCTGACAGTAAGGTTTCTACTCTTCCCTGATGCTCCTTTGAGAGTTGCCACAATTGTGACTTACAGGTCTCTGAGATTGAGACCTTCCCTTCTGGAAGGTAAAATGGGAATTTGGGGCAAGTAAGTGATATACCACAGGAAGATTTGAAATAAGCAGTATGGACTGAGAGGGCAGCAAAAACAAGCAGCTGAAATGACCTGCTGCCAGGCTGCCAGTGCCCCCTGGGAGCTCTTCGCTGGGTAGAGAGGAGCAGACCAGGCAGATGCTGAAATGGCGCCACAGCCATCGGAAATCCTATTAGAGGAAGCAGGTCACTGGCAGGCGTAATTGGCCTTTTGTGACACTGCAGGAGTGGGAAATGAACCTCAGAGAAGTGACAGAGAAATAACAGAAACTTCCATAGAACCTACTGTGCAGTTCAAAGAGGTAACATGGGGTGGTGGGAGAAAAGCGAGATTTGCGGCCAGACAGACCTGAATGTGATTCGTGGCACTGGCACTCACTCTCAGTGCAACTCTGGGCAAGGCTGTTGATCTTTGAGCATTGTTCATCCGTCTTCTCTAAAACGAGATAGCCATCATCAGTATGTCTCCAGGAGGACTAGGGGTGTGAATGTGAAGTGATTTAGCACAGAGTAGGCACTCAGGAAATCAAGTACATTAATATTATTCAGTGTCAGCTGCCTGCTACAGGGAAGTCTCGAGGTACCCAAGTATAGCACTTGGCCCTGAAAGTGCTGAGGAGACTCCAGAGCCCTCAGTCCTTGAAAACTGGGAATTGTCTATGACCCTTGAAAGTGATGATTCTGTGTAAATTTTATATTTTGTTTCCAAAGCCACATGAAGTAAAAAACAATGTTTGTTCAACAAACATTTATTAGGGTGCCTGTCATGTGCTAGGCATTAGACTAGTCTCTGCAGTTTGAACAAACATGAGCCAGACAAGAAAACGTATAAATGCTCTGAGAAAACCAGTGTTAGCAGAGGGAGGAGATATTTCTGCCAAGAAGTGCAGTCAGAGTAGGTTTTTATGCTGGGGCAAGTGAGCTGCTGGAATTTAAAGCATAGCTAGACTTTTGACTTACTGAAAGAAACCACACACATTTAAAGGCATGGAAACGTATAGAATAAATATAGGAGATTGTTGGTTGGAATTTGAAGTAATAGGAACAAAAGATGTAAATATAGGTTGGAGCCAAACTGTGGCAAACCTTGCATTCCCAGGCTGCCTTTTTTAGGAGGTAGAGCTAGTGCATCGTTGGAGCCATGTTTGGGAAGAATTAATCTGGCAGCAGCATGGAAGAACTGTGGCCACCCGCAGTTAGACAGAAATGCCATGTTAGACAAAATCAGTATACAGAATGGACTTTTTTCTTTTCTGTTTGCTTGTTTTTCCCTGTAGCATGGTGCTCTGAACTGTACTTTATGGCAGATTGGATTGCCTGGGAACTACGGAGAAAGTCAGTACTCTGCCTTAGGCCTTCTTAGGAAGATGCGTACTGGGGTGGATATTTCTTGTCACTTCACCAAGAGGTTTGGGGTTTGCCTGGCAGAAAGAAACTGTCTGCCTGGGTTGTGAACCCCACAGGAAAAGATGAATAACAAGGCAGAAGAGCTCCAGGTCTGCTGTAGCCCAGGGCGGTAATTCTACCTCATTACCATTTCAATGGGCCCGTCAACAAAAATTAGCGTGGCTTGCCCTTCTCTGGATGTCATCTGTTCCACCTTGTTCTTATGTTTCACACAGCTAAAGAATCCAAAGATGAGTGTGATAAATGAGCAAGCAGAATGGAGGGGTCCTTCATATTTAAAATAAAATCATATCTCTCTACTGAGGTGAACTTACTGCAGAAGGGGACTCGTTTCAACCACAGATATTTATTTCTAAACAGTCACTTTATGCAAAGAATCTTGAAGGGCAGAAGGAATCTAGGAAAACTTTTCTGTCTTCAGAAAGATTAAGGCTTAATTTAGGAAGATGACGTGTACCTGAATAATGATGATTCAAGACAGTGTTTGACAGATTCCCGTGGGTTACACCTAATGGGGCTTTAGGAGTTCGGAGGAGCAAGGCTTCACTTATTGATGGTGCTCAATACAGAAGGAGAAAGAATATGGAGGAGATAGAATTTTAAACGTTGACTGCTCATAGGAGGCAATATAGTAGATTTTAAAGTCAGAATGGCCTGGATATAGCTTTGCCTCTAACATTGCTACTAGCAATGTGAACCTGGCAAGTTATTTAATTACTCCGGCCTACATCTACAATTTGGGGATGGCAGTCGCCCACTTTGTAGAATTCATGTGAGGATCCAAAGAAATAATGCATGTAATTATTACTTAATGAAGTACTTGGCCTGTAGTAAATATTAAATTAACATGAATAGCTGTGGTTTTATTATGTTATTGTTGTGCTAGTGGATCCCCTGAAACTAACAGGATCTAACATTTTGAGGTTGTCCTCTGCCTGCTAGAAGTTTCCACCCCTAAACAGCTGTGGAGCCTCAGACAAATCACACACACACAGTCTCAGGGCTTTAATTACTCATCTCTTAAAATGAGGGGAAATAGGCCCTAAGACTCATGGTGGAGACTGTTCACAGGTGGAAGGACTTTAGATTATCAAACCCAACCCTTCATTTGACAGATGAGGAAACTGAAAGCCAGTTAATTTAAGCAATTAGTCTGTGACCTCCTGACTGCTGATTCAGTTTTTTGTATGTTATTTCTTCACGGGCCAAGATTGGAAGGCTGGGCTTCATCTACCCAGTGGTACCAGCCAGAAGCTCCTAATAATCCAGGTTGTCAGCATGATTTAAAATATTAAAGTTCTAAAGTAAAACCTCAGTTATAAAAGGTACCACAGCCATGGATTGTGGAAAATCACATATTCTTAGAGGAAAAAACAGCAGACATCTAGATTTTTATTTTTCTCTCCAGTGATATTTTATTAGTGAGGAATCTTATAAACCCATAGAGGTCAGACGACTTGTCCAGCATCACATGGCTAAGGAGTTGCAGAGCCATACTTAGAACCCAACTCTTCTGCTTCGTCATCAAGAGTTCTTGCCACTGTATCCCTTCCTTTTAGAACAACAGATTCTGAAAACAGGAATAAGACGGTAGCTGGAAAATAATGTTTATGACGTTTCATTGCCTTAGCAACGGCATATCAGATTCGAGCACTGTGAGTCACCTGGTAATCCAAACCCCTGCAGCATCTGCTTTTAAGTTTTTTGGGGGAAATTGTCAAATACAGGCATACAGCTCACCACAAAGTACTTAAAGGAAGAGAGGCCAGTAATGCAGGCATATGCTTGAGTAGCACCCTGTTACTTTCACATTTATTTAGGGCTTTCAAGTAGTTGAAATCATTGTGCATAAATCACTTTCCATATAGCATGAAATTAAAAACTTGATCTATGGGAATGCAGTGTGGTTTTAGGATGAAGGCTGGATTTCACTCACCTCAAAATAACTCCTGGTGTTTTCCCAGAGACCCATTGATTTATGTTATTTCTTGCTCTGTAGCCGTTTGGATTTGTCACACTTAGCAAAGTAATTTGGTTTCCTACAGGTTTTATTCTGTTTTGTAGAAGCAAGAGAATAGTTTTGTGTTTGGTAGCATGAATGCATGCACTCAGAATTTTAGCCAGCCTCTTCAGAATGATATGGATTTATTTTTAGCCACCTGCCCCCACCTGAAAGATTTATGCTGTTAAACATCGATATTTCTTGAAAAGTTATGCCCAAGGCATATTGCTTCTTCTTTCCAAGCTAGGAATTGAAATGTTTATGAAGCTTACTGAAAATTCACCAGGTCTGAAATCAGAGTTTATATCTCTTACCCAGTAACTAAGAGAAATAGATTTATTCAATCAGCCATCCAATATCTATTTGCATTGCATTATTCTGGATAACCACTCCTATGGTTTCAATTGTGTTTTAACATGTTGCTACTGGGTACTTATGGAGTGACAGGAATCATGTTAATAAGACTCAGCCCCCACCTTCAGAGTATTCACAGTCTATCTGAGGAAACAAACTCATGAAAGAAATTCCCAGACATTTTAATGCAGTGTGGTAAGGTCTGTAAAAGAGATTAATGCAGAATATATTCTAGAAGCTTGGAAGTGATAACCTAACAGAATGTGAGAGCATCAAGCAAGGCTTCCTGAAGGAGGCGAATCCTGAGCTGGAACTCATGGGAGGAGAGCCTGTGCCAGATGTCAAAAGTGGGGAAAAGCTGTCCCAGACAAAGGGACCAGGATGATTAAAGGCAAGATGACTTCTAAAAATTAAGCATTGTTGGAATGATGAAGTACAGAACAGTTAGGACCCTGATCATGAAGGGCTAGTACCTTTTACCCTTCCTAAGGAGCTCACCCCTACCATGCTAAAGTTCCTTTTGAACCTGAGTGTCTAATACAGGTTTGCAGATCGCTCGATTCAAGGTAATTATAGTTATTATAGTTATTAGAGGCCTCCATTGAACCATGCCTCTGAATATTCACACCCCTGTGTGGTTTCCTCACCTTGAATCTGGGTTGGCCCTGTGAATCTCCATTCCTAACAGAATTTGTTAGAAATAATGCATTTTAGTTCTGGGGCTAAGACTTAATAAGTCCTGGGATTCTTGACAACGTTGAGGTGCCTTGTAAAGAAAGCCATCAGCCTGCAGAAAGATAATATGGAGAGGAGACAGTGTATATAGAGAGGCAGAAGCCTGAGACAACATGAAGACAGGAAGGCACAACTGTCCCAGCATCCCCCAGCAGCACCACCAGCTGAATATATCTACACCAATGACCTCCCGCAAGCTCAGTGGAAGAACTCCTTGGCTGAGCGCAGCCCATATTGCAATATCAGAACAAAATAAACTGTTTGTTGTTTTAATCCTCTAAGATTTGGGATTGTTTGTTACACAGCAATAGGTAACTGAAACCGAAATGTATTTACAAAGTCATATGACTACGGTAGACACTTAGTGGTCTGAGAGGTGTCTGTGGGCTGGAGAGATTATTACCCTCCCATTACCATTTTAATCTACCAATGTGTTAATAAGATAAGAACTTTGTCCTGCTGAGGATTCAGTACGGAGTGGAATCTTTCCAAATGCAAAAGCAAGAATTAATTAATTGCCTGATGTCCAAGTACTGAAATGAGAGCTAAGCATCATTTAAATCACATAAACTTTCTCTATGAATAAAGAGGTAGGGCTTTCCATGAAGTAGCCAGTGTGTGCACACATCTAAAGACCACAAAGGGATTATGGTTGGAAAGTACTGAAGTGAGCTCTGCAGCACTTTCAGATGATGAGCAGAAGGGAACTGAAAGCAGTCATCTAAACTGACCATGAGAATTAGGCATTTGTCCAGTTGGATTGCCATCTGATATATCCACTTATGCTGACAGTTCTGTTGATTAAAAGCAAAGTCAAAGCAGAAAGGGAGAAGAGAAACTCCAAAGAGCAGCCAGAGATGAACAGTCTATTGTGAAGACATATGCTGACCCTATTTTTATTTAGAATTAGAAGCCACTTTTACTCTGTTGAATTCTTACTAGACTCTTAATTATTTGTAGTTGTAATTAAAACTTTTTCTTTTATTTTCAGCTCCTAGCACAGTACCTGGTACATGTAGGTATGTACATGATAGGTATTAGTCGATTTGAATGAAAGAATAATAAATGAATGAATAAATGAAGTCCAAATTTTACAACCTTCCTATTACACTTAGCAGTTTTCATTTTATATAATAACCCTTAATAAGTACCTATTTACTGAGTGATTAGAAATAGCCCCTCCAGTTATTTCCTCCAGATAAAAAATTTTGGCATAAACTGTAGGTTAAGCCTTCTCATCCTCCTCTCCTTATCACAGATCACTATTGTAAATATTTGTTTTCTTTTGTTGAACCCTTTACTGAGGAATAATATTTATTACTTGACTTCCTTTGCAACAAAGGAGAGAGGAGATATATACATGCAAAATTTATTATGCAAATTCCCTGTATACCCGAAAGATCACCTAAGTGAAAATACCTAAGTATTGCCATCCACCAAAATAACTCCCTTTCTAAGAACTGGGTCTCTGGGAAATATAAATTCATTCAACTCTCCAGAAATAAGAAGCTTTCTTTAAAGAACTAAATCAATACCCATCCTGATAGCTTAAATAATAACACAGTATGTTCCTTATTAGTCATTTTCAAACACATCTACCTTAAGGGTAGTTATTTGGTGCTCATGAGATATTTGACTATATCTTCAGAGTTCCTAGTTTTTCTTTTTGTCCTACCCAGGAAATAACGTTTCAAAGACAGCCTGTCACTGTCACAGATTGTGAATACTTATTCTGCCTCCCTGACCATGTTCTTTAATCAATAACATCTTCTTATAGTCAGAAAATGATAAAATTCTTACAATCACTTATAAGATCCTGCATGATCTGGCTCCCAACTACCTTTCCTACTCATTTCCTACCACTCTCCCTTTCCTAATTCTGCTCCATGACAAAGGCCTTCTTATCGTTCTTCAAACATACCAACCTCGCCACCACACTGGGCCTTTAATATGTTGCTCCCAGTGCCTACAACACTCTTCCTCTAGGCAGCCCCACAGCTCAACTTCCTCTCAGATGTCTTCTCAAATGGCTCTTTCAGAGAGGCTGTCCTCTTCTAAATTTCTCTGTTGAGCAGTAGCTCTTAACTTTTTATGGGTTACAGATTCTTTTGAGACTCTGATGAAAGCTAAGAAATCTCAGAAAAAATGTATGATTGCATACAAAATTTTGCATATCATTTTGGGGTCTTTACTGACCACCCAAGGCTTGACCCTACTTCTTGGAGTCTGTAGATCCAAGATTAAAGCCGTAAGCTAGAGGTGATTCCAATTAAGTGTACTGTTGCTATAAAAATCAAAACCTAGTCCAGAACAGGGGCCAAGTAGCAATTCCCAGAGTTAGTGAGTCTTGACTTCCATAGGTGCCATTTCTTCACTTGACTATGTTTTCTTTTGAGCATTTCCTAGCTCCTTCATACATTCAAGAAATACTCATTAAGTGCATAGGTGCTTAGGTTTGATCAGGAAAGAAAAACAGCAAAGTTTCTGCCCTTGTAGAGCTCACATTTATTGCCTAATCCTAAGAACTGCCTAGAATCTACACTCTAATGTAGTAAAATCTTACCTTTTTTATTGTCTAGTTTCTCTGAATTTAGACAAGGGGAAGAGATAACACTAGGTCTTGGCTGCACCCCATGAACTCCTGCTACCATCCCTGCAGAGGTCACTCAGTAGCTTCCCTACCTATGCATAGAGCAAGGGGAAAAATTTTACTTCTGCAGCCTGATAAATAGATACTTATACTTTAAAATTAAAGTACTAATTACATACCAGCAGTCATAAGATGGCAAAAAAATAATAATTTGAAACCACTTTGCCATTCCTGCTTAGAAAGACTGAACTCTGCTACACAGCTCTACTATTAAATTTCAGGACACCAATGACAAACATTTAGTCATTCTATCTAAACTGAAGCAGTGTTATAGCAAGTCTGCAAAAATACTCTAACTGACTTGTAAACAGTGGTACCAATAATAACTTGGGCTAAGTATTTATAGATTCATGTGAAAAAGTTTATCAGAATCATTAATATCTTATCTGATTCAAAATTTACCTCATGAGCAGAAAGCATTTCAACTATAATGTGTTACTTTCTCAGAATTGAGTAAGTTAAGGTAGAATGAAGGTCTTTTTCTTTTATTTGTACCCCACCTTACTCTTTTGCAGGAAATACTTCCTTTAGAACTAAAGTGTTTCGTTTAATTCATCTTCTTTAGGGCATTTACCAGAGTGTGTCTGTGTTAACTCAACAGCCAAGGGGCAGTTCTGGTCTGTGCCTGAACCAATTCATCACTTTCTGTCTCCACACAGTTAGGCCTAGGTTGCTCTTCCTTTGCCCTTCTTCATCATTCTCTTCTCCCTGCCTAAAACATTCTCCCTGAAGCTTTAGATGAGATGACATCAAGCCATTTGTTCTGCAATGGTCACACTTGAAGCAGTAATTATAGAGACATACTGAGTGTGTGTCCATCCGCAGGTTCTCTAAAATAGGAAAAATATGATGAGCCACAGGAAGATCAGACCTGAAAGATGGAAGGTAGCTTTTATGCCTTCTCATTTTTTCTTCAGGAAAACAGAAAAGCCCCAAAGTTCTATTTCTTTCCTGAACCTTATCAAGAGGAAAACTTACAGTGTGTCATTTCTTTCTCGTTTTTCTGAAGTCACATTATGAATCTCACCACCTGTGTGAGTCAGCATTCTCCAGAGAAACAGAACCAATAGGATTTATACATATATATACATATCCTATATATATATCACATATTAATATATATTTATATTCTATATTATAATATGTAATATATATAATATAGATATAGTAGAGTAGAATAAATAGATAATAGATAGATAGGTAGTTAGATTAGATAGATAGATAGACAGATTTATTATAAGGAGTTGGCTCGCACAACTATAGAGGCTGACAAGTCCAAAGATCTGCAGTTGGCAAGCTGGAGACCCAGGAGCGCTGATGTGTAGTTCCAGTCTGAGTCCAAAACCCAGCAGGTTCAAGACCCAAAAAAAACCAATGTTTCTGTCTGATTCTGAAGATCAGAAAAGACCAATGTCCCAGTTCAACAGTCAGGCAGGAGAAGTTCTCTCTTATTTAGCCTTTTTGTTCTACTCAGGTCTTCAATATATTGGATGAGGCCCACCCACATAAAAGAGGAAAATATGCTTTACTCAGTCTTCCCTCAAATATTAATCTCACCCGGAAACACCCTCACAGACACACCCAAAATAATGTTCAATCTGAGTAATGCCTGGGCACCTTGTGGTCAAGTTGACACATAAAATTAACCACTACACCATCCAAACTCACATGCTCCAATGGTAGAAAAGAATCTGGAGGAAGTGATCCATTTTCACCACCGGTCACTGATCCCTGAGAACTGGCAGTGGAATATCAAGACTGGTACTTCATTTTTTGTTTAGTATAAAATCCAAAAGAAACAGAGTGCTCTAAGGTTATCTTCCTTCTGCTTTGAAACTCTCCAGTTTAATGGTTTGTAAGGCTAAGGCTGATGGTGAAAGGATAATAACTTTTTCTTTTTTCTTAATTCATGGCCAACATGAGGAAGTACTTTATTCACCAAAAATGGTGAATTTTGTCATATGTTCTATTCTGCAAGTGGTATGCTAGTTACCTATTGCTGCATAAAAAACTACCCCAAAACTTAATGACTTAAAACAACAATAGACTTATTCTCTCTCACAGTTTCTGTGGGTCAGGAATTTGAGAGCAACTTAGCTGAGTAATTACTGTTCAGGATCTCTTGTGAGCTTGCAATCAAGAAATGGACCAGGGATACAATTATCTTCGAGTTTGACTGGGGACCTGATTCCAAAGTGGCTCACTTAAACAGCTGGCATTTTGGTGCTACTTGTTGCTGGGAGACCTCAGTTCTTCTCTAATTGGCTCCTCCACAGGACTGCTTGAGTGTCCTCACAGCACTGTCTGTCTGTCTTTCCCCAGAATGAGCAATTCAAGAGAGTAAGGTGGAAGCAGCAATATCATATATGATCTAGCCTCAGAAGTCATACATTGTTCCTTTTACAAAGTCCTATTGATCACATAGGACAGCCCTATTCAGTATGGAAGGGGACTACTCAAGAGAGTGAATTTCAGGAGGCAAGAATCCTTTGGGGACCATCTCGCAGGCTGGCTTTACATAAATGTATTGGCCAGATTCTAGGTGATAACATTAGATATTAATTAATGCCATTAGGAAAAATACCATATTTTCCAAGTTTATTGATGTTTATAATTCAATCTAAAACCTTGCTATGTCAAGAAAGATTGATTATAACCAATTTCTTACCCCCCAAATTTATTAGTGCAGTTACTGACATAGGAGATTATATTAAGTAATTAAGACAAGATTTTCCTGTAATAAAAATGTGTCTGCTATCTTCAATGTATTTGAAAAATTTTCCACTATTGATTGATTTCCAGCATTTTTATGATGATAGAAGTTAAATATATAATGTTATATTCATTTTCTCTTTTTGCAATATGCTGAACATTTTACAGTTTCCAACTCTTTCTCCTTCCTATTTAAATTTCAAAATGAGTAATCAGTGCAGTAACTTTTCATGCATTCACCAACAGTTATTAAAATGTATTATGCTTCTAACATTGTTTGACCTGTGGTTTACATTGGGGAATAGGATATAGTGTGTTAAATACTATAGCAGAATAATGCAGAGAATGTTGTGTGGCCGAAGGAAAGAACTACTCACATCTTCCTGGGGCTGATACTAAAGAAGGCTTCAGAGAGGAGCTAACATCTGAGTTATATTTTGAACAACAGTAGGCATTCACCAAACAGACTGGGTGAGTGGGGAGGGTCAGTAGGGAAGATATTTTACATGAAATGGCCAGAATATGCAAAGCAAGAGTTGAGGACATGCTACTCCAAAATATGGCACCTTAGCATATTGCATATTTTAAGCTGAAGGAGTTTGAGAAAACAACAGAAGCAAGAAGGTCACTTTGACTCCCTCTCCTCAGCCATCTTCCCTGAAATAGGTTACAAGATCCTCATGTGAGAGGTGTCCTCCCTATACCCAGAGGAAAGGAGCCCCTTTATCTACAAAGACAAAGGGATGCTGAAAAGAATCCTAATAAATAGCCCTTGCTAAGTTTCCCCAAGTTACTACAATTACCTCATGCTCCTTAATCTATCATATTCCTCCATAACTGTGCATAAAATGACCATTTCTCTGGGTCTTCATTTCCTTCTGAAAGCCCCCATGTCACATAAAACTTATATTAAATAAACTTTTATGCCTTTCTCCTATTAATCTGTCTTTGTCAGTTTAATTTTCAGACCTAGCCAATGACCCTAAGAGAGCCAAGGAAAACTTTTTCCTCCTCTACAAAAGTATGAAATAACATGCCTAATGTATTAGTTTCCTATCACTGCTGTAACAAGTTACCATAGACATGGGGCTTAAACAATACAGGTATACTATCTTTCAGTTCTATGATAGGTCCTAAGTCTGACACAAGTCTCACTGGGCTAAAATCAAAATGTCAGTAGGACTGCATTACTTTCTGGAGGCTCTAGGGAAGAACCCATTTCCTTGCCTTTTCCTTCTAGAGACTTCTAGAGGCCACCTACATTCTTTGGTTTGTGGCCCTCTTCCCTAGTCTTCAAAGCCAGCAACAGTGGGTCAAGTTCTTCTCACACTGCCATCTCTCTGGTTCTCCGAATCTGAGAAAGGTTCTCTGCATTTTAGAACTCATATGATTAGATTGGGCCAACCTTGATAATCCAAGATAATCTCCTCATCTCAAGGTCTTTAACCTTAATCACATCTGCAGCATACCTTTTGTCCTGTAAGATAACATTCACAGGTTCCAAGAATTAGGGTGTGGACATCTTTGGGGGCCACTATTCTGCCTAACACAGCCTATTCAGAAAAGAGCAGAAAGTTCAGCATGGTTCGATTGTAGACTCCTTGGGAGTAAATGGCAAAAGATTAGGCTAGAAAAATAAGCAGAAGCCAGTCCAAGAAAGTTCAAGAGTGCTAGGCTAGGGAGACTGGATATTACCTTGTATAAGGGATATTTGTTTTTTCATCTTCACAGTATTCCTCACCTCTTCTCTTATTAACAGTGTTCCTGTTTTCCTTTAAAGAATTTCCCCTTGGGCATTCCACATTGATCAGGCTGCCAATCATATATATTATCCCTCTGTCCACAGGATTGGACCTGTTTCATGGGCCTGCCCTCTTGGCCTTTGTAATTAATCTAAGGTGTAAACATACTATTCTCTGACGTATTATTCAGAGACTTTGCCTTGGACTTCATAAATAATGAAAGAGAAGGTATCCCTTTTGGCCTTGAAGTTGCTAGCCAGGATGATATAAAAATCTGAAATTATCCATGGCACTGCCCTATCATCCGAATCTCTGAGAGAAGCTCATCTGCTTATAAGAGATGCAACTATAAGAGAAAACAGAAGCAAGGAAGAGACATCTGAGGACTTATTTAAATTCCTGGACCTGAAACTGTCCTTTTCTATTCAGTAGGTCACTTGCAATTGAGAAAGTCCTGAGTAACTCACCTTATGTGCTATGAGAAGTCTTTGAGTCTTTGAAAGGATGAAAGCAATGGAGTGATGTGATCAGGTTTGCCCTGGTGGCAACATACAGAATGGATTGTGGTAAAGACAGAGAGCCATCACGATCTTCCAGGTGATGGCTGACGTGTGGTTGAATTAGAACAGCCAGGCCAAGGAAGCAGAGAATTTTACTATGGGGTGGTCAACAATGTCAAATGTTACAGAGAACCAGAAAATAAAAGCAAAAAGCATTCTTATGGTTTGGCAAAGAGCTGATAATTGACAACCTTCACAAGAGTTATTTAAATGGGCTAGTAGGGGTTGAACTGTAGGAGATTGAAGAGTTGGTGCTTTAAACAATATTTTTACTGTTATATTTAATTATAAAAGTAAATAATTTTCACTGTAGAATATCCAACAAATGTACAAATAAGAAAATGAAAATTACCAATAACCATGTAGCAATACTACTGTTAACAGTTTGATCATTCCCTTCCAGACAGTATGTGATTCTGCATTTATCACTTAATATTAGTATCCTTGAAAATGTGACTTTTATTGGCTGCATAATATTCCATCATATGTGATGGTCAATTCTTTAGATATCTTTGAATATAAATTACAAGATCATAATAGTATTAGAATAACTTTTAAAAATATTTTCCCTTTTGCACCTTAAATTTGTACCTCACAATCAATACACTAGTAATTCTACTTCGAGTTCAGCTTTATTTTAAGGAGAATTTTTTTTAATTACCAATTGCCTGTGCATTTTTACTATCATGAGCCATTGGCTTTCTCTTTCCCTCTACTGAAGGAGCAAAGTGTGTCATTTAGCTTTCTTTTGTTCCTGAAATAGTAAAAGAATTCTTTTTTCTGTTTCCTTTTATGTCCCTTAGATGTGGCATCCTGTTTCCTACTGAGCTTTTTTGACCCAACTCCTACAAGCTTTTGCTATTTCTCTATGATCTCCTCAGGAATTTGCCCTACATTCCACTTTCTGTGGCATTTCCATTTGTACTTCATCTCCTTGTGAAGTTCTTTCTTAAAAAACTTTTATAGTCCTTGCCAATATTTTCTTATTGCAAATATAACAAGTTGTGCTGCTGCTGCACTTTGGGAAGTGTTTTGCTTGATCTAATCAAAAACAGCATTTTTGACCAAATCAGTGTTTGATCTCATGGCATTCAGCTATTAGAAGTTCATGTTCAGGACTTCCCTGGTGGTCCAGTGGTTAAGACTCCAAGCTTCCACTGTAGGGGGCATGGGTTTGATCCCTGGTCTGGGGACTAAGATCCCTCATAGCACAGGCTAAAAAAAAAAAAGAAAAAAGTAAAAGAAGTTGATGTTCAAAATCACCAAAAAGGTAGATATTCAGAAGAGATTTATATATACAAGGAAACTAACATTTTTATTATGTTATTGGAGTTCTGTAACTTGTCTGACTAAATGCCCTATCTAGGAGGAGCATACAATCAATAAAATCAGTAAAATTAAAATTCTTGGCAAAATACAGATCATGACTCCACCATTTAATTTGTTGTCTTAGCTAACTGGGAATTCAGTAATATATAGTACAAATATTTAAATAAAATGCATCAGTTAAAGCATTTAGGGAACAAGGTATGACAGCATTTTATCCCATGCCACTTTTTTTCCTAAAAGATCAAAATTATGTTTTCAAACTTTCTCCTATAGTTCTACCAACATGACTTAAAACAATTTTTTTATTATGTAAAATTTCAAACGTATACAAAAATAAAGAGAATAGTATTCAGAACACTCATGTACCCATCACCTAGCTTTAAAACCTATCAACAGAGGACCAATCTTGTTTTCCTCCATACCAAGCATTCACTCTTATATACACCTGGGATCATTTGAAGAAAATCTTAGACTTATATTATCTCATCTGTTAATATTTTGTGTATAACTCTGAAAGATAAGGTCTTAAGAATAAGACCAAAATATCATTACCACATCTAAATAAAGATCAAACAATAATTCCTTAATATTCATGATCCATTTGATGTTTAAATGTCCCCAATTCTCTGTTTATTTTTTAACTTTTGTTTGTTGAATCAGCTTGCTACCAATGTAAATTATATTACAATTGGTTGATAGGTTTCTTAAGACTCTTCTGATATATAAGGTCATACTCTACTTCTTTATATTTTGTTCCTTGAAATTTATTCATTGATCAAATCATGACAAATGTTTTAAAAGCTCTTTTATGAGTTCAATAATCAGTTATTTAAAAAATGGCTTCTCTCAATATGAAACTCTATTTTTAAAACAATTAAATCCCTGTTTAAACTAAAGGTAGTGCCATAACTGTAAGCTGTGTGAAGGAAGGAGTGGAGGTTTGTCTTCACTGCTGAATTTCTAGCACCTAGCACACTGATGAGCCACTTGAGACCTCTAGGAAATGGCCTAAACTCATTCATGTTGAGTATAAAATTCACTCACTTATTCATTGATTTGTTAAAATAATATTTATTGAGGACTTGCTTTACGTTAGACAAATACATGTATTTATGTTTATACAATACAGACATCAATTTCAAATGCACCTTAGTCTTCAAATAGGTATAAATAAGAAATATTCCCATGAATAGACATATTCTGGTTAAACTTATCTTTAAAATGATTATATCACATATAGAGCCTGAAATGAATAATAAATGAAAATCTGTCTTCTTACGCTAGTTCCCCAGAGATTCAGTGGCTGAATAGAGAGACCAAGAAGAAAATCAGATGAGTAATTCTTTCATCTATTATGTGCTGAATATCTACAACTCTTATGTACACATATTAAACATATTAAAGAGATTTATAATTTATTCCAGGTATAAGGTAAACAATGAGAATAAAAGGAAAAGTCAAATCTGAAGAACTAGGAAGACACATCAGAATTTGATGACAGATTATCTAAGACATGAAAGACAGGGAAGAGTAAGAGTTAGTTCCAAAATTTCTAGCTTTCAATACTAGAAGAGTGAGGTAGTAAATTTCAATTGCTATGTAAAATAGCATGTAAAAACTTTTCAATATATTGCACCCAAATTCTATTTATTATATTGAATACTAAAGACAGAAAGCTTTTTAATAATAATAAAACTATTAAAATAATTTGGTAATTTTTTACATAATAGTCACTATAATCTGTAGCCATAGAATTTAAGCAGATGCAATTTTATATTATACACAGATGGTTTATGTCACACTTTAGTTTGGGTAAAATATATTTAAATACATTTCCAATTATTTAAAATGTGGTATTACGAGCACTCCTTTCTAGCATGCCTTGTGCAGTGGTAATCTTTTGTTACTGGAAATGAGCCCATTTATATTTGTAAAATGCCAAAGAAAGAAATAATTCTGCACTCAACTCTGGTTTTTAGGAGCAGATAATATAACTTTAATAATGTATTGAATAGGACTGAACTTATCTTCCAGACAATACAAATTTGTTAATCAGAGCAAGTCATAGATAATTGAATAATGTGCTGCCAACAGCTTAACGGCCTAGAGAAACAAATAGATTCTCACTAGATAATGTATATATCTTACTGACTTATTGAAACCCCCCAAAACACTTCAAAGATAGTAGGGAAATCATAGAAGTAACTTTTCAAATCATTTTAGCATTTTTAACCATAAACTAACCCTATAAGGTAAATACTCATGATATAGATTCTCCTAATTTTATAAGTGAGGAAAGGGACCCATAGAGATGTTTTGCCCATGGTCACATAGGAGTTTGCTCTTTACTTCTTAAACTTAGAAAAGTTGCCAGAGCTCATATTACATGGGCCTAAACCACCCTCTACTTACAAAATGCTATTAAAATCAAGGAAAGGAAGAAAGAGAATGCACGATTCTATTCTAGAGTATGTAACAAGTTAAAATGGACAGCCGTACTGAGATTAAGCATACAGTCTCAATAAACCTATTTTTTATCACCACATTTAGTTAATTCATAACATGTATTTGATTTGAGGATCACTGTGGTTCCTATAAATGAATGCTACAACCTAAGGTTTATTATATTATTGCTAACCTCTTTTCCTACATTGTTTTTATATTTGGTATTCTTTGTCATGCAAAAGCATTATTTTTATTATCCTGATATGAATTTAGTCATGGATAGTTCAGAGGATTGGGAATGAGTCAAAGAGATAACCTGGTTTTGGATGTACAGTTTAACTAGCACTTGGCCTTGATAGGATGTCATAAACTTTTGTTCCCGCTATTTTACTCAAAGCACATCTAAAACTACAAAAATATTGTTGTATTATTACATGGATGGTCCTAAGTTACTTATCTGCGACCCATTAGGTGAACTATGAGTACATAGTTATTTTCAATTAAACCATGTTTGATATAATCCACAGCAGAAGCCCACATTTGTCAAACCCAATAGAGAAGAAAATAGAAGCTCAAGATACAATGCTATAGTCTATCCATGAAAGAAACAAAAATTCATTAAACAAAATATATACATTGAGATTGAAAACATAGATACATTCATGTAAAATTTCAGGCTGTGATCATAAAAACAGGAAGGATGTTTTCACATATTAATACAACTATAGTAGAATCTGGGCAGACTTTGCTAACTATCCATGGACCTTAAAGATGTTATTTGACTGCTAGAATAATCCAACGTAGAGTAAAGTATCCTGTGGACACAGTAGAAAGTCATTGTTGGAAAATGTTATCTGTATATTATTTTTTAAACCAAAATACACGGTGACTATAGCAAGGTAGTGACACAAAGCAGTGTCAGTGTTGCTCTTTCTAATATCAGCTAGCCATATAAATGCTACTGAGTTGATCTTAGTATTTTATTTTATTTTATTGTTTTTAAGATTTTTTTGATGTGGACCATTTCTAAAGTCTTTATTGAATTTGTTACAATATTGCTTCTGTTTTTTTATATTTTGTTTTTTTGGCTGCAAGGCATGTGGGATCCTAGCTCCCCAACCAGGGATTGAATCTGCACCCCCTGCATTGGAAGGCGAAGTCTTAGCCACTGGACTGCCAGGGAAGTCCCAGTATTTTATTTTTAAAAATTTATTTTAGGAACTTCACTGGTGGTCCAGTGGTAAAGAATCCACCTTGCAATGCAGGGGACACAGGTTTGATCCCTGGTCAGGGAACTAAGATCCCACATGCCATGAGAAAAGTAAGTCTGCACGCCACAACTACTGAGCTCGCATGCTGCAAACTACAGAGCCCATGTGCCCTGGAGCCTGTGCACCACAACTAGAGAAGAGAAAACCTGCACGCCACATCTAGAGAGAAGCCCATGCACCACAACGAAGAACCTGCATGCCGCAACAAAAGATTCCGCATGCTGCAGCTAAGACCCAGTGCAGCCAAAAATAAATAAAATAAATAAATAAAATAAATAAATAATAAATAAATCTTTTAAAAATATTTATTTTAGAATCAAGAGGTGCTGGGGTAAAGACTTCCTTCACTGACCACCAATTTTTTTAGATCTATCAATAACTAATCACTCTTTTATACAGAGAGTAAAATATTGTTTACAAGGCCAAAAGCAAGAAATGAAATTGCTGTTTTATGATGTATCTTGGATCTTAGAGCTCAAACTGGCTTAAGCAAAAAGGTATTTTTTCAAAGTATAAAACAGATTTTTTATATTTGAAAAGTATGTAAGGGATATATCCAAAACTCTAAGGGGAACTCAAGTTTCAGGTACAGCTTGATCCTGAGGTCTCAAAAGAGTACATTAGGACCCGGCCTCTTTCCCTTTCTCAGCTCTGTTCTCCTCCACGCTGGCTTCTTTCTCAGGTTCCAAAGTCTCTCTCGTGAGTAAGAATGCCAACACCACCAAGCCTATATCCTCACAATGCCCTGTGTGTGTAGCAGGGGGAAGGTGGATTAACAAAAACCTCTTGTTTTGAGTTTAACTTTTATTGTTGTGAATTGGGCCATGTGCTCAACCCTGAATGAAATACCCTGGTCAGGAGAGCATAAGTGGCCAGATGTATTAGCTATCTTTTGCTGCATAACAAATTACTATAAAATTTAGCCCCTTAAAACAACACACCTTTTTTTATCTCATAGTTTCTGTGGTCAGGAGTCTGGACATGGCTTACCCGGGTTCTTCTTTAGGCTTTCTCACAAAGCTTCAGTCTCTGTGTTGGCCAGGGCAGGGGGCTCACCTGAAGGCGCAACTGAGGAAGAATCCACTTCCAAGCTCACTTACATGATTATCTGCAGGATTCAGTTCCTTTTGGGCTGTTTGCCTGAGGGCCTCATTTCCTCGCTGGCTGTTGGCCAGCAGTTTTCCTAAATTCTTTGCCATGGGCCTCAACATAGCAACGTGCTTCATCAAAGCCAGCAAGGGAGAGGGTCTCCTAGTAAAGTGGAAGACAGAATCTTTGTATTCTAATCATGGAAGTGAAATCCTCATGATGTTGAGGCATTCCCTTTGTTAGAAGCAAGTTACTCAAGGGGAGGGCCAATTGCTTAAAGCTATTCATACCAGGAAACAGTAATCAGTGGGGCCAGCTTACAAGCCACCTACCACAGCAGTTTAGAGGAGTATATTCATCCCTGAAGATGATATGCAAGAAATTCTTTCCAAAGCACAGGAACTGAGAGTGAGTGAGGGGGTAAGAGACCCAAGAAAATTGGGGTCATTATCAGAAGAAAAGGACAGATACTGCATGGTAAATACAACTGTCCATGACAGATTCCCACATTTGGCTCTGAGTTGTATAGAAAACAGAAAAGAAAGCTCTTTTTCTACCTTCATGACTTTGAGTCATTATGAATCTCAACTTATTTTAAATTACCTAACTACATGTTTATATTATAGTATAAAGAGGTTTTGGTCTGTTAATTCAACATTTATAAGATGGTTCTATTCCTTTTTAAAACTTTGGGTTTATATTGTAATTTTCAGCCAAAGCTTCACTATGAAGTAGATTAAATTTTTTGTATTTGAAGTTGCTGAGATTGTCTTAGGTGTGAAGGATTACACACAAGTTTGAGGTCCAAATTCTCTCAAAACTCATCCCACTTTACCTAAAGAAACATTTTATGGTTGATGGGAAAAATGAAGCAAAACCAAGTCTTTAGCCCTGAATCTTCAAGATTTTAGTGGAAAATGGAAATAAGCATTAACCTTGAGGTTGAAAATATTTGGAGGCAGAGGGTTTCTGTTTTATAGAAATCAGAGATTTATCAGTTGTCTTTACCAAGAAAGTAAACAAGTCTCTGTCACAGAAGGTATTTACCCTGCCCATGAGATTTCAGAACAATTTAAATTGTCAGGCTAAGATGATTGAATGAATTTGGTGTCTCATCTTTGTTCATACTTAATCACAGTGCATCTGTTAAAGAGCAACGAGTGTTAAGTCTGACCCACAGTTTCTTAGTGAATTATTTCAAAAATGGATTTCATGGATTTTAGACAGTACTTGACTGACTCACCAAGTTGATTTTTTGAAATTTGTTTATGACTCGGACCAATTATTAATAACATTATTATTATTAATAACATTAATAATTATTATTAATAACATATATTATTATTAATAACATTGTTGTATGTATTCTGTTTATTATAGGTAAATATTTACCATTATAGCTAATAATATAGAGCTAATATTTATTATTACAGCAAATGGTTTTTATTACTTTTACTTATAATTGTTCAGTGCATGCTGTATGCCAAGTACTCTTCTAAGTACTGTCCATATTTATTAATTCTTTTAATCTTCACAGCATTCATCTTTAAAAAATAATCATAGATTAATTTCCTTTTCACCACTTTGTAATGCATACACAGAACACTTGGAATTTTGGTATTGTCTTTCTGGCAATCAAAGGTTGTTCATTTGCCATGACTAGCAAGCTAAGTTTGAACCAATTAGACAAAATCTTCTCTATGGGAAGAATCAACCCCTTGTGTTAACTTCTGCAGTTGAGGCATGGCAAGCTAAATTTCTTTCACAGGAAATTCAGTCAGCTCTTCAACCAGAGCTTACTTTGGAAGGTTCTAAGAGACTGAGGATATCTGGAATACCCTCTGCTTAGAGACTGTCCGCTATATTTACTTGGGTTATTTTGTTTATTTGTTCTATAAGAGGAAGGGTTTACAGATTTCCTGTATCTCCCTACTTCCAGTTTCTTCTTGGCATTATGCTGTCTCTCACATCCTCCCAGATGATGTTTGTATAACAAAAATTTGATTATATCTTTCTGTTCTTATTTTTCTTTTATTCTCATTTTATTGAAGTGTATTTGATATACAATATTATATGTTACAGGTGTACAATATAGCGATTCACAATTTTCAAAGGTTATACTCAATTTATAGTTATTACAAAATATTGGCTATATTCCCTGTGTTGTACAATATATCATTGTAGCTTATTTTATATATTAATAATTTGTACCTCTTAATCCCCTACCCCTCCATTGCTCCTCCCCCGCTTCCCTCTCCTTACTGGTAAGCACTAGTTTGTCCTCTATATCTGGGAGTCTGTTTCTTTTTTAATATACTCACTACCTTGTTGTATTTTATAGATTCCACACATAAGTGACATCATACAGTGTTTGTCTCTGTCTGGCTTATTTCACTTGGCATAATGCCCTCCAAGTCCATCCATGTTGTTGCAAATGGCAAATATCTCTCTGTTCTTGAGAAAGAAAATAGTTACTCTTTTTCTTGGCATACAAGTTCCTTGATTATCTGTCTCCTACCCACCTACCTTGCCCTATCTCCTATGGCATTACCCTCCCCAGACATGCACATATAACCTTCAAATTCCAGTAATAATGAATCATTTAAATCATTTTTTTACTCAAATTAAATCATTTTTAACCCTCATACTAGTCCCTCTGCCTGGAACACCATTATATTAGTCAGGGTTCTCCAGAGAAACAGAATGAATAGGAAGTATAGATGGACATGTATAAGAGGATATTTATTATAGGAATTGGCTCACATGATTTTGGAGACTGAGTTCCACAATCTGATATCTGCAAACTGGAGACCAGGAAAGCCTGTGGTGTAATTCAGTCTGAGTCCAAAGGCCCAGGAATCAGGAGCATCAGTGCTGAAGTACAGGAGGAGATGAATGTCCCAGCTCAAGCAGAGAGTAAATCTGCTTTACTCTTTTTGTTCTAATAGACCTTTAATGGATTGGATGATGCCCACACACATTTGTGAGGTTGATCTTTACTCAGTCTACAGATTCAAATACTAAACTCCTCAGGAAACAGCCTCACAGGCACATCCAGAACTAGTCATTTACCAGCTCTCTGGGTAGCTCTTAGCTCAGTCAAGTTGACACATAAATTAACTATCACAGTCATCCTTTTATTTGCCTCTCAAACTCCTATTAAATCTTCGAGTCACAGATCAAATGGACTCTTCTGTAAACTCTCTACCCAAGCCAATTTAAGCATCCTTGCCTTCCTTCTACATTTTAAGTATCTTGTACACATCTCCATTATAGCATTCATCATCCTGCATGGTAATTTTCTCCCCACTAGACTATAAGATCCTTGAGGGCAGAACAAGTTCCCTTTCCTCCCTGGTCCTAAAACAATGACTGGCACATAGGAGGCCCTCAATGACTTAAGGCTGTATACAGCTTCTCAGAGAAGATTCAAACATTTGCTAGTAAGCCTTAAAAGAAGGGAAAACAAGAATGAAATCAAAGGAATTACAATTTTTTTCTGATCAGGTATGGCCTATATATTTTTTGTTGTCTGCCAGAAGATTTTAGCATTTTAGGCTTAAATTTCATTTCCTATTTTAGACCATACCCCAGAGCAGAAGTTGTCAGATCTGTTTTGTAAAGGCTGGTATTTCTTAAGTGCTCCATGAAGTTTTTAGTTCAAAATAAATTCAAGGCCTTAGGGAAAATTGAATCTGAGCTCCTGACTTCCCTTAGCATTTAAACACCAAAGCATGATCTTGGAGAATTTTCCTGTTTGAATCTTGGCTTTATGATCCAGAACTCTGTTGACCCACAACATTCCACATTTCCTGAAATAACTAATCCTTTAGCTTCTTCTGTTGTCTGCTACCTCTGCTTTGCATTTCTGTTTTTGCATTTCAGAATGGCTGTCCTTTTATCAGTGGAAGAAGCATTTTTCTTATTGCATCATCTCTCTTCCTGCTAATTTTCATTGTCAATTTTTCTCCATTAGGAAAATAGATATGTAGTTTATAGTTCTTAGCTCAGAGGATATTTAGGATTGGAAAAATGAGATAGTGATACTTTTTAGTTTAGAATAAAATCGTTAGGATCTTTGTTACACTATCCTATAGGAATTAGCACTGTTCACTCCAAGCTCCTACACCTGTATTACAAGATATAAAAGACAGAAGAGCAGGCTCACATAGAAACCAACGCTATAGTTATTTGTTGAATGTGCAAATTTCTCTCCCAAATGTGGACATTGGCTTCTTAAGAAGTTTAGTGGACTCTTTTACCAGTCTCTTAAAAAATGACCAGTTTTTATTTTAAATATGTTGGAATAAATAACTTAATAGACCCATTTGTTAACTATGAAGCTAGGAATAAGAATTATCCTTTCTTGCCATTCCTTGCCCCCCCTCTTTATTCTCTTTTTACTTTAAATGAATGTGAAGAGCAGACCGCTTGATGCTAAAGACCTGGCTATTGGTGTGTGTTAGACAAGACCAAGCCCTTAATGACATCATGGGACTTGGGATTCTGATCACTTCACAGTACCATGAGCTTTCCTCTGTTATTTGTCCAGACTGCTTGCCCCACGCATTTTTGTCTGTTTGAAACAAAGAGAACTGGGCAAGGAAAAGCACTGATGACACTGATTGAGAGACTGAATGAACAACACAAGTATATGTTCTACTGACAGTAGAGATAATTATACAGCCCTAGCATTTGAATAGCTCTTTGTAGCTCAAAGTGGTTTTTCACATATGTTATTTAATTTTAGCTTCAAACAAAACCATAAGATAGGTGGGGTAAGGTGTCACCCACACTTTACTGAAGAGGAACTAAGCCCCAGAAACTTGCCCACTAGAAAGGTACTCTTTATATTGCTACATGCTCCATCTCAAGAATAGAAAAAGCAAATATTTACATAATAGAGAAGAGCCAAGATTCAAACCCAGGCAAACCCACTCCAGAGTCTGGGCCCTTAACCACCGTGCTGTACTACCTCTCACGGAGGCAGCATCTTCCTAGACACACAGCACAGGCATCCACGCATTTCAGTCTGGAGAGGCTGAGCACCCATGTGGAAACAATACGGAAGCTGCAGTCTCTCAGAAGCACCGAAAAGCCCTTTGTTAGGGTGAAATAAAAATATCCAAGTGATAGGATTCACCCTTCTCCCACCCCTCAGTATTCCTTCCGGCTTCTTCTCATTGCTTTGTACTTCAGAAGCCAAGAATCATAAATGTAAGATGAAGGGTGGGAAGGAGAATTAGCAGAACAACTGGGAAACCCTTTTTAAAACAAACCTGCTGGTATGTGTCTGGGTAAACATTCTCCCTCCTGTAAAAGGGCAAGGTTTGTACCCTGTGCATCTGGAACAGAGAAGCAGGATAGAGTAGTAGCTAAAAGCTTAGGCTCTAGAGCCAGGCTACCAGGGTTCTAGGTCCAACTGTGCAGCTTTACACAACATATGACCTTTCTGTATTTTATTTTTCTCCCCTATAAAAGAGGTGATAACAATAGTACTTCACAGGGTTGTCATGAAAATAATATGAGTTAATACATATAGACCATTTAGAACCTGACCGTCGTAAATGCAGGTTTGCTATTATTTTGCATAATGAGATAATATTTGAAAGGCCTGACCTGTAATAAATATTAGCTCCCTTGCTTTATATATAGTTTAGATCACTGGAAAAACTCACATTCTTTGAAAAGTATTTGCCTTATGTCAGTTACCTTGGTGCTAGGATAAACAGCTATTTATTACATTTTTTAGGGATTAGCCAGTTTCTTTTTTTAACTCTTGTCCTGGGGCTCTCCTCTATCCCTTCCGAAATGTCATTTTCCTGTTTAACAAATTTGATAACAGTCACCTCTGCCAATCATTTTACCCGTCTTAACTGTTTCATCAATTTCACCCTAGAGGCACCTCATTGAAACAGATAGTGTTTCTCTTTTGCTCTTGGAACCTGGAGTCACTTAAGCTGTTTTCTCTAATTCATTCTCCTCTCTATACAGTCACAATAAGAAGCCATGTCTCTAGGTTTTAATTCCTCTAATCTCAATTGACATTTTCTAAGTAGTAAACCAGTTTTCTCCACTGGCCTATAAATTACATATGTGCAGGGATGTTCAAAGCTATATCCCCACTGCCTAGCAAAATGCTAGGAACAAGAGATACTTTATAAATATTTGTTGAAGAAATCAGTCAATGCTGAAGGAATTAATAAAGTATCAAAAGAAGTATCCTACCCCCTCCCCAATTAACTAGAACCTAATTAAGAAATTATCTGAAATTAATCAGAATATGAATTGCCTTCTACTTTTAAAAGAAAAAATTAATTTTAGAGACCTAAACTGGTATCATGGACTTAATTTAATACAATTATAACAGTTTTCAGACCATACCCTGGAGTAAGCATACATTCATTTCAGTGGCCTAGGCCTTCAATAGCTACACAATATACAATGAGAATAGTTATGAACATGTCAAAAGTGTGTTAGTATCATCATGCCCTTACCACACAGGGTAGGATATTGGCCTTTGAACTTACTCTTCCCACTGCCTCAAATTCTCTTTTCCTAAATACCAGAACAGCTTGTTCCTTCACTACATTCCACTCTGTTCAAATTTCACCTTTTCAGAGGCATTCCTTGACAATTTTGTTTAAGATGAGTCACTTTCTTCTCCTATCATTCTTTATTTCCTTTTTCTACTTTTGAAAAACTTTTAAAACTAAGTTTATTGAAGTATAATTGAACTACAATAAACTGCACATATTTAAAGTGTACAGTATGATGTTTAACAATTAGATACACCTGTGAAACCATCACCACAATCAAGACAATAAATATCCATCACTTCCAAAAGTTTCCTCACGTTCCTTTATAATCCCTTTCACTCCCCTTCTTTCCACCCCCAGGTATCTATTTTCTGTCAGTATAGATAAGTTTGCATTCTCTAGAATTTTATGTAAATGGAATCATACAGAATCTACACTGTTCTGGAGGGTCTGGTTTCTTTTACTCTGCAAAATTATTTTGACATTTATTCCGTGTGATGAATGCAACAACTATTTGTTCCTTTTTATTGCTGAGTATTATTACATTGTGCTGGTGTACTACGATTTGTTTATTCACCTGTTGATGGACTTTTAGGCTGTTTCCAGTTGTAGGCTATTACAAATAAAGCTGCTATAAACATTCGTATACAAGTCTCTGCATGGCATATGCTTTTATTTATCTTAGGTAAGTACCCAACAGTAGAATAGCTGGGCCATGTAGAAGAGGTATATTTGACTTAAGAAACTATCAAACTATTTCCCAAAGTGGTTGTGCCGTTATACATTCCCACCAGCAGTGTGTGAGAGTTCCAGTTGATTCACATCATTGTCAACACTTGGTGTGGTCAGCCTTTTTAAATTTTAGACATTCTAGTAAGTGGTATCACATTATGGTTTTCATTATAGGTTTGCATTTCCTAATATCTAATGATGGTGAACATCTTTTCACACGCATATTTGCCATCCATATGTCTTCTCTGGTGAAATCTCTGTTCAGATCTTTTGCCCATTATAAAAATTGGTTTGTTTCCTTATTACTGAGTTTTGACAGTTCTTTATATATTCTGAATACAAGTCTGTTATCGCATGCAATTTGCAAATGTTTTCTTCTAGTCAGCAGTTTGCCTTTTCATTCTTGTAACAGTGTCTTTCGAGGAGCGGAATTTTTTAAAAAATTTTCATGAATCCTAATGATCAGTTTTTCTTTTACAATTGTGCTTGTGTTGCCTAACCCAAGTTCAAGATTTTTCCTAAATTAGTTTCCTAAATTTTCTTCTAAAAGTTTTATAGTTTTAGATTTTATATTTAGGCCTATGATTTTTAGCTAATTTTTATATATGGTATGAGATATGAATTGAAATCTGTTTTTCTGCATATGGATCTCTAACTGTTCCAGCATTATTCATTGAAAATTCTCTCCTTTCTCCATAGAATTGCCTTTTCACCTTTGTCAAAAATAAATTGATCTTCTATATGATGTCAATTTCTAAACCCTTTATTCTGTTCTATTGATCTGCATGTCTGTATTAAATCAATACACCACTGTCTTGATGACCATAGCTTTATAGTAAGTCTTGGAGTCAAGAATTGACCTTCTCTAACTTTATTATTCTTTTTCAAAGTTATTTTGTTCATTCTTGGTCCTTTGCATTTCTGTATGAATTTTAGGAGAAGCTTGACAATTTCCACCAAAAAAAACAAAAAACAAAACTCCTCCTGGGATTCTTATTAGGATTACATTGAATCTACAGATAGATTTGGGAAGAACTAACATGTTAACAATTTTGAGTCCTCCAATTCATGAACACAGTATACCTTTCCATTTATTTAGGTCTTATATGATTTCTTTCAGCAATGCTTTGTAATTTTAAGTGTACAAGTCTGGCACATCTTTTGACAGTTCATTCCTTAGAATTTCATGTTTTTGATGCTATTGTAAATTGTGATTTTTTTATTTCAAGTTCTGATTGTTTATTGTTAGTATATAGAAATACAAATGATTTTCGATATTGATCTTATAGTCCTTATATCTTATATCTTATTGATCTTATATCCTATTGATCTTGTTAATCTCATTTATTCTGTAGCTTTTATGTGAATCTCATGAGATTTTATATACAGATAATCATGTCATATGTGAACATAAACAGTTTTACTTCTTCCTTTCTAACCTGTATGCATGTTACTTATTTTTCATGATTTATTGTGCTGACTAGAACCTCCAGTACAATGTTAGATAGAACTGGTGAGAGTGGACATCCTTGCCTTGTTTCCTGAACATAGCAAGAAAGCATTCAGTCTTTCATGGTTAAGTGTGGTGCTAGCTATAGGTCATTTATCCCAGAGAAATGTAAACTTATTTTCACATAAAAAACCTATACAAAAATGTTTATAACAGCTTTATTCATAAGAGCCAAAAACTGGAACCAACTCAGATGTCCTTCAATGGCTGAATCATTAAGCAAGCTATCGTACACCAATACCATGGAATAGTCCTCAGCAGTCAAAGGAATGACCTATTGACAAGCAGAATAATTTTTATGGATTTCAAGGGAATCATGCCAAATGAAAAAAAGCCAGTCCCAAAGGTATATACTGTATGATTCCATTCATATAATATTCTTGAAATGACAAAATGATAGAGATGGAGAACAGATTAGTAGTTGCCAGAGGTTAAAGGGTGGACAGGGAGAGAGATGGCCATGGCTATGAAAAGATAGCAGAAGGGTTCCTTGTAGTGGTACTGTCCTTATCTTGACTGTGGTGATGGTCACACAATGTGATAAAATTGCATAGAACTAAACATATACACACACAGACAAATGAGTGCATGTAAAACTGGTGAAATATGAATATAATGGATTTTACCAATGCCAACTATCTGGTTGTGATATACTACCGTTGTACAAGATGTTACCATTGGGAAAAACTGGGCGAGTCTGTACAGAATCTCTTTCTTACTGTGTCTTATAACTGCATGAATATACAATTATCTCAAAATACGAACTTTTAAAAAAGAAAATGAAAAGTTGAGCCTAGAGATATCAGGCAAAGAACTGAATAAAATATCGTGTATCCACAGTGTGGACTATTATGCAGCTATTTAAAAGAACAAATTAGAGCTTATTTACTTGTTAGAATTTCATAAAGCTTTGTCAAATGAGAAAAGTAGAGTTCAGAAACGTGTGGTAAGATTCTGTTTTTAAGAAACAATATCCAAAAATACCCCTACATATACTTCTCATGCATGTGTGTATATATATATATATATATATATATATATATATATATATATATATGCGTATGTATTTGTACATAGCTGTGAGGTGTGTGTGTGTGTGATTTGGCAATGGATAAATACATGTGAAGATACATACTAGTTTGTTAACATGAATTACCTTGATGAGAGAATGGATGATATGGATGGTTTGGAGGGACTGGGGGAAGGAGTAACCAAGAAAAACAGAAAAAGAAAAAAAAATAGAGCACTAAAAATACTAATACATAAGACAATAACAATGTATTTTGATATGCAATTATGTGTGTGTTTTGTGTTGTTATAAATTTATAGAAAATTTAAGAACTGTTATATTATTTTTATTTTATTATTATTATTCAATAACTGTAAATTATACAGATATAATTTACATATCATTCAATTCACCCAAAGTGTATAATTCAGTAGTTTGTAGTATATTCAGAGTTGTACAATGATCACCACAGTGAATTTTAAAACATTTTTATCACCCTAAAAAGAAACACCATATCCATCAACAGTCATTCCCCTTTTACTCCCAATTCCCCATCCCTATTGTGAGGCAACCACTAATCTATTTTGTTTCTATAGATTTGCCTATTATGGATATTTCATATAAATGGAATCATAAAATATACGGTATTTTGTGACTGGCTTCTTTCACTTAGCACGTTTTCAAGGTTTATCCATGTCGTAGTATCTATCAGCATTTTATTTCTTTTTATTGCCAAATAATATTCCATTTTATGGATATATTACATGGTATTTATTCATTCATGGGTAGAGCCTTGACCATGTGCATAGTCATCCGGGGATGATAATGATTATAGCAGAGTCCTCTTCGTATCTTTCCCTAATCTTTCTGTTAAGCTGTCTGCCTCATTTGGTATCACACTCAGGTATTAGCTTTCCCTAATTGCCAGCTGGATGCTCTCTTGTTTTTGACAATTCCCTTATATACAAATTGCTCCAGAGTCTGCTCCAATTACATTTGGGCAGGAGTAGTTTTTGAGGCCAGTCTTTGAAGTTTGGTCTTACCCCAAGAGGGCATTTCTTAACTATGTCTTTCCCTTGTTCTCTAAAACTATCTGGCTACCATTTAGCTTTAGCTTGTTGTCCTAATGCCTCCTTTTAATCGCTTACCCCAAAATCTCCATTGTTTTTAATAATCACCTTGAGCTTGAACTTCCTCATACTCTATTTCAAATAAAATCAATTCCTTGAGATAGAGCTGTCTGTATTTAAGGACCTTTTGGCAAAATCTTTGAGCCACTGCTCTGGGCACTGGGCAGGGATGGTAGCCCCTGGTCTTCTCATCTCAGCCTGCCTTTCTGGACGTGCAACCTCAGCCCTACAAGCAAGCTGGAATGAGGGCAATCAGGGCCTCACTATTCTTGGCCTCCCACAAGTAGGATAGAGCTTCCACTTTGTGAATAGAGGCTGCATGGACAAAGGGAGCGCTTGACCTCTCAGCTGTATTCACCAGGAATTTAACTTCTATAACTTGAAGTTGGAGGGTATTAGAAATGCTGCTGGCCTGCCCCTTTAGATAAGATACCATATCCCTTGGATGGGCTGTGAGGAGAGAGGAGCCCATCCTCTTGGGCACACCCACCCAGAGTGGAGCTTCTTTCAAGCTGAGCTAGGGAAGGAAGGGTGGGAGGGAACAAGTCATGGCTCAAGTGCCATAGACTCTCTCTGTTCTTACCAAGTTTTAGTAGATTTTCTTGAATAAATCTTTCTTCATCCTCTGTATGTTCTTGGGACAATTTCCAGAGACTTTAAATGGTGGTTTTGTTTTTTATTTATACAATTTTTTCCAGTTATGTTTGTTTGGCTGGGGAGAAGGTCCATGGAGCTCCTCACCTTGCCATTCTGGAAGTGGAACCCCCAGAATTATTTTTTAAAAGACTATGCAAAAGAAATTCCTGGCTTCATCACATACACTGAACTTCAGTTTCCTTATCTGTATGTGGGGCTAATAATCCACACCACACTACCTGGAACATAGTAGCCATGAGTAAGAACTGTTAATTCTTCTTTCCCTCCTCTTATCTCCCTTTTGGAACTTAAAGAAGTTCTAGTTGAATAAAGAGGCCTGCCCAATAATGTGATGTCATGCTTAAGAATTTTAAGACTCCAAGAAAGTATTACAAGTAAAGTAAGAAATATATGTAAACACTATTTAAAAAGTGATCTTCAGACCCAAACAAGGGTTCTTTCAGTGGTTTGGCTCATGAGAAAATACTTTAACAAAACCAGAAACAGCATGATTCAAGGTCTCATTCTTCTTCCGTCCTCTCCCTCACCACCTCCCCCTACCCCAGTTTCTCCCAATTTACTTCCCCACTGCATTAAAACCTTTCACCAACATATGAGAATTACTGAGTTGGAAATGAATGATTGAATAGTTAAAAGAATAAAATTCAGTCAGTGTATATAAAGATTTGTAAAGTGATTAGTAACCAGTATTCTCTCTGAGCTGTTTCTGTACAGCAGCCTGGACCTTGAAATAAGCTCTCTCTCTCTCTCTCTCTCTCTCTCATACTCTCATTCTCACTCTCACTCTCTCTCTCTCTCCTTCTCTCTCTCTTTCTTTTAAGAAATGAAAATCTCATGAAAGCCATTTCCAATGTCATGTGTTCATTCATTTAACAAAGGCAAGTTAATGCCTAGAATGTGTGTAGCACTCTTCTAGGTACTTGGTCCCTGGTTTGCATCTTAGGAGATGAGATGAGATTTGAGGAGCTGGCCAATCAGCATATGCTTTACCAAACCAAAAAATTATTGTCATGTTTGCTCGATCTTTGTGTAGCTTATCCATAGCTTAAAATGATCAGGAGGAACAATGTGGATGTGACCCTAGGAGAGGCTATAATTGATGCCTACCTTTAACTCTACTGTGTACCAGCTTTAGAGCTGGCCAAGGACAAATAGTGTCTTGCTATCAACTTCTCATATAGGTAATATTGAGCAACCTGAATTCCTTAAAACAGATTCCTAAACTGCTACAAACTTTTTGACCTTCTTAAGAGATCTAGAACCCAATCGTTTCTATTTAAAAACCTAGATATCTTCTTTTAAATAAAAAATTCAGAGACTTGAAAAGATTTAAATCTGAAACTAGGAAGATTTTATATAGTTTGGATTGTGAAATGAAAATTACATTATTTGGTTTAGCAGGTGCATAAAGAATCCTTACTACTTTTAATATTAGCAAGACATATTCCTACATTCAAGAAATACATCTTGTACACAAATAACTGTAATGTTAGACAAAAAATATTTCTTATAATAGACGGTATGTAAATGCCACTTAAAACATTCCTGTTAAGGGGACTAGAAAGTGTTTCATAAAGGAAATATCATCTGATCCAAAGCCAAAGAAGAGGCATAAATGTGGGGACATAAAAGAAACCCAAGTATGTTACAGGCTGCCATTAAAGACCAGCCAGTAATCCCACGTGCTTGGAGCACTGGGGGAACGGAAATAAAATTAGAGGATTTGTAGTAATCATGAAGACCCCAAAATGTCATCAAAGGAGTTGGGAGTTTATTTGAAGCCAGTTGAAACCATGCAAGAGTTTCGAAATAAGGAGTGATAATCAAAATTGTCTTAAAGAGATTATTCCGACATCCACGTATAAACTAGATTTTAAAAAATCAGAGGTAAGAAGACGAACACAGAGGCCATAGTTGTATTACACCAGGTGGGCCTGAACTAAGAGAGCAAAATCACACTAGATGTCAGTTCCATAAATATGAAAGAGGAATTCGAATCAAGGAAATGGATGCAAGAGATACTACGATGAGGGATGAGTGGAACTTGGGAACTGATGTCAGCGGTGAGAGAGGGAGTGCAAGATGTTTTGCAGTTTAATGTCTGTGTGCTAGGGAGGTTGACAATGTTCTTCAAAAGAGAAAGGAAACAGAAAGATAAGATTTGGGGAAAGAAGGAAAGTCACGTTTCATTTATTCAATAAATATTTGCTGAGCACTTACTATGTGCCAGGACTGTTCTGGGGGGATGAGAGTTATCTTTAATTTTTAAAACACTTTATGTGTTAAAGGCAGTGTTCCCAGTCTGTGTGACTCCAAAGGCAGAGCTGGATTGAGTGAGTAGGAGTCAGCCAGGAAGCAAAATACCTTTCTAATAAATGGAGGCTTCTTGATAAGTAGTAAGAGCTCTGTTACAGGCAGTATTCAAGCCTAAATTGGATGATATTCTTACAGGAACACTGTGACAAGGGATTCCTGCATTAAGAGAGAGCGTAGACTAACCTCTCTGCAAGTTCTCTCTCAATCTTAAGTAAGAGTCTATTCGTTCCATGATCTACTCCTATGGGTTCTATTATTAATCTCTGGTTTCTCTCAATTATTACATAAATTAGTCTGTCTGCCATTCAGTAAAACTCACACATTTACATCTGTTATTCTTAAATTATTTTTGGTTAGGGTTCTTCTTCTTTATAAAAAATTCTACCCAGTAATGTTACCTCTGTAGCTAATTTAGAATGTCAACCCTGGTAGACTGGGTTATAAATATCAGAGAGGAAAAGGATTTCTTGTGCCTAATAATATTTTTGTTTGGAAGAAGCCTCGCAAACGAGAAATGAATTATCTTGACTTCAAGATTGCGATGCAGTTTCTGTATTTTGCAGCAATTCAAGAAGAAAAAAATTCCTCAGAGTGGTTCATTTTGATACAGCAAGGTAAAGAAAGAGAATAATTGTTCTCCAAACACTGTAAAGCTTTAGATCAGAAACATTTATCTGTGCTGCATTTTAAAAAAAAGAAAGGGAAGGAAAGGAAAGACGAGCAAAAAGGGAACCTGTCGGGAGCTCCCCTATAAGCTATAGTTAAAGCTTTGCATTTCCTGGTGTTTCTTTTGAAACGTAAAATTCCACAACAAATAGCTCTGTAACGTATAACCAGTATGAAGATTCAATTCAGATTTAAGCACTTTGGTTTGCTTTTGAATCTTGCTATTTTCTGCATTTGTTTTGACTGCTCTCATCATTCAAGATTGACGGTTGGATGGGTGTGTAGGAGGAAGCAGCAGCAGCAGGCTTACAGCTTGCAGACAAAAAAAATCTGCCTTATCTGATGGCTATTATTGAAAATGCGAGGTGTAGCCTGGGCTGGGTAATGAAGGGGAGCGAGCGAGGGGGAGCAAGGAGCATGGAGCTGCATACTGATGAGTGTAGGAGTACTTGATAAAAAGAATTCTGGCTGCTGGCCGTGCATTGCTCGTTGTGGAGTACTCCAACAATCACATAGAATGCAGACCAGCCTAAGCTGACAGCTTGATATGCCTTCTTCTGCTGCCTGGTTTTGGGGGCTGTGTGACGTACTGGTCGGTAGTAAAGATTAATATGTAAGAAATGTGGAGCTAGGATCAAGTCATACTCCACAGCCTGCCTGGCAAACTATGTTTTACTTCTGACTTTGCTCTCTCGCTGAGAACATTAATCTGTCAAGCTGGCGGGCTCCTTTGATAGCAACTTTCCCAGGAGCATGATGTGGCAATGCCACCTCTCAGCCCAGGACTACCGCTATTACCCCGTGGACGGCTACTCCCTGCTTAAACGCTTCCCTCTTCATCCTCTTACAGGACCCAGATGCCCTGTCCAAACAGTGGGACAATGGTTGGAAAGCATTGGGCTACCTCAGTACGAGAACCACCTGATGGCTAATGGATTTGACAATGTGCAGTTTATGGTAAGACGCTTTCTGTGGCCACGGAGCTGCCTTTTGTCTGTCTTTGCTTCTTATGTGTCTTACACGGCTCAGAGGCAGCCTGATTTGCACCAAAACCGGTCAATTTTATATACGTAACCGCATTAGAAAATCGGATGCCCTTAGGACTGAACTTACTGTGTAACATATAGGCACTTGCTGAAAAATGAGATCTATGTGCATCCATATACATGTGTATTATATGAATGAACCGGTGAGAGTACTATTTATAGGCAGTGAAAGAAGATTAACATTTATAGTCTCCCTGTCATTCTTTGTGTGATTTTTATAGATTTGTAATCTCAGAATACCCAGTTAGATTATAGAACTCTTCAGTTAATTCTAGATTCCTAACACATATTGTTTCACTTGCGCATCAGCGTTTAGTAATTAATTAGACAATTTGTTATGTTTACGGTGTGAAGATCATTTTTTTTCCTGATAATTGTTCAATAAGCAGTTTAAATTGTGTGGATGACCTTTAGTTCGTTAGCAAACTGATTCAAATGGTCTATTATAGACAGCTTTCACTTACTTCACATGCTGATTGAAGAGCAATGAGGTATTGTTGATTACTTTATGTAGAAAACAAACACTTCCATCAATTAACTGTCAATATCTAGAAGGAGAGGATGATGGACTAAGTACATTCATGTACTTCTGAATACTGGTCTGCCTGCAATCTAAACCTGGTATGTGCAAACTTCCCACTGCGACGAATATAGGTGAGGAAGGAGGATGGGGAAACGTGCAGACCCATAATACAGCTTTCTGATCATTCACATACCTCCCTCAGTTCTCATCAGTTTCCCTTGTTAAGCTACGTCACAGTCCTTATTAGCTTTCTTTGCTTTTAAGGTCCCATCACACATATTACTGATCCCTAAATTTAGACAGAGCTACATAACATAGGCATGTAGCACAAAATGGCTTGCAGAAACAATTAATAGCTATTTCTAAACAAAATGCTGGGGCTGACACCTGAAGCCTATTAGTAACAAAATTGATAACACAGTACTGAGAGCTAGGCATGTCTTTTTATTTTCATTAGAGATTATTTTCTCCAAGCTTGACTTGACTATTGTAGCTTTGAAAATTATTCAGACTGTTAAACTTCTGCTGCTTCTCCAAAAATGTGTGCCCCCTTAGCTTTTTCTTTTAAAGCTGCATAAATGTTGTAAGACATATGAGCTCTATGTAATTGTATCCATGGAACTCTTTATGAAGCTGTTTTTATAATGAGACCTGCAGCTACTGTTATTTTTCTCATGTTTAAGAATACTGTCACAAATTAGACAGATATTGTGGGTATTAAAATAGGGGAAAAGTGAAATTGCTTCAATTGCTCTAAGAGTCAGGACAGACTGAGCAGAATTAGGACAGACTTAGGACACTAAACAGATGACACTAAGAATTAGAGGAACTATCAAGTAGAATGAAAGTCTTCTCATTGTCGTTATATTTACTGCGCATTTGGATAAGTCTTTATTCTTTCTCCTTATCTCTACTTGAAATAAGACTCTCTCATTCCCACTCCTCAAACCTGTGTCCAAATTTATTCTGGTCCCATGAGAAGTTAGGTAGGTCTTTGGATTCTCTGGATTGTCTGCTTGGAAAATTTTAATTCAGCATAACTTTCCTCTGAATGTTAAACACTTTTGAGTAAATATAATCCCTTTTTGAAAGCCCAATGCAAAGGTTAATCAAACATGTTTCCAATAAGCATTTGGAGATAGGAAAAAACATTCATGAATGAAATATGTATAAGCACTCCAAAATGTATCCAGGAGGCAAAAAATCCTGGACATATGTGACAAAACCAAGGTCTGATCTTCTCCATAGATTATTGTCTTTATTTTTTAAATTGCAATTATTGTATATAATTTTTCAGAAATTAAGAAAACATGGTTAATTCAGAATAATCAAATACTTACTACATGAAACAGAATTAACTTTAAAAATTTGAGTTATCATTCAGAGGAGTTAATTATGAAAATGAAGCAAATCATAAAAGTGTCATCAATCATCACTTTACATGCTGCTGTACACCATTTATTTGCTACTTGTATCATAAAAAAATCAATTTCTATCTCTATAAAAATTATTTATTGATCTCCATAATCTAATTTATTTAATTATGAACTTAGTTAAAGTACACTAATATGATCAGCCAACTTTAAGAAATAGATTTCATTAACGTGGTGAAAAAATCTGTTGGACCTGCTTAATCTGCACTCAGTATCATATTCTAGCTTTTGTTTTTCTTGAAGCACATTCTGACCTGCATTTATTCATCCTGTTGCCTAAGCAACAAGCACCACACTCCTATTAACTATGATGTAGTGCAGGTCTTATTAGCCTTTTAGAACAAGACAGTAGAGACATCAAAAGGATATAATTAATGTTGGTTGAAATATCATAGTACATCCATGCATTGATATATTTTATTTAGGAAACATTCTCAAGAGTTAATTTTCCATTTAATCAATATTCCATTCATGAATATGAGTTTCAAAGGGTTCATATAAGTAACTTTCAAAGTATTTACTGAAAGCCTTACAAATTTTTTTTGTTAACTCTGTTCTATGTACTCTTACACATAAACACAATATATGGATGATTTTTCCACATGGCTATAGTTAACTTTAATAAAGATTTCTTACATCAATTTCTAGGCATGGTTAGAAAAGAAGGACCCCCATTTATTTTAAAATATTTATCAATCATTGCTTCTCCTTTGGGCTCTTAACACTTATTCTTAATTTTATTGATGTGTCAATTTTTTAAAAATATCTGAAAGTCAGAATTCCAAACTTTTTCTGTATGTAACTGGTCATGGTTTGCAGAATAGTTTTGTACACAGTATTGACATTTATGTAGCCTTAGAAATGTAAAATAAATGGAAATTGGTACAAAGAATAGCTACAAAAGTACATCTGGTCACCTAAGACTTTGGGAAAGTCAGATCTATGTTGCAATCAAAAGTCTGAAACTTCAACACAGAAACCCTTTGTCTAAAGACTTATCCAAGCCCCACTGTACCTGTTCATTCCCTCTGATGTCATATATCATCAGCTCCCGTCTAGTTAGGCATGTCTACCTGCTACACACTAGCCTCTGGGAATGCCACCGTGGTCCTCTGACATCCCACCTGTTTTCCCCAACTTTGCAACATGTAGAATGTGTCTGTTTCAACATTACCTTTTTTCTTTTCACTAAGGAGTTCAAGTATGAAGTGATTATTGTACAAAATGCCCATGATGATTTACTTATTATATATGTTTCTATCATCATGTCTTTTCCTAGTCTGATGACTGCTTCCTAAAATTTGTCTCAAACTATTAATATCTATTCTTGTCTTGATGACTGCTCATTTGTACTCTCCCTCAACCCTCACAGCGATTTCCTTTCCTTCCCCTCTGTCTTTTATCCTCTAAGATCTAACTCAATTTCTACCTAGTTTGTATAGCTTTTCTTAAGGACTCCAGTCCTTAGCAGCCTCTCTTTTCTCTGATCTCATATAGTGGTTGTATTTGGCATGAAAAATTACATTTGGCATGCCATTATTCACTCTCTAGAATTAGGAGTTAAGTTTTCACTTGTATATATCTTGTCTCCCCAACTAGACTGGAAGCTCTTCAAGTCCAAGTTCTGTGTATTCAATTTCCTTGCCTTTCTCACACTCCTAGCATAATGTGTACATAGAAATCGCCCCATAAAAACTGGATGCATAGCAGATTATTGTAGTTGGACCTCTGGCCTCATTTTTAAACTGGAAGCCTTGTTTTGTTTTGTTTTGTTTTTGTTTTTGTTTTTTTTGGAAGCCTTGTTTTGCCAGTGGGAACATAGAGCGTTAGTACCCTTCTTTCATTCATGCAACAAACACTCCTTAAACATTTTCAATGTGCTAAGGACAGTGTTAATTACTAGGGATATAACAGTAAACAATATATTGTCTTTGACCTCAAGCAGGTTACAGTATTGCTCTCAGACATATCATATTATTTGCATACACATTCCTTCATGTGCTCACACACACACGTGTATACACACACTATATCATGGGGATCTTGCCCCTCATCCTTTTGTATAATCACCATCCTTCAGCATATTACCTACCAGCAATTGTTTTTTCAGAAGCAAATTACAGTAGGCAATAGAAGAGGTAAAATCTGTCATAGCATGGAGTAATGGAAAATAAAGATACCAATAACATCAAAACACTGACAGTGTTATGGTAGATTTGTAGTCCAAAGACTGTATTAAGAAGTTTATATTACTTGGAAAACTGACCCATAGCCTCACCATGTTCTGGCTAACAATCATATTTGTAAACTCTAATCAAAAGGGGGGAAGAATGAAATTATACCAACTTATTTTTTTTAGCATCTCCTGTGTTTTCTAGCAATTGCCATCTAGGTTGACTTGGGGTGCTTTGATCACTGTTAAAATGTTCAAAATGTGCACAGAGTAAGATATAAAAATAATACCTGGAGCCCTACATGAATTAGCATTTTTGTACACTTGGGTAGGTAGTATTCATAAAGAACTTAGTGAAGGTCAAAGTGAGTACTGCCTATTAGACATTGAAGTGGAGTCACAGAGCTCTAGGAAGTCATCCCTTTTAACCAAAGATTTGAACAAGATTGATCTCTTAGTATTTAATTGAAACTTTTTTTCATTTTTGTGGTACATTTTACATGCTAATAGACTTACTTCTTTTCTCCTCTTATAAATAACTCTTCTGTAATAAGAGCCCCATTTGCAGTTGACCTGATAAAAATGACCTTTTGAGTATCTTAGCAGCATATCATGATCCAAGTAAGAAGTTAAACTTGTGAAGCAGAAAAATAAATTGTCCCTAAAGGGTAAGACTAATAACCCCCATGATGTTTTTCTGTTTCAAATATTGTTTAAGAAAATGTTATAAAATTACTGAGATTTAAAGGCGTAAGAGAAATATACCTGTCACACTCCCTACGCCTTCCTTCTGAAACAGGCTAGGCTCTGAGTTGAGTAGGTGGCTTTATATTGAAAGTGCAGCTATAATTTTCTAAACTCATTTAGGCCAGTAGTTACACACCCACTTTTGAAAAAAAATATTTTTCTTTTTCAACTACTGGCATTTAAAATCTGTTGGTAACCAACAGTCAAAGCCAGGAGGGAGTCATTCTTTATCTAGACAACAGCTTAATTACAAGTATAACAGGCAACAGCCTCGCAGTGGCGTGAGAGAGAACTGAAGTAAGACTTCTCGCGCCCACTGTCTCACTTCTGTATGATTCGGTTTACTCACCTGTAAAATCAATGTAATGAGAGGTCCAGGAGAAATGTTCTTTGGGCTTGTTATTTAATATTTTGAGCTCTTTAAAAATGCAGGGTACGATACTGGTGCTGGCAGAGCTATTAATTGTTCTTGTAGCTCTCATTAGCCTTGGAAGATTGCTTGTGCGGCAGAAAACTCAGAAATGAGGGCATGTGCAGGCATGGCCATCTGAGAAGGATGAATGGCCTTCAGAAAAAACAGTAGCCACAATTCTAATCTGGTGACACGAAGGACAAAAGAGTCTTTTCTTCCACCTGCAAGTTACTCTGATTACATATTTAAGCATTAAAATATGCTGCCCCATTTTCTAATAATTCAGTACTATAGCTACCATCCCTAACTAATGCTCACATGAAATGGCCTTTAATTTAATCATGCAGCATATTTGCATAATTTGATCTCCAGTATTGAATCAAATGACCAGATCTCTGGGATGAGGAATTTACTTCATGAATTTAAAAACTTGCTAAAACTGCTGAATTACAGACTAATTTTAAGAAATCCAGCCACAATCATTTTTCATTGCTTGAGAAATGGACAGATTTCTCAAACAGTGGCAATGATCTCCGTTGTCTCATTTCCAGTCACGTCCTTTACTTCTGTAACCCAGCCTGCGTCCCAGCCCTTCCACTCAGTTTGTTCTCTTTTAAGTCAGCTGTAACCTGTTTCTTGATAAATTACCACCCCCACCCCTTTCTTTTCTCGCTTCATTTCTCTTTGGCCTCTTTCAATGTCTGATTTTCACTGTCTGCTCCCTGTTGGTATTTATTCCCTTACTGAAGTTTGGGTTCTGTGACATACACTGACCTTTCCAGTCACTCCTATTCTCCTAATCCTCCTCTTGCCTCTAAAGGTGGGTGGTGCTCAACTTGTCCATCCATCAGGGAGATCATTGGTTCTCACAGATCCGTAGCTGCCCCTACTCTTCAGCTCTTTCTACCGGGCATCCAATACCGTCTAGCTACTCAGTAAACATTTCCATATACATGTGTGTGTACCACACATTTAGCACAGACCTAGCATAGAATAAATGTCCAACAAGTGTTAAATGTTACTGCAGAGTGATTACTCCAAGGTGATCTTTCTAAAGCACACATTTGCTTTAGCACTACTCTGCTTAAAATCTTTCAATGATTCTCAATTCCCTAAGGGACATTATACTTAACACAATTCTTAATATGGCTTTCATATTCAGGAAATGACCTTTATGACCTGCCTGACCCAACTTATTTTCCAGCCTCACCTGTTATCATTTCCTCTCTTTACTGTTGTCTGGAACTGCTTTTTTTCTTTCATTGCCTGGCCTTTGCACATGCTGTTGTCTCTGCTGAGAATGATCTTCCTTCTCCTCTTAATTCCTTTTACCCTCTAGTTCTTAGCCTAGTTGTCACTTCTTTTAACTGTCACTTCTTCCCTGACCTTCCACGTATGGGTCAGGAGCCCTTCTTCCCCCACCTTGCTGCGCCGTATCACCAGTTTACTTGTCCAGCTACCCCACCACCTCCACCCGACACAAACACTAGAACAGGGCTCAGCAAACTTGTTTCTATAAAGGGCCGGATAGTAAATATTTTAGGTTTTCAAAGACATATGGTCTCTGTTGCAACTATTCAACACTTCTATTGTATCATGAAAGTGACCATAGACAATACACAAATAAATGGGTGTGTTCAAATATAACTTTATTTACAAAAAAACAGGAAGATCTAGTCAATAGGCCATCATTTGCTGCTACCTTGCACTTGATTTAGAAATACGATTTGAGAGTTAGGAATATGCTTTGATCCTCTATATCTCCAGGTACGACCCCTGGCTTACACATGTAGACACAGTAGCTGTTTAATGAAAGGAAGAAAGGAAAAAACGAGTAAGGAATCAGGCAGGTGGCTCCAGCAAGGTTCCTGAAAGCCTGTTTGGTTTACAGAGAACCCAGCCAATAACTGAGGAAATTCAGAGCAAGATCCAGCCTTCAGGAGTCTGACAAGAGCAAAGAGGGTGTTTTTGCTCTTCTCAGTCAGACTGGAGTATATTTTCAGCAAGGGAACTGTGCAGGCATAGGAACTAGAAATACACAGCTGCAGAGGAAACCTGTTATTCCCTCTGTTTGGAATTCCTTTCTCTTCCTTCTTCACCTCACTGCGCAGCATTGTTCACGATTGAGCTTAAGCGTCACTTCCTCCAGGAAGTATTCCCTAATGCCATTCTGTCATCTGGCTTGCATGACTGCCCCTTCTCTGTGCAATCCTGGCATCCTTTTCTTAGCCCTAAGGTAGGCCTTATTATATTTCATTGCAATTATGTTATCTGTTCAGATGTCTGCCTTCCACCCTAGAAAGTGAGATCCTTAGAGACAGAGAGTGGGTCTTATTTATCTTTGTATTCCTAAAGCCTAGAACAGTGCCTGGTGTAAAGTAGCTTCTCAATAAATATTGATCGGATGGCATTTTTTAAGTCTTATTTAGTTTCATATAAATTATCCCATGTAATTCTCACCATATCCCTATCAGTAAGTATTAGTACCCCCATACTAATAACGAAGATAATGAGACTCAAAAAGTTTTTAAAATTCCCCAGCAGCACTTAGATTTAAAACTAAACTGCTTTGACTTAGAAGTTCCCGCTCAATTCACTAAAACCACACTGTTTCATCATTGCTCCCTTCGTTCACTCAGCAAATGTATATAGAGCCCCTGTTAGATTGCAGACACTGAACAGGACGTGGGCCCTGCCCTCCAAGCCCTCACGGTTTGTCGTACTTCTGGTCCTTTGAGGGACCTCTTTATCTTACTTCTCCTTACTTTTCTACCTCCTCCCCACGACTTCTCAAGAGGACCTCTGTTTTTCCAAGACCAGAACTCTCACTGCCAAATACATACCTTCCTGTTTTGTGTGATTTCCCTCCTACCTAACATAGCCTATCCCCTCCTGATTCCCTGTTCAAGAAAGACTCATTCCCTAAGACCCTGGTCTTTCTACTTGCTCTGTGGAGACTTCCTTGCTCTGTGGAGACTTCCTCGCTCTGTGGAGACTTCCTCTACTGATCTGGACCCTGCCCACCTCTTAGCTTCACCTTTCACCTCTTTTAAACTCTGGCTGTGTTGAATTATTATAGTCTTACAATTGCGCCTCGCTTGCTCACAAATCCATGCCTTTGCGCACACTGTTCTCTGCCCAGAACAATACCTTCTTGCACTCATTTTTAGCCTGGGTAACTCTTACTTCAAAATGTGGCTCAGGGTTTCCTTCCTTAAAGGGGACCCTTTAAGACAAATTCTTTGGTATAGCTCAAGTATTCTTCAGTGGCCTCTCATGGCACCCTGCTTATCATCCAGGGGTGAATTATCTGCTTCTTTACCTAACTTCTTCCCCTGAGAGAAAAAACAATGTCTGGTTTAGTGTTACTTTCCCAGTCACTAGCACATAATTGGTCCTTGTATGAATTTGCTGGGGCTGCCATAACACAGCACCACAAACTGGGTAGCATAAACTGCAGGGATATATTGTCTCACAGTTCTTGAGGCTGGAAGTCCGAGCTGTCAGCACGTGTCAACAGGGTTGGGGTGAGAGCTCTGAGGGGAGCATCTGTTCTGTGCCTCTCTCCTTGGCTTGGAGATGGCTGTCTTCTCCCCATATTTTCATGTTGTCTTCCCTCTGTGTGTGTCCGTGTCCAAATTTCCTCTTCTTGTAAGGACACCAGTCATACTGCATTCAGGTCCACCCTAATGACCTAATTTTAACTAGACTATCTCTGTAAAAACCCTGTCTTCGTCATGGACATATATACACTACCAAATGTAAAATCGATAGCTAGTGGGAAGCAGCTGCATAGCACAGGGAGATCAGCTCGGTGCTTTGTGACCACCTAGAGGGGTGGGATAGGGAGGGTGGGAGGGAGGGAGTTGCAAGAGGGAAGAGATATGGGAACATATGTATATGTATAACTGATTCACTTTGTTTTAAAGCAGAAACTAACACACCATTGTAAAGCAATTATACTTCAATAAAGATGTTAAATTTAAAAAAATTAAAAAAAAAAAAACAAAAACAAACAAAAAAAACCCTGTCTTCAGATAAAGTCACATTCTGATGTACTGGGAGGTTAAGACTTCAACGTATGAATTTGCGGGAAGGACACAATCTAACCAATAGCAGTCCTCAATAAGAACGTGTGCATATGCATTCTCCGTTTATTATCCCTCACATCGCCAGGCACAGTCCATAATGGTTACTCAGTAGATATTTGCTTAATTGAATCAAAGTCAATCTACTTGAGGTTTACATGAAATTTAAAATGTGTAAAGGATCTGATATTACTCTTTCATCAATGATAAATGCAATCTTCCTGATAGCTTATAGTTTTGCATGCATGGATAATCATATACATGGTCACACTTCTAGTTAACAGGAGAACTAGCAAGGCCAGAACCAAGATCTTCCTACCTCTCTAGCCATGCACTCTTTCCATTTTACTTTGCAGCCTCTGTTGGCCCCTAAATAAATCACATCTACAAGAAATATTCGTTTGCCATCCTTATAGTTGATATCTATCTGATAGAGACACCCCAAAGGAATAGATGATTAAATAAGTAGTATTTTATAGGAAGGAAAGAAAATTTAACCAATTTAATATTACAACTACTATTTATCAAGAACTTGTTATATACTTTTTTCCATATATTGTATTTCCCTCTCCCACAAATGTTATAAAGTATATAGTGTTATTCCAGTTTTACAAACGACAAAAGTTAGTTATTGAGAGACTAAATATCTGGCCCAAAGCACTCATGATTCAAACCCAGGTCAATTTGAGTCCAAAGGGAAAACATTTACAATAAGAGTTGCTCGGGCAACATATGTGGGTGAACTGAGAAAATATGGGTTCTGGACAAACAAAAGTAGCATAAGCATTTTTTGTTCTTGGGGGGGAAATGATGATTCAGAGGAGAACCAAGAAGAGAGGTATGAGAGAAGAAAAACCTTGCCTCACACAAAGAGTAGGCAGTCTAGACTGAGGAAACTTACCGCTACACACAGGGTCATAAAAATAAAGGTATACCTCCAGGTCAAGTCTGTCCTCAGACCATGAGACCTTCTGAGTGACAGTCATTCCATGCATGCAAGAGACACTGCATTAAACAGGAGCAATGTTCATGGAAGATATGATTTGCCCTTGAGTATAATCCTTTATAAGGTGTAATGAGTATGATTATGAATGGCTACAAATTCTTATCCACAAGAAGACTCAAGCTAGAGAGACATAGTAACAACATCTTACAGGTCATTGCTCACATGTCCCTGACTTCCTAATCCAATCTGTGTGTACCATACACATCATAGATGTTGGGAACTATTCTTTCATTTAAGAGCATATGATCTAAAAGAGTATTGAGAAGCAAGAGCCCCGTGACTCTACCTATAAATTATAGAAGCATATTAGGAGGAGAGAAAAATGCAATGAATTATTAACATAGGCTTCTGAATATCAGGTCATTGATTTCTGCCCTTGAGTCCACAGAATTAAATTTCAGATGGTTAAACTTTTACCTTCTGTCAGACTGAACAAAAATGATTAAGATTCATATCCAAAGCATTGTGGAACATCTTGGGTTTATAAGCCAATGTCTGTTTAGATGGCTGGCAGGAAGAATAAATTTTGTCCTTCCAGAGTTCTGAAGGAGATCTTAGACTTAGGAGGCCTAGAATCTAAAATATCTCAAGTTTTTCTTTGACAGGAGTTATACTGCTCATTTTTTTAATCAGAAAGAGGCATCCCCATGAAGAAGGAGCTGAGCATTTGGTATTCATCAGGGCTACCTAGCTATATAACCCATCCAATTGTCAGCTCAGAACAGGTGAACAGAAACATGCAGGTTGGCCAACACCTACTTCAGAAATCCCTCACAAGGAAGCACATAAAAGGCCATTCATACCAGTTCAATCATTTAAAAACTGCTGAATGAATAGCAGTGAGGTTCTTTTGGTGGGAAATGAGATGAAGGGAATGTTATATAGTTTAAAAAATGTAATGCACTTACTTCCTGGTAAGTAGTTATGATATAGCGGAAATGAAAATACCATATTAAATTCTCATCATACTTCATAGTCTTTAAAACTCTTACATATATGTTATCTCAATTAATGGGGGAGACAAAATAAATTCTACTTTCACTTCTAGCATAAATGGTGTGACATTGGGTAAAGCTTTTTCTCTGCAATCTCTGAACAAGCTCAGATATAACCTGATTTTTTTTTTCAAAACCCTCCCTCAATGCTTTGTCTTCTCTAGATGCTTCTCCTGCTTACTATTCTTCCATTCACAGCCAAGCTTCTCATAAGAAATGTCTACACTTCCTGGCTTCCCCTTCTACTCAATACAATCAGGCCTCAATACAGTTAGCCTCTGTCAGCATCCTTAAATTATTTTTAAGCGGTGACTAATGAACTACTCATGCCAAATACAATACACTCTTTCCAGGCCTTATTTACTTCATATTTCTGTGGTCTTTGTTTCTGCTGACCACTCTTCCTCCTTGGCATCTCCTGCCCCAGCAACCACCCCTCCTCTGGCTCCTTTGTAGATTCCCCCTGCCTCTGCCTGTTCCCTAGGGTTCAGCCCTTTCCCTTTTCTCTTCTCACTCCACACATTCACCTTAGGTGACTCCACTTATACTAACAAAGGCAAACGTCTTCTACTGTACTGAGCCCTCAAAGTATCTAAAAGTGGAATGATCTTTCCCCCAAAACTTGTCCCACAAAAAAAGCGATCAATTGGATAGATTGAAGATCAGAGATCAAGTGAGATGAGGCTAGAAAGGTAACCCCTGGATTTGACAACATAGAGACCACTGAGAACTTGACAAGAGCATGTTCTGTGGAATAAAAGGCACAGAAGCCACATTGCATTGGATTGAAGAAGCGGTAGAGTAGACAACTCTTGAAAGAAGTTTTGCTGAGCATGGGAACACAGAAATAAGCAAGTAGCTAAAGAGTGATTTGGGTGTCAAAGGGAGGATTTTTTAAACAGGAGAGACTGGAGTCACGTTTGGCCACTAAATTGAATGATTAGGTAGAAAGGGAGCTATTGATATTGGAGAAGAAAGAGGGATTGACTGAATGAATAAAGGTGAGAGGTGTTGGGATCCAGAGACAAATGGAAGAATTGTCTTTGATGGGGACATTCCTATTGTAATAGGAGGGAAGACAGAGATAATGGGTACTATAATGATTTGTATATAAGATGATGAGAATATAGAGGTATGTTCCCTCCAATGGTTTCTAATATTTTCTAGCAAATTATGACACATTGGTGTGGAAGATTTGAAGGTAGAGAAGATATTAAAGAGTAATTTCAAAAAGTGGGAAAGAGAATTTACAAGGAAAACGGAGTAGAATTACAGGGCCACATTGAGGGCTTGTTTGAGATTTGTAATCATTATGCTCAATAGGAATTGGAAAGACAACTGTGCTCTAAGCTACAGAATTGCTTTCATACTTTGACTCTTTCTACTTGGTATGAGACTGTGGGTTAGTCATTTAACCTCCACGGGCATCAGTTTCCCAAATGCAAACAGGAGATAGCACTGCCTGGTTCACAGGGCTGTGGTGAGAAGTAGCTTAAGGCTACTTAAGGCTAGCTGTGTGCTTTCAGTAGGCAATGAATCATGATGGTGACAAGGGTGCCTGTTCCATTTAGCTGGCAAGCCACTTTGGAATTACTGACAGCACAATGATACACAGAAATTGCCAAAAGGCCTCATTGCTCTTGCCCTCCTAATACACTGGATACAAAGGAAACGCTTCTATGAATTATGCTAGGAACACCGAAATACCCACAACCCACCTATCTCGGTGACCTTATGTTGAATAACTCTAAAGGATGTCGGAAAGTTATGTCACTGTAATTCACACTTACTCATCACAGACCTTGATTAATCAACTGCACGTACACTCAAAGAACTGAGCCTTTCAGGTTTAATGGCCACGCAGTAGTGTATGCCAATGGCAGAGTACAATGGGACTTCCAAGGAACTAGATTGCATTTAGTGCTTTCCTTAAGAAACATACTCAAGGACACCCACCTGCTCACAGCAATAAAATGTTCCCTTAATTATGGTTGATCAAATTGTGATAATTAATTTTTATGAGAATATTTGAATGCTCTAGAGTCTTGTAGCTTTGTTCTCAAGGATAACTAACCTAAACTTGCATCCAGACTATAAAGTATATTAACAAATACTATGAAGTATATGCAGACTTTGAAGACTGTAGCATTTTACAATATAAATTTATGTTTCAGATATGCATCTTTTATCCTTTAACATGTGCTGACAAACTAAAGTGGAAAGTAAGTGAGCATTTGTGAAGGGGATCCCAGGAAAATCTTTCTGAATGGATTCCTGGGAGATTTATCCATTCATTCCTAAGGAAACACCTATTGAGTACCAAATATACTCATCAAACTGTGCTAACTGTGGTAGAGACTACAGAGAGGCATACTTACAAGCTCCTGTTAAAGATACTACAGTCTACTCAGGGAGCTAAGACTAACATACTTAACAGCTAAATAGCAATACACATTCAAATAGCGATAAAGGACAAATGTTTTCACAGCATAGAACGCAACTGTGGGAGAAATGAGTGTTAGAATCTATGAATCTCTCTAAGTCTTGCGAAGGAAGAGATGTTGATGAGCTGGAGTGATCAGGGAAGACTCTCTGGAGGAAGTAGGCTTGGGCAGGATTGTGTAAACAGTGAAAATGGGACCAATGATACAAGATTGAATGGAATCATGAACAAAGGTGGTGAGACTGCAAAATGCATATAGTGTTTAAAGAACAAAAGAGATACTGATCTGGCAACCGTCCTAGGGAATCATTCAGCGTCTCTATGAATTAAAGCATTACCTACCTTGTGAAATCGTGGTTCAGATGCTACACATGCACCATATGGAAAGACAGCTTAATGATCCATTGCTGTGCCCAGATAGGCTCACCCAGATGGCAGCACACACGTGCACATCACACATACAGATAACAAGGGAGGATGAGCATGGAAACATCTGTCTGACTGATTTGCCTTCTATTTCCAGATAATGCTGAAGGAAACAAAGTTACTTGAGTTACATTAGGTGTTTCTCCAAATAAGCCCATCTTTCTGAGGGTGAGCATACTGTCACAAAGCCAATAGCAAGTGTTTTTTAGTAGTTTCATATCATCTGGAATATCCTCATATCCTCCAAAACTAAATTTATTCACCTGTTACATCCTTTGCTTCTTCAAAGATATCCACAGCTCTCAGTTACCAATATCTAAAGAAATCATCCTCACTTTCACATGGGAATCATGACCACTGCCAAAAACACCTGTGACCTCCTCATTTCCAAAACTCAGCTTATTTGAAACGTTCCAAGAATTCAAAGGAGGAAACATTTGCTTAGCTGCCACTTTCATGTGAAGATATTATGCTAGGGCTCCTAAATATAAAACTTGACAGTAATAATAATAATAATGCTTATATAATGCTTATATTCAGGCACTGTTCTAAGTATTTCATATAAACTATTTTAATTCTGCTGAAATGAATAATATACCCATTCCCTCCTCTCATGAAGCTTACAATCTGCTGGAGAAACAAGCATGAAAACAGACAAATTCCTTTAGCACTGTAACTGATTGGAACTTTAATTCAGAGTATAGTGGAGGCCTTCAAAATGAGTAACTCAGTAAAGGTTCCATAGAAGAGGTCAAGTTTATACTAACTCTTAACAGATTGGGAAAATTCACAGCCTGACAAAGGCTAAGTGATAGAGCAGCCTTTCAGGCAAGTGGAACAGCATGTAATTATCATGGAGGCACACAGAGGGATATCTAGTGGTGTTTGGGTCCAGTTGGCGAGCAGGGGGCAAAACCAAAAAGAGGTAACACACATAAAACCAGAGAGGTCAACATGGGCCAGATGGGGAAGAGACCATTTTTATTCCACTCCAACTTGGATGTACAGGGCCCTCTCTGTGTAACTGAGAATGATGTGTTTATTTCTTTCTGTCTTGTGGTGCATGTAAGTATCTGCTTTCCTTCTCCCCCTGCACCCTCAGCCCTCGTTGTTTGGAGTGCCTTAAGGAAAGGTCACTGCAGAGTCTTCTCCCTGTCACCCCTACAGGACCGCCCAGTGAGCACTCAATGCCAGTTGACCGACTGGCTAATCATCAGCCTGTGGTTGTAGGTGATTATCTATGCTGCCTGGCAAGGCCATGTCCAGGGATGGTAATTACATTGGCGTCAGTGGCGACTTCTGGTGTCAGAGATCCCACTGAAAAGCATTTTACTGATACTAATTCAGAAGACCGTTCTCTAGCTCAGGGAAAACAGTACACTTTAAAAAGCTGTAATCAGAGTTTACCCCATTTCAATAGCAGTCTTCAGAGCCGAAGTCTAAATGCTAAAAATTAAGGCTCCTCTGCTTCCTGTTACCCCACAACCAAGAAAACAACAGCACTAACTAGGGTCTTCCTCCCTTGTGTCCTAGAGAGCACTCTTGGAAATGAAAAAGAGGAAAAGGTTTAACAAATGGACGAGTGGATGTCCGTGACTGGTTAATTATTTGATTTATTACCTCACCCTCTTCCAGAAGATGGTTTACGATAGACATGAGGACAATTTAAACAACTACACAGCAGCAAGGGAATCCAGACAGTAGGACTGACAGAAGAGAACACACATTTTAAAAGATTTTTCGAAGTAATACATATATATATATTAAAGATCGAAACAAATGTACAAATAAAACATAAATGCAAACCATTTCCTACCCTCTTAGCCCCACTCCTGGCCCCGCTCTCCAGAAGCGGACACCTTAAATGTTTCTATACTTAGTCTTCCGGAAGGTTATCTCCATGTGATATGCATATGCCCTTATTTCTGGCTCCTCAGCTTTAGATATCATTAACTGACATCTTGATATAAGAGATGAGTATTTAGCTCACTTATACCATCATCTCTTTTCTCTCCTATGTGCCCTTGTTCCCAATAGATTTGCAGACTAAATCATAGCCCACAAAGTCAGATGCTCTGAAATACCACTTCTTTTTATGTTTTAAATCAACTTAGTTTTGACTCCATTCCAGTGCCAGCATGAAATTCCACTGCCATCAGTATTGGCTTCTATTGTCACCACATAATACTAGAGACCCAAGTGTGGCCAGGAAAACGGGGGAAGAAGCTGTTCTCTCTGGTGGTCCCTGCTGAAGCCCTCTCCCGTTGTCCAAGCTTGCAGCAGTACGTTGAAGTCCAGTATTTCTTCACCTCCATGCCACTTGTGGGTATGGAAATGCTTATCAGGGACGAAAACCCCACACCTGGGCTCCTACTCCAACCGTGATGAGGTTGGACGTGATGATGACAGCCAGCACACATACCATTCACACAGTTATCTCAGCTAGAAACATGAGCGCTATCCTAGAACTTACCTTTCACTTATTTCTAATAATTGTTTCCTTTTCCTGTCAGTTCTGATTGCTTTTCCATTCTCTTGCATTTCTGCCTTTATTTGTCCTTGGGTTTTCCACAGTTTCCATCATACTATTTATTTTTTGGACCTCCTTTTTCCCAGGAACACCTCGCCAAGTCTTCCTGTCCCAAGCTGCACTCATTCTGTGGGACTGCCTCATGTTCATCATTCTGGGATTCTCTTCATTGCACCTCTGAATTCAATCCACTGTTTCTTGGATGTTTTCCTCTCTCTCGATTTGATTTCTCATGTTGCTGGAGCATGCACTCAAATAACTGTTTAAAAAAGAAATAACAGAAATAAAAAAGAAATAACCTTTTAAAAAAGAAAAAACTGAGAGGTGAATTTCTAAGCCCTTGTGAATCTAAAAATGTCTAGGTTCTGCCCCCATGGCTGATTAATATTGTGGTTTAGTATGCAATTCAAGACTGAATCTGATTTTTCTCAGAGCTTGGCAGGCATTGCTCCTTTCTCTTGTAGCATTCAATGTGGTTGTGGAGAAGTCTGATCTGGTTCCTTTTCAGATGACCTTTTTCCCTCTCTGGAAATTTTTAGGATCTTCTTTTTATCCTTGGTGTCCTGATGTGTCACGAACATGTGTCTAAGTGGGTGTCTTTTTCATCTGTTCAACACTTTTTAAGCACTTTAAATATAAAGTGGGACATCCTCTTCCATTATTTCTTTGATTATTCCTATTCCTTCATCTTCTCTGTTGCCTTTTTGTAAATTCCTGTTAGCCAAATACTGGATTTCCTCAACCATTTCTCAATGTCTCTTATCCTTTCTCTCATACTTACCATCTCTGTCTATTTTTATCTTATATTCTAAGAGGTTGAGTTCAATCTTTAAATTGATTTTTTAAAATTTTGGCAATAATATGTGTAACTTCCCAAAGCCCTTTCTTCTTCTCTATTACTTTTTCATGGCACCCTTTTCTTTTTCCTTATGTGTAACATCGTTTTGAACCTGTCAAGGGATACCAGTTTGAGGTTAGTTGTTTTTATTTTGAAATTCTCTTCTTGGAATTATCTCTAGAGTTAGTTTTTCTATTGTGCTTTGTTTATAATTTGATCTTCCTCAGTCATACTATATACTCCATCAATGACTGGTAGCTTATGGTTTTCCGTTCACATTTCAGGAAGAGGCGATGGAAAGGCAAACTGGAAGCTCTGTGTACATAGACACATATTTTTTGACTTCCAGGCTTCACTTCGTAGTGAGGAGGGTGTCCCTATAATAAGCAGCGTGTCCCAAATACCAGCACACTAACTGCTCTAGCTCTCCCCAGAAAGGTTTTTTAGATGCTTCAGAGAATAAGCGACTATTTTCTTTCTGGCCTGAGGGATAAATGCCTGACATAAGTGTGTGTGTGTGTGTGTGTGTGTGTGTGTGTGTGTGTGTGAGAGAGAGAGAGAGAGAATGTGCATTGGGGTAGGGAGAGAATGTGCATTGGGGTAGGAAGGCAATTGTTCCAGACGTAGACCTTCGGTTTTTCCCCACTTTCTGTCCATTCCCCAATCTCTTCCTTCATCCTTCCTTCCTTCTCTCAGGTTGAAACTTCTGGGGTTCCAGTGGGTGACTTGGGCTCCTTTTTTTTAAATTAATTTTTATTGGAGTATAGTTGCTTTACAATGTTATGTTAGTTTCTACTGCACAGCAGAATGAATTAGCCATACATATACATATATCCCCTCCTTTTTGGATTTCCCTCCCATTTAGGACACCACAGTGCATTAAGCAGTTTTCTGTGCTATACAGTATGTTCTCCTCAGTTGCCTATTTTATACATAGTATCAATAGTGTATATCTGTCAATCCCAATCTCCCAATTCCTCCCACCCCACCGCTTTCCCCCTGGGTATCCATACGTTTGTTCTCTACCCCTGTGTCTCTATTTCTGCTTTGCAGATAAGGTCAGCCATACCATTTTTCTAGATTCCACATATATGCGTTAATATACATTTGTTTTTCTCTTTATAACTTACTTCACTCTGTATGACACTCTGTAGGTCCATCCACATCTCTACAGATGACCCAATTTTGTTCCTTTTTATAGCTGAGTAATATTCCATTGTATATATGTTCCACATCTTTTTTATCCATTCCTCTGTTGATGGGCATATAGGTTGCTTCCATGTCCTGGCTGTTGTAAATAGTGCTGCTATGAACACTGGGGTGCATGTGTCTCTTTGAATTATGGTTTTCTCAGGGTATATGCCCAGTCGTGGAATTACTAGTTCATATAGTAGTTCTATTTTTAGTTTTTTAAGGAACTTCCATACTGTTCTCCATAGTGGCTGCATCAATTTACATTCCCACCAACAGTGCAAGAGGGTTCCCTTTTCTCCCCACCCTCTCCAGCATTTATTGTTTCTAGATTTTTTGATGATGGCCATTCTGACCGGTGTGAGGTGATACCTCACTGTAGTTTTGATTTTCATTTCTCTAATAATTAGTGATGTTGAGCATCTTTTCATGTGTTTATTGACTGTCTGTATGTCTTCTTTGGAGAAATGTCTATTTCAGTCTTCCATTGGGCTCCTTTTTTGATTCTGGGAACCCCCCAGGCTAAAGCTAACTCCATCTCACTGCACCATCCACTGCTTTCCCAGGCTTTTTCTGAATTCTGGAGACTTATTGAGACCTCTCATACTCATATAGCTTTTTGCCAGTTATCTTCATTGTTGTGAGATCAAGACATTTTTATTCCTTTTCCAGATCTTCACTGGGATCTAAGAGGAAAAAAGATAAACCAGTGGCCTCAGTACACATCTTAAAATGGAAGCCAGGGTCACAGTCACATGTTCCTACTTTATTCATTAAATGATACCAAGTGAGGAAAGAGCAGTTGCCTCTAAAAAGCAGTAATAATATCATCAAGCCACAGTGCCTAAAGGAGCCCAGATATTTCTTCCATAGAGAAGTACCACAGTGCGATGATTAAAAGGGTAGACTCTGCCTAGATTCAAATACCAGCCCTGATACTTGTAAGCTATCTTACCTTGGGTAAGTTTCTTAATGTCTCTGTGCTTCAGTTTCCACATGTGGAAAGAGGCCTGATAATAACTGCATACTAATCCCACAGGGTTAAGATAAGGTTTGTGAGTCCAGGTACGTAAAGCACGTGGAACAGCAAGCTCCAGTGTTAGTCGTCCTCATTGCTATTATTCTCCCAACGTCAGGACAGGGAGACATGGAGAAGCAGAGTCTCTGCAGCAATTTGACACCCTTCTTGTAAGATAGCAAAGTTAGCCTGGAGTAAATCGACTTTTAGGCATCTCTCATTACACCACAACTTTTCTAGCTGTTCTTGCCTTGGAGTCCTGAAGGAGGTGATAACACACTCAACTCAAAATACCGATGGATCGCTGTAAACATTATTGTGGGCATGGAATATTATTTTTGCAGCAACATCTTGAACTAAGGGGAGAGAAGAGAAACGAACGAGAGGTTATGAGGCCGACAGTACTGTGACTGTGTAGGAGAGGAAATGAGTAAATATCATAGAAGGCTTTGTTAAAAGCACAGATGGAGAAGTTATTTGAAGGAAAGGGATGCTTCCCAATTTTGTCCTGAAAGAGCTACAACTAAAAATTGCTATGGCACGTGTACTCAGGTGCATATTATCATGATACCATCTACTTAGGAGACATGAAAAATTGAAATAAATACACAAAACATAACAATTCTCAGTTTTGTTTTTTTTTACATCTTTATTGGAGTATAATTGCTTTACAATGCTGTGTTAGTTTCTGCCTTATAACAAAGTGAATCAGCTATACATATACATACATCCCCATATCTCCTCCCTCTTGTGTCTCCCTCCCTCCCACCCTCCCTATCCCACCCCTCTAGGTGTCCCTGTGCTATGCGGCTGCTTCCCACTAGCTATCTATTTTACATTTGGTAGTGTATATATGTCCATGCCACTCTCTCACTTTGTCCCAGCTTACCCTTCCCCCTCCCCGTGTCCTCAAGTCCATTCTCTAGTAGGTCTGTGTCTTTATTCTCGTCCTGCCCCTAGATTCTTCAGAACCTTTTTTTTTTTTTTGGTTCCATATATATGTGTTAGCATTCGGTATTTGTTTTTCTCTCTCTGACTTACTTCACTCTGTGTGACAGACTAAACAATGGAATATTACTCAGCCATAAAAAGAAATGAAATTGAGTTATTTGTAGTGAGGTGGATAGACCTAGAGTCTGTCATACAGAGTGAAGACAATGCTCAGTTTTCAAGGAATTTTAGCTTAAACTTCAGCCCCAAGTCCTCTTTGAAATACCATTCCTCAGCCTCGAACAATGATTTTTAAAAATAGAGCTACCTGAACTGCTCTGAGTGGCTGCTTCATGTGCTTTATTTCACTTGATCCCCACAACATCTTTTTGAGGTAGACACTAATAACTCTATTGTAGTAGATGAGCAAACTAAGGCTCCGAGAAGATAAGTGACACATGATTAATAAGTAGAGGCACCAGTTTTCAAGCCCAGGTACATTATCATTACTTTTATTTTTATATATATTATTATTTTTAAGTTCTAACACCCCCTTTTCTCTGCCACTACACTTTTTTCCTTCCACCACTCACCTTTGAAATAAAATAACCTCTTCTGGGTTTTATAACTTCACCCCTCAAACATTCACTATATTTTATATATATATATATATATATATATATATATATATAAAATTCTGCATTACTTTTTCTAAGTCTTTCTTCCTATTTCTTCCTCCTAGTTCATTTATTTAATGAAAGTGATTTCTGGTTGCCAATGCACCTTCCCTTTGAGCCTCCCTATTCCGTCCTCTGAGGACTCCTCACCTGGCTTCTTTCTCCCCAGCTTTCACCTGAGTGCCCCCCTCTCCCTCATCCTGCAGCCTCCAGAGAGGCCCACATTTCACCTCCTCCTCCCAGCCCCAGCACGAGTTGCAGTTCAGCATTCTTGCTTCCCACCAACATTTTCTGTTGCTATGGAAACCAAGAGGCAGTTCTGGAAGGAGGGGGAGTCTTGGAGCGCAGTCACTGCTGGTCTTGGAGTGGGAGGGAGATGGTAGGCGGCTGGGGTAGGGGGAGGAGAAGAAGAGAGTCTAGAGAACTCAGGATCCGAACCCAACCAGTTCCTGATGGAGAAAGGGACTTCTCCACTCCCTCCATGAGAGAAAGGGAAGGCAGGGGGAGAGCAGCCCAGTGCCAGGCTGGCTCAGCAGCTGCATCTTTCGGATGGTTGAACAGAAGGAGACTGAGTGGGCAGCCCCCTGTGGTGACGGAGCCCAGTTCCCAGGCTGCTTGTAATCTGTCCTTAATTTGCCACTGAGGAAGTTAACTTTCTGTAGGTAGCTAAGGAGAAGGAAAGCTCAGGGGATCCGTCATCACAGAATATAAATATGCTCCCATTATAAATGAAGTAACAGGATAATTTACAGTCTCAGAGGATGATGAGACAGGGAGAAATGGTCTGTATCTAATGAAAAGTTTAAGCTAGAAACTAGGAAGAAAAGCTTTACAGGAATCTTTGTTCTGCAAAAACAGCTGAGACAAAGTACAGAGCATTTTCACTGAAGATAATTTAGTCCATGGCTTTAAGAAATTTATTATTTGAGCTTGGCAAAAGCCTGGGACCCTCAAACTTCATCATATAATTAATTTAAAGGGCAAGGCTTCAGTGTGTACTGTGCAATCAGTTTTGTACCAAAGGGGAGAAATGACTGAGAACTGGAATCAAAAAGTGGTAAGATAGAAGCGGGAGTGAATTTACCTTAATCAGCATTAAGTAAGTTAAGAAAGCCAACTAAAGGGACTCACGAAATCCCATACAATGCAATCACTCATTCTTTAAACCAATGAATTTGGTTTGTTTGTTGGGGGTTTATTGTGTGTCAGGGACTGTACTAGACCCTGGAGATTGGGAGAGCAGGTGGGGAAGCAGGAGGAAGCATAAAACAAAGATCAATGAGCAACGGGCCCCTGGTTTTCTGGAGCTCCCAGCTAAGTGGAAGAGACAGACTCATAAACAAATTGTTACAATGCAACATAGCTGGTTTTCAGCACAGCTGCCCTCCAAATGCTGGGGAACATAATGAAAGTCTTGCTTAACTCTCACTGTGGGAATCAGGGATGATTTCACAGAAGTGGTCTCTGAATCAGTCCTTAAAGGATGAGTTGAAGGGGTTAGCAGAAGCCCAGGAAGAATGTCTGGGCAGAGGAGACAGCGTGGACCAAGAGGCTTGAAGACGTGACAGTAGGGAGCATGTTCAGAAATATAGGGATATCGCTGGAGGCTCAGTGTGTGTGTGTCAGGGATGGGAGAGGCAGGAAATGGGGTTAAAAGATAAATTAGGACCGGATTACCGGTCCGTAGAATGCCATCCAATGGGGTTTAAACTTAATTCTGTAAAAAATGCTAGGAGTAGCACAGTGTCATGATAAGATTTCTGGATTAATACCCTGACTTTGGTGACATATGGAGGATGGATGGAGGGGAAAGAAGGACTGTAAGCAGGAGGGCCTCTTAGGTGGTGAGAGAAAGTCATTGGCTATAGGGACAGACAGAATGTGACAGATTCAGAGAGAGTGCGGCGGAAAACTAGATGTGGCGTGGTGAGATTTGACTTTGGGAGTGAGAGAAAGAGAGGAGTCAAGGATGACTGAGGCTTGTAGGTATGAACAGCCTAAGCAAGTAAAAGTGCCTTTTACAAAAGGACGTGTGCTGCCACCTAAACTGGGTTCACATCCTATTTCTTGAAGAGCTGCAGGGGAAAAAAATGTATTAAATTTTACTCTACCAGCTTCCTTACCAAATGGTTCCTAAATACAAGATTAATCTTTTGTGTTCCACAAGTCAAAATCACGTGTTAAGATACGAAAGTGGAACAAATTGCTGAAGACTATTTTTAAAGTTAGTAAGCAAGTAGCGACCCTCAGTCTACCTTGACGTGCCGTTTAAACACATTGTACTGTGGCACATGACAGAGGTCATACAATAGCATGGGTGAAACTAGACAATGAATTGACAAAATTGATGTAACTGGCCAGAAGATTAAAAAAAGGATTATCATGTCCCTCTAAAATTAACCATGACTAAAATTTCAAATTAGATAAGGAGCTAGTACTTGTGATTTATTCAGATAATAAACACAGGAACAAATCCTGGATGAGCAGTCATCTTGATCATGTGCACATGTAAAGTTTAAAAGTTTTCATCTTTTTCATTTTTGATGCAGTCCTCACTTCAAATCCAAATGTCATACTGAACATCTCTTAAAATGTTGAGGAGATGAATGCTGATGGATAGTCTTAAGTGGGACGATCAATAACATTTTGATAGCTTCTTTCCTTTTTTAAGCAGGCAGTATTATTACCTTGTTTATCTTCATATCCAAGTTAAGCAGACTCCCTAAAAGGTTTAAACTGGCTTTTGCATCTCTGTCCAGACTGATAGCATGAGGAGAAGAGAGATCTACTTTCCAGCTTCTCTGCTCCCTATTTGGGTTCTGAATTTGAGTCTATGTCCTTCTCAGCTGGAATCACCATCTCTCCACCTCAAGACAGAGCCCTGCCTGCCCCTGCCATCCCAATTCTCAAGTTCCAGTGATACCTAAAGCAGCAGATGTTTAAACTGTAACCCATTTTCTATGACTGCACATCAAACAATTCTTGCTGCTAAGCTAGCCCTGCCGCACTGTCCCTGTTCTGGTCGCTGCAGTGGCCCCATATCATTTCTGAGCCTCGGTCCTGTGCCTCCCTCTTTGAGTCTTGCTCCACCCTCCATGTCACATGGGCCATTTCTTTTCATCAAACACTTTAGCCAGTGGTTTTCTTTGGATAAAATGACGGAGGCCCTGCTACCACTGGCAGACTTAGGCCCTTCTGCCTGGACCTGTGAGCACTGCCTAACCAGAACCCCCTAACCACGCACATAGACGCACTTGGATGCTTCTTTACCTTGGGCCGCCGACTGGAACTACCTGCTTGAACAGTGCTCTGCCACTGCTGTATGCTACTTGGGCACCATGCTCTACCCTCAAACTGGAGCTCCTCCAGCCACAGCTTCAACTCAGTCAGTTCCCCAGCTCTTGTTCTGTCCTCACAGGAGGAAGTCCCCGTCTCCTGGCCCTGAAATAGCCCCACTTGCCCCATCCTGCTGCAGGACCTGATCATGCCCAGAAGAATCCAGATAAAGAACGTTTCTCCTCTTTAACCATCCTCCAAGCTCCCAGCCAAAGAGTGGCTCTATTCTCTGGGACATTCTATCCTTTGGCTTTCTCAGTCACATCCAACGCCATTCTCCAGATTGCCACCACACAAGGCCGCTCTGCTAAGCTGCAGAACTTTTCTTGTTTTCCTGGATCCTGTCTCTGTACTCTGTCTCCCTTATATCATAAACAGTGGCAGGATTGGATTACTTCCACCCAACAGACTGGAAAATTTCTCATAATGCCAGACCACAGGCTGGCGCTGAGTGGCTGAGAACCAGGTCAGAAAATCAAGTGTTGAGGACTTATTTCAACCAATTTGAGAGAAATGTACAAATGAACAGGCCAGTTCCTGTTTATTGACTGGAATCCCTGGAGCCATTCAAACATGTTCAAATTAGCCATCAGTGTGGCTAAGGGCTTCACCATAGTTCTGAGCATGCATAACAGCATTCCAATAGGAAAGAATGAGTTCTTAGGTAAAGGCTTTCTTCCCTATTTCCTGGTCATCTGAATCAGAGCCCTAGACAGCCATTCGTGGTCTGTGTCCCAATTTCACCAACCATGCAGCTGAGGCAGGGCACTAATGATACCGTCTCTTCATATGGCAAGCCACAACACTATTTATAGAACACGAGCGTTTGAACTAGGCTTTTTCAGACTCCATTACAGTATGTAGCTATTGTATGTTTTTTACTTAGTCCATGAGGCAAGAAAGTATTATGCACATTTTATAGATGAAGAAATAGATTCAGAGAGGTTAAGCAACTTGCCCTAGGTCATTCAACCAACTGGTGGAATAACTTGGAATCTATGTAGGTGATATCAGTTTTAGTTTTTGATGTGTGGTTCACAGGTAGCATCTTTTATAATACATTTTATAAGTGTCTTTTCAAATAAATTGTGTTAATTCTTATCTCAGCAAGAGAAAATTCAGTTTTATAAAAGGAAGTATGATCTGGGGAGGGAAATGGCAGATGTGGTCAAAAAAGAAAACCTTCTCAAGCTTCTGCTAATAGAAGTTATGGCATAAACTAGGAGACTCAGGAGGCAGCCAAACATCCATGTAAGGGATTATTGGGTCTTCAAAGTTTCTAGAGAGAATGGAAGGGCAACCAAGTATTTCCAAGACCACATGGCCCTTTGTGCAGCCAGGTTTATTGACTAGGCATTGCCAGTGAATTCCCTCTAGAGGAAAACGATCCCTTGGGGACAACCCTTTCAGGGTGATATTATGTTTAAAGGGAATACCGTACTTCTATAAGCCTTCTCTGGATAAAGCATCATGTACCCTTTGCTTTTCTGATGCTAGGTTTTTTTCCCCCTAGAAACTCATAGCTAACTGTTATCTCCTTTGTGAATGCTGGTAAATGATGACAATATATTTGGATCATTATTGCCATCCCGGAATCTGGAAGCAACCGTATTATTGGTGTCAGACATTGAAAAAAAATTAGGTGAGTGGGGGAAGTACTTGAGAATGGGTTGCTGCTAAATAGTGGACCACCCTAAGATGTCAAATAGCCTTTACCATCTCCGTGGGCATCTCCAGTATGGGTCCTCTCCTATGTGAACCTTTCTCCGTCATATTCAGCATCCTAATCTCATCGTGATATTTTACAGGCAAATTATTCAGTCTACTGAGGTGGGAGTTTGCCTGTGGGCTTGCTGAGGGTGCCTTGAAGGATTGATATCTTTTAGCAGAAAGCTGAAATTCCACTTCTCAATAAATAACTTCTTCTTATAGCACATGTCAAGTATATGGATACTATGCTATAATCGTCTCCCAAGGTTAGGGTTATTTTTTTAAATTTGAAGTTTCCATTATGACTCAAGCCTTAGCTGAATATTCATTTTTTCCCCCAGAATGTTCTTTGGATCTACTATATACATTTGATGCCACCATCCACTATTCTTATTTACAATTTATTTGGAACAAAAGGGGCTAGTTTCTTAGTCTGTTAGAAGGGAATTTGGAGATCATATAGAGTAACCCATTATTTATAAAAAATAAGTAAACCAAGGTACAGAGTGTTTGTGATTTTTCCAAAAGTCACAGAGCTATTTCAAACTCCTCTTGGAAATAAGTAGGATATAAATAAAATTTAAAATAAATGTAGAACTGAGATGGAAGAGCCCAGGCCTCTGGAAACTTTGTTCTGTGTTCTTTCTGCTTCCCCTGGGCTTCTCAACATTACAAGGGGGGTATGGTGTGATGCAAGGCATATTCAAGGTTGTTAGACAAAACATGACATATCTTTCCAATGTATCGGTTTCACTCAGTGATTTGCGGCAGGGTAAAGTGGGAGAAGGAGTAGAATCTCTTATTTTTGTTGAAAGGAAAATGAATATCTTATGGAATTGAATATAAAATTTGTTTAAATGTTAAGATTAAAATGCCAGACTTTAAAAAATTTCATGTTTGCAACTGGTTGCTCCAGGTTACACTCTCAGATACCCCCTTTCCTCATCTGCCATCCAGGGTGCCCATTCTCATCCCTCTGGCAGTGGGAGCACTGGAATGGGAAAATTTGAAGTGCTAGGTGGCACCATGAACCTTCCCGCTTAAAGAAATTAACCTGAAAGTAGGTGCCTCGGTCAGCTGTGTTCTCTTCTCCCAAAACTCCAAGAGTACTCACAATGTTTTCACAGGGCCCATAATATCTGGGACCACTGTGAACTGCAACCATATGTTCCAATTAATTTTCTTTGAATTTCCCAAGCTATTTTATGGAAAAAAATAAAGACATCAGTACCAGGAGCTCTGTTTTATTGTAAGTCTCTTATGTAGTTGCAAAAAGTATTGAATGAATGAACAAGTTGCCTTGGAAGAGGGCCCATAGGTAGAATTTTGTTGCTAATATACACTTTTAAATCCCCTACCTTGTCTTTATTAATACTGTGCTTTAAAAGATTGAGCTAATGGGCCCAGACAAGATAATAATATTTCTTAGTAAAAAAAATCTCAGAATACAGAGTACCAAGGCTGCTGAGAGGACTGCTGGTTGTTACAGCAACACTTAAAGTCAGGCAAGTTGTCAGGCAGCATGCATTTATGACAACATGTTTATGGAACATGTATCATGCATCTAACATGCTAAACATTTTTCTAAATTGATTAGGCATGCATTTTGTTGTCTTTTCATATTGCATACACAGTAAGTTAGGGCAGCTTGTAAAATACCCAAGAAGGCAATTTTGTTAGTTATCTAAATATCTATATCTCTGTGTCATCCCACTAAATATTGAATGGAAGTCAGAAGAAAACTTGTTGACTAGAAATCTTTGAAGGTGCATGTAAAAACAAGAAAATATCTCCAGACAGAGTTGTAACAAACTAAGTAAATTGAATAACCCCAATGAAATTTATATTTTGTTTCCCTTAAGAAATTTCCTCCTATTTTTCTTGGATTGATTTCCTTCTCCAGAGTCTTCTATTCAAGATATTTTTAATAAATATTTTGATGTGACCTCAAATATGGAAAAACTTATATATCTATTAAGTTTCAGGCACTGGATTTTTCCTGTATCATTTTATTAAGTTTTCACAAAATCTATTATTATCCCCATTTTGCCTAAGGCTGAAGGAGACTAAATAATTTTCTCAGGATCACAGAGTGGTAGGAATGGCATTCAAACCCTGGTCTGACTCTAGAGAGTACATTTCCACTGTTACACACTGCCTCACAAGTATTTTTAAAATACTTCAGAGATCATCCCAGTTACCTACAGAACTTGAAGTGCCTTTGCTAGGATATTTCTCAGACCTCACTAACTCTTGGCCAAGTCTGAAGATTATATTAAAAACTCCAAGATCAAAGGAACCAGGCCCACCACCCATATCAGCTCAGCAGTGACCTCAGGAAGCAAACCACCAAGTAAAACCATTACCCTTGGCCTTTATGGTTCATTAAGTTAAATGTGCTTCATTTGTCAGTGTCTCCATAAAGGGAACAAAGGGGTGATTCTTTTCATTCACTTCTTGTTGGCCTTCAGCGACACGCTCAGTGAGTGGCCGCTGTCCATCTTATGGAGATGGTTATTATTAACTTTTCCTCTCAACTACCAGGAGTCAGCACTGCACGTCCCATTGATCCTGCTTCCGCAAAGTTCTCAGTAAATAAACTGGGTCATGCTGTACACCAAAGTTCTCCTTATGACATATCATTTTCCTCTTTTCATCTGTCATGCAAAATGCAAGACCTTTAATGCAGAAATAAACACTCAAAGGTGTGCCTTTGATACCAACTTTATTTAGTACCTTTGAAACTTCTTCTAGGACCTCATTCATTACCCCTTAACCTAGATCATCACATTACACTTCCAACTAACTCCTCACCCTCAGTTTTTCTCTCCAGTGTCCATCCTCACACTACCCTGGGTTTACCTTATGAAGCATAGCTAAAATTACGTATCAGTTCCTAATCAAAACATCTAACTATTACTCATTACTTATGAAAAAAAGTCTAAACTGTAAGTTTGACATTTAAAAAGTCATCCTCGTTGGATATACTTTTTCAGTTGATCTCCTTGACCAGACCCCTTTAAATCTCAGATTCATTTAGTCATCATTCCCTTGATATGCCATATGCTTTATGAGCCCTGTACTTTTCCCTAAGTTTTTCTTCTCCCTGCACACAATGTCCAGGGACAATTAGTTCCATTCCTAGGACTTTAACTACCACCAATGTCCAGATAATCCCCAAACCCATGACTTCACAGTAGATCTGGCTTCTTAATGGTACCTCAAACCCATTGCTATTCCCAAATCTGCTTCTTCTCTCATGTTTCCATGTCAGTGAATGACACCACTGGCTTTTTTTCAGTCATCTAAGCCAGAAACCTGAATATCAATCTCATCTCTATTATCTCTTTATGGCATTTCCACACCCTGCTTTTTACTCTTTGTGACTTGATAATATTTATCTCAGCAAGAATTTAAGTGAGGTCAGGAAATGTGTTATGTTTCTCATTAAATTTCTGGTGCCTAAATCAATGCCTTACACAAACAGGATCTTAAAATTTTGCTGGCAAAAAGAAAAAAAGATAAATTCATTTCTTATGTATTCATTATATTCACAGATACTGCTATTTTTTAATCATTAGTAGATTCAAAATGTATAAATGAAAGAAGTGAAACAAGAAACATTGAAATAACAGCATATGTAGTACTACATTTAAGAAAATCCACTTAGGGAAAAACAAGGCATTTACGTCAGACCTTGACTCACTGTACCTATGTGTCAATTCCAACTTTTAAGTAGGTAGGGCTGACAATGGAAGGGATTTTGCAAAAATGTCAGCAAGTGGTGCTTAGCATTGGAAGGATGCTTTAATACAGCTCTATTCTCGCCAGCAGCAGCCCCCACAGAACAAAGAAATTAAGAATTTGAGAGTCGGGTGAAGGAATATCAGCAGTATTCTGACATTAGTTCTATGGTTAGATGCTTAAAATCTCTATTAGTGTCTTGTCGCTGCTGTAGCAAATTACCACAGACTGGGTGGCTTAAAACAAAACAAAATTTCTTCACTCAAATTTCTGGAGGCCCGGAGTCTGAAATCAGTATCACTGGGCCAAAATCAGGGTGTAGACAGGGGCTCTCTCCCTCTGGAGGCTCTAGAGGAGGATCTGTTCCTCACCTCCTCCAGCTTCTGGTGCCTCTCAGCATTCCTTGACTTGCAGGGATTCCTTGGCATTACTCCAGTTTCTGCCTCCGTGGTCACATTGCCTCCTACTCTTCTGTCTGTCAAATATCCCTATGCCTCTAACTTATAAGGATCCATGTGATTGTACTTAGGGCCCATCCAAATAATCCAAGATAATCCCCTCATCTCAAAATCCTTAATCACATGTGCAAAAATCCTTTTTTTCTAAATGAGGTAATATTTACAGGTTCCAGGGACTAGGGCCTGACACCTGTGAAGGCCATTATTCAGCCTGCTGCAGATACTGAAGTCTTCTGTAACTGCCAGCTTAAAGTAAATGCTCAGCCAACGGTGGATGCTGTTATTGTTTTGTTGCTGCTACTGTTGTTACCCTGAGACCAAAACATTAGATCCATTAGAAAGAAAAATGGTTCTGAAGAACCTAGGGGCAGGACAGGAATAAAGACACAGACCTACTAGAGAATGGACTTGAGGACACGGGGAGGGGGCAGGGGTAAGCTAGGATGAAGTGAGAGAGTGGCATGGACTTACATACACTACCACATGTAAAATAGATAGCTAGTGGGAAGCAGCCGCATAGCACAGGGAGACCAGCTCGGTGCTTTGTGACCACCTAGACAGGTGGGATAGGGAGGGTGGGAGGGAGACGCAAAAGGGAGGAGATATGGGGATATGTATAGCTGATTCACTTAAAGCAATTATACTCCAATAAAGATGTTTAAAAAAAAAAACAACAAAACTTTTCTACGGAAAAAAAAAAAGTTGTATCAAGCCCTAAGTCATGTAGCTGTTTAGTAGAAACTAATCAGGATTGAAACTGGGTCTTCTGTAGCCCAGTTGAGTTCTCTTTTCAATACATGCATGAAATGACATGCTCTATTTTTATAAAGCGTGGAGTCATTTAAAAATAGAACAATAGCTCTCCAGCACAGGAAGGGATGGCTTAGAGATAGGATTTCACTAAAAGGACGTGCTCAGGTGTCCTGTACTAGAAAGCCAGCCTTACATCCTGTTTTTCCAGATGAGAAGTCACAGAATCAACTTAAACACTGTTTTTATCACCACTGCATTTAGGTTCACATGAGAACTTTGAATTCCTTAAAGGAGAATTTTTGCCAAGGAAGAGAGAACACAAAACTTGTAACAAGAATTGGACTTAAAGAGAGAAATATCATGCAATTTTCTTTCTGTTGCACCAAAGAAGCAATGCTGATAAGACAGAATTAACAGCATGTCAGCAGATAAACTCTTCAACATCCCCTGGTAAAATCTTTGTGCTGTGGAAGAGAGCTTCAAACCAGGTGAAAATGTGGAGGAGAACTGAATATGATTTTGTTTAAGTACAGGTTTGAAGATTAAATACTTTTTGGTTTCCAGATTCTCATTAGTTTCACTTTTCAAAATATGTAGGAAAAGAAACAAAAATATATATTTTTTTATCAGTGGAAAATCACTAGTTGGGAAGAAAATAAATTTTTTTAAAACATTCAGATCCAGATAATTATTATTGTTACAAAACCCATTTTGGATATCCAAATATTTTGAAAAAAAAGCTAAGATGAAAACTTCAAATGAAGTGTAAGTTTGTGAAGATCCAGTCCTCTTTATTTGTTATCCTGACGCAAGCCTCCTTAGAGTGTGAACAAAAGCCTCAGACTATGAGGATGGTTGGAGGATGCAACCGTTCCCAGATTTGTGGAGTACATCCCTGCTCTTAGTCTTTCTTTCTGTGTCATTAGCCAAGATCTTGTTAAACAAAATAAAAATGCATTTTTGCTCATGTACACTTAAGTAATTTTAATGTTTTCATGTTAGTTCATTTTAAATACTATTTTTATTTTATCTGTTTATCTCCCTCCCCTTCCCCCCCAATTTCTTTTCCTGGGAAACTAAAACAATACATGAAAAGTACACAAGAATATACTAATGATATAAAGAACATAACAACACAGAGAAATATGGAGAAAACCAAATATCTCCTCCTGGATCCTGCTTTCTGTCTAACCCTACCCCCTTCTCAAATCTCTCTATTCTCACTTTGTTCTCAGAAGCAAATCTCTATACTAGTTTTGTCGTTTCTTCCAGTGGTTGGATTCTGAAATGGAAGTGAGAATGAAGAACATATTAAAATAGACTGTATTTTATATCCCTGATTTCAAACTATACTACAAAGCTACTGTAATCAAAAAAGTATGGTACTGGCACAAAAACATTGACACATAGGTCAATGGAACAAAATAGAGAGCCCAGAAATGAACTCACACTTATACGAGCAATTAACCTATGACAAAGGAGGGAAGGATATACAATGGAGAAAAGACAGTCTCTTCAATAAATTGTGTTGGAATAACTGGACAGCTACATGCAAAAGAATCAAACTGGACTACTTTCTCACACCATATGCAAAAATAAATTCAGAATGGATTAAAGACTTAAATGTAAGACCTGAAACCATAAAACTTCTAGTAGAAAACATAGGCAGTATGCTGACACTCATCTTAGCAATATTTTTTTGGATATGTTTCCTCCGGCAAGGAGAACATAAACAAAAACAAACAAATGGGACTACCTCAAACTAAAAAGCTTTCATACAGCAGAGGAAATTTTCAACAAAATGAAAAGGCCACCTATCAAATGATATTTGCAGATATTTGCAAATGGTATATCCAGCAAGAGGTTAATATCCAAAATATACAAAGAACTCATACAACTCAGTCTCAAAAAAATAAGCAACTTGATTAAAAAGTGGTTGGAGGAACTGAATAGACATTTTTCTAAAGAAGACATTTTTCCAACAGGCACAAGAAAAGATGCTCCACATTGCTCATTATCAGGGAAATGCAAATCAAATCCACACTGAGATATCACCTCACACCTGACAGAATGGCTATTACCAGGAAGACAGAAATAACAAGTGTTGGAGAGGATGTGGAGAAAAGGGAATCCTTGTGCCCTGTTGGTAGGAATGTAAATTGGTACAGCCACTATGGAAATCAGTATGGAGGTTACTCAAAGATTAAAAATAGAAATACCAGGCAATCCAGCAATTCCACTTCTATGTATTTATTTGAAGAAAACAAAAACACTCATTTGAAAAGGTATAAGCACCCCAATGTTCATTGAAGCATTACTTACAATAGCCAAGATATGGAGGCAACCTAAGTGCCCATGGACAGATGAGGGGATAAAGAAGATGTGATATACATATATATAAAACGGAATATTACTCAGCTATAAAGAAGAATGAAATCTTGCCATTTGTGACAACATGGATGCACCTAGAGGGTATCATGCTAAGTGAAAGTGCTTTCAGGCAGAGAAAGACAAATACTATGATTTCACTTATATGTCGAATCTAAAAAATAAATGACAAATCTAACGAAACAGAAACAGTCATAGATACAGAGAACAAACAGCTGGTTGCCAGAGGGTAAGGGGGTGGGGGGTATGAGAGAAATAAGTGAGGGATATTAAGAGGTACAAACTTCCAGTTATAAAATAAATGACTTAAGAGAATGAAATGTGCAGTGTGGGGAATATAGTCATTAATAAATTAACATCTTTGTATGGTGACCAATGGTAACTAGACTCATTGTGCTCATTATTTTGAAATGTATAGAAGGATTGAATCACTATGTTGTGCACCAGGAGCTAACATAGTGTTGTACGTCAATACACTTCAAACAGAAACAAGCAAACTCATGGAAAAAGAGATCAGATTTGTGGTTACCAGATGCGGGGGCTTGGGGGAAGGGGATTGGATGAAAATTGCTAAAAGGTACAAACTACCAGTTATAAGATAAATAAGTACTAGGGATGTAGTGTCCAACATGATAAACATAATGAGCACTGCTCTATGTTGTACATGAAAGTTGTCAAGAGAGTCAATCCTGAGAGTTCTCATTAAGGAAAAAAATTCTTTTTCATTTCATTTCTTTTTCAGTTCTTCTACTTTGTAGCTATATGAGATGATTGATATTCACTAAACTTATTGTGGTAATTATTTCATGATGTATACAAGTCAAATCATTGTGCTGTCTACCTTCAACTTATATAGTGCTGTATGTCAATTTTATCACAATAAAACTGGAAGGAAAACAACAACAACAACAAAAAACCTTAGATCCAGCACTTCTGGATAAACATAAGAGAACCCCAGGGAATTCTTCACTCTTATCAGCCCTTGAGTCCTAATAGTAAAAGATTAGTGAATTCCAAACTGAATATTTGTCCAAAATATCTGATCTTATATTGTTAAAGTTGCCTGCAATCATCTTTAACTGCTCATTCATTTTCTTCTATCCTTCCTTTGTGCATATGAGCGTTAGTTTTGGTAGTGAACAAGAAATATGCCTAGTACTTAATTCAAGCTGTGAATAGTAGTTCATCTGCAGTCTGATGGGTGGGTGGGCACATAACATTGCCACACATAATGTTATACTTTAATGTGCTAAGTAGAATATTAACTCCATTCCTTAAAACCTTTTATGAAAATGAAAAGATTTGAGTTAGCTACTGAATTTAACATTAGGCACTGTATAGTCATTCCTTCAGGGAAGGGTGCTATACAGAGCTGCATAATAAAAAATTTACTGCATTAAAATGTTCTCTTATGCAGCATAATCAACTTCATTCCTTACTGAATTATGTCAACTTACAGAAGAAAAATTTCAAACTTTTTAGTGTTATAAAATCATCTATATAGTCTTGCTTCCTTTTTGGACAAGATAATAGAATTTTCATAATCTAAACCTAATTTATTATATGTTGCATTCAAATTTGCCATACACTCAGTAGATCTACATTATGTAATAATTATAATAGAGATTTTAAAAGATAACTTTTTCTAGAATTTAATATTTTTGTATTTGAATCCTAGTACACATCAACTTAGAATTTGAGATTTTCTCTACAAAGGTTAAGTTACTTCTTAATAGTTAAATCATGCTCATTTAAAAATCCCTTGTATCCAAATGTTTATTTTTAAAAATCTGTGTAGGAAGAATAACAATAGGAGTAAAGATAACAAAAAAGACAGACTCTAACCACAAGAAATTCAAAATATCATGGGTGAAACATTTATATGAGCAACAGTAATAGTAGCTAAATTTTATTGAGCACTTACTCAATGCCAAGAGCTAAGGGCCTTAGGTGTACCAGCTAACAGTATAGTCACCACAAGCCTATAACATAAATAATATCTTGGTGTTTCCAGATAGTAAACTGAACCTTAGAGAAATTGAGTGACTAGTCATAATAAGGAGTAGCTGTAAACTTTCTGAGTCCATCCTAAGCCAACACACTAAAGCAGTTATCATGCCCACTATATAGAAATGCAAACAACCTGCTACTGGAGCAGGGAGCCCAACCCCGGGCCACGGACCGGTGGCGGTCCGTGGCCTGTTAGGAACCGGGCCACACAGCAAGAGGGGAGCAGCAGGCGAGCGAGCGAAGCTTCATCTGCCGCTCCCCATCGCTTGCATTACCGCCTGAACCATCACCCCTCCCCCACCCGCATTCGTGGAAAAATTCTCTTCCACGAAACTGGTCCCTGGGACCACTGTACTGGAGCACCGAAGAGGAAGCAGTTAATTTTGTTTCTTGAGATCTGGGAATACTCTAAAGAAGTTCTTATGATGTATCTTTGAGGCTACCAACAACAACATTTAAAAGTATTCACTATGTGTCAGATATTATTCTAAGACTTTACACATATTAAACTCATTCAACCCTTAGGGCAATCCTGTGCAGTAGAGACTGTTGGTATCTCCATTATAATAATGAGGAAATTGAAGGACAGATATTAAATAACTTATCCAAGTCCACACAGCTAGGAAGTAGTAGAGCCAGGATTCCCACCAAAGCAGTTTAGCTTCCGAGCCATCATAATTAGCCTCTGTGATGAAGAGCTGAAAGAATACCGAGCATCAACATTTTGAGGTCACGGTTGTTATTTTAAATATTTTGATTTAACGATTCTATTTTTCAACAATTGCCACAGACAAATATATTTCAACATAATTCTCACAAAGTTTATGATGATCAGAATCATTTAACCTCTCTGATTTTCAATTTCCAAATTAGTGAAATGAAAATGAAATCTTAATGCCTACCATAGAGTTATTGTGAAGTTTCAGTATATGCATATGTGAATTCTTTACAAACTGCAAAGCATGTGCAAAATTTTAGAGAGCTATTATCATTCCACTAACTAGGCATAAAAGTGAAAAGTTTAGAAGTCCGGAAGGGTGTTTAGGGAATTGGAAAGCTAAAGCTTAGAGTGTATGGAGGGGGATGATTATACATGGAACTGAAGGTCACCTTTTGAAGGATCTCTATTGCCGTGCTAAAAAGTTTCTTAACTGGAATATGAGAATAAATAAATCTGACCAGAATAGATATACGATCTTATTTACGCTTTGAAAATAGCAGTTTGGACAATGATTTGGAATGCGAGATCATGGAAAGAGGAAGTTCAGTCAAGAACCTCCTATGAGGGACTTCCTTGGTGGCACAGTGGTTAAGAATCCGCCTGCCAGTGCAGAGGACACGGGTTCGAGCCCTGGTTCGGGATGATCCCACATGCTGCGGAGCAACTAAGCCCGTGCGCCACAACTACTGAGCCTGCGCTCTAGAGCCCGCAAGCCACAACTACTGAGCCCACGTGCCACAACTACTGAAGCCCATGCACCTAGAGCCCGTGCTCTGCAACAAGAGAAGCCACCACAATGAGAAGCCCATGCACTGCAACAGTAGCCCCTGCTCACCACAACTAGAGAAGACCGACGCGCAGCAACGAAGACCCAAAGCAGCCAAAAGTTAATTAATTAATTAATTAATTTTAAAAAAGAACCCCCTATGAAAGTCTAGTTTAGAAAAGGTAGGGGTTGGACCGAAGCATGACTTTGAGTGGAAAGAAAGGAACAAGTCCAAGACATCATGGAGGTCAAATAAACCTGACTCTGTGGTGTGGAGATTGAGGAAAGAGAAACAAGATATTCAGAGGTTTTGTCTCGGTAATTGAGTATGTTTCAGGACAGGGAACTAACCAGCTTTATTTAGCCCATTCATTCATTTAACAAATATTTATTGAGTTCCTCCTAATGCTAGCACTGTTCGAAGTATCGCTGTCACGTGCTATTACTTTTCATCCTCAATGACAACGTTTTCATTAGTCAGTTCATTCAGGAATTATTTTGAGCACTGTGCTTTGTACCAAGTACAAATTAAGAAACACCCCGAGTGTAAGTAACTGACCCAAGGCAATATATCGCATAGAGTCAGGAGAGTCAGGAGTCTAAACTTATTCATCTGCCTCTTCCTACTACACCCCAGTTGTGTAGGGCAGATACTAGGTTTCATTTCAGACACATTAAGTTTGGGGATTCTGTGGGAAGTTGGAAATGCTGAGTTCTCATGCAATTAAAAAAAATCAAGACACAGAATTAGTACTTGGATCTATATTGGTGATGGCTCAAGGCTTGTCTGGTTCTAAAACCTTGCATTGAAGGAGGGGATTGAAATAAATTCTGAAGATATTTTTTTAAAGAGCCAACTAAGTTGGGAAATAATCTAATGCATACTTGGGGTTTCATATAAGGTTTTATTTTACCTACTTACCCAGGCAGAAAATTATCTGCATATCTGTGAATCCTGTGATACTGAGGACTGTGTCTTCCTTATCTTTGTATCCCAGCACTTGTAATATGCTTGGTATACAAGGTGCAACCAATGAATGTTTGATAAATGAATGAAAGACTGAAAAAAGGAATAAATGGAATAAAGCAAATAGGATGATGTGGAAAGAGCACGTGGCTACAGGTAGAGAATTAAATTTCTCATGTTTATATATGTGACCCCTGTTTAGTCATTCTTTTTTTTTTAACATCTTTATTGGAGTATAATTGCTTTACAATGGTGTGTTTGTTTCTGCTTTATAACAAAGTGAATCAGCTATACACATACATATATCCCCATATCTCCTCCCTCTTGCGTCTCCCTCCCACCCTCCCTATCCCACCCCTCTAGGTGGTCAAAAAGCACAGAGCTGATCTCCCTGTGCTATGCGGCTGCTTCCCACTAGCTATCTATTTTACATTTGGTAGTGTATTTAAGTCCATGCCACTGTCTCACTTCCTCCCAGCTTACCCTTCCCCCTCCCCATGTCCTCAAGTCCATTCTCTAGTAGATCTGCGTCTTTATTCCTGTCCTGCCCCTAGGTTCTTCAGAACCTTTTTTTTTTTTTTTTTTAGATTCCATATATATGTGTTAGCATTCGGTATTTGTTTTCCTCTTTCTGACTTACTTCACTCTGTATGACAGTCTCTAGGTCCATCCACCTCACTACAAATAACTCAATTTCGTTTCTTTTTATGGCTGAGTAATATTCCCTTGTGTATATGCACCACATCTTCTTTATCCATTCATCTGTCGATGGACACTTAGGTTGCTTCCACGTCCTGGCTATTGTAAATAGAGCTGCAATGAACATTGTGGTACATGACTCTTTTTGAATTATGGTTTTCTCCAGATACATGTCCAGGAATGGGATTGTGGGGTCGTATGGTAGTTCTATTTTTAGTTTTTTAAGGGACCTCCATACTGTTCTCCATAGTGGCTGTATCAATTTACATTCCCACCACTTGTTTAGTCATTCTTAAAGTTATGGATCATAATACCTGCTGTGCCTGCCTCCTTGGGTTGTGTGTCAGATGAGTTAATTGTAACAAGCAGTAAGCATCTATGGTGTATCTATTGTGTACCAGGTACTGTGCCAGGAGTGGGGACCTACCAAGAATGAATAACATGATTCCTGCCTTCAAGAGCTCACAATGGAAAAGTAAAAGCAACTAATAATAAAAAATACAAGACTATGATCAATGGGCAAAAGGAAAGAGAAGCAACTATTTATATATATGGTATCAGGGAAGCCTTAGAAGAGGGGGTTGGCATGGGAGATGTAAAACGTATGAAGCATTACCCAAATATAAAACAGTTGTATTTTCAAACTAGTACTATTTGTTACCATACACACATTTTAATTATTTTAATTCAGATATTCCAGGGTCTAACCTGTGCACCTAAGAACATTTTCCTAATACCCATCAATTCTCAACATGGGCATAAGGAAAGCGTTGTGATTCTGATGCCAGAAGCCTGGAGCTGAAGTTTCAGCTCCACAGCTGAGTTGCTTTGCTACCACATACAAGCATATTGTGTGAGCCTTTATTTCCTCTTCTATAAAATAGGATTAATAATTTCGGTCCTGCCTAATGAAAACTAAAGTAGATGCATTGCATGAAAGCACTTTAGAAATTTTAGAATGCCATATGAAATGTCATATAGGGAGAAATGCTAACCTTTGTGAACATGCTTTTATCAGCAGTTTAGGGCTATAATTGCTCAATATTTATAGTAAATCAATCAAATGCTAATAAGTCCTGAATCTACACCTTAAACTTAATTTCAAAATTATCCTCAAGCACGATGATCTGTTGCTATTGACACAAGACACATGAGATCATATTACTGCCACCATCATCTTGTTGCCATGGTAACCATAGCAGGCTGGCAAGAAAGCTCCCTGACAGTTGAATTGGAAAGAACAAGAAAACTCAGCCCACTTCCTGCATTAAATGAATTACAAGTACATGTAAAGGAAGAAAAGAAAATTGCTAACCCTTAATCAACTGCTTTTATTTTTTTATACTTATAAGGAATACAGAGCAAATAGGGGACCTCACTTTCCCACACACTGGGTTTCAGCACTTTCACAAGGTTGGAAGGTGGCATTTAGGTACTGGCTATGAAAAAAAAAACCTTAAAATACACATTAGCTTATATAATAGTCTTCTCTCAGGCTTGTGCAGTATTAGGCGGCAGCTGAGTCAATCCTCTTTCATGTCTCTGGATTCAGAGCCAAAATAGAAAGCTATGAGGACACTAGCAAAAGTATCCTTCCAGCCTGAGAAATAGAAATGATACTTTGAAGAAATACCTTTTAATATTATATAAGCCAAACAGTGAACACCTAGGGAAAAAAGGCTCACTTTTTCTTTCATTTGCAAGTCTTTGATACCATTAGAAAATATTTTTGATATACTTGATACATTTGAAATGGTGAATTTTATGTTGTCAGAGAGAGCATTTCTATAGTCAGGTTGTCATTTTGCAATTCAGTGCTGCTCAGTAAACATCTTCTGAGCTCTGGCTACAAGCCAGGTGCTGAGGACACCAGGTGAATGTAAGACAGGCTCCTTGTCCTGATCATCTTTGAGGGCACCGGTGTGCGGGCAGATAGCTTCCATGCCGTGTGCTGAGGGCAGTGATGAATGGAGGTTTGCGTAGAGTGCTTCTGGAGCACAGAGAAAGGACATCTTCATTTGAATGGAGAGTCAAAAAAGGCCACCTGGAGAAGGAGGAGCCTGAGTCGAGTCTAGAAAGAAGCATAATGGGGTAATTAATACAGTGAAGCAACGGCAATTTTCATTGTTTTTATCACTTTTTCCCCGCTTGAAATATTTAAGTTGAAGGAATCTGCCCCATCAAAAGTAAAAATTCTTAACCTACTTGAATAAATTCAGCATCCTTACTAATGACAAAAGTCATATTTCTGAAAGAGCATTTTAGTGTTCTAATATTTCTCAGAAATGCTATTATTTTTCAAACCAAGAAATAGAGAAGCTTCCTGCTTTATTTAAATGTATAAAAACAAAATGAATTTTTATTCTTTGCTCTTAAGCTTGACTCTGTGGCACAAAAGAAATGAGCATTAAGAGGGTAAATGAATAAATGACCTAGAATGATGATAAATATTTTAGAATTCTTCATAATATAAATCTCCAATCAGTGCTTCTACTTCTGTCTCTACAGCAGAAAATGTCAGTTTTCATCCAGGAAACTCTTGGCACGGTTTCTTGGCTGCCTTTGATATCAGGCAGGATGTATTTCTGTGATAGAATTTATTCCCAACTGCACCAGGCTTATCTGATTTTATGGTGGTAATTTTGCACCTTCTTAAAAATCTAATTTGTTTTATCCTGGGCTGATAGTACCACTCAGTAAGAGATAATTGACCAGTACCCTGGTGGTAAGGAGTTCAAATCTATTCATGAATTCATGCCTTCACTTTCAGTTTCTCATCTATCTGACAGTGTCACAGGTTTCAGCTTTGCTGTGAGAAAGATTTAAAAGCGATGCAAAAAGACCACGTGGATAAATAATAATGACGTGGGAGTCTACCCTGGGCCCAGGGCTGGCTCTTTCTGATATTTATATTTATGGTCATAAATCTGCATGTGATTTCAAGTTCTGCCACTAATTTGTTGAGTTTTGGCCAATGAGTTACCTTCTCTGGGTTCTACTTTCCTCACCTTAAAGCGGGGATAATAGTACCACACAGGGTTGCTGTGAGGGTTCAGTGATCTTAGTGAGAATCAAAGTGCTTCACCAGTGTGAGGGACTATACAGATATTCATGGTCAGGGTCATTGTAGATGGAAACATCTGTCCACTGATTTAGCGTGTTGGTTACAAATATGAAGAGAACTGCCTGGACTTACTATGTTGGCTCTGGAACTTCCCAACTGAGTGACCTCAGTCACACCCCCTTGCATCTCTATGCCTCAGCTTTCCCTTTTTAAAGGGGGGATAAATGGATGGATAAATAAATAAATAAATGGTAAATAACATTATTATCATTTACACATACTTTGAATCCTAAAACAATCATGCAAAGTAGGCAACATTGTCTCTGTTTCATAGAGGAGGAAACTAAAGATCCAGAGAGGATAACTTCCCCAGGCACATAGGTATTAAATTGTGGATCGGATCTCTGTCTTTGGTGTGTCTGCCTCCAAGGCTCATGTGCTACCCCACCATACTGTACTGCATCTAGCTCAGGGCCTCGCACACAAGGAATTCGTTCATTCATTTACTTTCTGTTAACTGCACTGCTATTATATGTGATAGGTAAGGTAACCATTAGCTAGCTAAGCCTGTAATAGGAATGACTTTACTTGAACCAATTAGCTTTCTTTGTCTTTTCATAGAAACGGGTATTCTGAGAGACTAAGATAGAGGCTGGGCAAGTTCTGATGGATGAAAAACAGTAGAGAAAGGTCCAGAGCTTGGGAAAATTCTGTTGCCCAATGAGGGTTCCCTCGCCAGCCAGGGAGCAGCCCTAAGAGTAAAGGGAGAGGAGGAAGCAGCTGAAGAAGAGTACCAGCTCACAGTTTGGCCCTGATTGCTATCTGAATAACAGGAGGAATTTCCTGCTTGATGACAGAAATGACCTCTTTGAGACCATTCTCTTCCTTTCCTCTTTCCCTGTGAGTGATCAGTGCCGTACACCTGACTCTCCCTTCTCTTTTGTTCATTCCATGACTCTAGTTTCTCCCCTGTGCTCTCTCAGCTTCTGAAATTCCCTAGAGAAGAACCATATTATGCCCACAGAATGTCCTACTGAAAGATTATTCTTTTCTCTTTTCCCCTTTCCCTGTTAAATATCTTTCCAGTTTCCCTCCTTACCCTCTTCTGTGTTTTAAACTCTGCTTCCTATTTTCTCTCATCAACCATTTCTCTAGTCACCTATCTTCTTATCTGTTCTCTTTTTAGCTCAAACCCTATTGCAATGTTCGTAATAAAATTGTCAACTTTAAAAGCAAAAAGAAACAAAATAAAACAAACACTGCCTTCTTTTTCTATTTATAATCTGTCTTACTATCTCTCATCTATTTTATTTTCCCCAATATTAGTACACAAATTCAATGACCATGATCACTCAACATTATTTTATATTCTTTTGCATGCATCCCACTCTTTTCTTAAAGCCCCAATTCCTGAAGGCATTTTTTCCCGATTAGATCATGCTTTCATTCACTCATCTGTTCATTCTTCAAATGTTTATCGGCCGTCTACTGCATGTTAGTTACTGTGCTAACCACTGAGGATATTAGACTAAGACAGTTTCTATCCTCAAGGCACACAGTCTCGTTTGAGAGATAGGGACCCGGACCCCTGGCTAAAATGCACGGTGATCAGTGGAAGTCTGCACAAGCGCATTTACTGTCATCGTAGGTTATCTTCATAAGCTATTTCAGAACCATCATCTATCGTGATGGTGCAACGGAAAAAGGTGTTGAAGTACAAGTCAGAGAGGTTGTAAATACTGCTCTTGTAGTTATTGGCTGTGTTATCAGGATAAAGTCATTTCACTGTGCTGAGCCTCACATCTCATCTACAAGAGAATGGACCAATTCTTTATTTTTTCTATTCTTCCTGGAAGTGCTGAGGAAAGTTCAATGAGAAATATATAGAGGATAGAGATAGAGATAGAGACAGAGATAGGGAAATCCTAGATCTTAAAGGATGAGTTAAGTTTAATGTCTCTACACTTATTATATTTTTTAAATCATTGTGTATTTATTTCCTTCTTCCTCTAGCTTCTATTCTCTAGATATCTGTGTTATTTATCTACTCAGACCTCCCTGTGCCTTTATGGGAGTACTTCCTTGCAGAAATTCATCTTCTTATTGCAGCCTCAGAGAGGAAGTAACTGAGCCCCAGGAAGATCATGGCTAACCTACAAGTGTGCCTGTTAGAACTCACTCATATGTTCCAGTCTGCAACCCAGGCCTGGCAATTTCTCTCAGGCTCAATCTTGATGCAAGGCTAGTCTTATTTAGTTACTAGCTTCAGCTGAATCCCCTGAGTATAAAGATCATTAACGTTGTATAAAGTATTTCTGTTTTCATTATCCCATACTTTGATCTAATATTACAAGAAATAATGCCAGGTGTTCTTTCCATAGAAATAGTTATCCCCAAAGACAGTCCTTGTGAAGTTATGGGATGTCAAGTACCTCTAGCTAACATTTTAATTTGTGCTTCATTTACAAGACTGAAGCAACACGGTCAAGGTTCCTGATTTATCATCTGCTATTCCAATTGACTTCTCTGTACAGGAGCATGCCCAGTTTCCCATCCTCATCACTTTTACAGAGCATCGTTACTCAAATAGTTAGGGTGTAGCTGCTACCCTTCAAGAATAAGAAATGGCTCCAGAGAAACAGATGTAAAAGTGGAACAATGGGGTTACCATCCATTACAGTTTCCAAGATGTTAATTTATTTTGATAGCCTGATTTATTGTAATTAGTTCAGCTAGAGTATCCATCATTATGATGTAGTAGAGGTGGAGGGAACACTATAGCAAGAGCAGATATTTAGATGACTATTCTTGCTCTAATAGTTATTCTCAAAATAGTTACCTATCAGCCTTTGCTATCCAGTGAAATAATGTAACCAAAAGCTGAATTTAAAAATGCTCTACAGTGTATAAATTTTGATTCTGACCATAATTATCCATGAGTCACTAAATTTGAACATTAAAAGACATCTTTGGAAACTGGAAACAACTTTAAAGGCACTCTTTGCCCAGCCCTACCACACTTATTATTTCTGTTGTTCGATTATGTGGGCTCAGCAGTTTTAAAATATTATCTGTTAAGACATAATCCAAAATGTTATTTAGAAGCATACATTGCTTTAGGCCACTCAAATGTAGGAAGATGAGAATCCTCTGACTCTTGTCCTAATGTTAGATTTTAACAGTGAACTGGTAGCCTCTCAGTCACTTTCAGAGTTAGCCTTTGGAGCGCATAGTGGTGTCTCAGCTGTGAGTACTTCTAATATAGGCCTTCTTAGTTATTCCAGTGTGTTTTTTCCATTACACCATGATCCTAACTAATGAGGCTAAAGAAAACATAGTAGACATTGGCTGTGTAGATACTAGAATGGAAAATTTCTTTACCTAGGCAATAAGGCTTCCAGTAGTAATGATCCCCTCATAGTACCTGTTGAGTAAATCTCCCCCAGATGATAACAAGGAGCATCTGTACTGAAGTAAAGATCTGAGCCCTTGTGGAGATTCCTGGAAAAGGCTCTGTTAGGGAGAATTCCTCACCCCAAGTCACAGTTTGACTCAGGAATATGAATTTGTTTGTGCAGAACTACATTCCCAGAAACCACTCATTTCTTGGGGGACCAGTTCCAAAATTGGGTCTTGATCTTAATCAACCTCCTCAGAACCAGGTTACCACCAGTTATTTCAACCCTAGACACTAAGCTCCATGAGAACAAGGGCCATGCCTAATTTTCTTAACACCTCTGTCTCTAAGGCCTAAAATGGTACCAGGCAGTAGAAGTAAGTAAAATTTTGTTGTGTGACGAAAATAAACCCCCCAGAGCAGAGAACTGTGTTGCCTGTGACCTTGTATTGTCTGCAGAACACTAAAACTATCCTCTTAAATCTTTCTAAAATGAAATCTGGCTTTCTGATTTCCCTGTATTTTTGCTGTCACATTTGTTTTCTAATTCTGAGATGTTAACTGTTCCTGCCTCACAGAAACATACAAACTAAAAGTGATAGTGTGTACACATGAGAAAATGGGCAACGAAGCAGATATTTTGCATGCTCGGGATGGGTGGGAACAGTACAGAGAGGGGACTCTTGAGCTGTCTTGGTGTTTCTCCTCCAGAATGTTAACGGCATAAAAGTCCTCAGAAATATAATAATAGCTACTTCAATTTCTACTAACTTCGTTTAAGAGCATAAAGAATAAAAATACTTTTCTAGATTGTCTGCCATCACTTTTTCGCACTAGATTAATCTAAGGCTTTGTGTTCAGCTATTTGAAGATTCAAATTTCGAAGTGTTCAGATTTACAAATAAAACCATACAAAGCCAAGTTCATTTAACAAATATTTACTGAGCAACCACTGCATGCCAGGCACTATGCTCAAGCTAGGGATAAAACAGTGAGCAAATAACTGAAAGGCACTCAACATTTATGGAGCTAACAGAGAAAAAAATAAGTTAGTAGACAATGCTACTTAGCAAAAGTATTTAACCCAATTTAGGCAAATCAATCAAGAAATCCTAGAGGAAGTTATGAAAAGGAACTAGCTAAGCAAAACGAGTAGAGGGGGAGTGAAGAGAGATAGAAAGCATTCCCAGCAAAGAGAGCAACACTGCAGAGGTCAAGGAGTGCGAGGATATACAACTCCCAGGAAACCCCGGGTAATACCATTCAATTCAAATATTTATGTGGTATCCACTATCTACCTAACCCTCAGTGTCAAGTAGCATGGAAAGTATAAAAGATGCATACTAGTATGTATCTTCCCCTGGAGGATATATGAGCTCATAGGATACTCAAAAGTGAAGACCTGAAAGAATAAAATAATACTTGGTCACATAGGATAAAGTGCCAAAATCAGGCTTACAGGATAATAAGCGGTAAAGAGGAAGAGATATCAATATTGCCTGGGGCTGATTCCAGAGAAGTATGTTACAGAATATAACAGAAATAATAAATTACAGTCATTATTGCTGTTTGCCATTCAACGTCTTTTAAAAAACAAAATCAACAAATAATTTCTGGGCACTTACCTAACCTTGCTCACCACCACCCCTCAACACACACACACATTCACATACACTCATATCTAATCTGTAACCAAGTTTCTCTTGTTTGACCTTTATCATCTTTCACCTGAACTATTACAAACCTCTAGTTATAAAATAAATGAGACATGAGATGTAATGCACAGCATGGTGCCTATAGTTAATAATACTGTATTGCATACCTGAAAGTTGCTAAGAGAGTAGATCTTAAAAATTCTCATCACAAAAAAAATTTTTTTGAGACTGTGTATGGTAACTGATGTCAACTAGACTTACTATGGTGATTATTGCAATATATACAAGTATCAAATCGCTGTGTTGTACACCTCAAACTAATATAATATTATATGTCAATTATACCTCAAGGGGAAAAAAGCCCTCTCATAAATCAATCTACCTTGAATCTCATTCTTTTCAAATTTTCCCTTCATCTTGCTGTCAGTTATCTTTTTAAAACCCATGTTTAATAGTATTCTCTATTAAAACCCTCAAAGGTTTTAAGGGCTCCCTGTTTTCTTACATAGCAAAGTCCAGTTTCATCAGCATATCATTCAAGCTCTCTCATTCTCTGGTTCCAGACATGTCCAGCCTCATCCTCTTACCATCCACCCTGCCTTCCAGCCGTGGTCTTTCACAGATTTGTGCTTTCTCATACTGTGCCTTCTGCCCATTAAAATCTTATTCACACTAAAAGCCCATGCCTAAATATTTATTAGTGATTATGTACCGGTGTTACATACATACATATTAGAATGCCCTACTGGATTTTGTGCTCTTAGAAGACAGAGACTGTGTTTTGTTTTGTCTTTGTTTACCTCTAATTGCTAGCAAGTAAGTGTCTAATATGTATTGAATTAAATTGATGTATTTTAGAGAATAAGAATATGTATCTGCATATGCATTATATATATCTTTATCTATCTATTTATCTATCTATTCTCCAGGAACTTACAGTCCATTAATTGTAGGAGGTAGCTATTGTTTACAATGCACTGTCACTGCTAGAACAGATGTAAAAAAGCATCTACCTGCCCTTAAGGGATTTAATAGTTTAGTAAAAGAGTGATATAAGAGTGAATCAAAGAGATAAAAAGATGAAAAGAAGACAAAATTAAAAAAAGAAAGGCATCAGGGCAATTGGTTGGTTGAATCCTTTCTTGTTCTAAAAGTTTGTAAAATACCTTATAAAATAACATAAAAGACATCAAATAATTTAGCAAAACAGAGATAAGGGATATCACTTGAGTTGGACCTTGAAAGATCAATATAATTTTGAATATTGCAAGGAAAAACTTGAGATGAAGGGGAGGACATAAGAAGTTGAGATAGGAAAGAGAGATGTTGAAGGAGTTCATGATGGATAACCTCAAACCGCTCAAAATAGGAGGGGATCTTGTAAGATTAAGGGATATAAGCATAAGATTAGAGACTTGAAGAATTGTTATCAGGGAAACAACCTTTTTTCAAGAAAAGGATTTGCCATGCAAGTGCACTCTGTCAGTAGTTAGATAATGGGAATCTGTAGAGAACTCACGCAGCTCAGTTGCCTGATTTTTCCGACAGTTTCACACACAGCTCAGTTCAAGAATAGAGACAGCCTGAGAAATTGACATGTGCCCAGGACGGCAGAAGTACCAGCGAAGAGGGACTCCACTGAGCACAGCATTCTGTGTCCTCACCCAGCCTCACATCCTTTCCTCCAGGCGCAGAGGCTGTGCTGTCTTATTCAAGGCCTGCCCCTCCTACCTCCACCAGTTTTCTTTCTCCTCGCCTGCTTCTCAAACTTTCCCTTTCCACTAGTATTTTCCTTTCTTCTCCCTGTAAACTTGCTTAAGCCCCTCCTATTCTTAAGAGAAAAAAGAAAGCCACTCACCCTTGATTCTGCTCCTTCTCCAGCTGTGCTCCAAATTTTCTCCTTCCTTACTCATTCAATTTTCTCTAAAGAGTTGTCTGTATTCGCTGCCTCCATGCCTTTTACTTCATAATCCTCTTCGTCTGGCTTTTGTTCCCACAGTTCTCCTGAAAAGGCTTCTCCTGTGATCCCTGCTGAGCGGCTCTATAATTACCAAATCAAAGGACCTTTCCCACTTCTTTCAGGATCTCTCTGCCATATTTAACAGCCGGTTCATGTACTCATTTGTGAAACTCTTTACTCTCTTGGCTTCTGTGACAACATTCTCTCTTTCCTCATTAACTTCCTCTTTTCCTTTCTTCTTTCATGGTGTCCCCATGGGTGCTTTCATCCATCTCATAGTTGCAGCTACCGCGTAATCTTGATCATCACCAAATCTACAACTTCAACCCACACCCCTCCCCAAACTTCAGCTTCTTCTAACTGCCTGCCAGTTCCATAGGCACCTAACCACATACATAAAAAAAACACCGTTCTTCCCCACTGCACCTCCAAAATCTCTACCTCCTCTTGAAGTCTATTTCTCACCTGACCTTTTCACCATCAGTCACCCAAACAAGAGACCTGACAATCATCCTTGCTCCTCCCCTCCATTCACTCCTACATTTAATCGATAATCCAGTTCAGCCAGCTTTAACTCTTTAGTATTTCTTCAATACAGAACCATCGTTGCTACTACTGCCCTCCTTCAGACCTCCATTATCTCGTGTATTATTGCTGCAAGAGCTTCTTAAACAGGCTCCAGCTTCTAGTTTCCAGTTTTATCCCTTCAAATCCACACTTCAAATAGCCACTGGAGTGTGCTCTCTAAATTGTAAATGCAACAATCTCCCTTCCAGGCATAAAACCATTCATTTACCAGCTGCCCAGAGTTACAGGACGAAGCCCACTTGGTATCATAGTTTACAGGGCTCCCTCCTTGTTCTTTCCTTACCTATTTTTCCAGCTTAATTAACAGCAAACTGCTTGCTGGTTTTCACTCTCACTACACTGTTTCTTGTCTCAGTGCCCTTGTTCATGCTATAACCAGTCCATGTAATGCCCTCTTCTCCCTGCCTCTGCTGTTTTCTATATCCTGGCTTCCTTTTACTCATCACTTAGTAGGTAACAGAGATGTCACATACCCGAAAATGTCTATTCTGATCCATGCCTATGTACTTCAGGGATCTTTTCTCTGTATAGCCATAATTATTGCACTTGCTGTCACAAAAAAATAATTAGCAATTTATGTTCCTGTCTTCATCCCCACCCCCACCCTCATTAACTTTGAGCTCCTTTAGGAGAGAATGTCTTAATCACTTTTGAATTCTCAATGCTTAACAAAGTGTGTGCCCCATGGTAAGCACTCAGTACATGTTGTGAAATTATAGCATAAGTGAATGAGAGAATGAGAAAGAAAGAAAGAAAGAAAGAAAGAAAGAAAGAAAGAAAGAAAGAAAGAAAGAAAGAAAGAAAGAAAGAAAGAAAGAAAGAAAGAAAGGAAGAAAAAAGAAAGAAAGAAAGAAAGAGAAAGAAAGAAAAGGAAGGAAGGAAGGGAAAGGAAGGAAGGAAGAGGAAGGGAGGAAAGAAGGGAAGGAAGGAAGGGAAGAAGGGAGGGAGGGAAGAAGGAAGAAGGAAAGAAAGGGAGGAAAAAAAAAAATGAGGAGCCCCAGAAGACCAGGCAAGTTACAATATGCCTCATTATTCTCACAATTTTTAAGTCAACCCTTAGAACTGCAAATGGAAATATCTAGTTAAAGTATGGTGAAGCATGTGTTAGGGTTAAATGATCCCCATAGTTTTTAAGGAAATGGACCCATTTCTTCTTTCCCACCTTCTTGGAAAGGTAAAGATAAAACCACACACACACACAAAAAAAAACCCCCACAAATAACTAGATAGACAGTGAGCTGTTCATGGGTCAGTCCACCCATGCTCCCTAACTGAGCTTATAGATCTGCTGCAGGTAAACCTGTGCAGCAAGGCAGGGACCAAGTACTTATGCAGAGCTTACACACTGGGAGCATAGCCAGCTACATAATTTGTGGGACCCAGTGTGAAATGAAAATGTAGGGTTCCTTATTCAAAAAGCAGGGGTAAAAGTGCCATTAAAATTACATATAAAGCTTTTTACTTTCTTCCTTGGTCTTTGTCTGGACTTGCCATGGTATTTTTTATTTACCATTTAATGTTCTGAGTAAAGAAAACTCAAAATTTTATGTTTTTAGCATGAATTTTTCCATCTGTTTTTATATTGTGCAATGCCAATTTTAAATGCAAATATTAGAGCATTTAACTCGTAAGCAGAATCACCACAATTACACAATTCCTATTTCATGACTTTAATACAAAGAGTGCACTGATCTGGCCAAAAGGGCTAACACAAGCCAAACTCAGGAAAGCTGAAGGCTGGATGGAGGGAGGGAGAAGGCCCGTAGGCACAGAATCAGCGCAAGGGAGCGCTCCCAGGCGAGGGATTCTTGTAGGGAGAGCGCAGACCCTCACAGGCACCTGGGACCCTGCTTCCTAAGCAGGCACAGGAGCCCCACCCCCCGCCAGCCCCTGACCGATGCGAGCACCTTGGGCTGTCTCCCCTTGCCAGGGCTCCATCATCCCAATTTATGGGAAACAGGGGACCTGCAAGGGTGTTTTAAATCTTTGTGTCAGGACATGCTTGGCGCCTGGATCAAGGGTGAACTCCAGCCTGCTGCGCACCAGGTGTGTCATGGTGATGCCAGCCAGTGTGGGCATAGGGGACAGCATGCCCTACCCCAAGGCGCATGGAGTATGAGTGTCCAGCCCTAACCCTCCCTGTGCCCGTGCCCAGACCCTGCTGGCGGTGAAGAGCACAGTGGCAGCAATTTCGGGACGAGGTGTGGCAGGGGAAGTCCAAGCAGGGCCCAGGGAGCAGTGAAGAGGTTTTCAGCGGAACCCATCCCCGAGAAGTGGCGAGAAACCCTAACACGTACCCCATTGTCCCAACAGTCTTCACTTACAAAATACAAATTCAGAGATGATGACGGATTTCAAGACAGTAACCACAGAGCATTAAACTCCAAACACAGGGCTCTTCTGAGCCTGAGGCCCTGCAGGACGCCCAATTAAGTGACTTGCCCATGGCCACAGAGCTAAGTAAATAGCAGAGCTAGGAATAAAACCTACAGTTTTTTCCACCACACATGCTGCCTCTTTCAGAATAGACTATTTCTGGCAAAACCAACATTAAACTAGAAGATTTACAGCTCTCTGTTCTTAACAACAAAAAGGATGGGGGGAAAAGGTAGTTCCTAGCAGGCATATTTTATTTTTAGCAATTTTACTTTATAAAGCGATTTCATAAACATTATGTACCACATCCCTAAAAGGCAGGCATCACTGCTATCTCCATTTTACAGATAAAGAAAGGAAGCTTACTTGCCCACAGTCACTCTGCTATTAAAGAGCAAAACTGTGATGTGAACCCTGGATCTCCGAATTCCATATTCTTTTTATTAATCTGGAAGAGACTGTAGGAAAGCAGGTTAATGCAGACCACTGGGCCAGTAGGGGAGATTCCATCCATCTGATCTCTGTGAGGCAGTTCCATATGGCAGACACTTGCCTACACATTATGGGATGTGGGGCATCTGGTTATCTGCTTCCATCATCCACTTTATGGTTGCCACAGCAACTCTACCACTTACTATGTGATCTAGTCAAGGTCCCAGTTATCTCTAAGCTTCAGTTTTCTCATCTGTAATAGGAGGATATTAATAGTAATATCAATTTCATAGATGTTTTCTGAGGATTAAAGCAGTGTCTGGCCCACAGTCAACACTCAATGAATATTAACAGCCACTGTTTTATTATTATTATTAATTCAGTTGGTGCAGTTGGCTGAGCCCAAGTTCCTGTCCTCTCTCATCATTATATAAATGTATCTCTTAATACTGAGCACTCATTTAAAGAAAACGACTTCCCCCCAAACAAGGAGAGTTATTCTTCAGACAATGTAAGTATATGAGTAGATTTACTTCCTGCTAGAACCTCCAGAACGGATACTGTGTTAGAAGGGAACATCTGGTCCAACTTTATCATTGTTTAGTTGAGAAAATTAAGTCCCAAGGAGGTTAAATGACTTTTCCAGGTTTACGCAATGAATTAGTGATAAGCCAAGACTCCTCATTCAGTGCTCATTTCCAATTACTGTTGCTTCTGTCGGACAAATAACGCCATTGCTATCCTTGCTTTGAAATATACCTCTGCTTTTTATAATACAGAATGATTACGACAACTGTATATTCTTATTTTGTTCATTGTAACTGATACTGATGACCATTATAATGATCATTATACCATGGATAATGACTTAAATTCATTTGTGCTCCTTGTACACATAAATTGAAGGATATACCAGTATTATTTTCATAGTATGTTCTCTTTTTCCCTGCCGGATAGGAAATATTTTTGAGCCATATGGGATCCTAATTCTCTGAAAGCTTTTAGGCTATCAGATGTCTCAACTGACAGTCCTGGATGAAAATCAAATCATGAGAATTTGCAAAACTGAAAAAAATTAAGAACATTTTGGTGTTATCATGTACCGGAAATTCCATCTTTATCCTTCCTTCAATTAGGAAAAAAAAATCAATCATCCTGAAAATTAGAATTTTCAGTTCAAACTTTTCAACCCTTTCCTGAAAGCTTACTTAGTGATCTTTAGACAGGGTATTTTTATAATCTATACCTGACGTTTTTATTTATTACTTTATTCTTTCAAGTTTTGTTTTATTCAGAATTTAGCAGACATGATAAAGAGAGCTGCAAAGGTGCTTAAGGCATGATCATTTCTCCCAAGAAGTTTGCTATCCAATGAAGAAAACAGGAAATATAATACCAAGTAGAAAGAAATAAGAGATTCTATGGCCTATTTAGAATCTGCTTTAACATAGGCAGGATGTGTCTATTTTAATAATCCCCAGTTTAATATGAAGAACTTTATGATGGTTTTGGTACCGGTTGAATATTTTAGAAGTAAAACCCAACAACTTCTCCCTTTAATTAGAAAAATTAGACAAGGGGACACTTAATAATTTTCACATGAGAAAGAGTATCTTCCTTTTCTTTCTCCTATCTCTCATTCGGGTTGAGTAGTATTATTTAGTGAAGAAATGGTGGGAGAAAATGAGGAGAGAGTATCCTTCATGGTATAGATGCTATAAAAAGGATGGGGTGTTTGTGTGCCTTGTACACATTTTCTCTCTGTATTCAACCCAAAGCCAAATGGTGGAGCCAGGCAACTCTGCAGCATCCCGAAGGACTCGTCTTAATTGTGATTTTGCTCAGGTTTCAGTTTAACCCCTTGGTCGGGTTAGCCTCCTCCCTGTCTAATCCACGGTGACCACCTCCTCGGACTTAATTCCAGTGTTGTTGTGTGTCTTAGTCCATCTGGGCTGCTATAACAACATACCATAGACTGAGTGGCTTATGAACAACAGAAAGTTACTTCTCACAGTCCTGCAGAATGGGAAGTCCAAGATCAAGTTACGAGCAGATGCAGTGACTGGTAAGGGCCCACTTCCTGGTTCATAGGTATCGATCTTTTCTCTGTGTCCTCACTTGGTGGAATAAGCAGTGGAGCTCTCTGGTGCCTCTTTTATAAGGGCACTAATCCCTTTTAAGAGGGCTCTACCCCCAAGACCTAAGCATCTCTCAAAAACCCCACCTCCATATACCATCATATTTGGGATTAGGTTTTAATATATGAATTTGTGGGAGAGGGAGAACATTCAGTCTAGAGCATGGTACAAATGATTTGTCCCACCACGAAATTTTAGAATGAAGCAAGTCAAAACAAAGTTTTCATGGGGGAAAAAATGTTTTTCTACTGAAGACATTTCAGGAAAAATGTCCTCAAAACTAAAACCAAAATTAAATGTGGAGAAGAGTCAGGAATATTCTCTGGTCAACTGTTTCAGTAGTGTAATAATTATTCACTCTCCACCAAAGACCTTCCAAGTTACAAAGGATCTGACTACAAACCTTGACATTTCAAGAGTTCAGGGAAGAGCCACACGCTGAGGCCAACCTAACATACTCCTAAATGTTCTCATTGTTTCTGCTCTGTTAAGATTATAGTGTGTTCAAGTTTCGAGTATAAAATTCTTTCCTATAAAAAAAATCAAATTTGTGTAAAAATGTGCTTCCTTTAGAATTATGTGAAATCTCTGGATGTTTATCTTCTTCAATTAGAAGCTGAAAGCCACTCCCAAATGTAAAATCTGTCAACCCCACGAACACTTTGGCAATTTCACATCCAGTGAATGTGAACAGAAACCAAAATCCATAGAAAATAAATTCCTTCAAGTAATCATTTTATGAGATTTCACAATTTTAAGTCAAAATGAGAAGAGGCAATTCTTTAGATTGACACCCCCTCCCAGTTTGGTTCTGATAACGTTCATTCTTTGTAATATCCCTTCTCTGTTTTTCCTTTGTGATTATCACAACAAGGTCTGTCCAAGGTAAATTGTGAATACCCTGCCGCCTCCATTATGACCTCTTTTACATGCCGTAGTCCATATCGTCATCGTTATTTTCACTGAGAGATTAACACTGGTCAGAATCACTTGGATACAAGAGGTGGAGAGAGCTTTAAATAACCTTTCTTATTCAGGGACTAACCCTCCCATAACCCATGCTTGCCTGCTTACAGATATCCAATGGGGATGTTTGATTTGGGTACTAATTGGCTGTGGACTTCTCTCTATCACTTTGTATGAACAATTGACCCCACTCATCCTGGGGGAAGTCACAGCCACTTTCTTATGGACATGGAAAGGTACCAGGTGAATCTCTCTCTTTTAATCAGAAAAGCAAAAGCTTTTCCACAGCTCCCCAGTGGGCAAATTTTGTCACATGTCCAGCCATAGCTTCAAGGGAGGCTGAGAACATTTAGCTTGTCCTGCCTCCATAGTAGAAGAAAGCAAGGGAGCGGGGGATCAGCCTACCAACAATGTCTGCCACACCTGCTGAGTCCATGGAGTATGGAGGTTTACATTTTAATAGGTGCTACTCAGCATCTACAGTGTATCAATTTAGACCCCACATCAAAGACTGTTCTGACTTTTATCTTTGCCATCTAGCTTCTTTTTTTGATTCAAATGAAAGATGATATTTGGTTTGGAAACTTGACTCCCCAGTGAGATCAGTTCCCATGTTCTCCAACAGGTCATATAATTTTTTCCCTAAATTTTTACTGTGGTAAAATATACATAACTTTTAAAAATTTACAACCTTAATCATTTTTAGTTATTATAAAATATATTTCCTTTGTTGTATAATATATCCTTGTAGCTGATTTTATACAGAATAGTTTGTACCTCTTACTCCCCTACCCCTATATTGCCTGTCCCCCATTCCCTCTCAACAGGTCATATTTTATCACCTTTTCCTCAGATTTTGATATTTTGGGGCTGTTGTTTCAATTTTGGTTGTGGAGCTCAACTTCCATATCACCCAATTCCTCCATCCATACTTCACACCATAGCCAGAGCACATTAAAAAATGCAAGACAGTTTATGTCCTCCAATGTTTTCCATTGCGTTTAGAATAAAACCAGAGTCCTTATCAGGATCTGTAAGGCCCTGCATTATCTACGCCCTGTTTCCCCCTCAAAGTCATCTTACTAGCCTTTAACCACTAAATTCCAATCTTACTAGCCATCTATCTGTTCCTAGAATATGCCTGGCCCTTTTCTCACCTCAGTGCTTTTGCCCCTTCTGTTCCTTCTGCCTGGAATTCCCTTCTAATGGCTCCTGTCATGGTTGCGTTGCTCCTTCTAATCCTTCATGTCTTAGTTTACATGCCACTTTCTCAAAGAGGCTTTCCTGACCAGCCTTTTTAACATAAGTCTTCCTTGTAATTTTTTCTTTTTAATCACAGCACTGTATTGATGTTCTTTATAGCAGTTTTTACTAACTGTGTGGCCTTGGGCAGATTATTAGGTTCTCCCTGTCTTCAGTGCTTCATCTGCAAATCAGGGTAATAATTGTACCAACCTCAGGGGATGTTGTGAGCAATCAACAAGGCAGAGCACTTAATAGTGCTTGGCATATATAAAACTTTGCTAACTGATAATTACTTGTATTATTTTTATTAGGTTATTTTTCTGTTTTCCCCACTAGACAGTAAACTCTAAAAGTAGAGGGATCTTGCTGTCCTATTCTCAGTGTATCCCAGGACCTGGCCCAGTGCCTGGCACATAGTAAGTGCTCACAAAATATTAATTGAACAAATATATGTTGAATAAATTAATGAGTGGCAGGTCCTACCTCCGTGGTAGCTTTGACTCTGGACTAGACTCTGCCAGTTTGTTTCCAGCGTTCAGTGGTCTCCTTTCCAAGGCTGCCAGATTCAGCAAAGAAAAATACACGATCCCAGTTAAATTGGAATTTCTATATTTATCTGGCAACCCTACTTCCCTCACTACCACCTTCACCCTTAATAAGCAACACTTTCTCTCTCTCCTTCCCTCTCTCCCTGCCTTTCTCTTCCTCTTTCCTCCTCTCCTTTTATGTTTATTTGGCTATTTCCATATATAGCTCTCAGTGTCAGAAGACCTTATCATCCTTAAATCTGGAGATGTCTGGTCCTTGAGAACACCATCTCTTTGAAGGACTAATGAGTCGCCTTTATTACTGGCCTACCAGTTCCCAGAGGGCTAAATTATCCACCTTCACCATCACAGCCTCCTTCCCAAGGGACTGCAACTCACCCTCTTCTCTCTGGATTCAGAACATGTTAAGTTAGGAACATAAATGTCCTTAATTCATTCTCGGACATCCTCTACCTTATTATTTCCTTTTTAGACATCTTCCCTCCTAAATCCTGACTTTGAAAGAGACCTACAGGAAAATTACCCAAACATGGCTCTGACCCTGAGAACTTTACTTTCCCACTTGACCAGCCAGAGGGTTTGACAAGGCTCTGCAGAAGAGCTGACAAGCACCAACTCAACGCCATGTTGTCATTCCCCACCTCCCAGCATCATCCCGGTTCAGAACATGGCCAGTTACTTGGTGCTTTAGCCACGAACACCCTGGATCACTTATATTAACATGCTTGGTTCTAGCTTACACTAAGGTAGTTGGAAGAACTAACCACTTGACCTTTCAGGAGGTAAATAATATATTTGCAGTAAAATGTGTTGGAGAAACCATGGCAGTCACTCTTAATGGTCTGTCAATATACACGTAAGGCTGTGTGTGAAAATAGGGTCATGGGAGTTACTTCTTGGCAGTGTAACACATCTGTTTGACTGGAATCTGCATCCAGAAAAGGTACCCTACTAAACATTTGGCTCTCTTTCTGTAGTGAAAGAAGCATGAGCATCAGAGTCTGACTGAATAAAACACTGACCCCAAATCTACCATATACTAACCATGTAAACCTGGCTACATTGCTTCATAGCTCTGAGACTCAGTTTCCTTGTCTATGAAATGAAGATACTACCACTTATAGTAGAAGATTGTTGGAAGGTTTATAAATAGAAGGGCAGAGTATCTAGTACTCAGTGACTGGTTGATGGCCAGTAGTTAACTATGAATCATTTTTGGCACTTTTTCCTGTGTGTGGCTGTGCTGGTCATACCCAGGAGTAAATTTTGCTTCTCCAAGAGGAGGCTTTCCTTCTGGAGTTCTGCATCACCAGCGCGAGGTCATCTCCAAGAGGAAGCCTTTCCTTCTGGAGTTCTGCATCACCAGCGCGAGGTCATCTCCAAGAGGAGCCTTTCCTTCTGGAGTTCTGCATCACCAGCAAGAGGTCGTCTCCAGGAGGAGCCTTTCCTTCTGGAGTTCTGCATCACCAGCAAGAGGTCGTCTCCAAGAGGAGCCTTTCCTTCTGGAGTTCTGCATCACCAGCAAGAGGTCGTCTCCAGGAGGAGTCTTTCCTTCTGGAGTTCTGCATCACCAGCGCGAGGTCATCTCCAAGAGGAGCCTTTCCTTCTGGAGTTCTGCATCACCAGCAAGAGGTCGTCTCCAGGAGGAGTCTTTCCTTCTGGAGTTCTGCATTACCAGCAAGAGGTCATCTGCAAGAGGATCCTGCTGTAAATACAAAGGTTCCATGTTCCTCTTCTGTTAAGAGCAGGGGGTCCAACCTAACCTAATCGCTGCTCACTTTGCTCTTGTGAGGCACTGGGAAATATTCAGCATGTTAGATAGAAGAACAAAACTTAGATACCTGCCAAGATTATGTACAGCCTACCCAAGGAAAAAAAAATTTTTTTTAACTTCACAGCTTGTGATTGGAAAAGGACACAGGACAGCTGCTAACTGTTTTCCTTTCATCTCCACTTTTGGCATGTTCTTCTAATAGCTCTCCTGTCACACTCAGTCCGCAGCACAGTGGGAGCTAAAAGAGTAGGACCGAGGTGTCCCCTCAACCCTATTCTCACCCCCTGCTCAGACTCAGCTGCTGGAAAAGACCATTTTAAGCATTTAATGTCCGCCCTACCCCTTTGGGAATGGCGTAACCCAGCTAGACACCACGCTTCAAAAGAGAGAGGCAAGTTAAAGCTTTGCAGTTAGTTAGGGAACATTTAGACTAGAAAAAACCCAGGTCCCTGCCAACCCTGTTTCCGTGATTCAGTGAACAGAAAGGACTGGAGCAGAGGAGGGAAGAATAGGTCAGATGGCTTTCCAAATGCTCGTCTATAAAGAGGGATTCATCACTGCTTAAACTCTGTAAAACCAAACATAAAATACTTTAGAACATTTGCTTTCAAATGTGAATTGCATATGGTTCAAAGTAAAATACAAATGGTTTAGGTCTAACTACGTTTTTTTAACTGAACCTTTTCTCTCCTGCGCTAACCCCACTGGAGGCGGTGTCAGATGATAGTTATGAGAAAGACTCCTGTCATCTATTGGGAGCAAGTTATTTAAGTACCTACCTCAGAGACTTCTTGTGAGAATTAAATAAGGTAGTATATCTAAGGCATTTAGAAAAGAGCCTGGCACAAGAACTCAATAAGTGTGCAATTTACTTTATGCTAACTTACACCAACTGCCATTAGTGGGAAAATAGAAAGAAGACAATAGGTGTTCATATGCTTTATATTTTCGTATGTATGTATCAGGAAAAAAGTAAGAACATACAAATAAGTTTTTTTCACATCACTTTTCTTCTTTCTTGTGTGAATTGTGGATTAACATCCTGAAAAATGAATAGACTTCCTCTTTGGCCACTATGAAATTTTTGACCAAAGACAGTCTTTAATAAATATACATAATTCTAAAGTCTCCATGAACACATGTTGCAAATGAATCATAATTTTAATTTATGATATCACCAAACCTTGCTCAATGCTTTAAGAAATACGTAACTGATTACTTAAATTCCCTTTCCCTCTCTCTCTCTCTCTGTAGCTTCAAAATAGATGTTTCAAAGGGGAAAAAGGCTTGAAAAATAAAAAGGAAAAAATTGGTTGTATAAAACTTATTATAATCATGTGAACTGTTAAATGCTAACTGTAAGAAACAAGTCTAAGATATAGCTTATTTATTCAAATATAGAACTTGCATATATATATAGATGCTTTCTAACTTATTGCTCAGCGATGTGACATTTATTTGAATTAGTAATTCATGTGGTCTAAAAAATCTAGGAAACTTTCTTCATAAGCTAAAAACATGGAAATTCAGTTAAGTTGTGAACAAGAAATTCCACTGCAGTAGACAGGATATGTTAAAATGGAAGGCTAAGATAGAGATGTAAAAAGTATACTACAAAATTTTCTTCTACTGCCGTTTCATTAATGTGAGAGAGGGAATTAAAATTGGAAGAAGCACATCATTATCTGATCATTTATGGTAACTCATGTTTCTGTCTGATAAGCTAAATAAAGCTTTGTTCCAACACTGATAAGGGATTATAAATCTGGTATTTATCACAGTAGTTATTATCGTTATCATGCAGCAAAGACATACATTGCGTTTACCTGTAAACTGATATCAAATTGACTCAAAATCTTTATAGAAGCTTAAGGTAGCATTGTTATTCCAAGAAAATCATACAGAGTTTTATACCACCATGTTTTATACCACCTATGCTGTAAAAAAGCTATATTAAAAATAAACTAAAATATGTTTTTCCATGTGTGAATTTGCAAGATCGTGGTATCATTCATTCTACTACCGAAATATTCTATTTTAAATATTTAAGGCCACACAAACTGTAAAGAAGAATCTAATTTAGTTAATTATAGAGCAAAAGAAATCTCCTCCAATCGATAGTATCTTATTGATTTTTTTCAGTCTTGAACTGAAGAGAATAAATAACATCCAACTCAAGCTTATATTAAGAAGAAACCAGTTCTCTATGGTCCTTAAATATGTTTCCTTAGCATTTTATATAATATGCAATGTGAAGGAAAGGCTTCTAAATGAATGTGATATGACATTAAAGTTATGAAAACAAGAGAACTTTTCAAGCTGAAATTCTCAGAGACAGAAAAGATTAGCAGAGATACTTCTGAGAAATGATTTCAATAAATAGCTATTCTACTTCAAATGGATCATTAAGTACAAAGCACTGCTTTTTATTCTATTTGGTCATCTTATTAGTTTATCACAGCTGAAAAAATCCAATACATAAGATATTCTCCCCATGGTCATAGAAACTTCAGCTTTCAACTCTTAGTGCATAAAATATTACATTACTTTTCTTCACTCCATGACTTAAGAAAGCAACAAAGACCCCCTGGATTAGACATTTCCTGTCAGTGAAAAAAACAGCTGTTCTAAAAACACTGCCTTGGGACTTTGATCCTTCTAGAAAGTCATTAACTAAACAACTTTATCTACTGATTATGATTCCTTAAATGTCTGTGCCATGTGCCTGGTAGTGTGCTAAGAATATAGTAAATAATTTCTCAATTGGACTTGTCATTTTGGTAGCATAGATTTCTAGCCCCATAATGAAGAAACACTAATGAAAGCAGAACCAGCTACTAATTTGTTTTAATGACTGAAAAATTAGAAGAGAATTTGCTAAAGATTCTAAATTTAATGTTCATGAACTTTGACTTACAGGAGCATCAGTTATATCCTGAGAATGATTCATGAGTTTGTTTGACTGCCTGTTTTGATTCCCTGTCACATCCTCGTTATTGCCCCATTTATGTGATTCAACTACAGTTTCCTTGTCTTTGACTGTAGAGAGGCACTGTCTAATAGAACATTCTATGATGACAGAAATGTTCTATATTTGCATTATCCAATATGTAGCCACCAGCCACATGTGGCCAATGAATCCTTGAAGTCAGGATTGAAAAGAATCAACTAGATACAGCAATTGAGAGGTCATTCTTAACATTTCATGGAGAAGTTCTATGGAGTTAATGGGGGTAAAAGCCTATTGGGGTGGGTTGAGGGGTAAATGGGAGATGAGCAAGTAGAGACATCATGTGTACAAGGAGATGAGGGGGTAGAGAGTGCAGTGTGGTAGGTGGTTAGGTAGAAGACAGACCTGATGGAACTCTACTCCAGACACCACTGATCTGACAGTCATGTGAAAACTGGATGGCAGAAAGAGAAAGCTAGAGTGTATGTTCAGCTTTTACTGAGAAAAAAAGGAATTAAGCTGAGATTTTCTAACATTCAGTTAAGGCAAATGATAATAAGAGAATAAACTGCAGCTCCCTAGAAAGAATGGAAATATTTATTGTCCTTGATAGCACAGCTGTTACCCAAGTACAAGCAAAATGATTAGTTGCAAGATTTGAAACATTTGATTTTTCTCTGAAAAGCTGTGAGAATCCATGATACTACAAAAATAAGGTATTCTATGATTTCTCCTTATAAGAAATTTTGTAAGTTCCTAGTACTGAGATTGATTTGTCAAAAAAAAAAAAAATGCATTCTTGCACTTCTCTATAATTACTCCTTAAAACAATTTGTTACAAGCTCTGAAACACTAAAATGTAGTTTCAAATTATACAATCTATATTTACATAGAATGATACTAATCAAAAGTTGGGCATGACTGAAATAATAGCATTTTAGAACTGAATGGGTGTTTGTTAAACGGCTTCATTTTATGGGTGAGGACCACAAGGCTCAGAACTAATATATGACTTAGCCATGTTCACCCGGATAAGACCTGGACCCAGGTCTTTAGACTCCAAGCCTGGTGCTATTTTGAAAAAAGACTGGCTAGATGATGCACCAGGATGTTTTTGCTATCCCTATATATTACAATAAGAAAGAAAATAGAAAATTTCCAACGGAATACCTCACTGGGGACAGTGAATCCTTTTCTTTACATTTCCACAACTAGGACCATTTCCTCTTGGGCACATTCTCACCATTTGCATTGTGCGTTTCACAGTTTCACTCATTTTTCAAAAGTGTTTGGTAATTGTCCTGTATGCTAGGATATTTGACCCAAAGAGAAGTTGTCTAACTTCCCTACAGTTCTTCAAAATGTTTCCTCACTTACGGAAGATAGATAAGGTGGTGGTTTAGAGGAAGAACAGTGGTCTCTAAGGATTAAATTTTTATTTTTAATGTGTATTTTTTGTTGTTGTTGATTTTTTTTAAACATCTTTATTGGAGTATAATTGCTTTACAATGGTGTGTTAGTTTCTGCTTTATAACAAAGTGAATCAGCTATACATATACATATATCCCCATATCCCCTCCCTCTTGCGTATCCCTCCCTCCCACCCTCCTTATCCCACCCCTCTAGGTGGTCACAAAGCACTGAGCTGATCTCCCTGTGCTTGCGGCTGCTTCCTACTAGCTATCTATTTTACATTTGGTAGTGTATATATGTCCATGCCACTCTCTCACTTTCTCCCAGCTTACCCTTCCCCCTCCCCGTATCCTCAAGTCCATTCTCTAGTACGTCTGCATCTTTATATCTTTATTCCCCTCTTGCCCCTAGGTTCTTTTTTTTTTTTCAAATTAAAATTGACCATTTTATTTATTTATTTTTTAACATTTATATTTTTTAAATATCTTTATTGGAGTATAATCGCTTTACAATGGTGTGTTAGTTTCTGCTTTATAACAAAGTGAATCAGTTATACATATACATATGTCCCCATACCTCTTCCCTCTTGCGTCTCCCTCCCTCCCACCCTCCCTATCCCACCACTCTAGGTGGTCAAAAAGCACCGAGCTGATCTCCCTGTGCTATGCGGCTGCTTCACACTAGCATTCTATTTTACGTTTGGTAGTGTATATATGTCCATTCCACTCTCTCACTTTGTCACAGCTTACCCTTCCCCCTCCCTGTATCCTCAAGTCCATTCTCTAGTAGGTCTGCATCTTTATTCCTGTCTTGCGCCTAAATTCCTCATGACCTTTTTTTTTTTTTTTTTTTTTAGATTCCATATATATGTGTTAGCATACGGTATTTCTTTTTCTCTTTCTGACTTACTTCACTCTGTATGACAGTCTCTAGGTCCATCCACCTCACTAAAAATAACTCAGTTTCGTTCCTTCTTATGGCTGAGTAATATTCCATTGTATATATGTGCCCCATCTTCTTTATCCATTCATCTGTTGATGGACACTTCGGTTCCTTCCATGTCCTGGCTATTGTAAATAGAGCTGCAATGAACATTGTGGCACATGACTCTTTTTGAATTCTGGTTTTCTCAGGGTATATGCCCACTAGTGGGATTGCTCGGTCGTATGGTAGTTCTATTTTTAGTTTTTTAAGGAACCTCCACACTGTTCTCCATAGTGGCTGTAACAATTTACATTCCCACCAATAGTGCAAGAGGGTTCCCTTTTCTCCACACCCTCTCCAGCATTTATTGTTTGTAGATTTTTTGATGATGGCCATTCTGACCGGTGTGAGATGATATCTCATTGTAGTTTTGATTTGCATTTCTCTAACGATTAATGATGCTGAGCATACTTTCATATGTTTGTTGGCAATCTGTATATCTTCTTTGGAGAAATGTCTATTTAGGTCTTCTACCCATTTTTGGATTCGGTTGTTTGTTTTTTTAATATTGAGCTGCATGAGCTCCTTGTAAATTTTGGAGATTAATCCTTTGTCAGTTGCTTCATTTGCAAATATTTACTCCCATTCTGAGGGTTGTCTTTTCGTCTTGTTTATGGTTTCCTTTGCTGTACAAAAGCTCTTAAGTTTCATTAGGTCCCATTTGTTTATTTTTCTTTTTATTTCCATTTCTCTAGGAGCTGGGTCAAAAAGGATCTTGCTGTGATTTATGTCATAGAGTGTTTTGCCTATGTTTTCCTCTAAGAGTTTGATGGTGTCTGGCCTTACATTTAGGTCTTTAATCCATTTTGAGTTTATTTTTGTATATAGTGTTAGGGAGTGTTCTAATTTCATTCTTTTATATGTAGCTGTCCAGTTTTCCCAGCACCACTTATTGAAGAGGCTGTCTTTTCTCCACTGTATACTCTTGCCTCTTTTATCAAAGATAAGGTGACCATATGTGCATGGGTTTATCTCTAGGCTTTCTCTCCTGTTCCATTGATCCATATTTCTGTTTCTGTGACAGTACCATACTGTCTTGATTACTGTAGCTTTGTAGTATAGTCTGAAGTCAGGGAGCCTCATTCCTCCAGCTCCGTTTTTCTTTCTCAAGATTGCTTTGGCTATTCGGGGTCTTTTGTGTTTCCATACAAATTGTGAAATTTTTTGTTCTAGTTCTGTGAAAAATGCCAGTGGTAATTTGATAGGGATTGCACTGAATCTGTAGATTCCTTTGGGTAGTAGAGTCATTTTCACAATGTTGATTCTTCCAATCTAAGAACATGGTATATCTCTCCATCTGTTTGTATCATCTTTAATTTCTTTCATCAGTGTCTTATAATTTTCTGCATACAGGTCTTTGTCTCCTTAGGTAGGTTTATTCCTAGATATTTTATTCTTTTTGTTGCAGTAGTAAATGGGAGTGTTTTCTTAATTTCACTTTCAGATTTTTCATCATTAGTGTATAGGAATGCCAGAGATTTCTGTGCATTAATTTTGTATCCTGCTACTTTACCAAATTCATTGATTAGCTCTAGTAGTTTTCTGGTAGTATCTTTAGGATTCTCTATGTATAGTATCATGTCAGCTGCAAACAGTGACAGCTTTACTTCTTCTTTTCCGATTTGGATTCCTTTTATTTCTTTTTCTTCTCTGATTGCTGTGACTAACACTTCCAAAACTATGTGGAATAATAGTGGTGAGAGTGGGCAACCTTGTCTTGTTCCTGATCTTAGTGGAAATGGTTTCAGTTTTTCACCATTGAGGACGATGTTGGCTGTGGGTTTGTCATATATGGCCTTTATTATGTTGAGGAAAGTTCCCTCTATGCCTACTTTCTGCAGGGTTTTTATCATAAATGGGTGCTGAATTTTGTCAAAAGCTTTCTCTGCATCTATTGAGATGATCATATGGTTTTTCTCCTTCAATTTGTTAATATGGTGTATCACGTTCATTGATTTGCATATATTGAAGAAGGCTTGCATTCCTGGGATAAACCCCACTTGATCATAGTGTATGATCCTTTTAATGTGCTGTTGGATTCTGTTTGCTAGTATTTTGTTGAGGATTTTTGCATCTATGTTCATCAGTGATATTGGCCTGTAGTTTTCTTTCTTTGTGACATCTTTGTCTTGTTTTGGTGTCAGAGTGATGGTGGCCTCGTAGAATGAGTTTGGGAGTGTTCCTCCCTCTGCTATATTTTGGAAGAGTTTGAAAAGCATAGGTGTTAGCTCTTCTCTAAATGTTTGATAGAATTTGCCTGTGAAGCCATCTGGTCCTGGGCTTTTGTTTGTTGGAAGATATTTAATCACAGTTTCAATTTCAGTGCTTGTGATCGGTCTGTTCATATTTTCTATTTCTTCCTGGTTCAGTCTCGGAAGGTTCTGCATTTCTAAGAATTTGTCCATTTCTTCCAGGTTGTCAATTTTATTGGCATATAGTTGCTTGTAGTAATCTCTCCTGATCCTTTGTATTTCTGCAATGTCAGTTGTTAGTTCTCCTGTTTCATTTCTAATTCTATTGATTTGAGTCTTCTCCCTTTTTTTCTTGATAAGTGGCTAATGGTTTATCAATTTTGTTTATCTTCTCAAAGAACCAGCTTTTAGTTTTATTGATCTTTGCTATCATTTCCTTCATTTCTTTTTCATTTATTTCTGATCTGATCTTTATGATTTCTTTCCTTCTGCTAACTTTGGGGGTTTTTTGTTCTTCTTTCTCTAATTGCTTTAGGTGTAAGGTTAGGTTGTTTATTTGAGATGTTTCTTGTTTCTTAAGGTAGGATTGTATTGCTATAAACTTCCCTCTTAGAACTGCTTTTGCTGCATCCCATAGGTTTTGGGTTGTCGTGTTTTCATTGTCATTTTTTTCTAGGTATTTTTTAATTTCCCCTTTGATTTCTTCAGTGATCTCTTGGTTATTAAGTAGTGTGTTGTTTAGCCTCCATGTGTTTGTATTTCTTACAGATTTTTTTCCTGTAATTGATACCTAGTCTCATAGCATTGTGGTCCGAAAAGATACTTGATAGGATTTCAATTTACTTAAATTTACCAAGGCTTGATTTGTGACCCAAGATATGATCTATCCTGGAGAATGTTCCATGAGCACTTGAGAAGAATGTGTATTCTGTTGTTTTTGGATGGAATGTCCTATAAATGTCAATTAAGTCCATCTTGTTTAATGTATCATTTAAAGCTTTTGTTTCCTTATTTATTTTCATTTTGGATGTTCTGTCCATTGGTGAAAGTGTGGTGTTAAAGTCCCCTACTATGATTGTGTTACTACCGATTTTCCGTTTTATGGCTGTTAGCATTTGCCTAATGTATTGAGGTGCTCCTATATTGGGTGCATAAATATTTACAATTGTTATAACTTCTTCTTGGATTGATCCTTTGATCATTATGCAGTGTCCCTCTTTTTCTCTTGTAATAGTCTTTGTTTTAAAGTCTATTTTGTCTGATATATGAATTGCTACTCCAGCTTTCTTCTGATTTCCATTTGCGTGGAATATCTTTTTCCATCCCCTCACTTTCAGTCTGTATCTGTCCCTAGGTCTGAAGTGGGTCTCTTGTAGACAGCATATATACAGGTCTTGTTTTTGTATCCATTCAGCCAATCTATCTCTTTTGGTTGGAGCATTTAATCCATTTACATTTAAAGTAATTATCGATATGTATGTTCCTATTACCATTTTCTTAATTCTTTTGGGTTTGTTATTGTAGGTCTTTTCCTTCCCTTGTGTTTCCTGCCTAGAGAAGTTCCTTTAGCATTTGTTGTAAAGCTTGTTTGGCAGTGCTGAATTCTCTTAGCTTTTGCTTGTCTGTAAAGGTCTTAATTTCTCCGTCAAATCTGTATGAGATCCTTGCTGGGTAGAGTAATCTTGGTTGTAGGTTTTTCTCCTTCATCACTTTAAATATGTCCTGCCACTCCCTTCTGGCTTGCAGAGTTTCTGCTGAAAGATCAGCTGTTAACCTTATGGGGATTTCCTTATGTGTTATTTGTTGTTTTTCCCTTGCTGCTTTTAATATTTGTTCTTTGTGTTTAATTTTTGATAGTTTGATTAATATGTGTCTTGGCGTGTTTCTCCTTGGATTTATCCTGTATGGGACTCTCTGTGTTTCCTGGACTTGATTAACTATTTCCTTTCCCATATTAGGGAAGTTTTCAACTATAATCTCTTCAAATATTTTCTCAATCCCTTTCTTTTACTCTTCTTCTTCTGGGACCCCTATAATTCGAATGTTGGTGCGTTTAATGTCCCAGAGGTCTCTGAGACTGTCCTCAGTTCTTTTCATTCTTTTTTCTTTATTCTGCTCTGCAGTACTTATTTCCACTATTTTATCTTCCAGGTCACTTATCCGTTCTTCTGCCTCAGTTATTCTGCTATTGATCCCTTCTAGAGAATTTTTAATTTCATTTATTGTGTTGTTAATCACTGTTTGTTTGCTCTTTAGTTCTTCTAGGTCCTTGTTAAACGTTTCTTGTATTTTCTCCATTCGATTTCCAAGAATTTGGATCATCTTTACTGTCATTCTGAATTCTTTTTCAGGTAAACTGCCTATTTCCTCTTCATTTGTTAGGTCTGGTGGGTTTTTGCCTTGCTCCTTCATCTGCTGTGTGTTTCTCTGTCTTCTCATTTTGCTTAACTTACTGTGTTTGGGGTCTCCTTTTTGCAGGCTGCAGGTTCGTAGTTCCCGTTGTTTTTGGTATCTGTCCCCAGTGGCTAAGGTTGGTTCAGTGGGTTGTGTAGGCTTCCTGGTGGAGTGGACTAGTGCCTGTGTTCTGGTGGCTGAGGCTGGATCTTGTCTTTCTGGTGGGCCGGTCCACGTCTGCTGGTGTGTTTTGGGGTGTCTGTGGCCATATTATGATTTTAGGCAGCCTCTGTGCTAATGGATGGGGTTGTGTTCCTGTCTTGGTAGTTGTTTGGCATAGGGTGTCCAGCACTGTAGCTTGCTGGTCATTGAGTGGAGCTGGGTCTTGGCGTTGAGATGGAGACCTCTGGGAGATTTTTGCCATTTGATATTACGTGAAGCTGGGAGGTCTCTTGTGGACCAGTGTCCTGAACTTGGTTCTCCCACCTCGGTGGCACAGCCCTGATGCCTGGCTGGAGCACCAAGAGCCTGTACTCCACACAGCTCAGAATAAAAGGGAGGAAAAAAAGAAAGAAAGAAAGAAAGAAGTAGATAAAATAAAATAAAATAAAATAAAGTTATTAAAATAAAAATAAAAAATAATTATTAAGAAAAAAGTATTTTTAAGTTAAAAAAAAAAAATGGACAGACAGAACCCTAGGACAAATGGTAAAAGCAAAGCTATACAGACAAAATCACACAGAGAAGCATACACGTACACACTTACAAAAAGAGAAAAAGGGGGAAATATATATATATCGTTGCTCCCAAAGTCCACCTCCTCCATTTGGGATGATTCGTTGTCTATTCAGTTATTCCACAGATGCAGGGTACATCAAGTTGATTGTGGAGGTTTAATCCACTGCTCCTGAGGCTGCTGGGAGAGATTTCCCTTTCTCTTCTTTGTTCGCACCGCTCCCGGGGTTCAGCTTTGAATTTGGACCCACCTCTGCGTGTAGGTCGCCTGAGGGCGTCTGTTCTTCGCTCACACAGGACGGGGTTAAAGGAGCAGCTGCTTCGGGGGCTCTGGCTCACTCAGGCGGGGGGAGGGAGGGGTACGGAGGCGGGGCGAGCCTGCGGCGGCAGAGGCCGGCCGGCAGGACGTTGCACCAGCCTGAGGGCGCCGTGTGTTCTCCCAGAGAAGTCGTCCCTGGATCATGGGACCCAGGCAGTGGCGGGCTGCACAGGCTTCCGGGAGGGGAGGTGTGGCGAGTGACCTGTGCTTGAACACAGGCTTCTCGGTGGCGGCAGCAGCAGCCTTAGCGTCTCATGCCCGTCTCTTGGGTCCGCGCTGATAGACGTGGCTCGCGCCTTTCTCTGGAGCTCCTTTAAGCGGCGCTCTTAATCCCCTCTCCTCACGCACCAGGAAACAAAGAGGGAAGAAAAAGACTCTTGCCTCTGTGGCAGCTCCGGACTTTTTCCCGGACTCCCTCCCGGCTAGCCGTGGCGCACTAACCCCTTCAGGCTGTGTTCATGCCGCCAACCCCAGTCCTCTCCCTGGGATCCGACCGAAGCCCGAGCCTCAGCTCCCAGCCCCCGCCCGCCCCGGCGGGTGAGCAGACAAGCCTCTCGGGCTGGTGAGTGCTGCTCGGCGCCGAGCCTCTGTGCGGGAATCTCTCCGCTTTGCCCTCCGCATCCCTGTGGCTGCGCTCTGCTCCGTGGCTCTGAAGCTTCCCCCCTCCGCCACCCGCAGTCTCCGTCCGCGAAGGGGCTTCCTAGTGTGTGGAAACCTTTCCTCCTTCACAGCTCCCTGCCACTGGTGCAGGTCCGTCCCTATTCTTTTGTCTCTGTTTTTTCTTTTTTCTTTTGCCCTACCCAGGTACGGGGGGAGTTTCTTGCCTTTTGGGAGGTCTGAGGCCTTCTGCCAGCGTTCAGTAGGTGTTCTGTAGGAGTTGTTCCACGTGTAGATGTGTTTCTGATGTATTTGTGGGGAGGAAAGTGATCTCCGCGTCATACTCTTCTGCCATCTTGAAGCTCCTCCGCCCCTAGGTTCTTCATAACCATTTTTTTTTAATATTCCATATATATGTGTTAGCATACTGTATTTGTTTTTCTCTTTCTGACTTACTTCACTCTGTATGACAGACTCTAGGTCCATCCACCTCACTACAAATAACTCAATTTCGTTTCTTTTTATGGCTGAGTAACATTCCATTGTATATATGTGCCACATCTTCTTTATCCATTCATGTGTTGATGGACACTTCGGTTCCTTCCATGTCCTGGCTATTGTAAATAGAGCTGCAATGAACATTGTGGTACATGACTCTTTTTGAATTATGGTTTTCTCAGGGTATATGCCCACTAGTGGGATTGCTCGGTCGTATGGTAATTCTATTTTTAGTTTTTTAAGGGACCTCCATACTATTCTCCATAGTGGCTGTATCAATTTACATTCCCACCAACAGTGCAAGAGGGTTCCCTTTTCTCTACACGCTCTCCAGCATTTAGTGTTTGTAGATTTTTTTGATGATGGCTATTCTGACCAGTGTGAGATGATATCTCATTGTAGTTTTGATTTGCATTTCTCTAATGATTAATGATGTTGAGCATTCTTTCATGTGTTTGTTGGCAATCTGTATATCTTCTTTGGAGAAATGCCTATTTAGGTCTTCTGCCCATTTTTGCATTGGGGTTTGTTTTTTTGTTATTGAGCTGCATGAGCTGCTTGTAAATTTTGGAGATTAATCCTTTGTCAGTTTCTTCATTTGCAAATATTGTCTCCCATTCTGAGGGTTGTCTTTTCGTATTGTTTATGATTTAAGGATTAACTTTTTTAAATCATTCCAGTATTCAAACACTGAAATCAAGTTTTCAGTATTACCTATAGATAGTAGCTAATTCAGGCTATAGCATCCTGATGTGTTTTATGTTTGTACAAAGAATCCAGGTTCTATATTTTGTATAAGCTTAAGTTGTGAGGTGGTAATTTAGCCAGTGTAAAACCAGGTAATGATCTAATACATAGGTGGCCAAAGATTTTTGGTTTTTTGTTTTTGTTTTTGTTTTTTAAGGGCCTTTTAACTTCTTTGGAAAACCCCTTAAAGAGTGAAAGTCAAACACGGAACGGTATCATATATCCCGCTCATGACACACTAGTCCATTTCTAAAATAATAATGCTTTCTCCAAATGAAGTCATTTATACCCTTAGCCATGCCCTGTTGTGTGCACTGAGTACTTTCTGAGAGCAGTGTTTCCTGTGGCGTACTCCCAAGACTGGCTTATTTGTTTGCATTAGGCTTTTATTATCATACTGCTCTACCTGCCTCGTTCTGCCTTCTCCAAGGAGACCAGAGTAGCTTAAGCACAGGAATGTTACTATGCGTAGGTGGAATGTTTTTGTCCGGTGAGTGCCCATTGTACATCCCTAGCTATGATGCCATTCTAATGGCTTTAATCTTTCTAAGAACAGCCAATTACATCCATTTATAACATAGTCCGATATTAAATTGCTTACATTCATCTGTTCTGTGCCAGTCCAGGGAAAGACATTAGTCTTTGCACCATAGTAAACTGGCCCCTCCTCCTTCACTTTCTCAGGAAAAGGCATCACGATCCACCCCTACTTCTGAAGCCTGGAACTGTTGTGTATTCTGAATTTCTCCATCATTCTGTGCATTCAATCACCAAGTCAAACTTCTTGATAGTTTTCAGATCCACTCACTTCTTTCTGTCTCCTGTGACCACTACCTTAGTATAAGCCCACATCATCTATAGAACAACTACTGTGGTCTCCTAACGGTCTCCATGCTCCCATGATTGCGCTTTCCAGTTCATTCTCTTTTGCTTTAAATATTCATCAGTACCCATTTCTCTCCATAAATAGGTATTCTGTAATTTCTATTCATAAGTGTTTTTATTTTACACATTAGTAGGACAGGGTTTGACTTGTCCATAGAAAGCAGTGATCTGAATTCTTGAACTTCTCTACAGACTTATTTAAAGGGAAACTCTAGCTTGCAAGCTCCAAAAGACTAAAATTTAGGGACAAAATAAGCCATTTATAGATTTCTGTGTTACAGGGAGTTCCCTGGCAGTCTAGGGGTTAGGACTCCGCCCTCTTATTGCTGAGGGCCCGGGTTTAATCCCTGGTTGGGGAACTAAAATCCCACAAGCCGCACAGCACAGCCAAAATAAATAAATTTCTGTGCTGGAATATTAATCAGAGTTCAAAAAGTCATTGAAATCAGAGAATATCAGGACTAGACTGATCCTTGGAGATTATGTGGCTCAACCTCATCATTTTATAGGTAAGGAAACTGAGGCCCAGCCACAGAAAACAGATTGATCTTTCTAAATATGGAATTTCATCATGTAACTCCTTTTCTTAAAATCTGTCCAGGCTTCCCATTATGGTCAAGATGAAGTCTAAATTCCTCAGCGTGGCGTACAACGTCTGTATAGTCTGGCCTTTCCTTACCTTTCCAGACTGACCTTTCACTCCTCTCTCCAACTTATCCTAGAACTTGAGTTTCCAAGTGAACTGTGTTCTTTCTAACCCACACAACATTGCACATAATTTCTCCTAGTCCTTCCCATTTTGAATGCTAAATCCAAACCATCCTTCAGACATCTGATTAGACATCATCTCCTCTGCAAACATATCCCAGATCCCCTCTACACTGCCAAGCATGTGTCACCATCATAGCATATTCACAGCATCCTAACTGCCTTCGAACAATCTGTTTCCATCACTGGACTGGAAGGAACAGACAGTTGAGGGCAGGGACCTACATCTTTTACTCATTGTTCTGTCCTCACATCTCATTCAGGTATCTGACATTCAATATTTAAGATTAATTATTAACTCTCTTTTAACTTGCCTAGTATACTTCAATTATTCCATCAGCTCTCCTTACAAAATCTATTTTCAGAGGGAAAATAAACTTGTTCATTCACCTCAATGCATAGGTCACTGATAGTTTTAAATGACAACTCTTCCTAGAAGCATATACATTTTTAGGGGAACAAGGTTTTGAGTCACAGGAATGAATTCCCAATGCAGATAATCCAACCATAAATAGTAAGCCATGAGAGTATTTGTGAGGGAAAGAAAACTTTCCCAGAACCTTCAACACAGTCATATAGGTGACCTACTCTCACCTCACCCTCACAGAAGAATGACTCTATGTTTTTGTCTATAAAAATCAGATCACTTGTTGGTTATTTATCTCTGTATTAAGAAAATCATTATTTACCCACAGTAAAAATGCCTGATTTAATTTATAACATTTCTGGTTTTGTTTCAGGGAAGCAATGTTATGGAAGATCAAGATCTGTTGGAAATTGGAATCCTTAATTCTGGGCACAGACAAAGAATTCTACAGGCAATCCAGCTCCTTCCAAAGGTAAGCCATGCTTTATTACCTTAGCCCTGAGTATAGTCCCAGTGGTTTTAAGTTCAGGTGTGCAAGGGGTATTAGTATTTAGGACAATATGTCTGCATATTGATGCAACTCCTCAAAGCAGGTCTTCTTAGTCCAATTAAACATTCAGACTCATAAGACTACTCTGAGCCACAGTAGATCTATCAAGAAAGATGTAATACAGGAAATGCCACTGGCTAGCAGGGCAGCTTCAGAGTTTTTCTTCAGTGGGATTCTTTATGTCAGTACAAACATCAGTCCATGCCCCCCAGGTGACAGATCAGGTGCAAGAAGACAAGATCAATATAGGGTGGGTACAAGAATGTTCCTGGATTAGAAGCCTCACGCCCTTAAAGGCAGTATCTCTTGTAACAACTCCATAGCCCTAGCCTCCAGGGACAAGGAACCTGCCTAATCACAAGTCATCACTCAGGGGAGTCCAAAATATCGCATCCCCATCAGGTATTTGTCGTTCATGTATAAATCTTCCCAATCCAGATGCAATTTACCAACCAGGCATCATTTTAACTTTAAGTAGTATGTTACCTAGCAACAGAGTTGACCTTCTGTTTTCCAGATAAGGTTTCACAAGAGCCTAAAACAACTGGTCTTCAGGATATGTAGGATTTTAATTGGTAAGGAAAGGGAAAGGCATTTCAGGGCCCAGCAGGAATCACACAGCTAGAGGCATGGTCCAGGCAACAAACGGCCAGAAGCATTAGGGGAACAGCGATACTCGATACTCGATACTCGTGTGATTTAAAATCCAATGGGATTTGCACAACAATGTGAATGTACTTAATGCCACTAAAGTGTATACTTCAAGATGGTTTAAGGTGGTAAATTTTACGTTTTGTTATTTCACCACGGTTTAAAAAATAATTTTTAAAAAAAGAAGAAAAAATCCAATGTGATTAAAACAATTGGAGAGTGGAGTCAGAGTTAAAACAGAAAAAGTAAGTTGGGTCAGGTTGGTATCAGGCTAAGGAATTTGAAATTTATTCTGTAAGCACAGGGGAATGGACATGACTAGATTGCTTTAGGCCAGTTAATTCTGGAGACTGCATACAAAAGGAATTAGAAGGAGGGAATGTTGAAGTTGGGTCATACACTTGGAAAAAGATTCCGGGGGCAAGATTGGAGGCAGGGTAGCAGATGGACGGTAATAGATGCACCTAAATATATGAATTTATTATATATTTTGTATTCTCCTCTGTGCTTTTCCTTTCTGAGGAGGCTATAATTTCTCCTTCTCAGAATGGGAAAGATAAATACTAACCACTGTTTCTAAGGAAGTGACATGATGAAATTTGCCAACTGACAATGAACTGAGTTTCTACTGATAGAAACTTACCACTTTTGCAAATTCAAGGAAAGTCAAGCATACAAAGGAGTTTTAGTCATACAGTTTTCTACACTAAAAGAAAAAGAATAAAGCATCCTTAAAACTGTATCTGGAGGTAATTCTTATTAACATATTGTTCACCTCGCCACTTTTGTATCTTTACTTAGAATATTAGCTCCTCAGCAAGTTTTCTCCTCACTCTCAGCAAGGACTCCTGCACTGCTGTAACTCCAGAACCTGCCACATTGCCTGCCCCCTAGTAGGCACTCAGTAAATCAGTGAATGTCTCCCCACTTGTCACAAATCTGCCTGCCATTTAAAGTTCAACTCAAATGGTTCTACATCACTTTTTTTGTGAAACTTCTCCTACAGTGAAACCACTTCTCACCACCTTAGTAATTATTACCCTAGCCCACACCAACCACCTCTGATCAGGCTACCACAATAGATTCTAACCTGTCATCTCTAGGTTAGACTACTTGAGTCAGTTTCCCATTGGTCCTCTCACCTGGACAACGCATAGATGCCTAATCTCTGTCCTGGTTACCTTTCTTACCACTTTACAGTTGAATTTCCACACGGCGCCCAGAAAGAAATGTAAATCAGATCATGCCACATCCTGACTAAAATCTCCAGTGGATTCCCTTTCTCATTTAGAACAGAATCTTTATCATGACCTACGAAAGTCAATAGGATCTGACCCCGTCCCACCAATATGACCTCGTCTCTCACTCTCCCTTTCTCCCACACTTTAGTCATGTGGCTTTCTTTTTTGTTCCAGAACATGCCAAACTCATTTTTGCCTCAAAGCCTTTCTGTATTGGTCTGTCTGCCTGGAAAGCCTTTTCTTCATATCTTCAAGTGCTTGCTCCTTGCACCATCAAATCTCTATTCAGCTGTCACCTCCTCACAGAGGGTTTTGTGCCCTCAAAGTCACACCCCTAACCTACTGTCACTGTCCTTCATATTGTCCTGCTTCAGTTTTCTTCATAACACTTGTGGCTACCTGAAGTTATATTATTTATTTGTTTGTTTTCTTCCTTATTTTTCATCTCACCCCCAGGATGCAAGGTCAGTGAAATAAGGGACCTTGGCTATCTTGTTCCCTTTTATATATCCAGTCCCTGGAATAGTGCCTACCACACCAAAAAATAATTTGTGGAATGAAAGAATACCCTGCTCTTTCTTTCCTCTGAGATTTGATGGCGCTATGCTTGTTCTGTCTGAAGGTACTAATAATATTTTACCACTTTTATGTTATAAGCATCCTGAGAGCAGAGACAATGTCACATCCATCCTTGACCTTCCCACTATGCTTAGCTCAATACATGCACATTAAAAGAATGAAAGAATGAGTGATTAAACGAATGAATATTGTTTCACATGTTATTCAAATATAAATTTTTTAATCAAAGAGTATCTCAATTTTTAAGCTGTGTCTATAATCCTGTACAGGCCATTTTGAGAAACAAAAGAACCTGAACCCAGAATTATTTGAAGAATAAATGAAGTATTTATTTTTAAGAGAGAATATCATTCCCATTAGAGAAAACAATATAATAGAAATAATACAAAATTAAGCTTCTATCAAGAGGCTGATGCTGAAGTGCTTACTATGCACCCAAATGAGTAGAGAATATATAAAAACATCCAAACACGTGTTCAGCAGTACAAACAAAATGTTATAATGCTACAGATTGATGCTTTGCCTTCTTAGGTAATGAGCCCAATCTTTAGGTGGTTGACAGTGTAATTCTGCTGCCAGCACGTTCATTTGCATTCACTCTAACTTTGCACTGCCAAAAAATGGACAAAATGTCTCTTCATTTTGCTTGTGCAATTTTGGTCCTCAGAATATTTGTGTTCTTCATCTGTCATGAGAAATACTCCATGATTGCTACCTGAGATCCTTTAATTAACATAGTGTGTTTTGGAATTGGTGAGATTGTTCCTAAACAGAGAAAAGGTGGTTTGCTAAGTGCAATCTTGATGTGTTAGCACAGTTCAATGCATGTTTTTTATGCTTTATTTGTATTTGTTGTTTCAAGTTTCAAATACAAAAGTTTATTCTTTTGGTAATAATGTTTTTTCTATAATATTCCCTTTTTAATATTGAAGTATTTACCAGTGCAAAGATCTGAATGGTCTCCAGTTCATTTGATACACTGAACACAAAGAATGTGTTCCACGTAGACATCTTTAGAACAGTAATCACATTAATTCCTCTTCTCCACCCATTCTTTCCTCTCTTTTATAGTGCCTGACCTTTAGTAGCAAAGCTTAATTATCCATTTTCACCCAGCATCCGCTTCCCTCACCAACCCCAACTCAGTCTTTCCTTAGGTCTGAAAGTTTCCCAAGACTTTTACCTTTTCTCTCTCTTTTTTTTTTTTTTTTTTCTATCAAAGGGTAAGGATCTATTTTACATAAAGAAATATTACAAATTTATAAGTGAACCATAGGCAAATTAACAAAATAATTGCCAGAATAAATTACAAGGCATAACATTTAAGAGGATACACTAATGGAAAATAAGCATGAAAAAAATGCTTGGCCTCCTTAGTAATTGGTGCAATGATAATTAAGATGACAATAAGATACCATTTAATACCCACAAGACTGGCAGAACTAAGGCACCTCATCATTTCAAGTATGTGGGTGGTTGAGGTTCAATGGGAATCCTAGTACATCCCCATAGCAGTTTACTTTTTTTTTTTTAACATCTTTATTGGAGTATAATTGCTTTACAATGGTGTGTTAGTTTCTGCTGTATAACAAAGTGAATCAGCTAAACATAAACATATATCCCCATATCCCCTCCCTCTTGCATCTACCTCCCACCCTCCCTATCCCACCCCTCTAGCTGGACACAGAGCACCAAGCTGATCTCCCTGTGCTATGTGGCTGCTTCCCACTAGCTAGCTATTTTACATTTGGAAGTGAGAGAGTGGCATGGACATATATACACTACCTTTTCTCTTTTTAAGAAAGGACACATACCAAAAGTTCTATGAGAAGATGGCTTAGGCTTATTTTGTTGTCTCCTAGAAACTTTAAGCATATGGGGCTTTTTCTGTCCCCTAGACACAGGGAAATTATCTGATTACTTATCTGCAACGTGTAATTTACCTTTTTCTAGGTAAGAATTCTGTGTTGCCAAGTTTTTGGATAATCCTTTAAAATCTTTTTATAAGGGCATAATCTCTTTTGTCCTTTGACAATATAACACCTGGAGGTCAGGAATTCAAAGGATTATCATTTTAAAGGTTTGCAGGATTTCGTGTCAAGGCCCATAGTGTATCTGCTCTCTTAATCTCTCATCCTGAACTAAAAATGCATTTCGGCACGCTAGCAACTTTTATATCACATGCTCACTTCACTTTTTAGTATTTTTTCTTATATTTTCCTGTTTCATAATATCTTTTGGAATTACTTGGTAATTGTCTACACTCGCTATTTGCTCCCACTCATCCTTCCTTTGCTCCCACTCATCCTTCAACCTACTTGGGTCTAACTAGTTCCTCTGCTGCCACCCCACACAACAGTGCTAAGGTCACCAGTGACCAGCAGAGCAGAAATTCCATAAGCTGCTTTCACCTCACCTTGGCTTCAGTAGGTTCTGATACTCTTGTCAGCTGTCAGCCTGGTCCTCTTTTGGCCTCCACAATACCCAGTTATGTTCCTGCCTCTCTGCCATTCCCTCTCCTTGCCTGCTCATTCTCTCAGTTACATGTTGGAGTTTCTCAAAACTCAAAATATTTGATGACTAGTAAATGTAGTTATCACAGCACTCTTGATCATAGCACAGTTTCTGGTATTCATTGTTTTGTTCATTGCAAGCCTACTTTATTTTACTGCATAATAAACACCTACATTTTTAAGTTCAGTTCAATTTTACCAGTATGTGTTGGGCTACATAGTTTCAATAGTTTTTTTCACTGAATGGCACTGAACACCTCTGTCCAGTTAAATTATCCCCTTCCCCATCCTCAGTTTGAGATTTTGGTTTAAGAAAACAAAACAAAACAAAAACAGAGTTGTCTCTTATTCCAATAGAAAAATAAGATTCTCTGTTAGGTATCTGTTGCTATATAACAAGTTACCTCAAATCTTATTTGGATATAACAACATTTATTATCTCTGTTTCTGTGGGGAAGGAATCTAGGAGCAGCTTAGCTGGGTCCTCTGGCTCTGGGGTCTCTCACAGGACTACAGTCATCTTGAGACTCAGCTGGGGAAAATCCGCTTCCTAGCTCACTCATGTGGTGGTAGCAGGATTCTAATCTTTGGGAGATTTTGGACTGAGGCCTCAGTGCCTCACAAGCTATTGGCTGAAGGCCTTCCTCGGTTCCTTGTCACATGGGCCCCTCCATAAAGAAACATGAAGCTAGTTTCAACAGCATAAGCGAGAGGACAAGAACATGCTAGCAAGATGAAAATCTCAGTCTTTTGTAACATCCCATCCTTTTGCCTATTCTATTCATTACAATCAAGCCATTAATCCAGCCCAAACATAGGAAGAGGTATTTACACAAGTGTGTGAATACCAAGAGGTGGGATCATTGGCCATCTCAGAAGTCTTCCTGCTACAGATACACTTTATAATGATCCACTTTACAGTCTAGTTTCCATGTCTACATTTGAGGTCAAAATGGAGTAACCATTACATGGTTACAACAATAAATGCATCTTTTATTTCCATGGGCCATCTTCATGGTACTGTGATATTCACAATTAGATGATTTAGTAACACATTAGTAATCACCATTCAAAAAAGAGGCACATGTCTCTAATCTGTAAAATTAGGTATAATGTAGCATGATATGATACAATCATACAGAAATTAGAGACCTTGAAGATTTGCCAATTGCACATAAAGACTTCATGATTTGAATGCCACTGATCTAAGTGATGCATACAAATCAGGAATCCTATAAAACATTACAAATTTTAAAAACATGTTCATTCTTCATTGGTGCCTCATTATTGAAAGGAGCATATTTCCATCTATATTAGGAAAGTGAATTGGTCAAACTCTCTCGGAAAATACTTTAAGGATATTAGCAAATTAAACACATTTTTAAAAAACTAACAAAGCTAGACAGTAAAAGGGACCATTTAACTTTAGACCTGATCAGAACAAATAGATAAAGGCAACAGTTGACCAAAAAAAGCTTGGGATACAGAGATATACTGGCAAGGACTGAGAACTCAAACACTTTTAAAGGCAAGACAATATGGAATAGTGGAAATTGTGGCAAACTGGAGAGCATAAGCCCTGCCCCCCCAAAACAAAATTGTTCTTGTTTCCACTTTATCAATTAAACAAAGCATTAGGGACCAGATTTGGTTATAGCCGTGACTTTGCCACTCCAAACATTAAAGTCTTAATACAATAGAATCCCTAATTATTTCAGAGTTCAAAGGAGTATTATGAATGTGACATTATCTCAGTTTGGCTTCCTGCCCAGGATTCTGCTCTTAAAGACCCTAGTTCTTTCAAGGTGCTTGAAATTCAGAAGTTTGTTGATTCTAGTCTTGATGGTTGATGAAGATGTGTGCTAGATTTAGGGGGAAATTGTACAACCAATGTAACTTTTTAAAAACTCTAGAAAGGAAGGTTCAGTCTTATTTCCCTGTCACTTAGAAAAATGATAGCAAACCATTCCTGCTTCTTCTGCTATTTTTCAGAAGGGCAACAACAAAACATAGGCTATAGGCACAGATTCTCTTGTTGTACCTTTTGACAGGGTAACTTTTCATCCCCCTGTGCCACACTCACTCTCCATCTACCCTCATTCTTTTTTCTTGCATTTCTTTCTTTTCACTGGCAGGCATCTTAAATTTCATGCCATTCGATGTTTGACCTGCCACCCTGTGGACATCCAGTAAAAGATATACTCTCAAACACAATCCCACACACATATGTGCACCGTTAGTATGGCGGCCCTAACCTAAAGTTAATACACGACTGGACCCATGGTCTAACTGAGGGCGTGGGGTATTCCACCTCCTGTAGGTATGGTCCTTGGTGGGAGAAGCTGTGGTGTTTCTAGAGTCTTTTCAAGATCTGTTCAGTTCTGTAAATGTCTTTTGGTTCTGGGACAAACAGATATGCTCACTTAGATCACTTAGATCAGTGTAAAAGATTATTTCGTTTTCAGGATAAATGTTGGTGCCATTGGAGAATGAGGAAGGAAGAAAGAGTAGTTGACCTTAAGGTCATTTGGAATAAATAAAATAAACCTTGAAGTGACAGCAAGTCATTCAGATTTTTCTTATTATTCCTTAGTCTGTATAATCAGGTAATGAACTCTAGCCACTGTAACAAACAACTCCAAAATCTCAGTGGCTTAACATTATTAAATTTATTTCTCACTCATACTAAGTCCATGGTGGTTTAGGCAGCTCTCGTCCAAGCAGAAACTCAGGGATCCAGGCTTCTTCCATCATGTGGTTCTCCCATCTTGGAGTCCTTTGAGAGCTGCCATAAGGGGAGGGGAGAGAGGAACATAGACGATCACACAGGATATTCTGTTGCCAGGCTTGGAAGTGCATCATTTACTTTAGACCACATTTGACTCACCAGAACTCAGTTTCATGACCCTTGCTAAACTGCAAGGTAAGCCAAGAAATGTAGTCTCCCTTCACAGGAAGTGCTAAATGGAATTCCTGAGAATCTAGCCATTCTGTGTCAGAAGCCCCTTTTTCTTTCTGCACCTCAACTGCTGCCTTTCTTCACACTAGTATTCATTCCTTAAGATTTATTCCTTGGAGAAGCCTTTTGAGACATCCTCTATCTGGGCTAGAGTGCTAATTTAACCTTCGGTGCTCCCGTTACACCCGATAAAACTACCTATTGACTAGTTTGTCTCTCTCACTCAAGATTAGGATCTTTGTCATATTCATCTTCATTTCCTAAGCATGGAGCACCTGGACGTAGTAATGCTCAGTTAATATTTATTAGACTGGACTGAGCCAAACAAGAATGCAGATTAGAAATCAGTCCTGGGCTTCCCTGGTGGCGCAGTGGTTGAGAGTCTGCCTGCCAATGCAGGGGACACGGGTTTGAGCCCTGGTCTGGGAAGGTCCCACGTGCCACGGAGCAACTGGGCCCGTGAGCCACAACTACTGAGCCTGCGCGTCTGGAGCCTGTGCTCCGCAACAAGAGAGGCCGTGATAGTGAGAGGCCCGCGCACCGCGATGAAGAGTGGCCCCCGCTTGCTGCAACTGGAGAAAGCCCTCGCACAGAAACGAAGACCCAACACGCCAAAAATAAATAAATAAATAAGTAAATTTATAATTGCTTGTTTAATGAAAATTAAAAAAAAAAAAAAAGAAATCAGTCCTATTCTGAATAGGTCAAATTAGGACTCCCAGGTTAGGAAATTTCCCAGCTGAGCACCTTTATATTTAAATGTTTTACAAAGAAGTAAGGCAGGTCCTTCATGAATATAACACCCACAACCTGGTGGTCTGCATTTTCCTCCAGAGACCTCCTCCACCTTGCCTCATGCTTTCCATTTACAAGTGGAAACCAATAACCAGTCTATTCTTCAGGAGTACATTGGGAGAAGGAATGGCTGCTATTTATAAAGCTCTTTGAGCCCTTTGAAATGACAAAGCCCAGTACACACAAAGTACAAAATAGCTATAGCTGTTTGGGCTGGATAGATTTCCAAATAACTGCTAGACGTGAGAGCAGTGCAGTCCCAACTTACTTATGGACGCTCTGTTCCAAGGTTTTTACACCATTTCAGAAAGCAAGGTGACTGCTGCATTCTTCCTAAGCTAAAGATGGAGGATTTGAAATGTTTTACTTTAAGTGAATTTATCTTAGAATACTTTATTATGTAGACCAGCAAACTGGACTCTCATTTTACTCATTATCCCCCACGATATTTACAGAGAAATATGGGAGGAATTCTGCAAGTAAATGAATTCTGATCTATCGCCATTCCCAGCAGCTGTCATCCTTCAACTTTGAGAAGTTCACCCCCACTTAATAAAGAACAATGGCTCCCTTGGAATGATACTGCAATCGGTAGTAAGAGTAAAGGAATTTAGATATCTGAGCACTTTCTATTCCTAATGTAATTCTTCCAAGAAAATCACAATTTAGAGCAGCAAAGGACCTTAAAATATCCAGCTCAACCTCTCACCTAAGTCATTTCACAGGTGAGGCTAAGCATCGGTCATACTAAATGGCTCGCCTCAAGGCAGATTGTTCCTTAGTGACAGAGCTGGAACTAAAATCCCAGGTGTCTGTCCTTATGACAGTTGCCTCCTGGGTGACACTTTGTTATACCTGAGACCCAAGGCTCTGAAGACGCTTGGGTATTTGTGAGAGAAACTGTAAAAGGACAAGAAAGAACCAAATGACGAAACACAGGAAAAGGAATTGATTATAAAATTGGGTTTCCTTTTAAGTTTCAGGCTATAAAGGCAATTTTTACAACTTCCATAGCCCACTAAACTCCCTTCTCAAGACTGGAAGAGAAGGGCTGTGGCAGGGATCCAAAAGCCCTAGAAAAGCAGGAAGGAGACCGACTTGAAAAAGGAGAAAGGAAGACACAGACCATGTCAGCTGTCCAGCAGCCACTGGGGGTCAAACTGCTTATTTATCCTTGTAGGCGGCCTTAGAAAAGCTTCACTAGCAGTAGGAATTGCTGTGTCAAAGAAGGAAAGGTATAATTAAGTAAAGTAAAATAACTAAAATAATCTTATTTATTTTCTTCTTTAATCTGGGTAGAGAGGAAGGAGAGATGGGCAAGATGGAAGGGCACTCTCTAGGAGAGAGTGAAGACACATCATTAGAGCATTAAACTACACAGAGTTGACATTTTTACAGGATTAAGCCAGGAAGCAGCATGGTGTAATAGTTGGTAACATGGCCAGAACTCCCTGAGTTTGATTTTACCTGCCCCATAGGGGTGTTCTGAGAACTAAATGAGTCAATATTTGTAGAGCACTTAAAATGGAGCTTGGTACATCATATGTGCTATATCCATGTATATTAAGTAAAATTTTAAAAGAAGATTGAAGGTGAACCAAGAAAAAAAGTGAGGTTCCTTCAATCCATTAATTGTATCTGAAAATGACTACTTCAGGTATAAACAATAAGCAAAGTGAATCTTTTATTTATTCGTTTAATAGATATTTTATGAAATACCGACCACATGTCAGGCACTGTTCTAGATGTTGAGGATTTGGTGTTAGGAAACAGGACCTACAAGGTCATTCTCCTCATGCAGCTTATTTTAGTGGGGTATGCAAACAAAAATTAGTAAAAATATGTCCTATCAGGTAATGATTGGTGCTAGGGAGAAATATTAAGCAAGGGAATAGGCAGAGTGACAAGAAAGTATGAATGCTATTTTAGATGGATAAGCTAGGGTTCAGACCTGGGTAGTTTAACTGAGGTTCTTAACTATATTGTCTAAACATTATACTTCAAAGCACAATGAGGATACTAAGGGGATAATCCATTTAAGCTGCCTTCAAGGAACTTAGAATTTTCAAAAAGGAACTTCCTTAAGCTGCCTTCAAGGAACTTAGAATTTTCAAAAAGGAACTTTCTTGAACTTTTATTTTAACCTAATTTAATTCTAGTTAGCCACCTACTACTTGTGTCGCCTTGGACATGTTACTTAAATTCTATAATCCTCTGTTTCCTGATCTGTAAAATGGAGATAATAGTAGAACCTACCACATTAAGTTATTGTGAGTTATAAATTTTCAAATGCATATGAAGTGTCTGTCACTTAGAAGGACTAAGTTAAAATTAGTCATAGCCACTTGTATTTGTTCAATAAGTGCTCACCAAATTAACAAAACTTAATAAATTTGGGGGGTTGCTCTTGCCTGGGATCAAAAAGCAACAGAAAGGAACTCAATTACTGATATAAGAGAGTCTGTGACTAAAAATGCCCGTGACTACTTTAAAATAGTGAGCTTTCCATTCTTTTCATTTCCATTTCTCACAAGGCAGATTAGTCAATTTTTAAATAAGAAAAGGGCAAAACTTTCAATTCTGATCATCATTCACTAAATTAATTTTTAATATATTTAAGATTATTGTTTAGCTCATCAGGAACTAGAAAAGAAGTTATTTAAAATCATAACTAGGGCCTTCCTATCTAAGAGATTAAATGAATAAGCATAATAGCAAGACTGCTTCCTGTCTGCACCTCTTAGAGGTAATGTAATCAGTCCCCAGTGCTAAGTGGAAAGTGGGAAAAGAGTGGAGATGGAGAGTACTTTAAACAGCAAGGGCTTGGTAAACGTAGGTGGCGTAGAATGGAATAGAAGTGAACTGAGAAGCTGAATGTTCAGACCATGGCAGTGCAGTTCCATGAAATTGCTAAAGACGTAGTGATTTCATAAAAAAGCAGAATTAAGTAAATCTACGCAAGAGCTCTAAAACAACATACCCGCCATTTTGAAGAGCCATTATCCCCTACCTTTCCTGTACAATTGAATTAAGTTCTACTTTAATAGTTGAATATAATTTGGCTCTATTTCTTACTTTTGATCAATAGCACTCAAGTGAGAAGTCTCTGTTCAGTTTATGTCTGCAAATGCCTTGAGCATCTACTTATGTCTCAGACACAGGACAAGGAGGGAAAAAAAAAGATGAAGTTACACAGTATCTGCCTTCAAGGAGACTACCGTCTAACAACAGAAGTCAGCCCAATATTCAAGGAATTTTCATAGAAACAGAGCATGAACAAACTGTAATAGAAGTAAAAATACAAGCTTTGGATGTTAAATGGAAGGGAAGGTCTCTTCTGTTCAGGGAATCAGGAGAAGGTTCCTGGAGGAGGAGACAGATAAATCAAAAAGGCATTTCTATGCACCTTAAAAACTTCTTTGTTGCGTGGGGTTTGGGGATAGCTCATGACACTCCAAGCAAAATGTGACCCAAAGTATTTGCTTAGCTTGTTCAGGCAGACAGATATGCTACTTTTTCTCCCATTTGTAATAACCACCCTCTGAAATATAGCTAGTGCCATCAATCCAGCTATGAATTTCATCCATCACTTTGCCCTTCAAGCTATAATGAGTGAGTCAGTTGCTTCAGACTCAAGCAGATGCCTGGAGTCAGCTTCAGCAGAGCAGGCTAAACTAAGACTGAGTTACTATTCTCCCACCCCTAAGCAAAGCAGTTTTTTCAATACATGGTATTTCTTTGTCGTCATTTTCTTTGTTGGTGGTCAATGGGATTTTTAGATTTCCATCTTTTAGGTTCTGACATGATGCTTGATCTTCTGTCGTGCTACCTGAGAATCCACCTTTCATCTTTAGAAAAATGACTGGCCATTTTCACTCTCTCCCACAGATCTATCATCTTCTATTTTAGTAAAAAGATGTTCAGCTTGCTTTTTTGTTTGTTTGTTTTGTTTTGTTTTTAGTTAACAGATAACTACTGCTCTTATCAGAGGAAATGAGTACTCAATAAACTGCCAGATTCCTTCTTTCATGTCTTCAAGAGAAAATACATTTTACCTTTACTTGTTCCGTGAATTCATGGTGGCATAACTGCTAAATAGATACACTTTAAATGCTTTTTGAGGTTGTAATTTATGAATCACAGAGTCATAGAAGGTTAAAAGCTTTTTATTCAGTGCATCATCAGTTTTAACCCTCAACTCCTTGTCTATTTAGAGGCCACTGCTTTGTGAGAAAGAATTGTATTTACAGTTTTCTAATACTAATAGGTAAATGTATTATAGAAATTGTTGAATGTGAAATTTTCTCCACAAATGTACAAGAGATTATTGCAGTAAGTGCAGAGAAGATTGATTTCCCTGCCTTTCCCCCGGGGACTCAATTACATCATCATCATCTACCAACCTTTATGGTGTCCACTTTCAACTGAATACTTTTCTAAGTGCTACTGATGTAAACATGAAGTAACAGTTGACCTTACATCTCAAAGACTGTAGCATTTCTGGTAGGATTGGAGCCAGATGACGGAGAGTTAGGGCAACTCCAGATGCATAATGTCTGCAGATACCCACATGCCCAGATGATCATCAGTGAATCTCTGATTCATCCATCCATTCAATCAGATAGTTCATTTTGGCCCTATGCTAGGTTCAGAGATAGGTATGAAAAAGTGGATAAGACCTGGTTCCTGCCTCAAGGAGTCCTGCCTACTCTTTAGACAGAGATAGATATGTCGAAAACTGAACTACTATGCGAAAAAAAATGCTCCAAGAGGAGGGAAGAACTAAGTACGGAGGTCAGGGAAAGTTTTCTGGGTAGGTACATGATGCTTGAGTTTAATCTCAAGGAATTAATAAGTATGTTTAGCAAATAGGTCGTTAAGGGAATCACTCCAGACAGAGGATGCTGCCTGTGTTCCAGCTAGGTCTAGAGACAGTAGGGAGAAATGGATGCCCGTATTCATCCATTCTCTGTCTGTCACTCTGTTTCTCTCTCTGTCTCTCCCTTGCTCACTTTCATACACACACACACACACACACACACACACACACACATATACCCACTCACACAAGCATTCACTTACTTCCCTATGTATTAACCCCAAGAGAAACTATGGAAGAAACTCCTCCCGAATTTCTCCAATCCACTCAAGTTTTGTTTCTTTTCTGGAACTTGTAAAAACTTTGGTAGTTAATTTTCTTATATTTGTATATATTTCAAATATATACACAGAAAATTGCATATTCCTGGAAGGAAAGAACCTTAGACCCTTTTGCATTTTTACAGTACCTAGAATGATGTTACATATAAATTTTGTGCTTAAAAATTCTTGTTGAATTAAATAAATAATTACTACTAAAACTATTGTTAAGAGCTGATTCTCTACTGGGGATTCACATAAGTCAAGCTGAAAATTCTTAGTTTGATGTCTGAGGTAACTAAAACTTCTGAGCTGGCCAAAAACAAACAAAACAAACAAACAAACAAACAACATCAGACTATGAAACTGGAAACATTTTCCTAAGAGCCAAGCTATTCTTTATTCCATCCAATGGTGATGGAATAGTTCTTAGATTATTCCCTCACTATAGATATAAAAGAGGTTCTCAAGAATTCCAGGCAGGGCTTCAAAATGAGGTTACACTTCTCTGCATATTCTAGACCTTACTGAAATTTTTCCTAATGATTCATTCTGGGTCTCTCAAGTCATATGTGCACCATTAACCAGACCACTTGCTGACTGGCATCTGCCCTTCTCTGCCTCTCTAGCTTATTGTGGTTGATGGCTCCTGTCACCAAAGCTTGAAACAGTGCCACCAGAACTTACCAAAAGTGCTCTCAGTGTTGTTAATACCCACTGAGTGTACCAAATCTCTACTAATGACTGCCAAAGGCTGCTTCAGAGCTTGCAGGTGCCCAATGAGGCAAAGGTACTAATGTCTGTGCTACTGGCTACAGTGCCCAGTATCTTCCCATCAAGGGCACTTTTGCCACTGCCAACTGACTGTTCTGCCAATGTCACTGCAGCCTGCCAGTGTGGGCACCATCACCAACTGCTGGTGCCCAATGTTCAGGGCACTAATATCTGTGATATGGCACCATACCTGCTTGCTGATGAAGTTGCTGGTGCCAATTCTGCTGATTCCTTTTGTTCCCAAGTCCCAGAAATGTTTTGTGATATAGATTTTGTATTGAAGCTTTTTCTTCTTAAGCCATGGTCCATGGGAGCTAAGCCAGGGCCCATTAAGAGTGCCAGATCCTGAAATCCATGCATAATCACCCATCTCCTCGAACATGTGTCTCTTGTTCTATTAATCAAATACATATGCCTTGGCCACCTTCTTTAAGCAGAAGAGTATTTTGAGGATGCTGGGTTGCTCATTGAAAACAGACCCATGCAAGACCAACCCTGCCATATGTATTCCACGTATATATTCTATATATCCCCATGCTTGACAGATGAACACAGTGCTGTTCAAGCTGAGATCCATGCCACACAGATGCAGCCATCAACCTGACAGATTCCCATTCCACGTCAGAGAACAAGGAACACTTTATTTTGTGTTTCAGGAAATCATCTGGAATCTGACCATTTCTTACCACCTCTCCTCTAGCACCCTGTCCAAGCCACTAGCCCTGTTTCTCCTGAGTTGCTTCCAGAGCCTCTGAACAGGCCTCTCTGCTCCTACCCTTGCTTCCCTATACACTATTCTCAACACAGCAGCCAGAGTGATTCTGCTTAAATATAAGCCAAATCATGTCACTGCTCTGTGCAAATTCTTGCACTGGCTCCCTGTTTCCCACAGAATGAAAGCCAAAATCCTTACAAGACCTTCAAAGCTTTACCTTATCTGGCCTCTGATTACCTCTCTGACCTGTTCCCTGCCTCTCTCTGCCTGCACAAGCTGCTTCAACCCCACTGGTTTCCTTGTTATTCCTTGAATGGACACCAGGCTCACTCCTTCCTGAGAGCCTTTGCTCTACCTATTCCCTCTATTTGGAATCCTCTCCCCCTAGTTGCCAACAAAGCAAATTTGCCCTCTTTAAATCTTTGTTCAAGTCTTGCTTTCTGAATAAGATGTCCCCTAACCACCCTATTGAATACCACATTTTCTCCTGTCCCCACAGAACCTCCAGCACTCCCAATCCTCCTCTTGTACTTTCTCTTGTCACAGCAATTATCACTTTCTGACATAATTTCCCTATTTATTATACTATTTATTATGTTAATTATTTTCTGTCTCCCCAGTTAGAATGTAAACTCCACAATGGCTGACACCTTTATATGTTTTATTCACTGATGCATCCAGAACAGGGCCTAGAATATAGTAGACATGCCCTATATATTTGTTGAGTGAATGAGTGAATGAATGAATGAGTAGATGGGTGGATGATTGGATGGATGGATGGATGGATGGATGGATGGATGGACAGATGGATAGATGGATGGGTTGTAGGTCCTCAATTTTGTAACTCTTATACTAATTTTTTGCCACTATTTGTATATCTTTTATACTTCCCTACCCAAGCAGAACATAAGTTATTCATTTGTATACTGCTGACTTTGGTTTTATGGTACATTTATCTGTTTGAAGTACTTCAGTGGGTGATGTTATTATGCACATACCTAGAGGCTTTGAGAAAGGGCATGGTTTTTAAATATCAAATAAATAGAATTGGTATTCAGAACATTCATTATCTTCTGAAGACTCAAGTTTGGGAAATTTTTTTTTAGTTGAGACTAATAACTTACAAACAATTTTCCGGACTGATAGTAGCATTTAAAATTTCTGTTATAAGAGCAAGGCAGTGTGCTACATAACCAGTGCACTACATAAGCATTGTAGCTACATGAATGTCAGAAAACATGTACTGTCAGAGGTAACAAAAAAAAAGGGATCCTTTGTCTTTTTCTAAATATAGTTCATATCAGTGGTGGAGCTTGAAAATGTGAATGATGGTGAGCGTTGTTCAGCACCTTATTCTAGTTGCAATAAATCCGCTTCATCTTTAATCTGAGCCCTTGTTTCATAAAAGAGATTTGCAACAAGGAAATAAAACAAATAGTGATATTTAACAGAGGGCTCTAGGGTCAATATGATCTCAACAAGGATTTTAGAAACGAAAAGATGGCAAAAGCATGTACTTTTATTGAATTTTTTAAAACACACCTTTTACCAAAAGCTTCAGAGAGAAGTACAATAAAATCATTCAACCCCAGTGTTTATATGTGTACTGCGTAGTGGCTCTACCTATCGGTCCTTTCATCCACATCCCCACAGATCTTACCTGGCAGGTAACTGCCAGGTTCTCAGGTGATGCTCCAGAGACCAGTTACTCTGTGTGTACATAGAACAAGCCTGATGGGCAGTCTGCTCACACTGTTTGCAAAGCGATAAAGAGATTGTTTTATGGTTGTTACTGTTGTTATGGTCATTGTTTTTCCTACCACAGTTTATAGAACTTGTCTGTTTTGGCAGCTTCACTCCTTTAACTTGTGGTCAGTCCAGTGCCTTTTATCAAAGGGTTAATCCCTAACCCTGATGGCTAGAGGGTTGACTAGTCTGGCTAGTGCTTCTATTTTGATCACCAATCAACCATACTGTGCTATTGGAAGTTGATCACCATGTGTCTTAAAAACATTTCTTATCTATGCACTATTTGTCCATTACTTCACTTCACAGTCTAAGACTTGTCAAAATAAGGGATACCTCAGGCCCTCTCACGGCTAGACCTTAGTTTATTTCTTTTATTCATGAAATAGAAATCACAGGGCATTAAGAGATAGTACCCAGTCCAAAGCGCTTCACTTTCCCTTTATTCCCCCAAAATGTAGTGCCAAGTAATATCCAGGTATCACCTCTTCATGCTCCTGCCCTATTCCTAAAGCTGGGAGTCTTCAATTGTCTAAACACTCAAGGACGCAAAGTCGGCAAGGCTCAGTTGGTGGTGGGAAAAATTAGAGAGGTTACTATTATCTGCAATTTGTAAGTCCATAGTGACATCCAAATATAACTCACTTACCTCTGAGGGTTTAAGTTTCTCCCCATTCTTTTACAGAAATTGTCTCCATAAGAGAGTCTAATTGCAGGCAAAGGGGCTTCAAGCAACAGATTCGTCTATGTTACGTGTCTCCCTCCCTTGCTGCGTATATACAACAAGAGGCTTTATCACATTGTGCTTCCTAACAATAGTCACGGTGTATTAATCCTTTCAGTTCCACAGAAGGAATATCATTACATGGAGCACCCAGAGTCTCAGACTCCATAAAGGGCATTTTCCCAGAGATCACCTAAAACCCCTCACAAATGAGATAATGTGTATGAAATCCCTTTGGGCTCTTTAAAGTCTCATATGATTGTTAGGTGGTGTCATCAGTACTCTTATCCATTTCGTAGACATCTCTCCCAGCAAAGTTACACTGCAATAGCGCTTAAATGGTGATGAATAGACTTTTTCTGGGGCTCCGTGGTCAGTGGATCTGCCTTTCTCTTTCACGTTCAATCAGTCTTTTAAGAGCCACTGATGAACAGCACGGAGATGTCTAAGCCCAGGTCTCAGAGCCTGTGGGAGATCTGATCCTTGCGATACTTGATAGACCTGCTTTTGGACGTGGCAGCACGCTGTCTGCTAGCACTGTTTATCCTGGTTTATTCTCAGGGCTGCTGTTAGTCGAGGTCTTGGGTAGCAGCAGGACAGAGCAGAAGAGGCTAGAACAAGGAGCAGGAATAGAGGGACATACCCGACGATGTCAGCTGTCTGTATTACAAAACTCCTATCAGGGAGTCTGAGGGCACAAAGTACATCCAGGTAGAAGAGAGGAGCCATGGTCCATTGCAGCTTCATAGGCAAGTTTAAGTACCTGAGCCTGGCACATCGAGGCTGTTTTACCAGTACGTTTATAATAAATGGTAGTCAGGTTTGTGTGTATCCGGGGAGCAGCATGCCACCCGGAAGGCTGCCCTTGCCCACATGAGGACCTTTATGAGTGCTCTCACCAAGTCCAAGCCAGGTAGCTTCTGTTAACACAGAAATTATTAACCCCAAAGTTATCTCTAACTATGCCTCTCATGCTATAATTTCTAAGAAAGGCAAGCAAAAATCGCCAGAGCAAAAGGCAAGCCCTCTACCCCACCCCAATCTCCACTGCACTCTTGGACTCTTACTCCTTTGTGTGTCTGACCTTCCTCAGCCCTGAATCCTCATTTGCCACTCCTTTCCATGCCTTTTCCTTGTAATTTCTAAAAACTCCCTCTCCCTCCTTCTCTTCCCATACAAACTCCTCAGCAGAATCATTTAGATTGCACTTTCTATGTCCTCATCTCTAACTCACACCTCAACCCAGCACAGACTAGCTTCTGGGTTCTTCTTAGTAAGGTGCAGAGACCTATTTGCCAGACGCCATGAGCGCTTCTCCCTCCTCTTCTCAGCAGACCTCTGCAGATTCCAGCACTGCTGCCCACAGACTCCTTGCAACTTTTGTTCCCTCACTTCTCTTGTTGTCTTGACTATTCCCTTTTTTGTCTCCTGAATATAATTCTTATCCTTCACTTTGAAAACGTTGATTCTCCTCAGGCCACTTCTCTTCTCATACTATCAATACATACCCTCTTCAGTCCCATCCATGTAGGATTTCAGCTCCCCCATGTGATAAAAATAACTAAGATTTATCAAGTGCTTCTTCGTGCTGAGCACTGGGCTAAACTCTACTTGCATTATTTCACTGAGTGCCTGTGACAACCCTCAGAGGTAGACGTTCTTTCTCTCTCTCACATTACTAATTAGAAAATGGACGCTTAGGAAGGTTGAGTAGTTTACTCAAGGTCATACAGCTAATGAGTGGAAGAGCCAAGACTCCCCCTTGTGCTGCTGCTGCTGCCCAAGGTTATATGTCCCCTCAGACTTCTCCCCCAAATTTAACGTGCTATTCCCCAACATCTTTAATTTCTCATGTCTCAAAATTATTTGTGTATTTCCTTCTATTTTCTTTTCTTTCTCAGCTGGTAATACCACCATGTACCCAGGTGTCAAAGCTAGAAACTTGAGGTTTTCTACATTTCCCCCTCTTATCCCTTGCATAGTTGTCACAAAGGGATGGTGGCATGATTGACAGAAAGATACCAACAAAGGCAGTTAAAAGAAATGAAGTTTCTTTTAATGGCAACAGATATGAAAACTCATGGCTTCACAAAACAAAAGACAATGCAACATACTGTCAAATGGAAATACAGGCTTCCTTTAAATGTTCTACGTGAAGTTGCCTTATTTAATTTTTAATTCTGTTTTTATTAAAGGCTAAGCCACTAAAATAGAGACTTCCTAGTGGTTTAAAGAACAGAATGCTTATATCTCCCACGTAATTGTCTGACAGTGAGCAGTCCGGGTTTACAAGTTGACTCTGCTCTCTGCAACTGTGGAAGGACCCAGGACCTTCCATCTGTTCCTCTATCATCCTCTAAAGTATGGTCCACAGACTGACAGCATCAGCATTGCCAGGAAGCTTGTCAGCAATGCAGAATCTCAGAGTCTCCCTTCAACCTATTGAATTAGAATCTGCAGGTTAAGATCTCCCACATGATTCTCATGTACATTAAGGTTAGAGAAGCATTTCCCAAACTCTAGAGTATTGTTTTGCCCATGTGGACGAAGCTGGGCTGCAGCCACGGATGTTTCAGCTCAAGAGTAGACAAAAAAAAAGCAGCTCTAGAGCAAAGAACCTTTTAGGTTAAAGATGACCTGGAAGTTACACGCAGCACTTTCATTGGCATCCCATAGGCTCAAATGTATTCTCATGGAAGCAACCAGAAGAGAAGCTAGTGTATCTCGAATCTAGTTAGGCAGACACGAGCTCAATTGAAGACCCATTACTATGGAAGAAGAGAGAACAGTTTTGGGTGAACAACAATGGGTCTCTGTCTCAATTTTGTAACACTTTCAGATATAAAAATATCTGCCAAATTTGTTATTGACTTTTTTGAGTTCCTTATTCTCTTGATCTAATTACCATGCCACTATCATAATGCTGGCTTCATACCTTGTTGCACTGAGAACTGTTTTTTAAATTTAATCCCAAATCTATTATAATGTAATTTCATTTTTTCTTCTTTTGTTTCCTTTTACTATCTTTATTGCCTTCCTCTTGCTATACCTTTCATCTTGTGGCTCTATCACTTTATAAGGTATTATCTTTGTCTCAGCAGATAAAGCTGGTTTCAGGCAGAGAGAATGACAGACTATATATATATATATATATATATATATACATATATATATATATATACACACATATATATATATATATACATATATATATATATATATATATATATATATATATATACATGTCCATACATATACAACAAACCCAGAATACTTCAATAAAACTAACAAATTAAAAGAAAATAAAACTGTAGTGATCATGTAATCTTGCAAAAATCTTCTAGGTCAGTGGTTTTCAAATATTTCTTTTTAAAGTAGAGAAAGCTTTCCTTCCTCTTCCTACCTGTGTAAAAGACTTAAAATATGAGCTATTCAACTGAAGTAGACCAGGCAGTTTCAGAACCTGTACTGTTCACCTGTCTTATAATTGGCCCCCTTGAAGCCCCAGGACACCACAGAGCACTGTCCTAGGGTCAGTGATCTCTGCCAGCTGTGTAGCCTGTGATGTTAACAGTGTGCCCTCTCTGAGGCCAGGTTTGCTTTAAGAGGCTCCTGGAGGAAAGTCAATACACATTTGGGCAGAATAACAAGACATCAAGAGCAACAAGGAAGATCTTTGGTAAAATGTACCAATATATCCTCATTTTTCCAGAGACTGAAGCTTTCTTCACTGCTATCTCTGATTTCTATCCCAACTTAGGTTTTCCCCAGACTTTGGGATTCAACTAGTTGAATCGTATTGCCTTGGTGTGAACCTCTGTTACAATGCCTGCTGCCTGCCCACCACTCTGCCTCTCAGATTACAGACTGTGCCTGACTCCCATTCATGCTCAGCAGTATGGCAGGCCCGGAAGCCCCTGGAGCTGTCTCTGTCTAGCCTTGTCCTGCCAGATGTGCCTGCTGGAAAAAGAGTTTAAACACTGCTAATTTGAGAAAGCAGTCACTGTGCTCTGTGTGGGTACACTCAAGGAAAGAAGTGTGGATGTCATCTGCCTTTAACCTAAATGTCCTATCTCGTCCTGTAATCTTTTTCTTTGCCTTTGGGCTTCTTTTCTCTTTACTGGATAAATAAATCTGACACTAATTTGATATTAATATACAAATTATAGAATTGTAAGACTTAGGAACTAAAAAGGAACTTTGAGATCATTGATCTAACACCCTTATTTTATAGATGAGAACACTGAAGCTTAGAGATGTGAAGTAACTTGCCCATAGTTACACAGCTAGTTAATAGTAGAGTCAAGATGGCCAGGCTACAGAAACAAAGCCCAGTGCATTTTGTGATACAGCATACTACCTGGAATTGGTCCTTGGTATTTAATAGTTTTAAATAGTTGTAAATATTACTGTTAGACCATAAAAAGAGCCCTCATTTTCATAATATGTAGTAAAAAATACAAATCTCCCCCACAAATGGACGCCATACCACTAAAATTAATTTGTCATTTTATCTTCATGTGTTCATTAAATCACTTAATTTAATAAACATTTAGCAAATGCCTGCCATATGTGAGATGCTCTGCTGGGCATGTGAGAGACTACAAAAGTGGCTAAGAGCTTATTTCATCACCAAGAGGTTGACAGTCTAAAGAAGAAGACAGACATTCACCTCTCTAACTATAATAGAAATCGGACTTTAATAGAGCTATAATAGAATTTTATGCAAATTACTACAGAAACCTAGCAGAAGGTATGATTAGTTTTGACTTGGGAGTAAGGGTAGCTTTGGAGAAGGCGTCACAAAAGAGATGGCATTTGAACAGGACCTTTTAAGAATGGAAAGAATTTCAACAGAGAACAGGGGGAAAATAGCATCCCTGGAAGAGAGAATAGCATGAGCAAAAGTATGGAAGTTTACTAGAAATACAGTGGATTATGCCCCAACAATCATACTCATAAAATAAAGAATTACTTAGTTTAGGATTAGTGAGAATGCAGTACATAGATGTTTACTAGATGACAGTCACCTAACTTGGGTAGGATGTTGATGTTAACTTAGCTTCCCTAGTCTTTCTCAGTCTCATGTAGATGCATTTGCTGGTGGATTCATAAAGAGTTTGGAATATTTTATGTGTCAGCTTGGTTAGGCCACAGTACCCAGATATTTGGTCAAACACCAGTCTAGACGTCACTGTGAAGGTATATTTTTAGATGAACTTAACATTTCAATCAGTTAGACTTTGAGTAAAGCAGATTACCCTTCATAATGTGGATGGACTTATCCAATCAGAGAAAAAGACTGAGGTCCTCCAAAGAAGACAAAGGAATTCTGCCTCCAGACTGCCTTCAGGTTTGAGCTGCAACATTAGTTCTTCCCTGAGTCTCCAGCCTGCGCTGCACATTTCACACTTGCCAGGTTTGGGGCTTCTGCATGTGTATATACACAGCCTATTGATTCTATTTCTCTGGAGAACCCAGACTAATGCAAATACCAAGGGTTTTGAAATAAAAGAGTGACTCTATTAGTCAGTTTTCCCCTATATGTCAAAATATCAGTGGTTTATAGAAACAAAATATAGGTATATATATTTATTTTCCTAACTCATGAGTCCACGGGTCAGCTGTGGTTCAGCTAACTTCAGCTGGACTCACCTGAGCTCCAGCGAGCTGGGGTAGACTCCAAGCTTCGGGCTAGATTTAGGTTTGCTCCACAAGTCTTCATCTTTCTCCTAGGACCAGCAGTTATGCAACTAGTCAACAATTGTTTTTCTTGTAATAGAGCATAGGACTCAAAAGGATGAGTAGATCACAGGAGTGCAGAGGCCTCATCTATAAACCACCACACTGATACTTCTGCCTGTTCCACTGGCCAAGCAAGTACATGACCAACATCAATGGGATGTAGAAGTAACTCCAGCCACATCAGGGTTCAATATAGATCCCTCAGCAAAGGGCACAGAGGCATAATTCTAATCCAGGAAGAGAGTGAAGAATTGAGACCAACAATTCAATCGACTTGAGGGACCTTGTTAGATATATTTCTGAAAAATAACTGTCAGCTGTGGGAAGGGGGAGTATAAAGATGCTAGCAGTCATAAACTCTTTCTAAAACAAAGTAGAAAAGACAAGGAGTGAGGGAAGTTGGGAGGGGTGAGAGAGGAAAGAAGAGTTTTGATTGGAAGTTGAAAAGAGTAGCAGCCAAAGGACTCAACATTGTACAGTTTCAAAATAAGCATGGGCCTAATTTAGGGCACTGGGGAGGGAAGGGAACTAAGAGTTACTGAAGACATATGGATTCAAAACACTGCACTAGTTCACATACCCTATGTCATATGATCCTTACAATACTGCAGTAGATATTATTGTCAGATTCCAAAGTCCATTTTGGAAGAAAGGAGCTGAATTGAGAGACATTTTGGAAATCAAATATATAAGACTTGTTGGCCTAATTAGATATGATGGTAAAACAGAATGGGGAAAGCTAGCTGGCTCCTAAGCATCTAGGGGGGCAATAGTGTGATGCTTCCCCATTAACTTAGTTGGGAAACACAAAAGGAGGGCCAGTTTGTGAGCTGAAGGAGATATATTTTTGGCTTGTGTTGGTGATACTATAGGACATCTATGTGAGATATTTTACAAATAGTTGGAAATTTGTATCTCAGAGCTCAAGAAGCCAATCCTGGAGAAACACTCCAGAAATAAAGGCAAAAAGCATGGAAAATGATATTAGCAAAGAAATGAATGTGTCTTGCACACACAGTTCATGTTCATGGAATGCTTAGCAAATTAACATACTGTTTAGACATACTCATGTGTCTAATCATATGTATTAGTTTACATATAGCAAGTAGTGTGAAATTAGGTTGAAAAGATGAGTTTGTACCTGATCTCAGTTGTCCTAGGATGCTGGAATAGGACATTTGGGCTTTTATCAAGAAAGAACCACTATAGGTTTTTGTGCAAGGGTTGACTTAAAGAGCCTGGCTTTTTGGAAGACTGATGTAGCATCATGGTATAAGCTGGACCAAAGGTAGGAGGCCAAGTGGAAGGCTATTGCATTAGTTTTTATAAGCACCAACAAGAACCTAAACAGAGTAGTGGCAGGAAGAACAGAAATGAAGGAACAGATGGAAGAATTGCTTTGAGGGAAATTGCTGTGCAGCGCAGTAACCATTCTGCATACCGTTAAATACGTGTCAAGTTAGTTTTGTAACTTCACTTGGCGCTAATGGTTTCCTGTCTTCAGGTATGCAGAGCCTTCATAATTTATTGTTCATCTGTTCACATATTTTTTAAATAAGGGTTATAATTTCTATGAGGGAGAGACTATAACTTGTTTGCTTCTGTACTGTTCCACAACATTTATCAGAATAGGCACTGGCTAAATGTTTAACAAATGAGCAGCTGGGTGGATGCTGCCCCTGCACATGTCAGTGTACCCATTCCTAGACTCTCTTCACGCTTGCTCTCTACCCTGCCCCCGTCTCTCATCTTTCCACCAAATATTTCCCTCCCTCTCACCTCCTTAAGGTTGGTCTGGGAGAACTTGCCTCACAGGAGGAACCAGACTTCTGAGCAGTCTGCAGAAACTGATGTGACATTTTTTTTCCAATCCTGCCTTCAACCAAGCTCAATTGATTCTCTCGTTACTATTTTTAATGTTATCTCAGACATATCCAGTAGCTTTCCAGTTACGTAAAATATTGAAAATTCAGTTCCTATCCATGTAAGCCTCCAGTTTTATTTTCTCCCCCAACCCCTACGCCAGTTTAGGCTTCCCCCAAGGGACTGGTACCTCTCTCTTTTCTGATTCTAAATTCCCTAGTGCTAGAGAAGGAGAGATTGGGGGGAAGGCATACTTCCTTATACTTGACTGGGTTTGGTTTGCAGAGCTCTGGTGAGTTTGCTGTCATTGCTCTTTGGCTAAAGCTGATCATCAACAACCTCTGTGTGGCAGGTGGCCACTGGGTGCTCTCTCAAAGGAATGGAGTGTGAATGCTTGGGGTGACCTATGGGGACCCTACTGCACAGTTCTCTGGTATGGGACATCTGACTCTACCCCAGCTTGATTCATCAAGATTGTCTAAGCTCGTCCCCAGTATCCAGTGCTGGGCTGATCAGCTTCTTGGATGGCTAACAGCAAGACTTCCCTGCCAGGATATTAATTTCAAAGCTAATGAGTCTCTCTTCCTTCCTTCTTCCCCTTTCTCCAGTTATTTCCTTGTGTCAACTGGGGCAGCCAGGGAGTTTCCTAAGGCTGGGGTGATTATTCAGGGTAGCAGAGTTGGTTCAACCACCTCTTAATAAGTCCTGGAGAATGCCCCTGGCCCCAATATTTTTGTAATTCTCTGTAGAATATGAAAGTATTTAATACCTTTGAGCCTCTGCTTTGGGTCCTAGTTGCCAATTTTACACATATATATAGTATCCGGTTATTTGTAACTGCTGCTAAAGCTTCTTTTATTTTTTTTTGATTTTTTATTAAAAAAAATTTATTTTTTACGATTTTCAAAATTTGATTTTTTTTATTAACATCTTTATTGAAGTATAATTGCTTTACAATGGTGTGTTAGTTTCTGCTTTATAACAAAGTGAATCAGTTATACATATACATATGTTCCCATATCTCTTCCCTCTTGCATCTCCCTCCCTCCCACCCTCCCTATCCCACCCCTCTAGGTGGTCACAGAGCACCGAGCTGATCTCCCTGTGCTATGCGGCTGCTTCCCACTAGCTTTCTATTTTACATTTGGTAGTGTATATATGTCCATGACACTCTCTCACCCTGTCACATCTCACCCCTCCCCCTCCCCATATCCTCAAGTCCATTCTCTAGTAGGTCTGTGTCTTTATTCCCATCTTGCCACTAGGTTCTTCATGACCCTTTTTTTTTTTTTTTTCCTTAGATTCCATATATATGTCTTAGCATACTCTATTTGTAAAACTTCATTTTGCAACTCCTGAGGTGTCATTTACATTTGTAACTACTGTGTAATAAACACTGAGTTAAGTGTTATGTGAACAAACATTTGATGAGTAACTAAAATGAGTCAGTCAATGTAAGAATGAAATACAAAAGTCTGATGTAGTTCAGACCCCAATGCAAAATAATGAATTACATGGCAATATTAAAAGAGAGGACATTTCAACCTCAAAATGGAAAATGGATTGGAGAGTGGAGCAATAGGAAAGAGAAAAGGAGAAAAGAGAACTTAAAAATGAAGGAGTAAATACCATCCCAGAAGAAGAAAAGAGAGAAAAAAAAAGGTAGAAGAGATACTTGAAAATATAATTGCCTTGACCTTTGATTGATCATGGCTAGGAAAAATAAAACAGCTACAGATGACATTTTGGGGACATTTGGGGAATGTTAATATGGACTATATATTAGGTAACGTAACTTTATGAATGTTAGATTTATTGAGGGTGATGATACTGTGACTGTGTAGGAGAATGTCCTTGTTCTTGGGAGATGCTCCTGGAGTATCGGGATGAAGTTTCATGATGTCCGCAAATGGTTCAGGAGAAATGTCTTTCCAATGGTTCACCTAAAATTTAAAAAATAAGTGTTGTGTGCATGTGAATGAGTGAGTGGGTATAGAGTGAAAGGCAAAAGCCAAATATAGTAACATTTGGTGAATCGAGATCCCAGGTATTCTGGAAGACATGGCAATGTACCACCTGTAACTCCCTTCAAGGAAGGACTTGCCCAGCATCAGGGAGAGTAGTCAGCAGACAGCCTCCAGCCGTCAGCATCTTCAGGGTCTGCCTCTACGGCAGAGAGCCCTCACCAGAGCACGCTACTCCCAGGCAGCATCATCCAGTGACAGAGAGGCAGATCACAAAGGCCCGTTCATATCTGCCCTGCCTGGGACACTCTACTAGCCTAAACTGTGCCAGAGCTCCCCAGATGGTTCACAGAGGTGCCATCAAGCCCCACCACAGTTCGACCCCTCTCCTGCCCAGCCCTGCTTCCTCACCCCTCCTTCCGCAGATGTTGATCCCTAATAAACACTTTGCCCCCCCTCCAAAAAAAAGGAGTAAGGAGAATCTCAAAAATGAGAACACTGCATAGTGGCAGAAAGCCTAACATGTTTGAGATTAAAATCTGAATCCCTGATGCCCAGACTAATCTTTTCTCTGCTCACAAATCAGAATCATATAGATTTCCGTTAATATTTATCTCCTTGAATCTGAAGGAAGAGGAAAATCTATGTTGTATTTTGCCCAGTTTTGCTGTTCCCATCATGAATTTCACTGAAGGATCACATCAAGTTGATGAGGTGCCAGCTGTCCTTAATAACTGAAGTATTAGATGTTATGGTATGGCATGCAAAGCAGCACAAGTCTTAGAAGTGAGTTACTTCAAAAACCAAGAACTGCAAATTCAACTAAAATTTCAAATAAAAACCAAAAGACTAGAATAATCCATACAAAATTTTAATGCCAGAAGTTTCTCTTGCTTAAATTACTTTGACACTCAAATTTAAACTCAGAAACATTATGTTGCTGTCACACTTCTTTGTTCTCCTAAAGTAAAAAAATAAATCTTTATATAGCTGACAAAAAATAGGAACCTGTCTGCCAGCGAATTCTCTATTCTTGTCTAACATACTGTAGAGTCTATGTAGAACACATGGTCCTTAAACACCCAAAAGCCTCTTCTTTACTGGCTTACCACAGCAGTATGTTTCTCCAGCATGTTTGCACTACCTACATGTCTTGCATAAGCATGAATTCCTTTGGATGTTTAAGTCATGCAGTATTTTCACATGCTTTGATGTTGTGCATATGAGAATTATCATCTACATTTTGGGAGTTCAGTTCCCTGTGCCTTCAGCACTGAATTTAAAACTGCTCGACTGACATCATTTTAAATTCCGTCCAACAGAATGCCAATAATGTCTGCAACAGAAGTTTGACATATTTAGTTCTCTCAAATATGGAGCTGATTTAGCAGCTAAATTGGAAATTTCTGGGTGCATTTTTGAAAACTAATTCAGCGTGAAATTATTAATAATTTAGAATTGTGCATAAAGTATTTTGGGTTTACTTATTTTCTTATCCAGAAAGATCTGTTGCTTCATATCAGATAAATTTCCAAGATGCATTCTGCTGTTGGAACACAAAGTAAACAGCTTAAATTAATCGTAACGTGATTTTCTAATTACAGATGAGACCCATTGGCCATGATGGCTACCATCCCACGTCTGTTGCTGAGTGGCTGGATTCCATCGAACTAGGTGACTACACCAAAGCCTTTCTGATTAATGGCTATACATCGATGGACCTGTTGAAAAAAATCTGGGAGGTTGAACTTATTAATGTAAGTTGGTCTCTTAAAGACACCTTAACGATTCAACACTTGATAATTCCTACCATAGGTGGGTAATTTTTTCTTTCTTTGTGACTCTTTGGACATCCCACAAGGATTTACAGGTATGCCTTCTGTTTTGAATATATGTCTCTCTGATTCTAGTCAAGCTCTACAATGATTGTCTTTTGAAGTTTTGGTGTGGGAACTAAGAGGACTCTCAGGGTGTTTTACATTATCTCAGAAAAACTTCCAAGCAGCTTCGGGCTTTCCATTTTAGGAAATTTTGTCACTTTAGGATATGAACATGATAACAAATAGGCTCCCATTCTATTCTTTGCTCTTATGCATTTTTAAAGATTAAAGTCATCATTTTTAGTTTTTTATCTCTGTTATGTTTCCTTGTCTCTTTTCCTTAACTGCATATATAAACCCCAAACTTGAAGGGACTTTTTTCTTATTTTATAAGCTGCTGTAATATCAACATTTTATTTTCCAGGGCTTATACCTAATCTTAAATTGTTTGTTTTATTCATACACTTGGCATAGATTTTCTATAAAAACTGGCCAATATATGTTGCCATGTATTCGAGCCCAAAGAGATCAACCAAATCTGTTTAACTGCTTTTTTTCTTTATAAATTTATTTTTTTTATTTATTTTATTTTTGGCTGCGTTGGGTCCCCGTTGCTGCGTGCGGGCTCTCTCCAGTTGCAGCAAGCGGGGGCCACTCCTCTCTGCAGCACATGGGCCTCTCACTGCGGTGGCCTCTCCCGTTGCGGAGCACGGGCTCTAGGCACGCGGGCTTCAGTAGTTGTGGCTCGCAGGCTCAGTAGTTGTGGCTCGCCGGCTCTAGAGCACAGGCTCAGTAGTTGTGGCACACGGGCCCAGTTGCCCCAAGGCATGTGGTATCTTCCCGGACCAGGGCCCGAACCCGTGTCGCCTGCATTGGCAGGCGGATTCTTAACCACGGTGCCACCAGGGAAGCCCTGTTTAACTGATTTTGATACTGATCATTTTCTCATTTTATTTTTACTGCTCTTTTATTTCTAATGGCATAAAGGAATGAAAGAGATGAAAAGATAGCATAATTATCATGCCTTCATATTTTATTTGGTATCATGAACATTTCTTTTCAAAAGTGAGAAATCATTTAATCTTTCAGAGAATTTCTTAGACTTAAGTTTTATATTCTAGTAACTGGAAAAAAAGCATTCATAAACTGAAAGACAAAGCAAATACATTTCTGCTGGTTCAAAAGCACTCTGTTCTAGTCTTTATGACATTTTCTCTCCAAAAGTCCGGTCTCTATGTACTGAATGTCATTAATTATTTTAAATTATGGTTAATTAGTAGTAACTAATTATTCTTTGCTTTAGAAGTCTGTCTTAAAAATAATATCTTTTCTGGAACATCTATAAAAACTTTAATCTAAAAATCACTTTAAATGGACAAATTCTTGGCTTCTTCTTCTAATTTGCCATCAGCTACTCTTAGCTTTCTGTTCCTATCCTTTCACAAAAGCTTTCATTACTTCAGAAGGAACTCACTATCTCACTAAAAGCCTCTGATTAATTTTGTTGGTAGTCTGAGTGGAAGCAACTGAAACTGTATTGCTTTTTAGTTGCATCAAGGAGATTTTAGTTTTCCACTGAGAACTCGACACTCATTTTATGGCTACTCTTAGCCATTTATTAAAGGGGGATCTTCCACAAATCAAACATGCTTCCAGCTAAGTTGCTTTCTAGTCAATGATAAATATCTCTATGTAACAGCTGAATAATATCGCTCCCCACTGAAGAATGAATACTTTGGATAGATAGCACATGAGTCACTCACTTAACTTGCATTAGCAGTAATCCCTCATTGAAAAGAACAGATTCCAATGGAACTATATTATAAAAGGTTTTCATTGAAGCAAGGATCATTAAAACAAGACTATATGTCTCTCAAAATTCAAGTACTGAGGCTAGTATTTAAGGTGTGGGCTTGGACCCACACTTTTCCCCAGTGCTATGTGTACCAGCAGCCTAGAGATGCCCGTTCAGTCACTGTGGTCAGGCCTTGTGGATGACTGCAGTGACTGCAGGGCAGTGATGCCGTAAGGCCCCATGTTTAATGCCAAGGCTCAGGGCGTTAAATCACTACCCACAGGGCTAACCAGCCTTGAGCTGGGACAGAACAATGGCCTTTCCCACCCGTACTAACTCTTTTTTGTTTGTTTGTTTTGTTTTTCAGTTTTAGAATTCCATTTGGTTCTTTTTTTTTTAACATCTTCATTGGAGTATAATTGCTTTACAATGTGTTAGTTTCTGCTGTATAACAAAGTGAATCAGCTATATGTATACATATATCCCCATATCCCCTCCCTCTTGCATCTCCCTCCCAGTTATTTGTAGTGAGGTGGATGGACCTAGAGTCTGTCCACCCATACTAACTTTTTTTTCTTTTTTTTTGGCTGCGTTGGGTCTTTGTTGCTGTACGCGGGCTTTCGCTAGTTGCAGCAAGCGGGGGCTACTCTTCGTTGTGGTGCGCGGGATTCTCATTGAGGTGGCTTCTTTTGTTGCAGAACACAGGCTCTAGGTGAGCGGGCTTCAGTAGTTGTGGTGCACGGGCTCAGTAGTTGTGGCTCGTGGGCTCTAGAGCACAGGCTCAGTAGTTGTGGCACACGGGCTTAGTTGCTCCGTGGCATGTGGGATCTTCCTGGACCAGGGCTCGAACCCGTGTCCCCTGCATTGGCAGGCGGATTCTTAACCACTGCGCCACCAGGGAAGCCCCACCCTTACTAACTCTTGAAGGTACTTTTGCTGTAATACAATCTGACTCCAATCTGGAGAGAAGTACCTGTCACAAGCATTATATCAGAATCGGAAAACATAGTCATTGTGTTTTAGGCCTTGAGGCCAAATTCCTTGGGCCTGGAGTACAACATCTGCATCTAATACCAACCCAGTATATTTTCCTTAAAGTGAACTGATGGAATTTAAAGTTTGTGATGAATTTATGGGCAAGTTCACACTCTTGAGGAGGCTTTGCAAGTCCTTTAACTCCATAAATATACTTATTATGGACAAACTATCTGTACCTTTAGACTTGGAAATCAGAGGACAAAATCTTTACGCCCTTTAGATCTGCTACAGAGTAGTTCATTTGATGGTTAAGGGCTGTTGGGTTTTCAAATGAGAGATAGGCACCATGTATACCTCCTGGCTGACGATGCTTTTGACTGGTCTCAAATTCAAGACTTTCACTTATCCCAACTAGTGAGGGAGAGTATCCAAATGTAAGATAATCTCATATATAATATATGGGCCCAGGAATTCTGTATTAAGTACCCATAATTTATTCTTTACAGCCAGGAAGGAATGTACGGTCACTTTGATTTAGAGCAAAGCCTTTTAGGACAAGTCCCATGCTGAACCCTTGTAATGAGTGGCTAGTTTTAAGGAAACCTAATGGCTCCAATAACTTCTATTCTATGTAGAGTGAAGAGAGAAGTGCAGGTGGAGGCTGTCTTTGATATAGAGGTCTGCTGAGGAGAACAGAGGACGAGAAGACTGACTGCTGATGTAATTACAAATTACTTCAGTCATTAAATCATATTGACTAAGCCTCCAATTTCATATGGTATTATTCTTGATATTAAACAACTAATAATACATTCACATTGAGTATAAATTTATTCAAAGTATTTTCATGAAGAAATGAAAACTACACAAAGTTGTGACTTGAAAAGTACAAATACATTTGAAATTGTAATCTTTCAAAAAGTCCCCAAAGATCTTTTTCTTGGTGGAGCACATTAATGCCTTTGAAAAACAAGGTTATTTGAATAACCTAATAAAGGTTTTAGTCACAAAGCTACCCAAAGTATAGGAATAGGGGAGAGTAGTGGAGATCGCACATCTTTTTTTTTTTTAACATCTTTATTGGTGTATAATTGCTTTACAATGGTGTGTTAGTTTCTGCTTTATAACAAAGTGAATCAGCTGTACGTATACATATATCCCCATATCCCCTCCCTCTTGCGTCTCCCTCCCACCCTCCCTATCCCACCCCTCTAGGTGGTCACAAAGCACCAAGCTGATCACCCTGTGCTGTGCGGCTGCTTCCCACTAGCTATCTGTTTTACATTTGGTAGTGTATATATGTCAATGCCACTCTCTCAATTCGTCCCAGCTTACCCTTCCCCCTCCCCACGTCCTCAAGTCCATTCTCTACGTCTACATCTTTATTCCTGTCCTGCCCCTAGGTTCTTCAGAACCTTTTCTTTTTTTTTTTTTTTAGATTCCATATGTATGCGTTAGCGTATGGTATTTGTTTTTCTCTTTCTGACTTACTTCACTCTGTATGACAGACTCTAGGTCCATCCACCTCACTACAAATAACTCAATTTCATTTTTTTTATGGCTGAGTAATATTCCATTGTATATATGCGCCACATCTTCTTTATCCATTCATCTGTCGATGGACACTTAGGTTGCTTCCACGTCCTGGCTATTGTAAATAGAGCTGCAATGAACATTGTGGTACATGACTCTTTTTGAATTATGGTTTTCTCCAGATACATGTCCAGGAATGGGATTGTGGGGTCGTATGGTAGTTCTATTTTTAGTTTTTTAAGGAACCTCCATACTGTTCTCCATAGTGGCTGTATCAATTTACATTCCCACCAACAGTGCAAGAGGGTTCCCTTTTCTCCACACCCTCTCCAGCAGTTATTGTTTGTAGATTTTTTGATGATGGCCATTCTGACCGGTGTGAGGTGATAACCTCTTTGTAGTTTTGATTTGCGTTTCTCTAATGATTAGTGATGTTGAGCATCCTTTCATGTGTTTGTTGGCAATCTGTGTATCTTCTTTGGAGAAATGTCTATTTATGTCTTCTGCCCATTTTTTGATTGAGTTGTTTGTTTTTTAGATATTGAGCTTCATGAGCTGCTTGTATATTTTGGAGATTAATCCTTTGTCCGTTGCTTCATCTGCAAATATTTTCTCCCATTCTGAGGGTTGTCTTTTCATCTTGTTTATGGTTTCCTTTGGTGTGCAAAAGCTTTTAAGTTTCATGAGGTCCCATTTGTTTATTTTTGTTTTGATTTCCATTTCTCTAGGAGGTGGGTCAAAAAGGGAGATCTCATATCTTAATAGCAGCATTGTCAGCAGTGGAGATCAAGCATAAACTTTTAAGACATAAGGTATTGCCAGTTTTACAGGCCCGTGTGGTCTAGACTTAGAAAATGAAGTCTTTGCCAATTATTGTTTCCCACATTCCCTAATCTATGCTTCATATTCAGAAGCTGACGTTTCATCAATAACTCTGTTTTACCCCTGTGTCTGCCATGACCAATAATAACATATTTAACATTACTTTCACTTTTGTATTGATATTTTAGTGTTGTATGAATATTGAGAGAGATTGTCAGGCAAATGTTTCCCTCTGCAGATGCTAGCTGGGTGAATCTCTAGCCTGAATTATAGTCCTCTCCAAAGGCTTGTTAGAATTAAAAACTAGTTAGCAGGGCATAAGTACATGAATTTTTTTTTTTTTTTTTACTCAGAAGGTTACTCAGGCCTTCCATATGGTATTACCAAGTTTACACAACAGTTTTTACTGCTATTGAAAAATCTCTACAGCTCTGCCAGGGGGAAATTTTAAATAAAAGGGCTACATATTTTCTGCATGAAGTAGGTATGGATAATTATAATCTCCATGAAATAATCCATTTCCTAAACAACAACAAAAACGTATTGCAATTATGAAAAGCAGTGTTAATTTATTTTATCACTGTGTTACCTACTAAGGGGATTTTGATTAGATGAAATAAATTTGAACACTGTCCAATTTATACATCTGTGAACATCAATGTAGAACACATTAGTAATTTCTTCCCATTAGTTTTACCATTCATTTTTTACCAAGGAAATAATTCTAGTCCAGGCTTATGATCTCCTACAATATTGATAATGATAAAAGTACCCAGTGAAGAACAAAATAAAGTTCAGTCTTCAGTGCATTCTTAAATCTCTGCTCATAAGTACAGGAATATCTTTAAAAATCCAACTCTGGCAGTTGGTTGTGTTTTAAATACCTTTGGGTAGAAACAAAGTAATTAAGGTAGCAATACCCATATGTGTCCCATGAAAATCATTTGGCCTTTTTTTTTTTTTTTTTTAACATCTTTATTGGAGTATAATTGCTTTACAATGGTGTGTTAGTTTCTGCTTTATAACAAAGTGAATCAGTTATACATATACATATGTTCATATGAATATCTCTTCCCTCTTGCATCTCCCTCCCTCCCACCCTCCCTGTCCCGCCCCTCTAGGTGGTCACAAAGCACAGAGCTGATCTCCCTGTGCTATGCGGCTGCTTCCCACTAGCTATCTATTTTACGTTTGGTAGTGTATATATGTCCATGCCACAGACCTACTAGAGAATGGACTTGAGGATACGGGGAGGGGGAAGGGTAAGCTGGGACAAAGTGAGACAGTGGCATGGGCTTATTTTTATAACAGAAAATTGATGAGCAGATCATTTGCTTCTTGCCTAATAGCTGCTGAAACTATACTTATATCACTCTCTTGCTTAGGGCTGTCAAATTTCTTTTTTGTTTTTTCTTTTGCAATGTTGTTGATTCCATTTCTACCTTCCCAGGGAAATTTTGTGATAATCTAATCACTTGGAGATATACTAAGAAATTTTCAAAGTTAACATTCTAATTTTATGTTAAATCTTCCATAGTGTGACTTTATTTGCTTTAAATACAGTAGAAATATAGTCCTATCAGCATCAAATTTAGACTCATTACTTGCTTTGATGTTTTTATTTCATGATCAGAACTATAAAGTCACACTTCTCTCTGCCCTACCCTCATTGCTGTAACTGAAATTAAATTTACTCCCAGAAGTTTTTTTGCATTGTGTCTGTGAGTGTGTGTTTGTATATATGTGTATTGGATAAATGCAAATGATAACTTATAATCCCAACCGAGAAGAATAATCACCAAATTCACAAATTGCAGGGGAGGAATGGGGAGAAGAATATTATAATTCCATTTCCAGACCAATTATTTTAAGTAAAAGGTTATGCTTTCACTATAGGACATTAATAAATGAGAAAAATATTCATATTTCCACACCAGGGAGACTACATTAGTCAACACTTCAAATGTTAACAACTTTAATCAAAGCCGAAGGCTTTAACTAAATAACTGGATATGAGTGTTCAAGTGTAGAGCAAACTTTATATATGACCTATGGATTTAAGCATTTTATTTATACTCATAGACAGTACAGCTGGCTCTTCACAAGCCTTCGGGACAGCTAGACACCGCCTCTGGACTTCAGACTTTTTCAGACACTATGTGTCAGGTAAAGCCCCTGGACTCTACCGCCCGCACTCACTGCATCTAAATTGCAAGCTTGGACTTTATCGCAGGACTCTGCAGAGGCTTGCCTCACTTGGCCCAAGTTTTGGAAGAAGCACCCTTCTACGTTCCTCATATGAGATGAACAATCCTCTTCCAAATAAATGCTCACTTTCAAGTGATTTTTAGCCCTTTCACATATGGCATGGAGATTGATGATGGGCTAAGGCTGGTATTATTGATTCCACTATCTTTCAGCATGTTTTGCGTATCTGCACCTATCATGCTGCTCTCAACTTTGGAGCATTGACCTAAACTGAGATAAAGTTACATCACAATAAAATGCACTTAAACACTAAAACTTCATTGGAAGGAATATAGCTTTTCTTTTGCATTTAAAGCGAATTTGCATTCTTACAGTGCCTTGGGGTTAATATTATTGAATAAGCACTGCTAAGTGTTGATACTGGAATTAGTAAACACACACACACACACACACACACACACACACACAATGAAAGTAAACAAGGCATTTGGCCCTGAAGAGACAGTCTAGACACTCAGCAACAAATTAATTTCATGAATAACTGAAACCCTCTGATTATAGCTATTAATGACCCATCTCTGTGCAAAAAAGAAAATCATGTTCTGAGTATCTAGAAATCTCTACCTTAAAAAAGTTATTTTAGTAGACACCATTGTTTTTTCCCCACGCAGATTTCATTCACTCTTCTCCTGATTAAAATAGAAGCATTTCAAATTTCCTCTGAAGAAGCCACGTCCACCCTTCCACATTCCATGCCTGAACATACTACCCAGATCTAAGCCAAGCTCAGCATTCCAGCCTTTTCTCCCATTCCCACAGGCTACAAAGTATTCTTCATCAGGACCCTTATAGCATATGACAGGATTTTCTTCTTTTTGAGACTGAACGTATATACCACATCTTCTTTAGCCATTCATCTGTTGATAGACATTTAGGTTCCTCCTACTCCTTGGCCATTATGGATAATGCTGCAATGAACATCAGTGTACAAATATCTCCTTGAGATCCTATTTTCAATTCTTTTGGATATATACCTAAAAGTAGGATTGCTAGATCATATGGTAATCCTGTTTTTAAATATTTGAGGAACCTCTAACTTGCTTTCCCTGGTGGCTGCATCATGGTCATTATTTCTTAAAATGTTGTTTTCTGCCTGGCCGTCTCTCCCCTCTCCTTTGGAAACTTCAATCACATGTATATTAGGCCATTTAAAGTTGGGCCACAACTCACCAATACTCTACTTATTTTTTTTTCATTATTTTTCCTCTCTGTGATTCATTTGGATAGTTTCTATTGCTGTGTCAAGTTCACTTATCTTTTCTTCTTGTGATACCTAATCTGCCATTGTTAACATCCAGTGTACTTTTAATCTCAGAGATTATAGTTTTCATCTCCAGAAGTTAGACTTCAGTCTTTATTTTCCAGGCCTCTATTTAACATTCTCAATCTTTTCTCTAACTTGTTGAACATAAGGAATGTGGTTATAATAACTGTTTTAATGCCCTTGCCTTCTAACATCTGTGTCGGTTTGGGGTCAGTTTCAGTTGATTGATTCTTCTCCTCAATGTTCTTGGCATGCCTGGTAACTTGTATTGCATGCCAGACGTTACAAATTTTACCTTGTTAGGTACTGGATATTTTTGTATTCCTATAAATATTCTTGAGCTCCATTATCAGACACAGAGAAGCTCCTTGGATATATTTTGATCCTTTCAGGTCTTACTTCTAAGATTTGTTAGGCAAAACCAGAGCATCAGTTAGCCTATGGCTTATACTTTGCACTACTGAGGCAAGATGCTTCTGAGTATTCTAACAATGCCCTGTGGATTTCCAGGTTTCCCAGTCTGAATAGTGCAGACTACCACCAACCCTGCTGGAGCTCTACTTACTACTTCCACTAATCTTTTCTGGCGTTTTTTTTTTTAATCTGGCCTCAGATAGTTTCCAGCATGTGCTGATAAGCCCTCTGTCGTCTCTAGCACTCTATACAGAAAAGTCTAGCCACTTTAGTCTCCCTAGACTCTCACCTCCATCTTCTCAATTCAAAGAGTCTTCCAGACTCCCTGGCTTCTTCTTCCCTGCATAATGGCCTGAAAATTCTCTCCAGATGGTAAACTAGGACAATTTTAGGGTTCACTCTGTTTCTCATCTCTCAGATATCAATTTCCTTCATTGCTTCATTCCAATGTCTTAAAAAGTAGTGTTTCATAGATTTTGTCTCCATTTTCAGTTTCAGGTGAGAGCAGGGGCATTGGGGAGGTGGTGGTGGTGGGGGGGGAGATAAATCCAATCCTTGTTAATCCAGAAGCCCCAGTCCATGCTACTTACATTAATCCCTGTAGGCTAGGGCCCCATACCTAAACAACTGAGTCAGAATCTTTGGTGGTGGAATCTGGGCATTGGGAGTTTTTTAAAAGCTCCCCAGGTGACTTTAATGTGTAGCCTGGGTTGAAAACCACTGCTGTAATCAGTGGGGAGCCATTAAAAGGATTTTAATCAGGAGAATGACATGATCAGAAGCAGTAGGCAGGGGCCAGAAGCCGACACACATAAGAAGGAAGGGCTGACTGTGAGGGAAGTAGGAGCTGAGTCAGCCAATTCTGCTCTACAGCTATTTCTAGCCATGAATGTATTAGGCATGACAGCAGTAAAACCTGTGTGCCTCCTTAGACCCTGAGGGTGTCCCTGAATTTGGAGTCCATAAAGATAGAGTCAATTTCCATCATCATAACCCCATGTATCTAGAAGAGGGCAAATTACAGTCAGTATTCAAGGGAGGCAAGGACAAATACAATACCTTTCAGAAATGCCTTTCAATAGTGGCTAAAATTGTTTCATTTTGACCCTTAAAAGGCCAAGCCTTGGTTATCTGAAAATGTTACTTACTGTTTATAAAGTAAATGGTAGGACAGACGGTGTGTGTCAGTGTTTCAAATGCACCCTCTCTTCTTTCATCTTTATTTTAGAATCAGGTCGCTTGACTTTGAGTCCTATATCTGCCACTCAGTATGTGACCTTAAAAAAGTCACTTATCAACTCTTGGTCTCAGTTTCTCCTTTTTAAATAGAAGGTAATAATATCTGCTCCGCTGGCTTCATAGGTTTCCTGTGAGACTTGAAATCACATGAGAGTTTTTATTATCCATCCCTTTCTCTTCTCTCCCTGTTCTATTTTTCTCTTGCCTCTATTTTTTTCTTCCTCTCTCCCCCAGATCCCTCTCCCAGCATTAGGCTGGGATCTGGCCAGCTCCCTTGGAGCATGCTTTCACAGCTTAGCTGCCATTTGCTTCTCGCTGTCAGTACTCACTCGTGTTAGAACACAGACGGCCGCCCTGTTTCTTGTGCAGACTGTGGCCTCTAAAATCACTGCTCAACCTCTCTCTTCCACCACTCCCAACTCCAACCCCTTCCCTCTGCCTTAGCCTCTCAGCCTCCCAGCACTGCTTAGTGCTGCTCAGAATGTTTCCACTCCTAGAGTGGGTGAATGTGAGAGGAATGACTGTGAGCTTTGTGTAGAAGCTGCAGGATAAAGCTGCAGAGAGCCTGTCCCCTCCGCCCCCCCTTTTTTTTCTGCCTATGCTTAGGTATGGAATTGCTAGTGTCCTTGTTTCCCCCAACTACATAGCATTGGTCCTTGGCTCTCAGCCACCCAGTTCTATTTATTCTTGAAACAAACAACCTTGGGGCAGAGCAGGGTTGTGGCTCAGAGGTTAAGGATGTACTTATCCTCAGCCAGTCGTCCATAATCTTAAACCCTTCTGGAATCTGTTCCAAAGTTTCCGTTTGACAGTCCGTAAGAGTGGACACTTCTGACTGCGTTTTGAAGTAGTTCAGTATCTCCTCTTCGTTGAAACCGCTCCATTTCCATATATAGTATCATTAATTATAATTAAGTCGGTTAAGTTTTTATTCCGTATCTTGCTCAGATTTCTAATACGACATGAAGACTTTTGTTTCTTTGACTCTTTCCTGGAGATATTTAGGGCAGAGCCTGTTGCTAAGGAGATTCATTTGCGTTGCAGTTAAATACCTGAGCACTGTAAACTGGCTCTGTGCTTTTTAGGAGCTTTGAGAGGGGGAATATTCTAATGAATTATTCTATAGTGTAGAAGATAAAAAAGGAAAAAGTCCTCTACAAAATGCAAAGACAACACTTCTCATGCTACCCAGATGGAGAAATGCTTTGGGTCTTCCTTGGGAGGAGATCTGAGATCATACTGAAAAGATAAGCCTCTGCCTCCTGAGGTGAAAGGAAAGCCAAAGAGGTCTTTTTGTTAGAAGAAAACTATTTAGAATTTTGAAGCCTGACATACAAGCTGCCGTGGAAGAGATTGACAATAAATATAAACACTCAGAGTAAATCATAAAGGTTAATTTATCACCAAAGTAAGTATACAAGATTAATGTTAGAATCTACCCATTATAATAATAATTCCAAGCCGGGGAGAAGAGAGATGAGATAGGTAATTTTGTGGGATTTATATCTGCTTTAAAGATGTTTAGGGTTGATTTAGAATTTTTAAGTTTTAGGTATTTTAATAAAGAGATATATTATGTTAAATTGGCTATCTGTGGTCTCAAATTTTTTTTGAACTCAAGCAAAGAGCTGTTCACTTGAACTTGAAAGCATGTAAATTCCTTACTGTGCAGACCTTATATCTGGCACCCTGCCGCCACCTGGTGGCGGCATACCTAAAGTACAGGGCCAGTGACTAAATCTAAAAATTCCTTAAATGCAGAAACTAACTGCAAAACAGAAATTATTCAGTGCCAGTTTTATATCAATTCCTGTTTCTGATATTAGTATAATAAAACATGAACCAGAAGAGTTTTATTCTTGTAGGCATCAGTCAAACACCAAATTCAGGCACCATGTATGTAAAATTGTTTAACAAAATGGGAAAAACCCTCTACTGTGCATTCCACCAATTAAATTAGTTTGGGATAACAGTGCCCTTTTAAATATGTGTATGTGTGTGTCTGTGTGTGTGAGTGTGTGTGTGTTGCATAAACATATATACATATTCTCTAGTAGAGTCTTTCTTAATTTTGCATTAATTGCTTAGGGGGGATAATTAGATTTCCTAAAACTTGAATAGGATCATTACCTTTTTGAAAATTCTACTTCATAGAAGCTGTGGGGAAAAAATGTAATAAGCATTTTACAGTCCTTATCCTCAAAAGAACTTCCAGACTAATGGAGGAGATAATCATTTACGATGGCTGTAAGAAGAGTAGTATTTAGGGGAGCTAAGTATAAAAGTGGTCTTTGCATCCCAAATTGAAACACAGGGTCTCTTCCTGATTAGGGGGTGGAGGTGGGCAGGAGAAAACGTGAGGTGGAGGAACCAGTAGAGTAAAAAGCAAGCAGCAGTGGTAAAAGCACAGGGTCTAAAAAGAGACTTCCAGGCTTTGACTCCCAACTATTTCTTATCATTTTACCACCTTGGGCAAGTCACTTAACTTCCTCTAAGCTTAAATTTCCTTGCATCTAAGTTTTGTGTAATAACATTATCTATCTTCTAGATAATAGTGTTGTCAGGATTAGATAAAATAATGTAGTAAAGCATTTTGCATAATGCTTTGCAAGTAGAAAGCACTCAATTTTTGTTGAACGGAGGCCAAATGGAAGGGCAGCTTCCAAGTGCCTAAGATTTATGGGAAGCATTATCCATTATCCATTGCCACAGCAATGCTGTGCGACAAACAGTGCATAATACATGCCTTGGATGCAAGTCAGATGAAATATTAAGACCATTAGTTCGATCAGTCCACCACAAAAGAGGAGTTTTGATTAAAGAAAAGAAGAAAGAATTTTAGAATTCTGGATGGTCTTATTGTTTCTAAGCCTCCAATCAGAATATGTGAAATCAAAACCATCTCAGAAAATCTGAAATGACTAGTGGGCCCACAGGGGAAAAAAAAAGATTTGAATAGGGCTTAAACGTATGGAGAATTTGTGGACAACCAACATTCAACAACTAGAGTATAATAACTTAGATGATAAACACACTATGATAATGGATTTGCTAGAGCTATAAAAAGCTGAAAATTGTTGAATTAATTGACCATCAAGCAAAATTATTTTAGAAAATTAAATACTGAAGTATTCGTCTAGTGGAGAATCATTTTCTTGCCTTGCTCAGACACTTGTTGCACACTGACCCTTTGTTCAAAGTGGGAATGCAACAAATACTATTTTAATTGAACGTGGTTCCTTAGGTAGCTGACGCCTCTAGACAGTCACAGGGAATAACAGCAACAATAGCAATAATAGGAGTTTTTGTACCTCTGTCTTCCCCTTCATTAAAAGTCAGTCTTGCTCAAGATTTTGTCTTTAGATCTCCTTTCCCCAGTGCTATGCTCTTGGACAGTATCACCTATGAAAAGCTTCAGTTGGCACCTTCAGGTATTGATAGATGGCTGCCAAGTACACATCTGCGGCTTTATTCTAGAGGTCCAGGTTTTCGGTTCACACAACCTCTCAGGTTTATGATCCGCCTTCTCGCTCTCAGTGAAGAAGAGACGCTATGGAGTCATGGAGGAGACTGTGGGCTCTGGTGCTAAACTGCTAGGATTTGCATCCTGGCTCTGCCTTTATTATCATGATTGTTAACCACTATGAACTCCATCTGGGTATGGATGTGTTTTGTTCACTCCTGTATCCCCAGCTCCTAGAACAGTGCCTCACACACAGTAGGTGGCAAATAAGTATTTGCTGACTGGCCTAAGGATGCTTATGTGTAAAGCAATGTGCTTAAAATATATTGAGATATTTCATCTCACCTTAATGCTATCAGATGCTCACTGTTGCCAATCCCATTTTACAGGTTGCAATGGATTGAATGTTTGTGCCCCCCCAAATACCTATCTTGAACCCGTAATCCCAATGTGATGCTATTTGTAGGCAGGTCCTTTGGGAGGTAATTAGATGGTGAGGGCAGTGCCCTCATGAATGGGATTAGGGTCCTAATAAGAAGAAACCAGAGAACTAGCTTGCTGTCTCCATCGTGTGAGGGCACAGCAAGAAGCCAGCCGTCTGCATCCCAGAAGAGGGCCCTTACCAGAACCCGACCACGCTGTGCCCTGATCTCAGCCGTCCAGCCTCCAGAACTGCACGAAATTAATTTCTGTTGTTTATGCCACCCGGTTTATGGTAATTTGTTATAGTAGCCTGAGCTGACTAAAACACAGATGAAGTGCTGTCGGAAAAGAACTGGTTGAGTTTCGTTGAAAAAAGCCACCGGTCCTTCCTATTTCACATTCACAAGTGTCCTGTACCCTGAAAGGAGTTAGACGAGGCTGGTCTTGAAACAGAGACACATCTAACAACAGAATGAGCACCCACAATCTTTTCTCTCATGTTCTCAGCCTTATAGAGAAATTTTCCAGCAGTGTTAGCCACGGTGGCTGCCTGAGGCAGCTTCGTTTCTTCCTCGCGGCGGCCGCTGGGGAACACATGTGGCTCAAGATGAACAGGAGTGCGGTTTCTTTTTTTTAAAATAAATTTATTTATTTATTTATTTTTATTTATTATTTTTGGCTGTGTTGGGTCTTCGTTGCTGTGCGCAGGCTTTCTCTAGTTGCAGCGAGTGGGGGCTACTCTTCGTTGCAGTGTGCGGGCTTCTCATTGCAGTGGCTTCTCTTGTTGTGGAGCATGGGCTTTAGGCACACGGGCTTCAGTAGTTGCGGCATGCGGCTCAGTCGTTGTGGCTCGCGGACTCTAGACCACAGGCTCAGTACTTGCGGCACACGGGCTTAGTTACTCTGAGGCATGTGGGATCTTCCTGGACCAGAGCTTGAACCCGTGTCCCCTGCATTGGCAGGCAGATTCTTAACCACTGCGCCACCAGGGAAGCCCTCGACTACATCTTTAAGACGGTAATCTTGAGTAGAAATAGGAGAATGACTGTGAACTCTAAGAAAAGTCGGTACAGGCTTTACACACAGTGATTGACAACCTGCCCGCGGCAGGGCTGTGAATTCTTTCATGGCTTTCCATCTGACTCTCTTTCCCTGTCTGCCTGCTCGCACTGATCTGAGAACACCTTAAAGGAGAAAACCTCAGGGCCGCTAGTCCTGACTTTTCAAAATCAGACATTAAGACATAGTGACCTTCTTAAATAGAATTTTAAGTAATTGCCTTAGCATCTTATTTTTCATTAAGACCATTTACTTCACGATCATCTCTCTGTGCTTCATATTTATCTAAGTACTTAGATGCTTTTGACTAAATCCAGCTCAGTAACCAAGGGGATCAGGTTGCCCTAAGAACCTTTTGTTCAGTCTGCCACAGGTGTGAGGCACACGCTGCGTTATAAGTTTTCAAGTGGCCAGACCTGTGGCAGTGTGTACGTGGCCTGCAAGACATTCTGAAGGTAATGGGGTAATGGGTTCTGGTAGTTACACAGCCCTAGTCATCTCGAGACAGAAACATCTGCTCTGCTCCACTGTATTTCATGGAATCTAAAATGCCATCTATTATACGATGCACCATTATTTTATGCATCCTTAAGAAAGAAAAAATGCTGCAAATTAAATTATGACACAGTGCCGTATGGTGATTCTGTCCAAGATATAAACCCATTACAACAGCCTTGCACGGCTTTGCAATCTCTTTCATTTAGAGGGCTTTGTCAGTTTCTCCTGGTTTTGCTGAGTTCTTTGGCATGTAATATGTAATTTTTTCCACGTAGCACAGTAACAAGGCATAATATGATGTCGTGTGTTTATGGACATCTTCCTTTCTTCAGTCCCGTACCTCACATGGTTGCTGCTTTTAAAGAAAATATGTAATTGCAATCTCTTCTCCAATGAAGGTATTTGCTTCACAAATATCCAATTACCCTCTTTCTTTTTTTATTTTTACCTTTCTAAGTACCAAGTAACTGTTCATATTAATACCAAGATGTAGTGTAATCTTTTTTTTTTTAAAGTACTTTGGATTTAGTGATAATGGTGTGCTCTTTTTTTTTCTTTTTTTTTAAACCTTCCTTTTTTTTTTTTTTTTTTGATTTATTTTTGGCTGTGTTGGGTCTTCGTTTCTGTGCGAGGGCTCTCTCCAGTTGCGGCGAGCGGGGGCCACTCTTCGTCACGGTGCACGGGCCTCTCACTGTCGCAGCCTCTCTTGTTGTGGAGCACAGGCTCCAGACGCGCAGGCTCAGTAGTTGTGGCTCACGGGCCTAGTTGCTCGGCGGCATGTGGGATCCTCCCAGACCAGGGCTCGAACCCGTGTCCCCTGCATTGGCAGGCAGATTCTCAACCACTGTGCCACCAGGGAAGCCCCTGTAGTGTAATCTCTTTAAACACAGTTAAAATGCTAATGATACTCACCACGTGTAGGATCAACAATGCCCGTGGACTTTACTGACAACATGAACGGCTATGACCAAGTGTATGTGCACAGGCGGTGACAGTCACGTCACAGCAATTGTGAGGCACCGTTGACTGTAAGATGCATTACCAGTTCAGAGATGGTAAAATGAGGGAAAAGTGTGTGTCTTGAAATCAGTGTAACACCGTACGGCATTGTGGGAAGGGTGCACAAATGAATAAAAGAGTTTAGGTCTTGAGTTAATATTTCCCTTTTGCTTAGGGAAAAAAACCCTCCCATTCTGTTTTCATTTCCGTAGGTATAAGATGATATCATGTTCATATGCCAAGAGAGATCTCAGATCTGTCAGGATGTGGCAGTATAAATAAAGTCCCTTCGGGAATCTGCCTTTTTCAGTCATAGTAGTTGGCAGGGGTTGACATCACTGACTTACGCTGCTGCAGTCCGTCATGTCTCTCCTGCTTGAAAATCATTGTGCACATAGTGAAACTATCAAAACAACCCCCAGGGAATGGAGGTGCAGGCCCTGAGTGGTTAGAATACTAAAAACAAGGCAACTGCAAAGCTAGCATCATTATAGCTGGGAGGATAGGATGGCTGCTGTCAGAACTGACAGGCTATCTGCCCCAGGGCAGCTCTGAGCAGCTTACCCAGGGGGACCTCGGTCCCTTTCCAGCCAGAGCAGAAAGACCTGCGACCTGATCTTTCCAGAAGCCCAGCTACTCGCTCTTCATCAAACCCACTTGCCTTTGCCACCTCTTTCTGACATGTCCTTGCTCTGATTCCAGACTGGATATCATCTGATTCTTTGCAAACTCCAAATGTGTTCCCACCTCAGGGCCAATACAGTAGCTGTTCCTGTACTTAATGTACATCTTTTTTCTTCTTCCACATCATCTCAGCTCACTCATCATCTCCTAGGGCGGCCTTCGACCACCCAAACTAAAGTAGTATCTCCCCATCCTCCATCAGTTTCCATCACATTACCCAGAATGTATGTATGTTTGTCTGTTTTTATAACCCTGAAATCTCCTCATTTACCTGTCTACTTGCTAATGGCCCATTTCCCTCACTAGAGTGTATGTTCACTCCTGCATCCCCAACATGTGGAACATACAGAAGATGCTCAATAAATATTTGATCAATGTACAAGTGATCAGTTTGATTCCTATCTCATCAGTAGTTTTTAAGTATTTGACTTACTATCTTATTCTCCTCCAGCTCCCCTCCTTCTTCTTATCTGTCTTGCCTCAACATGACCTCAGATTTAAGTGACTCTATGACTCCTTAGATTACGTTGTCCAATTCTCTTTTTCTGAAAGCTGACTCACAGCTGTAGACTCCAGATCTACTCTGGTCTCTGAGCCTCTCATGTGCAGGGTCTTCCCTACCAACCTCTTCTTCTCTCTTCCTGTTGCTTCTTTGTGTGACTGCAGAGCTCTGGGTGGGCTGTACTGATGTGTCTGTGAATGTCAGACAGACACAGCAACAGCAGCAGTGATTAGGGTGTGCACTGACGAAGCAGCGGCTCATGGGCTGCCAGACCCTGCCCCCACCCATCCCCACTGTCATTACCTTTCATACCTGCCCACATTGAGTCAACACCCCAAGGTTCTTCCCAAGCAGCTGGAAGCTGGGGGAATTTCCAGTCCTTAGCACTTCCCTAGGGCATACACAACTTTATTGCTGAAGCTTTTGTAACTAATAGAAATCACTACTAGTACTGATTTTTTTAAAGCATATATTGATGTCTACTTTGTGGAAGGGGGATCTAAGATACATTAGAAGCTGCTGACTTTGTAGAGGTTCTCTCTGATGATGTCAAGCATAGGAATCTTTTTTTGCTCTGATTCTTACTAGCAGCGGTGTGTGTGCTCAGGAAAGTTAAGCACTAGTGATACAAGTTACTTTTTTAATTGATCTGAGTTTTGCAGACTAACCAGGCGAGAAGTTCCCTACAGACATTGGGCTCCACCACTCTGGAGTGTAAATGGCACATTACGCTTAGAATATTATACACCAAGACGACCTAACTATAAACCTGCAGATAAGAAGCAAGTCCTATATATCCCTATATTTCCCACAAAGATTTACACATTAGAAAGTGCATAATCATTACTTGGTTGAATAAATGAATGGTATTGAAGAAGACGACGATTAATAAGAATCCAGGTCAGCTTTTAATCTTCTCTATGCATAAGAATCACTTTGGGGGCTTTAAAAAACTATGGATACCCAGGCCCATCCCCAGATATATGTATTCAACTGGTTGTAGTGGGGCCTACACGTATATTTTTTAAAGGTCCCTGTGTGATTATAATGTATGAGCAGGGTTAAAAACCATTGGTCTAGATAGAAAGTAATTCATGCCCTAAAAATAATAATAACTCAGTCTGTGTTAAAGATTAAGGTTAATAAATCGCAAGAAATGTTTTGCCTAGGTGATATTAAATGTGGTAAATATTTCACTGCCATGATGTACTTACCTGTCTTAAGTCATCTATTTTTTACTTTACCATGAGAAATAAAGACTAGAACATAATAAGAAAAATAATTCTTTAAAATATGAAATCTAACACCTATTTCAACAAACAACCTTAAATTCTGATCCAATATAAGACTTAAATCATAAACATTTCTTCACATGGGTTAAAAAAAATTCAAAGTTAATGAGATCCAACAAAGAAAAAGAATAGAATAATAGTTCTAGCACAGGAAGGAAGATCACTGTAATAGGATGAATGGTGGCCTTCAAAAGATGTGTTCACCTGGTTCCTGTGAATGTGACCTTATTTGGAAAGAGAGTCTTTGTGGATGTAATTAAAGGACTCAAGACAAGATCACCCTGGATTATCTGGGTGGGCCCTAAATCAAATGTGTCCTTATAAGAAGAAGCAGAGACACAGACAAAAGAACAAATACAGAGGAGAAGGTCATGTGAAGATGAGAAGGAGACTGGCGTGTTGCTGCCACAAGACAAGGAACACCTGGAGCCACCGGAATCTGGAAGAGAGAAGAAAGGATTCTCTCCGAGAGCCTTCTAGGGGAGGATGGCCCTGCTGACACCTTGATTTCGGACTTCTGGTCTCCAGAGCTGTGAGATAATAAGTTTCTGTTTTAAATCTTTCAGTTTGTGGTAATTTGCACGGCAGCTTTAGGAAATGAATACAATATTTTTGAAATAGTAGCTACGATATCAATTTTAAATGTTATGACCCAGAATTTGTTAAAGGAACCACACGTTGCAGTAGAACATATGCTACTTGGAGGCTGTCCTCGGTCAGCTGTAAATCATGATCCCTGTGACAGATGGTGTATGGCCTCTTCCCCCCACCGCATCGTTAGGTTTAAGTAGAAATGTGGGCTTTAAAGGAATGGGAGCCAGATGCAGGAGAAGGGCAGGCCTGACTGCGGGCATAAAGAGAATATTTAGGATTAAATTTGGTAAGGATTAACCGTGTTTCAGCTTTTGAATGATACCATAGGTAACCAAGCTCAGTTTCATTCTCAGGGCAATGTTCCTACCTGTGGCTTGAATCAGTCAGGAATGACACTGACTAGTAGTGGTTTAAACAATACTGACATGTATGGGCTGGACAACACGAGGCCTGGAAGTAGGTACTTGCTAATGATGTCAACTAGGACCAAGGCCTTTCTGTCTTTTTGCTTTGCTTTCCTTAGTACGATGGTGCTTTGCCCTCATGCTTCTATTTTTTTTCACCTCAAAATTGCAAGGTGGCTACAGCAGGTCCAGGCATCATCCCAGCGTGCACAGATGGAGAAATGGGAAAGGGAGCAAGGATAGAGATGTGTGTTTCTTTCACCAGGAAATCAAAAACTTGTCCAGAAACCTTCTATCAGACTCAGGTTTACACCTCAATGGCCAGACTGTGTCTGTGTCACTGCCCAACTTCAAGGAGACTGAAAAAGTGTCTTAGTTCTTTCCAACATTTGTAAGACAAAGCAGGCAAAGAAGAGGAAATTGGAACAGATTTTTCATCAAGTGGTAATGTCTGCCACAGAGCTATAGAAACCATTCTCAGAAAACAGCGGGTCTTCTGGAAAAGCCTCATATTATTTATCAGTTATATGCAATTGAATGAAAAATCCTCAAATCCTGAATTCCTGGGTATATGATGTAGAACTGAAGAGGAAAAAGTCAATTTCTTTAACCAATTTGGCTTGGAATATTTCTAGAAGGTATAGAATGATTTTCAAACTTTCTCTATAACCCCATCAAACTTACAATTATCCAAATCTTCTATCAATGTAGGGACTGTTAGGCATTTTAGATTAAGAGCACCAGATAAAGAGTAAAATCTTGAAATTCCTTTTGAAAGTCAAAACAGAAGAGAAGTGAAAAACAAGGAACACTCTAGTTTGTGGCTGTTATTGTTCGTCTCTGTTCTACTGATTTTTGTTCTTGGCCCTTCTTGCAGATATACGGGTAATCTAGGGTAAAGGGATACAGAAAGAGGCAAGCTAGAAAGTTGGAGAGAGATGTTTATTTTTCAGTACATTGTGGCCTCAAAATGGCCCTTCTTTGCCTCTGTCTAACTCTTAGTCAGTGGGAGCTGGTGGAGGGGAGAGGGGTTGATTGGTTCACTTCAGTAGTCATTTACCATCTACCTACTGTGTGACAAGCACTGTGCGAGGTTCTGGAGAGACGCTGGCGAGTAAGACTCATTTCAAAGTTCTTACCTTTGAAGAGCTCACATTCTGGAGGAGAGGTGAGAAAGTACAGTACAGAAAGCACAATACAGTGCGATAGGTGCTGTGTTCAGGGTGTACATAGGAACACGTATATCGTGGACCTTAAAACAAGACTAAGGCAGGGGGCAGGGGTCGGAAACATCATCCTTGAGGAGGTATCCAGTACAAGAAGAGGGAAAGAGGGTTCTGCTTGGTTGGGAGGTAGCTGCAGCTGGATTGGACGCTGAGATCAGAATTTAACTCCTTTCTCAGAGGCTGGGAGAGGGAAAAGATCTGGGAAAAGGCACCGGGGTAGATGGGGGAGAAAGGGAGGGCAGTGGGCTGTTGGCCCCATGCACAACTACAAGGACCCAGAAATGGAACGTCAGAAGCAGGATATGCAGAAGCACCAGCTGCCCCCACTGTCACCAAGAAGGGGTGAGCAGGAGGTCGCCTGACTGGTGACCGCAGCCATGGAAGTGACATGGTGGACTTTGGAGTGTGCCCAGGCTGACAGCCAGTCACTCGTCCTCCCAAAACAGAGTGAGTCAGGAATTGTGAGACCCAGGGGAAAAGCCCTTCCTTTTGAGCCTGAGGGAAGAAAATGTAAGGGCTGGGATCAACTTACAGTTCCCTAACTGTTGATGCCAGTGTCTAGGATAAATTCCTGTTACTTTCCGGAAGCATTTTCATAACGCTTTATAGTTGATAAACCTTTCACATATCTCAGATGGTTGTTTAATCATAACAGTCCAGTGAGATGGGTATTACCTTTCCCATTTTACTACAGAGGAAGGGAAACTGCAGGGGACACCAAGGAACCCATGCATATTCACACATTTAAAATATGGTCTAAACTCAACATGAGCCAGAGCTCAAGCCCAGGTCTCTCCGAATACAAATGTCTTTCCATAGAGACCCCAGGGTCCCTATAGTTAATTCTTTTTTCAACTTAGCTACATGGTGTTTAAAACTGCCTTCTCCCAGAACTTCTGTTAGACATAAGTGCACCTCACACTTCTGGGTTTCTTGCCAAAGATTGAAAGAATATCCTTCTTATGCATTGCTGGGTTTCTGTTGAAAAGCCTTCCTCTGCTCCATGTTTTCTTAATCTACCACTGTAGATGATAATTGCCTTCCCCACCACTTACCCTGACATGTCCTTCACTGTAGATTTTGTTGGTGGAGTGCCTAGGGAGAAAGGGAACTGGATTCCAAAGCACACGCAATTTGCCTTCCTACCTAGGCAACCTCATGAAGCTGCCACCCAACACCGGTGGTCCTGGCAACTTCCTCTGCATGATCACCACCCCCCTCTTTTCCTTGGGGATCAAGTGGGCAGTAATGCCCTTCTCCAATGGAAACAAAGTTGAGTACCTTATTTAATATACAGCTATGGCTCAAAATGGGAGCAAATGAAAAGGTAGTTTTACTGGCTATTTTCTCTGTCAGAGACGGATCTCTGTCTTGTACAATCTGTACCTTGCTGGGGAAATGGGACTTTACTCTTCCAATTTGGAAAATCCCACCCCAGAAGAGAAGCAGCGTGAATCAGTACACAGCAGCCTACTTTCGTGTCATCTTAAATATAATTACCTACCATTGGTTAAGCCAGCAAAATACTTAATTTCTTTTTTATTAAAAAATAATTATGCATATTTGCAAGTAGACAGTTTATTAAGCATGGACAATAACTGTGACTCCCAGTTTGGGTTTTCTCGATTTCTTTACATTGTTTTCTGTCTGCTGCATGAAAATTTTTGTTTCAGTGAACTTGGCTGCAATCACAGGCACTCACAGTACCTTTTGAAGATAGAATATCATTTAGTGTTCGTTAAAAGAGTTATATAAAAGTCCCACCCCTGAATCTCTTCTAATTGTTCTTTCTTTAAAAAACAATTGAAGTTCACATTGAAACAAGTGTATAACATACAAGAGTAGCTGTCCTGACCATGAAAAGGGAGCCTTTTACCTATTTCTGAGCTGCCTTGCATAATGAGCAATTTGGAGAATGTAAGTAAATTTTTGTACATTATTTAAATTCTGTTTTCCTTTTGTACAGATACGGCTATTGTCTTCCTCATCCAAAGATTCTTTTTATTGAAGCAAAATAACCTTCATAGGTGACGATATTCTGAAATTCAACAAGGAAATAATTCAGTAGGAGAAGGCTTATAATTTCCAATTTAGTGACAAACTTTTCTCTCAAACCTTTGGACTCATCATCTCCGTGACATCTAGATCCATAAACAGTATAAGACCCAGAGGATGTCTCAGGAGTTTTATAAACAGAAGCTAAATGGGAATCATACATACATATATTTCTTTAATTTTATTTTTTTATTTTTTATACAGCAGGTTCTTATTAGTTATCTATTTTATACATATTAGTGTATATATGTCAATCCCAATCTCCCAATTCATCCCATCACCACTACCCCTCCGGCACTTTCCTCCCTTGGTGTCCATACGTTTGTTCTCTACATCTGTGACTCTATTTCTGCCTTGCAAACTGGTTCATCTGTACCATTTTTCTAGATTCCACATATATGTGTTAATATACGATATTTGTTTTTCTCTTTCTGACTTACTTCACTCTGTATGATAGTCTCTAGATCCATCCACATCTCTACAAATGACCCAATTTCATTCCTTTTTATGGCTGAGTAATATTCCGTTGTATATATGTACCACAACTTCTTTGTCCATTCGTCTGTCAATGGAGTTTTTGACTTTCATTCTTTCGAATTTCTCATTTCAGATGTTCAATTTTTCATAATCAGAAGTTCCATTCCAGTTTTTTTTAAAGGCAAGGGGCACGTGTTAACTTTATTTGTTTGTTTATTTATTTATTTAAATTGACCTTGCTGATTGCAGAATCGTAGCTCCCCAGCCAGGGATCAAACCCAGGCTCCCGGCAGTGGAATCGCAGCGTCCTAACCACTGGAGTGCCAGGGAATTCCCCGGGTCTTTTTTTTTTTAACATCTTTATTGGAGTATAATTGCTTTACATTGTTGTGTTAGTAGCTGCTGTATAACAAAGTGAATCAGCTATACGTATACATATATCCCCATATCCCCTCCTTCTTGCGTCTCTCTCCTGCCCTCCCTATCTTACCACTCTAGGGGGTCACAAAGCACCGAGCTGATCTCCCTGTGCTATGCGGCTACTTCCCACTAGCTATCTGTTTCACATTTGGTAGTGTATATATGTCAGTGCCACTCTGCCACTTCGTCCCAGCTTACCCTTGCCCCTCCCAAAATCCTCAAGTCCATTCTCTACATCTACGTCTTTATTCCTGTCCTGCCCCTAGGTTCTTCAGACCTTTTTTTTTTTTTTTAGATTCCATATATATGTGTTAGCATACGGTATTTGTTTTTCTCTTTCTGGCTTACTTCACTCTGTATGACTGTCTCTAGGTCCATCCACCTCACTACAAATAACTCAATTTCGTTTCTGTTTATGGCTGAGTAACGTTCCATTGTATATATGTGCCACATCTTCTTTATCCATTCATCTGTCGATGGACACTTAGGTTGCTTCCATGTCCTGGCCATTGTAAATAGTGCTGTGATGAACACTGTGGTACATGACTCTTTGAATTCTGGATTTTTTCAGGGTATATGCCCACTAGTGGGCTTGCTGGGTCGTATGGTAGTACTATTTTTAGTTTTTTAAAGAACCTCCATAGTGTTCTCCGTAGTGGCTGTATCAATTTACATTCTCACCAACAGTGCAAGAGGATTCCCTTTTCTCCACACCCTCTCCAGCATTTACTGTTTGTAGATTTTTTGATGATGGCCGTTCTGACCGGTGTGAGATGATATCTCATTGTAGTTTTGATTTGCATTTCTCTAATGATTACTGACGTTGAGCATCCTTTCATATATTTGTTGGCAATCTGTATATCTTCTTTGGAGATGTGTCTATTTAGGTCTTCTACCCATTTTTGGATTCGGTTGTTTGTTTTTCTGATATTGAGCTGCATCAGCTGCTTGTGTATTTTGGAGATTAATCCTTTGTCAGTTGCTTCATTGGCAAATATTTTCTCCCATTCTGAGGGTTGTCTTTTGGTCTTGTTTATGGTTTCCTTTGCTGTGCAAAAGCTTTTAAGTTTCATTAGATCCCATTCGTTTATTTGTGTGTTTATTTCCATTTCTCCAGGAGGTGGGTCAAAAAGGATCTTGCTGTGATTTATGTCATAGAGTGTTCTGCCTATGTTTTCCTCTAAGAGTTTTATAGTGTCTGGCCTTAAATTTAGGTCTTTAATCCATTTTGAGTTTATTTTTGTGTATGGTGTTAGGGAGTGTTCTAATTTCATTCTTTTACATGTAGCTGTCCAGTTTCCCCAGCACCACTTATTGAAGAGGCTGTCTTTTCTCCATTGTATATCCTTGCCTCCTTTATCAAATATAAGGTGACCATATGTGCATGGGTTTATCTCTGGGCTTTCTATCCTGTTCCATTGATCTATATTTCTGTTTTTGTGCCAGTACCATACTGTCTTGATTACTGTAGCTTTGTAGTATAGTCTGAAGTCAGGGAGCCTGATTCCTCCAGCTCCGTTTTTCCTTCTCAAGATTGCTTTGGCTATTCGGGGTCTTTTGTGTTTCCAGACAAATTGTGAAATGTTTTGTTCTAGTTCTGTGGAAAATGCCAGTGGTAGTTTGATAGGGATTGCACTGAATCTGTAGATTGCTTTAGGTAGTATAGTCATTTTCACAACATTGATTCTTCCAATCCAGGAACATGGTATATCTCTCCATCTGTTTGTATCATCTTTAATGTCTTTCATCAGTGTCTTATCGTTTTCTGCATACAGATCTTTTGTCTCCTTTGCTAGGTTTATTCCTAGGTATTTTATTCATTTTCTTGCAATGGTAAATGGGAGTGTTTCCTTAATTTCTCTTTCAGATTTTTCATCATTAGTGCATAGGAATGCAAGAGATTTCTGTGCATTAATTTTGTATCCTGCTACTTTACCAAATTCATTGATTAGCTCTAGCAGTTTTCTGGTAGCATCTTTAGGATTCTCTATGTAGAGTATCATGTCATCTTCAAACAGTGACAGCTTTACTTCTTCTTTTCTGATTTGGATTCCTTTTATTTCTTTTTCTTCTCTGATTGCTGTGGCTAAAACTTCCAAAACTCTGTTGAATAATAGTGGTGAGGGTGGGCAACCTTGTCTTGTTCCTGATGTTAGTGGAAATGGTTTCAGTTTTTCACCATTGAGGACGATGTTGGCTGTGGGTTTGTCATATATGGCCTTTATTATGTTGACATAAGTTCCCTCTATGCCTACTTTCTGGAGGTTTTTTATCATACATCGGTGTTGAATTTTGTCGAAAGCTTTTTCTGCATCTATTGAGATGATCATGTGGTTTTTCTCCTTCAATTTGTTAATATGGTGTATCACATTGATTGATTTGCATATATTGAAGAAGCCTTGCATTCCTGGGATACCCCACTTGATCATGGTGTATGATCCTTTTAATGTGCTGCTGGATTCTGTTTGCTAGTATTTTGCTGAGGATTTTTGCATCTATGTTCATCAGTGATACTGGCCTATATTGTGTTACTGTCGATTTCCCCTTTTATGGCTGTTAGCATTTGCCTTAGGTAATGAGGTGCTCCTATGTTGGGTGCATAAATATTTACAATTGTTACGTCTTCTTCTTGGATAGATCCCTTGATCATTATGTAGTGTCCTTCTTTTTCTCTTGTAATAGTCTTTATTTTAAAGTCTATTTTGTCTGGTATGAGAATTGCTACTCCAGCTTTCTTTTGATTTCCATTTGCATGGAATATCTTTTTCCATCCCCTCACTTTCAGTCTGTATGTGTCCGTGGGTCTGAAGTGGGTCTCTTGTAGACAGCATATATACGGGTCTTGTTTTCGTATCCATTCAGCCAGTCTATGTCTTTTGGTGGGAGCATATGATCCATTTACGTTTAAGGTAATTATCGATATGTATGTTCCTATTTCCATTTTCTTAATTGTCTTGGGTTTGTTATTGTAGGTCTTTTCCTTCTCTTGTGTTTCCTGCCTAGAGAAGTTCCTTTAGCATTTGTTGTAAAGCTGGTTTGGTGGTGCTGAATTCTCTTAGCTTTTGCTTGTCTGTAAAGTTTTTAATATCTCCATCGAATCTGAATGAGATCCTCGCTGGGTAGAGTAATCTTGGTTGTAGGTTTTACCCTTTCATCACTTTAAATATGTCCTGCCACTCCCTTCCTGCTTGCAGAGTTTCTGCTGAAAGATCAGCTGTTAACCTTATGGGGATTCCCTTGTATGTTATTTGTTGCTTTTCCCTTGCTGCATTTAATATTTTTTCTTTGTAGCTAATTTTTGATAGTTTGATTAATATGTGTCTTGGCGTGTTTCTCCTTGGATTTATCCTGTATGGGAGGGACGCTCTGTGCTTCCTGGACTTTGACTATTTCCTTTCCCATATTAGGGAAGTTTTCAACTATAATCTCTTCAAATATTTTCTCAGTCCCTTTCTTTTTCTCTTCTTCTGGGACCCCTATACTTCGAATGTTGGTGCGTTTAATGTTGTCCCAGAGGTTTCTGAGACTGTCCTCAATTCTTTTCATTCTTTTTTCTTTATTCTGCTCTGCAGTAGTTATTTCCACTATTTTATCTTCCAGGTCACTTATCCGTTCTGCTGCCTCAGTTATTCTGCTATTGATTCCCTCTAGAGAATTTTTAATTTCATTAATTGTGTTGTTCATCATTGTTTGTTTGCTCTTTAGTTCTTCTAGGTCCTTGTTAAACGTTTCTTGTATTTTCTCCATTCGATTTCCAAGATTTTGGATCATCTTTACTATCGTTACTCTGAATTCTTTTTCAGGTAGACTGCCAACTTCCTCTTCATTTGTTTGGTCTGGTGGGTTTTTACCTTGCTCCTTCATCTGCTGCGTATTTCTCTGTCTTCTCATTTTGCTTAACCTGCTGCATTTGGGGTTTCCTTTTCGCAGGCTGCAGGTTCATAGTTCCCGTTGTTTTTGGTGTCTGTCTCCAGTGGGTAAGGTTGGTTCAGTGGGCCAACCTGGTGGTGTAGGCTTCCTGTTGGAGGGGACTAGTGCCTGTGTTCTGGTGGATGGGGCTGGATCTTGTCTTTCTGGTGGCCAGGATTGCATCTGGTGATGTGTTTTGGGGTGTCCATGAACTTAATATGATTCTAGGCAGCTCTCTGCTAACGTGTGGGGTTGTGTTCTTGTCTTGCTGGTTGTTTGGCATGGGCTGTCCAGCACTGGAGCTTGCTGGTCATTGAGTGGAGCTGGGTCTTAGCGTTGAGACAGAGATCTCTGGGAGAGCTCTTGTTGATTCATATTACATGGGACTGGGAGGTCTCTGGTGGTCCAGTGTCCTGAACTTGGCTCTCCCACCTCAGAGGCTCAGGCCTGACACCTGGCCGGAGCACCAAGACCCTGTCAGCCACACAGCCAGGTACGTGGGGAGTTTCTTGCCTTTGGGGAAGTCTGAGGTCTTCTGCCAGCGTTCAGTAGGTGTTCTGTAGGAGTTGTTCCACATGTAGATGTATTTTTGATGTATTTGTGGGGAGGAAGGTGATCTCCATGTCTTACTCCTCCACCATCTTGAAGGTCCTCATGCATACATTTTTAAAATACACTGTCCTTTGACGCTGTAGCAGTTGTCATAAACAGTGCTTCCCAAATACTTTTACTCCCTAAAGCAACACCTTGTTCTTCCAGTGAGGAAAAACAATGCTTGAATTTTTAGTCACCATGATCTTTGTCATTTCAAACAATAGAGAATGAAATTCAGAGTCCAGAGAGTTATGTTCAGCTTTCACAATTGAGCTAGGAATAGACAAGTATGAGGATATAAATTACAAAAATAACAAATGTTTATCAAACTTCTTTTTGTGCAAATCGCTCTTCTAATTGTTTTACATATATTAATCATTTTTGATTATTTAAGTAATCCGCTTAAAGAAAAGTATAGGAAATGACATTGGATACAGTTCCGAATTATAAAACAAAAAAGTTAATAAATGTGGAGTCTAGATTTTTCTTCATTGCTTCTGAAAAGAAGATTAACATCTTATTCCTTGATTATTCAGCGAAATATCTGTGAAGTCCATAAATCTTTTAATGTATGCCTATTCTAGAGTAGCTATAGCAATAACAATTGACATTTTAAAAGTACCTTGAACAATTGACATTTTAAAAGTACCTTGGAGATTATACAGTAAAATATATCTTCTATATAATCATATTTATTTCTAACAGTACACTTTCAGGAAGGCAAGATGAGTATTAATTTTCTGCTTCGCCTGTGAGGAAACTGTGGCTCAGAGAAGTTAAATAAATTGTCCAAGGCCACTGCAAAAACTGCAGACACAGGCCTGTATGACTCCAAGTCTGTGCTCTTTGGACCAGGCCACAACTAACCTGGCCTCCTGCAGGGGTGCAGCATGGTTCCTTGGCATGAATTTTTCATCCGTGGAATTGACAACCTCTTTAATTTAGCAGAATATTTCATTTTGTTAAAGAAAACAACATGCTAGAAAGAGCCCTGTACTGTCAGTCCCCTAAGCAGCCAAGAACTGTTCAGCAAGTCCTTTGATCTCACTAGTTTGCTCATCTGGAGACAGAAGGGTTTGGATACATGATCTCTAAGGACCTCCAACTGATCAGCTCAAATAATTCTTTAATAAAATCCATTGTATTATTTCTGACTTCTTCCTTACTACCAACTTGGGTACAAATAATAAAGCTGAATAAGGAGGGAATTAAAGCTAGAGAAATGTCCATCTGGTTTTAAAGGTCAAAAAGGCATCTCCAAGGTGACTGAGGGAAGGAAGAGCAGTCCAGATGGAGTGAACAGCTAGCAGGTACAGATGTGTGAAACAGTGTGGGGCACTGAGGGAACACTATGCTTTCAATATTGCTAAAATGTAAAGTGCAAGGAAGCTTTTGCTAAGTGCTGAGGGTGATGGAAAGAGAGAAGATCCCAAGCACACCGACCTCCCCTGACTAGAGGCTCCCCCTCAGTAGGGTCCTAGATAGAAAGGGGAGAAGCTTCAACTTTAAATCAAGATTGGAGTTTTTCACTATTACATGGGATGAACATTTTTAACTACTAAATAGAGATTGTGTTTTCCTATCTAAAGTGATCAGTTTTTTTCTTAACCTACGAGTCAATAAGACTGCTCACATTTTTATCCAGCAGCAGGAAGAAACCAACCCCCCTGAAAAAATTTAAGTAGTTGGGGAGAAAAGTTGCCTTGTGATTACAACCACAAATCACACCTTTCAATGTATTAGTGTTATATCCATAGATATGAGTCAACCACCTAATAATAAGTAGGGTAAAACGGTTTATTAAATTTTTTTAAATTTATAATCAGTGGAATAGTAGTACCTCAAGGTCACTGTTCTGTGTCATTACCTTTGTCTAGTTTTGTAAGTGCATGAGTTTAGGATATATGGAACCTCATTTCAGATCATGCTCAAAAACAAATTTTAGAATAAATACCTGATATAAACTTTTTAAATGATTTTTTTTCCAGTTCTGCAACCCAGTCCATCATTCCCCTTCCCCATTGCCAGTTAATTGAGTGCTCTGATTAAGTGGGTTTGAGTAATTGTGGTTTGACCACATTGGTGGTTCTTAATACTGGCTACATACTAGAATCCCAATGCCTGGCTGCATCCCAGAACAATTAAATCAAAACCTCCATAGTAGGAGCCAGGCATCAATATTTTTAAAAGTTCCCTGGTGATTACAAAGTACAGCCAAGCTTGAGAACCAGAGCTAATATTTTAAAAACCAGACAAGCATTAGTATACAACTGACTGCCTGTTTTCCTTAGAATTTGTATATTACATGTTACCCTATTAAAATATTTAATTATGTATCAAAATAAAACTCTAGAAACAGATCATGAAGACAATGAGATGAGCTTTGCAGTCATCATACTCAATTTAGATGAAAATGAAAAATAGGTCCATTCTATTCAGTGTTTATAGTCCTGGTCTTCCAATAAGTAGTGAAGGAAGTCCATGTACCTGCAATGTACTAGCAGTTAAGTACTTATGATCATTAATTCAGTACATAATGTTGAATCTAGTGAATTAGCAATTGTGTTCTGGTAAAAATGTTTTTTACTGTGTGTCTAAGTAACAGTATCAAAAGAAGTCAATCATTATGTGGGAAATATGTCTTCAACTTATTTCTAATAAGAAGACCCATGGGAACTTAGAAATGCATGTATTAAACATTTGAAGGAACTTATCATTCTATCTTTCAAATATGCTGATTGTTTTGATTATTTGATGTTAATATAGGAAAAACATGCTCAGGAGAGTTAAACCTGAACTCTTTATATAAATGACTTTTTCTAAATCGCTATTATTAAAGCCAGATGAAAGAAAATCCAAATACACAAAAGCACAACCTTACAAACTTGTAAATTAGAGTGATCATTCACATTACAAAAAGGACTTTCTGCTTTACAAAAGGATTCATCCCAACATTTCTTTAACTACAGGCCAGATAGCTTTTTACAATACACATTCTCCTAGATGCTCTAAATACACTGTGAGATCCTAGCTATTTTAAGTAGTCTTCTGGTGAATCCTTTTGTTATGCAAATTTCCCTTCTAATTGATCTGTTTTGTAGATCTGTAAATTTTTTCCTGTAAATCTGAATTTGCTTAAAGCGCCCTTGACTTGTAGAAAAGGTCTTCTGCATTTAAGTTTTTGGTTGTAAAAACAATGGGCTTCCTGTTTAGGCAACATGGCAGAATAGTTAACCTGAAAGCGTCCACTAAAACCATATGAAAATCTAGATAAAATAAAACAAATATATATGTATTTTTTTAATGAACTGCTAAGCTAGACAGAAAATAAATAGATTCTGCAGAGAATAGAAACTAAGACAGAACTGAAACTCAGAGTAGTAGAGCTGAGATCTGTCTACTCTGCAGGGGGTAAAGGGCAGGTCCCTCTAGGTAAGTCTAGAGACTTGTGTTTTAACAACCACTGGAGGTCAGGAGACAAGGCTTTCTGTCCCTTTGAGGTATGGAGTCAGAATTGAGACCATCCATACAGTCTGAACCCGAGAAGAGCTCCATTCTTAATATAAATGTAAATAAGGACTTAAAAATAATCTGCCCATTGGCATAGGGAGATAAGAAGGTAGCTTGTCTTCTCAGCTTGGGTTCAGGGTAAGGGAATGGAGACTCTTCCTTGAGAACCCAGAACTATGGGCAAGCTCCTCACTTTAACTTTGAGTTATTAGTCTGGAAACTCTAAGCTGAAAACATTTACATAAAAATTGGTACCAGGCCAGAGATGCCTCAAGGTGCTAAGAGAAATAAACAAAACATCTCTGAAGGGACATACCTTCAACTAAAGTAGTATCGTATGATGGCTTTATACTACATCAATCTAGCTAAGTTGAAACTATGTTTCTCAGAATTCCTTTCCTTGTGAGTCAAATTACAAAGGAAATTTTCTTGAGAATTGAAAGGCACAAATGAAGGAGCAGCCATTTTAGCACTCTGAAAGTCAGTATAAGACAGCAGGCATTGGCAATTTGCACATGCTATTGCTAATCTTTAAGTTACCTTATTGGTGTTGAGGACCACCTGGGTCTGCAATTCTCCAGTTCCCACTGGATTTTTTCCTTTGGCTTCCCTGAGTCCTGGGCCAAGTGTGGTTACAACTCCATGGTGAAGGGTGCAGGCTTCTGTAGGTCACCAGCATCATTTAAGTTGGAGGTGATGGGAGATAAAGTCAAATTCCACTTTATTCTCATGGGTTCAATTTTTTGTCCTTTGGGGTTCTAATATGACCTTATGGGTTCCAGTTTCTCCTTGATCTCTCCCACTTCAAATTCAGTTCTCCTTCCTGATTCCCTGCCAAGCTGACCTATGATGACCTCAGGTCCAACACCACATGCAAAGTCAACAGTCTTACAAAGACTTCTTAACCTGCACAAGGTATAATTTCTCTAATGAATCCATTACTCTATTTCGCTCCTAATGATCTGTTTCCCTGATCAACTCCTAACTGATACACATAGGTTTCCTTCATATGAGCTCAAAACTAATTATGAACACAGAACCTAAAATTACAAAGCACACAAGAAAGAAGTTCTGTCTTATCTTTTTTGAAAGGGTCTTAGTATTGCCATTTGATTTTCTTTTTTCCTTCAATCATTCTCTGGATCTATTTTCCTTAATCAAATAGGATTTCTAATCATTTAAGTTTTTAAAATACTATATTAGATGCAGATAAAGAGAAAATATATGAAATGGAAAATAGATTTAATGAAATTACCCCAAAGGCAGCAAAAGAGGTAAAATATAAGAGGCTCAAGTATATGTATACTCAATGACTAGTCAGTCTCATTCCCAGGTATATATCCCAGAGAAATCTCAAATGGGTATATAAAAACCATGTTAAAGAATGCTTATTTGAGGATTGTTTGTAAAGTGGGACGTTGGAGCTTCCAACACTGAAGAATGGCTAAGTGAAATATTCTGGTGCATATTATGAATTAAGATGCAGCAATTTGATGCAGTAAACCAGATGAACAGACAGCAAAATATATAGATCTTAAAAATAGAATGCTTAATATAAAAAGTGAAAAATAGAATAAACTACAGTATAATAACAGTTATATAAGTTAAAATACATACACAAGGGAAGGAGATGCTCTCTGGAAACAGCCAGTGGTGAAAGGAGCATGGCGGGCAAAGATGATTCAGGCGATTCTGGTTTTCAATAACCATGTGAAGCCACGGCTGGTCTGCTTCTACCAGCATTTCCCAGAAGAAATTCAACAGCAGATTATTCGAGAGACCTTCCGTCTAGTTCTCAAGCGGGATGACAACATATGTAACTTCTTGGAGGGTGGAAGTTTGATTGGTGGCTCTGACTACAAACTGATTTATCAGCATTATGCTACCCTCTACTTTGCATTTTGTGTGGATTCATCAGAGAGTGAACTTGGGATCTTGGACCTCATCCAGGTATGTGTAGCAGGTTTTTGTGGAGACTCTGGATAAGTGTTTCGAAAATGTTTGTGAATTGGATTTGATCTTCCACATGGATAAGGTGCACTGCATTCTTCAGGAGGTGGTGATGGGTGGGATGGCGTTGGAAGCAAACATGAATGAAATCGTGGCTCAGATTGAAGCTCAGAACTGGCTGGAGAAATCTGAGGGTGGCCTTTCAGCAGTGCCCGCGCGGGCCACGTCTGCCGTGAAAAACATCAACCTGCCAGAGATGCCTCGGAATATCAACATTGGTGATCTCAACATCAAGGTTCCCAACCTATCCCAGTTTGTCTGAGGGTAGAAGATGGCTGAACTGAGTCCTTGGAACCAGCAAAGCCAAGCCAGTCCTGCAGCAAAACCCGCTCTGCGCCCTGAGGAGTCCAGCCTCGGGCCCTGGCCCCTGCTGTCCTGGAGCGGGAAGGAGTCCTGTGTCCACTGGCAGCCTGTGCTTGCTTCTCACGTGTGCAACCTTGCCTGTCTCTCGTACATGTGACCACTGCAGATGTGAGGGGCCCTGGCTTCCTCAGTGGGGGTCAGGTGCCCAAGCCACTTGCCCCCTTCACCTGCCACGTGCAGCCACTCCCAGGGACTGCAGACTGTAGTGAGAGGCCCCTCTGCTCCCAGAACTCCACCACGAGGATGTTCTCTGACTCGAGCCTTCAACCTTAGCACCACGAGGCTCCCTGAGGTCCTGTAGCATTGACTTTCCTGGTGAGGTGCCATAGCTAGAAAAGGGCTGACCCTCTAGATTTGGGGATGTCGTGAGTGGCAAATAAGGGCAGGATTTTATGAGATCCAGAGTTGCCTACTGGCTCTACTAGAGTTGGCACACCCAGGATCCTTTTGTATAGCCACGCTGTCTCATCACCACCTCCTGTGGCATACACTCCCCACTGCCATAGCCCTGGCTCTGCTCTCCCAGGTGTTTATGTGCGGGACACAATCCAAATCATAAGCCTGTTGTTTGCCTGCCCCCCACATTTCTGCCAATAGGGAGGGCACCCCCCACAGCCAGAGGGGTCCCCCTCAAAGGGGAAGGGCCCTGTGTCTGTAGAAGGCAAAGCTGACAACATGGGGAACATCTCAGAATTATGACTCTCCCCGGTTTAAAATACATTCTCCTCCCGAGGAGCAGACGGGTCGGTTGCTGTGTTAGGAATGATGAGTCTTCTTTGTACAGGAAACCCAGTGCTGTCTACACCAGCTTCTGGAGCATGAGCGTCTGAGCTGGGGTCGTGTGTTCTGGACCTGGCACAGGGGAAGGCTGGGGACACGGGCCGCCTGCTGGCTGAGACCGGTGGCAGTGCAGCATCTGCTCCCCAGTGTGCGAGGGGTCCCTGCGTGAGCTCGCTCTGGCCACGCCCTGTTCCCCTCAGGTGGCAGTCCCCTAGAGCTAGCTGTGGAAACCTGTAAATGTTTACGTGTGATAAGAGCCTTTCTCCCTGTGGTTAACTTAGAGCTGAAGCTCCTCCTCGAAGTGGCGCCTCTTACTCCTGCGCTGCCTCGGGGCCGGGTCTCAGGTATGATGTTGAGCTGCCTTGAGACTCGGGAGCTCGCTGCGCCGTCACGGTGAAGTCTCCCGGCCTGGGGACTTCTTGTGCCTGCCGGCCGGTGGCCCAAACTGTTTCCTCAGGCCTCCTGATGCTGTCGCAGAGCCCGTCTGAGATGGTGCCCGACAGGACCATGGTCAGGACCACGTCTTTTCCCGCTTTGAACAGTGCTTCCTGTAGTTGGTGCCCTTTGCTCCCTTTAAGGAGGTTAAGGTAGCTTCTTAACCTCAGTCTTTTGGAACATCTCCGATAACCTCAGAGATGGGCAGTGTTGATCAGAAGGTAGGCCCTCTTATGTTGGAAGAGGGGAATGTAGGTTCATATATCTATCTGATGTTAAAACCTCTGATATTCTTTTAAAGAGTTTAATTTTTTTTTTACAGACATTTCAGCATATTCACATCCCTCTCTTTCACATTTGCTGAAAGTAATACAGGAACAAAGAAGGAAAACGATATTTATTTTGCACCTCCTGTAAGGTGGCATGAGCAAGATCCTTCCACAGTCTTTACAACAAACACTGTTATCTCCGTTTTGCAAGTCAAGAAAGTAAGACTCAGAGAGGTCAGGTAACCTGCCTTAGGTCACAAGGGCTAAGAATTGAGACTGTCTGCCTAAATCCACGGTTCATTTTTTTCACTTCTCAACATGGCTTCTCCCAATTTTATTTTCTTTCTTATGGGTAAGGAAAGCTCAAAAATATTAGGTAGCTTCTCAGAAACTGTGATAAAAACCGGCTTGGTAGCCAGTCACAGCATCAAAGAGTGTAAGAGCTGGAGGGTCCTCCACATGCCTCCATTGAACTGGTGAGGAAGCAGAAGCCCAGAGTGTTTAGTGTTGTGTCAAGGGTCACAAAGCTAGACCCAAGTCAGTCTTCATTTTTCTTTTTTTAAAATTTTTATTGGAGTAGAGTTGATTTGCAATGTTGTGTTAGTTTCAGGTGTACAGCAAAGTGAATCAGTTATACTTAAAAAAAGAAAAAAATGCATACACTAAAAACTACACTACATCATTCTGAAGTACCTAACAAATTAGGAATTGAAGGGAAATTTCTTAGCCTAATTAAGTATATCTATTAAGAACTTACTTAATGGAGATGCTTCAACACAGCCTTGAAATTCAGTGGTAAGACAAAGATGGCCACTATCAAAATTTTATTCAGCGTTGAACTAGAATACCTAAGTGGCACAATAAGAAAGCTAAAAGAAATAAACAGTATGAGTACTGTAAAGGAAGAAACAAAATAGTCATTATTCACAAATGATATATTAGTGTATGTTAGTTAATAGTAACATTAGCTGCTATGGCAGATAAACTGAAAATTCTTAGTGGCTTGACTCAAGTTTCTCACTCAAATCATAGTCCAGTGTGGGAGTTCCTCGTTGGACAGCCTTTCACATGATTACTCAGGAGCCCAGGGTCCTTTCATATTGTTATATGTGACCCCCTTTAGGACCTTAGAGTCTCCTCCAGTCAGCTGGCAGATGGCAAAAGGAGATGGAGATTTCGTATGCGGGAAGTTTTAGGGACTAGGTATAGCACCATTTCTGTCCACATTACGTTTTCTAGAGTTCAGTCACATGGCAAAACAATTGCAAGAGAAAATGGGAAATGTGGTATAGCTGTGTGCCTAGGAAGAAAAGGAAATGAGTTTCGTAGGAATCTTTGTCTCTGCCATGTTTTCTGTGTAGAAAGTGCAAGAGAATCTACACACAAACTTTTACATCTATTAGAAGACCTCAACAAGATTGGATATTGTAAATTGGGTACTTCCATAACGTGTGAACTGGCAATTCACAGATGAGAAAACACAAATGACAAATATGAAAAGGTGCTCAACATCACTAGTCATTAGAAAACTGTAAATTAAAACAATGGTATGATCTGAAGAGTATGATTTCATACTCTTCAGATTATGAAAAATTTTAAAGATTGATAATGTCAGGTCAGAATGTGCCTAAACAGGAACTATCATACGTTACTTTTGATTGACAGATGACTTATTTTGATATGTGCAATCAGGCTACAGCTATTTTGTCTCTTTAAAGAAACTTTTTATACTTTATTTTGGTTGATTATAAAACATCACCCTTATTGGGTAATTTCATGTTCCTTATTTCAAAGTTCTTTCGGGAAGTGAAAGTAGGGATACTTTATTTTGACCCCTATGATTTGACTGTACCTATACAGTACCTCCAATTTGTCTTTCTTCTGAAGGAAGACTCTTGCTGAACCAGAAATAATCTATGCTTCTGAGAAGTATTTCTTACCATCACCAGAAAACCATCCTCTGCAATGTGAAAATTGCTCACAAGTTCCATATTCTTCTGGAGCTTGAATTTCTTCTTTTTTTAAAATAAAGATGTGAACTCTATTCTCAAAACAAATGCTTTATCTATTTTTAGTGCCAGTAAGATTGGCACATAAAATTTTATTGATATTATGTTTTTAATTTTTAACAAAAATTATATATTTAAGGTATACAACATGATTTAATACACATATACATAGTCAAATGATGACTACAATTAAGCTAGTTAACATATCTTCTCAAATAGTTAGCATCTTTGTGTGTGTGATGAGAGCATCTAAAATCTACTCTCTTAGCAAAATTCCAATATTCTACAAAGTATTATTAACTATAGTCCTCATGCTGTAAATTAGACCTCTAGACTTACTCATCCTACGTAACTGCAACTTTGTACCCTTTGACCAACATCTCCCCATTTCCCCCAATATTGTATTTTTACATGCAAAAAAACCCTCTCCAGAGTCAGTAAGTAAAAGACATGCTACAATTTGATGTCATGGGAAAAACATGGGATTTGGAACCATATATATAGAAATGAGTTGGAATTCTCTGACACTCACTAGTTTTGCAACCTGGGCAAATTTCTTAACATCTCAGAACTTCTGTTTTGACAATGTTGTATACCTCACAGAGTTGTCATCAGGATTAATACAGCATATACAAAGTTACTGGCAACATGGTTAATATCAGTAGATGTTAGCTAACGTCTCCTGCTCATATTCACTGAATGTTCCAGTATCATTACAGTATGTTAAATCCTGTGTTTTTGTAGGTGTGACGCTTAGCATTTGGTGCCAGTTTTTTGCCTTCCACTCTCCCTTTCTCTACACTCCCCTACATTCTTATATTTTGCCCTATACTTTTTTCCAATCTCCAAAATTCAGATGAAACCATGTTCTAATAAACCTGCTAATTCACCCTAACAAACTTTCTACATGACATGCCTTTGTTTCATTTACTCATTCTTTTAATAAACCAAGGACTGTATGTGTTTTAATTTGTGTGTCAAATAATAATAATGAACAATTAGTTGTGCTTTAGATGGAAAAATAATACATTTCATATAAATTAATTTTAAATCATTAATGAATGTACATTTTAATCATGGATTACAGGGAGAAAATTACAAAAAACTGCTATTAATATTGATGTTACAGTTTTATCAGGTTTTAAATTTTAAGCACTTTCATTTTAAGTGTCCCATATTTTAGTAAAGCACATATATTTGAGCAGTATTTTGTAATGTTAGTCAATATCAAAAATATTGTCAATGTTTCAAGTTTCTGACTAAATAAAATTAATAATTGATAATATTTTGTGTTAATAAAATGATAGAGAAATAAGCCAGTCACAAAAGGACAAATATGGTAGGATTCCACTTATATGAGGTACATAGAGTAGTCAAATTTATAGAAATTGAAAGCAGAATGGTGATTGCCAGTGTATCAGGGGAGGGGAAAATGGGTAGTTGCTTTTTAACAGGTACAGAATTTCAGTTGGGGATGACATAAAGTTATGGAGATGGATGATGGTGATGGCTGCATAACAGTGTGGATGTACTTAATACCACAGAACTGTACTCCATCTTTATGTTATGTATATTTTACCACACACACACACACAAAGATGGAAAAATGTTCAAAGAGAAAATAGTCTTTTAATCCACAGCAAACATCAGGCATGTTTGATTACAGCATCACCAAAATATTTTCAATTTGATAACTCCTTCTCAATTCTTTTTCTGCTTTTTCACAATACTACCATCCATGGTGACAAATCTCACTTTTTGAATACCGGGATTCTACAAATTCTATTTTAGACCTTCTAAATTTTAACCTTTTAAAGTAGTTTTAGGCAAAAATCTTTCAAGTATAGCTGAGTATTCATTTGAATATTTTAGGTTTTTTCCTGAGTTCTCAAAATATTTGTAAAAATAGCTTTTATTTTAGGGAAGAAATGGCCATTCCTATAAAGTTTGTGCATATAAAGTCCTTAAAGAGAGAGCTCAGTAAGAGAAAATATTTAGTCTCTGTTTTGAAAATATATAGTTTTAAGTGCCTTGTTGTTGTAGACAAATATCAAATCTGTTATTTTCCTTTATTGTATTTTTATTTAAGTGCAGGATAACGATGTCAGTTTAAAGCATTCTTTTTTCAGCTATTTCACATCATGCAGTTCTTCAAAGTGCTTGCTTTGATAGTTTGAATATCATTGGTTTCTTCCAAATACTCAGTGGCTCTCATGACTTGATCACCAAGTATCACTGCAAATTAATGACTTGCTTCCTCCAGTCCAGTTATTATACAGTTTTTTTTTTAAACATCTTTATTGGAGTATAATTGCTTTACAATGATGTCTTAGTTTCTGCTTTATAACAAAGTGAATCAGCTATACATATACATATGTCCCCATATCTCTTCCCTCTTGCATCTCCCTCCCTCCCACCCTCCCTATCCCACCCTTCTAGGTGGTCGCAAAGCACCGAGCTGATCTCCCTGTGCTATGCGGCTGCTTCCCACTAGCTATCTATTTTACATTTGGTAGTGTATATATGTCCATGCCACTTTCTCACCCTGTCACATCTCACCCCTCCCCCTCCCCATATCCTCAAGTCCATTCTCTAGTAGGTCTGTGTCTTTATTTCCGTCTTGCCACTAGGTTCTCCATGACCTTTTTTTTTTTTTTCCTTAGATTCCATATATATGTGTTAGCATACTATATTTGTTTTTCTCTTTCTGACTTACTTCACTCTGTATGACAGACTCTAACTCCATCCACCTCATTACAAATACCTCCATTTCATTTCTTTTTATGGCTGAGTAATATTCCATTGTATATATGTGCCACATCTTCTTTATCCATTCATCCGATGATGGACACTTAGGTTGCTTCCATGTCCTGGCTATTGTAAATAGAGCTGCGATGAACATTTTGGTACATGACTCTTTTTGAATTATGGTTTTCTCAGGGTATATGCCCACTAGTGGGATTGCTGGGTCATATGGTAGTTCTATTTTTAGTTTTTTAAGGAACCGCCATACTGTTCTCCATAGTGACTGTATCAATTTACATTCCCACCAACAGTGCACGAGTGTTCCCTTTCCTCCACACCCTCTCCAGCATTTATTGTTTCTAGATTTTTTGATGATGGCCATTCTGAGCGGTGTGAGATTATATGTCATTGTAGTTTTGATTTGCATTTCTCTAATGATTAATGATGTTGAGCATTCTTTCATGTGTCTGTTGGCCATCTGTATATCTTCTTTGGAGAAATGTCTATTTAGGTCTTCTGCCCATTTTTGGATTGGGTTGTTCGTTTTTTGTTATTGAGCTGCATGAGCTGCTTGTAAATCTTGGAGATTAATCCTTTGTCAGTTGCTTCATTTGCAAATATTTTCTCCCATTCTGAGGGTTGTCTTTTGGTCTTGTTTATGGTTTCCTTTGCTGTGCAAAAGCTTTTAAGTTTCATTAGGTCCCATTTGTTTATTTGTGTTTTTATTTCCATTTCTCTAGGAGCTGGGTCAAAAAGGATCTTGCTGTGATTTATGTCATAGAGTGTTCTGCCTATGTTTTCCTCTAAGAGTTTGATAGTGTCTGGCCTTACACTTAGGTCTTTAATCCATTTTGAGTTTATTTTTGTGTATGGTGTCAGGGAGTGTTCTAATTTCATACTTTTACATGTACCTGTCCAGTTTTCCCAGCACCACTTATTGAAGAGACTGTCTTTTCTCCACTGTGTATGCTTGCCTCCTTTATCGAAGATAAGGTGACCGTATGTGCGTGGGTTTATCTCTGGGCTTTCTATCCTGTTCCATTGATCTATATTTCTGTTTTTGTGCCAGTGCCATAGTGTCTTGATTACTGTAGCTTTGTAATATAGTCTGAAGACAGGGAGCCTGATTCCCCCAGCTCCATTTTTCGTTCTCAAGATTCCTTTGGCTATTCGGGGTCTTTTGTGTCTCCATACAAATTGTGAAATTTTTTGTTCTAGTTCTGTGAAAAATGCCAGTGGTAGTTTGATAGGGATTGCATGGAATCTGTAGATTGCTTTGGGTAGTATAGTCATTTTCACAATGTTGATTCTTCCAATCCAAGAACATGGTATATCTCTCCATCTATTTGTATCATCTTTAATTTCTTTCATCAGTGTCCTATAATTTTCTGCATACAGGTCTTTTGTCTCCTTAGGTAGGTTTATTCCTAGATATTTTCTTCTTTTTGTTGCAATGGTAAACAGGAGTGTTTTCTTAATTTCACTTTCAGATTTTTCGTCATTAGTGTATAGAAATGCAAGAGATTTCTGTGCATTAATTTTGTATCCTGCTACTTTACCAAATTCATTGATTAGCTCTAGTAGTTTTCTGGTGGCATCTTTAGGATTCTCTATGTATAGTATCATGTCATCTGCAAACAGTGACAGCTTTACTTCTTCTTTTCCGATTTGGATTCCTTTTATTTCTTTTTCTTCTCTGATTGCTGTGGCTAACACTTCCAAAACTATGTGGAATAATAGTGGTGAGAGTGGGCAACCTTGTCTTGTTCCTGATCTTAGTGGAAAAGGTTTCACTTTTTCACCATTGAGGACGATGTTGGCTGTGGGTTTGTCATATATGGCCTTTATTATGTTGAGGAAAGTTCCCTCTATGCCTACTTTCTGCAGGGTTTTTATCATAAATGGGTGCTGAATTTTGTCAAAAGCTTTCTCTGCATCTATTGAGATGATCATATGGTTTTTCTCCTTCAATTTGTTAATATGGTGTATCACGTTCATTGATTTGCATATATTGAAGAAGGCTTGCATTCCTGGGATAAACCCCACTTGATCATAGTGTATGATCCTTTTAATGTGCTGTTGGATTCTGTTTGCTAGTATTTTGTTGAGGATTTTTGCATCTATGTTCATCAGTGATATTGGCCTGTAGTTTTCTTTCTTTGTGACATCTTTGTCTGGTTTTGGTATCAGGGTGATGGTGGCCTCGTAGAATGAGTTTGGGAGTGTTCCTCCCTCTGCAATATTTTGGAAGAGTTTGAGAAGGATAGGTGTTAGCTCTTCTCAAAATGTTTGATAGAATTCGCCTGTGAATCCATCTGGTCCTGGGCTTTTGTTTGTTGGAAGATTTGTAATCACAGTTTCAATTTCAGTGCTTGTGATTGGTCTGTTCATATTTTCTATTTCTTCCTGGTTCAGTCTCGACAGGTTGTGCATTTCTAAGAATCTGTCCATTTCTTCCAGGTTGTCCATTTTATTGGCATAGAGTTGCTTGTAGTAATCTCTCATGATCGTTTGTATTTCTGCAGTGTCAGTGGTTACTTCTCCTTTGTCATTACTAATTCTATTGATCTGAGTCTTCTCCCTTTTTCTCTTGATGAGTCTGGCTAATGGTTTATCAATTTTGTTTATCTTCTCGAAGAACCAGCTTTTAGTTTCATTGATTTTTGCTATTGTTTCCTTCATTTCTTTTTCATTTATTTCTGATCTGATCTTTATGATTTCTTTCCTTCTACCAGCTTTGGGGGTTTTTTGCTCTTCTTTCTCTAATTGCTTTAGGTGCAAGGTTAGGTTGTTTATTAGAGATGTTTCCTGTTTCTTGATGTAGGCTTGTATTGCTATAAACTTCCCTCTTAGAACTGCTTTTGCTGCATCCCATAGGTTTTGGGTCGTCGTGTCTCCATTGTCATTTGTTTCTGGGTATTTTTTGATTTCCCCTTTGATTTCTTCAGTGATCACTTCGTTATTAAGTAGTGTATTGTGTAGCCTCCATGTGTTTGTATCTTTTACAGATCTTTTCCTGTAATTGATATCTAGTCTCATAGCGTTGTGGTCGGAAAAGATACTTGATACGATTTCAATTTTCTTAAATTTACCAAGGCTTGATTTGTGACCCAAGATATGATCTATCCTGGAGAAAGTTCCATGAGCACTTGAGAAAAATGTGTATTCTGTTGTTTTGGGGTGGAATGTCCTATAAATATCAATTAAGTCCATCTTGTTTAATGTATCATTTAAAGCTTGTGTTTCCTTATTTATTTTCATTTTGGATGATCTGTCCATTGGTGAAAGTGGGGTGTTAAAGTCCCCTACTATGATTGTGTTACTTTCGATTTCCCCTTTTATGGCTGTTAGTATTTGCCTTATGTATTGAGGTGCTCCTATGTTGGGTGCATAAATATTTACAATTGTTAATACCTTCCTCTTGGATTGATCCCTTGATCATTATATAGTGTCCTTCTTTGTCTCTTGTAATAGTCTTTATTTTAAAGTCTATTTTGTCTGGTATGAGAATTGCTGCTCCAGCTTTCTTTTGATTTCCATTTGCATGGGATATCTTTTTCCATCCCCTCACTTTCAGTCTGTATGTGTCTCTAGGTCTGAAGTGGGTCTCTTGTAGACAGCATATATATGGGTCTTGTTTTTGTATCCATTCAGCCAGTCTGTGTCTTTTGGTGGGAGCATTTAATCCATTTACATTTAAGGTAATTATCAATATGTATGTTCCTATTCCCATTTTCTTAAATATTTTGGGTTTGTTATTGTAGGTGTTTTCCTTCTCTTGTGTTTCTTGCCTAGAGAAGTTCCTTTAGCATTTGTTGTAAAGCTGGTTTGGTGGTGCTGAACTCTCTCAGCTTTTGCTTGTCTGTAAAGGTTTTAATTTCTCCATCAAATCTGAATGAGATCCTTGCTGGGTAGAGTAACCTTGTTTGTAGGTTTTTCTCCTTCATCACTTTAAGTATATCCTGCCACTCCGTTCTGGCTTGCAGAGTTTCTGCTGAGAGATCAGCTGTTAACCTTATGGGGATTCCTTTGTGTGTTATTTGTTGTTTTTCCCTTGCTGCTTTTAATATGTTTTCTTTATATTTAATTTTTGATAGTTTGATTAATATGTGTCTTGGCGTGTTTCTCCTTGGATTTATCCTGTATGGGACTCTCTGTCCTTCCAGGACTTGATAAACTATTTCCTTTCCCATATTAGGGAAGTTTTCAACTATAATCTCTTCAAATATTTTCTCAGTCCCTTTCTTTTTCTCTCCTTCTTCTGGGACCCCTATAATTCGAATGTTGGTGCGTTTAATGTTGTCCCAGAGGTCTCTGAGACTGTCCTCAGTTCTTTTCATTCTTTTTTCTTTATTCTGCTCTGCAGTAGTTATTTCCACTATTTTATCTTCCAGGTCACTTATCCGTTCTTCTGCCTCAGTTATTCTGCTATTGATCCCATCTAGAGTATTTTTAATTTCATTTATTGTGTTTTTCATCGTTGCTTGGTTCCTCTTTAGTTCTTCTACGTCCTTGTTAACTGTTTCTTGCATTTTGTCTATTCTATTTCCAAGATTTTGGATCATCTTTACTATCATTATTCTGAATTCTTCTTCAGGTAGACTGCCTGTTTCCTCTTCATTTGTTAGGTCTGGTGTGTTTTGACCCTGCTCCTTCACCTGCTGTGTGTTTTTTTGTCTTCTCATTTTGCTTATCTTACTGTGTTTGGGGTCTCCTTTTCACAGGCTGCAGTTTCGTAGTTCCCGTTGTTTTTGGTATCTGTCTCCAGTGGCTACGGTTGGTTCAGTGGGTTGTGTAGGCTTCCTGGTGGAGGGAACTAGTGCCTGAGTTCTGGTGGATGAGGCTGGATCTTGTCTTTCTGGTGGGCACGTCCACGTCTGGTGGTGTGTTTTGGGGTGTCTGTGGCCTTATTATGATTTTAGGCAGCCTCTCTGCTAATGGATGGGGCTGTGTTCCTCTCTTGCTAGTTGTTTGGCATAGGGTGTCCAGCACTGTAGCTTGCTGGTCGTTGAATGAAGCTGGGTCTTGATGTTGAGATGGAGATCTCTGAGAGATTTTCGCCGTTTGGTATTACGTGGAGCTGGGAGGTCTCTTGTGGACCAGTGTTCTGAAGTTGGCTCTCCCACCTCAGAGGCACAGCCCTGATGCCTGGCTGGAGCACCAAGAGCCTTTCATCCACACGGCTCAGAATAAAAGGGAGAAAAAAATAGAAAGAAAGAGGATAAAATAAAATAAAATTAAACTATTATAATAAAAAATAAGAAAAAAAAATTAAGAATAAATGTATTAAGAAAACTTTTTTTGTAATTTTTGAAAATAGATTTATTAATTTTTTATAATAAAAAATAAGAAAAAAAATTAAGAAAAAAATTTTTTATTTTTAAAAATAAAAAATATGAAAAAACTTATTAATTTTTTTTAATTTCTAAAAATAGAAAATAAGGAAAAAATTATTAAGAAAACATTTATTAGGAAAAAAAACTTTTTAAGTAAAAAAAGAAAAAAAGAATAAAAAAACGGATGGACCTAACCCTAGGACTAATGGTGAAAGCAAAGCTATACAGACAAAATCTCACCCAGAAGCATACACATGTACACTCACAAAAAAAGGAAAAGGGGAAAAATTAATATATCCTGCTCCCAAAGTCCACCTCCTGAATTTGGGATGATTCGTTGTCTATTGAGGTATTCAACAGATGCAGGCACATCAAGTTGTTTGTGGAGCTTTAATCCGCTGTTTCTGAGGCTGCTGGGAGAGATTTCCCTTTCTCTTCTTTGTTCATACAGCTCCCAGGGTTCAGCTTTGGATTTGGACCCGCCTCTGCATGTAGGTCGCCTGAGGGCATCTGTTCCCCGCCCAGACAGAACGCGGTTAAAGGAGCAGCTGCTTCGGGTGCTCTGGCTCACTCAGGACGGTGGGAGGGAGGGGTACGGATGCGGTCGGCAGAGGCTGGCGTGATGTTGCACCAGCCCAAGGCGCGCCGTGCGTTCTCCCGGGGAAGTTGTCCCCGGATCACGGGAGTCTGGCAGTGGCGGGCTGCACTGGCTCCCAGGAGGGGCGGCGTGGAGAGTGACCTGTGCTCGCACACAGGCTTCTTGGTGGCGGCAGCAGCAGCCTTAGCGTCTCCTGCCCGTCTCTGGGGTCCGCGCCGTTAGCCGCGGCTCGCGCCCGTCTCTGGAGTTCATTTAGGCAGCGCTCTGAATCCCCTCTCCTTGCACGCCGCGAAACAAAGAGGCAAGAAAAAGTCTCTTGCCTCTTCGGCAGCTGCAGACTTTTTCCCGGACTCCCTCCCGGCTAGCACCGAAGCCCGAGCCTCAGCTCCCAGCTCCCGCCCGCCCCGGCGGCTGAGCAGACGAGCCTCTCGGGCTGGTGAGTGCTGGTCGGCACCGATCGTCTGTGCGGGAATCTCTCCGCTTTGCCCTCCGCACCCCTGTGGCTGCGCTCTCCTCCGTGGCTCTGAAGCTTCCCCCCTCTGCCACCCGCAGTCTCTGCCCGCGAAGGGGCTTCCTAGTGTGTGGAAAACTTTCCTCCTTCACAGCTCCCTCCCACTGGTGCAGGTCCCGTCCCTATTCTTTTGTCTCTGTTATTTCTTTTTTCTTTTGCCCTACCCAAGTACGTGGGGATTTTCTTGCCTTTTGGGAGGTCTGATGTCTTCTGCCAGCGTTCAGTGGGTGTTCTGTAGGAGCAGTTCCACGTGTAGATGTATGTCTACTGTATCTGTGGGAAGGAAGGTGATCTCCGCGTCCTACTCTTCCGCCATCTTGCCCAGACCCCCTATTATACAGTTTTTAATTGACTTATTTGGAGTCACCCGTGGCTCGATTACTATTTTTTTAACTGTATCAGACACATTAAAACCAGAAGCATCCTTATATTTTAGATAAGATATATAAATTTTGAATATGGCTTACAGATATTTTAAAAGATGATCAAATCTTTAAAGAAGCCTATATTGAACAGAAAAATCACAGCAATCCCAAAGCTCAATGGAAAATTAAATGACAGTATATAACCTCAATGCAAAGATGCTAAGATGGTTTGTAAACAGTACTTAATAACGAAACAGCACACCTCAAATGTGGTCAGATGACACATAATGTCTACTTCACTATGATTACACTAAGGCAAGTTTTGTCAACACTTTATTTTACAACACAGCCAAAGTTGCCGTGATAAAACTATTCTCAGATTAATCATCAGTAAATGTATTTCATGAGTATAAGAATATTGAGTTCATTCAATCTGATCCCTAATTCAAGACCTAGTAATTTCAAAGGTAGTCCATAGAGCATTCACTACTACACTTTGTATGGGCAAAAGAGATCTCAACTGTAATTTGCTCTTTGTGTAAAATATTTGACTAAAAGAACTTGGACCTTCTTAGGAAACCAGTAACAAAATATCATGGACAGTTCTTCTCTTGGCCAGACCATAGTTGATCGTTTTATCATAATGGAAAACAGAAATTGGCCAGCGTGTTCCAAAGGCCCTTCATACCCCCATCAAATTCAATGCCCAAACAGTATTTGGATATTGCACACATCTCTTACAACCATTTAGCTGAAAATGAGACTCTTCAATAGTAAATGATTCCTGAGTGTGGAGCTGGAATTGCTCCCTTGGTGATTAGTTTCAAGGGATGGGGAAAGTACCTGCAACTCTACAGCCAACGCTCTGGGGGCAGACCCAATTCCAGCAAAGGGAGGGGATGTTCTGACCCTATTTTGTTCTCTGAAGCAATATTACTTTGACCCTTGAACATCACAGGTCTGAACTGCACAGTCCACTGATACACAGATGTTTTTCACTAACTACACACTACAGTACTACATGATTCATGTTTGGTTGAATCCGACAATGCAGAACCCAGGATGCAGAGAGCCCTCCCATAAAGTTATACTTGGATTTTCAACTGGGGGAGGAGGAGGTGTGAGGGTTGGCAACCCTAACCCGCGCATTGTTCAAGGGTCAACTGTATGAGCCAGTGGTGAAATTAATTAATTATAACTTCATTTTGATTTCCCCCCTATTTGAGATACAAAGTAGGTAAACAGAGAGGCTTCAAGCAAGGATTTGCTTAGGTTATACATTCTCTTTCAACAAATCTGAGTCTACCTTACAGGAAGGTCTATCAACCATGATTGTTCTATTTTGCTAAAGAAATTCATCTGTTCACTTGAGAAGAAAAAAATAACAGCAGAGCTATATCAAGGGTGTCATGGGTCCTAATACAAAATTTTCTCAAGGATCCTTCATAACAAATGTATAGCAAAGTATATATTGGCTGTAGTTTTCTGGAGTGTAAGATTGCTCTTCATGAGAATGAAGTCTTAATGGTTTTGAGGCCATTCATAAAACTTTCAAAGAAATTTATTAAAATAAACAGATTGTGAGGAACAGAGACCAATCCGTACAGCCTTATAACCTCTTCACCTAGTAACTTATTTAAAATTGTTAATCATGTGAGTTACTAAAGGAGCTTTTCAGTGTCCCAGGTTGAATGGATGTAGATCTAGGAATCTGAAGCTGTTTTCTTAAGATCCTACTCTCTACCTCCCAATATCTGGCATAGTTCTTAGGACATGGGAAGTAATAAATATATGAGAGCCAGATGAATAAATTAAGAAACATTTGTTTGTATTTGTTCAGAATTAGAAAAGTAAAATTTTACTGCCAAAATCCTCTAGTAGAATATGTCTGGGGACCCAGGATTAGCAAAACTACATTACTGTTAGGGTTAGGGTTACTCATACTTACTTACCATAAGCCCCAGGATAGCTATTTTGGACTGTTGAAAATTATCATTTCCCCTCACCTTTCCTGACCCAGTTTGTACTATTTAGTTTGTTTGCATACTCATTCACTCCACAAGTATTTGAAAATGACATCTTGCCTGCTTTGAGTCCATCTACGCAAAATTGTCCCTGAAGAATTCATTAAATTAAACCAGCTGGGGAAGAGGAGAAAGACCTTCACAGAGCTCTTTCTGGTAGGCATAATCCTCTTGCTCCTAGGAACTGTTACTATCCTTCTACTTAAGTGGGTCTCAGCATTCTGAAGTGAGTTCTTAAGTTATAAAACAAATTTGTGCAAGAGTTATCTTCTAGGTGGTTATCATTTTTACAAATTGATGAATATCATAGTATATTTAATATAGGCATAATCAATGGTTTAAAAATACAATTAAATTGCATGGAAAATAAAATTAGTTAATATTAGATGAATTTGAGAAAAGACTAGAGTAAAAACTTTGAAACCGTTTTTGAGTTGCATCATAATAATACAATGGGAAATAAATAAAATTGCAAATCTCTTGAAATATACAGTTTTATTTACATTTTTATTACCAAAAAAGAATTTTGTCTTTGGGAGGAACTCTCCATGGCTGGGAGGATATTACCTTCTGGATCAAGATACTTCTAGAATGTCTTAAAAGAAATGTCTAATTGAAAATACAAAGTATTAAAAATTGGAGTAGTGAAGCTATAATCTTGTGCAGATTCCAAATATGCCAGACTGGGGAATTTCTAGAGTGGTACAGGAGAAAGAGCACAGAATTGCAATCAGAAGACTGGTTCAGTCTAGCTTGACTATTTATTAGCTTGGTGTCTGAAGCTCAGTTCCCCATCTCTAATATTTGCCTATTGCTTGGTGTTATTGTGAGATTCCAATGAGATAATGTATAATCTGTTCTGCTATAACACTTGTTTTGAAGACACGAATTTTTCCAAAGTGATTAACATATTTTAAGAGAACAATCTGAGCATAACACAAATTTCACCTTGCTATGTAGTCCACAAGAAATACCAGGTGAACACAGAAAACTGCACCCAGCTGAACCAGCCACATAGGAATATGCAAAACAAACACGCACACACCTCAGACATCTGCCAGGTATCTCAGTTTGCCACCTGTGTTATGAGCCACACCCATCCACATCTGGTGATATAACGTTCCCTCTGATTTCAGGTCCCTTGCCTTCTACCACTTTACAAAAATTCACAAGCAGCAACCCTTCCAACTCCCACTTCCACAAGCAAACTTAAGGTCTTTTTCAAAGAAAAGTGACATTGTAATATATACACACACATATACTTCTTACGCATTTGACATGTGTAAAACTGTGCTACCATTTTTTTAATGAGGTTTTTATCTTTTTTTTTAATGTGTCACTGACAAAGTTTCTGAGTGCTGTGCCCCAACCCCATTTTCCCATAACCTCTGTTTTTTATTGTTTTATTTTGCATAATGCAGTGACTTTTAGAAACATGTTTCATCATAACAGAAATATCAGTATGTGAAAGTGCTTTGTAATTTGTAATATGATGTTTCGGCTACTGCTGGTGCAATGAACAGAATATGTCATTTCAAGAGAAAGAAAAATATTACTTTCTTTATATCCAGAGTTCAGCTTGTCCTACAAGTGTAGGAAATAAGTTTTGAGGCCCTGGAATCAGTTGTTGTATCCTTAATCTTAGCACTCCTTCAACTAGCAAGTGCTTGAGTAATAGACTTCCAAAACAGCTACTCTAAGATTATTTCAATCACACTTGATTTTTCATGTGAAAACTCCAACCCTTCCAATTCAAATATGCATTTATTTTTTCACTTATGCAACCCAATTTTAATAATTCAGGATTATTTAATAATTATTTAACAATTCATGATCTATTTTGTACTTTAGTTTTTTATTACTGTGTGACAAATTACTACAGATTAGGAGCTTAAAACACTTAAATTTATCTCTCACAATTTGCATGGGTCCATTTCCTCTGTGCGTCTGGGCACAACTTAGCTGGTTCCTCTGCCTAAGGTCTCATAGACTACAATCAAGGTATCAGCTATGGCTGAGATCTCATCTGAGGCTCAGAGTCTTCTTTCAGGCCATAATGGTTGTTGGCAGAATTCAGTTCCTTGTGGTTGTAGGACTGAGGCCCTCAGCATCTAGAGACTACTCCTCTCCACAGACAGTTCACAGCATAGATGTTTATTCTGCTGGCCTCGAAGAAGAAATAATCTTTCTGATGTCTCATTTTCTTGAAATGGTTCACCTGATTGGGTCAGTCTCACCCGGATATTCTCCCTTTTGATTAACTCACAGTCAGCTGATTAAGGGCCTTAGTTACCTCTGGAAAGTCTCTTTACCTTTGTCATGTAAACTAATCAAAAGAGTGATGACCCCATTATATTCAGAGATCTTGCCAACACTCAAGGAGAGGGGAGTAAGCAGGGTACGTATACCAGGGGGCAGGTATCTTGGAGGCCACCTTAGAATCCTGCCTACCACAGTAAGTAAATTATCCAGGGTCTTCACTCCTCCTCCAAATTTTTGCACAGATATTTATTCTTGTTAGCATCCATGACAATAAAGGTACAGCAAGGAAATATACCCATCAATCCTCTGAAACCATGGTTCTGGTAGAAGTTTAAACACGAAAAATTCCTAACAATGTTGAATTAGGAAAGTTTGGAGAGTTGCCTATGGGTTTCAGTTATACACACATTTTTTTTGTAAGCATAACTACTGTAAAAATGTAATGCTTGAATTTTTTATCTGTCTATGCCATTTGCATATATTTTTAAATGTTGTGTATATTTATCCAAAGATAAAGTATAAATAATGCCATAGGATACCATAGCCTCTTTTCTGAAATAAGTTTGTTCTTTGAGACTTTTCATGAATTTTTGTTTAGTCCAGATTAATTAATTCATAATCCCTACTTCCTGATTAATATAACAAGACTTGGAAACCTAATCATTTGGGTTTTAAAATCCTAGCCCTTTCAAGCATTTAAATTCTCTTGTAAACTAAATCTATGTGCCGTATAAGGTGATTTAATAAAGCAGTCTCACCTATTGGCTGCTCATTGAATTTTTCCTAATTATGTAATGAGGGAATGTTGCCTTTTTGTGCACACCCAGACCGAAAATACAGCTCAGGGTCCATACCTGTCTTATATCCTTTCTGGACGAAAAGTCTACTGTCTGCAGAGACATTATGCTATAGTCAGGGCACATGGTGAATATGATCATTAAGTCAGGAAGATGAGGGTTATGAGTACAACTACTGTAAAGGTGGAATGCCAGAGTTGTTTTTTATCTGCCTATACTATTTGTGGACATTTTTATTCCCAAAGAGAACTATGTAAGTAATGTCATGGGCTCCCATAGCCAACTTTATTAATTTTTCACTGTATGATCTTGGGCCAGGTTCTCACCGTCTCTGAGACTCAGTTTTCTCACCTGCAAAATAGGGGTAATAATATCTATTTCATAAGCATGTGAGGTTTAAATGAGATATTTTATATACAGCATCTGAAGCATGGATATTCAGTACGTAGTAGTCCTCACTCCTCCCCTAGTGGCTCCTAGGAGTAGGAGTCCTGGCATTTTAAGTCCCTCTGTGATGTAAAAAACATACTAAAAAAAAAAAAAAAATAACAACTAAGATTTACTCAATGCCATGTGCTATTCTAAATACTTTATATGTACTAACTCATTTAATCCTCACAACAACCCTATGATGCAGGAACTAATATTATCCCTGTTTTATATATGAAGTAACTGGGGCACAGAGGAGTTAATATTATTTGCTCAAGGCTCCTGAGGTAGGAGGGGGCAGAGCCAAGTTGTTAATCTTCATGAACCCGGCAGCCTAGCTGTAGAGTCCATGCTGTTAATCATTCTACTGCTCTGCCTCTCACAAGAATGACCAAGAACACCAAATGATGGGCCAGGGTCCCCATCAGTTTTTAATAGCCCAAGATTGCTTTTGGGGTCCTCCTGCCTCTCTTTAGTTCCCATCCATGTTCCTGGCTCCTTGCTTACTGTATCCTTTGCTGGAGATACACACATTCCCAGTGGGCTTTGCTCTAATTGAAATTGTTCACTATTAGTATACTATTATTGCTCCTGAGGCAGCAGCTAATAAAGATCTCTGGCTTTAATTCACCCTATATTTCCTTTGCATAGATGACTCAGCTCTCAAACAAAAATGTGACATCATCCTTTAGGAATCAGGGAGCTAATTATCTAATGGTGGAATGGCATGGGGAGGAAATTTCGGTGGGAGATTTTTCCAGCACCCTTCAATTCTTTTCACTTATTTCAAGTTCTGCCTAGCTTCCCTGACTTTTGGAATGTGAGGCCCACCCTGCCCCATGGAGAGACAGAGTTCTCAACTAGGACCAGGAAAAAGAATCCTTAACCCCTGACTACAGGAGACACTGAGCACGAGAACTACATAAAGTAGAAAATATGCCTCCTTTCTCCAGAACAGGGGGTTTGATGGATACAGGAGAGTTATGTATGGATGCTGAATCTGGAAGGGACCATAACTGAGGAAGGAAGTTTGGGGGACATAGAACCAGGAGTTCAGAACCAGTTCCCCACACCGACCCTCTTCTTTTGAATTGCAGACTCTCTCAAATGTCTAGTCACTAATCCCTGCTTGCGCATCCTTACAGAGATTCCAGTATTTGCAGTCAGCTCTACTAAGACATTGTGTTCAAAACTTTTAGGTCCATATAAAAGAAAAAGAACTTACTATAATTTTTCTTTCACTTCTGAGTGATCTAGATGCCTGTGCCATGTAAGGAGGTAGCCACAGTCTGAAGCAACTGAACAAGTTACATCAAACAGATTCTTTTCTTTGCTTTTTGTGGTGGCTTGAAGTAAGCTTGATAACTCCTCCATAAAAGATGACCATTAGCGTCAATCTTGACCATGCCCTTCACCTTTTCTTAGTGCATCGCCCTTGCCAAACATAAACTGTGACTGAATTAAAAATATTCCCCAACCTGGGCGGGCTCCAGCATTCTGTGTAATACTTGGAGTCCAGAATGGAATAAACATTTTTTGCCACCATCTTTCCTAAAGCTAGGTCTCATCTTCAACCCTGTAATCCTGAGTTTAAGAGCACTGGTGGGTTTCTGCTAGGGGTCCTTTCACACGCAGGCTTTTCCTTCTTTGGTAATGAACAAAGAGCAAGCTTGCCCTGTCTTCATTCCATCTTAAAGTAATAAGGAAACACAAGCTTTAAATGACACAATAAACCAGATAGATTTAATTGATATTTATAGGGCATTCCATCTGAAAACAGCAGATTACACTTTCTTCTCAGGTGCACACGGAACATTCTCCAGGATAGATCACATCTTGGGTCACAAATCAAGCCTCAGTAAACTTAAGAAATTTGAAATCATCTCAAGCATCTTTTCTGACCACAACACTAGGAGATTAGAAATCAATTACAGGGGAAAAAAATGTAAAAAACACAAACACGTGGAAGCTAAACAATACACTACTAAATAACCAAGAGAACACTGAGGAAATCAAAGAGAAATCAAAAAATACCTAGAAACAAATGACAATGAAAACACGACAATCCAAAACCTATGGGATGAAGCAATAGCAGTTCTAAGAAGGAAGTTTATAGCAATACAGTCCTACTTCAAGAAACAAGAAAAATCTCAAATAAGCAATCTAACCTTACACCTAAAGGAACTAGAGAAAGAAGAACAAACAAAACCCAAAGCTAGAAATCATAAAGATCAGAGCAGAAACAAATGAAATAGGAACAAAGAAAACAATAGCAAAGATCAATAATACTAAAAGCTAGTTCGTTGAGAAGATAAACAAAATTGATAAACCTTTAGCCAGACTCATCAAGAAAAAGAGGGAGAGGACTCCAATCAATAAAATTAGGGGGGAGGAGAGAAGATGGCGGAAGAGTAAGACGCGGAGATCACCTTCCTTCCCACAGACACAGTAGAAATACATCTACACGTGGAACTGCTCCTACAGAACACCCACTGAACGCTGGCAGAAAACGTCCGACCTCCAAAAAGCCGTGTGGACGAAAGGCTCTTGGTGCTCCAGCCAGGCATCAGGGCCGTGCCTCTGAGGTGGGAGAGCCAACTTCAGGACACTGGTCCACAAGAGACCTCCCAGCTCCACGTAATACCAAACGGTAAAAATCTCTCAGAGATCTCCATCTCAACATCAAGACCCAGCATCACTCAATGACCAGCAAGCTACAGTGCTGAACACCCTATGCCAAACAACTAGCAAGACAGGAACACAGCCCCGTCCATTAGCAGAGAGGCTGCCTAAAATCATAATAAGGCCACAGACACCCCAAAATACACCACCAGACGTGGATGTGCCCACCAGAAAGACAAGATCCAGCCTGATCCACCAGAGCTCAGGCACTAGTTCCCTACACCAGGAAGCCTACACAACCCACTGAACCAACCTTAGCCACTGGGGACAGATACCAAAAACAACGGGAACTACAAACCTGCAGTCTGTGAAAAGGAGACCCCAAACACAGTAAGATAAGCAAAATGAGACGACAGAAAAACACACAGCAGATGAAGGAGCAGGGTCAAAACACACCAGACTTAACAAATGAAGAGGAAATAGGTAGTCTACCTGAAAAAGAATTCAGAATAATGATAGTAAGGATGATCCAAAATCTTGGAAATAGAATAGACAAAATGCAAGAAACATTTAACAAGGACGTAGAAGAACTAAAGAGGAACCAAGCAATGATGAAAAACACAATAAATGAAATTAAAAATACTCTAGATGGGATCAATAGCAGAATAACTGAGGCAGAAGAAAGGATAAGTGACCTGGAAGATAAAATGGTGGAAATAACTACTGCAGAGCAGGATAAAGAAAAAAGAATGAAAAGAACTGAGGACAGTCTCAGAGACCTCTGGGACAACAATAAACGCACCAACATTCGAATTATAGGGGTCCCAGAAGAAGAAGAGAAAAAGAAAGGGACTGAGAAAATATTTGAAGAGATTATAGTTGAAAACTTCCCTAATATGGGAAAGGAAATAGTTAATCAAGTCCTGGAAGCACAGAGAGTCCCATACACGATAAACCCAAGGAGAAACACGCCAAGACACATATTAATCAAACTGTCAAAAATTAAATATAAGGAAAACATATTAAAGGCAGCAAGGGAAAAAAAACAAATAACACACAAGGGAATCCCCATAAGGTTAACATCTGATCTTTCAGCAGAAACTCTGCAAGCCAGAAGGGACTGGCAGGATATACTTAAAGTGATGAAGGAGAAAAACCTACAACCAAGATTACTCTACCCAGCAAGGATCTCATTCAGATTCGATGGAGAAATTAAAACGTTTACAGACAAGCAAAAGCTGAGAGAGTTCAGCACCACCAAACCAGCTTTACAACAAATGCTAAAGGAACTTCTCTAGGCAAGAAACACAAGAGAAGGAAAACACCTACAATAACAAACCCAAAACATTTAAGAAAATGGGAATAGGAACATACATATCGATAATTACCTTGAATGTAAATGGATTAAATGCTCCCACCAAAAGACACAGGCTGGCTGAATGGATCCAAAAACAAGACCCATATATATGCTGTCTACAAGAGACCCACTTCAGACCTAGAGACACATACAGACTGAAAGTGAGGGGATGGAAAAAGATATTCCATGCAAATGGAAATCAAAAGAAAGCTGGAGTAGCAATTCTCATATCAGACAAAATAGACTTTAAAATAAAGACTATTACAAGAGACAAAGAAGGACACTATATAATGATCAAGGGATCGATCCAAGAGGAAGGTATTAACAATTGTAAATATTTATGCACCCAACATAGGAGCACCTCAATACATAAGGCAAATACTAACAGCCATAAAAGGGGAAATCGACAGCAACACAATCATAGTAGGGGACTTTAACACCCCACTTTCACCAATGGACAGATCATCCAAAATGAAAATAAATAAGGAAACACAAGCTTTAAATGATACATTAAACAAGATGGACTTAATTGATATTTATAGGACATTCTATCCAAAAACAACAGAATACACATTTTTCTCAAGTGCTCATGGAACTTTCTCCAGGATAGATCATATCTTGGGTCATAAATCAAGCCTTGGTGAATTTAAGAAAATTGAAATCATATCAAGTATCTTTTCCGACCACAACGCTATGAGACTAGATATCAATTACAGGAAAAGATCTGTAAAAAATACAAACACATGGAGGCTACACAATACACTACTTAATAACGAAGTGATTACTGAAGAAATCAAAGGGGAAATCAAAAAATACCTAGAAACAAATGACAATGGAGATACGACGACCCAAAACCTATGGGACGCAGCAAAAGCAGTGCTAAGAGGGAAGTTTATAGCAATACAAGCCTACCTCAAGACACAGGAAACATCTCGAATAAACAACCTAACCTTGCACCTGAAGCAATTAGAGAAAGAAGAACAAAAAAACCCCAAAGCCAGCAGAAGGAAAGAAATCATAAAGATCAGGTCAGAAATAAATGAAAAAGAAATGAAGGAAACAATAACAAAAATCAATGAAACTAAAAGCTGGTTCTTTGAGAAGATAAACAAAATTGATAAACCATTAGCCAGACTCATCAAGAGAAAAAGGGAGAAGACTCAGATCAATAGAATTAGAAATGAAAAAGGAGAAGTAACCACTGACACTGCAGAAATACAAAAGATCATGAGAGATTACTACAAGCAACTCTATGCCAATAAAATGGACAACCTGGAAGAAATGGACAGATTCTTAGAAATGCACAAACTGCCGAGACTGAACCAGGAAGAAATAGAAAATATGAACAGACCAATCACAAGCACTGAAATTGAAACTGTGATTAAAAACCTTCCAACAAACAAAAGCCCAGGACCAGATGGCTTCACAGGTGAATTCTATCAAACATTTAGAGAAGAGCTAACACCTATCCTTCTCAAACTCTTCCAAAATATTGCAGAGGGAGGAACACTCCCAAACTCATTCTACGAGGCCACCATCACCCTGATACCAAAACCAGACAAAGATGTCACAAAGAAAGAAAACTACAGGCCAATATCACTGATGAATATAGATGCAAAAATCCTCAACAAAATACTAGCAAACAGAATCCAACAGCACATTAAAAGGATCATACACCATGATCAAGTGGGGTTTATCCCAGGAATGCAAGGATTCTTCAATATACGCAAATCAATCAGTGTGATACACCATATTAACAAATTGAAGGAGAAAAACCATATGATCATCTCAATAGATGCAGAGAAAGCTTTCGACAAAATTCAACACCCATTTATGATAAAAACCCTCCAGAAAGTAGGCATAGAGGGAACTTTCCTGAACATAATAAAGGCCATATATGACAAACCCACAGCCAACATTGTCCTCAATGGTGAAAAACTGAAACCATTTCCACTAAGATCAGGAACAAGACAAGGTTGCCCACTCTCACCACTATTATTCAACATAGTTTTGGAAGTGTTAGCCACAGCAATCAGAGAAGACAAAGAAATAAAAGGAATCCAAATCGGAAAAGAAGTAAAGCTGTCACTATTTGCAGATGACATGATACTATACATAGAGAATCCTAAAGATGCTACCAGAAAACTCCTAGAGCTAATCAATGAATTTGGTAAAGTAGCAGGATACAAAATTAATGCACAGAAATCTCTTGCATTTCTATACACTAATGACGAAAAATCTGAAAGTGAAATTAAGAAAACACTCCCGTTTACCATTGCAACAAAAAGAATAAAATATCTAGGAATAAACCTACCTAAGGAGACAAAAGACCTGTATGCAGAAAATTATAAGACACTGATGAAAGAAATTAAAGATGATACAAATTGATGGAGAGATATACCATGTTCCTGGATTGGAAGAATCAACATTGTGAAAATGACTCTACTACCCAAAGCAATCTACAGATTCAGTGCAATCCCTATCAAACTACCACTGGCATTTTTCACAGAACTAGAACAAAAAATTTCACAATTTGTATGGAGACACAAAAGACCCCGAATAGCCAAAGCAATCTTGAGAACGAAAAATGGAGCTGGGGGAATCAGGCTTCCTGACTTCAGACTATATTACAAAGCTTCAGTAATCAAGACAGTTTGGTACTGGCACAAAAACAGAAATATAGATCAATGGAACAGGATAGAAAGCCCAGAGATAAACCCACACACATATGGTCACCTTATCTTTGATAAAGGAGGCAAGAATATACAGTGGAGAAAAGACAGCCTCTTCAATAAGTGGTGCTGGGAAAATTGGACAGGTACATGTAAAAGTATGAAATTAGAACACTGCCTGACACCATGCACAAAAATAAACTCAAAATGGATTAAAGACCTAAGTGTAAGGGCAGACACTATCAAACTCTTAGAGGAAAACATAGGCAGAACACTCTATGACATACATCACAGCAAGATTCTTTTTGACCCAGCTCCCAGAGAAATGGAAATAAGAACACAAATAAACAAATGGGACCTAATGAAACTTAAAAGCTTTTGCACAGCAAAGGAAACCATAAACAAGACCAAAAGACAACCCTCAGAATGGGAGAAAATATTTGCAAATGAAGCAACTGACAAAGGATTAATCTCCAAGATTTACAAGCAGCTCATGCAGCTCAATAACAAAAAAACCAACAACCCAATCCAAAAATGGGCAGAAGACCTAAATAGACATTTCTCCAAAGAAGATATACAGATGGCCTACAGACACATGAAAGAATGCTCAACATCATTAATCATTAGAGAAATGCAAATCAAAACTACAATGAGATATCATCTCACACCGGTCAGAATGGCCATCATCAAAAAATCTAGAAACAATAAATGCTGGAGAGGGTGTGGAGGAAAGGGAACACTCGTGCACTGTTGGTGGGAATGTAAATTGATACAGCCACTATGGAGAACAGTATGGAGGTTCCCGAAAAAACTACAAATAGAACTACCATACGACCCAGCAATCCCAATACTGGGCATATACCCTGAGAAAACCATAGGTCAAAAAGAGTCATGTACCAAAATGTTCACTGCAGCACTATTTACAATAGCCAGGACATGGAAGCAACCTAAATGTCCATCGACAGATGAATGGATAAAGAAGATGTGGCACATATATACAATGGAATATTACTCAGCCATAAAAAGAAATGAAATGGAGGTATTTGTAATGAGGTGGATGGAGTTAGAGTCTGTCATACAGAGTGAAGTAAGTCAGAAAGAGAAAAACAAATACAGTATGCTAACACATATATACGGAATCTAAGGGAAAAAAAAAAAAAAAAAGGCCATGAAGAACCTAGTGGCAAGACGGGAATAAAGACACAGACCTACTAGAGAATGGACTTGAGGATATGGGGAGGGGGTGGGGTGAGAAGTGACAGGGTAAGAGAGTGTCATGGACATATATACACTACCAAATGTAAAATAGATAACTAGTGGGAAGCAGCCGCATAGCACAGGGAGATCAGCTCGGTGCTTTGTGACCACCTAGAGGGGTGGGATGGGGAGGGTGGGAGGGAGGGAGATGCAAGAGGGAAGGGAAATGGGAACATATTGTATATGTATAACTGATTCACTTTGTTATAAAGCAGAAGCTAACACACCATTGTAAGGCAATTATACTTCAATAAAGATGTTTAAAAAAAATAAATAAATAAAATTAGAAGTGAAAAAGGAGAAGTTACAATGGACACCACAGAAATACAAATCATCCTAAGAGACTACTACAAGCAACTCTATGCCAATAAAATGGACAATCTGGAAGAAATGGACAAATTCTTAGAAAGGTATAACCTTCTAAGACTGAATCAGGAAGAAATAGAAAATATGAACAGACCAATCACAAGTAATGAAATTGAAACTGTGATTAAAAATCTTCCAACAAACAAAAGTCCAGGACCAGATGGCTTCACAGGTGAATTCTATCAAACATTTAGAGAAGAGCTCACATGCATCCTTCTCAAACTCTTCCAAAAAATTGCAGAGGAAGGAACACTCCCAAACTCATTCTACGAGGCCACCATCACCCTGATACCAAAACCAGACAAAGATACTACAAAAAAAGAAAATTACAGACCAATATCACTGATGAATATAGATGCAAAAATCCTCAACAAAATACTAGCCAACAGAATCCAACAACACATTAAAAGGATCATACACCATGATCAAGTGGGATTTATCCCAGGGATGCAAGGATTGTCAATATATGCAAATCAATGAACGTGATACACCATATTAACAAATTGAAGGATAAAAACCATAGGATCATCTCAATAGATGCAGAAAAAGCTTTTGACAAAATTCAACACCCATCTGTGATAAAAACTCTCCAGAAAGTGGGCATAGAGGGAACCTACCTCGCCATAATACAGGCCATATATGACAAACCCCCAGCAAACATTCTCAATGATGAAAAACTGAAAGCATTTCCTCTAAGATCAGGAACAAGACAAGGATGTCCCCTCTCGCCGCTATTATTCAACATAGTTCTGGAAGTCCTAGCCACAGCAATCAGAGAAGAAAAAGAAATAAAAGGAATACAAATTGGAAAAGAAGAAGTAAAGCGGTCACTGTTTGCAGATGACATGATACTATACATAGAGAATCCTAAAGATGCCACCAGAAAACTACTAGAGCTAATCAATGAATTTGGTAAAGTTTCAGGATACAAAAGTAATGCACAGAAATCCCTTGCATTCCTATACACTAACAATGAAAGATCAGAAAGAGAAATTAAGGAAACAATCCCATTCACCATTTCAACAAAAAGAATAAAATACCTAGGAATAAACCTACCTAAGGAGGTAAAAGACCTGTACTCAGAAAACTGTAAGACACTGATGAAAGAAAACAAAGATGACACAAACAGATGGAGATATATCCCATGTTCTTGGATTAGAAGACTCAATATTGTGGAAATGACTATAATACCCAAAGCAAGCTACAGATTCAATGCAATCCCTATCAAATTACTAATGGCATTTTTTACAGAAATAGAACAAAAAATCTTAAAATATGTATGGAGACACAAAAGACCCTGAATAGCCAAAGCAATCTTGAGGGGAAAAAATGGAGCTAGAGGAATCAGACTCCCTGACTTCAGACTATAGTACAAAGCTACAGTAATGAAGACAATATGGTACTGGCACAAAAACAGAAATATAGATCAATGGAACAGGGTAGAAAGCCCAGAGATAAACCCATGCGCCTATGGTCAACTAATCTATGACAAAGGAGGCAAGAATATACAATGGAGAAAAGACAGCCTCTTCAATAAGTGGTGCTGGGAAAACTGGATAGCTACATGTAAAAGAATGAAATTAGAACACTCCCTAACACCATACACAAAAATAAACTCAAAATGGATTAAAGACCTAAATGTAAGACCAGACACTTAAAAACTCTTAGAGGGAAACATAGGAAGAACACTCTTTGACATATTTCACAGCAAGCCCTTTTTTGACCCACCTCATAGAGTAATGGAGATAAAAACAAAACTAAACAAATGGTACATAATGAAACTTAAAAGCTTTTGCACAGCAAAGGAAACTATAAACAAGATGGAAAGACAACCCTCAGAATGGGAGAAAATATTTGCAAATAGATCAATGGACAAAGGATTAATCTCCAAAATATATAAACAGCTCATGCAGCTCACTACCAAAAAAAATCAACCCAATCAAAAATTGGCAGAAGACCTAAATAGACATTTCTCCAAAGAAGACATACAGATGGCCAAGAGCCACATGAAAAGCTGCTTGACATCGCTAATTATTAGGGAAATGCAAATCAAAACTACAATGAGGTATCACATCACACCGGTCAGGATGGCCATCATCAAAAAATCTACAAACAACAAATGCTGGAGAGGGTGTGGAGAAAAGGAAACCTTCTTGCACTGTTGGTGGGAATGTAAATTGATACAGCCACTATGGAGAACAGTATGGAGGTTCCTTAAGAAACTAAAAATAGAACTACAGTACAACCCAGCAATCCCACTGCTGGGCATATGCCCAGAGAAAACCATAATTCAAAAAGACACATGCACCCCATTGTTCATTGCAGCACTGTTTACAATAGCCAGGTCATGGAAGCAGCCTAAATGCCCATCGACAAATGAATGGATAAAGAAGATGTGGTACATATATACAATGGAATATTACTCAGCCATAAAAAGGAATGAAATTGGGTCATTTGTAGAGACGTGGATGGACCCAGAGACTGTCATACAGAGTGAAGTAAGTCAGAAAGAGAAAAACAGATATCGTATTTTAACGCATATATGTGGAACCTAGAAAAATGGTACAGATGAACCCGTTTGCAAGGCAGAAATAGAGGCACAGATGTAGAGAACAAATGTATGGACACCAAGGGGGGAAAGCAGGGCATGGGGTGGGTGCTGGTTGTGGTGGGTTGAATTGGGAGATTGAGATTGACATATATACACTAATATGTATATAATAGATAACTAATAAAAACCTGCTGTTCAAAAAAATTTTAATTAAATTTAAAAAAAGAAAGGATAGCAATTTTAATATGATAAAATAAAATTAAAGGCACTTTTTAAAAAAGCAGGTTGTGCTCAGAGTGTGAGAAAGTCCTAGTGGCTGATTGCAGTGTCAGCTGGGCTGTAGGTGGCTTCCGGGGCATGGAAAAGTACAGTCCAAGATTTAAGCAGGTAGAAATACCACCAAAATCTTCAGAAAACTAAAACTTTTTATCTTTTAATATTCCAAACTCTTCTGCTCTGTTGAAGTTCTGTCAGTGACACTAAGATAATACTGATTTTCTAGGCTTTTTTATCCCTCTTATTTCAATTTATATGGTTGTTGTTTGGAAGAAGGGAAGGAAGGAAAGAAGGAAGGGAGGGAGGAAGGAAGAGAAGAAAGAACTCCTGTTGCTTTCTTATCCTAAGGCTTTGATCAAAGTTTATTATTTTTTTAACATCTTTATTGGAGTATAATTGCTTTACAATGGTGTGTTAGTTTCTGCTTTATAACAAAGTCAATCAGTTATACATATACATATATCCCCATATCCCCTCCCTCTTGCGTCTCCCTCCCACCCTCCCTATCCCACCCTTACAGGTGGTCACAAAGCACCGAGCTGATCTCCCTGTGCTATGCAGCTGCTTCCCACTAGCTATCTGTTTTACATTTGGTAGTGTATATAAGTCCATGTCACTCTCTCACTTCATCCCAGCTTACCCTTCCCCCTCCTTGTGTCCTCAACTCAAAGTTTATTATTATGATCAGGATACAAAAGAGAATTTTCTTTTGGTCTAAGAACTGGTGCCAGGGGCCCAAAGCTGGGCAAAAGAGTTGTTAAGTGTCTCACATTACAAACAGAGCATCTACCAAATATTTTCTTCAGGGCTCACTAAGTAGCAAAACTCTTCCTACTATATCAACTCTCCTTCTCCCACAACCCAACCCACAGGCTAGTAAGGTGCCCACTGGGCAGGAAAATGCAGGCAGTGCAGTTACAGCTGATGGGTGGCTGAGGTTGCTGAGGGGGGCTGAACGCGATTGAGCCCTCTCATGTAAGGGACCCCATTGTGCCTATATGTGACTATATGTGCCTTCCCGACGTGTCATTGAGAGATGTCATCTAGAAGAGGTAGGAGATTGGACATAGAAGAGTTAGGAGCAATGACTAGAGAGGAAAATGTGTTTCTGGCTTCCTCCTCACCATGGTCAGTCTCCTCAATAAACAGGTTATAGAAGTGTAAAAAAAAAACCAACAAAATCTGCTGCTGTGTTCATGAAAAGTCTAATGGACCTAGTATTCACTTGAATCTTCACATCTGTTTCCATAGAGACATCATTTCTGCCTACATATTTTCTAACTCACCAGGTCTGTGGTTTCTCAAGTGCTCTGATGCCAGATTAAACAATATGATTCTTTCATAACTAGTTCCTGATCATCTTCCTATGAAAACAGCTGGTGAGTAGGTAGACAGCTCCAACTCCTACATCACATTCTTAAGGTAACTATGGATTTAAAGACTTGGGCTTATTTGGAGAAAAACAAAAACGGTGGAACAAAAGCAAGAGAACATCTCTAACCTATTTTTATGCTTTATTAGAGCACCTTGATATTCTGGATTTAATTGTAGAAGCTATCAGTTTGTATATTTTTTGGCAGAGTGACTGAGAAGCGACACAACTTAATAGTTAGGAATTTGTGTGGTCCTTGGGGTTAGCTTGCCTGATAGACTAACAGTTAAAAGTGAGTGGTTTTTAAATATATATTAATTAATTAATTAACTAATTAATTAAAATATACACTGGATTTCTAAGACTTAGTACAAAATAAAAAGAATGTAAAATGTCTCATTAATAGTATTTATATTGGTTACATGTTGAAATCATAACATTTTGGATATATTGGATTACATAAAATATTGAAATTAACGTCATATAAAAAAGTGAGTGGTTTTAACTCAGTGCCTCAGTTTCCTCATATGAATAATAAGGCTAATAGTGGTGTTTATACTAAATGACAGAGGAATAAGTGAATTAAGACATTTAAAGTGTTTAGAACATTGCCTGGCACATAATAAAAACACAATATTAGTATTGTTTTATTAGTATCATCATGGTTATCAAAATCTACAAGCAGATCTCAAAGTATATTTGAGATTTTTTGCCTCCCCTCATTTCTGAGATTCCAGAAGCAATTTAAGGCTGAGCCCACACATGGCAGGAGTTACAACAAAAGGAAGGAGACCTGTTTCTTTCCTCTTTTTTTTTATTGGGATATAGTTGGTTTGCAATGTTGTGTTAGTTTCTACTGTACAGTGAAGTGAAGTAGACCTGCTTCTGATCGCGAGTCCATGGTCTGTTGAACAGGACTGTTGCCCCTTAACTTGCTTTGCCCTTTGGCATTGCACCCAGCACAGCCCACGTACAGATGGGCCCCAGATAAATGGTTACAGGAATGAGGAGGAAGAGGGCGTAAACCTCATGAACATGCCCACCTGTGAGGCTCTACTCTTACCCTAACATGAAATCAAGTTCAAATTCATTTACCCAGGGCAGTGTTGTTGTTAGCCATGACTCCTTCACAGGCAGATACTGTATCTCCTTTGCTAGTGTCTGGCGCTCAATAAATATTTGTGAAATAAATGAATCAGTTAATTTCTCAAAGTGCTGGTGCTATAGGATGGAGTAAGTTACAGCTAGAAGAAACAAAGCTTCAGCTGACAAAATCTTAAGACAAGTTAAGGAGAGATAACTTTGGTCCAAGCTCCATGATTTTGAAGGTTTGTGCTCTCTCTTTTCCTGCAGCCCCACGTAGTCTGTCTTAAAGTGTTTCTACCTTGTAATATGACCCAAGTTATAGGGTTTGACCTAAGCCTCAACCATGGGGCTTTGTTTGGAGGGGGTAGACAAGATGCTAATTTCTCTCCATTTCTTCAGTCATTGGAAAAAGACTTTCAACATTATTGTGTATCCCAGCTGTCTATTTATTCCCATGAAGAGATAGTATGCCAAACCCTTCAGCTGTACTGAGCGGGCTCACAGCTCAGAATGCCATCGGCAAATCAAGTTTATCAGCATATGTTTTTGACTCACATCTGCTTTGAGTAGTGTGGCGCATATTTGTGTGTGTGTGTGTCCCATCTGTATCAAGGTTTTATTTTATGTCTCATCCTTATAGAGCCCAAGGGCAAATACACATCCCTAAACAGAAATGCAAGTCCATTCACTCTTCAAAGGGGATTTTGCTTTCTGTTTGCTTACCACATTTAAACATGCACACAGAATTCAAGCCAAAGTAATCCAGAGGGAGAAGGAGAGATGCAGAAAGAGGACAGGGGAGTAAAAGAGCTAGACCTGAGGCATTCATGTCAAGTTGTGATGCAAATAATGTTCAGAAACATGTGCATCAAAGTTAATCCTTCGTGTGGAGGCATCCACTTTATAATCCCGTAACTAAGCCTTTTATATGTTTCAAATTTTCCTTGCTTTCTGCACATGTTTTTAGGAAGGATTAGAAATGCACTGAGCCTCCTCAGAGAAGGCTTGGGTGAATGCAGATGCAAAGGAGCAGTTTGTGCAGGGTGATTCTGACATGACATCCTGACTGTCACACTGGGCCAGGGCGGTGAAAGTGGTGTTCTTACAATGCACTCCAGCCCCGGTGCTGGGGCATGGCTGGAGCCGGTCATGACCACTCATTTGTTCCTTGTTTGATGAGCAGCTGGCTCCTGGTGGGAAACTTTGGAGATACGCACCTATTAGGAGGTATCCGCTTCTCTTCTGTAGGTTCTCTTTTTCATTTTCGCTCATGTTACGGCAAGGGGCTTTTTATGACAACAGAATATTTTACTCCGTGGGAAATCTGTTCCTTCTGCTTCTGCTTCTGCCCCCACCGGATGTTCTTATCTGCTCCTTGCGAGGGCACAGGCAATTATAGAGCAATACGTCTTCACCCACATAATTTCAGGCAAATATTGTAAAAGACGTGCAGATGGCACTGGAGAAAAACCTTCTGTCACTTCTATCTCTTTAGTTTAAAGGAAGAGATAGCAAGTTCTTTTTCAGTAAGCACCCTAACAGTTCATTCATTTATTCAGTGAGCCAACAAATGTTTATTCAGTGTCTACTTGATGCTGGTATGCATGGGCCATACATCTGATACTTGGCACCAACACATCAACCATCCTCCATGGGAGATTTTTCATGGGCCATCTCACCCCAACACAGCACCCACCTGGCTGCTCTTTAGCCCTGCCTCATTTGCCCCCTCCTTCTCATCTCTCCCCATTTTCTCATTTTTCTCAAGCAGAAAAATTGAGTCATCTTATTGTTACTTGGGTTCAAGCCATACCCTTTGGGTCTGATCTTCTACTCGACTCATTCACTCATTCAACCAAGATTTATTGAGAGCCCATGATCAAAATAGTAATAAAAGTAACAGTTTACCCTTATGTAGTGCTTACTTTGTGCTCTTTATATATATTATCTCCTTTAATCTTTGCAATAATCCTATAAAGAAGATATTGCTATAATCCCCATTTTTAAATGAGGATATTGAAGCAGAATAAAGTAACTTGCTCAGTCACACAACTGTTATAACAGCCATGCTTTTGTCTAAAAGTAACAGAAAGCCCAACTTACAGTCACTGAAACAAATAAACATTTATTTCTCTCATATAACAATAAGCTGGGAAGTCATTTGTTCCGAGTGTTGGTTCCGTGGCTCAGCAATGTCAGGGCTAGCATCTCTGAGAACTGCCTTACCTTTTCCCTCATGAGCGCACAATGGCTGCCCTGTATCCAAGCATCATGTCCACATTTATGTTAAGAAGATGAGAGAAATGGTAGTGTTATCTGCTTCTGTCCCTTTCAGCAGGGAGTCAAAGCCTTCCAAGAATCCCTCGCTGCTTTTCTACTCACCTCTCATTGGCCAAGTCTATGTCATGTGGCCACCCCTAGCAGCAAGAGAGACTAGGAAAGTAAAGTGCAAGGGTTTTTTTTTTTCATTTTCAAGCCTCTATAATGGAAGGCAGCAGGGCAAAAGGGATCTTGAAATGTTTGTTAGGACAGCCAATTGACAGCATATATGCAACGGGTAGTAAGTGGTTGAAGCAATGTGGGAAGCAGGAAGTCTGTGCTCCAGAGCAAGCAGCTCTAACCATCAGTCTCTAGTGCACAACAGTGGTGCTGATTATTCCATGGTCAGTAAAAGAGACGTGGTCCTGCCTTCATGGACCCAGGAAACAAAGAAGCACACCAGTAAACTTAAAATTGCAAATTCCTGTATGTGCTAAGGGATAGAATAATGGGCTTTTCAAAATACTAGAAACAGCTAACACTCTCTCGTTATCTTCATGGACTTCAGAAGTCCGGCAGCCTAACTTGGGAAATGAAGCTCTTTATACAGAAGCCCTGCATATAGAAGCCCTTCACCTTGACTTCTCTGAGGTCCTGTCCTTTCCTCTCTCTACACTCCATCCTATCTTTGTTGTTGTTTTGTTGTTATTATTCATGTGCATCATCTTTTTCTGCATTTCTAAGTTTTTGCTCCATCTTTGATTCTCCCCTCTGTTCCTCGTCTTCCTTTTCTCTTCTACGCACACATTTCTTAGCATTTTACTGGATACTCCGAGAAGAAGAGGAATTGGGCTTTATTCTTGTGAACTGAATTGTTCCTATCTTAGCTTCCAAGGAGTTCGGAAGAGATCATCACTCTTGTAAAAATCACAGTTCGAAATTTCAGACCTCAGAGAGTGTCCACCTGGCCTCCTTCACACTGTAGGGAGAAGGAACTCAAATGGGAATTGTTAGCAGACTAGTAGAGCTGCGGTCTCAGTGCCACAGATTTCTTCTGATGGCACCCATGCAGCCCCAGCCATGCAGCCTTGGGAGAGGCCAGCCCGTCCACATGCCTTTCACACGTGGTGCCTGGCTGAAAATCACCAGCCTCATAGCCTAAAGCCTACCATCTGCTTCACAGTTAAACAGCCCACCCACAGGTTCAAATCGCATCAACTTTCTCATTCTCCTTAGATCCTGGTGTTCTTTTTCTTTTGATACATAAAAAATCACGATATTCAATTAATGTTTGACTCAACGTCAGAATTTACTAAAATTTGACGTTGTATAGCCTTCTGCATCTCACCAAAGTATCTTTTCCCAGAATGTTTGTTATTTCTCTGAACCATCACCCCAAATTCCAATATGAAACATCTGTCACCACCACAGAGAGGCAGAGGCCCAGCTGGCTCAGCCATGGGACACAGAATGGCCAGGACACACTGTAACCAGATGAGCTACTTTGCTCCAAAAACAAAATTGATTATAAACCCCAGTTTGTGTACCCACAGATTTATATAAAGGTCAAGCTGCTAGTGTAACCCCTTGGATTGTGCTCTGCAGAGTTCTCTACTCTTGTTCATTGAAAGGATGACTCCACCATGAATGCAGATGAGGTTGTGCAGTTTACCTTGTTTGCCGACTTTCACGGAAAATTTAAAGTTCCAGGTGTATATCTCAGCAACCAAATGTTTAACTCTGGCTGTGCTTCTAAGTGCAGCACTGTGCTAGTTGGTGAGTGTTTGGTGGGCAGGGACTTCTCTTCAAGTATTCAGGGGCAGTTTTGTCTGATGATTAACAGTTACTATTTCGGTTATAAGCCACAAAGAGATCATGACTACTGATTTCACTTTAAGGCTTAGCTCAGCAATTACGATTTAGTAATCCTAAAGCATAAGGGTAGTGCAGTAAATGGAAAATCCACTAGGTGGTCCTGGTGTTCTTCTAACCAAAGCAAGCAGCACCAAATACTTTACTCCATCACTTTGTATTCCAAAGGTAAAGCAAAATACGGTAGTGAAAATATTTTGTTGTTGTTACTTAGTATTCATTCTAGATTATATGTAAATAGGTTATTATTTGTAGTGGTTGATCAAAGCTCCTCTAGAGTGTTGAGGATTTTTTCTCTTTTTTACATAGATACATGGATTTTAATCTTTTATACATTTTATATTTAATAGATTTTACATATAATACCTCTTTTAATATATTTCCATCTTTTAACCTTATTTTTATGTTTACTAGAACTTGTTAGCTTATTACCTATGCTTTCATGACATACATACTACCATTTTCTCACCACTCCTCTAGCAATCTCTCTCATATAAGGACACAAGCTTCCAAAGGACAGAATGTATTGTCTTATGTGCAGCTTTCCTTCAAACTCAAAGCAATACAATTCTCAGTGATTGTTTTCACTTTTATTTTCAGTAACCTTATTTAAATATGATCCAGGTTCACAAGTTCCCCATAGAATTCTTATTAGAAAATCATCCCTTATGTTTTAGAATATAATAATAAAATAAAGCTAACTTTAAAAATATGCTTAAGTCAGCCTGGTTCCAAGAATCATCTCAAATTCTTTTTTTTTTTTAATTGAAGTATAGTTGACTTACATCACATTCTTAACTCTCTGTGAGATTTCCCTTTAACTCCTCCAGTTCTAGTGTCTTTCTAGTTCACAATTACTATTATCATGAAATCTCAGACGTCTTCCCCCAAAGCAGCCTGGGTAAATTCCCATGGTGCCAGACTCTAGGCAGAATTCCCAGAAGGACAGATGACAGCTGTTCTTTCCGCATCACACTGGAAAAGTGGCACAAGGACAGGTCGCACATAGAACACCAGACAAATATCCATTTGCCCTTGAGAAGGTTCCAAAACAAAAGGCAGTGTGTGTGAACATTATCAGAGGTAGTTAGAAAAAAATCGCTATTTTTCATTTCAAGAGAAAAGAAACATGGCCCAATCTAAAATGAATACAAACTCCAAAGAACTTTGGGATTTTTTGTTTGTTTGTTTTTAATTTTTCCTGGAGTATAGTTGCTTCCAAAGAACTTTGAAATGAACCTTTTCAACAAAAGAAATTTGGGAAATTTCAGTAATAATTATATGAATACACTGAAAAGCAATCAAATATCAAAAGATTGAACAAGAATATAGTTGTTTTTTTTTTTTTAACATAAGGCGGGGAGCAGGACTGGGCAGAAGGAGTTCAGCTGTGACGTAGCCCCACAAAGCCTTCAACCTCAGGAGCCCTGAAGTGCATATTGCCCATCAGTGTCCCATGTCAGATTGATAGGGCTGGGTCTTTTTTTTTTTTTTTGGCTGCATGGCTTGTGGGATATTAGTTCCCTGAACAGGGATTGAACCTGGGCCTCAGCAGTGAGAGCATGGAGTCCTAACCGCTGGACCGCCAGGGAATTCCGAAGAATATAGTTTCCTGAGATGTTAAGAATAATACACACCAAACATTTTCTAAGTGTTTGTTGGTTGCTTATTATGCCATTTCAATGTGTGAAAATTGTCACCTAGAAGAAGGTTGTAATTTTTAATATTTGGTTTTATTTTCAATAAGTTATAATTAATTATTGTTTCAGTTAATTCAAACAATGCAGAAATATATAGAATACAAAGAGAAAGGGTCTCCTTTCCATTTTCCTACTCCTTTCTACCTGCCCAATACCAGTCCCCAGAGAAAGAGGTAACTTCTGTTAAAAATGGTTTAGTACCTATCCTGCCAGTAATTTTAAAGGTCTATTAGCATATAATGATATGTGATACATTTTTGGTATATTGATGGTTATATTTTGGGGTGAAATTTTAGCATGTTTTTGTTATGATTCTTCTTAAAAATAATGTAAATATACTGTGTATATTGTTCTAGTCCTTATATTTACACACTTAATTTTTTTACCAAGGAATATGCTATTATTCTATTCGCTTTCTCCCATATACATTCCTTTTTTTTTAATTAATTAATTTATTTATTTTTATTTTTGGCTGCATTGGGTCTTCATTGCTGCACGTGGGCTTTCTCCAGTTGCGGCGAGTGGGGGCCACTCTTCATTGCGGTGCGTGGGCCTCATTGCGGTGGCCCCTCCTTGTTGCAGAGCATGGGCTCCAGGCACGTGGGCTTCAGTAGTTGTGGTGCACGAGCTCAGCCGCCCCGCGGCACGTGGGATCCTCCCAGACCAGGGCTTGAACCTGTGTCCCCTGCATTGGCAGGCAGATTCTTAACCACTGCACCACTAGGGAAGTCCCTACGTTCCTTTTTTTAAAAAAAGTTCCCTAACTTAAAAAAGCTGCACGTAATTAAAATATACAACTTGATGAGTTTGGAGATAAGTCTACTCCCATGAACCCATAACCACAATCTGTGCCACGAACCTACTAATGACTTCCAAAAGTGATGCATTTATTATTATTATTTATTATTATATGTTATTACATGTGATATTACATTTGTTATATTATTTATTATATATTATATTATTATTTGTTATTTTGTGATAAGAACATGTTGTGTGAGATCTACCCTCTTAGCAAGTTTTTGAGTACACAATACAGTAGTAACTATAGGCACTATGCTGTACAGTACATCTTTAGGATTTATTAATCTTGTAAAACTGAAACTTTGTACCCTTTTATAAATACCTAGCTGTTTCCCCCTCCCCCAAGCCCTTGGCAACCACTCTGCTTCTATGAGTTTAACTATTTTAGATTCATCATGTAAGTGATATCATGCAGTATTTTTTCTTCTGTGTCTGGCTTTTTTCACTTAGCATAACGTCCTCCAGATTCACTCATGTTGTTGTAAACGGCAGGATTTCCTTCTTTTTTACAGTTATGTAATATTCTATTGTATGTATATACCATGTTTTCTTTTACCGTTCATATGTTGATGGACATTTAGATTGCTTCTATGTCTTAGTTATTGTGAATAATGCTGCAGTTAACATGGAAGTGCTAATATCTCTTCTAGATCCTGTTTTCATTTCCTTTGGATATATATCCAGGAGTGGAGTTGCTGGATCACATGGTAGTTCTATTTTTAGTTTTTTGAGAAACCTTCATACTTTTTTGAGGCTGCGCCAGTTGACAACCTCACCAACAGTATACGAGGGTCCCCTTTCTCCATGTCCTTACCAGCATTTGTTATGTGATTTTTTTTAATAAAAGCCGTCCTAATGGGTATGAGGTGATATCTCCCTGTGGTTTTGATTTGCATTTCCCTGATGATTAGGATTGTGAGATTTTTTTCATACACCTGCTGGCCATTTGTATGTCTTCTTTGGGTAACTGTCTATTCAAGTCCTTAGCCCAGTTTTTAACCAGATTATCTGAGTTTTGGCTATTAAGCTGTAGGAGTTCCTTATATATTTTGGAGATTAACTCTTTATTAGATACAGAGTTGGCAAATATTTTCTTCCATTTCATAGGTTGCCTTTTCATTTTGTTGATTGTTTTCTTTATTGTGCAGAAACTTTTTAGTTTGATGTAATCCCACTTGTCTATTTTTGCTTTTGTCATCTATGTTTTTGGTGTCATATCCAGAAAATCATTGCAAAAACTAAAATCATTGCCAAATCAAAATTTGATGAAGCTTTTTCCCCTATGTTTTCTTCCCTGTGTTTTATGGTTTCAGGTCTTATGTTTAAGTCTTTAGTCCACTTTTTAAGTCTTTAAGTCTTACATTTTTTGTGTATGGTGTAAGATATGGGTTCAATTTTATTCTTTTGCATGTGGATGTCCAGTTATCCCCACACCACTTATTTACACTCTTTTCCCCATTGTGTATTCTTGACATCCTTGTCAAAGATCAGTTGACAGTTGTTTGCATGGGTTTATTTCTGGGCTGTCTATTCTGTTCCATTGGTCTCTATGTTTGTTTTTATGCCTGTACCATACTGTTTTGATTACTGTAGCTTTGTATTATATTTTGAAATTAGGAAGCATGATGCCTCCAGCTGTGTTCTTCTTGCTTGAAATTGGTTTGACTACTCAGGGTCTTTTGTAGTTCCAAATGAATTTTAAGATTTTTTTCTATTTCTGTAAAAACTGTCATTGGGATTTTGATAGGGATTGTAATAAATATGTAGATTGCTTTGGGTGATTAGACATTTTAATAATACTAATTCTTCCAATATGTGAACACAGGATGTCTTTCCATTTATTTTTGTCCGCTTTAATTTCTTTCATCAGTGTGTTTTAGTTTTTAGTGTACAAAATCTTTCACTTTCTTGGTTAACTTTATTCCTAAGTATTTTAATCCTTGGAATTTATTGTAAGTGGGATTTTTTCTTAATTTCATTTTTGGGTAATTCATTGTTAGTGTATAGTACCTAGAAATACAACTGATTTTTGAATGTTGATTCTGTATCTTGCAACTCTGCTAAATTCATTTATTAGTTCTAATAGTTGTGTGTGGGGGGGAGTCTTTAGTATTTTCTACATATAAGATCATGTCATCTACAAATAGAGATAATTTTACTTCTCCTTTCCTGATTTGGATGCCTTTTATTTCTTTTTCTTGCCTAAATGCTATGGCTAAGACTTCCAGTACAGTGTTGAATAGAAGTGGCAAGAGTGAGCATCCTTGCCTTGCTCCACATCTTAGAGGAAAAGCTTGCAGTTTTTCACCATTGAGAATGATGTTAGCTGCGAGCTTTTTATATATAGCCTTTATTGTGTTGTGGTAAGTACCTTCTAAGGGGAAATCCCTAGGGTAAGTCCCTAGTTTGTTGAGACTTTTTACCATGAAAGGGTCTTGAATTTTGTCAAATGCTTTTTCTGCAGATATTGAGATGATCATGTGATTTTTATCCTTCATTCTGTTAATGTGGTATAGCACATTGATTGATCTGCATATGTTAAACCATCCTTGCACCCAGGGATAAATCTCACTTGGTCATGGTGTATGGTTCTTTTAATGTGCTATTAAATTTGGTTTGCTGATATTTTGTTGAAGATTTTTGCATCTGTGATTATCAAGGATATTGGCCTGTAGTTGCCTGTAGTTTTCTTTTCTTGTGGTATTTTTGTCTGGCTTTGGTAACAGGGTAATACTCTCCTCATAAAAAGGAGTTCCCTCTTCTTTTATTTTTTGGAATGTTGAAGAAGGATTGGTATTTCATAATTGAAAACCAATATTATTTCAATATAATTATAATGTAGTATTCCATTTCAAATAACATTCCTATGAATGGGGCTAAAATGAATATGTTAGACCTCCATTAGGAAGATTAAATATCATTTTGTATATAATTAGTAAAGTATTTATTTCACAGGGCGAAGTAATAAAGTAAAATTAATGTTAATCAGATTTTTAAACAGAGTTGAAAGTATTCTATAATTCACAGCTTTATCCTGCACAATATTCATCACTTTACTTTCAGCACTTAGCCAAAGAAATGACTTCGTAATTACCAAGATATATTGTAAAGAAGAATAAAATCTTTCCTACAGCCCACTGTTTCCTTGGCATATTTTAGAAGACCACTCGTGTTCATCTGTTCATAAAGAAACAAAGAACTCGAGGGTGTGGAGAAAAGGGAACCCTCTTGCACTGTTGGTAGGAATGTAAGTTGATACAGCCACTATGGAGAACAGTATGGAGATTCCTTAAAAAACTAAAAATAGAACTACCATATGACCCAGCAGTCCCACTACTGGGCATATACCCTGAGAAAACCATAATTCAAAAAGAGACATGTACCACAATGTTCATTGCAGCACTATTTACAATAGCCAGGACATGGAAGCAACCCAAGTGTCTATTGACAGATGAGTGGATAAAGAAGATGTGGCACATATGTACAATGGAATATTACTCAGCCATAAAAAGAAACAAAACTGAGTTATTTGTAGTGAGGTGGATGGACCTAAAGTCTGTCATACAGAGTGAAGTAAGTCAGAAAGAGAAAAACAAATACCGTATGCTAACACGTATATATGGAATCTAAAAAAAAAAAATGGTTCAAATAACCTAGGGGCAGGACGGGAACAAAGACGCAGAGCTACTAGAGAATGGACTTGAGGATATGGGGAAGGGGAAGGGTAAGCTGGGACAAAGTGAGAGAGTGGCATGGACATATATACACTACCACATGTAAAATAGATAGCTAGTGGGAAGCAGCCGCATAGCACAGGGAGATCAGCTCGGTGGTTTGTGACCACCTAGAGGGGTGGGATAGGGAGGGTGAGAGGGAGACGCAAGAGGGAGGGGGTATGGGGATATATGTATACATATAGCTGATTCATTTTGTTATACAGCAGAAACTAACACAACATTGTAGAGCAATTATACTCCAATAAAGATGTTTTAAAAAAATAAACAAAGAACTCATTAGATTAAGTTCCAAGCAGCAAGAAAAAGCTGTGATGGCTGATAAATATATGGATAGGTGAGTGTAAAGGAAATGCCATCAGCGTGACCTATAAAGTAGAGGGACATTTCAAAGAAACCAACTACAAAGAACCAGCCTTTTCAGTTACTCATCGATCACTCTCATGGGTGATGACAAACAAATCCAGAGACCTCAGAAACCACGTGTCTTCCATGTTTTAAAGATGTGAGGGGAAAACAAACACATAAAAATATCTTCTTTGTACAAATACATTAGACCGAAGTCCTCAAAACAAGTCAAAGATAGACGTTCCCTCATAGCATTGAACTCAAAAAGATTTTGTAGATGAAGTAGAAACCTCAGAAACCATTTGAGGGAAGAAGGAAAAAAGACAAGAACAAGACAGACAAGGTCCTTGAGCATGGAGTTTCTATTCTAATAAAGATAAACAGACCACAAGCAAGTAAACAAATAGATGAGATGATTTCAGATAGGGATAAGCATCATAAATAAAATTAAGCAGGCTAATGGACTATGGTAGAATTGGAGCACTATTTCAGGTTGAGTCATCAAAGAAATTCTCTTTAAGGAGGATACATTTGATCTGAGTTCTGAATGATAACAAAAGAGCCAGCCTTACCAAGATTTGGAAAAAAGCATTCCAGGCAGAGGGCACAGAAAATGTAAAGGCCACGAGATAGGAACAAGCATGACATTTCGAGGAACAGAAAGAGGGTCAATATGGTTAGAGTTTGGTGAGTGTCAGGGAGATATGAGCAGAGCAGTGGGCAGGAGCCAGATCATACAGGTAGGTCTTGTCCATCCATCCTGTAATCTACCCCAGCCCATGCTCCACGACATCTGTGGCCTGATTTGTCCATGCTATCCTTCTGTCACTTCATATGCAGTGTCTTCTATTATCTTTTTACATATAAATATTCTATTTTCTCAACCAAATTTTAAGTTCTCTAACAGCTGGACTGAATGCTCTCATCCATAGATCCTACAGTGCTTTGTGTATAAGTGTGTGTGTGTGTGTGTGTGTGTGTGTGTGTATGTGTGGGAATATATACTATCTAGATGGTACAGACTAGTGGTTTAGAATTTGAGCTCTGGAACCAAACTAGAATCAAATCATGGCTTTTATTACTTACTGGCTATGTGACCTTGGGCAAGTTAATATCCCAGTGACCTGGTTTTCTCATCAGTAAATGGGCGGACTAACTGTAGCTGCCTAATAGGGTGGTTGTGAGGATTAAATAGGTTGCCAGATTGTATAACACTTAAACATTTAAGGATAAAGAGTACTGTGTCTGAGATGAAAACTATACCAGCAATGAACTATGAACCAGCAATTCAACACCTATGTATATAACCCGATTGAGTCTTGCATATATACACCAGGAACTTGTATAAGAATTTTCATGGCAGTATAAAACTGAAATTCCAAAGTCCATCAATAGTAAAAATAGGTAAGCTCTGTATATTCATACAAAAGAATTCCATACAGCGATGAAAATTAACAAACTAAGGTTACACACAATATAAATGAATCTCAGGAATATAATGCAGTGAAAAAAATGCAAAAGAATATATACAAATGATTCCATTTATATTAGTTTCTTACATTCAAAAATATGCAAAACCTAACAATATATATTTAGAGAGACAAGCATATATGATAAAACTATCAAGAAAAGCAGAAGGATAATAAAAACAAAACTCAGGAGAGTAATTATCTGTAAGAGAGGGAGAGGAGGAGGGGATCTAGGAAGAGCATGCAGAAGATATCAGAGATCATGATAATGTACTTTTTCTTACACTGGTGGTGGGTACACTGATGACCATTGTATTATCAGTACTTTCACTCCTGCTACTCAAAGGATAATCTGCAGAGCAGAGTATTGACATCATCTGGGATTTTGTTAGAAATGCAGAAACAGGCCCCAGACTGCATGAATTAGAATCTGCATTTTAATAAGATCCCAGATGATTGTTTGCACATTAAAGTTTGAAGATCATTACTTTAAAATGTACATATATTTTATAAGTATTCTTTTGTATTTAATAAACACTTAATAAAAACTTACTTTAAACTATTGATACATGGAACATGATATCACGTTCCAGTTATATCAGTGTCTAGATCTTTGAAATACTCGATTTCTTTTTCTTATAATTTCCCCCATACACTTATCAAAAATGAGTGCAGTGATGGCTGTAACAGAGTACTGCATCTAGAACCCAGTTTAATTAATGGTTGAAAACTGGCATTCTGTATCAGATGCCCCTTCCTTTGGGGCACTCATTTCAATATCTCAGCAGATTAAAGTAGCCTCTTTTAACAAGATACAAATATTATCAAAATCGACTTACTTAATATTACTCTTGACATTATCTGGAGAGAGGTTTTCCTCAAAATTATGATATAATCATTTACACTCATAAGTTCTGTAGGAATTGTTTGGTCTAAGTGTATCTAAAACAGAATTGAGATTTATGCTTTTGCCCATAAGGGAGTATCAAGATGTGGACTTAACTTCTCATTGTAAACTGGGCAAAATATATGAAGCACTGTTTGCAGAAATTAGACTGCAGAAAGCCTAGAACTGTGATCTCTGAGAGAAGGGCAACAAACAGAGTGATTTCTACAATTACACCAGATTTTTGCCTGGAGGCAGTTCATGGACCATGAACAGAAAGAAGGGTAACCCCCAAAAACAGGGCTTCCTTGCTGACTCAAAAGACAGAGATCAGAGTTTGGGGAGAATGAGGCTGGAAGTTGCAGGGCAGATATCTAGAAAGTAAAGGGCTGTGTAGAAAAAAAAGAGCTCCCAAAATCTGCCTCATAATACTGAGTATTAGGCTATGCATGTGTAGCGTGAAACTCCACAAGCCAGAAAAAGAAAAACCAGATATTTGTAAGAAGAACAATTCCCAGAACTTGTACAGGGTGGAAAGACATTGAATATCTGACCAGTCAGTGTGGAGAGTCCTGGGACATTAAGTGGAGACCCCAAAGGGGTTACACCCTAATAGTAGGACTGACCTATCCTAGAGAGAAGACTACTCTCCAGCCACTCTATCAGAGCTTCAAAGGGGATTTGAAGTAATTAAACTGATTAACAAATAATTTAGCTGCCTGCCAAGAAAAAAGTTAACACTTTTTTTTAAATGAAAATCAGAACATTATATATCTAATCTAAGCATGTTGATTGCCATCAATATAATGTCTCATCTTTTTATTTAAACAAATAAATGTAAATCAAATGAATTCATTATTTAACAAAAAATTTTATATAAATAATGAAAAACTGCAAGTAGAGGAAACATGACAAAGAGAAAAACAGAAATAAGTTAGAAAATAGAATTGTTAAATTCAAGACAAAATATATACATTCCTAGTAAATCCTAGTAAATCCTAGTAAATTATCGATATGTATGTTCCTATTTCCATTTTCTAAATTGTTTGGGGTTTGTTATTGTAAGTCTTTTCCTTCTCTTGTGTTTCCTGCCTAGAGAAGTTCCTTTAGCATTTGTTGTAAAGCTGGTTTGGTTGTGCTGAATTCTCTTAACTTTTGCTTGTCTGTAAAGGTTTTAATTTCCCCATCGAATCTGAATGAGATCCTTGCTGGATAGAGTAATCTTGGTTGTAGGTTTTTCCCTTTCATCACTCTAAGTATGTCCTGCCACTCCCTTCTGGCTTGCAGAGTTTCTGCTGAAAGATCACCTGTTAACCTTATGGGGATTCCCTTGTATGTTATTTGTTGCTTTTCCCTTGCTGCTTTTAATATTTTTTCTTTGTATTTAATTTTTGATAGTTTGACTAGGATGTGTCTTGGCGTGTTTCTCCTTGGATTTATCCTGTATGGCACTCTCTGTGCTTCTTGGACTTGATTGACTATTTCCTTTCCCGTGTTATGGAAGTTTTCAACTATAATCTCTTCAAATATTTTCTCAGTCCCTTTCTTTTTCTCTTCTTCTGGGACCCCTATAATTCGAATGTTGGTGTGTTTAATGTTGTCCCAGGGGTCTCTGAGACTGTCCTCCATTCTTTTCATTCTTTTTTCTTTATTCTGCTCTGTGGTAGTTATTTCCACTATTTTATCTTTCAGGTCACTTATCCGTTCTTCTGCCTCAGTTATTCTGCTATTGATCTCTTCTAGAGAATTTTTAATTTCATTTATTGTGTTGTTCATCATTGTTTGTTTGCTCTTTAGTTCTTCTAGGTCCTTGTTAAACATTTGTTGTATTTTCTCCATTCTATTTCCAAGATTTTGGATCATCTTTAGTATCATTACTCTGAATTCTTTTTCAAGTAGACTGCCTATTTCCTCTTCAGTTGTTTGTTCTGGTGGGCTTTTACCTGGCTTCTTCATCTGCTGGGTGTTTCTCTGTCTTCTCATTTTGCTTAACTTACTGTGTTTGGGGTCTCCTTTTCTCAGGCTGCAGGTTCATAGTTCCCACTGTTTTTGGTGTCTGCCCCCAGTGGCTAAGGTTGGTTCAGTGAGTTGTGTAGGCTTCCTGGTGAAGGGGACTAGTGCCTGTGTTCTGGTGGATGAGGCTGGATCTTGTCTTTCTGGTGGGCGGGACTGCGTCCAGTGGTGTGTTTTGGTGTGTGTGTGAACTTATTATGATTTTAGGCAGCCTCTCTGCTAATGTGTGGGGTTGTGTTCCTGTCTTGCTAATTGTTTGTAGCTTGCTGGTCGTTGAGTGGAGCTGGGTCTTAGTGTTGAGATGGAGATCTCTGGGAGAGCTTTCGCCTTTTGATATTACATGGAGCTGGGAGGTCTCTGGTGCACCAATATCCTGAACTCGGCTCTCCCACCTCAGAGACGCAGGCCTGACACCTGGCCGCAGCACCAAGACCCTGTCAGCCACACGGCTGCTAGTGTTGGAGGGTCTTCTGCAGAGGCAGGGGGTGGCCATGGCTCACTGTGAGGACAAGGACACTGGCAGCAGAAGTTCTGGGAAGTCAGCAGCGGATGATATTTAGAGATACCTGTTTCAAGCTAAATACCAGCCTTTCTATTACATAGCATTAGGTATTTCTTGGCAAGTCCAGACTTCCATTTCTAATAATATGGTCTCTAGAACTTGTTTTGATCTCCTTCTGACTGCCAGAATGCCATTTTTAAATACCATCCTGTTACGCAAATGCATAGCATAGCAAAGTGGACTTAAAGGCCCTGGGCTTGCTTCTCAGCTTCACCACTCACTAGCTGTGTGCAGTTGAACTATGTTCTCAACTTGGGAACTTCTCTGAGCCTCTGTTTCCTTACCTGATAAATGAAGATCATGATACAGTCAACCTTACCATGTCTTTTTGAGACTTAAATGAGATTGGGCCTGACACAGAGTAGCCATTTGATGAAAACTGCTCAACTCTGACTCAGAAATATAGATGGGATCATTCATTCTCAGCTCAGTAAACCATAAAAAGTTTTGAGAAAAAGTTAAAAGCAGTGAATAAGATTATTATTTCAATGTAAGCAAACCTAATTCCTGTCACTTGTCACTTGTCAGGGTAATGCAATGAAATAGCTAATACCTGAGCCATGTATCTGCTCCTAACTACTGTGAAATTACCCAAAGGAACCAGGCAAGCCTTCTCTCTGTTGAGCCATTAAATTATCCCTCTTCTAGAAATGGACAACAACAGCTAGACCTCCCGTGTTCCATGGTGATTTGTTCTTCAGCCTTTTGTTCAGGCAGAGAGACAACCATTATTAACATAAAACCCTGTCTCCTGCTGGACTCTAGTGAAACGGGAGCCCCATTTATCTAGAAGTAGATGATCAAGGAGTAGATGCTGTCTACAAAGTCTAGAACACTCACACAACATTTCGTTTGAATGTTAGGTAGGCCTAGTTATCCATTCCCTGTCAAAACCACATCATAAGACTCACTGGCATCCCCTTACCCCTTAATCCACTTACAATTTATACCCTCTCTTCCCCCAAACTTTGGGGTTGGTTTTATAAGAACAATGACAAAAATATTTTGAATTTGAATATTACTTAATCAGACAAAGAGGAGTTTCTAAAGTGGATTTTTCTTTAGGTTGTCTTTTTTATTGTTACTTTAAAAAATATTTCTGAGTATTTAATCTACTCTACACCAGGCACTTACGTGTTAACTATCTCATTTAATTACAGTAGAACAATACTTGTTAAGAACATGGGCTTTAGAATCAGAAAAATTGGGGTTCAAGTTCAGATTCTACAGTTACACCTAGAGATTTGTCATTATCATCTCTATTTCATGATAAGGAAATTGAAGCTGAGGGAGATTTTAAAACTTAATCAAAGTCACCCAGCCAGCAAGGGGCAGAGTTGGAATTTCAACCAAGGTCTGCTTGACCAAAGTTTCTGTTTGCCAGGACTTTCCAATTGCTCTTACAGCATGGAGGCTTCTCAGACACTATAGTTCTAAAATGTTGCATCACACTCTCCTTTGAGAATATTAAGAAGTCTGTGGACTTTCTCCCCAGAAACATGTAATATATGTTTATTATATAATAACATATAATTTCAGGAGGTTAACAGACCTTTGAAACCCAGTTTCTGGAGGTCAATGGACTTTAGATTGAGAATCCTTGCTTCTAAGTTGTGGTAGTTGTCATAGTGTCCAGAAGTGGTCTCTTCTCAATATTACGTAACCTTTCGGGAAGTAGTGACAGATCATGAGTCACACAGAAGGTAATCCATTCTTAGTCATTCCATATATATTTATTGGATATCTCCTCTGTGCCAGACACCGTTAAAGTCACTGAACATATAGCAGAGAATGAAACAGATGAAAATATCTGCTCTTCAAGAAGCTTACATCCTAGTTGGTCATTTTTTTTACATGCCTACTCCCCACCCACAAATGGAGTTTCCAAGTTTCTTACCTCTCATGTTAAAATCTGGGCACACTTTTGCCCTGCTATAGTGTTTTAGACTCAATTTTAATCGACATTAGCCAGATTATTTTCAATTGGTAAAGTTAACTTGAAGGAATTTACCTCAACACAGTAAAGGTCATAGATGAAAAGCACACAGCTAAGTTGATACTCAATGGTGAAAATCTTTAAACTTTTGCTCTGAGATCTAGAACAAGACAAGGATGCCCACTCTCACCACTTCTATTCAACATAGTACTGAAAGTCCAGACCAGAACAGTTAGGCAAGGAAAAGAAATAAAGGAATCCAAATCAGAAAGGAAGAAATAAAATTATCTCTGTTTCACAGGTGACATGATCTTATATGTAGAAAACCCTAAAGACTCCACACATAAAAAACTATTAAACTAATAAACAAATTCAGCAAAGTTGCAGGATAGAAAAATCAACATATGAAAATTGGTCACATATCTATACTAAAAACAAATTATCCAGAAGGAAATTTAAAAAACAATCCCATTTATAATAACATCAATAATATAAAATAAAATACTTATGACTAAACTTAACCAAGGAGGTGAAAGATTTGTACACTGAAAACTGTAAAACACTGATGAAAGAAATTAAAGCAGGTACACATTAAGTAGAAAGATATTTTGTGTTCATGGATTGGAAGATTTAATATTGTTAAAATGTTGATACTACAGATTCAATTTCTATCAAAATGCCAATGGCCCTTTGTTACAGAAATAGAAAAAAACAATTCTAAAATTCATATGGAATCACAGAAGACCCCAAATAGCCAAAGCAATTTTGAGCAAAAAGAACAAAGCTGGACGCATCACACTTCCTGATTTCAAAAGATAATACAAAGCTACAGTAATCAAAACAGTAAGGTACAAGCATAAAAACATACATAGAGATAATGGAACAGAGTAGAGAGCCCAGAAATAAATCCATGAAAATAACTGTCAAAAGATCTTCAGTAAGGGTGCCAAGAATACACAATGGGGGGAAAGGTAGTCTATTCAATAAATAGTATGGGGAAAACTGGATATCCACAGGCAAAAGAATGTAATTGGGCTCTTGTCTTACACCACACACAAGAATATACTCATGGGTTAAAGACTTAAATGTAAGACCTGAAACTGTAAAACTCCTAGAAAAAAACACAGGGGAGAAGCTTCATGACATTCATCTTGGCAAAGATTTCTTGAATATGACACCAAAAGCACAGGCAACAAAAACAAAAATTAGACATGTGGAACTACATCAAACTAAAAAGTTTCTACACAGCAAATGAAGCAGTCAACAAAATGGAAAGGCAACCTACAGAATGGAAGAAAATATTTGCAAACCATGTATTGCCTGGTGGCACAGTGGTTAAGAATCCACCTGCCAATGCAGGGGACACGGTTTCAGTCCCTGGTCCAGGAAAATCCCACATGCCACAGAGCAATTAAGCCCATGCACCACAACTACTGAGCCTGCACTCTAGAGCCCATGAGCCACAACTACTGAGCCTGCGTGCCACAACTACTGAAGCCCACACGCCTAGAGCCCATGCTCCACAACAAAGAAGCCACCACAATGAGAAGCCCATGCACAACAAAGAGTAACCCCCGCTCACCACAACTAGAGAAAGCACGCACACAGCAATGAAGACCCAATGCAGCCAAAAATAAATAAATAAAATAAAATAAAATGTTAATTTCCAAAATATATATGGAGATCATATGTCTTCTGCAACCTAATAGCAAAAACAGCAAATAACACAATTTTAAAATGGGCTAAGGACTTGAATAGACATTTCTCCAAAGAAGACATTCAAATGGCCAGTAGGTATATGAAAAAAAGCTCAACATCACTAATCAGTGGGGAAGTACACATCAAAACCACAATGAGGTATCACTTCACACCAGTCAGAATGGCAATTAGCAAAAAAAAGTAAAGATAACATGTGTTGGTGAGGAAGTGGGGAATTACACATCAAAACCACAATGAGATATCACTTCACACCAGTCAGAATGGCAATTAGCAAAAAAAAGTAAAGATAACATGTGTTGGTGAGGATGTGGAGAAATGGGAACCCTTGTACACAATGGGTGTGAATGCAAATGGTGCAGCTACTGTGGAAAAAAGTGTGGAGGTTCCCCCCAAAATTAAAAATAAAACTACCATATGATCCAGCAATTTCACTTCTGTGTATTCATCCAAAAGAAATGAAATTAGGATCTCAAGAGATATTAGCACTCCCATGTTCATAGCACACTATTCACAATAGCCAAAATGTGGAAACAACCTATATATCCATTGACAGATGAACTGATAAAGAAAATATGGTATCTAATATGATAATCTGAATAGATGCAGAAAAAGCTTTTGACAAAATTCAACACCCATTTATGATAAAAACCCTCCAGAAAGTAGGCATAGAGGGAACTTACCTCAACATAATAAAGGCCATATATAACAAACCCACAGCCAACATCGTTCTCAATGGTGAAAAACTGAAACCATTTCCACCAAGATCAGGAACAAGACAAGGTTGCCCACTCTCACCACTATTATTCAACATAGCTTTGGAAGTTTTAGCCACAGCAATCAGAGAGGGAAAAGAAATAAAAGGAATCCAAATCGGAGAAGAAGAAGTAAAACTGTTACTGTTTGCAGATGACATGATAGTATACATAGAGAATCCTAAAGATGCTACCAGAAAACTACTAGAGCTAATCAATGAATTTGGTAAAGTAGCAGGATACAAAATTAATGCACAGAAATCTCTTGCATTCCTATACACTAATGATGAAAAATCTGAAAGAGAAATTAAGGAAAAACTCCCACTTACCATTGCAACAAAAAGAATAAAATACCTAGGAATAAACCTATCAAAGGAGACAAAAGACCTGTATGCAGAAAACTATAAGACACTGTGAAAGAAATTAAAGATGATACAAACAGATGGAGAGATATACCATGTTCTTGGATTGGAAGAATCACCATTGTGAAAATGACTATACTACCCAAAGCAATCTACAGATTCAATGCAATCCTTATGAAACTACCAATGGCATTTTTCACAGAACTAGAACAAAAAATTTCACAATTTGTCTGGAAACACAAAAGACCCCGAATAGCCAAAGCAATCTTGAGAAAGAAAAACGGAGCTGGAAGAATCAGTCTTCCTGACTTCAGACTATACTACAAAGCTACAGTAATCAAGACAGTATGGTACTGGCACAAAAACAGGCATATAGATCAATGGAACAGGATAGAAAGCCCAGAGATAAACCCACGCACAGATGGTCACCTAATTTTTGATAAAAGAGGCAAGAATATACAATGGAGAAAAGACAGCCTCTTCAATAAGTGGTGCTGGGAAAACAGGACAGCTACATGTAAAAGAATGAAATTAGAACACTCCCTAACACCATACACAAAAATAAACTCAAAATGGATTAAAGACCTAAATGTAAGGCCAGACACTATAAAATTTTTAGAGGAAAACATAAGCAGAACACCGTACGACATAAATCACAGCAAAATCCTTTTTGACCCACCTCCTAGAGAAATGGAAATAAAAACAAAAATAAACAAATGGTACCTAATGAAACTTAAAAGCTTTTGCACAGCAGAGGAAACCATAAACAAGATGAAAAGACAACCCTTAGAATGGGAGAAAATATTTGCCAACAAAGCAACTGACAAAGGATTAATCTTGAAAATATACAAGCAGCTCATGAAGCTCAATATCAAAAAAACAAACAACCCAATCCAAAACTGGGCAGAAGACCTAAATAGACATTTCTCCGAAGAAGATATACAGATTGCCAACAAACACATGAAGGGATGCTCAACATCACTAATCATTAGAGAAATGCAAATCAAAACTACAGTGAGGTATCACCGCACACCAGTCAGAATGGCCATCATCAAAAAACCTACACACAGTAAATGCTGGAGAGCGTGTAGAGAAAAGGGAACCCTCTCGCATTGTTGGTGGGAATGTAAATTGATACAGCCACTATGGAGAACAGTATGGAGGTTCCTTAAGAAACTAAAAATAGAACTACCATATGACCCAGCAATCCCACTACTGGGCTTATACCCTGAGAAAACCATAATTCAAAAAGAGTCATGTACCACAATGTTCTTTGCAGCGCCATTTACAATAACCAGGACATGGAAGCAACCTAAGTGTCCATCGACAGATGAATGGATAAAGAAGATGTGGCACATATATACAATGGAATATTACTCAGTCATAAAAAGAAATGAAATTGAGTTATTTGTAGTGAGGTGGATGGACCTAGAGACTGTCATACAGAGTGAAGTAAGTCAGAAAGAGAAAAACAAATACCATATGCTAACACATATATATGGAATCGAAAAAAAAAAAAAGTGGTTCTGAAGAACCTAGGGGCAGGACAGGAATAAAGACGCAGATGTAGAGAATGGACTTGAGGACACGGAGAGGGGGAAGTGTAAGCTGGGACGAAGTGAGAGAGTGACACGGACATTTATACACTACCAAATGTAAAACAGCTAGCTAGTGGGAAGCAGCTGCATAGCACAGGGAGATCAGCTTGGTGCTTTGTGTCCACCTAGAGGGGTGGGATAGGGAGGGTGGGAGGGAGACGCAAGAAGGAGGGGGTAGGGGGATATATGTATAGGTATAGCTGATTCACTTTGTTATACAGCAGAAACTAACACCACAATGTAAAACAATTATACTCCAATAAAGATGTTTAAAAAAAAAGAAAATATGATTTCTACATTCAATGGAATGTTATTCAGCCTTAAAAACAACAACATGGATGAAACTGGAGGACATTATGCTAAGTGAAATAAGCCAGACACAGAAGAAAAATGCTCTGTGATACCACTTATATGATGACTCTAAAATAGTCAAATTTAGAGCAGAGAGTAGGACAGAGGTTGCCAGAAGATAGGGGTTTGGGGGGAAATGGGGAGGTACAAAGTGTCGAAGGGTACAAAATGTCAGTTATACAGGATGAGCAAGTCTGGAGATCTACTGTTTAGCACTATGCCTTTATATAGTATATATGTATAATATTAATATATGTATGCCTATAGTTAACACTGTATTGTATACTGAAAATTTTGCTGTGAGGGTAGATTTTATGTTGTGTCTTTATTACAAAAATCGGTAATAAAGAAGGAAGGAGGAAACTTGGAGGTGCTAGATATGTTTATGGCATAGATTATGATGATGGTTTCACAGGTGTATATTTATCTCCAAATTTAACAAGTTGTATACATTAAATATGTACAGTTTTTTGTATGTCAGTCATACCTCAATAAAATGATTTAACAAAAAAAGTTAAGTTGACTCACATTGGAGGGGTGGAAGTTATTCATTTATAATTTTGCTTAAGATTGAAGCAAATACTGACATCATTTCTATTTTCATTTATCCAGGCAGTCATTAAACAGATATTGATTGAATGCCTACTATGTGCCAGGTTCTGTGCTAGTCCATACCGGCCCAATATTGGCAAGTCAATATGGCCCTTTCTATGTTGCAGTTGTTTGTATAAGTAAAAGAGAAAAAGAGGAAATCTAACAACATTCTAGAGAATAACATTAAGGGTGAGAAGAGGTATCATGGAGGAAAATAAGGATCAGAGTAAAAACATGAAAATATAACAAACAAAAAAATGAATGAAGCAATTAAAGAAAAATATAGTGGAAAAGAAATAAATGATGGAACTTCTATGAGGAAATGAAAAACCGTAAATGTATATTGGAAAGGCTTGTTACTAGTGTTGAAAGCAAAACTCCATTAGAGAAACAGAGGGCAGTAATTGAACATAGCAGTAACTGGATTGAACAGAGTAATGAATTGTACCTGGGAAATTTTCAGAGGCTGGAATGAAACTGAACAAAAAAAGAGATATAAAGATCAGATGGTCTGCATATCAATTTCAAATTGCTAGTTAGATGTCTATGTGAATGACTCATTGTTTCTCATTTTCTTTCCCAAAATCTCATCTTTTGTAAATCCAGCAAAGCTGGCTGTGTAGTTAGGTAGAATGAGCCTGGGTCATCGAGTAGCCTCAGTTTAAGAACAAGTACGCTGAGTAGGATTGCATTTCTCTTTCCAAGCTCAGTAAAGCCCATCTTACAAAGTATTGGAAGCATGTCTCTGCACAATAATTCCCAGAAATGCATTTCACAGCCTTTAGTGGAATGAAATTAGTAGCTAATTTACAGCCCCAGAAGGTTTACCAGACACTTCCTCTTAAATGCAATTTGTGTTTAAAATAATGATCCCATGTGGTATTTGTTTTCTCATAAAGTGAACTTAAAAGTAAGCAAAAAAAGAGATTTCTGCTCCACAAAATCAATCATCTGGGATTTGATTGAGGTTCTTTACTTATTTATATGTTTCATCTATGGTGGTTCATTTGGTCTACTTAGATTATTGCTTGGTAAAGGCAGTATATTTGCCGAGTATGAATACGGGGAAGAAAAGACAATGAAAAGAAACGACAAGAAAATGCACACAAAGTGTTAGGCCCACATTTGGTAATTAAATTTGTCAGCGTTTCAGCTGAAATTTTATTATGCCCCTTTACCAGGAGGTGCCACCATGAGCCTGTACAATTTTCTTCTATCCTGCTTAGCTGTGGCACCTGGACTTCTTCCTAGTCCTGTGCAGATTACTTTGACATTGCAGTTCATCCGGGTGGTTTCTGGCGTTTTCTACTTGAGAAAATTGGAGGCCGGAGAAACTAAGTGACTTCCCCACATTCCCATCTAAGTCGGCAGCAGAGCCAAGCTGCAGTTCTCAAGCATATCCTTCACCATCCAGGCGGTGGCTCAGCTTTGTTCCAGGTTTATTCACTAGGACAGGAGAGTGTGGGTGCTGCTGGAGGATGTTCTGGGGGCTGGATGTTACTGTGAGAAAACCAACGCATCATTAGAACACGTTCTTATGCAGTTCTCATCTCGTATTGAAAACAGTACAAGGGACATTATTCAGTTTTATTAACATATCAGTGCTGTGCCCCGAAAAAACATTGCTTTCATGAAATAAAAGGAAAAAGTAAAGCAGAGTTCAGTTTTGATGATTTTCTTTTCTTTTTATTTTTAGGTTATTCTTTCCTGGTCCAGAAAGCCCTTACCCTCCCCATTCACTTCCCTTCTAGTTACAAGCGCCAACTGTCCTTTCTGGTAGTCAGACAGCTTTCCATTATTAGTCTCTGCATTTTATTTAAAATCGTATGACCCAGTTGGAAACCAGAGGTCTATGGTTTCTTCCTAGGAGGTTTGAGAGAGACAAAGCTGCAAAGTTAGATCCCTTCCCCTCTCAGAGGCTGTATGGGAATGAGGAACGTGTATTTTTAACTCTTTTTTGTAAGTACAAAAGAGAACCACAGTGGGCTTCCAACCTGAGCCATTTCAGCCTAATTGCCTTCCTGACTTTTTTGTCTGACATGACTTATCTAGAACAATGGTTCTCAAACTTGAGTGGGCATCAGAATCACCTGGAGGGCTTGTTAAAACACAGATTACTGAGTCCCACCCCCAGAGTTTCTGATTCTGTAGGTTAAGGGTGGGGCCTGATAATTTGCATCGCTACAAATGCCCAGGTGATACTGATCTGGGGGCTACACTTTGAGAACTACTGCCCTAGAGCAATGGTTTTCACATCTGGCTACATTAGAATTATCTAGGGGAGCTTTTTTAAAAAAACCAATGTGATAGAATAGCTCTGTATCTTTTTTTTTTTTTTTTTTTTTTTTTTTTGGCTGCTCCAGACGGCTTCTGGGATCTTAGTTCTCCGACCAGGGATCAACCCAGGCGGAAGCACAGAGACCTAACTACAGTGGAAGCACAGAGTCCTAACCCCTGGACCACCAGGGAATATATACACTACCATGTGTAAAATAGCTAGCTAGTGGGAACCTGCTGTATAGCACAGGGAGCTCAGCTCGGTGCTCCTAGATGTGTGGGATGGGAGGTGGGGTGGGAGAGAAGTCCAAGAGGGAGGGGATATATGTATACATATAGCTGATTCACTTTGTTGTACAGCAGAAACTAACACAACATTGTAAAGCCACTATATTCCAATAAAAAAAATTTTTTTTTTTAATTTTTTTAAATAAAAAAGACCAACGCTAGATCCCAGCCCCAGAGATACTCATTTGGGGGTAAAGGATGGACAATGGCATTTTAAAAACTTTTCTGGATGATTCTTCCAACTGTGCTCCAAACCCTATGAGACGCTAAGTGTCAAGTTCCCATTTTTAACCAGCTTCTCTCCTTGAATGTCTTGGGAATGCAGCTTGAACTGGCACTTCCTATGCCTTCCACCATAAACTCTCTGATGCCACTTCTTCTTTTCTCAAAACTATCGTCTTGAATAGCCTTCTTTCAGATGAGGCTCAGCTACTAACATAGGAAAACAAATCAGTAAGTACTGCCTGGGACAGCTTGCTGTATCCTATTAACCAGTCTCTAGCCTGAAGAGGTTTCCAGGCATTTTGATAAAGGAGTACATAATTTAGGTGATCAATTTGGGGTTTTCATTTCAACCCTTGAAAGTGCCTCATGGTTTTGATGCAACTAATTCCATTATTAAGGAACATCACACAGCTCCATAGTTAATTAGATTTTTACAAACAAACAGATTCTCATGTCCTTTTCTCAGATTCTTTCAATGACGAGATGAAATGAAATTTCTCCTAACACGAGTAAGATTATACCCTTTACAATTCCCTGCTCAGGGCCTCTAATGCTACTGCTTTAACAGTTAAACAAAATGTTGTCTTGAGTTTTTCGGAGTTTTTGGGTTTTTTTTTTTTTCTTTCCATGTTTCTTTCTCATCCAACGTGTACACAGCTCTTAGAAAAATCATCTTCTATTCTTATTGTCAGTGCCCTGAAGAGAAAAGAGCTTGGGTATTCATTTCATGTGTGTGACCTGAAAGGCAAAATATTATTAGGAAGACAGTAATAATATTACCCATTGTCATAGGGTCATTACTGTATTGTAAATGATGCTCAGACTAAACTAGAAAACATAGCATGTCAGAGTAATTTCAACCAATAGATCATATTCACAAGCAATTAAATTTGTGGTAGAAATATGGCATGCATCTGACTTTTGCCCAATTATAAAAATAACTGACTTTTGCAATGCGCTGGTCACAATGTTGGGTGCTTTATAGACACTGCCTCAGTTAATTCTCCCAACAGACATGAGTCTGGTACAAATTAGGAGACTGAAGTTCAGAAAGTAAAATGTCTTGCCTGAACCTAAGCAATCATGAAAGTGGAAGGTCCCTGAAGGCAGGATCACTATTGTAGTCCCAGTGCCTGGAATAATGTAGCACTTGGGCACTCAATAAATATCTTTTGAATGACAGAATGAATAAATGAATCTGATTCTAGAGCCCACGTTATTTATCACCCATTAGGTATTCCTGCCCAAACGAATGGCCTGGGAGCAGATGTCTAGATATTAGCTAAGGGGCTGTGGGAAGAGGCACTTGCCACCCAGCCTCTACCAGATAATACGCAGGACCACCCACTTTTAACTTGACACATGTCTGAGGCACGTACAGAAGTCTGTGGCTCTACTTCCTAAACAGAGATGGGGCAGAGGCAGGGAAGAATCTTGCAATCTCAGTAGTAAATTCAAGTCACCAGCCTTGGGCTCTGACTATGCCATATCCTGACACTTAATCTGTCTATTGTACACACCAGTAAAATTGCTAACATGCAGTAATAGAGACTGACAACCATGAAAACATTTATAGCAAGAAAACTCCATCCATCAGTTCAATAGGAATCTAATTTAAAGCTTTAGAATCAACACTCTTTTCTTATCTGTTCACTACATACCATCCATTCCCATACTATTACACGGGCAATTTTTGTTATAAAGTATAACCACAAGAGTCATCAAATCTATATAATTATTAAACAAGGCACTCATAATCATCACCTAATCATAAGCCTTTGTAATCAGAATAGTCCCCTAACTTGATATGATTTTAATTTATAAAATGCCTTCTATAAAATGCATTCATTGATATATCTAAATGTTGTGACAAATTAATAAATAATCAGCTCTGTATAGATGTAACTATATTTTAAGTAATAACAGAACAGGCAAATCTTTAAATAAATTAAATGTATTAACAGTGGCTGTACTACCTCTTCTGTGCAGCAAACTGTCCTTCATTAATTATTTAAAGTGTTTACAGCTTATAAATATATTTATATGATTTTATAACTCTGATTGACAATCACTAATGAAATAGTACTTTAAGGTGTTCAGTACAATACAAAAGGAAAAGGCTGATCTAGTTATAATGCTTAGATGTGTGTATTTGTGTGTGCATGTATGGACACATACGTGGAATCAAAAGTATGAGCAGTCATCATGGAAGGTTCACCCTACTGTATCAGTGTGGGAGCTATGATTTTTATTGCAGCCAGAATGACTTTATACTATTCTTTAATATGCTTCAGCAGTGATGACTTGGTCGTTGACTGCCTAATCACACTAGAGGTGAGGCAAGAAAGTATCCGATATTCATTTTTATAGCTCCATTATAAGATACACTGTCAGATGCAGCCTGCAAGTAAGTCAGAAAGGAGAGAACCAAGAGTGTTTTCAGGCTTTTTTTCTGGAATATTTGCTTTTAGTACTGTTGCATCTTTATAAAATACGGTTATTCACCAGTGGAGCTTTCTAAAATCATCCAAATGCATATATGTGTGCATCCAGAGGAAGGTGGGGAGATACAGAGACAGACAGAGAGAGAGAGAAGAAAGAAGGAAGAGATAGAGGTTGGGACCAGCGTTTCTAGAATTTCTTAGCCTGAGCAAAATGCTCATTCCTATCCTGAAGCACCCCTTCAGTGATGGATGCAGACCAATGAGGAAGGTTTTTCTTGGCATTTAGCCTCAGTACCTACCCCCATCTATGTACATGTTCTGAATCCCTATGTATTTTCATTCCCAAGCTCTAGGATCTGCAAACAAGGGTAGGTCAGGAAGCATGGGCAGGTGTATATAAGGCAGTCATTCTGCCATCTTTCTGTGCAGTGGTAGCACTAAGGGACAGCTTAAAAGAGAGTCTTTAACCCCCACCTGTATCAATCCACTACCAAGGTACTACAAATACATGTATGCTAATATAAGTAAAAACTGTGAGCCTGCTATGCAAACTCAGCTGTAAGACAAGTTCCCTAGCACCCTTACCAATCAGATCACCACCCCTGAGGCCTTACTATTTCAAAATCCTGGAGTAGCCACTGCATGTGTGTAATCCAATACCTTCAGATTCATTCACTCTGCAGCAGGTTAACAATTATTTATCCTATTTGTGGAGCCCAAGGGCAGGGGAACAAATCCAGAAAAGGGAGGCTTTTCTACATCCTGAAATCAAGAAAAAAGGCCTATTCCATGAGCTATGATCTCCTAGTACAATATTGTGAACTGAATCTGGAACCTATTTAGAGATATCCTCACTTCTAGAGCTCTTAAGTTATTCAATACCTTTTGAGGGAGGAAACATTCTTAGAAGAGAGAAGGAGATTAAGAAAAGTGCTAATGCAAGGAAATAACATGAGCTGAAACTTAAAAGGTGAGTTGGTGTTCTCTAAGTGGCTGTGGGGCAGAGGGAGGGAAAGGTAGTGGCAAGTTCAAGGCAAAGGGATCAAAGAGAAGAGGCGTGGAGATTGAGAAAGTGTGGTTCCACAAGAGCAGGAACTAAGTCTGCCACATCCAGTACTGTATCCCCAGAGCTTAGCATAGTGCTTGTAACATAAGAAGCATTCTCTATATATCTGAATATTCAATGAACAAACCAATTAACTACAGGTAGTTCAGTGTGGCTAGTGCATGGGAGTGATGAGCATGGGGGGAGCAATAAATCTTCGAGATAAGCAGGGCCAGATCATGATGATCTTTATGGGCCAAGCTCTGGACTTCGGGCATTGTAGACAAAAGGAAGCCTTTGAGAAAATTTTAAGCAGACGAGTAACATGGCCACAGTTACATTTTGGAAAATCACCCTGGGAGCTATGTGAGACTGGGAGACCAAGTAGGAGTAGAATGACATATAATCCGGGTGAGAAATGATGAGAACCTAATCTAAAAAAGCAAGAGTGAAGGCAGAGGGAAGAGGTGGATTCTACAGATGGTGTGCAAGTGGGACTGGTAAGATTTGGTGACCAACAGACACGGAGATGAGAAAATGGAAGGAATGACGTGTGACCCTCAGCTTGCTTGCCTGCTGGTACCCTTCATTACATTCACAAAGAGGGAGATTGGTTTGGGAGAAAGAGAATGAGTTCCATTTTGGACATGTTGAGGATCTAGGGAACATTCAAGGGAAGTTGGCCAGCAGGGGGCTAGGTATTTAGAAATAGAATTCAGGCAGGTCTGGTCTTGGTCAGAAGGGTCTGATTTCCAGTGTCACTCCCCCAGTGCTTCACATTACGAGGAACTAGTTAGAGGAAACTGTTGATTTATGTTTGAGGAAGTTAAACACGATTAAGATCCTGCTTATTCATTCATTCCACAAATATCCAACTGCCTCCTCAACACCTTCACTTGTCTAAAAGATATGTCAAACTCAACATGGCTAAAACTAAGTTCCTAATCTTCCCTGAAAAACTTCTCCACCTGCAGCAGCCTTCCCCCTTCCCCCCATCTCATTTGATGGAGGCTGCGTCTTTCTAGTTGTTCAGGCCAAAAATCATGAATGCGTGGACGCTAGGTGCCTCTCTGTCTCTCTTAATCCAAATCCAGCTACCAGAAAATCCTGTTGGCTCTACCCTCAGAATCTGACCACTCCTCAACTCTTTCACTGCTGCCTCTCTGAAAGGCAGCAGTATATATCTCTTGTCTATATTACAGCAGTGGCCTCCTAATTGATATCCTGCCTCCACCCTTATCTCTATTCAGGCTTTTCTCAATATAGCAGCCAAAGAGGTCCTATCAAGATGTAAGATCTGACCTCACCTGTCCTATCATTCTCCCCCAAGCTCCTTGTATTCCAAACCCAAAATACCTTCTTGCTGTTCCCTGTTCATTCCAGCACACGCCTACCTCGTGACCCATGTACTCGCTCTTCCATTCTCTGGGATGCTCCTCCCCCAGGTAGCTACATAATTCACCTCCTTCTCGTCCTTCATCAATCTCATTTTCTTCAAGGGGGTCTTCTCCAATTCCTTATCTAAAAGTATACCTCCCCAACATCCTTCTCTAATTTTTTTTCTACAGTACATATAACAATCTAACTATATATTTCACCTATTTGCCTTTTTCCCTCCACGAGAATGCAATTTCATGAAGAGAATGAATTTTGTTTTGATGAGTGGCTTTTCCCCAGCATATATGATAGCACTAGAATAGAATATTCTGTTGTGTAGATGAATATCTCAATATTCTATCTCAGTCAATAAATACTTGCTAGAGGAAAGGAAGGGAGGGAGGATGGATAGACTGAATGTCTATGTGCTGAGCATTATCAATTATGTACAGGATCATAAAATACAATTGACCTTTGAACAACACAGATTTGAACTGCATGGGTCCACTTATATGTGGATCTTTTTCAATAGTAAGTACTGCAGTACTACATGATCTGAGGTTGGTTGAATCTAGGGATGCAGAACTGCGGGTATGGAGGAACCATGGATAAGGAAGTTCCAATTATAAGTTATATGTGGATTTTCAACTGCTTGGAGGGTCAGCACCCCTAACCCTCACACTGTTCAAGGGTCAACTGTATGTGTTTCTGCCCTCCTTGAAATCTGTTGGCAGAAATAAGACACATTCCCATGCAAAAAGTTAAGGAACAGTACAAGTGCATGCTAGGGTCATCTATAACACTGTTGTATTCTTTGGGCTTTTATGAACCTAGTCTAGTGGAAAAATATAACAACACTGTCTGTTCTCAGATTTCTCTTTGTTTCATTGATGGACAACATTTGCCACAAAGCAGACATTTCTCTACTAAGCTCAGCAAAACCTCATATGTTTTTCAGACACAAAATGAAATTGTGAAATAGCAAGCTACATAAACACCACTTTGTTCTATAGCCATTTACCTTATCACTCCTTTTTGTTTGATGAACTTCCTAGAGGAAAACACTTTGTAACATGAATATTGAGATACTTATAGTTGAAAAAGTTCTTTTCATCTGAGGTTCCCTTTAAGTCATTGCCAGTTGAGTTCTTCCCTGTTTCTACTTTCAGCCTTCATATTTCTCATCTTCAGCCCTCAAAATTGAAATATGGTGGCAAATGAGTGAAAACAAAGAAACAGATCTCTGGTTTGGAGTGTCTTGTCAGTTTATCTGTTGTATAGGGTGTGGTCATAAATGTACATTGGTTGACTATAGTAAGAAACATGCAGCAGAGGCCTCAGTTTAAGCTCTACAATTTATTCATGTAACAAGTTATTCATTCATTTATTTATTAATTCAAATCAATAATCAATAAAGATGTGATGGGCAAGGAGCTATTGATAAAAGGGTTACTAAGACACAGTCTCTGCCCTCAAGGAGCTCCCTGTCTGGGTGGTGAGAAAGGCATGCACACAGCTGTAATGCAGAGAGAAAGGTGTTTTAATGGGGGAGAGTGGAGGTGCTATGGGAACACAAAGAAATCGTCACATAAGAGACTTGCTACTGCCTTCTTTGCCACCTTTAGGTGGAATCAGTTGACCTTCTCTTCATTGAAACAACAACCAATGCTTGTATTCACTTTCTAGGAGTCTTGAAGGTCTTTTCTCCCCTCTTAAAAGGAAATTAAGGGAAGGACACTAAAACCTATTTACTAAGTGCAGACTTTGCCATGAAATTGTGTTTGAGAGAGATGCAAAGAAACAAAGCAGGTTCCTAGACCTCAAGGGTCAGAAGGAGTAGAGATAAGTATATAGATCAGTGTATAATTATTTTACATGTCTAAGTAGAATAGACTAGGACTTCTCAACCTGCATGAATCACTTCAGGCATCCTGCTAAAATGCAGATACAGATTCAGCAGGTCTGAGGTGGGGCCCTGAGATGCTACATTTCTAACCAGCTCCCAGGTGACGCCAGTGCTGCTGGTCATTCAACGGCACCGTGAGGGGCAAAGGTGTAGACAGTAGGGCCACAGAACCTCAGAGATGTGATTTAAATATTCAGGAAACACCATATTAAAAAGAAGAGATATGAGTTGGGCCCTGAAAAATGAGGAGGATCTGAAGAGATAGACTGGAGAAAGGAAGAAATAAACTGAGTAACAAAGTAAGGCAGTGGAAGATACATTCCAAGACAGTGAACACAAGAGCTTTCCCGGAACAAAGAATTACTATGGAGGGAGTATTAGATAATACTGATGGAACCATCAGTTAGGTCAGACTGTGGGAGGTTTGGTATGCCAGGCTGAAGAAGGATTTGATGCTATAATCAAATGGACACCAATGGAATTTGGAAGTGGGGGGAGAGAAGGGGAAGAGAAGTAACATCTTTCAATTTATATTTTAGGAACATTTAAACAGGCAAAGATTATTACAGTGGTTTAAGGATGAGGCAGCAGAGGTCCTGGATTGGAATATGGTGATGGAAATGGGGAAAAAAAAGAACGTGTGTGACATAAAGGGCTCTAAAGATGCAACCTTTGCCAAAAGCCTTTAGATTTTCAAGTGGACATGATAGACGTTTTGAAGGAAGAAGTAATAAGACATAATGAATCAACTATGAAGAATGAAGAAGTTAAAGGCAACAATGATTTTGAACTTAGATAATTAGAATGGTGATGGGAAAAATGTAGATTGAGAAAGGGGTAAGTTTGGTCAGAGAGCAGATGATGAGTTTGGATTTAGATATCAGGAATGTAAAGTACCGCAGAACTCCAAGCAGAAACCTCTGGCAAACCATAAGAGAGGAGAGGTGGAGATCAGGGGAAGGGTTATCACTACAGGCAAAGACATTACAAAAGTCAGCAGAGTGGTGATGATTAAAACCATGAGACTGGGGTAGGTCCCTGAGGGAGATATTGGAGAAGGCTGAAGGCAGAGAGTCAAGGACTAGACTTAACAGGCATGTCCTTATTTAGGGAACAGAAGGACAAAGTGAGCCAGCAATGTCAAAACAGACTGGTGAAGAGAGAAAATCTCAGATAGTCCATTATCTGTACTGTCTACACTGAACCAAACTTTTTGACCCATAGCATTGTCTTAATTGACTTTAGCAATATGGGAACACACTTGTATTCCATTTTTAGCACAGGCAATGCTACACTTTGCTGATGTGTCCTCGGGCGGCATGGGTTCCAGCCCCACTATTGTCTTCTGCCTGCTCTGTGGCCTCAGATGACTCTCTTGACCTCTCGCCTCAGTACAATCACCAGTTAAAGGGGGATAAAAACACTACATTACTGCAAGCCTCACAGGTATTATGAAAAATGAAATTACATAAATAATTTTTAAAGTATAAATTTCATTGACACTTTTTCTAATTCATCAAGAATAAATGCAGTGTATATGCAATTCTCAAGCTACTAAGCCCGACTTAGATTACCAGGAGAAAAGACAAACAGAATTATTTTTCTAAATTAAAATAGCCAGATCTAGGTTTTTAAATGTATTCGCCAGATTTTATTAAGGGCTTATGGTATGCTCAGTTCTATGAGAGGCAGTACACCAGATACAGAGTTAAAATCAACATGAGCCCTGCTATGAAAAGACTTAGAATCTAGTAAGGAAGAAGAGAAACACAAGTCATGAATAATAAAGCATGAATCAATACGCAACAAACGCCATGAGACCCATACGAACCAAGTACAATTGATGTTCTGAGAAGAGGAAATTTCTGGCTGAGGGCTAGAGAGGAGGAACATTTTACCTTGAACAAAGGTAAAATGTGACAGATGGAGAGGAAAGGGAGGGCATCCCATGTAGGCCCAGAGGGAAGAGGGCACAGACAGGGCTTGGGCAACGGCAAGGAGCACAGTCAGCTTGGAACATGGAACAATTAGGGGAGCAGCAGGATACAGATTGTAAAGGGCACAGATGCCAGGCCAAGAAGTCAGGACTTTGTTCTGTGGACAGTAGAGCAAGGACAACAAAGGACCCAGAGAAATAAAGTAATGCAATTGGAGACATGCTTAAGGTGGTTTGGCAAAGGGGCAGGCTTCAGAGAAAAATTGGGGACAGTAGAATTTTGGTGACATGGATGAATTCTTTTAAGTTGCTCATTAAAACAGGGGACAGCAGTATTCTGTGAATACTGTCACAGGCATATCCTTCCGAAGGAAATTAATTTCAATAGAAACATGGAAGTTCACCACCCTCTTTTCAGAATCATCCTATGTTTCATAGTTAAATGTAAAGTTCTGAAATAAAAGAAAAATATACTGTCCGCTGAAGCCAGGAAGACTGGCCAGGGCAAAAAGCAATGTGTCAGCTCCAGTGGGTCAGGGCAGAAAGAAGATGGGTAGGACAGCTGAACTGGTGGTTCTAAACCCTTTGGGTACCATAGATTCCTTTGAAACTTTACAGGTAGCTCATATATATGTTAAATTCTGCATACTATTTCAGGGGGTTTGTGGACCCCCTGTACCCTATCCATTGAGCCGCAGAATCTCAGATTAAGAATCTCTAAGCTGGAGAAGACAAAATTAAGGATGCTCCAGAAGCAACATAAGAAGTAGCACATAAAAACCCACAATTACAGAAGTTGGGATTACCTACCCCAGATGTTTCTAGTGAGGCTTCTTGCCACAATTACCTGGGGGCTATTCCCATGGGTCAATCAAACTTTTTGGAGGTAAGATCTGAAAGTCTGAATTTTTAATTAATCGAGGTCATTGTGGTAAGAAAGCAGGTTTTGGAACCTCTAATCTAGTTTCAGATGGGACACTCTGGTGTTCCTAAAGATCTTAGTAGAGATCACTTCAATATGTCATTATGGGGCTGAACTCTTAGGGAGTTACTACTTAAACCTGACCTTAAGGTCTCAAAGCATCTTCATTCACTCCTTTCACTTCATCCCTCACTCTCATGGTCACCATGCGCTCTTGGAAGACAACCATTCTATCCTTCAGCCTTTCATAATCCCAAACTCTCCCACTGTGCTTGTAGATATAGTATCTAGTCCTGTCATCATCATTACGGCTCTTGACTTTTCAGGGATTGGTGCTAATCCCAGTGTTCTAGAGGCTATCTCTTGAGAATGGGACATACTGGGGTTTCTACTGGATATCCTCCCACAATTCAAGGGATACTCATTCAGAAAGCCCCACAGGTCAGAAAATCAATAGATTCCCTTAACTCACCCTTGACCTCCATACTACTTCCTGACCTTGATTCTATGGCCATCTCTCTGTCTCTGCAGCAGCAATGGAAATAACTAAAGACTAAAGAAGAATAAGAAGGCAGTCATTTAATTCATGCCTCTGATGTCCAGCATTCTTGGTTATTTCAGGAAGAGAACCTATTTTAGAGTCAAGCTCTCTTAGGCAACCTAAGGCAGTGTCCTTTCCCATGAAGATGTAAACAGCATCTTTCCTTTTTCAGTTTCTTCCTCCTCCAACCCTCCCCCTGCCCCACCAGCCAAATTGAGCTACTTTGGACCATGGTGGACCAGTGAGGTTCAACTCAACCTCAAAGAGTCAAATTGAAAATTCAAGTCTTGAGCAAATTCTCTAGCTTCCTACCTCCTAGTTTTGAGTTTCCTTTTTTAACAGTCAGGTGACATTGCTTAGCCAGGTCTGGTTTGCTCAGAACAAAAGAATGGAGGTAGCTGTACAGACCTGAGCAAACAGTAAAGGTTGTGAGGCACAGTCTCTAACATCTTCTTCACATTTCCCAAAACACTTTAAGTTTCCAAACTGCCTTAAAAGTAGCTCATGCTCACACTTCAACTTTTCAGAATATTACCTACCATTCTGTTCCTGACATAATAGAAGGAGAAAGGGTGGGAAGTCAAGTAGATCAGACAGTTTCTCACTATCTGTGAACTCTTGGGCCTCTTGCCTAATCTCCCAAGAGCCTCCATAGTTTTTGGGGTGAAAGGGACATAATTATTCCTACCTCGTGAGGTTGTTGTGGATACTAATGTGGTCCATGATACAAAGCACATTACATGGTGTCTGACTCAGAAGAGGCATTCAGTGTCACTTCCCATCCCATCCCCAGGTCTATTATCCAGATAACTGGTTAATCAGTTTAAATTGCAAGGTGCAAGGACTTAAAAGAATCTATCCCTAATACAGTTATACCTGCTACTCCAGAACATAACCCAACAATAAGAAGCTAAGTGATCATGTGCAAATTCACTTAACACTCAGAATCTCAGTTTCTTCATCCTTAAAAAGATGTGTTTTTGTGAAAAATCTCCAAAGTTCCCTCCAGTTCTCCCCCTCACTGGTTCTACTCTAGAGATAAACCGACTCTCTCCAGTTATTACAATGCAACAAGTGTTGCTGCAGCTGTTTCCTCGGTTGTAACCACAGAAAATAGCCCAGTAAGAGTCAAAACAGAGGGGAAAGTATTTAAGTATAAATAGCAGGAGACCTAATCATTACAACCAGGTAGAAAGATATAGAGAAGAGACATAATGTTAAATTACAATTGGAGTGCAGGTAGAAATTACAGCAACAAAAGCAATACCAGCAGGAGAGGCTGACAGCAGGTTCTGCAACGTGAGACAAAATGTCATTTCCAAAAGTTTTTAATAATTGTGCTTCTAGTAGAAGATTTGTAATTACAAACATGAATAATCCTCAGCATATATCATTTCTAAAGATAGAGGCGGTAATTCTGTTCCAGATGAAGAGCTAAAGAATATCTCACACCGGTTGGTAAGTGACAGGCAGTAACAACCAGACAATTAGGATGATGCATCAGCAAGATTGGAGTCAAAACATCCCATATACAGATGCTGAGCCCATCAATGAGGAAGGGACATCATTGTCACATCCAGCAGCAGAAGGCTCCAGATAAAGGGAAACCACATCAGACAAAGATAAAGGATGAGGACGTTACTGCACAGGGTAGAACGGTCATCAGTTCAGTTTTACCTGAGTAAACTCTTGAAGACGATGGAGGATAATTTTATTTTCAAAAATCAGCCAAGAAAAATATTTTTTTAAGTGGGGGAGATGGTGGATGGAAAATGTAAAGCCCTGAATGTCGAACCCTATGTTTGGTTGGGCTTTTCCATGTTTGTAACACTCATTGCTTATAGATAGATGACAAGCAAGCCAGGTAAATTTAAGAGTGAATGAGTTAAATTGCTTTCAGGTGGAGTCATCCTTGATTCCTTTCTTTCTCTCACATCCCCCATATTCTCTGTGAGGAAATACTGTTGGCTCTACCTTCAAAACATATGCAGAATTGAAACCACTTCTTATCACCTTCATCGCCACCACCCTGTAATAGGACTGTGGCCTCCTAAGTGGGTTCCCCGCCCCTTCTCTTACGCCTCCGAAGTCTATTCCCAACACAGCAGCCAGACTGATGGTTTTCAGTCCTCAGCTCAGAACCCTTCCATGGCTCCCCTTTTCACTCAGGGTAAAAGCGAAAATCCTCCTTCCCTGGTGCAGAAGACCCACAGGGCTCCCTGTCAACCTCCTCCCTCCTTTACTTCACTCCCACCACACCAGTTTCCTCTCTTCTCTCACACTCCCAGTGAAGGAAACTGCATTGGCTGTTATCACTGTCTAGAACTTTCTTCCCCAAATATGCACACATGCTCCCCTCACTTGAGAGTTTACTCACATGGCACCTTTTTAATGAGGTGAAAGCTGACTGCCCTGCATAAAATTACAATCAGCAATTCCCATCTTTCATCCTACTGCTCCTGTCACTCCCTACTGCCTTCATCTTGCTCTACTGATTGCCTTCTTTTCTAATTTAATTTTTATTTTACTTTGGAATGTAGTTGATTTACAATGTTGTGTTAGTTTCAGGTGTACAGCAAAGTGATTCAGTTATACATATGTATATATATACATGCTTTTTCAGATTCTTTTCCCATGTAGGTTATTACAGAATATTGAGTAGAGTTCCCTGTGCTATACAGTAGGTCCTTGTTGATTATCTATTTTATATATGGTAGTGTGTATGTGATAATTCCAAACTCCTAATTTATCCCTCCCCTCCACCTTTCCCTTTTGGTAACCATAAGTTTGTTTTCCAAGTCTGTGAATCTGTTTCTGTTTTGTAAACAAGTTCATTTGTATCATTTTTTTAGATTCCACATATAAGTGATATCATATGATATTTGTCTTTCTTTGACTTATTTCACTTAGTATGATAATCTCTAAGTCCATCCATGTTGCTGCAAATGGCATCATTTCATTCTTTTTTATGGCTGAGTAATATTCCATTGTATTTATGTACCACATCTTCTTTATCCATTCCTCTGTCGATGGACATTTAGGTTGCTTCCATGTCTTGGCTATTGTAAATAGTGCTGCAATGAACATTGAGGTATATGTATCTTTTCAAATTATGGGTTTCTCCAGATATATGCCTAGGAGTGGGACTGCTGGGTCATATGCTAGTTCTGTTTTTAGTTTTTTAAGGAACCTCCATAGTGATTGTACCAATTTACGTTCCCACCAACAATGTAGGAGGGTTCCCTTTTCTCCACATCCTTGCTAACATTTGTTATTTGTGGTCTTGCTCTACTGATTACCTTCTAACATACTTCTGAGCTTCCTGATTTATTATATTATTATTTGCCGTTTTATCTCTTCATTCTAGAGGGCAGGGTCTTTGTTTTGTTCTCTGACATGACCCACGTGCCTCCAACAGTGTCTGATACACAGCAGACATTTGTCATTATTTGTGGAATGAATGAGTAAATATAACAGAAAATCCAAATAAAATTGGCTTAAACAAAAAGAAAACACTGTCCCATAAAACTGGAAGTTCAGAGGAATGTGTGGGGATCAGGAAGGACTCCACGTCCCTATGATTCTTCTAGGTCAGCTACTTCATCAAGCTAATATCAAGATGTTACAAAAGTCCTAGGACCAATTTGGGGTGGGAGAGGAAGGCTCTTTGAAACTCTCTCTTAAGAGTAAAAACACTTTAAGCAGAAGTGCCAGTGAACATCTGCTAGCATCTAATTGGCCCAACTTGAACCAGTTTGTTGCCATTGATGTGCAGTGCTTTGCGTCATTGGGAAGAGGGATGGAAAAGCATGATGGACTTAGCTAACGTTAATCAAGCCTCACCCCCAACCACACAGACACTTCACGATGGAGAAGGGGTGAGATGGATGGCGAGGAGGCAAACCCAGTGTCCACTCCTCAAAGTCAGCCAGATAAGACAGGCAGGCAGGCAGAAGGGATAGGGGAAAGGACTTGTTCAAGAAAGAGAAGCTGGGAAACTGAACATTCTGAAAGCATCTCAACTGATTTCGCTGGGGCTGATGCTCTGAATTCAGTGGCACATGAGCTTTATGATTTATTGGCCTTGCTCAAGAGTATTAGAAGTCTTCGTGTGGACAGCACAGAAGCCCTGCTCAAGTGTGACAGTCTCACACCACCCCTGCTGATCGTATTCACACAGTAAATATATTTAGGAATGAATGCAAAACAAATTTGTTATTGATTCCGGTTTCACTCAAAACCAAATATAACAAATGTTTCATACTCTTACGGTTTGTAGCTGAGAAAACTGTGGCTGGAATACAGAATGCTGCTCGTTCTGTTTCTTTTGACTTATTAAATATGTGATGTGGGATAGGATGGGGACTTACGGGACATGGAATCTGATATTTCTGCAGTGTTTTGCCTTCTGCATAAACCACACAGTAATGTTTATCACTCCTGCTGATTTTCAGTCAATGATCATTCTTCCTAGGATTGGCTAGAGTCTATTTCTGTGTAGTCTCTTGAGAAAAGCTCTGGCGGGGGTTGGGGGGTGGAGAGCCTTGTCTAATCAAATTAGAAAATAAACAAAATTCCTGAGAGAGGAATTGATTAAGAAGAAAAGGCTTTAGACACAATTTGTATGCACAATTTCAGGCAAACAGTGGGCAGATTATAACAAGATCATATCTATTCATTCTGTGAGAGGGACTTGGAAATAACTTATGAGCATTTAGATTCCCACACATAAACTCCCACACAAGTGATACTGTGGAGATCCTGACCTCTTAAAGCCATATAGCAAAAGAAGAACTTGACTTTTTTAACTCTAGAATTACTTCATTCTGTGGTTTGATTCTTTGGATAGTTTTTTTTCTTTTTTCTTTCTCTTTTGGGGAAGCAGAGTTGGGTTAGGAACAGTTTTTTAAATGACTCACTGTATCTCCTAGGTTGTATGTATATATAATTGGATGGATAAATAGATAGATGATAGATAGATAGATAGATAGATAGATAGATAGATAGATAGATAGATAGATGATCGATGACAGGTAGATAGATAGATGATAGGTAGATAGATAGATACATAGATAGATAGGTAGATAGATAGATAAATAGATAGTTGTGGCAGGCAGAATAATGCCCCCCGAAAAAACATATACATCCTAATCCCTATAATCTACAAATATATGTTAGGTAACATAGCAAGGATGAGTTAAGGCAGCAAATGGAAATAAGTTTGCTAAACAGTTACCTTTAAACTAAGGAGAGGGCTTCCCTGGTGGCGCAGTGGTTGAGAATCTGCCTGCCAATGCAGGGGACACGGGTTCGAGCCCTGGTCTGGGAAGATCCCACATGCCGCGGAGCAACTAGGCCCGTGAGCCACAATTGCTGAGCCTGCGCGTCTGGAGCCTGTGCTCCGCAACAAGAGAGGCCACGATAGTGAGAGGCCTGCGCACCGCGATGAAGAGTGGTCCCCACTTGCCACAACTAGAGAAAGCCCTCACACAGAAACGAAGGCCCAACACAGCCATAAATAAATAAAAAATAAATAAATAAATAAATAAACTAAGGAGATTTTTCTGGATTATCCCAGTGGACCCAATATAATCATAAGGGCCCTTGAAATTGGAAGACACTATCAGAAGATGGGACCAGAGAGATGGCAGCATGAGAACTCAGCCTGACATTGGTGGCTTTGAAGATAAAGGGAGATGGGGATGAGCCAAGGAAATCAAGCAGCGCTTAAAGATGGACAACATAAGGAAATGGATTCTCCCCTGGAGCCTCCAGAAGAGAATGTGCCTCGCCAACACCTTGATCTTTGCCCAGCGAGATTGGTGTCAGACTTCTGATCTGCAGAGCTGTAAGATAATAAATTTGTGTTAAGTCATTAATTTTGTAGTAACTTGTTATAGCAGCCATAGAAAACTAACAGTTATCATTTTATAGAATCACACATGGCAGATAGAAAGGTACTGAAACAACCTTGAGTTTGGAACATTCTCAAATGCCCAAGGAAATAGACTAAAGGCTGAACAAGATCCAACCAAATCCGCCTTATCAAACCAGAGCACATTTCAGGAATGGAGCTCTGCTCTCTGTGTTTATGGACACTTCAAGACATAGCAGTGCACTCCCCAGTAATCACAAACCAGAAGGTGGCTGAATTGAATGTACAATTGTAAGAATGTAGAAGGAAACAAGAATTTTATTTGCTTTTCATACAGAGGCAGATTCTTATTTCTATGATCTCTATTTGCCTGAACATAAGAAATCTTGTCCTTTCCTTAGGAGTATGAAATTTTCTCATTTGAACTCTTCAGGAGTTAGGAGTTTTGGATGAGGTTTTAGTGTTGTTTCTGACATTGACTTTCATATTTAAAGGTGATAACTGATAGGAGTCCCCATCTATTGGGGTGCTTGGTGCATAATCATTCCATCTATTTTGAACAAATACTCACTGTGTGCAAAGCACTGTGATAGGCAATGGAGCACAATAGTAAACAAGCTACAGTCAGCCCCTGACTTCTCAGAGCCTAGGTGGCATGCAGACACGCGCGAAGGTCATTGCAACACAGTGTGGGAAGTGCTGTAATAGAAGAAGGACACTTTGCTGAGGGGCACTCACCCTGGACTTGGCAGAGAGTGGTGGATGAATAGCTGAAGGCAAGGATTTCTGGAGAGAGCAGTCCCTTTTGCACTGCCTTCATCAGATGGCTGATTTATGTTTGCCGAGCCGGTCTTGCTCTCGTCTCTTTCTCCTGGTCAGCTTGAAGCCCTTGCTCAGGGAATCACCGTGTTTCTGGCTGAAGAATGGCGCACTGGCCATTCAAAAACATCTTGCAAAGAGGAATTCAAAACATATTTCAAAATTATGGCTCAATATGCTTTTTAAACTACCATCCGGGTATAGTTTAGGCCTTTTATTTTTAAACTTGCTGTGCCACAGCTGGCCAAATACCCTTTCGCTAATCTTTCTCTCTACATATCCTGCCCATCACATTTTGCTAATTCCAAATATAAGAGAAATAGTATTTCTTTTTGTAGCTATAAAAATAATGGGTTTTTTTAGAAATTTGGGAAATTGCAAAAAAGCATAAAGAAAAAAGTATCTGTCACCACAATCCTACTAACCTGAGGGCATCTTTGGCCTCAGTTTTTTAATTACATACAGTTAATCCTCGTAATTTGCAGGTTCCATATTTGCAAATTCACCTACTCACCAAAACTTAACTATAACCCCCAAATCAATGCTCTCAGCGCTTTCCCAGTCCTGCATGGACCTGCGCATGTGCAGAGCAGCAAAACTTTTGAGTCCCCCATTGCACACGTTCCCAGCTAAGGTTGAGCAAGGCCACCTTCTGCCTTCTTGTTTCAGTTCTCATGCTATAAACAAGTGTCAGTTTTGCAATCTACTTGGTGCCACTTTTTTCAGATTTTTGTGCTCTTTGCTGGTGACAGTGACCCCAAGCATAGTGCTGAAGTGCTGTGTTCCTGAGCACAGAGCTGTGAGGTGCTTCTGGAGAAAATACGTGTGTTAGATAAGCTTCATTCAGACATGGGTTGTAGGAAAGTGCACGGGAGAGGGGGTGTTGACTGTATTTGTAACACGAATTCAGTGTTAATGAATCAATGATATATATTAAATAAGGTGTCTTTAAACAGAAACACATATAAAACAAGGCTATATATTGATCAGTTGACAAAACTGTTGTGACCAGAGCTTGTATTTTCCCTCAGAGCAGAGATTCAGTATTTGATAATCCAGTGTTCATAGTGACGTTATAAAATAGAACTACTGCAAAGAGTAAGAATCTACTGTATTTTCTTTATGCCAAAAAAGAAGAAAGAAATCATACTATGTATTAATTTTTGTATCCTACCTTTTTTTCACCTAACCTTATGTTCCGAACATTTTTCAATGTTATTAAATATTCTTAATATATTTTAATGAGGTACTCAACTAAATAGATCTCAATGATTTATTTCCCTCCTGCTTGATGTTAGCTTATTTTCAAAGATATTTCTTGTATACACATTTTTGTGTTTTTCATTTATTCATTCATGCATTCAACAAATATTTATAGAATACCAACTATATTTGAGGCCTCATGCATAAGGAAACAGTAATAAACAGGACAGACACCAGTCTCTGCCCTCCTGAAGTTCATAATCACATGAGAGGAATAAATAATAAACAAGTATTTACACAAATAATTCATTAGACTAATAACAAGTGCTAGTAGAGACAAGTACAGGAAGATATAAAAGCATGTAAGGGAACCTGATCTTGATGAGGAAGGAGTGCCGTGATGAAGGGACATTTTCAGCTGAGTCCTGAGAGAACCCAGAACCAGAACATGCTAGACTCCTGCATTAGAGATAGAGGAATGGGCTTTTCCTCTGTCTTCCTCTATCCCTCCACGACCTCCCCACAGCAAAAGTGAAAAGGTGCATCAGTGGGCTGTGCCCTCTACGTGCACGTGACCATAGGGTCAGGCTCCCATCGGGCTGCCTGCCCACACCCTGTTCCACCCACACCCTCAGAGGGAAAAGGAGGAGGGGGCCCATCAGGCTAGATGAAAGGATGCCTGCCTGGATAGGTTGCAGTACCTAGCAGCCAGCAGACCCCACAGGACCCAGCTGGCAGGAGAAAGGGTCAGATGTAACTGCAGGCATGCCCAGGGCGGCGCTTGGGCTCAGCTGTGGAGTGAGACGAACAGTCATGCTGCAGTTTAGCACTGGCTGGGGCCACAGCAAAATACAGTCAAAACCCCCTCCCCCGTGCACTTTCCTCTAACAGGGCAGCTGCTCAAAACTATCTTTCCCTGTTGTTTGAAAGATCAAATTCAGAGTACAAATGGCCATTTAAGAATGTCAGTGTACAATGGGTGAACAAGTCCATAGTATTCAAGTTGAGAACCAATTAAAAACATTAGGTGACCTCACTTCATGCCTTAAGGGCAGCATTATTTTAAGAGGTCCAAGTCTTTACTTTGCCAAGGAATCTTTGAAACAATTTTCTTTGAGAGTATTTCTCCAAGAAATGTGTACACAGAACGTGAGACAATTCGAACATCTAGGAATTGAGACATCGTGCAAAGCTTCATTATTTGGGGATTATTGTTCGGGTTTCTGTGACATAATCTATTCTTAGTGAACCCGTGCCAGGGAGTCTTAAACTCTCACATTTTCATTCATGTGACTTAGTAGTTTGGTCTCAGTAAATAACTGCATTTTGTGTATGTGTTTTTCCCACCAAAGATAAATTTTAACCTTACAAAGACAGTGTACTAGACTCTTCCACAACTGCAGTTGCATTTTTAGGAAAAGCATTCGCTCTGTCTCACGTTTTCCTGCGCACTTTTCTTATTCTATACATGACACTTGGAGCAGTGGTTCTCAGCTCTAGCTGCACATGAAAATCATCTGGGGAGATTTTTAAAAGCATAGATGCTTGGACTTCATCCCATACCAATGGAATCAAAATTCCTATGAGTAGGGTATAGGTATTGGTATTTTTGGTAGCTCCCAGGTGAACTGTGCAGCCAGGGTTGAGAACCAGTGCCTACAAGGGTCAGTTAGGATTGCTTTGCTCACATCACTTTTTTTTTTTTTAACATCTTTATTGGAGTATAATTGCTTTACAATGATGTCTTAGTTTCTGCTTTATAACAAAGTGAATCAGCTATACATATACATATATCCCCATATCTCCTCCCTCTTGCATCTCCCTCCCACCCTCCCTATCCCACCCCTCTAGGTGGTCACAAAGCACCGAGCTGATCTCCCTGTGCTATGCGGCTGCTTCCCACTAGCTATCTGTTGTACATTTGGTAGTGTATATATGTTCATGCCACTCTCTCACTTCGTCCCAGCTTACACTTCCCCCTCCCCGTGTCCTCAGGTCCATTCTCTACATCTGCGTCTTTATTCCTGTCCTGCCCCTAGGTTCTTCAGAACCTTTTTTTTTTTTTTTAGATTCCATATATATGTGTTAGCATATGGTATTTGTTTTTCTCTTTCTGATTTACTTCACTCTGTGTGACGGACTCTACGTCCATCCACCTCACTACAAATAACTCAATTTCATTGCTTTTTATGGCTGCGCAATATTCCATTGTATATATGTGCCACATCTTCTTTATCCATTCATCTGTTGATGGACTCTTAGGTTGCTTCCATGTCCTGGCCATTGTAAATAGACCTGCAATGAACATTGTGGTACATGACTCTTTTTGAATTATGGTCTTCTCGGGGTATATGCCCAGTAGTGGAATTGCTGGGTCGTATGGTAATTCTATTTTTAGTTTTTTAAAGAACCTCCATACTGTTCTTCATAGTGGCTGTATCAATATACATTCCCACCAACAGTGCAAGAGGGTTCCCTTTTCTCCACACCCTCTGCAGCATTTATTGTTTGTAGATTTTTTGATGATGGCCATTCTGGCCAGTGTGAGGTGATACCTCATTGTAGTTTTGATTTGCATTTCTCTAATGATTAGTGGTGTTGAGCATCCTTTCATGTGTTTGTTGGCAATCTGTATATCTTCTTTGGAGAAGTGTCTGTTTAGGTCTTCTGCCCATTTTTGGATTGGGTTGTTTGTTTTTTTGATATTGAGCCACATGAGCTGCTTGTATATTTTGGAGATTAAACCTTTGTCAGTTGCTTCGTTGGCAAATATTTTCTCCCATTCTGTGGGTTGTCTTTTCATCTTGTTTATGGTTTCCTTTGCTGTGCAAAAGCTTTTAAGTTTCACTAGGTCCCATTTGTTTATTTTTGTTTTTATTTCCATTTCTCCAGGAGGTGGGTCAAAAAGGATCTTGCTGTGATTTATGTCATAGAGTGTTCTGCCTATGTTTTCCTCTAAGAGTTTTATAGTGCCTGGCCTTACATTTAGGTCTTTAATCCATTTTGAGTTTATTTGCTCACATCACTTGATCAAGATTTTTTAGAAAGGTATTCCAGAGAAATCCATGGGAATTTAACATATGTTAATAATAATGACTCTTTGCATTTGCCTGGAGATTTTAACATTTTATATTACTCACAGCTCATTTGCTATTTGCATAATTAATCAATATTTATGAAATATGTATCAGGGGCCACACTAGGTGCTAGAACAAAAAAGATGGAGAAGACATGACTCTTGCCCTTCAGAGATATACAGACTAGTAAATGAAGTCAAACAAATACACTTCTAGACAAGTCACAGGTGCCATGTACAGAGTACAATGGAAGTCCAAGGAGAGTCATCTGGTATACCTAGGAGGTTCAGAACAGGACTCATCCAGGAGGTAGCTCTTTTGCTGAGTCTTGAAAAATGAGTAAGGGGTCTCCAAGTGGAAGGTAGGGGGTTAAGAGAGGTTTCAGAAATTTCAGGCAGAGGGAGTAGAATAAGCAAAGACACCGAAGCTATGAAACATACTGGTGTGTTTGGTTAATTAGGTAGAAGGAAAGGTAGAAAAAGAAATGAGGCTAGAGAGTTCCCAGGGGACTTAAATCCCATACTATAGGATTTGGACCTTATCCTGGAGGCCACTATGATAAAAATCACATAACCTTATCAATAAAAAATTTTAGCACAACTTTTAATATACTTTTTTTGTTTATAGTTTACCTTAATGGAATGCTATGTTAATATATTATAAAACATATGCCAAAGATAGAAATTTTTAAAAGGACAAGATTAAAAATAACTCTAAATGGAAGTTCTGATGTTGTCCTCCTTCACTCCAGTGAATCACCTTGCACATCCCTGCAGTATGTATACCCCACTTTGAGACGCCACAACAGACATGTAGAGTCAGTGAAGTGACTTACTCTGTACTTCACAGAACCTGTGAGGAAGCAAAAGTAAGAAAACTAAGCCCCAGAGGTAGTGACTTCTGGAGGTCATGCAGCTCGTTATAGTGTAGGGAGCCCTGGGACTCACGACTAAACCCCAGGCCGGTGTTCCTCCTACTACCTCACATCACCTCCCTTGAGCTGTACTCCTTACCACAAAGTCAGGAGGCTTTGGATGAGATACAGCTGTGTGTTCAATTATGTGATGCTTCCTTATGTTACCAAAATATGAGAGAAATTCTGACAAAGAGACCATAAAACATCATTGGGATGAATATGAATTAGGACCACTGTATTGAGATCTAGGAGGGGAGTCATTTATCTGAAATGAATGAGGAATATATTCATCTTAGTTAACAGAGAGCTACCATGCACATGTAAGAATGAATTATCAATTTTTAAAGAGGGCAATATTGCATAGTAGATGGAAAGAACATTGGCTTTGGAGTCAGGTGACCTGAGTTTGAATCCTAACTCTGCCACTTAATATGCTTTGTATAAACTTGGGCAACTTGCTTAAGCTGACTCACCAGTGAAGCCTGGCTGGATGATTTTTCCCATAAGACTGATGTGAATACTAAATAAACTCTCAGTAGATGTTCTTTTTCCTCCCATTCCTCAACAAATAGAATGCCACAAATTGTGCTAACCACTAAAATTGGACTGAACATTATTCCATCCTACTTGGATCATGCACAAGGCAGGAATTTCTATTAAATCATTATTGTAAATTAAAGGAAGGCTTGCTTCTTATTGGAAAAAGTGTTGACTAGTTTTTTTTTCTATATGTGATAATAGCTACCATTTACTGAAGGTCTACTAGGTGCCTAGGATTTTATTAGCTAGTATACATATAATATTTCATTTAATTTTGACAGCATCATTAGCAGCGAGTATTATTGTCCTTATTTTATAAATGAAGTTAATTGGTAGAGAGCCTACAACTAGAATCTACTCTTATTTGTCCAAACTCTTCTCCCTTAACTATTACTTTAGGTTAGAGGGTATGAATCTAAAACCTCATTTCACAAACTCTTTCACAGAACACCAGCTTCTTGAGATATAAGTATTCATTCCAGAGTCAAGACTGTCTATTGGGCTTCCCTGGTGGCGCAGTGGTTGAGAATCCGCCTGCCAAGGCAGGGGACACAGGTTCGAGCCCTGGTCCAGGAAGATCCCACATGCCACGGAGCAACTAAGCCCGTGCGCCACAGCTACTGAGCCTGCGCTCTAGAGCCCGCGAGCCACAACTGCTGAGCCCATGTGCCACAACTGCTGAAGCCCGTGCGCCTAGAGCCCGTGCTCCGCAACAAGAGAAGCCACTGCAATAAGAAGCCCGTGCACCACAACAGAGAGTAGCCTGGCTCGCCACAGCTAGAGAAAGCCCGTGCGAAGCAACGAATTCCCAACGTAGCCATAAATTAATTAATTAATTTATAAAATGTATTTGACCATGGAAACCTTTCTGGTTTCCAGGAATACATATTAACATCACCCAGGAAAAAATATTCAATAACCACTAATTTGAGAAATGCTTATCTAAAGAAACTATGAGATTAATTCCATTTGATATGCTTTTTGGTATTATCTGAAAGCCAAAAACAGATGAAATATTGTTTTCCTAACCCTTTGGAAGATTTAGTAGGTTCAGGACAGGGAATACTATATGGTTCTTTTCTATAGCAACAATTCCACACAGATAAGCCTTTAGTCTCCACTGCTTGCTGCTCATCCGTCTTGGTCCCTTTCACAAACATAAAATTTGTTTTGGAAAGACAAAACTAAAGGTATTATGGTTCTGAGCATCCTGGAATTATGCCATCCTATTCAGGGTGAACTTTTCAGAACAGAAAGAATGACTGTACTGCATGTCAAACAACTCATGGGAGAAAACATCTCTCTTCCTATACACGTGGCTATGACTAAAGAAAGCTTGCTCCTTATAAAGAATTCTCAGTGGTGGAGCTGCAGGGCTGATTGATGAGTGCTGCCTACCAGAGTAGGGAAAGTGCAAAGAGAAGCTGCACACAAAACAGGAAGAACGCAGACTGCCAATCTGCAGTTCCCCGTGGTCCCCTGCTGGGGTCTGGAGGCTGTAGGAAAAGGACAAGACAAGGGGGAGAATGCAGAGAGAGGTGGGAGAGGATTGTAGCCAGTGAAAGCCAGGATGAAGTTGGTGTGTTTGTTCCACTATTGGACTGAGCTCTGTCAGGCAGACGCTGAACAACACAATATAGATTTAGAGCTTGTTAAGATCAGGTGCACAGGTATGTTGCTTCCCAGTAATCAACAGAAGGCTTTATGAGAGTATAATCTGGGGCACCAATTTCCTTCTGGGAAAAGTGCCTTCTTACGCTTTCCTTAAAGAAATAGTATTTTGGTTTAGATTGTTGAGAAACCAATCAGAAAACAGAGAGGTTAAGCTTGAGGGGGCCAATGCAGTGATGAAGGGCAGGATTGAGAAAGCCGCACTTCCTTCCTATCACATACAGAAGTGTCTAGGAAATACTTGACTACATAATACGATGAAGTTTGGGTCCTTTTTTTCCCCAGAGGCAAAAGACATGGCTGTAACAGGATATCAATATAAATTTTAAACTGTAATACAGGGTATTCTATCTCAGATTTTAGAGTTAACCTATCTGTGCAGTATAAAGCCACTATTTGATGAAGGTGTATTATCCCCAAATATAATCCTAATAGAAAACAGGAGAAAGGAGTCTCTATTAAGTTGCTGCTTTGTATTTACCCAGAACCTCAACTTTGGTTATTTTGCCTCTCCATTATTCTCATCTAAAGAAGTCATTTTCTTTTAACCTTAAATAAAATTTTCAGGTCCTAAAAAATTATTTTTCCCCTTTGGCCAGTGACCAGAAGCCCCCAAGTTTCTCTAATTTTAAAGTTCTACTTTAATTATGTTCAAAATAGCTTGAGTTTGAAAGATATTGTTGATTGGGCTCTATGAAGTGCAAGAGATGTTAAACTTTACAGAGCATTCATCAACAACTCAAGTCACCAGTGTCCATTGATGGACAGAATCAGGTTGATTTCACTTCCCAGGGTAAGAGAATACCCTAACAATTCTGATTATCCTCAGGCTATTACTCCTGGTGCCTTAAAAGCCATTCCTCATATGTCATTTGCTGTCACCGTCATTTTCTGCCAGAGATGCCAGCATGGTAACTTCTGAATTGTCCCACTAGTGTAATATATAGATAGATAGATAGATCACGATGTATTATATATATATATATATATATTATATATTATATATCCCAATGAAAAACATGAGTGCCCAAATTTACACAACATCATTTTTTATAATAGCTTTACTGAGATATAATTCACATACCATTAAATTCACTCTTGTATAGGGTACAATTCAGTGGTTTTTAATGTATTCATGGGATTGTGCAACCATCACCACTATCTAATTTTAGAACATTCTCACTGTACCAAAAAGGAACCTCATGCCCACTGACAGTCACTCCCTGTTCCTCTCTCTCTCCATCCCATATATTGGAAATTTCTTATAAATGGAATCATACAACATGTGATCTTTTTGATCAGTTTCTTTCATTTAGCATAATGTTTTCAAGGTTCATCCAAATTGTGGTATATATAAGTACTTCATTCCCTTTTATTTGCAAATTTTTATTCCATTGTATGCATATAACACATTTTATTTATTCATCAGTTTTTGAACATTTGGATTGTTTCTACTTTTTGGCTATTTGAAAACTATAAATATTTATATACAAAGTTTTGTATAGACATGTATTTTCAGTTCTCTTGGGTATATACCTAGAAGTGGAATTGCTGGGTCATATGGTAAATCTAAATTTAATTTTTTGATGAACTGCCAAACTATTTTTCAAAGAGGCTACACCATTTTACAATCCCACCAGTAATGTATGAAGGTTAAAATTTCCCCACATCTTTGTCAGCACTTGTTATTGTCTGTCTTTTTTATTTTAGTCATCTTAGTAGGTGTGAAGAACTGTTTCATTGTGTTTTTGATTTGAAAATCAAATCCCTAATGACTAATGAGGTTGAGCATCTTTTCATGTGTTTATTAGTCATTTGTATGTCTTCATTTAAGAAACGTCTATTCAGATCCTCTGCTCATTTTTTACTTGGGTTTTTTTTTGTTATTGAGTTGTAACAGTTAATTATATATTCTAGCTAGAAGTCTCTTATCAGATGCACGATTTGAAAACATTTTCTACATTTTTGTGGATTGCCTTTTCATTTTCTTGATGATGCCCTTTGAAGCATGTAAGCTTTTCATTCTCATGAAGTCTAATTTATTTATTTTTTTCTTTTGTCACTTGTGCTTTTGTCATATCCAAGAACCCATTGCCAAATTCAGTGTCATGAGGATTTATTCTTGTGTTTTCTTTAAGAGTTTTATGGTGTTATCTCTTTCATTTAGGTTACTGGAAATGTAGGTTAAATTTCATTTCCAGTGTTAGCTCATTCATTTTGAATGTTTTATTACTAATCTAATCTCTATTCTTTTGAATGTGGATATCCAGTTATCCCAGAACCATTTGTCGAAGAACCTCTTTTCCCCTCCATTGGATTGTCTTGACACCCTTTTCAAAAATCAGTTGACCATGTAAGAGTTTATTTCTGGGCTCTCTATTCTAGTCCATTGATGTATATTTCTATCCTTATGCCAGTACCACACTATCTTAATTACCGTAGCTTTATAGTAAATTTTGAAATCAGGAAGTGTGAATTCTCCAACTTTGTTCTTCATATTCAAAAGTTTTGAGGGTTGTTTTTCTAACTTTCCTCAGTCCTTTGCATTTCCATGTGAATTTTAGGATCAGCTAGTCAATTTCTACAGATAAAGGCAGCTGAGATTTTGATATGGATTGCACTGAATCTGCTGATCAATTTGGGGAGTATTGCCATCTTAACAATATTAAGTCTTCTGATAAATGAACATGAGTTGTCTTCCCGTTTATTTAGGTCTTCTTTAATTTGTTTCAATGATGTTTTGTAGTTTTCAGTATACAAGTCTTTCATCTCTTTTGAAAAATTTATTCCTCAGTATTTTCTTCTTCTTGGTGCTATTGTATAAAGAATTGCCTCTTAATTTCATTTCCGAATTGGTCATTGATAATATATAGAAATACACTGTATTCCCTTATATCGGGCAACTTTGCTGAACTTGTTGATTAGTTCTAGTAGTTTGTGTACGTGTGTTTGTGTGTATGTATTCCTTAGAATTTTCTATATAGTCAATCATATAACTTGCAAAGAGATCATTTTATTTCTTCCTTTTCAATCTGGATGCATCTTTTTTTTTTCTTGCTTAATTATCCTGACTGGAACTTGCAGTATAATATTGAGTAGAAGTGACAAAAGTAGACATCCTTGTTTTATTCTTGATTTTAGGGGGACAGCATGCAGACTTTCACCACTAAGTATGATTTTTAACTGTGCAATTTTGGTATATGGCTGGCCTTTATCTAGTTTTTCTAGTTCATCAAGTGATTTTTTCAAGAAGGAATGTTGGACTGTGTGAAATGCTTTTTCTGCATCTATTAAGATAATCATGTCATTTTTGCCCTCTAATCTAATATTAATATAACATATAATTAATGTAATATAGTAATATTACATTGATTGAAGTTTGTATACTGAGCAATCATGTCATTTTTTGTCCCTTATTCTATTAATATAATATAATATAACGTAACATAACATAATATAATATAATATAAATGTTACATTGATTGAAGTTTGTATGTTGAATAATCTTGCATTCCCAGGATATGTTCCACTTGTTCATGGTGTATAATTCTCTTATTATGTTGCAAGATTCGGTTTGCTAGTGTTTTCTCAAGAAGTTTTGCATATATATTCTTAAGAGATATTTTCTTGTGGTGTCTTTGTCTCATTTTGGTATCAGGGAAATACTGGCCTCATAGAAATACTTTGGAAGTATTCCCCCCTCTTCTACTTTTTGGAAGAGCATCTGAAGTTTGGTGTTCTTTTATAAGCATTTGGTAAAATTCACCAGTGAAGCCATTTTGGCCTGGACTTTTCCTTGTGGGAAGCTTTTTTTATTACTAATCTAATCTCTATTCTTATTATACTCAAATTTTCTATTTTTTCTTGAGTCTGTTTCAATCATTGTGCCTTCGTTTTTCTATTTCATCTCGATTATCTAATCTGTTTGCATACAGTTGTTCATAGAATTTGCTCATGATAGTTTTTATTTCCGTTAGATTAATGTTCCCTCTTTTATTCCGAATTTGGTAACTTCAGTATTCTCTCTGTTTTTCTTGGTTAGTCTACTTAAGTATTTGTCAGTTTTCTTGATCTTTTCCAAGAATGAACTTTTGATTTTTCAAATTTTCTCTATTGTTTTACCCTTCTCTGTATTATTTATTTCTACTCTAATGCTTATTACTTCCATTCTTCTTCTTGCTTTGGGTTTAGTTTGCTTTTCTCTTCCTAGTATCTGTAGGTGGAAATTCAGGTTATTAATATGATATCTTTCTTGTTTGATATAGGCATTATAGCTATGAATTTTCCTCTAATAACTGTTTTAACTATATCCCATAAGCCTCAGTATGATAGATCTTCATTTTCATTATCTCATAGTATTATCTAATTTCCCTTGTGATTTTATTCTTTGACCCATTGGTTATTTAGGAGTGTACTATTTAATATATCTGTACTTTCAAATTTTCTAAAAATTCTTCTGTTATTGATTTCTAATTCTAGTCCACCTGGTCAGAGAATATACTTTGCTGGATTTAAATCCTTTTAAATTTATTAAGGCTTGTTTTATGACCTAACATATGATCTATCCTGGATAAACATTCCATATGCACTTGGGAAGACTTTTTATTCTACTATTGTTGGGTAAATTGTTCTATAGATGTTGTTATGTTTAGTTGGTTTGTAGTGTTGTTCAAATCTTCTATTTCCTTGTTGATTTTGCCCACTTGTCCTTTTCATTATTGAAAACAGGGTACTGATGTTTCCAACTATTGATATTATTATTATTCAATTCTATCATTTTTTGCTTCATGAATTTTAGGGCTCTGTTGTTAAGTACCTCCATATTTATAATTATTACGTCTTCCTCATGGATTGACCCATTTATCATTATAAAATTCCCTCCTTTGTCTCTGGTGACAATTTTTATCCAGAAGTCTATTTTGGGGGCTTCCCTGGTGGCGCAGTGGTTGAGAATCTGCCTGCCGATGCAGGGGACACGGATTCGAGCCCTGGTCTGGGAGGATCCCACATGCCGCGGAGCAGCTGGGCCCGTGAGCCACAATTACTGAGCCTGCGCGTCTGGAGCCTGTGCTCCGCAACAAGAGAGGCCACGATGGTGGGAGACCCGCGCATCGCGATGAGGAGTGGCCCCCGCTTGCCACGACTGGAGAAAGCCCTCGCACGGAAACGAAGACCCAACACAGCCATAAATAAATAAATAAATAAATAAAAATTAAAAAAAAAAAAAAGTCTATTTTGTCTGATGAAAGTATAGCTATTCCAGGTCTCTTTTGGTTACCGTTTACATGGTAAATCTTTTTCCATCCTTTTACTTTCAACCTATTTGTATGTTTGAATCTAAGGTGTGTCTCCCATAGGCAGCATATAGTTAGATCATGTTTTGTAAATCTACTCTGCCACTCTCTGCCTTCTGTTTGGAGTTTTAAGTCCATTCATATTTACTATAATTACTGGTGAGGTTGGATTTGTATCTGTCATTTTGCTCTTTGTTTTCTGTATTTATTTTTCTCATGTTTTTTTATTCCTCTATTCCTTGACTACTGCATTCTTTTATGTTAAATAGATATTTTCTAGTATACCATTTTAATTTCCTTGTTGCTCTTTTACTGTATTTTTAAATTTGTGTTTTTAGGGTTTGCCCTAGGGATTGCAATTAACATCTTAACTGAAAACAATCTAGTTTGGATTAATACCAATTTATATTCAGTTATATATAAAACTTGGCACCAGTATAGCTCCATTCCTCCTCTCCTCCTTTGTGTTGTTATTGTCATACAAATTAAACTTCATAATTATAAATCCATCAACACAGTTGTATAATTATTGCTTTATGAAGCTGTCTTTTAAATAAGACTGAAGAAGAAAATAGATACAAGCAAAAAATACGTTTAAACTGTCTTTTATTTTTATAAATTTGGTTATCTTTACTGGTGCTCTTTATTTTCTTCATGTGGATTTGAGTTACTGTCTAGTGTCTTTTCATTTCATCCCAAAGGTTACCCTTTACTGTTTAATCGTAGGACAGGTCTCCCAATGATGAATTCTCTCAGTTTATCTGAGAATGTCTTAATTTATCCTTTGCTTTTGAAGGATAGTTTTGCTGGATATAAAATTTTTTGTTGATAGTCTTTCTTTCAGCATTCTGAGTATCTCATTCCATTGCCTTCTAGACACTAGCTTTTTGATGAGAAGAAGATGTTAATCTTCTTGAGGAGCCCTTGAACTTGATGAGTCACTTATCTCTTGCTATTTTCAAGATTCTCTTTTTGTCTTTGTCTTTGGACAGTGTGACTGTGGTGTGTCAAGGTGTAGATCTCTTTGACTTTGTACTACTTGCTTTTATTGAGCTTCTTGGATCTGCTGATAAATTTTTTTTTCATCAAAATTGGGAAGTTTCTAGCCATTATTTCTTCATGCCCCTTTCTCTTTCTTCTCTCTTCTTGGACTCTCATTGTACATATGTTGGTACACTTGATAACGTTCCACAGGTCTCTGACATTCTGTTTGTTTTTCTTCATTCTTTTCTCCTTCTGTTTCTCAAATTTATTAATCTCAATTGACTTGTATTCAAGTTTGCTTATTCTTTCTTCTGTTAAGCCTCCCCTCGGTGATATTTTCATTTCAGTTATTATACTGCTTAACTCCAAAATTACTATTTTTTTAATAGTTTCTATCTCTTTATTGACACTCTATACTTGGTGATATATTATTTTCATATTTTCCTTTAATTCTTTAGACATGGTTTCCTTTAGTTATTTTAAATATATCTGCAATGGGTAGTTTAAAAATCTTGTCTATTAAATCCAACATCCAGGGACAGTCTATTGACTGCTTTTTTTTTCTGTGTATGAGCCATGTGTTTCTCTTTATCTGCATGTCTCTTAAGTTTTTGTTGAACTCTACATATTTTCAATAATATAATGGAGCACTCTGGAAGTCATATTACTCCTTAGGGTTTGTTGTGATGCTGTTTGTTGATGCTGCTTATTTAGTGTTTTTCCTGGACTAATTATGTAACTGTATATTCTCTGTCAGAGCAACGGATATCTATGCTCAGTTAGCTAGGCGGTCAGCTAATGACAGATATTTCCTTAAATGCTTTGAACCTTAGCCATTGCCAAGGGGCTATGGGTGTGTATTGGAGCATGCCTTTAATGTTTTAACAGGCAATTTACAACTCTGCCTTACCCTTAATATCTTGCTTGCACATAGCCTCAAGGTCAGCCAGAGGTGAGAGATTAGGTCCTTCCCAGGTCTTTCCTGAGTATATACACAGCCCTGTACATATGCATGGCCTTCTAGATTACCAGGAATATGTTGGAGCATTTCAAACCTTCCTATGGACATTTTGCTCTCCAGTTTTTCCTATAAAGTTTTTGGTCATCCTCTATTTAGCCCTAACTAGCATCACTGCTTCTGGCAGCTGCGATGTTAAACAATTGCTGCTGATTGTTTCAATAAATGCCCTGGGCACGTGGTATTTATTATAATAAATATAATAACAAATTTTGATGGGAGGAATTAATTTAGTGCAAGGAGTCTGAGAAGGAGATGACATAAGAGCTGGGGATGATTTATGGGCTGTAATTTGCCACACAGAATAGGAGAGTGGGCATTGAAGCAAAGAAGGCATCCCTAGAGCCCACAAAGTATTGAGACGTGGTAGTGCAGGGTGACTAATGCCCAGGAAGAAGTTATGCCTGGAAAGGGAGCATGACATAAGATAGTGAGGGACTTTAGCTAAGAAAGGCGTGGGCTATGGAAGACTAAGAAATTGAACCTTTAGTTCTTTAGGTAATGTAAAGTCATAGAAACTTCTTAAGAAGAGCAATTATTCAATCATTAATTTATTCAACAAATATTTATTGAGTGTCTATTATATGATAGGCACTGTTCTATGCATTGGGGATACAGCAGTGAACAAGACAGTAAGTCCTAACCTCATAGAGCTTACATTCTTGGGGGGAAGAAATACAATGAGAAAAAAATATTAAATATGTAATATAGATTTAGGTTGGAATACATACTTTAGAGAGAGCTTTGGAGCCTGGAGTTTAGGAGATGGCTGTGTAGGGGTAGTCAAGGGAAGCCATCTCTGAGGAGGGCACAGTCACTGAAATAAGTCACTGAAATAAGAGCAAACCATCCAAAGTCTTGAGGAGCAGCAAATCCAGAGAGGAGCAATGGCAAGTTTGAATACCTTGAGACAAGAATGGAATTAAGTTTTTCAAAGAAACACAAGAAAGCTTGAGAGTAAAGTAAGGGATAGAGTGATAAGAGATTAGGTCTAATAAAGAAGCATGGGTCAGATAATGCTTGTGGATTAGGGTAAAGAGTTTTAGTTTTACTGTAAGTAAGGGTAAGGGAAGCCATTGGAGGAACTTAAGCAAGGAAGTGACATGATCTGATTTACATTTTCAAAGATCACTGGTTACCTGTATGAAAATGGACACTAGAGGGACAAGGGTAGAAGAAAGGGGACTAATTTATTGGAGAGATTATGGTGGCCTGGATGAAGTGGTGTCTGGTGAGGTGGTGAAATATACTTGTATTTAAGTTACGTTTTAAAGAGATTATTAGGAGAAAGAAAGGAATCAAGGCTGATTCCTAGTTTGTGAGCTTAAGCAACTGAGTGAACTGTGGTGCTGACAATAGAGAAAGGGAAGAAGGGCAGAGGGAAAATTCAGGGGTTTGGTCTGGGACATACTAAATTTGAGATGTCTACTAGCTGTACTAGTACAGATGCCAAGTAGGCATTTGGATATTTGAGTCTAGTGCTTAGGAGAGAAGTCAGAACTGGGTGTAAAAATTTGCAAGTCACCAGCTGAGAGATGGCATTTGATGAGACCTAGGGAATGTTCACTATAGTGAACAAATTTGTCATTTATGAATAAAATATCAAGATTAAGTTATGTTTTAAGCATCATTTTTATGTAGCCTGAATATAGATTTTTATTTCTCCCTTTATATACCCCAATCTCACCATCAGTATTTGCTGCTGCTTCCTTATAAACCAATTAGCTTCATATTGTCACTATGAATAATAATAGCCATTAAGCCCTCCTCAAGGCAAGCGGTAGACACAGGACTGTTTAAGAAATGTCCTCTTTCCATTCTTATGTAGAAAGTTCACATGGGAAGTTCTACATTATGCCATTCTGCTATAGTTCATTATTCTTAACAAAGAATGTGTCAGTTGCACATAATGGAACTGTATTTTGTATGTTACAGGTCACTTTGGTTTGGAAAATTGTTAAGCAACCACTTCTTTGTCTCTTTATCCCATCTGGACTTTGAATATTAAATTTTGGGGAACAGACTCAGCATTTGCATTAGCAAATAATGTACTTTGCCTTCCTACTCATTGAACTGTGGAAATTAGTCTGCACTATTATTTGATAATCTGTTTCAAAATACTGTTTCAGTTGGCAGTGCGGGGATAATTTCCCCATGTGGTTGAGGCTATTTAGTGAATTGATTAAGAAACAAAAGGAACCAGCCTTGATTCTGAACTCCTTTCCAAAAGTCCTGAAAGCCCTCTAACAGAAGGAAATTTTCTTCTGACACCATTAGACAATCTAAGATTTCACAAAGGGATTGTATGACCTCAGAATAAAACTAACTATACCCCTTCCACATTTGTGTCCCTAAGGCAATGTGTCTTTCTTTGGGTTGGTGGTGCACAAGAACAAGGTAAAAATAGCCTATAGGGAACAAAATAGAAATGAGAGACAGAGGGCTTGGGAGAAGCCACTTGGGTTTCCTAAAGTCAAATACACAAAAAACACTTGGAGTTAGTGTGTATGTTCAAAAGTAAATACAGCCATTTTGTGTAGAAGAAAATAGAGAGGGAAAGAGAAGTAGAACCCCATGAGGAAAAAATGTATATATTCTTAAAACTTGTATTATCTAACTTATTAAGAAATAAATGACAATGAATAAAAATGACACTTCTTTTAGACACTGGAAGGTTATTCTCTGGTAATGTGTGAAAAATAGCAACATGGAGGGACTATTGGTGCCTTTAAGCTTGAAATTATGTTGCAAGCCTTTCTGTGAAGTTGGGGGCTGTGCAGTCTCAGCACTGCAGTGGTGACTCCCTGCTTTCATTAGAGCCCTGCTGCTTCCTTTTCTCCTGTCCTGAGGGAAGAATGGGAGAAATAGGGAGAATCTAGGCATATGTGGTGGCATCTAAGTCTGGGGCCCACCATGCCTGACTCTCCATTTGCTTCCACATGTGTTGCTTACTTGCAGCCCAAGTGGGAATAGACCAAGAAGGCAAAGCATAAACCTATTTTTAATGAACGCAGAAATAAATGACTCCTTTGGTGTCCCCCAAAGATATTAAGAACAAAAAAGGGCAAGGAGAAGGAAGGCATTAAAAGAAAATAAATGGCTCTGATGAAAGTAGGGAAGATGAAAAATGAGAAACGGCTATTATTTAGGGAACTAAATGGTAACTGTATCAGGCTCTACTTTCTCTCAATAAAGAAACAAAGCCCTGCTTTCCCTCCATTGTCAAAGGTAGATTTTGTTTTCCTTCAAATGTTGATTGGTGGCTGGGAGCAGTGATGAAGTGGTCAGCAACCATTTTATCATTTACCCAAAAGTGGTTTCTACAAATTCACTCTGTTTTTATAGCGTGCCTACTATATTCAGGTAGGAAATATGTTTTTTTGCATTTGTGTGTGAATTTCAGAACAAAAATCACTGGAAACTAAACCTTTAAGGAATGTTGGATTTATCAACTAAATTTTTTTAACAAGCAAACTAAAGCCTCGCTTCATGCACCAATAGTTCGTCTTTTGGTATTGAAGCTCCTCCTAGACATTGAGGAACTCTCGGGGAATCTATTATGCGTAATAAGAACTGCCATGTTTTTCCAGGAATTTCTAAGAAAATTCTATTTTTACAAAAAGTCCACAAATAAATCGGAACTTAAGTGTGTATACAACAACATTCATGTTAAGATCTCAAGAGAGAATTGTATCAATTTAATTCCTTTTTTTATGCAGTGATATAGTTACACTTACCTTTCTGATGAAGTAAATAGAATCAATGTACAGGGAGCAGGGGTTCATATTGTCAAAGGAAAGCCTGCAATGAGTGACAGCTATGAACCAGGGATCAAAAAACCCTCACTAAAAAGCACATAGATTCCATTATATTCAGAGCGTGAGAGGAATAAAAGGTTAAAGTTATTTAAAAGGACAAGATGTGTGTATTTTAAAGTTGCACAAAGATACCTCTTGGGTTATGACATTATTAAATATTAACATCACAAAATAAAATTACAGGAAACTCTAAATAATGAAAAATACCGTGCTCAAGCAGAAATGCCACTGGAGGGTAGCTACACCAGCACCAAGCAATTGCAGAGTAATTCTCAATGTGCAAAAAGAAAGGACTAACTGAATCATTGTTTCCTTCTTGACATCTTGAAGTAATAAAAAATTGCAATACCAGACATCCCTCACATTTGCTTGAGGTTATAGGAGGAAAATATTTTTGCTCTGCAGGTGTTGTTTCCTTTAAGATCCATTTTGAAAAGTATAGAAATTTGGTTCAGACTGGAATTTATTAAAATCTAGAACTTTAAGCTCACTGAAAGGAAGGTTCTATACTAAATGTCAAAAAGATCCTTTCAAATTAACCCTTATAGTTACCATCTTTATAGATGGAAATACTCCTCATTTACAATCACTTTCCTCAAATTAACTTCCTCGGTGAACGTAGTCTTTAAATAAACTCAGCCAAAGCATACCAAAGCAGGCAAACGGATCACAGCAGCGGGTCATCTAATAACTTTCTCAGCTCACCCCACCCTCTCTGCTTCTTGAGTTGGAGGGTAGAATATGTAGGCATGGCACAATGGGAGTCAGGTGATGTTCCTTGTATAATTAAAAGGCTCCTTAAACGTCAAGCATTTGCCTTAAAACCTCATTAGCATACAGCAATAATTGACAGAATCTATAGAAAACACACTGAGCTACTTGAAGGGGTAGTATAACATTATACAGTAATGTGGCTAGTAGGATGAATCCCAGGTGGAAAAACAGTGGTCAAGCAAAGAGGAAAATCATTGAAGGAATTCAAGAGATCTAAGATGGTTCCTTCAAACCGCTCTCACAGAAAGAGGTTTACAAGCCTCCCCCATCAGGTAACTTTGCAATTCTATCTAGACTTTGAGTTTGCTGAGGTCAGGAACTGTATTAGCTCAGTCCTTGGGTTCATGATGGCATATGGTATAAACTCTGACATGTGGTAAATGCTCCCTAAATGTTTGTTGAGAAATGGAAAGCATGAAGGGAGAGAAGACAGGAAAGAAGGAAGGAGAGAGAGGGAAAGGGAATGTAAAAAGGAGAAAAGAAGGAAGAATTGATGGCCGGGGAAGGAAAAAAGAAATACTTTTAACAAGTCCTAGTAATTATTTTTTGCCTCCCTGGAATAGCCAAGTACGTTATATACATGTCCTGGATCTTGTCTGAAAATTGAAGTTTGTATTAACTTGCTGCCATCCACAGCTTCTACAAGCAGCTGAAATTGCTGTCTAACTCTTGTGGAATGTAATTATCTTAGCACTTAGTAAAGCAGTAGAGTTTCAGGTATAAGGTATGCATTGAGGTTGATGGTTTGAAGCTACACTTCTAAGGAGGGTTCATTGCAAGTCGGCCAGCTGTTTCTGGCCACAAGCAGTTGATAAGGTAAGTGGACCAGGATTTAAGTGTTCTGTGTGCTTAGTAATACTCGTAGCTTTTTGGAGTAGATACGTCTCCACACTCATCAAACAACAGCCCCAACAGCTGGCAGAGTTTTATCCAGATCTAGAAGCCCACCTAGCCTTTGAAACACATCTGAAAGTGCCTTCTTCAAACAATCTGAGTGAACAGTGTGCTTTTATTCCTCTGTTCTCCAAGGTGTGAAACTTGCAGAGAAGCTAAAACAGAGTAGGCAGAGACAGGCATGATGTATCTCACTGCGTTTCCCAGTATGCATCATACGACGACTTTCATTCATCCATCTAGCACTTGGGCCAGGCTAGTGTACGTGTTAAAAGTTGTAAGGAAGTCACAGACGCCTGAGCATCAAATAAGAAGAAACAGACTTAGTATAAGCAAAGTTTAGTTAGAGGCAAAGCAGATGCTCTGAAATCTCTATCCCTATCCCTGAGAATCTTCTGCAAATAGAACCCATCCAATAAGTGTGGATTGCTTTGGCTAGTTTAGATAGAGTGACTTGAAGGCAAGGGATCAGGGATTACAGAAGTGAGTTTGAATCAGGCTCTACTACAGATTAACTTTGTTACCTTAAAAGAGTTCCTTGGCTCCCTGAGATTTAGTCACCTCATCTGTGAAATGATAGTAAAAATAGAAATGTAATCTTTTTTAAAAATTTCTTTCATTGAAGTATAGTTGATTTACAATGTTGTGTTAGTTTCTGGTGTACAGCAAAGTGATTCAGTTATACATATATGTATACATTATTTATCGTATTCGTTTCCATTATGGTTTTTTTTTTAAATTTTATTTATTTATTTATTTATTTATTTATTTATTTATTTATTTATTTATTTATGGCTGTGTTGGGTCTTCGTTTCTGTGCGAGGGCTTTCTCCAGTTGCGGCAAGCGGGGGCCACTCTTCATCGCGGTGCGCGGGCCTCTCACTATTGCAGCCTCTCCTGTTGCGGAGCACAGGCTCCAGACGCGCAGGCTCAGTAATTGTGGCTCATGGGCCCAGTCGCTCCGCGGCAAGTGGGATCTTCCCGGACCAGGGCTCGAACCCGTGTCCCCTGCACTGGCAGGCAGATTCCCAACCACTGCGCCACCAGGGAAGCCCTCCATTATGGTTTATCACAGGATATTGATATAGTTCCCTGTGCTATACAGTAGGACCTTGTTGTTTATCCATTCTATATATAGTAGTTGGCATCTGCTAATCCCAAACTCCCAGCCCATCCCTCCCCACTTCCCCTTGACAACAACAAGTCTGTTCTCTATGTCTGTGAGTCTGTTTCTCTTTCGTAGATAAGTTCATGTATTAGATTACACATATAAGTGGTATCATATGGTATTTGTTTCTCTTTCTGACTTACTTCACTTAGTATGGTAATCTCTAGTTCCATCCATATTGCTGCAAATGGCATTATTTCATTATTTTTTATGGCTGAATAGAATCCCATTATGTATATATAACACATCTTGTTTATCCATTCATCTGTTGATGGGCATTTAGGTTGCTTTCATGTCTTGGCAATTGTTAATAGTGCTGCAATGAACATTGAGGTGCATGTGTCTTTTTGAATTATAGTTTTCTACAGATATATGCCCAGGAGTGGGATTGCAGGATCATATGGTACCTCTATTTTTAGTTTTTTAAGGAACCTCCATACTGTTCTCCATAGTGGCTGTACCAATTTATAAATACATTCTCACCAACAGTGTAGGAGGGTTCCCTTTTCTCCACACCCTCTCCAGCATTTGTTATCTGTAGACTTTTGAGTGATAGCCCATTCTGGTCAGTGTGAGATGATACCTCATTTTAGTTTTGATTTGCAGTTCTCTAATAATTAGTGATGTTGAGCATCTTTTTATGTGCCTGTTGGCCACCTGTATGTCTTCTTTGGAGAAATGTCTATTAAGATCTTCTGCCCTTTTTTCGATTGGGTTGTTTTTTTTGTTGTTGAGTTGTATGAGCTGTTTGTATATTTTGGAAATTAAACTTTTGTCAGTTGCATCATTTGCAAATATTTTCTCCCATTCCGTTGGTTGTCTTTTCATTTTTTTTTTATGGTTTCCTTTGCTGTACAAAAACTTATAAGTTTGGTTAGGTCCAATTTGTTTATTTTTAAAAATAATTCCATTTGTTTACTTTTGTTTTTATTTCTATTGCCTTGGGAGACTGACCCAAGAAAATACTGGTACGATTAATGTCAGAGAATGTTTTGCCTATGTTCTCTTCTAGGAGTCTTATGGTGTCATGTCTGATATATATTTAAGTCTTTAAGCTATTTTGAGTTCATTTTTGTGTGTGGTGTGAAGGTGTGTTCTAACTTCATTGATTTACATGTGGCTGTCCAATTTAGAAATTTAATTCACTCATTTAACAAATTATTTACTATGCACATATTTAGAAAACATGTCACTGTGTAAATTCCACAAAAACAAGGACTTGGTTTTGATCACCATGTTCCTCAGTTCCTGGAACAGTGTCTGGCACATGGAAAGTCTTCAAAAAATATTGTTGAATGATATCATACAACAAATTAGGAAGAACAGGCTTCCTGGGTTTGAAATTCGGCTTCTCCACTGAGCTGCATGACATCAGGGCAAGTTGTTCCACCTCTCCATGCCACAGTTTTCTCATCCATGAAATGAGATGCTGGTAATAGGATCTATTTCACTGGGTTGGGTGAGGATTAAATAAGATACCATATACGGACTACATAGAACAGTGTCTGGCGCTGTGCTCAAATTGCCAGGTGCTTTTAAAATGATAAAAAATATTGTTAATTATGAACTAGTTATTATTAATCAATTAATAATTTTTATTGCTGTTTTTATTATTATCCAGCTACTGGATTAGGCACTGAGGATATAAAAATGAATAAGTCATGGCCCCTATCCCCAATGAGTTTGCTTACTAGAGGATCCAACTAATAAGCAAAATTATCCATACAATACAGATATCAGTGCAACAACAGGTGACTATGGAAGTAAAAGCAGGTGCTTCACAACACAATTTGTAGAGTCAGTGAGTACTCCCTAGAGAAACTGATAGGTGTGTCCTAAACTCAGTTTTTAAAACTAAATCCTCCCTGCCTAATGGAAAAGAAGCCTGTGTGTGGTCATCAGAAATCATTGTCTGCCAGAATTCCCAGGTGAATCACAGGACACGTGTACAAATATTGTTCCCTTTCTCTTCCTTGATTTCCCCTTCTGTGATGCTTACTTTATAATATCAGATAGGGTGTAGAAGACGTGCTTGGTAAGATGCCTTCATGCCTCTGTAGAACGAGCTCTAACACAGTGGCTTTCAAACTGTGTTTCAGTGAGCCCTAGGGATCTACAGACATCTCTTAGGCATGACCCCCTCTAAATCACAGGAAAACCAGACTGAGAAAGGATCTCCAGAACCTCCACTCTGCACTAACCATAAATATGGAAATTTGTGTATGATTTCTTTGGAAACGAGCACTCCACTGTGAAAGTTAACAATAATTTTTTAAAGTTTAAAATCCACTGCCTTACAGATTCTTCTAAGAAACACCTTATCAGGGAGAACAAGGTTCCCTGATCCCAGGAAAGGCAAATGTTTGGGAGAAGGAGATTTTGAGAGGCTTCTAATTCTAAATGAGGAGTTTTCTCCCTGGCATATTTCCCAGCCTAAAAAGATATTTTGTTCTAATGCAGTGTTGTAGGAAACATGGTCCAGCTAATAAAACATCAAATTTAGTGAATGATGAAATAGTACTAATTCTCCTGAAGTATCGATTCATGATTTTTTACTTGGTTTCAAGTGGATCACATATTCCAAAAAGTGAACGTAAGTTTACATAAACAAACTGTAGTTACTGTTTCATCTATATTAAGGAAGAAAACATGGATTGATCCATTGAGTCTACTCCATTTATAATCGTATTGCATGTCCAGGCTATTTTTTATATCCTTGAAAGTTTGGAGAGCCATTAAGTGATAAAGAATACCAGGAGTTTCTGTCATCTCTCTACACAAGCAAAATATGGTACCAAATCTGAAATACTCCAAAAGCCTGTCAAATGTAAATAGTTATATCATAAACATAGAAATACATCCTATTAATAAAAATCTATTTAACAAAAGTACTTCCATTACATTTTAATTTTATTCACTAATACTTAGGTTAGCACTATTATCTCCCAGACTATTCTAATAATTTAAACATGTACAAGGAAAGAGAAATGGCACATGTTGAATGTGTACTATATACTTGGCATTTTACATATAGCTGACCCCTTAGTGTGCAGTCACTTGTTGAATTGATGAATAAATCCTTACCATAACCCAGCTCTTTTATTACTGACAAGGAAACAGGTTCAGGGAAATTTCACAATGTTCCAGATCTAATAAGAGCTAGGATTGAAACACTGTTTGTTTTCCCAGATGCCTGTATTCTATCCAATGCATCAGAGGAATTGGTACAATAAATATTGTATTACATACCTATTATGGGTTGAAATGTGTCCCCCAAAATTCCTGTGTTGAAGTCTTAACCTCCAGCCCCTCAGAATGTAACTTTATTTGAAGATAGGTTCTTTACAGATATAATTGAGTTACACTGTGGTAACTGGAGTGGGCCCTGTTCCAATATGACTGGCGTCCTTTTATAAAAAGGGGAAGTTTATAGATAGACATGCACAGAGGGAGAATATTCTGTGACAATTAAAGCAGAGATGGAGGTGATGGTGCTACAAATCAAGGAATGCACAAAAAGCTAATCAAGAAGCACGGAACAGATTTTCTCTCACAGCCCTCAGAAGGGGTGTGCCAACACATCTTCATCTTGGACTTCTAAACTCCAAAATTGTGAGACCATAAATTTCTATTTTGTTTAAGCCACCCAGCTTGTGGTACTTCGTTATGGCAGCCCCAGCAAAGTAATACACCATTACTTTCCTGGAGTTGGGTGTTGAAATTAGTAGACTTTCTCCAATTCCTAAAGTTTCCCATTGTTGAAATGGAAAATCTAAAGTGTGGTCACTTTTTAGAGTGCGCCCCTACTGTCCTATGGAACTTGGTGTTGTGTTATATACACTAACAGCTGAGTTCGAAATATAGTCAACTACTTCACAGACCAGCTTCCTTCCGGTCAGCACACTTTGAAAAAGATCCGCTGAAAATATAAGTTGAAGTTACCCTGGGCACTAAATAAGGACAACCTGAAAAAAGAGAAGAAAAATTTCTCCCAAATGACAAAGAGTTCTCTTTTTTAAGAAATCTAATTAGATAGTTTTGAAAGACAAGCAATTGGAAAGTGGGTGTTAGAGTCCCGGAGGTACAGCGTGTTTAAGTGTCCCATTGTAAATCGGTACAGATCCAGCTTAAGAACTGAGGGTTACTGACCCTTTGTAAGAGTTCAAGTGGCTGAATTATTCTTATTCAGTAACCATGATTTCTGTTTAGTAAGAGAAGGTTCTGCACAGAGCACACAAATGGTGACATCCCTGCCCTGGATCATATGCTTTCCCTGGCTGTGTACTTCAATGGCTCTGTGTGTGCTCTATTCACTGCCTTGGTTATTGGAAGTCACTGATGGTTGACTCCACTGGAAAACTAGCATTAACACAGCTGAGATCTTTCTGGAACAGGATCACACAATTCCATTTTTTAATTTCAAAGTTTTCCTTCCTAAAGACTCAAATACACCAAAATAAATTCTAAGTGAACAAAAGAGTTAAATGTAAAACAAAAACATTTTTTGAAACTAGGAGAAAAAAAAAACAGAGCCAAGTATTTTACTGGTCTAGAAAGGAGAAAAATATTTTCTCAGGAAAAAAAAAGGAAAATATCAATAAATTTGACTACTTGAAAAAAAAATAAAAGGCAAACAAAAAAGTATGAAGAAGTATTTGCAAAATATGTCAGTGGGCGTTGGTCTTGAAATATGAAGCGTTCTTAGAAATCAGTAAGAAAAATATGAATGCCCCAATAGATGAAATGGACAAAAGATGAACATGCTCAATTCACAAAAGAAGAAATAAAAATGCCCCATAGCATGTAAAAAATGATGCAAATAATTGAGAGATAAAAATTAAAATGGTTAATTGATCAAGTCTCAGTGTTGGTATAATATAGTGGGCTAAAATAGATGATTTCATATACAACTGAAGGGAGTGAAAAATCAGTACACGTACTCTCTTTCTGCAAAAAATGGTTCATATTTGTCTCAAGAGCTTTCAAATGTGCATGCCCTTTGATCCAAGAACATGTTAAAGGAAGTAATCAAAAATTCTACAAATATTGAGGTAAAAGATATTCATCATAGGATTTCCTGTAATACAGAAAAAGTGAAAATGATCTAACGTGAGGGGGATGGTTAAATAAATCGTGGTACATGTATCACGGTATACTCTGCTTTGATGCATTCTCTTCCTGCTACCAACTAGCTTCCTCACACCCTACTCTGTGTTTTCTGTGCCTCACAGCTTCTGTTTACTCATAACGTCTGCTTACTTAGGACTTCTGCTTGCGCCCGGTCCCCCCCCGCCGGGCTTCCTTCTACTCTACTTCGGAGTCATTTTTTATTATCTCCTCTGTTTCTGTCCTTACAACCAAATAACTGATTCTATCTCTGCCTCCAAACATAAACTCCTACGGGAGAGAATCTCACTCATTTAGCCAATTTACCACCTTCTCTGTGAAGAGGTCAGGAGGGCAGCAAGGAGGAGCAGTGGTGGCATCACGTAGCCCAGAACACAGCTGCCCTGTCAGGAAAGAGTCCTTTATGTGGGGACTGTAAACACGCCCGGTACCATCTTGGCCTGTGTAGCATAGTTCCACTGCCTGTGTATACTGACATTACAATAACACTACGCTGAACTTGAATAGCTGCTCTGCTTCTTTTCTTTCTTCATTTTGCTAAGAAGGGCAGGGACCAGGATTTGTTTAATTTGGTAACCCCAGCACCTATTATGGTGCCTGGCATTCAGTACACGTTTGTTGAATGATTGAGCTGTTAAAAGAATTAATGGAAATAATGTGATGCCTGGCGTGAGGTAGCTGTTCAACCAGTGCTCACTCCCACCCTCCTCCCCTCCTCTTTCTCCCAAGTCTCATTCCTCCTTTGTTCATGCAGGATTTGCTTCACTAAGTGGCCCCCAGACAAGAGCTACTCACTAAGCTCAGAGCTAGAAGACGTTTATATTATCAAGAGATTCATTAGCTGGGATAAATAACTCCTCACCCTGAATGCTTAGTGTAGTTCAGCTGATACTAAATAAAAAACCAAACAAAAGTCTCCCTAACTCATGATCTTACTTTTTGTGTTCATTTGACTGGGTTTTGTTTTTTCCCCTCTTCATGCACATGGGGGCTGAGCAGACATAGAAAGAAAGGCTAAATCACTGGGCACCAGACAGTGATGTACTATCCACTTTCCTTTGAGACATTGAGTCAATGAAACTTTGGGTTTGCAGTGGCACTGGCTCCCTGGAGCATAGACTGGGCAGGGAGGGCCCTGACACTTATGAGGGTGATGTAGGATGAATATTGAGGACCTGGGATCCAGACTGCCTGGGTCCAAAGCCCAGTCTTGCCACTTGTGAGCTGTGTGACATTGAGAAAGTTGCTTAACCTCTCTATACATCAGTTTCTCCATCTGTAAGACGGTTATAATAATAGTTGAATCTTAGGATTGTTGTAAAGGTTAAGTAAATTAGCATTTGCCAATATGTGGTATATAATGACATACAAATATTTGCTGTTATTATTGAGGACCTGATATGTACCAAACATTTTCACACACGTGATCTCTTAACCTTTGTAATAGCACTGAGAAATGGATGGTGGTATCTCACTCTGTGATTAATAAACTAAACCAAGGGTCAAAGAGGTTCAGAGTATTTCTGCTATTCTAGCCAAGTGAGTTTCACCAAGGACCAGGTTCAACTACCGTGTACTGATAAGGCTTTGCTGGCCAGTTGATGGCCTACGCTGTCTCTGTTTTGTTAAATATTCTGAATATCATCCCTGATGGCCCTCATCAGGTTTTCATGCCCCATGTCTCACTGTAATTCCATTCTGAAAAGAAAACACTGTTCCTGACCTGATTGGTAAGTGTCCAAACATGTTTGACCTCTTTCAGAATGTTTCTGTGTGACTAAGGTTCATTTACACTGTAGCAATTTGAAATCATTTCTTCCTCCATGGAATATGTTGGATAGATTGCCACCTCCCACCACCTCCTTTTGTTGCCTTTCCGTACGTGTGGCTGTCAGAGTGAAGAGCAGCTCTTCACGGATGTAGTGAAGAGGACACAGCAGTAAGCTGATTTCATCGTGATGTTCTTTTGGCTCAGCGCACTGAGGTATTTGTATATTCTGCTGTGACATCATCGTGACTTATCTTAGCTGATTGTCTACGCGAAACCTTGCATTGCTCCCTGTGGCTCAATGGCTCAGCAGTGAATCATTCTTTTTTCCTATGTATTATGACTATAATTTTTGTTGCTTCCTGAATAATGAAAGAGTCATGCACAGGGCTTTCTTCTGAGAGGAGAGCAGAACAATTAGCAAACACACAATAATTGTCCAGCCACAATGCATCCAGGATATGTGATGACAGGAGGGGTGTTAAGTAGGAAAGCAGAAAAGATGAGACCCAAGACCTGGTGAGAGAGCTCCAGAGATCTCTTTCATCCTCAGCACAGGATTTTTCAGTGTGTGCTAGACGGACTAAAGTTGCGTCTAGTTGTGGTGACGGAGAGCTGGATGGGGAGATAAGAAAGCTGGATCTTGATTCTGCAAGTTCACCACTGTGTTGCTGGCTAGTTACTTCACCTCACTGTGCTTCAGTTTTTTTCACTGAAAAAATTAATTCATTCATTTATTCATCCAGACATTTTCCTTCAGTATATTTTTGAGTACTGTCTTAGTTTGCTAGGGCTACCATAACAAAGTACCACCAACTGGGTGGCTTAAAAAAACAGAATTCTACTGTCTCACAGTTCTGGAAACAAGAAGTCCAAAATCAAGTTGTCAGCAAGGTGGGTTCCTTCTGAGGTCTGTGAGGGAAGTGTCTGCTCCAGAGCTCTCTCCTTGGCTTGGAAAAGATGGCCATCTCCTCCCCGTGTCTCTTCACATCATCTTCCTTCTATGCTTGTCTCTTACTCTTCACATGGCATTCTTTTCATAAGGACACCAGTCATACTGGATTAGGAGTCTACCCTGCTCCAACTCATCTTAACTAATTACATCTGAATGACCCTAATTCCAAATAAGGTCACATTCTGAGGTACAGAGGGTTAGGATTTCAACATATGAATGGGAGGGGGGAACAAAATTCAACCCATAACAAGTCCCTTCTATGTTCTAAGCACTATTTTGATGCTGAGGATATAGCAGTGAACAAGGAAGACAAAATTCCTGACCTCACTGAGCTTACATTCTAGTAGGAAAAGATAGCCAAACAAAATAAATAAATAAAACATATAGTATGTTAATGGGTAATAAAGTGCTTTAGCGAAAAGTCAAACAGAAAGGGATGGAGTAGGAGGGGCACAGAATCCTGGTGTAGGGGAGTCATTTTTAAACAGGGGGTACCTAGGAAAGCCTCAGTGAGAAGGTTCATTTGCATAGGCATGGAGAGACCTGGGGGATGGGGGAACATTGGGGCTGGGTATGTTCCAGGCAGAGGGAACAGCAAATGCTAAGACCTTGAGTCAGAGGCAGGCCTGGAGTGTTCAGTGAATAGCAGGGAGACCAGTGTGGTTGAAGCAGGTCAATAAGGGGGACAGTAGTAGGAAAAGAGGTCAAATAAAAGCAGGGGTGAAATAGCAAGGCCTCCATAGGCCACAGTGAAGATGTTCTTTGGCTTTTATTCTGAAAGAACTGGGTGCTGGAGGATTTGAGTAAAGAAGTGATTGCTGAGAATTTGTATATGGCAAAAAATAGAGAGCAATGAGGGACGACCCCATGGATTTTGGCCTGAGCAACTGGCAGGGTGGATGTACCCTTAACAGACATGAGGAAGACTGTAAGAAGAGCAGATTGGGGGTGGAAATCAGGAGTTTATGTTTTGACGTAGTAAGTTTGGCGGACCTGCTAGACAGCCAAGTGGGCTGGAGATGTATGTTAAGGAAGTGTAAGTATGTTGACCGTCTGTAAGGCCATGAGCCTGTACAAGATCCCCAAGGGAGTGAGTATAGATTGAGAAAAGAAGCAGACCAAGGTCTGCACCTTGGGCCGTCTGATATTGAGAGGTCGAGAGTATGACGAGGAATTAAGAGGACAGAAATTAAGAGGACAGAAAGTGAGGCCAGAGAAGTAGGAGGAAAACAAGGAGAATGTGGTCCTGAAAATCAAGGAGGAGGGTCTCAGGTCAGAGCTGGAAACTGAATTTAGCAAGATGGAGGTCATTGGTCATCTTGACACATCAGTAGAGGGTGGAATGACAGCTGACTAGAATGAGTTAATGAGAGAATTGGGGACCACAGTACAGACTTGAGGAGGTTTGCTGTAAAGGGAATCAAAATATGGGTAGGACTAAAACCAGATATCTCATACGCATTTGAGATACTCATTTGAAAGGTCAGGCGGATGATATAAATGAGTGAAGTGGTATATTATGATAGGATATGGTGCAGAAAGTGGAGAAATAAAGAGTAAATGTCCTGCCTAAAGGTGTTCTAATAAAAATACAAACAAATAATAATGTGTCAAATAAAACATATCTCAAGCCCACCACTTTGCAAAGCCTAGACTAAATGATCTCCAAGGGTCCTTCCAGTCTTTAGTTCTACAAATCTAAGCCATGAGGAAAAATTAAGTCTAGGTCATGTAATGTTGAGCCCCTGAGCTATAAATAGTCCCTCTTCTTTCTGAACTGGAGCTAAGCATTTGTCATGATTCTCCTGGGATTTGTGATAGAGTCCCTTTTGTTCTTAACCAGCTTGTAAAAGCTGGAAACCAGAATTGCAAACAGGGGGCTTCTCAGCACCAACGTCTGTCCAACTGAACAGACAAATATTGATTAAGCAACAGCTCTATATGCCAGGCACTGTGTTATTTGCCATAACATTTTGGACCATCCCTGTATTCAAAGAGTTTATGGATTAATGGGGGAGACAGACAAGTAAACAGGCACATGGTGTTGTGCTCTAGCACAGAGAGAAGCACGGTGTGGACAACGCGGGGTGCACCTTACCCGGCTCGGGGAGCCAGATCAGGAAGGCTTAGGGAAAAAAAAAGAAAATGGTTGTCTGGGTTGAGTGTTGAAGGATTAATTGGAGTTAGCACGGACAGAGGAGAGGGTTACAAACATGACCACGGTGCAGGCAGTCTGATGGTGTGTGCTCTTGGTGCCAGTGCACACCCTAGGGACCACTGTTCTCAGAGTAGTAGTGAAGAACACACGCTCTGAAGCCTGACTGCCTTGGTTCATAATCTCGGCTCTGCCACCTACCAATGACCTTGAATAAATGTCTTAACCTCTCTGCCTTTAAGTTTCTCTATCTGTAAAATGGAGATTCTACTGGTACCTACTTAGTAGGGCTCTGGTGAGAAAAATGTTTAATAAAGCATCTAGAAGTGTACCTGGTACCAAGGAAGTGCTATGTGTTTGCTGTTATTTTTAGGGAAAGCTTTTAAGAGGAACAGTTTTCCAGGCAGAAAACTGGTGGAAGGATGTTAAAGGCAGTGAGAGTCCCAAAGGCAAAAGCATCAAGTCAAGGCATCCCTGGGAATGCATCAAAGCGTTCAAGTGAGGAGAGACTAGAGCTGAGGCTAGAGAAGTAGAAAAGATCAGGATCATATGCTCCTTTCTCCCTTTGCTTGTAAGAAATGATGTGGGCAGGAAGAACTTGAGGGTTAGCTCTAACCAAACCACAGGAAGACAGTTTGTGGCAGTGAGTAGGAGGTAGGGGAGTTGATTTTCTAGGGCAATAAGCAGGTCAGCCATAGAACACACTTGTGACCTCATCTCCTCTGCACACTTAAGACTGTAGGAAGCATTATGGAGAATTCTCGTTTGGCATGAATCCAGTGGCTCACTGACCTGGGATAAGCTGCTCTCTGCTGTTTAAAGGACCACAATCCCCAAATTGACTGTAGTCCCAGGTAGTGCATTAATTTCTCACAGCAAAAGTAATCCAGCTCATGCCCCTGCTCCTCCTAAGGAACCACTCACTCTGTTTTTGCTCAGTAAATATTTGGGGAAAGATTTGTGCTCATAATCTCAAGGTGTAGATCAGTTTCTTGGGGTAGTACGGTTTACATTATAACCAGTACCAAGCACATCCAAACCTTCTCAGGCTGTGTAATGCTTTCTTTAGGTCCCTGAAAACCCTGGAATCATCTCAGTTTCATCATCTTGACCCTTTGATTCTACAAATACAATGACAGCTGTTCCTCACAGAGGCATAAATCCATTTTTTAACCCCAGAATCAAGCAGTAAACAGTTTTATAGTTAGCAGTCCAAGGGAACTTTGGCTAGGACCTTGTCATCAATGTAAAGTTCATCAGTAATATAGCACAGTTAAAAGAAAATCTACTGCAGGATTTTTATCTCCAGATGGTGGTGATGGGGGTGTCATTGAAATCCCGTAGCCCTTCCTCAGTTCTCCATATGTTGACAGAGAGCTGGTGCAGACATCTCCATAAATGTTACTGCTGTGTTTCAAGACTTCTGCCAACGTTTTGCCTTACCATTTTCTATGATTTTCAGATTTGGCTACTTCAAGGACTAGAATGCTTCTTTGTTATTTCATATCTTCAGATCATATATTGGCACTGCTCTATTGGAGATTGTTGGATCCATGATAAACAAAACCATACTAAAGTCAGAAATATTGAACAAATTGGCTTGTCTTGTGTCAGTGAAGACATTTGGAAAACTTTTGGCTTCGTTGATGGTTGATTCTATTTTACTGTTTGATCACCACAGTAAAACTAATTTTAAATGCACTATTTACAAGTTTCTCCAAATTTATTAAAATCCACTGAATTCCTTCCCCTGCTGATTTTACACATTACTTTATAAATCTGGTAATTTTCAGTGACACTATTTCTGATGTATCCCATCTCTTCGTATCCTAATTAGATTGTTTTCCATTTTTCTGAGCTTTCAACATATTCTGTCTATTTCCCATTGAAATTAATTCTTTTTCTTCTGCTTTTTGGGGAACTTGATGATTAAATGTATTTCACGTGCCTACAAGTTATATCTCTTGCTCCTTTGTAATTCTGTCCCGTTTCCTCCTTTTGTTCATTATTTGTGTCTAAAATATCATTATTAACAATAGCAAACATTTATTGAATGTCCATTCTGTGATGATGATGTTATGCTAAGTAAAATGGAGAGATATAGAATGGGAAAAGTCACTATATATACACTGTGTGTGTGCGCGTGTGTGAAAGTTCACTTCCTTTCTATAATAGTCTCTCTTGTCTTATTTAAAGCAAGCCCATATTTCCTTTCAGACCCCTTCCTTTTGAATTCTGAGTTCTTTTTCCTTTGTTGTTTTGCTGATGGAACCTTGTTCAAAAAGGACAGATAGGTAGATACAGAGTCTGTCAGGAAAAGAGTTAAAAAAAAACCTCTACTTTCCCAGCTAACTGTGGCCCACAGGCTGCTAATTAGCTTGATGGATCAGCACCTGGTCTGGTTTTCAACGCTCAGAAGCCCATTGGCTGCTGGCAGCTGATTCCTGACTCCCTGAGGTTTGGAGATGTATCAACCTGAGCAAAGAGAGCTGGCACTTGATTAAAGGGTAGCTGTAGCCAATTATTCATGTGCTCCTTTGGACTTGACTTAGCTGAAGGAAGAGCCATGCTTTCAGACACATTTGAGGCAGCCTTTTCTTGCACAAAAGGTTGCATCTAGCTGGCACATTTTTCCTTTTTGGTGTCATTATAGTACAATGACTAGTACCAGTAACAATCCTACAATTATCTAAGAGATAACTAAGTTATGCTATGTTTTTTCGTATATTCTTGTTCTCCCTCCCCTTTTCTTCTTTTTATTCCCTAGGAAGTTTTTTAAAGTCAATTTTTCTTATTCTTCTGATTTCAGTGGGGGGTTTTAAATATACATATGTGTTTATTTTACATATTGCTTTATATGATACTGAAACTCTATCTCTTCTGCTGAAGTTTCATTGACCAGGGAGGCATCAAGTATTGGGCATGGATTTGTATCTCTGCTTCGCCACTTAGCAGCTGTGTGACCTCAGGCAAGGTTCTTAGCCTCTCTGAGCCTCAGATACCTCATCTGTAAACTGGAGAGCCTAATTTTCTACATCAATAGGTCCTTGAAATAATTAAACAAAATCATATTAGCTTCCTTCCCTTGATAGTTACTACTCACATTGATCAGCCCTCAACATTTGAGTGTTCACTGTGTGCAGAGCCTGGTAGTGGGGCTTATGGAAAGATTTAAACAAAACAGAATATCCACAGCTGCTGTTATACCCCACAAAAACGCATGAACAAAAAGTGAGACAACTCAGAGGAAACAAAGAATAATGTTATAACCCAGCATCAGCTCTACACTCATCTTCTTGCACATGCATCTGCATGTCTACTTTCTGTCCATTCTCCTTTGTGCCAACAAGGATGCGAATCTCAATACCTCTTTGAGGCCCCCATTAATCTAATCACACACAAAAGCATTAGTCAGTTAGTCTTTACCGAAGATTTCATGAAGATGGGAAAGTGGAGAGGTTTACAGCATACACCCAACACAAATTTGTTTAAAGCCCCATTCAACACTTCCGTTCTCTAAGGGCCATATTGTCAGTAGCGTCCTCTTCCTGCACAAAGACTTTGCCCTCAGTGAGTCCTCTTTCTTTATCACCATCCTCCAAGGACCGTGCAGACCCCTCTCCTTGTCATAAGCCCAGAAGTTAAGCAGCCCTCTTGAGCTACTTGAGTATGCCCGCAGGGGTCTCACCCTTCTCCCCAGACAGCTCATCAAAGTATTTCTTCCAAACAAATACAGTGATAAAGTAACACAGGTGAAGGAAGTTTTCTCCATCTATCTACACACACACCATCTTATTTAATTCTCACAGTATCCTTGTAAGGTGGTATTTTTGTACCTGTTTTATAGATGAGGAAACCAAAACTCAGAGAAGTTAGGGAACTACCCCAGTGTAGAAGCCCTACCTTGTACATTTGTTGTGAAGATGAAATAGGATGACATATAATTCAGTGCTTGCCCCAGTGCAAGTCACAGAGATGGTAATGGTGCATCCACAAGCAGCAGCAGTAACAGCAGAAGTCGTAATAGTAGCAACATCCTTGTCCTGTCTAGCTTCCATCACTAGCATAATGAATGTCAGTGACAGGGCCAGCTACATAGTTTGCAGGATCCAAAATGTGGGGCCTGGCCAGGGGTGGGGAAGTCAATTTCCCCTTCCCACAGACCCATCACCCCAACCTATGGCAGATGAGAGACTCCCTCCCCTGCCCCGCCAAGGGATAACTATCTCGAGGCCAGGATGTGCTTGGTCTTTGGGTTGGAGGAAGTGAGAGGCCCCTGCTGAGTCATTCACCATGTTGCCCACCAAACACACTATGAGCTGCTGCTTGGGGCAGCGATGGCCGTTGGCTTGCTTACCCCAAGAAGCCACGGGGTGGATGACCCTCCACACCAAGACCACCCACCAGCACCAGGGGAGGAAGGAGAGTAAGGGCAGAATGAAAGCCAGCCCCTGCCCCACCCTTCTCAATGCCACCTGATTGCTACCCCAGGCAAAGGGCAGCAGCATTTGTGGGGTGATCCAGGGAGGGGCCAGGGGTACCTGGGCAGGGCCCTGGGCAGCAGGAGGTAGGGAACAGACAGCTAAAAACTCATCCTAGGAAGGCAGTATCACATGTGCACTGAGGTTCTAAGCCCCAGCACATGCTCCATAGTCCCATCAGACTTCATTTACAAACACCGATCTGAAGTTAAAATTATTCAGAATTGCAAGACTGCAGAGCATTAAACCAATCTTTGGGCTCTTCTGAGAACTAGGCCCTATGGGACAGCACTAATCACATGCCCGTGAAGCCAGCCCTGATCACAGTGGATATGCAAGTGCTTCAAAAACTTTTAATGCTGTATAAATGTAAAGCATTATTGCTGTAATCACCAGTAGGAAATAATATTAGGCCCTAGCAACTCTGTTGGCTTTTACTTAGTAGCCCCAGATTTGTAAGAACAAAGGAGACCTCTGAGATATTTGTTCTTCCCCCAGGGAAGAAATATGTTCCCAGATATTTCAAGTGACCGTGGTCACACATTCTGAGTGACAGGGTGAAATCAGAGTTTTCAGGGAGCATCCTTGCCCTCCCCACAGATCTCCCTTGTAATAGATATGCCAAGGAGGAGATCTGGGTTCCTCCTCAGATCAGAATTGTGGATTCTCCCTTCTAAGCAGAAAAAGGAACTCCCGCCCTAGAGCTTCCCACAGCATCTGCTCCCCGCTGCCCACCTCCCCAACCTCCAGGAACAAGGGGCTCTCTGTCCCATACCTTCTATTAACTCAGAACTTGAAAAGCTGGGATGTCCCAGTGCCTTGAGTCGCTCCTCAGTCCTGTAGGCCAGGCTGGGCTTCAGCACCCCTCTACACCCATGTTAGGCACAGATTTGATTTCACACATTTCAATAGAGCAGATCTGCAAGAGCATTATTTATATTTATAGGAGCATCCAGTGATTTGGAATAAACCAGTTATTAAACAACTTCTTGGTCTACGTCATAATTAGAAAACGCAGCTGAGAGAAAGGGGGAAAAATGCAAATTAGAACATTCTCCCCCTCCATAGCCACTAGGGACCCATTTAGTGCAAAGTTGTAATTTACTAAATGATAGCCTAATGGCCTGAAAGAGTTAACGGTGGCTTCCCACGCTATTTCCACCCAGAGAGTCATTTCTGCCCTAGGGATACGAGGGCTTACCCTCCCCTCAGTGCAGATGGTGTACAGACGTAGCAGCTTAAATGGATTTTCACAGTCCAGCACTACAGACCCCACTTAAGTGTTTTCATCAGACAGGGGGTGGGCGCAAGTTCCACGAGGGGCTTTCTGCCCCTCCTCACCCCCACCCACACCTGGTCAGAAACTCCTGGGAGCTTACGTTCCTTTTATGCTGGGGTCTTTCCTCCAGAGCCAGTGAGGGTGACAGCAGCGCCACCACCAAGTGTTAGGCTGGGCACTGCTCTGCAAGTGAGGGGATGTTTCAGAGCAAAGCTGGTATCAGTCACTGTTCTGACATGGCCCCCTTCATAGCATCTTGCCTAATGCAGTAGCTGCAGGGTCATGGCAAAATACATGAGGCTTGGAGTTAGGAATTTTGAATTCCAGCCATGGTTCTGCTGTTTACTAGCTGTGTGCCCTTGAGTAAGTCGATGAACCTCTCAGGGACTCAGTTTCATTATCTATGAAACAGGAACAGTATTAGCCGTACCAACCTCTGGGTTGCTGTTTAGAGGATTACTTGAGATAGCGTGTGAATATATTTTTTCAGCTAGAAAATATCTTATAAGTGATCATTTTTTAAGGAGACAGCATGGCATAGAGAAGAAACCATGGGTCTCAGAGCCATACACCCCGGATTTAATTCCAGTGCTGTTAGATCTTGGAAAAATTACTTAACCTCTCAGAGCCTCCATAATTTCTTCATCCGGAAAAAAGATGGTAATAGAATCATAGTAACAACCCTCCAGGGTTGTTGAGGTAATGCAGATAAAGTCCTAGTACATAGTAGGTACATAAGAAATATGTTTCTTCCCTTCCTGTCTCTTTCCCATTCCCAGAAACATCTTCCACAGGTATGCACTTCTCTTTAGCTCCAGAACCTCAAAGTCAGGCTCCACTCCCCGGTGGCTCAGGCAAACTCTGCTGCAGCCTCATGCTGAGTTCTCTGGCCCCTCTCCTCTGCCTCCCAAGGTGCTGGCAGGAAGAGAGAAGGGAGAACCTGATCTTGAGTGTTGAACATAAACATGTTATTCTGACCTGCACGCATGTGACAAAAGTCCATGCAAAAATTGTTCTTGATGATTTCTTAATTAACACTGATTCAGATTCAGTCAAAATTTTTTTAAATTTATAGAGCTGTCCCGTGCCCTTGGACGTATTGACCCCACTGGTTTACAGTACCTCTTTAGGTAACTAGCAGAACCCTCATCTTTCCCCACACAAACTTGTTCCTTCCCTGTTTTTTCGCCATATGTCTAATATCCAGAGGTCATCCTGGACCCCACCTTCTCTCTTGCCCTCACCCTCCATTCAGCCACCAGGTCATTGAGATGCTACATCTTTGTATCTCCAGATCCATCCCTGTCCACTTTATGCCCACCCCCTCCCCCAGCCCTTACCTCAGCCCCGTATCATTTCTCATCTGGATTTCTGAAGTGGCTTCCAAAATCATTTTTATATCAGATTGTTTTGAGAATTAAATGAGATAATAAATTTTACATTTGTTAGCATAACATAGCACAAGGCCCCTGCCCCCCAGTAGGTACAAAATAAATGGTACCTATACAAAAGTTTCAGAAAAGACGTTCTCCCTTAGTTTAAGAAGACTTTTGTAGGAGTAAAAGCCCCAACAATGGGATAGGCTTCTTCAGTTGATAATGAGCTACCTGTCACTGGAAGAGTCCAAGTCTTGTTTGAGTAACTCTTTCACTAGAAGTTATAGAGGAGAGTCAGACATCAGATGGGAAGTTGAGATAAACTGTGTTTAAGTTCCCTTCCAAGTAAGTCAGGACACTTTCAATTACAAGTGCCAGAAACCCAACTCAAAATAAGGAATTTATTGGCTCACGAAAGAGACGAAGTCCAGAGGTTTCAGGCAGGACTGGATCCAGAGCCTTGAATGCTTTCACTGGAGTCCTTCAGTCTCTCACTCCATACTTCCACTCTGCTCCCTCTGCAGTGGCTGCACTCTCGGGCAGACCCTCCCCGCAGGATGGACATTGGCAGCTCCAGGCATTAAGTTCAGCACCCTAGCAATGCCAGTGTCATCGGCTCAGAAATGTCAGTGAAAAGAGTTCCCCTCTTTCCCAGTGTTTCCTATAGAGTCCTGGTCCTGACCCTCCCTGAATGAACTACTGTGGCTGAGTGATGGAACCCTTTGTTAGGCCAGTGGATCACGGGTCCTCTCCATGGTCAGATCTTCTAGGGCTTTCTAGAACTTCATGGCTCAGGGCTGGGGAGGTGGGTCCCCAGTGAAAAATCAGACTATTGGTAACAAAAGTAGAGGGACTGGGTATTAAGCAGGAAAAAACAGTGAATATCAACCGTACCTTCCTATCCTAAGATTCAGTTATTCCAACCCAAAATTATTATCTTAATATAATTAATATTAATATAATTGTTATATTAATATTAATATAATCCATATAATGGTATAATTAATCTTTAAATAAACTAGTATTAAAATAATGATTTTAATATGTATTATGTAATTCTTTCTCCCTTTGTCCCTCTAGTATATTTCAGTACTCCTAAGGTACATTACTACAGAATTAGCATAATGACATACCTAATCACCAAATGATAGGCTGTCTTGTCCTCCACAAAATCCTGTGGGGGGAGAAAACTTTATTATGAGTCTACCGTACAAAAAGTCACTCTCCACTCTCAGGTGCGTGGGCGCTTCTTCACCTACACAGCTGCTAAGCACAGCAGAAGGTGCTGTGGGAATGAGCTTTGTTATTTAGTTCAATTGATAAGTTGGAGTAGCCTCTTGATTCTGAAGGCTTATGAATTAATACTAGAGTGAACTTAATTCTTTGGTTAAGTAATTATTGTGCTCCAGGTATTATGCTAGATTTTTTTACATGGGTGCACACATTTAATCCTTAAACGACATCCTTAAAGAACAATTATCCCTATTTTACAGATGCAGGAACTGAGGTGCACCAAGGTTAGCAACTTGCTTAGAGCCTACAACTAGTAAATTATAGAGCCAGACTTGAACTCAGGTCGGAGCCCACAGCCTTCTTCTGTACATTATACTGCCTCCTTAAGGTCTCCAATTACAAGTCTCCACTATGCTGTAAACCATATTTTTCTGAACAAACAATCAGATCTCATGGTCTGACTCATTTAAAGGGAGCTGTCCTGGGAAAGCTGGAGCGTGCAGCCACTTAGTGAAAGAGACATCCAGATCAGATTACTGGAGCATTGTCTTCTCATAGCCAACTTTGAAAGTTGCTGCCAGCCTTGTACACAGCTGTTTGGTCGGCTAAAGGTGTTAGAAGGATGAGGTACTGAACACCTGTGCTGTGCGGCTGAGACTGATTCTCAGGGGCTGCTTGTAAGCAGAGTCTGCAAGCGAACGTCTTAGCTCGGGCCTTGCATGTAGTTAGCGTCCAGAAGAAGTCCCTAGGTCTAATTCAGAAGACTGGGGCAGAACATTCCTGGCAGATGGGCTTCAGTGTTTACATTCATTCCCCCTGGATTCCAAGCCTGCTTGCCTTCAGGAAAAAGTGTAGAAGTCTCTTCTGCTCTGGGTTAGCTTGGTAGTTAGACCTGTAAATATGCCCATGGTTAATAGGTAGTCTATAAATTGTTTTAAATTTACTATCCAAATAAGGGAATTTTTCCACAGCAAAGGTATGATCATGCAATAGAAATAATAAAATCTATGAGCATTGCAAGTCGGCCTATGCCTTACGTGCCTCATTAATGACAAGCAAGCGCTGAGTATACGGGAGAGCCACATTGCTTCTGCAGTGGACACACACCGCCAACAGCTACACATGCCCAAACACCACTCAGAGCCTTCCCTAACGCTTACCTCTCGTGGAACTCCTTGATTTTGTCGCTTTGCCGTTACACCGACTCTTTCTCTCTGACACACGTGCCACGCCCTCTGTCTACACATAGCAATTTTTTTTTTTTTTACAAAATTTAAAGTCCCACTTTCCACATATTAGAAGGTAAAACTCCACAATATCATGATTATAAAGCCATATTCATAGTGCTCCTATCTCTACAATAGCTTAGTTCTGAAATATCTTTCTGTTAGAAACTTGTTCACGCGGTTAAAACGATTTATTTGGGAGTGAGGTTTTCTGAAACTTTTCTATCCTAGCCAGCGGGCCATGTATTTACACGGTGTAAAATGGAAAATGTGGGCGCTGTCCAGAGTTCTGACCTCAAACCTTCTCTTTCGTAATTATACACGTGGTTCTAGTTGATGGCAGTTCCACTCCCAGGCCCTCCAACTACCAGGAATTAGCTGATAGCAAATCATATTTCTTGCCCTCACCTCTCTCCTCAGCTCCAGATTTATATTCTGTCTGCTTTCTGCATGTGTCTATTTGGAAAGCAACTAAAATTCAATGTCTCAAGCTTTCTTTCAAGTGTTCAATAAATACTCGCGTAATTCCTATCTGGGGTCAAGAGCTGAACATAAATTATCACATAAGCAAGGTCCTTGACCACATGCAGTCTTATGAGGATATCCATAACTAAACAAATAATTACCAAAAAAAAAAAAAAAAACCTGATAAATGCTGTATTAGAAGAAGCAAAGTTACTATGAGAAAAAAAAGAATTTTGTCTAGGCCAGTGCAGGACAAGGGATGTATTCAAATTTTCCTGGGGTAAGTCACATGTTAGTTGAAATCCATAAGGATTTCCAAAAGGAGTTACCCAGAGAAAGAGTTCCACAAAATTAGAGTTCATCTCTACTTTATCTTCCTATCCCTGAGAACCCAGCTCAGTGTTTGAGATCATAGGCATTCAGTAAATCTTGGCATAATGAGAAGTATTTTTATATCACTACCATTTTTAAAAAATCACTAATATGGTATAAAGGATCACAGGACAGCTCTGTCTAGCAAATACACACACAAATACACAATTTAAAACATGTTCGTTGGTAAGATTGATTCTAAGTTACCAGAGCTTTAGTAAAAAGTCAAAAGGTTCTCAGTCTCTCTCACCTCTTCATCACCTTTTAATCCTATTTATATCTGAGACAGCCTTCCTGGACTTTGTTTACTGATCTGAGGTATTTCCAGCTTTAAGTTTTGTACACTTGGCATCATAACTCTGAAGGGTAGAGGCAGCTTCTGTTTAAGTAGGTTTGTACCATGCCTGCTTTTTTCATGGTATTTTTAAGGTATTTTTCCTTTGCTTAAAAACGCTCAAAACAATATAGGGGTAAGGAATTAAGAGGTACAAACTATCAGGTATAAAATAAGCTACAAGGATATATTGTACAATCTGGGGAATATAGCCAATATATTATAATAGCTATAAATGGAGTATAACCTTTAAAAATTGTGAATCACTATATTGTACACCTGTAACTTACATAATATTGTACATCACTATACTTCAATAAAAAAATAAAATTAAAAAATGCTCAGAACAAACTAAAACCTGTAAAATATAATAATGTAGAATACTAAGGTAAGCTAACATTGAGACAAGAAAGATCTTTTGCTTTAATATTCTTAAATATAAGAATATTTCTTCCTCCAAGAATCTCAGAGCAGTTCTGTTAAGGATATAATTCTAGTTGGCTTAAGACCAACAGTCAGAGATGAATCTATCACATCATGGAATCCCATGATTGAAGATCAGTTTTCTTCGTAGTTTCAGGTGCTAAATCTATATAGGTCATTCGAAAAAGGAATGCCTGCCTTTTTGTTCATTGTCTTCCTAACCCAAGAAACCGTCCTCATACTAGATTTGCATGATTCCTCCACATAGCTCCGGATGGAATAATCAACCCTGTTGGCCTTTTCCCTTGTTTTTCTGGAAATTTTACTCAAACATTAAATCCCTTCCTGGTTGGGATTACTAACATTGAAGGTAATAGGTATCTATCCCTATTCTATCTCAGAATTCTAAGACATTTTTATCAGAGTGCATATCCCAATGCTGTGAATGTGAGAGGTGTTGAATAAAGGTTTTTAAACAAAAACATTTTAGCTAACATTTTTGGAGTGCATTTTATGTGCCAGATACTATAGTTAATTCTTTACAACATGTATAAGTTAGGGTTCAATCAGAGAAGCAGAACCAGTGGGAGGTATATACTAGGAGATTTATTGCAAGGACTTGACCCATGTGATTGTGAGGACTGGCTAGGCAAGTCTGAAATCCGTAGGGCAGGCTGTCAGGAAGGGCAGGCTTAAACTCTGGCAGGGGCTGAAACTGCCGTTCACAGATGGAGTTTCCTTTTCTTTGGGGAAACCTCAGTTCTGTTCTTAAGGCCTTTCAACTGATTGAACCTGGTTATCTAGGATAACCTCCCTTAGATAAAGTCAACTGATTACCGACGTTACTCACATCTACACAATACCTTTACAGCAACACCGAGATTAGTGTTTGGTTAAGTACCTGGCGACTATAACCTAGCCAAATTGGCACATCAGAAAGACCACCCTACATGGCTAATCTCACTTCCTCCTAACCACAACTCTGTGAAGTCATTTCCTTTATCATCGTATTCATTTTGCAAAGTGGAAAAGTGAAGCTGGGAAAAGTTAAGTAACTTACTCAAGATCACAAAACTACCAAGTGGAATAGCCATTACTTGAACCCACTGGCCTGTTTCCAAAGTTGGGCGCTTAACTATTTGCATAGTACTACCTCCAAACCACTGAATAGATCATTGTAATTCTATTCCTCTAAATCTGTACAGAGGACTCAAATCAGTGTTTTATGTATCTATTTGAAATGCTACCACCATCTTTAGACTTTCTGAGACTAGAATATTCAACATGGTCTTCTGGATAATTTTTTAAACGCAAATTGGAGAATCCCAAATGTTAGTCCTTTCTGATATAAAATTGCTATTCTTAAATAAGCAGTTTATGTCACAAGGGTTGCAATCCTGATGACCTGTAATGGAATGAATGCTTTACATTTCATTGGAGCTATAGGGAGTTTGGAAATTTGCACTGTAGGAGTCTTTTCTGAATTGTCTCATTTTTCAAGAAACAATGTATTACTTAATATAACCAGAGTACTAAAAATCAGTAGATATCCTCCAAGTAAAAGAACACAAGATTATATATCATTTGGATTTTAAATAACATAAATTGGAACTTGACTGATTTTTAGCAAAAAAATAACTGAAGGAAAAAATAATTCTGACACTGAATATCCTGGGGAACCATAGTATCATGGTAAGTGTCTGAACAAATGGCAAAAATTCATGGTTTTGCTCTGCTACTAGTTAGGTTAGGTCGTTGGGCGAGTGAATTAACCATTCTAAGCATCAGTTTCCTTTTCTACAATATGAGGGAGTTTTAGAAGGCGATCTCTTACATCCTTTATGCTATTCTAGAACATAAAAATGTCTAAAATTTCAGCTATAAGTAGGCCAAAGAGTAAAAAGTCATTCTTCTGTGAATTATGCTATGTTTTTACTCCCACCAGTGGGAGATTATACTGAAAAGACCTTTATATTTTAATGTGCATACCTGGAGGTCATCACCAAATTTCATTATTGCCCTGCTGAAGTTAATTTCCAGGACTACAGTGTTTCATATGTGAGCTGATTATGCTGACTGGAGCATCAGTGACAGCCGCTCTGGACAGCAACGCTCCCTCCCAGTTCCCTCAAGAAGAGTTTTCATTAGTCAAGCACAAATGCTGACAGGGAATTAGATTTCCATCATTCTCTAGAGGTGTTTCAGACACAAAATGGCCTACAGCCCCAAATTATTCTACAGTACAGAGGATTCGAGACAATACAAAAATGATAGCATAACTCCTTTCTAAAGAGCCTGCAGTTCATCGCTAATAAATGACATCTCTGATAGCCCAATATTGTTACCAGAGAACAAGACCAACAGTCAGAGAAGAGAATGATGCTTTCTTTGGGAAAGCATTCTTTGGTTATTGGGAAATGTCATTCTTTGGTGATTTGCAAGGTTGGGAAACTAAGAAAACACCTATTCCACCTCCAGTCACATGTGTTTCAATTGCAGAGTGAGAAATAGAACTGAATGGCCTGACTTCCAAACCCATCAAAAGGTTGTTGATATCAGAAAACAGACATCCGAACATGCCCCAGACAAGAAGGCAGGTCATGTTCAGTAAGGAGTACACCAGGCAAGAAGGCAGGTCATGTTCAGTAAGGAGTACACCAGTCAAGAAGGCAGGTCATGTTCAGTAAGGAGTACACCAGTCAAGAAGGCAGCTCATGTCCAACCTGTTTCGCTTTCTGTAGGTGTAAGACAGAAAATCAAAAAGCTTTATGAACCCCTTATGGAAATGAGAAATAGTTTCCATATGGCTAAGGGCTCACACTCTGGAGGTTGACAGGCATGAGTTTATATCCTAGCCCCATCCTTTGCTAGCAGGGCGGCTTCAGAGTATACTGTTGCCCTGAACTTCACCAAAGCAGACAAGGACATGACAGTAGACAAAACGGTGGACATTTAGTGTTTCTTGCTTAAGAAAGTGGATGTTGTCCCATAACTAATAGTTGCACATCTCTCTAAACCTTTTTTTCCATCTGTAAAGCGAGAATAATAATAAAACCTACCTCATAGAGCTGTGAGAATTAAATGAGATAATTCACAGATGTCTGGCAAGTAAGTGCTCAGTAAACGTTACCTATTATTTTAAAAATCGATTAACATTTCTATTTCAGTGTCTGATGTTTTGCAGTTGATCAAAATCGTTGTTCTTTGGTTTTAAGGCAATAAATGCGTATTCAAAAAGTTTAGAAAGAAAATGTGCCTGGAACAACAGGTTGATTATAAGAACCGTTTGGAGTTCATCATGTCATACATTTCCTTAAGTACTTTTATGTAAAGTTTCTTCAGTCCAACCTATTTTTCACAGACTGTTTGGGTGCTGTTACCTTGTGTTCAAACGTTGGTTATCCTCTGTGGGAATCTGTGGTTCATATCCCAGACTAAGTGGGCAACTCACGCTTTTGGATGGAACGTTGAAACAACAAGGAACTGAAGTGTGTGGGTTGCCAGATACGTTTGTTCGAATGTTATGGTATTAAGCAGTCTGTAAGCCACATACTATTTTTATTTATTTATGGCAAGGAAACACTATTGGCATTAAAAATATATATACGGGAGAAAGGCCTTGTCATTTAAGGTCAGACTTCACTAAATTGGCATAATTTTGAAGAGAAACCTTTGCCCAAGTTAAGTTTCTACAACTGTTGGTAGCAGTACAATGGTAACTTACGTGGGAACTGGGGGTGGGGGGAAGAGGTGTTTGAATCGTATCAAAATCTTACTCAGAATCTTAACCGCGACCCTCCACGTCTACTGGGGGCCGATCACTGCCCTCTGAGAACAGCTGGAACGCTAGTGGCTCGGGGTGGTGCCACCACCAGTCACCCAAGTTGAGGAATGCTGTGGCTTCTCCTGCGTCGTGAACTCGAAGCAGCTTGGTTAGTGGGAGGAAACTCGAGGTGGCCTCGGGGACAGAGCAGGACTTGCCTTCTCCCCCTCTTCCTCCTCCTGTGCCCAGCGGCAGCGGCGGCGGCGGCAGCGGCCCCCACCGCCGCTGCCGCCGCCGCGCTGGTCACCTGGGCGCCTGCGGAGCTGCCTGGCTGCTGCCTCTGCGGCGGACTCTCGGAGCGCGAGGAGGGGGCGGCGAAGAGCGAGATATCCATAGTAACGCAGGATGCGCCGGGCGCCGAGCGGGACCTAGTGCGGGAGGAGGAAGCCCCCGCGCGCCGGCAGCCCGCGGCGCTAGGCGCCCTGCAGCCCCCGCGCGCCGTGCCCGAGCCCGCGTCGCTCTCGCACGTAGGGTCCGGCTGAGTGGTAAGCCCTCCCGGGAACCAAGCCAACGCCTCCCACCCGCCCCGGCCACCCACCCCCGGGAGGCAACCGCAGAACAATAGAAGAGCGCAGCCGGCCGCCCTGAAGACCGCGCTCCGGGGAGGACGCGCCGCCGCCGCGGACGTCGCCGCCTCCCGGGCTGGCGCGCGCCGCGTGGGGCCGGGCGTGTGCGAGGGCGCGCGGCGGGGTGGGGGGCGCCGCGGGGGGCGCGCGCGCGGGCCCGGGGAGCTCGCCGGGAGAGCCCGGCTCTCGGCGCGGCGCGGCGCGGCCAGGCTCGGCGCCTCTCCCCCCCGTTCCTCGGCGCGCTCGCCCTCGCCTCGCCGCTCGCATTCGCTGGGGGCGCCCAGAAAGATGCTCAGAGGCAACGGTTAGGGGAGCGGAGGTTCCTGCCACATGTCCGCGTCCTCGGGGGCCAGAGCCCGCCAGCCCTTGCGGATCCCGGCTCGCAGCCAGCCCGCGACCGCTGCCGTCGCTAGTGCCGAGGGGCTCGGGTGAGTAGCGGCGTGACTGCGGGCGGCGTGGGGTACGGCTTCCCCGCCGTCCACGGCCCCCCCGCCGTCCACGGCCCCAGCTTGCCAAGATGCGGTTGCGGGAGAAAAAAGGGAAGCCGGGTCGGAAATCCGGACAGGCTGCGTGCGATAAGGGTTGCCGGGGCATTTGTTGCAGCCAGGGTGGCGGTCTCCACTGTGTGGGCCTTTTTTTTTTTTTTTTTTTTTTTTAACCCTTCAAAAAACATGGTTTGGTTATTGCTTTTCCCTCTCGGGTTCGGCGCATTTTCCCTTTCCTTTCCGCATCTTCGGGGTTGCAAGGAGTTTGAAGCGGTAAATTGCCGGATGTCTTTCCAAATGGTTTGACTTTCACGAGTAGATATTTTCCAAAGGTCATTTGTCTTCAGTATTAAAAAGCCACACCAATCCATGTAATTTCCAGGTGCGCTTTGAATCACCTTTCAAGAGTAGCAGGAAAAACAGACGCTGGAAGGGTTGCTGTTGAGCGTGCCCTCTCTCCTCGTATTTTTTTATACATTGATTAATCGGAGGGGAAAGTGGGCTTGGACTTAACCACTCTACGCCTTGGCGAACTGTATTAGAGCAGCAAAGACTGCAATTTGCTGCTTTCGTGAAGGTCGGATCAACATTTCCATTGAAACCCCAATTTCGGTGGCTGCAACTTGGGTGTAATTTTACTCCAGGCTAAAACTTGCCAAAGGCAAACAAGATGTTGTTTTTATAAGGATGCTGCCACCGCCGCGGTTTTGGGGTTTTTGTTGTTGCTGTTTCCCTCCAAGAAAACCAGCCATCTACAAACATGAGCCCCTAAAACAAATGGGCAGCTCAGGAAGGCTTTACGTTTTCAGAGATTGGCCAGGAAGGCTCGTTCTCGCTGCAGTTATCATTTCTCCTCCCTGAGCGACTGAGATGTTAGTTTTAGGAGGCTGAAAATTCAGCCCCCAGGCTGCAGATATGCACCCAACATGTTGTATGGGTAGATCGGAGGCATGTGAGCTTTGGGGTCCTTAACGATTCTTAAACACTTACTAGATTAGGATACTTGCTACTTGGACTCTCGCATGGAAAGGCGACATGAGGAATTTAGGTACAACGTGAAGACTTTCCTCAACGTTGACACAAGTTACCAAAGGAGTCTATAAATCTCTCTGGGAGTCTTTACATTAGGGTAGATTCACGTTGAAGTTTGGAGCCAGTTCTGAGCTGGTTTGGAGCTGGAAGGGAGAGAGGAAAGGAGATTAGGAAACCTCCCAGAGGTTCCTTCCAAACCTGTGTTCTTTGTACTCAGCAGATGAGCTTGGGCAAGGCGATGCCAGTGGTGTCTGGGTTATTTGAGTCCGTGGTGTCGATGGCTCTGTGACAGAATAGACTATAATGACTGGTGCTGGCATTGTCCCACTGTAAAGACTTCACAAGTGTGCCATTCTGTCATTCCACCCGGTCAGTCCTGAATAGTGCTTGGTGTAATTGCTGTGATCCTCCTGGACTCAGATGGAGGAGAAAGGAGTAACTGGTACAAATGAAATTAAAACAGATTCATGCTACCTGGGCGACTTTGTGACATATTTTTAAAAACATCGTTACAAAGACTTTTTTAACTTCAGAATGCAGGGGGGAAATATAACGTTGGATAAAAGCAGTGAAGAGTCAGTGCTCCTTGCTCAAGGATAGGAACTTTCTCCTCCGGTTGCTAATTGCCAAAACTTAATTTTACTGCATTAGAGTTACTTTGCTTGAAGCACTTTGGCACTTTTAGTAGAAGTAATTTTTTTTTCTTAATCAGTGACAGTAGAGTGATAATATATCCATGTATTAGGAATGAGAGACTCTGTATCGTTACAGTTCCCCTAAGGGGGACCAGAGAAAGAGAACAAAGTATCTCACCTCTACTTGGAGATCAAATCTCCATTAAAATACTTTTGAAATATAGATACAGCATGGTACAATATTTAATAAGATATTTGGGGGTAGCTAGTTTTTAACAAAACTTTGTGTAAGTACATTTATTTGTCAGGAGTTTAAAATTATAATCACTGGACAGTTATTATCAATCTAAAAGTTTGCAGGTTTTACTAAATTTGTATACATGTACTGAGTTCTGATACATTTCTTTTCTGTTAATTTACTGCGTATGGTATAATTGGTCTGAAATGTTAGGGAATGGCTTTCTTTAGAGTAGTAATATTTGTTTAAAGTTACTGTACATATTCTAAATAGAGTAAAAATTAACAGACATTGTTCAGGAAAGGCATTCTCAATAATCATTTGTGATGTTATTGTCCTCTTTTAAATGTTGGCAAATGTTTACCGGTTTATTATTAACTCATACTCATTGCATCATTCATTGAATAAGGATTTTTGAGCACCATGTGTTTTGAAGCAGGTTTATCCTTTCTCTAAATGGAAGGCAGACATGTTCTCTAAATATTATATTGAAATAAATGTTTTGGCATTGTCAGTGTTTATAGCATTGGCAGAGTCTGTAGAAACACCAGGTAGAGTTTATTGATGTCCCTAGTTCTAACCAGATGCTAATGTCAACATATGTCACATTAATATCCGTCAAGCCAGTTAATGTCCCAGGAAGAATGAACAATTAGCAAAATTAATTAGGAGATCTGCTTGATTAAAGTCATTAATGGTCATCAGTAAAACATTTGTATTACCATAGGCATGTTTGATTTTTATACATTTTGGATTTATAGCAGTAATTCAGATTTAGCATTTACAAGTGCCACTACCAGTAATCAAAGTACAAGGTCTTCCATAAGCCACCAGTAATTAACAGAAGTGTGAACAGAAACCAGGTTTATTTATTGGTTACCCTTTTTTTTTTTTCCTTTCATGGACAATAGCCAGTAACAAAGCATAAGTGTTTGCCATGGAATTTAATGGCAGTGAATAGCAGTAAGCCTTGGAAGAAGTGTTGCATGTATATTTCTTTAAGTGAAAGATTACATTAGCTGTGATGTCTTTACTCTTGTATTAATATTTGATTTCTTTAAAATGATTGTTTTCAAAGTGCAATGCTGTCAATATATTTAATAATTTGCTTGAGAAAGAACATTTACATGAATGCATTTATCTTCCCACATATCTGTCAATAATGCATTGTTCCAGAAATCTATTTTTATGTAGATGGAATTTTCATGTAAAAATTAACCTTTCTTATAATTGTAGTATGAGCTGAAAACCATTCTTGTTCATCTGATTTTTGCTTTCTCTCCATGAAATCATGAGATGGTTTTTTTAGAAGTCAAACTATGATTAAGCTGAGTCTTTTTTTTTCTTTAAAAAAACTGTGAGAATAGTTTGTTTAGAAGAAAATTCAAAATTAATTCCCTTAAAAATTTTATGTTTAGGCAGTATCTCCCGATTCTGGTATTTACAGAGCAAAGACTTACTGGTAGTTTTCTCATATGGGAATAGGAAGGAATGCAGAGAAGATCAATACAAGATTTGATCTGGAAGAAGCAAAACTGCATGTTCTGATCCCCTCTTACTAAATGCTTTATAGTGTGTTTTTAGGTGAATCTCAAAACAGAATTTTTCTATAAATGGCTTTTGTGGATACATCTCTTTGGGGTTTGGAATTAAGGTAACTAAACTGAAATTACTAACTTCACAAGACTAACCACGAGAACATGCTCTGGAAAATCAATGGCTGCCTTGAGATTGTCCAGATACCCATGTTTACCACGTTCCAGCCCCTCTGTCTCTATAGACAGCCACCTTTGAAGCACACAGAAATCAGTGGGCGACCCCAGCACAGTCTCAGCACTGCTTGGCCATATGTTTAAGTGGTACTCAGTTCTGTAGCTCTTGTAACATTGGTCAGGGCTAGGTTTTGTGACCCTGTGAAAACTAAGACACTTGGCAGGAGAAAATTGTATTTTAAGACTATTTGAGCATCCTGTCATTTTAGCACATTTCAGTTAGAAGAATTTTTTTGTAACTGTAAGTTTTTTGGTCTGTTTTTGGTTTCAATTAAGGCTTGAGCGTGACTTGCACATAGTTGTAATTGCAACAGGTGGTATGTTTTGTGTTGTGTAATGTTCATAAAAGTCTCGTTTCCTGATGTTTAGAAATCATGACCATTTTGTGGTTATTTTTCCAGAAATACAAAATGTAACTGTAAAAATAAGCTGCTTCTCTTTATCTCCATGATTCATTTCTTCAGAAAAGATGTGCAGACCATATGCAGCATCTCTTGGCTCTTAATATGGTTTTTTTTTTTTCTGTCTTAACTGTCGATTTAGTGTAAAAATAATTGGTTCAAGTTGTTTTCTAGTAGTATAGCTTTCTCTCTGGAATGAAAGGTCTGGCATTGCGTCCTAAATATCTCCCAAGGCTTGGTTGGTACTCTTGATATGAGTGATGCTATTTTTTTCACCCTACTGGTAGATTAGTCGTACACACTCATGCCAAACCAAATTTGGTACAAAGCTTCAAATTAGAAATAAATAGTCCCTCCCAAGTTTCAACATTATTTACATACTGGCTCGCCCTCCTTTTACATACCCAGAACTATTCCAGACAGGAACCAAGCTGTCTTGGAAGATGCAAATTCCTAGTAGCTAACAGAAGAAACTTTTTCCCCTTTTCCTGACCACTCATCACTGACTTTTTCTCTCCTCTCATTCACTGCTCTTAGCTCAGGTATCTTTCAAAGCACATAATCTCTTTAATCCCTCTCATTAGGTTTCTCGCTACTAAAACCTCCAGAAAATCTGTTATTTCCTCTTTTACGTTTTTGATACAGTGACCCAAGTCATGGCTGATAAGTATTCAAGGTGGTAACAGTGTTATGTCTGTTATCAAAGGAGCTGAAAGCTATAAATTTTAAAGTTATATGAATAAAAAATCAGGACCGGAAAGCCCTGCAGCCCTTGAAAATGCATCTGAAGCCCCCTTCAGAATATCCATAAATGTCTCCACCAATATGAAAGATAAATAATAATTGTAATTTGTTCGTATTAAATAAATTAAAATATTTCTTTTAAATTGTATATTATGCCGGTGATAATTCATCATGTTGATTTTCTAGTATTTTTGTTGCATATATACAGAATTTTAGCCCATTATGGGTCCAGTAGACATTCGTGGGCTCTAACCCTAATATTTAATTATTGTTTATACTGTGGCTTAGTTGAAGGAATTTGCATTCTGAATTCTAAACAACTGACTTAAAAGACAGATTTGCCAACACAACCCTTTGAGAAACAGTTTCTGTGTGTATTCAATTCATTCACTTGAGAAATTTTTATGGAATGTCTACTGTCTTCAAGGCACTGTTGTTAGGGCAGGAGATATAATGATGAACAGAATAGACAAGGTCTCTGTTTTGTAGAGCAGATATTTAATGGGGGAAGTTTAATACAAAACAAGTAAATAAACAAATGGAGAAGATGATCTCAGACAGTGGTAAGTGCTGTGAAGGGCGTACAACAGGGTGAAGTGCTTGAGAGTGTTCTGGAGGGGAATGATGCTACTTTTAAAAAGTTGTTCAGAGAAGGTCTCCCTAAGAAGCCTAAGAAGGTGTCCTTCAAATAGAGAATGGTGAGCAGGAACCAGCCATGCAGAGAAATCTGGGGAAGGAGCATTCAGGCAAAGGGACCCACTCACCTAAGTGCCCTTGGGGGACAGTCACAGTATGTTTGGGTAACAGCAGTACAGTGTGACTGGGTCGTTGCCCACTCAGGTCAGCCTTGCTGGTCATGGCCGAGGGTTTGGGTTTTATTCTAAAAACAACATGAAGCAAATGGAGAATTTAAAGCAGAAGTGCAACAGCTTTACCTTTGGAAAGAATACACTGGCTGCCGTGGGAAGACTGGACAAAACTAGAGCCAGAACGGACGCGGAGGAACCACGTAGAAGGCTATTATAGTAGTCCAGGTGAGAACTGATAGAGATTTGGGCTAGGGTAGTGACAGTAAACAAAGAAGAGCTGTGGGAAGATTCGGAATATCAAATTGTGAAAAGCTTTTGTGAAGTTTTACAAATATAGGAAAATACAAAAAAGAAAATAACAATTCTCACAGTTCTCACCATCCAAAGTAATATCTCCGCATTTTTTTAAGGAAAAATAATCACCACATTATTTTTGATATTTTGATATTTGATATTTGATCATAAGACATAATTCAGGTGATGCACATAATAAAAATACTATAATTTTTAAATTACGCTAAACCCCACCACCCAGAAATAACCATCTTTAACATTAGACTAATATCATTTAAGGCATGTTTCTCTGCATATATACAGAGGGATTGGTAGATGGATGCATGAATAGAAAGAAATATTGACACTTTTATGGTAATGGCAACAATGGAATCATACTGGAGATGCTGTTTTTAAATAAAAAGTATTTTTTTTAACATCTTTATTGGAGTATAATTGCTTTACAATGGTGTGTTAGTTGCTGCTGTATAACAAAGTGAATCAGCTGTACATGTACATACATCCCCATATCTCCTCCCTCTTGCTTCTCTCTCCCACTCTCCCTATCCCACCCCTCTAGGTGGTCACAAAGCACCGAGCTGATCTCCCTTTGCTATGCGGCTGCTTCCCACTAGCTATTTTATATTTGGTAGTGTATATATGTCCATGCCACTCTCTCACTTCATCCCAGCTTACCCTTCCCCCTCCCCGTGTCTTTAAGTCCATTCTCTACGTCTGCTGCGTCTTTATTCCTGTCCTGCCCCTAGGTTCTTCAGAAGCATTTTTTTTTTTAGATTCCACATATATGTGTTAGCATACGGTATTTGTTTTTCTCTTTCTGACTTACTTCACTCTGTATGACAGACTCTAGGTGCATCTACCTCACTACAAATAACTCAATTTCATTTCTTTTTATGGCTAATATTCCATTGTATATATGTGCCACATCTTCTTTATGCATTCATCTGTCGATGGACACTTAGGTTGCTTCCATGTCCTGGCTATTGTAAATAGTGCTGTAATGAATATTGTGGTACATGACTCTTTTTGAATTATGGTTTTCTCAGGGTATATGCCCAGTAGTGGGATTGCTGGGTCATATGGTAGTTCTATTTTTAGTTTTTTAAAAGTATTAAAAATTGTTTTCTTATATTTAACAGCATAAAAAAATGGAAGTAAGAAAAGCTAAGTAATTGTTGAACTTCAAAGTTCTCCTTCCTACAAGTTATTTCCTAAAAGATCTCCCTTTATGGTTAAAAGAAATGGTTATGATTAACGGTTATTAAATGGTTATGGTTAAGAGAAATGAAAAATGTTAAGAGGTTTGAGCAGGAGTGGATTGAGATTTTGTAGGAAGGTTATTACAAGTTGGGACTCCTCTTTAAGAATACAGAGTATATTTTACAAAAACATGATCATGTGAATGCTTTGCTGTGACCCCTCCCAGGGCCAACGAAAAACAAATCACCCATGTAGGTGAAAGGCCTTGAAACTTAAGTAGCTTTACAGTAAATCCACCTCAGGGTTGCAATTATTATGCTTTTTAAACTACATATTCCAGCTTTAAGTACATTATCACCCATCTCCTCTCCTCAGCTAATAATTTTAATTAATTTATATTGATCATGTTGTAATACTTGCTATTCTGTAATCATAAAATCATAATTACTAAGCTTATTTAATATAAGTTCTTCTATTAAAATAGACCCAATCTTTCCCAGTCCTTTAGTATAGCTTCTCCATTTCTAAATGAGTTCTTTGATTCATCTCTTAATTGCCTAGATGTCATTGTCAATTGCTTTTTGTTCTTATTTCAAGAAAGATTTGTAGCTACTGCGTTTCTGAGAGTTTTGGTTTTGGTTTTTGTTTTTTTAATATTCAAGGGTATCTTTCTGTTACTTTTATAATTGAAACAACATTGAGGCTGAGTATAATATTCTTGTGTTATGCTCTCTTTCCCTTATAGTTTTGCAGCCATTACCCCATTGTTGAGTAGCATTCACTATTACTGTGCAGTCTGAAGCCACCCTTTTGTAGGTGTTTGCTTTTTCTGCCTGGATAGCAAAGAATTCTTTCTTTATCCTCATAGTTCAGTAGCATAGCTAGGATATATCTTGTTGAATGTTCTGTGTCAGAATTTTCTGCAATACAATATGCTCTTTAAATCTGCTGACATTGTATCATATCTTTTATTATACATTTTATTCCATTTGTATTGTTACCTACTTTGGGGCCATCAATTATCCTTATTTTGGAAAATCTTTGTCTCTCTTCCATATCTCTTAATTTCTTTATAATTTAATCTTTTTGTCATCTTCACCTGCATTCATAGTGATTATGTCAATCCTTTCCTCTGTGTTAGTAATTCCATTTTCAGAAGTGTCTACTCTGTTTCTTGATGTTTCTAATTTATTGATTGATTCTAAAATGATGCTCTTTGGTCCTTAAATAGTTTCATTAGGTCCACAATCTCTCTTTTCATCTCATTTGTTTCATTATTCTGTCTTTAGCTTCAATTTTTACTGAAATCATTCTTCTGTAGTAGAAAGTTTGTGTGAGGAGGTCCTTCCTTTTATTTGAATAAATTTCTTCTAGATTTACTTCCTCATGCTATGACCCTTGCATTTTATATTCTTCCCTTCCCTCCTTCCTCTCTCCCTCCTTCCTTTCGTCCTCTCTCCTTCTCTCCTTTCCTCCTTCCTCCCTTCCTTGCATATCTGCCATGCTATTTTTTTTTTATCCGGCTGGTGCTTGGGGAGCTTTGCCCAGACATGGTGTAAGTAACTCCTTAGATCACTTCCCACCTTTTGGGGGACCAGTTTGATTTTTTTCTTTGAGCTATGTTTTACTGCCTGGACCTGTCCACTTTTCTGAAGTGGGAGGGAGTTGCCAAGGGAGGTAGAAATCGTGGAGAGAGGTAGCTCATGCCCTGTGCAGCCTTGATTACGTTTCCAGGGCTTTGCCTTCTCAGGTTTTGCAGAATGTCCCTGTTATCAGCATTCATTTCACCAAACTGGGAGGGGGTAGGTGGGAGATACCAAGGACAGTCTTTTTATAATCAACTAAAGGGTTCCATATGAGCTGGCAGCTACCCTGGAGGTAACCTAGGACTTCATGGGTCTCCTCATCACAGTGGGCAGCCCTGGAGTCTTCAATTCCATGGAGTCAGCCCTTTACTCCCTTTTTCTCATTTCACATGTTTCCGTGACTCCTCCATAGAGAGAGGAAACAGATAAAGATATTCACTGAGTGTGTGCTTTCTCTAAATTCAGGGTTATTAGTGAGAATTCCCAGAGTTTTGTTGACTCACCTCCCTGGGCAGTGAGAACAGGGTTGGGAACCAAGCAACACTGTGCCTCTTCATCCTGCTCCGGAATCTTCTCTTTCTTTCCTTGGCTGCCAGTGTTGAAGTTTGTTTATATTTGTTTATGTTCCTTTCCTTGATTGGTTACTGTTGGTATTTTTTTCGTACTGTTTACTATTTTTTTTTCCACATTTTGTTTGGTATTTGGGAAGGGAAGTTCTGTGAGGCAGTTTAAATTTGCCATCTTAAATCAGACTCTGGGATATATTTTGGAGATAGAATTTAGATGTCTTGCTGACGAATTAATTTGAAAGATGAAGGGAAGGGAGGAGTTATGGATGACACCTAAATTTTTGGCCTTAGCAACTGGGTGGGTGATGAACAGATTGGGCCAGTGTTGGGAGAAGGAATCAAGAGTTCTGTATTAAGCATTTTAAATCTAAGAAACTTGATATCCATGTGGAAATGTCAAGCAGGTGGTTGGATCTACTAGCCTGAAACCCAGGGGAAAGATGCTCAGCATATAGGTGGTACCTAAAAACACATGCCTGGATGAGATCACCTAGGGAGAGAGAATAGAAATATTGGGAAATGTATAATGAATGTGTACTAATCAGGATGTGTGGGTGTGTGGACTCTCCAGGCTCAGTGTCAACTCTTCTTAATCTGACAGACGTCTGAAATCTTTCAGTATAAATGTATCAGGTTAATGTTTGGTATGAATTAGTGAGAAATGTAGGTCAGGGAACATTTTGAAAGATGGGAAATTTTATACTTCTATATCTACACAGTAACACAGTAAAGTACTGCCTTTCAAAGATGGTTTAGACTTGCTTTTTAGCTCTTACCACATCAATTATCTGTATTTGAGGATGATAAAGATTTAATTTTAAACAAATATATAACTTATTAGCTATGAAGACTCAATTTTTTCTGCTTTCAAAATGAATCAATATATACATTTTTATTTAATACATACTTTTACAATTAAAATACAGCTTTTGCTTATAGTAGAGGTACATTGTACATTTTAAAGCATTGCTATATTTGGAGGGAATGTGCTTAATGAAAAGGATACTGTTCTGGAAATTAGGAAACAGATTCTAGATCCAACTCCGGCAGTAATAAAAAATAGCAGTATGAAACACACATAATCCTTTCAGTGTGACAGGTGCTGTTCTAAACACTTTACATAATATTTACTTTATTAAGAAGTTGTATAGTCACACAGCTTTCAGCTACTTAATCTCCCAGGACTTTAGCCTCCTCATTTGTAAAGCCAGTGTTCCCTCAGCTCTAAAATTCAGCACGATTTATCTTTAATTGTACAATTTTATCAAGAGACGTAAAAATATTTTAATGATCTTATTAACCAAAGCAAATGGTAACAGACTCTTTTATAGTCGGGGGAAGATGAACCGTTATATCACAAAGGTTGACCAGTAAATTACGGCGATTTTAGTCAACTAGGATTGCATCCCAAACATACCTCCTCTTATGCTTTTGCTCGCGCTCTACCTAAAAAATAAGGATTTTTTTTTTTTTTTTTTTTTTTTTTGCAGTATGGCAGTTACTTGCCCAGTTGCTAGGTAACAAGGCAGATCTCTATAGCTTTATCTGAACACACAGCAGATGATTTTTTAGTGACAATTGTTTATATCCAATATATTAAAGTACGCTGTATTGATAATGATTAAACTGTTGATTTATCTACTGTGCATTTGCAAGAAAGTGTGCAGTAATTCACAAAGCTAGTTTTGTTCTAATCTTTCTCAAAAGCATTATTAATATTTGCCACTAAGAATGATCAGTTGTCTAGCAAAGCAGCAATAGCTAGATTGTTTATTTGATAATCCTTCCAGGTGGCTGATCACAATCAAAAACATTGCCACACCTTTCTGATTAATTATACTGTACATCTTCTGGGAGGGATGTTTTGTTCTTCTGTGGGGTCCATTCATATGTTATAAAGTTTGAATTTTGTGAAAATTGATATTCTTTATATCGCTTGTCATTCCTCGTACTATAATCATTCAGGAGATCTAGCTCTACACTGAGAAGTAGCAGTTGATTTAGAAGTATTTAGAAGAATTGTTATTTTAAAACATTATCCAAATTTATTATTTTTTTTGTCTCTTGGTACACAGGGGAGAAATCATAGCTGCGCATCACCAATGTTACATAATCAGCAATGGTGTGTTGTTAGAGATCTTTTAACAAAAGTTACAATTAAAGAAAAGAATCTACAATTTAAGTATTATAACCAGTAAATTTCCATAATAAGGAAGGAAAAAATCTCTTTCCACTCTCTGTGGATTTTGTTCACAATATTTGCCTTTAATCAGGCGGATTTATTCGCTTGAATGTTTCTTAATATATGCCAGGAAACATGTGAAGTATATGCTTATTCCAAATTCATTTTCCTGCCGACATTTATATTGGTAAATTTGGACGATTATTAGATAGAATTTATGCATTGAGTTAATAGTCATTTGTCACAGTCTTTTCAACTAAAAGTCAAAAGGCTATTTTATACTGTAATGGAGAAAAGGTATCTGTTGAGCATTGCACTTTTGTGGTAGAGTGGCTGTAATTAGTACATCAGCTATGGGATAATTCGAAATTATGGTACAATTTCCTTTGTAGCATAAGAAATATCACAATAGGTAATGTTAGGATTCAGGTTTGTCTTAAAATATTTAGTTTATAGGACAGTGACGTAAGAAAATTCTTGGAGAATATTTGTTCACAAGTTATTTTTTGATGACAGCAGAAAGAATGCATTCTGTAGAATCAGAAATCACAGAGACAAAAATGAGTCATTACCTGTCTCTTGGATGAACTCAAGGTAACCCTGTCTTTACAAGTCAGCACACCAGGAAGCTAGTCTATATAGAAAATAGTTTAATATGGAAAATTGCACTTTAATAATACCTACTAATTAAATGCCTGCATTCAATAAAATACAGTTCTCGCTGCCTGAAAGCTATAAAAGCCACCTGGAATGATTCTGAATTTCTGTAGTCTTGAGTAAACCACAGACAAGGTGTATATTTTATTGACTGTGGACTGAAGGCCTGAGCTATTTTCAAGACAATTAAACAGTAATTTATTTGACTCTTTACAGTGTTCAGTTATCACTCTGGCATTTAAATATCAAAAGTAAAATGGAAATCAGCCCTCTGATTTCTCTACTTTTCATATTCTCAATGACATACAGTTTTGCCTAGTTTTTAGAAAACATGCTGTTATACAAACCATCACTTATTATACAAAAATTTTTAAATCATTTCAGGCAGGGAGTCGAAGCAGATGTCTGTTTGCCGTATAACAGTAGTTCTCTCCTTATAGGGGAGCTCACTGCAAGATTTCATTAGGTTTTTTTTATCTTTCTCATAGTAATTTTGGGAGAAAACCAAACCTGTGTTTATACAGAACTTTTAGAAACTTATCCATCTTGTTAAGCTAGGTAAACTTGTGAATTCCAGTTAAGGTTGATTTATTTCATATTCTTATTTTTGATTGTCATATTGTTACCAAAACCCAACTCCATGTGATTGCTACCTTCTTTTGTGTCTTATTTTAGACACATTATTTGAATGGACTTTCTTCATCATCCTATGTGTCTTTGTGATTATTGTTGCTATATCATTTTAAATGATTTTAGTGGAAATCTTTTTTCTCTCTCACGATACTGGAGCCTATCTCCTATAGAGAAACTAGGTAATCCTAAATATGAGCTGTTATTGTCTCACTTTTCAGCTTCACTTACTTTTAAAAAGGGTTCTGTGGCCATAGAAAATAAAACATAGATTTGTCAGAAGGTCAGCATCCTAGGATATGAAAGCTACATTCTGCAAAGCATTGGAGTTGGTTCTGTTTTGTATTGTTAACATATATTTTATACTTTTAATCATTGTTTATCACACTGTGCAAAAAAGAAAAAAGCCGAATAATCTAGTGTTCAACTCCCTTTTTGTTTATCCAGGCATTATGGGAATTTTAGCTGAGGGTGAGACTAATACTGAATAATCATTTCAAAAGCAAATGTCATTTCTGATTTTAAAAAATGATTCTAATTGTGTGTGTGTGTGTGTGTGTGTGTGTGTGTGACTATGAAGAGTCCAAGAGAATTTATTTGTCCAATATCCAGGGTGCCTGAAAGCCTAAATATATTTATCCATACTGTGTGGATTAACAATTATTTTTAAGGATTTAAAGATTATTTTATGCCTCTTTTTCTCAGAACACCCTCAGACACTGTTTGAAGAATTTTCAACTGAGGTTTATCAAATGCCACTAAATCATAGGAGGGATAGGAATTGAAAAAAGGGAGGGGGGAGGGAGAGGAACAAAAAGCAGCAGAAATACATAAAGAAAAATGAGGAAGAGCAAAAAGTTTAAATTTTTATTATGTGTCAACAGAATACTTGGTACAAGTTGCTTCATTTCTTCTGAAGAATGGTGAGGAAGGATGGGCTTGGGAGTGCTTATGATTCCTTGAACTGCGACTTACCTCCACCACTAATTGGCTGTGTGTGCTTTCAGGAAGTTACCAAACTGAACCTTTCAGAGTCTTATTTTCCTCATCTGTAAAACAGTCATGACATTTACCTTGCACGGTTATTCTGAGGACTAAGAGGTTGGACAGACAGGTAGATGGATAGCCCTCTGATGCACAGCAGGTGCTGAATAAACCTCTAGATGCTATTTTTGTTAGTTCTTATATTCGTTACAGACATTTTCTTTCATCCTTAGGCACCAAATATCAATACAGAACCAATGTTAGGACCATGAATCATGCTTTCAAACCAACAGATCTGAAAAATTATAGCCAGGACAAGAACTTAAAGCCCAAAGCAAACCTAGAGTGGCTGACTGTGGCCTCCAGTTGTCCTCTGCATGGCCGCAGGGTGCCACTCCCACAGACAATCTGTGCAATGTGATGCCAATTCAGTTGATCTGTTCTTGGTCTCTACTTTTAAAGAAGCATAAAAATCAAGGCATGAAAAACTTTTTTTTTGTTCAAAACTACATATGTGTTGTAAGTCCCCTTGTATAAAAGATGGGAAAACAACTTGTTCCCAGATCTGTTGGCTTTGGCATCCTCATATGAACCATCATCTCTCAAGGGGGTGCTCTGGCCAACAAGAGAGTTGATTCGGCAATATATATATATGTGTGTGTGTGTGTGTATATATATATATATATATATGTATATATATATATATATAGAGAGAGAGAGAGAGAGAGAGAGGGAGAGAGGGAGGGAGAGAGAGAGCGAGCACACCAAAGCAATCTTGAGAAAGAAGAACAGAGCTGGAGGTATCATGCTCCCTGATTTCAGACTATACTACAAAGCTACAGTAATCAAAACAGTGTGGTAGTGGCACAAAAACAGACACATATATCAGTGGAACAGAATAGAGAGCTCAGAAATCAACCAACACACTTAGGGTCAATTAATGTATGACAAAGGAGGTGAGAATATACAATGGAGAAAAGATAGTCTATTCAATAAGTGATGCTAGGAATACTGGACAGCTACATGTAGAAGAATGAAATTAGAACATTTTCTCACACCATATACAAAATAAACTCAAAATGGATTAAAGACCTAAACGTAAGACCAGAAACGATATAACTCCTAGAAGAAAATATAGGCAGAACAGTCTTTGACATAAATCATATCAATATTTTTTTTATCTGTCTCCCATGGCAAAGGAAACAAAATCAGTGGGACCTAATTAAACTTAAAAGCTTTTGCACAGCAAAAGAAACCATCAACAAAACAAAAAGACATCCTGCTGAATGGGAGTAACTATTTGCAAATGATATGACCAATAAGGGGTTAATATCCAAAATATATAAATATCTCATGCAACTCAATATCAAAAAAAACAAAACAAAAAAAACCTTTTAAAAATGGGCAGAAGACCTGAATAGACATTTTTCCAAAGAAGACATACAGATGGCCAACAGGCACATGAAAAGATGCTCAACATTGCTAATCATCAGGGAAATGTAAATCAAAACCACAATGAGATATCACCTCACACCTGTCAGAACGGCTATAGTCGAAACAAATGTTAGCAAGAATGTGGGGAAAAGGGAAGCCTTATACACTGTTGGTGGAAATGTAAATTGGTTCAGCCACTGTGGAAGACAGTATGGAGGTTCCTCAGAAAACTAAAAATAGAACTACCATACGACCCAGCAATCCCACTACTAGGCATATACCCAGAGAAAATGAAAACACTGATTCAAAAAGATACATGCACCGCAATGTTCATAGCACTATTATTTACAATAGCCAAAATAGGGAGCCAACCTAAGTGTCCATCAACAGATGAATGGATAAATAAGATGTGGTGTATATCTACAATGGAATATTACTGAGCCATAAAAAAGAATGAAATTTTGCCATTTGCAACAACATGAATGGACCTGGAGGGCATTATGCTTAGTGAAATTAGTCAGAGAAAGAGAAATTCTGTACATTATCAATTATATGTGGAATCTAAAAAATAAACTAAACAAATGAATATAACAAAAGTTACCAGTGGGGGGAAGGAAGGGGGAAGGGACACCATAGGGGTAGGGGATTAAGAGGTACAAACTACTATGTATAAAATAAATAAGCTACAGTATCTGAGGGTCTTCTGAGAAGAAGAGCCATAAAATAATCTTTAAATCCTTAAAAATAATCATTAATCCACATAGTATGGATAAATATATTTAGACTTTCAGGCACCCTTCACGTTCCCACCAAGGCCTAGAGTATTTATGTTCAGTGAATATGTGTATAATAAATCATATTGGAGATTGGGGGACAGGTTTGTGCATAATGGCTATATAGTTTTATCTCTCACTTAAAAATCTAAAATAAAAAATTAATTGTTGCCCCATTAGCCAGTATGACGTTTGCTAGGTTCTTCTTGATATAGATAAGGGTAGCTAGACAGTTCTGAAAGGTATGCCTTCTTGTTCCTAGCTTGAATCCTAACAAAACTAGAATGCCTTCATATACTAAACAAGCAAACAAAAACAAAACCAACCCCCCAAAACAAAACACAACAACCAAAAAAAAAAGATCCTTGATCATTAAAAAAGAAATAATATTTCTTGTTTGTGACTTTATTAATTCACTCATGCTTACCGTGTATAAGTCATCAAAGAAGAAGGGAGAAAGCCATTTTGGACTTCCTCTGCCGCTGGTTTCCACTTACTAAATATTCAACCTGTTGTACTACCCCAGTGATAGGTCAGGAAGTATTTCTTCAAGTTGATTTAAAATAAGCTTTGACTGATGTTGTTTTCCTATTATTTCTAGTAATGGAAGGGTCAACCTGATAATGTTGATAGCAGTTGTTTGGAGGTAGTTCCTGTCTCATTAGAAGCTTTAGATAATAAGAGTCAAGATGGCATCACAACTCCTTCCTGGGCAGAACTTCCAATGATATGCCCCATCACTGAGACCGCTCTTTCCGTATCTCTTTAGTCTCAGGAGGGATTCGTTAGGCTGTAGGTAGACCGCAACTCATTGTCCTCATAGGGGCCTATAGCTTAACTACATAGTGTTTTTATGAGCCACTCAGACCCAAACTGGCCCCATTAGATTGGCTGTGTTGCTATTCTGGTTAATTACTTGTCATCTAATTGCACAATTTAGCTATATATGCATAGTGACCCGAAGGCCAAGTGCTTTTCTTTATTGTACAATTACTCTGAATAAACTCACCGTGAAAGTAGAATTTAAATACCTGTTGTAAAATACCACTCCTAAAAGCCTGTTTTGGACTTTTTTACAATGCTTTGATGCATTTTTAAAGAAAGCAATCTAAAAATATCATGTGATTTCTACCTGTACCCTAAAGCCATTAAATATCGTTTTCTGTGATTGCTCTTATGTTCGGTTTATTTAACGAAAAAGTTTGGTATCCCCATAGTTTCTGATTGTGAAGGTCTTTCTGCACATTCTTGATCATTTTAGTTTATTCTGATAATGTTCCCTATAGTCAAATGAAACACAAAAGTATAACCACTTTAGTTTTCCAGGCTTTCGGTAAGTGTTCTCTTCCATGTGAATTCAACAGATTCAATTTAACAGATAATTTATTGAGTTTTTTTTTTCTTTTTGGCTGCCTTGGGTCTTCGTTGCCGTGCACAGGCTTTCTCTAGTTGTGGCGAGGGGGGTGCTGCTCTTCGTTGCGGTGCGCAGGCTTCTCACTGCGGTGGCTTCTCTTGTGGAGTGCGGGCTCTAGGTGTGTGGGCTTCAGTAGTTGTGGCACGCGGGCTCAGTAGTTGTGGCTTGTGGGCTCTAGAGCACAGGCTCAGTAGTTGTGGCACACGGGCTTAGTTGCTCTGCGGCATGTGGGATCTTCCCGCACCCGGGCTCGAACCGGAGTCCCCTGCACTGGCAGGCAGATTCTTAACCACTGCGTCACCAGGGAAGCCCCATTTATTGAGTTCTTAATCTGGGCTGAGCATTGTGCTAGAATCCCAGAATACAAAAATGTGTGAGTCCTGCCATGTGGGGAGGGAACAGCATGTAAACAGACAATCTATTCAATTACATGGTAGATTACAAGGTGTATTGGAGGCACCAAGGAGGCATTTCAGCTCTACCTAGAGTTCATAGAAGACTTCTCAGAGGAGGTGACAGTTGAGATGAGACTTTAAAGATGATCAGGAGTTCACCAGGAAAACCTGAGAAGAGGATGAGGGAAGAAGGCACTGTAGGCAGAGAAAATAGCATGTGCAAAGGCACAGAGGAGTACACCATGTGGTGCCACTAGCAGTGTAGTGTGGGTGGGTATGAGGAAGAGGAGAGAAAGGAGGCTGTTAGACTTCAGCCTTCGTATGATGGGAAGGTGTGAAGCAGAGGTGTGATGTGATCATGCTTGTAGTTGGGAAGAGTCACTTTGGTGCAATCTGCATTCCTCATCCTCTGTTGTTTGTATTTAAAGACCAACCCCTCCTTCAGTTTTTATTACAGTTTCTGCAAGGCTTGATCTAAACTGTAACACTTTCCAGGCCGGATGAGCTGAGGAAGGCTGAATTTAAGGGCCACAGGCCAACGGGTGCCTACAGCAGTTATCCCCTACCTTGTTATAGCAACGTTTAGGTTGCGTCATCCCTGTGGTTCTTTTGCGGGCCATTCCTACCTCCTGTACGCTGCTCACAAAACCAATGAGCTTTGGATCACAAGCCCAGACTTGTCTTGATGTTGGGTGCAGCCCCTGAGTATGTTGATGATCTGGGTCCACTCACTCAGCATATACCTGAGGGCCTGCTATGTGTCCCAGGCTGGGACCACAGAGGAATGAGACAGCTCCTGCCTCCCACTATTTATTTGCAAACACGTAAACAATTCCAGTAGAGTACAATAAATGCCATAGTAGAGAAACTAAAGGAACGGAGAGGAGGGGAGAAAGACCAGGAAGGCTTCCTGCAGGAGATGGCATCTGCATCTCCTGAAGGAGGAAGCAGATAAAGGTGGACAGGGATGTCCAGGTGCCAGGCAAACAGACTGAAGAGCTGCTGAGAACTGAAGTGTGTCAGGCCAGAGTGTGATAAGAGAAGGAGCTAAAAGGTCAGAGGGGACCAGACCCTCCAGGGCTGTACACAGTGCCACCCGAAGGGTTTTAAACAGGGAGAATTAACACATTCAGCTTTGCAGAAAGATTGTTCTGAGAGCAGAGAGAGCAGATTGGAGGACAAGATGGAGACAAGGAAACTATCTCTGTTTCCCTCTGTTACTGAGCTCTGAGAGTGATGCTGGTAAAAAAATAATGAGCGCTGTAGCCAAGTTAGCATCTACGGAACGTAGAGGTAAACATGGGTCTAAAAGAGAGGCAAGGAAGCAGAATTGCCAGAGGCTGGAGGTTCAGTGGATGTGGAGAGGAATAAGAGGGCCAAACTGAGGATGAAGAAGGGTGGTCCGTAGTCCACGGATGGTACGGTTTTTCAGTGGCTGCCACTGTTGTGATAGTTAACATTACTGGCTGGATTTGAATGTCACACTGGAATCCTATTACCCTTAATATGCCTTCTCCTCCTTGATTCATTTTTATATTCTTGTCCAAAAAACACTTCTTTTATAAGCCCTGAAAATTGTTTCCACCTCTTTTATATCATTTTTCCTTCAAAACCTGCGAGGAAGGTTAGACAAGTGTCAGTTTCTTCATTTTGTAGATACACATCAGTCGTGCACAAGATCACACAGCTAGCATGCAGAGTAGCATTAGAATCCTTGCCTGTTTCTTGCTTCTAGACCACATTGTCTGCTTTGAAGATACGTCATTAGATTATGTAATTCTAACAAAACAGAATTCAGTTTTTGGTTTTCAGCAAATAGTCATCGATGAGCATCCAGAGCCAAATATCATGTTTTTCTCTGAAATTCATCTCTTTTAAATGTGTTGTCTGCTCACAGCGAGTCTAGCTGGGAATGGCTAACATTTACAGGGGGCTCACTATGTGCGTTACATAGCATCAATTCATTTAGTCATTTCACCTGTGGACAGGATACTAGCGTTAGCCCCTTGTTAAGTGAGGAAACCAAGGCGCTGAAATGTTAAGTAACTTACTCAAGGTCACCGGCCAGCAGCAGTTGAGCCAAGGTTCACGCCAGGCATGGTGGCTTCCAAACTTCTCACTTACCTTCTAACAAATATGTGAACTTAAGAGTGGACAAGTCCAGGACACAATCATTATTTTTCAGATCCTGCTCTGTTTGGTTAAGGGTTTTTTTTGAAACTTTGAAAAGAGATTTCTGAAAGCAGCAGCAGCAAACCTTCACAGGGGTGCTCAGGATCCTTTTAGAATCGGTCACGACTGCGCTGGAGAAGGTTCATTTATCCAGAAATAGTTGCAGGCGAGCTGGGCCTCATCGGGGACCAGATAAAAAGCAAGAGAGCATCTCAGAGAGAGGCTGGACGAGTTGTCCCTGCTCCAGAAATAGTTCAACTGTTTTAGTAGTTTTATTGCTAAACTTGAGGGTTCAAATTCATAATGGTAAAATCCAAAGATGAGTAAAAATCAGCCCTTTGGCACCTAAAAAATTATTTTGGGGTGAGTACATAATATGTCTTCATTATGACATGGTATAAGTCATTAAAATCTCTACTTTCAATCTGTGTTGCAGTTCACGTTTACAGCAAAGAGCTTCTAGGTAATTTTCAGCGTTATTAATTTCTGGTTTCTTCTTTTATGTGTGCATTTTTACAACTATGTTTCCAACTGTATTTACTTTTCTAAATATATAAATATATTTGTTAGCTCTCATTTTTCTCTATATTCAGATCATTTTAACGGTGTTTCTCATCCCTTTGTCCATTAAATCTCCGTGTTTCCTGTCTGCAACTCTCATCCTTCCTTTTGCACAGATCATTAAAAAGAATATTCTGTCCACCCTACACAGCAGGGACCATTGTGCCACCTCTTAAACACCTTCCTCCCAATGAGATTGATTGCACTGTATTGTTCCCCTCATTTATTATCTCCTCAGTCCTGGTTCAAGCCAAAGTTACTTCGTTTTATGTAGGAAGTTGTATGAGATGTTCTTCCAAATGCTCTAATAAAATTCAAATATATCACATCTGCTCCACTCCCTTAAACTAATAATCTTGTAATTCCATCAGAAAAGCAATCGTGCTTTTGGCGTGCCTTTTTCTTTTTTCCTTCCTAACGCTCACCTTCTTATTACTTTTGGTTTATTCCCTCTAGATGTTAACAGATTTTTTATTACTCTCACAATATTGCAAACTTGCCAAATTACAATTTCCAGGGTCACTTTCATCGTTTGAAAATCGGGCTCTCTTTTCCTTTTGCCTCATTTTGTGGTGCCTAAATATGTGGATTCCTGTCGATTCTGTGTATCTTATATTAACCAGGTTCATTATTGATAGGGGATGGTGGTAAAAGTGAGGAGAGGCGGGCAGAGGCTGAGTTCCTGCTGCCTGTTATCTGAAGCCACCTTCTCACACTACTCCCCAGTCACCCTGACTGACTGCATCGTCTCCTTCTTACCACCTGTTGGGTCTCTGTCCCATTCCTGAGTTCTGTGATTTGTAACCTCCTTTCCCCCTTGCATGATCCATTAACATTCGCTCATCTGCTTCTGCTGCCCTTTAGAAGAAAACACACACAGTTCATTTTTATCTCCTTGTTCCCCATTCTCTCATGGTTCTGTTTATGGGTAAGGTGATTTTTTACCTCCAGCGCTATGACTGTCTTTTTTCAACTGCACATGGAGTATTCTTTGAATCTGTGCTTCTTGAACTTCATAATGAGGGCATTGTTTTCAGGCTGGATGCTCGAGGGCCTGGTTCAGAACAACGGGCCCTGAGATTCCTTCCCTCAAGTGAGCGTTTGTCTAAACAAGTCTACACCCAGGTGTAGCCCTTTTGGGTTATGTTGTTCTGTCCCAAGCTCTCTGCTTCCACTTTTTTCAACTTCTCATCCGCAATTACTTTCTTCACTGTTCTTAAACTCATCAACAGGCACTTTCTGTCTGTAGAGTTTACTACGTTTTTCTTAGCTTCGTATAACTTAATACTTTTCTTCCCTCAATGAACACACACAACTGTTCTTCAAACTGTATTGGATATTAATTACTCTAGGCTTATTCCAGGAGGAGTGGAGACCTTGTTTTTTCATTTATTCATTCATTTGTTCATTCATTCAACCAACATTTGATGAGTACCTTCTAGTTTTCAAACCCTGAGCTACAAAGATGAGTCTCTCCTTTGCAAGCGCTCACAGGATCTCGAAGGAGGCAGCAGTGGAAACGATTCTAACATGGTGTGATAGGCTCTATGACAGAGGTGGAGTTACAAGTGTAGCAGGGGCGCCCCTCTGAGGAGGTGAAAGCTCTAAAGAAGAAGAATCTAACCATAGATCTGGGGGAATTGGGATGAGTTTTCTAGGCAGACAAGGGGGGAATGGCATTTCATGGGAAGATGTATTCTTACAAGACGGTACTCTCAACTTATCCTGATTCCTCCGTCCAGATCTGTCCATCTTTGTATTATTGGCAGATCAAGGAGAAACTAAAAGTCTGTGGGAAACACAGGCACAGAGACTGGAGAGAGAAAAATAAGTATTAGATTTGTGTATTAGTTTTGTTAAGTTGCCATACAAAATACCACAGACTGGTTGGCTTAAACAACAAATTTATTTTCTCACAGTTCTGGAAGCTCAAGAACAGGATTAAGGTGTCACCAAGTTTAGTTTCTTCTAAGCCCTCCCCCTTTGCCTTGCAGATACGCATCTTCTCACTGTGTCCTCACGTGGTCATCTCTCTGTGATGTCTGTGTCCTCATCTTCTCTTCTTATAAGGACATCAGTCTTATTGGGTTAGCACTCATCCTAGCAACCTCATTTTAACCCAGTTACCTCTTTAAAGGCCCTGTCTCCAAATTCAGTCTCATTCAGAGGTGCTGGGGGTTAGGGCTTCAACATAGGAATTGTGGTGGGGAGACACGATTCAGCCCATAAGAGTTTGGATTTAGTCTTTGGTAGTGTTTGAACTAATGGCGTAACTGAACTTCCGAGTCACTTGACGTAACTACAAGGGTATATGATGAACTGTTGTCTGCTGAGCAAAGCTATTTAAATGTTTTAAGTTTATACTGAATGTTACCATCTATGTCCTGGATTTCCCATGTGGCTCTGTTTAGATTTAAAATATTACAGAAGTCCTACCTCATTAAGTACTATGTCCCTGAAGGCCCAGGACACGTGACTGTATGTGAACCCTTTCAGCACTGCAGTGGAAGCCACATCATATTCAGTAGCACCGATAAAATGACTCAGCGTCACATTGCTTAATTTCCAGTAATTTGTTCCCACTGCAGAGGTAAATTCATTTACCTTGATTTGGATGGATCACTGTACAGAATTTCAATATAGATAAGAATACAGTTTTTTAAAAACAGCTCCGCAAAGAGTGTAACTGCTTCTTGGATCTCCTTTATGGAAAAAAATATATATATTGTTAAATATGAAAGTTTGGAAGGTCTTTGCATTATTAGACGTTCATAATTTTTCTAGTTTTCCTTTGGTGGTCTGACAGGAAAAGCGGTGTAACGATCAGGTGATGTCAGTTCTGCTTTCAGCTGGGTGCCACACGCCTTCATGACTTGTGCAAGGCATTTAACTTTCCTGAGCGTTTGTTCTTCATTGGGCAAATGTGGATGATTATATCCACATCCATAAAACCTATTTCATATTTTATATTCTTGTGCGTTTTTCCAGTGTAGAAATTGTTACTGAAGTAATATGCAAGACAGTACTTAGATTTTAAATACCAGAGCTTATTTTTAAATATGAATATGTTATGTTTTCTAATGGAAGAGAATCGTGGATGATAGTATTTATAATGGGCAAAAAGTAATAATGCCTTGCCAGGAGGAAATTGATTTAGAAAAAAATTGGAAATTCAAAAGGTGTAAGAAACCTCACAGGTCGCTTATATTACATGAGGAAGCAGTCAGAAATTAGACCATTAAAGTCATTCCTCAGGTAAAATGAAAAAGATGTCTTTGAGGCAAATTTTCGAAAGAGAGAAAGACCTGGGCCCGGTTCAAAGAGGTAGGAGGAAATTTTGATTCACTGAGAAAGGAAGAAGTGAAATGGTGACACCTTTCTTGCCCCTATCCCAAGTCTGAATAATCGGAGGAATGACACAGGCGAGCCCAGATTGGATTCTCCTCATATAAAATCCCCTGGGAGGGACCAGTCTCGTTATTGTCATGCAGAAGCATTTTGTAAGCACCACTGGAGCCGGCACAGCATTGAGCGTAGCACACAGGAGGTTGTGGTCCTGGTCCTGCCTCCTCGTGCTGACACAGGTGCAGAAGGATGTGATGGATATGCAGGCCACTGGATGCTGACAGCCAAGTGTTTGCATTTGTTATACAAGCTTTGTTAGGAGCAGAAAGTGGAACCTCGTTAGGAGATCGCCACCTCACTTCCAGTTAATTGGGGAAGATTGAGTGGATGGGGTGGAATAGCAGGGGTTTAGCCTGTTTCCTCATCAGCTCCCAGCTGGACTCCCAGCTGCCCTAGCATCTCCTCCTAGGCAGCCCTGAATTCTGCGGCTTATTTAAATAGAGAAGAAAACATAACAGGAAGGACAGAGGGAGGGAGGAAAAGGAAATAAAGAGCACATACCCCAAAAAGTTCTTCTGTCTGGTTCCTCTCTGTCTGGCAAAATGACCACCTTTACTGGATTGCAGGTGGGCCTGGGTCTGCATACCCCTCACCCCTCCCAGTACTGGGGACAGCTGTGAACAGCCCCTTCCAGTGCTCAGGAAGCGTGTAACTGGCCAGAATCGACATTTGTGTGCTGATCGTGAAAGCAGAGTAATAATCACAGTTAACTTTTTTTTTTTTTTAACATTTCTCATGTGTTGGGCCTCTTCTACCTTCTTTAGGTGCATTATCTTGAATCTCTCTAACAATTCTAGGAGCTGGGTACATGATTACCCTCCTGTTACAGATAAAGAAACTTAGGCACAGGCTCTCCTAAACTCACTTGAGAACACAGCCAGCAGGTGGCCAAGCCAGGGCAGGGGCCCAGGGCCTCCCTCTTAGCTTCTACAGCCAGAGTGAAAAAGATAGACAAAGCCCTGCCGTTGACGAGGCTATTTTCTGGTTTTTGGGGCATTTTAGTGTATTCCATCATGCACTCATCACATGAAGCAGAAGGTTTTATTATACCCATTTTACGGAAAGAACTGAGGCTCAAAGGAGTTAAATGACAATGAGTGGTTGAATAACCAAATTATTAGAAAAGTAGCGATGGACATGGTTTCTTTTTGTTTTAAAATTCGATTTCCCACATAAGACAAGGGTTGGCAAATATATATGTGTGTGTATACTATTTTGTGCTATTTGTAGCGCAAAATCAGAATATTGCAAAACTTTAATTAGATTGTTGGTTGCTAAACCAATTAAAGATGGTTGTCACAATTCTGGGAACCTCTAGAGCTCCAGGACTTTAGTTATTTTAATTTTCATCAGGACTGGGAATTAAATAGTAAAAGACAGGCCCCCAGGCGTATCTTCCAGATGTAACTCCATCCCGGGCCTCCCAGCTCCTTTGTCATCTGGGTTGACCCAAGTCTCATCCTGACTAAGGAGTCCTTAAACTCCCCAGTCAAAAACTTCCTTCTCCCCAGGAATGCTTGGGCTCAGGCCCTGCCCTCCTAAGCGAAAAGCTCACTCTCATATGGATGGAAAGTGGTGCTGGGGGCAGAACACTCCTCCCTAGACCCAGAGTCTGCTCATTTCTCAGCAAGTATTTACTGAGCACCAAGCACGGACTCACTGTGGATGGCACTGAGGGTGTAACTAACGATGAAGAAAAGCATAAAAGTTCCTGTCCTCGTGGAGCTTACTGCCTGTCTTTTGGACATCCACAAGAGAAGAGGCAGATGCGAGGTTTGCTGTGCAAGAGAACAAAGCAGTCTGGGACTCAGCAGTGGGGCTCCTGATGGAATTTGGAGTCGGGCACCTGCATGCATATCTTCACTCTCCACCAGTCATCTTTGTGCTCTTGGACGTGCTTGACATCTCCAGAGCCTTCTTATAAAAAAGGGGTATACAGCATGTCTCTGAAAGGACAGTTTAGAAGATCAAATGAGAACAGCGTATGAAGCAGCTAGCAGAGTGCCTAAAACGGACAAGGTAGTGAGTAAAGTTTAGTTCTATGGCACCAAGTCCCCCATCCCTGCCTTTGTTCAGGCACAGAGGCTTTTCCCATCCCTGTGCTCAGCTGGCAGGCTATTGGACAGCTAGTCGTAAATCGTAATAATAATCGCCCTCCTTTGTCAAGCGTTTCTCACACAGGGCCAGGTCTCGTGCGAAGTGTGTTAGCTACATCACCCCATTTTGTAGATCTGCTCTTGGTGATTTCAAGTCTGTTTGGGGGCTTCTCTTCCTTCCTAGAGCTATCCAGCACATTCAGGGAAGGCTGTGTTTCTTGTATTTGGTATGTTTTCCCAAGAGTCAGTCAATCACGCCATCAGTATTTGAGATAATTTGGGAAACCCCTTGTCTACGTGGCCAGAGTTTAATACCTGAATGCTCTGTACTCATTTAAAGCCATTAGAGGGTTTTTGTTGTTGTTGTTGTTGTTGTTGTTTTGAGGACTTCTTTCCTAACATGTGCATCCTGCAAAAGATTTTGAAACCGTGTCTCTGCAATATGCACCATCCATGGATCCTTCCACCTCCAGACAGCTGGATTCCTAGCCTGTAACACGAGGCAAGCCGCTCCGGGGACGCTCCAGGCAGCCCACTCCTAACACCAGTGTTCCCGTTCCCTGTGCAGCCCACACTTGGTGGCTCTCCTCCAGCCTCCTCAGGCCCAGGGTGTGCTCTGCCGTGAGTTATGGCTTTATTTATCTGAGTCTAGACCTTTTTCCCTCTAGACTTGGAGCACCCAGAGCCCCTACAACATGTTTATTAATCAGTCAACACAGAATGCCTTTTGTCTCCTATCAAACCACTGATGGTTTGATAGGAGGCAAAAGGAGAAGACTGTCAGATTGAGGTGTTCAGGGAAGGTGCTCTGCTAAAAGAGGTGGGCTCTTCTGAAGAAAACGCCTGGGTGGGATTCCGAGGCAGCTTCTAACTGCAGGTGGGGGGAGGGGGAATGCAGAGAATGCTTTACCTTCCATAAATGGCAGAAGCCTTCAGAAGTAATATCCAGAAAGGAAACTGACTTACATTCCAGAAGACGTAATTTGCTTTAAGAAGTTTATGAAAGGAATGAAGATGACAGCTGCCTTTTTCCTACTGTTAGTTGCTGATTGCATTTGGTCATATTTCATTTTTTTGGATTCAGCTCTTTCCTGTCTGTATGATATTACCATTACATTTTTATGCTGTTTTAGATTTTCTTTTGTTGTCACGTGCAGGAAATGGATTACATTCTTCTCGTCTGTGAAGCCAAAGAGACTGTTTTGTTTGAGGATAGTCTCACCCTGTGTGTACTAAAGAGTACAAAAGCGATCAGGTGCTAGAAACGTCTGTGCTCAAGATGAGGCTTATTGTAATGGGTCCGGGTAATCCAGTTGACCTGAAAACTCATCCTAACCCATAGTGACAAAAGCAGCGCAAATTATTCCTCTGCTCCTCTAGATGGCTGCCTGTGGTTACAGATTCTGCTTCTGTAAGAAATTCCTTTTTAGAGGAGGTTATATGCAGTTTCTACATTTATTTTTTTCCCTATCTTATCCCCCTATATAATCCTCAACTTTCTGTGTGGGGATTATTCATTTATTCATTCATTCAACAAACACTGATGTAGCACCTCCTATGTGTCAAGCCAGGTGCTAAGTGCTGGGACATTAAAAAAGCACAATCCCCACCCTTACTTAAAACCTAGCTGAGAGACCAAGAGAAGAAGAAACTGTGGAGATACAGTGTGAATTTGCTGCAGGAGATACGCAACAGTTCTCCTGGAAGCATGGTGAAGGGGTACCTAAACCAGAGAGAGGAAGGTCAGGAGAAACTTTCTACAGAAAGCAGCATTGTAAGGAGAAAGGGGAGATGAGACTGAGCTGACCAGACCATGCTTCTTAGCATGAGGAAGGTTCAGGAAGGGATGAAGGAGGGTTGGGGAAGGTGTTTCAGGCAGAGGCAGCAGTGCTCACAGAGGCACAGGCACCAGAGAGAATGCATCGTGTTCAGAGAATCTCATGCAGGGCCACGTGGCTGAGCACCAAGGATGGGTGAGACGTGGCAAGAGATGACAGTGGAGCGGTGGGCTGGAGCCAGGTGGGGGAGGGTCCCTAAACCCTGCTTGAGGACCGCACACATCACCTCACAGGCAGTGGGGCTCCATGGGCCAATTCTAAGCTCATCTTAGCTACAGTGCTGTGTAGGAAACAGATGGGGGTGGGACAAGACTGGACGTGAGAAAACCACCTGGAAAATCAGCATACTAGTGGAGCTGAGAAAGGACCAGGGCCTGGATTGAGGTAATAGTGAGATGGACAGATCGGGGCTCATCTGAGTGCTACAAAGGAAGGAGCGTGGCGGCTCTGCTCAAGCCACACTGGCCTCTTTGCTGCTCCTTAAACGTGCCAGGGACATTTCTGCTTTGGACCTTTACGCTAGCTGTTATCTCAGCCTGAAGTGATTTGCACCCAGATAACTGTATGGTTCTCTCCTAATTTCCTCAAGTCTTGGCTCCAATACCACCCTCTCATCGAAGCCTACTGTGATCACACTGTTTAAAACTGCACCCCACCTCCCCCCAACGTACCTGAATTCCCATCACCCTGTCTTTCCCTGTGTCATTTATTCACCTCCTAATATCCTCTGTAAATTTATTTTTTTATGTTCATTGTTTACAATCTTTCTCCCTTGCCAGAATATAAGCTTCTTGAGGGCAGGAGTGGTTTGGTTTTGTTTGTTCACTCTTTTTTTTTTTTTTTTTTTAATTTTTATTTATTTATTTTTTTATTTATTTATGGCTGTGTCGGGTCTTCGTTTCTGTGTGAGGGCTTTCTCTAGTTGCGGCAAGTGGGGGCCACTCTTCATCGCGGTGTGCGGGCCTCTCATTATCGCGGCCTCTCTTGTTGCGGAGCACAGGCTCCAGACGCGCAGGCTCAGTAGTGGTGGCTCACGGGCCCAGTTGCTCCGCGGCATGTGGGATCTTCCCAGACCAGGGCTCGAACCCGTGTCCCCTGCATTGGCAGGCAGATTCTCAACCACTGCGCCACCAGGGAAGCCCCCTGTTTGTTCACTCTTATATCCCAAGCTCTAGAACAATGCCAGGTGCATAGTAGCCACTCAACTAAGTAACATTTGTTGAATGCATAATCGGATGGACATTGGGATCAAAGATGAAAGAAGAGGCATAGGTGATGCCTAGTTCTCTTCTGGTTTGGACAGATGAATGAGGAGAGTAGATAGAGAACTCCTCAAAATGGGGAAAAGAGAAGAGGAACAGGAAATAGGGAAGACGGTGAGTCCCACTTGAAGCATTTGCCAAGTGGTCCGATCAAGCATCCCAAGATAGAAATGGAAGAGGACCTGAGGAAGAGCACAGAAGGTTTAGGGTGAGGACTCGGGCGGAGCTGACTAAGAACCACAGTTAGCCATTAGCCATCATGAATATGTAGTGGCTGGTGGTGGGACTTTTCTCCCGCAGAAGGCAGCTCTGTGGGAGCGGAGAAGATACTTGATTTGATTAGAGGCTGAAGACTTGGAAGGCCTGAGCAGAGGAAAGACAGGGGAAGTAAGCTGCAGGTATAAGCAGCATCCTGGGGTTTATCCTGGCTGAGGAAGGAAGGTGAATCATGAACGGGATAAATGGCAGGGAAATAAAGGAGGAAGTGAAGGGATGGAGGCCTGGATGAGGTCTAACAGCTCGGGTACTGAGAGTCCAGGTGACGGTTGGGAGGATAGAAGGAAGCAGCCAATCATTTTTCAGTCATCAGTCAAGAGATTTTTATCAGGCACTGTATTAGTCAGTGTTCTCCAGAGAAACTAAGCCAGTAGAATGTAAATACAGAAAGATTTACGTTAAGGAATTGGCTCACATGATTATGGAAGCTGACAAGTCCAAAATCTACAGTTGAAGTGCTCATGCCTTCAGGCTGGCAACCCGTGGAAGAGCCGATGCAGCAGTCCAGTCTCAGGCCATCTGCTGGCAGGATTCCCTCTTCCTCGGGGGAGGTCAGTGTTTTGTTCTATTCAGGCCTTCCGTTGATCAGCTGAACCCCACCTGCATTATGGAAGGTCATCTGCTTTACTCAAAGTCCACTGATGTTGATCTCTTCCAATAACACCCTCACAGAAACATCCTGAGTCATGTTTGACCACATATCTGGGTGCTAACTAGGAATCCAGCTGTCTGGAGGTGGAAGGATCCATGGATGGTGCATATTGCAGAGACACATGAAAAAACCTCTAGTGGTTTTAAAGGAGCACAGAGCGTTCGGATATTAATTTTTGGCTGTGTGGGCAAGGTGTTTTTCAAAATATTTTAAATACTGATGGCATGAGTGATTGTCCCTTGGAAAAAGCAAATACACAAAAAACAGACTTCCTTGAATGTTCTGGTTATCTTTGGGAAAGAAGAGAAGAAATCTAGCAGAGCTGACACTGAAAATTAACCAGGCACCTGCTATGGGCCAGGTCTTATTGGGGAAACAGTAAGGATAAGATAGCTCCTTCCTTGGAGCAACATAGAGTCTGGAGGAAGACAGTGGCTCCTATGGCTACTGAGGTGAATAGCACTGAAGTCGTGCATCCAGGCCACCTCCAAGAACATGAACATACTTTTATGTTTAAGATAAATCCGATGCAGTGCATGCCTGTGTAAGTAATGCAAAATGTTGAAAGATATTTATCCAACCCTTTTGTATCATTTACATTACAATTAACTTTCTATCAAGATGACCATGGAAAAAGAATTCACTAATATTTGTACACTATTTCCCTACCCGCAGAATTTCTCCAGTCACATCTTTAGCATTCTGTTCCTCAATAACTAATATTCCAGTTTATTTCTATTCTGGTTAGGTCTCAATGGTCCGTAGATGACATGAGAAAACAACATCTGTCAATCAAGTTGACATGAAAAGTAACAAGTTTTATTTATATATAAGAATGCCCTCTTCCTCTCTTTCCCCTAATATTGAACCTATACAACCAACATACGTTATTCAATCCCTCCTTTAGAAAAGGGAGAGTAACAAATAACTTTCATGTGCCCTGTAAAGGAATTAAAAATTTATTGCCATAATCTGACTAATCAGGGTCCCCACCTAAATGGGCACGGGACATAGAAATGCCTCGCTTGGCTCATACTCAGGGCCATTTGGGTTTTGCAGCCGATAGAACATCAGTGCTCTAATTTGCATAGCTGATGTCTCCTGTCCATTGCCTGTGGAGAGGCTGTTAGCAGCAGAGGTCACAGAGGCTGGGGTCACAAAGAGCTGCAGGAGAACCCTGCTGTTTTGTTCTTCTTAGGTGAGAGAGGTCAGAACCTCTATATTATTAGTTATTATCATTAATAAACATTTACTAATCCGTTGAGGGGGTGAACTCCACTTACAGAACCTACAAACCTTATTATGCAGGGCAAGACTGGAATTGCTTGTATCCCTAAAAGTAGCTGGAAAAGCCTGTCTTTGTATCTTTGTGATGAGGGTCTCCGGTCACAGATAAGTCAAGGACCTCACAGTTGGTGGAAACCCCCAATGACATGGATGGGCTTTAGACCGTGTGGTCCACTGCAAGTGTGTTGGAGGTTATGTTTCATGATCTGTCGGTTTTCACATAGGGACTATACTGGATCATTAAATTGTGCAACTCTGCGGTGGAGATCTGTTATTTTGTACTAGGGCCAAAAAAATCTGTGGGGACATACTTCTGTCAAAATGCTCACGTTGCACATCGCATTTCAGAACTCTAAATGAGTCTTGAATGTGTGTTAATATGTGTAATATGTAAAGCAAGGTTTTCCTGAACAGTTTTCTGGGGAGACAGAAACAGAGAGAAGGGGGTGGGCATCTTGATTCATGCTTGAGAGTTTAAGCCTATTCTTTTTTTTTTTTTAATTTTTATTGGAGTATAGTTGATTTACAATGTTGTATTAGTTTCCAGTGTACAGCAAGGTGAATCAGTTATACATATACATATATCCACTCTTTTTTAGAGTCATTCCCATGTAGGCCATTACAGAGTACTGAGTAGAGTTCCCTGTGCTATACAGTAGGTCCTTATTATCTATTTTATATATAATAGTGTGTATATGTCAATCCCAATCTATCCCTCCCCGCCTTATCCCCTGGTAACCATAAGTTTGTTTTCTACATCTGTAACTCTATTCCTGTTTTGTAAGTAAGTTCATCTGTACCCTTTTATTAGATTCCACATATAGGCGATATCATGTGGTATTTGTCTTTCTCTGTCTGACTTCACTCAGTATGACAATCTCTCAGTCCATCCGTGTTGCTGCAAATGGCATTATTTCATTCTTTCTCATGGCCGAGTAATATTCCATTGTATATATGTACCACATCTTCTTTATCCATTCCTCTGTTGATGGGCATTTAGGTTGCTTCCATGTCTTGGCTGTTGTAAATAGTGAACATTGGGATGCATGTATTTTTTCAAATTATGGTTTTCTCCAAATATATGCCCGAGAGTGGGACTGCTGGATCATATGGTAGCTCTATTTTTAGTTTTTTAAGGAACCTCCATACTGTTCTCCATAGTAAGCCTATTGTTTTTCAATAAACAGATTTTCAGACTGCCAAACTTGTTCATATTAATACATATTAATACATTTCCCCAATATCTGAAAGTCAGTCATTGCTGAGTTACATTATTTGAGCAAAGGATTTTGTGTAAAAATTATCTATTCAGATTTAATGATGAAATTTCATATTCTCATAGTGTGTTGTGAAGCTGAGTTCCCACTACTCATATAAATAACTATATAAAATTATTTTTCAATTTTTCTTTTTTTATAAATTTATTTATTTTTGGCTGCATTTGGTCTTCACTGCCGCGCGCGGGCTTTCTCTAGTTGCAGCAAGCGGGGGCTACTCTTCGTTTCGGTGCGCGGGCTTCTCATTGCGGTGGCTTTTCTTGTTGCGGAGCACGGGCTCTAGGTGCGTGGGCTTCAGTAGTTGTGGCACAAGGGCTCAGTAGTTGTGGCATTCGGGCTCTAGAGCACAAGCTCAGTAGTTGTAGCACACGGGCTTAGCTGCTCCGCGGCATGTGAGATCTTCCCGGACCAGGGCTCGAACCCGTGTCCCCTGAATTGGCAGGCGGACTCTCAACCACTGCGCCACAAGGGAAGCCCCTCAATTTTTCTTTTCTAGTAATAATAATAACTATGTTGAGTACTTACTATGTGCCAGTCACTGTTTACATACCCTGCGTTGATAAGCTCATTTGATTCTCACCCAATCTTATTATTACCATTTTACAGATGAGACAACTGAAACGCAGAGAAAGTTAAGTAGCTCTCCCATGGATACACTGCTGGGAAGTGATAGGATAGGGTCTGAGCTCAGTCCGACCGACCCCAGAGTCTGTGCTCTTATACTATGCCAAGGTCAAGTCATTAGTTTTCTTCAAGAAAAGGAAACTTCAATGTCAGCATAACCACAACAAAATTTTATTACAGTGAGGGATGACTAAAACAATATAGAATGAAAGAGAACTGACACAAACTCTTAACCTCTAGAAATTGATACCGCAAGTTTATCTGAATTTTAAAAAGAAGGAAAATGAGATTTAAAATATTAATAACATTTTAAACATGGGGAAACAGGAAGGTCAAGATATTTTTTTTAAATCATCTGTTAGAGGAGAAAGCTAACCCCAAAATGACAGTGTTACTTTATGTCATTCTTTTTCAAAGTGTGAATCTCAAAAACTGTGATTTGCAGTAGGAAACCAGCATAGCAGAACTCAGGAGCCCCAAGATTCACTCCCGGCTTTTCTATTAACTCTGGGTGACCTTGAACACGTCACCCTCTGAGTTTGTTTCCACAACCTTAAAATCTTTTTCTTCTAGTAATTGCCAGAGTTCATGCCAGCTCTAATACTTTATGCATATCTTCAGACTAGAAATTAGTGGAGAACTTGTACATGTTGTCTTAGAATCAAAATGCATTAACCTCTTGTCTAAGATGCTTATTCTGTTGTTTTCCTGATGAGATCAACAGCTGGACAAACTTTTTTTTTCAAACATTATTAATTGATCACATTAACTTCACCATCAGTGACTCTTTGGTCATTTGATGAGGCTGGTGAAGGCTTCTGTCTCTCCTCAGGAAGGCACTGTCAAGTCTTCGGAGCCATATGGAACCGTTCGAGCAGCAAGCAATAAGGATGATCTAGTAAATAAGCAGTGCCTTCTCTTCCTCCCTTTTTGTTTTCCCAAAGACACTAAATCTGTTTTCTCTTTATATCAGAAATTAAGCTCCAAAAAGGTCCTCCCAGGAAATTGATAGGAGAAATGTTAAAATCAAGATAGGGAGCCTGATCCAGTAACAACATCTCTAGTGAGAGCTGGAAATCATGAAGTAGTAGCATAAATTTGGAAGGAGAATCTGTCATGATTTTACCATGAGAGAATCTAGTGGAAAAATTCGGGGTCCTTCCCACCTCACTTAACCCAGGCGGGGGTGGGACAGATGAAACTATGAAGCTTTTCAAATCGCTACAGTTCTGTCAATAATCCTTTCATGGACTTAAACCACTCTGGTCCCGTTGCCCCTTCACCTCTCAGAAAACAGCAACAATAGCAACTCATGTCAGTGAAGGAGAAATGAGGGCACTTTTCATTTTTAGGGCCTTCAGCAGAAAAGCAGTCTGAGGCAGTCTTTCAATGCGCCTTTGACACTGTGACTCTCTTCTTCCTTTGACGGGCCTACAAAGTCCTGATCTTTTTTAACCCCTTCTAATTTTGTGCATATTTTAAGTGAGGGCTGTAGTGTGCTTCTCTATCAAGGTTTAATCAAGACATTAGTATTCATTCAGTAAGCACAAGGCAAGCTTGTATCTCCAAGGAGCAGAGATAGACAACAAAGAGTTAAACTAACTGAAGTAAAAGCATGGCATCTTGTCTTGAAATTCAGAGGCCCTGTGTTTGGCATTTGTGTGAAAAGCTGACACAGGACAGCTTCAGCATACAATGAGAAATTTGTGGTCCCTTTCCTATTCCTTTGTTCAGAGAATATATTTCAGTGTCTGTGCTCAGCATCCAGGTGTGAAAACTGTGTGTATTAGGATATTCAGGACTGTGAAAACGCATAGGTTTTTAAATCTTTGAGACTGCAGAAATTGCGTACATACATTAGCAGAACAGGTTTTTAAAGCCATTTTGGAATGAGGGAAAAACGTGAGTAGCCTACGTGAAGCATATGGTAAGAATTGTTCATTCCATTTGCGTTTGTTTCCTAGAGCTGTACTTATTGCAGCTTATAAAATCAATTAAATTTGGCTTCTGTTTCTCTGGGCAATAAATTATTTTCTGTGTAATAAAGAAAACATGAGCCCAAAATATGTATGTGAAAATGTTTCTGTCACAAATAAAGATGTCAGCATTTTGACGCAAATATAAGCAAGATTGAAAAGTCTCTCTCCCAAAAAGCCAAAATATTAGGGAGCCTTTTCCATTTTGCTTACACTGATCTTAAGAAAAACAGAATATATAAATGTCAGTTGTTTAGAAGACCACATAAGCCTGTACTTTTATATCTCCTGGGCTGAAGTGATCTAAATGTCATCTCATATATTATCAATTTTCATTTGATCAACTAGAACGCATTGCATAAAAGATAACTTGTCCCTATTGTTACCACTGAAAACATTGAACCAACATTCAAATTATACTTTTCTAATCAAATTCTTACTCTGATGAGTCCTGTTCGTTGTCATTCATAGCTTTACTTTTGATTCATTATTAATCACAGCTCACGTGTTCAACTGCTATAAACAGTTCATAATGGCTTATTTGTAGCTTGTAGGTTTTCTTTAATCTCCCCACAGTGAATTGCAGTAGAACTCAATTCATTTGCTGGCATTATTAAATAGTTGATTAATGCCCAGGTTTTATATTGTTAGCCTTTGCTTTTTTTATATAAAGAACTGAAAAATCAGGATTTGCTGTTCTTGCCAGAAACCAGTGAGAATTTTCAAAATATTTCTGTTTGAAGACTTGGGCTCTGATACTCTCACATATGTGAATGTTCTGTTGAAGTCGCTTTTGGTAGCTTGAGCTCCCGTAACTGTCTATTCTTACTTGTCAGGTCAGAAGTGCTGGCATTAGACCCCAAAGCTCTTCTAGAACTCAGCCCTTATTTTCCTCAGGAACCAAATGAGTTCATGGGGCTGAAATGTCTGGCAAAATGTATCACAACAAGCTAGACACAACATTCTTTAGCAAAAAGAAAGTCCATGAAAGTAAGCATTTACCCACTTGCCTGAAGTTCCAGAAAGAGACCATAACCCTGAGAGAAACAGGAAGTCTTTTTAATATAATTGGGTAATATATGCTCCTCTCTCATCCCATGGGAAACAGATGGCTCACAAGACTTGCTTCCTCAAGGAACACTGGGAGAAGCTGAGGCTGTGTTTAGTTAGATCTGCCGGAGAGCCTAGGTTCAGACATCAGTTATCAGCAGTGCGAGAGCAGCGTCCTGTCCCTGTTCCGGGACTCCTTACCACCCATGGAGTAAGGGTCAGATCCACGAGCAAAGCATTAAGACACCGAGTCTAACCCCAACCTATTCTTCCAGCCTCACCTCTCAAAGCACGGTTGAAAGAACCTTCTCTTCCATTCAGCTGGCCAGCTTTTCCCCTGAACATGCTGTGCACGTCCCAGACTCTCTCTTCTGCTCTGAGCTATGCTTTCTCATTGATTCAAAGAGCTTTTTTTTTCCAGAGCTACGATCCAGTGCTGTCTTCTCAGTGCAATCCTCTCTAATCACCCCCATTTCCTTTTGGGGAGCACCGTAGTGCAATAGGTCCCAAACTGTGACCTGAAGACCCTGGGGGTGGGGAGAGGGCTTCAGGGAGAAGGTGGAGAGTACACTGAACCCGAATCTGTCTGTGTACCAAACATTGTTAGGAACACGAATACAACTAAAAGTACAACTAATGTCACATAGAGGCAGGCTATGACAGTAAGGCGGGAAAAACTCACTGAGAAAAATCAGGGTACATCATAGTGTATTATATAAAATGTAGCTACAAACTTTTCCCTTTGAATATTCTTATTATTTTATGAACCATTCATTAAACTTTCTCTGCTTTGAAAATATGTATTATGGCCTTACATATGTTTCTCCAACTCACTTGCAAATACCTTGAGATCAGAAGCCATGCCATGCCTTCATTCATTTCATGTTTACTGATCCCCATAAATAGCTCTCCAAACCTTTATTTTATACTTCTTAAGCCTTTACCCCGGCCACCTTCATTCATTCGTTCAATGACATTGCCTCTCCCCACACCAAGAACGTGACGGTAGCTAGACACGTTCTCTTAGAACTTACTGCCAGAGGGCAGAAGGAAACGTCTGGAGGTGAGGGGTATGTTTAGGGCATAGGTAGTGGTGGCAGTTTCACAGTCATATACTTATCTCCAAACTCGTTGAGTTGTACCCATTAAATATGTACAGAGTTTTGTATGTCAGTCATACCTCAATAAGGTGGTTTTTTAACTGAAGTATAGTTGATTTACAATGTTTCAGGTGTACAGCAAAGTGATTCAGTTATACATATATATGTATTCTTTTTTAGATTCTTTTCCATTTTAGGTTATTACAAGATAGTGAATATAATCCCCTGTCAGTAGGACTCTATTGTTTATCTACTTTAGATATAGTAGTATGTATCTGTTAATCCCAAATTCCTAATTTATCCCTCCCCCACGTTCCCCTTTGGTAATCATAAATTTGTTTTCCATCTCTGTGAGTCTATTGCTGTTTTGTAAGTTCATTCGTATCATTATTTAGATTCCACATATAAGTGATATCATATGAGATTGGTCTTTCTCCGTCTGACTAAAGTGATATTTAAAAAAAGAACTTACCATTGCTCCATCTCTGGACTTACTCAATTAACACCCAGACTCACCTGCTCACAGAAACATGTGTCCCTCCTTCTATCCAAAGCTAATCACTCTTTCTGTGTGCTGGGTCCATCCCCACTCTCCCTCTCCAAAGTCCATCCGTTCTTCTCTTCTTCTTTTACCCTCAAGGCTCCCTGTAGTGTCGCCCCGCCCAGGTCCCCACTGCTGAAATCACTGTGCCTCCGCAGTACCAGCATACCTGCAATGCTCCAAGCGTTGCTCACACCGTATCCCATTCCTGACCGCCTCCTTCCCTGTGATCATCTTATATCTCCTCCAAGACCTAGCTTGGAATATCCTTAGCTCCTTGGAAATCTCTTTTTAAATGTCTTTTGATACAGGACTAATCACAGCCTGGCAGGTACTTTCTTGTGTACATACAGCCTTCTCCATTAGATTGAGAACTCATTGTACACAGGGGTTACGTCTTACGAATCGTTGTCTTTCCTATTGTGTGGCTTTCTCACAGAGTTGGTATTTTAACAAATGCTTGTGGCATAATTTTGCTTTCTTTTCTCTCACCAGGTAGGACTTAATAAAAGTAAACACTCATGCCATATGTCGTTTGTGTTCTCAAATATAAACTTTCTTTTGATAACGTGCCTTCCTAAAGATTCTTCTAGACATAGAAGAAAATATGCTTTAAGAACTATTTTGTTTCATGTTTCTTTTGTTCCTACCTAGTTGCAATCATCTGTCCTCCTAGGCTCACAGAGGTTATTCTGGATCTGCCTGTGGCCACCCTCCCTCATCTTACACAACCCATCTAACCTCTGGAAGGAAAAGGCAAATAATAGCACTGACCACTGTCCTCACAGTCATAGTAAATCATAAAGCCTAAGGGAAAGGCAATATTTACTACTCCTGCACCAGACACATGCACACATGTACATGCACGCACACAGCAGATCTATGAAGGAGGTATGAATATCAGTTCCATTTCACAGATGGCAGAAAGCGAAGCTGGGGAAGGGGATCACCTTCCCTGAGATCCAGCCTTAAATATTAGAGCTAGGAATCAAACTTGGGTCAACCTTGCATCAAAGCCAGTGTGCCTCAAAAATAGGGGGAATTGATTAACGTTAATGGTTGTAAGGCTCATATGTACGACTGTGGTAGATTATTCATAGCTACACTGGGTATATATCATAAAAATATAAATTAGTCACTAAACCATGATGTATCAGGCCTCACATATGTTCCCAACTGCTGATATAAGTACCTTGCAGAACATCATTCGCTGAGGCATTATGTAATCTATGTTTGCAACCTTCATCTGAGACAGAGGACACTCCATGATTCAGATGAGAAAATCAAGGCCCAGAGAAGAGCAGATGCTTCCCAAAAGTCAGAACGAGAGTCTCAGAGCATAACTCCATCCTGGACTTGAGTGTATAGGTCTGACTAACCATGCTTTTTGAGAAACACAGTGCATCAACCAGTTTTTCTTGAGGGAGCAAAGTTGACACTCCCCATAATTAAGGATTCCGAACCACAGACTAATTTGGAAGGGACACCAGGTTCATATGACAATACCAGTTGTAAGAAGAGGACAGCAAAGGCATTTTGCAGTTCAAAAATATTTGAAGACCTTGTTTTTAAAAATCACTGGCCAAGAGCCAGTTTTGAATTCTGCATCCCACTTTCCCAAACTTTTCACACTGGTTATATATTTATATAAGTGGGCCCAGTTTTTAAGCCAATGCAATTCTAGATATTATATATGGGTAGAATTATGAAAAAGCAGATTATTTTAACCTCCATTTATTTTCTTCATTTAGTACCTACTCTCTGTCAGCTATTCCGTATAGTTTGAGTGAAGAACCAGAAATGATCCTTTTCAACATCAGAAAATTAAATATGTTGCAGAATATGCTTCTGTTTTTAAAAATTGATGAATAAGCACACTAAGCAGCAACAAATGATGTGTAGGGATATTCAAGGCACTGAAGCCCTTCGGGATGAGAAGATTAGCAAAATACAGCATCAGAAGAACAGGTTTTGGTGCTATAAATATGGCTACTGCATATTTCAACTCTCTTGGCAACTATAGCTAGGATGCAGAATTCATGTACCTTTCTTTAGAATTGTCAGAGAAGATATTTACTGCAAAACAAGTATTTTGCAAGGAAAGAGTTTGTAAGGAGATAGTTTCTTTAAAAAAAATAATGACTGTTTAGTAGTATTAAAATCATTCAGTGGGAAATGGGTGAAATTCTCAATAACTGCCATTGTACTCAACACTGAGAAAGTAAACCTATTGCTTCCCTAATGTGTTTCCACATGGAAAATGCACCCCCATCTCTTGGAAGCCACCATTTTTGCAATGCCACTGAGCCATCAGAAATATATTCCTAGTATATCAAAAGTGTATAAGAAATATGTAAGAAATGACATTGCAATAAGGAACCTAGAATTCTGTTCTGAACAGTGATCTGGCTTTGGCTCCAATGGTAAAGAAAGTGCAAGTGTTGAAATGTAACAGACTCAATTGCTTGCATAAGCTCCCTGAACCTCTCTCCTCACTTGTAAAATAGGGGATAATACTACTTTCCATACAGGTTGTAAGGATCTGATGTGATAAACTGTGCATAGAGCCTGGCTGTAAACTAGTCTTAGTGGCTTTCCAGCCATATCACTACATATCATCTACTCATTTTAACTCTTAACAATTTATTTCACTGGTAGAAATGCAGGGGAACAAATGCAGTTCCAGAACCTCCCATGCCCTGAAATATGTAAATTGTTTCCTACAGTACCATTTCCTGGAGTAGTTTCTATTCCCACCCCTGGCACATTCCTGATTCTCCTTGCAGTCGCACCACCCACTGAATGGTCCAAACACCTTCCTGGTCTACTTTGAGCAACTGTGAGTCCTTCTGTCTGCACAATTATTTTTATATGCCATGCATACTTAACTAGGAGAGCAAGGAACCTACTCCGAGGTTGAGGAAGAGTGGTGTTTCTGTGCTCCTCCTTTGGGGCTTGTGTGAGGATCATTCAGTTCCTTTGGTTAGCATGTCTTGCTAATGAGACCAGAGAGGTGGCCTCGGTCCACACGTGAGCCAATCCACTGCTCCATTCCTGGTCCCAGATCATAACGAAGCCTAACTGTGCAACAAGATCCCCCAGGTGCTGAGTGGCCCTCTGCTTCCCTGTCACTTGTCTCACCATCTCAGGCTTAGCATCATTTGTTCATTAGAACAACACATAGGTTCTAACAGCCTTCAACATGCCAGGCCCATGCTGGGTGCTGAGTTGGATCAAGTAGAGACACATCACCGTACTCTCCTCGGGCCCTCAATGCCATTCAAAGGCTTTGTCCGGCACAAGGATAAAGCACATCCCACCCAACGGCCACTTGCTCCCCACCCAGTGACCACCACCCCCCCCCGCCCTGGTCCCTGAGGGAATTTTGCAGACACAAGTCGTTTGAATATAGGTTTATTGAAAGCAAAAGAGTTGTAAACTCTCTGACTTTGGAAGGCAAAATTCATTCTTTTCCCATACCTCAAATCCAGATTTTCATGTTTTAGGAAAATTGACAGAAAAAACAAGTTCTCTGAACCGTGGTTGCCAGTCAAATGGTCCTAATACAGCATCCAGCTCCTCTCATCTTTTGCACTTTTCTAGAATTCCTTAACAGGAATCTGAACATATTTTCTTCTTTTTCTTTTTTATCACCTTGCTTTTATAGAATGTTTTATATTTTTCAAAAGATTTCCACGTCTTTTTTGGTTCCTCATAATAACTCTGTGAATGAGGAGGGCAGGTTGTGGAGTATTAATGAAGCAAAAGTTAACATAAGTTATGCTTTGGTTTCTTTGCAAAGGTACCTCTCCTCCCCAGCCACAAGCTGTCTGAATGTGGAATATACCTTATTCCAAATGTTCGTTTTAAGAGGGGAGGCAATGTGATGGAGTGATAAAAGCACAGGCTTTGCGGTAGAAAGATGTGTGTGTTTTTAACCTGGACTCTGCCACCTAGTTAATATGTCATCTTATGCCTCAGTTTCCCTACCTGTAACCAGGGATAACAATACTGAACTCAGGGAGGGTTTGTGGGGATTAAACAAGGTGCCTGTGAGAGGCTCCTTTGCCCTCCCGTGGCCACTTTTTCTCAACACTTGGGAGAGGCTGAACCCAGCAGCTACATGGAAAGAAATCCTCATTCACAAGAGCCTTGTCTTCCCCACCGACGCTGTTCCTCCCCCTTTCTGAAACACTTTTCTCCCAAGCCCAGTTTTCTGGAGTCATCCTTAAAAAACTTTCCTTTCCTTCACCATTTACAGCCAACACTCCCCATCCCTGCCCTTTCTGCTGCCAAGTGTTTCTCAGATCTGCTCCCTCCTCTCATTGACACTCATTTATTCATTCAGTGACTATGTATTGGGTACTTACTACATGCAACCACTTCACTGGACTCTGGGGGTACACAGTGAACAAGAACTCATTCCTGGCCCTCATCCTCACTCACTTGAATTAGTTCAATGCACTGGCCTGTGGACAGGATCTCCTTACTCCAATCCATTCTCAGTATTGACATCAAATTCAGTATTATAGAGCAACAGTGATCTCTGATCTCATCAACTCTAATCTCATCCTTTCCCTTCTTTAAAACTTTGGTTGACTTCCCAAAGATTTCACCATAATAAAAACAGTCCATATTTACTGAGCATGCACACCGTGCCAGGCATTCTTCTAAGCACTTTACACGTGTTGTCAAATATAATATATTTGATATAATATAATATATAATATAATTAAGTTGGAAGACCAAATTTCTTTCAAATGCCCTTAAATCTGGCCACAACCCACCTTCAAGCCTCCTGTCCTGCCACTCACATATACAGTTCTCCCTTGCCAAAAATGAACAGGGACGTAAATAAAATTGTAAAACCATAAACAGACATGTCATGTTCTTATGTTCTTGCACACGTCTGCACTTTTGCACGTGATATCTCTTTTGCCTGAATTCCCTTCCCTTACTCCTCTACCTGGAAAACTCCTACTCATCCCTAAAAGCCTGTCTCCTACATCATGAAGATCTCCCACAGGCAGAGATCGTCACTCCCTACCCTGAGCTTTCATAACAGTGAAGATACTCACTTGGAGCATCTGTCACTTCATTTTCCGCACTGGACCGGGAGCACCTCGAGGCAATAATTACGTCCCATTCATTTCTGTATGCCCCTGAGCACGACACAGCCGACGCTGGATACATATTTGCTGATGGATAACTGCATGCTACAGGCTGCATTGCTGGGGTCCCTCACCAAGGTGTGACTCTCAGAGCAGAAGCTGCCAGTAAGAACCTAGAACTGTGGGACCATAACAGTTCTGTCAAGGGCACAGTGACCAACTTCTGTACAACATGCTGTGGTTCCTTAACAAGCTTTCTTGCTTTAGTGTTTTGCACTTTAAGTAGCAAAAATAATAGAACTCCACGCTTAATTAAAACGTTGTTCCCCAAATGTAAAATAGATAGCTAGTGGGGAGCAGTCGCATAGCACAGGGAGATCAGCTCGGTGCTTTGTGACCACCTAGAGGGGTGGGATAGGGAGGGTGGGAGGGAGATGCAAGAAGGAGGGGATATGGGGATATATGTATATGTATAACTGATTCACTTTGTTATAAAGCAGAAACTAACACACCATTGTAAAGCAATTATACTCCAATAAAAATGTTAAAAAAAAAAAAAAGTACAAAAAAAAAAACACACAAAAAAACAAAACGTTGTTCCCTTGTTCAGTGTGAGGTTAGGTCTTGGCCAGACTGGGTGCTGTGAAGATGGCAGTATTGGCAGGCTGGGCAGAAAGAATTGGAGAGAGTCTTTTTTCCCCTTAAATGTTGCCTCTATCATCTCCATCACCTCCATTATGTGGAAAATAACTTCCAAGCCTCCAAAGGAAGCCTTCTGCTGAAATTTTAATCAAAGATCAAACTGAACATTTTGAAGAGGAGTATTTGCTAACGGAAGACCCGGCACTTATAATTTCTGATATTTAATACCTAATTATCCATCTTCCCAAAAGTCTCCAGTTGTGGAGAACATGACAGTAGATCAGGAAGGATGGGAACACGAAGCTCTTCCACTTCCTGAGAGGTGATTCGGCAAAGAAATAAGCAACAAAAGATGCTTAATGCTGAGCTTTTGAAAATTGACTTTTTTCATTTAATTAAGATAGGGTTCTAAATAGTAAGTATGTCATGGGGGTGACTGTCCGTCTGTCTGTCTCATTTGGAAGTCAAGTAAATTTTCTGCAGGCATAATGATTTAATCGTCAAGTAAACTGAACTAATCAGACAAAGCCCATTTATTCTCTCGTCTTAATGATCAATTCGGATACTCCAGCTTCCTAATAAATTGCTTGGCAGTTGGTCCAAATTAACCGGAGACATACATCTATTTTGACTTTGTATACAGGCAAGATACTAGCCATGAGGCCATTCCAAGGGATAACTTCAAATTCTAAGTTTAAACACTCTTGAATTTAAGCCCTTTCATATTGAAACGAATAGTTTATAAAACTCTTCTCCCTGCAAAAATTCTCATAAATGAGTGCAGTGTTACTATTTTAAAATTAAAACCATCTTTTTCAGCTTCTGCGTGACTAGAGATTTTGCAAGTAGCCATGTAAATGATTATAAAATGGGGGAAAACTGTTTGAAAGTCGCATTTTATTAAATTCCTAGCTAGATGCAAATTTTTTTTTCTTTCAAATTCACAATTTAAATTATTCAGCTTTTGGTTTGCCCAAATGCTGTCTTTTTTTAGGAGACAAAAACTAAGCCATGCTTATGTAAGATTTAAGTGCTTCATAAAACCACTGTATTAGTAATACTTAGTTTTTAAATGTTGTGTTTGGAAAGGTAACATCTCTTTTCTCCCAGCCTCCTTAATTAGCATCTCTCATAAGCGACATTTCTCTAAGAGACACTGCAGTCAAGGAGCTAAGGATCCTGCAGTATTTACCTCTGCTCATGGTTTTCCCACAGGGAGCCTTCAACACATTCTGTCCGTGTTCAAGAGATATAAATATCATTTTTTATGAACCTTGATGAGAGAAGAGATTAAGCCTAAATAAAAACAAGAATGAACTGTAAATGTCAAGTATCCTGTTTTTTGGGGGTTTTATGCTTTATTATACTTTGTTAAAAAGGAAAAATTGTACATTTTTAGAATGTTTTTATGAGTCAGTTTAATGTACTGAAAATAAAAATTTTTTAAAAATGCTGGGGAAAGGAAGCCACTTTCATCTCAAGGAATTAAAATATGAGATTTCAATAATTGAGGCATTTTGCCTGAAATACTGTTAGGGAATTCTTTTTTAAAATTGAGATTAAATACTTCTATGGCAAACAGTCATTTTTCATATATTGGAAATAAACTTTGGCATTTAAATTCGTCATCAAAAATGACAAATTACTTGAATCCCATGAAGACTGAACCAGGAAGGTTTAATTTAAGCATGGGTGGAAAATTGTTGATGTAGTCAGTAGGTTTGATATTAACACTATGGCATTTTCATCATTAATTATGCGTTTCATGGCTATCAAGTGAGTGCCCACTACGTGAATAACATTATATTAATTAATTATTGACATGCCCTGTACTATCATCATTCTAGGGCAACATAAGAATGAATTACCAAGTTTTCATCATATGTTGTTTTCTGTCCAGCTTAATATTAGGATTATCTTGAAGTAAAAATGAATAATCTCTCACTGTGTGAATGACATTATATGAAGGTAATGAGTTCAGTGACAATTGCATATTAAACCCTGTTTTCAACCACATACTAAATCATTGTTTATTGCTTGGTTTTCACTGGAGACTTGTAAATTATAATGAATTATATTGACAAGTAAGGATATAACTTTTCCATTTGATAGTTCAGCATCTCCTTTTTAGAAAGCATTGCTCTTCTTTTTGCTTTTTCGTCTTGAGCTCATATATTTGATCAACCAGCTTACAAACCTGATACAAAATAAATATACTTCATTTTTTCATACAATGCGCTAAGTCGATATTTTTTTCTTGGAGCATGACTAATTTGATACTGTCATTCAAAGGTCTATTGCTGTGATTTGTTTTGAGATTTCTTTGTTTTGGTCTGGTTTGGTTTAGTTTTGAGCCATTTTATAATAGCTGCATGTAAGGAATACAAAAAGAATAAGACTTATTTCTGCTTTCAAGATTTTGGTCTAGAGAAGGAAACACGCAAACACCTAGCTGTAGTACAGTATGACAGGTGGTAGGGGATGGGTGACAGGGGTGTTGGTAGAAGTTTCATCTTTCACAAAGTAATATTTGAACTTGGTCTTGACATACTGAAAGATGAGTAGAGGTTCACCAGATAGAGAAGAGGTGAAGGCCATTCCAAAAAGAAGGCACAGCTCATAAGCCTTAAAAACCTGAAGGACGGGTCCCTTTTTATCACAGATTAAGTGCTCTGGCCCCCAAAGAATCCTTCAACACCAGAAACATTACTTGTTTGCATATCTTTTTTTTTAAAGATTTTTTTTTTAATTTATTTATTTATATTTTTGGCTGTGTTGGGTCTTCGTTTCTGTGCGAGGGCTTTCTCCAGTTGCAGCAAGCGGGGGCCACTCTTCATCGCGGTGCACGGGCCTCTCACTATCGCGGCCTCTCCTTGCGGAGCACAGGCTCCAGACGCGCAGGCTCAGTAGTTGTGGCTCACGGGCCCAGTTGCTCCGCGGCATGTGGGATCTTCCCAGACCAGGGCTCGAACCCGTGTCCCCTGCATTGGCAGGCAGATTCTCAACCACTGCGCCACCAGGGAAGCCCTCTTTGCATATCTTTATAAGAGAGTTTACAGCAGAGGTCCTCATCTCATTCACTGCACAGGGCAACCTGCTCACTCACCATGGCTATCCCTCTCCACCCCAGGATGGGAGGACAGGACTAGCTCTGTCAGCAGCTAATGGCTCCATCTTTTTAATGACTCTCCATTCTCCAGCTTTGTGAATCGTGGCTGGCCTAGGCGAAGAGAAGGAAGGAGAGAACATTAAAAGGAGCTCGCCCCTCTCCCTCAAATAATTTTTTTTTTACAATAAACCCTCCATTAACTGGAACTTTTAGATAGCTAATGTTGTCAGCCCTTGCTTTTGGTGCAAGAGACAGTGACAAACAACTGCTCCTAAGTATTTATTAAAAAGAGAAAAACCTGGGATGCTGCTGGGGCCAATGTGCATTCCTCAGCCACCCTCTGCAGCAGCACTGTGGCCCAGTGACAAATGGTCTTCACACAGCATGAATCAGATACTATGTGATATTCCAGATATCAAGGAAAGAATTAAGGACCTTCAGTTAACTGCACTTAGGCAGGGGAGGAGCAAAAGTTGTTTATGTATATATATTAGATATATAGAGATTATTACATATTATGTATAATATATATCATATATAATATTTAGAATTCTTCCTAAATATTTACATATATAATACATATAGGCTATATATATTGTATGTTTAGGAAGAACATGTATTATATATATTATATAACATTTGGAATTCTTATGTATTTTGTATATTATATTTATATGTATGTTATATTACTAAATATATATATTTAGGAAGAATGCCAAATATAATATATATAACACATTATGTATAATATAATATATAAGGTATATATATTTAGAAAAAATTCCAATAAAGACTCCAACAATGGGAAAAAAGTGTCATATAACCATAAGATACACTAATTAAACAATTGAATTAAGTGAAAGTTTTGTACATTCTATATGCATATCACTATACTAAGGTTACTTAACACACCACCCCATTATCTAAAGGTGATTGAGGCTTTTTCATGTAAATATGCAACACTGAACCACTAATGCAGCCCTTGAAAATTACCTTAATTAAAAAAAAAGTTTTTATTATCTAGGAATCATTACTGACTGACAGATTTCAGATTGCCCTCAAATTTCCCACTACCTTTTCCTGGCCAGGGCTTCCCCTTCTGGCATGAAGGATTTTGGAATAATAGTGAGAGAGTAAAAGGAATATAAGAAAACTTAACAGAATCATTTCTGTGGTAGATATATTAATGGATAAACTTGAAAAGACTTAGAGTAAACTGCAGGGCTCATACTGTAGTAAATAAAGTACCAGTCTTTTAAATAAGCACATAACCTTACAGCTAAATGAGTCTCTGGGGAAAGACCAACAACTTCTGAGCAGAAGATGTGGGCCGGGCACCATGCTAGGTACTTCTTTTAAAATTGTCTCACTTGAGCCTCACAGCGCCTCTGAGAGAGAAATGGCTGCAGGATACAATGAATAGAAAGAGCACGAATTTTGGAAGTCAACTCCTGACTTTGTCACCTACTTTGGCAAGTTCCTAAAGTCCCTGAGCCTCAGTCTGTTCATTTCTAAAATGGAGGTAATCACCAAGCTTGTAAGACTGAAACAGTAAGGTAAATGAGCTGATCTGTATTATGTGTGTATTCCTTTCCCCTTCTGACCTGTCGTCTTGTGTGTTCTTTCCCCTAAAAAGAGGCACTAAAAAGCCTCTTTTGTGTTCAACTAAAACTTCAGATATTTCTCTGAGCTGTGGCAAAGCCATATATTCCTCCATCTTGAACTTGAACAATTGATTTCTTTTGGAACCTTAGTGTAGGACATTACATTTATCCATGTTAAATTGCATCTTTTCGGTGTCACCGTGGCCTGTCAGCCTGTTGAGGGAATTTTGAATTTTGCATTGGCCTATTACTGTATTAAATATCTTTCACAGCCTTATGTCATTGAAAAATCTGATAAACGTCCCTCTTAGGTCTACTTTGATGCCATTAATAAAAATATTGAATAGAGCAGAATCCAGGGGCAGAGGCCTATGGCATTCAATCAGTGGTACCCCCCTACAGGCTGTGACAGAGTCATTCATCAAGCCTCTTGGGTATAGATGTACAACCAGCTGTGAATCCACTTAATTTTTCTCTCATAGAGCCCACCATCTTACAGATAATGAAAGACTTCATCAAGTGCTTTATTGAAATCAAAGACACTATATCTATGGCATTCTCCTGGTCTGTCAACCTCATACTAATATCCCTGTCAAAAAGAGGAAATTAATATAGTACAGCAAGAACTTATTTTTAATGAGACCACTGAAGTTTGAAGAGAGGCTGATGGCACAGGTGTTCTTGCCGGAGAAAAAATGCCTGGCCAGTTGCCGAGGGCTTCGAGTTGTGACATGACGTTGATGTGTGACCAAGTTCCAGGGGTGGGCTCAGTCCTTCTGATTCAGAAACTGGACTAAATCACACACTGAATGAACTTACCGTTTATTGAGACTCATCCTGTGCCAGGCACTGGGCTAGGTGCTTTTCATATATCTCATTTAATGCCGACACTAAGAGGTAAGTACTATTTTTTTAACCCCATTATTTTGAATGAGTTAGGTGAAGCTGAGCGAGGCTAAATAATTGACCCAAAGCCATATATAGTAAGTGCCAGAATCAAGGCTCACACCCACGTCACCCTGACACCAGGCCCTGCTCTCAGTCACTATGTTCGTCTGATAGAATCTTGTGCTTCCACGGTGTTGAGTTAGTTGACTCGAAAACAGCGTATCAACAAGATTTGCAGTCAGTTAATGTGTGGTGGGAAGGCCTCCCTAACTGTGGTCAAAGTCTCCCCGCCCTCCATCTTTCACACTTCGTTTCCTGGTATCTGGGTACCAAGAAAACGGATTCTCTGATTGCCTCCTGGTGCAAGTGGTATTGGAGGAAAGGGAATTTTGAGAGATATCTTGTTTGGATCAATAGGAGACCTGATGAAATAGCCTCTGCCCAATGGCAGAGAATGCCTTTTAAGTGATCAAGGAGCTTTCTTTCTCCAGATTCAAACTCTCTGTCCCAACAATACTACCAAGGCTAGGCTTTTTAATTGTGTTTTATCCGCTGTTTTGCTGCTTGAATCTGCCCCCCACCCTTGCTTCCATGCCCACCCCACCCTGACACATTCCTTCTTTGTTCAGCTGGGTTTCAGTATCTAAACAAAATAGTCAAATTGCCGGTCTATTCCACTGGCTCTTTCTGAACCAAGTCATTCTGTCTCCATTCATTCTGTTGGTGTGATTAATTTAGTGCTTAGAATGCAACCTTATTCCCTAGTGTGTGAGAGAATCTCATTATCACCACCTGCTACCCCTACAGGGCCCATCATAGCTCCTAGTGAGCACTTCTCTCTTTTCAAACATTCACAAACCATTTGCTGCAAGCACTTAAAAAGCATAAACATTTTTACCAAAGTGTCATCGCTAGGAAGATTAAGACTCTTAAAATATACATATTGAAAGCCATAGGTCCTAATTTACCGTAGACATGTAACAGAGAAATGTCCTACTCACCCATTAGCCTGTAGCTAAACAGCACTCGGTACCTAGAGCAAAGCTGCCCTCTGGGTCACATTTCCCTTGAAATATCCTGGACACCCTGCAGTTCGAGTGTTGCTTATCCTTTAGTCCAGGTGGAAAATGGTACATTCCTAGAGGACAGCGGTTTCTCTCTGGAGCAACCTGAATTATAGCCTTCAGGAATGGCCTATTTACACCACACTTGCTGAATACTGAATACTGAGGGCTTTCTCCCAGCATTATTCATTTTTTAAACAGCTTTATTGTGATATAATTATGGGTCATAAAACTTACCCATTTTAAGTATACAGTTCAGTGAGTTTTAGTAAATTTATACAGTTGTTCACCCATCAATGCTCTTCGGTTTTAGAACATTTCCATCACTATAAAAAATTCCCTCACAGCCCTTGCAGTCAGTCCTCACTCCCATTCCCACCCTAGGCAAACATTGATCTGCTTTCTCTAGATATAGTTTTATATTTTCTAAAAACATCAAAAAATGAATCATACGACATGTAATCTTATGTGTCTGGCTTCTTTCACTTAGCATAATGTTTTTGACACTCACGCATACTGTAGCATGTATCTATAGCCTGTTCTTTTTTATTTCTGAGTAGTACTCCATAGCATGAATATACTAGATTTTACTCATCCATTTGCCAGTTGATGAGACATTTGGATTTTTTCCAGTTTTTAGCTATTATTAATAATGTTGTCTAAACATTCATTTATAAATCTTTGTATGGACATGTCTCCATTTCTCTTGGGTTGCTGACTAGGAGTGTACTTGTTGGGTTGTATGATAAGAAACTGAGTCATAATGTGAGATATTGGCAGTTCTCCAAAGCGTAGAGGTACCATTTCACGTTCCCACTAGCAATATGAAGGTTCCAGTTTCTCCACATCCTCACCGCCACTTGGTATTGTCAACCTTTTCTGTTTTAGCCATTCTAGTGAGTATATAGTGACTCCAATTTTATTCTGTTATGTGATTCTTCAGGAGAAAAAGATGATAAGGAGATAGCTGATGGGGGTGGGGGAAAGCAATGGAAGAAAAGGATTATAAAAAAAATCTCTCTCTCACTACCATCCTGCTTTCTCATCTTGAGCCTGTCCATGGGACTAACAACAACATCTGCTTTCCTTAGAAATACTTTTTTTTAACCCTTAACATCCTTTTTCCCTCCATATAGGGACTGAAATACAGTGAACACCCAGTTCTAAAGTGCAGTAGTAGCTAGGTAGGCTAAGTAAAATCCATGCAAGCATTTTTTAAACCTTAATTTGAGCTAGTTTTAGATAGATTTTTGCCTCCTCCCATGCCAAATTCTTTTATCAGAGCAGCTGACAAGAAACAGAATTGACTGGTTTGACTTCATTGTCCCTTTCACTGTCCTACCCTATGATAGAGGGTGTTACATGCCATTAAAGTAGCTAAACAGAAAAAAGGAAGCAGTAAAAGAGCAGAAAAGGAAACCATTTATAATCCAAAATTGAATAACCAGGACCTCACCTAAGATTGTCTCTTGAGATTCAACTTGTCTTAGAGCTCTTCTACAAATATGTTATATTCATGTGTTTTGTGTATTTCAGTTTAATTTATAATAAATGGATGTGTGTTAATAATGAACTTTGTTAAACATAATTTCATTTACAATAATGAGCACATTGGGCACACAATATAATAGACCATAAGTTTTATGATCTCAAAAACTGAAAAAAACTAAGTTGAAAAGTACCCTTAATAACCGTAAATATCGTGCATGGTTAGCAAAATATAAGCAAAATTGTGGCCTTTCTACTTCTTCACATGCAGAGCATTTTTATGTATTAATAATACCACAAAGGGATTGCAGCTTTCAAATGCTATTAGCCCATCATCACATCTATAAGAATAACTTCAGATGTGGGATATAGCACATAGTTCCCATTTTCTTTCCTTTTTTTAAAAATAAATTTATTTATTTATTTATTTATTTTTGGCTGTGTTGGGTCTTCGTTGCTGTGCGCGGGCTTTCTCTAGTTGTGGCGAGCGGGGGCTACTCTTCATTGTGGTGCGCGGGCTTCTCATTGTGGTGGCTTCTCTTGTTGCGGAGCACAGGCTCTAGACACGTGGGCTTCAGTAGTTGTGGCATGCAGGCTCAGTAGTTGTGGCTCATGGGCTCTAGAGCGCAGGCTCAGTAGTTGTGGCGCACGGGCTTAGTTGCTCCATGGCATGTGGGATCTTCCCGGACTAGGCCTCAAATCCATGTCCCCTGCATTGGCAGGCAGATTCTTAACCACTACGCCACCAGGGAAGCCCCCCATTTTCTTTCATAACAAATTTTTCCTTCAATAATCCCAACAATTGCTCAATTGCAATTCAGCAAAGCAAACCAAATTTCTCTATGAAATCCCGATTTGCAGCAAGCTGTACTTACGAGTAACTTACAGGAAAATTAGTTAAGAACTGATTCGTTGGTTGGTTGGTTGGTTGGTTTGTATTTTTTTAAAAATCTTCTGGAGCAATGTTTATATGAAAATGTAATCAGAAAATTAGTACTTTCATCAAGAGGTAATTCAGAGAGCTTTGCAAATAAGCCTAAGATTCTCATTGATTACAAAAGAAGGCTTTCTACCTCCAAAACCCTTAAACGCTCAGAGGCAATTATACCATTAAGGTCTCTTCTTTCTATGCAGAGATTATCTTGTTTCCTCGTAATTAGTATTTCCTGTTTACTGAGACAGACTACATCAGAAAACACACATATCCCCAACCCCCAGCCCACCTCCACCCCCGTCTCACACTCTCCCTCTTTCTCACCGCCCTCTGCTCTCTCTGGAGCTGTGTAACTTGGAACCTCTTTTCCTTGCCATAGGTTAACACAGTTGTGTTTTGGGTTTTGTTTTGTTTTGTTTTTTATTAAAGTATAGTTGACTTACAATATTACATTAGTTTCAGGTGTACAACATAGTGATTAGATATGTTTATGGATTATACTCCACATATAGTCATTATAAATTATTGGCTATATTCCCTGTGCTGTACATTACATCCTTGTAACTTATTTATTTTATAGCTTGTAGTTTGTACCTCTTATTCCCCTTCACCTGTCTTGCCTCACCCTCCCCCCACACTTCTCTCCCCTTTGGTAACCACTGGTTCTCTGTATCTGTGAGTCCGTTTCTGTTTTGCTATATTCATTTGTTTGTTTTATTTTTCAGATTCCACATATAAGTGAAAATATATAGCATTTGTCATTCTCTAGCTTATTTCACTAAGCATAACACCCTCCAGATTCATCCATGTTGCAAACGGCAAAATTTTATTCTTTTTTTTATGGCTGAGTTATATTCCATTGTATGTATATACCATATTTTACCTTCTTTATCCATTTATCTGTTGATGGACACAAGTTGCTTTTATATCTTGGCTGTTGTAAATAATGCTCCTACAAACATTGGGGTGCATATATCTTGTTTGAATTATTGTTTTCATTTTCTTCAGATATATACCCAGGAGTGGAATTGCTGGATCATATGGTAGTTTTATTTTTAATTTTTTGAGGAACCTCCATACTGTTTTCCATAGTGATTGTACCAATATGCATTCCCACCGACAGTATCCCAGGGTTCCCTTCTCTCCACATCCTCACCAACACTTGTTATTTCTTGTCTTTTTTACTACAGCCATTTTGACATATGTGAGATGGTATTGTATTATGGTTTTGATTTGTGTTTCCCGGATGATTAGTGATGTTGAGCATCTTTTCATGTGCCTGTAGGCCAACTGTATGTCTTCTTTGGGAAAATGTCTATTCAGGTCCTTTTCCCATTTTTTTAATCGGGTTGTTTGTTTATTTGATATTGAGTTTTATGAGTTCTTTACATACTTTGGATATTAACCCCTTATCAGACATATCATTTGAAAATGTCTTCTCCCATTCAGTAGGTTGCCTTTTTGTTTTGTTGATGATTTCCTTCACTGTGTGAAAGCTTTTAAGTTTGATAGGTCCCATTTGTTTATTTTTGCTTTTACTTCCCCTGCCTAAGAAGACAGATCCAAAAAAATATGACTAAGACCTATGTCAAAAATTGTACTGCCTGTGTTTTCTTCGAGGAGTTTTATGGTTTCAGGTCTTACATTTAGATTTTTTATAAAATAAATCCATTTTAAGTTTATTTCTATATATGGTATAAAATGTTCTAATTTCATTCTTTTACATCTAGCTGTCTAGTTTTCCCAACACCACTTATTGAAGAGACTGTCTTTTCCTCATTGTATATTTTTGCCTCCTTTGTAGTAGATTAATTAACCATATGTGCATGGGTTAATTTCTGGGCTCTCTGTTCTGGTCCATTGATCTATGTGTCTTTTTTTGTGCCAGTACCACACTGTTTTGATTACTGTAGCTTTGTAGTATAGTCTGAAGTCAGAGCATGTGATACTTCCAGCTTTGTTCTTTTTTCTTAAGATTGCTTTGGCTATTCGGGGTCTTTTGTGGTCCATACAAATTTTAGGATTATTTGTTCTAGTTCCATGAAAAATGTCATGGGTATTTTGATAGGGATTGCATTAAATCTGTAGATTGCTTTGGGTAGTATGGACATTTTAACAATACTGATTCTTCCAGTTCACAAACATGGGATATCTTTCCATTTATTTGTATTGTCTCCAATTTCCAACACAGTTGTGTTTTGATGGCATCTGTCATACAAACTGTTATTTGCTGATTTTTTAGTAGCAGTTGCTCTAAAAAGTAATAGCAGAAGGAAAGAAAATTTGGAAAATCTAGTCACAGGTTTTTGATTTTTTAGTTGAAGTGTTAGAGGTATAGGGAAGGACTTACAGATGGTGGGAGGTAAGGGAGTTTTGCATCACCCTTGGCAAGACTGTGTAAAGGAATTTGGTGCTAAAACTCAGAAGGAATAGAAAACTATTGAGAGTAGAAAGGAAAAGAAATAGGATATAGCTGTTCCTTTCTTCTCCTCTTTGCCTTTCAGAGGTATCTCCCCTACTTCGTTTGTTGTCCATTGCAAAAGGGATCAGATTTGAGATTTCAGGGATGTTCCTTTAAGGTATACTTGCATGCTAGATGCCATGAGGGACCCTAGGTTACAGTGACACTGTAGCTGACTTCCCAGAGCTTACAGTCTGGTTGAACAGGTAAGACACAGACATATAACAAGAGACCTAGCACTACACACCCTTGTATATCAAGTGTCAACAGCACAGGGCAGCCCACAAATACTATAGAAGTTCAAAGAGAAAAGTGAGCAAGGAAGGCTTTAGGTGAATTTTAATTTCATCCTTGCAACATTCTAACGATAAAGAAGACAGGGACATTCTAGAGTATGCAGAGGTGTTATATATTTGGGCCAAAAAGATGCACATGGCACGGTTGAAGACATGGAAGAGATTTGTCTGGTTGAAGTTAAAGACATTTTAGATTAATAGGAGAGAGGGCTGGAGAAGTGAAAGGCATGGTTCTTGATCTAAATCTACCCAGAGGTATCCATAATTGCACATTTAAGTAACAAAGATAATATTCAAAATTTTGCTGATAGGATTATTCAAGGATAGGGTAAGAAAGTTTTAAGTTTCTGTTGTACTTAAAAGAGAAATAATGCCCTAATTCAGTGCTTTATAATTTCCAGAGCAGCTTCCTAGCCATTCTCATTCAGTCCACAGAAATCCCTTTTAGTCTTGGAAGGCTGTGGAGACATATACATTTAGATGGATGGGTGGATGATAAGTAGGTAGGTAGGTAGATGGGTGGATGGATACATGCATAGATAATATGCAAGAATATATACACACACCCACATTTTAAAAAATATTTTTTCACCTACTGGATTGAGAGCCCTAGAGGACTGAATTTTTTTCTTCTTTGGTGCTCCCAAATTGCATTATATGTGGAAGACATCCAGTAGATGTTTGCTGAATAAGATTATTATTGGCCCTTCAATATCACACCTCAAAGATGTTAAATATCACTTAGCTAGAAGAAGAATCAGGGCAAGAACAAAATGCCATGACTGTCTGCTCCAGAGGTCCTTCTATCCACCATACCATTCCAGACATGGATTATTACAGACCAAGAAATGAGAGAGAAAATGTCACAGTCAAAAATCGGGGCTTCCCTGGTGGTGCAGTGGTTGGGAGTCTGCCTGCCGATGCAGGGGACGCGGGTTCGAGCCCTGGTCTGGGAGGATCCCGCGTGCCGCGGAGCAACTGGGCCCGTGAGCCACAATTGCTGAGCCTGCGCGTCTGGAGCCTGTGCTCCGCAACAAGAGAGGCCGCGACAGTGGGAGGCCCGCGCACCGCGACGAGGAGTGGCCCCCACTTGCCACAACTAGAGAAAGCCCGTGCACAGAAATGAAGACCCAACACAGCCAAAAATAAATTAATTAATTAAAAAAAAAAATATATATATATATATATAAAAAAAAAAAAATCGAATGCAAGTTCAGATGAGGATTTCTGGAATTGTGGGAGTTGAAATTGAATGACACACAGGCACTTTTGCCTTGATGCTCTCAGTGGAAAGTGTTTAGAAATTATTACCAGGAAGGGGGGAAAGCTTTCACATTTAATTGCGATTTTAGTTCTGCAGAGGAGAACAAACCTGATAAACTTCCATCTGAGCTTCCATTCTGGGCATTCAGAGCACTTGGAGTTTTGTTAGAAGAGGCCCCTCTGAAGGTAGATGAGCTCTCTAGACTTGCATGGGAGCTGCTGTCCTCACTTGGCAAATATCTAGAAAAGGGAAGGGGGAAATAATCTACCCTTTTAAAATGGAAGGGGGGTTCCGCATGCAGCGTGGAGCTGTTTCATCCAAAATACCATTTAAACAAAAATAAAGTAAAAATCCCTCCCTAAATAAAACCCCAGAAATAAGAAGGAGGCAGTCCCACGGTGATAACCAGAGTCACCTGTGTGCTCAGCACTGCCTCACGTGTAGTCTCTGGAGGATTCCAGCTACCTGTGTCATTTCACGTCTGTCAGCTAAATCTGAACTCCAAAATATAACAAATGCAAAATGTGACACTGAGGAACATTACCTGGGTTTGTGATTTCTCCCTGGAGGACTGGGTCCAGCCGGCAATAAACGGATTGAGATTTCATGTGGAACATGGAGACAGACTGTCGCTACAGGACTCTTCTTCATGACTCACGTGCATTCCTGCAGCGTTCTCTGGTGTTTTTCATATTGTGTCTATGCAAACATGGCAACGAAAATGGAAGTTGTAGGATGATAGCATTTTTAAAGCACGTGGAATGTTTGATATTGAGAAAAGAAGCACAAGCTACATTTCCAACAGTGAGGGGGGTGGTTAATGAATTATGACATACTTCTCAAAAGCAATAATATGGTAACATGGAGTTACTTTAAATGCCTGCTGAGGGTAGTATAAGTAGGAAAGTTCTTTAGGTTTAATACTGAGTGAAAAAAAATTATGGTGAAAATTGTACTTACAGTATGACAACCACAACACATAATCATGGGGACAAAATGAAAGAAAATGTACCTAAACACTAAGAGCCTAGGATAACTCATCCTCTTATTTGTTTTTCTGTATTTCCTGTCTCTATAATGGGAAAGCAGTATTGTTATTATAGTCAAAACATTAATTTTTAAAAAGAGAAAAACATGTTTAATTTATATCACATTAAATTTAAAGAGGGAAAAAAAGAGAAGTCTGGGTACCCTGACTTCCAGTTTGCTGTGACATATATTCTGATGTGACCTATTCAGTGTGAGGGTAATGTCATGATATTGTCTAGCAGAATTCCCACAGCTAAACCCAGAAACATAAATGACAGTGACATAATATTATAGCATTGTCACTCATCACAGTTATTCTCCTATTGCCAGGGTGTGCCAAGGGGTTTCTGAAGCTGTCTTCTTTAATTGATACTGGAGAAGATTCCCAGAGGCAGCTACTACTCTGATGAATGAATACCAATATGCAGCAGGCCTGTGTTGTTTCAACAACATTCCTTCCCTTTAACCCACATTTCTCATGATAGTAATAAAAACTATTAAGAAAACATGCAGTAACTTTAATTTTTTACCTATTGGAACTCAGCAGTTGGAACCACTTTCTTATCCTCATATGTAAAATAATTTATTCTTAGTTAATGGTTTGGCTCTGTAGTGTTTTATGCCCAGTTTCTCTGTGTTTCCTCTTCAAATCCACCAAATAATTTGTGGCAGAAACTTGATGTTGGTTTTTTAGTTTGTTTGTTTTAACATCTTTATTGGAGTATAATTGCTTTACAATGGTGTGTTAGTTTCTGCTTTATAACAAAGTGAATCAGCTATACATATACATGTAGCCCCATATCTCCTCCCTCTTGTGTCTCCCTCCCAACCTCCCTTTCCCACCCCTCTAGGTGGTCACAAAGCACCAAGCTGATCTCCCTGTGCTATGCGGCCACTTCCCACACATTTGGTAGTATATATAAGTCCATGCCACTCTCTCACTTCGTCCCAGCTAACCCTTCCCCCTTCCCGTGTCCTCAAGTCCATTCTCTAAGTCTGCATCTTTATTCCTGTCCTGCCCCTGGGTTCTTCAGAACCTTTTTTTTTTTTTTTAGATTCCATATATATGTGTTAGCATACAGTATTTGTTTTTCTCTTTCTGACTTACTTCACTCTGTATGACAGTCTCTAGGTCCATCCACCTCACTACAAATAACTCAATTTCGTTTCTTTTTATGGCTGAGTAATATTCCATTGTATGTATTTGCCACATCTTCTTTATCCATTCATCTGTCAATGGACACTTAGGTTGCTTCCATGTCCTGGCTATTGTAAATAGAGCTACAATGAACATTGGGGTACATGACTCTTTTTGAATTACGGTTTTCTCAGTGTATATGCCCAGTAGTGGGATTGCTGGGTCCTATGGTAGTTCTATTTTTAGTTTTTTAAGAAAACTCCATACTGTTCTCCATAGTGGCTGTATCAATTTACATTCCCACCAACAGTGCAAGAGGGTTCCCTTTTCTCCACACCCTCTCCAGCATTTATTGTTTGTAGATTTATTGATGATGGCCAGTCTGACCAGTGTGAGATGATACCTCATTGTACTTTTGATTTGCATTTCTCTAATGATTAGTGATGTTGAACATCCTTTCATGTCTTTGTTCGATATTGTTTTTTGAATTGAGCAGAATTGGCTCAATATCTTGGAATAGCTAAATCCTCAGTAGGTTACCATTACTTTACCTTTTACTCCGATGGGGTTCCTTCCTTTTACATGCAGTTAACTTTTCACCCAAGCAGTGATGAAAACCATACAGAATTCTTTCTACCACAGTAACCATTGCTCCGGTTTTTTGAAAACTGAAGGTTTACAGACTGACTGGTCATGGATTACGGTGCCTGGGGTGAGAGGATCTCACTGTTTCCCTATCTGCTTACAACGATGATCAGATGTTAAGCTGTTCTCACTCAAGGCAAACCCAGCTGCCTTTGGACTTAACTTTTCCATAATGACTGTCTTTCTTTGGAATAGTCTCTCTGTTGTTTTGCCAATTGGATTTCTTACTGTCAACTTTGGAGTTTTCTGAAGCCAAATGTCACCCTCCCTACCTCTCTAATATTAGTCAACTTGGATTGAATCTTAGGTTCATGAGGACTTCTTGTCCTTTGTGTATATATGCATTTCACAAGGAATTCTGTAAGGTACACCCACCTGAGCTCTTTTGGCTTGAAGCTTTAACCCTGCCGTGAGCCTTGTCCAAAACTGAAACTGTGTTATTTTAATGTTTTCAGATGATCGAGACCCAGTATAAATGTTTTGAACATGATAACTCAAAATAAAAAGCACCATCTTAAGAAGCATCATAATGTGTAACTAATAGTGTAGCTAAGACCAAACAGTATAGAGGTTGATAGCAAGAAGAAGAGTGTGGTGAGTGGTAAAGAGCCGGTTAAGAATCAGGTGCAGATCCCAGCCAGGATACCTGTTAGCAGTGAGACCTTCAACAGATTACTCAGTATTTCTAAGTCTCAGGTTTGGTATCTCTAAAATGGGAATGATACTGTTATTATAAGAATCAAATGAGATATTTACACATATATAGTACACTTGGAACAGTTTCTGGCACAACTGGAACATAGCAGATGTTCAATAAATGTAATCATCAGTATCTTCTGTAATATGGGATCATTTCTGGACTTCCCTGGTGGCGCAGTGGTTAAGAATCTGCCTGCCAATGTAGGGGACACGGGTTCGAGCCCTGGTCTGGGAAGATCCCACATGCCGCGAGCAACTAAGCCCGTGCACCACAACTACTGAGCCTACGCTCTAGAGCCCACGACCCACAACTACTGAGCCTGTGTGCCACAACTACTGAAGCCCACACGCCTAGAGCCCGTGCTCCGCAACAAGAGAAGCCACCACAATGAGAAGCCCACGCACCGCGACGAAGAGGAGCCCCCGCTCACTACAACCAGAGAAAGCCCGCGTGCAGCAACGAAAACCCAACACAGCCAAAATATAAATTAAAAAAAAAAAAGGGATCATTTCTAATATAGAAGGAGAGTTACCCAGGCGTTCTTGACATGAACCATCACTCTGTGTTAATTTGTTCATTCTGTCCACCCATCTGTCTGTTTCCCTCTTCAGGCTAGTTGTGTGGAGGAGGCAGCAATGGAGCTTAGTGTGGAGGAGGGCCTCAGCTTACCTCCTATTGGAGATTGAATGGTGGGATGGGAGAATAGGATGCATTCTTTTAGATTAGGTCTGATATTAAACTAATAGCTAGAAACCAGACCCATTACTACCAGTACACGTCGCTTCAATGAGGGTTTTTCCAAGGTTAACCACATCTCATGATGCAAGGCACCAGCATATTTGTTTGACATCATTAACTTTATGAAAATGACCAAGTCCCTGTTTTTCCAGGTCAGATTTCCTTGCATCCTTAGAGACCATTAGCTGGAATGAGCACACCGTGAGATTGTGTCTTCTGTGTGCTGGCACTGTGCTGATTATTCTCACCGTTTCACTCTTCATCTTTCCAACAACATTTGAGATTGGCATTAACTTCCTCATTTTATAGGCAAGAAAACTGGGATCAGAGGAGTCAGGTAACTTGCCCAAAATTGAGTTGTCAGAGAGTAAACCAAAAGCAGCAATGGAAGTTACACCAACTCAATTTTATCACAGTTATTTGTTATTTAGTGTCAGTTGTTTGTCAAAATAATTTTGAGTGTCTTTATTGCTATAAAAACATATCTTGGGACTTCCCTGGTGGTCCAGTGGTAAAGAATCCCCCTTACAATGCAGGGGACGCGGGTTCGACCCCTGGTCGGGGAACTAGGTTCCCACATGCCACAGGGCAACTAAGCCCGCGTGCCACAGCTACTGAGCTTGCGCGCCTCAACTAGAGAGCCTGCATGCCGCAAACTACAGGGCCCACGCGCTCTGCAACCCGTGCACCACAACTACAGGGCCCACACACCCTGGAGCCCACGCGCCACAACTAGAAAAGAGAAAACCCACACACCACAACTAGAGAGAAGCCTGCGCGCTGCAACGAAAGATTCTGCATGCCTCAACGAAGATCCCACGTGCCGCAACTAAGACCTGACGCGGCCAAAAATAAATAATAAATAAATAAATAAACAATAAATCTTAAAAATATATATCTTTTTAAAAAACCAAACATTTCTTAGCAGGTTTTAGGGGCCCAAGGCAGCACCATCAGCATCAGGTTCAATTCCCTACTGAGAGAAAGGCAGTGGGGATTTTTTGGGAGCAATTTATATCTAATAGAAGCTTTGGCAAAGTAATTGAGAATAAGAATCAAAGGGAATAAGAAAATGTAGTGGTTGTTAGACCTGCGAATACACTTGAAAAGGTTAATGTTGTATTTTTCTGAAATGGAGGAATTCTTTGATCTTGATGCTTAAAAAAAAGAAACAATGAAAGAATATAAGGGTATTTCTCTGGATTGTATGAACAGTATTGCCTGCAAGTACTCAGCCCGGGGACCACACTTACTTAGCATATTTGTAAATCACCTGAAAAAAGGAGTATATGGTGAAATTCCAGATTTGCAAAAACTACTAAGCTCCTCTGGGTAGTGAAATGCCAAGCTGGCTAATACGAATATAGAAAGATAACGCAGGGTTACATGAGTCGGCAGAAGGATGGCAGATGGGCTTCTGCATGGACAACTGTAAGATAAGGAATGTAGGGAGAAGTCATTCAAACCATCCTTCCAAGATTAAAGGGCTTTCAACTACCAGCTATAACAAAATTAAGAGGTTTTACAGTCAGTGTATATTTTTGTGCCTAGTTATTCCTACTGCAGCTAAAAAGCCAGCCAAGAATCAGGAGTGCTTAGAAAGGGCATTTTTAAAGGGGCATTAAAAGCAGGAAATAGTAGCCCACTCAAATGTAAGGCCATGGTTCACTTACACCTGGAATGTTGTGAGTAATGTGTTCAGCAGACCTGAAGCAGTTGGAATACAGGAGGAGAAGGTACAGAGAGAGTGGACTAAAAGGACTGCTTTATGAAAACAACCTGCAAAGATGAGAGGATTTATCAGCCTGGGAAGATGAAGGTTTATAAAATCAGAGGGATGTGGTGCAGGTAGACACACGCTGATTAACATTTACTATCCCCTTCCTCGACAGACATGGGTCAGAGAGTGAGTATAAAAGGAATAGAACAAATTTATGGTTATCAGAGGGGAAACATCGTGGGGTTAGGGATAAATTAGGAGTTTGGGATTAACATATACACACTACTATATATAAAATAGATAACCATCAGGGACCTACTGTATAGCACAGGGAACTCTACTCAATATTCTGTAATAACCTATATGGGAAAAGAATCTGAAAAAGAATGGATATATGTATAACTGAATCACTTTGCTGTACACCTGAAACTAACACAACATTGTAAATCAGCTGTACTCCAATATAAAATAAAAATTAAATTAGAAATTAAAAATTAAAAATTTTTTAAATTAAAAAATAAAAAATAAATAAAAGGAATAGAGCATCAAGCTAGTTTAAAATTGAAATCAGATTAGGCAGAAAGGCCAATAGGCTAACTGACAAATAGGCCAATAATAGTTCAAGGTAGCACAGGATGAGTGCCACAGAAATGCCCGCTTCAACCCCTTAAAACTTGAAAAGAGAAATTTTTTTAAAAAAATCATTTTCACAATGGGTCATTTACTTTGGGAACTAGTTACCCAACAAGGGTTGTTCTATCCTGGTACTACACTTGTGCAGAAAAGAGGTGAATATATTTCTTATGAATGGATTTATAATTTGTTGTTTTAAAAAAGTCAGTAATATTTGGAGATATGCCCAAACTTTGCTGTTTGCCTTGGCGTAAAACAAGTTTTGGAGTCAGGCAAACCATATTCACATCCCAGAGCCACCGCATACTGACTCTTAGGTGGGCTACTTAACCACTCTGAACCTCAGTCTCCTCTTCTGTAGAGCAAGAAGAACACCTTCCAGTTAGGAATGTTGGGATGAAGGAAAGAGTAACATTTGTAAAGCTCTGGGAAGGGCTGAGAACAGAGGCTCTCTGCAAGGCTTGGTTTCCTTTGTCATCTCTTCTACACTATGCCCTCTGCAGCCCTGTCAGACTCAAAAATCCCACCCTGGGGAGACTCTGGTCAGGCAGTACTTGATTCTAATCCTACTTTGCTACTTTCATCTGTGTGAACATTCATTCTTTAATATTCATTGAGCCCCCACTATTTCAAACATTGGTTTAGGTGTTTGGGAAATAGTAATGATAAAGATATACCTGCTGTCTGGAAGCTTACCTGGGGGAGAGGGCTACACAAACACTAACCCTGCAAATAAAGTTATTTCAGAGGATGGTACGAAGAGGATCACAGGGTAGAGTGTGACGGGGTGAGGGCTCAGTTCTTTTAAAGAGGAGATGGGAAGGGCCTTTGTGAGAAGACAGACAACACTTAAGCAACGTCCAAAAGGATGAGAAGGTGTCATTTGAAAATTGCTGGGGAACATTCCAGGCAGATGGAGAAACAAGGGTGGAGGCCCCAAGGCCAGGATGAGTGTGGAATGTTCAAAGAACAGAGAAGGCTGGAGGGGAGAGAGGAGGGGACACAGAGAAAGACAGAGGGCAGGCAGCCTTGTTGGAACTTGAGGCCAGCTCAGGACTCAGATTTTATTCTGAGCCGTAGGAAGCTATTAGAGGGACGAGGCTTGACTTCTGCTTTGGAAGGGTCCTGTGGCTGCTCGGTAGAGAGTCAGACCCTAGGGCAGCCTGAGTGACAGCACTGTCCCTGCTTTCTCTTCCTACCCACACTGCCTTGCCGCTCTGTTCCTCTCTCTCTGGATCCGAGGGGACACACTGATTTCACACCACGTCTCTCCCGGTGCAGAGGTAACTTTGCACAAATCTCTTTCCGCTCCTTCATCTTTTAGGACACGTAAAAATTATTTTTCTCAAGTGAAATATTTAACCCAAATATATGTCTTTTCAGGTTTTAAAAATCAATTTGATTGGCCACAGGAAACGTATCTTGGCATCTCTAGGAGACAGGCTGCACGACGATCCACCACAGAAGCCCCCTCGGTCCATCACCCTCAGGGTAAGTACCCAGCATGCTTGTTTTGTCCTCCACTCTTATCCTCGAATATTACTTTGTGCAATAAAATAAAAATGATTGAAGCAATGGGTCTACCATTGCCTACCTCACCTGTATAAAAAACTATCTCGCCTTTGATAGTGTTTTCTACGACAAGATTTGTTTTTCTCGGTTGGTTAAATATATATTTTTGAGATTTAAATTAACATCTGAAAAACCACCACCTTTAGAGAACCTCTCCGCTACCCCGCATCCCACACACCCCTCTACACCAAGAGAAGAAATGAGTTTTCTGTCAAACTCCTCAAACCCACAGGTAGAAAATCGATGAGGACCAGAGTTAAGTAAAAGATCAATTTAAAGTTAACCTTAAGGTCTTCTGTTTTTTAAGAAGTGAAAATTTTTCAGCTTTACCCACTTCAAAAATTAAGACTAGAGAATCTAGAACTTTATTTAGTAAACTATTTCAGCTGTCTTTTAGAATTATGGGGTAGAAAAACTAGGAGGAAGAGAGAAATAAAGTGGAAGAGGAAGGAAGGCAAGAAAGAGCAGAGGGAAGGAGACAGAGAGAGAGAAGATTGCCAGGCAGAATGGCAGCGGGAGGAGTAGCCAGTGGTCCCTGGTGTTCATGAGGCCTGTAGAAACGTTTCAAAAATTTACCATAAAGGCAGGATCGCCATGACCAGTTGGAGAGTTCCAACTCTGTTCTCTTTATTGAGTCCTGCACTTGCTTGCTTCTGATTCCTTTTCTGCAGGTGTCAGAAAGGGTAGTGATAATAAACGAACACAAAAGTAGTACTTAGACGTCACTGCCAGCGATGAAATGCAGTCGAATGCCTCTTATCAGTGGACTTCAGCAACCAGTAACTACTGTCAGCATCACAGAGGATCGAGCAGGAGAGGAGCTGTTAAGATTTTAAGGCTGATTCAGTTTTAAAGGAGAAGAAAATACACAAAGCCTTCAGGAAATGCAAGAGAATTGGCTCCAGGAGGGCCATGAGGAAAACTGACGATTGGGGCAGTTGGAACACACTGGGATATTTGGAGGCTAGTGAGGACTTAGGGAGTAGTGAAGATAGAAGAGGACCTAGTTCTCCCTCAGTAAGAAGAGCCTCAAATAAATTGGGGGAAAATGAGGCTAGGAAGGGATTATTGTTTTGCCTTCGTTTCGCTGCACAAAAGAGGAGAAAGATACAGGCACCATCAGTGTGACCATCCTAAAATGACCCTTTCGAGGAGTAATTCCCTGCTACTTACCCTACTGTCTTTCCTTCCTCTGCTGAACTTCTCCCTCTGGCTCTCTGGAAGAGGTCTAGGGAAACAACAGACAAATCAAAGACTGAGGTTCCCAAGAAAAAGTGTAGGACCTTAATCCATCAAAGGAGGTCCAGAACATCTTGGGGAGAAGTAGCCTGGAGAATCGGCACGATCCAATCCTCCACTTACTTGCAAACATCAGAGCCCAGCTGTCTTCCCCCCTTTATCTTACTTCTTGACCAGTTTCCCCCAGTTCTCTTTGCCATTGAAGCCCATCCTCTGTCATTACATGCATTGCTCTGCAGTCTGTGCGTGTGACATGCCATTTCCATACTGTGTCCTCTTCCTGGCAAGGATTACCAGGCTACTCTTTGATGGAGGATCAACACCCATGAGGTCCCACTTTAGCTTTCTTGTCATGGCATCTACCATGGTGAGGCCCCTCTGTCCACGTAGAGACACAGTTCCTTCCCTTGTAAACACAAGTGATAGTGTCAGGGGTGCCCAACATATGTGTGCCTCTCTCCTGGGATCATCCATGGTGCTGGCTCAAGAAAACAGAGCCTGATTCGTGATACTGTAAACCTTCAACCTGAAATGCTTAGTGGGGAGGTATTGATTGTGCCATTAATAAAATGGTGGAATGTCATCGATTCCTTGGCAGTTGATTCAGAAATGACTCCCCACCCCCGCAGTGTGTCTTGTCAGTGTTTCACAGTTTTGAAACCAGAGGTCAGCCACAAGAGCATGGTATTTATTTCATGATGTATTTCCATTCAGGAACCCAGTGGTAATCACACTCCTCCTCAGTTGTCTCCATCACTTAGCCAAAGCACTTACACCACTGGTGGCTCCCTAGACGTTCCTCACATTATCATGCAGGGCGATGCAAGGAGGAGAAGAAATGAAAACTACTTTGATGATATTCCCCGATCAAAACTGGAGAGGCAGATGGCCCAGGTAAGGTGTTCAAAGCCTCTGTGATGTTTTTGTCTTTCACCCATATCAAGTAATGCATTCCAGCTTTGAACAGTTGCTTACAATGGGTGCCTATTGTGCACAACGTAACTGGAATTTTACCATTTTATGCCATGACTTTCGTTCTCTGCTCAGTTGACCTAGAATGAAATGGACCTTTCTGGGAATGGAATGTATACACAGATCCTTGTTATCCATTTCTTTACTGAAGAAATTATGTCTGATCTCTTTGCACCCAGAAAGTCTTTGCCCTAAAGGGAATAATACTGTGTAAGAATCAAATCATAATGAAAAAATAAATCATAAAAGTCTAGATTATAGACTGTAAATTGGTCGGATGACAGGGCAAAAGTTGGGGGGTGGGGGAGTATTAACTCCGAGAAATGTGGTTCATTTTCTCCCAAGTTTACACATTTGTTTAGAATTGTACCGTGGGGACTAGTTGCATCCATCTCATGCTGTCACCTTGAGTGGTTGAAAATGATGCCGCTGCCTGACAAAAATAACTGAAGAGAGAGGTCTGTCCTGTTCAGACCTTTCCATGTTTTGGGTATGGATGTCCGTGTTTCACCTGTCCGCAGGTTGCTGCTCAGGAACTCAAGTCAGCCGTAACCAAATAGTGGTGCTGTTCCTAAAGCACATTCAGATGGGAAGCTAGCTCTGCAGTGTCACCCCGAGGCTCACAGCTATGGATTTGTTGACAGCTGTTGGCAGAATCAACCCTTTTCATCCTCATTCTAGGTTCAGACTGAGCGTTGAGAGGCTTCTCTGCCTCCCACACCTAAGATGAGAATCTTGAGGTGAAAATTTGACTGCAATTGCGTTGCCTTGGTTGTTAAATATTTTTCTCAGCTGTTTGGTGAGATTCTGTTTTCTTAAAGCCTTTGGTAAACATTCAGTGCTGCCACTCACGAGAGAAAAATGTGAAGAGAATGTTCTGGAAGCCATGGCTATTCTGCCTGCATATGCTCTGGAGAGAAGGGGTCTGAGATATTGTGTCTCCTTTCCACTTGCTCAATATCGAATTGTTCTCAGGGTTCTTTGTGCAGAGAATAGCAATGTTGGGATTATGGAGAATCTTTTATTGAAGGGAGGTGGAAAATGTGGGAGAGACAAGAAAAGAATAATTTTCCCTCTCTTTCTTGTTAAGTATTGTCTTTTAATCCTTATTACTGTTTTCACTGATGTTTTTTTAAATAAAGAATCTAAAAGCTTTTTTCCCCAAGATGTTCATACATTTCCTGCTATTTGTTAGTATCTGTGGATCACATATGTGGTTAAATTTCTCTAATGACAGCATTTCAGAGACATGGTTTGTTTTATGTATTAATGCAAACTGGGTCTTTCCTGGACCCTTTTCTTCCCTGGATAAGGGCGGATCATCCATTAACAAGCATTAGCTGTTATTGACTGTGCCAAATTCAGCAACAGAATCACCTGTCTGAACTGCTCATGTAATTTATGCGCGTTCTCCACAGAGTGCAGTTTTTTTCAGAGAGGAAATTAATTACTCTTGCCTGAGTATGCACACTCAGAGGTAATCTAGCAATTGCTCCCTTATGGTCTTTGTGAGATTCACAACCTAGGGGCAGTATTACCGTCTGAAGAGCCTAGATCTTTTTCTTGTCATTCCAATCAGAATGCATCCCTTTCTGGAATTGTCTTGCCCTTGAGAAAATTGAATGAACTTTTATCTGGCCAGGTGAGAAAGGCCAAAATGCACAAAGAGAAGTGAGGTAAGCAGTGGGTGAGTTGGGAGCTATGGAAGGTCTGTGTGAATGTGCTTATTTCCCTTATTTCCCGTGTACTGCTCACAATGATCGGATGACTGACGGAGACCTAGGCCTCCATCAGCAGCCAGGAGCTTATTAGAAGCTTTCTAAAATCCCACTGCTCAATACAGCACTTTTGCTGCAGAATAAATAGGAGATGGCACTACAGGAATCCAATCGATAAGAAAAAAAGGATTCTGGGATTGCAGCTCTTTAGGCTGTGTTAATTGCAGTTTTTTATTTGTCTTGAGACTCTTTCCCAGTCTAGAAATGCCAAAAATCGTGGAGAAATGAATGGGTACCTTCTAAAAAATAGCGCCATTTCAAAACTTTAACCTGTCAAAATATGAAATACTTGGTAATTTTGTTGTTGAACAGTTTTATTTATGTGACTTTTTCACCACTCAGCCACCCAAATGATGTTTTTTCTTATTCTTCTGTTTCTGGTCATTTGCTGTAATAATTTTTGAAATCCGTTTGCTTTTTTTTTTTTTTAGAACCCATCAAACTGTCTCTAGACCACATCTTCCCCAAAGTTATGCCCTTAGCCAGTAAAGCTGAATTCAAGTCTTCTTCCTAAGGACTTGAATTAGCAATTTTAGCAATTAAAATTCCTGTAAGCAAGCAGCTAGTTACACCTCCTTCCAACCAGGAGCTCAGTCCCTGAGGTTCCTTCCCAAGGGGTTTCTCCCAAGGGGCTTACTTGAGGTTGGTTAATGCATGCCTAACCAGTCTGTTTCCCGCTAAAAGGCAGAAGTCCACCTTCAGGCTTTCTTACTTACTTACTAAAAGAAAGGAAAACACAATTAAAAGAAAATCACCTGGACAAATCCTTATTCTCAGAAACCCCTCTAGTGCTTCAAGTTTACCTGAGCCCCCAGAAGAGTGATTTGGAATTCTAGCCGTAGGCCAGGAACCTTAAGCTCTTGGTGGCTGCAGTAATTCATAGGAGCATAGCTTTTGCCTAGCAGATGTGTGGAAGTGCTTTAACTTGAAAAACCAATGCTGAAAGTTAAATTGAGATAAAGTTAATGTCCATTCCACCTATTAAATTTGTTCGTTAGCAAATATTTTTTTAAAAGGTAACACAGTGTTTAATTACTTGTTTTCAATTCAAACCAATGTTTAAAATACTTGCCTTGGAATCCAGAGGATTTTAAATAGTACGGCTGTTGTTTGCTTTTATTCTGATGTAAGCAATATTGTGACATCAAATTGTCTTAAATAAATATGTGAGAAACAAAATCAAGTTCAGTACTAATAGGATTTTTGAAACCATGAAATGTAATGATGTAAACACATCTAAACAATGGATTGCCTATCATGCTGAAAACATAGCTTTCTAGCCTATAATTCTAAATTGGACTCAGCTCAGAAGTTCTAAAAGGCTCCCCTATTTCCATATCCCTAATAAATAAATGTTGCATTCACATTTGTATAATAATACCTTAATGCGTATAGAGCTTGCTTTTAAATTTCCAAAGTACTGTCACATCTGTCATCTCATTTTAGCACAAACAAAGTATCCTACACAACTATTTATGTGTGTATAGCACATGGCAGATCAGCTTTTAAGACCAAGTTCTGTGGAGATGAGATAGTAAGTGAAAATATGAAAAATAATAACAGAAGGAGGAAAAATATTTCCAGTATTTAGGACCTAATTGCAATATTTAGAAATTTTCTTGAGTGATATTTAGGAGAAGTCAAAACATTCTTAAAATGAATAATAAATGAGAGTAATGGAATTAATAAAGTTTAGGGACCACATTCTCCAAAGTTATGAAAAAAGGAAAAGGAGTTTCCCAAAGTGAAACTTATAACCATTTATTTATAAACAAATACTTATGGAAAAGTGAAATAATACTTCTATTTTCACAAAATAAAAAAGACTCCTAAACAGTAACAGAAAACCCACACTATGGAAGTTCTTGTGTTTTGAATGCTCTCATCTAATTAGAAATATCAATATTGCCTGAGGCAATTACCTTACCTGATGCGTACAAACCTTAGAAACAGACCTTATCCACATTTCAAAGACTGGGAAACAGAAATTATGTGACTTGGTCCGGGTAGCACAGCCAGAAAGAAACCCAATCAGAACTTGCCTGGGGCAATATGTCAGGCACTAGAAAGGCTTTGTCTAAATTGCTTCTAAATCACTAGAAAGTTGATTCAGTTGAAAGTCTAATATATCTTGATCCAAACAGTATTACTTAATAAGTATGACTAGATCAATTACTTCTTTATTTGAAAGCACTTTACATATTATATTAGTTCTACAAATGGTCGTTCTTTTGATACTGTTAGAGGAAGAGAAATGGAAACTGGGCCACATAGAAGCCCTGCCATGGCCCCATCCATGTCTGAAATTCCACATGCAGTATCTTATTTAAACCTCACAGCAGCCCCTTCTATACTCAAGGAACCCAGCTGGGTGAGTGCTTTGCCTTGCAGCTGCTACATGGCAGAGCCAGGACTCAAGCTGTCTGCCTGACCATGTCCTGTTCTATGGCCCCTGATGCCCAGTGGGCTACTTCTATTTTAAAATGATATAGAATATCTTAGTAACAGTTCAATACATACTAATTTCCCATATGTTCTAACAGATTATACATTCATAGGAACAGTGGGCAGAATGAGGATAAAATTGCTAGTAGTTTAGTGGAAACTTACTGAATCAGCTCATGGTTCTCACCATAGAACCCTTTTTTAAAAAAATACTTAATTTAAAAAATTTTATTTTATTGAAGTATAGTCGATTTACAATATCATGTTAGTTTCAGGTATACTATGAGTCTGTTTCTGTTTGGAAAATAAGTTCATTGATATCTCTTTTGTTTATATTCCACATATAAGTGCTATCATATGATATTTGTCTTTCTCTGTCTGGCTTATTTCACTTAGTAGGATAATCTCTAGGTCCATCCATGTTGCTGCAAATGGCATTATTTCATTCCTTTTTATGGCTGAGTAATATTCCATTGTATATATATAACCACATCTTCTTTATCCATTCATCTGTCAATGGACATTTAGGTTGCATTCATGTCTTGGCTATTGTGAATAGTGCTGCTGTGAACATAGGGGTGCATGTATCTTTTTGCATTATGGTTTTCTCCAGATATATGCCTAGGAGTGGGATTGCTGGGTCATATGGTAGTTCTGTTTTTAGTTTTTTAAGGAACCTCCATACTGTTCTCCATAGTGGCTCTACCAATTTCCATTCCCACCAACAGTGTAGGAGGGTTCCCTTTTCTCCACACCCTCTCCAGCATTTATTGTGTGTAGATTTTTTGATGATGGCCATTCTGACCGATGTGAGGTGGTACCTCATTGTAGTTCTGATTTGCATTTCTCTAATAATTAGTGATGTTGAAGCATCTTTTCATGTGCTTTTTGGCTGTGTGTCTTCTTTGGAGAAATGTCTGTTTAAATTTTTTGTCCATTTTTTGATTGGGTTATTTGTTTTTTTGATATTAAGCTTCATGAGCTGTTTGTATATTTTGGAGATAATCCCTTGTCGGTTGCTTCGTTTGCAAATATTTTCTCCCATTCTGAGGGTTGTCTTTTCGTTTTGTTTATGGTTTCCTTTGCTGTGCAAAAGCTTTTAAGTTTAATTAGGCCTCATTTGTTTATTTTTGTTTTTATTTTCATTACTCTAGGAGATAGATCAAAAAAGATTATTTGTAGACTTTTTGATGATGGTCATTCTGACCGGAGTGAAGTCATACCTCATTGTAGTTTTGATTTGCATTTCTCTAATAATTAGCACTGTTGAACATTTTTCCATGTGCCCATTGGCCATCTGTATGTCTTCTTTGGAGAAATGTCTGTCTAGGTCTTCTGCTCATTTTTTGATTGGATTGTTTGTTTTTTTTGATATGGAGCTATGTGAGCTGTTTGTATATTTTGGAAACTGATCCCTTGTCGGTTGCATCATTTGTAAATATTTTCTCCCATTCTGTAGGTTGTCTTTTCGTTTTGTTTATGGTTTTCTTTGCTGTGCAAAAGCTTTTAAGTTTAATTAGGTCTCATTTGTTTATTTTTATTTCCATTCCTCTAGGAGATGGATCTAAAAAGATATTGCTGTGATTTATGTCAGAGTGTTCTGCCTATGTTTTCCTCTAGGAGTTTTATAGTATCTGGCCTTACATTTAGGTCTTTAATCCATTTCTGAGTTTCTACAGTGTTTATTTGTTGATCCTCTTAGTGGAAACCCTTCCTGCACATTTGGTAGAACTCTGCCCTCCTCCCATGTTCGTGAAAAGCTTTGTAGGTAGCTGTGGGGTTTACTGCATATACAGAGAAGTTCTTGCCTGTGAGGGTTTCTCCAATTAGTGGGTGCTGTTTCCTTAGCAGCGTCTTCAGTTGGAGTTTTGATTTGGTTTCTTTCAGGCTGTGTGACCTGTACCAAGTCATGCGACTTCTCTGAACTTCGGTTTCCTTGTCTTTAAAACATGGATAAAGACTGCCTCGCAGGCTTGCGTGTGTCAGATAATTTATGTTTAAGTATATTCTAAACTGTAAATCACAATGTATATATAGATAGATAGATGATATGACTATCAATTCAGATATATCATCTATCAGTCCCTAATTCAAAGGTCCCTGATTCATTGTAGGGCCAGTTAATGCCAAAGACATTAGAAAGGGAAGTGCTCAGATGGTTGTAGCATTCTATAAAGATGATCCTTTTGTTCCAGTATTATTTCCATGCTTAGAATGTATATTGAGAATGGAATTGGAATTTTCCTCCTTATTATTTTAATCGTTTAAATATGAAGGCTGCCAAGGAGCATCTCTCATGATGGAAAAGGGATCTGTGAGATGATCACAAAGCCAGGGAAAGCAGAGGAGAGGTGGAAGAGTTCTCTGCAAATTCAGCATACAAAAGTATGTAGCAAAGGATATCTTACAGTAATAACACTTTATTATTGTAACATGGTAAGGGAAAACATTAAGTGAGAAAGAAAGGATTGTTTTTGACTTAAGTGAACTTTAAAACTTGTTTGAAATACAAAGTACACAAAATTGTTAACTAGAAAGCATGGATAGCCCCAAAATCCATGAGGCAAACACTGAGCCAGCCTCTGAGAAAGAAGGGAGTAATTTATTCTTCTGTATTTTCTCGGGAAAGAAAGCCTGGTGTTCCTAGAAATTCTACCCACTGCTCTCATGTTATGGAATTTACAGAATCAGCCTTCAAAAAATGGTACAACTGTGTTGAAAAGAACAGCATTTTACAAAGTGATTTTTCCCCCACTAAACAAGTTTTATTACTGAGTTACATTAGATTTTTTTCAAATGTCCATGAGTTAGTGGCTAATTTTTAATTTAGATTTTCATCACCTCACCACTGCTCAGAAAAGCTCAACATGTCCATGACTTCAAAAATTTTTTCCATGAAGGTCTAAAGAGCAGCTTCTAATACTTAAGCACAGACAGATAATATATAACCCAAAAAAGAAGGTTAAGAATAAACTCAGTAAGCTCTTCCATCAGGAGCTTCTGATGTGACAGCTTGTTGGGTTGACAAGCTAACACACCAGCTTCAGTGATAACTTGGGATGTTGATGATATCTGTGCCCTGTTTCAAGCCAGGAACTCTGGACCGTCAGCCATCTATTCCCAAAGGCATCATGCCAAGCAAAAGTGGAAAACGGTGCTTTCGTACTTGGAATTTAAACCTGATGTGTTGTATACCTAGTTTGTTAATGTGGACGGTTAACTGCCTTTTCTCAAAATATATGCTCTCCCTATACTACAAAGCTACAGTAATCAAGACAGTATGGTACTGGCATGAAAACAGAAATATAGATCAATGGAACAGGATAGAAAGCCCAGAGATAAACCCACGCACCTATGGTCACCTTATCTTTGATAAAGGAGGAAAGAATATACAATGGAGAAAAGACAGCCTCTTCAATAAGTGGTGCTGGGAAAACTGGACAGCTACATGTAAAAGAATGAAATTAGAACACTCCCTAACACCTTACACAAAAATAAACTCAAAATGAAATAAAGACCTAAATGTAAGGCCAGACACTATAAAACTCTTAGAGGAAAGCATAGGCAGAACACTCCATGACATAAATCACAGCAAGATCCTTTTTGACCCACCTCCTAGAGAAATGGAAATAAAAACAAAAATAAACAAATGGGACCTAGTGAAACTTAAAAGCTTTTGCACAGCAAAGGAAACCATAAACAAGATGAAAAGACAACCCTCAGAATGGGAGAAAATATTTGCAAACAAAGCAATGGACAAAGGATTAATCTCCAAAATATAGAAGCAGCTCATGCAGCTCAATATCAAAAAAACAAACAACCCAATCTAAAAATGGGCAGAAGACCTAAATACACATTTCTCCAAAGAAGATATGCAGATTGCCAACAAACACATGAAAGGATGCTCAACATCACTAATCATCAGAGAAACGCAAATCAAAACTACAATGAGGTATCACCTCACACCGGTCAGAATGGCCATCATCAAAAAATCTACAAACAATAAATGCTGGAGAGGGTGTGGAGAAAAGGGAACCCTCTTGCACTGTTGGTGGGAATGTAAATTGATACAGCCACTATGGAGAACAGTATGGAGGTTCCTTAAAGAACTAAAAATAGAATTACCATACGACCCGGCAATCCCACTACTGGGCATATACCCTGAGAAAACCATAATTCAGAAAGAGTCATGCACCCCTATGTTCATTTCAGCTCTATTTACAATAGCCAGGACATGGAAGCAACCTAAGTGTCCATCGACAGCTGAATGGATAAAGAAGATGTGGCACATATATACAATGGAATATTACTCAGCCATAAAGAGAAATGCAATTGAGTTATTTGTAGTGAGGTGGATGGACCTAGAGTCTGTCATACAGAGTGAAGTAAGTCAGAAAGAGAAAAACAAATACCGTATGCTAACACATATATATGGAATCTAAAAAAAAATGGTTCTGAAGAACCTAGGGGCAGGACAGGAATAAAGATGCAGACGTAGAGAATGGACTTGAAGACACGGGGAGGGGGAAGGGTAAGCTGGGCCGAAGTGAGAGAGTGGCACGGACACATATACACTACCAAATGTAAAACAGATAGCTAGTGGGAAGCAGCTGCATTGCACGCGGAGATCAGCTCGGTGCTTTATGACCACCTGGAAAGGTGGGATAAGGAGGGTGGGAGAGAGGCTCAAGAGGGAGGGGATATGGGGATATATGTATACATATAGCTGATTCACTTTGTTATACAGCAGAAACTAACACAACATTGTAAAGCAATTATAGTCCAATAAAGATACTAAAAAAAATTTTTTTTAAGTATATATATATATATATACTCTCCCCATGACAACTTTGGTGCTGGAAATTCCAATATGATTATCGTCTTAAGGGCAACATTGAAGTGTTACCGTCTATCCTGTACCACAGTCAAAAAAAAAAAAAAATAGGAAGAAGTAGGAGAATCACTCAGATGGAATCGCTTTTACATTTTGATACTCATCTTACATGTCTCAATTCTTTCATTCTCTGTCAAGTCCATCAGTGAGGCACATTAGATGACCAGGAGTTTGTTCTGACCGACGCCATCAGACCTAAACACCTCCACTCTCTCTGCTAGGGAAGCTGTGACGTCTCCACCTACGCATCATGTGCTGGTACTTAACCAAGGAGAATGTTTCCAATTAAAACCAGACCACGGATTTTTTTTAAAAACATGAACAGAAAGGATCCTATTTTCAACTGAATAAATAATAAATCGGACAATATATAAAAACCCTATTTTAGTGGAATTGACCTTGTGATATTTAGTGGCGCCTTAGGCTGGCTGACATTGAGCAGCATGTTTGCAAAGAGGCACACCAGGCTATCTTTTTCCACTTGTTAAATTTTTGGAATGTTTCTTATTAGATTCAGTCCAGTTCTTGGGTCCACAGGTCAGTGTTGGCTGTTATAATCTGACCTTGATATGTTTTCAAGGGTAGGAGAATTCTCTTATTCTCCTTCTCCTTCTTCCTTTTCTTTTTCCAGTATTAAAGAAAATAAAGGGAAGGTGTTTAATGTCTAGAGGAAATGGGGCTTATTGTGTGGTCCTGTCTCAGTTACTTCCGTTTGTGTATGACTAAAGTAGTAAATCAGTAGGGACTCTTCTGAGTGCATGCAAGTAACAAAAATCCAACTCAAGATGTCTTAAGCAGAAAAGGGCACATATTTGGGTCATTTTTGCTACAAAGTCCTGGTAGCCTGGGTTCAGGTGCTCATATGACATCTTGGTCTCAGGCTCTTCATGTCTTAGCTCTGCTGTCCTCTGGGTTGGCTCTTTTCCCAATCAGGCTTTCTCTACATGAGGGGAGTTTCAGGTCCAATTCCTGTTAAACTTGAACCTGTGAGAGAGAGGGCTTATCTTACCAAGAGTTCCCCAAAAAGCCCCAGGATTGAGTCCCATTGGTTCAGATCAGGCTGGTTTGGATCTTTTATGTGTCCTGAGTTAATCACACAGGAGAGGAGCATGTATGTGCGTGGTGTGTGTGTGTGCATGTGTGTGTGTGTGTGTGTGTGTGAGAGAGAGATGCGATTAGCCAGGCATAGGTCACATGCCTGGAGATGGTTTTAGCTCCACCTGAACCACGGGAACTGAGGGATGGCAAAGGAACTCCTCCTGTGGACAGGCTTTCATGAGCAGAAGTGGCCATGGTCTCTGGGCAGACAGAAATAGCAGTGGTGGGCACCTGAATAAACCCATTCTGACGTCCGAATTCCAAGAATATCTGATGGACAATTGTTATATTACATGGGTATTCGTTTCATTTTTGCATACTTGATTTGATGAGCTTTTTTAAAATACCAGATTTGAAGTAATGAGGTCAGAGTTAAAAATTCTGTCTCTGATATCTGATACCTCTGTAATCTTGAACAAGCCTCTTAGCTACTCAGAGCCTTAGTTTTCTCTTCCTCAAGTGAGATTAAGGCCCCCTCACATCACTGTTGTGAGGCACAGGTAAAGTAGTAGTTGTCACAGTAGTTTACAAACTATGCAGCTCTACATTTGGGTGTTTTTAGAAATTATTATTATTTTGAGATAACTCTAGCTTCCTTCTACACTATGCTTTTTCAACTGCAACTGGGAATAAATGCATTTTAAAGTAAAGCTCATAATATTTAGCTGTGTTTTACAAAACTATTTCTATTTTCCAGCTGGTAAGCCCCAAACTAATACCTTTCCACAGATATGGAAACAATAGTTCTTAGGATTGCAAACACTGTACAGGAGGTTCCTATCTGTGTTATAACCTAGTTAGCATTGGAGCTCTTTGGAGAGGATTTATGGATGATATCCATACTTAAGTACTTTTTAATACTTTATGAGTTAACATATATTAAAAATATGTCATTTTATTGTATATTAAATTTTATTTTACTTCTCTTATAGTAAAGTGTATGAGTGCTACATAGGGGTGAGGCCTGACTCTTCCGTATTTTTTAATTCCCTGTAATAAGCATTCCATAAATACTTGTTGACCAGATTACTTTACACAGGTATTAGGTACCACAAAACCACAGGTTTCCAGGACTCCAGCTTAGACACAAACTGGGATGGTCTCAAATCTTTTAGAGAAACAAACTACCTGGAATAGTAGCATATCACCTGCCAAGCTTAGATCTGGTAGTTGGTTCATCGTCATCATCGTCAGAGCCAGCACTGATTAATACAACTTTATAATGAGGACACTGAGGCTCGGAGACTTAGTGTTGTTGACCCAAGGCCACAGAGATTGTAAGAAGCAGAGCCAGGATTTGAACCCAGGCTGTCTAGCTTCAGAGCCTGTGCTTTAACCACTGTGATGATGAACACCCGGGTTGTGTCTATACCAGCAGACATGACACATTCTAAAAATTCTAGAACCCCAAAAGGCTTCAGTGCAATTTTTTTTAGTCCTTTGACAAATTCTGTTACTAATATCTAATACTTTATGTAAATGCAAAGTTAGTAGAGAATTGAACCTCTAAGGTGGTGTGGATAAACGTTGTATTTAAAGAAGATCCTTTGCTCTTGACATCCAACTTTTCATTCTTTACAAATCAGGGGTAGCAAACAATTGCTTCACATAACCAGTTGTGAAATGATGTGACCCCCCCCTTTCTGTATCAGTCTCTACTTTGAGGCTTGAATATAGTATCACAAAAATTTATAGAAACTTGCAATATCTACATGCATTTATGGCTAGAGGATTCTTTTGTGCCTCTGTTAACGAAAAGCAGAGAACTTTAGGGTGGGAGGGGGCCAGAAAATGTGTCTTGATGCAGCACCCCTTCTAATACATCCTTAATAAACAGCCACAAGTTTATTCCTGAACTTGTCCCTGTAAGGCAGCCCCCACTTTGTGAGGCAGCCAGCCCCATCATCATCGGAAAAGTTCTAATTAATAGAACTCTTGCCTTATATGGAATTGAAAGGAGCCTCCTTAAAGCTCCCATGTAGTTAGTTAATGCTATCTTCTGAAAACACGAAGAATAAATCTACTCCCTCTTGCTGAGAATAGTTCTTTAAGACTAAAGACAATTTGATGTCTTCCCTCCACTATATTAACCACATCCACATCTTGCCAGTGTCATTCTGATAAGTGGGACGCAGGCTACACAGCGTCCGGATTCCCCAGCTCTGGGCATGTCTGCTTTGTTGATGTTCATGCTTAACAACATTGAGATATGGTTAATTCTTACTGAGCTTTTCTTTATGGAAATGTCCCAGCCTTTATCAATGGCCATGAGCAGTGCTGTGTGTGTGTGTGTGTGTGTGTGTGTGTGTGTGTGTGTGTGTATTTTACCTTAATGCAGGATTTTACATTTATATTATTCCTTTCCAGCTAAGACAGTTTTATCAAGTTGTTTGTCCAGTAATCCTATTATGTCAATGCCGTTTTAGAACTTGGTCAATGCTCAAAGTATCAGTGATCCTTCCCAACTATGTAATATGCTGATTTTAAAAGTGCACCTCAAAAAAGTGTGCCTTTCAAGTAATTCCTCCAATGTATTGATTTCAGTGCTGAGCAAGGCAGAACTGAGGAAAAACCTGTGTAGCCTTCTACCAGAGACCTCTTAGGTTGGCATCATGCAAGAGGATTAAATCAACCAGACCTTGTTTTCCCATACATTCCACAAGGAAAAAATGAGGAAATAGTGCAGTCTCAATAAACATCATTGAATGAATGGCCTGTCCAATACCTCTTTTTTTTTTTTACCAGAGGCAGGAACCAATGTTGAGCATATAGTTAATAAATGGGATTAAATTTTAAAAATGACATCGTCGATTTACAAGAAAGGAAAATATTTTAAAGAGATGTTACAGGCAAAGAACAATTAATACTTTGCAAAATCGAATTTCTTTGCAGCAGTTCATGTTATGATAAAAAAGCTGATCGCTGCAGTTCTGAATGAGTGATTAATATTTCTGCTAATGGCCCTGAAAAAATGTTTGTATCAAGAGTGGTGGCATCCAAACTTTGAGGGAGAACAAGTAAAATAGCCCATATTGCAAGAAACAGCGTGATCCCAATTGACTTAAATTCCCTGCAACATCCAGGGAACCTGGGGAGCTGAACAGTAAGATCTGGATTGTAGACAGTGTTCCATTTTTTTTCCTCTGCTCTGTTTTTTCTTTTCCTGTGAAGAGATTTCATAAATAATTGTGTAATGTCATTTAGGGCTACAACTGTCATATTAGGGAATGCAGGTCATGTATTATCTCTACAAATGAATAACAGGTCGCATAGCTATAGTTCTCTCCTGTTTTGGCTGCTGAGAGCTTACTTTATGTGCTGTCAGTAGCAGAATCAGAGTTTACAGGGAAAGAGGGAAGAAAGACAGTAGGGGGTGGAGAAGAGGAGGGAGGAGGGGGGAGGGAAGGAGAGAGGGAGGAGTGAAGCAGGGAGGAAGTGAGTGAGAGAAAGCTGTAACTTTGGGCAGGCAGCAAGTAATATCAGAATTTGTATCATGTCAGCGTACTTATGATGAGACCGAATGTAGTGTTTACTTCCTCCCACTTTTGCTAGATTGATTCATGCCGACGCCAGCAATAATGGGTCACACATGGAAAAACAGCTATTGGCCTGGCTTTTCACTTCCAGCAGGTGATTACCAATCTGTCCAAGAATTTCCCTGATACGGGGTCAAGGTCACAATCATGAAGGTTTGAGAAGACTGCTCATCAGAAAAGTGAAGAAATGATGGGGAGCAGGAGTTTTTTAACCCAGCATTCCCTGCAAATAAAATAGTTGATCAGAAACCTTTTACAGAAAGGGTCAGTGGTAAGAAACCCTGAACTTGTGACGGTCACAGCGTAGTTGAAGAGAAGAATCACATATGGTTGTTAGAGAGTGTCTACACATTGCAAGACTCACCCGTGAAGAGAGGAGGAGGATGGTTCCCACGTCTACAATGGTGGGACAGAAGAAATAAGATGCTGGCCTGCGACTTCTGGGTAACTCAGGAGAGACAAAAGGTTCTGATTCTGATTTCCAGGCAGGGTTTGGTTAGTGCCTGTGGAAGAGGAGGCGGCTGTCGCTGCTGAAGAAAAGATGCATACGCGGTGTTTGGTGCATTGTTCCTTGACTGATGTGAATTTGTCTGACTCCATCCTTTGACAGATCTCATCTCGTTTTAGTCTCTGCTCAAGGAGGCACTGAGTTTGCTGGCTGCTGACCAAGGCTTCCTTTGTTAGGGTGCCCTTTTTTCTTTTGCCTTTGAAGCGGTTTTGTTCCCTCTTCAAGTTTGTTTTTGTTTTATTTTAGAAGAGCTGTCATCCAAGAGAAGAAATGGACTTCATTACTCTTTTAGCTTTCACTCTGAACCTTTCGTATTTCTTGTTGGATGCTTTCTGGTCAATTTCTGAACACCCCAAAGTGTGAAAAATTATGACAAACATAAGGGAGAAACAGAGGAAAACCATTTTTTTTTCAGAGCTAGAACAAGGCAGAAAATTTCATCTCTGATAGAATCTGACCAGAGGGCTCTATTCATACAAGCTTCTTTATTAAACTAACTACACAACATCGGCAGAATCCCGAAGGTTTTCAGAGCCTAATTGGTATTACTGAGTGGGCGGAGCTATCGCCCACTTGCTGCTTCCAAGACCCACCATCAGCCTCTGAATCCCAGTTTACTACATACTGGTCCTGACAAAGGAAAATGGATCATGTCCATAGCAATCCCTATTCCATAAACGTTGACTAAAAGCAGGGCTGACCCCTAACTCACTTTGCGACCCATGCCTTGTACCCAATAGATGAGCAGTAGTTACCTCTGAATGAATGTCAGGGTGCCAGGAAGACAGGTTCTGATGCTGTAAACTTTTTTCCCCATTTTCAATTTGTGCCTGAAAGAATAATCCCTTTGCAGCGTAGAAAGCATAGACTTAATTTGGATATAATATGCTGGGCTTTGGGGGAAGACTTCTCTGAGAAGGTGACACTGGAGTAGAACGTGAGGTGAGGGAGCTGGTCCTGCAGCATCTGGAGAAGGGGAAACAAGGGCAGAGGCTTTGAAGCAAGAGTGTGCTTTGCTGTCCAGAACCGAGTGAGCAAGAGGGCAGAGAGGTAAGGGCGGGCATGGGAGCCAGAGGATGGAGATCCTTGCAGGCCATTATTAGGACTCTGAATTTTCTTCTGAGTTAAATGGAGCAGAACAGCATGATCTGGCTTTCATTTTAAATGGATCCTTTGGCCTGTTGTGTTGAGAGTAAACACTAAGGGGGCAAGGATGAGAGCAATGAGTTTGGAAACCTAATGGAAGAATCCAAGTGAGAAAAGGTAGTGACTTGGACCAGGTAGTGATAGGAGGGTGAGACGATTTTAGAAGTAGATTCAGTAGGATTTGCTGCTGGAATGAATGTGAAATGTGAGCAAGAGGACGACCCCAACTGGAAGAAGAGGGTTGCCATTTGGTGAGATAAGAAAGCTTATAGGGAAGGTGAGGTGATCCGGAGCTTGCTTTGGGGCATTTAAGGTTAAGATACCTCTTAATCATCAAGATTAAGAGAGGTGTTAAGAAGGCAGCTGGATGTCTGAATCTGGAGTTCAGAGGAGAGATCTGGGCTGGAGACATAAATTTGGGAGTCAGGACAGGATGAGACCACCTGGTAAAGCCAGAGAAGGAAAAAGGATTGAGGACTGATGCTCCAGGGACCAGAGGATGATAGGAACCAGCAAAGGAGGCTAAAAAAGGAAGGAGTGATCAAGTGTCAGAAGGTCAAGGAAAATGAACAGTTGGATTTGACAAAATGAAAAAAGCAGTTTCGGCAGAGTAGGCTCAGGTGAGGACAGGAGAAGGGGAAGCAGAGACCATATAGATACTTCTTGGGGGGATTTGCTTCTTAAAGAACAGGAATTGGAGCAGGAGCTCAGGGAGAATGTTGGGTCAAGGAAAGGGGCTTGTTTGCTTTTAATGGAAGATGTTTCAGTACTTACAGGCAATGTTCCAGTAAAGAAGGGAAAACAGACAGCGAAGGAGAGAGAATTTATTGTAAATTACTGGGTTGCCACCAACTGAGCAAAAAAGAAGTCAACCCTTAGGAGAAAGACTTTGGATATAGGTAATATGCTTTTTAGTTTGTTATTAGATTTGAATGCAAATGTGTTGTATTTTCTGAACTGTATTCGTGGTAACACGAGATACGTAATGGTAACAATAGCAATATGTGTGTTGCATTTTAAGAAAACATTTCCAGAGTCAGGAGAGAGGTCTGAACTCAAGATAAAATTGTGCACCTCTAAAAGTGTGCTGACTTCATCACCAAAGAAATAAACATTAAATTATTGATATCTCAGTTCTAAGATTGCTATACCTTTACTTAACCCCCATTTATTTGGATTTCATGGTAATTCAAGTTCAGATCAACTAAATTAACCTTCACAATGTATGAGGAAAAGGAACTGAGAGAAAATTAATAAGCAAATGAAATTGTAAAGGGTGTTTACCATCCTTTTACAGAATTGTTTCCAGGCTCGTACAAGCAGCTCTTTAGCATATAGGTGTGCCTCTCTCTTCAACAAAGTCAGCGGTGCTTTTTCAGCCTTTATCAGGAAAAACGAGACCATCTCTAACAAGAAGTCTGCAGGGTTAATCTCTGGTGCATTTTGCCAGAAGTATGTTGGCAGTGATGTAGTTTACTGAAGGCACAAGTGGCAACAACAAAGTAGATCAACTAAACGTGATAACGAAGAGCAGTAATTAATGTTCCTATGGTGCTTGACCATTTGCCAAGAAATATTGAACACATTCTGTGATTCCATTCACTCAGTCAATACGTTTGATGGCTTCTGTATTCCAGGTCCTAGAAACATAGATGTGAAAAAGTTGCCTCTCGCGTGAAGCTTAGCACGAGCCACACGACAACCTGATGAAATAAGTAGGCCAAGTGCTATTATTATTCTTCTTTACACATGAGGACATTCTAAAGTTTAACTAAAACTTAGATTTAAATCACTTCTGTTCTAGGAATTTGGGCCCCAGATGAAATTTTCTCACTGCTATTTTCTTTCTCAAAGCTTTTGAACACTCTGTACTTCAATGCATGTTGTACCCTGAAGTATTATCTTCATAAATGTAATGAAATTCTGCAGGGGAAACTCTTTTGCATTTAAAAAATTCATTCCAACACTCAGCCTGGTAACCATGTGTCTAGAAGAAGAGCCATTTCATGTTATGAAGACACCAGTTACAGCTGGTCTACTTAAGTTACTGCTCTTACACGCCTGGTAAAGTCTTTGCTACCGTCAGAATTACTGTGATGTCTGACATGTATCAGCTTTTAAAAAACAATCTCCATAACTAAAATACAATTAACTGCCTTTTTTTTAAACTCTATTTTTTAAATCTGACTTTTTACCATTTGCATTGAGGCACATAGTTATTGGAAATGAGAGAGGATTTACTTTATCAAGTTTGAACATAGCTTATAAGTGAAAAATAGTTGTTGTAACATCTTTAAAAGGTATATAAGCCACGTGGGAACTCTCTTCGGTGTATATGACTAGAGGTGGGTTTTATTTCTTCACTGAGAAAATCTTTCTTTTTAATTTTTTAAAATAAAAATAATTATGGCACAAGATTTTTTAAAATAAAAATAATTATGGCACAAGATTTTTTAAAATAAAAATAATTATGGCACAAGACCCTCTCTTCCCTCCTTAACTCTCTGGTAACTTCTGTGACCGTTGGAAGATAGATTCATGTACCAGGGTGCTAAGGGGGAACTTGCCTGTAGGTACTAAGTATTGCACGTTCTAAAGAGAGAGCTGCTGCTAAGGGAGCCAGACACCCTACTTGGAGTTTACCAGCAGGTGGTGGATCCTGCCCTGCACAGTCAGCCTCCTGTCCGCAGAGGCACAAGATTGGTGCTGGGGGCCGGGGGGGCAGAGAATTGTCTGAGCCACTGTGGAAAGAACCGAGGCTTCTCCTCCCTTCCCATGGGAGGGGAGAGAGCGCATCCCCGTGCAACCCAAGCCTAAGGAGAAGGTCTCCAAGAGGAACGCTCACCCAGAGTGGGGGAACTTCTGGGAGCAGATGCACATAAACCAACCTGCACTGAGGAAGAGAGAACTGGAGGGAGATGTCCTGGCAGAGAGGAGGGTTGGTCCCAGAGCAGGCTGCTCTGCATGGCAAGGATGTATGTATGTGCTGTGGGTGAGCAGTCAGGAGGCGGGACTTGTGCACTCTCTCCTGCATCCCGCCCAAGGGGCGTGCACGTGTCCTACCTAGGAAGGCTGGGTGGGGTTGGGGAAAGTCAGGCTAGAGCGAGATTTCTCACATCAGGGACTGTGCAGTAGGGACACCCCTCCCCAGCAGAGACCTCCAGAGAGCCTCCACAGATACGGTGGAACCCAGGGCGGGGCAGCTCCTATAAGAAGGATCAGAGACCAAGTTAGTGTTACCCTGAGAAGCAGTGACAACCAGCAGGGAGAATTCAGCCACTACCAAGTAAGAGAGAGGCCCTTGTCCTTCTCCTGTATCCTCCGCCCCAACTAAGTGCATGAAGGAGGTTGAGCTTGGCGTGGGGGGCATCCAAGGAGGACCATGCCACCCCACCTCGGGTTTCTTTAAGCCTCAAGACTGGCGTGTGGTGGGGAAGGGCACTGTTTGAATCATAAATGATATTGGAGTTTTATAAAAACGAATTCTTCATAACTCAAAGTGACCAGGAGGTCATGCAGGCTGCCCAAAATGTCACTTAGCCTGTTGCCCACCAGGGAGGAAGGACTGGGCATGGCCCATTTGGGAGGAGTTGACTGGAAAACAAAACTTTAAGGTATTTGAACCCCTGTGGAGTTGAGACTGTTCCATGAACTGGCTCCATTTATATATATTTGTTTCGGGATTAGCAAACAGCCTCCGTATAACTGAATATTCTCTCCGTCTTCTGGGGAGGTCAGTACTGGGCTGGCGTTCCTCCCTAGCCATCCTGGCAGGTTGACACATTGTGACACTTCCCTGTGTGACCACAGCAAGCCACTTAACCTCTCTGAATGTCCTTCTCTTCATCTGTCAGATGACAGGTGATCCCTGGGTTACTTCTAGCACTAAAAGTCTGAAAGTTGTAGAAGATGTAATTTCTGTAAAAGAACTATCTCAGAACTGTGGGTGACAGTGCTTTAAGGGTATCCTAGAAGTATGTTTGGCGCCAGTTAAGATGGTAATCCTGCTGAAGCATGGAATTAGTATATTTAAGTCAGATGACAGCTATTGGAGACGAGGCTGGGGGTTTAATGGCCCCAAGACTTAACTTGTTAGAGATTTAATTTTTGCAAAGAAGGAAGGGGAAGATGCCCCTGTGGAGAAAATAGCATGAAGTTTAGAGCAGAAACTGAGAATAGCGGAGCTGGTTTAATAGCAGAGCTGGTTGGAGGTGCCTTTTGGTCAGACCCCAGGTATCTTACTTTCTTAACGGAATGCCAGTTACCTGACAGTCTGTCCCCAGCAAGCCATCCAGATGACAGAAGGGATGGAAAGCAAAGCTGTAGGTGTGTGTGGAGCTGCCTTTGGAACTGGAGAGAGAGATGTTAAATTTCTGGTGAGCGTTTCTGGGAGGGTGGAGGTGGGGGAAACATTTAGCCAGGGATAAGCTTGCTTTTCCAGAATGCATTTGCTGATGATATTGTGCTTTGCTGGGTTTCTAAACTGTATTGTGGTTACGTTCTTATCTCCTTCCTGCACTGATCTTTGTGCACTCTGCTTGTGAATTCTGGGGATGTTCACAGTGCTTGGCTGAATAAGTTTAGGCGTTCTGCCATTTTCTGTGATTCAGTTTCATGGTGTCTTTTAGATGATGGAATTCAGGAAAAGAACTCTGTAAAGGTCAAGCCAGGAGTCTCGTTGGTTTATCTGGTGGTTTCTGCTATAACTCCTGGGAGGGTGTTGGTTCATTTGGCATTTGGTTCTAAGCAAACGTTACTGCCTTTTAATAATTGTTGGTTACTTAGATTGTTAATGGTGTGGGAGAGAATCCGAATCATGGAGCAGATCCATTAGGCTCACAAACACCAAATGGCGTTCCCCAGAGTTTCTGGTTGAGGGACGGAGCTGAGCTTCCCGACCCCAGCCCCTCCCTGCTGTGCCTCCTTGGGGCCCCTCCACCACCACACGCTCCCTCTGCTGGGCAGCAAACTGACACTTCTCCCTTGTTAATCACAGAGCTTTGCTCTTGAGAGCTCTGGAGGGGAAAAATCTCTCCAGGTTTATCAACTTGAGCAATGACTAAATTAGGAAAGTCATTTTATTGCGTTGTTTGCTCTCAGTCATTTGAAGATAAGAAAATAAAAGTGTTTGACCTGTGTTAAAGATTTTTTTTCCCATCCTTCTTGAACTTCATAAAAATATTTATCCTCTGAAATAAATGACATGAAGAGCGAAGGTATTTCCATTCTCTTCGGCAAATGTAAAACACAGTTTGCTTTTTCCAAGATGTGCGTGGATCGGTAATTACCCTTGACATAATACTAATGCATAAATGGTCTTTTTTTTTCCAGCCAACCCAAAGATGTTTTTAGGCAAAAGAATGACTTGAAAGTCAATTATTAAACCTCGGGCACCCTAAAAGGTTTTTTTGGTGTTTTGAGTTGTTTTTTTTTTTAAGAAATATGATTCTTTGCTTTTTATTATTTTCCTCCTTCCCTTCCTTGATGCTACCTTGGTAGCTGCTGTGTTTTAAATATTGACAAGATGAGATAGTTTTCTGTTTATATCAGCAGTCGTCTGTCTGTGAAATATGGACGAATCAGAACGCTGGATTTCCTTTCTCAGCCATCCATCAGGTTCATAATGTAAGGTTACAAATGGTTATTTTTCTCTTCCTGAACTTAAGCTGTGTCGTGTGTTGCAAAGTGTCGTCAGTAGCTATAGGGACCATGTCCTGGCAATGCAGAAAATTTGTGATGTCTAACAACTCCTGAGATTTCTTTTGTCTCTTATACTTCATTCACTGTGCCTTGTGACTAGTTAACGTGCAAACATTGTCCTAAAATAAGAAACATACTTGGTTTTGAAGTCTACAGTTAAAATCTGTCCCATGTGAGTTTGGCTTTCATCCCAGGTGTCTGCGTTAACTTGCTTTTACAGGAAAAAGGAAAAGGGTAAATTGATATATATATACCCATGTATATATCAGTGTTATTCTTCCCCATTTTGTATTTCCCATGTTCATGGGCTATTCAGTCCTTTGTGCCTAACAATTCTCAAAGGTTCATGCACTTTACTTGTGAGAAATATTTGAGTATGATTTGCATGATATTATATATAAGTTTTATGCAAATATGGGAGGAGTATAGCCAGGAGAGGCACCATTACAGCTACAAAGTGGTTCTCAGCCTTTTTCTTTTTTTTCCACTTGACAGTACTGAATTGGTCTTTGGAAAGCGTGTGAAATCATGACCTGTTTTACTCTGAGCTGCTTAATATTCAAATATTCACAGTTCACCTTTGCATACTTTTTAAAAATTCATTTTTGTTTGGAAAGTAAACATTTTAATGTCTGGGTTTTTTTTCCATTTTGTGTTTTAAAATACAAGTCTATTTTCACACTCCATTAAATTCCTCTTATTGGATAGCCTGCTGTCTAAGAGGTTGAGACATTTGGTTGAGAATCACTAAGCAGAGCTCTTGGGGTGGCATGCAAAGGGCCTCTTTTGAGGTGCCATGTCAGGCACACCCCTCCTCCTGTGCATGGGAATTTCTGGCACTTGGGGACCACAGTGTCTATGCGTTGCCTGGTACTGATGCGCCAGTGACCCTCGCAGTTCCTCCTGAACACGTAAATTCTAACCAGTGCTTTTCCGTGTTCAGAAGTGGCCATCTCTGCTCTTTATCATCAAAAGGAACAAATTCAAGATAACCAGCTGCATTTGCCCAAACCAGCATTCTTTGTTGTTGAAGATGTTTTAAAAGAACTGCAGCAACATCTTGCTTTCACGTGTGTGTGAATGTTTGTAGGAGACCTTTCCTTACATTCACATCCAAATACACGTATACATATTTATAAGTACAGAGCTATATGTAGCCCTCTTCAAAGCTGTAGAGATAATGGAAAGTAAATGTAATCACATATGTCATACATGTTTGGGTAGCCCACCTCTGTTATTTGTCAGAATTATTGAAAGTGAAACCTGAAAATAACAGGTGTCATTTAAAATCATTTTAGTTTTTCATTAAGTGTTCTCAGTAGAGAATAATGTTTGTTAATATTCAGATCTAAATTTACAAGCAGGTAGGTGGGAGCAGTTGCTAGTAGAAAAGATTTAAAAGCTTCTATTAAAAAAATCAATTAAATCCTAATTTTAAAAATTCTTTAAAGAATAATACAAGGCTTGGAAAATACCATATCTTCCTGTTCATGTTAGAAAACTAAGTCATAATCATAGCTTTTAATTATCTACTGACATCCTTACAGAACTTTTTTCTCAAGAAGTAAGTAAGAATGTAGACGATGTTTCCCCTTTGTATTCTCAGAACATACAGAATATGTGGTATCCTCAGTTTGCATTTTTGGGGATAGAGAGCTATATGATATGATGTTTTAGAATTATATGTCTGGTGCACATGAACTAAAACCTTGCAGTTTTACCACCTTTTGAAATAATGAAACGATTAAAAGCTACATTTTAGAATCCGCCATCCAATAAAAATCTATGAAATTTTGCAATTTTTTTTCTGTTATAACTAAATTCAGTTAGCGGTTTTATACTTTTCAGCTGGTGGTATGAGACATTTAATTTAATTACATTATATTGGGTATGGCCCAATTATAATCCTTCAAACTCAGCAGGCTATGAATTTCTAGTTGGCAGTTGACAAATACCTATTAAGCAGAATCAATTCTCCATTTAAAACTTTAATCCCAAATTATGTTCTTCTTTCATATTGGAAGGTTAATTTTTATTTGAGCTTGAAGGGATAGTTAATAATGTACATTTTCCTCTGTTTAACTGATATATATTAAAGGAAATAAATACATACATATATGCCAAGTAAACAAGGTTTTAATCCATGGCCAAATTCTTGGACTGTTAAGAGCATTCAATACGTGAACCTGAAGGAAAGCTTTTTCTCTAAGTGTTTTAAGCTTTAAAGAAATATCCTGAAGATATTTAGTAAGAGTGCCCTGGATCATTTTCATTTCTCTTCTGCAATTACTTAAGCCTTTTAAAAAGCACTGCCAGTCACTAATAGTTTACAATATGACAGACTTTTACCCCAGACTTTTTCGATTTTATTTTGTTATTCTAATTAAATAGTATTGCTTCATCGTAACCCATGTTTAGATCTACTTTTCAGTAAAGATAAGACTTGATTATAAACCATTATTTCAGGCAAAAGACTTTTTAAGTCTGTTTGATTTTTATTTAATATTTAACAAGCATTTTTAACTGGGAAATTATTAATGTTTTAAACTTAACCTGAAGAAATACAGATATTATCTAGATACGAAGGTACTATTTAACAAGAGCTAATACTGGGCTTCACAGCTGAAATTATTTTATACGCGAGGCAAAACCCCTTATTTGCTTTTTGGTCTCTACATCTCCTCCGTATGATCACCACTCTACCTGTTTCCTCCATAGCTCATTCCTGCTGTAATTCAGCCTCCAAAAGGACGGAGACCTAAGGCACCCTTGTTCTCTGAGCACTTTTGTTTTTACTGTCCGTCAACCAGGTGAAGCTGAACCCCACCCCAAGGATCAAGGCCACATCTGCCCTTTACAATAGAGTAATGAGGAGTCCATCCATTCCCACTGAATTAATTCCAAAGAGAAGAGTCAACACGTACAAGCAGAGTCTTCTAAATATTCTTAGATCTAAGGTTAAAAAAAAATCAGTTGATGAATTTACAGGAAGAAAGGAAAATTATATCCTTATAAATTCAATTTTAAGAACACTTTTCCCTCTGTTTGAAAACGAATTTCTGGAAATAGCACGAAGTATGACAAAATTCAGTTTCTATTTCCAGAAAGGTAGATTCAGTCCCTGTAGGGAATTTTTAAAATATTTGGACTGGAGCAAACTTTCTGGGCCTCAAAGAAAATAAAGTAAGGATTCTGTTTCTCTTCCCTATAATTATCTCCCCCCATTGCACGTGGGGGATGTGTGTCAGATCACTCTGGATTCAAAGCAGTGGTTTGTGATTTCTGGACAAAGTGGAGTCATAGGAGAGCAGATGATGGCGCTGCCTAAACAGATTAAATGGAAGCACCACTGATTTCTTCAAGTGGTTATCAAATAAGAGATGGAAATGATCTCCAGACTGAGGTGCTGTATGCTGGGGCTTGTAATTCCCAAAATGGCTGCTGCGACGTCTGTGGATGATGTAAATATTTGCATCAGCATTCTGCTTTAAGTATATGTGGAACTCACATTGAAATTCAATTATAAAAGTGCCTGAGTTAATTCAGCAATTAGAGAATGCGTTTGCATAAGATTTGCATGCTTAATGTACGAACACCTCAAATGTCCCCAGAACCCCAGCTTCACCCCACCCATCTCCACCCCTACCCCCCAACCCTTGCCCCGCAACCCGTGGTACCCCCAGCTCCTGCCATGTCTGCTCAAGCTTTTTTGAAAACTGCCCATTGAGCTTGGCCAAGGTGAACCTCAGCTAAATGATGACAGGGCTAACGTGAAGATTGGATGCTTGGTTTGGGTTGTCACATCAGCGGACACTGGATCGAAGGATCTTTTGAGGTCAACCAGCTCCTTTTGTATCATTCCACGAAGTTGTGTGCAAACTTCTGTTGTTCCGTTAACAGTGTTACCTGTGACTTAAATGTACAACACCTGTTTGCTATGTTGTTGTTGCTTTATCAACGGGGGGGGGGGAGAACAGGGGAGAAGGTTAATGGGGGGAGATTAGAGGATGATTTGCTAGATGTGGGGAGAGCTTTTAGTTAAGTACTCACAGCTGCATGTTTCCAGAGTTTTAACTGTTATTTAAAGGTTATTACACTCAGCTTCAAAAGAATATTGAAATTCGCATATTCTGCATTTTTAATTTTATACTAGTTTTTTTAAGAGCAAATCACAGCCAGTTGAAATAAAGACTGGAGAGATAATAAAGATCCAAACGTTTGAGAGAGAAGGAAAAGAAAAGATCAAAATAGGAAGTCAGAGGAAAACTTACTCCTAATTAATTAATTGCAATCAGTTATTGCTTTCCCAAAATAACAGTTTGTATAAACATGAAGAAAAAACTCAAGAATGAGTCAGGGATGGGTCATAAAACATAGGATTTTTGTTTAAAAGTGCTAAGGTAAATATTCCAGATAAAGCCTTAACAATATCAACAGACGGGAGATGGGAGAACGGAGCCCTGTGTGAGTAAATCAGCAACTAGAACGAAACTAACACACAGAGTAGCTCAGGGCAGAGCGTAAGAGACGAGCAGAGGGGTTCTGACTGGTCACACACTCTGGTGAGAAGCCAAGGAGATAATACGAGGCTCACTTTGCTCTTACCGTGGTTGGGAGTCACCCATCTTAAGGAGAAAAGCTTCAGGCTCTCTGCTTCACGAAAAGGCTTGTGCATTCCTCTGCCTCTATGAAAAGGCCTTTGCGTTCCTAAAGGGCTCTAGAATTCTTTTGTTTTTTAAAGCCAGTTAGAAATTTCCAGATGGCAAAGCCTATGCCTAACCCTTTCCAGAAATGACAGCCACCTCACATTCCTCCTAATGTAAGTCCAAACTGCACAGAAAAAAAAGTGGAATGGTAGTCCTCTTCCCCAAAACACACATCCTATTTAAGCTATTCCTGGAGACTTGGGGCTCTTAACCTTTTGAACTTTCTAGAGCATTTCAAAGAATTTAATGAAAGTTATTGACTTTTTTCCCCCAAAACATACACCTACATCCAAAATCTGGCATTCTTATTCCAGACTTCTTGAAAATCCTCCTTAAGAAACCCGTTTGCCAGTACTTCTGTGGAACTTTGTCTGTAGCCAAGGTTTTATTTGGTTTTGGAGCTCAGGAGACCTCTTTATACTCTTCCAGCTCCTGAGAGAGGTAATTTCTCATAACTCTGTAAGACCAACCAAATCCAGGTTAGAAGAGAGTGGCTTTGGAAATCTGCCTGTTGTCTAGTTTTAGTTATGTCCAACAAAGAACCGAATCTTGAACAGTCAGAATCTTTACGAGGGAAAAGAGTGAGAAATCTCCCAACACGGGCCTTTGACTTTATAGATGCTCATACTAAACCATTACAGTAATAACACATATCGAGGTTAACCTCATGGAAAATGATAATTAAAATGATAGAATGTCCTTCTGTCTTAGGCCTGTCTTAGTGGGCATTTATGTACTATATGATACACCAGCATATGGGAATGTGCTTGTATTTGTGGTCAGGATCCTCAAGTACATGCATATGCACGTATGACCAAACCTGGTATTTAAATATTTATTCTTCATTCATGCTTTAGGTTTTCTGAGGGAGGTAGCTGAGTATATCCAAGACAACCACAGTAGTATTGTATTGATACAAATGAATTCAGAGGAGGGAAACCAGGTATCATCCATTAGTACATTTTTCTTCTAAAATTCTGTTCCGTGTCACACCTACCGTATCTTTTCTCCAGAGATATAAAATTATTCAGAGTACATGGTACATGTCCTAACTGGGAACTGAAATCTATGGAACTGTGTATTCTGAATGCAAAAGCAATTCAGACTAAAAATTTCAAATAGTCAAGTTTAGAAACAGAAAAGTCAAAGATTGTATGTTCTTTTCTGTTGGAACAGAAAATTAGTAAATCATTTATGAATATCTTCATGTTTTATTTTAAAATTACTTAGCTTAGGGTGTCATTCTAAAAATAGAATAGGTCAACTTCTTTCATACCTCAAAAATTAACTCAGCTTTGGGAAGGAAATAATGATGCTAAGACATATAAAACCATAACAAACATATAATATACATTTGCACATTTACAGCACACAGGTATAAGATGAACTCAGGCCAGCTATAGGGAATGAACTTGGCCTACTGCTCATGTTACCTCTAGAATAAATGTGATTTTCAGACAGGAGACTGGGGAGAACCTTCCATTACCTTGCGACCTCCAAACGAAGCCACAGCCTCAACTCCAGTGCAGTACTGGCAACACCACCCGGAAAAGCTCATCTTCCAGTCGTGTGATTACAAAGCTTTTGTAAGTTACCCAGAATTCAGTACTTGGGTACCAGCAAGGATAGAGGGTGCATTTCTAACCTGTTTACTTTTATATTGAAGGTATCCCCAAATGTCCATCACTGAAATTCCTAAAATGTTTTCCCCTTCTCTTTTTTCTTAAAGTAGCCTTCTCGACACAGAGAAAGTCCAAATAAATAGAGCTTTATAACCCTTTTAATCTTGTAAGCTTAAGGTCTGTTTTGTCTTCTTATATAGTTGTATATTTTAAATTAAATGTGATAAACTGCTATCTTAAAATGGAAATGAGTATAAATACAGCACATATAGACGTTTCCACTTACAAATCTCAAAACATTGGGTCTACTGCTCTATATAAATACCAGATTCTTTTCATTGTCATCATTTGGATTATATTACAGTACTGGGCTTTTTTTTTTTTTTTTTTTTGAAATAGGAGAGGGAATCAGGCTTAGCTGAGAATTGTGAATGATATGAACAGGTAAATGTTCAAAAGATACCATTGGTTTGGGGGCAGGTGGTTGTCATGACTACAGCAGGGAAAGTGGCTGAACCCAGGACAGAGCATTGAAACTGTCTCTCTTAAAAATAAATGTTTCAATTAGGACAAAGTTTCCTGATACCTTAAAAGATAAGGATTTCACCATGATCATTTTTCTTAATTTGATGAAGATGTGGATGTTCTGATTATCTCACAGCAGTTTAGGCTTTTTTTTCATTTTGTGCTATCTGCACCTCTTTATATCTTGAAGCATTGGACTCATTTCAATAGTGGTCTTCCCAAAACTGTGGGATTGAAATGCCTCCCTCCTCCAACGCTCAAATGCCAAATCCCTGAGCCTTTCTGAGTGTGCCTTTCTTGGAAGGCTTTGACCAAACCCTCTGCTATTGTGCCCTTGCACAACCTCTTCAAGTCAGGGACCTCCCGGGTCGGTAGGACTGATTCCCAACCCAGTTTTTGCAGAGTGCCAGGGTCTCCTCAGTCATGTCAGGAAAATAATTATTTTAATGCACTCTTTTAAAAAAGACATATAGAGCTCTTTCTATTTTTTTTAAGGGAATTAGAGAAAAATGATAAATGGAAAGAGCCCTGTTGAAGCTTCAAAAGGTTGAAGGGGAGTCAACTGATAGAAAGGCAAAATAGACGTTTTGCTAAAAACTATTTGCCCCCCAGCCAGAATTTGAAGTATGCGTGACGATTTGTACCAAGGCCGTATTGGAGGCGATCACCTAACAGCAAAGTGGTTGGTCATTCCTGGGAGGAGACATTCTCATCCTTCTCCTGCCCCATTCAGCCCCTCCAGTGTCAGTTTGCACCAAAGACTCAGCTCTCTGGGCTGTGGAACAACTGTGAATGACATTCCCCCTCCCCGCAGGCTCCCAGCCTGTTCTCAAGTGGATCAACCACAGGGCACGCAGCTGTGAATGAAAAAGGTCCAAAACTGCATCTCTGCCTAAGAACAGCCTAACGTTAATTACCTATGCAGCCAACTAAATCCAAACGGGGGTGCATGTTGCTTAGCTTCTCAGCTGTCTCATACAACCCTGTAATTACATAGATAGTGACGTGATTTATTTTTGCAGACATCGCTGCCTCAAAAAAAAAAAAGGGAAAACATTTTTAGATGCCCCCGTTTTGCAGTTAAATATGATCTGAAAGATGGCGTCTTTAGAAACTGCTACAGTTTTATTATAAAGAGCAATTTGCAGCTTTCAGAACTGTGCTTAATTCTGCTGCATTCCCTCTACATGTGCATTTATTTGTTAGGATTAGTTACTGTTAGTTTTTAAAAGTTATGCAGCAGCCTACAGCCAGGAAACCTGGCCAGTAGTACTTCTACAGTCTGCTTTTAAATTGCTACTCATATTTATATTCTGTTTTTCATAAATCGTTGAATTTTTTTGTATTTCAGTATTTAGGTTCTATGCTGATAAAAGAGCTCAGGGGGACAGAATCAACCCAAGATGCTTGTGCAAAAATGCGGGTAAGTTTGCCAAACAATTTTATTTCTAGTCACTGAAATACTAAGTACTGGCTGTGGATATAAATTGCCACTTTTCAGATTACTATTTTCTTCATCTGTTGGTCTGCTGAATCACATTGGTGTTATATAAAAAGGTGTTTGGGTTTTGTTCATGTTTTTATATTTGAGCTTATGTCACTGTAGTTTGAGCTGATGTCTATTTAATTCAGTTACTCTTATTTTTAAAGATTTAAAGTAATTTTATATACATTGATCATTCTCCAGATTAGGAGAAAAATAACCTTTAGTTTACTACAAGAAAATATTTTAAGCACCCACTTGACAGTCTGAGAATATTTATTGAAAAGACTGCCAACTAACTAAAAATTAACAAATGCAGAATATTGAGAGCATATTATAAAAAGCTAATATTCCTTATGAGGCTTCTTAATTATTCATTTTTTAATGTAAGAAAAACATTCAGCTCTGAGCTGAATCATATAAGGACACAATGTTGACAGAAATGGCAATTCCAAATGTCTGTGATTGGTGGCTGCTGGGTTCTGACGAGTCTGTATTAGCCAAACCGATTCTCACTCACACTACAGATCCACGTGACCTTTTTCTTTCATGTGTCCTTATTCTTCTTCCTCCATAGCAGGTGTGTAGAGGATATGGTGATATCTGACTGATGATACAAATTAAGAATATCGGACATCGTCCGTATAGCAACTAATCAGGGTCAAATTTAAGATCATTAGCAAGTGAACCCTAACTTTTGTCATTTATTTTATATGAGCAGCTTTTGGTGGGAAATACTTAAAAGCATATAATTTAACAGTTACAAAGGTAAACGTGTAATGTCCATTGCTCACGAAAAGCTAAATACATGTGAATCTTCATGAATTTGACACCTCAGTATGTAATCGTCATTTTAATATTTTGATCATTTCAGTAGCACAAAAACTGAAACAGTTATCCTTCTATTTGATGTAGTTATACTTAAATTGTCAGGACCAGTGAATCTTTATCCCAGGTACTGTGTTTAGATGAAAAACACTGTGACGCATGCAGGAACTCAGGTTCTAGTTCTGTTGCTGCTTACTTGCCTTAGGAGTCAGTTTTTAGTCATAATAATAATAATAACTGGTAGCATTTACTGAGTAGTTACAGTGTGCCAATCTTCTGTGCTGAATACTTTGAGTGTTCAGCTCATCCAGTCTTTACTACAAAGCTATAAAGATTAGTACAATTGTTGATCCCATTTTGCAGATGGAGAAACTGAGGCTTAGAGAGCTTAAATAACTTTCTCAAGGTCCGGCAGTGAATAACTTGCCAATCTGGGACTGGGTCTGTCTGACTCCAGAGCCCAAGCTTTTAACTACTACATTCACCTGCTTCTTCTGGACCTCATTTTCTTAGAAAGTAAGGACATTGGACTGGATGCCCATTAGGATTCTTCCTGGTTTTATAATTCTGGGAATCTTGTATACTAAATATCTATCTGATCTAAATTATGTCACCAGTGAACAATAAGAAATGGGAAAGGTTTTCAATCATCAAGCCTCATAATAATTTTAGAGCTATTTATGAAGATGTCTAAGAAATTAATTTGGCATCTCTGACGTAATACATCTGAGTCCAGCCACTTCGATGTGGTAATGAGCACAAATAGCTCATAGAGCACACAGCACCATTTAAAATACACCGAATCTGTGATTTGAATTTCAATTTTTTGAAATTAAGTGGGTCTGAAATTCCATTTGGATAGCAATAGCAAAACCATTTTAATAGTCTCAGTGGAGAATAATTTAGTTAAATACTTGTCTATTGCTTAAAATGAAAAGGCCATCTATTTAGAAGCCAGTCTTCTGTTCTTTGGGGTGTTTTTCCAGTTTGCTGCCCTTGGTGTTTATTTTGGGTAGTTTACATGAAGATAATAACTTTATTGCTTCTTAGGATATCATAAACCCTTATTTCCCATCTTGATTAAATAAACATAAGTCTTTGATACAGTAGCTGAAGTTGCACTCACTGGATTCACCAGAGCCTTTCAAAACCAGAAGCGTAGATTTGATCTGTTATCTGGAACTATTGAATTGTGAATTAGAGCCCTCACCAACTAAAAATGGTGTGGATCTCAACTTGCAGTTAATGTTCAGTTTGAACCTCCAGTTGCTGTTTTCTCTCTTTTCAACATGGTTGCATTTCAGCCAAAAGTCCCAGTGTAATCCAGTCTCCCCAGGGGAAATACTTAAGGGCACAGATGATCTTAAAATTGATATACCGTAATGTCACTGGGCCAAAGTATGGTGCGCTAAAACTTTACCTGGTTTCCTCTTTCAATTCAATTGAAAAAAAGTTTTCAATTCAACAGTATGAATTTTAGCTGGAATTAAAATTTCTTCCCCAGTAAGAAGTAAATCAGTGTAGTTCCTTATTCTGAGAACTATTTCCTTAAATGTGTTTTGTTAACAAAGGTGACTACAATTTGGCTCCTGCTGTCACTGAGTACAATTCAGTGGAGGAGGCCAACATGTTAACATTAATTCTAGGAGTAGCAGAAGTATCACCATAGAGGTGTCTTCATGTTGCCATCAGGCGTGGTCTCCTAAAATCAGTTTATTGGGATTAATAACAGTTAACACTTGAGAGCTGTGGGCCAGGCCCTGCACAAGTGAAATGTACATTAATTCATTTAATCATGAGATAAGTATTGCTATTGTCCCCACTTTCCATATGGGGAGACAAAGGCCAAGGAAGGTTAAGTAACTTGCCCAAGGTCACCCAGCCAGTGAGTAGTGGAACCAGGATTTGAACCCAGGCAGTCTAACTCCACCACCCACACTCGAATGCCCAGGCTGTACCACCTCTCACATGTGCCAGTGGAACGTTTATTGTCCTGAGTTTTAAAATAGCTGAAAAGGTGGATCATTTATGTTGATAAAGAAATAACTTTAGGAACCCTCAAAGAGTGTGTAAGATTAGTACCAACTAAATTAAACCATTTAGGTACAGACATATGTAGTAATTTGGGCTACATTCCAATGTACTAACATAAATAAAAATTTCAGGAGATTTTTTTTGCATCCTTAGCAACTATAAATATTTTTTTCCATAACACTTACTTTAACACGTTCAGTTTGCCCCAGAAGAAACCAAACACAGTTTTCCCTTCTCAGATAGTCATGATTGGTTATTTTCTGAGTTTATATAAACCTGTTTATTCATCTCTAAGGTCCCATCAGTTCTGAAATAAAGATAATTCTACACTACTCTCCTGGTGTTCTATTATACACCTATTATTTCAATTAAAAATACACCATAATTAACTAACATGTGTGAGATGATAGTAATTCATATCATTCTACAATATGGAATCACTTCTCTCTTTGTTTGTTCAAGTTAACCAGTCTCTTTCCTCTTCAGACTGTCTTAAGATTTTTTAATTAATAGACTTAACTTTTAGAGAAGTTTTGGGTTCACAAGGAAATTGGGCATAAAGCACAGAAGGGTCCCTCCATCACCACCACCCTCACAGTCTCCCCTATTACTAACATCTTGCATTAGTGCTGTACATTTGTCACAGTTATGAACCAATATTGATATATTATTATTAACTAAGGTCCATGGTTTACATTAGCATTCATTCTTTGTGTTATACAGTGTTTTGGGTTTTGACAAGTGCATAATGTCATGTGTCCACCATTACGATACTGTACAGAATAGTTTCACAACCTAAAAATCCCCTGAGCTCCACCTACTCACCTCTTCTCTCTGCTGCTACCGTAACGCCTGACAACCACTGACCTTTTTATTATATCCACAGTTTTGTCTTTTCCAGAATGTCATGTAGTTGGAATCATACAGTAGGTAGCCTTTTCAGACTGGCTTCTTTCACTTAGCAGAATGCATTTAAGGTTCCTCTGTGTCTTTTGTAGCTCACTTTTTTTATCACTGAGTAATAGTCCATTGTATGGATGTACCACAGTTTGTTTATCCATTCACCTATTGAAGGCCATCCTGGTTGTTTCCAAGTTTTGGCAGTTATGAATAGAGCTGCTGTAAACACTTTTATGCAGGTTTTCATTGTAAGATTCCCCCCATCCCCGGAAGAATTATCTTCTGAATTGTGTTTAGTGAAAAAGAATCAATAGAAACTTGCAAGAAACCCTGATCATTTTTTAAGTAAAATTGCAGTTTTTGCCTTATCTTTTAGAGTTTTGTTTTTTGTTTTTTTTTTTTTAATAAAAGCCTACGAGACTATCCATGTCTTGATACTGAGGCATACTTTTAGGAAGAATAATTTCTATGAATTATTTTGCACCTTAGTGGTACAACTGGGCTGCTTATTTCCTTTCCCATGACAGCTTTACAGACATGTCTATTTAAAATTAAAAATTTAAAACATATTAGTAATATGTGAGGAGTTGTAAAAGATACCCGTTTAATCTGAACACATTCATTTAGTGCTGCCTTTATGTTCCTGGTTGGGTTTTCCAGCTAGATTTGTGCTCAGAGCAGAGTCTTCCTTTCTAAAAGGATTCCTGAGAGGAATCCTAGCTCTGTGGTCCTGAATACAATGCTACCCTAACATATTCCCCACAGAACATGGAACCTTCCCTCTGTCACACCTCACATCACACTGTGTGACATCTGGTTACGCCTGCCCTGCGCCCCTTAGAAGGCAGGAACCGTGCGTGCTGTATCCCCAGGGTCTGCTGTATAATAGCTACCTTAGGAAGTAGCTGTGATGGTTCCATAAAGTAATGCCTGTGAAAGGTCTAGCTCAGTAAAATCTTAAAACACATGACCTCTTCCTCCAAATGTTGGAAAAACAAGTAAATTGATGGATAGATTTGCTTTGGATTATTTCATTTGTTTTTCCACACCTCTGATGGGGTCCTTACCCTGGTTTTCTATGTATACAGTATGTAACAGAGTATTCAGAAACTTAGGGACCCTGCACTCTTCTTTCCAATTTTTAAAGGCCATTGCCAAAAGCGAGAAAAAAATGAAGGAACACTGTAGATACGATGTTATATGTAATCTTGCATTTCATATTTAGGGGAGGTAATTTGTTCCTACTTCTATTGGGAGTTGCTTCATTTAACTAATGTGTCCACAGGACTGAACTTTACAAAGCAATAAATAGATTGCTTGGGCCTTTCAGTTCTCTTTGGCATGATTAGCTCCCACTTCAAGATTCCAAGAGGTACAATGTTTGGTGAAATGAGGGATTTGTTCTGGCAACAGGAGGTCCTACTATTCCATTTTACCTCCCTAGACTTACTCATACCCCATCCCCTAACCCTGAGTTTTGCCCCAGGGAATATTTATCACTAATATATAGCACTTTCTCACTTCCCTCATTAAATATACCATAAGGAAACATCTGCTACTGTAAGAGGTAGGCCATTCTATTCAATTTAATACTCTGAAATCTGACCTTCCCTAATCCCATAGTTGATGGTTAGAAATGTTCACAGGTGTCACAGGTGTTTGCGTTCAAGGACATTTCCCTAAAAAAAAAAAGAAAACAAAAGAAAAAGAAATATCTGTTCTCAACTATAATAAGGTAGACATCGGCCTTTCTGATGTAAGAAAGGAAATATTTTAAAATTATGTTTAAGTCAGGAATAAGCAAATCTTCCAGTGTACTTCGGTTTTGGAACCTCTGTTTCCCAAAGGGCTTAGACAGTTTCACCATGGTTCAGACTTCTTGTTGAGTCTGTTCCCTTTAACTTTATATGATATTTAAACTTTTAATCTGGAAGCAATTCTGAAGTTGAATTTTAATATAGATTTCCAAATAATCGTCTGTTGAAGTGTGAAGAGCATCTTTTTTCTGTGCTTGCAAGGAAAGAAATTAATGGCAGAGAATGGATTGGAAAGCTTGAAGAAAGGTAGATTTTAGAATCAGGTGGAAATGTTAAATTAAGAGGCCTCTTTCCTTAGGAGAGGCTCAAACTGAAGTCATGTTTAGTCCTTCTGTCCTCATACAAATCCCTTCTATGAGGAATTGTCATTTTCAGAAATAATTTCAGGGACTACTTCTTAGGAACCAGGCTGGGAAAAAAACCTATAAACAACTGTTTTTTAAAAGTTTCTGTTGCCCAAGTTTCAGGGAAGAATCAAGTTTTATCTTTCACTCTCTCAAAAGTACTGCACAAAATAAATACAGGTCTAAGCCTATAAGGTAAATACAGGTCTAAGCCCTTGAATGGGGTGTGTGTGTCTGTGTGTGTATTAAGATAGCAATACACACAACGAAACAGCTGCCCTTCTAACCCCTGTCACTGTGCTTGTGCTTTGCTCGTGTGTACTTTTTGCTTCGTGAGTATTGTATTTTCCTAGGAGTCTTCCCAGTGGAACACCAAACGGTCCCAATCACCTTATCCCATATCATCTTCATACCCCAGTTCTCTTTACTTTTTATTTTTGTTTTTATTACTCTCGTTACTGGCTTTTCTCCCATGTGACACCCTCACTGCTCCACATCACTGAAAGATGTCATCCGCCTCTTCTGTCTTTAATTTCCACTTGTCTGAAGCTCTCTTTCTAAACATAGTGAGTCAGTTGTTTTTGGTTCAGATATATTGTTCTGCTGAACATTCACTGTTGCAACCACCATTTCACTGCAGTCCGAGCATGTTCCGCAGAGATTATTCAGTTACGCTGACAGATTTTGATTTTACTTCTGCCCTCCTTTGCCAGTGGGGTGCTGTGCTTTGAAAAGCTAAGCAAAAGCATTAATCCTCAGAATAACAGTAATAGCCCAAATCTATTGATGTTCACTACATACTAGGCACTGAATTATGTCATCTCACAGCAACTCCACAAAGGAGATGCTATATAAACATACCCATTTTACAGATGAAGTAACTAAGACAAAGGGAGGTTAAAATACCTAGCCACATAGTTTGAAAAGGGTGGAGCTAAGACAGGAATCCAAACATACCCTCCTGTGCTCTTACTGTAGTGAGTAGAGGAGGCCCTGGAGGAAGGAGCTTATCATTGGGTCCCTTCAAAAATTCAGGATGACACCACACACACACACACACACACACACACACACAACTCTGAAGCTGTACTTAAATGTGATAGACTGAAAAAGTCCCTGTGTTTTGCACAGGTTTACAGTTGACTTTTCTAACTTAAAAAATCTTAAATTTTTTAAACTTTACATTTGCTTCTTACAAAAGCAATACACATTCATTATTATTCAACTTTCAAATAGGGATATAGAAAAGAGAAATAAAAACAACTGTAGTTTTACCACCCAGAAGTGGTAAACACCCCTCTGTTAACACCTCGTTTGTACATAATCCTCCAGACTGATTAGTTATGCATTTATAAGCATCACTTTTCTACAAAAAAATGGAAATATTCTGAGCCTGTTTATAATCTATTTTTAAGTACAATATATTTTGAAACATTTTTATTCCAATAACTATTCATCCCCAATATTATTTGCACTGGTTGAACAATATTCCAATCCATAACTGAACCAAACTTATTTAACCAGTTCCCCTTTTTGGTCATTAGGTCATTTTCAATTTTTTCCAATTATAACTAATACTATGGGTGACATCCCTATACCTAAGTCTTTTGCAGCTGGTCTGATTATGTCTTTAGAATAAACCACTAAATGTAGAATGACTGGGTCAAAGAGTATACACATCTTGAAACTCTGGGTAAGTATTGCCAAACTGCCTTACAAAAACATTGTTCCAATTTATACTCCCAGAAGCAGTCCAAGAAGACGCATTGATGTTTGCTTGTCACACCTCTCAGGGGCATAACTTAATATCTTGGCTGTGTTCCTAGTTGAGGGTGAACTGGGGAACTTTTATGAGAAAACATACATCTCCAGCGTGACCTCTGGGCTTATCAGCTCTATCTGGTCAGCATCTGTTCTGGACATAACTCTAGAACCTGTCTTCAGGACCCAAACTCTTTATTTTATGTGCAGAATGTTTTATACTTTCACAGTCCCCGAGGAACCAAGGGTGAATTAAATAATACTTGTTAATTGCTCTGAAGACCAAGAGCTGCAGCTAACTGCTAACTAAGGATTTTTGGAAATCACTTGTCAAGTGGAGCATAGTGTGTTTTGATAAATTAATGTCTCTCTGAATTAATGTTAAGATGCAGTACAACTGAGTCTATATGTACAGCAGCAGAGAACAGTTCTGACAGTGACTTTCAATCATATTGATCAACTGCATCTTTAGAGCAGAAGTTCTCAAAGTGTGGCCCCCAGACTGGCAGCATCAGCAGCATCTGGGAACTTGTTAGAAATGCAGAAGCTTAGGCCCTACCACAGACTTACTGTCTCAGTCTGTTTGTGCTGCTGGAACAAAAATACCGTACACTGGGAGAAACTTATTTCTCATAGTTCTGGAGGCTGGGAAGTCCAAGATCAAGGCACTGGCAGATTTGGTATCTGGCGAGGGCACTTTTTCTGGTTCATAGATGGCTGTCTTTTCACCATGCCCTCCTGGCAGAGGGGGCAAGTGAGCTCTTTCAGACCTCTTTTATAAACACATAATCCCATCCATGAGGACTCCACCCTCATGACCTAAACACCTCGCAAAGGCCCCACCTCCTAATACCATCACATTGGGCGTTAGGGTTCAACAAATGAACTTTGGGGGGATGCAAACATTCGGTCTGTAGCGCTTACTGAATCAGAAACTCTAGGGGTGGCGCCCAACAGTCTGTTATTTACCAAGCACTCCATGTTATTTGAATGCTCTCGAAAGTTTGAGAACCACTGCCTTGGTCCACTGGGCATTCCAGTAAGGCTGCTGTGTAGATAGGCTATCCTGGTAGAACATTCTGCCACAGCACCTGGATACCAGCCAGGGCCAGAGGAATAGAGATAGAGGGCATTGCTTTGTGCCATGCAGACCTGGCCAGGGTGTGTGAGTTACTCCGCAGTACAATAGCCGAGTCTTATGCCGGAGGAGGAGTTTGAATGGCTGCTGCTTTCCCACTGTCTGTTCTTGTCACGTGGCCTTACTTAGGCTCTGTATTCGCCCAGCCTTTGGGTCAGAGTCCTTGTGACCAGAAGAGCCCTTGAGAGGTCATTTACCCTCATTTTCCAGCCAAATGAGACTTACCCCTAAGTCATTAGGGACAGATGAGGGAAACTATTATTAAAGACCAGATGGAGAAACTTCCCAGCTGTCCCTAATAATCATTCTGTCCTCTCAAGAAGTCTTCTCATCTCACTGCTTGCAGTTTGAGCCAGTTTCCTGTTGCCAAAACGAAGTCCTAACCCTTCCCTCCTTGAAGCTGAACGCTTCCCTCCTTGAAGCTGAACTTCACAAGATCTGTGGCACGTTTGCCATGCCATAGGAATCTCTTGGTGCATCTCTAGTCACATCCATGGTTCTCCTCCAAGTTCTTCAAAGCCCTCCATGCCTGGCTCTGAGTACCTCGGCTCTCTGAAAAGTCTCCTGAGTTCTCCATGTGTCGAGAGGCTGAGACAATGGTTCTTCTTTATAAAACTGGCTTCTTCCTTGTTACTGTACATTAATTCATTTGCTCATTCCTTTAACAATCATGGATTTCAGCAGCTTTTAGATCAAACCCTATGAAATTGCTGATATTTAGCCATTTTTGACCCTTAAAAATGGCAACTTCATAGGGTTCACCTGAGACCATGGGCTAGTCATTATAAGCGAGACAAATCAAGAAAGGCGTGGGCCGTCCTCAGGTGCATGAGGGGAGCAGACAGCCCCACCCCAGAGCGGCGGACGCCGAGGGATGGCACAGGCTCACAGAGCAGGCGGGGGAGCAAAAGGAAAGGCGTCCCGTCAGCTAGGAGGCCAGAAAGTGACTTTGAAACTGAGCTTTCCCCAGAAAGTGAAAGGGTAAGAGTTCACTTTAAATGGCTGATTTGCGGTCTGTTTTTTCTCTCTTAATAATCCCCGCAACATAGCTGGTTTTGCTGCACACAAAATCACCACAATATTGCTTTTTTGGTGTATTTTTTTAATCATTTGAAAGTCACTTGAGGCTACCAAACATAATTGTTTGATCCTATTTTAATTTACTTGCTGAAACTGAATATAATAATTAAGTGTTGAAACTAAGGAAAATATTATATGGCAAAATTAATAGTTATGACTCAGTGCTGAATATCTAACTAGAAAGTGTTCTCAGGGTAGCCGTGTGTAGGTTAAAATATGCTCTAAGTTGGATGGCAGTAGACCATTGGGAAATCTGTGCCAGTCTGTGCTTAAAATACCCTGGCAATTATTGGGGTATTGTAAGAATGAAGGGTCGGTGACCTCCCCCCGTGGACTGCCTCACTCCTTTTCCTCTCTGTGCTGATTACTGGGCACAATTGATTCCTGTGAAGGGCGTAAATGTCACTCTGGACTCAAGCCCAACATTACAGCTCACAACTGAAGTGCTTCCACTCCCGGTTATAAACCTCTTTGCTCTCATTCACACTTGTGAAAGTCCTGCTCTGAGACGCAAAGGTCCCTGCAGTCTCACAAGGATATTCTCATACTGTTGATTCTGCATTAGAAAATGAGAAACTATTGATATTTTCAGGGTGTGCTGTAAGGCTAGAACAAAAGCTCAATGGCAAATTCTTACTTGATACACATATTCCAAGCAGTTCATAATTTGTAATTTAAAAGGAAAAGAAAAAAGATGGTGAATTTTTGGATTCGCCAAGGTTGATTCATTCCTTGGTGAATCCAAAAATCCCTCTTGGAAAAAAAAAGCTCTGAAAGTGTTCAGTTACTTATTAAGAACAATATTTCAGGTGTCCACCTCCAGACAGAAAATTATGATCCCTGTTCTGTGTGATGCTTAAAAACAATATAAATCCAAGTGCTAAATAAAGGACTGGCTTTAAATTGAAGATTCAAAAGTTGCATTTTATTTTAGGTTTCAGAAATGTAACATCTCTGTATAACTAAATACTGTTTCTCTTAGAATAATAAAAGGATGATCATCTTAATTTGGGAAATTGTGAAGAAAATACAATGGAATACCACTGTATTCTTTCAGCTTTCAGTGGGAGAACAAGATGCTGCAAAGGTTAAGTTAATTTGGGGCATTACCCGTACGTAGCTGATTAGGTTTGCAGAGGTCCTTGTTACAAATTAGTCTCTCCTGTGAAGCTGGCACTGAAGGGAGGGGATTTGAGGACTCCAGGAAACCTCAGAAATTCCACAGAGTGGGGCATAGTAAAAAGCAACTAGAAACAAAAGCCAACCACAAAAGAAAGTTTGCCCTGAGCATTTTACTGAGGAAATGGGCCTGAAGAAGAGAATTCTGTTTATACAAATAAATAAGGCTTCAATGTTTAACATACACATATGGGAGTATTCACCATCCAGAAACGCAGCAAAGCATGAAGATAGGTCATAGAAACCAAGCTGCCTGAGAGCAGATGCTTTGTAACCTGAACAGTGGTGTCCAGGCTAGGTGCCTTCGTCCCTGGGCAGGAGAAGAAGAAGGTGATTACAACACTGAAGAGAAGCTGGGGAGGGTGGGACTTCAGCTGCCTGGGATCAGGCTGAAGCGCCGAGCTCGCATTTTGATATCTGAAAAGCCTTCCTAAAATGAAGCGCTTATTGGATTTCTTGCCTCCCTGGTTAGCCAGTGAAGACTCAGTATATTTACCTTCTTTCTGTGCGCTTTCATCTTTCATTAAAATTATGTGTGAATAGACCTCTCTAAAGCTCTGTAAAGTACACCATCAGAAAATCCTCTAGATTCTAGAGTCCAGAAAGAGGTTGGATCCGTATGTCTTGTAGAAATATAATCGCCCTAACAGAGGTGCATTACCCTGAAGACCTCCCACAGCCCCTTTGAACTCTGTGGCTGCCAGATCCATCTTCTTCTTATCTTGACTCAGTGGAAAAAGAAGTACAGTTCGGGCTGCAGGTTGGAACCTGTGGCCACCCCCAGTACCACCATTCCTAGAGGCCGGTGCACAGCCTGCATCGTTGGGACCCCAGTGCGGCCTCCAGTTAGGAAAGCAGGGATTCTTGCCACCCACGAAAGAGAAAGAAATGACCATCCTTTATCTTTTCTTCTTTGTTCACCTTGGCTGGACATACGATGTGAAATCTTTGTATCAGGACAGAAATCACCGCGGATGCCCTCATTTCAGCCTCAGAGCCTGTGTCCTGACCTGCCTGTCTTTCTAGCTCTCTGCTCCCCCTCTTGGCATTCATCGCACCGTGTTCTTTTCTGTGTCTGCTGTCACCATTGTCCTGAAGCTGCTCTTGATAAAATCAGCAACAAATTTTTCTACTTGCCCAAAGCAGGGGTTTCACCCAGTAAAAGTAGCAGTCACTCCTCTGTGTGCCAGCCGCTGTGCTAGGCACAGATTTTTAGGCCTTTTTAGTCCTCCTGGCGTCAGGCACTGCTCCCACCTTCTAAGGAATCTTCTTGACTTGGGATACTGCTGTCAGGTTTCAGGTTCCTTCATCGACTCTTCTTACCCATTTCTTAAGTATTAACCATCCCCTGAGGGGTGATTGTTAGACCTCCTTTAGTTCACTCTCTGAGCCACTTTATCTGCTCCCATATCCTCAGCCACCCCCGCAATGTGGTTGGATTTCCAGATCTGATTCTTATTTCCAGTTTCCTACTGGACATCCCCACCTGATTATCAAACTGATAATCACATTCAAGAGGGTTTCATGCAAAAGCTCATTCCCCTCCAGTGTTCCTTATCTCGGCTGATGGCCTCTTTGTCCGAGGCATCCTCCCGCTTGCCCATCTTCTGTCCAGATCAGTCAGCAGATCCTCTTGATTCTTCCTCATCAGAGTAGTGGCTCCCCTTCCATTCTCCAGAGCATCCACTGCAACTCAGGTGCTTAGGTTCTCCGTTGAATTTACACCACAGCTTCCTGCCTCCCTGCATTCAGCCTCTAGCCGTTCCAGGCCGTCCAAGCACCAGAACCATCTTTCTGCAACAGAGATCTGGTCCCTACTTAAAAGCTTCCAGTGGATCCCAGCTTGGTGGAGTAAGTCACAGTCTTCCAAACCTATTGTACCAGCCTCATCTCCCACCAATTACCCAAACCTACTATATTATTTCTCGTTTCCAGATGTGTATGTGTGTGTTGATTGTGCGGCTGAAACAGCCTCTGTGTCCTCTTCTGCCACATGGAAAATTCCTGTCCAACCTTTAAGAGCCAGGTCAGTCACCCCTAGCAGGCAGCCGGTGTTGGTTGAATGAATGGACGAGGACCTGCCCACTCCCTCATGCAGAGTGAGGCTCTTCCTGCTCGGCACTCTGGAAGGTTCTGTTCACGTCTCTGTCACATTTGTCAGCATTTGCGTTGTAGCCGCTCTTTGTATCAGGCCAAGCCAGGAATGGTGATGTGTACTTCATGTGCTGCTGCTTCCTCTCCCTCTCCCATGACAGACGTCATTCCCAACCCTCCTTACCACGGAGCCCAGACACAGGCTCAGAATCCTTCTCAACACAGCACTAGATGACCACTTTCAGCAGACCGGAGTCTGCACACAATCTGAGGTCTGGGTGACATCCCCCGAAGAAGACTCTGCATTTTTCCAGCACATGGGCCACCTACCTAGTATAACCACTCAATTGCTGAATGAATGACAAATGGGTTTTTCTCTTCTTTAGGGGGTTTTTCTTGATACTACATGAAATGTTGCTATTTTAACCTTAGGTTAGGTGTACGTTATTTCATGTTACAGATAGATCTGTCCACGAGAATGTATTCACAGCAAGAGATGAGCAAGGTGATTTGTTGAAACCCATTGTTACTCTCTGCAAAGAATTCTTCACACACACATACACACATTCAGTCCACCAAACCACTGCCTGTTCCTGTCCCCTCTCTCTTTACAGATTCAGCCCACGGCCTTGCCTTACAATCAGCACGCTGCATGTTATTTCCTCTAGCCTTGCCTTCACTTTATCTTGCACATTGTTAAGAGTTGGTTGGATAAAGCATTAAAAAAGCTAAAAGTATCTATCCTTATATTCCAATTTCATAATATCTCTTTTTGGCAATCACAAAAGAAAACTGGTGAGTCTGGGTAATTTTAAAACTAGTTAAAAAGCACTTCGAGGGAGCTGCTTTTTTCTATACTGTATGAAACAATTAATATTAAATAGTAATACTCTCAGTAATCCATTTTCTTTATCTTTGACGCGGATATAGTAGCTACCAAAAAGATGTGTCAAAAACAACCAGGAAAATGTGAAGCACCTTTTCCATGGCTCAAGTGAAAGATGAAATATAATTATCATTATTGAGTTCAATGAGTTCCATTCACACTATCCAACCTTCTTTCATTCTGGTCCCATTTTCAGAGTTTAAAAATGGAAAATGGGTAAGAGAAATGAAGAAATCAAGAAAGTTCATATTTTTCTCGCTTTCCTTAATATACATAAGACAGCTGGTTGTGGAACACAAAGCAGAAGCTTCTTGCGTGTCAGTCATAATAAGACTGTGCAATGTAATGAGCGGAACGATGAGAGAACAGTAAAAGCAGAGGAGAGACGGTCTGGAAAAGCCTGCAGTAATCTCTAAAATAACAGTTTCACTGCATCAACATATTGTCTGTAGAGCCTATTCTCTTTACTGTTTAATGAGTCTGTGCTGTCTGTGAATTACTGAAATGGTTTCCTCTCACCTTCTTATGTATTTTCTCTCCTATTATGTTCTCACCTGTCTTGTCTGGAAAATCCATCAGGCTAACTGTCAGGTAGGTTCTTCTTGATGTTTAATGTGATTATTAGGAGTATCCACAGCAGGAAAAGAAGTAAACAGACTGTGAGTGACCTGTGATGAATGATGAAACTAACCAGAAAAGGCAAATGCTAAATTACAGAGAAACTTTTTGCAGATGCATAAAACCGTAGAAGCTGCAAACTGTGAGCATGTTCAGCCGTTGTGAACATCTGTCCTAAGAGCTTAGCCTAAGGGGTCACAGCAGCTCTAAATGGTAAAGTAGGTTGCCTGGACTGTCCAGTTTTGCTGTGGCTCAAAACACAGCCTGCCCCCAGAGGGCTCAGTTGTCATGGAGTGGTATTATATCCTATGTGGCCATGAGCAATTCTGCTGTAAACTATCAGCTTTTATAGATTTGGCCAGGTCCAAGAAAAATTCACAACGATGTTTTTTTTTTAAAGATCTTTTTGATGTGTGTGGACCATTTTTAAAGTCTTTATTGAATTTGCTACAATATTGCTTCTGTTTTTATGTTTTGGTTTTTGGGCCGCGAGGCATGTGGGATCTTAGCTCCCCGACCAGGGCTCAGACCCACACCCCGTGCATTGGAAGGCAAAGTCTTAACCACTGGACCGCCGGAGAAGTCCCCACAATGATGTATTTTAAGTCCCTATTTTAAGTATGTATTTAGGCATGCCTTGTGCCTTGAAGAAAGAGAGAGACTAGGAAGAAATGGGGAGAGGTGGCATGTATTTTGTTAATGCTAAACTCATCCTTAGAGTTCAATCTGACATGGCTTAACTCTAGCCAAAAGAATAGTCGTTTGAAATTGCATAGGGGACAGAGCTGTTCGTTTCTCCCCTTGGTGTCAGGGAAAGGGCGTATTCCTTCACCCACATGAAGCAGCAGAACAAGCTCTTTTTAGATCCTCAAGTGCAAAACAGATACTTTATAAACCCAAACCATAGCTAAGCCCGGGAGAAGAGAGACATACATTTAAATTAGAGTGTGTTTGATGTGTGTGTGTGTATTGTTTTTAACTTGAGCTCATTTTTATCTTTCAAGAGAAAAAATTATGTGCTACAGTTGCCATGGAACACAGACTGCTCTAATAGCTTTCTAATTTTAATTTCAGAAGTCTACAGAGCAAATGAAGAAGGTCCCTACTATTATTCTTTCAGTCTCTTATAAAGGAGTCAAATTTATTGATGCAACAAATAAGGTGGGTACCACACCTCTCTTTGGTTTAGACACCAGGTACAGTCCTGAGTAAATGATCTAAAATCCTTTGCTTCCCATCATACCCAACATCCCCCATTTTAATCACTCCTCACCCCTGACCTTCATGCTCCCTAAACACAACTGTATACACACACACACACAGAGGGGCACATTGCATTTGGGGGCTTGATCTAGGATTCCTACACACATTTTGCTTTCACTTTTCCATGGTACCTTCCTTAGTAGACTGTGGCCACTCGGTATCTGGCATGTCCCTTTGGATCCAGAGAATATTAAAACAGAAAAAAAAATCATGTCTAGTGTGAAAATGTACCAGTGTCATCATTCCTCCATCAGAGGAAGTGTTACCAGGTGAAGGGCTAGAACATTTGTCTTATCATTTCTCCAGAGATAGGCCTGTCCTTTCTTTTGATGTATGTAATGAATACCTAACACAAGGAACCCATGCTCTGGCGTTTACATCATGTAATTGCATTTTGTTCTCAACTATTGAGATGGAAGAGAGGGTTCCAACTGTATTGTTTTCTTAAGAGAGACAATCAGAAAAGAAGCTCAGGCCATGCTGTGACTCTGCGGTGACGTTGTGCTCACAGTGGGAACAGCTTGTGGGCCCTAAGGTCGAGTGTAGACATCTGGGTTGCATTTTACTTAAAAAGTGTCCTTCTTGGCAAAGACGACAGTGCAGGTGCTAGACTAGAAAACTCAGGTATGACCACTCCCACCCTCCATAAATTCAAACCTGACTTGCTCCTCCTCCAAAACCCCCAAGTCCTGCATTTCAGTCTTACATCCTTCCAACCAATAAAGTGTAGAAATAGGGGAAATGAGGTGATGCCCATTGGTAAACAACATTTGTTTTCTGGACTGCCTATCTAGTCCTCCCAGCTGGACCCACTCCATTCTGGAGAAAGGAAACGGAAGTCATGAAACAGGTGAATTTAAACAATGGAAACTTAGGACCACGGCAACTGGATTTAGATCCAGGGAAACGTCCCGTGGGCAGTGACTCTTGACAATCTGTAATAAACCTGAGCATCTGAATCGACCGATTCAAAGCCTTCCCGATTTGTTTTCTGTAATGAAGATTGCTACGTCAGCAGTCAGATAAGCCCAAGCTCCCCAAGTCTACTTAGAACAACCCCCCGGGTTTAGAAGCAGTTCTGAAACTCAAGCAGAAAGCTGATAACTCAGCCTCATCATGCTGGTTGATGATATCCAAAGCACACTCAGAGTCAGATAGATGCCTTACGTGGAATGATGCTTCAACCCAGCAATATGTCATTGACAGTTACAGCTGTCAGATTACAGTTATGGAAACTCTGCTCAGAAAAATCCCAGTTGATTTGCTTTTTTATTTCTTGGAAGCAACTTTAGTTGCTGGTGCACAAACTTCCTTTAGCCCTAGATTATAGTCAGTTGGCTTTAAAAGTTTCAAAACTTTATGGAACTCTGACTGAAGATAACATTGCTATCACTGTATCTAAATTTCAAGAAAGGCTTTGGCATTCGGATTTTTTTTTACCTAACCTGGAGCAACTGTCTCTACCCCATTTGCACTTGAAAAACATGAATGGCAATAGGTTATCAGCTTATGAGTTTGACACTCTCTTAGATTAACAACCATAGCAGGCTTGGATTCTGACAGTTTCTGAACAAGTGGTATTTGCCCTGAGAAGTTTCCAGAGTCTTAAGGCTGTCATCCCATGAAGCTGGTGGTATGACTGGGTGCGTCTGTATTAATTGCATCCTCTCTAACCCACTCTCCACCATCAGAGGAAGGAGAGAGCGCTGTCGGCTCTGTGGCATTTTGCTTACAGACACATCAAGGGCTGTAGATCTTGATCTCCCAGACTTTGAGGAAATGCTTCTGCTTCAGTCGCCAGTTCTTAGATGAGTTATTCATAGATCTCTGCTCACTAATGACTACTCTGGAAATCTAAGCACTGAAAGATATGCAAAAGATAGTTGTGTGAATAAAGACACTAAATAAAAAAGGACCGCATTTCTTTCAGGTCCTTACAGTGTGGTCCTCAGCCTATTTTCAAAATCCAGAGCAAAGGCGAAGTGCATATGTTGGTAGCAGGTGGAGCCAACCTCTCTGACTATATGACAACGTGTGCCTGACTTTTTCAGGAATTTGGGGACATTGACTTCAATACTGGGGCTACACAGGGTCCCCATCCCAGTGTCCTGTGACGCAGTGACCTACCCCAGTCTAATGGTGGATAGGGAGAGGGTGGGTGACTCGGGGCCATGGTCTAGGAGTTGGTGTGTGAGAAGCCAAAGCAGAGAGCTTGTATTAGAAGGTGGAAGAAAGAAACAGTGTAGAGCTGCGTTGGTGGAGTTTGGGGAAGGCTGAGAAACACCGCCAGCCAGGGCTGAAGGCCTGGTTTCAGGGGACGCAGAGGAGCCAGTGTTGAAGGATCGTCCTCAGGTTGTGGTATGAAAGGAACTGTGCTCATCCAGCGGTGTCCGCAGTGGCATCATGCGTGCCACTTGGTCCTGTACAAAGACCAGCCTCTAATTAATACCCACAGCAGGAAAGGAGCAGATTGATAAACGCCAGGTCCTGCTTTCAGTTTGTACCAGAGATTCCTCCCCTGGGAAGCATCTGGGGGGAGCCACTTTGATTTGAAGTGAAGGACTTGTGACGCATAGACATCTGTGAAGACCTCACAATTTGAGGTGCTTGTGAGTACTAAGCCTGTAGTAAGACACAACCAGAAGTCACAGCTTATTGTTCATGTTTGATGTTTTCTTCTTTTTTTTCAAATGCTCATCATTTTTTAAAATCTATTTTATTTATTTATTTATTTATTTATTGGCTGCATTGGGTCTTCGTTGCTGCACATGGGCTTTCTCTAGCTGTGGCGAGCGGGGGCTACTCTTTGTTACGGTGCACGGACTTCTCATTGCAGTGGCTTCTTTTGTTGCAGAGCATGGGCTCTAGGCACACAGGCTTCAGTAGCTGTGGCACTTGGGCTCAGTAGCTGTGGCTCACGAGCTCTAGAGCACAGGCTCAGTAGTTGTGGCGCACGGGCTTAGTTGCTCCACATTATGTGGGATCTTCCCGGACCAGGGCTCGAACCCGTGTCCCCTGCATTGGCAGGCGGATTCTTAACCACTGCGCCACCAGGGAAGTCCCCTGTACTTTATTGTTAAACAGTCCTCTCCTAACCGCCGCATCTCTGTAACCCTACCCTGGTCAGATGGAGGGGTTGTTTAGCCTGCACTGGACGCGTAGAGTAATCGAAGGCCTCAGACCTTCACTAAGTGACTGCCCTGCAGTCACACAGCTAGCTGGTCATGGAGAAGGACTAAAACTTGACTTTCCCACTCCCTAACCTAATGCTTTTTCACTTTCACTCCATGCTACCTTCCACCCGTTCATTTGACGTGCAGTGGATAGTTAATTAGGTGTTAATGACTCTTCCACTCCTATTAGCCCCCATTAGACTGTGTGAAAGATGAACCCTCCAGCAAAGCACTTCTTTCCTTTTACTCTAATATAAAGTAGCAGCTTTGGCTGAGTTCGTGGGGAAGGGTTAGGTGCCTAGTTGTAAACTTGTAAACCTGTTACCTAGCAACTTGGGAAATGAATCACTAAACCTGATAAGAAGGAAGAAGCGGAAAATGATCTTGAATTAAAAATGGAACTTGTGTTAGATTTATACTAAAATGTTATAGGTAAATCACACCAGCTTTCTGTAGATCCATAGCCCAGAGGTACTCCAGCATGGCATTCTGCCAAGAGGGCTACAACTGCTCAGTTCCAGACTCATCTTCAGATCAGCAGGGTCTTCCAAGAAGTGACACCATCCCCACGTCCAGTGCTTGGCTGAAGGTGGGTTGCATTTTGCCCTCCTGCTCTGACCCCCTCCTCAGTCTTCTCATCCAGCTAAATTAGGAACAATGCAGTGCCTGGGTTGGTTGGTTTGTTTGTTTTTAATTTATTTATTTTATTTATTTTTGGCTGTGTTGGGTCTTCGTTGCTCCGCGCGGGCTTTCTCTAGTTGCGGCGAGCGGGGGCTACTCTTCGTTGCGGTGCGCGGGCCTCTCATTGCGGTGGCTTCTCTTTGTTGTGGAGCATGAGCTCTAGGTGCGCGGGCTCCAGTAGTTGTGGCATGTGGGCTCAGTAGTTGTGGCTCGTGGACTCTAGAGCGCAGGCTTAGTAGTTGTGGCGCACAGGCTTAGTTACTCCGAGGCATGTGGGATCTTCCCGGACCAGGGCTCGAACCCGTGTCCCCTGCATTGGCAGGCGGATTCTTAACCACTGCGCCACCAGGGAAGCCCAGTTTGTTTGTTTTGAATGTCAGCTTCAAACAGGGCTTATGCTATTTTTTTAGGCACAGATTAACTTGGAACTTTTGCCTAAACAAGTGCCAGTTGTTTTTTATAGCACATATTTCTAAAAAGCTCAGAGTCAAATTAAGAATGTGTGCCGTTCTCATCTGCACCACCCTCTCTGCAGGCCTCCTCCAGGTAGCCCTCGACCAGGGCTGCTGCCTCTATGTGGGGGGCGCTCTCTGGAGGGGTGCTGCATTGTCTCCCTCAGAAAAGGCCTGGCCTGCGGAGGAGACTCAGAGAAGGGCCCTACCTGTTGTAGTCAGGAGCGAGGGAAGCAGGGAGAGGCCAGTTTCTAGGCGCCATCACTTCGTTATCACACCCCCTTCTGAGACCGTCTCTGTTAATTAGCTGAATCAAACAAGTCTCTTCTACACCCACCAGCCAGATACCTCTTTAGCTATTTCTCTACATGAGGAAAGGTAACAGACAAGAAAAAGAATCTCTCCCTGTTGAAGGGTACTGAGTTGCCAAATTTTCTAGCCAAAGAAGCGGCAGGGTGACCCCAGTCCTGGCTTGAGCCTTTTAAAAGCCCTCGTCTCCTTAGAACATGCTTAGATATGGAGGCTCAGCCGCATAAAGGTGTCCACTGTAAACTGAGGAACATCACCTGTACCTCATGAAGATGTCAGCTTTTAATTTATGGAGGAGCCACTAATGACAGGGTGGAATGTATCCTTCCTTGACTTCTCCCAGGAGGAAACAACTGTGCAGTCTCCATTCCATCTACAGCTGTAGTATCCTTAGTCTTGGAATCATCGTACACATAGAGAACTAGCCTCGCTGTTCTGCAGAGGTGGGCAGTGCAGACTGATGGCAGTGTCTCAGTGTTACCTAATGCAAATGTGTGTGCCCGATGCACAGTGAGGCGAAGCAAACCGAACGTCAGAGTTTGGAGCAGAGAAAGGTTTATTGCAGGGCCAAGCAAGGAGAATGGGTGGCTCATGCCCAAAAAACCCCCAAACACCTCAAAGGGTTTTAGCAAAACATTTTTAAAGACCAAGTGAGGGAGGGGCGTCCCAGGGTATGTGATCAGCTCGTGCACAGTTTTCTGATTGGTTGATGGTGATCAATCCTTAGGCACTGGAAGGTCTGGGGGCTACATGCTCATAATCATCAGTAGTTAATTTCTTCCTTTTGGAGCATCTGAAAAACTCAGGGAATATGCATGAGATACTATTATCTGGGTACTTCTGAGAGGAGGTACAGCAGAGGACATGAGGGAGGGGTATGTCCTGAGAAGGCCCTTGCTCAGTTACATCAGTAGTGAGATCCCAGGTCCTCACCACATTCTAGCACCACGGATATATCAGGAAGTTCTGTTCAAAATACCTCCCTACACAGTCCATTGCTATGAATTCATTTAAAAGCAAATTTTTTAAGTACCAATTAGGATGACTGAGTGCCAATTACATGAGTTATTCTTAACTGATTGTAGAATATCTTTATTAGCTTGCCTTTCCTCTAGTTTAGACCATGGGAACAGAGGAATAAAAGTTTCAACAGTGGGAGAGGAGGCTGATTTGGGGACATGGAGCAACACAGAGGAGGGCAGGCCTCAGAGTTAAAAGACAGCCCTGGGCTCCTGGAGATTAGAGAAGAGGGGGCCGGTTTCCAGAAAATTGGGAGGGAGGATCCAGAAAGAGGAAAAATGTCGTAGTGCTGTAGTAAATTACCATAGACTGGGTTGCTTAAACCATGAATATTTATTTCTCACAGTTTTGGAGGCTGGAAGTCCAAGATGAAGTCACCAGCAGATTCAGTGTCTGATGAGAGCCCCCATTCCCTGCTTCATAAATGGCCATCTTTCTGCTGTGTCCTCACACGGCAGAGAGAGCCAGCTAGCTCTCTTGCCTCGTCTTGTAAAGGCACTAATTGCATTCACAAGAGCTCCACCCTCATGGCCTAATCACATCCTAAAGGCCCACCTCCAAGCACCATCACACTGGGGGGCTAGAATTTCAAGATACAAACTTGGGGAGGACGCAAACATGCAGTTCATGATTAAGAGAGATCTCCAAAGATACACTTTACCTACTTTACAATTTTTCCCTGGGCCGCAGTGCTGTCACACACCATTGAAAATTGTCAGGAGTGACATCTTGTGAATTGGCAAGATTCAGGGAATTCAGTGCAATAAAAAATCACAGGGCACTTTTCACTGTTAACACTTTCCCGAGAAGTTGATCAACCTTATGCTAGTAAAAAAATCTCAAGAACACAAAATGCCAATTTAGTTAAAAGTTGGAGCCAATGCTCTATTTTCAGTAATAGTGGATCCTGGACAGGTGAGACCAAATCCACAGACTTCCCGAAGTAATAGCAGCCCCCAATTAAAATGATGGTGGAGGCTCTCAGCACCTGCTAACATCGTACCTATGAAGACCACGCAGATCTCATTAATTTTAAATTTAAGACTCACGAGTTCCTAATTTAGTTTTCTCCTTGAAGAAATGCTATCTGGGTGCCAGAAGAGGATCAGGACCTTCTATTTTGAAACTCTGTCTTGCGATAGGATGTTACTTGTTTATGGGATTCTGATTTCAATTTGAGTTATTTTTGACAGCGCTGCATGTAGCGTCAACATACAGGGTCACTGTGAAGAATGTCTTAATTTAATTTTCTTTTATGTGTTAATTCTGTAATTGCTTACCAACCACACAGCTCAGTAGAGTGAGGGGTGTGCAGTACTTGCTGGGGGCGCTGGCAGGAAAGGGCATTTCGTAAGCATTTTTAGGCATTGATGGGTATACACGGGGCATTATATTCGCTCAGGTTATTTAAGACTGTGCAGTTACAAAGCAATTAGGGTAACTAAAAGCATTGAGGGTTTTAGATCTATGACAACTGCAAAAACATAAATGGGATATTGTGAGGTTAAGAAATGTTTTCATGATTATGTGAAATCTTTTGCTTCTGAAATACATCAGTGTATCAAAAGAAGTTTCTGGCTGGGTTTGCAGCCCAGATGATGCTTCTTGGTTATTTTGTGCTTCGGGATAATGGTACTTAACCCTTTCCTCAGTTACCTCCCACCGATTATTCTTAGAGGCAGGTCGGGATGAGGGGTCTGGCAGGGAGATGGCATGAAAAAGTGCTAGCCGAGAGAAAAAATGAAATTATGTTAAACCAGTGCGCGAGAGGTGGGGCTGAGAGGTATTGCAACGTAATTTCAGGCCCAGTTCCACTACCTGCCCTGCATAACTTACACTGTCTGAGTACTGGTTTCACCACCTGTGAGCTGATGATGAGGATAACCTCAGCACCCACTCATAATTATACACAGCGGGTATAGTTAGCAAAGCGTTGTCATCCGCGGGGCGCTGCATCTAGCGTGCAACGTGGTGTTTCCCTCATCCCACCCTTACACCTTAGTCTCCACGGAGTCTTCATGAGAGAGCGCCTTGACGCGCCCTCGCCTGCCTGCCTTGGCTCTGGGGAGCTAGGGGCCAGGCACAAGACAACAGGTAAAAGATGGTGAGGGATCAGCCTCCCGGCAGGCAGAACAACATGGCAGGTGATCCTTTCCAGACAGAGTTAGCAGGAGGCAGCTCTGACTCTACATGGAAAATGGAAACAGTAAAATGCTTAGTAGTTACTATTTTTTTTAAAAGTGTCTGCCACCCAGACTGCTTCTGCACACAGCACCATGTGAGAACTGCTGCTCCAGGACAAGACTATTTTAGGTTGTTTTTAATTAAACGAAAGCATTCCTTCCAGACCTGGTGTACCTTTGCCCACGGATAGTATGTTGAATCACTTTGAATGTTGCTACTCTAGAACATTCTAGGACGAGGGAAAGCAACTGCTTCCCAGATCATTTGCCTTGGTTCTAAAATATGCTGGTTTGCAGAGGAAAACAACGGTCGTTTGCGTCATTTCTTCCAGAACATAATTGCCGAACATGAAATTCGTAATATCTCCTGTGCTGCCCAGGACCCAGAAGACCTCTCAACATTCGCTTATATCACAAAAGATTTGAAGTCCAATCACCACTACTGTCATGTGTTTACTGCCTTCGATGTGGTGAGTAACTACCCTCTTTGGACAGACTAAATATTTCCCTGAATATACCTGGACTTTATTGAAAGCCCAGCTTGCAATTTAGATGCTTGGCTTGTTTACCAAGTTTTAAGGTATACCTGGTGTAAGGTATTTTGCAGACTCAGCTTTTCTGAGTTTTTTCTATATTTTTCATTCATTCATTAAATTTAGAACTCCACTTCTATCCAGTATCTGAACTGTCATTGCTCAGTTACTAACCTCACTTTTCATATCAGACGAGTTCCTTTCTTTCTCGGGTACTAAAATATAGTCAATGTCTTCCAGCCTTTCTGTTCCTTTGCTATGTCTGTTGGTTTCTTTGGTAGCCATTTCTAAGTAGTAGGGCATGATAGTCTAGGTTTGTTTGGAGGAAAAATAAATTCAGTGCCTCATACAATATTTGTGGTTTTCTATAGTGAATAGTAGTTAAATTAGACATTTATAAATAATAATTGGGAACAGCAAGGTTTGGTCCATTTGAATATGGCCCATATTCAGAAGTTAGTCTTGTAATGACGTCCTTATGGTGTTACACTACCTATAGTCCTATTTGTCATTAAGTCTAAAAACTAGCCCATATATTACAAACTTGGAAAATGGAAGCAATTCTAGAAAATAAAAAGTATTGCTTCTTATACCTTCAAGATGGTACAGATTGCTTGAGGATAACTCTATTGTAGTACATTGGGCATTCTAAATTTGAAGCAGCTACAACCATGAAATAATTTGTAATCAGAAGAATTCTAAAATGTCACTTTAATTCGACAATTCTGCTCTGCTCAAGTTTTGAAATACACATGTTTAAAGAATTACACAGAAATTGCAGTATAACATATTCTTGAGAGGCCAGCCCACAGTTCAATGTCATGGGTAAGACTGCTTGAAGCAATCATTTTTAGTTCTGACAAACTCCCATGGACCAAGGACCGCAGTAACTCAGAATTTACCCCATCCTAAGGGATAGTTAGGCTCATGCCCAGAACGTTGTATCGGGCTGCATGTGGCCCATCCCTTTCAAGTTTTGAAGATTGAAAACAGGAAAGAATGCTATGTGCCTTTAATTTTTTTTTCTATTTTAAGAGGCATGAGGAGAATAATATACAGGTGGTCTGTGTTAACAGTAAGGACCGCAAAGCCAGGCCCTCAAAGGCTGCTCTAGATATCTCTGGATGCGTTTGTTTGCATGGGATCAACAGTGTTGATTAAAGCCATGTCAGCATTAGGTTTCTGGTGCCTTAGACATAACTTGCCATTCTTGTGAAAAACAATTGTTTCTTTTTTTAGCATTTTTAAAAAATATTTATTTATTTGGTTGCACCAGGTCTTAGTTGTGTCAGGTGGGCTCCTTAGTTGCAGCATGCAGGCTTCTTAGTTGCAGCATGCAGGCTTCTTAGTTGCAGCATGCATGTGGGATCTAGTTCCCTGACCAGGGATCAGACTCGGGCCCCCTGCATTGGGAGCTCGGAGTCCTAACCACTGCACCACCAGGGAAGTCCCGCAATTGTTTCTTAAAACAGCGAAGTTCCATTCTATCCACATACATCTTGGTTTGCGTGATACACCTTCCTCTGGGATTTGCCTTGGTGTCATAGAGCAGGCTGCTCAGGGTTCACATCCCAACTCGCTGCCTGCTCCCGGGTCGTAGACGAGTTGCAGGACTTTTCTGAGTCCTGATTTCCTTTGTCTATAAAACAGGAACAGGGATTGTACCTTACAGGTTTTCTTTGGGATTGAAATGAAGGAACATTTGTAGAGCGTTCATAAATAATGCGTGTTCAGTGTTAGCTTCCCCCGCACCACCTCTTCTCTCTCCTTGCCTGCTGACCTCACAGTTCACAGCCTGGACTTTTTCTGCTAAAAGACATAAGATAGATTTTCTAGAAGTGTACTTATGGTCCGAAGTTTTCCCACTGCCCTTGTGAAAGAATTGAAAAAAATAGAAGAAAAAATAAATAAAATAGAAACAATAGAAAGAAAGCATAGACTCTGTAGGCCTTCTATTGGTATATTGCATCTATATAGTGTTTTCATTGAATGTCAACATTAGTATTCCATTACTGTCAGGATGAGTTCCACCCTTCCCTTGGGTATTGCAGCATTTCTTTCTAAATTGATTTTAGAGTAATATATAATTTGCCTTCATAAGAGTATCCAAAACATTGTTCTCTATTGAACAATAAGCTAAAAATGATACCCGTGGGCCATCTGGCCTCTTGAGTTTTTTAGTGTGTGTATATGTGACGCCAGACTACAGAAGTGAAATGTGGGGAAAAAACAGTCAACTGTTTAGTTTTAAGATCAACATGATGTTCCTGATACATTTGGAAAACGAGTGGAGAATTGCTTCACCTTTTGTCTTTTCATCCATATGTTTGATTTAATGTAGACATTCACTAGGTTAGGAGTCTGGTTTCAGCTCCAGAGGATTTTCATCTTACACCACAAATCGACCATTTTAATCCTCTCTAGGTGAACAGTTTGTCTAACTTCAAAAATAGTAACAAAGGCCACCAGCCTTGACGTGGGCCTTCGAGCAATTTTGAGATGCACCAAGCTTTGCTTGCACTAAAAAAAAACCTCTTTGAGCATGGATTTTGTATCTTTATGTAGGGCAGTTCAATATTCAGTCCAGTCTTGAAGCCTTAAAATTCTTTTGGTATGAATCAGTCCCCCAGGCTGCCCAAATGGCAAAAGAAAAGAAAAGAATACCTTAAGTATACATTTAGTCTTTCAGCTGATGTGTATGAGTACATGTACATTTTTAATTGCAGTTATTGCTACTTTGACCTTGTAGATCTTTTATGGGCCGCAAGAAGTTTTTATGAATATTTCTTATCACCAAGAAAACCCAATGATGTCTAGGAGGTTTCCAGTTTACTGAGAGTTGGATTTGAAATTCAGAGCATTTTTCCCATAGAAATCCTGTGGTCTTGGAAGGGAGCATGTGAATTTAACGTAGTTCCTTTACTCTGGGACCTTGCGGAGCCCTTAATAGGCTCAGACACCGGGAGGGGGTGGAGTGACCCTGGTTTCCCAAGTTCATTTGTTCGTGGTAGCCTCTTTTGGGGAGAGCTTCTCACGGAGGTGGCGTGCTGCAGAACACACTTCAGGAAATGTTACGCTTTATCTTCTCTAAGCTTGTTTCCATGACTTAGAATCTATGCTAAATTCAGCTTGTGATATTTTCAGTTTTTAATGACAGGTAGATGAAAATTTTAAAAGACTAGAGCAGAAAGGGAATTAGGGTTCCCAAGAAAAGCCAGTATGTATCTACCGGCGTGCTCCAGACCTACTCTGCATTCTAGACTCACTAGTCTAGACTCAGCTGGTGGCAGCTGATTTCTAGTCACCTCCCCAGTGGGACACATTTCATCCACTACAGAACAAGAGGCTGCCCAACCTCCACCTTCCAGGCAGTGAAAACTTGGGGGAAGAGAGTAGGGCTGTGTAGGAAAAAAGAATGTGTTACAAGACTAGGAGTTATAAGGCTTAAAACAACGGATTCAGCTTCTCTCTTCTCCACTCTTATCTCAAATGAATGAAGGGGAAATCCATGCTGCTGAGATGACAAGAGGGAGAATGGGTATTTCAGCGGCCACCAGATCCCAAGGCTGCAGTGATCATCCTTAAAAGGCCACCATAGGAAAGAGATAGATGTAACCAAGATCATTTGGCAACTATCATCTTCTATGTATTATTCACTCAGTCTAGATTTCTAGGACATAGAATGGAGATAGGTAGATTAGAAAGATTTTGATGCATTCTCTGTGGGACTGTCAGATTTATTTTAAAAATCTGGGAGGGACCTCATTCACTAGTTCTAAAATATGAAAGGTTTATTTTGTTTAAATAGCATTAAAAGCCATGACTGCCGCTAAACCCTGGCTAACTCTCACTTCTCTATAAAGAACACGTTTGCAGTCTTTGATATTTTTAGCCATGCTCATTTTTCTCTTACTTGCAACTCCCAAATTCTGTCACCTTCAGTGTATACGGCTTAGACTGGTTGTGGAATGTGTAGAGAATGTCAAAGTCTTGATGCCGGTGGGCGGTGCGTGGGGGGGACGAGGCTCCCTCTTTCCTGTGCTTTCTTGGCTGAATGTGGGCCGTGAAAGGATCTAAACTGGAGAAACAGAGATGACAAAATGCAGGAAACCGTGGTCAGCAGGGGGACAGCATTTTATAGTCCTTCTCCATCACTAGGTACCAGCAAACCTAAGCGCAGGGGAAGAAGAACACCAGAGTCAACCACTCTGTCATGATCAGTTTAATGAAAGTGAGATTCCTGAGCCCTTTATTCTTCTCCAGTTTTATTGAGATAAAATCGACATATAACACTGTATTCCTTTTAGATGTACCGCATAAGGATTTGATATATGTATGCGCTGCAAAATGATCAGCACAAGTTGACATCCGTCACCTCACATAGTTACATATTTTGTGTGTGTGTGTGTGTGTGTGTGTGTGTGTGTGATAAGAACTTTAAGATCTACTCTGTCAGCAACTTTCAAATGTACAATACAGGCATACCTGAGAGGTACGGCAGGTTCTGTTCCAGACTACTGCAATGAATCGTATATCACAATAAAGCAAGTCACATGAATTTTTTGGTTTCCCAGTGCATATAAAAATTATGTGTACACTGTACTGTAGCCTGTTATGTGTGCAATACCATCATGTCTAAAAAAGCAATGTACATGCCTTAATTTAAAAATGCTTTATTGCTAAAAACTGCTAACCATCATCTGAGCCTTCAGCGAGTCATAATCTGTTTGTAATGGTGACATCGAAGATCTGATCACCGTTCACCGTAAGAAATATAATCATAATGAAAAAGTTTGAAATCTTGCCAGAATTACCAAAATGGGACACAGAAACACAAAATGAGTAAATGCTATCAGAAAAATGGAGCCAGTAGACTTGCTCAATGCAGGGTGCCACAAGCCTTCAATTTTTTAAAATAGCGATATCTTCAAAGTGCAATAAAACGAGGTATGCCTGTACGGTACTGTTAACTATAGTCACCATGCTGTACATTGCATCCCTGGGACTTATTTATCTTATAACTGGAAGTTTGTGCCTTTTGACCACTTTCACCCATTTCTCCCTTTCTTAAACTCGGAGATTCTTTTCGTGGAGTAGCGTGGTGTTCTGAAGGGAAAGTACTTATGGCTTATGTTGCAGAGATTGTCCCACAGAGTGGGAATTTACAAGTGCAAAAGAACTTCTGTTATCATTGATGTTAGTTGACCTCTGACAATGAAATTAATACTGTATGTGGAGCTAGGTGGTCTCTTTCATTCTGTTTCTCATTTTCTCCACCTGAAAATGGCCCTCAACCTGTTGGACTATGATACTATGAAAATAAATGGCAATGTAAGAAAATGCTGAAGTGCATAGAGCCCTTAAGATGGGACTGTAACACTTTCCCTGGCTAGTCTCCCACGTACAAAGTAGCAACCTACACTTTAGAAGCCTTTCCCTGGCCCCTTGCAGCACCTGAAACTTATCAAGTCAGTGGCAGGAGTGATTGAATAAAAATGGCACTTCGCTGGTGGTCCAGTTTTTAAGACTCTGAGCTCCCAATTCAGGGAGCCTGGGTTTGATCCCTGGTCTGGGAACTAGATCCCGCATGCTGCAACTAAGACCCAGTGCAGCCAAATAAATAAAAATTTAAAAAAAAAAACCACGGCAGCACTCCCAGTCCTATGGCTGTTATATACCACCTCCTCCCCCGCCCAAAAAAAAATAGATTAACACTGCTGGGTTACATTTATCCATACCTCCTCTCCATTGGCATAAATCGTTGAGAATTAACTAAGCCATAAAGCCAAAGGTGGGTGAATATTAAGAGAATAATAGTCACTCTTTTTTTCTTTCATCCGTATTTTTTTGAGGGGTGAGGCAGATGGATGTTAACAGGGCTTTAAATCAATCCCATTTTCTATGAAGTTAGAAAGTAGTCATTCTGATTTTTTTCCACAGGTTGTTTTGCAGCATTCGTACACATATTCATTATAGCCCCCTCCTAAAGAACTGAAAATCAAATGTCATGTCTAGGGGTGACGCCTTTAGAATCAGCCTGGTTTTGAATCCCAGGTCGGCACTTCCTAGTTTCATAGTTTGGGCAAGAATGCCTGTAATCCTCAGTTTCTTCATCTGTAAAATAGAGATAACAGCAGTACCCGCTGCCTAGGGCTACTGTAAGGATTAAGTGAGATGACACACGTCCATGTCCAGCACGTGGTGTTCAGTCAGTCTTAGCTTCTAAGGGCAGGAGAGCAGCAACAGCGGTTACGGGGGTGGTTATGTTCTTTCTCGTCAGACCTGTGGGAGGATTTATGTCCCAGTTTCCGGTTTACAACATACGTTTGCTGCGGCGGTATCCCACACCTGAGGGGAAGAGTCCAAGTCTGTATCAAATACATTTCTACATTTATTGAGTGCCTGCCGTGAGGCAGGCACACCGCGCTGCTCTCCAGGATGTCCGAGTTCAGAGGGAGAAGCAGGGACATAACGAATGGTTGCAGTAAAATCCTGCCTGTGCTCTCCTGCAGTTTTGCTGGCCCCAGCAGGGGGAGGGCTCCCAGAGGAGGGGCACAGGGGCTGGAAGCTGAACGTTGAGTTTGTATGAACATGTGGGCATCTTGGAGGCCTGACAATTCGTTAATGCACTTTGGAAAGATGAGGTGAGGCATTAGTCATCTGCCATAAGCAGAGAAAAAGTCATTTTTATCAACTGTCTTGTCCATTTGAGAAAGATTTTCAACAAGGGTTAAAATTTGGTAGGTAAGAAGGGTCTTGAATTTGATAAATGCCCCTTTGGAGGCATCACAAGTTGGCGAAGGGTTTACCGTAGCTTCCGCTAGGAGCTTTTACTTTTGAAGAATGGCGAGAAGTTGAAATCCAGCAAGTCTCTCTTCTGCACACCCTTTCCCCAAGTCCCTGCCAAGTAACAGGACAAAGATGGATTGTGTTCCCCTTCTGCCCTGGCAGGCCAGCCCCTCCAGCATGGGTGTGAGAGGTCTGCTGTCCAGGCACTGTAGACTGTGGTTCCATGTGGACAGGCGACCACCAGGCGTGAGTACGTGATTGCTACAGAGAAGCTGGAACTTTATAAGAAAGCCTTTCTTATTCTTTCACTGAGCTGATGGCACTCATGTACTTGGGATGAGGCATGACATGAAACCTTAGCAGATGCAGTGGAATGCTCTGCCACCTTTAAAAATCTGGTTTTTGAAGACCATTTAATGGCACGCAAAAACCATTCATGATTTAATGTTGCATGAAAAAGCAACTCATGAAACTGCACTTAAATATCATTCTAATTTTGTTTTTAAATTCACATAAATATTCATATAGCTTATAAAAGTATTTGTGGATATATACAAATGTAAAAGGAAAAGAAACCAAAATGTAGCAGTGGCTATATCCCAGCAGTAGAATTTTGCAGGTGATTTTTAATTTTCTTCTTTACATATTTTCAAAAATTGCTACATGTACCCCTGTTATATTTAGAGAGAAGTATTAATTTCATGATTCTTTTAGTTAGCTGGAATTAGCCCTAAAGAAACTATCTGCATTTTATCCAGTTGCTGTGTCAGCCCTGGACTAGATAGGCATCTTAGCAGAATGCCTAATATTTATTTCTAAATGCTGAAGACCTGTGATTGGGCAGTATTTGTTTCTATAAATATAATCTATCAAGACTTAATCTCTGACTTGTACTTGAGAGAACTAAGTAGGTAGAGCTAAGGAATGTCAATGAATTCTGTGAATATGGCCAGAATATTCTCAGTTATTTTTGCCTCAAGACGTGGGTGAAGCAAGTGGTAGATGAAACCTACCCTGCCTCTTAAAAAACAAGATGTACAAGCAAAATACAGCCAGAGGAGAAATGTGGCTTCTTTCTGGAGGCCCCACCATAGACCCGTATTGAAAACACTTTCCTTTATCTTTAGGCCCAAAGGGCGTGCCCTGCACTGGTTCAGCATTTGTTCAGCCAGGATCTACCTGTGGAGAGAAGATAGAAGGGAAGAATGTGCTGTGGCCATCCACAGGCACCCGTATCTTACCCTTGGGGTGCAAGTCCTCTTATCTTAGGGACCCACAGGGCAGCGTCCTTTTTTCAGTTCCTCCAACATTTATTGAGCACCTGGTATGTCCTAAGCCCTAGAGACGCAGTCAAATGAGAGGAGAGCCCTCAAGGAGCTCAGCCGGCTGGGGGATTTGGACCTATAAAGAGAAAATCCTAATAAATTATTTACAGTCAGTGGAGCTGTGCCCACCTGAGGAGGGGCACCTGGCGCAGCCTGGGGTGTCGGGGAAGGGGATTCAGAGCAGGCTCCTGGAAGACGTAACGCCCCAGGTGCATCTTCAAGGTTGAGCAGTAACTCACCAGGCAAAGGGAGAGGTGGGGAACGGGCATATTGTTAAGAATAAAAGCCATTTAATAATAGACAAAATACTTGGCCATTTAGAATAGTTTTGGGGTGAGCATTGCTTTGAGGACATCCCCTGTGGTGGAAGCCAGCCCCGTGGTCACTGCACCTCTGTGCACTGGCTGGTGGATTGTTGAGACCTGCAGTCCAGCCTTTGGGGAATGTGCTACTATTTAACATGGCATCAGCTGTACATACATCTCTAAACTGAAGCCGTTGTTGGTTGGGTAAAAGACAGACAACAGCGTCTAATCAGAGAACCCTGGAGCTCCCAGGTGGAGAGGGACCTAAAGGTCACCGGGACCAGACCCCCTCTCAGTGTCATCTCCTCAGTGGCAGTGATAGGTACAGAGGCAGGCAGCGCAGGGCAGGCTTAGCCCATGCAGGTGATCCAGGCGTGGTCTTTACTCACTGACACTGGTGTAGTAGACCTCTGAGGCTCCTCTTAACACCCCAGGCTTCTTTGCACAGATACAGCCCTTTCTTCCTTGAATGTCTGTTTGCACCCTCTTCAGGTGCGGATAGCCTCTGCCGACCTCAGGAATTGCTTCTGCTGGCCCCCAGGAGCCAAAGGATATTCAGGTCCTGTAGCTTTCTGAGACTATGGAATACAATTATTTGTTCCTTCAATTTTAGTCACTAAAATGTGGTGGTTTTTTGGTTTTTTTATTGCTAATGGAAAGTGCCTGCAGACAGATCAGAATGGTCCACTTGTAAACAGCAGCCTCCCAGTCTAAGCCAGCACGGCCTCTCTCCCTGTGGTGTCCCCTCTCTCCTCAGCACACTTCCTTTTTTGTCACTTTCACCAGATGATGTGAGACTCGTGTCTGATGTACCTTGTCAGCCATTTTTTCAGTAATGGGTTAAACAAAATAAGCTGTCAAATAAATGTTTAAGTGAACAAACAACCACCATTTATACTATGCCTCCTTCCATAAAGGACTTAAGGCAGCCTACATGAATAGGTATGTTAAATCTGAAAATATAGATAGATACACATGGATCTGAAGTAGGGAAAATACACACTAAAAGGAAGATCAAGACCCAGGGGAAAGTTTTAACATCGACCTGCAAACCACAGAATTCTACATAGTTACTAGAACTGAGCCACAGATTTGGCTCTGAGCTTCCTGGAGGTCAAGGCAAGTAGGAAAACACAGTCATTATATGCTTGATATTTCTTGGGTGAGTATACCCCATCCTCTCGGAAGACAAAACTTCAATGAGAGTGATTCTGAAAGAACTTTTCTTTTTAATTGAAGCATAGTTGATTTACAGTGTTTCCGGTGTACAGCAAAGTGATTCAGTTATATATATATACATATATATCTATTCTTTTTCATATTCTTTTCCATTATAGGTTATTACAAGATATTGAATATAGCTCCCTGTGCTATATAGTAGGTCCTTGTTGTTTATCTATTTTATATATAGTAGCGTGTATCTGTTAATCCCAAATTACTAACTTATCCCTCCTTCCCCCTTTGGTAACCATAATTTTGTTTTCTATGTCTGTGAGTCTATTTCTGTTTTGTAAATAAGTTCATTTGTATCATTTTTTTAGACTCCACATATAAGTGATATCATATGATATTTGTCTTTCTCTGTCTGATTGCACTTAGTATGATAATTTCCAGGTCCATCCATGTTGCTGCAAATAGCATTATTTCATTCTTTTTTATGGCTGAGTTATATTCCATTGTATATATGTACCACATCTTTAACCATTCATCTCTCAATGGACATTTAGTTTGCTTCCATGTCTTGGCTATTGTAATAGTGCTGCTATGAACATTGGGATGCATGTAACTTTTCAAATAAGGGTTCTCGTCTTTTCCGGATATATGCCCAGGAGTGGGATTGCTGGATCATATGGTAACTATATTTTTAGTTTTTGTAAGGAACCTCCATACTGTTCTCCATAGTGGCTGCACCAATTTACATTCCCACCAACAGTGTAGAAGGGTTCCTTTTTCTCCACACCCTCTCCAGCATTTATTATTTGTAGACTTTTTGTTGATGGCCATTCTGACTGGTGTGAGGTGGTACCTCGTTGTAGTTTTGATTTGCATTTCTCTAATAATTAGCAATGTTGAACATCTTTTCATGTGCCTGTTCGCCATCTGTATGTCTTCTTTGGAGAAATGTCTGTTTAGGTCTTCTGCCCATTTTTTGATTGGGTTGTTTGTGGTTTTTTTGATACTGAGCTGTATGAGCTGTTTGTATATTTTGGAATTAATCCCTTGTCGGTCACACTGTTTGCAAATTTTTCTCCCATTCCGTAGGTTGTCTTTTAGTTTTGTTTATGGTTTCCTGTGCTGTGCAAAAGCTTTTAAGTTTAATTAGTCCCATTTGTTACTTTTGCTTTTGTTTCCATTACTCTAGGAGATGGATCCCCCCCAAAAAAAAATTGCTGCAATTTATGTCAAAGAGTGTTCTGCCCATGTCTTCCTGTAGGAATTTTATAGTATCTAGGAGTTTATAGTATACCGGTCTTAACATTTAGGTCTTTAACCCATTTTGAGTTTATTTGTGTATATGGTGTTAGAGAATATTCTAATTTCATTCTTTTATATGTAGCTGTCCAGTTTTCCCAGCACCACTTATTGAAAAAAGACTGTCCTTTCTCCATTGTATATTCTTGCCTCTTGTTGTAGATTAATTGACAAGTGTGTGGGTTTATTTCTGGACTCTCTATTCTGTTCCATTGTCCTATGTATCTGTTTTGTGCCAGTACCATACTGTTTTGATTACTGTAGCTTGTCATATAGTCTGAAGTCAGGGAGCCTGATTCCTCTAGCTCTGTTCTTCTTTCTCTTTTTTTTTTTTTTTTTTTGTATTGGCTATTTAGGGTGTTTGGTGTTTCCACAGAAATTAAATTTTTTTTTCCAGTTCTGTGAAAAATTCCATTGGTAATTTGATAGGGATTGCATTGAATCTGTAGATTGCTTTGGGAGGTATGGTCATTTTAACAATATTGATTCTTCCAATCCAAGAACATGGTATATCTTTCAATCTTTTTGTGTCATCTTCAATTTCTTTCATCAGCATCTTACAGTTTTCAGAGTACAGGTGTTTTGTCTCCTTAGGTAGGTTTATTTCTAGGTTTTTTGGGGTTTTTTTGATGCGATGGTGAAAGAACTTTTTGTCCTGGGTCTCCAGGAGGGGATATTGTGTGATGGTGTCTTCACCAACATTCATATGCTGAATCTCCAAAACACAAGATGGTTCCTCAGAGGGTCCTTCAGTGAAAGTGGAGGCAGAACACCAACAGACTCATGAAAGCAATAAGGCAGGACAGCCCAGTGGCACAAAACACTGTCTTATCTAAAGTCAGGTCTGGGTTTGAATCCTGGCTCTGCCCCTGACTAGCTGTGTGAACTTGGCCAAGTTAATCAATCTCACTAATCATGAGTTTCTCACACATAAAATGGGGATGATAATTCCTCCTCTACAAGGTGGTTGTGAGGATTAGATAATCCACGTCAGGCCCTTAGCTGGTCTCTGGGGTGTAGTTAACAATGTCATGTTACCATGACAATGTCATGCTACCACTGCTTTAACAATGTCATGCTACCACTGCTTTATCATCTGTATGAGAGGAAGTAGAATGTGGTTCAAGTTGACAGGTGGTCCGATTTGGTGCAGGGATCAAACCTAGCACGGCTACAAGGGTGGACTGACTGCATGTCCATAAGCTAATGTCCACATAGAACATTTTCCCAGCTGGGTTTGATAGAAATTGGACAGAAGAGTCAACTCTTTGCTCTGGACTTGGAGTAGAGGCATTAGGTTTCCAGGTTAAAGGAAGAACTGAGTATTCTAAAATTCAGCTGAGCAGATGCTAGAATTGACATCCAATACAAAAACTGACCAAGTGGATGGCCAGCCCCACTAGTACATGGGGGTGAGCCATGGAAACACCAGAAAACAGGGCCTGGATTTTGCCTGGAAAACAGTTCCCAACCCTCTCTGCCAAAGAAGGAAAAGGCAGATGATGGATAAAGAATAAGATTATTTTGAGCTAGAAGATTTTCTCTTATTTTTAATGCTCAAAATGCAAAAGCTTATTATTTTTTATGATTGTAAAATTATTCGTCATTTGAATAAAGTTCAAAACATACAAAGAAGTATAAAGAAGAGAAAATTTGTCCACGGTCTTAACACTTAGTGATAACCACTAGTAACGTTTTGATATATACTGTTTTCTATGCACATAGACAGATACCATCTATGTACATATACATAATTTTTACTGAGTCTTTTAACCAGTTTTTTAAATGCCTCCATTTTCATTTTAAATGGCTGCCTAGTATCTCACTGTGTAGATCTATGTAGTATACTTAATCAGTTCCCTATTAGGGGGAAATTTTTAAACTACGATGAATATTCTTGCAAATATGCCATTGAACCCTTGAGCCCAAAAGATTTTCAAACCAGGAGTTTCCAACACAGAAAAATCCTAATGATGTGCCAATTAATATAAATTAATTACCTGGGTGCCCAGAGTTTTTCCTAGGGGACAGATTGCCTAAAGCCTATGCTTCAGTTATTCTAATACCAAAATGATGGGTGTGCCGGGTACAGCCTCAGTGACTAGGATGCAGGAGGACAATGGGGGACACCTCTTTGTCTCGTCATGAACCCCCTCTCCCTGACATCATTCAGGGAGCAATTCCTGGACATCTGTTAGAAGCCAGGCACTAGGGACTCAGCCCCTGACACAAGGAAGTAGCTCAGTAAATATCCGTGGTGATTGATGTTCAACTGCCAATCCTGACTGCCTCAAGAAGCTCACAGTAAATACAGGCTGGCCTACAGATCAATCTAGTTTGCATAGAAAAACAAGTTTGCATCCCTGGATTACATTTAGAATCTATCCTTAAAATATGATCGTCCTGCAAATACCTCTAATGTAGCAATTCTTAATCCACAGATCAAAATCCCAGGGGGAGAAGGGAAGGGCTTTGGAGATTGTAATGTGCCCCCATTGAATTGGGGTTCCCTGCCTCCACCCTAAAGAGCCTCCATTGGAGAGGGAGTGTTGCCTTTCCTCCCTCACATCACCCCTCGTCATGGGAGGGGCAGGGCCACCAGCTGAGAATCCCTGTGCTAAGGGTTCACGTCAAATCATAAAGAACACCCTCTGCCTGGAGACTGGTCCAGGCATGAGACCCTCACCGCAGCCAAGATGCATCCACCACCCAGGAGCTTCTGTATGTAATGTTTTTAAGTTGGTTTTTTTTTTTTTTTTAGCAGTTTGCAGAAGTCTTCTATTTTTTTTTTATTGAAGTATAGTTGATTTACAATGTTGTGTTAGTTTCTGGTGTACAGCAAAGTGATTCAGTTATACATATTTTTTTCATTATAGTTTATTACAAGATATTCAGTATAGTTCCCTGTGCTATACAGTAGGTCCTTGTTGTTTATCTGTTTTATATATAGTAGTGTGTATCTGTTAATCCCAAATTCCTAATTTATCCCTCCCCCTCCTTCCCCTTTTGGTGACCATAAGTTTGTTTTCTTTGTCTGTGAGTCTGTTTCTGTTTTGTAAATAAGTTCATTTGTATCATATTTTAGATTCCACATATAAGTGATATCATATGGTATTTGTCTTTCTCTGACTTCACATAGTATGATAAGCTCTAGGTCCATCCATGTTGCTGCAGATGGAATTATTTCATTCTTTCTTGTGGCTGAGTAGTATTCCATTGTATATATAAACACCACATTTTCTTTATCCTTTCATCTATTGATGGACATTTAGGTTGCTCCCATGTCTTGGCCATTGAAAATAGTGCTGCTATGAACATTGGGGTGCATGTATCTTTTCAAATTAGAGTTTTCTCCAGATATATGCCCAGCAGTGAGATTGCTGGATCACATAGTAACTCTGTTTTTAGTTTTTTAAGGAACCTCCGTACTGTTTTCCATAGCGGCTGCACCAATTTACATTCTCACCAACGGTGTAGGAGGGTTCCCTTTTCCCCACACCCTCTGCAGCATTTATTCTTTGTAGACTTTTAATGATAGCAATTCTGACCAGTTTGAGGTGGTAACCTCATGGTAGTTTTGATTTGCATTTCTCTAATAATTAGTGATGTTGAGCATCTTTTCACGTGCCTACTGGCCATCTGTATGTATTCTTTAGAGAAATGTCTATTTAGGTCTGCCGAAGTCTTTTTTTTTCCATCATTTATTTTTTTTTAATAGATCTTTATTGGAGTATAATTGCTTCACAATACTGGGCTAGTTTCTGTTGTATACCAAAGTGAATCAGCCATATGCCCCCATATCCCCTCCCTCTTGAACCTCCCTCCCATCCTCCCTATCCCAACCCTCTAGGTCATTGCAAAGCACTGAGCTGATCTCCCTGTTCTATGCTACTGCTTTCTACTAGCTAACTATTTTACATTCGGTAGTGTATATATGTCAATGCTACTCTCACTTCACCACAGCTTCCCCCTCCCACCCCGTGTCCTCAAGTCCATTCTCTATGTCTACATCTTTATTCCTGCCCTGCAACTAGGTTCATCAGTACCTTTTTTTTTTTTTAGATTGCATATATATGCGTTAGCATATGATATTTGCTTTTCTCTTTCTGACTTACTTCACTCTGTATGACAGACTTTAGGTCCATCCACCTCACTACAAATAACTCGATTTCTTTTTATGGCTGAGTAATATTCCATTGTATATATGTGCCACATCTTCTTTATCCATTCATCTGTCGATGGACATTTAGGTTGGTTCTATGTCCTGGCTATCGTAAATAGTGCTGCAATGAACGTTGTGGTACATGACTCTTTTTGAATTATGGTTTTCTCAGGGTATATGCCTAGTAGTGGGATTGCTGGATCATATGGTAGCTCTGTTTTTAGTTTCTTAAGGAACCTCCATACTGTTTTCCATAGTGGTTGTATCAATTTACATTCCCACCAACAGTGCAGGAGGGTTCCCTTTTCACCACACCCTTTCCAGCATTTATTGTTTCTAGATTTTTTGATAATGGCCATTCTGACCAGCATGAGGTGATACCTCATTATAGTTTTGATTTGCATTTCTCTAATAATTAGTGATGTTCAGTCTTTTTATCTTAAGTATAATTCTAAGGTACAGTGATCAAGAGCACAGCCTCTCAGAACACCTGGATTCACATCCCAGCTCAGCCAGGTGCTGGCCTCGTGAACAAGTTATTTAACCTTCCTGAGCTTAATTCTCTCACATGCAAAACAAGGATGATAATGGCCCTGCAGCTGTTTAATATGATAACTCCCACAGGGTTTGTTAGGATTAAATGAGATAGTCCATGTGCAACATGGCAAACAGTAAATAATAAATGTTGGCTGGTATTGTCATTAGGGTAAATGTTATTATGAATGATTCTCAAAATAATCCGGTCAGGTGGATACTGCATGTGTTATTATCCCCATTTTAAAACAAACAAACAAAAAATAACTGAGGCTCAGAGCATACTCTTCCCAGTAACTGCCCCCCACACCAGCCCTGAGGACACATGCACACAGGCTTCCTTCTTTCATTGGTGGTCTGTGTAAGGTAGAAAATACTCAACGTCAATTGCCATAATAAGTGTGGTCCCAAAAAGAGACTCACGCTGGAAAGGCCAAGGCAGGTATTTTCCAACAAGCTAGGAGGGGCAGAAGGAGCCAGGGTCAGAGACAACCAGGTTACAGCATTTGAGGGATGAGAGGTAGTGAACATAAAGCTAAATGAGTTTGGATTTATGCCCGAGCAAGGTAGCAACCAGAGATGAGAGTGTGGTCATGCCAACTTGAAAGGACATTCCAGCTCTGTGGTTTGGGCTAGCATGTGAAGGGACTCCTTAGTGCTTACCGTGACGCTGTGACCAAAACGGGTCACAGGCATCAGCCACCTTCCCCGAGGTCGGGGCTGGGAGTGGAGGCTCCGACCTCCTGTGACTATGTACTGTTGCTGTTGTTGTTTTTAATTTTATTGAAGTCTAGTTGATTTACAATGTTGTATTAATTTCTGCTGTACAGCAAAGTGATTCAGTTATACATATATATATTCTTTTTCATATTCTTTTCCATTATGGTTTATCACAGGATTTTGAATATAGTTCCCTGTGCTATACAGTAGGACCTTGTTGTTTATCCATTCTCTATATAATAGTTTGCATCTGCTAACCCCAAACTCCCAATCCTTCCCTCCCCCAGCCCCCTCCCCCTTGGCAACCACAAGTCTGTTCTCTATGTCTGTGAGTCTATTTCTGTTTCACAGATAGGTTCATTTGTGTCCTATTTTAGATTCCACATATAAATGATGTATGATATTTTTCTCTTTCTGACTTACTTCACTTAGTATGATAATCTCTAGGTCCATCCATATTGCTGCAAATGGCATTATTACATTCTTTTTTATGGCTGAGTAATATTCCATTGTATTGACGTATATGTACCACATCTTCTTTATCCATTCATCTGTCAGTGGACATTTAGGTTGTTTCCATATCTTGGCTATTGTGAATAGTGCTGCTATGAACATAGGGGTGCATATATCTTTTCAAATTATAGTTTTGTCTGGATATATGCCCAGGAGTGGGGTTGCTGGATCATATCATATGGCAACTCTATTTTTAGGGTTTTTTTAATTGAAGTATAATTGATTTACAATGTGTTAACTACTACTATACAACAAAGTGATTCAGTAATACATATATATATACACATTCTTTTTTTATATTTTTTTCCCTTATGGTTTATCATAGGATTTTTTTTAATATTTACTTATTTATTTATTTTGGCTGTGCCAGGTCTTAGTTGCAGCATGCAGGACCTTTGCTGCAGCATGTGGGCTGCTTTTTTTTTTTTTTTTTTAATATTTATTTATTTATTTATTTGGTTGCACCAGGTCTTAGTTGCGGTAGGCGGGCTCCTTAATTGTGGCATGCATGCGGGATCTAGTTCCCTGACCAGGGATTGAACCTGGGCCCCCTGCATTGAGTGTGTGGAGTCTTACCCACTGGACCACCAGGGAAGTCCCTATCATAAAATATTGAATATAGTTCTCTGTGCTATACAGTAGGACCTTGTTGTTTATCCATTCTGTATGTTAAAGCTTATATCTGCTAACTGCGACCTCCCATTCCATCCCTCCCCCAACCCCTTCCCCCTTGGCAACCATCAGTCTGTTCTCTATGTCTGTGATTCTGTTTCATAGATAGGTTCACTTGTGTCATGTTTTAGCTTCCACATTTAAGTGATACCATATGGTATTTGTCTTTCTCTTTCTGACTTAACTTCACTTAGTATGATCTCTAGGTTCACCCATGTTTCTACAAATCGCATTATTTCATTCCTTTTTATGGCTGAGTAGTATTCCATTGTATATATGTGCCACATCTTCTTTATCCATTCATCTGTCAATGGACATTTAGGTTGTTTCCGTATCTTGGCTATTGTGAATAGTGCTGCTATGAACATTGGGGTGCATGTTTGTTTTTTTTTTTAATTTTTTTTTAGCTGTGTTGGGTCTTCGTTTCTGTGCAAGGGCTTTCTCCAGTTGCGGCAAGCGGGGGCCACTCTTCATTGCGGTGCGCGGGCCTCTCACCATCGCAGCCTCTCTTGTTGCGGAGCACAGGCTCCAGACGCGCAGGCTCAGTAGTTGTGGCCCATGGGCCCAGTTGCTCCGCGGCATGTGGGACCCTCCCAGACCAGGGCACGAACCCACGTCCCCTGCATTGGCAGGCAGACTCCCAACCACCGCGCCACCACGGAAGCCCACATGTATTTTTGAATTATAGTTTTGTCCGTATATATGCCCAGGAGTGGGATTGCTGGATCATATGGTAGCTCTGTTTTTAGTTTCTTAAGGAACCTCCATACTGTTCTCCATAGTGGCTGTACCAATTTACATTCCCATCAACAGTGTAGGAGGGTTCCCTTTTCTCCACACCCTCTCCAGCATTGTTATTTGTAGACTTTTTAATGATGACCACTCTGACCTCTGTCAGGTGGTACCTCGTTGTAGTTTTGATTTGCATTTCTTTAATAATTAGCGATTTTGAGCATCTTTTCACGTGCCTATTGGCCACCTGTATGTTGTCTTTGGAGAAATGTCTATTTAGGTGTTCCGCCCACTTTTCGATTGAGTTGTTCGTTTTTTTGTTATTGAGTTGTATGAGAAGTTTGTATATTTTGGAAATTAAGCCCTTATTGGTCACATCATTTGCAAATATTTTCTCCCAGTCTGTAGGTTATCTTTTTGTTTTGTTTATGGTTTCCTTTGCTGTGCAAAACCTTATGTTTGATTAGGTCCCATTTGTTTATCTTTGCTTTTATTTCTATTGCCTTGGGAGACTGACCTAAGAAAACATTGGTACAATTTATGAACATTGGTACAATTTATGTCAGAGAATGTTTTGCCTATGTTCTCTTCTAGGAGTTTTATGGTGTCATGTCTTACATACAAGTCTTTGTGTATAATGTGAGGGTGTGTTCTAATTTCATTGATTTGCATGCTGTTGTCCAACTTTCCCAACACTACTTGCTGAAGATACTGTCTTTTCCCCATTGTATATTCTTGCCTCCTTGAAGATTAATTGACCGTAGGTGTATGGGTTTATTTCTGGGCTCTCTGTTCTGTTCATTGATCCATATGTCTGTTTTTGTGCCAGTACCACACTGTTTTGATTACTGTAGCTTTGTAGTATTGCCTAAAGAGTTGGAAGGGTTATGCCTCCTGTTTTGGCAATTCTGGGTCTTTTATGGTTCCATATAAATTTTAGGATTATTTGTTTCTAGTTCTGTGAAAAATGTCATGGGTAATTTGATAAGGATCACATTAAATCTGTAGATTGCTTTGGGCAGTATGGCCACTTTAACAAGATTAATTCTTCCAATCCAAGAGTATGGGATGTCTTTCCATTTCTTTGAATCATTTTCAATTTCATTTATTAATGTTTTGTAGTTCTCAGCATATAAGTCTTTCACCTCCTTGGTAAGGTTTATTCCTAAGTCTTTTTTTTTTTTTTTTTAAACATCTTTATTGAAGTATAATTGCCTTACAATGGTGTGTTAGCTTCTGCTTTATAACAAAGTGAATCAGTTATACATATACAATATGTTCCCATTTCTCTTCCCTCTTGCATCTCCCTCCCTCCCACCCTCCCCATCCCACCCCTCTAGGTGGTCACAAAGCACCGAGCTGATCTCCCTGTGCTATGCGGCTGCTTCCCACTAGCTATCTATTTTACATTTGGTAGTGTATATATGTCCATAACACTCTCTTATCCTGTCACATCTCACCCCACCCCCTCCCCATATCCTCAAGTCCATTCTCTAGTAGGTCTGTGTCTTTATTCCTGTCTTGCCACTAGGTTCTTCATGGCCTTTTTTTTTTTTTCCCTTAGATTCCGTATATATGTGTTAGCATACTGTATTTGTTTTTCTCTTTCTGACTTACTTCACTCTGTATGACAGACTCTAACTCCATCCACCTCATTACAAATACCTCCATTTCATTTCTTTTTATGGCTGAGTAATATTCCATTGTATATATGTGCCACATCTTCTTTATCCATTCATCTGTCGATGGACATTTGGGTTGCTTCCATGTCCTGGCTATTGTAAATAGAGCTGCAATGAACATTTTGGTACATGACTCTTTTTGACCTATGGTTTTCTCAGGGTATATGCCCAGTAGTGGGATTGCTGGGTCGTATGGTAGTTCTATTTGTAGTTTTTTAAGGAACCTCCATACTGTTCTCCATAGTGCCTAAGTCTTTTTTGATGCAATTTTAAGAGACTGTTTACATTCCCTTTCTGACATCTCCTTGTTAGTGTAAAGAAATGCAACCAATTTCTGTATGTTAATCCTGCATCCTGCTACCTTGCTGAATTTGTACTACTACTGTTCTAGTAGTTTTTGTGTGGAATCTTTAGGGTTTTCTATATATAGTATCATGTCATCTGCATATAAGGACAATTTTACCTCTTCCCTACCAATTTGGATACCTTTTATTTCTTTTTCTTGTCTGATTGCTGTGGCTAGGACTTCCAATACTATGTTGAATAGAAGTGGTGAGAGTGGGCATCCTTGTTCCGGATTTTAGCAGGAAGGCTTTCAGATTTTCACCACTGAGTATTATATTGGCCATGGGTTTGTCATAAATAGCTTTTATTATGTTGAGATATGTTCCCTCTATACCCACTTTTGTAAGAGTTTTTATCATAAATGGATGTTGAATTTTATCAAATGCTTTTTCTGCATCTATTGAGATAACCGTGTGGTTTTTACCTTTTCTTTTGTTGATGTGGTATATCACATTGATTGATTTGTGTATGTTGAACTATCCTTGTGATCCTGGGATGAATCCACCTTGGTCATGGTGTATAATCTTTATGTTTTGTTGGATTCAGTTTGCTAATCGTGACCAGCTCACAGGCTGATGGTTCCTCTTCCACCACCTGAATGAGGGTCCAGCCAGCCTTCCTTAGCACTGCATGGTATTCCAGTTATCTATTGCTGCTTACTTAGCAAACCACCCCAAAACTTAGTGCTGTAAAACAACATCCACTTTATCATGTTTACAATTCTGAGAGTCAGGAATTTGGGCAGAGCACGGCAGTTCTGCTCTTCTGCTCCACAATATCTGGGGCCTCCACTAGGTAACTCAGATAACTGCAGATGCTGGGATGCCTTGACTGGGGCCATCTGTCTGGGGCCTTGGTCCTCTGTGTGGCATCTTCTGGAGCTTGAATGTCCAGTATCACTCCTTCGCTTCATATCTGGAGCCCTGGCTGGGGTGCCTGCAACTGCTGTTTCTCTCCAGGCAGCCTGTTCCCCTGGCCAGCTTGGACATACTCACAACATGGTGATCTCAGGGAGGTCACACTTTTTATACGTGGCTGGTTTCCCTCAGAGTGAATGTTCCACGAGGCCAAGGTGGAAGCTGTGAGACCTCTCACAATCTAATCTCAGAAGTCCCAGCATGTCACTTCTGCACATTCTGTTAGTTGAGAAAGTCAGTATAACCAGTCCAGATTCAAGGAGGTGGAGGAACAGACTAGCCCTCTCAACAACCCCCTCTCACACCATGGCGTGAGAGAAGGGGAAGAGTGATGGCTGCCACCTTGGAGACAAGCTACCCACCTGGGAGGGTAAGAACATAGACTTTTTTTTTTTTTGAAGTATAGTTGATTTACAGTGCTTCAGGATTTCAGCACAGTGATTCAGTTTCATATATATATATGTGTGTGTGTGTGTGTGTATATATGTATATGTATATTTGGTTTGAGTATAATGTTTAATGTAAGATACAGTGGATTGGCAGAGTTGATACAAAGTTAAGAGATTCACTTCTAGTCAGTAAGTTAACAACCTAGGCACCTGCATATATATATATATATATATATATATACACACACACACACACACACACATATATAATGTTCCTTTTCAGATTCTTTTCCATTATAGGTTATTACAAGATGTTGAATATAGTTCCCTGTGCTATACAGTAGGACCTTGTTTTTCTGTCTTATGTATAGTAGTGTGTATCTGTTAATCTCAAACTCCTAATTTATCCCTCCCCCCCTTCTCCTTTGGTAATTTTTTTAAATTAATTAATTTGTGTATTTTTGGCTGTGTTGGGTCTTTGCTGCTGCGCGCAGGCTTTCTTTAGTTGTGGCGAGCGGGGGCTACTCTTCATTGCGGTGCATGGGCTTCTCATTGAGGGGGCTTCTCTTGTTGCGGAGCACAGGCTCTAGGCGCATGGGCTTAGTTGCTCCGCAGCACGTGGGATCTTCCCAGACCATGGCTTAAACCCATGTCCCCTGCACTGGCAAGAGGATTCTCAACCACTGTGCCACCAGGGAAGCCCCATTTTGGTAACCTTAAGTTTTCTATATCTGTGAGTCTACTTCTGTTTTATAAATAAGTTCATTTGTATCATTTTTTAAGATTCCACATGTAAGTGATATCATATATTTGTCTTTCTCTGAATTACTTCACTTAATATGATTATCTCTAGGTCCATACATGTTTCTCCAAATGGAATTATTTCATTCCTTTTTATGACTAATATTCCATTGTACACACACACACACACACACACACACACACACACACACCACTTCTTTATCCATTCATCTGTCAGTGGACATTTAGGTTGCTTCCATGTTCCATGTCTTGGCTATTGTAAATAGTGCTGCTTTGAACATTGGGGCGCATGTATCTTTTTGAATTAGAGTTCTTAAGAACATAGACTTTTGAGTCACAAATATTGGTTCATACCACTGCTCTGTAACTTTCTAGCTCTGTGATGTCAGGTTAATTACTTAACCTCTCTGAGCCTCAATTTCCTCATCTATAAAATAAGGATAATGATATTCTACTACAGATGATTGTGGTAAGACTTAAATGAGATAAATCTAGTGCTTGGTACAATGCCTAATATCTACGAAGTCCTCACTTAATGGTAGCCATACTACCTATAGTGATAACTAGTAGTGTTATTACTCCAGCTTGCCCTTTAGATATTCATTCATTCACTCAGCAAACAAGCCTCTATTGTGTGCCTACTGTGTGCCAGGCACAGTCTCTGGCCCTGGCCTCCCACAGTTGTAAAGATGATGATATGTTGTAAGCAGAAACTAAGTGGGCTTTCAGGCTTTCTGAGCAGCGTCCCTGGCTCTTCAGTGCCAGGCAGCATCTCTGGGGTCAGCAAGCCTGGCTCAAAGGAGGAAGCAAGGGCTTGTCACCTAAGCCTCTCTGATCAGATCATTTTTGGCCCTTTCCTATAGTGTCTTCCGCTCTCACAGTAACTCTCCTCCCATTTTAAGTAGTGGGGATATTACTAAGGAGAGGCTGGAGAAATGAACCCTCCTTCCCATTCAAACATGTGTCCTCAGGTCCCATCTGATGAGGATCTGTGCCCCTCAAGGGCCCCGGTACTTTGGTAACACAGGACTCCGCGTGCAAAGCCCCATCAGCAACCAGCTGCTCCTTGTGGGCTGTCACTGGCATCCAGAATTGAAGCTTCAAACACCGAGGTGACACAAAGTGTAGGAAAGGTAACAATGTCCAACTCTTTACAGATCATAAAAGAACTCTTAAAATGCAGCATTCTACATGAAACGAAAAGCAAGACGTCATGGAGAAAAAATGCAAGCCAAACTAGGAAAAGCTGCTTGGCAGGAAACCTCACAGTCTTGTCTGGTCTCTGTGTCTTACCTCAGCAGTTTGCTAACACCAGGAACTTCTTTACAATGAAAGGGCAGAACTTCTAACCCAGAAGCTTCCAAAAAACCTTTAGCCTTCCCATCAAAATCTTGTGAAAAATCTCACCTGCTCAAATGAGCATCTTTGGCTTTCATTTGAAGACACTGGAACTTTAAGTAAATCTCGCTTTCAGGAACTTGTTTCTAGGTTAATGATAAAGGAATTCACACTCAAGCACCTTTGTTCCGGCATCAAAAAGCAACATGTTACAGAACCGCTGCATCTGCCATCTTTCCCTTAGTCCAGTTGCCCACCCAGAGCATGAATATCTGCTACGTGTCCCTGACAGACAGCCACTATCTCCACAGCACTTGTGGAAAAGACAAGAGTCTGGACTTCATGGGGACAGCCAAAGCCCAAAGCCCCAGGCCCCCTTTCCAGGGGACCCATTGAACACCAGGCAATGGGCAACACTGGTGGTGACACGAGTGCCAAGTGTAGGCATTGAGGGTTCCGCCCTCCTGGTGCAGCCACGGCCGGAGCTGTCCACCAGCCCTCCACTGTCACTTGTCGGTGTGTTACTAATTTCCTAGTCTGACGCACGCTTGGAGGCAAACTCGGGCTCCGAGCTCCTTGCGGGAAGTGCTCAGCTGGCTGTGCAAGGCTGGGTCTCCAGTAAGCACACGTCTGTCTTGAGGGGCCACGGCTTCTTAACAAGTAGCTCAGAGGAGAGGACACATCCTCTGTCAGACCAGTTCTCACACTCAGGGCGTTTCCCCCCTGGCTTGGGCCTAAACCCCGGCAGTCCGGCGTGGATCTGAAATCTGGTCCGTCTGGAGACCCAAGGGCCTCTTCCACACGAGCCCCAACAGCCATCCCGCGTCTCCCTCCCTCTTCGGCAAGTGAGAACAGTCCTCAGCAGATCTCCCCAGAAGCATGGGAATCGAGATGTTCTGTGTGCTTGACTGGGGCAGAGGGAGCAGGGGTGCAACATCAGCAAACGCAACGTCTGTGGTTTTGAGGAAAAACCACATAGACTTTCTAGGGGCGTTCATGAGCATGGAAACGTGGGACAGACCACGCCAGCTCTCAGTGGTGCGGCGGTTTTAAGAAAGCTCTCTGTGACCCACAGGCATCCAGCTCTTTGATGCGCTGTGACCTCAGGTCTTGTCAAGACCCTGCTTCTGTGGGGTCAATGTCCTGTTTTCTCAGTGACAGCAGACAGGGGGGGACTGTGCTCAGAAGAGAAGGCAGAAATGAAGTACGAATCTGGAGACGCGAAGCTAGACGTCTTGAGGGGAGTGATTGAAGGTCCGAAGGAAAGAACTTCTCTCCCAGACAGACACTGCTTGGCATGGCATTCGAGCCTGACAGGATCTCCTGTCTCTTGCTGATTTGATGATAAAATATGGAGTGGACCCACAGGGAGAGCAAACGCCTCAAGAAATAGATGGATAATTGGCTGTGTTTGCATGCTCGCTGCTGTGAGTGTGAGACGCCACGCCAGCATGACTAATGCCTCTCCCCTCTGCCTGAATTAGAGTTTGATTGTGTCTCAGAGATGTTCAGTGAATCACAGATGTTGGAGGTGAAAAGACCCCCGACTTCTCAGTAACACCTCCTGTGGAGTGTGTGGGATCCTCCCCCCAGGCTGAGGGACCAGAGTGACCCCTTCCCTTCCGAGGCCTGGGAGCAAAGCAGCCACCCCGGATGGAGTGGGCTCCGGGGTCCCGGTGCAGGCTACTCACTGTGGCTGTAAGCAAGTGCATCGCGTCAGTAACTGATGCCTCGTACAGACCCTAAATTGGACCCAGAGGGTCCTGTTTGTCAGATTTCCCCTGGCTCTCTGCCACATCAGGTGGAACAGTTCAGGGTCCTTGCCGGTTCACCCCCTCAGTGTTCCTCAGCCACTCTGTTCTGATCTGGAAGATGCTGTCATAAACGCTTTCTCATTTCTCTCACAGAATTTAGCCTACGAGATCATCCTAACGCTGGGACAGGCATTTGAAGTTGCTTACCAGCTCGCGCTGCAAGCCAGGAAAGGGGGGCATTCCTCCACGCTTCCAGAAAGCTTTGAAAACAAGCCCTCCAAGCCCATCCCCAAGCCCCGAGTCAGCATTCGCAAGTCGGTGGTAAGTAGAAAAGACACAGATGTTCTGAAAACCTTGAACTGGAGGGGAGGGATCCTTGGTGCCGTGGGGGCTGGTGAGAATCCAGGGCCTGCCCTTCATGTCCTTCCCTCGGCCTCATCCTGGCATGTGTCTGTCCTCCTCTCAGCCCAGTTCCTGCAAAGTCTTGGGGACCATCTGCCTGAACTTGGAGGCTTCCAAGAAAATTCCACTGCTTTTGTCCCTTGCAGCAGCCTGTGAGGGGACTGGTCGCTGCTGGCCTCCCGGGGCAGTCTTTCCTCAAGGTCCAGGCGATCTTGGGAAAAAGGATCCCTGAGGCCCCGGCTGCCATCCCTCTAGGGGGCAAGCCTCTCACAAGCCGCTGGGCAGCAGAGAGGGTGGAAGAGGCTCACGGGGAGGGCATCCCTGGTACCCAGCTAGAGGAGGCTGGAGGCACAGGCTGTATGCAGGCCTGACAAGGAGGCCTAGGCACAGGCTTCCTGCAGAGTGGGGACTGTTCAGAAGGTACCGCCCCTCCTCCCTGGCATCTGCCTCCCTCCAGAAATTTCCCCCCTTCCCTCCCACACGCTCTGCACACATCCTGTCCTAACAGACTTTCATGACTTCAAAGCGGCCTCCTCTGGGGGTAGCAATACCCAGAAGCTGGAATGTTCCCAACCAGCCTCCCGTCTGGTTTCTGCTGCCGTATGGCATCCTAGAAACTCTGGGACTCAGGGCAGCAGGCACCCTGAGGCATCACTCAGCCCACATATCCTTCCGCCTGTGACTCTCCTCCTCCCCACCGAGCCCTGTCCCCAGAGTCGTGGGGAATTGTAGGGTTTTTAATGTTTGCAGAGGCACCACCCTTTGTGACCATGTGGCTTCTTGTTCACGATCTTCTCTTTGGCCTCTACTCCTGTCTCCATTCTTGGCAGCTTCAACATCCATGGGGATGATCCTCCCAGCGTCTGGCCCCTCTGCTCCTTGACAGCTCACCTCTCAGATCTCCTCCCCCACCTCACCGTTCCCTCCCATGCTCATCCCTCATCGCTGATCATCACCAGTAACTGCACGTCCTCTGACTTTCCTTCTGACCCCCAATCCTCCCACCTCAGCACCTCCCAGCCCCGCTGGCTCCCAATCCTGAAGCACTCCCAGAACTGCAGACTTACACAGGTTCAATTTCTCCCTCATTTCTCCTTCGAGGCTTAGCACACATCTGAAACTTAGTGTGTCCAGAACAGAATTCTTGATCTCTCCACAAAGTTGCTTCTCTCTCTCTGTCTCTCCCAGCTCAGTAAACGGCACAACCATTCACCATGTTGCTCAAATCTAGAAGACACCCTTGATTTCTGTCTTCCTCTCACCTGTGTCCACCCCACAAGCAGATTCCATCCGTTCAGCCCCTAAAACATCTCTCAGATCTGTCCACTCCTCTCCATTTCCTCTGTCAGTCACTCTTCCCATCCAAGCCGTCACCACCATTAATCTTCAAACTACTCCCATGCATCTCCTAAAAACTCCCCTCCTCCACCCGGCAACCAGGGTGACCTTCTTAAAACACAGATCAGATCATGGTACCACTGCCCCAATTAATTTCCCACCACACTCCTGACACTCAGGCCTTCCTCTTCCTGGAAACAAACAAAGCTCACTCCCACCTAAGGCCTCTGTGCCCCCTGTTCCCTCCACCTGGCTTTGTCTCCCCCTTGTTTCTGCACGGCTGAGTCTGGCTTGTCATCCAGGGCCCAGCTACACAAAGAGGCTTCTCCTGGACCACCCAGGCTTTTCCTGGCTTATCCTGTTTATTTATTGTCTATCTATCTATCTTATCCCACAAGAAAAGCAAGTTAAATGTCCAGGAATTTTCAGAACATTTAGGGGATTAGCTCTTAGACTATTGTATTCATTCCCGTGTGGGCTGGATAAATCTGTTCGTGGCAGGGACCTCCATCTGACTTCTGTCTGGTCCCCACAGACTTCTTCCAGATGAGCACAAAGGGTGTGTGCCATAAGAGCTCAGAATATTCATTTAGAAGCCTTCACTGAAAAATATGAAACATACAGTGAATAATACTGCTGTCCTTTAACTGCCGCAAGATCCCGTCCCCGTCATCAGCAGGTGTCTGTGTTCCATTTCCCTCGGCCCCAGTAGTTTATTTTTGAGAAACAGCCCATGATAAGACATGTGGAGTCCTCCCCACAGCCTTGTGGAGATACAGTCAAATTGCAGGTGGCCAATGGGCACAGAACCCACACTCTTCAGGCAGCTCCCTTGCCCCGGTTTCCTGAGCAGAGCAGGTGGCCAGGGCCAGGGGCGGACATGGAGACACCAAAGAAAGAGGCGGCAATCTGGTGGAGAACTGCCCCAGGCCCCCCGTGAGCTCAGAACTCAAGCGTCACCCAGAAAGGGCCTATTTAACCTTGTACACGCAGGGGCCGAAATGGTGTTGACGTTTTACAGCTCAGCTTGGTTCAAGGCTCACCCTGACCTGGACCCACTCACCTCTTCACCCTCAGTTGTCTCCCCCCAGGTCCCCCTCGGCGACCTGACTGCACGCCCTCAGACGGCCTCTTTCCCTTACCTCAGGGACCTTGCACACGCTGCCCCACACCCCCTGCCTTGCCTTTACCAGGAAGCTCTTGCTTCTCCTCCAGCTCTCCGTTTAGACATTACGTCTAGTCAACAAGTATTTACTGGGCGCGTACTGTTTAGTGGGTTGCCGGGAGCTTTTCTGAGTTTGAGGGAAGCGGGAATAAACACAACAGACAGAATCCCACCTTCATGAGCATACACTGTAGCGGAGGATGAACAAATAAACATGATGCATGTGGCAAAAGGATTATAAAGAAGAGAGCAGCAGAGGAGAGCAGAAAAGTTGAGGCGCTCTTGTGCTTGGGGTGAACTGGTGAGGAGGTGATGTTTGAACTGCGCCCTGATTGACATCAGGGCATAAAGCGGGCAGATGTCTGGAGAGTATTCAGGCAGAGAGGTGATGCGCACAGAGGCTCTGGGCTGGGGCCTGGTGTACAGCGAGCAGCAGGGAGGCCAGTGTGGCCGGAGCTTAGAAAGGCAGGCGGACAGGGCCACCGTGGGTCACCTCGAGGACTCTGGGTTTATTCTGACTGTAGTGGAAACCACTGGAGGCTTGAGAGGCAGGCAGGACAGAGCCTGGTTCACCTTCTCTAGGAAGCCCCCCTGGCTCCCGACATGGGGTCAGTGGCCTTCCTGGGTGCCCACAGAGCGCCCTCTTCCCCCTCAAGTCTCACTTCTCAGTAAAGTATTCCTACGCCTGCTCCCCACCTGTGTGCCTGCAAGAGCAAGGGCCGTGCCTCACTCACCATCCCCGCCCCCACGCCCAGTGCCTTGCAGTAAATGTGTATCAGAAGAACAAACAGATGACTCTCACCCCCCAACATCCTGAGGTCCTGCCAGAGCCCAGTGCTGGTTTCCAGGCAGCGTTAGGATGCATGCGTGCAACGCCAGGCAGGTACCGTATAACGGGCATCAGCCTTTCTGTTTTAAAGCAGATCGACCCATCTGAGCAAAAGACTCTGGCCAACCTGCCGTGGATTGTGGAGCCGGGACAAGAAGCCAAGAGGGGAATAAATACCAAGTATGAGACCACGATTTTCTGATACTCACCGTCCTCCCGTCCTCGCGGTGCCTTGCACGCCGAGCAGTCCCGGAGCAGGCTTTCCACCCAGCGCAGGAGGAAGACTGCTGTTTGTGTGGCCTTGTCACGGGCCAAAGGCCGCTGGCCATTCCTGGGGACGTTCTTTCTGCACCAGTGACAGGAAGTGCAACCAAGACTTTCCAGCCGTAACCCCTGAGAGAAATGAGTTAGGATTTGTGGCTCACTCTCCCGACTCCCCTCCCTGCTACCACCCAAGGTATTTCTAGTGACTTTGCCCCAACACTTGCTTGGCTGTATTTGGGGATGATACCTTAAGAAAAAAAATACAGGGGATCTCTAATACTGCCTAAAAGTATAAAAATCTTGGGTTTATTTTTCACTGTCAGCAGTTTTCAAGGTAGAATGAGAACAGAACTACCCCCAGAAAGCATCTGTAAAATCATTATCTCACTGAGTATCGTTTCATGCAAAAGGACAAAAAAGTACCCCCTGATTGCCAGGAAATCCTATTTCCCAATTTCTATATTTGTGGATTTTATATGTAATCAACTATGTCAGATAAAGAAAACCTTTACATCTATGGATTGATTCAAAAACGTAATGATTTAAAACAGAGGAATTTATTATGCACAGAAAAATGTGTCTTGTATTAAATATTTTTATTATTAAAAGAATGTTTCACTAACGCATTGATAAGAAAACTAGGTTAGTTGTGAGGGATGTTTTGCTTTCATTTCAAATAACTAAATTTCTACTGCTACTACCAAGAGGACTGGCTTGGGCGTTGCAAAGTACTATACCAGAGGCGCTCACTAGAGCAGGAGATTTGGGCAAGCAGGCTGGCGTCTTACCGAAAGTGCTGACACAGCCATAAGCCTGCAAAGATTTTTTTTTTTTTTTTAAACTAACTAACTTCACAGTTTTAAAAAACATGTTAAACAAAAAAATCTAGGGCTCCTGCTGTCAAGATTTCTGTCATGGAAACCTTGTTTGTTTTGAGAAAGGTGTTAATAAAATTCTATTGCAAAAAAAAATTTTTTTTTTCTAGAAAAACACAAATACAAAAAAAAAAATAGAGATTCCAAAGTAATAAAACTCTTTTCTTGAAACAAAATAAATAAATAAATGTTTGCTTACTCTTTGATTAAATAAAATTTACTTACATTTCATTAAGGTATTTTAATTTTTTTAATGTCTCTGTGGAGTATTTGTATGATACCATAATGTATATTTATGTAGAATCAAATTATATAAACAGTACCAATATCATTATAGAAAAAAAATAACATTTTAATGTATATTGTTCTAACCAATCATATTGTGAATCATTTTGGAGTTCATTATAATAAGCGATATTGATAAATTGTGGGATTGTCTTAATTTTTTTTAATTAACCAATATTATTTTAAACCTGAGATTATCAGTTACATTCATCAGTTGGTGAGTTTTAAAGAAAGACAACTAAATTTTATTTCAAAAACTGACAAATGTATATGGTTTTAGTTCAGTGTTGGAGAATTTTAATACAATATTAATTAAATTACTTGAACTGAACAGTTCCTTGTATATATTTTGCCTATTCACTGTTGATATGTATGTAGTAAATTGAGAGTAAAATAACCCTAAAATATGGTACCAAAAAGAAACTGTATAGGAGCAAAGTAAATAGTAGCTTTGCTGAAAAGGAAACGTGTAAATATGCTTGGGCTTCCAGTTATAAATTTTGTAATTTTTGTCATTATTTATATCCTATAAAAAAAAAAGCACACAAAATAAAATGGAAACTGTACAGCTGCTGGTGCTTGGCATCATTCTGTGAGCACCTTCCCACTTCCATTTAGGATAGAACCAAAGGCCCGGCCTTCTCAGCACCCATAGCTAAAGGGAGTTTTTCATTTGGCAAAATTGAGAAAATTTGCTCATTTCCAAGTTCAGCCAGGCCCTTAAAGCTTGAATTTCAGCCATAAAGCCCCCATCGTCTTTCTTTAATGTTAAAGTGGGCTGTAAGGAAGAACTACCAAAACAGAAATTGGTAAAAGAGGAAGGACCACCAAACTGGATTACTTTTATAGAACAACATCTACATGTTTGTCTTAGGCTGCCATAACAAAATACTGGGTGGCTTAAACAAACAACAAATTTATTTCTCACAGTTCTGGCGGTCCTGGGAAGTCCAAGATCAAGGTGCCAGAAAGGTAGGTTTCATTCTAAGGCCCTTTTCTCCTGGCTTGGCTTGTTGGTGGCTGCTATCTTGCTGTGTGCTCACATGACCTCTCTGTGGTGTGTGTGTCTGCAGAGGGTGGGGGAGCATCAAGCTCTCTGGCTTCTCTTCTTATAAAGGCACTAATCCCATCATGAGGGCCCCACCCCCATGACCCAGTCTTACCCTAATTATCTCCCAAAGGCCCATCTCCAAATACTCACCACAGAGCATTAGGACATCAACATATGGATTTTGAGGGGACACAGATTTTTCCATAACAACAAACGCTCATTTTTCCTAAAACAAACACATGACCAGCTATGAGTCAAGTGATAAAAGGGTCATGTTAGAGACACACTGGAAAAATCAATGATTCACATTCCATATCCTGTCACTTTCAGCAGAAGATCTCCCCACTGCTGGATCCAAGTTACTCTCCAAAACACATGCCAAACCAATCTCAGGGTGGTCCCAGCCTGACATGCAGAGGCCTAGGGCTTTGAACCCGAAAGGGCTAAAACCATTCAGAGATGGGGCAACATTCACAGAGGCAGAAGGGCAGGTTTCCTGAAGGAAGGTTTGGGCTGGGATTTTAGACAGACAGTAATGCTTTGCCTGGGCTAATTCAGCCCCTTTTTAATCTTTGCTAACCACCAAGAGGTCAGCAATCCTCTTATTTATTATCTCTGTGGATCAATGCTTATTCGTATCAGTTATGATCCCAGCATGAAGTAGATGGCACACTCCCACTGGGAGAATTTAAGAGTTTAATAAATAGAATACTTACAAAGGTCTTGGCAGCATGTAGGGAAACTAGCCCTGGGCTGGTGTGGCCTGAGGGGAGTGGGAAAGGAGGTGGCCTGTGGAGGGGGCTTCCAGACAGGTGCTGTGGGCTTCAGAAAGGGAGCCAGGGATCAAAATACCCTGATCTCAGGGAGAGCAGCCAAGATGGCAGAGTAGAAAGACCCTGAGCTCACCTCCTCTCATGAGCACACCAAAATCACAATGATCCGCAGAACAATCACTGATGAAAAAGACTGGAAACTACCAGAAAAGATCTTCTACAGCTAAAGACATAAAGAAGGAACCACAACTAGATGGGTAGGAGGGGCAGACTTGCTATATAATCAAATCCCATACCCCCTGCGTGGGCGACCCACATACTGGAGAATAATTATAATGCAGAGGTTCTCCCACAGGAGTGAGAGCCTTGGGCCCCACAGGCTCCCCAGGGCTCTGGCACCAGGAAGACAAGCCCCCAGAGCATTTGGCTTTGAAGGCCAGCAGGGCTTAACTGCAGGAACCCCACAGGACTGGGGGAAATAGAGACTTCACTCTTAAAGGGCACACAAGATCTCACATGCACCAGGACTCAGGGCAAAAGCAGTAATTTGATAGAAGCCTGGGCCAGACCTACCTGCCAGTCTTGGAGAGTCTCCTGGATTTGTTGGGGGTGGGAGGAGGAGACCTAGTTGCAGCTCGCCCTGGGGACACACAACACTGGTGGCAGACATACTGGGGAACACTCAAATGCATGAACACGGCTGGCAGCTGACATCTTGGCTCATTAGCGTGAGACCTGACCCCACCCTGCAGGCACCAGTGCAGGGACGCCTCAGGCCAAACAACAAACTGGGCTGGGACACAGCCCCACCCATCAGTCTAGACCCTACCCTGGGACCAGCTAGGCCCTGGCCTGGCCCACTAGCAGGACAACACAACCTTGAGGACACCCCAGACCTCATACCCAACTGTGTCAGGAACCGCAACACCCCCCCACGCCCCCCACCAACTAATGATCTGAAACGAGCTCTGGGATCCTTGGACCTTGCAGCCAGACTCCAGGAACCAGCTCTGCCTGTCAGTAGACCGGCACTAAACTAACCCCAGGACCTGGCTTCACCTGCCAGTGGTGGGCATCAGCCCCAGAGTCTTCAGGACCAAAACTACAAAAATTAAAGAGGGAATATTGAAAGCAGCAAGGGAAAAGCAACAAATAACATACAAGGGAACTCCCATAAGGCTATCAGCTGATTTTTCAGCAGAAACTCTGCAGTCCAGAAGGGAGTGACACAATATATTTAAAGTGATGAAAAGGAAAAACCTACAACCAAGAACACTCTACCCAGCAAGGTTCTCGTTCAGATTTGATGGAGAAATGAAAAGCTTTACAGACAAGCAAAAGCTAAAAGAATTCAGCACCACCAAACCAGCTTTACAACAAATGTTAAAGGAACTGCTCTAGGTGAAAAAGAAAAGTCCACAACTAGATACAAGAAAATTACAGAAGGAAAAAAGCTCACTGGTAAAGGTACAGTTTATACAGTAAAGGTAGATAATCATCCACACACAAAACTAGTAGAGAGATTAAAAGACATAAGCAGTAAAATCATCTGTATCCACAGTAAGGTAAGGGGGTACACAAAACAATTAGATGTAAAATATATCAAAAACAGTAATCATGAGGGGAGGAGAGTACAAATGCAGGGTATTTAAAATGCATTTGAAATTAAGAGGTCGGCAACTTAAAACAATCACGTTTATATACAGACTGCTATACAAAAACCTTATGGAAACCACAAACCAAAAATCTATAATAGATTAACAGAAAAGAAAAAGGAATCTAAACATTACACTAAAGATAGTCATCAAATCACAAGAGAACAAAATAAGAAAGGGGAAAAAGACCTACAAAAACAAATCCAAAACAATAAACAAAATGGCAATAAGAACATACATATTGATAATTACTGTAAATGTAAACAGACTAAATGTGCCAGCCAAAAGACAGACTGGCTGAATGGATTAAAAAGACAAGACCCATATACATGCTGCCTACAAGAGGCTCACTTCAGATCTAGAGACACATACAGACTGAAAGTGAGGGGACGGAAAAAGGTATTCCACTCAAATGGAAATCAAAAGAAAGCTAGAGTAGCAATACTTAGATAAAATGGACTTTAAAATAAAGACTGTTACAAGAGACAAAGAAGGACACTACATAATGATCAAGGGATCAATCCAAGAGGAAGATATAACAAATGTAAATATATATGCATCCAACATAGGAGCACCTCAATTTATAAGGCAAATATTAACAAACATAAAAAGAGAAATCAACAGTAACACAATAATAGTAGGGGACTTTAACAACCCCACTTACATCAACGGAAAGATCAGCCAGACAGAAAATCAATAAGGAAACACAGACCTTAAATAACCCATCAGACCAAATATTTATAGAGCATTCCATCCAAAAGCAGCAGAATACACATTCGTTTCAAGTGCACATGGAATATTCTCCAGGATAGATCACACACTAGCCCACAAAACAAGCCTCGGTAAATTTAAGAAAATTGAAATCATATCAAGCATCTTTTCCAACCACAACGCTATGAGACCAGAAATCAACTACAAGAAAAAAACTGCAAAAAACCACAAACACATGGAGGCTAAACAATATACTACTACTAAACAACCAATGGATCACTGAAGAAATCAAAGAGGAAATCAAAAAATACCTAGACACAAATGAAAATGAAAACACAACAATCCAAAACCTATGGGATCCAGCAAAAGCAGTTTTAAGAGGGAACTTTACAGTGATACAAGCTTACCTCAGAAAACAAGAAAAATCTCAAACAACCTAGCCTTACACGCAAAGCAACTAGAGAAAGAACAAACAAAACCCAAAGTTAGTAGAAGGAAAGAAATCATAAAGATCAGAGCAGAAATAAATGAAATAGAGACAAAAAAAAAGGAAAGATCAATGAAACTAAACACTGGTTCTTTGAAAAGATAAACAAAATTGATAAGTCTTTAGCCAGACTCATCAAGAAAAAAAGAGGGTCCAAATCAATAAAATCGGAAAAGAAAAAGAAGTTACAGCCAACACCACAGAAATACAAAGGACTGTAAAAGACTACTATGCACAACTATACCAATAAAATGGAAAACCTAGAAGAAATGGACAAATTCTTAGAAAGGTACAATCTCCCAGGACTGAACCAGGAAGAAATAGAAAATAGGAACAGACCAATTACCAGTACTGAAATTGAATCAGTAATTTAAAATACTCCCAGCAAACAAAAGTCCTAGACCAGATGGCTTCACAGGTGAATTCTACCAAACATTTAGATTTAACGCCTAGCCTTCTGAAACTATTCCAAAAAACTGCAGAGGAAGGAACACTTCTGAGCTCATTCTATGAGTCTACCATCACCCTGATACCAAAACCAGACAAAGATGTCACAAAAAAAGAAAATTACAGGCCAATATCACTGATGAATATAGATACAAACATCCTCAACAAAATACTAGCAAAAATACCTCAACAAAATACAAATCCAACAATACATTAAAAGGATCATACACCATGACCAAGTGAGATTTATACCAGGGATACAAGGATTTTTCAATATCTGCAAATCAGTCAATGTGATACAACACATTCACAAATTGAAGAAAAACCATATGATCATCTCAACAGATGCAGAAAAAGCTTTTGATAAAATTCAACATCCATTTATGATAAAAACTCTCCAGAAAGTGGGCAAAGAGGAAACATACCTCAACATAATAAAGGCCATACATGACAAATCCACAGCTAACATCATTCAGTAAATCCCCTACATACGAACGAGTTCCATTCCAAGCGCACGTAAGTCCAATTTGTTCATAAGTCCAACAAAGTTAGCCTAGGAACCCAACTAACACAACTGGCTATATAGTACTGTAATAGGTTTATAATACTTTTCACACAAATAATACATAAAAAACAAACACAAAAAATAAACATTTTTAATCTTACAGTACAGTACCTTGAAAAGTACAGTAGTACAGTACAACAGCTGGCATCCAGGGGCTGGCATCGAGTCAACAGGCAAGAAAAATGACTGACTGGAGGAGGCGGAGGAGGTGGGAGATGGTAGAGCTGAAGAATCGTCAGCAATAGGAGACGGAGGGCAAGATGCAATTTCATTCATGCCTGATGTTGATGGAATGCATGTTTGCATCTTTGAAAGTTTGCAACTTGAAGGTTCGTATGCAGGGGACTTACTGTACTCAGTGGTGAAAAGCTGAAAGCATTCCCTCTAAGATCAGGAACAAAACAAGAATGCCCATTCTCACCACTTTTTTTCAACATAGTTTTGGAAGTCCTAGCCACAGCAATCAGACAAGAAAAAGAAGTAAAAGGAATCCAAACTGGAAAGGAAGAAGTAACACTGTCACTGTGAAAACCACTAGAAAACTATTAGAGCTCATCAATGAATTTGGTAAAGTTGCAGGATACAGAATTAATATACAGAAAATTATTGCATTCCTATATACTAACAACAAAATATCAGAAAGAGAAATTAAGGAAACAATCCCATTTACCATCACATCAAAAAGAATAAAATACCTAGGAATAAACCTACCTAAGGAGGCAAGAGACCTGTACTCTGAAAACTATAAGACATTGATGAGACTCACAGATGTAGAGAAGAGACTTGTGGTTGCCAAGGGGTAGAGGGTTGGGGGAGGGATGGGGTGGGAGGTTGGGGTGAGCAGATGTAAACTTTTATATACAGGATGGATAAACAACAAGGTCCTACTGTATAGCACTAAGGAACTATACTCAATATCCTATGATAAACCAAAATGGAAAAGAATATTTTAAAAAAAGAATGTGGGCTTCCCTGGTGGTGCAGTGGTTAAGAATCCGCCTGCCAATGCAGCGGACATGGGTCCGATCCCTGGTCCAGGAAGATCCCACATGCCGTGGAGCAACTAAGCCCATGTGCCACAACTACTGAGCCTGCGCTCTAGAGCCCACGAGCCACAACTACTGAAGCCCACATGCCTAGAGCCTGTGCTCCACAACGAGAAGCCACCGCAGTGAGAAGTCCGTGCCCCGCAACAAAGAGTAGGCCCTGCTCGCCGCAACTAGAGAAAGCCCGTGCGCAGCAACGAAGACCCAACACAGGCAAAAATAATAAATTTTTTTAAAAAGAGAAGACAAAAAAACTTAAAAAAAAAAAAAATGGGCAGAAGACCTAAATAGACATTTCTCCAAAGAAGACATACAGATGGCCAACAGGTACATGAAAAGATGTTCAACATCACTAGTTATTAGAAAAATGCAAATCACAACTACAATGAGGTATCATCTCACATGGGTCAGAATGGCCATCATCAAAAAGTCTATAAATAATAAATGCTGGAGAGGATGTGGAGAAAAGGGAACCTGCTACACTGTTGCTGGGAATGTAAATTGGTACAGCCACTATGGAGAACAGTATGGAAGTCCCCTAAAAAACTAAAAATAGAGTTACCATATGATCCAGCAATCCCATTCCTGGGCATATATCCGGAAAAGACAAGAACTCCAATTTAAAGATACATGCACCCCAATGTTCACAGCAGCACTATTTACAATAGCCAAGACAATGAAGCATCCTAAATGTCCATCAACAGATGAATGGATAAAGAAGGTGTGGTACATATACACAAGGGAATATTACTTGGCCATTAAAAAATGAAATAATGTCATTTGCAGCAATATGGATGGATCTAGAGATTATCATACTAAGCGCAGTCAGACAAAGACAAGTTTCATATGATATCACATATGTGGAATCCTAAAAAATGATACAAATGAACTTTTTTACAAAACAGAAACAGACTCACAGACGTAGAAAACAAACTTATGGTTACCAAAGGGGAAAGGGATAAATTAGGAGTTTGGGATTAACAGATACACACTACTATATATAAAACAGATAAACAACGAGGACCTGCTGTATAGCACAGGGAACTATATTCAATATCTTGTAATAACGTACAATGAAAAAGAATCTGGAAAAAAATATATACATATGTATGAAACTGAATCACTTTGCTGTATACCTGAAACTAACACAATACTGTAAACCAACTAAACTTCAATTAAAAAAAAAAAAAATACCCTGCTCTCACTCTCCACCATCCACCCTGCATTACCTAAACCCACTGGAAGCCATAGGGCAAGGAGTGCATTGATTTGGTCTACACAAGTCACCTCCAGAACCACAACAGGGCAGGGAAGAGGGAGGAGGGAGTCTGAGGGGCAAACAGAAGAGAGGCAGCCCTTGTATTGAAGGGATTTGCACCTCATTTTCTTGAAGAGGAAATTTGACACATTGGCAACTGAAATATCCATGGGGGTGGAGATCCTGGAATGTTAATATTATTCCAAAAAGGACATCGATTCAATTACTCCATCTATTTTTTTTTCTTCTTAAATGATAGTCTATGATAAATTTGGGTAAATGAACCCAATGAAAATTATGCCTAGTTAGTTCATTAATAAGTCATGGAAGTGATTTTTCTCAAGACATACCAGATCTTCTGCTGGAATACATGGGAATATTGCTGGTGCATATAATGTTTGGATATGATGGGGCAGAAGACGGGCTTAGATAAAGAACACATGGCCAAATTCTCAAAAATCAGTGAAAATTCATACTTGGACCCCAAGCAGCATTGCTCCTAAGCTATTTCTGAAAAGAAAAGAAAATTTGATAAGTGGGTAGCCTCCAGAGTTGTTCTTCCACAGAACTGGAATACAATAACCGTGTTCAGAAGTCTGTATGGAATGAAGCCTCTTCTTTTTTTTTTAAGACTTTAAGTTTTTCAGTTCCTTTTTTATATAAGCTATTCACTGAGTATGTTTCCTATGAAAATTAAGCAATCTGACAGTTATAGACACATTTTCTTAAAATTGGGTAACCAGCCAACAAAGGCTGGCAGAGTCTACCTGCACCAAGGTTCCAACAGCCTCCCCCGCACTCCCTTCCAGCCATCCACAGGCCCAGCCTGCCCCAGCAACAGGGTCCTGCTTCCCACAGAAACCAGTTCCAAAGCAGGGAATTTCATTAGGTCTGTTGCCCAATCACCATCCAGCATCCTATGAGATTCCATTAACGCTCAAATTTTTGCAGTGGAATTAACCCTAAGACTTTGGTGCCGACCTGGGAAATGTCAGTTCCACTTAACTGTTTCCTGTCTTGATCTCAAGCCAGTCTACTGACCGAGAATTCACTCTGTGTTCACCGTGGCTCCATTTTACTTAGAGTCGCTAATGCAGAGATGATCATTCCCAACCCAACATGCTGCACTCTGTGTGTTGCTTATCATCCAGACAGTTTTTGTTTTTCTCCCCAAAACCCCAGAGACCTATGTTTGTAAGAGCTTCATGGGCATTTAACTTCCCAAGCATAGTTAATGACTAGTGATATAAAGACTTACACACACGTCAGACTGAGATAGAGATTCTCCATTTAACGGCTCCAGTAGGGTCACTCCAGCTGAAGGTGGCAGTACAGCCGCTGAGGTTTTCAGACAGCCGAGGAGCACACATGTCACTTCATGAGCCCAGAGCATCTTGCAAGTCCTGCCATACTGGAAAACTCGGAGTGATGTCTCAGCACCCAGTAAGAGCAAGCTGAGATGGAGCCGCTCTTAGCAACTTGAAGTCAGTTCACAACATGGTAATAAAAGCCATTCAAAACTATCCATATTCAATACTCAATTTAATTGTCCTCTGGATGTCTCAGTGTTTCAATCAAATGCCCAACAGCTGCTCCCCAGGGAGCCTGCAGTTCTCCCTCTTGTTGCCTCTCGTCAATAAGACATATGAGGGACTTGCCTGGTGGCACAGTGGTTAAGAATCTGCCTGCCAATGCAGGGGACACGGGTTCGAGCCCTGGTCTGGGAAGATCCCACATGCCGCAGAGCAAATAAGCCCGTGCGCCACAACTACTGAGCCTGCACTCTAGAGCCTGTGAGCCATAATTACTGCGCCCACACACCCAGAGCCCGTGCTCCACAACAAGAGAAGCCACCGCAATAAGAAGCCCAAGCACCGCAACGAAGAGTAGGCCCCGCTCGCTACAATTAGAGAAAGCCCGCGTGCAGCAACAAAGACCCAATGCAGCCAAAAATAAATAAATAAAAATAGTAATAAAGATAGGGACTTCCCTGGTGGCACAGTGGTTAAGAATCCGCCTGCCAATGCAGGGGACACAGGTTCGAGCCCTTGTCCGGGAAGATCCCACATGCCATGGAGCAACTAAGCCCGTGTGCCACAACTACTGAGCCTGCGCTCTAGAGCCCGCGAACCACAACTACTGAGCCCGCGTGCCACAACTACTGAAGCCCGCGCGCCTAGAGCCCATGCTCCGCAACAAGAGAAGCCACCACAATGAGAAGCCCACGCACCACAACGAAGAGTAGCCCCCGCTCACCACAACTAGAGAAAGCCCACGCACAGCAACAAAGACCCAACACAGCCAAAAATAAATAAAATAAATTTATTTTTTAAAAAATGCACGCACAGTTTTCTCAGAGAAAAACAAAACCCAAAAAGCCCAACATGCTAGTGTTGAGTCAGGGGAGACTAGGAAAGAGGGAAGGCACAGGAATTCAGGAATCCTGTTTTAGCAGACCATTTCTGGGGTGTGCACTTGGCAGGGAGAGGGAAGACTGCAAACTCAGATACCTTCAGGGCCACACAGGTGACGTGAGTGAAGGGTGGGCTGTGATGATCCACGCATCCATCGTCTCAGGGGGCAGCTGATGCTCAGTTCCAGCTGATGGCTGCCAGGCAGAAAAGAAGACCCTGGCTCAAGAGATTTTCTAAGAAATCAGGGTTTTTATGTGAAACCACCAGATTTTCAAATGCTGGCAACAAGTTCGGTGTTCTTTTAAAAAAATAAGTGTGGGCCAAACAAAACTCCTCTGTGGACTGGGCCTGGTCCATGAATCACTTGTCTGTGACTTTCTGAGATTCCACCAAACTTCAACAACCTCCCAACTTGATTTCTAGTTATTAGAGGAGGTACGGTGGGTGGCTAGGGCTAGGGGATGGAAGAGACAGGGACGTGCTGACATTTGCTGAACTGTTCTTATATACTTGGTTTGCTTATGGGAGAATCAGGAGCTGAATTCAGGGACTAGTAGCAAAGACCAGAGATAAGAGTCTCTTAAAACAAGGGAGAGGTTGAGTATTTTCTCATGTAACATGAACTTCAGAGATAAATAGTACAGGGCTGGAATGGGAGCTCCACAGTTGTCATCAAAATCCCAAGCTCCTTCTATATTCCTGCTCTGCCACCCTTAGCTTGTGGCATCCATCTACAAGGTCACCCCATGAGCACAAAATGGCTGTTAGACCATCATTCAGCGAATCCACATTCCAGGCAGGAAAAATGATGGTAAGGAACAAAGGGCTCCTGCCTCCCAACTGAGTAAGGCAACCTTTTAGGAGCTTTCCTGGAAGCTTCACCCTACGAGTTCTGCTTACATCTGCTACCCCTAGATAAGCAATTGGAAAATGTAGCTGTTGTTGATTTTAGCTGAGCCCACTGCAGCTCCCAACAATACAGCAGTTGTTAGTGAGGAAAAGGGAGAGACTGGATATTAGGATGGCCACCAACAGTATCTGCCACAAAAAAACAAACAAACAAAAAAACCAGTATCTGTCACAACGGGAATGTCACAGCACTAGGTAAAAGGTGAAAGCAAGCACACACAGGTGAGACACCTGAACAGAGAAAGCAGTGACTGGAGGAGGAACTGGTAATACTGGTAATACTCCAACCTTGGCCGAGTTGCTCTATAAGCTAGCCATCAAATCCAAGCAGGAAACATCACCCCAGCTGTGTCAATATGCACACCAAACAACTGTGCTGCTCGGGACGGTCCTGAGAGTGTCACAACAGAGCAGGTGGACAAACCATGCTGCAGAAGCAGACATCACAGGCACAGCTGGCTGTGGCACAGGAGTGAGACTGGCAAAGGCTTGGTAGGCCATCCAGGGCAAGGGCGGAGGACATGGGTTCTCAACCTCCGCTGTGCTCTGGAATCACCCGGGGAACTTTCAAACATATGGATGCCTGGGTCCCATGCCCGGCGATTCTGAGTTAATTGGTCTGGGGTGAGACCTGGATTTGGGGCGGGGCGGGGGGGGTGCGGTTTATGCACTAAAGTGTGAGAAGCTTCACTCCTGGATGGACCAGGCCCTCCAGATCCCCTGAGAAGCTGGGAAGCCCACGTAGATCCCCACATCCGAGGCTACCACGGAAGTAAGCTCCTTGAGAAGATTAAACCATTTGCTGAAGGCCACACAGCTGGGATGGTAGTGCAGCCAGGATTTGAACTTGGATCCACTTGACAGCCAAAGCAAAGCCGCTGGCCCAAGGTCTTTTCTCCAACGTCCTAAAAAGAATAACGTCTGGGACAGCTTTCCTGCTGAGCAAGGTCTGTCTCCTGGGAGCCAACAGCCATGAGGATAGATCCACCACGAGGTAGAGAAGGATACCGGAGTGAGGTGTGTTCTATGGAGCAAAAGCCGCACAGTCCCAATTTGTAAACCAAGGAAATGTGGGCAGCAAAGGAATAGGAATTTGTAACTGGGACAAAAGGTAATTATACTATTGAGACCTGTGTCAGACGTTTGACATATTTTTCAAGCCTCACAAAAACCCTGCAATTAGATGTTGCGGTCCCTATTTGACAAATGAGGAAGCTGAGGCTCTGAGAGTTGGCACCTTTTCAAATGGAAGGAAAAGGAGAAAAGGAAATGAAATCAAGATGGCAGAAGAAACATATGGATCCACTAGCCCCAGGGCTGCCACTAATGTGAAATGAACCCCCTAAAAGTTTCAAAGTAGAAGCAGGCTTCTCCACGGAGCAGGTCGCAGAAGGGCTGCCACCTACCTTGCTCAGGGCTTGAATCATTTGTGAACTGAGACTAGGCTGAGCCATGGCCAAGTGCTGGCAAATCCAAAGCATCCCCCAACCTCTGCTGTCCGTTTGGCTCCCATCAGAATGGCCCCTGCTGCTTTTTTTCCAAGAGCAATCCCTACGGGCACAGAGATGGGTTAGCCAGGATACCAGAAGTGGAAGCGCTTCAGCAGCAGAGACCACCTTTGACATCATCTCTGAGAGCTCAGGACGTAAGATCGGTCATGCATCACCCATGACGTGAATGAGTGAAATGAACAATGAATTAAGTGCAGAGCTGAAATGACGCTCCTGGATCCTCCAGCCCAGGGGCTGTGGTGGAGGCCAACAGCCACGGACCGAAACCGCAGCTCCCCGCCTTGCCTATGGGGCCCTAGTGACTTAACCTCTCTGCACCTGTTTCCACATCTAGAAAACAGAGATAACACCTTGCAGCCTTGTCGTTAGGATTTAATTAAATAATGTGTGGAAAGTGCCCAGCATGGGACCTGACACATAAAAGGCCCTTAAAAAAACAGTAGCTCTTTCTTCCTTCCTCCTAAAAAGGACTTTTTATGTCTCAGAAAGTTGACAGAGTGCAGCAAATAAACCAGAAATGAGAAACACAGATCTCCAAAATCTTCCCCAGCTGCTGAAACCCAAGGCTTGACCCCTAGTCTGGTGTTCCTCGGCCACGTTTCCAAGAGGATTCCACTTCCAACCGAAACACTCAACGCATAGCCCAGTGGGTGTTTCCAAAGAGAAAAGAAAATCAGATTTGGATTCTGGCCCTGGCTTTATCAGATTAACTGCCTGGGATGTAGTTCTTCCCCTGTAAGCTAGGACTGCATAGTCTGCAAACACATCAACTACTGTGAAGATAAAATAAGGGCTGGGGAGGGGAGGAAGATTTGAATCCGATGAATGTGAAAGTTTGCTCCAACTCCTCAGAACAGCCACCTTGGTACTGAACAGGAGTCTTCATTCACTGCTGGATGTTTTCCAGCTGAACAGTTGCTCAGAACCACCAAACCCAAACTCAGGCCCAGAATGCTCTCTCTAGACACTTATTCTACCCCTGGTGATGAGAAATTACAGAGACAGATTTTTCTTTTACTTCCATGTGATAAGCAGTTCTGAGGGCCTGACCTCATAAACGAAGTTACAATGAATACCAGCGACTCATTTTCCTGAATCATAACTGTAATGAAAATGTCCCAAGTTTTGGTCTGCTCACAATGCCATCTGAATCAGCAGTAAGTCCCTGTTGATGCCAAATGACTTCAAAGGCCTGGTTTCTGGTGAGTCCCACGTTTGATGCAAATTCTTCTGCGCCTGCCATGTGAATATATACAACTACACAACAATTCTTCTAGGGTTAAACTCATAGCCCCACAGCAGCTGATTTTCTAATTTAGGTATTTTAATAGCTGTATGGTATATCCATAGTCTTAAGGATAGGGGTTATGAGCAAGGAAATCCATTCAAGTGATCTTCAGAGACTAAGAGTTATTAGAAAATCATTTTCTCCTTCTCTAAAGGTCGGTAAGTAAATTATAATAATAACACAAAACATATGTTGAATAATAGACTGCCATACTTGCCAACTTAAACACTCCAGGGATATGTTTATTCATTTCATATAATTTGGAAGATCTTTTTTTATCCAAGTAAAGTTTTACTTTCCCCTAACGATGCTTCACAGCAAAATGCCAAACTAAAACGGGAAGATAAAGAAAATGCTGGTAATGTGCTACATCTTAATTTGACAGCCTCGTGACATCCTACTGCAGAGGGAGAACATAGAATGCATTATGGGCGTGCGGGCATACAGGAATTCCAATCATTCAGCAAAGATTTATTGAGGCTCCAATTGGAGCCAGGCTTCCGTTGGACTCTGGTATAAAACACCTAACAGACCTGGCTTTCATGGAGCTTACAGCCTAATGGGGGACTCCATAAAATAAACGATACAGGTCAATAAAACCACGACAGAGAAAAGAGAGGGCTACAAGAGGGCAGGGCAGCCTTCAGCAGAAGGATCATCTCAAGGAAAAAGATAAGAAGGAATTAGGAAAAAAAATTAGGTGGGGGAGGGCAGTATAGAAGAGAGAACCGCATATACAACGCCACAGAAGCAAGAGAGCACAAGCAGGTCCAGGATTTTAAAGACAAGTGACATGATAAGACGAGCACTTTGGAAAGATCACGCAGAGGCATGACTGCTGGGAGAGAGAGTGGTTGGGGAACTGTTGCCACGCAAAAGAGGATGGGACCCAAATAACACCAAGGAATGTGCAGTGAGCACTTTCTTGGTCCAAACACTGAGATAAGCAAGCACTCTGTGAGCATTATCTTATTAAATCCTTACAACAATGGTGAGAGGGAGGAACCCCTACAGATAAGACAACTGCTGATATTTTCTGGGTTTCTTATTATCTCTTGTCCCCAATTTCCCCCAACAACTGAAATGTGTTTGTTTATTGCCTTGGCTGCTGCTGAAAACAGTGCTAGGCATAGTAGATATTCAACACATAGAGGATAGACAGGTGGCTGCACGAGTGAACCAATAAAGGAATTTTGCCCAAGAGCACACTGAGTGAAGGACCCCATACCCATTGCACTTACCACACTAAGTTGCAACTGTTAGTCCTTGCTGGTTCTTCTCAGTGTCCTGTGCTGGTCCCTCAGCTCACCAACCTCCAGACTGCCCTGGGCTAAGTCTGGGGCCTCCTGTCTTGTCTATCTACACCCATTTTGTTGCATCTGGTCCTGTGGTTTTAAATACCATCAATTCACTGATGACTCTCAGATTTTTATCTCCATCAGAGACTTTTCCTATAAAAGAACCATCTACTCAACAGCCCCAGGTGTCTGCCTAACACCCACCTCAAACTTACTTTGTCCTAAACCCTGCTCCTTTTACAGTCTTCTCATCTCAGCTAACAGCAACTCTATTCTTCCAGTTGTTCAAGCCGGAGGCCAAAACCTTGGTATCATTCTTGACTTGTCCCTCTCACAACCTGTATCCGATCCATTAGCAACTCTTATTAACTCTTACCTTCAAATATACCCAGAATCCAACTTGTCACAGCCTCTCCTGCCACCACCCCAGTCTAGCCGCCTTCATTTTGCCCAGATTATTGTAAAAGCTTCTCATTGGTCTCCCCGCTTCCCTCCTCACCTGTCCTCCTTTCAGCTGATTCTCAACTGGTTCCCACTGCCAAAGTGATCAAGTTACAGCTTACGTCAGATCTCCCCCCTGCTCACACTCCTGCGCTAGCTACTACCTCAGGGTAGACATCCTCGCCATGGCCTGGGAGACCCTCCACAGAGCTGGCTGCACCTCCTACTAAGCTCCCCTCGCTCAGTGTTCTCCAGCCACACCGGCCTCCATGCTGGTTCTGGAACAGACCAACCCGTCCCACTTTCCAGTCTTTGCACTTGCTGTACACCCTCGCTTGGGGACTCTCTCCAGATACTTGCCTGACTCACTCCCTCACCTTCCAAACAAGCAGCTCCCTCTAGAACTGTAACAACCCTCCTCCTCCTCACTTACCAACTAATCACTATAAATTTGACTGACTGACTTTTTTTCTGCCTCTCCCTAGCCCCCAAATGCAGGAGGGCAAGGACTTTGTTTTGCTCACTGCTATATCCCCAATACCTACAAAAATGCCAGGCAGATCTCAACAAATATGTACTGAATGAAAAAATGAATAAATGAATTCTCTTCTTTACAGGATCTTCTCCATGCCAGCCACACCAGGCATCAGAGACAAACTGAGGAAAAAGAAAATTTTGATAGAATTGAATTACATATAGCTGATAAAGCATGGATAGAGAGGTTGATGGCTTTAATTTGAAGACTCTTTCACATTCATTTTCTGATCAACAAAGGACAAGCAAGGAGTCTGAAACAATCTGAAAATGTTTTTCAAAAATATTTTAGAAATTTTATTTTTATAAAATGTTTAAAATTCATGTATTAAAATGCATACCGACACAAAAAAAATCATGTAAGCTGTATCATAAATACAAAACTAACAGTTTTCAAAACATACAAGACACACCCAATGTAAAAAAAAAATCTTACATAGACAAAATGCAATGTATTTCCAATACAAAAAAAAAATAAAGGGGAAATGCTTGAAAAATGCTCATCCAAAGTACAAAACAAAACCCTCCCCTTGACTGGCCACTTAAGCTGCTATGAAAGGCTTTTCTTCTTCCCTCATGTTACCTGGTCTTTCTTCTCATTTTTCTTTTTAATTTATTTGTAAGATAAGAGCCAATCAAGGTGTTTTAAAAGCCGATGTTTGTTGTTATACTTCTACAGTCAAGTGACTTTTAATTCCAAAAGTTAATACTTTATACTCTGAGCTATAAATGAGTTCCTAAACATTGTATGCAAATCAAATTATGATTTGGGTACTCTAAGCAGAACATATCATTTACAGAAATTTCTTTTTATAAAATTAAGATTTTCATGTCACATTTGCTTAAATCACAGTAAGCCCCTAAATTAATCCCTCAACCCACCATAAAACAAAACAAAACCTCCTTAACAATGTAAAATATTTTATTCACTCTCTTTATGGTTCCCTCAAATGCTAAATAGGAACATCTAATCTAAAATACATCTGGAGTGGTCTCTTCCCCCCCTACCCACCCCACATCTACTAATATGCACCAACAATAGAAACTGGCTCAGTGCTTACCTACTGTTAACGCTAATACTCATCTGATTTAGTTCTTGTTGCAGCAACAAAAAATTTTGAATTTTGGTTGTTTTTTTAATGTAAGAACCACATCTATTACTAATTTATCACCATTTCCCTTAACAATATATTTCAGGGAAAATGTTTAGATTTAAGCTACAATTAAAGTTCCTAATCAGGAAATCAAAAAAGCTAGTTACTGATGTTGATATGCTTTTTCCCTGTCTAAACTATCTTTCCTGATTAAACTTAGAGGGAGGGAGGGAAGGAGAGGAGGAGGGAGAGAAGAGGAAGGAAAACAGACTGGCTGGAAGGTTAAAGGTGACATCTTGCAGTCACAATGACTCTTCCAGTATTCGTAGAAAACCACAGAGAATTCTCTTGAAATTCACTAAGAGAATAGCACTGGCAATGCCGTTCATCTAAAAGTAAATGGAATTAGAAGAAAATTATTTTTTACTATTTTCTATATCTTGGAAAAATTCTGTTGTTAAAAATTATGATTAAAATTGGCTCCTCCCCAATTATTCAGATTTACTAACATTTAACTGTGGAGCAATTACTTTAAAAAAAAGAGAGAAAAGTGAGGATTAAGAAAGGTTAAGTTCAGTCAAGTAGGAAGTCTGGTATGTAAAAAACCAGAGAAAGCAGGAGAGTGCCCAGTTCGGAGACTGACAGCTAGAGGCCAGGTCCAGCCCGGGGCTGCCATCAGCTAATGAGAAAAGGTAGACCAACAAAATCTACTCACTCCAACACACGTAACTTTTGCTTCGCAGAGAGTACTTTTGAAATCTAAGACTCACTTATCAAGTGAATTAAAGAAAATTTTGCAAACTGTGCACGTAGACACAACATTTTTAAAGCAAATTTAAGGGGTGCAAATAAGTTCTGAGATTATATTTGGGAGAACTATACCCCCTTGGGGTAAATGTGGTTCAGAAATCAAGCCACTACTACCCTGAGGCACAGCCTGAATAATAATATTATTAAAATATATATTTCCTTCAAATTATTCTAATTATGTCAACCAATTTGAATGCATCAAGGGAGAATTTTACCAGCAGTATAACAAGGTATATATTTACATTTTCATTTGCATCTTAAGGACAAACTGTTAAAAATGATGATGATGATTATGAAAAATAAGATTAAAGGTGTGTTCATTTGGGAAAAGCTACATTAATATTATTCATCCAACCACAAATACTTTCGTAATGAATGCAATATTGCAAAACAATTCACAGCTTTATAAAAAGTTGAAATACAGTTTCATTAGGATTTTTTTTTCCAATTCAAAATTAAAAGAGTTCAACTTACATCGCTGCTTAACTATTTTACTCTAAAATCTTTAAAATATATAAAATACCAAGATTATCAACAGTCACATATGTTTTGAAGTCAGGGGACACATGTATTTTCTTAAGATTGGTTCCATTTGTGTAGAAGGTCTGTGAGGATTCCCCAGTGACAACATTCCACCACTGTTCAGAGAAAAATAAAATTCTTATTAGGTTGGTAATTATAGTGTGAGACAATCTGCAGTGCCAACTGGATCCTTCACCCCATCACCTCCCCACTCCCAAACTAAAGCAAACACCAGGAAGGATGTCTAAGGTTTAAGGCTGAATATAGTATTATCAACCCAGCCCACCATTCCTGATTAACCCTGGTGACTGCCTCACAGCTACCCTACACCTAACCCCACTGTAAGGCATGCTGGAGAAACATGCAGCCTACTCAGAGCCGCAGACAGAAGGCTACACAAAGCCCATTACGGCCATGGCTGGACTGAATTCTCCTGTCTGCATATCCTTCTCAGTAGAATGGAAAGAATGACCCTCTCTTCTCTAAAAATGCCCCTTTGCAGACATGGACAGGAATTTTGGCAGATATCAAGACTACTGATAATACTGGCTGCAGGATAGAATGTTCTCTCTACTGAATCTTCCCTTTCACCAGGAGTGATTCAAGAGCCCATGACCAAGTTTTTTATTTAAAAGTCTATACACTTATATTTGCTAAATAAATACTGAACATCTCAAATGCAGCAGGTGCTCTGGCCAAGTCCTTCCTTTCTCTTCCCAATTACTGAATTCGCTAAGATTATAACAATATTTATATTCCTTTACTAAATGGAGATCATGGAGCTTACCTACATATCTCACAACTAAGATGAGGGCAAAAGAGACCATGTACATGAACACCTTTTGAAAAGGCCTCAGGTACATCAAGATTCTGAGTATTATGAATGCAATGATCACTTCTGTGTCCGTGGCAATGCCTAGCATTCTGCCTTGCTCGTGTGACTGGGTCAACTATTCATGTTCACTATTAGTAATGGTAACTGGTAAAAGTATACCTTGTGGACTTAAGTAAACCTCAATGAAGCAACATGTACTAACTTGAAATTTTCCAGGACTAACAATTTTGCTTTATAAAATAGCAGTGTAATCAAGACTGCAGAGGACAGTCGCTAGACTAGGCAAATCGTAGAGGTAGTAAGGCCCTTAGAGATCACCTAGTCCAACTGCCTCACTTTACAAGTAAGGAAACCAGGGTTGAGCGAGAAGAAAGGCCTTGTCACTGTGGACGACACCGCTAGCAGGTGGCAGAGGTGGAAGAGTTATCCGGCTTCCAAACCTAGTGCACCCACTGCCTTTCCCTCTATTAAAACAGACCACTCGACTTGGAAACACTACCCCAGCCACTAATGTGAATATGGACTAAAAGACAATGATATTAAATAGGACTTACGCAGGGGACTTCTGGGCAGTGAAACTACTCTGTATAATACTACAATGGTGGACACGTGTCGTTATACATTTGTCAAAATTCACAGACTGTACAACACCAAGAGTGAACCCTAATAGAAATTATGGACTTTGGGTGATAATGACATGTCAATGAACATTCATCAGCTGTAACAAATGTACCCTCTGGTGGGGGATGTTGACAATGGGGGAGGCTTGCTCGTGGGGCGGGGGTGGGTATATGGGAACTCTGTACTTTCCGCTCAATTTTGCTGTGAAACTAAATCTGCTCTAAGGAATAAAGTAAATAAAAAAAAAAAAAATAGCAGGGATATTTTTGGAAGGAGGGATAAATTGGGGATTTGGGATTAACAGACACAAACTACTATATATAAAACAGATAAACAACAAGGACCTACTGTATTGCCCAGGGAACTATATTCAACATCTCGTAATAACCTATAATGGAAAAGAATCTGAAAAAGAATATATATATATATTATAACATATATATTATATATAATATATTTATTATATATTATATTATAATATATTATATTATTATATATGTAATATTATTAAATATGTTATATTATAATATATATTATATCATTATATATAATATATATTATTATATATATATATATCTGAGTCACTTTGCTGTACAACTGAAACACTGTAAATCAACTATACTTCAATTTTTAAAAGATAGCTAACATTTACTCAGGGTACACTATGTGCCACCATGTATGAGTACTTTACTTGTATTAACTCCTTTAACCCTCCCAACCCTATGAGGTAGATGTTATTATTACACCTATTTTACAGATGAGAAAGTCGAGGCTAAATCATCTTGTGCAAGATCACAAAGCTACTGAGTGGCAGATCCAGGCTTTGAATTCAGGTAGTCTGCCCCAAGTCTCACTCTCCTGACCTTTATATTCCGTTGCCTCTACGTAATGGAAAACCTACATTTATCATCATGTATTTCATATTTCAAATCAGCCTTTCTCCTCGTGAGTATGAATTAATGTGGATTTCTTGTCATTCTAACAGTACACACTCTGTGGCATAACACAAGTAAATTACATTATTTTTAACTTATAAATAGGAATAATTTTGAAAGTTAAGAGCTTTTTAGCTACTGGATACCTACTTTATCTTACCGACATTCGATTCATACAGCTTGGATTATAAAGTAAACAGACTCAAAAGGCCTATTTTCTTGGACATTACAGCAGCGGTTCCTTTTTACTTTTAATTTGCTCTGTGCTCTTAGACAGTCTCATGAACATGCTGGGTAGATGCAGGCTGGGCTATATCACAACCAGTTTAACCATGCTAGTAATCAAACCAGAAGGAAGAACAGCCTGATTGTCACTGAAATATACAGACTGCATATATAGGCTACAGGCTCTTTCACCCTGAAGACATAACTTCTACAGTACAGACATCGATTCTGCTGTTTATTTCAAGGTTCTCCAGGAACTCTGGAAATCTAGTCACTGATCTCTATCATATCTTGTAAGCCAGACTCACGATTATGTGATAGCCTTCTATGGTGCCCAGAGCATCAAAAGACATGGTCTCTAGAAGCTCAGTGTCAAAGCTGAGCAGTTAAGTTTTTCAGCAGTTAATACGGCTGAAGACTCCCAGCTTCCAACACAAAGACAGCAATGTCGCTCCTCTAGGCATCATCCTCAGAACAGACTAAGAGTGCAGTTTATCTCTACACTAAAGGAGGACAAGTGGTGATAGTCTCACAATCCCCTAATAACTAAATAAAGGTGTACCTTTATTTAGGTACAGGTTAATGCAACATCTTGTAAGCAGCATTGTATTTTCAATGTAAACTTGTAAAGGAATCATAACATACATCCTCTCATAGAGCTAAAAACTGTCCTCTGATTTATCTTTTTTATAAGCTAGATTTTTACTTTAAATAAAATTGCATCTACATAGGTCCCATATAACCAAAAACTTCAATTCAGTCATTCAAATATTTTTGAACATCTATACTGTATTAGACAATTAATCAGAATCATCTCCTACAGTTGAATGTTTTCAGTAAGAAAAAACAGTATCGTAAGATCTAATTCATTAGGGTCTAATTCATTAGGGATCTATTTTAAGTGATCAGTACAATACACAGTATCATCTTCAACCCCTTTTACAAATAAATCACTACTCAAGACTCAGCTCAAGCATTCCCCTCCACTGGAAGCCTCTGCTAACTCCCAAAGGTAGAACTGTCCTCTCCTTTGTGCCTCTACTATCCTTATGCAAATGTGTCCCAGAACCCCTCTTACACTTAGAGACTTTATTTATTTACTGTCTGCTTCCTCCAAAGACTGTCAACCACCTGGGCAAGAACCAAGTCTTAAACACTGTGCCACGCAGCAGTGCCAGCACACAGTGGGCACTTAATACATTCTTAGTGAGTGGATGGATAAAAAAGATGCAAGCACCAAAAAATGACCCTGAGGCACCACAGCACGCTCAACCGTGGCCTCAGTATTTGCTAATAATAAGTTTGTATAAGGCAATCTACTAAGTAATTTTAGGAAATTCACAATCTCTATGAACATCAGTTTACTCAGCTACAAACCAAGGATGATAAAATTTAAGCCTCGCAAAGCTGGCTAATAAGATGATGTAAGTAAAGCATTTTGTAAACTATAAAGCAATATGCTGCCGCTGCTATTTTTATTATTATTACTACCACCACTACCACTAATACTTAAGAAAGGAAATTTCACAAATAAATTTTTTTAAAGACTCAACCAACATAGTTCACAATTAGTGAAGCAGAAAATCAAACTAAGTTAAACACCCCACTTTCTAGTCATTCTGTTCGCCTAAGACTTTGTTTGGGGCAGGATGAGAGCTCTGGACTGAGAACATCCCTAACACTGCCATCAAAACTTCCAAGAGATCTGAAGAATGCAGCCTTGCAGATCTCAGTCTCATCACCCAGAACGGGATAACAGTCATCGCCCTTCCTCTCTGATGGGTTGTACAAGGCCCAACTGAAACACAGGAAGTGAAAATAATTTGGAAAGTAGGATACAGGCTGTTCTTTTCTTTCAGTCTTTGAGAAACCCTTACCTTAAGATATCCTCCAGCAGAAACAAGCATTTTGCTATCTGGAGAAAAGCAAAGGTCAGTCACCCAGCCTCCGTGAGTAGCAGCTCCTTCTTCTACTGAAATCGGAGCAAACAAATGAAGAAGCTCACCATTTGAGACATTCCATATCTATAAAAATGATACACAGTTCATTAACAGGGTTACTCAGAAGTTTTATATATCTATCTATCTCATTTGCAACATATTTGGAAATCTTTCTTAAAAATATAATTACAATTCAGTGATACCTTAGGAATTTTTTTAGATTACATTCTCTCCTGTGCAAATTTTTAAAAACTACTAATTATAATTTAAATGCATTACTTATAATATTTATCATTAACTATACTCCAAAAAATATAACAAAAGGACTTAGAGTGATTGATTAGAATACTGTGACTCTTTCACTGAATAAAAGGAGTATGGGGCTTCCCTGGTGACTCACTGGTTAAGAATCCGCCTGCCAATGCAGGGGACAGGGGTTTGAGCCCTGGTCTGGGAAGATCCCACATGCAGTGGAGCAACTAAGCCCGTGTGCCACAACTACTGAACCTGCGCTCTAGAGCCCGTGAGCCACAACTACTGAGCCTGCGCTCTAGAGCCCGCGAGCCACAACTACTGAGCCTGCGTGCTGCAACTACTGAAGCCCACGCGCCTAGAGCCCGTGCTCTGCAATGAGAGAGGCCATCGCAATGAGAAGCCTGCGCACCTCAATGAAGAATAGCCCCCGCTCGCTGCAACCAGAGAAAGCCCACATGCAGCAACGAAGATGCAATGCAGCCAAAAATTGAAAAAATTTTTTAAAAAAGGAGTATGATGGGAGAAGCAAGGAATAAACAAAAAAGGCCTAACAAATAAACTACCTCAAAAGAACAAAGAATTCTAGTTCAGGATCTACCACTAAGAATATTGACAGACACTATTCAAACACCTAAAGTATACATATTTTAAACAGTAAGTCCCAGTAAGGTTTTTAATACATATATATGTATTTTTTTATATTTTATATGTATAAAATAAACAAGCAAGCAAGCATATACACATACATTCACTAAGATTAGTTTACTAAGTTCTTAAAAACAACCCAATTACTTATAGATACTAATATTTTCATTTATTTCCAGTGATACTTAATATATGAGCAGTACTCTAATTTTTCAAAGAAACTGTACATCAGAATAAGAAAAATAGAGGCATAAACAGCAAAGAAAATAATCAAAATCATCATTTGTAAATGTCCCCCTGGGAAATCCAAGAGAATCAAATGGAAAAACTGATTAGAAAGAATTCAGTAAGATAGCTAGATAGAAGATATATATATATAAAATTAATAGCTTTCCTATATTTTGAAAAATCAAGTAGAAAAACAGAAAATTTTTTTAATGTACTAAAGAAAAAATTTTAAATAACCCTTATTTAAAGAGACAATTTTTACCTTTAGGGGTTTCTGGAAAATGAAACACTGCCTCATAACCAGTAAAGGAGCCCTCTCATCCAGAGGTGAGAACTCAGAGCAAAATGAATGTTCCCAAAGCAGTCCTGCCCCTTCAGCTGGCATGGCATTTATGAGAATGGTATACGGAAGGTTGGTTACTTAGTCCTCAAGCAAGAGAATCTTAATTTTCCTGGAAAGCCTATCTGATAATGCCCCTATTCCTGCATAATGCATACTGTCTCATTCTTTTGCATTATATACCTATTCCTTGAATTTTAATTCCTGCTTCGTAAAAAACGAACAAAATAACATAGAAAAAACAAGACTCTCCTGATTATACCAGTTACCAAAGCAGCCACCCCCAATGCCCAAACTTTTTCCATCAACTACCCAATCCTTCTAACACAACCAGAGGCAGACAATCCCACGAGGATGGCAATAGGCTCCACTCTAAATGTTGACTATCTAATGGATATAGTGCTAAAGAGACCTTTCAGTGCAGAAAACAGCAGAATTGCAATTCATTTATAATCTAGACAACAATTTACAAAAATTATTTTCCTCACATTCTGCCACTAAAAACAATCTTTGGTTCAGGTCCAAGAATTAAGATGAATCATTCTCAAGCTAAAAGCACAGAACCAACTGCAAATAACTAGGGCATCTGCCTCCTCACATACATGGGAAATGCTTCACTTTAACTCTAAAATGAATTCTTTTCTGCAGTGGAATGCAGCTGTGAACACAACGTGCATAAGAAACAGAACAAAGAATGCCTCATCCAACCAGAACCCTGGGGCCTGTGCTTCCCTGTCACATTAACAAAGGCCCCAGCTATGGTACGGAGGGCTAGCCAAAGCTATAAGGAGAGCAGTGGTTTCATGTCAGCAAACACCCTACCCTGATTTCTCCGTTGTCATCTCCAGTTGCCAACAGGGTACTGTCCACAGAGAAGGCAGAGCAGCGCACGCAGCCTTTGTGGCCTCTCAATTCATGAAGAGGGGAAAGGAGTTCAAAACTCCAAATCTGGAAGGCAATTCAGATTGTTTAGGAATAGTAAATACACTCGAAATAAGCATCTATAAACCCTGCCTCGAGTACTAGTTAGCCATAATTCAATCATATGAAGTTCTAACATTTAACAGTTCATAAACTTTCATGAGAGGCCCAAATGCCAACTAGCAACCTGGTTCATTTTTTAGAGTTTCCCTTTAATTACTCAAGTAAATTTAAGCTCAAGGATCAAAGTCACAGCTTCCTTAACTTTAGACTTAGAAGGAAGAATAGCAAAGCAGTCTATGGCGTACAGCAGACTTGAGCGGAGTCCTGACTCCACTATTTACTAGTTCCTTGGCCTAGGACAACCCACATAAGCTTCTCTGGCTTCAGTTTCTGTATCTGTATGATGGAGACAATAGCAGCTATAGAGTGAAAATTAAATGAGATAATTGAGACTGAAATTCCTAGCAAAGGGCCTAACATACGGCAAGAGTACTTTAAAGGTTAGTCCCTATACCATCCTACTACCTTAGTAGCCAAATGCTGTTCTTTCCCTTCCAATATTCTCCCTGGTGGTTCTGTCATCACCATTTAACAAGCTTATACTGAAAACGTGTTCCAGGCACTGTGAGCAAAGAACTGGTGGTGCAAAGATAACTGGATTCAGTCCCTGTCCTTGAAAAGTTTCTAGTTTAATCATGAATGTTTGAGGGAACAGTGGTATGAAGTAAATTAACATGAGTAATATGTAATAGGAAAACTGAGGGTGGAGCAGCTAATCCTGCCTGAGGGCCAGGAAAGGGTTCACTGAAGGACTGACCTTAAATCTAGGTCTAGAAGAATGAGTCATAATGCTTCCAGGTAAAAAAGGATACAAGGTTGTATCAAGTGAAAGTTAACAGTGTGCACAAAAAGATGGAAGTAGAAGTAGTCTGGCACAGAGGGAACAATGTAGTAGAAAGAGATGGTGATAGGCTAACGAGTTGAGCTTATAAACCATCAGGTCACAGAGGAGTTTCAACAGGGAGCAGTAGGGAAGATAAACTGGAGGAAGTACAGACCAGTGGCAGGTCCACCAATAAAAAAGGAGAGTCTGGTCTTAAGGGTGGGGACAAGGAAGAGAACAAGGATCCAGGAGACACTGAGGAGTAATCAATAGAGCACAAAAGACAGGAGAGGGCTTCCCTGGTGGCACAGTGGTTGAGAATCTGCCTGCCAATGCAGGGGACACGGGTTCGAGCCCTGGTCTGGGAGGATCCCACATGCTGCAGAGCAACTAGGCCCGTGGGCCACAACTACTGAGCCTGCGCGTCTGGAGCCTGTGCTCCGCAACAAGAGAGGCCGCGATAGTGAGAGGCCCGCGCACCGTGATGAAGAGTGGCCCCCACTTGCTGCAACTAGAGAAAGCCCTCGCACAGAAACGAAGACCCAACACAGCCATTAATTAATTAATTAATTAATTAATTTTTTAAAAAAAAGACAGGAGAGTCCCAGGCAACTCCAATGTTTACAGTTTGGAAAGACGGGTAGATAATGATGCCATTAACAAAGATGGAGAAAAAAGAAGAGAATGGAGAATGGAGTATTCAATGTCCCCAACCAGGGAGCATCATTTCACTGGAATGTGATTTTTAGAAGCATCGATTTACATCAATTACAAAAAAATTTACTGTGGGTGTACAATTAAATGTAAATCTCTTTCAATGCTTTTTATTGCCTAAAATATTCAGTAGACACTGCCTTTGATTACTAACAGACAAAAGTTATCAGTAAGGGATAAATCAAAAGTCCTCAATGTCATTCACTTAATCTATTTGACACAAACTAAATGTCAATGGGCATCCTCCAAAAATTCACAAAATGAGACAGACATGTAGACAGAAACTTATTATTCTGTTTTACACATTAGTTGGACTCATAATACATAACAAATACCAAGGTCTTATGCATGCACCTTTCAACCGATTGGCCTACCTTTGCAGTCTTGTCAGCAGAGGTAGAAGAAAACTTGGTTGCATCAGGAGAAATATCACAAGAAAGAACTGTATCCTGATGACAGACAAAGTCTTTTTCTGTTCTTCCAGTAATAATATTCCATACCTTCAAAGAAAAACTCAGAAGTTGACAATTCAGAACATTTTGTACACTGAGCATAAACAGCCAGAAGACATCTATAAACCAAGAGCTTTAGCACATTGGTTGTTCTGACCTCTTTAAGTGCCTTTTAGTACAAATGCTCATAAACACACAGCAGATGTAGATGACTGCAGTAAACAGAAAACAGGCATTTCTATTTTAGAAATTTTAAAATTTAAGTATTTACATATCAGCCACCTGCTTTTGGCTGTCATGATATAATCAATGCGATCAATATTAGAATATTTTTTTAAAAAGAAATGTGTGCTTCAAATTACCTTCACTGTTCCATCAAACGACCAGGAAAGCAGTCTTGAATTTTTCAAGAGTCTAAAGTCTTTCACAGTTTCCTGATGGGCTTGCAGAAAGACATATTCCTCTGACTGCCAATTCCATACCTGAATATCAGAGAAATACGTCTGCTATAACCCTTTCCCCATAATATCCCATTAGAGAGGCGGAGGTGTATCACTCGTTTGTCTAAAGTCTTTCATCCTCATGGCACGTCAGTAAAATAAAGAAGAGAACCAAATAAGAATATGGTATCCCCATTTTACAGACAGAGAAGAGAAAAGCTGGGGTTAATTAACTTGACTATGGGCAAAATAAAATATTTTTCCTCCTAAATAAAGTCTGTTTTCTTCAGTTGCTTGGAGAGCAGTTAATTATACCAGAAGACAGAGAAAAGTCACAATATGTTCATGAGCTCACCATCTGATTAAACTTTCCAAAGAAAACTATCCCGACATATTCACAGATTGCTAAACCTCACAAGTTAGGCCAAGTGTCCAGATTCTGGCTCCACTGAAGCTACTGAATCCTACTGGCCCTACTGCCTGGGAAGGTCAGTTGACCAGAGCAGCTTCAGACCAGGTCGTGGAATTTCCGAGCTTCAGAGATCTTACCTAGCCCCTAATGCAATCCTCAAAATGACAAAAGTGATATAGTACATTATTTTTCACATGGCACTCCAGGAAGAACTCCTCAGATACAAGAGAAAGAAAAGAGATTGCAATGTTGGAGACAATGCGTTCAAAGTAGGCTTGAGAAGTGAGCTGGAACTATGATTCACAAACTGAGAAGGGCATTTCAAACAAAGAGAATGAATGCTAGAGTTAAAGCACAGGAGCAGGAAAATGTGGAAAGATTACAGGTTCCTGTTCATAGTTCAATCTGACTGGAACAGGATATGTAGAAGGAACAGTAGGGAAAAAAGTTTAGAAAGATATTCAAAGAAACAGCCCAGAGAGCCTGAAGCTAGACTTCTGAGCTGTGGGCAATCAGGGAGTCTCCCACAGAATTTTCTTCTAGTTTTTTAATATTAGGAATAAAAAGATAACGAAAAAGCAGCCACCATCTCAGGTATGCACATTAGTAATATTCTGGGTCTCGTTTTTGACTGGTGAAGGTTAAACAGTAGAAATGCCTTTAAGGCTTTTCTTACTGGGCTTAGGCAAAATTGTAAAAGAAATTACACCTCTCTTACCCCCTTTCTTTACTCCTCTGTCCTCCACATTTAGCAATCACCCTCCCAGCCCCACCGAGCCCTGGCTCTCAGATATCTCCATCTTTTCTGTCTGAGTGTTCATTCATAGAAGCAGGGTATCTTGTATGACAGCAAGGGACCTTAGAAGAGGAGCTGGAAGTGAGAGTAGTTCTAAAGAGGATGAAATGGGAATTTCAGTATTTTAAGAGCGCAATAAGATATGCTGAGGTAGGGGGAAGAAACAGAAGCTTTCTGGCTCCCCAAATCATATCAGGAAAAAAGGCATCCTGTGTGACTAAACATAAAATACCCTGGACCGCTACCACTAGGAACCTTCTGGCTCCCTCCTCCTACTTTCTGGGCTTTACTGAACTAGAGGATCAGTGGCTATTATTAACAGCTCTTCCTGGTTGACTGGCACTGCCATTCCCAGCTGTGTCTGATTCAATGTTCATTCCTGACTGAGGTTCTTACTGCTACCCTCCACACATCAAGAAGTCAGAGAGTCTTCCTGAGCAGATATAACAAAGAATTTGACAATCACTAAGGGGAAATGAAGACTAGCCTACTAGCCTTAGCAGCTTTTGTTGCAGATGCTTTCTGATAAGGCAATGATGACAAGGATACCTTTTTTGTTGACCTCAAACATACTGTGCTCGTTGAATCACCTTATATAATAGCTAAACTTCCACCAGCATTATCAGTCAAATGTATAAAGGTTGAGTTTGGGTATGTCTCTACAATTAGCTATAATTTTTGCAATGTATGTACACTAGAATTTTTTCAGCTATATAAATTTAAATTTTAAAAAATGCCAAAGAATCTTTTTACACTTGTAAGAATCAATATATTCTCATTCACTGGCTCAGGTAAACACAGCTACTACTTGGGCTTTATTTACATCGAGGTAAAAGATCAAAAACTACCAAAATAGACCTCAACTTTCACAACTCTAGGTGCTATAATCAAGAGAGCTGATTCTTCAAATTTTGGCAGTAACTTTAGTTGAGCTTGACAAAGATTTACCGAACCCCTACTACATTCCAGGCACTGGGGATACAAAGATGATTAAAATAAACCTCAAAAATGGCAACTATGTGAGGGGTTTGCAGATCTGTTAATTAACTTGATTGTGGTAATTATTTCACAATGTGTACATATATCAAATCATCACATTATATGTCTTAAACATAATACAATTTTACCAATTATACCTCAGTAAAGCTGGGGGGGGAAAAAACAAACCTCCAATTAATTATTTATTAAAACATTAAAAAAACTATAAAACAAAACCCAACCAGTCAATTCATGGAAATACCTACCAAGAGTTTTGTTGCATGAATGTACATGCATTAAAACATTTTAAATGTAAAAAGTATTCTGAGCAGAGCAGAAAAAGAGGATGAAACACAACTCATTTCTACAAATAATCTAACTTGGATCCTAAAAATATTCCTAGAAATTATTTCTCCCTCTGGCTGAGAATATCTGATCTTCAAGAAGGTCATAAAACCTGTGAATTTAGCTTTTGACAGAAAGACTATACTGTATACAATGTCTCAGCAGAATTTCATCAGATGTAGCTTAGTTTTACACATTTCAAAGCCATGTGGAGAGGAAGAAAGGTGAATATTACACTGAGTTTCAGAGCTAATACACTAGTACCATGGGAGCATATAAGTAAGTTTCTGTACTAAAGGCAAATTTCATTCCAATCATAGAGGACTCATAGAGACATAACATAAAAAGATTTTTTCCAAAATAGTTTTTAACTGTGTAGTTAAATATTGCCACTGTAGGAAATATATACATATATATAAAATAAGAGAATACATACTAACTCCTGTTTGAACATATGCATTTATATACATTATTTATATACCCATCTATCCTCAAAGTAGTAAGATATTTCATCTATAAAACAAGAACACACGCTCTACAGAAAAATTAAACACACAATAGAAAGGACTCTCCGGCATTAAAAATGGTAGAAATAAAAAACTCAATGAAAGGGTTGGAAGATAAAGCTGAGTAAAACTCCCAGAAAATAGAGTATGGTACAGAAAGATGAAACATAGAAAAAGAAAACTAGATGATCAGTCCAGGAGATCCAATATGTGAATAAGGGATGTTAACAGAAAAAGGAAGCATATGGGGAGTGCGGGGGGTGGGAGTGAATCAAAGAAATAATTCAAGTAAACTTCTGTGAATTGAAAAACATAAGTTTCCAAACTGAGAAGGGACAGTGAAAGTCAAAAACAATGGATGAAATGAACACACAAAGGCACATCATCATGAAATTTCAAAATTCTGGGGACAAAGAGAAGATCCTAAAATCTTCCAGAGAGAAAGATGAGGAATCAGAATGGCTTCAGACTTCTCAACATGAGCTTTGAAACTTGGAAAAATAAAATAAAACAATGTCTTCAAGGATTTAGGGTAAAATAATTACCGACTATTACCAAAGGTAGACTTTTCCTAAATTGCATTAAGGCAGAAAAGTAATTCATAGTACACTTGGTCTACTTAGTCATAACAATGACACTAATGACCTAAACAAAATTTTGTTGTGATTGTGTCGGGATGACAGGGATTGACAAAAGGGTGTGTGCATATGTTGGAGGTAGGACAGGTGGGAGGAGAAAAAGAGCTAAATTTTCATCTTAATATAAGGAATTCAGTAGATAAACCCTAAAACCTAAAAATCAAGAATTAGCACTATAAGCATGCAATATAGGGTCATGAAGGTAAATGTCAAAAGAAACATCTAAAAGCTTAAAGTGGTGCTTTAAGAGAAAGAGAAAATGGGGGAGTCTATTTTTTATAATGAGCCTTGTAATACTATGACTTTTAAAAGTATGTGCACTGGAACTTTGATAAAAATAAAGTAAGTTTTACAAATGGGACCTAATGAAACTTAAAAGCTTTTGCACAGCAAAGGAAACCATAAACAAGACGAAAAGACAACCCTCAGAATGGGAGAAAATATTTGCAAACGAAGCAACTGACAAAGGATTAATCTCCAAAACATACAAGCAACTCATGTGGCTCAATATCAAAAAAACAAACAACCCAATCCAAAAATGGGCAGAAGACCTAAATAGACATTTCTCCAAAGAAGATATACAGATTGCCAGCAAACACATGAAAGAATGCTCAACATCATTAATCATTAGAGAAATGCAAATCAAAACTACAATGAGATATCATCTCGCACCGGTCAGAATGGCCATCATCAAAAAATCTAGAAACAATAAATGCTGGAGAGGGTGTGGAGAAAAGGGAACCCTCTTGCACTGCTGGTGGGAATGTAAATTGATAGAGCCACTATGGAGAACAGTGTGGAAGTTCCTTTAAAAACTAAAAATAGAACTACCATACAACCCAGCAATCCCACTACTGGGCATATACCCTGAGAAAACCATAATTCAAAAAGAGTCATGTACCAAAATGTTCATTGCAGCTCTACTGACAATAGCCAGGACATGGAAGAAACCTAAGTGTCCATCGACAGATGAGTGGATAAAGAAGATGTGGCACATATATACAATGGAATATTACTCAGCCATAAAAAGAAACCAAATTGAGTTATTTGTAGTGAGGTGGATGGACCTAGAGTCTGTCATACAGAGTGAAGTAAGTCAGAAAGAGAAAAACAAATACCGTATACTAACACATACATGTGGAATCTAAAAAAAAAAATGGTTCTGAAGAAGCTAGGAGCAGGACAGGAATAAAGACGCAGACGTAGAGAATGGACTTGAGGACACAGGGAGGCGGAAGGTAAGCTGGGACGAAGTGAGAGAGTGGCATGGACTTATATATACTACCAAATGTAAAATAGATAGCTAGTGGGAAGCAGCCGCATAGCACAGGGAGATCAGCTCTGTGCTTTGTGACCACCTAGAGGGGTGGGATAGGGAGGGTGGGAGGGAGGGAGATGCAAGAGGGAAGAGATATGGGGACATATGTATATGTATAACTGATTCACTTTGTTATAAAGCAGAAACTAACACACCATTATAAAGCAATTATACTCCAATAAAGATGTTAAAAAATAAAAAAAAATAAAGTAAGTTTTTAAAGAATGTACACACACACAAGTGCTTCCTCATGGAGGGGTTGGAGCTGCAGCAGACGCAGCCCTGGGCAGCCCCTTCTCTGCCACCTCCTTCTCTTCCTGAGGGCTCCCCACTCCTCTTGCCCTCCAACGCTACCCAGATAACACTGAAGAAAACCTCTGTGCATAAATATTTCTCCATACTTGATTATTTTCTTAAGATAGGAATAAAAATGTTCAGTCAAAAGCCACGTGGCTAACAGGGTCTTGGTGCTCCAGCCAGGTGTCAGGCCTGTGCCTCTGAGGTGGGAGAGCTGAGCTCAGGACATCGGTCCACCAGAGACCTCCCGGCTCCACGTAATATCAAATGGCAAAAGCTCTCCCAGAGATCTCCATCTCAACACTAAGACCCAGCTCCACTCAATGACCAGCAAGCTACAAAAACCTAGCAAGACAGGAACACAACCCCACCCATTAGCAGAGAGGCTGCCTAAAATCGTAATACGGTGACAGACACCCCAAAACACACCACCGGACGTGGTCCTGCCCACCAGAAAGACAAGATCCAGCCTCATCCACCAGAACACGGGCACCAGTCCCCTCCACAAGGAAGCCTACACAACCCAGTGAACCAACCTTAGGCACTGGGGACAGACACCAAAAACAACAGGAACTACGAACCTGCAGCCTGCGAAAAGGAGACCCCAAACACAGTAAGTTAAGCAAAATAAGAAGACAGAGAAACACACAGCAGATGAAGGAGCAAGGTAAAAACCCACCAGACCAAACAAATGAAGGGGAAATAGGCAGTCTACCTGAAAAAGAATTCAGAATAATGATAGTAAAGATGATCCAAAATCTTGGAAATAGAATGGATAAAATACAAGAAATGTTTAACAAGAACCTAGAAGAACTAAAAAGCAGACAGACAATAATGAACAACACAATAAATGAAATTAAAAATTCTCTAGAAGGAATCAATAGCAGAATAACTGAGGCAGAAGAACGGATAAGTGACCTGGAAGATAAAATAGTGGAAATAACTACCGCAGAGCAGAATAAAGAAAAAAGAATGAAAAGAATTGAGGACAGTCTCAGAGACCTGTGGGACAACATTAAACGCACCATCATTCGAATTACAGGGGACCCAGAAGAAGAAGAGAAAAAGAAAGGGACTGAGAAAATATTTGAAGAGATTATAGTTGAAAACTTCCCTAGTATGGGAAAGGAAATAGTCAAGTCCAGGAAGCGCAGAGAGTCCCATATAGGATAAATCCAAGGAGAAATATGCCAAGACATATATTAATCAAACTATCAAAAATTAATACAAAGAAAAAATATTAAAAGCAGCAAGGGAAAAACAACAAATAACATACAAGGGAATCCCCATAAGGTTAACTGCTAATCTTTCAGCAGAAACTCTGCAAGCCAGAAGAGACTGGCAGGACATATTTAAAGTGATGAAAGGGAAAAACCTACAACCAAGATTACTCTACCCAGCAAGGATCTCATTCAGATTCGACAGAGAAATTAAAACCTTTACAGACAAGCAAAAGCTAAGAGAATTCAGCACCACAAAACCAGCTTTACAACAAACGCTAAAGGAACTTCTCTAGGCAGGAAACATAAGAGAAGGAAAAGACCTACAATAACAAACCCAAAACAATTAAGAAAATGGTAACAGGAACATACATATTGATAATTACCTTAAATATAAATGGATTAAATGCTCCAACCAAAAGACACAGACTGGCTGAATGGATACAAAAACAAGACCTGTATATATGCTGTCTACAAGAGACCCACTTCAGACCTACGGACGCATACAGCCTGAAAGTGAGGGAAAAAGATATTCCATGCAAATGGAAATCAAAATAAAGCTGGAGTAGCAGTTCTCATATCAGACAAAATAGACCTTAAAATAAAGACTATTACAAGAGACAAAGAAGGACACTACATAATGATCAAGGGATCAATCCAAGAAGAAGATATAACAATTGTAAATATTTATGCACCCAACATAGGAGCACCTCAGTACATAAGGCAAATACTAACAGTCATAAAAGGGGAAATCGACAGTAATACAATCATAGTACGGGACTTTAACACCCCACTTTCACCAATGGACAGATCATCCAAAGTGAAAATAAATAAGGAAACACAAGCTTTAAATGATACATTAAACAAGATGGACTTAACCGATATTTATAGGACATTCCATCCAAAAACAACAGAATACACTTTCTTCTCAAGTGCTCATGGAACATTCTCCAAGATAGATCATATCTTGGGTCACAAATCAAGCCTTGGTAAATTTAAGAAAATTGAAATTGTATCAATATCTTCTCCAACCACAACACTATGAGACAAGATATCAATTACAGGAAAAAATCTGTAAGAAGTACAAACACACGGAGGCTAAACAATACACTACTTAATAATCAACAGATCACCGAGGAAATCAAAAAATACCTAGAAACAAATGACTATGAAAACGTGATTACCCAAAACCTATGGGATGCAGCAAAAGCACTTCTAAGAGGGAAGTTTACAGCAATACAATCCTACCTCAAGAAACGAGAAATATCTCAATAAACAACCTAACCTTACACCTAAAGCAATTCGAGAAAGAAGAACAAAAAAACCCCAAAGTTAGCAGAAGGAAAGAAATCATAAAGATCAGATCAGAAATAAATGAAAAAGAAATGAAGAAAACAATAGCAAAGATCAATAAAACTCAAAGCTGGTTCTTTGAGAAGATACACAAAGTTGATAAACCATTAGCCAGACTCATCAAGAAAAGAAGAGAGAAGACTCAAATCAACAGAATTAGAAATGAAAAAGGAGAAGTAACAACTGACACTGCAGAAATACAAAGGATCATGAGAGATTACTACAAGGAACTATATGCCAATAGAATGGACCACCTGGAAGAAATAGACAAATTCTTAGAAAAGCACAACCTTCTGAGACTGAACCAGGAAGAAACAGAAAATATAAACAGACCAATCACAAACACTGAAATTGAAACTGTGATTAAAAATCTTCCAACAAACAAAAGCCCAGGACCAGATGGCTTCACAAGCAAATTCTATCAAACATTTAGAGAAGAGCTAACACCTATCCTTCTCAAACTCTTCCAAAATATAGCAGAGGGAGGAACACTCCCAAACTCATTCTATGAGGCCACCATCACCCTGATACCAAAACCAGACAAAGATGTCATAAAAAAAAGAAAACTACAGGCCAATATCATTGATGAACATAGATGCAAAAATCCTCAACAAAATACTAGCACACAGAATCCAACAGCACATTAAAAGGATCATACACCATGATCAAGTGGGGTTTATCCCAGGAATACGAGGATTCTTCAATATATGCATATCAATCAGTGTGATAAACCATATTAACAAATTGAAGGAGAAAAACCATATGATCATTTCAGTAGATGCAGAAAAAGGTTTCAACAAAATTCAACACCCATTTATGATAAAAACCCTCCAGAAGGTAGGCATAGAGGGAACTTACCTCAACATAATAAAGGCCATATATGACAAACCCACAGCCAACATTGTTTTCAATGGTGAAAAACTGAAACCATTTCCACTAAGATCAGGACCAAGACAAGGCTGTCCACTCTCACCACTATTATTCAACATAGTTTTGGAAGTTTTAGCCACAGCAATCAGAGAAGAAAAAGAAATAAAAGGAATACAAATCAGAAAAGAAGAAGTAAAGCTGTCACTGTTTGCAGATGACATGATACTATACATAGAGAATCCTAAAGATGCTACCAGAAAACTACTAGAGCTAATCAATGAATTTGGTAAAGTTGCAGGATACAAAATTAATGCACAGAAATCTCTTGCATTCCTATACACTAATGATGAAAAATCTGCAAGTGAAATTAAGGAAACACTCCCATTTACCACTGCAACAAAATGAATAAAATACCTAGGAATAAACCTACCAAAGGAGACAAAAGACCTGTATGCAGAAAACTATAAGACACTGATGAAAGAAATTAAAGATGATACAAACAGATGGAGCGATATACCATGTTCCTGTATTGGAAGAATCAATGTTGTGAAAATGACTATACTACCCAAAGCAATCTACAGATTCAATGCTATCCCTATCAAACTACCAATGGCATTTTTCACAGAACTAGAACAAAAAATTTCACAATTTGTATGGAAACACAAAAGACCACGAATAGCCAAAGCAATCTTGAGAAAGAAAAATGGAGCTGGAGGAATCAGGCTCACAGACTTCAGACTATACTACAAAGCTACAGTAATCAATACAGTATGGTACTGGCACAAAAACAGAAATACAGATCATGGAACAGGATAGAAAGTCCAGAGATAAACCCACGCACCTATAAAGGAGGCAAAAATATACAATGGAGAAAAGATAGCCTCTTCAATAAGTGGTGCTGGGAAAACAGGACAGCTACATGTAAAAGAATGAAATTAGAACACTCCCTAACACCATACACAAAAATAAACTCAAAATGGATTAAAGACCTAAATGTAAAGCCAAACACTATAAAACTCTTAGAGGAAAACATAGGTAGAACATTCTATGACATAAATCACAGCAAGATCCTTTTTGACCCACCTCCTAGAGAAATGGAAATAAAAACAAAAATAAACAAATGGGACCTAGTGAAACTTAAAAGCTTTTGCACAGCAAAGGAAACCATAAACAAGACGAAAAGACAACCCTCAGAATGGGAGAAAATACTTGCAAACGAAGCAACTGACAAAGGATTAATCTCCAAAATTTACAAGCAGCTCATGCAGCTCAATATCAGAAAAACAAACAACCCAATCCAAAATTGAGCAGAAGACCTAAACAGACATTTCTCCAAAGAAGATATACAGATTGCCAACAAACACATGAAAGGATGCTCAATATCACCAATCATTAGAGAAATGCAAGTCAAAACTACAATGAGGCATCACCTCACACCGGTCAGAATGGCCATCATCAAAAAAATCTACAAACAATAAATGCTGGAGAGGGTGTGGAGTAAAGGGAACCCTCTTGCACTGTTGGTGGGAATGTAAATTGATACAGCCACTATGGAGAACAGTATGGAGGTTCTTTAAAAAACTAAAAACAGAATTACCATACGACCCAGCAATCCCACTACGGGGTATATACCCTGAGAAAACCATAATTCAAAAAGAGTCATGTACCACAATGTTCATTGCAGCTCTATTTACAATAGCCAGGACATGGAAGCAACCTAAGTGTCCATCGACAGATGAATGGATAAAGAAGATGTGGCACATATATACAATGGAATATTACTCAGCCATAAAAAGAAACCAAATTGAGTTATTTGTAGTGAGGTGGATGGACCTAGAGTCTGTCATACAGAGTGAAGTAAGTCAGAAAGAGAAAAACAAATACCGTATACTAATACATACATATGGAACCTAAAAAAAAAATGGTTCTGAAGAACCTAGGGGCAGGACAGGAATAAAGATGCAGACGTAGAGAATGGACTTGAGGACACGGGGAGGGGGAAGGGTAAGCTGGGATGAAGTGAGAGAGTGGCATGGACTTATATATACTACCCAATGTAAAATAGATAGCTAGTGGGAAGCAGCCACATAGCACAGGGAGATCAGCTCAGTGCTTTGTGAACAACTAGAGGGCTGGGATAAGGAGAGTGGGAGGGAGACGCAAGACAGAGGAGATATGGGGATGTATGTATATGTATAACTGATTCACTTTGTTATAAAGCAGAAACTAACACACCATTGTAAAGGAATTATACTCCAATAAAGATGTTAAAAAAATAAAAAAATAAAAGAACATACAGTAGGCTTAAGGCCTCTAGATCCACAATCCTTCGTTATGGTAAACTATTCTTTTTTCACAGGATTTTATCCCTGTAATAAACATCTTACGCTTAAAGGAAAGAATGAAATTATTTCAATCAGATTTTACTACTGTAAAGAAAAATAGAAATTACATAAATGTGGCAAAAAGTATATTTATTGATTCAAATCCAAGTACCAAGGCAGGTGGGAGAATTCAAATGAATGCTTGATTTTCAAAATAAACAATCTCCCAGTAGAGGGTTCTGAGTCAAACTGCGTGCCTCACTCACAGAAAAATATGGGTTTCATTTATGCCCATGTGCATAATCTAAAGGGAAGCCCAAAATAACCTGATCTGAAAGTTTAAAATACATATCAGATTTGAGGCATAATCAAAGTGTTCCTTCATTAGAGTCAGCATTATGTATGTTAGAGGTTCAACCTCCCTCTCACCTGAACGGCAGAGTCATCAGAGCTTGAGATAAGAGTCTTTGCATCAGCTGTGAACTGCATGTGCCGTACAGTGTTCTCATGCCCAATCCTGGATCGGAAGATTCTGTTGTTTAGGAGTTCTAAAATCTTCAAAGTAAAAAACCAGAGAAAATTAATACAAAGAAATTCAGCAACACCCAGGCATTACAACCCCAAAATATTAAATCGAAACTAGACTACAGAAGGGTATAGAATTTCCATCTCAAGTGCTTTCAGTTTAACTAAAGAGACACAAGTGAATGGCACAAATACAGACATGCACATCTATGCACACACACACATACACACCCTAAAATAAAACATTCAGTGGAATGACCAGATGGCAGTAGGAACCAGTGGTCCTTCTGAGTATTCAACTACCCAATTCATCAAACAAGTAGCAGTCTGAGCTCAGCCTCCAAAAAGAAAATGACATTTAAGATGGATGAGAAGGAAGAAAGAAAAAAATCCTGGATGAGAGACAAGGCAAGCTCTTTATAAAACAACACAGAGACAATGCAAGATAAAGGATGATGAGGGAGACAGGTAAAGGAAAAGAGGATACGAGCAGGCTGGGAGGCAGTACACTGAGGAGACTTGAAAGGGCTAAAGATTAATATGCCAAATACAGAGAATAAGAAAGTAGAAAAGAACTCAAAAAATAACAACTACATCAAAAAGGCTTTCAAATAAACTCACACTAATAAGTAAATATGTACTAAGTAAGCACTAGGGATGTAATGTACAACACGATAAATATAATTAACACTGCTGTACACTCTACATGAAAGTTATTAAGAGAGTAAATCCTAAGTGTTCTCATCAAAAGGAAAAATATTTTTCTATTTCTTTGATTTCGTGTCTACGTGAGATGGTGGATGTTCACTAAACTTACTGTGATAACCATTTCATGATGTAAGTCAAATAATTACGCTGTATACCTTAAACTTATACAGTGCTGTATGTCAATTATATCTCAATAAAGCTGAAAGGTAAAAAAAAACTCCTCTTTGTGGGGCAATACGGACTGGAGAATATTTGTGTAGTTCCTTACGACAATGAATCCAAAGTAAAATAAATGTGGCTAGTGGCATAATTAACAAATTAAGAAACAATTCCAAAAAGCTCAGGTGAGAAAAGGAGTCAAAATTCTTTGAAAAACTATTATGTACCTAGAGAAAATGTGCTTTTGTGATGAATTTCACTTGTGATGAAATCACTTTTTTCCAAAATGATTTTTATTATACTGTCTTTTTTTCCTTACAAGCTGATTTTATTTTTATTTATTTGATCTTACTTGATAAATTAAGGATTTCAGGTGGTAAACTGGTGTACTTCTAATACCAAACGTAGAACAGTGAGGCTTGGTGAAATAGGTAAACATAAGGCACCTGCACTGATATTCCCGATGAACCTGATCAGAACCAACATGGAAACAACTTACACCCCTAAACGGCCAAGTTTCTAAGAAGAGAAAAAATGCTCTTTGCACAGTTAGCTAAATCTCTGAGAGTGTTTGATATATTTGGAGAACAGCAAGACAACTGGGCAGAGAATAAGGAACACAAAAAGACAAAAAGTATGAGAAAGAATAGTAAAAGCAATATGAAAAATATACAACTAATAGGATTGTAAGATTATTTTTAATCTAACAGAGGAATGACTAATTATCATAGAAAGATTTATTTAGTATATAAGTCTACAATGCCAGGTGTATCATTAATTTTAAATAAAAACTATACTGCACGGACTGCCTCTGCAGAAGAGAACTGAATACCCGAATGGCTCCATCTTCACCTCCAAATGCAAGGTACTGAAGATGTGGACTTAAGCAACAGCAACTCACTTGAGCTTCAGTCAGATAATCAATCTGACCTGTGTTTCCATTAATGAGCTAATGAAAAATAAGTCACAATCAGGTATTAGACTGTAAGAGCAGTTTTTGTTCTTTAGAACAGAGACTTCAACTGAAAAATTAAAATGAATATAACCAACAAGAGCTCCCAGGGGAACAACAAAACCCTATTCTATTCTCAGCAGCTGCATTTAGCACTTCACACTTCCATTTCATTTCACTTTTGCGGTTCATATACATTTTTGTAAAATAAAACAAGCTTTAAAAGGTTTAAAAAGCAGCTGCTGTGCCCACCACCTGAGACACATCTGTCTGATTTGCAATCCCACAGCTAGCTCCACACTCTGTTTCCCATTTCTTCACAAAGCCCATTTTAATAGGGCTATCGTTTATTAAAATACACTTCCCTGATATTTTTCAAGGGGTTTGGTGAAACAGGACTGAGACAGACATTACATAAAAAGACAAATTAAAATTAAAATGGGTTTTATATCCTCCAAATTACTCACCAAACAGTATAAATTAAGATTTTTTTTTTCCCTTTTTTCTTTTGGGAGGAGGAGGCATTGGAGAACAACCCATTACCACAATTTGGGTTGTAATGCATAGACTAAGAGTACCAAGTTTCATAACCTGTACCAAAACTAATGATTATTCTTTAAAATCCCAGTAATAAAAATACCTTATCACTCAACTAAAACATGTGACCTGGGAAAATATTTCTCAATCTTAAGTCAACTAACTGTCAGATCTATCTCTCTCACTAAAATTACAACCTAAAAGTCTTGAATTATTTTTCAATACAAAATAAGCAGCCACCTTCGTTTCAGGTACAAAGATTATAGGGTCAATCAATCAAGATAGCTTTTCCTTTACAATATTCTACCCGGCATGTTCTGATCTATTAGACATTCAAAATGAAGACTGAATTACTAAAAGGTGAATATCTTCTTTCCCTCAAAAATCAATTTCATACTTTTTTAAGTAGTGACTAAAAAATGTATGTTCACTTAAATGGAACTATTACTTGTCAGTTTAATTGTCCTCTAAACTCTCCAGCAATCAATGACATAGAATAAAATACTTTTATAGTCAGATGACTTCTTGAAGTCTCAGTTATGACAACTACTAAAGAAAGGTTGCACAAATTTAATAAAGGTAATATAAGCATTGAACTTGACAAGAAAACTGTAGTGGAAAAAACCCCAAGTGGAAGAATCAGTCTGCTAAAAATCAGTAATGAGGAAATCACATTCAATTCCACATCCCAATTCATCCCAGAAATACAGGGCATTAGGAGCTCCTCATTGACACAGTAAGGACAATAGTAAAACCTGTAAAATACAGAACAAACCATATTTAGAGGTGTCTCACAGCTTGACTCTGACCCCCACAGCAGACGAGAAGAAATTACCACACGCCATAGACAATTTACTCCCAGATCTCTGCTTCCTGAGTTTGGATTCCACCTTGACCCTATAAAGCAGCTTACAGATTTTTGAAAATGAAAAGGACCTTACAGGTGAAGAAAGTGAGGTTCAGAGAAGTGATGCTATTTACTCAACATCACAGAACCGGATGACAATAAAGCTTGAACTTGTACCTTGGTCTCCTCAGTGAACAGTCACTATTCCCTCTACTACATCAAGCTGAGCTTTGCAGCTTTAGAACTTGTTAAGCTCTGTCCTACACTGTCAGTCTGTCTCAAGCTCTTGCTACATCTCACACCTTCCATGTGCGTGCTCCCTCTACTTCTCTCTCCTCTCCTCTATTCCATTTCTCTCTTCACTCTAGTTCCATTCCACTACCTCATCTCATTCTCTCACATGTTCTTGCTCCCTGTCTTCCAGTTACTAACAGGAGAGGAATGAGGTAAAGCAAGGTATCACCTTGTTTAATTCTAAATACTAGCATATCTGAGCCTCAGCTCAAGACCCACATATTTATAAAACTGATACCTACTGAGCATCTGTTAGATACTATACAATTATGCATGATCAAGTCCAAAAACAAACAAGAAAAATTTTGAATTGAGAGTTCAATCAAAACACTTTTTCCAACTATTTTCTAAAAAATACTCACTTGCAGACGTTTTATATCATCAACTGCAAGAACCATCACTTCATTTTCTTGAAACACAACATCTATTTCTTGCTTTAATGCTATAGCAGAGTTCTTACATACTTTCTTTGTCTTCCAGAGCTGATTAAGAAATTAAAATACTAAAGTAAGATAACTGCATTCTCTGAAATAATGCAAAGACAAGTCTTAGTCTTAAAAACAATATACAAACATACTTCACTCTCCAAATGCCTATAATGCTAGAAAATTTTCAATTAGATTATAATTCAACAATAGAAATTTATTAATTACATAGTATAGGAAGAAGCAGTTATTATTAAGAGTAATGAATGCTAGAATCAAAATGCCTTAGTATGAATTCTAGTTCTACTGAAAGTTGTGACTTTGGGCAGATTACTTAACCTGGTGCTGCTCAAAGATAAGGACCTCCTGCTGTTTCTCACTGTCTGATACCAAGATAAGGAGCAAATCAGCAATATCACTAAACACACTGTTAACAGTATGCTTATGATACAGTTGATTATTTTAAACAAGACTTTCTTGATGAAGGAAGCGGTGCATTGATTTACATTCTGGCTCAAGCTTATTGAGACTGGCACTTTAAACAGCACTGACTTAACCTTTCTGTGACTGTTTCCTCAGCTGCAAAAAGGATTGCTATGAGAATTAGCAAATTAACACAGGCACAGTACTTCGCCCAATGTCTGGCATACAGTAAATACTAAACAAATTTTAGCTAAACACAAATTTGTACAAAACACTGTATTAGATGCTACAGGGACAAACCAGGGTCTCCGGCCTCAAAGACCTTATAATTTAAGATGTGTGAACAAGTCTGAGGGGCAATGAAACATTAGTGGTAAAGAGTTTTAAAATAACTCTGTGCTGGGAGATCAGCTCCGTGCTTTGTGACCACCTAGAGGGGTGGGATAGGGAGGGTGGGAGGGAGACACAAGAGGGAGGCGATATGGGGATATATGTATACATATAGCTGATTCACTTTGTTATACAGCAGAAACTAACACACCACTGTAAAGCAATTATACTCCAATAAAGATGTTAAAAAAAAAATAACTCTGTGCTTAAATTCAAGGCACAATTTGATAAGTACCATAAGAAAATGACACACAGTCACATAGCATTAAAGGAGAAAGACATTCCCCCAAATGGAATACTAGGAAAGGCTTCACTGAAAGCTTGAGGGGACTTGTAGGGCTGTTAGGATTTCAACAAGGAGAGATACAGAGAAGTAGGTTATTCCAAACATAAGAAAACACATAGGGCTCCCCGGGTGGTGCAGTGGTTGGGAATCCACCTGCCAATGCAGGGAACATGGGTTGGAGCCCTGGTCCGGGAGGATCCCACATGCCGCGGAGCAACTAGGCCCATGCGCCACAGCTGCTGAGCCTGCGCTCTGGAGCTCGCAAGCCACAGCTCCTGAAGCCCAAGCACCTGGAGCCCGTGCTCTGCAACAAGAGAAGCCACCACAATGAGAAGCGCATGCACTGCAAGAAGAGCAGCCCCCGCTCACCGCAACTAGAGAAAGCCCCTGCACAGCAACAAAGACCCAACGCAGCCAAAAATAAATAAATTTTTTTTAAATACCTTTTAAAAAAAGAGAAAATACATAAGCAAAAGTACAGAAGCAGGGAAGTACAGGATGTTTGGGGAAATGTGAGCAATTCAGTGTAGGTTACCTGTAGAAATAAAACAGAAGACAGACTGGTACAGAATAGGCTGTACTGTAGAGAAGTTTAATGGTAGACTTTGGAGTACGTATTTGTTGGGTTGGCCAAAAGGTTCATTCAGTTTTTTCCGTAAGATGGCTCTAGTAGCACTTAGTTATCTTTAATTTCATTCGAAACAATTTTGTTAGACTATATGTGACAGCTGCCATATCAGCATGCATTTAAAAAAAAAAATACTTATCAAAATTGGTGAATTTTTCTGTAGCCATTTTAATATTGAAGATGGAAGAAAAAAGCAACATTTTGGGCATATTATGCTTTATTATTTCAGGAAAGGTAAAAATGCAACCGAGGGCTTCCCTGGTGGCGCAGTGGTTGAGAATCTACCTGCCAATGCAGGGGACACAGGTTCGAGCCCTTGTCCGGGAAGATCCCACGTGCCGCAGAGCAACTAAGCCCGTACACCACAACTACTGAACCTGTGCTCTAGAGCCCGCGAGCCACAACTACTGAGCCCGCGTGCCTGGAGTCCATGCTCCACAACAAGAGAAGCCACCGCAATGAGAAGCCCGTGCACCACAACGAAGAGTAGCCCCCACTCGCTGCAATTAGAGAAAGCCCATGCACAGCAACGAAGACCCAACACAGCCAAAAATAAATAAATAAATAAATAAAATTTATTAATAAAAAAAAAGAACTCAAACGAAACGCCAAAGAAAAGATTTGTGCAGTGTATGGAGAAGGTGCTGTGACAGACCAAACACATCAAAAATGGTTTGCGAAGTTTCATGTTGGAGATTTCTTGCTGGATGATGCTCCACGGTCGGGTAGACCAGTTGATGTTGATAACGATCAAATCGAGATAGTAACTGACAACAATCAACGTTATACCATGCGGGAGACAGTCGACATACTCAAAATATCCAAATCGAGCGTTGAAAATCACCTGCACCAGCTTCAATATGTTCACTGCTTTAATGTTTGGGTTCCACAAAAGTGAAAAAAACCTTCTTGATCATATTTCCACATGCAATTCTCTATTGAAACGTTAACGAAAACGTTCCGTTTGGGACGAAGTGAGAGAGTAGCATTGACATATATACACTACCAAAGGTAAAATAGATAGCTAGTGGGAAGCAGCTGCATTGTACGGGGAGATCAGCTCTGTGCTTTGTGACCACCTAGAGCGGTGGGATAGGGAGGGTGGGAGTGAGACACAAGAGGGAGGGGATATGGGGATATATGTATACGTATAGCTGATTCACTTTGTTATACAGCAGAAACTAACACAACATTGTAAAGCAATTATACTCCAATAAAGATGTTAATTAATTCATTAAACAAATTGTGACAGGCGATGAAAAGTGGATACTGTACAATAACGTGAAACGGAAGAGATCATGGGGCAAACGAAATGAACTGCCAACAACCACACCAAAGGCTGGTCTTCATCCAAAGAAGGTGATGTTGTGTATATGGTGGGATTGGAAGGGAGTTCTCTATTATGAGCTCCTTCCGGAAAACCAAATGATTAATTCCAAGAATTACTGCTCCCAATTAGACCAAATCAAAGCAGCACTCAACGAAAAGCGTCCAGACTTAGTCAACAGAAAACGCATAATCTTCCATCAGGATAATGCAAGATCACATGTTTCTTTGATGACCAGGCAAAAACTGTTACAGCTTGGCTGGGAAGTTCTGATTCATCTGCCATATTCACCAGATGTTGCACCTTCGGATTTCCATTTACTTAGGTCTTTACAAAATTCTCTTAATGGAAAAAATTTCAATTCCCTGGAAGACTGTAAAAGGCACCTGGAACAGTTCTCTGCTCAAAAAGATAAAAAATTTTGGGAAGACGCAATTATGAAGTTGCCTGAAAAAATGGCGGAAGGTAGTGGAACGGAAGGGTGAATAAGTTGTTCAACAAAGTTCTTGGTGAAAATGAAAAACGTGTCTTATTTTTACTTAAAAATCGAAGGCACTTTTTGGCCAACCCAATACTTTGGTAGACAAGGGAGCTACTATCTGTTTTTGAGCAAAAATGACATGACTGGGGGCTTCCCTGGCGGTCCAGGGGTTAAGACTCTGCGCTTCCACTGCAGGGGGCACGGGTTCGATCCCTGGTTAGGGAACTAAGATCTTGCAAGCCACTTGGCCAAAAAAAAAAGAAAAGAAAATTACATGACTGTATTGTACATGAGGAATATACCTTGCAAGCAGCATGTAAAAAATCAAGAAAGAAAAGACTTGTAGCAGAGGCTAATACAAGAAAGGCAACAGCTAATGAGCACCTAAACTTGAAATGGAAAAGTAGAAATAAATGATAGAAAATGGAAAGGTATCAATAGAATCCATTAGAATTGGCAAGTAATTGGATGTGGGAATTCAAGGTAATGGAAAGAGTCCAAAGTTACTCTGAGGACTCAAATGTAATATATTTAAATTAACCAAAATACAGTTTAATCATTGGACTTCTCTAGCACCTGGACCATGGTAACACTCAATGAACATGTACTGAATGAATGAGACTGCTATAGTCCACATAATAGCTCTTTTCATGGATAAATATGAAACCAGCAGTTTCCTGTTTTACTTCCCTCAATACTGCCCATCAATTTCTCAATTGGTAGGAGATTTAGCTTACCATCATTAAATGTCTAAAATGAAAATCTCAATATATCTCACCCTGATTGTCTGGTCATCAGAAGACGTCAAAAATGATGATCCATCAGGAGAAAACATCACACAATGGACCCAACTTAAATGTCCTCTGCAATCAGCTACTTTTAAACATGAGTCCATATTCCACAACTACAGAATAAACACAACAAATAGGAAATCACATTCATAAGCATTTTGAATATATCAAGAATATTAAAAATAGCAAGAATGATCCAGCAATTCCACTTCCATGAATATAGCCCAAAAATACACTAGCAAAAATACAAAATAACTTGTGTGGATTATTCACTGCATTGTTATTTTTAACAGCAAAAAACTGGAAACAACTCAAATGACCATCAATAGGGAACTAACTGAATAAACTGCTTTAATCACAAAATGGGATAATACGCAATCTTAAGAAAGTAATGAGAAAAACACCCTGATAATGACTAGTCTCTGGGATATGTTGTTTACACCAAAAAAGCAAAGAATGGTATATACATTTCTGCAGAAGAGTATATATGTTACTCTCTCTCTCTCTCTCTCTATATATATATATATATGCAAGCTATACTAAATGAGATTAAAAAACAAATATGTGAATCTAGAGATGGATACAGATGTGATATATATATATAGATGGATATATAAGGCTATATATTATACATATAGATATCTGTTTATACATGCAAAAAGAAACATTAGGATGTTAAGACAAAAACGGTTACCTTCAGAAGGTAGGGAGGGAGAGTGGCAGGGAAGGGATAGGGATGAAAGTCAGACTTCCCTGAATAAAATTTATTATAAAGCTTTGATTTGGAGTCATACAAACATTTTATCCATTTTAAAAAAATCAATCTAAAAAAATAATAGGATGAACTTAAGTGGCTTCCATATTTTATTTTCCACTGTCATCTAATCCTCATTTCAAATGACTGCAAAACCCTGAAACAAATGAATGTGCTAATTGTACATGTATGTACTTCTCCTGTTATTCATGCTTATTACAAATTGTCAATGTCTATCACTAGCCTGGCTGTATTTTGTCCTGAGTTCTGCTGCAAATTACTCAAATATATTCCAGTCTAATGAAGTACCATATGTGCCTGAGTTCCTCTCATTACATTCTGAATTACAGACCTACAATTCAGACCTACTTTATTATTTCAGAACTAGCATGGACAAAACAAGTACTTCATCACATGCCCAGCAGTTTTCAATCAGTGAGTTCTATGGTTACCAATTCGTTATGTGAAATTTTCTCTGCCTTATCTCTGGAGCCCAATCTGGGACATACAGAGCTAAAGGCCAGAAATGAAAGTGGTTCCACAACTGAAAAACCTCCCTTGGAAATCCTTCTTTCTCTTCCCTTCTTGCTCTCTCTCATCATTTCTTTGTCACTCACAGCCTCCAAAACTAAGTCCCTATATTTCAAGAAGAAAGACAATGTTTCCAGGAGATTTTTAAGAATAGCAAGGGGTAAGGATTTTAGAAGTGACAGGAAAGGCCAAAAGAAGGGTTGCTCCTCCACTCCTCCTAAAATCCAGGCAAAACCCAGGAAGGGGAAATTTCCAACCACGCCTACCTCGAGGATCTACGGGTAAGGTGCGAGATCTCCTAGTAGCTCTGAATCTTTCGATTCAAGGCCTCTGCTGAAGAGAACACTGCCCACAGCACCTACTCTTTCCCATTGCTGCAAACAGGACTGGAGCTCGTTCACAATCACTGCCTCTGCTTCCAATGGGTAGATTCTCACAGGGAAGTTCTTCAGTGTTAGTTGCACTGCTGTACTCAGAATGAGGAGGAGCTTACAGAGCTTATCCACTCACTCTCATCTTATCTGTATCTCCATGCTGAAGGGCTATAGCTCAGCCACTCTCCAGCCATACCTTCATGTATACGGCAAGGTTGGCGAACTCACTAAAAAATCACTGAAACAGGCTCAGAACACTGAAGAAGTGCTTGCCATAGTCAAGCTTCCTTTGAAGGTAGCCTGTGAACCAAATGAATTTCCCTATTTTCCAAATAAAGGCCCATACCCATCTTCTTGGACTGTAATCACAAGAGGCTTCAAATTACTTGGTGGTAAGATAAACTCAAGGAATGAGTAGTAACAAAGCTTGGAAAAACTAATCCATCTATGGAGAAAAAATATCAGGGAATTCATTGCTTTTGAAAAAATTAATATAGCAACTCACTGGGTAGAATTCTTCTAGGTATAGACACTGAGTATAAAATCCATCAGGTTAAGGGCAAAATTATAAATATAAACAAGAAATCATTTTATTCATTAGTGCTTAGCAATGAAAATTCTAGGTTAACCAATTCTAATTTTAACTTCCATCTTACCTTTCTCAATGATCTAAGAAATGTGAACTGGACTCATTTCTCATCGTTTCTTTTACAGAAGAGTCTGTGCCCATATTTAAGAGATGCCAAAAAAAAAAAAAGAGAGATGCCATGTTTCTGCCTAGGAAACCAATGGTCATGCCATTGTTTCCCCAGACCTTGGCACATACTGACTGTTCGATAAATGCCTGGTGAATGATGTTGTCTGTCATTCTCTGTTTACTGTCAAACCAATTCTTCAATCACTGCTAAAGTATTAAAGCTGTCAATGTGGCTTAATATCCTAAAGCTAAAGGTCATTATGCTATGAAGAAAACACTTTATAATTTCTCAAGCAAACATCCTCAGCAGTTAATGGTTTAAGCAACCCATTCTTTGTCATCTTTGTACCTCTGAAGACCCAGACTTCACAGAGTAAATTCAACTACTCACCTCCACGCAGTACTGGGGCAAAGCCACCACTGCCAAATGGTTATGGGGGGAGAAGTCACAGTACTGGACAGTGCTATGATGGCCTGTGTGGATTTCTGCCAACAGGCCACTGGTGTGAATGTCAAACAGCTGTCAACATAAAATAGAGAGATATCTATAAAAGTAAAATATGTTAAAAGATAAGCTATACCCAAAGTGAATCTAAATTTATTTCTAAAAGAATACCCTCCCATTTCAAACATAGAGTATAAGTCCTAAAAAAATACTACAATTACTGATAATTGGCATAATCATTAACTCATTAAAAAGATATAAATATACATATACTTTTTAAATACTGCTCATCCTGAAACATGTTTCCTATAAAGGAAAACTTATCACAGATGATCGTGCTAGCCTAGAGAGAAATAAAACCTTTGTGAATACATGAATGGACTAGCCAAATTAATATACAGAACAGTTCTCCCTAATGTTCGTTTATTCAAAAGAGAAAATGCCTACTCATAAACGAAGATGATCAAAATAATATAGGGCAGAGGCTTAGTGAAATGAAATTAGTTCAATCATTTCTATTTCTCTTCAGAGCCCAAAGTACTTATCAATCATTTTCCCATTTTTGAACCAAAAAAAGCTATTTTTGAGTAATTCAAACTTCATTTCAATTTTTGAAAGATGTTTAAATGCTGAATATACTCTTCCAAAGTTTTTGCCAAATGATAAAAACGTTTATACCAATATACAGTATAACGATTTAAGGCCAAGCCATAGTCTTCAGGAAGGAAAAAAAAAGTTTCCAGTGGAAGCCATGAAAATGTTTTGTGAATGCATAGCCCTGGGAGCACACATAGATGGTAAGCAGCATGGCATCAGGGGCCAACAATAAATGACAGGAAATCATACTTAAAATGCTTCCCAGGACAAGCTGTTCTTAAAAATTAGTGGCTGAGAGTCATAGAGGAAACTTGGCAAGTATGGAATAGGCAGCTGTCCCAATTATTGGGCAGCAAAAAGAAAAGACCTAATAATAGGAGTGGGCTAATAACACAAGAGAGTTGGAAAATAGAGGAAAAGAGTAGAGAGACCAAAGAGTAAGAACTGGAATCTACATGTAGTTAAGGGTAATCTTAGGGTAGCTTTATTTTAGCGTGGTAAAATAAAGAGCTGGCCTATAGATTTTTAAAACAGGAAAGCATTTCACACAATATAAAATTATTTTCCTCTCTCACTGGACAGATAACTTTAAACATTCAAATTTGGCTCAACACCATTAGTCTTTAGGGGAATGCAAACCAAACCATAATGAGATGCCACCTTACACCTAATATGACAGTTATAATTTTTAATAATGGAAATAAGCAAGTGTTGGCAGGATGTAAAGAAACTGGAATCCTTGTACACTACTAGTGGGAACAGAAAATGGTATAGCCACTATGGAAAGGTCTGGTGGTTCCTCAAAAAGCCCAGTATAAAATTACCATACGACCCAGAAATTCTACTCCTAGGTATATACACAGAAGAACTGAAAGCAGGGACTCAAACAGATACCTGTACACCAGTTCTTGTGGCATTATTCACAATAGCCAAAAGGTGAAAACAACCCAACAACAGATGAATGGATAAACAAAATACAGTATATCCGTATAAGATTATTACTAAGCCATAAAAAGAAATGAAGTTCTAACACATGCTACAACATGATGAACCTTGAAAATGTTATGCTAAATGAAATGAGCCAGACCCAAAAGGACCAATATTGTACGACTCCACTTATATGAAATATCTAGAAAAGGCAAATTCATAGTTTAGATTAGAGGTACCAGGGGCTGAAGAGAGAGAATAGGGAGTTACCGCTTACTGGTTACAGTGTTTATTGTTTGGGACAATGAAAAAGTTTTGGAAAAGTAGTGATATCTGCACAAGATTGTGAATGTAATTAATGCCACTGAATTGTGTACTTTAAAATGGTTAAAATGGCAAATTTTACAAATCTTCACATCTTGTAAATGTAGTGGTTCCCTTCTGTTCTTACAGACTTTAACATACTTAAAGACAAAAGGAGATATTTTTCTTTGGTTTCCTGCTAAAGGGGTAAAAACCTATAAGCAACCAAGATCCAAGGGTCATAACTACTAGAGCAATAATAATAATATAAATGGCCCCTCAGTTTTTATACAACTATATGTATATATATATTTTTTTAGATTTATTTTATTTATTTATTTATTTTTGGCTGCACTGGGTCTTGGTTGCTGTGTGCAGGCTTTCTCTAGTTGCGGTGCGCAGGCTTCTCATTGTGATGGCTTCTCTTGTTGCGGAGCATGGGCTCTAGGTGTGCAGGCCTCAGTAGTTGTGGCACACAGGCTTCAGTAGTTGTGGCTCGCGGGCTCTAGAGCACAGGCTCAGTAGTTGTGGCGCACGGGCTTAGTTGCTCTGCAGCATGTGGGATCTTCCTGGACCAGGGCTCAAACCTCTGTCCCCTGCGTTGGCAGGTGGATTCTTAACCACTGCACCACCAGGGAAGGCCCCAACTATATGTATATTTCAACTGTGTTCTTTAAAACTGTAATCTCTTGGGTGGGGGAAATAGGGAGAGGTTGATAAAAGGATACAAACTTTTAGTTATAAGATAAATAAGGTCTGAGAATCTAATGTATAACATGGTGACTATAGTTGATAACATTGCATAGTATAAGAGAGTAGAACTTAAATATTTTCAACAAAAAAAAAAGAAAGAAAAAGAAAAAAAGGCAAATACGTGAGCTGACACGTGTTAATTGGCTCGATGGGAGGAATCTCTTCACAGTATACGTTTATCAAATCATCACGTTATACACTTAAAATATTTTACAATATGTCGATTATACCTCAATAAAGCTTAAAATAAAATAGAATAAACTTGTAATATCTCTTATTTAAGTCTTTAAAATTACCATCAGAATGGAACGGCCCTGAGCCCTAAATCAGAAGACCTGGATCTCCAAATCACAGTGTAACTGTGGATACATTATTTGGCTGCTCTGAACCTCAGCTGCCTCATTAGTATCATAGGGCTATTGCAATCTGCTGTGCCCTTTGGATATTTATATCAAAAGAAATTATATGTAAGAGCACTCTGAATACTACAAATGTGTACTATCACTTGAATTGAATAAAGAAGAAACATTTCCTTGCCATTTACCTTTCTTTGCATATCTTCCTTATTTACTTCATAGAAATTTCACAAACTTCTTCAGTTGTTGATAAGTATTTCTCTCAGTCACCAAATCATAAAATTTTATGGCTAAGAAATAACTTCAAAAATCACCTAAACCAATGTATTTCAAATGGGGGAAAGGGGGGGACAGTAATGCAGAAAGCATTCCATCCATATTTTAGATAAATTTGAGAAACACTGGTTAAACAACATAAATTGTTTCTTTATTGTAGGATTCCGGAGTCCTTAAATATGTTTGTACACACTGAAGTACCTCTAACAGCGGAAAGTAATACATAATATTTCCCAAACCCGTGACCATGGAGACCTTTCCTCACAAGGCCTATGGACATTCCCTGTAGCGTAGTTCTGAGAACTACGGGAGGTTAGAGCATCTGCCTAAAATTGTTCAGCTATACTTTATATCAATAAACAGCGTTAAAATGCAAAAATCAATTAGATGTTTCAATTTTCTTTAAATTAGACTAAATTTGGCTTTTTAAAATACTGGTACTTACAAAGACTTTATTTTTTGCTGCCACCATTATCGTAGCACCATCAGCAGACCATGAACAGCATTTCACTATCACTTCCATATCCTCTTGAGGCTCCTCTGAATTTAGGAAGAACTGCTTCACATTAATGCTCTTCCTCTCGTTTGCTGATTTCACATCCCAAAGCTTCAAATTACAAAAATAAAAAAACGTTTAAGTTTGTTTTGATCTCAAATCACACCTCTAGAATTCCACCTGGCCTAAATGTCACACAAATCATTCAGTTCACCTAATGACTTATTTTTAATTATGCATAACTTTTCATAAGGCTTTTAAATTAAGTATTCCAGGTTCATTCAGCACCTTCCTAAAAAGAAAAAACTTAAGAGCACTGCCCAAAATGCAGAATGTAAAACTACACAAAATGTTAAAAGAGCCTTGCATGGTGTGGAGGAGGCTAAAGATTAGGTGTTGACAGCAAGAATGAGCGTGGAAAAAAGAAGAGACTCACGACTTGCCACGGCTGCCCTCTGCTGGGCCAGGCATGAGGTTTGCTTCACATGCACAGCACGGACACTACACACAGGACCCAGCCCAAGCTGAATTATAACCTAGCAGAACATCAGAGACATAAGGAAGTCCCTGAAAATAGAAAACAAAAATGTGCTGAAAGGAAGCAAGCCACCTGGTGTGCTCGGTGGGGTCAGACAGGGCTCTAACACAACTGGATCCTGAGGAATGGGATACAAAAGACCAAGCCTCACTCGCTAACAGAGCCACCTGAGCAGCCCAAATGACAAAGGCCTTCAAGAAGATCCATCTTCACTCCCCTGGGCCTTGAGCAGTGTCCCAGTTTCACAGAATGATAATGGCTGCCATACACAGACAAAAGGTTAGCCAAGGAAAAGGATTTTTTTAAAAAAAGCTGCTTCTCAGGCTTTAACTCAGCTTCCAAAGCACAGCTCCCAGGGTAAAACCCGATTTGACTAGCCAGGCACACGTTTAAATCTCTCCTGAGTTTAAAGATTATATACACTAGAAATACAGCCAAAACCAAAACCTTTCCCCTTGCAATAACTATAGGTAAACTGGATGAACCAAAAGAGACATCTAAAGTAGTTAGCCCTCCTTGACACTGAAGAGAGAAAATCTGAACATCAGTGCCAGAAGCTTCAGTCACATCAGTCAGATTATATGAGAAATCACACTCTGTTTCCCTCTTAATACGAAAAACAAAGCAATCATTGCCTGGATTTAAGAAAGAAAAAGAAAACTAACTCAATGCAATTTCACTACATCTATCTAAACTACATCTTCTGCATGTGGACCTGACCTTAGCCACTATCCAAGGAGTGATGAAATTCCACATATTGAGGCACCAAGTAAATACCAGCATTTCATTTTGAGCAAGTCACTGCACTGTATCCAAGGCCCATGTGCACCCTGGTCCTTGTGTGGTTCAAATGGCAATTTTTAAATAAAACTCACATTTTGAAACAGTTTACCATCAAGGCCTGAAAAACACATGCTTATCAACATGATATGCTATAAAACACTTAGAAGATTACAGAGCCATTTGGGACAGGAAATAATTTTATGGTTCTTCATCCTCTCAGAAAATAAAAGCTTTACAAGACTTTGACCTTGAAATGCTGCTATCCAGCATCATTTTGCAAGACCTCTGCTTAGTAAACATCACTGCATCAGTGCGAACCAGCCGACGATACTACTGGCTTAACAGTAAAAGCTGCCACAAACACGGCAGTTCTTACCAAGAGTGCAGCAATGTCTGTCCCCTGCTGTCAGTGCTCTACAATCACATTCTGATACTCACACCTGAAATCAAAATCCTGTCCCTGAAGACTTTTAAATTGTTTTTCTTTTGAGTTTTGAGAAGTCTTAATTCAATTTGAAGGGACACGGAAAAGGTTTATCATCTTGAACACATTTATTAACCACTATGCTAGTCACTTTGAGATTATATAAGTGAATCAGATATAGACACTGCTCTCAAGGAGTTTATAGGCCAGTAAAGGAGGTAAGACAAGCATATAAATGACTCTAACACAGGATATGCCAGATGTGTCATTTGAGAGGAGAAGATACAGCACAGTGGGAATGCTTTACCAAAGCCATAGGCTTGAGGAAACACTTTTTGCAGAGGGGGCCACCTCACTCTCCTCCCTGAAGATCAGCCTACTTTACACCAACTTAAGATGGACACTTTACACTAACTTAAGATGGACTTACGATGGATTTCAATACCAAAAAATACCAGAGTCTAGGCTAAGGGGTCAGCATAAGCTAAAGTACAAAATGGAAAAGCTCAGACAATGAAAAGGGAGAACAAGTGCAGTCTGGGTGCCACAGCAGGAGCCTGCACACTCCCCCACAGAGCCCCTGTCTGCTCTGAGCCCCCTCCACATACTTTTACCATTTTCATGGTTTGTCTATTCACTTACCTTTCTCCCCAGCTAGACCCTGAACAACTTCAAGCCAGGAACTATACTTTTTTTAAAAAGTGTTTAAAAACCAAATGCCTAGTACAGAATCTGGCACATAGTAAGTACTCAATAAATGATCAATAAATACATTTTAAGTGAAAAGACAAATTATTCCCATGTTTTAAGCACAGGTGAGTAGAGACAATAGCATTACTGAAAGAAACAGGGCTCTGAAGATAGAGCACATACATTCATCTCCACACCCTCCCAAAACCCACGTAAAACAACAGTAAAGAGAATTTTTCTCTCTAAGCCTAATTCACAAGGTAAAGGAGAATGGAGGAAGATATTAGAGCAACAAAACTATAAAGGCTAGAAAGAAAAAAGACAAGTGATAAGGGGACTCCTTAAAATTGAATCCTGAGCCCACAGTGGGGAAAGCCAAGAAGTAGCCCAATTCACACCAGAGAACCCCCAAAAGGCTCAGGAAGTGTTGGGCCTAGCACCTTCCAGTAAAGATGGAGCTAACACAGGAGGAATCATCGAAAGTCCCTTGAAATCCCTTCCCCTACTATGCCATCCAGATTGCCCTACTCTGGCTGAAGAAAAGAGGGTTAATCTACACCCAACACAGTTGAGAGCAGGGTCACCATTCTGAAAATAGGGAGTTTAAGAGAAAGTCTATATTCCAAGTGTTGAGATCTCTGCCTAGATATCTTCGCAGAACTTGCCAGCCAGACTTATACCCTATAGGAAGGGGACTGAAGATTTTTCTCTGAATACCCCACCAGATCAAGACAAAAGATCTAAAGAGTCTGACATTAGGAGTTCACCATCAAAAAATGACAGCTAGATAACACTACAGGGAAACACACTATAAATAAGTTCACAATTTCCTATCAGTTCTTTGGTGCTGCAATCTTTAAATGTGCTTTGTTTGTCTGTTTCTTATTATTTATTTTTGGCTGTGTTGGGTCTTCCTTGTTGTGCACGGGCTTTCTCTAGTTGCAGCGAGTGGGGGCTACTCTTCATTGTGGTGCACAGGCTTCTCATTGTGGTAGCTTCTCTTTGTTGCAGAGCATGGGCTCTAGGGCATGTGGGCTTCAGTAGCTGTGGTACACGGGCTCAGTAGTTGTGGCTCATGGGCTCTAGAGCGCAAGCTCAGTAGTTATGGCGCACATGCTTAGTTGCTCTGCGGCATGTGGGTTCTTCCCGTACCAGGGCTCGAACCTGTGTCCCCTGCACTGGCAGGAGGATTCTTAACCACTGCGCCACCAGGGAAGTCCCAGTGCTGCACTCTTTAAGCATGAGCAGATATCCAAGGATCAGGCAACTAAGATATAGCTCTAAAATGCAGACAGAAACCAAAACCAACAAACAGAAAAAACAGCAACTATAAAAGAATATGAAAACTTAAAAAAAACTATTACTAATACCCAGAAAAAGATAAAAGATATTGTACCCACGAAACAAGAATAATATTAAAAAGGAAACTGATCATAAGAATGGGTACACTTAAAAACATGATAGCAGAAATTAAAAACACAATAGAAGGAGTGAAAAATAAAGCTAAATAAATCTTCCAAAAAGTAGGACAAATGGATGAAGAAAAGAGAAAAATAAGAAAACATCCCTAACAGACATTTAGAAAGAGAAACTAGAGAAGAATAAGTCAAATAATTAAAGGAAACCTCCAGAACTGAAAGACATGAATTTCCAAATTGAAAGAGGCTATCGAGTGCCAAGCACAATAAATGAAGACAAACCCACACCAAGGCACATTATCATTAAATTTTTAAAATACTGGGAATAAAAAAAGATCTTAAAAGTTTCAAGACAGGAAAATAGATCACATACGAATCAGAATGGCGTCAAACATCTCAAGAGAAACTTTGGAAGCTAGAAGACAAGGGAGCGAGCAATGTCTCCAAAATTCTAAGGAAAAATTACTTTCTTCTGTACGCAGTCAAAAATATAAATTAAGTATGAAGCTAGAAGAAAGACACTTTTAGACAGACAAGTTCTCAAAAATTTACCTCCCAGGGATTCTTTCTTAGAAAGCTAGAGGAGATTTTCCACAAAGCTGAGAGGGTAAACCAAGAAATTCAGGAAACAAGGGTTTCAACTCAAGAAAAAAGCAAAAGGAACTCCCAGGATGGCAGCTGAACACTGGGAATAGTACCACCAATCATAATGGAGCAAGGTAGAACCCTCTAAGAAAGTTATTTCTAAGAAAAGAAAATGTCAAATTAAATACCTGATACGTTTAAATTATTTAAGAAAGAACTTAGACAAGGGATAGTTTGAAGATGAATTAGTGGTACGCACATTTAAAAAATAATAGGGGGACTTCCCTGGTGGTCCAGTGGGAAGATACCACACTCCCAATGTAGGGGGCCCGAGTTCAATCCCTGGTTGGGGAACTAGACCCCGCATGCCTGTCGCAATTAAGAGTTCGCATGCACAACAAGTAAGTCCATGTGCCGCAACTAAGACCTGGCTCAGCCAAAATAAATAAATTTAAATAAATAAATGTCAACCTTTGGGCTTCCCTGGTGGCACAGTGGTTAAGAATCTGCCTGCCAATGCAGGGAACACGGGTTCGAGCTCTGGTCCAGGAAAATCCCACATGCCACGGAGCAACTAAGCCCGTGAGCCACAACTCCTGAGCTTGTGCTCTAGAGCCCGCAAGCCACAACTACTGAGCCCACGTGCCACAACTACTGAAGCCCGCACCCAGAGCCCATGCTCCACAACAAGAGAAGCCACTGCAGTGAGAAGCCAGCGCTCCACAACGAAGAGTAGCCCCCGCTGGCCACAACTAGAGAAAGCCTGTGCACAGCAATGAAGACCCAATGCAGCCAAAAATAAATAAATAAATAAACAATAAATAAATTTTAAAAATTAAACATTAAAAAATAAATGTCAACCTTTAAAAAAAAATAAGCAAATGAAAAAAACAAAGCTTCACTGTTAAATATACAACATCTTTAATCCCAAAGAAAACAAAGTGTTGTACCGGAAAGGGGAAAAAAAAATCATCATATACTACGTGGCCCAACTGTGATCAGTCACAATGACGTAAAAATCCTGAACACTGATCTAATCAAAATCCTGAAACATATAGGAACCACAAAAAGTAGTTCAGTTTGGGGAAGAAAAAATGAAGAGTTCAGTTTGGAGCACAGTAAGTTTGAGGTATGGCATATTATCTAAGTGACAGCAGTGAGCAGGCAGTTAAAGATGCAGGATGCAGCACATAAGAGAAATGAGGGCTGGAGAGAACACATCTGAAAGTCACTCACAAAAGGGAGAAGAACTGAAGCCACAAGGCCAGCAGAACTGGGATGGAAGAAAGGTGATGGAAGTAGGTAGTCAAGATTAGCATCTTGAGGAAGCAGCTATATTTTAATGGGCAGGAAAAAGAGTTAAAGGGGTTAGAGACACAGAAAGAGAAAGAAGAAAACATTGATGTCAAATGAGTAGAGTTTCAAAAAGGAAACAGAAGGGGGCGTAATACAACCAAAAGAATAAGGACTGGATAAAGAAAAATACCGGATTTCACACTCATCCAAAGAGCATTAGATTTTACAACAAAAAGAATGAAAACAAAATAAAACTGGATTTTACTCTTTAAGGGAATACAGGGAAGACAGGACCAGGCTAAAAAAGGGTTAAGTAGTGAATGAGTAGTCAGAAGGCTGATGCAAGTATAGGTGACTTAAGAAGTCTAGTCATAAAGGTCTAGTCAAAAAGAAAAACTGAATGACTATTTCAGAGGATAACACAACCAAGGGAGAATCAAAGGTTTTTCACTTTTTGGTTTTATAATGCTTAGGAAGGGCCAAGAATATCTGTAGGCTGTGGGAAAGGATTCAAAAGAGAAAAAAAACTAAAGATGCAACACGGAGAGGAAATAACCAATGAGGCAAGGTCTCAGGGGAAGAAGGAAAAAAAGGAACAGTAGGCACAAGCAGAGGACTTCCTGGGCACTGATATGAGAAAAAAGGGGGAGTAGAGACTTTTTATGGCAATTTTTGAGGGGGCTCGTGGCAGGGAGCTCTTGGGTGGTGTCAACCTTCTGAATAGGTATGAGGTAAGGTTATCTCCATAGAATGAAAGAGATACAGTGACATTGTTAGGGGCTTAAGAACAGCAGAAAAGGTTTGGAACAGGCACTATGGTGAATTCAGTTCGGGAAACAAACGGCAGCAAAGAAGGCCCAGTAGAGTTAAAAAGCTCAAACTTGTAGAACAGATAAATGGCCTGGTTTCACAACTTTCTTCAACATTAAGCAAACTAATAATAATGGAATCTTCCCAGAACTTGCATTAGCAATGGAGATAAGGTAAAAGGAGAACCTTCCTTGAGATATAAAATGCCTTCTGAAATCATTCACTTAGTAAAAACCAAGAAATAACAAGCTCATAGGACTAGAAGAACCTTTCAGAAGAGGGTTGCCTTCACTGGGCCTCCAAAAAATCCTCTGATATGGTCATCCCAAAGAAGAGACAGATATTTGATATTTGTAGAGAATATGTCATAGAGGCCAAATCCATTTGGTTGAATATTCTAAGAATGCTCCAACATCTACTAGATGCCAGGAAATTATATCAAGTAGAATTCTACCCATAAAATTCCTAGATGCCCAGAAGTAATCTATACAAAAATGAGTTATCCTCAGTCAACAAAGAGAGATCAAACATTCAAACAGAGGATCAGCATCAAGAGAGTATAATTTGCTGTAACTTAGGAGTCACCCAGTAGCATTAACAAATCTCCTTCTCTAGAGATTCTAACAAACAAAATAGAGCCCAGATGATTCAAGTATTTCCCTGGAAGAGGTATATGCCAAGAAAATTTACTGAGCACATGTTCTGAGTATGACTGTGTACAAGGAACTTCAGAGAGATACAGGAAGATGACAAGGTCTCTGCAGATCATAAACCTATATTCAACCTTATCAAAGAAAAAGATGACACACGAAAATGACTGAACTGAACAGTACAACAAATTTATAAGTGGAAATCAGAAGACCAAGCAGCTTCCATCTATTGATATATATAGATACAGGTATATAGTAGATATGTATATATATGTTCTCAGAACCAGATGGATGGATGTCATAAGAGAACACCTTCTGAAGAAGGCTTTGCATTTATTTTTTAAATTTATAAAGTTTTGAGGGTCATTAAAAACTACAGACAAGTGAATTGGAGGCAAAAAAAATTCCAGAAAAGACTAATGAAACATATATAGGGACAGTAGTTGAAATAAACCCCCAAAATTATCTTGCCCAGAAGTGACAATTAATGTACTGGACAGGATCAGAGGTAGCAGAATGATGGAAAGTGAAGAGCCTTAGAGGTGTGCCTGATGAGCCTGGGTTTATCACAATTTAGAATTTGGTACTTTTGTGTTCCAGCTAAAAATGGCAAGATGAAAACAGAGGTAGAGAGTTAATCTAGCAGCTACATATTGGGATAAGGAAGGATGAAGAGTATATTTTAGAAGGCTGCTATCAAACATGAGGGTATGACAGCATGAACCAGAGCAAACGCTACAGAATGGGAGGGGAAAAGGTAGACCAAGAGATGAGGAAGTCAAAGATGGATTGGATTTAACACCAAAGAAAGGAGAATCAATAAACAGGAGACCACAGTAGAGAGGAATAAGAAAGTGGCATAGGATCTTATTGAGAAGTAAGGTGGAGATTTAAGGAAGAAGAATTTAGTTTTTTTAAAGACTATAAATTTCAGGAGGCTGAATAAGCTTTTTTCCCTAGCTCTGAGTTTTCCCCCATAAGATTTCACAAAAACAGGAATATAGGAACATAAAAGGCAGAATAAATGAATGATAAATAAAAGCAGGACCCTTACAAATTTGATCCCATAGATCTCAAAAGATTTTATGAAACCATAAATGAAATACATGCTTAAAAATTAAGAATTAAAATTATATGAACTTTAAAGCATAAGGTAGTAAACCATTAATAAGCAATCATTATGACAACCAATTACAGTTATAGTAAATATGCTCCTGGAAGTTGAAGGAAGAAGCTTTCTGTAGAAATGTGAAAAACAGAAACCTATTTCCGTAAGACAATAAAATTATTTACAACCCATTTTAACAATGAACAAAAGCATACCTTTAATGTTCCATCAGCTGAACAACTAGCCAAAAGCTTATCATCTGGTGAAAATCTGCAGTGATTGACTGAATCTGTATGGCCAAACATGGTATTTCGACATTCTTTTTGATTCAGAGCCCAGAGCTATTTGAGAAAGATAAAAAGATAACTGAAAAACTAGCATTGAATGGGGAAAAGTTAGAAATCATGTAAAGTTCTTCCTTCCCTCCCAATTAAGCTTTTTCAGTTACAGGAAGCGTTCCATTCACAGATTGACAAAGGTGTCAAACACAAAGGTGAACTTGTGATTAACGAGTAATGGGGCAGCCCTTAGATCAGCACCTAAATCTACTAAGGGACTTGAAGGTTTATCTAGGCTTCAGTCTGAGCCCTAAACTAGCTAAACAATTACTGCTTATTTTAACAAAGTAGTTTGAAATCATTATTATTTTACTCAGCTGTATAACAAGTAATATGTAAAATAAATTGCCCAATTTTTTTAGATGCTAAGTTATCCAACTCTAAAAATAGTCATTTCTAAGATTTCCCTATGCAAACCTAGAGTCTACTAACTAGGCTAAAATCTACTAACGCTCTTAAAAAATGACTCAAAAATACAAAGACTGCAAAGATAGATATAAATACATTTGATGGGAAACATAAGGGATTAGAAGAGCAAGTTAAACAACCCTTCCTGGAAGCAATCAACCAAATCCAGAAGGTGGGACATTCCACAGGATAAATGACTCAATTTTTCTAACAAATCAATGGCATAAAAAAAGAGATAGACGGGAAGGGGAACATTTAAAGAATAAAAGAGATTTAAGAGACCTATCAACCAAATGCCACTTGAAGTTTGGATTCTGACTGCAATAAATCTATGGTAGAAAGATATGTTTTGAGACTAATAAGGAAAAAAGAACATGGACCAGGTATATTATGAAATTACTGTTTATTATGTTAGGTATGATAATGGCATGGTATATATGTTTTAGACCTCAGACATTCATGCTGAAGTATTCTGGGTGAAATGATATGTTACCTGGGATTTGCTATAAAATGCTCTAATCCAAAAAAATGGGAGGTGGTGGGGGAATAAAATACAATTGGTAAATGTTGACAATTGTTGGAGCTAGATGATGGACACCACGAGAGTTACTATTCGCTCTCCTTTGGGGTATGTTTGAAAAGTATAAAAAACGTAAATAAAATGGGCAAGGGTGATTTGTGCTAATTAGATTAAACACAGAAGAAGAAATCATTTACCTCCCAAAATTAATCTTAATAAAAATCCTTTGGAAATGATCAGTAAGTAAGTCCTGTTCTTTATGTCCATCTCCATCCCTAGCTTCTTTTATTCCAGTCCCAGATAAACCCAATTCTGCAGATTAACGCAAATTACATGGGAGCAGCATCAAATTTACATCTTTTCATTGGCTTCTCTCAGTTCAAAAAGCACAAGAAGGGCTTCCCTGGTGGCGCAGTGGTTGAGAATCTGCCTGCCAATGCAGGGGACACGGGTTCGAGCCCTGGTCCGGGAAGATCCCACATGCCACAGAGCAACTAAGCCCGTGCACCACAACTACTGAGCCTGGGCTCTAGAGCCCGCGAGCCACAACTACCGAGCCCACGCACCGCAACTACTGAAGCCCACGTGCCTAGAGCCCGTGCTCCGCAAGGAGAGAAGCCACCGCAATGAGAAGCCCGCACATGCACCAAAGAGCAGCCCCCACTCTCTGCAACTAGATAAAGCCCGTGCACAGCAACGAGGACCCAATGCAGCCAAAATTAAAAAAAAAAAAAAAAAAAAGCACAAGAAGTGGGACTTCCCTGGTGGCGCAGGGGTTAAGAATCCACCTGCCAATGTGTGGGACACGGGTTCAAGCCCTGGTCCGGGAAGATCCCACGTGCCGCGAAGCAAATAAGCCTGTGCACCACAACTACTGAGCCTGCACTCTAGAGCCCACGAGCCACAACTACTGAAGCCCACGCACCCTAGAGCCCATGCTCTGCAACAAGAGAAGCCACCGCAATGAGAAGCCCACGCACCTCAATGAAGAGTAGCCCCCACTCGCCAACTAGCGATAGCCCACGCACAGCAACAAAGACCCAACGCAGCCAAAGAAATAAATAAGTAATTTTTTTTTTAAAAAAGAACTTAAAGTTTATAAAAATAAGAGAATAGAACCCTTGCATAGGACATAGGACCCAGGACTTGAAAGAATACAATAAAATCAGATTTTTTTTTTTTAAAAAAAAAGCACAATTAGTAAGTCCTAATAGCCCTCATGGAAATGCAAGTGTGGAATGACCAGTCTTAAAGTAAAACTTGTCCTTATTTAAAACTGTTGACCAGGCTTCCCTGGTGGTACAGTGGTTAAGAATCTGCCTGCCAATGCAGGGGACATGGGTTCAAGCCCCGGTCCGGGAAGATCCCACATGTCGCGGAGCAACTAAGCCTGTGCGCCACAACTACTGAGGTTGCGCTCTAGAGCCCGTGAGCCACAACTACTGAGCCTGAGTGCCACAACTACTGAAGCCCGTACGCCTAGAGCCCGTGCTCCACAACAAGAGAAGCCACCACAATGAGAAGCCCACACACCGCAAGGAAGAGTAGCCCCCGCTCACTGCAACTAGAGAAAGTCCACATGCAGCAACGAAAACCCAACACAGCCAAAAATAAATAAATAAAATAAATAAATTTATCTTAAAAAAATTACCAAACATATGTGGAATGAATATCTATTTCTGGTTTTAGTTTGGTTTAAAATTTTTTCTTTTCCTATCAGTACATTTTTTCCCTCCTCTTTCTGATATCAGACTCTCTCTTTCGAATCTTGAATCAAGCCCCAGTCATAATTCAAGTGGAGCTGACTTCACCTATTCGTCCCATTTCTACATGGCTAAACCTGTGACCCCTGGCCAATCGAAGGATTCCATCCTACTGACCACTAGGGTTATTCAGCAATGCGCATGTAACCCAAACCACATCAACCAGAGTTTTCTCTGTGGGAAGACTATGGGACCTGGGAAAGAGCGAGTTTCCCTTCCTCTGTGATTATGAGCTGTAATATCCATGTAAGCCTGGAGCTAAGGATAGCCAAATCTGCTGCACAGAGAGAATATGCCTGAATCAACAAAAAGGGAAACAGAGTCTAGAGATGGAGGGGGTGTTAGAGCCTGAGAAAGTATTTTAGGCATCTGGAATCAGCTATGCCTGAAGCCACACTCCTTCTAGACTTTTCAGTTACAAGAGCCAATAATATCTTTGTTGTTGTTGTTGTTGCTTAAGCTAATATGAAAGTTTCTACCCCTGCAACCAAAAGATCCCTGATTAATACAATATATGAAAAAAAATCAAAGGAGATGTTGTGATGTATCTATCAAATTTATCTACATAATTCTCATTATCCACACTTACTTTGAGGAAGCAGTCATTTGAACCAGTGGCTAAGAGAAGGTGATTACTATTGTTGGTGAAGTGGCAGCAATTGACTTGCTCTGAGTGCTCATCATAGGTATGTACTAGTTCCCCAGACATAGAATTCCAAATCTAAAGAGAATAGAGAAAATAAAATTTACAAGTACCCCTTATTTTCAAAGAGAAAACAGAGAGACAAAGCAAATGTGAGCTGTTTTGAAGATTTTCCCAGACATGATACTACTAATGAATACCTCCCCCTTCCCTAAAGTATGTCAGCATTTTGCCAGAATGTTTTTTTTTTAATTACCTGTAAGTCTACCTGCAAGTAATGTAAAACATTACATTTTTCAAGGGCAAGATTTCACATGTTCATATGAATTGACAGCAGGCAGAAAAGTGCTATAAAAGGGATGGAATAATGGACTTCAGACCAGAATAATTAATCAGAGCCAGTCTAAGACCTGGCTCTACCACTTATAAGTTGTGTGTCCCTAGTCAAGTCCTTAATTTACCTGCATTTCAGTTCCCCTCTCTGTAAAATGGGGATACTTGTACCCATCTTACACAATGCATGGTGTCAAATGACAAAGAATTTGATAAGTGTTCTGCTGACTTCAAGGTACTAATAAATAAGTAAAGGCAAATGGCTCAGTGAAAAAAAATAAAGGCTTTAGATTCTGAGGGAAACCTAGCTTTCAACCCTGGTGCCATCAGGCATTAGTTAATATGAGCCTGGGCAAATGACTTCATCTCTGAACCTGTTTCCTCATCTCTAAAATGGGATCAACACTTATTTTGCAATTGTAGTGAGAAATTGATAACGTAATATAAGAAAGTGTGTAGTATAAAGCCTCATGCAGTGTTCTCAGTAAAAAGTAATCATTTTCCTAGTTACTATGTAAGTAGTCTGTTTCATCAAACAAACAAAAGAAATAAATTACCTAAAGAGTTTTCACTGGGCTTTGGACTTTTAGAGGTACTAATGGCCCTCCCATAGCATTTTCTTTTATCTTATCAAAGCACTCTCCAAAGGTCCAAAGAGTTTATTTTATTTTAAAGTTCTGTAATAAGTACTTCTGCCTCTTGCTTTAAATTTCTTACAAATAGAAACTTGAGCCACATAGCTCTGACTCTGGAACACCACAGAATGGCCAGCTCCAAGTCTGACTCAGAATAGTGGTTATAGAGTGAATTAACTGGTTGGTTGTAAAGCCACGTAGAGAGTCCAATCTATCAAGTAGATTTTTCCAAAGTCTCAATTTAGTCTGGACACTCCGGGGTCCTCTTCAAGTAGATGCAAACTCCACAAAAACTCTCAAGCCAACTTTCTTGCTCCCAGGTCCACTAAGGCCCACCCCACCTAAACAGATTCAGCATTCCACACCCTTTTTGAAAAAAGCCTAAAATGAGGTCTCCCCTCCATTTATCAAATAAAATATTCCCCTAGACTTCACTTTCTCTTAAATTCCATAAAAATACTCTGGCTAAAAGCCAAATTTAGGGACAAAAAACAAAAAAAAAGAATAATTAACAAAGATAAAAATTACCCTGTGGGTTTTCTTTTCTCTGTTTACTTTGTAGACTAGTAACCTGATTGTTAGTATGTTTATTCATCTAGTTTTGCACTGAATGTAAGCCAGCTCATAAAGGTAAAAAAAATCTTGGTTGCATTTCACAAATTATATATTTTACAACAGGAATTGATCTCAGACAATAATTCTGTGCAGCAACACTTCCGACCACAGTACACTTAGAGATTTCAACTGATATTTAACCCACAGACCTGTCAATAAGTGGCAGGCAAATTCATTAATCTGAAATTGTGTTTCCCAGCTGCCTGATAAATGTAAATATCAGCTGTGTTTCCTAGGCTAATCAACCTAGGCATTTTTGCTTGTGCTTAAAAAGTTTTAGACAGAATTAATTTACAATGGATAAAACTGCTTTGCCTCAAGTTAGTAGATCAATAGGCAAGAGTCCTTTAACCCTACTTACTCTAGTCCCTCTATTACAGAAAAAGAAAATAAATTCTGTGGTGATTACAACTCAAGAGGAAAATATTTCCCTACCTTCACTTTTTTATCCACTGAGCAGGTTGCTATAAATCTGTCATCTGCAGAGAATGCACAGCAAAGCACTTCATCCTCATGAGCCTTGATTTCTAGAAGTTTCTCTCCTGTTTCAGCTTTGAAAACCTATATAAGCAACAATAAAATCTTTTTACTATACCTATTTAACCATGGGCCATCATTCAATAAAATATTTCTTTAAAAGATCTTTATCACTGTTATTTTGCAACAGAAATGAACCTTGGCAATGTCACTCCAAAAATGAGAATTTCTGTCAGAATTCGTATGCCTTAACATAAAAAGAAAATCATCCTGCCCAAAAAAAAAAAAAACGGACTTCCCTGGTGGTCCAGTGGTTAAGACTCCACACTCCCACTGCAGGGGGCCCGGGATCGATCCCTGGTCAGAGAAGTAAGATCCCGCCTGCCGCGTAGTGCAGCAATCAATCAATCAATCAATCAAACTGACAGTAGCTTCAGTTCTTGAGGACAGTTTGGCAAATTCTTAACAATCAGTAGAAAACACTTCATTCAATATGCTTTCTGCGGCTCAAAAGCCAAAATTAATAAAAGTAGTAATAAAGTACACATATAGAAATAAGGCTTACAATCATAATCTTGCAACCTTAAATTTAAATGTTTTAACTAGTTTTTGTTTCCTTCAAAATCAAAAGGTCGAGTACCAATTTAAAGAAAAGCACTCATTCATGTTTTCTGAAAACAAATGAGAAATTAAAATTCCTTCAAGCACCTAAGGAAATAATCTAGTCCAATTCCTATTTACAGTCAGAAATCTATGCCTGAGCCTATGATAAAATAGGTATTTTACACAGTCACTGTTTTTTAATCAGAGTCCTGTTCACTGTGCTATGAAGTCCTTATGTCTTTTAACAGTTATCATTTCCTCATTACCCTTAGCTGTCACATGGATGACAAGAACTGACTGCTCGGGTAAAAGGCATTTCTATGTCACTTGGCAAGTTTAGAATTATGAAAATACACCACCATATCTTTTAAATCTATAGTGAAAGCTTTCATAAAATGTTCAAGAGATCTGAACATTTCTCTATTCCTAATGTGCAATTTTCTTGAATTTTAGAATTTAAGTATATTCTAATATGCACGGTATTAGGTGCATGACTCTTCCAATTTTTCTCAAGAGATAGGTTTACCTGCAACTTTTTATCAGCTCCACAAGAAGCTATTCTTTGACCATCCTCAGAAAAGCAAGCATGGTACACAGCATCTGTATGGGGACGGACGACCAAGCGGGAGAGATTCTTGATGTTTTCTTTGTTTCTAAATATAAGGGAAAAAATGAACAGAAACCCAATAAACAAGAGTAAAAGTAATTATTTTCTTTCAGTAATAAACTGTCTTTTAACATAGTTATGTCCCAAAAAATACAAAACTCTTAAAATTAAATTACCAATATGTAAATGACGGCACATATCACCTGAGGAAAAAAAGCACAATATAACAAAAGCAGCATTTTAAGATAAATGCTACGCTATGTCAAGCAACCTGTCATGTACTACAAATATCACTGAGTTGGAAGAAATCTAGTTAATCAAATACATGTCAGTTTTTATTTTCCTCTAATACATTAATAACATGTGCAGAGAAAACATTATAAGAGGATAACCTCAAAAAAATCTCCATCTTTTTCAAAAGGAAAGAGCTATAGCAAAACGAAGCTCATTTCCTAACTAAACTATGACGCTACACCCACCATTATGATGTGCACTTTAAAACTATTCTTCTCTAACTACAATTATTCAGATATAGAGAAAAAAAAGTAATGTCATTTTCTTTGTATCTTAATCTACTAAATACTAAGTATTGCACTAGCATAGATATTATTTCACAAAGGCAAAAGGGTAAAGGAATGTGATATATACTCAAAATGGGGAAAGTATTAGAACAGTGTCAGAATTCCACATACATACACCCCAGTCACTGTGAGTAAATATGTTAAGTGGTATCATGCTTATCTTAAGAGGAAAAGGTTAGGCGTCAGATAAACCTAAAGGGCAACCCTGCTTCTACTACTTATTAGGTGTGTAAACTTATGCAAATTACTTAATTAACCTAATAAGTTTCCTTTTTCTCATATGTAAAATGTGAGTAATGATACCTGCTCTGAACAGGTATCACACACAAAACAGACCAAATGAAAAAAGGGAACACAAAGGCAAATCAGATTTAAACCTTGCCTAGAAAGTATTAAACTTCACTAGAAGCGATAAAACAAACAACTATAAAAACTAGAGTGATGAGAATCTGGAGGATAAACAGGTAAGCTACTGGCAAAGTTTGGAGAATCAGATTAAGAAAATATGTCCCCCGATCTATCTATTCAATTCCCCAAAGCTCGGAAAGTGACCTGTCACAATGATGGGCATATGGCCAAAAAGTATTAGATAAATAACAAACAAATGCATGAATGATTTCTTTTAAAGATGAAACTCAAATTACGTTTATACCAACCTAAACTTTCTACAGAAGAAAAAAAAAAAGCTTTCTAGTACTGAAAAATAAAGCATTCTTTGAATATGACCTGGTCAAACCCAGTTAAAAAGATACAGCTATTAATGACTAACCATCCTATGAGAGAACATCACAGGTTGAAATGCAGTTGATGAAGCGGAAAAAAAAAACCAGCAAGAAAAAGTAAAAATAACAAACTCAACGTTCAAAAGAGAACAAGAACTAAACCTATGCCCATCTGATTATCAGACCAAGTATCACAATTCTATTTTAGTCACTAACTAAAACATGAATTCAGTCGATCTTCTACAAATTTCTCTTGAATACCAACTACATGGACCAGGAAAAATGCTAAATGCTATTTACCCTTTTTTTTAAAATAAATTTATTTATTTTTTATCTATTTTTATTTTATTTTTGGCTGCACTGGGTCTTCGTTGCTGCATGCGGGCTTTCTCTAGTTGTGGCGAGCGGGGTCCACTCTTCGTTGCAGTGCGCGGGCTTCTCATCACGGTGGCTTCTCTTGTTGCAGTGCACAGGCTCTAGATGCACAGGCTTCAGGAGTTGTGGCACGCGGGCTTCAGTAGTTGTGGCACGCGGGCTTCGGCAGTTGTGGCTCGCGGACTCTAGAGCACAGGCTCAGTGCTGTGGCACACGGGCTTAGTCGTTCCACAGCATGTGGGATCTTCCCAGACCAGGGCTAGAACCCATGTCCCCTGCATTGGCAGGCGGATTCTTAACCACTGCACCAAGGAAGCCCTATCCTTTTCTTTTTTAACCTTTTTTTTTTTTTTTTTTGGCCACACCACATGGCTTGCAGGATCTTAGTTCCCCAACCAGGGATAGAACCCAGGCCCTCGGCAGTGAAAGCACAGAATCCTAACCACTGGACCACCAGGGAATTCCCTAAATGCTATTTATTCTTAAAAACAACAACTAACATTCATTGAGCACTTTCTATGATCTAGGTACTATTCTAAGCAACCTATGTAGGTGTGTATGTTTGTGTATATACACACACGCATTTAATCCTCACAACAATGCTATGAATAGTACCACTAGGCAAGAGAAGTTGAATAACTTTCTCCTAATGATACACAACTAAAAAATAGCAGAGCTGGGATTCAAGCCCAGGTGGTCTAGAGCCAGAGTCTGTTATTTTAACCTCCAAACGTTCTATACTACAGAATGGATAATTATGGGAAAAAAAACAAGTAAACAGAAAACCACCGTAAAATGACAGAATGCTATGATATTGAGTAAACAAGTATTCTAGAATACAGACAGATCTCAATGAATAAGGTGGCTGCTTCCAGGGAGAGTGAAACCTCATCCCAAGAAAATGTTAAAGAATGGTGAACTCTGGGAAGTGAGAAGGTAGGGGAACATGAAGAGTCTCTGACTTTTCATTTTACATCCCTCTAACACTGATTTAAAAAAAAAAAAAAATCAGGAACATGCATTGCTTTAAAACAAAAATAAAATCAATGAAAAATTAAAATTTAATTTTTTGAGGAATTCCCTGGTGGTCCAGTGTTTAGGACTTGGCGCTTTCACTGCCGTGGGCCTGGGTTCAATCCCTGGTCAGGGAACTAAGACTCCACAAGCTGCATGGTGTGGTCAAAAAGTAAAATAAAATAAAATTTAAATTTTTTTAACTTAATTTTTAATTATAAAAAAATTTTTTTAACTCTCTCCTTTACAGAACCTTACCAGAATCCCTCATCCATGCAAGTTAAATTAACCACTTCTCAGTTTTACCTCTATTTTATACATTACTTCTGTTGCATTTATCACATTATAATTATCTGTTTAAACTTCTTTCTTCACTACTAGATTGTAAGCTCCTTGGGGAGAGCCTTAGCACCTAGTAACAGTGCTTTAGCACAGTAGAGAAACTCAAATGTTTGTTGAACTAAACTGAATTAGGGAAACCACCTATGGCAACCTGAATTATTTGGAAAGAAGGTTCAGGGCTATATAGATCACAGACAATATCAACCAGGAGGTCAATTTAGATATAAATTATACATGTGAAAAGATGACCATTCATACTTATTATCAAAAGGAGCATGAAAATAAAGCCAGACCCACAGTTTAAATCACATTCAGCAAGCCACATGAGCTCAGTCAAGTCTCAACCTCTCTGTGCCTCAATTTTCTCATTTGTAAAGTAGGGCAAATAATATTTACGTCATAAGGTAGTTTTGAAGATAAAATGAACAACATATGTGAGCATATAGTATATAATAGGCATTAAAAAGTTAGTAGTTTACCCTTTCCTTTTACAAATTGATAAGTTGAAGATAAGAACACAACTGAATGGCCTCTTAAGAGCTAGAAGAATCAGGATTCAGTGGAAGTTTAATATGGGCTATATGCAAGGCAAAGCGCTCATCACTTTACATCCAATATCTGATTTAAATCTTCACAAAAACAGCGCTCACCTCAAAGGACTGTTATCTCTATTTCACGTATGAGAAAGAAGAGTAACCTGTAACTTGTTCAAAATCACAAAAGTCTTAGGTTTTAGAACTGAGTCTCAAACCTAGGTTTGTAGCTTCAAAAACAATGCTCTTTGCTACTATACTGTATTACAATAAGTGAAGCATTTATATTAATTTTTAGGATGACTTGTCAGAAGTCATCTTATAGGCAAGCATCTATTTTTATGGACCCTGAAAATATGTATTTCTCCTATGGTTACTTCTCTAGAACTTTTCAATAAGTAAGAATGCTTATTAAAAGTTTGAGCCCTATCCAAAGTAGTGAAGTCTTCCTGGGGTGAACTTATTTACTACCTGAAAAATAATGACACAGTTAGCGCTGTTCCCTTTGGTTTCTCTCCTAACCTACTTACATCCATTCCACGTAAAGCATTCCGTTATCGACCTCCTGCTTGGCCTTCAGCTTAGCTTGCTGATAAACTTCTGAAGTTTCCAGTTCACAGAGGCCCAGTTGTACAATATTAGGAAATGGCTGTCGTCCAAGAAGATGTCCATTTAAAGATAAAAACTCCTGGAAATTCTCACAGACTGTACCATCCTATGAACAAAATGAAATCTCTTAGAAATGTAACCAGAGCCAAGATCTGACATTTTTTTTGTTTCTGTGATCTTGTCACTTTAAAGGCTTAAATATTCTCTATACGATCTAAAATTAAATAGCCAACCGATAGGTAACAAATACATAGTGATCCTCTTCGGACTTTTAAACATAGGGTAAAAAAAAAAAAATCTCATTATCTAAGCACTACCTTAACACATTCTCTTTCCTAAAAAAAAACACTGAACACTTTACTTCCCCAGCTTTCAAACCTCAATCCTATCCACAGCAGGAGAGGAAGCAAAATAATTAGAATAATCAAAGATTAAGTAAGGAAATTATCGCTCTTCACCTCTGCTATTTTGTTCATCCCCACTATTAAACCTAGAATTAAATGTCAAAATGAGACGTCCTTTAAGGACTTATTTTTCATAATAATATATACCTTTTCATCCAACATATGCCTGTATTCCACAAATTCATGAATCAGATGAGCAGGGCCTACGAGCTCCGTTTTTGCTTTAATCCAATCCAGGGAAAACATTAAAGCACACAGTTCCTTAAAAAAAAAAAAAGATCAGGAGCACTGTTAAAGAGATCAACGAATTTTAAATCTACCATTATTATCCTAACACTACTGAGAGAAACTTAGCAGATACCTAGAATTTAAGGACAAAAAGGAACATATCATTAACAGTTCCAAAGAAACAAAAAATGGACCTCACACCTTAATTCAAAATAAATTTCAGATGGATTTTTCAGACTTAAATATAAAATAGAAACTTCAAAAAATACTAGAAGAGGGTTGCCCTGGTGGCGCAGTGGTTAAGAATCCACCTCCCGGGCTTCCCTGGTGGCGCAGTGGTTGAGAATCTGCCTGCCAATGCAGGGGACGCGGCTTCGAGCCCTGGTCTGGGAAGATCCCACATGCCGCGGAGCAACTAGGCCCATGAGCCACAATTACTGAGCCGGCGCGTCTGGAGCCTGTGCTCCGCAAAAAGAGAGGCCGCGATAGTGAGAGGCCCGCGCACCGCGATGAAGAATGGCCCCCGCTTGCCACAACTAGAGAAAGCCCTCACACAGAAACGAAGACCCAACACAGCCAAAAATAAATAATAAATAAATAATAAATAAATAAATAAAAAATGTATTTATCCCTTTTAAAAAAAAAAAAAAAGAATTCGAGCCCTGGTCCAGGAAGATCCTACATGCCGCAGAACAACTAAGCCCATGCGCCACAACTACTTAGCCTGCGCTCTAGAGCCCGCGAGCCACAATTACTGAGCCCGCGTGCCACAACTACTGAAGCCCACGCGCCTAGAGCCTGTGCTCCCAACAAGAGAAGCCACCGCAATGAGAAGCCTGCGCACCGCAACGAAGAGTAGCCCCTGCTCGCCGCAACTAGAAAAAGCTCTCATGCAGCAAGGAAGACCCAAGAAAAAGCAGCCAAAAATAAAATAAATAAATTAATTTAATTTAATTTTAAAAAAATACTAGAAGATACCAATATTTACTATTTTTGTAACCCTGGGGTGAAGGAAATTCTTATAAACATGACCCCAAAGCAAAATACCGAAAAGAAAAATAGTGGTGCATTTAACTACATAAAAACTCAAATGTTCAATATAGTAAAAAACAATATAAATAAAATGTAAGACAAAAAATAAACCAGGAAAAAATTTATTTACAAATTATGATAGATGAAGGCTAATATTTTTACAAAAAAATCTAATAAATGAGTAAGAAACAGATAAACACTCCAATAGAAAAGCAGGTAAAGGCAATCAATGGATGAGAGCCAATTCACAAAAAGTACAAATGGCCAAAAATCTCACCAGTAATCAGAGAAACAACAAAGATTTACTATTTTTTAACATCAGATTTCTAAAGACTAAAAGGAATGATAAAAATATTAGCTAGAAAAAAATATATATATTAGCTAGAATCAGAGGAAATGAACACCCTCATACACTGCTGGCAGTGATGTAAATCAGAGCACCCATCTAGAGACAGTTTGGCAATCTGTATTAAAATTCGGACTGTACACATCATTGACCCAGAATTACACTTATGTGCCCTAAAAAAATAAGTCAGACAAGTGTGCTTAAGCAATCTGACCGTCCACCAATCAACTAACCAATCATAATGTACCTATACAATTAAATAGTATGCAGCTTTAAAAGTTGTCAATCTATTATATATAACTTGACATAGAAAGATAACCCTGAACTACAATTAAGTAGGAAAAACAAGATATAAGACTATATTTCTATCATGATCCCATTCTGGTTTTAAAGAACAGGTGTGTGTATCTGAGCAGCAAAATGATCTGGAAAGCTACACATAAAAGCATTAGCGGGCTTCCCTGGTGGCGCAGTGGTTGAGAGTCTGCCTGCTAATGCAGGGGACACGGGTTCGAGCCCTGGTCTGGGAAGATCCCACATGCCACAGAGCCACTGGGCCCGTGAGCCACAATTACTGAGCCTGCTCGTCTGGAGCCTGTTCTCCGCAACAAGAGAGGCCACAATAGTGTAAGGCCCACGCACCGCGATGAAGAGTGGCCCCCGCTTGCCACAAGCAGAGAAAGCCCTCGCACAGAAACGAAGACCCAACACAGACAAAAATAAATAAATAAATAAAATTAAATTAAATTTTAAAAAAAAAAGCATTAGCAATGGTTGTGATCTTTATTTTCTTCACTTAGTTTTTTCCAATGAAAGTAAGCTATTATCTTTAAAAATCAGGAAAAAAAGGTTAAAAAAAATGAAAGGAACTGAATCCTGTCACACTATCATACATATCAAAAGTTTTTAAAAGATGCATTTACCCAATAATTCCACTTCAAGAAATTTCCGAAGGAAATAATACAGGTGTGAAGACAAACAAGAATTTCATTACAGCATCATAAGAGGAAAAAAAAAAAAAAAAAGAAAACAACCTAAGTGTTCAACAATTACAGTTCAGCTAAGTAAATCAGAGCACAGATATTTATTGGAATACTGTCATTCCAATGTAGATTATTAAACGTAAACTGTATGTAACCAAGAGATTAAAGTACCTAAGACTGAAAAATTATTCAAAGTATATATGGTTTTTTTTTTTAACATCTTTACTGGAGTATAATTGCTTTACAATGGTGTGTTATTTCTGCTTTATAACAAAGTGAATCAGCTATACATATGCATATATCCCCATATCTCTTCCCTCTTGCGTCTCCCTCCCTCCCACCCTCCCTATCCCACTCCTCTAGGTGGTCACAAAGCACCGAGCTGATTTCCCTGTGCTATGCGGCTGCTTCCCACTAGCTATCTATTTTACATTTGGTAGTGTATATAAGTCCATGCCACTCTCTCACTTTGTCCCAGCTTACCCTTCCCCCTCCCCGTGTCCTCAAGTCCATTCTCTAGTAGGTCTGCATCTTTATTCCCATCTTGTCCCTAGGTTCTTCATGACCATTTTTTTATTTTTTTTAGATTCCATATATATGTGTTAGTATACGGTATTTGTTTTTCTCTTTCTGACTTACTTCACTCTGTATGACAGACTCTAGGTCCATCCACCTCACTACAAATAACTCAATATCGTTTCTTTTTATGGCTGAGTAATATTCCATTGTATATATGTGCCACATCTTCTTTATCCATTCATCTGTCGATGGACACTTAGGTTGCTTCCATGTCCTGGCTATTGTAACTAGAGCTGCAATGAACATTGTGGTACATGACTCTTTTTGAATTATGGTTTTCTCAGGGTATATGCCCAGTAGTGGGATTGCTGGGTCGTATGGTAGTTCTATTTTTAGTTTTTTAAGGAACCTCCATACTGTTCTCCATAGTGGCTGTATCAATTTACATTCCCACCAGCAGTGCAAGAGGGTTCCCTTTTCTCAAAGTATACACGGTTTTCTAAAATGTTAACACTGTGAGTAGTTAATTGGTATTCATGACTTCAAATATCATCTATGTGCTGATGATTCCCAAATTTTATCTTTAGTCCATAGTTTTCCCCAGAAATCCAGATTCATATATCCAACTATATGCTAAATATATCCAGTCAGATGTCTTAATGTGTACACCAGACTTAATATATTCCAAATGAGTTCCTAACCTTCCCTTCACCCCTGGTAAAATACTTGTTTGACCCACAGCTATCCCAATCTCAGTTCATGGCAACTCCAATCTTTGAACTGCACAAGCTTGGAGTCATCTTTGACTCTTCTCTTTTTCTTACAATGTACACCAAATCCATCAGCAAATCATGATGACTCAATGCCAAATCATCACTTCCTTTCTCCTTGCACACTTTTTTCTTCTTCTGAGCACTTACTACCCCGCTAACATATGATAAATTTATTTGTCCCGTGTCAATCTCCCCCCAGAATGTAAGCTCAATGAGAGCAGGGACTTTGTGCCTGTGGTATATCCTTCATAATGAAGAACACCACCAGTACACAACAGGCACTACATAAATATTTGCTGAATGAATGAATATACTTTCCCACTCTCCATTTCCTCTCAGAACTTAAAAACAAATCCATATTGTCCACAAAGGATAGCTACTGGTATGAAGAGATTGAATTTTTAGGTGGTTCATTTACTGCAGTTACTAAGGTACCTGCAGGTAAAACACAGTAACAAAAACAAAATTAGTTACACAGGTTCTAACCCTATTTTTACTAATAAAAGAAAATTCTAAACATAGGACAAAATAAAAGTGAGATAAAAGAAAATCGTTTTTTAAATGAGTAATCTTACTTTGTGCATTTTAGCACTAGCCATGTGATAGGCCAGAAAATTGTACCAATACATGCAGTCCTCCTGATCTGGTGAAAGACAATGTAGCCGGTAATGTCTCTGGAACTGAGTGATTAGTTTCTTGTGTAGATCCTGAAAACCAAATGGAACATTTCAGAGGACAGAAACAATTTCATAACCTAAGCATCACAGAAACTCCAGCTTCCAAAGCTATTTAAGAATGTACAAAGAATCTCCCCACAAGATACTTATTAACTACAAAAGAAAAAAACAGTAACTTTACAGTGGAGAAACTTTAACCAAGTAATCAATGCTAATATCACTGATAAGACGTGTCAACACCCTGATATGATGCACTGAGAAGGACACAACAGCACTTCTGTGGTGTTATTGCCAAAAGTATATAACCTTACTCTAGTGAAGAGAAAACATCAGACAAACCCAAACTAAGGGACACTGTACAAAATAACTGGTGAGTAGTACTCTTCAAAAGTGATCATGAAAGAAAGAAAATCAAGGAATTTTCCTAGATTTGAGGAAACTAAGGAAACATTATGATATTATGCAATATAGGATACAGAATTGGATCTGAACCACAAAAAAGGACATTAGTGGGAAAGCTGGCAAAATTCAAATAAAGTCTGTGTATTAGTTAACAGTATTGTTATCAATGTTAATTTTCTGGCTCTCATAACTGTATTATAGTTATGTAAGATGTTAACGTTGGGGGAAGCTAGATGAAAGTATATGCGTAGAAACTGTATTATTTTGCAACTTTTCTATAAGTCTAAAATCATTTCAAAATTAAAAGTTAAAAAAAAAAAAAAAAAACGTACAGAGATGCAAGTACCTGAAGCTGGCTGTGATTCTTCTCTGTAAGGAAATCTACTTGAAGATCATGTAAATAATAAAGAAATGATTTTCCATTTCGATCACAGAACAAGAGAGACTTATTAACAAACTCCTGCAGTATGTCTTCAACTTCTTCAGTTTCCATATCCCAGAGGATACACAACACCTAGGAATCATTTTAAACATTTAATGTGCCACAATGTACAATGACCAGGATTGCACACAAGAGACTAACACACAAAAAAATCATGTGTTAGGGCTTCCCCGGTGGCACAGTGGTTACGAATCCGCCTGCCAGTGCAGGGGACACAGGTTCAAGCCCTGGTCCGGGAAGATCCCACATGCCACAGAGCAACTAAGCCTGTGCGCCACAACTACTGAGCCTGCGCTCTAGAGCCCACAAGTCACAACTACTGAGCCTGTGCGCCTAGAGCCCGTGCTCCACAACAAAAGAAGCCACCACAATGAGAAGCCCGCACACCGCAACAAAGCGTAGACCCTGCTCACCGCAACTAGACAAAGCCCGCGCAAAGCAACGAAGACCCAACACAGCCAAAAATAAATAAATAAAACAAATAAATTTTTTTTAAATTGTATTAAAAAAATCATGTATTAAAGCCCTGAATAATATCTCCATTTCATAAGAAGCTCAAATACTCATCAAGATAGAAAAGAAAAAGTTCTAAAGAAGTCAAATGCTTCTCCAGGTTCACTAGAACCACTGAGAACTAGGTAACTCATCTGAGTTCAACACCAAAGCCCATGATGGAAACTAAGAGCAGTGGGATTTCTACACCCTCCAGCCCACTACCTCAGGCACACCTCCTCAGGTTTTATCCTCCCAATATCCTCTGTAACAATATCCTCAGGACTAAACCAAAGGTTATATGCCACAATACCCAATGATAAGGATTGTTGGTCCTTCTATTACCTTCGTAGGCACCTTAACATCTTTCTGAAGGATGGAAAGATCTGTGTAATAATCTTTGATGTCTTCTCTGAGCATTTCAACACTTATAGACATGGCTTCATCCAAAGCCTCATAATCATAAGATGAAGATTTCCTTATCTTCTTAAATTGCTTATTCTGAAGTTGCCTGAGGTAGTACTCCCAGCGGTTGGGAAAATCTCGTAAAAGTGCACCAATTAAAGACACTACAAGAGGTGAACCTAAAAAATAAAAAAAGTCACTGTGTTATTACGGTATCATTTCCAAATTACCACTAAGTTAAGAATCAATTTATCCTCAAGAAAGAATTTCTGCTGCACGTTATCCAAAGCTTTAAAATATTTATAACTCTTGGATTCACTTCAGGTATTTATTCTAAAGAAGTCATTAGAAATAAGAAATATTTCATTTAAGGATATTCATTACAGCATTATTTAAAATAGTGAAAAATCTTAAACAATAACAGGGAAATGACTGAATAAATTAAAGTATATCACAATATTATGCCACTGGTAAATTTTTTTTAAAAGATATTTAATAACATGCGAAAATGCTCAAGATTTGCTATTAAAAAGGATAAGATTGAAAATTATATATACCATTATAATCTCAATATTTTTTTCAAGGTTTTGTATGTCCTAAAAGACTGGGAGAAATACTCTCATGATGCTAATAATTATCAGATTATGGATAATTTCTATTTTTTCTTTTTAAGTGTTTCAAAATGCACATGCATCACCTTCATAATGAATACAAATCAAGTATTCTTTTTCCTAAGGTTGAGATACTTTTTAAAAGTCAATTAACTCAAAAACAAGTTTGACGGAAGAAATAAAAACAAGAAACTATTTCCAAGCATTAACAATGATGGAAAAAATAATCTTAAGAGCTGATAGATTTGACTATATAAAATTTAAATTTCTGTGTCAAAAAAATACTACAAATGAAATTAAAAGGCAGACGAAACTAGAAGAAGAACAGTTGGAAAAAATATGACAAAAGGCTAATAGTTTCCATAGTTAGAGTGTCAAAAAAATCAATGAAAAATACTTATATCACAAAAGTGACTCAAGGATAATTTCTTTTTTTTTTTTTAATAAATTTATTTATTTATTTTTGGCTGCATTGGGTCTTCGTTGCTGTGCACAGGCTTTTCTCTAGTTGCATCGAGCAGGGGCTACTCTTCATTGTGGTGTGCGGGCTTCTCATTGTGGTGGCTTCTCTTGTGGAGCACAGGCTCTAGGGGCACAGGCTTCAATAGTTGTGGCACACGGGCTCAGTAGTTGTGGCTCGCAGGCTATAGAGCGCAGGCTCAGTAGTTGTGGCGCACGGGCTTAGTTGCTCCGCGGCATGTGGAATCTTTCCACACCAGGGTTCGAACCCGTGTCCCCTGCATTGGCAGATGGATTCTTAACTACTGCGCCACCAGGGAATTCCAGGATAATTTCTTAAAAGGCAATATTCAATAAACAAGTAAAAAGTTTAACTTCACTATTTAAAAATGCAAATTAAGAAGACAGCACCAGTTTTTACTTATCAAATTAGAACATTATTTTTATAAAATCCCAACCAGGGAATTCCCTGGCAGTCCAGTGGTTAAGACTCCATGCTTTCATTGCGGTGGCCCAAATTCAATCCCTGGTTAGAGAACTAAGATCCCAAAAGCCACGCAGCACGGCCAAAAAATAAAAAATAAAAAAATAAAATCCCAACCAAAAAAACTTAAAACTGTGACTCTCACTATATTTTTTATTCTTTGACAAGAGAGGTCATGTCTTCATCTTACCCCTTTTGTAACATATTATGGGTGTTTGTTAAATATTATTTTAACTAAAGAATGAATACCAAAATATCACTATCCATGTAGGGTATCAGAGAAGAACCTAAAATACTAAATATTCTAGTAAAGTTTTTGGATGTTCATGTGTTAAATTGTTATGTTCATTAGCTTAACTTACAAAAGGGTAAATTAATATCTTAACCCCCTCATACACAAAATAAATAACTATACCTTTACATTCTTTTATAATACTGTGAGCTTGTTCTGGCAAATCTGCTTTCTTCATATTAACAAAAAGGGATAAAATTTCAAGTCCTTTTTCTTTTCGTAAACCACTCTCCACAGGGACTTCATATTTAGGACCTGTGAAATCACAAGACATAGTAAGCAATTTGGTATGCCACATATTTAAATGTAACTGAATTATTATAAAAAGCAAATTAATAATCCTTACCCGTTACTGAATCTGTAACACTCTTGTCTCTGGTTGTAAGAAGAATCTGACACTGATTGTCAAAAGCTTTTAACACCCAAGGATCCCAAACATCATCCAAGATCAACAGAGACCTTAATAAGAAAAAACTGTATTCAGTCACTAATGACATTTACTTTAAACTTCCTTTAAAAAAGAGAGTGCCACCAGTGTTTTTTTAAAATTTACAAAATTAAAAAAAAAAATAGATGTCTATTTCATGTTCTTTCTATGTCTATGTTCTATGTTCTTTCTCTTTTCTTTGGTATCCCTTTCACAATATACCAATAAGGAAAAGAAAATTAGAGACTTTCCCTTCCTTCCACCCCGAATTACTGCATATTAAAGTTAAAGGACTTATAAAAGGAGAACTGTGTATACTTTATAAGTATTAGAAATAAGCCTCCTAGTGCCTAAAAAGAACTATCCAAGTAATGAGATTTTTCCAATTCAGTCTTTAAGTACCCAAACCAAGCAAGAACTGGGCTTAGGTTAGCATTAGAAAGCATCACAGAACAATGACAATATTTGACCATTTTACCTACAAAACTGGCAATTTCATATGTTCCAACCTAATCGAATGCACCAGCAAATAATATTATTTTTCACTTGGCACACTAGTGGGCTTTTTTTCCATCCAAGAAATCAATTTGTTTATGCATAATGACAAAGAATCTGTGTGCTAATTCTTAATAAGTCCCTCCAAAAAACTTTTTTAAACTCGCCAGAACAAATGGAGAAAATAATACAACTAAAACCTGACAGCATAATTATACACTAGCGTTATTACCTGAATGGCACACTACTTCTGTACACTACAAAAAAAGACTCTAGGAATATACACAGGTTGGAAAATTACAAAAACATAAACCGAAATGATGCTGAGAGAGAAACAAAATGACTTTATATGCCATGGTCTGATACATCTGAGAGTGGTTACAATATTTTCCTAAACAGGAATCATCTTTATTTTTGCAAAGAAAGTAGAACTAAGGAGAAGTTACTGAGCAAGAAAAGAGGAAGTGGTTAGTGGTCTCAATCCCATTTCTCCAGGTAAATGGATACTAGTGACTATCACGGAGAGGGGGAGATAACAGAGGGATCTGGAAAGGAAAAAAGCCAGAGAGAAGGGAGCTTGCCCTCCGTACTGAGTATACATCATAATCACTAGGAGGCTTTTTCCAAAAGTTATTCCTCTCACCCAATATTCTGATATGAATCCCCTCACCAATTTGGGAAGCACTGCCATATTCAGCCACTACTACACATGAAAGTATACAGCATCATCAGGTGCATGGGGGCAATAAAAAAAATTCAGAGCCATTACCTAATTCTCACCCAATTTACTGTTATACCCACAAGGAATGCTTTATTAATCTTTGGACTTGTAGCACTTGACCCAGAACCTGGCACAACACTCAATGTTGGTTAAATGAACAAATAAAATAGCTGCTAGGTCGCAGAAATCAAATTGTTGACTAAATCCCTTAACTCTTAACAAAGATAGCAACTAAGTTGCTGTCTCCCTTTGGCTAATGAAAACTGTGATATAGCTGACAACAGTGCCTGGCACATAATTATAATGGCATTTATTTAATAAATTAATTAATTATTGAAATAAACAAAACAAACTCTTAAAGTACTTGGAAGTAGAAGAGTTACAAGTATACCCAAAAACTAAGAGAACACAGCAGAAGGGTCCCTTTAAATAAATAATCCTTCCTGACTCAGTCTTTTACAAGTTGCCTGCATTTATTCTGTCTCTTGTTCTGTGTTAATCTATTAGAAATAATGTATTCAAGGTAAAAAGTCTGCATCTTTTAACAAAGACCATTCACCAACACACCTACTTAAGAAATATTTCTTTTTTTTTTTTTTAACATCTTTATTGGAGTATAATTGCTTTACAATGGTGTGTTAGTTTCTGCTTTGTAACAAAGTGAATCAGTTATACATATACATATGTTCCCATATCTCTTCCCTCTTGCGTCTCCCTCCCTCCCACCCTCCCTATCCCACCCCTCTAGGTGGTCACAAAGCACCGAGCTGAGCCTACAATGGTACACAAGAGAGAACTGGCAGGTACGATGCAAAGGCCAGTGGCAGACACTTTTTTTTTAATACAAGAGAGAGGAAGAGCAGGAAAGCAATGGTTCTTTCTTAGACCCTCTACCCAACAGCAAGAAAAGGCTATGATGTTCTCAAGATGTCGGTAGTTAAGTCTCACTGGGACTTCATACACCAAGTAAGTATGACCATCTGTACCTTGGATGTTTGCGCAGCATCAGAATGCGGAGACGGTCTTTAGCCTCTTCAATATTAAGTGGAAGCCTCTGGGAGAAATTCTCATCCTGATCCAACCGTGTGCAAAGATTCTGCAGTTTCATCAGAAGCCCAGATTTGTCTTGTTTCCCAACTGAAACCCAATGCACACCCCCTGGGAAACAAACTGGTGAGGAAAAGAATAATAAATTTAAGGCCTTTGAACAGCTGTCCTCCTTTGAAAGAGGAGGAAAGATTTGTTCCAATTTTCAATCTCATCACATCTTCAAACTTCTCTTGACTCAGAGTATATATGTTGCTTGTAGGGTTATTATTGAGCTTTATAGCCCAAGTCTAAGAAAAGTTGAAGATGTGAAGAAACTGAAGTATGGAGTTAATCTGCTGCTTACTAGTAAAATCTTACCAAACAAAATTTCACAATCTTTGTCTTATGTCATCAATGATCACTGTACAACAGTTTCTCAACGTAAGCACTCTGCACATTTTGGGCCAGATAATTCTTTGTTGTGAGGGACTGTCCTGTGCATCATAGGATGTTTAACAGCCTCCCTGGCCTCTATCCACTAGATGCTAGTAGCATTTTCCCTCCCTAGTTACGACAACCAAAAATGTCTCTAAACTCTGTCACATGTCCCCTGAGGGGCTAAATCACCTCTGAGAACCACTCATGTCCAGGAACACATAAGTCACTCATTATGGTTCCCATACAGTGACTTAAAAGTAAGAAGTTAGGTTCAAGTCTGGCTCTACTGCTTACTAGCTATTATATCTTTAGCAAATAACCTGTCTCATTTATTATACCAGAATAAGACTGTTTACCCCCATTTCAGAGTTACTGTGAGAAATTAATAATATAAAATACGTGATTTTGCTATGCTAAATGTAAAGGGTTATAACAGACAGGATTATTAGTGATATGGATCTGAGAGCACCTTACAAATATTAAGCTTTGAACTAGTAAGCATTATATAAGAACAGACATTATTATTACAGTTACTGTCAAGTGTCATCATCATTTTTGTTAATCAATCTATAGCATATAGCATATCTTAAAATACATATTTTTACATACATATTATCGGAACCAAAAATCATAAGCTTTCATAGACTATACTTAATCAGCTCTATATAGATACAAAAAAAAGCAAGAGGGGTCCCTATGTATAAAATATGGGGAGGGACTTCCCTGGTGGTGCAGTGGTTAAGAATCCACCTGCCAATGCAGGGGACAGGGGTTCGAGCCCTGGTCCGGGAAGATCCCATATGCCACAGAGCAACTAAGCCCGTGCGCCACAACTACTGAGCCTGCACGCCACAACTACTGAAGCCCGCGTGCCACAACTATTGAAGCCCGTGCACCTACAGCCTGTGCTCTGCAACAAGAGAAGCCACTGCAACGAGAAGCCCGCACACCCCAATGAAGAGTAGCCCCCGCTCGCCACAACCAAAAAGCCCGCGCGCAGCAACGAAGACCAAATGCAGCCAAAAAAAAATGAATAAAAATTTTAAAATAAATAAATAAAATATGGGGAACAGCAGCATTAGATCAGACCAGTGGCATTAACCATAAAGATTTATATTATATCATCATAAATGTATAAGAAAAAGCAAAAAATAGATACAAAGATAAATGAGTTTTACTACACCAAAGGGCAACTTATTTACTGGCATTCACAAATAATTAAGTACAAAAAGAAATCATTATTTTAAAAATGTAATCATCTAAAAGAAATATTTGTATATATGCACAAAGATCTTTTTATGACAGACATTTATTGAACACTTTCCTAAGAGTTCTACATATTAATCTACATTTAATCCTCAGGGTTGACTATCAAGCAGATACCATTATCATCCCCATTTTACGGATGAGGAAACTGAGGTACAGAAAGGTTGAATCCCAGAGCTGGGATTCAAACATCCAGTGTCAATGCTCCACTTCTAAACTATTCTGCCTCCACAGGATATTCCCGCAGCACTGTCTACAACAGGAAAAAACCGGAAACAACCTGCCATGTTCATCTTAATCTCTTCTTCCACTGCAGGCTTCCAAAGCCTAAGGCAGGCCCAACTAAGGAAGAGGAGAACATTATATACATATAAGTGAAATTTAACGAATTAAATAGAACTTGACTTTTTTTTTTTTTTTTTTGGCCACACCACACAGCTTGTGGTATCTCAGCTCCCCGACCAGGGATCGAATTTGGGTCCACAGCAGTGAAAGCCCAAGTCTTAACCACTGGACCGCCAGGGAATTCCCAGGACTTGACACTTTAATTAGTGAAATGACCTGGATACTCTGAACCTGTACAAGGCCAGGGAAAGAATCAGTCCCAGAGAAGAGTTTAGAACAGGCAATGAGGGAAGAGTAAAGCTGTTTTCTGATTACACCCTACAAACCCCAGTGCAATGGTTACACATCCACTAAATGAACCTAGTAAAATTGCCAAGGTTTATGATCATGAATTTAAATTGGAACTCAGTTGGGTGATTTCTACAGCAAGGGGAAAGGAAGTAACCTCTGGATGAAGCAATGGGGAGCAAGAGGAATACCTATTCCATCTCCTAGCAATAGAGAAGGAATCAGCTTTCACCCAAGATAAGGAGAGAACTAAAGAGCAAAGAATATGTGCTGAGGAGCAATTAAATAATGGGCAATAAAAATCTAGGCCCAAACCTAAGAGGGGGCTGATGGGATAAACAGTGAGGATATTAGGGAATTAAGGGAGAAGCCCTGACAGATCAGAAAACTGTAGTGAACTTGAAAATTAGAATAGATGGAGGTAGGCAAAGAGTGGTATAGAATGTTTAACATCAAGATTTCAAAACTGGTATCGTTTCTGGTAATGCCATGGGCCAGGATCCAGCCTGTGATCAGTGAATTATATGGCTGAAGGGGAGTGAAGAAAATGGTCACTGCAGATAAAGAAGTCAAGAAACTGAGAGGCCAAGGTTTTGGATGACGCATCCACATAGATACCAAAATTACTAAGAGTGCCAACAGGAGAAGGCCTTAAATTTGTAACTAAGAACTCCAATCATCAATGAATGAGAGGGCAATAACATAACAGGGAAAGATTAGAAAAATGAACCTCAAAGGACAAAGAATTTAGCTGGAGAAGGAAGTATTAATGGCCTGGATGAGGCAACAGAGAGCAAGGACAGCATCCACCCATTTCCTGGTGCTGAAATATATGGAATAGAAAGGGGAAAAAGTTGCCACACCACTGAAGGAGGCTATGGAGAAGGTGGTATCCTCAAGGAACTGCCCAGTTTCACATAAGGCAAGGAGGCAAATATTCTAAGAAGGGCTGATGATACAGAGGAGTTTCCTGATCACAGAGGAGTCTAGAAGGTATAGCAAAGGCTTGGGAATGAGGGGAGGGGACCTAGATCAGAATTTGGCAATGAACTGAGTAGTAACTACAAGAGAATCTAAAAGATAACAAATGACCAGGGACTTCCCTGGTGGTCCAGTGGTTAAGACCCCGTGCTCCCAATGCAGAGGGCCTGGGTTCGATCCCTGGTTGGGGAACTAGAGCCCACATGCATGCCACAACTAAGAAGCCCGCATGCCGCAACAAAGACCCAGCACAGCCAAAATAAATAAACAAATATTTTTTAAAAACACAAATGACCAGAAGAGATAGAACTCTGCAGTAAGTGAGGTAAGGCAAGGCTGTGACGCATGGTTTGATTACCACTGCCAATGTCTTAGGTAAACAACAAGTCCTACTCTTCATTCCTGAAAGTTTCCTGAAGTTCTCTAGGCTTGCTTCAGCTTGAGTCAACACTTATGAAACACTAAATCCCTGAGGCTTCGCTTAGTTTTACAGCTATGTTCTGTGTGTGTACATGATTGTAAATGCACAGGAAAAAGTTTGGAAAAACTCACTCTAAACTGTTAACCATGACTACTTCTGGTGACAAATTTAGGAGAAAGAACAGAAGGGCAAATGGAAAGAACTTTACTTCTTTTTAAATGAAGATAACTATGACTGTTATGTTAAAAACACAGTTTTAAACTACCTGTTGCTCCTAAAGTGTTTTTTTTTTAATTTGCACTTTCTATTTAAGATTTTCTAAAGTCATCCCAGGATTAAAGACAAGGCAAAGAAAGTATCCTGATACAACTAGCTAATGAATTCTTCAGATTTAAATTTAAGTATCAAGAGAGGAACCAAGATGGCGGAGTAGAAGGACGTGCTCTCACTCCCTCTTGTGAGAACACCATAATCACAACTAGCTGCTGGACAATCATTGACAGGAAGACACTGGAACTCACCAAAATAGATACCCCACATCCAAAGACAAAGGAGAAGCCACAATGAGACGGTAGGAGGGGTGCAATCACAGTAAAATCAAATCCCATAACTGCTGGGTGGATGACTCACAGACTGGAGAACACTTACACCACGGAAGTCCACCCACTGGAGTGAAGGTTCTGAGCCCCACGTCAGGCTTCCCAACCTGGGGGTCTGGCAACGGGAGGAGGAATTCCTAGAGAATGAGACTTTGAAGCCTAGTGGGATTTGATTGCAGGACGTCGACAGGACTGGGGGAAACAGAGACTCCACTCTTGGAGGGCACACACAAAGTAGTGTGCGCATCAGGACCCAGGGGAAGGAGCAGTGACCCCAGGGGAGACTGAACCAGACCTACCTGCTAGTGTTGGAGGGTCTCCTGCAGAGGTGGGGGGGGGGGCTGTGGCTCACCACGGGGACAAGGACACTGGTAGCAGAAGTTCTCAGAAGTACTCCTTGGCGTGAGCCCTCCCAGAGTCTGCCATTAGCCCCACCAAAGAGCCCAGGTAGGCTCCAGTGTTGGGTTGCCTCAGGCCAAACAACCAACAGGGAGGGAACCCAGCCCCACTCATCAGCAGACAAGCGGATTAAAGTTTTACTGAACTCTGCCCACCACAGCAATACCCAGCTCTACCCACCACAGGTCCCTCCCATCAGGAAACTTACACAAGCCTCTTAGATAGCCTCATCCACCAGAGGGTAGACAGCAGAAGCAAAAAGAACTACAATCCTGCAGCCTCTGGGACAAAAACCACATTCACAGAAAGACAGACAAGATGAAAAGGCAGAGGGCTATGTACCAGATGAAGGAACAAGATAAAACCCCAGAAAAACAACTAAATGAAGTAGAGATAAGCAACCTTCCAGAAAAAGAATTCAGAATAACGATAGTGAAGATGATCCAGGACCTCGGAATAAGAATGGAGGCAAAGATCAAGAAGATGCAAGAAATGTTTAACAAAGACCTAGAAAAACTAAAGAACAAACAAACAGAGATGAACAATACAATTACTGAAATGAAAAATACACTAGAAGGAATCAGTAGCAGAATAACTGAGGCAGAAGAACGGATAAGTGACCTGGAAAACAGAATGGTGGAATTCACTGCTGCAGAACAGAATAAAGAAAAAAGAATGAAAAGAAATGAAGACAGCCTAAGAGACCTCTGGGAAAACATTAAATGCAACAACATTCGCATTATAGGGGTCCCAGAAGGAGAAGAGAGAGAGAAAGGACCAGAGAAAATATTTGAAGAGATGATAGTCGAAAACTTCCCTAACATGGGAAAGGAAATAGCCACCCAAGTCCAGGAAGCGCAGCGAGTCCCATACAGGGTAAACCCAAGGAGAAACACGCCAAGACACACAGTAATCAAATTGGCAAAAATTAAAGACAAAGAAAAATTATTGAAAGCAGTAAGGGAAAAACAACAAATAACATACAGGGGAACTACCACAAGGTTAACACCTGATTTCTCAGCAGAAACTCTACAAGCCAGAAGGGAGTGGCATGATATACTTAAAGTGATGAAAGGGAAGAACCTACAACCAAGATTACTCTACCCGGCAAGGATCTCATTCAGATTAGACAGAGACATCAAAAGCTTTACAGACAAGCAAAAGCTAACAGAATTCAGCACCACCAAACCAGCTCTACAACAAATGCTAAAGGAGCTTCTCTAAGTGGGAAACACAAGAGAAGGAAAGGACCTACAATAACAAACTGAAAACAATCAAGAAAATGGTCACAGGAAGATACATATCGATAATTACCTTAAACGTGAAGGATTAAATGCTCCAACCAAAAGACACAGGCTTGCCGAATGGACATAAAAACAAGAACCGTATATATGCTGTCTACAAGAGACCCACTTCAGACCTAGGGACACATACAGACTGAAAGTGAGGGGATGGAAAAAGATATTCCATGCAAATGGAAATCAAAAGAAAGCTGGAGTCGCAATACTCATACCAGATAAAATAGACTTTAAAATAAAGAATGTTACAAGAGACAAAGAAGGACACTACATAATGATCAAGGGAACAATCCAAGAAGAAGATATAACAATTATAAATACATATGCACCCAACATAGGAGCACCTCAGTACATAAGGCAACTGCTAACAGGTATAAAAGAGGAAATCGACAGTAACACAACAACAGTGAGGGACTTTAACACCTCACTTACACCAATGGACAGATCATCCAAAATGAAAATAAATAAGGAAACAGAAGCTTTAAATGACACAATAGACCAGAGAGTTTTAATTGATATTTACAGGACATTCCATCCAAAAACAGCAGATTACACTTTCTTCTCAAGTGCGCACGGAACATTCTCCAGGATAGATCACATCTTGGGTCACAAATCAAGCCTCAGTAAATTTAAGAAAACTGAAATCATATCAAGCATCTTTTCTGACCTCAATGCTATGAGATTAGAAATCAATTACAGGGAAAAAACAGTAAAAAACACAAACACATGGAGGCTAAACAATATGTTACTAAATAACCAAAAGATCACTGAAGAAATCAAAGAGGAAATCAAAAAATACCTAGAAACAAATGACAATGAAAACACAACGACCCAAAACCTATGGGATGCAGCAAAAGCAGTTCTAAGAGGGAAGTTTATAGCTATACAAGCTTACCTCAAGAAACAAGAAAAATCTCAAATAAACAATCTAACCTTACACCTAAAGGAACTAGAGAAAGAAAAACAAATAAAACCCAAAGTTAGCAGAAGGAAAGTAATCAAAAATATCAGAGCAGAAATAAATGAAATAGAAACAAAGAAAACAATAGCAAAGATCAATAAAATAAAAGCTGGTTCTTTGAGAAGATAAACAAAATTGATAAACCATTAGCCAGACTCATCAAGAAAAAGAGGGAGAGGACTCAAATCAATAAAATTAGAACTGAAAAAGGAGAACAACAGACACTGCAGAAATACAGAGCATCCTAAGAGACTACTACAAGCAACTCTATGCCAATAAAATGGACAACCTGGAAGAAATGGACAAATTCTTACAAAAGTATAACCTTCCAAGACTGAATCAGGAAGAAATAGAAAATATGAACAGACCAATCACAAGTAATGAAATTGAAACTGTGATTAAAAATCTTCCAACAAACAGAAGTCCAGGACCAGATGGCTTCACAGGTGAATTCTACCATTACATTTAGAGAAGAGCTAACACCCATCCTTCTACAACTCTTCCAAAAAACTGCAGAGGAAGGAACACTCCCACAGTCATTCTATGAGGCCACCATCACCCTGCTACCAAAACCAGACAAAGATACTACAAAAAAAGAAAATTACAGACCAATATCACTGATGAATATAGATGCAAAAATCCTCAACAAAATACTAGCAAACAGAATCCAACAACACATTAAAAGGATCACACACCATGATCAAGTGGGATTTATCCCAGCAATGCAAGGATTCTTCAATATATGCAAATCAATCAATGTGATACACCATATTAACAAATTGAAGAAGAAAAACCATATGATCATGTCAATAGATGCAGAAAAAGCTTTTGACAAAATTCAACACCCATTTATGATAAAAACTCTCCAGAAAGTGGGCATAGAGGGAGCCTACCTCAACATAATAAAGGCCATATACGACAAACGCACAGCAAACATCATTCTCAATGGTGAAAAACTGAAAGCATTTCCTCTAAGATCAGGAACAAGACAAGGATGTCCACTCTCACCACTATTATTCAACATAGTTTTGGAAGTCCTAGCCACGGCAATCAAAGAAGAAAAAGAAATAAAGGAATACAAATTGGAAAAGAAGAAGTAAAACTGTCACTGTTTGCAGATGACATGATACTATACATAGAGAATCCTAAAAATACCAACAGAAAACTACTAGAGCTAATCAATGAATTTGGTAAAGTTGCAGGATACAAAATTAACGCACAGAAATCTCTTTCATTCCTATACACTAATGATGAAAAATCTGAAACAGAAATTAAGGAAACACTCCATTTACCACTGCAACAAAAAGAATAAAATACCTAGGAATAAACCTACCTAGGGAGACAAAAGACCTGTATGCAGAAAACTATAAGACACTGATGAAAGAAATTAAAGATGATAGCAGCAGATGGAGAGATATACCATGTTCTTAGATTGGAAGAATCAATATTGTGAAAATGACTATACTACCCAAAGCAATCTACAGATTCAATGCAATCCCTATCAAATTACCAATGGCATTTTTTACAGAACTAGAACAAAAATTCTTAAAATTTGTATGGAGACACAAAAGACCCCGAATAGCCAAAGCAGTCTTGAGGGAAAAAACCGGAGCTGGAGGAATCAGACTCCCTGACTTCAGACTATACTACAAAGCTACAGTAATCAAGACAATATGGTACTGGCACAAAAACAGAAATATAGATCAATGGAACATGATGGAAAGCCCAGAGATAAACCCATGTGCCTATGGTCAACTAATCTATGACAAAGGAGGCAAGGATATACAATGGAGAAAAGACAGTCTCTTCAATAAGTGGTGCTGGGAAAACTAGACAGCTACATGTAAAAGAATGAAATTAGAACACTCCTTAACACCATACACAAAAATAAACTCAAAATAGATTAGAGACCTAAATGTAAGACCGGACGCTATAAAACTCTTAGAGGAAAACATAGGAAGAACACTCTTTGACATAAATCACAGCAAGATCTTTTTTGATCCACCTCCTAGAGTAATGGAAATAAAAAAAGATAAACAAATGGGACCTAATGAAACTTCAAAGCTTTTGCACAGCAAAGGAAACCATAAACAAGACGAAAAGACGACCCTCAGAATGGGAGAAAATATTTTCAAACGAATCAATGGACAAAGGATTAATCTCCAAAATATATAAACAGCTCATGAAGCTCAATATTAAAGAAACAAACACCCCAATCCAAAAATGGGCAGAAGACCTAAATAGACATTTCTCCAAAGAAGACATATAGATGGCCAAGAAGCACGGGAAAAGCTGCTCAACATCACTAAGTATTAGAGAAATGCAAATCAAAACTACAATGAGGTATCACCTCACCCCAGTTAGAATGAGCATCATCAGAAAATCTACAAACAACAAATGCTGGAGAGGGTGTGGAGAAAAGGGAACCCTCTTGCACTGCTGGTGGGAATGTAAATTGATACAGCCACTATGGAGAACAGTATGGAGGTTCCTTAAAAAACTAAAAATAGAATTACCATATGATCCAGCAATCCCACTACTGGGCATATACCCAGAGAAAACCATATTTCAAAAAGACACATGTACCCCAATGTTCATTGCAGCACTATTTACAATAGCCAGGTCATGGAAGCAACCTAAATGCTCATCGACAGACGAATGGATAAAGAAGGTGTGGTACATATATACAATGGAATATTACTCAGCCATAAAAAGGAACGAAATTGAGTCATTTGTTGAGACGTGGATGGATCTAGAGACTGTCATACAGAGTGAAGTAAGTCAGAAAGAGAAAAACAAATATCGTATATTAACGCATGTACGTGGAACCTAGAAAAATGGTACAGATGAACCGGTCTGCAGGGCAGAAGTTGAGACACAGATGTAGAGAACAAACGTATGGACACCAAGGGGGGAAAGCCGCAGGGTGGGTGGGGATGGTGGTGTGATGAACTGGGTGATTGGGATTGACATGCATACACTGATGTGTATAAGATTGATGACTAATAAGAACCTGCTGTCTAAAGAAATAAATAAAACAAATTTCAAAAATTAAAAAAATAAATAAATAAAAATAAAAATAAATTTAAGTATCTATTACCTACAGTATCAAAGGTCTTTCTCTCCTAAATTTAAAACTAAATTAGGGGGTTTCCCGGGTGGCACAGTGGTTGAGAGTCTGTCTGCTAATGCGGGGGACATGGGTTCGAGCCCTGGTCTGGGAGGATCCCACATGCCGCAGAGCGACTGGGCCCGTGAGCCACAACTGCTGAGCCTGCGCGTCTGGAGCCTGTGCTCCGCAACAAGAGAGGCCGCGATAGTGAAGAGGCCTGCGCACCGCGATGAAGAGTGGCCCCTGCTTGCCACAACTAGAGAAAGCCCTCGCACAGAAACGAGGACCCAACACAGCCAAAACTAAATATAAATTAAAAAATAAATAAATAAAGATTACTATTAAAATTGAGATATTGATAGAACATTATAGAAAAACTAAATTAGGGCATTATTAACATACACAAGAAAAATAAAACAGTAGTAGCTTTAAAAAGAAAGACAAACAGACCAAAAGACCAACTGATCTGCAAATCTCCTACCATCACAATAAGACAGTTAAATACAGGAGCATTAATTTCACATTTCAGAAAGAATCTAAACATCTTGACTATGGGCACAAGAGGGAGCAATTTAGCCTTGAATGAGGCTTGTACCTATAATTTCATTCAGAGAAACTTAATCAGAGGAAAATTCCCTTTATTCAGAGAAAATTAACCCCCCCTACTTTCACATGAGGTTTATGCAGGTAGCAATTAATAATCTAAGAGCATCAAGGAAATCTTAGGAAAGAAGGAAGCAAAGAGGGAGACAGCCTCTGGAGAAAACTTTTCATACTTTAAAAACTCAGCACGTAAATAAAATTGCATGAATGGTTTAAAAATACATCAACTCTTTATAATTTCCCTAAATAAATAAATAAATAAAGGGTTGAACTTTCAAAAGGAAAGTGGGTTTCCTAAAAATGTATAGGCATAAGTAGTTAAGAACTTAATAGTATTTTTTTTTTTTTGCTGTAGGTATGTGATTTATTTTATTCTTCAAGAATCCTTCCATAAATATTAATCAAAATAAGAACAAAAAGCCTCGGGCATGAAAAAAAAATACGGAACACTTCACGAATTTGCATGTCATCCTTGCGCAAGGATTAGGGGCCATGCTAATCTTCTCTGTATCATTCCAATTTTAGCATATGTGCTGCCAAAGTAAGCACTTAATAGTATTCTTTAATTTACACCAAACACCGTCCTAAGATAACAAAACTTCTGTAGGAACACAGTTTTAATGAAGTTTGTAACCCATACAGTTACCCACACTTTCAAAAGAAAAAAAAAGGTTTTATACTAAAATTAAACAGCAAAAATCTAATATTCCTATATTTTAGAATGGAAATGAACTCCAGAGATTAAAATTCATCTTTAGGGGGACTTCCCTGGCAGTTCAGTGGTTAAGACTCCACGCTTCCACTGCATGGGGCACGGGTTCAATCCCTGGTCAGGGAACTAAGATCCTGCATGCCACGCAGCACGGCCAAAAAAAAAAAATTTTTCTTTAGGAAAGTATCTACTCTTGAACTAGTGGATATACAAAAGCAGACTCCAAATAGATTAAAAAGCTAAATATGGGGCTTCCCTGGTGGCACAGTGGTTAAGACTCTGCCTGCCAATGCAGGGGACACGGGTTCGAGCCCTGGTCCGGGACGATTCCACATGCCGCGGAGCAACTAAGTCTGTGAGCCACAACTACTGAGCCTGCGCTCTAGAGCCCACGTGCCACAACTACTGAAGCCCACACGCCTAGAGCCCGTGCTCTGCAACAAGAGAAGCCACTGCAGTGAGAAGCCTGCGCACAGCAACGAAGAGTAGCCCCCGCTCACCACAACTAGAGAAAGCCTGCGTGCAGGAACCAAGACCCAACGCAGCCAAAAATAAAATATTTTTTTAAAAAGCTAAATATGGGGGCTTCCCTGGTGGCGCAGTGGTTGGGAGTCTGCCTGCCAATGCAGGGGACACGGGTTCGAGCCCTGGTCTGGGAAGATCCCACATGCCGCGGAGCAACTAGGCCCCGTGAGCCACAATTACTGAGCCTGCGCGTCTGGAGCCTGTGCTCCGCAACAAGAGAGGCCGCAATAATGAAAGGCCCGCGCACCGCGATGAAGAGGGGCCCCCACTTGCTGGAACTAGAGAAAGCCCTCGCACAGAAACGAAGACCCAACACAGCATTCAATCAATCAATAAATAAATAAATAAATAAATAAAGCTAAATATGAATGGTAAGACTATAATAGGACTACTTAAGAAAATTCAGGAAGCACAAATTAGAAGGCAAAAAAATTAATTTGACTACATCAGAATTAAAGATTTCTATCAAGGACATCCAGGACAAAGTTAATACAGATAATATAAGGAGAAAGTATTTACAAAGTCTAAAAGCAACAAGCTCTACTATCTAGAATATATAAGAAACTCCTAAAAAGTAACAAAATGGAAAAACCGACAAATGTTATCAACAAAATTTATAAACAAGGAAACCCAAAAGCCTAAAAAGCTTATGAAGAAATGGTCAAACTCAAGTTATCAGAGAAATGCAAACTAAAAGATATCACTTTACACCTGCTGGCCTGGCAAAAATTACAAAGCTGGATGATACCTAGTGTCACTAAAGAAGTGAGGATATAGGAGCCCTCACACGCTATTGATGGGAATGCACAGATTGGAGGGCAATCAAATTTGATATTTATATATCCTGTAACTTAGTGATTCTGGTCCTAGCTACATATACTCAAGAATTTATCATTTCTGTAAAAGTTCAACCGAGCTTTGGTGGGGCAGCAAAGAGTTGGAGACAATCTACATATCTATTAACTAGGGAATGAACAATAAAATGTATTGGAGGGGGCTTCCTGGTGGTGCAGTGGTTAAGAATCTGCCTGCCAATGCAGGGAACACGGGTTCGAGCCATGGTCCGGGAAGATCCCACATGCCGCGGAGCAACAAAGCCCATGCGTCACAACTACTGAGCTTGCGCTCTAGAGCTGCGAGCCACAACTACTGAAGCCCGCGCACCACAAGGAAGAGTAGCCCCCACTCACCGCAACTAGAGAAAAGCCTGCGTGCAGCAACAGGGACCCAACGCAGCCATAAATAAATAAATAAATAAATAAATAAACCATTCACTTAAAAAAAAAATGTATTGGAGGTACTCCATGGAGGGTAGCAATCAGGTGTAACAAATAATATGTACACACAACAAGGATAAATCTTAAAAACATAATGTGAAGTGAGATAAGAAACAGAAGAAAATAATTAACACTTTAACATTTATGCAAATTTAAAATATTTACATATAAACATAAACATTTTACAAGAAAACATAGATTACACATACATTTACAAAGAATATACAATAAATACATTAGAAAGATCACCTGTGGGGAGGTGTGATTCTGTGATTAAATATGTATTTGGTTTTCATCACTGTTCCTGGCACACAGCTCTAAGATCCTTGTAATTTCCCATATAAGAAGAGCCTTAGGCGCATCTTTTGTGATACTATTTAGTTTTGTTCCTGGTTCCTGAAATAGCTCCAGGGTATAAAAGTGAAATGGTGTCCTACATTATTCATATAACAAGCCCCTTTTAACCACACCTGAGTTTCTGTTAATAAAGTGATTTCTGAAAAGCCCCTAGATAACCTAAGGATGGGGGCTGGTTACCAGGGGAACCAACCCCTTGATTATAGAGTTGGAACTTTCAGCCCCACCCTCCAGACCTCCACAGGAGAGGGGAGTGAGTGGCTGGAGATTGAGTTCAATCACAAGTGGCCAATGATTTAATCAATCATACCTACGTAATGAATGAAGACTCAATAAAAAAACCAAAAGGGCGAGATTCACAGAGCATCTGGGCTGCTGAACACAAGGAGATGTAGGAAGAGTGATACACCCCTTCACACATACCGTGCCCCATGCATCTCTTCCATCTGGCTGTTCCAGAGTTTTATCCTTGTATAATAAAGCAGTAATCTAATAAGTATAGTTGTCAGAAGCACAGGTAACAAACAACCTGGACTGGCAATTGGCATATGAAGGGGTTAGGGGGCAGTCTTGTAGGACTGAACCCTTAACCTATGGGATCTGATGCTATCTCCAGGTAGACAGTTTCAGAAGTGAGTTAAATCATAGGACACCCAGCTCGCGTTGAAGAATTGCTGGATGTGTGGAAAACTCACACATCTGGTGTCAGAAATGAAGCAGTGTTGTAGTTGTGTAAAGGAAACACACAGGAGGAGTGTGTGTTCCTTTAGAGGAGGGAAATGAGAATGGGAAATTTTTAAAAGGAAATGAACACAGCAAGAAGCTAAGTCTTAGACAGACCTAACAGGATAATGGGCTGTAAACTAAATATGATTTACTCAATCTTCTGTACTTGAGATCTCACAAAAGCTTATAAGGGATACGAATTAAGCTCATTATGCACTGGACAATTGCTAGTATCTCTGGCATTTTCTCAAAACAAAGTGGTGAAAATCTATTCCAAGACCACAATTTATACAATATGATTCCTGGCTAATTAATTCCATAAGTTGTTGGTCAATTTTAACCCCTAAAATTGAAAATTCACCCCAATAATATAGAGCGATTTAAACTGATTTAAAGAGCACATTTTAACCCTATAAATTGGTATATTATAAATACATAGTTTAAAGGAAGTTCATCACTGTATTGAAAGGAAGACCATTTCTTCACAGTAAAGAAATTTAAACCAATTTTATCCTGAAATATCCTTGGTGATCAACTTTGCAGGAGAGGGGAAAAAAAAAAAAAGTGAATAAATAAATAAATCCTTAGCCCTGAAATGTGCATGGCTCTGAGTCTCATGAAACTTCTCTACAATGACAAGGGAGAAAAACCAGGGCTTAGGAATTAGGCCTACTTCTCACAAGAGTATGATCAATACTGTTAACAAGGGCTCTGAAGTATTAACTAAAACCAGGTGTGTACAATAGATGTGCCCTAGTCTCCATCTTTCTAAATCTCTCAGGTGCTTACTATTTATTATATTCATTTTATCATCTTGTCATAAACTATCTTAATTGGTGATTATATATTGTAAACAAAAAAAAGTTATTAAGCACTAGAAGCCAGGAACTATCTTTTTAAGTTCCCCAGAACTCACTAATGGATGGAGGCAACCAAAGACTGAGGAAGCTATATAATATATAATATTCCTGATAGGGAATACCCTGAGAACCTACCAGACTCATTAGGGTCAACAGTACACCTGCCAAATGTCCTAAACCCTCTTCTGCACCATATGTCCTTCCCCACTCCAGTAACTACCCAATACCCTTCCCACCTTCTCTACGCTCCCATCCTTGCCTAGTCGGCCTTGCAAACTTCTTTCTATTCTTCCTTCAAACTCCAGCTAAAATGTCATTTCAGAAAGCCTGTCTTGTTCATTTTCTTCCCCCAGACAGAAAGCTTCCTTCCTTTGTTCTAACTTTGTACATTATACTTTCTACTGTTCAGTTTATCACACATGATGTAATTTGTTTATATGCCTGCCTCCCCTACCAGACCGTAAGTAAACTCCTTAGATGCACAGGCTTCGTTTTGAATCCCTTTTGCCCCAAAACAGTGCCAAGATCCATAATAGGTTCTCAAGCATTTATTGAATACATGAATATCTGAAGCAAGGAAAATCAGTTGCCAGATGTCAAATGAATCTATAAAGCCTCCCTGCAAAAACCCACTGGTTGTTAGAGTCAACTCCCAATTTTTCTTTTTCTTGAGATTACACATAAGATAAACAAGTTACTAAAGATTTTTATTTTTAAAGATAAGTAACTGATAGAATTAACTGCGGAAATGGAATTAATAGTTTATTTAACACAGATGTCCAATACATGGGAGAATCTCCCACTGGGATGGTCCTTACTGGAACCGACTTTCCAACAATCTCCTTCCCTACAGCACTCTGTGCCAAAACAGACACTCAACTGACAGGAAGCTGTAAGTCTAGTACTGTTCAAAGTCAGGAATACAAGCTGGACAACCTTTCAAGATATTTTGTCAACCCTACAATTCCCCCAATTATTAAGATACAAGGGAACTAGCTTCATTCCATTGATAATAAGTGCCATCTGATTACACATGAATTTACTGGCCTGGCTAGTCAAGCCTGATTGTAACAGGCAGGGTAGAAAATAAAATTCAAATTCAATCACCTGTGGCAGGCAGAATAATGTCCCCCCCACCCCACTCCCCCTCCACCGGCCAATGATCTCCACATCCTATTCCACAGAACTTGTAAATATGTCACCTTACACAGCAAAAGGGACTTTGTAAATGCGATTAAATTAAGGATTTTGAGATGAGATTATCCTGGATTATCCAGTGGGCCCCATGTAATCACAAGGGCCCCTGTAAGAGGGAGGCAAGAAAGTCAGGGGAGGAGATGTGATGACGGAAGCAAAAACCAGAGAACAGAGAAAGATTTGAAGATGCTATGCACTGCCAGCTTTGAAAATGGGGAAATGGACCATGAGTCAAGGAATGCAGGCCACCTCTAGAAGCTGGGAAATGCAAGGAAAAGGAATCTCCCTAGAGCCTCCAAAAGGAGCTAAGCACTGCTGACACTTTGATTTTAGCCCAGTAAGAGCTATTTTTGTCTTCTGGCCTCCAGAACTTCAAGATAATAAATTTGTGTTGTTTTAAGCCCCCAAAAGTTTTGGTAATTTGTTACAGCAGCAACAGGAAACTAATGCAATGCCTAAACAATATCTTCCTAGCCAGCAATGGTAATCAAAACTTACCTTCTAAGACAGAATGATCTCGAACAGCTTCTGCAGCTAATACAGACTTCCCACAACCTGCCATTCCATATATGGTGACCCATCCCGGTTCACCACTCAGTTTGAAGAGCTTCTGCTGAATTGCATTCACTAGCTTCTTCCTAGCAACAAAAACAACGGGCCTCTGTGGTACTCCACCTTCACACAGGACTGTCCTTACTGAAATCCAAAACAAAACAAGCATGAATGAAGAGAACTCTGAAATGGTTACTCAAGTAATACCATAAAAACCAAAGAGAGCAAGGCTGAGGTCTCAGCCTCAGAATTTCCAAGAGAAGTAAGAAAATGTGGCTAGCATATTAATTTCAACTTTGATTTCTCAGAACACCCAGAACGAAAGCAAACATATACCTCTCAAGATGACTAAAGACAATGAAAATCTCCATCTGCATCTGCCCTTACTCACCCTATTCCTCCCTGACTCTCCAATCTTTTTCTCATACTAAAGACTGAGAAGAGAATGTAAAGGAAAGAATATGGAATTGCTTTCAAGAACACAGATTTCTAAAGATTCTTATTCTTTCCTATGCTTGAACTTGATAAACACAAAACTGAAGAACTTAAATAAAGGTCTATAAATTGCCCTATTATCTCTAAAAATTATGGTATGTATATGATTACCTCAGCAGTAGATAGTTCACTGGGCAAGGAAATGAGAGGTAACATAGATGCAAATAAAAATATTTGAATTGGAAAACGATAATTTTTTCACATGCATGATTCAGTGAACTGATCAGTCTCTCTAGCAGATTTCATCTACAATAAGACAAAACTGCAGCAACGGAGCCTTTATGATAGAAAGTATCATGGATACAAACCATATGAAGTTATTCCAACTGAATCTTTGCCATTGGAAGAAGAGATGACAGGAATGCCACCATGGAGAAGGTAGGCAAGATCTTTATACCCTTCATGTAGCAGAGCATTGTAGAATGATATATAGGAATAATTATCTTTTTCAAGTATCGTTTTAATTAGCATAGCTGCTCGTTGCCGTTGGGTGGGCTAAAAAAAAAAAAAGTAGTTTAGTATACTACAAAGAATATATTTGTAACATAAATTAGTGGAGACCAGTACAAGTTTTGAAATAAATTCTAAAAATTTTTAAGAAAGCATAGACTGCCTCAGAGGGCTTTACCTCATTTTTTACTTTTTCCTCCTCCGACACTGTTAAAACTCCATTACTAATCATGTGATCCATGATGTAGGATGTTTTGATGTCCCTTTCCAGAGCTTCTCTATGTTGAAGCAAACAATTTCGAGCTTTTGCATCCATCCTCCCTCAAATTTTTCCTTCTCTGTCAACCATGAGCTACAGGCAAACATCAAAATATCTGTCAAGCCAATAAAGACATGAAAAGATATATAACCTCATTGGTAATGAAAAAACGTAAAGAAAATAAGACTTCTTTTGCAAAGATTTTTTTTTTCCTATTTATTTAAACAGAATTTATTTAAACTCTCCTACATGTCCGCCCACAGAAAGGAGGACGGAAGGGGGACGCCGAAAAGAAAACGAGCAGGCTGTCTGCACCGCCGGTCACTCTGTCCTCCCCTGGGCTTCATCTACGTCCTGGCTTTCCCCACTGGACTTTCATCAGCCAGACATGCAAAGATTTTTTTTAAATAAACAAAATCTAACGCTTTCAAAGGCGTGAGGTAATGGGTATTTTTTTTTAAACATCTTTATTGAAGTATAATTGCTTTACAGTGGTGTGTTAGTTTCTGCTTTATAACAAAGTGAATCAGTTATACATATACATATGTTCCCATATCTCTTCCCTCTTGCATCTCCCTCCCTCCCTCCCTCCCTATCCCACCCCTCTAGGTGGTCACAAAGCACCGAGCTGATCTCCCTGTGCTATGCGGCTGCTTCCCACTAGCTATCTATTTTACATTTGGTAGTGTATATATGTCCATGACACTCTCTCACCCTGTCACATCTCACCCCTCCCCCTCCCCATATCCTCAAGTCCATTCTCTAGTAGGTCTGTGTCTTTATTCCTGTCTTGCCACTAGGTTCTTCATGGCCTTTTTTTTTTTTCCTTAGATTCCATATATATGTGTTAGCATACTGTATTTGTTTTTCTCTTTCTGACTTACTTCACTCTGTATGACAGACTCTAACTCCATCCACCTCATTACAAATACCTCCATTTCATTTCTTTTTATGGCTGAGTAATATTCCATTGTATATATGTGCCACATCTTCTTTATCCATTCATCTGTCGATGGACACTTAGGTTGCTTCCATGTCCTGCCTATTGTAAATAGAGCTGCAATGAACATTTTGGTACATGACTCTTTTTGAATTATGGTTTTCTCAGGGTATATGCCCAGTAGTGGGATTGCTGGGTCGTATGGTAGTTCTATTTGTAGTTTTTTAAGGAACCTCCATACTGTTCTCCATAGTGGCTGTATCAATTTACATTCCCACCAACAGTGCAAGAGTGTTCCCGAGCTCTACCCACCACCAGAGCCTCCCATCAAGCCTCTTAGATAGCCTCAACCACCAGAGGGCAGACAGCAGAAGCAAGAAAAACTACAATCCTGCAGCCTGTGGACCAAAAACCACAGTTACAGAAAGATAGACAAGATGAAAAGGCAGAGGGCTATGTACCAGATGAAGGAACAAGAAAAAACCCCAGAAAAACAACTAAATGAAGTGGAGATAGGCAACCTTCCAGAAAAATAATTCAGAATAATGATAGTGAAGATGATCCAGGACCTCGGAATAAGAATGGAGGCAAAGATTGAGAAGATGCAAGAAATGATTAACAAAGACCTAGAAGAATTAAAGAACAAACAAACAGAGATGACCAATACAATAACTGAAATGAAAACTACACTAGAAGGAATCAATAGCAGAATAACTGAGGCAGAAGAACGGATAAGTGACCTGGAAGACAGAATGGTGGAATTCACTGCTGCGGAACAGACTAAAGAAAAAAGAATGAAAAGAAATGAAGACAGCCTAAGAGACCTCTGGGACAACATTAAACGCAACAACATTCGCATTATAGGGGTCCCAGAAGGAGAAGAGAGAGAGAAAGGACCAGAGAAAATATTTGAAGAGATTATACTCGAAAACTTCCCTAACATGGGAAAGGAAATAGCCACCCAAGTCCAGGAAGCGCAGAGAGTCCCATACAGGATAAACCCAAGGAGAAACACGCCGAGACACATAGTAATCAAAGTGGCAAAAATTAAAGACAAAGAAAAATTATTGAAAGCAGCAAGGGAAAAACGACAAATAACATACAAGGGAACTCCCATAAGGTTAACAGCTGATTTCTCAGCAGAAACTCTGCAAGCCAGAAGGGAGTGGCATGATATACTTAAAGTGATGAAAGGGAAGAACCTACAACCAAGATTACTCTACCAGGCAAGGATCTCATTTAGATTTGATGGAGAAATCAAAAGCTTTACAGACAAGCAAAAGCTAAGAGAATTCAGCACCACCAAACCAGCTCTACAACAAATGCTAAAGGAACTTCTCTAAGTGGGAAACACAAGAGAAGAAAAGGACCTACAAAAACAAACCCAAAACAATTAAGAAAATGGTCATAGGAACATACATATCAATAATTACCTTAAACGTGAATGGATTAAATGCCCCAACCAAAAGACATAGACTGGCTGAATGGATACAAAAACAAGACCCATATATATGCTGTCTACAAGAGACCCACTTTAGACCTAGGGACACATGCAGACTGAAAGTGAGGGGATGGAAAAAGATATTCCATGCAAATGGAAATCAAAAGAAAGCTGGAGTAGCTATACTCATATCAGATAAAATAGACTTTAAAATAAAGAATGTTACAAGAGACAAGGAAGGACACTACATAATGACCCAGGGATCAATCCAAGAAGAAGATATAACAATTGTAAATATATATGCACCCAACATAGGAGCACCTCAATACATAAGGCAACTGCTAACAGCTATAAAAGAGGAAATCAACAGTAACACAATAATAGTGGGGGACTTTAACACCTCACTTACACCAATGGACAGATCATCCAAAATGAAAATAAATAAGGAAACAGAAGCTTTAAATGACACAATAGACCAGATAGATTTAATTGATATATATAGGACATTCCATCCAAAAACAGCAGATTACACGTTCTTCTCAAGTGCGCACGGAACATTCTCCAGGATAGATCACATCTTGGGTCACAAATCAAGCCTCAGTAAATTTAAGAAAATTGAAATCATATCAAGCATCTTTTCTGACCACAACGCTATGAGATTAGAAATGAATTACAGGGAAAAAAACGTAAAAAAGACAAACACATGGAGGCTAAACAATATGTTGCTAAATAACCAAGAGATCACTGAAGAAATCAAAGAGGAAATAAAAAAATACCTAGAGACAAATGACAATGAAAACACGACGACCCAAAACCTATGGGATGCAGCAAAAGCGGTTCTAAGAGGGAAGTTTATAGCTATACAAGCCTACCTAAAGAAACAAGAAAAATCTCAAGTAAACAATCTAACCTTACACCTAAAGAAACTAGAGAAAGAAGAACAAACAAAACCCAAAGTTAGCAGAAGGAAAGAAATCATAAAGATCAGAGCAGAAATAAATGAAATAGAAACAAAGAAAACAATAGCAAAGATCAATAAAACTAAAAGTTGGTTCTTTGAGAAGATAAACAAAATTGGTAAACCAGTAGCCAGACTCATCAAGAAAAAGAGGGAGAGGACTCAAATCAATAAAATTAGAAATGAAAAAGGAGAAGTTACAACAGACACCACAGAAATACAAAGCATCCTAAGAGACTACTACAAGCAACTTTATGCCAATAAAATGGACAACCTGGAAGAAATGGACAAATTTTTAGAAAGGTATAACCTTCCAAGACTGAACCAGGAAGAAACAGAAAATATGAACAGACCAATCACAAGTAATGAAATTGAAACTGTGATTAAAAATCTTCCAACAAACAGAAGTCCAGGACCAGATGGCTTCACAGGTGAATTCTATCAAACATTTAGAGAAGAGCTAACACCCATCCTTCTCAAACTCTTCCAAAAAATTGCAGAGGAAGGAACACTCCCAAACTCATTCTATGAGGCCACCATCACCCTGATACCAAAACCAGACAAAGACACTACAAAAAAAGAAAATTACAGACCAGTATCACTGATGAATATAGATGCAAAAATCCTCAACAAAATACTAGCAAACAGAATCCAACAACACATTAAAAGGATCATACACCATGATTAAGTGGGATTTATCCCAGGGATGCAAGGATTCTTCAATATATGCAAATCAATCAATGTGATACACCATATTAACAAATTGAAGAAGAAAAACCATATGATCATGTCAATAGATGCAGAAAAAGCTTTTGACAAAATTCAACACCCATTTCTGATAAAAACTCTCCAGAAAGTGGGCATAGAGGGAACCTACCTCAACATAATAAAGGCCATATATGACAAACCCACAGCAAACATCATTCTCAATGGTGAAAAACTGAAAGCATTTCCTCTAAGATCAGGAATGAGACAAGGATGTCCACTCTCACCACTATTATTCAACATAGTTCTGGAAGTCCTAGCCACGGCAATCAGAGAAGAAAAAGAAATAAAAGGAATACAAATTGGAAAAGAAGAAGTAAAACTGTCACTGTTTGCAGATGACATGATACTATACATAGAGAATCCTAAAACTGCCACCAGAAAACTGCTAGAGCTAATTAATGAATATGGTAAAGTTGCAGGATACAAAATTAATGCACAGAAATCTCTTGCATTCCTATACACTAATGATGAAAAATCTGAAAGAGAAATTATGGAAACACTCCCATTTACCATTGCAACAAAAAGAATAAAATACTTAGGAATAAACCTACCTAGGGAGACAAAAGACCTGTATGCAGAAAACTATAAGACACTGATGAAAGAAATTAAAGCTGATACCAACAGATGGAGAGATATACCATGTTCTTGGATTGGAAGAATCAGCATTGTGAAAATGAGTATACTACCCAAAGCAATCTACAGCTTCAATGCAATCCCTATCAAATTACCAATGGCATTTTTTACGGAGCTAGAACAAATCATCTTAAAATTTGTATGGAGACACAAAAGACCCCGAATAGCCAAAGCAGTCTTGAGGCAAAAAAATGGAGCTGGAGGAATCAGACTCCCTGACTTCAGACTCTACTACAAAGCTACAGTACTCAAGACAATATGGTACTGGCACAAAAACAGAAACATAGATCAATGGAACAAGATAGAAAGCCCAGATATAAACCCACACACATATGGTCAACTAATCTATGACAAAGGAGGCAAGGATATACAGTGGAGAAAAGACAGTCTCTTCAATAAGTGGTGCTGGGAAAACTGGACAGCTACATGTAAAAGAATGAAATTAGAATACTCCCTAACACCATACACAAAAATAAACTCAAAATGGATTAGAGACCTAAATATAAGACTGGACACTATAAAACTCTTAGAGGAAAACATAGGAAGAACACTCTTTGACATAAATCACAGCAAGATCTTTTTTGATCCACCTCCTAGAGTAATGGAAATAAAAACAAAAATAAACAAGTGGGACCTAATGAAACTTCAAAGCTTTTGCACAGCAAAGGAAACCATAAACAAGACGAAAAGACAACCCTCAGAATGGGAGAAAATATTTGCAAATGAATCAACGGACAAAGGATTAATCTCCAAAATATATAAACAGCTCATTCAGCTCAGTATCAAAGAAACAAACACCCCAATCCAAAAATGGGCAGAAGACCTAAATAGACATTTCTCCAAAGAAGACATACAGACGGCCACAAAGCACATGAAAAGATGCTCAACATCACTAATTATTAGAGAAATGCAAATCAAAACTACAATGAGGTATCACCTCACTCCTGTTAGAATGGGCATCATCAGAAAATCTACAAACAACAAATGCTGGAGAGGGTGTGGAGAAAAGGGAACCCTCTTGCACTGTTGGTGGGAATGTAAATTGATACAGCCACTATGGAGAACAATATGGAGGTTCCTTAAAAAACTAAAAATAGAATTACCATATGACCCAGCAATCCCACTACTGGGCATATACCCAGAGAAAACCGTAATTCAAAAAGACACATGCACCCGAATGTTCATTGCGGCACTATTTACAATAGCCAAGTCATGGAAGCAACCTAAATGCCCATCAGCAGACGAATGGATAAAGAAGATGTGGTACATATATACAATGGAATATTACTCAGCCATAAAAAGGAACGAAACTGAGTCATTTGTTGAGACGTGGATGGATCTAGAGACAGTCATACAGAGTGAAGTAAGTCAGAAAGAGAAAAACAAATATCGTATATTAATGCATGTATGTGGAACCTAGAAAAATGGTACAGATGAGCCAGTTTGTAGGGCAGAAGTTGAGACACAGATGTAGAGAATGGACATATGGACACCAAGGGGGGAAAACTGCGGTGAGGTGGGGATGGTGGTGTGCTGAATTGGGCGATTGGGATTGACATGTGTACACTGATGTGTATAAAATTGATGCCTAATAAGAACCTGCAGTATAAAAAAACAAACAAAACAACTAATACTAAACTTTTATTGGGTTATTTGTATGGAAATATGTTAATATAAATGTTTCAGACATTACATGAAATTTCTAAAAATCTTTAAAAAAAAAAAGAGTGTTCCCTTTTCTCCACACCCTCTCCAGCATTTATTGTTTCTAGATTTTTTTGATGATGGCCATTCTGACTGGCGTGATATGATACCTCATTGTAGTTTTGATTTGCATTTCTCTAATGATTAATGATGTTGAGCATTCTTTCACGTGTGTGTTGGCAATCTGTATATCTTCTTTGGAGAAATGTCTATTTAGGTCTTCTGCCCATTTTTGGATTGGGTTGTTTGTTTTTTTGTTATTGAGCTGCATGAGCTGCTTGTAAATCTTGGAGATTAATCCTTTGTCAGTTGCTTCATTTGCAAATATTTTCTCCCACTCTGAGGGTTGTCTTTTGGTCTTGTTTATGGTTTCCTTTGCTGTGCAAAAGCTTTTAAGTTTCATTAGGTCCCATTTGTTTGTGTTTTTATTTCCATTTCTCTAGGAGCTGGGTCATAAAGGATCTTGCTGTGATTTATGTCATAGAGTGTTCTGCCTATGTATTCCTCTAAGAGTTTGATAGTGTCTGGCCTTACACTTAGGTCTTTAATCCATTTTGAGTTTATTTTTGTGTATGGTGTCAGGGAGTGTCCTAATTTCATACTTTTACATGTACCTGTCCAATTTTCCCAGCACCACTTATTGAAGAGGCTGTCTTTTCTCCACTGTATATGCTTGCCTCCTTTATCAAAGATAAGGTGACCATATGTGCATGGGTTTATCTCTGGGTCATATATGACAAACCCACAGCCAACATTGTCCTCAATGGTGAAAAACTGAAACTATTTCCACTAAGATCAGGAACAAGACAAGGTTGCCCACTCTCACCACTATTATTCAACATAGTTTTGGAAGTGTAATGGGTATTCCTTTAAGATACCTGAGGAGAGTACAAAGTGGATGCAACTTTTCTGGAAGGCTATATAAGGTAAGATGTGTTTAAAGTAAGCATTCTCTTTAACCCAGAAATCCCACTTCTAGGGATTTACCTCAGAGAGATATTCATATATGTATGCAAAAATATCCACAAAAAGGGTTAATAGAGAGTGTTTAGGTAAGATAAAAATATTAGAACAACCTAAATGCCCATCATTCGGAGTATGGATTTTAAAAATTAGAGTATGTACATAAGATGGAATATTATACAGCCATTTAAAATAAGGCATCTCCATGTACTGACATGGAAAGGTGCTCATGACACATCACTGATTGAAAAAAATTTAAATATGATACCATGTATAGCACAAAATATGTGTTGGTCTCATATAAATGCATAGAGAGGTGTTTAGAAGTCTGTTCAACAAAATGTTTGGGTTACTTCCAAGTAGCAAGATTTGGGGGAAATTTTCCCCTGTTCTTTTTTCTTCTTTTCTATACTGTCTTAATTTTTTTTCAATACACATTATCATTTGTACAATTTTAAAACTTCCTTTAAGATTTTATAAACAATGGTCATACTAAAGTCCTAATATTTATAAACTACTTGATTTCTTTACCATCATTAAGACTAAATAGAGCATTCTTGGTATTGAGTATTAGTTCTCACTCAAGATGGGTGTCAGCTGGTAGGTCTTCATTGGTAAACACATTTCTCATGTGCTTACTCCACTAATTTTTCAGCTGAGCTGCTAACTATGACAAAGCAACAGAAAATATCCTTTGATGTCATTTCTTAGACTAGGAGGACACAAGGAATAATATTCTTCACAGTATAATACTCTAAGTTCCTACCGACTTTATTTCAAATATGATGCAAATTTTTCAATCGGTATAAAACCCAGATCAGAACATTTGCAAGTTTTTAAACAGAATTTATCCAATGTAATACAGTGAGTGTCTAAATGTGTTTATTTATATGCTCATTCAATAAACATTTGAGCCCCTCCTATGTGTCAGGCCCTGAATCTACAGAGATTAAATCATATCCCTGAAGGAATTCACAATCTGGTAGGAGAGTAAAATACAGATAATTAGAATGTGATGTACTAAGCGCCAAGAGATAAGCACAAGTAATTTTGAGCACACAGAAGAGGAGCAATAATCATTAAGCTTCATTAACCAATAATCAATAATGACTATAAAAAGTACCACCAAATGTGTCACTTTCAAACACAGGTAAATAGAGCATTTGCCTATGTTTGTCAAGGTTCACAAAATGCCCAGTACTGGCATGAAACTGATTGATAAAAGAAAAAATTATGGTTAGGATCAAGGCTATGGTCATTTTTAAATGTTAATGTTTTTATGATCTCAAGTTAAACATAAAACGTCCCGCGCTTCCCTGGTGGTGCAGTAGTTAAGAACCCCCTGCCGATGCAGGGGACACGGGTTCGAGCCCTGGTCCGGGGGGAATCCCACATGCCGCGGAGCAACTAAGTCCGTGCGCCGCAACTACTGAGCCTGTGCTCTAGAGCCCGTGAGCCACAACTACCCAGCCCGTGTTCCACAAGAGAAGCCACCGCAATGAGAAGCCCGCGCACAGCAACAAAGACCCAATGCAACCAAAAATAAATAATAAATTAATTTTTAAAAATCATATTAAAACATAAAACGTCCCTTAATTTTTCAGTAATAAAACTCTATTTGACAAAACAAAAATGAACTTTTTAGCTTTTGTCCAATAGCTAAGGCAATAGACACACTCTGACCACCTGAAGCTAGTTTCCAACTTTACCTAGCCCTATTAAAACTAAAGACGTTAAGTTTATACGTTTTTTAACTGCACACATTTAGATATTCTGAACAAATTCTCAGTGTCCCACCTTTCGTAACCACGTAAACCATGTAAAGTCAGGACTCTCCAGGCTTGTGAAATATAAAGGACAATTTCATCCAGGAAAACCGTAATAGTTGACCATTTCCTCTTTAGATAATTTCACTTCCTGGTACAGTATCAGAATGATTAATAATTATTCCTTGACCCAGAATTCTCAGTCTCTAAAATCGACTACTGAACCTCCGAAGAACCGGGTTCGGGGAGAAAAGCGAGGCGCCAAGTTACCCAAACCTTCGCACCTGGGTCTTCACTGGGACGAGAAGCCCTGCAGGGACAGACCGGAAGATCAAGGTAGGGGTGAGTGGAGGCAACAGGACTTCCGAAAGGAAATTCGGGGCTCGGGCCACAGCCCGGGGGCAGGTCGGGGCCTCACAGGTGTCTCACCTGGGCCTCAGCAGCCGGGGGGCACCTGAAGACCCCCGGGAACCTCCGACCTGCGGAGGAGGCGTCACCCCCGCAGGCGGCCCACGCAGTCCCGGGGCGCCGAGGTGAGTATTCCAACCCAGACACAAAGGAAGGAGGGCCACTCGGACTGTCGTTCCTTCCCTCCCGCTGCAGCTGCACCCGGGCGGGAGCCCAGAGCCACTCCGGACGCCGCCCCGTCTACTTCAAGTCTTCGCGGGTCGCTGACAGCCCAGACGCCTCACCTCCGGCTCCCTCACCCCTTCTGCCCAGGAATAAAGCCAGCCTCTCCGCCTCAGGACCGTAGAGCAGTCAAAACCCGCCAGTCCGCCCCGCTGGGACGACGCGGGCCCGCGCATGCAAATAAACACACCCGGAACCCCTCCAGGCGGCGGTCGCCGCGCGCGCTTCGGCTCCAGCTAGTGCCCGCGCGCGCACAAAAAAGCACCTCCGCCGCACCAACTGGGGCGCGCCGCGCTCCAACGAAGGGCGGACCGTGGCGTCGGCGCGCTCGACGTGGCGCGCGCTGCCCCGCCCCGCCCCGCCCCCCCGCGTCCCGGCGGCTTGCAGACGCCCGGGAGCCACGGTTTCCTTGGTTTTGCAGCGTTAACGTAGAGGTTTGCGGAAGTAGGATTGCCGCCTACCCCAGCTGGAGGAACTAGAAAGCGGGTGGCTGGGAGACACTGTGGAGCAGCGGGGATGGCCGGGAGAGGAAGGGGGCTGGTTTCTGGGCGGTGCCAAGTCTGAAACGGGGCGCGGTCACCGCCGATCCTTCCCGCGGAGGCTGAGGAGGCCACGTCCCGCTACCCCAGGGTGAAGAGGCAGCCCCGGGTTTGTCATCCTCAGGACCTCCAGACATGTCTGAGGTGAAGAGCCGGAAGAGGTCGGCGCCCAAGGGAGCCCCAGCGGAGCCTGGGAAGCGAAGCGAGGGCGGGAAGAGCCCCGAGGCTCGGGGCGGTGGAGGCGGGGGCTGGGCGGACCCCCGGACCGGCGTGAGCCTTCTGTCGCTGGGGACGTGCCTGGGCCTGGCCTGGTAAGTGGTCGCCCTCTCTTCTCGGGGTCCCGCCTCTGCCCCGGCCCCGCCCGGCTCGGCGTCCCGCTAACCTCTAGCCCCCAAGCTTGCGGCTTCTGTTCCTCTGCATCGACCCCAAGGAAGTGACGGCCCAACCTTTATTTTTCCTTTCGCTCGTTTCTCGTAATTCATTTTGCTTTTGTACTGCTGGCGTGCCTCGATCGCCCAGCTGGAGCTGAGGCCAGGGTTTGGGAACGTCAACCATTAAGAAATGCAGATGCGGCCAAATTTCATTAAGCGCCTGCTACAGGACAGAAGCTTTTCCGTTTTTAGAACCCGTTACTTCCTGTCCGCTGTGCATTTGGGACAAATTTGCCCCACCCCATAAATGCCTATTGGCAACGTTTGCAACCTTAAAAGAATTCATTATGATCTTAAAGCAACAAACGTTCATGATAATATCAAGTTTTGGAGGACAGCTCATATTTCGGTTATTGTGCATGCGTTAAAAGTCTATTCCTAAGTTACAGATTGAATTTTAGTATAACACTTTTGTTCACCTGAAACTAAAAACTTATAGTTTTTAAACCAAGCAAATAGCGATATATTGATGTCATAGGAAAGATGAATATTAAGAAATAACCTTAAAACCAACTTATTTTGTTTTCCTCAAATTCTTTAGGATTAACCTATTTCGTTTTAATAACAAGACTGACTCTTTAGAGTTCCTCTCCATTTTCACTGATTTTTGAAGTATTTAGAAGATAGCTATTTATCTTCAAGAATAATTGGATTCTAGAAGCAACCCTGGATGTCCTCTCATCTAGAACATTTTTTCTTTTTTTTTGGCTGCGTTGGGTCTTCGTTGCTGCGCGCGGGCTTTCTCTAGTTGAGGCGAGCGGAGGCCACTTTGTTGCGGTGCACGGGCTTCTCACTGCGGTGGCTTCTCTTGTTGCGGAGCACGGGCTCTAGGTGCGTGGGCTTCAGTAGTTGTGGCACGCGGGCTCAGTAGTTGTGGCTCGCGGGCTCTAGAGCGCAGGCTCAGGAGTTGTGGCTCACGGGCTTAGTTGCTCCGTGGCATGTGGGATCTTCCCGGATCAGGGATCGAACCCGTGTGTCCCCTGCATTGGCAGGCAGATTCTTAACCACAGCGCCACCAGGGAAGTCCTAGAACATTTTTGATGCTAGTAAATTTTGAAGTATACTTTACTGATGACTCATCCTCAGTCAGTCAATAAAAGATTTGTTACAATAAAGTGAAATGTTGATTATTAAATATTCTCTTCAAAAAGAGATAAATTGTTATTTTACTAATATATTTGTTTATGGAATATTTTGATCTTAAAAGAATAAATGTACAGAATTTACTGTTTTAAATAAACTGCTTTTATGTCTTAAATTGCATGACCTTCTTCAGGTAAATCAAAAACTTTGTGCTGGGAAAGTTATTCAGTATTAGAACTTAGTAGGCTAAAATATATATGTTGCTTCTTTCTAGAACCTAATACAACTGGTTTTAGTTACTGAATTTATTAATTCTCATCCAAAGATTCATATTCATATGAGATAAATTACATCAGAAAATGCTCAACTTTTCAATAATTTAGTTACTGTCCTGGGAAAACACACTAACAGGAATCTATAAAGGAAAACAACTTGAAAAGCAGACACTTCAGCTCAGGAATTTACTGTTAGTGCCTGCAGTAAAGATACAAACAAGTTATATTCAAGTAGGAAGATTTTATTTGAACTGTGTCTTTGCAAAATAATAAAACAATGCTCAAAGATTATTTCTAAAATGGGCAGATTCAATGATTGTTATTAAATGACTGTTAATTGCTCTTGTGAAATCTTTTGTGACAAGAGTTAAAGTATAAATACTTTGGTCACTATAGCAAATATGTATTCGTGGTAAATTTGGGAATTTTCTAAATAAAATGCAAACATTTAGCATCTCAAAATACTAAAAAGCACACTGGAATTATAACTAAGCCACTGACATTTTTACCACTAGGATTAGCACCTAAAGATTGGTCTATCAAATCTTTATTGCATGCTTATTGTACTGACACTGTTCTGGTTGTTAAAATACAAAATCGAATATATGTGCCTAAATACAGCTTAGGAGTATTCTAATTTTGTCTAAGTTAGGGCAGAGATTTGAACCCTTGCACTGTCCGAGGTTGATTTCAAGGCATCACTATTTCAGTATCTTCAAACCATTAGTCTTTGGATCCTGGTTTGGAAAATAAACAGAGATAATGCAACAAAAGGGTGGTACTTGAACATCTTCTCTCTATTAAACAAAGTTCTGATAATCATCTTCTGTCAGCTTGACAATAAGATGTTGGAGATAACAGTTGCCCAGAACTATAGGGCTTGGGTGTTGGTTTGCATACGTCATTTATAAACTCTTTAAGGAAATTTTCCACGTAAGAGATTGAAGACATTCTGCTTTCAAAAAGTTTTTAAAAGTTATGAAGGTACTAAACAAGACAAAACCTTAAAAGCTTATTACATAGAAATTTAGTCAACTAGAAGTTCCATTGTAAAACTTTTAAGTTTCTTTTGGAAATTTCAACAGATTTTTTAATTGCCTTTATAAAAGTTTGTCATAGCATTTGTGATAATTATGTATCAGAAGTCAAAAGCTCTTTCAACAATCAGATAATTGAGGGGTTTTTTTCTCTATCTAATACAACTTTCTCTGTAAATCATTTATACAGTAAAATCTTGGCTAACCCCATTTTTCAGCTTTTGTTGTTAGTGGAGTTTAATCTGAAAGACAGTTATCCTTTAATTACCTTGATTTTTAAAAATGGAATATGGTCTGTGTGTTCCTGAACTTTCAGTATTATGCTGAAAATGAAGTTGCTGTATGAAACATACAGCTAAATGGGTACTGACTCTTTCTCGTTACTAAGTTGAAACAGAGCCAGAGAAAAATCCTGTATATATAAATCCTTCATCAGCTGTCTGACATCTAGGCCGCCTAAAGGAGCTATGCAGAGACAAGACTGCAAGGAAATGCATGGTTTATTCACACAGGGCCCTGAATCTATATGCGTTCTCTGTAAACTGCAATGGATTATGAAGAAGTCAGGAAGATTCCCTTTGTAAAGCCTACACTAAGGTGGCCAATTAATCCGGGTCCTTTTCTCCTACATCCATACCTTCAAGATCTTTACCTATGATAGTGAAAAGAGGCCCCAAAACAGGGTAAGAGAATGCTTCTTTTCCTATTAGTGGGTCTCATCCATTCACTTCATCCTTTGTTTGCTATAAACCCAACCCTGGTTCAAAGTGGGACAGGCCTGGAGCTTCTATCAAGTGTTAAGTAGAAGGGAGCCCTGATCCATTTTACCACTCTAGGCTTGTCAGAAGGATGGGAAAAGCAGCTGTGCAAAGCAATTCAAAAGAAAGGGCAAAGGTACGTAAAGAGAATAATTGATGTTTTATGTTCAAAGCACTTTAAGAGCTTGAGTAATATGAACCTGTTTAATCTCTACAACACCCTATGAACTCAGTAGTTTTATCCCCACTTTGCAGAAGAGGAAACTAGCAATGGTAAGTTCAATAACTTGTCCAAGGTGCTTGTACAGCTAGTAAATGGCAGAGCCAAAGTTGCCTAGCTTCACATTCAACCAGTATGATATGCTGTCTACCTTTGATATTAATCCAAAAAGAGGCCAAGACCCTAGAAATAGAAATCCCTAGTCCAGAATTGTTTATAATCCTTTCTTCTCCTAGAAGCTGTAGCCCTTAGCAGACCCTAATTGTTGTCTCATCTAAACGAAGGAAGATAGGGAGTAAGGAGGTCTTGAACTGCTCCTGTTAGAAAATGCCTCTGACTCATAAAAAGGAAACAAAGCACCTTGGGCATAATCTGGATGCTAGTTTCAAAAATTAGTATTTCACAATTGAAACCACCTTCTCTCAGTGTACATTTTTGGCTTCGAGAAAAATCATCCTCTTCCTTAATGTTAAATGAGTTAATATTTATAATGCACTTAGAATAGTGTCTGGCACTTCTAAGTGAAAATAAAACAAATGTATTTTAACTCAGCATCATACAGACCACAGTTGATTATTTTCATTACTAGCACTAAGTAAACTTTATACTTGTTTTTTCTTTTATGCACTATTCATATATAGAAATGGTGAATTTTATTTTTTTATTTTGGTGAGAAGCTAACCATGAAAAAAACTTTACAAATTATCATCAGAGATGGTCACTAATATGATACAGTTTTCTTCAAGCTTTTGCTTAATATTTGAATTTTGAAGAGAAGTGCAGAGATAACATTAAAAAGATTAAATAAAACAGAAAGTCCTGTTATGAATTTTTGTGGATCAACCTTCATAAAAGATCCCTTTTATAATAATGATTTTATTCTAAATGAACACACTGATCTATAGGATAAATCCATGAGGTAACACTGGAGTAATGGATGATAAAACTAGTTCCTGAAATTAGACATTTCTTTAGACCGTCTTTCTCCTTCATCTCTGTCTGCTGATCCCTAAAAGCCAAGAATGAAATAGCCAATCAGAAAAGAATTGTCTACACATCCTTCTTTGAAATTAGGATAATAGTGTTTTCTAATAACGAGAAGTTTTGTTTAAAAGTTCATATTAACACACAGGAGAAGTCAATCTGTACTAATTATGTAACCTGGGCTTACTTAATTCACTGTTATCTCATAGAATAAACATTAGCCATCATCAAAAGAAATTTATTTCATCCAACATTGTAAACATTTGTTTAAAATGCAAAAACTCCATTTTAGTTTTGGACAGTTTTATAAACAACAGTTAGCCTAATGATATTTATGAGTTTGATTCAGAGTCTTTCACCTCTCCGTTGAGTTTTGGAATCTTTAAATGTTTGTCTTTCAGTGGAAGTCATTTTTACAATAAAGTGTCAACTTGTTGTCAGCTTGGCTGGGAGATTTGAAAATTTACAATATCTAAGTCACATCCCAAACCAATTAAGTCAGAATTTCTGTGGTAAGACCCAGGCATTACACTTTTTTAAATCTGCCAGGTGAGGGCTTCCCTGGTTGCGCAGTGGTTAAGAATCCGCCTGCCAACAATGCAGGGGATACGGGTTCGTGCCCCACTCCGGGAAGATCCCACATGCCGCGGAGCACCTAAGCCCGTGCGCCACAACTACTGAGCATGAGTGCCACAACTACTGAAGCCCGCGCGCCCAGAGCCCATGCTCCGCAACAAGAGAAGCCACGGCAATGAGAAACCTGCGCACCGCAACTATGCCCCGCTCACCGCAACTAGAGAAAGCCCGCGTGCAGCAACGAAGACCCAACACAGCCAAATAAATAAATAATTTTTTAAAAAATGAAAAAGAAGACTCTGCCTGCCAATGCAGGGGACATGGGTTCCAGCCCTGGTCGGGGAAGATCCCACATGCCGCATAGCAACTAAGCCCATGCACCACAACTACTGAGCCTGCGCTCTAGAGCCCGTGAGCCACAGCTACTTGAAGCCCACGCGCCTACAGCACGAGCTCTGCAACAATAGAAGCCACCGCACTGAGAAGCCCGCTCACCGCAACGAAGAGTAGCCCCCGCTCGGCGCAACTAGAGAAGGCCCTGGCAAAGCAACGAAGACCCAACGCAGCCAAAAATATAAATAAATAAATAAATAAATAAATAAATTTTAAAAATTTAAAAGTAAAGCTGCCAGGTGACTCCAATATGCAGTGAAGCTGTTGAACCACTGGACTGCGTACTCACTCCTCGCTTCCTATAAAAGCTGCCACTACCTATACCAGAATTTATGTTGTCCTTACCAGAAGTGGGCATAAAATACTGCTTTAACATCCGAACTTAAATGGGTTTGAGATAGGAAGTAGTGATTTTTTTTTCCCTTTTTCAGGTTTGTATTTCAGCAGTCGGAAAAGTTTGCAAAGGTGGAAAACCAATACCAGTTACTGAAAATGGAAACCATCGAATTCCAAGGGCTTCAAAGTAAAATCAGTTTAATTTCAGAAAAGGTAATTATTAATTAGCATGTTTGGGGAGATTTTACCATTTTTCTTCCCCATTGCCACCCTTCTACCTCAGTTGATAAATTCTTTTTTCCTGCCTTTTAGACCATTACTACTTTAACTCTCACTGGTTTTCCTACTTCTTCACATTCTCCCTTTAATCCAACTTAGTCTTGGCTTACATTTCAAAAGGACAAGAATTTTCTAATATATGACATGTTATTGTTTAAAAAGACCAATATTGTCATATTGACGTGACCTCAATTTTCTATTTAAATATCAAGTATCTAGAGCACTGAAAATATTATTGATTTTTAGATATAAAATTAAAATAGGAGTAGCACTTTTTGGACTAAGATCCATCAGTTTTTTTTCTTTATTTCCACTTGGTAAGCATATATATTCATATGCATATAAGAATGACTAACCTAAAATAAATATTGATTTTTATAGACAAATGAAAATTAAAATCCATGTCTATGTTGTGTTTCTTCAAGATGCAAATACAAGTGCGTTACTACTGTGATTCTTAGAAATGTGAGACATAAAAAATTTTTAACTACCACATGTCTCAGGAGAAGGTCAGCTGCAACCAATAAGTCATCATGTGGGCCTTGTCTGGCTACCAGAGACCAAGCTATCATTGGGAAACATGGCTTGTTTGTTCCTTTGTTCATCACTGAGCCTTTACTCAGTGGTAAGGTAGAAAAGGATTTGTGCTTGGCCCCAGGGTAAGGAAAGATGTTGCAAAAATGTATAGAAATGAAATAGACGGCCTAAGTCCCTGCAGCCTGATGCACAGAATAAGCCTGTAATCCCCAAGAAGAGAAGAGTCATGGATTAAAATTATCCCTTACACATGCCAGTGAATTCCATGGAGGGTGAGTTTAGAGGCCTCTGGGAAGGTGCTGCAAGAGTTGGTATTTTGACCTAGGGCTCAGGTTGGAAACATTGTAGTTATCGAAAGCCCTCTAATCAGAGCAAGCATAATGATAGAAAAAATTCCAGGAGATAGGAACTTCATGTACTTAAATGCTATTGAAAACAAATTTTGAAGAAAGATTTCCTTTTTAAATGAAAAATTTGCCAGCAATTAAAATGCTTTTAGTGAATCTCTGCCTTGCAAGCTTGGAACCTGGTAAGGAGGACAAAGGTTTAACATCTGATTAGAATTTGAAGTCAAATATTACAGGAGATTAGAGCCTGGCCTGTCGGCTATCATTCTCAGTATCTCTCCCCAGTAGCCCTCTAGTTTCCCACTTCTAATATCTAATTACTCCTAAGCAGCTGTAAGATGGAACACTGTCCTAAGGGTTTTTTTTTTTAATTTATTTATTTTTGGCTGCGTTGGGCATTTGTTGCTGTGCCCAGGCTTTTCTCTAGTTGCTGCGAGTGGGGGCTACTCTTCGTTGTGGTGCGCGAGCTTCTCACTGTGGTGGCTTCTCTTGTTGCGGAGCTCAGGCTCTAGGTGAGCGGGCTTCAGTAGTTGTGGCACACAGGCTCAGTAGTTGTGGCTCGCGGCTCTAGAGCACAGGCTCAGTAGTTGTGGCTCACGGGCTTAGTTGCTCCGTGGCATGTGGGATCTTCCCAGACCAGGGCTCGAACCCGTGTCCCCTGCATTGGCAGGTGGATTCTCGACCACTGTGCCACCAGGGAAGTCCCTGTCCTAAATTTTTTGTATTAAATCTACAGTTTGGTAGACTGAGAATGTAAATCTAAGGGCTTCTCCATGCATAAATTAAAATATTCATTTTTTTCTTACTTTCCACTACGTGGCCAATTTTATAATGGGCAATGTTTTTAATAAAACTCATGTAGATTAAAAAAATGCTTTTGTAAGCAATAAGGATGTATTTTATGGCACAGGCAAATATAGCCATTTATTTGCAGTAACTTTAAATGGAGTATAATCTGTAAATCTATGTTGTACACTTGAAACTAATATAAGATTGTTAATCAACTGTACTTCAATTAAAAGTAAATAAATAAATGCCTTTGAAGCAGATAATTAAAATATCATCCTAGGATCCAAGAAATATTGTCTTCACGTAGTTCGTTCTCTCCCAGTCTGCCCTAGGAGTAGTTTAACAATAGCTGCCTCTTTACAAAGCTGGCCCTAAAGGCCAGCTTAATGCAGTAGGAGGGGAAAACAACTAGACATGGGCTTTCATCATAACTGTGTGACTTTGGAAAAATCACTTTAACTTCTCTTGGCCTCTACTTCATCATTTATTAAATGAGAATATCAAGATTTGTGTAAGGATCAGATGAGATACAATATATATGCAAGCTCTTTGAAAACTTCCAAGCAGTAATAAATTTAAGATATTAACTTTTGTAAAAAATGAAAAACTATTAGACTATAATGGCAGCCCATAAATGCTAGCTATTGTGGTGTACTAGTCACTTATTGTTTGCAGATTAAGTCTTGAGACCTTTGTTATCCTGAAAAGTTGATCTTACAATTGGAGTCTCCTGGGTTATACTGCCTCCAGGTTATAGAGATGCTCTGGTGAACAGCCTAGACAAGAAATTACCTTGGATTAAGATAAGCTTGTCTCTGCAAAATGCTGCTAAGAAGACAACGAAACATAACACTATTACCAATGTACAAGTATTTCTCATAGTTGGTGTTTTTAAAGGAACTCGTATTATAGCTACGTGTATACATTAAAAATAATTTTTAAACAAGGTTTCAGAGCGATACTGTTATGCATTGTTCCCAGCTATCACCTGGAACTGCTTCAGGTCCTGATTGGGGTGGACCCAGGAGGTTTCTGGCCATTCTTCTTCCTAAATATCAAGAAACATGTTCTTTATACCCTGAGATATGGGGACTACAAAAAGGCATAAAACATGGTCTCTTCCCCTAAGGAATTTAGAAGCTCTCATAGCTTCTCCTGGCTAATTCGTCAGTCTGTTAAGAGTCAGATTTCAGTCACTTCTAAGCCTCCTCCTCCAGACTTCTGATCTCTCCTCTAAGCATGCCTTCTCCCGTGCTAATTCTGTCATGACACAGATCATCATCTATTGTGATATTTTGTTGTTAATTCATTTGTTTCCTTCACTGATCTTTAGAGCAAATGCTGTGTCTTTTATCTCTGTATCCTTAGTGCCTAGTAATGGAACAGAGAACACTCAATAAATCTTTTTGGGGGTCTAGAATATATGACATGAAAGATCCAAAACACTATCTCCCCTATCAAATTGTGAAGTCAGGGACTATACTGTATCTTTGTTTTTATATCCAGTGTCTAGCACAAGGTCTGGCACAGAGCGAACACTCAAGAATTCTTGAATTATATGCACTAAATGCCAAATAAGTGGCAAATATGTAATATGATAGATTCTACAGGAGTTCAGGCTCTCAGGGCTAGGGTCATGGAAGAATGCTGCACTGAAGACCTGAGACCTGGTCTGAGCCTTGAAGGAAGGACAGAACTTAGCTAGGCAAAGAGGAAGGAAGGCTAACATATAGAGAAGTTATGGAATTTGGGACTTCCTCCTAGAAGTGTTAGGAAACGTTAAGGGGTTTTTAATGTTGTACCATGATGTACATAGCAGTTTTTAAAACCTTAAATCTGGCTGTAGTGTGTAGGATGATTTAGAGGAAGTAACTAGAAGCAGGTATTAGATAATATTTCTATAGTATTTTCCTTGATCATTGAAGTTCGGTTTGGGTGCCCTATGTAAGTGCTTCCATAGCTCTTTCCCTGTCACAGCGCATGTAGACTTCACTCTCTCCCCAATTAAACTAAGCTGCTTAAGGGCAGAACTGTGTCTTGTACAGTATTATGTCTTCAACATAATGCTGCAAACATTTGATAAATTAATGATCATTTCTAGGCCTTCCTGTAGTCTCTAAAGCTGTTATCTTTGTGTGAGTGTAGGCTAAGAAAGAGGTCCACAACCTGGTCCTTCTATATTCTGGACATTTTAGGAGATGCTAGGAGCTTACCATAATTTATAGATACTTAGAACACTTTACTGTTTGACATCAGTTGTCTCTGTAAACTGATTTTTTATTCACTTTTTGCCTTTGTGATAGTTATAAGATCTGATTCTGGTACCTTTTCTGCAAGAGGTCAGTCAACAAATTTTTTTTTCAGGCAGAAAGTCTTCCAGAATCATAGAACTTATTAAATTTAACAAATTTTATAACTAAGTCAGTTTCTAAAAGCCAAATAACTATTAAAATGACAACTAAGTTGCTTTCCATTGGAATAAAAAAAGAAGGAAATGTGATATACTTCAGGCTTCTTTAACATTTTTTTTCTTTTGAATATCCCTCCATGAAAATGCACAAATATTTAGGATTATAAGTTCAGGTGTATACAGTTGGCCCTCCGTATCTGTGGGTTCCCCGTCCAAATATTACATGAGGGACTTGAGCACCCATGGATTTTGGTATCCACAGGAATACCAATGCCCCACAGGTGGATACCTAGGGATGAGGGACAACCGTATTTTTCTACCATAGTGCTAATCTATTAAATGTGTTTAAAACATGTTTTTAACAACTTAAATATGTAGCAATTGTTTTTGTCTGTATGATTCTTATGTATTTGGATATTTTAGACATCTTCAGAATTTGAACTTGGCAAGTGATTGTTAAAGTGTGTTTCCCTAAAATAAAAGTTATTAAGTAGCCTTGGGAATTGTTTTGTGTTATAAATGCAGCTTGCAACTACTGAAAGTATCCTGCAGGAAGCTACATCATCCATGTCTTTGGTGACCCAGTTTGAGCAGGAAGTATCCAGCCTCCAAAGTATCATGCATGACATTCAGAATAGTGAAGAGATGCTCACTCAAAAGATGCAAAGCCTTAATGAGAAATTCCAGAACATTACAGATTTCTGGAAGAGAAGCCTAGAAGAAATGAATGTTAATACAGACATTTTCAAATCAGAATCAAAACATATACATTCTCAAGTGACTGTCCAAATTAACTCAGCTGAACAAGAAATAAAATTGCTCACTGAAAGGCTAAAAGATTTGGAAGATAGCACACTAAGAAATATTAGAACTATAAAAAGACAAGAACAAGAGGATCTTCTGCGAGTAGAGGAGCAGCTTGGCTCCGACACAAAAGCACTTGAAAAGTTAGAAGAGGGACAGCATGCTCTCTTTGCCAGAGATGAAGACCTGACTAATAAACTTTCCAGCTACGAACCCAAAGCTGAAGAATGCAAGACGCATTTGCCAACAATTGAAAGTGCTATTCGCTCTGTTCTCAGAGTCTCTCAGGATCTGATAGAGACAGAGAAGAAAATGGAAGACTTGACTCTTCAGATGTTTAATATGGAAGATGATATGCTGAAAGCAGTATCTGAAATAATGGAGATGCAGAAAACCCTTGAAGGAATTCAGTATGATAATAGCATATTAAAGATGCAGAATGAACTGGATGTTCTAAAAGGAAAAGTTCATGATTTTATAGTATATTCAAGTACAAGAGAAAAGGGGACTCCAGAAGAATATAATCTAGAAAATAAAGGAATTGATAGTGATTTTTGAATGCACTACATTTATCCTGATGAACCACATTATTATACATAACCTGATTAGTTCCATGCTTTTGAGTTATTTTGATATGCCTCACTTTACCCTACATTATTGGAAAATAAGTGAGGTGTCCACACAAATGTGTTATCCAGAGAGTCAAAGCTTATCTTTTTAAGCAATAAAACTTATTTCATTTTCACCATTTTAAATAGAAACATTTCTAAAATATATATTTCTCTACTTTTTTGAAGCAATATACTTAATATTTTTAAGTGTTTTTCTAATAATTAATGGACATTATTGTGAATTTCATCTGTCATATTGGACCCAAATATATTAATGTCCCTAGGAGCTATTGAGGGGTGTTTACCTCGTCACTCGACCCCAGTTTGCTATTTTTCAAACCTTCTGTCTATTTCTTATACCTTTTCTGACACCTGAAAAAGTAACCCACTGACCTGATCTTACTGTCAGATTGATCAGTAATGTGTTCACCTCAGCCAATTTTTCATTTCCTTTGCAATTTACTGCAGGCTAAGAATCCAGACAACCAAGTTCATAGGAATTTTGTCTAAAATAAAAGATAACATGCCTGAGGGAGAGCCTGGAATGCTTTGCTATGAATTAATATGCACTTTTTGAAAACTATGGAGACTGGGAAACATTTTTACTTTTTGTTAAGGTTCTAAACTGTTATAGATACTTGTACGAAATTTTTCTAAAGAGTAAATGTGTTCTTTTTGAAAGTTTTCCCTATGAATTAAGTGTGTATCCTGTGAAGTATGGACTTAGGGAATATCTTTGTATACCTGGGCGTTTTTTTGTTTTTTTTTTTTAAGGTTCTAACTGTGTTACAGACTCTTGAGTTTGCTAGGTACCTGATCTCTAGATAAATTATTCTGCTTACAATAAAAATACACTAATAAGCCTGTGGCCTATTTTAAAGAAGAAAAAGCAACATAATGAGATATGATGTGATAATTATGGTAACTAAAATATGTCATTATTTTAGAGTCCCCAAACTAATTACCTAACCAAATTTGTTTTACATAGTGATTTTATTTTACACAAAATTATATAATAGAGTCACAGGGAATAAGACATGGACATATTGAGGTGAAATTAAGGGGAGGTCTAGACAGATTTTTGCAATAATGATAATTGGAAATGTGCAAGTTTGGGGAAGCACATAACACTTTTATTGGTAAACTGATGTATCAAGGGTGTCCAAGGTTGGTGTTGAAAAAACTGAGTTAACTGCATTTGAAAGTACTGTTCTAACATGTTTCTTCTTGCCAATAACCAACTATAGTCCCAGTTTTATAATGCAATTTCAGTGGAATTAAACACAAAGAACTTGAAAGAAGTCAGTTACAAAAGATCGTTGTGGTCAGGTGGTTTTATTATGTAAATCTGTACATTTTTTGAAAAATCCCAAATAAGTTCTACTTTGGGGTTAGGAAGGCCTATGGTAGACAGCCATGGGTCATAGGCATAGCATTAATTTCTGGAATATTAACATTAAATTTCTTGACTTCTGAATATGTAAATTCTTGTCTGTGTGCACTAACAAAATTGTATTTGTTTGCTTTTATTTTCACGCTAATAAAATAGATTATAAAGTTAACTGGAACTTTGTCGTTTCAACCTCCATCCTGCCAGGGCATATGTGATCTCTTGTACTCTTTACTTGTATTTATTTATGTATTTATTTATTTATTTATTTATTGGTGTGTCACCAGATTTGATACATCATTATTATTAACTAGGGTATGTACCATAGTAATGGTTACAGAAAATAAATGGAAATAAGGTGGCCACTGTGCTCTATAGTGACAATTACAAGGAAAACAAAAACTGCCCTTCTACAAGTATTTCATGAGAAAATACTGTGTACATGTATGTACACATGTATATATTCCTTTATTCAGGGGTTTTCCTATAAAAAATTGTCACGAGAGATTTAGATGTACCTAGTTTGTCTTCCTCTGTTTCTTAAATTCATTTATTTAACACAGATACTTGAAATTTCAAAAACTTTCCTGTGTATCAAATATTAAATTACATTGTTAGTTTTTCCTTTAAGGAAGATTACCATATCCTAAGACACATTTTTGTATCTTTGTAATTAATAATAAATTTTACATTAAGTTTCTGATAGAGAGTAGTGTCCATTTTTTTAATTAGCACATATAAATCACTTTTACAAAACAAACACCTAATTTTCTTAACCCTTCGATGTAAAGTTAAAAAGTATATTTGCAGTAATATTTCCTTAAATTTTGCCTAAAGATGAGAAGCTGTTGACTAAGTGTATTTTTATATTTTATAATGAAAAATGTTGATTTATTAGCCTGTATGGATTGATAGAAAACTAAATTTGTAAGATACAAAGTTAATGGCTTTTTATTTTTTTTTGGCTGCACCATGCAGCTTGCAGAATCTTAGTTCCCCGACCAGGGATTGAACCCACACCCTTGGCAGTGAAAGCGTGAAGTCCTAACCGCTGGACCGCCAGGGAATTCCCAATGGCATTATTTTAATTTTAATCTAATTGTAGGTCTTTGTGTGAATCTATAATCTTGACCAAAGATTAACGTGATGTCATATTCACCAAACATAATTTTTTTAATGTATTTCTCTGTAGATTTGCCTCATATTTGCACAGTTGGCAAAAGCTCTGCAAATTCACCCAGTATCTGTGTCACTTCAGCTATGAACTACTAATTTAACACAAATCAAAATGCTCCATCCCAGCTTTACAGAGCAGGGGAGGATAGAACCGACATTTTGGAGCCTCTTATGTGTCACACTGCTAGGAGGCCTACATTCGTCATCATCCTAACAGCTCCGTGTATTGAGTATCTACCCTGTCCCAGTCTTTGTGCTAGGCACTTTGCATGTGTTATCACAGATTCTCACCGCAGCTTTGCTAGCTATGAGACCCCTTTTACAAATGAGGAAATTGAGGCTCAGCAAGATTAGGAATCTTACAATCACACTGCTGAGTCTGTCCAATTCCAGAGGCCACTGACCTCCCACTGTACAGTGCAACCTGCTGCTGTTCAACCAGGGAGGGAAAAAAAAAATCACAAGAAATCAGCTGTCAGTAGAACTATCTTGAGAATTCAGAAAGCTATAATTCAGTCAAATGCACCCACTACTGTGTTGCCATTAAACTAGACTATAAGTCCCTCAAAAGTTGTAACTGACCTAAAATTATTTGGGCCTTGGGCATAAGAAAGAATCAATAAATGTTTAGGGAAGAGTGAGAAAGCAGTGGAGGAGAAAAAAACCCTAGACTGGAATCTTCTAATCCAGGCTTTGCCACTAACTCTGTGTTCTTGGGCACTTTATTTTGGGGCTCAGTTTTTTAATTTGTAAAATGAAGGAATTGTACCAAATAATTTCTAAAATCTCTCCTGGCTTTAAGTGGTTTTAAACTTTAGAGATCAATAAAATTTCCAGGTCCCTTAGTACAGTTCAAAGATCCTTTAGCAAAGTTTTTAGAAGCTGACTGGACCCACAAATCATTCCCTTGACTCACGTTGTTTTGCTTGTAGATCCAGACAACATTTAACATTGCAGGGCAGCATCTAGCTTAGTACCTTGCTCATATGATAGGAATAGGAATATCAGTAAGTATTCAAATTACTGGGTGAATCTTTCGAGCTACCAATAGACTCCACCTCTTCTGTTCATCTTAGGCAAATAGCTTAAACAAGCCATTATGTAATCTTTAAACATAATTCAGTGAAACAATTTCTAGGCTATTCCTATACTGTATTGAGTTTCTATTTTAGTGAAGACTAATAGAAGTTCATAATAAATTGCTTTTATAACCTACCAAGTGTGACAAAGAGGCTTACTAACAGTTTCTTAATGATCTTATACTTCTAAGAATAAATTTAGCCCTTTCTGAGATGTTTTAATTGTTTAATGCTGTTAAGCTATCTCTACTCTACCAGATTAGATACATTAATAAATGATAACCTAGTAATGAAATAGATGAAAGTAAGCCCTCTCCTTTCACCTTTGAAAATCTCTTTCAGCAAATACAATTTATTGCAAAACTTTCCCCTAAAAAATAAAACTTAAGGTTTTGCACTCACTGCTTGATTTCCTTCCTATTTGTGGCTATTCGTTACTGTCATACCCACGATAATTTTTTCACAGTCTAACTTCTCTACCAAAAACAAACAAACAAACAAACAAACAAAACATTTTGGGCCACCATCCCCACCACTAATCAACATAGCATAAACCTATTGAGAAAAATCCTAAAATATATTTTGGAACCAAATATATATGATGGGGCAAGAAGGTGGTATTGATGCTTTGAATTAACTTTTCTACTGCCCCATTTCAGATTGTCATTTCTTTGCAATTATATGACTGCTCCTTTTTTAAGCTGCCGTAAAAATAATATTCCAAGCATATTAAATATTTATTTGCATTAAGTAAAACTAAGTTAATGTTACCAAAATAACCCCAACAGGTTACCTGAGTGAACCAGGCAAAGGCAATTTAAGAAAGATGATTTATAAAAAACATATTGAAGAAATACAATTATTTTGGAAAAAACTTAATGTCTTTAAACTGCATTTTTTATTTTGTAAAAATCTTTTTCAACCTGCGTATTTGTTTTTGATTCCTTATTTTTTCTGAATTTTAAATAATCCATTTACTGACATTTTCTTTCCCAAACTAAGTGACAAACTTTCTGAAAGCAGAGTCAGTTCCTGCTCATACTAGCACATATCAGCACAGTAAACGTTGTTGAATCAAGCTGGTTTTGATTATTAGTAGAAAGCTATAGACAATCTCCACTTTCAAACAATGCTTTCCTAGAAAACAAGCTGAAAGTTAAATGTGCAAAAGTGGAACAACTGACTTACATGTTATAAATGGGATTCCTTTTTTCAATGTAATCACAATGTATATCTGTGTTAGGACACAGGCTTTGACAATATATTTTACATTTGTTCTTTAATTTTTTTTCTTCATAGTTTAGCATACAGCGCACAGGCTTAAGTTAATCTTCTGATTGAAACTTAATTGAAACCTGACAATTCCTATGTGTTTTATTTTTTTAATTAAATAAATTTGACATATAACATTTAAATGTAAATTTAAAGTGTACAACATGATACTTTGATACATTGATATATTCAGCCTTGAGAAAGGATATCCTGCCATTTGTGACAACATGGATAGACCTCACACATGTATGTTTTAATTTTCAATTTTGTATTGTTTATGATACTTACCCATCTTATCACTATAATCAGCACTTTAATATTCCCCTTTCCCTCTTAACTTTATTAACTGATGGCACAATGCAATAAAAATTCAAATATTAAAAATACAATAAAATAAAATAACTCAATTTCCCCAAAACTGCTATATAAACACACATACACACGCACACAACAACAAAAATAACAACTTGAAATGTTGCCAGGCAGTTGTGTGGCTCAAAATGTTCATCAGCTGATTTGTCCAAGTTAAACCAAAACAATTTAGAGACATCAGTATTCAATGGATGCTGGGGAAGGAGGATGGCACTGAAACATCCAAAAGTTGAGAATCACTTGTATTTGGAATCATGGAATTTTAGAACCTTGGAGATAGTGCTTTGTTTGTTTGTTGTTTTGTTTTTTACATATCTATCATCTCTATTAAACTGCTGAACTGAGTTGAAGCCACAACCGAAGCTGTACTCATCTTTATGTTCCTCAGACTTCACATGACTGACAACACACTAGGAACTTAAGGATTACTAATTGAATGGAATTAGTTCAATACCCCAGAAAAGTATTCATAAAAGTAATAGGACAATAAAGTCCCTTCATTCTAGCACTTGTTGTACCTACAAACAAACTTGCGTTTCAGAAGTCACGTTGTCTTGTTTGACCCCCCAAATTTACCAAAACTCATCTAGAGGGGGCTTCCTCCTCCCTTCTCCAGCAACTGAAGATACATCATTTTCCCTCGTTTAGCTAATTTTGTCACCATGCAGAGGACTGATGGTGCAAAAATAACTGAAAAATGCCATTTACAGTCACATGAAATTTCCTCAATGTTTTCCTTCCTATGCATTAGCAATACACTTGATGCATCTTTTACCAAATGCTTTCCAGAAGAGTAGTAACTTTATAGTTTAAAATAACACCTAAAATTTAAGTTGAATTTTAAATGTTAAGCTTTTACTCAATTTAATTATTCTGGTACTATATTTTCTTACAGTGTCAGAAGTCTGAAGCTATCATAGAACACTTGAAGTCTTTTCAAATAATTACTCATCTAAAGCGTCTACAGGAGGAGATTTATGAGGTGAAAACTTGGTCCAACAGGATAACTGAAAAGCAGGATATATTGAACAACAATTTGACCACTGTTTCTGAAGATGTTACAAAAGTAGACCAAAGTACAACTTCCATGGCAAAAGATGTCGGTCTCAAGATTACAACTGTAAAAACAGATATACGACGTATTTCAGGTTTAGTAACTGATGTAACATCATTGACAGATTCTGTTCAAGAACTAGAAAATAAAATAGAAGAAGTAGAAAAAAATACAGTAAAAAACATAGGTGATCTTCTTTCAAGTAGCATTGACCGAACAGCAATGCTCCGAAAGACAGCATCTGACAATTCACAAAGAATTAACTCTGTTAAGAAGATACTTTCTGAGCTACAGAGTGATTTCAGCAAGCACACAGATAGATTTTTAAGCTTAGAAAGTGACAGAGCTAAAGTTCTGAAGACAGTGACTTTTGCAAATGATCTAAAACTAAAGGTGTATAATCTAAAGAAGGACTTTTCCCGCTTGGAACCCTTGGTAAATGATTTAACAGTACGCATTGGGAGATTGGTTACTGACTTATTACAAAGAGAGAAAGAAATTGCTTTCTTAAAAGAGAAAATATCTAATTTAACAATAGTCCGAGCTGAGATTAAGGATATGAAAGATGAAATAAAACACATTTCAGATATGGATTAGCTTGAAATTATTTAGATTAGACTGAAGAAACTTTTTAATGGGACCTCTGTCATGTTATAAAAAGACTGACAAGTCAGAAATAGTGAAATTTTGGAGTAAATACTATTTTGTATTTGATTCTATTTTGTACAGTAAAAATAAAAGTTTTTGAAGGACTGAGCACTGGATTTTCCAAAATAAATATGCTCAAATGTATTTAAAACTTTATATAAAACATGTTTGCAACTTTATATAGTAAGAACCTTATGCATCCCCCTTACATATACATGCATATGTTCGCACGCACATGCACACACACATACACACTCAGGGTCTGCCAGTCTAGCGCTGGGAAATCTAGATGGGGCAGGATCTGAATCCCCACTTGCCCTCACTAACTGCCAAGGAGCATAGTACGTGTGGCTGGGGCCCAGCTGAAGAACTGCCCATCAGGATCAGGGCTGTAACATATATTATCCATTTAGAGTAAGAGAAACTAGAAAGGTCACAACCAGGGAGCTGCAGGAAAAGAATCATGTAAGACTTCCTGGGTCCTTTATGGCTTTAGGAAACACGGAAAGGTCACCTAAAACGGGGTAGGGAAGTGGCATCTAGAGCAGGGTTTGCGGGGTGGGGGGGGGCACAGATTGCAGGGGGCTTGCCAAGCCTCAGATGGAGGCTGCCCCAAAGCAGCACAACTCATGTGCGGTGTTGACGTGACCAGAAGCAGCCAAAGCAAAGAAGTTCTAACATTTAAAACAGCATCACATTAGCAATTCCACTTATATAAAATTCTAGAAAATCCAATCCCATATGTAGGGGCAGAAAATAAATCAGTGGTTGCCTGGGAAGTATAACTTTTAAAGAAGCACAAAGAAATCTTGAGGGGTGAAGGATATTTATTATCTTGATTGTCTTGATGGTTTCATGGGTATAGACTTGTGTCAAACTCATCAAATTGTACTCTTTAAATATGTGCAGTTTATTGTACATCAATTATTCCTCAATAAAGTCGTAAAAAAAGTACAATATAATAATCTAAAAAAAAACTCACCCACAAACATTAGCCCCAGTTTCAAATGCCCAGCATGAACAGTATCCAGATGCATAGAACTAGTTACCTCAAAAAGAAGAGTTTATGAATTTTTTTCTTCCGGTTTTACTGAGATGTAATCGACATACAGCACTGTAGAAGTTTAAAGTGTGCAACATCTTGATTTGACTTACATACATCATGCAGTGATCACCACAATAAGTTTAGTGAACATCCATTATCTCCTATAGATACAAAATGAAATAGAAAATACATACTTTTCTTTGTGATGAGAACTCAGGATTTACTCTTAACCTTCATATATAACATACACCAGTGTTAATTATATTTATCATGTTGTACATTACATCCCTAGTATTTCTTTATCTTGTAAATTTGTACCTTTTGACTACCTAATCCAATCCCCCTCCCCCGCCCCCCACCTCTGATAACCACAAATCTGATCTCTTTTTCTATGAATTTGTTTGTTTGTTTGTTTTTGAAGTATAACTGACCTGCAACACTACAACACTACATTAGTTTCAGGTACACAACATAGTGATTTGATTTTTTTTGTTTGTTTTTTGTCACACCAAATGGCTTGCAGGATAGTTCCCCCACCAGGGACTGAACCCAGGCACCCGGCAGTGAAATCGCGGAGTCCTAACCACTAGACCGCCAGGGAACTTTCCCTGATTTGATTTTTTCATACATTTCAAAATGATCACCATGATAAGTCTAGTTGCTTCTGTCACCATGAAAATATATTACATAATTATTAACTCTATTCCCCACACTACATTTCATCCCCATGACTCATTTATTTTGTAACTGGAAGTTTGTACCCCTTAATCTCCCCACCTATTTCTCTCCCCTCCCACCCCCCTCCCCTCTGGCAACCACCTGTTTGTTCTCTATCTCCGAGTCTGTTTCTGCTTAGTTATGTTCGTTCATTTGTTTTGTTTTTTAGATTCCACATATAAGTGAAATCATACAGTATTTTTGTCTTTGTCTGACTTATTTCACTTGGTATAATACCCTCTAGGTCCATCCATATTGTCACAAATGGCAAGATTTCACTCCTTTTCATGACTAATATTCCATTGTGATATATACCCTATTGTGATATGTGATACATACCCCATTGTGATATATGGTATACCCCATATATACCTCATCTTCTTTATCCATTCATCTATTGATGGGCACTTAGGTTGCTTCTATATGTTGGCAATTGTGAATAATGCTGTAATGATCATAGGGGGTGCATATATTTTTTCAAATTAGTGTTTTTATTTTCTTTGGTTAAACACCCAGGAGTGGAATTGCTGATGGGCAGAGCCAGGTCCCAGGGTCTCTGGTGGCAGTGCCCTAGGTGTTCCAGAGTTGGTGTCAACACACAGGTGGGTAGAGCCAGCACCCATGGGGTCCTGGGGCTGGTGACCACCTCCTGATGGGTGAGGCCAGGTCCCGGGGCTAGTGCTGGCCCACTGGTGGACGCGGGTTGGAGACAGATCCTGGGCTCTCTGGTGGGCAGGGCTGGGTTCCAGGGCAGCTGAATCCCAGGGAAGCTGGCCTGTTGTGTCCCCACCTAGCTAGCTGTGTGGCTTGCAGTGTCCCAGTTCTGGTCCCTAGCAGCTGGCAGACAGGGCCGGGTCCAGACCCTATAAGCTAGAAGGAGGATTCCAAAATGACACTTGGCAGCACCAGTGTTCTCGTGGGGGTATGAGCTCCCCAAAATGGCTGCTGCCGGTGTCTACATCCCCAGAGTGAGTCTCAATTGCCTCCTGCCTCTCCAGGAGGCTCTCCAAGATCAGCCAGTGGGTCTGACCCAGGCTCCTTTAAAACTACTGCTTCTGCACTGGGTCTTGGAGCATATGAGATTTTGTGTGTACTCTAAGAGTGGAGTCTATATCCCCCAGCCCCTCCGAGTTTCCCAAAAGTAAGCCCTACTGGCCTTCAAAGCCAAATGTTCTGGGGGCTTGTCTCCTCAGAGCAGGACCCCTGGGTCTGGGGAGCAGGAAGTGGAGCTCAGACCCCTCACTTTTGGGGGAGAAACTCTGCAGTTGTAATTATCCTCCCATTTGTGGGTCACCTACCCTGGAGTATGGGTCTTTAGTATACCTCATCTCTGACCCTCCTAATTGTATCATTGTGCTTCCTTCTTTATATCTTCAGTTGTAGAATATCTTATCTCCTAGCGTTCAGGTGGTTCTCATCAACAATTGCGCTTTAGATAGTTGTAATTTTTGTGTGTCTGTGGGAGGAGGAGAGCTCAGGGCCTTCCTACTCCACCATCTTGGCCGCTTCTAGGATGAGTCTCAAGTTTATAAATTCTTACACCAGAATGGCTCATCCCCAAGCCTTGGGCTTTTTTCCATTAAAGAGTTAGCATTAAAATTGATTCACATAGTTCTAAGTTGAGCCCCAAGAAACTTTCTCCCTGCTTCTTTGACTCCATATTATTTTCTCTTTTCTGAACTGCTGTAGCACTTGAAGTCTCCCTCACAATTTTATTGCTAAAACTTTATTTAAGCACTAAGTGTCCATCGTTCTTTGCAAATGGTTTCATGGGTGTCTGAAACAAGATCATGAGCTTCTTGATTCCTCATATCACGTATTCTGTTTTTAAAAGTGATATGCTGGGACTTCCCTGGTGGCTCAGTGGTTAACAATCCACCTGCCAATGCAGGGGACACAGGTTCAATCCCTGGTCCAGGAAGATCCCACATGCCGCAGAGCAGCTAAGCCTGTGCGCCACAACTACTGAACCTGCGCTCTAGGGCCCGCGTGCTGCAACTACTGAAGCCCGCGCACCTAGAGTCCGTGCTCCACAACAAGAGAAGCCACCACAATGAGAAGCCCATGCACCGCAACAAAGAGTTAGCCCCTGTTCACTGCAACTAGAGAAAGCCCACGCACAGCAACAAAGACCCAACCCAGCCAAAAACTTTAAAAAAATTAAAAAGTGATATCCCTTTGCACCTAGCACACCGCTGCACAGAGTAAGTGCTTGTATGCATTTGCCTTAAATACTAGGAATAGAATCCATTATATATGGTGACTGTGTTACTAGATACAGCAAGTATTTGTGTTATGGGTATTTGAGTTCTTATTCCAAACCATAATGATTTTTTGTCATGGATTTCCCCATAATTACAGTGGCAAAAGACATATTTTTTGGAACAATATTTGATTCATCTCTGTTTTAATATGTAGAAACATGAGAGTATGAAATCAGAGATACTAGGTTCCAATCCTAGCTCTGCCTAGTTCTGTGGCCTCGGACAAATTTAATATCTGTGACCCTTAATTTCTTCATCTGTAAATAATAATATCTACCTTATAGCACTGTTGTGAATATTAGCATTAATATATCTAAAGTGCCTGGAACATCTGAAAAAGGGCAAAGCCATTAATTAATATAACAAAAAATTACATACTATGGAACTGCTTTTTGGAAAACAGCTCTATAGCCCACAGGAAAAGTTATCACTGTAGTACATCCTAATGCAGTATTTGATGTTCATAATGATGATACCAAATGAAATGTAAATTATGTTTCATGTAATCAACTTAATCAGACACAATAATGCATTTTAAACATGAAAAATATTTAAAAAGAAAAATTTCAGGGCTTCCCTGGTGGCGCAGTGGTTGAGAATCTGCCTGCCAATGCAGGGGACGCGGGTTCGAGCCCTGGTCTGGGAAGATCCCACATGCCGCGGAGCAACTCGACCCGTGAGCCACAATTACTGAGCCTGCGCGTCTGGAGCCTGTGCTCGGCAACGAGAGGCCGAGATAGTGAGAGGCCCGCGCACCTCAATTAAGAGTGGCCCCCGCAGCACGATGAAGAGTGGCCCCCACTTGCCACAACTAGAGAAAGCCCTCGCACAGAAACGAAGACCCAACACAGCCATACATACATACATACATACATACATAAAAAGAATGTAAGCAGACAAGAATATCATTAAAAAAATAAAAAATAAAAAAAAATAAATAAAAATTTTTTAAAAAAAGAAAAATTTCAGGCTGGATTGGTTCAAGATGGCAGAGTAGAAGGACATGCTCTCACTCCCTCCTGTGAGAGCACCAGAATCACAACTAACTACTGAACAATCATCGACAGGAAGACACTGGAACTCACCAAAATAGATACCCCACATCCAAAGACAAAGGAGAAGCCACAGTGAGATGGTAGGAGGGGTGCAATCACAATAAAATCAAATCCCATAACTGGTGGGTGGGTGACTCACAAACTGGAAAACACTTATACCACAGAAGTCCACCCACTGGAGTGAAGGTTCTGAGCCCCACAACAGGCATCCCAACCTGGGGGTCCAGCAATGGGAGGAGGAATCCCCAGAGAATCAGACTTTGAAGGCTAGTGGGATTTGACTGCAGAACTTCGACAGGACTCGGGGAAACAAAGACTCCACTCTTGGAGAGCACACACAAAGTAGTGTGTGCATCGGGACCCAGGGGAAGGAGCAGCGACCCCAGGGGAGACTGAAGGGTCTCCTGCAGAGGCGGGGGGTGGCTGTGGCTCACCACGGGGACAAGGACACTGGCAGCATAAGTTCTCAGAAGTACTCCTTGGCATGAGCCCTCCCAGAGTCTGCCATTAGCCCCAACAAAGAGCCCAGGTAGGCTCCAGTGTTGGGTTGCCTCAGGCCAAACAACCAACAGGGAGGGAACCCAGCCCCACCCATCAGCAGACAAGTGGATTAAAGTTTTACTGAGCTCTGCCCACCACCAGTCCCTCCCATCAGGAAACTTACACAAGCCTCTTAGATAGCCTCATCCACCAGAGGGCAGACAGCAGAAGCAAGAAGAACTACAATCCTGCAGCCTGTGGAAAAAAACCACATTCACAGAAAGATAGACAAGATGAAAACGCAGAGGGCTATGTCCAGATGAAGGAACAAGATAAAACCCCAGAAAAACAACTAAATGAAGTGGATATAAGCAACCTTCCAGAAAAATAATTCAGAATAATGATAGTGAAGATGATCCAGGACCTCGGAAAAAGAATGGAGGCAAAGATCAAGAAGATGCAAGAAATGCTTAACAAAGACCTAGAAGAATTAAAGAACAAACAAACAGAGATGAACAATATAAAAACTGAAATGAAAAATACACTAGAAGGAATCAATAGCAGAATAAATGAGGCAGAAGAATGGATAAGTGACCTGGAAGACAGAATGGTGGAATTCACTGCTGCAGAACAGAATAAAGAAAAAAGAATGAAGAAAAGAAAAGAAGTGAAGACAGCCTAAGAGACCTCTGGGACAACATTAAATGCAACAACCTTCGCATTATAGGGGTCCCAGAAGGAGAAGAGAGAGAGAAAGGACCAGAGAAAATATTTGAAGAGATTATACTTGAAAACTTCCCTAACATGGGAAAGGAAATAGCCACCCAAGTCCAGGAAGCACAGAGAGTCCCAGGCAGGATAAACCCAAGGAGAAACATGCCAAGACACATAGTAATCAAATTGGCAAAAATTAAAGACAAAGAAAAATTATTGAAAGCAGCAAGGGAAAAATGACAAATAACATACAAGGGAACTCCCATAAGGTTAACAGCTGATTTCTCAGCAGAAACTCTACAAGCCAGAAGGGAGTGGCATAACATATTTAAAGTGATGAAAGGGAAGAACCTACAACCAAGATTACTCTACCCAGCAAGGATCTCATTCAGATTAGATAGAGAAATCAAAAGCTTTACAGACAAGCAAAAGCTAACAGAATTCAGCACCACCAATCCAGCTCTACAACAAAGGCTAAAGGAACTTCTCTAAGTGGGAAACACAAGAGAAGAAAAGGACCTACAAAAACAAACCCAAAACAATTAAGAACATACATATTGATAATTACCTTAAACGTGAATGGATTAAATGTTCCAACCAAAAGACACAGGTTCACTGAATGGATACAAAAACAAGACCCATCTATATGCTGTCTACAAGAGACCCACTTCAGACCTAGGGACACATACAGACTGAAAGTGAGGGTACGGAAAAAGATATTCCATGCAAATAGAAATCAAAAGAAAGCTGGAGTCGCAATACTCATATCAGATAAAATAGACTTTAAAATCAAGAATGTTACAAGAGACAAGGAAGGACACTACATAATGATCAAAGGATCAATCCAAGAAGAAGATATAACAATTATAAATATATATGCACCCAACAGGGGAGAGGAGAAGATGGCAGAAGAGTAAGACGTGGAGATCACCTTCCTCCCCACAGATACATCAGAAATACATCTACACGTGGAACTGCTCCTATAGAACACCTACTGAACACTGGCAGAAGACCTCAGACCTCCCAAAAGGCAAGAAACGCCCCCACGTACCTGGGAAGGGAAAAAGAAAAAAGAAAAAACAGAGACAAAAGAATAGGGACGGACCTGAACCAGTGGAAGGGAGCTGTGAAGGAGGAAAGGTTTCCACACACTAGGAAGCCCCTTCGCGGACGGAGACTGCAGGTGGCAGAGGGGGGAAGCTTCGGAGCCACGGAGGAGAGCGCAGCCACAGGGGTGCGGAGGGCAAAGCGGAGAGACTCCCGCACGGAGGATCGGTGCCGACCAGCACTCACCAGCCCGAGAGGCTTGTCTGCTCACCCGCCGGGGAGGGCGGGGGCTGGGAGCTGAGGCTCGGGATTCGGTCGGATCACAGGGAGAGGACTAGGGTTGGCGGCGTGAACACAGCCTGAAGGGGGCTAGTGTGCCACGGCTAGCCAGGAGGGAGTCCAGGAAAAAGTCTGGACCTGCTGAAGAGGCAAGAGACTTTTTCTTCCCTCTTTGTTTCCTGGTGCGCGAGGAGCGGGGATTAAGAGCACCGCTTAAAGGAGCTCCAGAGACGAGCGTGAGCTGCAGCTATCAGCACACCCCCAGAGACGGGCATGGGACACTAAGGCTGCTGCTGCAGTCACCAAGAAGCCTGTGTGCAAGCACAGGTCACTCTCCACACCTCCCCTCCCGGAAGCCTGTGCAGCCCACCACTGCCTGGGTCCCGTGATCCAGGGACAACTTCCCCGGCAGAACGCACGGCGCGCATCAGGCTGGTGCATCGTCATGCGGGCCTCTGCCGCCGCAGGCTCGCCCCGCATCCGTACCCCTCCCTCCCCCCGACCTGAGTGAGCCAGAGCCCCCTAATCAGCTGTTCCTTTAACCCTGTCCTGTCTGAGCGAAGAACAGACGCCCTCAGGCGACCTACACGCAGAGGCGGGGCCAAATCCAAACCTGAACCCCGGGAGCTGTGCGAACAAAGAAGAGAAAGGGAAATCTCTCCCAGCAGCCTCAGAAACAGTGGATTAAAGCTCCACAATCAATTTGATGTACCCTGCATCTGTGGAATACCTGAATAGACAACAAATCATCCCAAATTGCGGAGGTGAACTTTGGGAGCAAGATATATTATTTTTTCCCCTTTTCCTCTTTTTGTGAGTGTGTATGTGTATGCTTCTGTGTGAGATTTTGTCTGTATAGCTTTGCTTTCACCATTTGTCCTAGGGTTCTGTCCGTCCGTTTTTTTGTTTTTTACTTTAAAAATATTTTTTTATTAATAATTATTTTTATTTTGTATTTTAATAACTCTATTTTATCTTACTTTATTTTATTTTATTTTACCCTCTTTCTTTCTTTCTTTCTATTTTTTCTCCCTTTTATTCTGAGCCGTGTGGATGAAAGGCTCTTGGCGCTCCAGCCAGGCATCAGGGCTGTGCCTCTGAGGTGGGAGAGCCAACTTCAGGACACTGGTCCACAAGAGACCTCCCAGCTCCACATAATACCAAACGGCGAAAATCTCTCAGAGATCTCCATCTCAACACCAAGACCCAGCTTCACTCAACGACCAGCAAGCTACAGTGCTGGACACCCTATGCCAAACAACTACCAAGACAGGAACACAGCCCCATCCATTAGCAGAGAGGCTGCCCAAAATCATAAGGCCACAGACACCCCAAAACACACCACCTGACGTGGACCTGCCCACCAGAACGACAAGATCCAGCCTCATCCACCAGAACACAGGCACCAGTCCCCTCCACCAGGAAGCCTACACAACCCACTGAACCAACCTTAGCCACTGAGGACAGACACCAAAAACAACGGGAACTACGAACCTGCAGCCTGCGAAAAGGAGACCCCAAACACGGTAAGATAAGCAAAATGAGAAGACAGAAAAACACACAGCAGATGAAGGAGCAAGGTAAAAACACACCAGACCTAACAAATGAAGAGGAAATAGGCAGTCTACCTGAAAAAGAATTCAGAATAATGATAGTAAAGATGATCCAAAATCTTGGAAATAGAATAGAGAAAATGCAAGAAACATTTAACAAGGACCTAGAAGAACTAAAGAGGAAACAAGCAACGATGAACAACACAACAAATGAAATTAAAAATACTCTAGAAGGGATCAAGGGCAGAATAACTGAGGCAAAAGAACGGATAAGTGACCTGGAAGATAAAATAGTGGAAATAACTACTGAAGAGCAGAATAAATATATATGCACCCAACAAAGGACCACATCAATACATAAGGCAACTGCTAACAGCTATAAAAGAGGAAATCAACAGTAACACAGTAATAGTGGGGGACTTTAACACCTCACTTACACCAACGGACAGATCATCCAAGCAGAAAATGAATAAGGAAACACAAGCTTTAAATGACACAATAGACCAGATAGATATAACTGATAGTTATAGGACATTCCATCCAAAAACAGCAGATTACACTTTCTTCTCAAGTGTGCATGAAACATTCACCAGGATAGATCACATCTTGGGTCACAAATCAAGCCTCAGTAAATTTAAGAAAATTGAAATCATATCAAGCATCTTTTCTGACCACAATGCTATAAGATTAGAAATCAATTACCGGGGGAAAAAAACGTAAAAAACACAAACACATGGAGGCTAAACAATACGTTATTAAATAACCAAGAGATCACTGAAGAAATCAAAGAGGAAAATAGAAAATACCTAGAGACAAATGACAATGAAAACACAATGATCCAAAACCTGTGGGATGCAGCAAAAGCAGTTCTAAGAGGGAAGTTTATAGCAAGACAAGCCTACCTCAAGAAACAAGAAAAACCTCAAATAAACTATCTAACCTTACACCTAAAGGAACTAGAGAAAGATGAACAAACAAAACCCAAAGTTAGTAGAAGGAAAGAAATCATAAAGATCAGAGCAGAAATAAATGAAATAGAAATGAAGAAAACAATAGCAAAGAACAATGAAACTAAAAGCTGTTTCTTTGAGAAGATAAACAAAATTGATAAACCATTAGCCACACTCATCAAGAAAAAGAGGGAGAGGACTCAAATCAATAAAATTACAAATGAAAAAGGAGAAGTTACAACAGACACTGCAGAAATACAAAGCACCCTAAGAGACTACTACAAGCAACTCTATGCCAATAAAATGGACAACCTGGAAGAAATGGACAAATTCTTAGAAAGGTATAACCTTCCACGACTGAACCAGGAAGAAATAGAAAATATGAACAGACCAATCACAAGTAATGAAATTGAAACTGTGATTAAAAATCTTCCAACAAACAGAAGTCCAGGACCAGATGGCTTCACAGGTGAATTCTACCATTACATTTAGAGAAGAGCTAACACCCATCCTTCTCAAACTCTTCCAAAAAATTGCAGAGGAAGGAACACTCCCAAACTCATTCTACGAGGCCACCATCACCCTGATACCAAAACCACACAAAGATACTACAAAAAAAGAAAATTACAGACCAATATCACTGATGAATATAGATGCAAAAATCCTCAACAAATACTAGCACACAGAATCCAACAACACATTCAAAGGATCATACACCACGATCAAGTGGGATTTATCCCAGGGATGCAAGGATTCTTCAATATACGCAAATCAATCAATGTGATACACCATATTAACAAATTGAAGAATAAAACCATATGGTCATCTCAATAGATGCAGAAAAAGCTTTTGACAAAATTCAACACCCATTTATGATAAAAACTCTCCAGAAAGTGGGCATAGAGGGAGCCTACCTCAACATAATAAAGGCCATATACGACAAATGCACAGCAAACATCATTCTCAATGGTGAAAAACTGAAAGCATTTCCTCTAAGATCAGGAACAAGACAAGGATGTCCATTCTCACCACTATTATTCAACATAGTTCTGGAAGTCCTAGCCATGGCAATCAGAGAAGAAAAAGAAATAAAGGAATACAAATTGGAAAAGAAGAAGTAAAACTGTCACTGTTTGCAGATGACATGATACTATACATAGAGAATCCTAAAGATGCCACCAGAAAACTATTAGAGCTAATCAATGAATTTGGTAAAGTTGCAGAATACAAAATTAATGCACAGAAATCTCTTGCATTCCTATACACTAATGATGAAAAATCTGAAAGAGAAATTAAGCAAACACTCTCATTTACCACTGCAGCAAAAAGACTAAAATACCTAGGAATAAACCTACCTAGGGAGAAGACCTGTATGCAGAAAACTGTAAGACACTGATGAAAGAAATTAAAGATGATACAAACAGATGGAGAGATATACCATGTTCTTGGACTGGAAGCATCAGTATTGCGAAAATGACTATACTACCCAAAGCAATCTACAGATTCAAAGCAATCCCTCTCAAACTACCAACGGCATTTTTTACAGAACTAGAACAAAAAATCTTAAAATTTGTATGGAGGCACAAAAGACCCCGAATAGCCAAAGCAGTCTTGAGGGAAAAAAAACGGAGCTGGAGGAATCAGACTCCCTGACTTCAGACTATACTACAAAGCTACAGTAATCAAGGCAATATGGTACTGGCACAAAAACAGAAACGTACACCAATGGAACAAGATAGAAAGCCCAGAGATAAACCCACGCACCTATGGTCAACTAATCTATGACAAAGGAGGCAAGGATATACAATGGAGAAAAGACAGTCTCTTCAATAAGTGGTGCTGGGAAAACTGGACAGCTACATGTAAAAGAATGAAATTAGAACACTCCCTAACACCATACACAAAAATAAACTCAAAATGAATTAGAGACCTAAATGTAGGACTGGACACTATAAAACTCTTAGAGGAAAACATAGGAAGAACACTCTTTGACATAAATCACAGCAAGATCTTTTTTGACCCACCTCCTAGAGTAATGGAAATAAAAACAAAAATAAACAAATGGCACCTAATGAAACTTAAAAGCTTTTGCAAAGCAAAGGAAGCTACAAACAAGATGAAAAGACAACCATAGCCAGGTCATGGAAGCAACCTAAATGCCCATCAAGAGATGAATGGATAAAGAAGATGTGGTACATATTTGCAATGGAATATTATTCAGCCCTAATAAGGAACAAAAATGGGTTACTTGTAGAGATGTGGATGAATCTATATACTGTCATACAGAGTGAAGTAAGTCAGAAGGAGAAAAACAAATATCATATATTAACGCATATATGTGGAACCTAGAAAAATGGTCCAGATTAACCGGTTTGCAGGGCAGAAATTGAGACACAGATGTAGAGAACAAACCTATGGACACCAAGGTGGGAAGCGGCAGGGGTGGTGGTGGTGGTGTGATGAATTGGGAGATTGGGATTGACATGTATACACTAATATGTAGAAAATGGATAATTAATAAGAACCTGCTGTATAAATAAATAAATAAAATTCAAAAGTTCAAAAAAAAGAAGAAAAATTTCAGCACTTAAAAATATAAATTCAACTATCTGAAAATTCATTAACGAAAAATATTAGTTTCTGGGCAATTCCCTGGTGGTCCAGTGCTTAGGACTCGGTGCTTTCACTGCCGGGGCCCAGGTTCAATCCCTGGTCAGGGAACTAAGACTCGCAAGCCACACAGCACAGCCAAAAAAAAAAAATTTAATTTCTATCAGTGCCAAATAAATGAGGCACTCATCTTGTTTGGTGCTATTCTACTCATTATTTTAACGATTCACAAATCTATCAGTAATTTGGTAGCCATCCTGAGCAGGACTTTCTTGAAGGAACCCTCAAATCTGGAATGTCACTAGGTTCATTGTCATGATTTTGTTTTCAAGACAGATAGCTTTGGAGGCAAATGTAGAATGGAAAACTTTGGATCTGTTTCCCAACAGTAGAAAATGTAAAACTAATCACTTCAATAATAGATATGGTCTCTTACGGGTGAGTCATCTTCAGCTTTCTGTGGAATTTCCCTGCTTTAATACTATTTAAAGTCTAACCTGTTGTGCAGTCAATAAAATCAGTGAAGAATTGTTTATCCATGATTAAAAGTTGATTACATTATCTTCAGAATATTAATGATGTCTAAAAAAGTAGCTTTAACCTTGGTTGATACAGCCTTCTGGTGTTGAGATCATGGGTCTTGAAATGATAGATACTGCCCCTAACATGAATTATCCTCCATCTTCAAATCTTGCATATGCTGCGTTCCACAAAGAAACCTAGCTGACTTGTACATCAAATCACAGTATATTAGGTAGGAATTGTATCTTATGTAGGAGACACACCCTCTAAGCTTTCATTCAGTATAGCCAACCTTTAAGTGACTGTTGCATGCATGGCACTTTATAGAGTCTATAAAACCACACATGAAAACCTTGGAATAGTTGCTTTCTAGGAAATTCAAGTCACCAAAGATTCATAAACAGTATCAATGTGAGGTGAACATCTCATGCACCTCCTATGACCACTTCGGAGGATGTTAAGTCAGGGCTGCCTTGCAAAACAGAAAATGATTCAGTAGATAATATCTGAGGTGAGAGCTGTTAAGAGTAGCTAGCCTACTAAGGTACATCATTGTTTGATATATCAAGAGGCACAGCATTCAGTTGTGAACTCCAGATTCCTCAAAGTTTGCAATCAGTTTCTTATCCACATGGTATCTGGGATTTTTAACAATTATTGATTTATCATGTAAATGATAAAAATTGTATGAACAATATGATTATATAATTTATGTTGAAGAAACAGTATGTAACTCCTAATTTAGCAGCAAGACTGACTGCCATGCACCAAACTTGTTGAATATTGTGGACACTTTCCCCAAAATGGTATCAAAACATTTCATGAAGCTTTCACACAATGGAGATTTGGTTAAGCTGTTAAGTTTTTCAGTTTTGTTGTACATGTCACCAGATAATTTAGCAAAAATCTGGCTTTCTTAAGAGTTTCTTAGAGACAAGTTGAATTTTATTTGATCCCTCTGCAAACTACTAATTATGTCCTAGTGTTAAGACATAATTCAATTAAACAACTAATCACATATACTCATCCCACTGGGTTCTGCTTTGTGAAATTAACATTTTCTTAAAGCCAAATGTGAAAAAACAATGTTAAAATATCCTTATTAGAATCTTTATTTTCAGCATGAATAAATTTTAAAATACAAAATGGGAATTCACATTTTAAGTGGGCATCCTAATTGAATCTTGAAGATGAAATGGTTTTACCTCTCAGAAATCACTTTGAAAGTTCTCTAACTACAAATAGCAAGCAATTCTTGACAGCTTGAACACAGCATACTTTGTCAATACCCACAAATGAAACCGATTGCTTTTTTTTTTTTTAAGTTATACAATTTTTATTTATTTATTTATTTATTTATTTATGGCTGTGTTGGGTCTTCGTTTCTGTGCGAGGGCTTTCTCTAGTTGTGGCAAGTGGGGGCCACTCTTCATCGCGGTGCGTGGGCCTTTCATTATTGCAGCCTCTCTTGTTGCGGAGCACAGGCTCCAGACGCGCAGGCTCAGTAATTGTGGCTCACGGGCCTAGTTGCTCCGCGGCATGTGGGACCTTCCCAGACCAGGGCTCGAACCCGTGTCCCCTGCATTGGCAGGCAGATTCTCAACCACTGCGCCACCAGGGAAGCCCCCCTATTGCTTCTCTTGAAAATAAAACTTGAATCCTGGCTGGCAGTGGAAATCTCTCACGGTGAAGGCTGGCTGAACTGCATAGCGTAAAGTTTTTAAATCCACAGTCCACCTCTGCGTTGGCCCAATATACATATATTATCAAATCCCACAGGCTCTTACAATGTGACTGACCCTCCTCCCAGTAGGAGGTGGAGTCTGTGTTCCTTTTCCATGAAGCTGGGAATTGATCTTCTGGGACTTCTGGTGACCAAGAGTATAGTGGAAGTGATGCTAGGACTTCCAAGGCTAAGTCCTATAAAAGATCCAGCTTCTGCCTGGCTCCACTTCAGAGCCCTGAAATAAGTCCAGTTGCCCTAAAGCCACCATGCTGTGGATTTTGAGGAAAGACTGAGCCACTAACAGGGAGATGCTCAAAGAATCTCCCTCTAGCCGGATGTGAAAAAGTCTTTGGAGATAACCCCAGAGCTACCATCTGATCGTAACTTCATGAGACACAAGAAGCAGGAGAGTCCAATAAATGCTCCTGAATTTCTGACCCACAGAAAGCTTGAGATCATATCATCTCATGCCATTACATTTCAGATGATTTGTTACACAGCAGTAACTAATGCACACTGATGACACCAACTGCCACAGCCATCATTTGCTTGGGCTCAGACCGCAGCTCTACCTTTTGACAGTCTGGCCCAAATTTACACCCATAACCCCTCCTTTTTCCTCTGCAACACAGGTAAAATAAGGCTGGAACCTTAAACAAGACCAGGTGATGATGATAGAGAGAAGTTAACATGCAATGAGATACACCTGGTTTCTAAATTAGTTCACTGACCTTATAACATGGGTTTGTAATGAAAACATTTCTCTTCCTGTTTAGACTCCTTCAAAGTTTTTTTCCTGAGGTCCCATCTGCATACTTTACACAGGGACTGTCAACTCAATCCAGATATTATACCCAAAGGCCTCAAGGTAAAATGTAATCAGACTTGAACAAATAAACTGTATTACAGATTGGGCTTTTATACTTCCTAACCAAAATACAAGGGAAAACTAAACAGTGGCTTACTTTCTAGCTTTTAAAAAATCAGTTTGGGCTTAAACCAAATTCCAGATGCTTGAATATGCCAAAGTGCTGCCGTCCCAGGGGCATTCACCTACTCCAGGTGTCAAGCAGGTACCTTTCTTAAAAACAAAACTGGAAATAGTTCATGGTAATTTTTTTTGTAATTTAGAAAGTCAGATCTGGGTGAGGAGAATTAAGTTACCTGAAATAGTTTTTAGCTATCAAATGTTTTGGTCCTTTTAAAAAACTACCATTCTAAGAAACAGCCTAATTTAGATTACCTTCTTTTACAAATAAGGATTAGCACACTGATGAGGATTTTTTAAAGTATAGTAAGTGTTGCAAAAATTTGATTATATACTGAAATGTACTTGTCAAAATAAACCACAAATGAATATTTATCCATATTCAAACTGAACAATTGTTTTTAAAAATTTAGGGCATGGTTCCTAAAAATGTAAGAACTCTCTTTTGAGTGACAAATCCTAAAACATATGACAATTTATGAGTAGGGATCATAGCATTCAACCAACAGTGAATTTTTTTCCTTGAGGTTTTAATGTGTGCATAATTCTTTCCATTTTAGGGTTAATTCTTTAAAAACGTTTTAAAAATAATTATCAAGTCATAGACAAATCATGAACAGTTGGGTTTATTTCAACAGTAAGTTTGAAACTCTTGCTTCTGGCAAGAGCACTACAGTAATTATATTAGGAATAGACAACTTCCTACACTGTCAAATATATAAAAGTTCCTTCTGCATTTTCCTCAACACTGATCAACAAGCAGATTCAGTCCACATTTGCTTTCATCTACTGAGTGTACCCAAGCTTCTTCTTCAGAGATTCTGGCATCTCAGGTGGAGGAGGGCGAGGGAGCCTGAAGTAGACCTTCACGGAGTCATAGATGAACCACTGCAGTGCAGTCAGAGTGCCGATCATGATGATACGGGCAAACAGTCCCTTCCATACACCTGGATAAAATATGAAATGTGAGTGAAGAATATACTCCAAAATGTTATTCTTTCTTTAGATGGGAGAAAAAAAAATCTTACCTCTAAATCCAAGTCTCTGGAGGACCAGAGATGCACTGCTACCCTTCTCTTTATTCAACACAGACACCACAGAATCAGCAGGGTGAGAAACAATGGCACAGAAGACTCCAGCTGAACAAAGTCAAGATAAATGATCCAATATGGGGTCAGTTAAAAAAAATTTTCACATCACAGCCAACAACCTTTTCATAAGTAATAAAATTTTCTTGTGTTTAAAAAAATCATATTTTAGAATGAGACTGACAAGAAAAGTTATGAAGCAGTCTACCCTATGTAAAACAGAACAATCCCTCAAGTTATATTGAGATTTTAACACTTTCTCTTGTATTAAAGATTTGTTACTGGAAAAACAGAAAAAGGCACAGCAGTGAAGTCAATACATTCCCGAGCTTAATTATGACATGCAAACCACAAGACAATTATTTTAGGAACGAATTAGCAAGTATTTGTGAATCCTGAAGAGTATATAAAACGCAATGGAAAGATAAAACTTCTTTGGAATATTTTTCCCTCACAAAAGAGGCCAATACTGGAAATGATTATTCTTAATTTCACAGACAAGCATGTTCTAAATAATTCATACCTATGTAACCTGCCACAAATGTGACAACCAGCTGCTCTGGCTTTGAACATTCACTTCGGGGCTTGGGAACCACAAACTTGTACAATGCTTCAACAGTACGTTCAAAGCAGGCGAACTTCATCATGGTGTATGGTATCTGTCTCATCCAGAGAGGAGCAACCCCCTTGTAGAATCTAGGAAATCAGAAGACTTATTTGACTCAGTTGCATATATTCATCTAGCAGACTTTTTCATTATTAACAGAAGTGTCTGCACACCAGTCAAGTCCTGATAGTAACAAAATGGCAGCACCACTGCATGTCATTTCTATCAGAACCTAAGACTAACATGCAGGTATATTTATCTCACATGCCAATGACTCAAGCACCTTTGACTATACAACCAAAAAAGTTGCTGGATGTTTCTTTGACTGGAACTACAAGAAACAGTAAGTTTACAAGTAGAACTCAGCTCAAGATTGGCATCCACAAAGGTGGATCTAAGGAAGCATGTGTGGCCTGACTATATGCAAATTCTTAACTGTGAACATAGATGACAAGAATTCTAACAAGGGCACTCCCCAACCCCCAAGTTAAGAGTTAATATTTAGGTCAAATATCAAGTCATTTGTAGACTGACAAATGATTCTAACTTTAGGGGAAAAAAAACCCCTTAATTCAGGGTTCAAGCCATGTATCAACTTATCCTTGCCCCTAGAGTTTATGTTCTATGTGAGGGGGAAAGAGATGTGAAAAAAAGAAAGTCTGGCAAGTTTAATGCTAACAAATGCGGTTTTCTCAAGTGAGTATTTTTATACTATATATTTAGGCAAATGTTTACTTACGCCTTTAAGCCTTCTTCCTTATACATTTTGGGAGCTGCATCCCTCAAAGTGTTAGCATATCCTGGTTGGGTTTGAATTCGAACCTTAGCAGCTTCCATAGGAGCCAGAGCAATGTCAGCAAAGAATTCAGCACTGGCAGAGGCAGCCAAATATAGTGATGTGCGCCAGAGATAGGCATTCTCCTACATGAAAAACATAAGGAGAAACAAGAATTGCTGCTGCACTGGCTGTTCTCAATTTAAGAAACAGTTCTAGGAAACAGTTAAATTTCAGACATTTTAAGTGTTTATCACAGAGTCCACAGATAACACACGAGACTGAGTATCTCTCATAACCTCATCAACCACAGTACACTGTGAATATTTTCTGAATGTCTAGGTGCCAAGCATAGTTGACCCTTTAACTCACACAGGAATACTACAGTCCTTCTCTTTAAAAAACTCAAATCCAGCTTATTTGGAAAGCAGCATAGCATAATAAAAAGAGCACTGAAATCTAATGAAATAGTTTCTTTTTCTTATCCTGTTTATGTTAAAACAGCCTTATAACACAACATTGTAAAGCAATCATACTCCAATAAAGATGTTAAAAAAACAAGAAACAGCCTTATGATTTGAAACATATTGTTCACCCTTTCTGAGACTATTTCCTCAGTTCTAAAACAAGGTGAGTCAAACAAAATCTAAGATCCTTTTTGGTCTTATACTTTAAGTTAAAAACTGAGGACTTTTTTTTCCTTTTTCTTCTTTTTTAAATATTTATTTATTTGGCTACGCCGGGACTTAGTTTCGGCATGTGGGATCTAGTTCCCTGACCAGGGATCAAACCTGGGCCTCTTGCATTGGGAGCGTGGAGTCTTAGCCACTGGACTACCAGGGAAGTCCCTAAAAGCTGAGGACTTTTCAATTTCAAAGTTAAATTACACACCTCTCCAAGCATGTTGCTATACAAAACTTTGAAGACTTCATAAAAGCCAAATTTGCAGAGCCCTTGCATAGAGTAGCCAATGAAAGTCGGAGCCCATCCTTTGGCCAAACCACGAACACCATCTTCTTTGAGTGTAATTGAGAATCCATTAAATATGCCCTTGTACTTTTGTGGGTCCACCTTTATTTAAAACAAGAAGAAAAAAAAAAAATTAAATGTACCAAAGGGGTAATAACACTTCTCACAAACATTTAATTCTGTTATTATTAGTTTTTCCTTTTGGTTCTAATATAAACTTTAGTAACTACACAAAAGGTGGGTAAATACAAGTTCACTGCATGATATCAGCTTAATGTCTACTATTATCTTTGTAAATGTAACTTTTCGTACAGTAAGGTCTAGCTTTCTTTCAGTCAGACTTAAGTCTTGGAGGGTTAGTTAAGAGGATAAAATTCCTACAATACACAATAAAACTGACACGAGATTTTTCCACCACCCAACTCTTTTTACCACTTAAAAATTAGTCTTAAAGCTACTTCATAAACAATAGATAAGTCTATATCCTTGATATATGCTAGCCCATTCAGTGATTATAAAGTTTTGTGAACTTAAGACAATCAAATTAAATACAACTTAAAAAGTACATCGACATGAAAACCCTCTTTTGAGTTAAGAAATTAAATTCCCTTTAAGAGACATGCATAAGAAGTTTTAGCAAAGGTATAACTAATGGGGGTAAAAATCTTATCTATTTCTGCCAGTACTAGAAGGGCTGGTATACATCACCTTCCTCTCCCTGCTAATATTTCACCTTCCTTTCTCTTTTAGGTAAGTAGACCTCTAATCCTGTTTGGGACAAATAAATTTTTGATGTTTGATTATTTGTGTTTCAATCATCCTAATTAAGACATTTTAATTATAAAAGAAAACCTTTTATGTAAATAAATATGCAAGAAGCTATGCCCACAAATTTTAAACACTATACAGAGTTTTTTAATCTACAGTGTTCTCTGCCTTGATCTTATCAATAAATAAGAGGCATGAAGTTACATCGTATAATACACAAAGAATGATAGCCTACTCTGACATGTAAGTGCTTGTAAAATGACTATTTGGAGCAAAAAAGAATCAATAGGCCTTGAAGAACTCTAGGCAGAATTCAGCCCAGCAGCAAAAACCACTTACAGGCAGAGTCTGAGATCAACAATCTACCTTCACTCTTATTTTAAAAGAGGTATTTCTTGGATTTAAAACACTAATTAAAGTAAATATCATGAGTTAAAGAAATCTGAGTTTGCTACTAAAATTTCTGGCAGTCGTAATGTCTTCATTCTTCTCATTTGTGAAGTCCTTTAATATTACTTGGAATTAAGTCACACACAGAAGAGATGTTCAATGCTGTCATCTCAATACAAACCTGCATACGGCATTTCACTAAATCCAGAGGAACAACAGCAGTGTGTGTGAGACCACAACTTAAGACCCCACCAAAGCCACACAGTGCGTAAAACTTCGCGGAGCCGTATTCACAACTGTACTCTGTAGTAAGACAAGACACACCATGCATTTTAATATAATACTCATGTTACTGGTTATCAACTTACCTCCTGGACAGTTAGGTTTTCACACAGCTTGTTAACAGGTAACACCCATGCTTCAACAATGTTTTATTTAGTCCAACATGCAAAAACAAACCTGCATTCTGCATTTAACCAGATCTAGAGGAACCAATGCTGTATGTGTTGTGCCACAACTAATAATTCCTCCAAGCCCACAGAGAAGAAAGAATCTGCCAGATCCATAGTCACAGCTATACTGCTCTGTTTGATTGAAAAAAAAAATCAAATAAATATTTCTTCAGAGATGACTAAGGCCATGGGAATGCAAGAGAACTAAGTTTCCCTGTGAAAAAGTATTATCACAACTGAACAACTCTGGCCACCATTTACAAGTAAACACTATCCCCACTTATGGACCCCTATAGTGTAAAACTACATAAACATAAATTCCTGCAGTCAAATACATTTACTACACAAATGACCATAGATTTAACTGTCTAAATTGAAGGACCGAATGACGATGTCAGGGTTTTTCCCTCACACTAAAGACAGGAACAGAAACACATAATAATTTTTTTCTTTAAATCTTTACATTTTACAGGTACAAGGTAGATAACATATTCTGTACTCCTGCAACTCGGTTTTCAGGTTTCTCTGTAAATACACTCCACTGGGATTTAAAATATACACAATTAAAATAAAGTTGGGTCTAGCCATCAAGAAACCCGAGAGATAAGATCAAAGGGATTCCTATCAATTATTATATCCTTTCTATGGTCTCTCCGGGCCCACAAGTCAATCAGGCGCATTAAAACAAGAGTTACCCAGTTATCACACATACCTTGTGTCAACTAATATTAGACTCCAGGAATACTAAAGGGAGGAAGCAATATTTTTAAAAAGAAAGTGAAAGCAAAATCAAAGAACTGATAATACAGTTAGAACTGCGGTGTCCAGTGGTTAGGATGAAGACTTTACCCAATGCCTAGTCGGCTGACCAAGTTGGCTCACGGCGAAGATAAGGAGCTAGTCACGGCCTCTATGCCTCCACTCCCTCGAGGACGCGGAGGTCACGGAGGGAGCAGGGCCTAGACCCTTCCACGCCCTTGAGGGAGAGCCAAGGATCCGACACCCGGCTTCGGGCGGAACAAGCTGACATCCTCGGACAAGCAACTGGGCGCCGTCCTGCGGTGTCGCGGGCAGGGCGCGTCCTTCCCTGTCCTCCGGGCCGAGCACGCCACGAAGGCCGAGGGGACCACGAGGGGACCTGACAACCGTATCGGGACAGGGTCTAACCTCACCTTCCACAGCGGCGGCTGCCAGCTTGCGGGAGCGGCGGGGTGGGCCCGGGGGCCCGGCGGGGTTGCTGCGGGGGCCCGCGAGATCATCTTGCACCAGCTGCAGGTGGGGCGCGTTGAAGGGGTTCGCCCGCGCCAAGTGCGCCACGGACGAGAACATCTTCCTAGGGAGAGAGGAAGCGGCGGTCACAGGAAAGGCAAAGGGGGCCGTTAGGCCGGCTAAAGTCACCTGCACCCTGGGACCACCCCTGCACCCAGGCCTTGCCTCTTCCCGCCTCCGCGCCCTTGAGGAGGTCACCGCGGCCTCCCCAAAGGAGGAGGCCAACGGGGCCTACAGCCAAGGAAGCGCCTCACCGGGTCTCCGCGCTCCGCTCCCCGCACGCACTGCAGGGAAGGCCGAACCACACTCACTCCCTAAGATGGCGGACACACCACCGCTCCCTCGGAAAGGCTGGAGCTCACAGAGGCCGAACGTCCTCCGGGTCTTTAGATCCGTGCCCTTCGCGCGTCGTCAGCGTGACGCACACAGCACGTCACTACAGACTGGCGGCACCCATTGGCGAAGAAGAGCGCCGAAGCCCTAACGTCATCACGTTCTCCTAGCAACCTTATCCCCGCCCCATTCGCCCTAGCCCTTCCGGCCCGGCTTCTACGCATGAGGGTTCTTTTTGCGCAGGCGCGCATTCCGGGCCGGTGTTTTTGAGTTGTGTGGGTTTGTGCTCGTGATCTCCTCTTATTGTCCCTTCACCTTCAAACGTCTCTCCTGGAATCTGGGGCTTCCTCTCTTTTCATTTAAATGAGCCCCAATATACTAGTCACCTAAAAAAAAAAATCCGAATACGCGATGATAAATATTTCGGTTTGCGGTTAGAATGTCACTGCAGTACAGTTTTCGTGTCACAGCTTCTGCTATTATGGTACTTTTTTTTTTTTTTCAGGTTCCATCCATTGACATTACACATAGACATGTCTGAATTTTCCATCAAACTTTAGGAGAGTATTTTAAAAGGAAATGTGTAGCAAGAACTCTTAAGACAGCTTGCTGCTTCATCACAATAGTTTATATAACACATTAAAGCATTCAATAAATTATTTTTAACACCTGGGAGTACAGGGGTGAACTAGAGTGAAAGTGACTGACAGCAGATTTTGTTTTTAATAAATTTAGAAAATCTTCATTAGATTCAGTTAAACAAAGAAAGGCCTAGTTTAATTGGGAAGAGTTTAGTAGGGGTCAAACCTCTGTTAGAATTCTGGCTCTGACATTTTCCCAGCTACTGTTAAAGTAACCTTGGGAATTTACTTGATCTCTGTGCACCTGTTTCTTAAATGGTGGAAGCAGGGCTGGCCTCATGGGCTTGCTACCTATACAGTTGTGCAGGGCCTATGCTTGGTTTAATGTTCTGCTGTCACCGTTTTGAAATTCTTAATGAACAAGAGACCCTGTGTTTTTCATTTTGCACTGGGCCCTGCAGATTTTGCAGCTGGTCCTGGATGGGAGTAATACATATCTTGCAGAGTTTGTGAAAACTCAGTGAGATAATTTCTTCTTCTTTTTTCTTCCTTTTTTGTTTGTTTGTTTTATTAAATGGACTTGAAAAATTGAGTTGTCATGTATGCCAATGGTAGCAATATTGACTAAAACTCCGTGCCTATATAAACATGCAAGATTTTTGTAGAAAATTAGCATTACAATATTAGAAAAATTTAAAATGTTATCCTCTTAAGAAAGAAACTGGACATTTTCTTTAAAAAGCAGATATCATGGGCTTCAATCTTTTCAATTCCCCATCCTTTGAATAGAGTTCAATAATAATTTTGGTGAGATCAATATTTAGTGTTCACATTATGATGACTACTATTTATAGTAAGCCATGGTGAATGCTGTAATTATATTTCTAATCTTGAACGATCTGTTTTCCTCTAGAGGTAATAATTGTCACTTTTGGCATTTGTTTGGTTTTCTAATCACTCATCACTAAGTCAAAATCTGCTGTATTAGTTTGCTAAAGGCTGTCATAACAAAGTACCTCAGACTGAGTGGCTTAAGCAAAAGAAATTTGTGTTCTGTTAGTTCTCAGTGAAATAATTTCTAAAACTGAGGATTTTTAGCCAAGGAGCAGAGCTGGGGTCCGAGGTTGGGCGGGGGGGGGGGGGGGGGGGGCATCAGTGGATGGGAAGTTACTGAGAGATTAGGGTAATTCTTGCTAAATTGACCTCACAGGATTCTTGCAGAAGGCAGGCCAAGGTTATCAGACATCACTTGGGAGATAAGGAATTTGATCAGGTATCAAGGGTGATCAGATATCAAGTTTGGGAGATTCTGGCTAAACCGACTTAGAATTCTTGCTGCACTTGGGCTCCTTATGATCATGCCCAAGGATGGGCTTAGTGGAAAAAGGGCTCAGAGTAGCCTAACTAAAGTTTGGTCAAGGAGAGAGTCTTTGTCAATGCCTTCCTATTCAGTATACCAAGGCAGTCTAGCATTTTAATTTCATTTAATATGGGCTGCCACTGAATTTAAATTTCAGCCAAACTGTTAGAGACACCCTCAGCAATCTGAGCTAAAACAATGGATTGGGCCACTTTCTTTACTGTACTCATATCAGTAAGTTTGCCTTGATCTACCATTATATTCCTTCTCTTTTAGTTATTGCTACTTATCAAATTACTCCAAAATTTAGGGACATAAAACAACAAATACTATTATATTTTCTGAGGGTCAGGAATCTGGATGTGGCTGAACTACATGGCCTGACTCAGGGACTGTCATAAGGTTGTAGGCAAGCTGTTGGCTGGGACTGTGGTCTCTAAAGATTTGACTGGGGCTAGAGGATCTGCTTTCAGGGTCGCAAACTTGGCGACTGGCAGAATGCTTCAATTCCTTGTCGTGTGGCCCTCTCCATAGGGCTACTCATGACATGGCTTCCCCAGAGTAATTCAAGAAAGAAAGAGCAACCAGGACAGAAGTTGCAGTGTCTTTTATAACCTAATCTCAGAAGTGACACACCATCACTTCTGTATTTTACTGGTCATGCAGACGAATCCTGATACGATGTAGGAAGGGAGGTGGAGATCATTGGGGCCATCCTAGAGGCTGACTACTACACATCCAACCAAACATTCTTAGCCTCCGTCCCCATATGTGTTGCCCAGGTTTCTCTTAATATAAATCTTGCACACTTTTTATCTTACCTTCTAGGGTTTCCTGCAATGGGGTCTAGAAGCAATGGGAGGTATTGACAACTGGTTCTGAGAAGGATCAGCACACCCTACAAGGCAACTACCTCAGGGGGAGGAAGAGCTATTTCTACTAGCAATAGAGGCTCAGCAGAACTTAGGGGTTCATGATCCCAGTGTCATCTGAATCTTCCCACGTGTTCCCATCCACACTGCTCAAAAAAAAAGCCCTGGGCTTCCCTGGTGGCGCAGTGGTTGAGAATCTGCCTGCCAATGCAGGGGACACGGCTTCGAGCCCTGGTCTGGGAAGATCCCACATGCCGCGGAGCAACTAGGCCCGTGAGCCACAAATGCTGAGCCTGCGCGTCTGGAGCCTGTGCTCCGCAACAAGAGAGGCCGCGATGGTGAGAAGCCCGCACACCGCGATGAAGAGTGGCCCCCGCTCGCCGCAACTAGAGAAAGCCCTCGCACAGAAACGAAGACCCAACACAGCCATAAATAAATAAATAAATAAATAAATTTTTTTTTTTAAAAAAGCCCTTATGTTAACACGAGGCCTGCAAGATGGGGAATTCAATTGCATTGTAATTCAGGATTAGATTTTGGGTTTAGTTTTTAGAAATTACAGCCTTGTACATATAGGAAGGCAGTCATTTACGTTTTCTGGTCCCTTATCTCATCTTGAACTGAGAGTTTAAAACCCTAAGCTCATCATTTCCTTCCCCTACTTATCCAACATAATTAGGAAAAAACCAGCCAACCCCACTGTAGTCCTTATTTTCACTTAAATATTTTGTGGAAGCATCTTCTTGGTTACCTAAAGCCTTGCCTTCTTTAGCCATTTGATTACTGGTATCCACAGGCCATAATTTAAGAAATTTTTTTTTGCTAATGCATGCCATGGACAACCAGTGTCACCATTATCATTGACAGCTGGTCACCAATGCCTTTAAATCCAATCAGACCAGATAACCCAGAACAAATTCAGAGAAACCCATTGTCAAGGTTTTGTTCTCCTGGAATTACTTCCAATACCACTGTCTGTATCAGAGTTTGATCAGAGAAGCATAGCCACAGTGAGTCATATGGAATAAAAGATTTATTGTAGGGGTTAGACCTTATGAGACTGTAGGAGCTGGAGAAGAATTTGCCTCTGTGTCTGGGGCTGCACCTGAAATTACTGTAAATCAATAGGACTTACAGTCAGGCAGGAAAGCTGAACATGAAGTGGGGGTGAGCAGGGACAAACTGGAACCCACAGAGTCAAACTAGACCGTGAGTCTGTCTCATCACCTACAATGCTGGTCCCTGCAGGAGCCATGGTGCAGGTGCTTATGAGAGCCTCAGTGCCGCTATGCATCTGGCCCAGGACTCAGAAACCGAAGAAGATCCAGGAGTTCTGAAAAAGCTTCACACCTGGCCTCTGCCCCGATTTAAGGTGAGCCAGCAAATCAGCAAAATGAGCGTGAGCTGCCACAGCACCTCATGTCCTACACTGACCTTCAGAGTATTATGACTGCTGCTTCACTTCTGCCTTTGCACAAATTTCCTTTGTGACCAATCCTAACCCAGACCCATATTTAGGAGATAAACAGTTAAACTTTGAGACGCTAGAGAGATAGAACATTCAAGGGGAACTTTGCCGTGGGCATTTGAAAAACTTAGAGCTAGAAGTCAAGTTTGCCCTTGTAGATTTGACGATTATCTCTGTCATGGAGAATCACAAGAAAATCCTTAAATAATTCCTAGCACAGTCACGTAATAGAAGGATATCAAAAATTATGTGAGGGAGACTAAAGTCCATTTTCATATCTGCCCTGAGGAAAAAAGAGTAACATCCACTTATTTATTGTCTTTTTTGATTAGAAATCTTGCTTTTTATTTTTGGGGTGGTATGTTGTTGTTGTTGTTTTGTTTTTGTATGACTTCATAAATAGAGTAGGGAGAAATTTGTCTCTTTGTATCGGAAGTAAAATAAAATGGACTTCACAGTTGGGGCTTTAGTTTCCATTCTGGAAAGTTTTAAAATCCCCATTCTTTGGAAAGTTATGCTAGATTGAGCCTAGAGTACCTTGTCTGTAAGACTGGTGATCTCTTTACCATAGTGTACCCCGAGAGAGCAGAGCCAGCTCTGAGGCCCAGTCTCAGACTCTTAAACTCACCCATGTTTGTGCATGGAGCTGAAAACAGTGAAAGTTATATCTGTATATTCAGAGACATTGTATTTTATAGGAAATAAAAGGCAGGTGAATCCTTTTACCCAGTCTTTATCTCTTGATATCTTGAAATTTCTTTCTTTCTGCAATTAAAATCATAAAATATGCTTTGGCCCAGAGAGGAGAGCCATACCTCAATATGGCAGCACCTAAAAGAGTCCACGTGGAAGGAGCACATCTATGTGGCACTTTAGTCACTCAATGGCTACAATTCATCACCTGGACAGATTTTAAGTGAGGCCCTGTCATCATAAGTTAGAAGTTCCCAAATCTGGTTTCTCATCAAAGCACCTGGGGAGCTTTTTAAGCACAGATGTTGTCGGACCTCAAAAGATTCTACTAAGTCTGATGAGGAGTTCTAGAAGCTGCCATTTTTTTTAAAGATCCCCAGGTGATTCTTAAAATAGCCAGTTTTAGAGACTGATGATCTAAGGAATTCAAAGATAGGCGTGAGCCTGTGGAACGGGCCTGACCCAACACTGACAGCATCCTGAATTACCTGGTTTGCCACGGATATGTAGTGCTCACTTACTAGAAAGGAATCCCTGCTGATCTGGTTTGCTTCAAACTGACTGTTCACCTTGTTCTTCCACATTCAGGAACAAGGTGCAAGGCTGCGGTGCCCACCATCAGCAACCCATACAAACTGGGGCAAATTCTTTTTTTTTTTTTTTTTTTTAAGGGAGCCTTACTTGTTATCAAATGTGTAATAGGACATTTTTCCATCCTGCAAGCACTTGGGATGTGCATGTTACTTCGAGAGTAGGAGGAGTTTATGCTCCCTGCCAGGAGCAATTCAGTCTTTCTGGGGTTTTTTTGTTTGTTTGTTTGTTTTTATTTATTCATGGCTGTGTTGGGTCTTCGTTTCTGTGCGAGGGCTTTCTCCAGTTGCGGCAAGCGGGGGCCACTCTTCATCGCGGTGCGCGGGCCTCTCACTATCGCGGCCTCTCCCATTGCGGAGCACAGGCTCCAGACGCGCAGGGTCAGCAGTTGTGGCTCACGGGCTTAGTTGCTCCGCGGCACGTGGGATCCTCCCAGACCAGGGCTCGAACCCGTGTCCCCCGCATTGGCAGGCAGATTCTCAACCACTGCGCCACCAGGGAAGCCCTGGGGCAAATTCTTAACAGAAGTATGAAAGGGGACAGGAGAATATCAGCTGCTTAAAGATGGTAACAGCCACAGACTTGGTAACATACAGGAAATTTGAGGGAGAAATGTATATACCTGAAGAATAGCAAATATGAAAAATAATGAATATAAAATGGACTAAGCCTTACTAAAAGGAGGAGAAATAGTTTCATTCATCCTTAGATGGGACAGAATATACCTAACACCTAAATTTCTGTTTATACGCTGGGTTATTATGAACTGAAATGTATAGTAATTTTATCACAATTCAAACCTCATGCCACTTATGATCTTTTTGCTGTAGCTACTCAGAGGCCTTCTCACAAATGAGTCCAATGTAACTGCAGTCAGCGCTAAATGAAGTTAAAATTTGCAAACATAATGAAACTTCAGGAAAAATTCTCAAATTCTGCTATTATATCTCTAAACCTGGAAGATAGTCAATTGAGAAGGAATAACTTTAGGGAATCAAACATATTTTTAGAGAGCAGTAGCCTCAAATGTTAGTGGAATTTAACTGACTGATTTTATTCTTCTGAGAGAAACTGAATATTGCTAACTATTACACAATTACAGTTAACGTACATAACACTAGCAGTTACTTAAATTTTCTGTAATTTGTGCTGCTTTGAAATTTTGTGGAAAAGAAACTATTTTTTCCCTCTTTTGATTTCAAGAATTTCAACTTTGAAAAATATTTAAATCATCCATCATTTAAATTACAAAATAGGAGAGAATAAAAATCAACGTAGAGTTTTGTCAGCTAATCTCACCCACAGCAGTTTATGGGTCAGAATAACTTGTTCCTGGGTGTTTGAATGATCAAATTAGATGTCTGAATTAAATGAACATTATTATTATTATTATTTAAGTGGTATGGCTGAAGCTGAGGAACCTATTTTTTTTTTTTTAATTTATTTGTGGCTGTGTTGGGTCTTCGTTTCTGTGCGAGGGCTTTCTCTAGTTGCAGCAAGTGGGGGCCACTCTTCATCGCGGTGCGCGGGCCTCTCATTATCGCAGCCTCTCTTGTTGCGGAGCACAGGCTCCAGACGCGCAGGCTCAGTAGTTGCGGCTCACGGGCCCAGTTGCTCCGCGGCATGTGGGACCTTCCCAGACCAGGGCTCGAACCCGCATCCCCTGCATTAGCAGGCAGATTCTCAACCACTGCACCACCAGGGAAGCCCAGAGGAACCTATTTTTAATTTTTTTAAATATATGATTGGGAATTCCCTAGCGGTCCAGTGGTTAAGACTCTGTGCTTGAATCTCCTGAGTTATGTGGACAAGCTTCCGTCCTAAACATTAAGAACTTCTTATACCTTACTTTGCCATGCCCTCATCCTCTTGGCTACTTACAATCATTGTTTTTCTGTTAACACAGTCTCCCAGTTAGGTCCGATCTTTCTAAAAACAGCTAAGCATCCTCCCTTCTAGTCCCTTTGCCAATGTATGTTGAAACTGCTCTATGTAATAGTAATCTAGACAACTTAAAAGTTTTTGGACTACCGTTCACTCTAAGAAATATCACTGAAAAAACAAGAAAAAGGCAAGATAACATCACGTATTTTAAAGAATCGTTGAAACGTTTGCAATTTTGCCTTAACACAATGGATCCAAGGGTAATTGAAAAAAAGTCATAGGCAGGTTTCGACTGTTAAAATGTTTAATGTAGCATGGTTGTTAAAATGTGTAACTATGTCTAGAAAAAAATACAAGTATCTTAGTAAAATCATTTTAAAAAACAACATAATGCCCCGGTTGGTCTAAGTTATTGATATTTATTCTTAAATTGTTTAATATCTATTGAATCCCTTGTGTAGGGTACTGTGAATATTTCCAAAGGCCTCTTTCCTTTCACATTCTCTTCCCAAGAATCTCCTTTACTCCCACGGGATCAACTTTCATCCTTTATGGGAAAATTCTCAGTATTTTATTTTTCATATTTTCTGATTTTGAATATTTGTTTACTTTTTAAATTTTTTGAAGTAATTTTAAATTTACAGAAAAGGTGCAAGAATAGTACAAAGAGCTTCTATATACCCTTCACTCAGCTTCCCAGATTGTTAACATTTTGCCATGTGGTTTATGATTCTGTCTGTCTCTCCCACCTATTTTTAGACACAGATGTATAGAGAGTTATACACACACATAATATATTTATATGTAGATATATAGATTACATGTACAAATACATAAATACACATAAATACCTATATACACACATACATACATATTTTTCCTGAACCAACTGAGAGTTAAGTTAAAAACATGATGTTTTATTATTCCTAAATACTTCAGTATGTATTTCCTAAAAGATAAAGCACAAGCATCAAAATCAAGATATGACCAGTGATATAATACTACCATCCAATCTAAATATCCTATCTAAATATCCCAATAATGTCATTTATAGCAAAAAACAAATCAAAACAAACCAAGAATACCTTTTCTTCTAGTCCAGTATCCAGTCCAGGAGCATGTTACATTTAATTCTCATGTCACTTTAAGTTTCTTCAATCTGGAACAGTTCTTCTATCTTTCTTTGTCATTCATGCCCTTGGCATTTTAAGAGTACAAGACAGTTATTTTGGAGAATGTTACTTGAATTGGGCATCTCTGATGTTTTCTCATGATTAGATGCAGAGTATGCATTTAGGGCAAGAATATCATAGGAATGATTTCTTGTTCTTTTCGGAGTATCATATCAGAAGGCACATGATGTTCATTTGTCTTATTACTGATGAGGGGAACTTTGATCACTTGATCAAGGTGGCATCTGCCCAGTTTCTTCATTGTAAAGCTACTATTTTTATATGTAATTAATATGTAATTTGTGGGGAGATACTTTGAGACTACCTAAGTATTCTGTTTTTCAACAAACTTTCACCCACTGATTTTCACATTTGTCAGTGATTGTTGCCTGAATCAATTACTATTGTGATAATTGCCAAATAGTGATTTTCTAACTCCATCAGTCCTACATTTATTCTTCTGTGAGGAAGTGCTTTCCTTTCTCCTCTTATTTAGTTCATTCTTCATTTATTTGTATCAGTATGGACTAATGGAGTCCTGCTTTATTCAATGAATTATCTAATACTAACATTATTTCTTTTGATGCTTATATTGTCCCAGATTTGGCCAGTGTGAACCCCTTTAAACTGATCTTGTATTCTTTCTACAAGTCCCCATCATTTTTTGAGCACTTTGTTACTTTCTGGTACAGCAAGATGTTCAAGGCTCACCTTATACATTTTCTGCCCCAGCCCTGGAATCAGCCATTTCTCCAAAGAGCTTTGGGTCTGTTTAGAAGAGCATAGCATTTAGAACCAAGATCTGGGAGCAAAATATGCATAACAATGCTATGTGTTATTGCTTCTAGGTTTTCTCAGTATATATACATACATACATATATACACATTTGTATCAATCCATTTATCTATCATTGATTATATCCTCTTTTAAAAACAATGAGTGCACACAAATACTTCCAATTCCAAATCAGAATTCCCCAGAATTCATTCTAGCCTTTTTTTTTTTTTTTTTTTTTTCCTTTCCACATTTGTAACTCCCTTCTCTGGTTTTCATTACCTTCAATATATTGTCTCTTATTTGCTTATTCCTTCTGGTTATATCCAGCTTCCCAGTCCTGCTGGCTGTCTCCCTGTCATAAACCTTACAGAGCCCACTGGCCCTGGTTGCCTGAAATGAAGAATAGAAACCAATAAATTAAAGAAAAGAAACCAACCAATATTTTTTAAAGAAAAGAAAAATAGAAGGAGAAGAGGAAGAGGAATGGAAAACAGCTATGGCTATCATTATTAACAAATTAACACCAAATCTTAACAGTGTAACTCAATAAAAGTTTACTTCTTGCTTCTGTAAAGTTTAATGCTGATTGAGTGGTTCTCCAGGGAGCTCTCCTCCAAGTGGTGACTCAGGGATCAAAGGTGTTTTAATCTTATGGCTCTGCCATCTCAACACATGACTGCTACAGGTTTGGCCAAAAGACGCAACAAGGAAAAGTCACACCCTCTCTCAGCTGCCTCAGAGTGAAAGTAAAATGTCATTTCTGCTCATGTTGCTTGATTGAGCATTAATCTCATGACAGCACCCAGATGTATAGGACTGAGAAAGGTAAGAACATATGGATATGCAGGGACTCATTCAGGGATGAGTCCCTAGTCTCATCTGCACGCAATGTAGACACATTTGCATAGATTCTATCTGTACTTAGATAACAATGTAACTTCCTGATGAACATTCTTGGAGAATAACAGTGAGGTTGACCAGGATAAAAATGAGTAAACTTATATGTAGCCCTTAGATATACACTGTTAAATGCAGCAGTCATCTATAAAAAAAGATTTCAGTTTTGGATTAGTTGATTTAAAGATACTTTTTCTAGCAATAGTTAGTAGTTAGCAGGGTCATGTCTCTATAATAGTCACTTCTAGTCCAAAGGCTAGCGTGCTCTTTCTTGGTGGCCCTTGTAAGCATTTGGATTGTTAGTAAGTGTTCATTAAATAACTGCAGTACAAGGTATAGCTCTGTGTTTCCTTCTTTAATTATAATTATTTTAAAATTTGAAATAATTTCAAATTTACAGAAAATATGGAAGAATAGTACAACGATGTACTTCATCTAGATTTACCAGTTTTTAACATTTTGCCACAATTGCTTTAATAGATTCTTTTTTGTCCATCCATCAGTCCATCTTTATAATTTGAACCATTTGAGAGTAAGTTGCAGACTTATACTGTTTTACCCCTAAGTACTTCAGAGTGCATTTCTTAAGAAGAAGCACTATTTTCTTACACAATCACAGTAAAATTATCAAAATCAGGAAATTTAACTTTGATAATATAATATACAATACACATTCAAAATCTGCCAATTATGCCAATTGTGTCCTTTATAATAATGCCTATTTTCTGGTCCACATCTGATCCAAGATGACATGTTGCATTTAGGGGTCATGTCTCTTTAGCTCCCTTTGCTCTATAAGTTTCTCAGTATTTCTTAGTCTTTCGTGACATGAACAATTTTAAAGAGTACAGGTCAGCTATTTTGTAAAATTTCCCTCTCTCATGTTTCCTCATGATTAAAGTTGTGCATTTAGGGAAGGAAGGAAGGGAGGCAGGCCATGTAAGTGATGTATTCTCCTCAGTGCCCTGCTTTGGGAGGCATTTGTGGTTGATTTGTACCATTACTGGTGAGATTACCTTTGATCACTTGGTTTAAGGTAGTGTCCTTCAAGCTTCTTCACTGTAAAGTTATTATTTTTCCCTTTGTAATTCATAAGCAATTTGTGGGGAGATACTTTTGAGACTATGTCAATAGCCTGTTTCTGAAAAATCTCACACCCACTCATTTTCACATCCATTGATGATTCTTGCCTGAGTGACTACTATGATGGTTGAAAATGGTAATTTTCTAAATCCTTGTTCCTTCTACATTTTTTTAGTTGCCCATTCTACTTTAAGAATGACCTTCCCTTTTAAAAAAAATTTATTTACTGTCAGTATAGACCCTGGATTCTGGGTTATAATACATTACTGTTATTTTGATGTTCAAATTATCCCAGTGAAAGTCCCTTCAGGCTGACTTCTTGTTCTTTTAACATGTCCCATCACTTCCTGCGCATATCCTTGCTTTCCAAGGCAAATATTCCTGGGTCATTTGTTTTCTTCATGCCCTAGTCTTCGAATCAATCATTTCTCCATGAATCCCTGGTTCCTTTTACAGAGTAATAGTATTTAGGAACCTAGTCCTTTCTTGAAGAAGGGCTTACATCATTGAACCTACTTATTTTGGGCATTATTTTTTTATAAATTTACTTATTTATTTACTTATTTTTGGCTGCATTGGGTCTTCGTTGCTGCATGCAGGCTTTCTCTAGTTGCAGCAAGCGGGGGCTACTCTTCGTTGCAGTGCGCGGGCTTCTCGTTGCGGTGGCTTCTCTTGTTGCAGAGCACGGGCTCTAGGCGCACGGGCTCAGTAGTTGTGGCTCGCAGGCTCAGTAGTTGTGGCTCGCAGGCTCAGTAGTTGTGGCTTGCGGGCTCTAGAGCGCGGGCTCAGTAGTTGTGGCGCACGGGCTTAGTTGGTCTGCGGCATGTGGGATCTTCCCGGACCAGGGATTGAACCCGTGTCCCTTGCATTGGCAGGCGGATTCTTAACCACTGTGCCACCAGGGAAGCCCTATTTCGGGCATTTTAACTGCAGAAGTGAATTAGGTCCCATTTGCTCAGGCTGAGAAAGCATTTATCTCCTTTACATTTCTAGAAGATCCTAAGTTCTACAAAGATCTGTTTTGCTTATCAGTGGGTTCTCAGCACCTAGAGTGCCAGAGATGCATAGGAAAGTGTTCCATAAATATTTGCTGAATGGTTTACATGCTGCCAAGAGAAACCTACTTGAAATATGGTTCCAATATTAAGTTCGAGGATCACTAAAGAGCAGTTACATTCTTTGCATTCATTTGTTATGGCCACTTATGCTGCAGATTCATAGCTTAAAATAGTCTTATGTGTCCTACTCTTCACGTTCATGTTTTATATTGTATTAGAAACCTTTAGGAGCCAACAGTTTAGCCAAATTTTTCAGTGTCCCTTTCTCAAGACTGTCCTGTTTTCACGATTTTCTAAATAGCTAGGACGTGATTTCAGTAAATGTCATTCCTTTTTACTGAGACTGAAACAGTACTGACATTCTATAGAGTCTGAGGTGTTAATTCAAAATGAATGGTTGAATATTTTATTATTTGGCACTACTAACAAATAATCTGAATAACTCAGATTGCAAATTTGAAACAGAGGTAGAATTCAATCTTTGGTTTGAGAAACAAATCATACAGTTGGTGAATGTCGTTTGATCTTTTATTGACAGAAACCTAATAAACTCTTAGATCTGCTTTTTAAGGCACTGAAAGATTAGAAGATGAAAATTAGGAGAGGGTAGGCAGGAAGCTGTTACAAACAAGTCAATTGACAGCTAAAAGGAGGGACAGATAATAGATAATCAGAGGAAAAACTAGAAAAGAAAACCTCATAAACTGAAAATATACAGCTGGCTCCAGCCCCACTTAGGATTAAACAACTTTACATGGTACCCAGTTACATATATCTTTGTTTATAACACACACAGCTAAAGGAGGGTGTAGAGAGAGTAAGAGAGCAAGAATACCTTAGCTTATCAAGACATATTGTCCTGACAATGTCCATCTATCAAAAATCACAAATGCATGTACTCTTTGGTCCAGTCATCTCACTTCTGGAAATTTATCTCACACTTACAACACTTGTGCAAAACTATGTATGTACAAAAGGATTCATTGTGGCATTATTTATAACTACAACAGATTGGAAACAATGCAGTAAGTACACCAATAGGGTTAAAAAACAAATTATGGTATAGCTATACATGGAATACTTTGTAACTGTGGATAGATTGATAGATAGATAAAACTGGACCTTTTTTTACTGATGTATAAAGATCTGCAAAATACTGTTAAATGAAAAAGTAAGACATATATAGAAAGAATATAGTACCATCCGTGTAATATTGTGTGTGTTTCTGTGTGTCTATGTAACATCTCTGGAAAGATATACACACAAAACCCAAGACTGGTTGCCTATGGGGTGGAGAACTGGATTACCCTGATGTTTCTGGATATTTCAGGATTTACTATGTGCAAGTTAATAAAGTAAAGGACTCCTGTTTTAATGAAAGAGTTATATTGTCAATAGAAATTAAATTATCCTAAACTGATTTAAAAACCTTGATAATCAAGTTATATTATATTGGAAATAATAAGCCCAAATTAATGCCACTTATTTCCTATTTACTGATTTTCTATTACTCTACCTTCATGCTCATTTTAGTGTAGTGGTATGAACATTAGGATTGAAGCTGTATTGCATTTTCCATCCAGCATGCAATAGTAGCAACTCAACATTTCAACTGTTACTTTCAGGTGACCCACTACTTGGTTAAAGCTTTCTGATAGTAGGATATATTACAAACTACAGTGAGTTCCACAGTGACATCTAGTGTCCCTTTTTGGTAAAATTGTTTAGATTCTGGGATATTATTTCTGAGACAGCTTGTGGCCATATGACTAGGTACTATTTTTAAAGTCCTGAAGTAAAGAGTCTAACCAAAATCTGCTTATTAATACTTATGATTTTTTAGATTACAGTGCAAAATGTGGTATTTTGGGGGGTTCTCGCTGTACATGTTTTAGCTGGATTAGAATTCACTACAGCAGTTGACACGGCAGTATAAAAATAGTTACATTTGCTTGCTTTAAAAATTTACTGTAAATTTTACATAGTTTATAATGAGAAAAATTGGGAAATTTTGAATTCATCTGTAAATTTTAAAATTATTAAGAACTCTTCAAATCAAAGCTGCCTAACTCAAGGTATAATAGTATAAAATGGTGTAGAAGGGACCTCTGTACACAAAACAAAAATCCTGTTTGTCGAATATTGGGAAATTAGAAGTCACCTGAGTGAAAATACCAGAGACATTCCTTTTTTTAAAATAAATTTATTTATTTATTTTTGGCTGCATGTCTTCATTGTTGTGCGGGGTCTTTCTCTAGTTGTGGCAAGCGGGGGCTACTCTTCATCGCGGTGTGCGGGCTTCTCACTGAGGTGGCTTCTCTTGTTGCGGAGCACAGGCTCTAGGCGTTCGGGCTTCAGTAGTTGTGGCACGAGGGCTCAGTAGCTGTGGTGCACTGGGCTTAGTTCCTCCGCTGCATGTGGGATCTTCCCGGACCAGGGATCGAACCCGTGACCCCTGCATTGGCAGGAGGATTCTTTTTTTTTTTTTTTTTAAGGCAGGTAAGGGGAGCCAGAATCAAGTTGGACAGGAGGACTTGCGATGAGCGTAACACATCTGGGGCTGTGACCCCAGCATCTGGTTAGGGACAGAAATGAGGGATAGGGAGAGAGCAGGAGATGGGAGCTCAAGCTCTGTGTGAGAATCAGGACCCTGGGCAGAGACATCTGGAGGTGGCACTCAGGGAGACATACTCCAACCTACTCCCAGTGGATAGCTCAGCCCTCGCCACACGCGCACTCACAACCACATGCATCTCCACATCCGATGTCACCCATACAAGTGGAACTATTCTTCCCATTTCTTATGGTCGGGTGTGTTCACTTGTGCACAGCCATGAATGTTTTAGGGTTGGACAGTGGAGGCAGCAGGATATAATTCTTCCCATGGATAGCTCTGGGTTCAGCTTCTCCTTGGACTGGCTGAGAAGAGAAGAAGCCAGGAGAAGAAGCTAGCCAGCCCCTAGTCGAAATCCAGCCTACAGGCTTGTTTTATTTGGCCCGCACCATGTTTTTAAAAAATTGTGCCCATATTTAAATTTAGGGGGTTTTGCATAAAAATCTGGATTTCTAGGTTATTTTGACAAATGGGAAGACCTGGCACACCAAGTCTGCATCCGACATGGCACAGCTGGCTGAAGCAGAGTGGCAAGCACAGCCTCGGCTGGGCTCTCCAGGTCCCCACAGTCCTCGTCACCTGCTGGTGTAGTTAATTGGCCTCACCCCTTCGGGTCACCTGTCTGGTCTTCATAGGTAGTTGTCTTGGTCTCTTTGGGCGGCTATAGCAAAATACCACAGATTGGGTAGTTGATATACAGCAGAAAGTTATTTCTCACAGTTCTGGAGGCTGGAAGTCTGAGACCAGGTTTAGGTCTCCAGCCCTCTCTCGTGAGGGCCCTTTTCCAGGTTGCAGACTTCTCTCTGTGTCCTCACATGGCAGAAAGGGCAGCAGGCAGATTCTTAATCACTGTGACACCAGGGAAGTCCTCAGAGGCATTCTTGACTAATAAAGAAATAAGAGAAAATAATACGTGTATGCCCTGGCACTACTAACACACATTCTTTGTGGTATAATGAAAATGCCCAAATAGCTCCTGACTCATTTACAAAATCAAAACAATCTATAAATTAACATTTACTGATAATGCTGTATAACCTTTTTTCTGTTATATCTATTTGGAATAGTCTTAGGAAAAGTGTCACTGTTATTATAATACCTGAAAAAAAAAACCCCAAAAAACCTTAGTATTATGTCTCCAATCCAATTTAACTGAACAAATCTCACTTGGAGCCCTTCTGGCCCCTTAACTAAAGAAAAAATATGACTTGCTCTGTTAGCTGATGATGGCAGCCCTCATTCCATTGATCAAATCTACATACCAAATGCTCACTTAACTAAGGAGTAGAGTCTGAGAGTCTGGAGTTACTTAGCGGTGCCTGGTTTGACATTCCTTTGTGGTTATCACAAGTAGGAATATACCTTATATTTACCCAAGAATACCCCTGGGTCAGATCTGGATTTAAAACTTCAGTCTCAATTACTAGCTGTGTGGCCTCATGAAAATCACTTAACATATATGGGCTTTAGTGTCCTCAGCTGCTAAATGAAGAGTTCATCTACTTTCTAGAGATGAACAAGTAGTGATGATAGTAAGCATTCTTATTCAGTTCCTAAAATAACTGTTTAGGAGCTAATTATTCAGTTCATATTGTTTCACTATTTAGTATACAACTAAATACTAGGTTTAGTAGGTTTTTTGTTTGTTTGTTTTGGCCACACTGCACAGCATGCAGGATCTTATTTCCCCGACCAGGGATTGAACCCATGCCCCCTGCAGTGGAAGCATGGATTCTTAACTACTGGACTGCCAGGGAATTCCCCCACTGTAGGTTTTGTTTGTTTGTTTGTTTTTTAATGTATTTATATTTTATTTATTTATTTTTGGCTGCACTGGTTCTTCGTTGCTGTGCGTGGGCTTTCTCTAGTTGGTGAGAGCACGGGCTACTCTTAGTTGTGGTGCCCATGCTTCTCATCGTGGTGGCTTCCGCACGGGCTCTAGGCGCAGGGGCTTCGGCAGTTGTGGCACGCGGGCTCAGTATTTGTGGCTCGCAGGCTCTAGAACGCAGGCTCAGTAGTTGTGGTGCATGGGCTTAGTTGCTCCACGACATGTCGGATCTTCCTGGACCAGGGCTTGAACCTGTGTCCCCTGCATTGGCAGGCGGATTCTTAACCACTGAGCCACCAAGGAAGTCCCCCCCTTCCCCGTAGGTTTTTGATAGCTAACCTGTATCAGTTAAGGACCTTCTTTTCTACTGCTAGATTGCAAAGTTTTTTTTTTTAATTTTTTATAATGAATAGGTGTTGAATTTTATTGAATGTTTCTTTCTGCATCTCTTGAGATGATTACATGGTTGGAATTGTAAGGCACAGCATGTTTAAAAAGACATAGGATTACAAGAGTCCGTGATTTTTGGACCATGATAAAAATAACTCACAAAGGGCTTCCCTGGTGGCGCAGTGGTTGAGAATCTGCCTGCCAATGCAGGGGACATGGGTTCGAGCCCTGATCTGGGAAGATCCCACATGCTGCGGAGCAACTAGGCCCATGAGCCACAATTACTGAGCCTGCGCGTCTGGAGCCTGTGCTCCGCAACAAGAGAGGCCGCGATAATGAGAGGCCCGCGCACCGCGATGAAGAGTGGCCCCCGCTTGCCGCAACTGGAGAAAGCCCTCGCACAGAAACGAAGACCCAACACAGCCATAAATAAATAAATAAACCCAAAGTTCAAAAAAAAAAAAAAAAAAAGAATTACCTAAAAAAAAAAAATAAATAACTCACAAAACCAGATAAAGCTTGAAAAATTTGTATAGCATTTGTAACTAGAAAAAAAGACTGCACAGTTAATGCAAAATAACTATGAGGATGTTTAAATAATGTCTTCTATGCAAGCCCCACTCATTTCACTTAGGATATGCTTTAGAAATTCATAGATTCAGACACAACTGACTTTTAAAATATTTTAAAAATTTAAAATCGTGGTTAAAAAACACCACAATATAAAATTTGCCATCTTAACCATTTATAAGTTTATAGTTCAGTAGTGTTAAGTATATTCACCCTGTTGTACAACAGATATCCAGAACTTTTTCATCTTGCAAAGCTGAAATTTTATACCTGCCTAACAACTCCTCATTACCCCCTCCCCATAGGCTTTGGCAACCGCCATTTTACTTTCTATGAATTTGGCTACTTTCGATACCTCATATAAGTAGAATCATACAGTATTTGTCTTTTTGTGACTGGCTTATTTCACTTAATATAAGTCCTCAAGCTTCATCCATGTTGTAACATGTGACAGGATTTCCTTCCTTTTCAAGGCTGAATAATATTCCATTGTATGTATATATTACATTTTGTTTATCCATTCATCTGTTTATGGACACTGGGTTGCTTCCACCTCTTGACTATTGTGAATAATGCTGTTATGAACATGGTTGTGCAGATCTCTTTTCTTTTTTTCCCCTCATATCATTTTATTTATTTTTTGGAATTTTTGAATTTTATTTTATTTATTTTTTATACAGCAGGTTCTTATTAGTTATCTTTTTTTGGGGGGGGGTCTTCATTGTTGCATGCAGGATTTCTCTAGTTGCGGTGAGCAGGGGCTACTCTTTGTTGCGGTGTGTGGGCTTCTCACCGTGGTGGTCTCTCCCATTGCAGAGCATGGGCTCCAGGTGCGTGGGCCCCAGCAGTTGCGGCACGCAGGCTCACCAGTTGTGGCCTGTGGGCCCTAGAGAGCAGGCTCAGTAGTTGTGGAGCACCGGTCCAGTTGCTCCACGGCATGTGGGATCCTCCCGGACCAGGGTTTGAACCCACGTCCCCTGCACCGGCAGGTGGATTCCCAACCACTGCACTACCAGGGAAGCCCTAGTTATCTATTTTATACATATTAGTGTATATATGTCAATCCCAATATTTTATTTTATTTATTTATTTATTTTATTTTGGTAAGTGCAGTTTATTTATTTATTTTTGGCTGCACTTGGTCTTTGTTGCTGCGTGCGGGGGGCCACTCTTCTTTGTGGTGAGCAGACTTCTCATTGCGGTGTTTCCTCCCATTGCAGAGCATGGGCTCGAGGCACTCCGGCTTCAGTAGTCGCAGCGCGCAGGCTGAGTAGTTGTGGCTCATGGGCTCTATCTAGAGTACAGGCTCAGTACTTGTGGTAGGCATGTGGGATCTTCCCAAACTAGGGCTTGAACCCGTGTATCCCTGCATTAGCAGACGGATTCTTAACCACTGTGCCACCAGGGAAGTCCCCCAATATTTTATTTTTTGAATATTTATTTAAGCATGTGATGATACACATTTATTTTTACAAATATTTTATTATCTATAAATGCTCTGTCAGTTGCAACAAACTAACTGTTGCAGAGTAACAGAGAGTACTATACTTTGAATAAGTTGTTACCAAGTTAAAAAGAAGGAAGTTAACTTCATTGAAGGTGTCAGTACCGTTGGTAAAAAAAAAACTGCCATAACTAATCTGTACAGATTTCCTAGCATAAGTGATTTTTCAAATAGCTGATGATATTTTTCTACAGAAGGAGAAGTTTGTCTGTTAAAATGGTTTGTGCATTTACTCTCAGATGAAATCTTAGTGTATTCAAATTAAAGGCACTTTTTCATTGTTTTGTATGTAGCCATATTGGATATCAGTTCTGATATTGGTTCTTTCAATACTTCTAATTGCTGAATATCATTTTAAAGGAAATGTTAATTGATACATAACACAAGAGTATTTAACCTAGTACAATCACTTGAAAGGAAAAATCTATATGAGATCTCCTATATCTCATCTATGTCAGCCTGCTTTGATTTTTAACTCCAATTCTGGAGATGGAATGGAAACTGGATTTCATGTGGATGAGTTTGTCTTATTGATTCTCCATGTTCACATTTTTTTTTAATTTAATTTTTATTTTATATTGGATTATAGTTGTTTTAAAATGTTGTTAGTTTCAGGTGTACAGCAAAGTGATTCAGTTATACATATACATGTGTCCATTCTTTTTCAGATTCTTTTCCCATATAGGTTATTACAGAATATTGAGTAGAGTTCCCTCTGCTATACAGTAGGTCCTTGTTGATTTTCTTTTTTTTTTTTTTAATTAATTAATTTATTTTTGGCTGCATTGGGTCTTCGTTGCTGCACGCAGTCTCTCTAGTTGCAGTGAGCGGGGGCTACTCTTTGTTGTGGTGTGCGGGCTTCTTATTGTGGTGGTTCCTCTTGTTGCAGAGCATGGGCTTCAGTAGTTGTGGCGTGTGGGCTCAGTAGTTGTGGTTTGTGCGCTCTAGAGCGTAGGCTCAGTAGTTGTGGCACTCAGGCTTAGTTGCTCCACGGCATGTGGGATCTTCCTGGACCAGGGTACGAACCTGTGTCGCCTGCATTGTCAGGCGGATTCTTAACCACTGTGCCACCAGGGAAGCCCCCCTTGTTGATTTTCTATTTTATATATAGTAGTGTGTATATGTTATCCCAAACTCCGAATTTATCCCTCGCCCCTACAATTCTATAAAACTGAGGTAAAATGACTTTCTTTTCTATCTAGCTGAGAAGATAACCCCAAAGGTTATAGTTTTATTGCCCAAGAAAATATTAACCAGTTTTGATCTTAGCATTCCTTTTCCCCTCCCACTGAGTCTAAAACCCTAGTTTTTCATATTCTGTTTGGTTCCCTTGTAATGAATTAAAGTTTGACACATATTACTTGTATGAGAATTATGTTTAACACATTAGAATTATATTTTGCTGCCCATAAAAATTTAGAAACAGCTTATCAAGTTCCACAATACAAACAAGCAAACAAAAAAATAGAATGCCCTTTTATTATCTATGAGCTTTATTATCTATTTTGTGTGCTTTATCTATGTTTTGTGTATGGCTATAGATTTTTCATTTTCATTGCTCTATAACATTTCAGTGTATGAGTATACCACAATTTATCATCCATTTACTGTAGAAGTAAATTTGAGTTGCTTCTAGTTCTGGGATATTATGAATAGTGCTGCTACACATATATATTCTCATATATGCTTTTGGTGAGCATGTGAACACATTTCTGTTGGGTATGTACCTAGGAGTAGGACTGCTGGTTATAGAGGTGTTCGATTTTAGTAGATGCTTTTCCCAGGTAATTCTACCACTTTTCACTTCCACCTACCATGCATAAGAATTTTAATTGCTCCTCAACTTTACCAAACCTAGGTATTCTGTCTTTTTCTTCTAGCTACTCTGTGTGCGGTAATATGGCATTCTGGTTTTAATTTGTACTTCCCTGCTAATTAATGAAGTTGATCATTTTTCTACATTTATAGAATATGTGGGTATCCTGTTTTGTGAAACGCCAAATCTTTTGCCCATTTTTCTATTCGTTGTCTGCCTTTCTTTTGTTTTCAGATCAGTTTTTAAAAATTCTTTATATATTCTGAATATGAGCCCTTTGTCAGACACATGTATAGCAAATATCTCCACCCACTCTTTGGCTTGCCTTTCCACCCTTTTAATGGTGTCTTTTGGTGAACAGAAGTTCTTAATTTTACTAGAGTCCAATTTATCAGTTATTTTGTTTATGGTTGGTGCTTTTTGTGTCTTATTTAAAAGGGCTTTACCTACTCAAAGTTTATAGAGATATTAATTTCCTATACTTTCTTCTAAAATCATTATTGCTTTATCTTTCCAATTTTATGGACAATCCACCTGGAATTAATTTTTATATGATTGTGAGGTAGGGATCAAGTTTAATGTTTTTCCATACGGATATTCACAGTAAAAAGACTGTCCTTTCTCCACTACATAGCAATATAGTCTTTGTCATCTATCAGGTGACTCTTTTCAACTTGTCTGTGGACTCTGTTCTGTTCCGTTGGCTTATTTGTCTATAGTTGGAACAAAACCATACTGTCTAAATTTCCAAGCTTAAAAAATAAATAAACAGGACTTCCGTGACGGTCCAGTGGTTAAGACTCCACGCTTCCACTGCAGGGGGCACAGGTTCAACCTCTGGTCAGGGAACTAAGATCCTGCATACAGTGCAGCACGGCCAAAAATAAATAAATAAACATTTTAAAATAATAAATAAATAAATAAATTTCCACAGCTTTATAATGGGTCATGTTCACTGGCAGTGTGATTGTTCAGCTTTGTTCTTTTGTAAGATTGCCAGAGCTATTCTTGGCTCTTTGCATTGCTATCTAAAATTTAAAATCACTTAAATCAAAATCTCGTGTCAATTTTCACACCAAAAATCAGCTGGGATTTTTGATTGGAATTACATTGAATTTATAGATGAGTTGGGGAAGAATCAACATCTTTACACTAACTCTTTCAATCTATGAACATAGTATTTATTTGGATTTCTTTTAATTTCTCTCAAAATTAGTAGTTTCCAGTGAAAGGTCTTTGACATTGTTTGTTAGGTTTAGTTCCATGTTTTTGAGATTATTGTAAGGGGTATTTTTTGTTTGCTTATTGCTGATATACAGTAACACAACCGATCTTAGTGTTAAAATCTTATATTCAGAGACCTTGCTAAATAAACCTATTCTAATAATGGAATACTTTTATTTATTCCTTTCAAAACTTTTCTTTTATTCATTTTCCCTGCCTTATTGTTTTTTAAGAATTCCAGTACAATGTTGAGTAAAAGTGGTGATGGTGGACATCTTGCCTTATTCTTGATTTCAAATGGAAAGCTTTCAAAATTTTATCACTGAGTATGATGTTTGCTCTAATCACTAATTATATAATACAACAGAAGTTTTCATAGTTGTATCTTTATTATCACTCAAGTCAAAATATTTTCTAATTTGTTGTAATTCCTTCTTTAATTCATGAGTTATTTGAAAGCGTGCTGTTTAATTCCCAGGCGGTTGGAGGTTTTCTCGATTTCGTTATTTATTTCTAGCTCAATTGCACTGTAGTCAGCGAATATGCTATGAAATATTTCAATCTTTTAAAATTTGGAGGTCTTGCTTTATGGCATGGCATTTAGTCAATTTTGAATAATGTTCCAGTTCTGGTTGAAAAGAACATGTGTGGTAGACAGAGTTCGGACTCTCATGACCTTTACCTCCTGGTATTAATCTGCAGATGTGTTATATTATATGGCAAAGGAACTTTGAAGAGGTAATTATTAAAATAGGAAGATTATCCTGAGTTATCCAGAGGGGTCCACTATAATCACATGAGCCCTTAAAAGCAAAAGAGGAAGGCAGAGATTAAAAACATAAGAAGGACTCAGCTGCCTCTGCTGGCTTGAAGATGGAGGGGCCAAAGGCAAAGCATGAAAAGGAATTGAACTCTCCCACATTCCTGAATGAGTTTGTGTCGTGGTCCGAACGCGGGTTGGAAAAGAATTTCCAGACACAAGGCAGAATGTAAAGAAGATAGAATTTATTAGAGGGAAGGGTCGCTGCCAGAACAGCGGTCCAACTTCCTAGTAGTCTGGGAGAGTCGAGCCCAAACATGTGCTATTGATCAGTTTCTATAGCCAGAAAACAAAGAAGTGGTCTGAGGTGAAAATTTCGTTTACTGATGGTCGAGGCACATACACCTTCCTTCTATAGGGTTGCAGCGGGACAGGGCAGATGCCTTTCCTTATTTGGCACAGGTCCTGTTGCCCAGGTGGGTGTTGCCCAGGTGGGCTCAGGAATTTCGTAACCATCGCAACATGGCGGGGAGGGTGACTAAGAGTCTGGTAGGGGGTGTAACGCTGACACTTTTCCAGGCAAGGTTGTCCTTTGTCCTTGAAGCACCATTGTCCTTGAAGCACCATTGTCCTTGGAGCACTGGAGTTTGGATGTGGATTCTTCCCAAGAGGCTCCAGTAAAGAATACAACCCTGCTGAATCCTTGATTTTGGTGCTGTGAGACCATAAGCAGAGAGCTCAGCTGGGCCACAGTGTGCCCAGACTTCTGACTCATGGAAACTGTGAGAGAATAAAAGGGTATCGCCTTAAATTGCTAATCCATGGTAATTTGTTATGGTAGCAATAGAAAATGAAAACAACATGCATTCTGTCTTTGTTGTATGAGGTGTTCTATATGTGTTATATCAGTTTTCAATTGTTATACAATAACAACAAAAAACATACAAAACGTCATTATTTAAAACAACATAGGGATGCATTCAGAATGTATAAAGAATTCTTACAACTCAGTAAGAAGACAACCCCCAAAATGGGCAAAAGATTGAAATAAACAGTTCATAAAAGACAATATACAAATGCCCAATCAGAACATGAAAAGATGTTCAACATCCTTAGTCACCAGGGGAATACAAATGAAACCCACAATGAGATATTGGTACATACCTCCTATGCCTGTGGACAAAGAATGCCGCCTGCCATATCAGCAAAGGTTGTTGCAGCCATCTAGCCTTCAGCCACTACAGCTGCCCCGACTGTGAGCCCTGAGGGAACTCAGGATGGAGACAAACAGGTTGCGTCCTTGGCCACACAGCCACTCCCAACGGTGCACCCTGAGGGGATTCAGGATGGGAAAGAACAGGATACTGGCCCTAGATAGTTAAGGTGCATACCAAAGGGACGATTTCAGTGAGCCCAGACTCTTGCATCTTCTCCGACATGGAAAAGCACTAAATTCATTAACTTGAGATGTCTGGTTTTCTTCAATTAACAGTAATCTTTTGATGTTCTGACTGCCTCATTTTTGTTGCAAAAACTACTATAAAGCCTGGTTCCTCCCTTACCTCTTTGGAGCAGTTCCTCAGAGCTACCTGACAGGCTGTCTTCCGGGCTTAAGGCCTCAGAAAGTCTGCCGAATAAAACATAATTCTCAGCTTTTATGTTGTGCTTTTTTTTTTTCAGTCGACAAGCCAAAATTAAGTAGACTGACAATACTAATGGCGGTACTTTCTGGTAGGATTGTGAAATGTTACAGCCATTTTGAAGAGTGGGACAATGTTTTAAAAAGTTAAACATGCACTTACCATAAGACTCAGCCATTGCATTTTTCAGTATTTATCTAAGAAAAATGAAGACATGTGCCCACCCAAATACTTGTAAGTGAATGCTTATACCTTACCTATTAACATTTATGCAGCAAAAGCAATTTTTGTGGGATATTTTCAGCCATAAGTTTCTGATTTGAAAAGAAGAAAGGATTAATATAAAATCGGAAGAACAGAATAAATGAAAATTATATGGATGGAGGTGGATATTAAAGGTTTAAAAAAAACCAACATGGGGAAGCATCACTGTCAAGTGAATTAATGGAGGTCTGTGTTCCTTCCCTTTCGTTCATTTTTTAAAAGTGGATTCAAGTATTTTCTATTTTCCTTCTTTGAAAAACTCAGAAAAGGTCTTCTTTATGGGGTTGTCAATTGGGTTTTCAGTCAGTGATCCTTCGCTGAGGAGTGGCACAGACTCTCAGGCCTACAGATCCATGATGTTTCTTTAGAGACTTTCAAAGGCTCTGCCTTGGCCTGGAGACCAGCCCGAGGAAATGCTTGGCCCAGAGACACCTGAGGGGAGGTAGCTGATAAACGTGTACGAGGAACTCTGTTCTGCAGGGAGCCTGAACGCTCTCAGTAATCCAATCCGTGGCCACTGAACCACTGTGTTTGGTAGTTTAACCTAGAGCCATCTACCAAACCTACACAGATGTTCTACGCTTCAGACCCTAGTTCTCATTCCAACTCCTGCCCTGCCCAGCAGTTTTTGTCCCATCTTCCAGAGCAACGGGAAGTTGGTACCATATTCAGCTCAAGCTCAGCTGTGGAGTGGTAAGGCCTCTCAGAAGAAAGTAGTTCTTCATGATCTGAAGTGCACTCTGCCTCAGGCAACTGGGCATGGAGAATGCATGCTCTAGACAGGCCCATATCACAGAGCTATGAAATAGTCACAAAGGGGTCCTGAGGGTGGGACAGAGAGAGGAAGGTGAATCCATAGCCCTTGCCCACTGTTCCAGCCTAGTAGATAGATCCCTCTACCCTTTCTGGGCCTTCCTAATTTCTAATGGGAGAAATGGAATATTGCCTGTCATATCAGTAAACAAAGGATGTCACAGTCATCAGAGATTGCAGCCACCAGCTGACGGTGAGCTGGTGAGCCCTGAGGGAACTCAGGAAGGAAACAAAGAATACTTGCCATCAGACCGCAGCCACTCCTCACAGTGAGCCCTGAGGAATCTCAGGGTGTGAAAACACAGGATACTGGCCCCAGATCGCTGAGGTGCATATCAAAGGAATGATTTCAGTGAGCCCAGATTCTTGCATCTTCCCATACATAGAAAAACGTTAATTCCTTAACTTGAGATATCTAATTTTCTTTAATTAACAATAATCTTGGGACTTCCCTGGTGGCACAGTGGTTAAGAATCCGCCTGCCAATGCAGGGGACACAGGTTCGAGCCCTGGTCTGGGAAGATCCTACATGCCATGGAGCAGCTAAGCCCGTATGCCACAAGTACTGAGCCTGCGCTCTAGGCCCCGCGAGCCACAACTACTGAGCCCACGTGCTACAACTACTGAAGCCTGAGCGCCTAGAGCCCGTGCTCCGCAACAAGAGAAGCCACTGCAACGAGAAGCCCTCGCACCATAACGAAGAGTAGCCCCTGCTCGCTGCAACTAGAGAAAGCCCGCACACAGCAACTAAGACCCAACACAGCCATAAATAAATAAATAAATAAATGATTAAATAAATAAATAAACAAACCAAAAAAACCCAGTAATCTTTTGACATTCATACATTCAGACATCTGTGTAGGTATAGCAGATGGCTCTAGGATAAACTACCAAATACAGTGGTTCAGTGGCCACGGATTGGAGAGAGATATATATATATGTATATACATATATATTTTTTAAATATATTTTTAATATTTTTAATATATACATATATATATATTTAATATATATGTATATAACTCCCAGCTATAAGTCAGCTATATTTGCTGAATTTCCAGATATAAGTCAGATATTTGCCGGATTATTTACCCCTTAGGGATCTAAATTCATACTTCACTAATTCCACAGTCTGAAGTTCTCCTAGGAATTTTTCCTAAATTCCAAGAAATTATACACTCTTGGTCTCTTCTGTCCTCAAGTCCAGCTTCCCTGTGTAATCTGTTTTTGCCTTTCCTCAACCCAGAGAACCAGCCCCACCTTTAACTTCACTCAAAGTTGTTCACTTTCACAAAAAAGAATTGGTGAGCCAGATGTAGAGAACAAACTAGTGGTTATTGGGGGAAGGGGGGCAACAAAGGGGTGGGGAGTGGGAGGTACAAACTATTGGGTGTAAGACAGGCTCAAGGATGTGTTGTACAACCCGAGGGATACAGCCAATACTTTGTAAAACTGTAAACGGAAAGTAACCTTTAAAAACTGTATAAAAAATTAAAAAAATATGACTAGCTAGCAATTTTGAATACACTAAAAAAAAAAAAAGAATTGGTGAGCAATGTAGTCTTTATCGAAGACATTTTTAGTTTGATAATGAAAGAGCTGCACAGCGCTCCTCAGAGAAAATAAAATAAAAATCTCCTCCTAGTCATTCTTTCTTTCCCAAAGACCCTTTTGGGCTGCTCTGCCCTGAGAATTCTCACTTCTTCCCTCTCTCCACATGCAGTGGCCCTCTCCCCTCCTTTATTCATCTCCTTTATTTACACAGTAATTCACCGGTCCCAAACTTTTCTCCAAACTGTACCCCTAAATCTATCCTGACTGGGAAGGGGAGAGGACTTCTACTTAACAGAAGGCAAGCTCTTACTAGAACAGTTGGGACTGTACATACAATATCCTTTGTTTGTTTTAAATAATGCCTAAGATTAAATCTTTTAATCTATAAAAGATTTCTTGATTTTTACCAATCTAACTTTCTTTTCATCCAAATGCATATTGGCTTCTCAGTATTTTTTTTTTTTCTTTTAAGGTTATCTATTTCATGGAACAATTCTAATTTTCCAATCAACATTAAAAAAGGGAAAAATCAAGAAACTGATATATGCTACATAAATTGTATATACTATAAAATATATTCCCATGAAGTTAGATTCATATAGAATGGAGATAATAGTGCTTTGTATTTCTTTTTTTGGCTGCTCCGGGTCTTCAATGAGGCATGTGGGCTCATAGTTGTGGCATGCGAACTCTTAGTTGAGGCATGCATGTGGGATCTAGTTCCCCGACCAGGGATCGAACCGGGCCCCCTGCATTGGGAGCACGGAGTCTTACCCACTGGACCCCCAGGGAAGTCCCTCAACTACTTTTAAAAATGGTCAAAAGATTTGAACAGACACTTGAGCAAATGAGACGTGTAAGTTGGAAATAAGGACATAAAAGTCCTATTCCAGGGCTTCCCTGGTGGCGCAGTGGTTGAGAATCTGCCTGCCAATGCAGGGGACACGGGTTCAAGCCCTGGTCTGGGAAGATCCCACATGCCGCGGAGCGACTAGGCCCGTGAGCCACAATTGCTGAGCCTGCGCGTCTGGAGCCTGTGCTCCGCAACAAGAGAGGCCGCGATAGTGAGAGACCCGCGCACCGTGATGAAGAGTGGCCCCCACTTGCCGCAACTAGAGAAAGCCCTCTCACAGAAACGAAGACCCAACACAGCCATAAATAAAAAAATAAATAAATAAATAATTTTAAAAAAATCCTATTCCAAAGTAAAAGGAACAAATTAAATGCGACAATTCTCAGAAGATTTAGTCTAAGTCAAGTTTCTCAGCTTCGGCACTACTGACATTTTAGGCCTGGAAATTCTTTGTTATGGGGGCTGTCCTGTGTACTGTAGGATGTTTAGCAGCATCTCTGGCCTCTACCCATTAGTGCCCTCCCCCAAACAATGTTGTAACAACTAAAAATCTCCAGACATTGCCAAATGTCCCCTGGGGTGCAAAATCAGTAGTTGAGAACCACTGTGCTGAGTGATGGAAGCCAGACTCAAAAGGCTACAAACTGTATGGTTAATTTATGTCACTCTGGAAAAGGCAAAACTGTAGAAACAAAAAGCAGTTCTTGCCAGGGTATGGGGTTGGGGGCAAGAGATTGATTACAAAGGGTCAATAAGGGGACTTTCTGGGGTGATAGAAATATTTTATATCTTGACTTTGGTGCTACTCACATGACTGGGTTTATAGTTTTTGTGAAATTTAGTAAAATTTCATCCATCATTTCTTCAAATGGTTTTTCTGCTCTCTCTCCTCTCCTTCCGGTATTCCAATTACATATATGAAAGACTGCTTGATATCATCTCACAGGTCACTGAGGCTTTTCCTCTTTGTGTTTCAGTTTGGATAATTGTATTCCTCTGTCTTCAGGTTCATTCATCTTCTTTTGCACTGTCTAATCTGCTAAGTCCATCCAATAAAATTATGTTTTGATATTGTAATTTTTCATCTCCAGAAGTTTTTTTTTCTTTTTTTTTTTTTGTAGCTCCTATTACTTTCATCATTATGTTCATGTTTTTAATTTTTTGAGTAAATTTAGTAATGAATCATTTCTTGGTCTGTGTCTATTGACTTATTTTCTGCTTATAGGTCACATTTTCCTGCTCCTTTGCATCTCTATTTAATATTTTACTGGATGCTTGATATTGTGAATATTACTGAGAGTGCATTTTATTGTCTTCCTTTGAAGAGTGTTCAACTGTGTTCTGGAAGACTTAATTTACTAGGAGGTCAGCTTAATCCTTTCAAAGCTTATTTTTAAGTTCTGTTAGGATGTATCTAGAGTAGCTTTTATTCTAGAGCTTGTTGAGTACTACTCAGTTGTGGCCCTTCTGGGATCTATACTAAATATCCTGGGCATTTTACAAGGTCTTTCCACTCTGGCTTTTTGTGATGACAATGTCTCCCAGCCCTGTGTGAGTTCTGGAAAGTGTGGAGCTCAGAGCCTCTGGGGAGGTGTTCTTCAACCTATGCACACAGTTTGGTATTTAGCCAGACTCAAGAGACTCCTATGCAAATTTCTGGAGCTCTTTTCCTGCATAGTTCCCTTTCCTGTTACTCTTTCCCACAAATACTAACTGCCTTAGCCTCCTTGAACTTTGATTTCTGTGTCTTCAACTAACCAGAGACCCTGTGCTCTGCTTCAGACTCACCTTCCTTTTGTCACCAGCTGGAAAGTGGTGTAGGAAAAAAGTGTAATTGTATGGCTACTTTTGCTTCTCTTCTCTCAGGGATCAGTCACATACTGTCTGTTATCCAACATCAAAAAGCAGTTGTTTCATATATTGATATTTTGCCTAGTTTTCTAACTTTTTACAATGGAAGGACAAATCTGTTACTGGTTATTCTGTCATGTCCAGAGACAGATGTCAAAAGCAATGGTTTTTTTTTTTTTTTTACTAATAATAGACAAAAATACTGTAGACCAATAGAAAGAGGCTAGGAAAAACTTGAAATATAAACATAAAATATTAAAATGATCCCACCTGTCAATAAGATCCAAGCTTCCCAACTACCAAAAGTGGGCAAAAATACAAATGGGCAATGAATAAAAATGAGATTAAAAGACCATTAATAGATGAAAGCTGCATTAATTTTAAATTAATTTTCTCAATCTCTTTGATAAGAAATATTTTTTTGTTTTACTTGTTGCGGTTTAAAACACAGTAAATTGCACAAAATCTTGTGTATAGATTGATGAAACTCTTGGTTACATATGTATATACCCTTGTTAACCACAACCTAGATCAAGATATATAGAACATTCTATCACTGCAAAAGAATCCTTCATGTTCAGCTAATACCTACCCTTCCCCAAAGGTATGTATGCCTTGTTCTTCTATCACCATAGAATATTTTTGCCTGTTCTCCTACTTTAGGAATTTTGGACTGAATCATACACTAAATATTTTTGCCCCAGGATTGTTTTAACATTATGTCTGTGCAATTCATCCACATTGTTACATGTAGCTGTAGTTTGCTTATTGCAACATAGTATTGCATTATAAGAGTATTCTACAGATTATCTGTTCTCCTGTTGATGGATGTGTGAACTATTTCCAGTCGGGAGCTATTATGAATAAAACTTTATTATGAGCATTTAACAAGTCTTTTTTGTGGATATGTTTTCATGCTTCTTGGGTAAATACCTGAGTGGAATTGCTAGGTCACAGGATAGGCATGTTTAGCGTTAGTAGATACTACCAAATAGTATTCCAGTGTAATGTTGTTGCAGTTTCAGTTGCTCCATTAGCTTTTTCACACTTGCTGCTGTCAGCCTTTAATCACAATTTCAAATGCTTATTTGGATATTTCCTTTTGTGATGAGATTTTCAGGCTTTTGTTAGTTTTTTGTTTGAGTTGTCTTTTTCTTATTGATTTGCGGGACTTTTCAAAACATTCTGATTAAGTCCTTTGTCGGATATATGTATTGGGAATATCTTCTGCCATTCTTTGACCTGTTTTCTAAGTGTCTTTTGATTCACACTTCTTAGTATGTAATCCAATTTACTAACTGGTTAGTGCTTTTTTGGGTCTTTTAAAAGAAATGCTTGCCAACTCTAAGGTCAGAAAGATAGTCTCATGGTTTCTATTTAGAGGCTTGATTTAGCTTTCACATTTAGGTCAATGATCCACCTCAAATTAATTTTTTCTGCACAGTGTGAGTTAGGGGTCAAGGTTAATCTTTTCCCTATATGGAGATCTAATTTCTCCAGCACTATTTTAAAAATCATCCTTTCACTGAGAGAATTGCATGGAACAAGGTGAGAAGTGTTTATTTCTGTTCTCTGGGAGTATAAGATTAGTATGATGTCTTCCTTATATTTTGATAGAATTCACTAGTGAATGCTATCATTGAGTTTTGTGTGAAGTTTAAAATTACATATTCAATTTAATATAGTACTATTATTTTTTCTCGAGTTAATTTTGGTCAGTTGCCTTTCACCAATTCTTGTCTCTTGGCTCCAAAAGCAACCCCTTACATATTCTGCTTTGTGATGCTGAGGTTAGGACTCTGCAACCACATTTCTACTTTGCAGGCTGGGTCCCTGTTAGGCTCTGCTGATAGTGGTTGCTAGAGACTGAAAGGCTGGAGAAAGGAGATTTGTCCTTCCTGTGGACTATCTTCTTGCAGCTCCTCTGAGTATCAACCTAGTGATGTTTCTTTGTGGTGCTACAGTTTCTGTATCAGTTTCAGAATCCAGTGTGGAGTTTCTTTGTGCCTTTCCTCTCCCTTCAGGTGGCAGCATGCCCTCTTCAGAGGTCTTTCAGCCCCAAGGGTTCCTGCCCCAAGCTTCTAAGTTTTAATAATTCCAACCTCTTCTCTTTTTTCCCTTGACCTTAGGTTCTATAGTTGCTGCAGTGCTCTCTCCATAATACTTCAAAATTCTTTTGTTACTCTTTCAGTAACCTAACTTTATGACTGGTTAATAATTCTTTAAAGTATTTCTGTTCAAGTAACTGATGTCATTTTTGCCTCCTGATTAGAATCTGATACACTGACCAAGGGCTAGAGTCCAGAACATATAAAGAACTTCCACAAATCATTATGAAAGATGGACAACTGGTACATAAGCAAACCCTGTAACAAAATGAAGAGACAGAACTACACATATATACACACAAAGGACATGTACAGAAATGTTTACAGCAGCATTTTTGGTAATAGCCCAAACCTTCAAACTACTCAAATGCCCATTAAAAGTTAAATGGATGTTATGCTATATCCACACAATGAAATATAGCAGTGACAAAAATCTATCACTACATATACTTATATGGATTAATCTCATGAACACAGTGCAAGGTGAAAGCCACTCAAAGGAGTAAATAATGTATGATTTTATTAATAAAGCAACAACAACAAAAATCTGTGGTGCTGTGTTAGCACAGTGGTTATTCTAGGTGGAGGGCTGGAGAGGGATAGAAACTAGAAGGGAGATTGAGAATCTCTGGGGGATTGGTAATACGGCTTCTTGATCTATGTATGGCTGCATGGTCTCTCATTTTAGAAACAAATGCCTTTTTTAAAAAAAATAAATTTATTTATTTTATTTACATTTATTTTTGGCTGCGTTGGGTCTTCGTTGCAGTGCGCGGGCTTCTCATTGCGGTGTCTTCTCTTGTTGTGGAGCATGGGCTCTAGGTGCGCGGGCTTTAGTAGTTGTGGCCCTTGGGCTCAGTAGTTGTGGCTCACGGGCTTAGTTGCTCTGCAGCATGTGGGATCTTCCCCGACCAGGGTTCGAACCCGTGTCCCCTGCATTGGCAGGGGGATTCTTAGCCACTGTGCCAGCAGGGAAGCACTCACCTTTCTTGACATACTGCCAACTCTCAAGCTACTGCCCTGTTCTCTTAGAGTTGTCTACACATCTGCCCCTGCCTTAACACTGAAATGCCCTCTTCAATGACACTACATTCTCTTGGTTCCTTGATTACCCATCCCTTAAACACTGATACTCTCATCCTTAGCTCTTTCTCACTTCCAAATCTGTGTATAATCTTATATATTTCCATCATTCGGAATATATCTGTTTGCTAAGGACTCCCAACTGTTTCTAGTTTCTCTCCTAAGCTTCAGGTAGTTACCTAATTGCCAACAGATGACCTCCATTTGGATTTATTCAGTGTCTGAGTGCTTACTATGGGTCAAACATTGTTGCTACAATTTCTCACAGAAATATCAAATTGAATGTATTCAAACTCAAAGTCTATCTTCTTTCCCCCATAGTCTTCTTTTAGAATTCTTTCAGTGACTGGAACCACCTTCCACTAGGCCAGCCAAGTAAAAAATCTCCAGGTAATTTTTTACTTCTCTCTCTCTGACCATGTTATTAATCAGATAACTCAAATCTACCCCCCTCTCCAGTCTCACTACTTTTCATTCATATTTAATTTTATATATAATGTTTTGGAATGATGGACAGATCAAAGTGAACATTCCAAAGAAATGTCCGTATACATTCCAAAGCAATACTTAACACTGTTTTCAAATGCTATACAGCATGTCCAAACTAAATATCTATATAACCCCTCAGATTAAGATAGTTGTGGTAGCCAAACTCCAAGAAGAGCCCCAATCACCTCTGCCTCCTGGGTATTCATTCTTGTGTCGTCCCTTCCCCATTTGACCTGTAAAACCAATAGAATATGGCGAAAGTGATGGTATATCGTTTCCAAGATTAGGTTGTATAAATGCTGTGGCTCCCATCATGGGTGCATTTTCTTGGGATTATTCTGGGAGGAGAAGCCAGCTGCCATGTCATGAGGGCACTCAGGTGACCTATGATGTCTCCAGCCAACACCCTGTAAGGACCTGAGGCCTGCCAACTACCCTGTGAGCTTGGGAGCACATTCTGCCCCAGTTGGACCTTCAGATTATATCGCTGACAACTAACTACAAAGTCACGAGGTCTTGAGCTAGAACCACACAGCTAAGTTGCTCCCTTATTTGTTTAATTAATTAATTAATTAATTTTTGGCTGCGTTGGGTCTTCGTTGCTGTGTGCAGGCTTTCTCTAGTTGTGGTGAGCAGGGGCTACTTTTCGTTGCAGTGTGCAGGCTTCTCATTGCGGTGGTTTCTCTTGTTGTGGAGCACGGGCTCTAGGCCCACAGGCTTCAGTAGTTGTGGCATGTGGGCTCAGTAGTTGTGGCTTGCAGGCTTTAGAGCACAGGCTCAGTAGTTGTGGCGCATGGGCTTAGTTGCTCCGCGGCATGTGGGATCTTCCTGGACCAGGGATCGAACCCGTGTCCCCTGCATTGGCAGGTGGATTCCTAACCACTGCGCCACCAGGGAAGTCCTACTCCCTGATTTCTGACACATAAAAACTACAATAATTGTTTTAAGCTGATAAGTTTTGAGGTTAATTGCTGTTAAGCAATAGATAACTTACTTCTCCCAATCAAACCATAAGCTGACTAGTTTCTGTCACTGGGACAAATAAAACAAGTACACTTTACACTGCTTCAGAATTTCAAATTATTCACTACCACAAGATCAATGTGTTAAAATCTGGACAACAAAGTCAGTACTGGTCTAGTATAAATGCATTTGATTAGGATTTTAGTTTCATAGTCAGCTTTGATTTATTCCAAACAAGCTGACAAATTTCTGGTTCTTTGATTTACAAGGGTTAAACATTACTAATTCCTCTTAATTAGCTAAAGAACAATTAATACAATAGATTTAAAAATTTTATTTATTTATTTGGCTGTGTTGGGTCTTAGCTGCAGCATGAGGGATCTTCGTTGCTGTGTGTGGGATCTTTAATTGTGGCATTGTGGGATTTTTAGTTGCGGCATGTGGGATATTTTAGCTGTGGCATGCGGGATCTAGTTCCCTGACCAGGGACTGAACCCGGGACCCCTGCATTGGGAGTGGGGAGTCGTAACCACTGGACCACTAGGGAAGTCCCCCATTAATACAATACTTAAACAGCTAAATAGACCTATGCTGCTATTAGTTAATGGGACAGTCAAATGTTTTTGACCCCAAAAACTTCCCCCAAAGAATACCCAAAGATATTCTTAAAACTGCATCCAGCATTGCCAAACATTATACCTGGCACAGAGGAGGCAATGAATAAATATTTCTTCAAGTGGGTGTAAAATTTTACAAGCAGTCAATTTCAAAGAGCTGTGAACATAGCATAAACGTCATGAAGTGTCAGTTCAATTAATGACTTTATACCAGAACATAACAGAATTGATCTGTTTTGGGTCTCCCTACACTAAAAATTCCATGTTTCCTTCTCTGCTTTCTTCCTAAATCTTTCATGGGAAGATACTATATGAACTCTGAATAGCTCTCAGTGACTGCTAATTCAAAGTGACAGACTGACTACATGAATGGAAGAGAAGTGAGACATCAGAAGACAATATGTTGCAAAAAACTGTATGAAGATGGAAAACAGATTAATAAATAGAAAACAAATTAAGGGTAAGAAGACTCAAAGTTAAATGGCTACAAAGATTAAAACTACAAGTGAACCTTAAAGATCCCTTAAAGAGGTTTGGAACTTAGAGGCACCACTAAAGTTGTGGAAGGAGCAAGGCTGAACAGGAGAACTGGTTCAGAGTCTGTGTAAGAGTTTTGGTCTTTTAGGTCCTCTCTGCCATTATCATATGCAACCAGACTCATCATTTCTCAGCTGTGCAAATTTGGGCACGTTTCTTAACCCCTCCAAGCACCAATTTCCTCATTTGTAATGAGAGAATAAGGAAATACCCATTTCATAGGACTATCTTGAGGATTAAGTGAGTCAATACACATCAAGTACATAGAACAGTATCTAGCACACAGTAAGCCTGCAATAAAGCATACTTTGTTATTTTAAGCCTTTGATGCTACTTGCTTTCTAATTAATTACAGTGTACGTATTACCTTGAGAATCACTAATTTAAATAAAATCACCTTTGGGGGACACATGAATGATGGAGAGATAAAAGCATTTTCAACTTGTGAACACAGCTCCATGATGAATATATGGCAGCAACATCTTTGCTTAGTCTCAAAGCAAGACTAACCATCATGAGTGCCACAGATGAGTACGAAGACAGGAAAAGTGAGGGAAAAAGGGAAATGTAGACTGAAAAGTATTAGTCGCTATACTGTAGAAAGTGAGAGAGGTGCCTCTGAGAGCTTCCCTACAACATTCTGTGAGTATAATGGCTATACATTGCTTACCTAGGAACGAGAGGACCAGATTACTACAATGATTAGAAGCAAAACATAAAGGAGTAGACTGAAAAGAACTAAAATTCAACAATCCATAAATCTCACATACAAAATGTTATCAGGAAACCTTATAGTTTGTGCTATTTGAAAAGTATTTATTGCAATGACAAAACTAGAGGTTAATTACTTTTTTATTATTGAATAAAACTGTAAAGTCTACATCTACAATTTTAATCAGGAAGAAATGCTTTGCATTTACATCAAGGACACATTTATTCTAGTGGAATAAAACAGACACAGACAAAAGACCAAGTACACATTCAAAAAATAAAAAAAAAGACTACATGTTTTACCTGGTCCTACTTTGCTATTTTGGACCATACCTTTCCTATTAGAAAATTGATCTCACATACATATTAAGTCTGATTTATCTTCCCACATTTCTGAACATTAAATGCAGTTTCTCACAACTTCTAATTATAAACAAAAGATTGAAAGCAATATGGGAATCAAAGTTTAAAAACAAAGTAAAAGTAGACTGCTATTACTGTATAGAGGCAACGCTGAATAAAACGTGCTCCCTCTGTGGCTCATCTCAAAACACTTTTACTTGGAGAGGCAAGCATTTCTGATCTAGGAGTAAGTTTCCCACTGCCTTTGCAGAGACCAGACCTACGAATATTTCTGGTCAACTGCAAAGTGAAAAATGTCTACAAAATATCTAAAAGCTAAATATCAGACTATGGCTGATGCAAATCAAAACTGTGTGCTGGTCTAAATATACATCTTCAGCTTTTCCTTTTTAAAAAGTATCTTTTTTATTTCAGAAGATATTTAAAAATAACTTACATTTTTAATGTGCTTTACTGTCAATGACTGTAAAGTTGAAACTCACATGATTAAATCAAAATTTTTGTTTTACTTGATTCTACTGAAATTTCAATTGCCTACTACTTTACTGAACAAAGTTATACATGAGGTAAGTTTTACCTAAAAAAAAAAAAAAACAACCACAAAGATAAAGTTAACCATTTCAAAAGTAAACAAAAATCATAATGCCCGCCTCAATTTCAGAGTTTAAAAATTTATGTATTAACTACTGTGTATCCAAGGAAAGTTTACTATGTAGTTTAAAAGCACATACTTTTTGCTTTTAAAAGCACATACTTTCAAATCAAATTATGTTGGGAAATATAGGGCAAAAAAAAAACTTGGCAAAATGCATTTTTGGTAACAGAAGATAATTCAATAATGAATCCAAATGGAACCTAAGACTGGTGTTTAAAATTTCTAACTTCTAAACACACACACACACACACACACACACTTATTTATCTAAAAAATATTTTGGTAACGGATTGATAGAATAAATGTTTTGCTGTAAATAAAAAGTACAAGTTTCCAATTATAGCCTTATAGCTAGCTAAACAGTCTTTAAAAACATGTACAGCCAGCTAACAGTTCTCTAAAACGTGTATAAGTTGCACTGATAGATCCCTGCTAAAAATCAACTGCATTTAAATGGGTCTTACCGAAGTAGGACATTCACGATACTAGATATCTTTTAAAAAGTGAGTACAATAGGGCTACAACAATAACATTACTATTAATAAAAGTTACAGAAGAGATTATCACTGTACTTTTCCCCATAAACACCATCAAACTTTGTTGCAGTTACCAAAACTACAATCTCAAGTTACTTTTTCTCTTACCACGTTTCACATGTCTCTAGTTTTTATTAAGCAGAGAATAATTCTTAAAATCTTTTCTGTAAGAATTCAAAGTATTTTAAATGTGTAGCTTCACATTATACTACCATGTTTTGCCCTTCTTGTTTCCCAAATACACAAAAACAATATACATTTTTTCTCAAAAAAAAAAATAAGATGTCCACATTAAAAAAATAAAGCCTACAAAAAAGTTCCAGAGCTAAAAAAGAGTATTCATATGGCACGAAGTGATCTCCTACTAGTCCAAAGTCCAAAACATTAAATGAAGTCCATTTATATATATCTTGCTTGCTTTTCAATGGAATACTACATTTACTGAGGTGAAATCACATTTTTTTTGTTCTTGAGTCAAGTGTACACAAATTTTTTTAATACAGTTATTAAAAATAGGAGACCAAGTTGAATGTGCCAAAGAGATATCATTCAGTTGACTTTTTTAGAGTCATTAGAAAGAAACTTATAGAATGGATTTCCTTGGTTGGTTTCCATAGCTTGATAGACCAAAAACAAAAAAAAGGCTACGACAACGAAGAGCAAAATTTTTATCCACATGGGAACGGAGCGTCCCTTTTTTGTCTTTTCTGACTTGACATCTGCCAAGGGAACATACTTAGGAATACATTTAGACGAAAAAGATTCCTCCATCCTGAAATCACTGAGTTCTAACGGCCGGCCAGCAGCCCCTTTGATTGGTCTGCGGCAACTAGCACTGTTGGGAGTGAAAGGAGGAAGAGAAAAATAAATATTAGATAAAGTCATAACTTAAATAACATAAAATGACATTATCACTCCTAATTCCAAACACATTCCTTGAGGTAACAGTAGAAAATTGTCATATAATATAAACAGCGAGATCAGTCAACCTGTTTAAAACTTCTATACATTTTTCATTTAAAGAGTTAGATTTGTATCTTTTATTAGAAAATAATATTCAGAGTATTATAAATATTCACTAAATTTGCCTTCTTAAAGGTTTTTCAAGCTAATATATTTAGGGGATAAGAGGAAAAACATAAGGTAGTTTGGTTGTGATTCCTTCAATCAAGAAACAATTCAATAGATATCTAAAAGCAGTCTTTTCAATTAGAAAAGAGAAACTCTCAGGAATAAAACCGATTTCCTTCTTACCAGGTTTCAGTTTAGATTTAAAAATAAGAATTAAATAGTAAGTAAATGATTTATTTACAACCTTTCAGCTTAACAAAGTTAATTTTGAAACTGACTCAACTTTCAAGAATATGAACTAGTTAGTGCTTAGAAGAATTAAAGTGCTCCCAAAAAGAACAGTTTACTTATGAGAGCAGAGGTACAGTAATTTTGTGAAGAATTAAAAATTAGAATTCGTTTATGTATGTATATATAAAATAATTATGTTGTACACCCTAAATATATACATTTTAATGTCTCAAATATACCTCAATAAAGGCGGGAACAAATAAATAAATAAAAATGCCCTAATTGAATACACTAAATAATTGTTTTAGTGTATCTGAATACCTAATTCCTGTTGGTGTAGCTGCTTCAAAGGGAAACATTTCCTTAAGAATATCCCTCTCTACTCTTCTTTCCTCTGTTTTTTCTCCCACCTAATAAGAAACAAACAAACAAAAAAACAACCAGAAGTTAAAATTTAGTGTAAATGTGCAATAATTAGAACACAATTTTAAACAAAAGCTTTGGAGAACAGAATGCACTTAAATCTATCCAACTTTTACAACTGCCATTTCTAAATTCATTATTGCTTAATTATCCATACATTTCCAAGGCTCTCTTCAAATTTCCTCAGTGTGAAGATATGTTAATGTTGTAATGGGGGGCACACATTCAAATAAGTTAAAAACAAAAAACCCAAAAAAACCCAAAAAATAAAATTTCAGTACAGCTAATATGGCAGTGTAAGTTCCCTCCAATGCTTTTCATTGACATTAGAAGTACATTGTTTCTTCCTGTTAATTTTGTAATAAAACAAATGATCAAATATAGAAGATATCAAATTAAGATGGATCTTTTAACAAATTTTAGTATATGCTTTTAACTAGAGAGTCAATCCAATCTTCCTAATTTAAGAAACATAAAATAATTTTTTAAACAACCTGATTGCTTTGCTAAATTACCTTTATGCCCAGATCAAAATAATCTTTGATAAAGAATCATTAAAATTATAATGTATCCATGCAGTTAGTACTTTAAAGCTTAATTTTACAGGAGTTAATCAATTCAAGTATAATACAAAGTCACTTTAAAGTCCCATTATCTGACCTTTCAATGAAAGGTAGTATAGCTTCCCCCACAGCCCAAGTAACACTTTCAACTCACATCCATTTTAACAAAGAGAACATATTACAAGCAGCACACAAATGAGCACTCCCTTGAAAACTGGAACTTAAAGAGGCACACAGTAGTAGCAAGAGGATAGTATTAGCATGTCATACGATATTACTTTCCATTGTCACTAATAAAGTATGTCTTTAAGATAATATATGCACATAAATAGACACACACCCCTCCACCCAACAAAGAAAGCTCTGCTCCCTCCCACTCCAAAAAACAAATATAAATATTTCTTCATTAAAAGATCAATGATAGCATCGATCTAAATTTTATTCATTTACTTCAGCTCTTGTCAATGGTTTCTTTGGTGTTCTTCTGGGTATGTCTGAGAATTCAGTGATTGGCAGAATAGGAGCTGCATGCTTGAAATTTCCAGTCACCCTATTGACAACCTGCCAAGATTCAAATTATTCAGACTCAGAATTATCCAAACATAACAAAGACACGTTAAAAGAAAAAATGATAGTCGATTTCTCTAATATTTGAAACTTTCCCTTAATAAAAATTTAGGCATAAGAACCTAGAAATACATTAGTGTTTCATGTGAAGGAAGCCTTATTATTCTTCAAACATGTTAGCAAAAAAGTATCCTTATAACACTCAGTATTCTTGCACAATGAATTATACATATATTAAAGTGGCTACACTGAAAACTTCTAAAATTCAGAATTATATGGGGAAAATGAGTTTAAAATATGTTTAAAAACATTTGTTTGAGGTTTGCCAAAATTCGCCACCTCCCCAATTCTAAGTAAAGGATAATTTACAAAGAATACCACTTGTATAGTTTATGAAACATATTTACTAAAGTTTCGTTGCTTGAAGCCATTATAGTTTCAGCTATGGGAGTACTCTCTGAAATTATTGCACCATCTATACGAAAATGTTCTGAAGTTTCCACCTGTTAGTTTGAAAACAAAACAAAAACAATAAATATAAAATAACCACTAAAACCCTACCAATCTGAGAACCCCATTCTAAGCAATAAGCCTTGCATCACCCTTTTCCTCGGAGTTCTTCTCGACCCTCTCGTAGATTCCCTAGTTAATGCCTGCAGAGGTCCGCCTTTGGAAGATCCACTTGTCCATTCAGTCTCAGTTACTCCAGCTTGAGAATAGCTCTATTCAAGCATCAACACATTAAAAAGTCATATTCTAATATCAAACACCTTAATAATGATGGCCATATTAGCATACTGAGAATCCATGAGAAGTTTCCAAATGCCAGCATTTGAAAATAATGCTATGCCCTCAAAATATTTCAAATGTATTGACTGACTAGATATGTAGGCATAAGAAAACACTTAAAATATGGTAAAATACATTAGAGTCCAACTATAGGAGCTCACATATTATGATAAAAGTGAGAGGGGGAAAAAAGACATCAATTTATCACTGGCTCCTTTTGTGACTTGCTGTTTACTATCTGGCTCCAGTATCATAGCTGCATCTCTAGCTGTCTAAACAAAAAAGCAGGCTGATCATGACTTGTAAGAAAGTCATTTGTTATATATAACAAGTCAGTTTCCTTTTAAAACAAAATAAAAATTTTATAATTGTTAGCATAGATTAAACATTATACTTGTCGTGTGGTTAGGACTATTTAATCTATACACAGCTATCTGACTTAAAAGTTCCCAGGTGTCAAACTCATCTTAGAAACAGATAATAAAATTGAGCAGCAACAAAAACTTGATGGTCATCTTTTTTGTGAACAGGCAAGCCTAAAATGTCACTGCCAGGACTCAGTGCCACTCACTCCTCACTACTGAAAAAAGAAGAAAAAAATGGTAATAGGGATAGACCACTGTCCATTTCCAGTCCCAGATTTATTTCTCCTTGGAAAGTCGATTGATTTTCCTCATTTAAAAAATAATTTAGCAGTCCTCACATAACAGTTTGAAAAGCACTAGACTAGTGCTTCTACCTGAAGCTTTTCTTAAAATGCATATTCTGATTAAGTAGCTCCAGGGTGAGGCCTGAGATTCTACATTCCAAGGATCAAGTTATTCAACTTTTGAAACTTTTATTACCAGATGATTCTTATAAATTCTTTTAACTAGAGGACATCTATCAATGATTAGTTATACTAGAATATGCTTATACTATCACTTTTGCTTTCAAGCTAATATTTTATGTAGATAACTGATGTTTTTATATCTCAGTTAGTGTCTATTAATTTTAAAGATAGATATATTTTACTCTTATCTCAGGACAAGAGCAGTCATCCAGTAAGTACACTTATTTGGCTGGAAGCATTACTACCAAAACACCACAAGATACAGACATAGTTTCATACATCTGGTTTTATATTTATCTATATTTGGAATTGACTTTATAAGAGTTTCCCCTTTGACTCACAATCTGAATCTCTGGGTTTCTTTTCCAGCTATCAATTAGGAAAAATTTGCTGAATGCAAACATTGTTAGTCAAAAGACAAATTTGTAAACAAATCACACACACATATAATAGATGCTTATTAATAGTTAAATTCCTGATTATTTGAGTAGAAGGGAACACTAGTTTTAATCTGAAGTTCTCAATCCTGGTGGCACAGTATCATATGGGAAGCTTTTAAAAAATACCAAGTGCCCCAACCCCACCTTAGACCAATTAAGTCAGAAGCTCTTCTAGACCGGCCTGGGCTTCATTAAATTTTGTAGCTCCTGAAGGGATTCTAATGTGCAGCATAACGTAACTGACTTATGATACATCTCAAAGCCAAGTATTTTTTTCAAACTACTTCCAACACTGCTTCCTCTTTAATAATCAATTGCTCAATGCCAATAAAAATAATGAGAGTATTTTTAAAATATTCTAGTTTGATAGTCTACCTGGTATTATCAATGTATACTCAGTATTTAAAAACTCCTCGAAGAATTAAAAAGAACATTACTTTAAAGGGCTAATAAAGTCATCAGTTATGCAACTAATACAATATGAAGCCTAGATATTTTACCTATGTCCACGAAGGTAAGGAGGCGGGAAGAAGAGACATACTTTTCCCTTAAAATTCGTTATCTACCAAATTCCAGGACTTTCCATTTGTTATGTCTTATTCTGAATAAATAACTGAAATAATCTCTTCATCAAAAATTTTACCAAACATCTATTGAAACTATTACACTTAAAACAAAAAAAAGTTTACATTTTTATTAGTTATCTTTGACATTAAAGGCCAAGTTCCATTTAGAGATTTTTAAATTTTCTCCCATGGAAGAAAACACAAGAAATTCATTGGTTGCCTGTGGAAATAGCTGGGAACAGGGGTAGGATGGACACTTTTCACTATAAATCATTTATGCTTTCTTTTGCTCAGGTTTATTAAATTCTTTGGTTGAGGACTGTCAACCAATTTCATTAGTTCTTACCTATCATCTAATTTAGAATTAATCATCTTCACAGAAAACTATCTTTCATACAACCAGAAAAGATACCTTGAAGACTGAAAAAAAATTTTTTCTACCAGAATCCACTATGCAACAAGTGACTTTGAGAAGAAAATATAAATAAAAAACAAAATTACAATTCAGTGTTATAACTACTTAAGAGTAAGATGGACCAAGCAATTATTAACTGAAAAGAAAAACTCACTGCTACATAAAATTAGTAATGTGACTGCTATATGCTCTGTGGCCAAAATAAGGATTGTAGTGTCATCTATTTTCAGCAAGATGTTCTATAGAAAGTCCTCAATTTATCATGGAGACAACAGGAGGAAGAAACAAAAAAACTCTATCAGGTAAAAAGTTATTCAGAAGACATCAGGCAGTTGAGGCACATGAGAATGCAGGAGCTGGGTTATTAAAGGAGGCTATAAATCTCATTCAGTAAAAATACAAGCTTTAACTAGGTTATAAAAAAATAATCAGGATAATTAAAAGCCACCTTACTTTAAAGAACTATTAATTTAAGTAAAACATGACCAATATGGTTACTCATATTAACTTTTTTTTTTTTTAAAAACAGCATCATATCCCTCCATTAGAGAAAGGTACTCCCATACATTACTTGTGGGAATGCAAAATGCTTCAACTCTTACACAAGGGAATTTGCTAACATCTAGCAAAATTACCCAGCAATTTCACTTCTAGATTTCCTGAAGATAAACTGGCTAAAACATGAAACAACACATGTAAAAAGGCTGTTCACTGGTGCACCTTTGCATTATTCAGAATAGCACATAACTGAATAATCAATAACAATCAAAATATCCATCAAAAGGAAAGTGGCTGAATAAATTACAGTAAATCCATAAAATGCAATACCATGCAGTGGTATAAAGCAATGAGGAAGCAATGAGGAAGAAGGCTATACTATATCTTGACATGATCTCAGGATAAGTGTTTAGATTAAAAACAAAAAAATAGAAATGTGCAATGTAGGCTGTCTTTCATATATGGAGGGGAGCATAAATAAATATATAAATCTATTATTTACTTATATTTTCAAAAAGAAACAAAATATAAACCGAAACTTAATAAAAATAGTAACCTATGGATAGAAGGAACAAAGATAGAAGCCAGATTTCTGACTCTTCTTTTGGCCAAATAAAACCACATATATATTCTCAAAAATTAAAAAACAAATATGAAAGAAAAAAATTCTTTCAAGTGACTTTAAGCACAGTATTTTGATTTTATATCCTTAACATAAGAAAAACTGCCCCCCTATCTGAAAATACAATTAGCAGCTTTACTATTAGTAGTAATATAGTTATTTAGAAACATATATATAGTGAAAATTACATAAGAAACAATATTATTTTAAGAACCAAGATACTCAGCATAAGAGAAAAGAGATACAAGTGTAACACCTAGAAATTAGCCTGCATTCATAAATTTGAGGAATTCATGACCTATCTTCTCTTTCGAAAAAGTAAGTACTCCTAGCTTTACCTACGAAAAAGCCTAGAACAATGACAACTCAGGAGGAATGAACACCCTAGCATCCAGGCTGTAGGTAGCTTCCAAATAATATTTTCTATTAGAAGGATAAGGAGTTCTTTGGAAAAATGACTGACTTGATAAGAGGCAGGAAATATACAGCCCAGGACTTCTTATTGTGCCAGCAAAAAAGAAAGTATCGAAGACAAATGGGGTCAATAAAAGGATACAGGAATCAACTCAGTAATTCCCAGTGGCTAAAGATGGTGCAACTTGAATGTGAAAAAAGAATAATGACGGCAATTGATCATAAATCAAATATATAAAAACCATAGTAGTAAAAAGATATTATTGATCGCCTTTCAAAATGACTAGAGCAATTTAACATGATAACTGGCAAATAAAAGGCATGTAAGCATTTATCCTGGCTCTCCTATATGAATTTTATTTCAAGGTAACTAGGCAATTTACAAGGGAAAGTTCTTTATAAAAGAATTCCAGTTATAGATGTAAAGGAATCAGAGAATTCCTAGATCCATTATTTCATTTGAAGTAATGAAATAATGGATCCAGGCAATAATCATAATGGCTGTCATAACCATTAAATGAAAGGGCGACGTGGAACTTTATAACGGATGAATCAGGCTTTCAACGCCTGAACCTATTACTAATTAATTTTAGCATCATCAAAAGGATATCATGTGTCTCTGAAATGATGCAATGTGAAGGCCACAACGCCATTTGTGAAGTATTCTTGTCAAAGTAACTGAACTCAGATCTAACCAACCCTTTAGATCTGTGCTGTACAAAATGATAGCTACTAGCCACGTGTAGTCATTTAAATTGAAATAACATAAAATTAAAATTTTAGTTTCTCAGCCATACAAGTCACATTCCAAGTATTAAGTGGCTACTTAATGAACAGCAGATATACAACATTTCCATCATCACAGAAAGGTCTATTGCACAGTCCCACTATAGTTCTAACTCCCAGTCTACAGGAAATCCAGGGTATAAAAGAGCAAATTAGGAAAAAAAAAAAAAAAAAAGAGCAAATTAGGGCTGCCCTGGTGGCACAGTGGTTGAGGATCCGCCTGCCAATGCAGGGGACACGGGTTCGAGCCCTGGTCCGGGAAGATCCCACATGCCGCGGAGCAACTAAGCCCGTGCACCATAACTACTGAGCCTGCGCTCTAGAGCCCGTGAGCCACAACTACTGAGCCCGCATGCTGCAACTACTGAAGCCCACATGCCTAGAGCCCGTGCTCACAAGAGAAGCCCGCGCACTGCAACGAAGACCCAATGCAGCCAAAAATAAATAAATAAATAAATTTATTAAAAAAAAAAAGAGCAAATTAAACGACCCTTGAAGAAGCAATCTGCCAAATCCACAATGTGAGAAATATTATAGAGAACTAACCTGGTTTCTTCACCAAATAAATGGAGGGACGGGAAACCGTTATAGTGGAAATAGCTACAGACTTAAAAGACAAAACAAGGGCTTCCCAGGTGGCACAGTGGTTAAGAATCCGCCTGCCAATGCAAGGGACATGGGTTCAATCCCTGGTCCGGGAAGATCCCACATGCCGCAGAGCAACTAAGCCCGTGAGCCACAACTACTGAGCCCAAGGGCCACAACTACTGAAGCCCACGCGCTCTAGGGCCTGCATGCCGCAACTACTGAGCCTGCATGCTGCAACTACTGAAGCCCGTGTGTCTAGAGCCCATGCTCCGCAACAAGAGAAGCCACCGCGATGAGAAGCCCATGCACCGCAACGAAGAGTAGCCCCCGCTCGCCGCAACTAGAGAAAGCCCACAGGCAGCAATGAAGACCCAATGCAGCTAAAAATAAGTAAATAAAATAAATAAATTTATTTTTTTAAAAAAAGACAAAACAAAATCAAAAACACCAAATGATATGTGGAGTTTGTATGGAACCTGATTTGAATAATTCAATCATAAAAGAGACATTTCTGAAACTGGAGGTTACTGTATGGAGAATGTATAAAGCTTTGAACACAGATATGAAAGATTTTATACACACACAATGCCACTATCACTCCAAATAAAATTAATAATTCTTTCATATCTAACATATATATCTAATATATATAAATAAAAAACAGCTCCAATCTTTTAGAGATATATACTGAAATACTGACATTTTAATGTGTGAAATGAGATAATGGCAGAGATTTGTTTTAATATACTTCAGCAACAAACAACAAAACCAAAGGAATTAAAAATGCTGCAGGGTGCAGGTGAAGATAAAATAAAACTGGTAGAATGTTGACAGCTGTTGAGGTTCTGTGACTGAAGGATCAGTAAACTCCTCCCTTTACTCTTCCATATGATTTAAATTTTGTGGGACTTCCTTGGTGGTCCAGTGGTTAAGAATCCGCCTGAATGCAGGGGCCACAGGTTTGAGCCCTGGTCTGGGAAGATCCCACATGCTGCGGACCAACTAAGCCCGTGTGCCACAACTACCGAGCCTGCGCTCTAGAGCCCACGCGCCACAACTACTGAAGCCTGTGCGCCCAGAGCCCATGCTCTGCAACAAGAGAAGCCACCACGATGAGAAGCCCGTGCAGCGCAACGAAGAGTAGCCCCCGCTTGCTGCAACTAGAGAAAGCCCGTGGGCAGCAACGAAGACCCAACAAAGCCAAAAATAAATAAATTTATTTTAAAAAAAAAGAACCTGCCTTCCAATGCAGGGGACATGGGTTCAATCCCTGGTCAGGGAACTAAGATCCCACATGCCACGCGCCACAACTAGAGAAGAAACCCGCACGCTGCAAAGAAGAGCCAGTGCAGCCAAAAAAAAAAAAAAAAAAGTGTATAATAAGGCCATTGTCTAACCCTGCCTCTCATCTCCTAAATCTACTCTCTCCTTTGACTATTTATCCTGTCCCTCAGTTTAGATTCCTCAGGTCAAACAATTACCCCTTAAACCATATTTAAAACCATCTTCCCACCCTCCTTTTAACCTCTTATCTGACAAGTCAATGCATTCTTGCTAGCACTATACCATCTTGCCTACATAAATTGGACCAAAATTCTCCATGCCTGTCTATTTCAGTGTCCTTCACCAGATTTTCCTAGTTTCTCTTGCTCTGTTATTTCCTTATTCTTCAGTGTGCCCCTGCAGCTCTTCCCTGGCAACAATAGATAAAAAGACAACAAAATATTTATTTCAGTCTTTGGTTCAGTATTAAACCAAATCTTCTTTCATTCAAAGCTCTATACATTCTCCATACAGTCACCAAGCTCATTTCTAACAAATAGTTCTGAAATTCAACTTAACTACATCAAACTAAGAAAGACACATGGCTTAAGAAATCAAGAATACTTCCACTGATGATGTGTGACTTTAAAATGACAAAGAGAAAATGGAAAAGATAAATAGCCAACTAGACAAATCTTCCAGCTGGACAGAAAAAGGGTAAGGAAAATGACTCTAGGGATAGCTGACTTGTAAAGCGTCAGCCAAATCAATGCTTGATTAGTCAATAATTTGTTCTCTGTAAACTGAGTTCATTATTCCTGTGCTTATTTTCCCCTTAGTTTCCTACATTTTCCTTTTGGAAAAGTGCATCTTGCCTCACCCATAAAAAGGTGAATTTTTGTCTAGAATAAGGAAAGAAAACAGTGTGGTCTTAGGATAAGACTAGCTTCAGAGTTGAGGGAAAAGCCACAGAATTATTATAAGACAGGCAAAAATAAAAGCAAAGTCAAAAATCTAGAGACAAAGACACAAATATAAAACCATTCCCCTGTTTTTTATTATATCAGAATTGCTTAGGTATTTCCACCTTTTAAAATATGTCTCTTAAAAAGCAGTATGACTGGCTCTGAACCATGCTTAGCATAGAATCAAACACAAATGAGACATTTATTAAACACTTGCTTTTGCACTAAACACAGGCTACACTACTGACAAAACACACAAAGTTTAGATTTCTAGCGCCATTTAATGAATGCTTTATCGAGTGTGCTGGATTTTGGGTGTCAACTATGAACTAAAGGCAGGGACACAGGCAAATTAGTGTTGTCAGAAGATTACTTATACCTGAATACAGCAACCATAAAGCTAAAGATACCTGATTGTGCTCAACTCTTCTTTGCTTGAGTGTTACCGGAGTCTTTGCTCTGCCCTTTAGTGGTTCTCTCTTCTCAAGCTTGAGCTCTATTTTAGAGTCTGGAAATAACATCGGAGAAATCATTACTCTCTGAGACACACAATAAACTACAATGTCATCCTAACATTACTCTGGAACCCTGGTTTTTCGGCACACTGATACATAAAATAAGTCTGTATATTAGTACTACCTCAACAGACCCAAACTGGTTAACTGCAATTTCTGTCTTTAAAAACTTTTCTTTTCCATTTTTATTTCATTCCATTTTTGTTTATCTCCCCCACTCCTTAATATGATCACCACTTCTTCCTATTTATTCTTTCTTTTTTGTGGGACTAATAGCCTGAAACAAAGTAACAACCCATGGAGGCTTTTCACTGAAAACAATTAGGAAGTGGGAAAAGTACATTAGAATACATAGTTGTTACCATTCTTTTGTCCATACAGTGCATTATTACTACATAAACAAAGGTTAGTTATTAAATTAAAATTTAGAATATGGAAGGGAAAAAGCTATAGAGAATTTTAAGACTGAAAAAAACTTGTATGGTATCAAGCCGCTAATAACAATAAATAAGTACAATGACGTTAATACATAAGTGCATTTTAAAAGTCTGTCCTTTTTTGATGTGACTATAAAAACCCTGGGTATAACTGAAGAGGTAAGGAAGAACCTTGTTCACAGAAAAGTACAACCAATCACAGGTCACTTCTCCTCAGCCTCCCCCATAATAAAGTACCATATCTTGGAAGAGAAGCTAGTGCATGTATATTAGCGTATCACCATGATGGTTATTACCATAACAACTCAAATACGTATATCTTTTTTCATAGGCTTCAATATCCCATTCTCCTAGTTTTGATTTTATCACCATTTGAAGGGCTAGACTTTTCAAGAGACTTGATAAAAATTTTAGTTAGCTTCCACATTTTTGTGGCCATTTAGCATAGCATAGCAAAATTAATGTCAGTTGTCACTTCTAAAACTTCTATTACCAAAAAGTTACTTTCTTATGAGACAGAAATGGAGTCAACTCTTAAACAAAAGCTTAGTTTTGCATGAATTCAATGCAGTTGTGCTAAAAAGTAGTCAAGATAGTTATGTGTCTTCTAAATATCTAGCCTAGTACCAGTCAGTCCAGTCTACTTGCAAGTTTCCCAAAAATAGTGATTTTTTTTACCATGTTAGTTCAAATAGTTCCATCTTTATTCAGGATTAAGGTATCAACTCCATCCCCCACTTCCCAGTCATTCTATTAATGGCGCTATTATCTATGGGACAATCTTTAGCATTATAAAGTCTTATGTTATTTCAGAACCTAAGAATCAGAAAGCAAAAAGTAAAGAACCCAATAGTACTTGAGCAGAAATTGATTAAACAAATAAGATACCTGGTTACAGAATAATTCCTCTTACAAACTTAAATTCCAATAGCCAATAAAAACATGGTCTTCATCAACTATACTTCAATTAGAAAAAAAAACCACCCCAAAACCATGGTCCTCAAATAGGAAAAAAAACCCCCCGAACATTTAATAATAATTTGAATATGTTCAGCTATACCATTGGCATGTCAAGTGAGTTTCAGTGATGAAATGGAAAAGGGATGTTGTTCATCCATAAATATCTAACTTGTTGCAACTCTTAAGAATAAAACACACATACAACATGTTTGTGGAGACCACACAAAACTGTTCAAATTTAACAACTTTATTGAATTTGCAAAAGCATTCTACAGTTATACATTAAAAAAAAAATCACATAGTACTTAGTAGGTACATGTATACATGTACATTTCAGAAGACAAATAACAAATAGAATTACTCCCAGAAAGCTGCAAAGATGGATAGGTTAGTCGAAGAATATAGTAATGGCTGTAAGTCCCAAGGGACTATATTTTGTTTATAATTAATACTACTATTTTCCATAAAAATACAAAGAAATTCGATTATCAAGTGCCTCCACAGTTAGACCCCCTCATCTTACAATCATAGAAATGAAAACAGAGAATAATATATTGCTTTATTTAGACACACAGAAACTGGGATATAGTATGATTTCTTATGACTTTAAAAAAAAACTAATAAAATTTGCTTTTAGAATTTAGCTTAGATTAAGCCTAATCATCCATGAATTACAACATACCTTAAAAGTGTTACTTATAAAAAAAAAGTCCCATCTTTGCTAATTTGTCTGACTATAGTTTCACGGTGGCGGTGAGAACGCACGGCCCCAGAACACTACGGTCTGGAGCAGTGTTTCTCTAAGTGCAGCCCACCAACTGTTTGCTACCAGTCCACGAAAAAACGAGGCATTTGCGCCAGCATGTAAATCAGCGCACTGTCTTTCCTCTACCAATAAAGTTTTACCACAAAAATTAAAACCTGTCATTCATCTAGATTCAAATTCTGGTACATGCTTATCTTATCTGTGGATCAGTAACAGTTTGTAGACTGGCACTTTGAGTTGCACTGATTTGGAATATTATGAACGATACTGTAGATAACAGTAAAAAACAACACAAATGAGAAAATAAGAGAAAATATGTAGACAAGTTCTGGAAAGTAATAAAGTATTTAGTAATATTTAAAACCATGGAGACTCAACTTATAATCTAGTTAATGGAATTTTCTTAGTTTTGAAGAGTTGTAAAATCTTAAAATAGGAAAGACTGAACTAACTATTTGAGAAAAAAACGTGATCTAGAAAAGCTTTAAACTGTTAGTATCAGGCTTTCTTTCTGTGCAACTAAAAAAAAAAAGGCAGATATATGTAGGCAATTACTTTTATACTGCAATTTAATTGGTAGAAGTTTGACACTTTGAAATTAGCCTATTCTGGAGACTAAAAAGACCTTAGAAAATTTTGGCATAAAAGTACTTCAAATTCCTAGAAAAGCTACCAACTTCCCCATATCAAAGATAAGATAGATGTCTTTATTCTTAATTTTATTAGCGTTTTCCACGCTTTTTAATTACTTTGAACACTTCCCTTCCAAACAATGTTCCGCCTTTAAAGGGAGTAACAGCCAGCTTATTCTTAGAAGCTGGATTAATTTTGCAATCTTTTAGCCAGAGATATCGGCGACCTAAAGTGGAAGATCCCATGGTATGAGCAGCCATTTTTATTTCATCAAAGGCAGCTTCACAAAGAAATGAGGCCGCATCGTATGTTTCGCTTAGCATCCCAAGTGCCTGGTGCACGTGACTAGGATCTGAGCTGAGAATTTGTGCAGCCTGACTAATGTCTGCCTGCATAGCCCGAACTACAAAGGCAGTATGGGTTGCAATCCGCAATGCTGATGCTGCAGCTTCATACGTTCCACAAAGTGCTAAGTCCAACTGTTTATCACAGGACTCAGGGGAAGCTGCCTGAATACCTGCTGGTGGAGTGGCTTCAGAAATAAACCCTAGGATTTCATCATCTACTTTTGGAACTGATAATATCCGTGTTGCCTCTCTGGAAGAAATTGGATACTTGCATGCCAATGAAGGCAGCTGCCTGTCAATTTGCTGCCACTCCTCTTCAATTACTTTTAAAATAGATTCATGGAAGGGAAAAGATAGTTCGGGGGCATCTATTTTATCATGCTGTGATTGCTTAGACATTTCTATGCCTAAGGTAGTGAGTGAGTGAGAGACAACGGTTTTTGCAGAAGAAGACATCAGTTCAGATCCAGGTATATTTTGAAATGCCACAGAGGAACCTGAATCCTTTTCTTCTACTGACTTCTCACTGAGTCTAGGTAATTTTCGTGGAGGAGACAGGGATTCTGTTTCTCGAAAATTAGGTGCATCAATTCTCTTCCATATATTTTCTACATCCAGTGGGGGTGTAGAGCTAGAAGTCCCAGGCAAACTACCTACTCCACCCTGGACCAACAGAGAATTGACGTAATCTCTGATTGCCTTAGCCAGTGGTGGAGAAATTACTTGTGATCTCTCAGACTCTTCTAGTGCTCTCCTTTCACTGGAGAGAACTGACTGATCTGAAACATGGGACCTCTCAGTACATAATGGTTGAATTCCACTTTTCTCTCCACAGTAAATATTTTCTACTATGTCTTTATAGCAAGTACTGGTGGTTTCTTTAATCAGTGAAGGAGAAGCTGCAGCAGAGACCAACATGGCAGCGAGTTCATGCTGAGGAGATGTCGAAGAACTTTTCTCTAAACATCTATCATGGCTAGACTTGGAGGAAACAAACAAATTCCCTCCAGAGGCTAACTTCTGCAACTGTTCCCTGCCAGGCAAGGCTGTGGCAATAAGAGGTTCCCTAGGTGGGTCTCCCTTAGAAGAATGTACTTTCTTAGCTGCCTGTTGTTCAGTCCTGCCCAAAGGAGGACGGGTGGAGATTTCAGGAAAAGAAATACCCTGAAAAAATCCACCAGAGGGAGTAGTTGCAAGTTCAGAAAAAGGAACAAAATCCCTAGTGGACTTCACTTTCTTGTGTTCTTTCTTCTTTCCTGTAGAGGCAAAAGAGGCAGGAAGTTTAAGCATTACTTGGGTTTAAGCTGATTCTATTCTTTGCCTCTTTGCTAATAACATAGTGCTGTTGAAGGAACATTCTGAACAACCAATTTGACAGACTGTGCCCTGGCAGGCAATGCTTATGGAGATATAAGCAATTTGAGTCATTCAATAGTCATGAAATTAACAAACAAGTCATATGAATTAAAAATTTATAAGTGTCGAGTTGTTCTTAAATTTTAAAAGGTCATTTATTTCATGTACTATTCGAAAAATATTTATATACCATGGCCAAATTTTCTTAAAATAGTCTACTAAAAACATGTCAAAATATTTACTACAAAGTTTTCTTGAAATCAGATCTTCTAGCAAAAACTATAAATTTAAATGCTTATCAATATGAGAACAGAGAAAACATGTCGTATGTAAATACTACTGCTACATATCAATTATGAGAAATAAATCAGACACATGAAATAAATCAGTAAGAGATCTTAATATAACAGAGTAAAGAAAAGCAAGTGATAAGATTTAGCATATCACTTATACAGATTTTTTTTCAAGTACAAAATAATACCATGTATTAGGCAGATGCATATGAAAGAGTATTTAAAATCAGGCTGGAAAGATAATCATCATATTAATGACAGTGGTTGCTTCTGTGGAGATGATACTTAGAAAGGGATAACTGGGGAAACTTTGTGTCTACTTGTAATACTTTTTTCTCTTAGAAAGATGAAATTTGCAGCAAAAAAGATAAAGAGTGATTTTACGTGACAAAAAATTAGACATTTCTACTTTTCTGTTTCTTAGAATTCTCAACAAAAGGTATTTATATCAAATTACTTGGAGGACTACTCTAGTGATATGAACAAAATTTACATATATCTTGGTAATATTATTTAAAATTTTATCTTCTTCATGGTTACTGTATCTTATGAGTCTGAAAAGAATTTGATTTGTTTTTTGATTATATACTTTATTAACATCATATAAAATTTTACCTTCTTCATTGTCACTGTATCTGTCAGAGTCATTACTTCCATTCTGTCTTGTATTTTCCACTGAAGAAGAAATTGCTGGCAGAGGAGTAGAAGATCTAGATTCTGTGCCTTGTTCCCTCAGTTTCAACAGCTTTTTCTCATATAGCTTCCTGGTTGTTCCTGTATTAAGGTAGAATTTGCTTTATTACTTGTATTGTCTTATTTAAGATCCAACTCAGACATTAGCTTTAGAAACATTAAAATGTTAGTTTTCAGTTTCCTTTTCTAAACTTAAATGCTTAAAAATACTACATAATGGATTCTTTTCTAAAACAGGCATTTTTCTGGGATGTTAATGCATGATTATAACAATGGTTTTTTGTTTTTGTTTTTTTTTGTAGAATGAAATACATAATAGATTGATTTAGGTCTTACTATGGATAACCTATCGAAGAGCCATGTATGACTGAGTATCTTTGAAAAGTTTTGAACTCTGTGTAATTTCTCTAGTACTAAGTAATAGTACTTGCCTTTGTAGAAAAATCATGTTTATAAACAGAGTGTACTCTTCTGAATTATTATGATTAAAATCCCACAACTCTAAGAGACTAATATGCCTATAAAGGCCATTCAGTTATGGGAAAAGTCCTAAAAGTCACATTTTAAAAAACTGAATATATCTGACACCTAGCACTGAGTAAATTTAAGATGTTAAATCATATTTCAATATACTGCTGCAGTAAAAATGACCTTTTACGGAAAATGTGTGTTACAAAGAGAAATGATTTGCCAATTAGATAGCAAAGTAAAATTGATTATAAATAATTTAGTAACATATTTCAACATCAATGACAATTTAAAACTAAAAATAGCTTTTACTTTCTGGTTTACACTAGCTATATGTCTTTCCCTGATTTCTATACGATGAATAAAATGATAAACATATATTTTTTAGAAACAATACATATCTCAGAATGTTACAGATGAGTAGTCTTAAGATGAACAGCTGGGGAGGGGGAAATAAGGAGACGCTGGCCTTAAAATTTCAGTTACACAAGATGAATAAGTTCTAGAAATCTAAGTATAGCTTGGGCTACAGTTAACAACACTGTATTACATCCTTGAAATTTGCTAGGAAGGTAGATCTTAAGTGCTCTCACCACACATACATGCATAAAAGAAAACTCTGTGAAGTGATGGATATGTTAATTAGCTTGATTATGGTGATCATTTCACAATGTACATGTATATTAAAACAGCAAGTTGTACACCTTAAATGTACAACGTTTGTTTGTCAATTATACCTTAATAAAGCTGGGGAAAAAATAAACAACAGGTATATCAACATGTAATTTAATGTATGTTGATACACAATACACAGTCTTCAGCACCTCCCTTTTGTAATTTTAAATGAAAAATATAAAAAGGGTATCAAATGTCTGTTGGTAATTATACTAATAGGCTTATTATCATCTCTTGGGAAGCCGTACATTAAATAAGACAAAAGAAAGACGATATTCTAAATTCTTATTTGCAACTACACCTATAGGTAAAAAACAACCCCCAAATCTACAGTATTCAAAATTTTACAGGGACTTCCTTGGTGGTCCAGTGGTTAAGCATCCGCCTTCCAATGCAGGGGACGCGGGTTCAATCCCTGAGCAGGGAAGTAAGATCCCACACCTGTGGGTCAACTAAGCCCACGTGCCACAACTAGAGAGAAGCCCATGTGCTGCAACGATAGCCCGTATGCCACAACGAAGATCCCAGGTGCCGCAACTAAGACCTGATGCAGTCAATTAAAAAAAAAAAAAAAAAATTTTTTTTTACACAACTTAGAAGATCAAATAGAACTTTCTCATCTTGAGGTTATTGCCAAGACCCTCCAAAATTAAGGCACAATCAGCCTTGCAAACTCACTGACTTAACAGTAACCAAATGATGGAAATCCAGGGTATTTACTTTTAAGTTTTCTCTTTTCAGTTTGTTCTTTAGTTTTCAGTTTGTTCTTGAATTCCAATCAAGACAAGACTTTTTAAAAGGTACTTTTAATGATAACTGAAAGTGGGTACTATGCTGGGAATTGAATAACTTGAGTTCTTTTAACAAGTCTGTCACTAACTTACTGATTTGGATTAATTTGGCCAGCTATGTTACCTCAGATTTTCCTCAATTGTCATATAAGACCCATATGTCTCATCAAGTAGTATGACATGGGAACAATACAAAACAATCTCAACAGAGGTAATCTTGGGGATTAATTAGTTCAATTCTCTCATTTTATTTCCCTCATTTATATAGTTAGGGAAACTAAGGTCCTGGTCATATAAATGATTAATGACAGACTGGTCCTTGGAATGAAAACTCTACTTGCTAGACAAGAGGGGTAAACAGTGTGGGGTACTGCTTCATAAAAAGATATTTGAAATTTTATCAGCTTACCCACAATAGGACCAGGGTTCACTCCATATTTCACAAGCTGATCCAGAAGGTCTTCATTAGAGAGCTCTGTTACATCTAGATCATCTTTATCTTCTAGTCTGGGTTTATCAGTTTTCTTTGTGGCTTTCTGTAAACGAAGTCCAGTTATCATTTCCACATGAATTTTAAAATGTTCATTTATAGATACTATATAAATAACACTGCATATAATAAACATGCAAATTTACCTTCAAGTTGATTTATAGTAGAGCTTAGCAATTTGATTAAATTAAAAGCAACTTATTATTCAAAAGTATTTTCTAAGTTCCCCTGTAATTATACAAACCTAATAAGCCAAGCAAGTAACTCAAATTTTAGATATTACTGTTAAAGTAGTCAATTTTGGTTAACCTAGCTAAAGAGGTGATGGCATCAAAAATTCAAAAGAGCAAAAAGTCTGGGTCTAAACATTTTCATCCAGATAACTGTAAATACAATTTACGACTGGTTTTTCTATACTCCTTGAAAGTTTAAATTAATCCAGGAAAGTTTAAGATTTTACCATAAAGGTTTATACATGTTATGTATAAAAATGATTTCTTTTAAACAAGCATATCAAAATTTAAGAAGCCCAAATGAATATTCTTCTTGTAATACAGTGACTTTAAAAGCCAGTTTTTGACTCATGAAGGAAGTCAGACTCTGGCTACATATCACCTCTGACACAGCTTTGTTGCCACATGTAGTCTATATGACCATTTCACTAAGACTAGCTGAAAAGCGTGGAACAAGCTTTGAGAAAAATTTTAAAGGCAGTTTTTAAAAGAATTTAAGCAATGGCATTCTTTATTGGAAAAACTATATAAACTTCCAAGGTTAAACAGGGGAAGGGAGCAAAAGTATGGTTAGCTTTTAGGGTTGTGGCAAATAGCTTTACAAACGTCTCAGTAATCCCAGTAACCATCAGAGCACAGAATATAAACGGCTGTTTAAATAATGGCCACAAACATCAGTCAATGTAGGCCCAAATTACTGTTTAAGGCAGAAGAGTCAATACTGCATCCTAGAAATATTTTATGCAAAATAGCAAAAATCATAAAGCTGTATGGGCTGTTTACTTTCCAGTGATGCTGAGGGGGAAAGAAAAATCAGGCATTATTTGGTCATGTATCAGAATTTGTTTTTCAACCAAATAAAAATGTGAAATACTTCACATAAAGAACATAATAAGAACAATAATGTCAACTCATGAGAAATCTTCAATACAATTTTTAAAATGTCTGTGAAAAGTTACCAAGGGTACTTTCAGAAGGCTTTAATACTGTACTAATCTAGCATCATCATGCTCAAATCTTAAGCAACTCACACCTTGATGTCAAAATAGCTGCCTAGAGTCTAAGAGTCCTATATATCAAATCCTTGAATTCTTTAGAGAAGACTTCTTTTTTTTTTTAAATCAAAGAGACCTAATCCTGTGACCTACTTGAATATTCCAAAAGTGTGGACAGGTTGGGAAGAAAAACCCCACTGTGTAACATAAATACTTTAAACAAAAAAAAGCAGTCAGGTACAGATTACTTGTAGAAAAAAATCCCTCTAACCCTAACAATGTTCAAATCCTACTCCTAACCAAACATCCAGGAATTTCAACTTCCTGAAGCAGCGTGAGGTTTTCAAGAAATAATCTGTCTTTGGCACTCACTACATTCTGCTTACTTTTTATTAGTTATCTGTACGTATGTTTTACCTTCTCCAGATGGTAAACTCCTTGAACAATAGTCCTTAAGTCTGGTTTGTTATCAAAACGTCAAAACTTTAGGAAAAGTTGCCCCTATTTTAAAAAGTCTTACCCCATTCTGAGTCCTAATATTGGGCTTGACAATCTGTATTTTGATGTGTAGCTCAGGTGATTTTAGATGTAGCATTTAAGAGGGTAACACAAAGCAGGAGCACTGTCATATTGTATCCCAAGCAGCTGAAATTAAAAAGAGTGCCTGACACAGGAATAGGTACCTGATACATGTTTTGTTGAATGAATGAATCAGAGTGCCATCTGGTGAGGGGGAAATAAGCCACTTATTTTTAAAAACCAATTTCTTATTAAGAAAAAACAAAGACTTAGCATATCCAAGCAGGAAACCAACTCCCTCACATTTTCTTAAAACATATTGAAAATCTACAGCTGTACAAGGAAATTTTAAGTAAAGGCCAATAAACTGGCATAAGGTAAGTCAAATAGAGCAGGTGCTCGTAACGGGCCACCTGAGTTTTATTTTTATGGAGAAAAGCTCCAGAAAAGTAATGCCATTCTATGAAATATCAAATTTAATAAGAATAAAAATTGGGAGTACACATATTTATCAAGCCAGCAGTTTCAACCAGGAAGAAGGAGCCATTAGTTGTAATGATTTCTGCCTCCAGAGAGCTTTGTTCCTTTAAGCAAATCATGTAATCTCTTAGTTTCCTTCGGTCAAAATACCAAGTACCAGCTATGTGCCAGGCACTGTTCTCCAGTTTCTTCCCAACTACCAGATGATCTCTAATTTCTTTTTCAACTTTAAAATCCAAAAGTTCTGTGATATCACCTATGAACCACTCTTATTTAAATCTCTACCATTAGTAGCAAAGATGCTGAAGTGTAACTAATTATTACTACAGAGCAGATTCTATTGAGCATTTATATACCAAATTGTGTTCTAAGTGCCTTATATGTATTAACTTATTGAATCCTAAAAATCGTATGCGATAGATACTAATATCCCCATTTTACAAGAGAGGAAACAAGTCCAAAGTTGTTCATGTAACTCAGGCAATCTGCATACCCAGTTATATGGTAACATTTGAGCAGACTTTACATATACGTCACTTTCACAAACTTACCCCATCCACTTCTGAATACATTATGGTAGCACTGTGTTGTTCTGGCATTAAATAAAGACAACAAAATTCAGAAATCACATGTTGTAATAGCTAACATGTGCTGTAGTTGCTGAGCACTAGACATCTTCACAAATGCAACCCCATGTAATCCTCTAAGTAGCTATTAGATTATTCCTATTTCAGATGAAAACTGAGCATCTGATAGGCAATGCTCTTTGTTCGAGGTCATCTGAATAAGGGCAGAACTGGAATTTGAATCTATAATTCTGATTCAGAAGTCTGTACACTTAGCACCTTACTGTAGAATACAGTGGTCAATTTATGATTTGACTTTTACTACCCAACATACTCTTTACTGTTCTGTTCCATGTCATTAAATATTTCCTGTTAAGAATTCATAATTCATCAGATCAGACCATTCAAGAATGCTATGCTCCAATGGATTCCAAACAGCTACACTGCTTTGCACCCTGGAACTAAAAGGCAGACCATCAACTCTGTATGTAAATGTTTATTTTTGTGTTGACAATGCTGATAATTTCATCACTGGAAAATACTGGTTACCATCAAGATGCATAAAAAGCATAGAAATAAGAAAACTAAAAACTAAAACCAAATTTTGAACATGCAAGTATTTTGTCCTATCACACCAAGTGTACCTGACCATGGCAATGGCTGAAATGAAACAATTTCTCCTTTAGTTAAAAATACTCTTCATAAACCCATGCTTAAATCGAAGGTATATGCTATGTCCTTGGCCAAATCCATGTTAATGTTTGATTTGTTTTAAAATGTTAAAAATTCACCATTTAAAAAAATCTGCCTTATCTGAAACTGTCAAACATAATTTGGCTTTCTCCTAGATCATAAATATTCTTTAAAAAATGTGACTCTATATTGTTATTACACATGGGGCTAACAATGACTAGAACATAAAACACTGTACATATAAAAGGAGAATAATTTTATATACCAATTATTATAAACGGTCTAAGGTTGTTTTCTTATAAATTCAATATATTTTTTCCTATGCCTGATAAAAAAATTTATCAGACTTCTTAGTTATATTAGGACTCATTTTTACTTAATGTGCTTTAAAGCAGAAAATGACGTTACTGACCAACTACCACTATTAACTTTTTCAAGTTGTTGACACCACTGCACCCAGCCCAGGGTACACATTTTTGAGTTTTAAATACACAAGGTAGAAAAAACTTAAAGCTGTCTTTGACACAGTTGATATCTATATGGATTCAAACACTGAGATACACGCTACTGGACATAGGAGGTTCTCTTAAAAAATTAACTATGGTGGTTGGCAGGTCTGCAGAAATCAAATTCCTGCAGTTAAGAGCGCATGATAGGAACTCAAAAATGTTGGATAACTGAACTAAAATTTTAAAATTTTACATTCAGGTCTTCTTACACCCCAAAGAACACAGGGTAGACTGGGACATACCCTCTTTGAAAAAGTTGAAGGAAAAACATCAAAACCGAGATAGCTGTTTCTGTCGACAGCGAGTCATCCATCAAAATAAGAATGAATAATCCTATCATAAACATACAACCAAATACTTCCACAGCTCAAGAATGATACATTTGCACAGGAGACCAACATAAGGTTCTATAGAAGACTTAAAAAAAAAAAAAAGTGTGCTGATTTAAATGGAAGATATTTCATTTTCAACCAAATTTTTACTAAAATAGTTTGAATATTACTTTCATTTTCAGAGGGGTTGGGGAGAAACAGGTAAGGGATATACTATATTTCAAAAATAAATTCCTTATTATGGAGTACAGTGGCTTTCTTCAAATCCAAAAACAAGACATGAGAAACAAGAAGGTGCGACTGATCTTTTACTTATCAAACCAATATTTATTTGGCACTACTATGTGCCATGCATCGATTTAAGACATAAGGTTTTCAATTTTTCTAAAGCTCAGGCTAAGATTTAATTAAATCCACATGTGTCTATTATATCTTTCCTTCATTTCCATCTGGGTAGTCCAGAAAATACAATGGATAAATTTTTTAAAACTGAAGTTAAGATAACTTTGAAAGAAGCAGTCATTTTAAGTTATACTAGTAATCAGTACAACTCTAAACTCCACTTTCAATGTTTTACAAAGCACTGTACTTTACACCAGTCACTAGTTTTAACTACATTCTATTATGATTTGAAGCCTGATAACCAGGCAGATTCATACTAGTTGCACATAAAACCCCACAGAACAAAACCCAAACTATTCTCAAACGAAATATGCATTTGCTGGAGCCAATCTGAATTTACCCGGGATTAGATATCCCAAATTGCAACACCGACAGAGCAGAATGTCATGAAATAAACATTTCTCCTGAATCCGAAGCTTCTCTTTTCTTCATGCAAATATACCAAAAGGAAAAACAACCCCAAAACCCCTAAAACCCAAGCCCTAAGTAACTAGAATTTTAAAATATTTGAGCGTCTATGATAACCGCTCAAAGATGTATTTGAAAACGCTCGTTTAATTTAGAGTAACGCTGCCCCGCCAAAAGACGGCCTGCTGCTGGAAAGGAGTAACACAAACAAGAAAAACATAAACCGTTCAAAAAGCCCTCCATATGCAAAAAACATAAAAAGGCGGGAATTTCTTTATTTCAAATTTTGGTTAGGTATCAGTATGTCACAAATTGCCCTCCAGGGAGCGCTCTGACACCCGGTTACTAGTCATTTCGGTTAATAAAGCGGGAAAACGCTCGAACGTAACCTGTAGCCATTTCGAACTGACCCTCCTTAGGGCTTTCGAAAAGGGCGGGGAAGTCTCCGTCCAGCTGCCCACTCCCGGCGGCCGGGCGTCCAGGGACACAGAGCTGCCTGCGCGCGCCCATCACCCGCGCGCAACCCGAGAGCAAACGCCAACTTCACACCCCCCGACACACCGCGGCTAAAACGCGCGCCTCGCGACCCTAACTTCGGGGCTCTCCTCTCCAGCGCCCTTCCCTCTCAGAGCCCGAGAGCCCGCAGACCCAGATGCCAGCTCCCCGGGAGGGTGGGGGGATAGCCCCGCCGCCGAGGAGGCCCGAGGGAGGGCTGAGAGCGCGCGGCGGTGGGGGGGCGGGGAGCGCCCACCGCTAAACGCCCGCCTTTGTGGCTCCGGCCGTGCGTCCTTACCCTGCCGACGGCGGCGCGGCTGCGGCCCGCGGCGGCGGCCCCGGAGCCCAGGACCGGGGTAGGTTCGCGCTCTTCGTCGCTGGAGAAGTCCGGGGGCCCCTTGCTGTTGGCGCCGGCGGCGAGCGGCTGCCGGTTGCGCGCCGTGAGGTGCTGCAGGTACAGCTGCACGTACACGTCTTTGCGGTGCTCCCCGGCCGGGAGCGTCACATTGTTGGCGACCAACTCACTCTTCAACTTCTCTTTCGTCAGGACCGAGGGGTCTTCCAGGAACTCCGGCATCTCGGCGGCGGCGACGAATCCCCTTCCCCGCAGCCCTCGCACCCGCCGCTCACGCCGGCGCGCTCGCTCCTCGCCCGGGGGGGGGGGGGGGCCGCGCTACCGCCTCCGAGTCTCACAGCTCCCGGCCGGGACTTGCGCCGCGGAGCACAGCGGAAACTCGCGCACACAAAGCCAAGCCAACGCCGGACACAAAAGCCCCTACAGAACAAGCGGGGCCCAGTGCAGCCAAGCCAGGAATCCGCACGAACCCCAGCGCACACCCCACGACCAAGAGAGAGCAACCTCTTCGCCCACGCCCCAAGAACGAGCGCCGCCATTGGCCCGCGGCCGGAGGAAGCGCGGCGGTGATTGGCGGGACGCCTCGCGCGGGTTCCATTAGCCGCGGCGCTCTGCTAGAGGTGGTGGAAACGCAGTTTAAAAGCCGCTCGGGCGGGAGCTCCGGCGCGTGGTTTGTTCCTGTTTCCATTTTTCCCCTCATTTTTCTTAGGATGGCGATAAGGGACAAGTCGTACTGCTTTTTGTGCGCCGTTTCCTCTCCCTCCCCCTGCTGGAGAAGCAGCTTTTCTCTCCGGGGTCGGTCGCCGGCGAACGGGCCGGATTTCACGGCAGCTGCGAGGACCCGGGCTGGGCCTCTCTCAATTCCGGGACACTAGTTCACCGAAGAATAGCCGCAGCCTTTCCTCCCCAAACGCTAGCCCTGAAGGGAAAGAAAAGGAGCGAGGCGTGCATGTGGACGCTCATCTTCCTCGATTTGATTTACTTGGGGGAGGCGAGGGGAGAGTGGGCAGTTAAATCCCCGTCTCTGCTTGCGAACGCTTCTTTTGTTCCCGAAATTCGGAAAAAGCCAGACCTCGACTACGGGGCACTTTGAAGTACCCTTGAATTTGTGACGAAATTGTATTGCCAAATATTGCTCTTGCCTCTTACCCTAAAGAAGGTTGGGGACTTTCTAAATTATTTCATTTAGTTATTTGGGGCTCAACTGCATTTTGTTCAGAGCCGTCTCTGGGTTGGATCCCTCCACCCGTAAGTATCTTACCCGTAACTTAAACCTAATGCTTCATAATACAACGAAATGAAATGATTTAGGAATTCCTTAATGGATAACTTACAACTGAGACAGGTGCATTCTAGATTTTAATCTTAGGGGAAGCCTAGTGACTAATAATTAGGCCGGAAACCCTAATCAAACCCCTATTACGGATCCGAGTTAAAACCTGGTGGAGCCTCAGAAATTTTACAATAAAAATGTCTTCCTGAAAACAAATACCATTAATGACAAACGTTTGCATACCTTTCGAATTTATATGTTTCAAGATATTTTCTTCCAAGGAAAGAAAGAAACTGACCTTGGATTTAGGGTGTCTTAATCATTTCCCCAGATTCTGACCTCCAAACTATGCTTTATAAGATACTTAAAAAAAAAAAGTTTATCTGATTTCTGCATGATTGTTTAAGTTCCAGTAAATTTACTGGAAATACTAAAAATGTTTCCTATGAATTAAGCCATTTTATTTTTAGAAATTGAGGAGACATTTCTTTTAACGATAGTCTATTTTCCTAGAGGCAATTTTACTAATTATTTTCTAAAAATATCAGTATTTACATATATTTGAGCAATAGTATTCAGATCAGAAATGCAAAATTAAAATTGTATTTTAATTAGCCAGTTGTTTCGTAGGTCTTTAGGTGGCTGTGTAAGAGTTACTTTAACCATTACCTACCCACCCCCAGCTTCACTGGGTACAGAGGCAAGGGTTTCATCTTCAGATGGTGAACTGAGCTGACAGGCGAACGACCATGATTTCGCAGTGACTGGTAACCCCATAAATGTAGTCAATGAGTGTGGGATGGTCCCAGGCAGTGTGCCTGGCACAGTTCAGTTATTTCTTCCAGTATAGTCTCAAATTATGCGCAAGGCAAAAGTCCTGAGCAAAATATCTGCAAGGCCACAGTTAACGGGTTTATTCTATCCTATTTGAATTAGCAAGTTATCCTGTTAAATCGTTACCTTGCTAGTTGAAGGGGTTGGCTCTGGCATGACTGTACTAACAGTTTTTAAGAGGTAGGTTTTGTCGCTCTAACTGAAAAGGGTCAGAGTTACCAGAGCTACATTTGATCTGACAAGGGTGGAGTACATAGAAGGATCTCCAGGCTCTGATAGGTGCCCTGTGGTCTGAGGATACCTGGGCAGCTAGGTTCCTGAAGTGGATCTTCAGAGGAGGAGGAGGCATCACTGACACTTTGAAAATAATAATCTACGTAAATTTGATGCCAGTGGAGTACAATGCTGGAATCACAGAGCCACCTGGAGGGACATCTGAGGGTGCTGCGCTGGAACTCTGCTTTTCTCATAGGGCCTTTGTACCAGAAATTTTCCAGGCAGTGTAATCCTACTTTTTACCACAAGCAAAAAAAAAAAAAAAAAAAATCACCTGTTGAGTCTGAAAGTTGTTATATTTTATTTTTATTTCTGATTGAGTTATAAACATATCAATACAATATTTATTAGTTTCAAGTGTACAACCGTGATTCTATATTTTTATGCTTTATGAAATGATCACCATACAAAGTTGTTAAAATATTTTTGACTGTTCCCTTATGTGTACATTACATCCCCATGACTTATTTATCTTATAGTTGGAAGTTTGTACCTCATAATCCCCTTCCCCTATGGCAACCACCAGTTTGTTCACTGTATCTGAGAGTCTGTTTCTGTTTTGTTTGTCCATTTGTTTTGTTTTTCAGATTCCACATGGAAGTGAAATCATATGGTATTTCTCTCTGACTTATTTCACTTAGCCTAATACCCCCCAGGTACATCCATGTTGCTGCAAATGGCAAGATTTCATTTTTTTTATGGCTGAGTAATATTCCAGTGTGTGTGTGTGTGTCTGTGTGTCTGTGTGTCTGTGTGTCTGTGTGTCTGTGTCTGTGTCTATGCCTATCAATGTATATCACATTTTCTTTATCCATTCACCTATGGAGGGACACTTATTTTGCTTCCATATCTTCGATGTAAACGATGCTGCAATAAACATAGGGGTACAGATATCTTTTTGAATTAGTATTTTTGTTTTCTTCAGATAAATACCTAGAAGTGGAATTGCTAAATCATATGGTAGTTCTATTTTTAATTTTTTGAGGAACCTTCATACTGTTTTCCATAGTGGCTGCACCAGTTTACATTCTCATAAATAGTGCACGAGAATTCCCTTTTCTCCACATCCTTGCCAATACTTGTCTTTTGATAATAGCCCTTTTGACAGGTGTGAGATGGTATCTTGCTGTGGTTTCGATTTGCATTTCCCTAATGATTAGTGATGTTGAGCACCTTTTCAGTGTGTGTTGGCCATCTGTATGTCTTCTGAAAGTTCTTTTAAATATACACAGTACTACGCGCTACAGGCCAACATTAAAGATAACATAATTCACAAAGAACTGCATTCTAGATGCCTGATATCAATGTTCCCTGAGTAAAAACATTTTCATTCCCTCTCATTAATTCTCTCTCCTTTTCTTATCCCTGGACACTATCAAAAGGAGGTTACTTGCAGATTCTACATTTGTCAGGAGACATGGTTGATGTCATAAGCTATCAGACAGTGAGATTGACTTTCTACATCATCCACAAAGCCATGAGTTATCAAATTCAGACTCGGAATTATCCTAGATGCATCCAGGTATATCCCCAGCACCACTATTTTTAGTGGTGAAGGTAATTTTGCTTTTAACTCTGCTGTAGAGCTCCGAAGTAGAGGTTTGTTTTTTTGTTTTTTTTCATACTCTTATGTACCTTAAGGCCGAGAGGTTGGGCTACAGAGTTTGGGTGGCCTCTTTGTTCCTGGTTGCCACTTCCAAAGATTTCTCCTCTTTCCTCCTTCAAAAACATTTGAAGTTCATATCATCATAAATCACACCTCATCCTCTTTACTGCTATAATTTCTCAACCTCTGGCCAGTCTCCCTCAGAAATTAGACCATTGCTCCATGCTCTAAGTTTTCCTCACCATCCCTTTTGTCTACGTTCTGTGTGAATTCAGCATTCTTACAGACGGCCCATGTAACACTGACATTGGGCCTCTTAGGTCTTTGACCTCTTCATCTCCAACAACTTGTTCCTCTATTCCATCTCATCCGTCCACTCCAGTGGTAAGACTCTGAACCCTGTCATCAATAGCTGTTTTACCTTCTAAATCTCAATTTCAGGCATCCCAATTGTCAATCACTAGCCTCTTTTCCTCAGCTCATTTATCGTTTTCTCACTGACCTCCAATTCATTAACCCCAACACTTTAAAGAAAAACCTATTATCCTGCTCCTGCTGTCATATAATCATTCCAACTCAACTGAAGTACATTCCCTGATCAATCCATGTAATCACTCTTTTGCGAACATTTTCAACTCTCTTACTCCAATGTCTCTATCTTTCTTGCTTGGAAGAGCCTCAACTTTGCTGGGACTGAACCTTGCTGGAACAAACTTTCTCATTGCTTGCGCCCAAGTAGCAAAGATTGCTGGAGAAAAATCATACAACAACTGGTTTTAATTCATGACCTCAGACCTCACAGGAGCACTCGACACTGGCTGACAAAGCTCTTCATTCTCTGGATTAACCATTCATATCTTCACTTCTCAGATTGCTCACATCCCTTGCCCGTACCGCTCCCCATTTTCAGCTGGTAACCTTGCTTCATACTTGAGAAAATAGAAACCATCTGTAGGAATGCCTCAACTTCAGACGGTCAAATCTGCACTCATTTTCTCTTGCATCTTTCTTGTTTAAATTGAAGTGGTGTCCGTCTATCAGAGTGAATTCCACCAGTTGTACTCTGGATCTCACCTTTCTGTCCTTCTCAAGGGCTTGATTCTTTCAGTCATCTGTGAAATTTCTGAATTAAAAAAAAAAAGACTTGATGTTTTATTTTGTGTTACATTCATCCAATATAACAAACATTTTAATTATCTTTTATGTTGAAACAGGTATTAGGTTTAAAAAAAAATCTTTAAAATGTTACAGCTCTGGTAACCAAAACTTTGGGAAACAGTGGAAGGATATTTCTATGTGAAGCCACAGATTTTCTTTTTTTAAATGATGCTATTACTTTGTCAGAAAACTCTTCCAAAACTTTTTTTTTTCCTAAAACACTTGATAACTGCCTTCATTTCCCTTTTTGGAGTTCTTAATGTTGTTAACATACAGATGACTTTTTTATTTTTCATATCCTGTTTTGTATAGGACTTGGTTGTGAATTTAAGGATGTCACCTCAAACAGCAGTTGATGAAATACTACATGGTCATGAAAATCATGTTCTTGACATTTATTTAAGAATGTGAGAGAATGTTTACAACACAGCAGTAAGTAAAATACAAATAGAAAAAGAGACCCATGTTAGAGTAAGATCTCAGTTCTATAAAGAACTGAAATGTGTATGGATATGTGTATATTTAAATGGACTACATGAATATAGACCAGAATGTTTGTAGTAGTTTCCTCTAGGTGATGGGGACAGGTGATTTTTCTTTTCTTCCCTATGTTTTTCTGTATTTCCCAAGATTTCTACAATGAACACATATGATTTTATAATCATAACTACTTTTCTACTTTATAATCATAACTACTTACGATTTATAATCATAACTACTTTGAATTAGTGTGAGAAATTGGGGAATCACTTGACTTATCAGAATTCAGAATCTGTTTTTCAGTTTTCATTTCCAAAGGCTCCATTTTATCAGTTTATCCAGAGTACATCAGTCTTAGGTAAATGATTAAAAATAATTCAAAAGAGAAAACTTATTAAACAAGTGAGATAAATGCTCAGTGCATTCTGTACTAGTGGATAAATCCACTTGTATGAATAAATGATAGACTGGAAACTTTTTAGTGAAATAGAACAAAATCACAGAGCTATTAAGTGTCGGGATTTGGGAATTCAAGTATGAATTTGTGTATTCCAGAGCCTCTTTCCTTATATCATTACTATATAATGATTGTAGAGGTTTAAGTTAAAATGAAGTGTTGGATTTTGGGTCATTTCAAAGTTACAGCAAGTTAGCAAATGGGTCATTCTGAGAAACTACAAATGTCCAGCCTTGGTAAAGAAGCTGGAACCTGTGAAGTGACAATTTTAGAGCTATAGCACTATTAATAATGACATATATATATATTGCTTTAACTCCCCCGCTACCTCAAAATGTGGCTGTATTTGGAGATGAGGCCTTTTAAGAGGTGATTAAGCTAAAATGAAGCCGCTAAAATGGGTCCTAATACAATCTGACTGGTGTCCTTGTAAGAGGAAACTTGGACACACAGAGAGACACTAGGGAAGTGTGTGTACAGAGGAAAGACCATGTGAGAACACAACAAGAAGGTGGCCATCTATGAGCCAAGGACAGGCCTTAGAAGAAACCAACCATGCTCTCACATTGATCTTGGACTTCTAGCCTTCAGAACGGTCAGAAAATTTCTGTTGTTTAAGCTACCCAGTCTGTGGTATTTTGCTATGGTGGCCCTAGCAAGGTAATACATATAAACCTCTACTTTTATAGTTGAAGAAGTCAGATCACAGGGTGACCTTGACTCATAGAAGGCATTTATGTATGTTGATTGGATGAATAAATGCCTTAAAGTCACAAAGAAACTTTCATTATTTTTCAAGATCTTCCTTTATGAGGACTTTCTGAACTACCCAAGGCAGAGTTAATGTCCCTGTTTTAGCACCCTCACACCACTCTATTCATGCTACTCTCATGGCACTCACCCCAACATATTATGGTGTTTGGTTACTTAATGTATCTTTTTCCTGCTGCTCCAAAAAGCTCCACTTTCACTCTGTGTATCCTTTTCCTCAGTGTTTATCACAGTATCAGTGGTCCATAAATATCTGTTGAAATGGGTGATCTAATCTCAATCCAACCAAAAAAGAAAGGGAAGAACAAACTACACAGAATAAAAACACAATTTCCAATGCTATATTAGGTTGAAACATAAGAAATTAATGTTTGCTATTTTCAAAATACTGAGCAGGAAAACTTGGTGACTTCCATGGAACATATCCAATTAAAAAAAAAAAATTTCTCCTAGTCTTGCTATTCATTTTTTGTACAACAGATATTTGACACATGCCTGTTAAGGCACTATTCAGTACTAAGAGTCCTGGAGCTTACAAAGGTGAATGAGTAAACTTTGCTCCCTGCTTTGAGAGATTAATAGTTGAAAGTGGTACCTGATTTATCACCACTCGCATTAGTTAGTGAAAATATAAGAGATGCATTGGTATCACTTAGGTCCAATAGCTTCTAGCAAGTTCTTTCAACAGTTTGTTTCCACCTTTATTATAAAACATTTAGTAAAGAGTGGGATCTGGGGTCAGTCACGCGGTTCAGAGTCTTGGGTGGGTAACTATTCTTCTGTGTGCCAGTTTCATACGTAAGCGTGTACAATGTGCACACGTTGCAGGGTTGTTTACAGTGCCTGGCACATGGGCTAAAGCATGTAAACTATTACACAAAGTTAGAAATTGTACCCTGTTGGACTTGCTTGCCGAAGGCAAACGGGTCTAAAATTGTTTTTGGAAAAACAGCTTGTACGGTATATGTATTGTATGTTTCCTGTTAAGGACCACCATGGGCTGATATGCCCACGAATGCACAACAGTAATAGCCCACATCTATGCATTATACACTTTGAATGACAGAGAACTCACAAGGCCAAACATTAAAAAAAAAAAAGAAATCAGCCTTAACGTTTCACGGTATATAGTGATCCTTGTCTTTTTGCAGACTAAGGATTACTGGGATAACATTTGAACAAGGAAGATTTAACCTAAAATCAAAGGTATTTTCAAAAAATGGCGGGAATACATCTAGCGTTATAGAAACCAGTGGGCCTAAAAATAAAAGACATGACCCCGACGTGATTCGAACACGCAGCCTTCTGATCTGGAGTCAGACGCGCTACCGTTGCGCCACGAGGTCCTGCTGGGCTGTGGCTCGCGAAATTTCTTAGGACTCCGGTAACATGGCGTCTCTTCCGGGCACGCCTCGCCTTTTCTTCCATTCTCTCCCTGCCCCTCCATCCAGTTTAGGTCGGACTGGAGACTGATTCTTTTAGTGCCAAGATTTTCCTCACAACTATCCCTCTAACTAGGCTAGGATGGAACTAGCAGAGGCGGGAGAATGGAGCTCCCCTTTTAGTCGAGTCTCCAGGGTCAAAGGAAACCAGTCCTTCCTCTTCTTCTGCAAGCGATTTCCGTTCTAACCTGCTGGGCTAGGGGCGGAGACTCGGCCCTCATCTTCCCCACCCCCTCCCCGTTCTGTGGGCTGAGTTCGTGACCTCCGTTTGGAATTTGGCGGGGCGCTACTGCGCATGCGTAGGCCTTTGCCAGCTAGCGTCAGCTACCGGCTGGGAGCGAGCTGTGGGTTTTTGACGAGCGTTTTCGTCCTTCTTAACCCTTCTGACAACAGTGTAAAGCGTCTGCTCTCAGAGTTGGCTTTTATCTCACGGTGAGCATTAAGCTTAAAAGTTACCATTTTGAAAAGACGCACTTATAAAAAATATCCGCATGTTGTGTTTGTCAGCCAGGCCGGGCAGTTGAATTACGCGGGAAATAGTAGTAGTGGTTAGTAAAAGAGAGTCTTTCTCCCCGTCGGGGAATTGAACCCCGGTCTCCCGCGTGACAGGCGGGGATACTAACCACTATACTAACGAGGAGCTGTTCAGTAATTTTCTCTCAAATATTACTTCAAGGTGAGAAAAGATTTCCCCTCCTACAGTCACCTGCAGGTGTGAAAATACCCAGCCTGTTGCTCCTCACATTATCCATTCTGGGCGCCTTGGACTCTTTTCGTCACTGAAAACAGTATATGGTTTAGAATAAATGAAACAAAATTCGCTTCCAGTTTTAGTGATGGTGACCTGTTGAACATAGTTTGCCAGGACTTTTCATGCTTTCCAGATGATTTAGGTTTGTGGCGGGAGATTTTTGTTTTAAGTGACCGTGAGTTGACGCAGAGTTTTTTTTTTTTTTTTTTTTTAAATTTTATTAGAGTATGGTTGATTTACAATGTTGTGTTAGGAAGCAGAGTTTTACCTTCACAAATTTATATATTTTTTCTTTAGTCAAAGTTCAAGGATATCATATGGTTGCCAGATGTCAGGGGCAGTAGGAGTTGCCCCACAGTCTAGTGCCTCTTCAAACTATTTGTAAGCTTTTCAGACACAAAAGGGCTCACGCAGGCCAAATGAAATTTTATTAGCTGATTTTTCCTGTATTTAGGTCTTTTTCCTGAGGCGTCTACAGTTTACTCGGAAATGACAAATACTTAAATGGTTAAATAATAATACATTTAAATAATTCAAAACAAGGATGTGTCATTGATTAAACATAGAGTTAGGAAAGTACATTAATATAATAATTTATATTATCCTGAGCCTTTTCATAAACAGGATCAAGCCTGTTCCCAGGGGGACCAAGAGGGCCTCACTTACAAACTTCTAAGGTTAACTCCAAATAAGTGAATTTATAGAGTTACAAACTGACATGATTAAATGTTTTTATTATAGAACTTAAACTTACGTGTCTTAAGAAATCCATTCCTTGTACTAGGAATTAGTATTTTTATAGATCATAGGTTACATGGTGTTTTCCATCTGATGCAAGTGATTTTGGATTTAAACGCAGACATTTAAAAAAATGGCAATTTCTTTTTTTTTTAACATCTTTATTGGAGTATAATTGCTTTACAATGTTGTGTTAGTTTCTGCTGTATAACAAAGTGAATCAGCTCTACATATACAAATATCCCCATATCCCCTCCCTCTTGCGTCTCCCTCCCTCCCACCCTCCCTATCCCACCCCTCTAGGTGGTCACAAAGCACTGAGCTGATCTCCCTGTGCTATGCGGCTGCTTCCCACTAGCTATCTATTTTACATTTGGTAGTGTATATATGTCCATGCCACTCTCTCACTTCATCCCAGCTTACACTTCCCCCTCCCCATGTCTTCAAGTCTATTCTCTACGTCTGCATCTTTATTCCTGTCCTGCCCCTAGGTTCTTCATTTTTTTTTTTTTTAGATTCCATATATATGTGTTAGCATACGGTATTTGTTTTTCTCTTTCTGACTTACTTCACTCTGTATGACAGTCTCCAGGTCCATCCACCTCACTACAAATAACTCAGTTTCATTTCTTTTCGCTGAGTAATATTCCATTGTATATATGTGCCACATCTTCTTTATCCATTCATCTGTCGATGGACACTTAGGTTGCTTCCATGTCCTGGCTATTGTAAATAGAGCCGCAGTGAACACTGTGGTACATGACTCTTTTTTTTTTCATGACTCTTTTTGAATTATGGTTTTCTCAGGGTATATGCCCAGTAGTGGGATTGCTGGATCATATGGTAATTCTACTTTTAGTTTTTTAAGGAGCCTCCATACTGCTCTCCATAGTGGCTGTATCAGTTTACATTCCCACCAACAGTGCAAGAGGGTTCCCTTTTCTCCACACCCTCTCCAGCATTTATTGTTTGCAGATTTTTTGATGATGGCCATTCTGACTGGTGTGAGGTGATACCTCACTGTAGTTTTGATTTGCATTTCTCTAATGATTAGTGATGTTGAGCATCCTTTCGTGTGTTTGCTGGCAATCTGTATATGTTCTTTGGAGAAATGTCTATTTAGGTCTTCTGCTCAATTTTGGATTGGGTTGTTTGTTTTTTTGACATTGAGCTGCATGAGCTGCTTGTAAATTTTGGAGATTAATCCTTTGTCAGTTGCTTTGTTTGCAAATATTTTCTCCCATTCTGAGGATTGTCTTTTCATCTTGTTTAGGGTTTCCTTTGCTGTGCAAAAGCTTTTAAGTTTCATTCGGTCCCATATGTTTATTTTTGTTTTTATTTCCATTTCTCTAGGAGGTGGGTCAAAAAGGATCTTGCTGTGATTTATGTCATAGAGTGTTCTGCCTGTGTTTTCCTCTAAGAGTTCTATAGTGTCTGGCCTTACATTTAGGTCTTTAATCCATCTTGAGTTTAAAAAAATGGCAATTTCTGAGGCCTGTTTTGGCACTTTTTTTTTTTTTTTCCACTCTTAAATACACCCAAAGCCTCAATAAAACTCAGTGTCCCTGGGCCTCCTTCTACTTCTGACCCTCCACTAACTCTTGTAAAGTCCAAAGGGCCCTGCGATAACTGTGCTGATGTCCTTTTTTGGGTAGGATTGAAGAGACTTGCCTCTGGTCTCTCAGTTGGGGAGGCGTCAGGGCAGTGGAAAGCCAGGTCTTCTGAACTGTTTGCACAAGGTTCCACACTGTGGGAGAAGAGGCTTAATCTTTGTCCCTTCAGAAGAGACACCAGCCTCTCCACCTAAGCTCTGTAAAGCTATGCCAGTGGCTATACATGCGTTGTTACTGCTCCTCTTTTATCCTCCCTAGGGATGGGAAGAAGCAGCCTGAGTCAGCAGAGATTATGGAGCAGGGAACGCAACACCTGCTGTCCATCTTCCTAAAATGGAAGGAAAAGAGAGGGTAACTAACCTGAACAGGGTAAGGCAGCTCAGAGATTCGTCACCGTCAGCACTGCGAGAAAGTAAAGGTTAAAATCGGACTGGCAGTTCAGAGGGCATAGAACTCTCTTTGGAGGTAAACAGCATGATGGCAATTGATGTTATTGAAAGTTTCAAATCTTGCTTTACCTCAGTAACTGTTTGTAGAGCTTATCACAGCTTGCAGAAGCATTCACATTCATTTTCTCTTCCCAACAGCCCTGGGAGGTTAACAGGGCAAGTGTCTTATCCCTATATGAGAATCTTGTGTAGTTATACAGGTAGGAAGTGGTGAGAGGCCAGGAATCACCCAAGCCTTGACTGCAAATCTTGTGCAGTTTTCATCCTGCTGCACAGTTCCACATACATGTATATTAACAAAGAAATATGAGTTATGGAGAGAAAAAGTTTTATCACTTTGTATGTGTCACACTTGTTCCTGTACTAATATTTATTAATCTCTAATTACTTAGCAGACACTGTAGTTATTTATTCACTATTGAACCTACAATATGCCAGACATTGCTTTAGATGCATGAGGAGGTTTCAATTAACAAATTTTGTTCTTGTGGAGCTTATATCCTAACAGAAGGAGGACAGACCATAAACAATGATGATCATAGGTAAATAAGTTAGTTGGTGACAAGAGTGGAAATAGAAGAAAATAGCACGGTAAATGGGTTTGGAGAGTGGCAAGTTAAGTAAATAGAATGTGGTCAAAGTAGCCTTCATTTTTTAAATTTATTTATTTATTTATTTTTGGCTGCATTGGGTCTTCGTTGCTGTGCGCGGGCTTTCTCTAGTTGCGGAGAGCAGGGGCTACTCTTCGTTGCGGTGCACCTGCTTCAGTAGTTGGGGCTTGTGGGCTCTAGAGCACAGGCTCAGTAGTTGTGGTGCACGGGCTTAGTTGCTCTGTAGCATGTGGGATCTTCCCAGACTAGGGCTCGAACCTGTGTCCCCTGTATTAGCAGGCGAATTCTTAACCACTGCACCACCAGGGAAGCCCTAGGCTTTGTTTTAAGAGGGTAACATTTGAACAGACTTGAGGGAAGTAAGAGGTGTAGTCGTATAACTATTTGGGAGGCCTGTGGGGCCTTAAAGTTCATTGTAGACTTTGGCTTTTATTCTGAGGGGAAATAGAGAGTTACTATAGGGCTTTGAGAAGAGAAATGACATGGTCTGGTTTATATTTTTAAAGGGCTCTTGGCTCCTGGGTTGAGAGCAGACTGTATTGGACAAGAGCAGCAGCAGGGAGACCAAAGAGGTCTATTGCAGTAGTGATAGTGGTTCAGGCTGGAGTGGGGGTGGCTGGGAATGTGAGAGAAGCTGATGTATTTCAAAGGTAGAGCCAGTAGAATTTCCTGATAGAGTGACTGTGAGGTGTGAGAGCGAAAGAGGAATCAAAGATGCTTCCAAAATGTTTGGCGTGAGCAACTGGGAGGATAGAGTTGCCATCAACTGCAGTGGAGAAGAATAATGCTCGGAGCACCGCATCCATGTGGAGAGTCCACGTGAAGGGCACAGCTTGGGGGAGGCAGCGGGCCATTCCCATGGATGCTCTGTGGCTGGCACTCCTTGAACTGTGCGACGAAGCAGCTCTGCCTGCGGAGCAGTATTTTGGGGGACAAGAAGCATTTCAGTTTGGGATGTGTTAAGGCTGAGACACAGAGAAGGCAGTTAAATGTAATAGTTGAGTATTCATTGTACAGGTCGTTGTACCAGCACAGTGCGGGGGGTGCTGGAGATACAGTGATGAACAAAGACAGACCCTGACCTCAAGGAGCTTCCATTTTAGTGGAGGAGACACAGAATAGTAACAACAACAACAACAGTGTAAAATCACCACTGTGACAGTTACTAAGAAGAAGATGCAGAGGGAAGAGCTTTCTTGGTAGATGGAACTGGATGTGCAAAGATTATAGGAACTGAGGAAATGTGGTGAGCAGAGGGGCTGAAAGAAGGCTGACGTGATCAGGGAGGGAGAGGAAGGTCACGGAAGAGATGAGGCTGAAAGGCCGACCGGGAGTGGGACAGAGTCTCGCAGGCTGTGTTAAGAACTTCGGCCTCTTATTCATTTCTATTTATTTATTTATTATTTTTAGGGTTTATTGAGATATAATTTACAAGCAGTACAATTCATTCTCTTTTAGGCATAGCATTCTATGAATTTTGAACATAATCAAAATCTTTCCACCACTTTCATCACAAAGTCCCCTTATGCCTCTTTGCAGTGAGTCTTCTGTCTCCATTCCCAGGCACCGCTGATGAGATTTCCATTTCCAGAATGTCGTATTAATGGGACTGTGCAGTTTGTAGCCTTTTCTGTTATTTTATTTATTTTATTTTTGGCTGCGTTGGGTCTTCATTGCTGCACGCGGGCTTTCTCTAGTTGCAGTGAGCAGGGCTACTCTTCGTTGCAGTGAGCAGGCGTCTCATTGCGGTGGCTTCTCTTGTTGCGGAAAACGGACTCTAGGCGCGTGGGCTTCAGTAGCTGTGGCTCAGGGGCTCTAGAGCGCAGGCTCAGTAGTTGTGGCGCATGGGCTTAGTTGCTCCGCAGCATGTGGGATCTTCTTGGACCAGGGCTCAAACCCATGTCCCCTACATTAGCAGGTGGATTCTTAACCACTGCGCCACCAGGGAAGCCCAGTTTGTAGCCTTTTGAATATGGTTTCTTTCACTTAGCATAATGCTTTTGAGAGTTGTCCAAGTTGTATGTATCAGTAGTTTTTTAAAAAATTGCTGATTAGTGTTCTATTGTATGGATGTTTGTTTATCCACTCTCTAGTTAATGGGCATTTGTATTTTTTCCAGTTTTTGACTGTTATAAAAATAGCTATTACAAACATTAGTGTACAGGTTTTTGTGTGGACATAGATCTTCAGTTCTCTTGGGTCAATACCTAGAAGTGGGACTGCTGAGTCTTAGGGTAAGTGTATGTTTACCTTCATGAGAAACTGCCAAACTGTTTTCCTAAGTGGCTGTAACAGTTTGCATTTCTCCCAACAATGTATGAGAGTTCTTGTTGTCCCATATCTTTGCTAGCACGGTATTGTAAGTATTTTTTATTTAAGCCTTTCTAATAGGTGTGTAGCGGGATCTCACAGTAGTTTGTTTGTTTGTTTTTTTGGTGATGCCAGTGTTAATTTTTTTTTTTTAATTGAAGTATAGTTGATTTACAATGTTGTGTTAGTTTCTGGTGTACAGCAAAGTAATTCAGTTATACATATATATATTCTTTTTTCATATTCTTTTCCATTATGGTTTATTATAGGTTATTGAATGTGGTTCCCTGCGCTATACAGTAGGAGGTTGTTGTTTATCCAGTCTATATATAATGGTTTGCATCTGCTAGACCCATGTTCCCAAATTAACCCTCCCCCGCCCCCCTCCCCCTTCACTGTAGTTTTAATGTGCCTTTCCCTAATAATTAATGGTGCTGAGCATATTTCCATGGATTTATTTAAGTATCCAAATCTTTTGCCCTTTTAAAAATTGGGATGTTTTCTTATTATTGAATTTTGAAAGTTCTTTGTACATTCTGATTACTAGTCTTTATCAGATATATCATATATGAAATATATCTTGGGATATATCAACACACACACACACACATATATATATATATAGATATATATATACACATACACATATACATATATATATCAACACATATATATCTTGGGAGATGTATTTTCTCCCAAGCTGTGTCTTGTCTTTTCATTCTCTTAAATAACTTTTTGTTTTTATCAGAGGATGCATGACCTAGTTTCTTGTGTCTCTTCCCTTTTTTCTCTGTTATGCTCACTTCCTCAACCCAACCTTTGAACATAATATAAACAAGAACTTGGGCTAGCTCACTACCCAACCTTCTTCTTCCCTTCCCTTCTCCCCATAATTAAAGAGCCTAAATTGCTCCTGAGTAGTTTTTGGATTCTATAATCATTCATTCACCGAAACATTATATCTATTAAAACATCGAACTTCCCCTGCAAATATGGGAATTAACCCTTCATAAACATTAAAATTCAAAGATAAATGTTTATGATTTGGGCCTGGATGGGTACATGTTTAGATTATGAAGGGGAAAAAAATCATACTTCACTGTTTCCCAGCCTAATTTATTTAAACAATAATCCAAAGTTAAAACTGAGAGACAAAAGTGTGTCCCCCTCTAGTTCAATCAACCCTTCAGTCTTTTTTTTCCTTCTCATTAAGAAAACAAACAAACAAAAACCTTTATTGATTTATTCTTTGTGCCAGGCATGGAGCTAGGCAGTGGGGACAAAGATATGGATAAGACTCACTTCCTGCTTTGAGGACTCAGATCATGGGGGAGGTAGACCCTTTAACTGATCATTATTCAACACTTCGTTAAGTGTTATGGTGGAGGCATAATCCAGGCCTATTGAGAACCTGATAAATGTTGGCTCTGCTTTAAGTGCTTTACACCTGTTAACCATTTAATCCTCTTACAATCCTTTGAGTTTGGTACAATAATTCTCCCCCTTTTACAGATGAGGAAGCTGAGGCACAGGAAGGTTACAGTCACACAGGTAGAAAGTGATGGAAGTATGTACAAAATAGTATGGAATTACAGAGAAGGGAGGACTACCTCTGCCTGAGGTGCTTGAGGAAAACCTAGCTGGGCCTTCAAAGGACGATGAACTTTGAAAGAGAAGGGGAAAAGTTTTCCAGCACTTCTGCAAGGGGGAAGCACTAATGCTAAGGCACAGAGCTTGTGAAGGAGAATGTGGGGATCTGGGAAACAGCAAGTAGAGGGGCGGCTGCTCCTGGGCTGCAGAAGGCAGAGAATGTCTCCATCTTTCATTGTTATGCACAGTCGGGGATCGTAAAGGATCACAGACTTTGAAGGGCTGGCAGGAACCTTGGACCTTTTCCACCCTTTCAGTTATCTGGGTAAGGAGACTGAGACCCAGAGAGCTCTAGTGATCTTCCTAAATTCCCAGGGCTGAGAACACCACTCTTTTCTTTTTTTGTTGTTGTACTAATGCAAGGGAATCTGTGAGCTGAGTGATTAGAGTGTGTGTGTGGTGCGGGGGGGTGTTCCAGAGCATCAGATCTCGGCATCACCTTCGCTGTGGTTATTGGCCCCAGGGCTGGTCTCAGCTTCCGTTCCGATTTCTGAGGAAGCCACCTGCTGGCACTGGCCTCAAGACTCAAGGTCACTGACCTTCCTGTTTCTTTTTTCGGGTCTTGCTGGCCACCTGCTGACCTCTGCCGGTTAGTGGCTGTGTAGATTGATCTGTCTGACCTTAAGTCATCCTCAGACAGCCGGGAAGGACAAGTTCATTCTCCCTTTTTGGGGTGGGATGGCATAGTTTCTACTTCTTTTCTTTAATCTTTACCTGTTTCCTCTTCTAAATGCAAAGCAACAGAAAAATTCCCGCTTTATATGCACGACTTGGGTTTGGCATTCAAGTTGCTATCTTAGGGAAAAAGCTTCTGACATTTCTTATTCTTCTGTGATTCACTCATGTGACTAGCAAGGTTATCAGATTTATGGAAAAAAAGGAAGTTGATGATATAGTAAATGAGAAGGAAGCCAGCACAAAATAATATGAAGTGCACTATTTTTCTATGCGTTTCTATATACTGAAAAAAGTTTGAAAAGAAATATGTGAAAATGTTAGGTTAGAGTATGTTGATGATCTTTCTTTTTTTTGCGTTTCTATATTTTCTAAATTTTCTGCTATGTGCCTGTATTATTCATGAACGCGGAAAAACAAGAAATAAAAATTTTTTTGGGGGTAAGTTATTAATATCAAGCAAAGCAAATAGCTCAAACGCACACCTGTGATAGTCTTTCATAGAATTAGGGTGACTAATCCATTCTCTGATTTTCCTTGTCAGCCCAAGATTTCATTATCTTGCAGCATAAGTTGTTTATATCTATTTCCTTAAGGCGGGGAGGTGGGTGGATGAGTAAGCAAACTTCAACGCCAGTAAAACAGGGCGTGCAGCCTTTTTCCCTTGTCCCTTTGTCTCCCGGCCCGTGTTCCCAGTCTTTTGTTGTTCCCCGCGCGGACTTTGATTCAGGATTTAAAGAAAAACAAGTGCCAGCCCTCCGCGCGCCCTCTGGTGTCCCAGTGAGGTATAGCCAGACAGTAACCCACAAAGATCACGGCCATTTCACACTGCGCTCTCCCCGCAGCGTGATGCCGCAGACGAGAATGTCTGGAATCTTAGAGGAAGGAGTCACACACCAACAAGCCTGACAGGTTTAGTCTTTGAAGCCATAGGTGTGGAAAGTGACTCTTAAAAAACAATTAAAGTCGGCGTCTGGGTATTTTTAAAAAATCTTGTAATAAAGTAAATTCTCAAAGCATTTGGCATAGGTTTCTGGGTTCTAAAACTAGGAAAGTCAAATTTTGTTCTATAATTAAAATATAAATCAGTACTTCGGATTGAGTGCAAATAAATTAGATGAAAGGGGACTGGATACCTAGGCTTCAGCTTGACTGGTGATAATGATTTCTGCCACTTTGAGCTTTGGCAATATAATGTGAGAGTTGATACTGAAGGACCTTTTTGTCTATAATTTACTTCTTTGTAAACATCAAACCACATGTTTTTAAAAAGTATATTTCCACTAAAAAGCAAACAAACCAACCAATGTAGACAAAGAATATTTTTGTTTTAAGTGTTTAAGGATTGATGGGGTCCCAGGCTTTACAGTCTTACTTGAATAGGTGCTGGGAAGACAAAACTTTACTTCTACCTTCTTGGGGTCTCTGTTGGGCCTGAGAATTAAATTGACATAAGACATATTTAGGGGAGAAAAGTATACAGATTTTACATGTATCTGGGAACCCCCATAGGAAAGTGAAGAACATAGAAGTGGCAAAATCTGAATATTTTTATACTAAGTTGAACAAAGAGAGGCAACTGTGGACAAGGAATCAAGATACATGGGGAGGCCAAAGGAAGATGGGAATTATTTTAACAAGGTCTATTTGTACAGAATTCTCTTGGCCTTGACGCCTCATCTCTGGTGATAAGAATGTTTCTTTCCTCCTGGTATAGGGAGGACATGTTTTCACATGGAGTTTTACCCCTTGCTTTCAAGAAGAAAAAAGGGGAGGTCAGAGCTCCTTTTTCTCCTGCTGTTTTTCAAGTAAAAATCTCAAAATAGTACTTATTTGGGATGGCATATTGTGAAATAGTATGAAACTACATAGTATGAAATTCAAAAAGTTCTGAAGGGTATGCAGAGGAAAGTCTCTCTCCCATCTTTGACCCACAGCTACAATTCTCAAGTGATGTTAGGAGTGGTCTGGCAGCTCAGCAAGGTTGTCAAGAGCTCTAGGTTCTTTCTTCTCATTCCTCTGGGTCTTCTTCTCTGCAACCCTTAGCAAATTGATTTTTCTTTTCATGATTGTCACCTCATGGTTACAATATAGCTGCTGCAGCTCCGGGCATTATGGCCACTTTGAACATTGGAGCATGAGGAGAGGCAGCTCCAGTAAACTCTCCTTTTGAATTTGTCCCTTAAGAAAGCCTCTCCAGAAGTACTCTGGCCATTGTTTCCCTATGTTTCTCTAACCCCTATTGGGTCACCAGCAGTCTGGGAAAGTGACTACCTGGTAAAAATGAATAGTGATTAAAATATAGGTTTTGGTATTCTAGTGTTCTGTGCTATTTATAAGAACTGAAATCTGTTAGTATAATACTGTTTTTCCTTAATTTAACAATATGTTTTAATCAGTTTTATGTCTGGAGATATGCCTGGAAAATTACATACTGCATTAAAATTTCAAATCAAACAAAGGTGCATATGTTTTGAAAGCATTCTGACTACATCCTTCCTCTATTTCAAGTTCTTTCAAGACATCTTACTACTGACTTAATTCCAGTTTTCCCCATAATTAAAGAGGTTGAGTGTCTTTTCATATGTATCTGTCATTTGTACTTTCTCCAGAGCTAGTTTGGGTCTGACTTTTCTTCCAGAGTTTCCTGGTGAAATCATTTTAGAACAGCAACTGAGATGATGGTGACATCATCATGATCTCAGGATTACTAGGAGTGACCATATTTCCCACTTTGCTTGGGACAGTCCTAGCTTGTGCCTGTTTGTCCCACTGTGTTTTATTAACAGCAGTCCACTCACTTTCAAAAGTCTCTCAATTTGGAAGAAAAACTATATGGTATCTATTACTTAAAATATACATCAAAATGCCACAGTTGCCATTATGTTCTGGAATTTCAATCAGTAGGTGCAGAATTATCATGAAGGCTGGAGTTTGGTGGCTTCATTCGATGTTGTATCGCCAGAGCCCAGAACAGCGCCTAGTAGAGAGTAAGTGCTTAATAAATAAGAATGAGTCAATAAATAAACTTAGTGCTTGGAACTTGGCGCATTGCCACCTGAGCACCTGGACTCAGTTAGCAAGGAACATGGAGGAATGATTTTGGGGTGTAAACTAATGGTGCCTGCCAAAACATGCATTTTAGATTTTGATAGATATTGTCAAATTGTTCTCTACAGGGACTGAGCCAGTTTACACTCCCACCAGCAATATGTGAGAGCATCTGTTTCTCTAACCTCCATCCACATGGTGTTATCAAAATTTGTATCTGCCAATCTGGTAGTTTTAAATTGCATTTCCCTTATTATGGAGAAGGTTGAGCATATTTTCATATGTTTAAAAGCCATTTGGAATTCCTTGCCTGGCAACTGTCTGTTCATATCCTTTGCCCATTTTCGATTGAGTTATTGGTCTCTTTCTTACTGATTTGTAGGAATGCAAATAGTTGTTTCCAGTTTTTCATGTCTTTTGAGTTTGTTTTTGGTGGTTTTTTTTTGTTTCTTTTTTTTTTTCCTGAGCAGAATTTAAAAAAATGTATTCACACATAGCTTTCCTTTTATAGCTCCTATGTTTTATATCATGCTCACCAAGGCTTTCCCCACTCCCAGATTAGAAAATAATCCTCCTGTATTTTCATTTCGTACTTTTAGATTTTCATTGTTTCACATGTCAGTCTTGACCCACCTGGAGTTTATTTTGGTGTAAGATTTGAGGTATTCCAAAAGAGTTCCCAGATCCAATTCCAATTTGTGTGTGGAGGCTTCCCCACATCAACAAGCAATTCTTGGATGCCTGCCGGGTGTCTGAGAATTCAACTCAATTCTGACACTGTTGACCTGGAGACAAAACCAGATTCCACAGGTAAAGGGCTCAGTCCCACAAGATGCAAGCCCAGGTTGTTACCTGTGCTTCTGACCAACCTGTTGTAAATCGGAGGTTCCAATGACCCCCTCCTAGGGGTTAATTAATTTGTTAGAATGGCTCACAGAACTCAGGAAAACCCATTTATTCACTAGATTACCAATTTATTATAAAAGGATATTAAAGGATACAAATCAACAGTCAGATGAAGAGAGACATAGGGTGAGGTATGGGGAAAGGGTGTGTAGCTTCCATGCCCTCTCCGGGGGGGCCACTCTCCCCAATCTCCGCCTATTCATCAACCCTGCAACTCTTTGGACCCTGTCCTTCTGGGTTTTTATGGAGGCTTCATTACACAGGCACGACTGACTAAATCATTGGCCACTGACGATTGACTCAACCTCCAGCTCCTATCTCTTCCCTGGAGGTCAGGGGGGTGAGACTGAAAGTTCCAACCCTCTAAGCACATGGTTGGTTCTCTTGACAATCAGCCCCCACCCTTGGGAGGAATCCAGAAGTCACCTTCCCTGAAGCCTTTTCAGTGACTGAGGACAAGAGACCAAATATCCCATTGCTCTTGCTGCTCAGGAAATTCCAAGGGTTTTGGGAGCTGTGAGCCAGGAACTGTGGATGGAGACCAAATATATATAAGACATGTATAAATCATAATATTGCAGGTATGAATCCAATCTAATATTGTTTATTGAATATTCCATCTTTTTCTCATAATGGAAACTCTAAAGCGTTTCTGGACCTTAGGGACTCCATTTCCTATGACCAGTACTTTTAACATTCTAGTAAATTCTAGGGAAAGGCATTCAAGGGCAAAGCAGTCAGGATGAAAAGTTAATCTTTAGTTTCATGCCTTTACACCGTTCATTTTCTAATAACTACCTTTTGCTAAGCACTTATGTGTGAAGTATAATATACACAGAAGGCTGTATAAAATATATATGTAGGGTTTAAGAATACTGATAAAATGACACTTGTGTCCCTGTTACCTGGGTTAACAAGTGAAACATTGCAGTGACTTGAAATTCGCTGTGTGCTCTTCTTTAATCAAATTCTCCACCCTCCTCCTCAAGAGGTAATCATTAGCTTGATTTTTTTTTGGTAATTATCCCTTGCTTTGCTTTATACTTTTACCTTAGGTAATATATTGCTCATATTTTGACAACTCAGTAGCAAGCACAACCATTGTGGCAGGTTCTCAGAAGATAAGCTGAACAGTTCCCCGAGTCAAGTTTGTCTTTAGCACTTCTGAGAGAATCCAAGAGCTCCTTCTGGAAATTCAGGGGTCAGATCAAGAGTGAGTTCTGGGAAACACAGGATATGCCACAGTTGGACCATCTGCTGTAGTTTGGGTCAGGTGACAGACATCTGCAGAAATATAGTCAGGCGATGGATGGCTCTCTATCTGATGCTTTTCTGCCTCTATGGCCCCTCTCCTACTCTCTAGAGGAAATCAAAACTGACCCCTTCTGTGGGGTGAAGGGAATTTCCTCAGCTCATCCAAACAGCAGGCCATGGTGAGTGTGTTAGTTTTCTATTGCCATGTAACAAATTCCCACAAATGTAACAGCATCAATCCTTCTCAAACTCTTCCAGAAAATTGCAGGGGGAGAAACACTCCCAAATTCATTCTATGAAGCCACCATCACCCTGATACCAAAAGCAGAAAAACATAACACATAAAAAGAAAATTATAGACTAATATCACTGATGAACATAGATGCAAAAATCCTGAACAAAATACTAGCAAACAGAATCCAACAGCACATTAAAAGGATCACACACCATGATCAAGTGGGGTTTATCCCAGGGATGCAAAGATTCTTCAACATAACCAAATCAATCAATGTGATACACTGCATTAACAAATTAAGTAATAAAAACCATATGATCATCTCAATAGATGCAGAAAAAGCTTTGACAAAATTCAACACCCATTTATGATAAAAACTCTCCAGAAAATGGGCATAGAGGGAACCTACCTCAACATAATAAAGGCCATATGTGACAAACCCACAGCAAGCATCATACTCTATGGTGAAAAACTGAAAGCATTTCCACTAAGATCAGGAACAAGACAAAGATGTCCACTCTTGCCACTCTTATTCAACATAGCTTTTGAAGGCCTAGCTACAGCAATCAGAGAAGAAAAAGAAATAAAAGGAATACAAATTGGAAAAGAAGAAGTAAAACTGTCACTGTTTGCAGATGACATGATACTATACATAGAGAATCCTAAAGATGCCACCAGAAAACTACTAGAGCTAATCAATGAATTTGGTAAAGTTGCAGGATACAAAATTTATGCACAGAAATCTCTTGCATTCCTATACACTAAGTATGAAAAATCTGAAAGAGAAATTAAGGAAACACTCTCATTTACCACTGCAACAAAAAGAATAAAATACCTAGGAATAAACCTACCTAGGGAGAAAAAAGACCTGTATGCAGAAAACTGTAAGACACTGATGAAAGAAATTAAAGATGATACAAACAGATGGAGAGTTATACCATGTTCTTGGACTGGAAGAATCAATATTGTGAAAATGACTATACTACCCAAAGCAGTCTACAGATTCAAAGCAATCCCTATCAAATTACCAACGGCATTTTTTACAGAACTAGAACAAAAAATCTTAAAATTTGTATGGAGACACAAAAGACCCCGAATAGCCAAAGCAGTCTTGAGGGGAAAAAAGGGAGCTGGAGGAATCAGACTCCCTGACTTCAGACTAAACTACAAAGCTACAGTAATCAAGACAATATGGTACTGGCACAAAAACAGAAATATAGATCAATGGACCAAGATAGAAAGCCCAGAGATAAACCCAAGCACCTATGGTCAACTAATCTATGACAAAGGAGGCAAGGATATACAATGGAGAAATGACAGTCTCTTCAATAAGTGGTGCTGGGAAAACTGGACAGCTACATGTAAAAGAATGAAACTAGAACACTACCTAACACCATACACAAAAATAAACTCCAAATGGATTAAAGACTTAAATGTAAGACCAGACACTATAAAACTCTTAGAGGAAAACATAGGAAAAACACTCTTTTACATAAACCACAGCAAGATCTTTTTTGACCTACCTCCTAGAGTAATGGAAATAAAAACAAAAATAAACAAATGGGACTTAATTAAACTTAAAAGCTTTTGCACAGCAAAGAAAACCATAAACAAGACAAAAAAGACAACCCTCAGAATGGGAGAAAATATTTGTAAATGAAACAATGGACAAAGGATTAATCTCCAAAATATACAAACAGCTCATGGAGCTCAATATCAAAAAAGCAAACAATCCAATTAAAAAATGGGCAGAAGACCTAAATAGACATTTCACCATGGAAGACATACAGATGGCCAAGAGGCACATGAAAAGATGCTCAACATCACTAATTATTAGAGGAATGCAAATCAGAACTACAGTGAGGTATCGCCTCATGCTGGTCAGAATGGCCATTATCAAAAAAATCTAGAAACAGTAAATGCTGGAAAGGGTGTGCTGAAAAAGGAACCCTCCTGCACTGTTGGTGGGAATGTAAATTGATACAGCCACTATGGAAAACAGTATGGAGGTTTCTTAAAAAACTAAAAATAGAACTACCATATGACCCAGCAATCCCACTACTGGGCATATACCCTGAGAAAACCATAATTCAAAAAGAGACATGTACCACAATGTTCATTGCAGCACTATTTACAATAGCCAGGATGTGGGACCAACCTAAATGTCCACTGACAGATGAATGGATAAAGAAGATGTGGCACATATATACAATGGAATATTACTCAGCCATCAAAAGAAACAAAATTGAGTTATTTGTAGTGAGGTGGATGGACCTAGAGTCTGTCGTACAGAGTGAAGTAAGTCAGAAAGAGAAAAACAAATACCGTATGCTAACACATATATATGGAATCTAAAAAAAAAAAGGTACTGATGAACCTAGTTGCAGGGCAGGAATAAAGAGATAGACATAGAAAATGGACTTGAGGACATGGGGTGGGGGGACGAAACTGGGGAGAAGTGAGAGTAGCATCGACATACATACACTACCGAATGTAAAATAGTTGGCTGGTGGGAAGCAGCAGCATAGCACAGGAAGATCGTCTTGGTGCTTTGCGATGACCTAGGGGGTGGGATAGGGAGGATGGGAGGGAGGCTCAAGAGGGAGGGGATATGGGGACATGTGTATGCATATGGCTGATTCGCTTTGTTGTGTAACAGAAACTAACACAGTATTGTGAAGTAATTATACTCCAATAAAGATCTATTAAAAACACACACACACACACATTTATTATCCCACAGTTTCCACAGGCCAGGAATTCAGCACATTTTAGCTGGCTTCTCTGCTTACAGTATCATAAAGCTGAAATCAAGATGTCGATTGGCTGTATCCTCACTTGGAGGCTTGGGTGGAGAAAGCTCTATTTCCATGCTCCCTCAGGTTGTTAGCAGAATTCATTTCCTTGCAGCTGTAGGACTGAAATCCCCATTGGCTTGCTGGCTGTCAATGGGGACTGCTCTCAGCTCTTAGAGGTGGCCCTCAGGTCCTTCAGCACTTGGGATTAAAGGCAGTGTCTCATTTTAGGATGCTGAGATTTTCCATGGCTTGCCGGTCCTGTAAATCACTGCTTCCACTGGCTTCTCCTCTGACCTTCACACCCTCAACCCTTAGTTGTATAAGCTTCTGATTTCCTCTATTAAAATGCTTCTATTTGTGTCCCTAGAGTGGCTTCTGTTTTCTTGGCCAAACTCTGACTGATACAGTTGTTTTGCTTTCATCATTGCTGTTTGGAAATTTGAAACCATTTTGATTCCAATATGGAATATATGTGACCCTTTTTTCTTCTCTGGAGGCTGGTAGAATCATCTCTTTGACCCTCAGTATTTTGAAATTCCACAATAGTGTGTCATGGGTGGTTCTGTTTTTGTCCATGGGGTATGGCTTCCAGAGCGTCCTTTCAGTCTGGTGATTTATGCCCTGCGGTTCTAGGACATTTTTCTGAATTGATTATTTTCTTCTGTTTATTTTCTCTGTCTTTTATCTTTCTGGAGCTCCTATTATCTGGATGTTGGACTTCTTGGGCTAGTTCTTTAATTTAAAATTTTTCTCATAGTTTTGTCTTTTTGCTCCATTTTGGGGAGATTTCTACAAATTTATCCTCTGGTTTTTAATTCTGTTAGCATATTTTAAATTTTCAAGTGTTGATTCTTTTATTGAAGTATAGTTGATTTACAATGTGTTAATTTCTGCTATACAACCAAGTGATTTAGTTATACATATACATACATTATTTTTTATACTCTTTTCCATTATGGTTTATCACAGGATATTGAATATAGTTCCCTGTGCTCTACAGTAGGACCTTGTTGTTTATCCATTCTCTATATAATAGTTTGCATCTGCTAACTAACCCCAAACTCCCAGTCCATCCCTTCCCCCTCCCCCCTCCCCCTTGGCAACCACAAGTCTGTTCTCTATGTCTGTGAGTCTGTTTCTCTTTTGTAGGTAAGTTCATTAGTGTCATATTTTAGGTTCCACAAAGAAGTGATATCATATGGTATTTGTCTTTTTCTGACTTACTGCATCAAGTGCTCATTCTTATACTCAGATTATACTTTTATTTTTTATTTTTTTTTCAGATTATACTTTTAAAGTAGCATTTAGTTCTAGTTTTATGAAAGCAAAATATTTTCTTTTCTCTCTGAGAATGTTAGTCTCAGAAGTTTTCCTCTCCTTTCTGTTTCCTTCAAGTTCCTTCTCCTTCTATTTGTTTGGTTCCCAGTGTTTACGCTAGGGGCTTTTCTCAGATGATTGGAAATTCTGGATTGTCTGCTCCTGCTTAAAAGTGAGACCCCAAAAGATAATTTGCAGTTTTGAGAGTATGGGTAACTTGTTCACTTTAGGAGCCTCATTGTAGGTGTCCTGAATGATTAACCTCCATCCCCTTGACGGTATCTTTAGTTCTTTCTTCTTGGGCTACTTAGATTACTTGGAAAGCGTTTCAGTTATCTATCTGGAGGATTAAGATCTGCTTGCCAATGTTTTGGGAGCCAAATAAGGAAAGAGAGCTGAGGGTCTCAGCATTCAGCCTTCAGTGAACACACCGTTACTTAATACACCTGATTTCAGTACAGTATCCATAATTTAAACAGTCCTCAAGTCCAGAGAACACTATTTTACCTTCTCTAGTGAATAAACAATCAGTTTTTTGCTGGTGTTGGAAATGGGCATTGATCTAGCTGTGTGGAATGAATAAATTGTTCCGGGGGTTAACTGCTGCCTCCTTATTTTATCATCTTTTTCCATCTCCAGTACCAGAGGTCTCTGGTACTACCAGTTTCTGAAACCTTTGAGGATTCTGACGTGTTGTTTCTCAGCTTTCCTCATTGCCAGCTTAGGATTCAACTCTATTGGGTCTGCCATTGATTACACTTCATCCATCTGTTTTCTAGTTTCCAGCATTTTTTTTTTTTTTTTTTTTTGCTATTGCCTTTTCTTTTGTTCTCCCAGACCTTGTGGATTTATTTATTTATTTATTTTTTAAAAGTCCTTCAGAGTCACAGGATGGCTGCTGCCAACTCTATCACATCCATGCATTATAGCATTCAAAATAGGAAGACAGAGGTTTTTACCAGGAAGATAAATTGTTCCAAAGTTAGACCACCCCTCAGTCTGATTGGTCAGATTTGTGTGCCCACCACATGCCCACCCCTAAATCAAGCAAAAGGGAAGGGAAACCATCAGGGTTCATTAGTTGTGGTTGGGGGAGAGCCCACCATCTTGGAGCATGTTTCTGCCATATGCCTGCACAAACTGGGAGCTCTGGGAGCAAGTAATAAGGAAAAAGGGCTGTTAAGTAGGCAGTCAACATTTGTTACCATATTTCTGGTACAAGCACACCACATGTAATATTGAAGACTGTTGATTAGTTGACAATCAGTGGGCAAAATCAGATTAAAATGTTTTGAATGTCTCACAATTATGTAACATCATTTAAGGTGCAGTGATCAATCCATCAGTAGAACAGAGGTAGAGGATAAGGATTATATTTTATAAGAATGAAATATCTGACAAGATTTAGCAAAAGTTTCAGAGTTTGGCTTTAGGAATAAAGTTAAGACAATGGAGTAAGAGTTTGATTAAATTCACAGCTAGAACCAGATATATCACATCAATATTAATAGCGAAAAAGCCAAGAAAGAAAATATTTCCAAAGGGGAAAATAGTACATCTGAAATTTTGGGGGGATTTCTACTTATGAAAGAAATGGTTCTCAGTTGATGAAAAAGTCAGTAGACCTCTCTATTCAGCTAAGGAGGTTAGCTAGTCCTGCTGCTTTTGATGAATTATTCGAAGGCTCACCCACTTAGAAAAAGCTGTGTGCATTTAAAATAAATCATTAATGATAAAATTGATTGTAGTTTGTGAAAAACCAAACAGGTATGTGTGGTTCCTTTTGAAATATTTGTTCTCAAGTTCTGAAGGAATTGTGCCAGTTGGGTTTTTAGTCCCATGTAACTGAAGTTACTCTAGCCAGTTTCAGCAGAAACATAATTTATTAAGGTCTAACTGATAGCTCAGAGAAACTCTGGGAGGGTCAGAGTCAGGCTTGGTGGCCTCACAACCAGAAGCAAATGACGAGTTGGCTACACTGACTCCATCACAGCGTCAGCCGCTGAAGACCCTGTTAGAGCGCCCTCTACTGCTGTCTGCAGTGAAGACCCGCATTGGGACGTCTGCCGCCTCCCACCTCCCACGTTGGGCACCTCCACCTCCACCCTTCCCAGAAGAATAATTCTGTACACTGCCTGTTTCTTCCAGTTGTTCTGCAAATTGAATTTACATATGGGTGTATCTGATTAGTAGAGCCTACGCGACACGTCAGCACCTTAGCTGCAAGAGAGGCCAAGAAAGCGGGTTTCTGATTTCTACCTTTGAGAGTGGGACTCATAACGTGGGAAATTTGCCAAACATGGGAAGAATGTACAGTAGATGCAGGGCCCATGAAGAGCGCATATGCCAAATGGAAAGAGGACAGACAGGGCTAAGAACGTGGACTCTGGAGTCAGATGGTCCTTATTTCAAGGAGAGCTCCACAGCTTCCCCTACGTGCACTCTGGGTCAGCTGCTCACGGCTGTTTCCTTATATGTAAAGTACAGATGATAATAACGATGGCATCACACTGGTGCTATTAAGGTTAAACGAGGGAAAGCTTAAAGCATTTAACCTAGTGCCTGGTGCAGGTACATGGTGAACACTCATTACAAGTTCATATTGTTTTTGTTGATGTTGTTGGTATTACTGTTGTCGATGTAAAAGGACAATCAAAGCTGAGGATATAAAAATGAATCTTTGTAGAAACCATCTGATAGTTTCTGTCCCAGGAATTAGTTTCAGTATTAAACTTACATCCCTCGTTTCCGGTGTAAAACCAAAACCACCACCAAGAAGGGTTAGTACCAATGTCCTGATAAATTATAAATGCTTCAGTCATTCTCACCATTTTCCTGTGTCTCCCCCACCCCTTTATTTGTCCACTCTTACAGTCACAGAATGCCAGTTATAAGTCAACACATGCCCTCTTAAAAATCAAAGTATAGACTTCCCTGGTGGCCCAGTGGTTAAGACTCTGGCTTCCAAAGCAGGGGGCACGGGTTTGATTCCTGGTCAGGGAACTAAGATCCCACATGCTGTGTAGGGCCGCCAAAAAGTAAAAAAAAGAAAAAAAAATCAAAGTATAAAAAGAACAGCTCAATGTATGTTGATATTGACAATGTTATGTTTAGTGCTTCTTGGTGGAGGGGGTCTTTTATATGTGTATATGTTGACAAATAAACAGGCTTGATAAAAATTTTGGCTGAGAAAAGGATATTATATAAACATACCTGAGAAATAAAAGTTTAGTGGATGTATTGTGAGAGTATACCATCACAAAAAAGAACTAGGGATGAGGCAGTGGAATCCTCTCCATGACCAGATTTCGCTATTTTTAGATGAATGGTGAAAATATGGTTTTATTATGCTACGTAAGCTTTTCTGCATGTGCTACACAGCTAACTCTCTTGGAGTGTAGGGGGCAGAGTGCATTGTTTTGGAGTCAGAGGGTTGGCAAGCAAATCTCTGCTCTGCCATTTATTAGGTGAGTAACTGTTTTGAGCCTCAGGTTTGTCATCTGTAAATGAAAATAAAATACGCTTCTTGCAGGGTTCTTGTGAATTAAATGAAGGCTTAGTATGTTTGGTGCTTAGTAAAGTGTCTGACACGTAATGTGCATTAGCCACACATGGTGAAATTGTACGTTGACAAAGGAGAAAGGTAGCAGAAATAATTTTAAAAAATTAAATTGGGACTTGACTTTCATTGTACTGCATTAGCTGTTTATGAAGAATTCGCTTTGTTAATTAGTTTTAGGCTGGCAACATTATTTTAGTTTCCCCTGTGTCTTAGTCAGTTTGGGCTGCTATAACAGAATACCATAAACTGGGTGGCTTATAAACAACAGAAATTTATTTCTCACAGTTCTGGAGGCTGGGAAGTCCAAGATCAAGATTGTGGCAGATCTGATGGCTGGTGAGAACGCTCTTCCTGGTTCATAGATGGCTGTCTTCTCTCTGTGTCTTCACATGATAGAAGGGGTGAGGGAGCTCTCTGGGGTTTCTCTTATCAAAGCACTACCCTCATGACCTAATCACCTCCCAAAGGCCCCACCTCCTAATACCATTGCATTGGCGGTTAGGATTTAACATGTTAATTTTGGGGGGAACACAAACATTTTGTCTATAGCCCTCTGGATACTGTTGGACCTGTGGTCTGGTTTTCAATTGCTGCAGAACAAACCCTTGTAAAACTTAGTGGTGTAAAATAACAACAATTGTATTAAGCTCCCAGATTCCATGGGTCAGGAATCTAACGGGACTGTAGAGATGGCTTGCTTCTGCTCCACAGTGCCTGGGGCTTCGGGTGGGAAGACTTGAATAGCTAATGATGACTCAAAAGGTGAGGGGCTGGAATCATCTGGAGACTTTTTACTTACATGTCTGGTACGTGGGCTGGGCTTAACTGAAATTGTCACCTGGAGCATCTATACTTGGCCTCCCTATGGGGCTTGGGCTTGTTACAGCAGGGTGAGTGGATTCCAAGACAGAGTATCCAGACGGTGAACAATCCAAGTGTACCAGGGGAAAGTTGCATGGCCTTTCTGATTTAGTCTCAGAAGTCACAAAGCCATCACTTTTGCTGCATTCTGTTGGTATAAGTGAATCACCAAGGCCAGCCTAGATTCAGGGGGAGGGGAATTAGGCACCACTTCCTGATGGTGGAGTGGCCAGGTCACATTGCAGAAGAGCATGCGGGATAGATGTTATTGAGGCCTCTTTGGAAAATGCAATCTCCCAGAGGCTGAGCACATTTCAGCCTGGCATGAAAGTTTGGTCCATGTAAAAATGTTCCAGATATGTTATTAAACAAGAAAAGCAGATTATAGAACAGTGTGTACAGTACAATTCTATTTTTGTTTAAAAATATGCAGGGACTTCCCTGTTGGTCCAGTGGTGGAGACTCTGCGCTTCCACTGCAGGGGGCGCGGGTTTGATCCTTGGTCGGGGAACTAAGATCCTGCATGCCATGTGGTGCGGCCAAAAAAATATATATATACATATGTGTGTACATATATATATACACACACACACGTATGCACAGAACTCAGTATGTGTGTGCATATTTGTGTGAATGCATGCACGTGTATGTCTATGGGTATGATATGTTAAGGCCACAGAAATTGGGTGTGCTAGAAATATGACTTAATTATTTTCTAAAACGCAATTTTTGACTACTAGCTCCATACTCCCACCCGCAAAGTCCATCCCTGCCCATTCTTCCGGATACAGAAAGTGGTGCTTAGTTGCTTCCAGATGAACCCAGTTGACTTAAGTGGTTTCTCAGTCATTTCAGTCTTAAAGTTCCGACAGATTCAGGATTGTTTCCTCTCTGTATTCCTCTTGCCCCCCTGGAGTTGATGCTAACCCTTGGGGAGTGTTAAAAGAAAAACTGAGACATGTTAAACATTTTAAGAGTTTATTTGAGCAAAAATTGATTCGAATGGGGCAGTGCCAAACAGGAAGTGGTTAGGAGTGCTCTGTGGACAGGAGCCAGGGGCAGGACCTACAGAGAAGGTGCAGAAGCAAAGGAAGGAAATTCTTTGGCTACAGCTTAAAGCCTAGATGGCTGTTTGTGATTGCTTGTCCTTAGCATTTTGGTTTCGTAACCTTGAGTCATTTACAGGCTTAGATTTTGGTTTGCTTACATCGGCCGCCATGACTTTAGAGCCACCTCAGTCTAATGGCCTCCTCGTTTAATTGATTTAATGGGAGCTGTGTAAATGCCACTTTAGCAGCAACAGGAAGGGGGTGCCTACTCTTTCATCTTGCCCACGACATCCTGCATCAGATGTCTTTCTGCCCATCTGTCAGCCTGAAGGCCCTGGCTTGGGTCCACCTGGTTTCCTGATGCTGGGTCTCTCTGGAGATGGGGCCTCATCCTCAACATTCCCCCAGTGCAGCGAGTCTGTGTCATATCCTTACACTGTAGCAATTTCTTGTCTGGGCTGAAGGATAATCTTTTATTCTGGGCTGTTCTTTTCCTCTCTCAGCTTATTTCCGAGCACCATTTGGGCCCTGGGGAGATTTTGGATGCTCTTGCAGGACAACCTGGGAGCCATGGAGATCCAGGGGGCCAACTAGGCTCCTTTAATACATGCATGTGCCCCTCTGCCCCTTCTTCTCTCTGATGGCTGCTCCTCTATACCTCACCAGCTTACACGCAACTCATAGATCCTCTCTACTCTGGGCTCCCCAAATTTTAAAGGGTTTTAAAAATTTCCACCCATTCCAAAACTCCACCTTAAGGACTCTTGTATCTGCCAGGAATGCTTTTGGTTGTGAGAAGCAGAGAACGTGGTGTACGGCAGCTTAAATCAGTAAGGCTTTATTTTTCTCACAAGCAAGAGTTGTGCAATGACTCCATGATGTCCTTCATGTTCTGGGGCAGTGCTGTCCAACAGATATATAATGGGAGCTGCATACATAATTTAAAAATTTATAGTAGCAACATTAAAAAGAGCAAAAGAAACAGGTAAAATTGATTTTAATGATATGTATTATTTAACCCAATATATCCCCAAACTTTCATTTCAATATGCAATCAGTATAAAAATTAATAAGGAGATATTTTTACATTTTGGTGGTACTAAAATTCTTCAAAATTCGCTGTGTATTTTACACTCACGGCACATCTCTATTTGAACTTGCTGCATTTCAATTGCTTGATAGCCTCATGTAACGAGTGGCTACTTATTGGACGGTGTACATCTAGGGCCTTTATCTTTTTGTTTGCTAACCTATCTTAGCCTGTTGCCTTGTTTCCTCATGGTTACAAACTGGCTGCTGCACACTAGGTATCAGTTCTGCACTTAAGGGAGGAAGAAGGAAAAGATGACATCTATATCAAGAAAGTGAAATATTTTCTAGAAATCTCTAGCAGACTTTTGCCCATATCTGATTGGCTGGTACTTTGTCACCTGGCCATGCCTTACTGCAAAGAAGGCTGGGAAAATGGCACCAGAGTAAACTTGGGGTTCTGAGAGTAAGAAAGAAAGAGGAAGATGGGTACCAGGGCACAGTCAGCAGAGTCCGTTGCAGGGCCCAGGGCCCCTACCACACTCTGCACTTGAGCCTCTTGCTTCCTCTCCTGACTCTCCTCCCATTTCCCAACTTAGAGGTTCTTCACCAGTCGGGGAGTGGGAGGTGGGGGGGGAGGATCCAGGAAAAACTGTTTTCAACTATTTGCATATCTTTTCCAATCCTTTCTGTTTTACACTATAATGTGACTTTTGGTCTTAAAAGAAAAAAAAAGGGGTGTGTTCTCTTTGGTACCTCTGCTAAAAATCTCTAAAATAATGGGTGCCCACCCATCTAGCTGGGGGCGGGGAGCAACAAACACAGAGTCTTAGAAAGCAAAGCAATTAATATTTTATATGCCATCCTGCTACATATGCATAGGAAAGAGAACTATGTACATCTGGATGATAAGAAAATCAGAGGAATGTTTTTCCATTTCTTTTTGTTTGTCCGTATTTCTAAGCTTTATACTATGAAGAAGTATAATTTACTCATAGGATTAAAATTTTTGGTCCATTTAATCCAATTGTCGCAAATTGAGGTTTTAAAAATATCAATCCCAGGATATAACTTCAATTACTGTAATACAGTAGCACTCAATTAAATATTAGTATACATTGCCAATAGGATATTTAGGGAGTTTTATTTATTTATTTTATTTATTTTAAAATAAATTTATTTATTTATTTTTGGCCGCGCTGGGTCTTCACTGCTGCACGCGCGGGCTTTCTCTAGATGCGGCGAGCGGGGTCTACTCTGTTGCAGTGCGCGGGCTTCTCATTGCGGTGGCTTCTCTTGTTGCGGAGCGCAGGCTCTAGGCACAAGGGCTTCAGTAGTTGTGGCTCACGGGCTCTAGAGCACAGGATCAGTAGTTGTGGTGCACGGGCTTAGTTGCTCCGCAGCATGTGGGATCTTCCTGGACCAGGGCTCGAACCCGCTGCATTGGCAGGCAGATTCTTAACCACTGCGCCACCAGGGAAGCCCTAGGGTATATATTTAAAGGAGTAGAGTTATAACCCACTTGAACCTCTGATTAATTTTATCGGAGGTTAATGAAATCATTGGATGAAGAGTAAATGCTGGTTTGGTTCAGAGGCAGCCCCTGGTGTAGGTTAGCTTAGGTTTGTGGATTCTAACTTACCTACTCCTGAGTCACTCCTCGGTCGGAAGAATCCTAGGCCCCTGGCTGGAGTGATAGGTTTGCTCTAGGCTAGAAGTTTAGATCCTAGTCCAGATTACAAGTCTGGTTCAGACTCACAGAGTCCTTGAGGGAGGGGAGATGGGAGTGCTGTTTTTCTTGGCAGCCTCATGGCAGTTTCTTCAGCCCAGAGCGTGTTCTTGCCGCCAGGCTGACATGTGTGTCCAACATCATCTATGAGGGAGGGCTTGGCATTCCTGGACAACCAAGCATAGAGGAAAATGAAGAGTCCCTTGAAGATGCCAGTCTCCTTGAAGATAAATGAGATTATTAGGAGAGCTCTGGAAAGGAGAATGTGTGGTTTTGATTTTTTGTTTTAAACCAAGTTGTAAAACTTGGAAAGCTTAAATAATGGGAGAGTCAGAGGAAGCTTCCAGACTGCTGAAATCAGTACAACACCAGGATTTAAGCCATGGAAGTCATCTAGGAGTGAACCTTTTAGAGAGGAAAAACAGATGATGTGTTTTTCTTGAGTAACCTGTTGATATAAATATATATATATATTTTTTATTCTAAGATCTTAAGACCTGTGTATCAAAACAAAACTTAAATAGCATTTTGATTTCCAAAAGTTTATGTTCATTGATTGTTTTTTAATTAATTAATTTATTTTTGTCTGCATTGGGTCTTTGTTGCTGTGCGTGGGCTTTCCCTAGTTGCCGAGAGCGGGGGCTAGTTTTCGTTGCGGTGCGCGGGCATCTCATTGCGGTGGCTTCTCTTTTTTGCCGAGCACGGGCTCTAGGTGCGCGGGCTTCAGTGGTTGTGGCACGTGGGCTCTAGAGCGCAGGCTCAGTAGTTGTGGCGCATGGGCTTAGTTGCTCCATGGCATGTGGGATCTTCCCGGACCAGGGCTCAAACCCGTGTCCCCTACATTGGCAGGCGGATTCTTAACCACTGTGCCACCAAGGAAGCCCTCATTGATTGTTTTTGTAAGTTTCAATAATGAGCAGGGTAGATTTTCATTATCATAAAAATCAATTGCAAGAAATTGTATTACAGTAATTTCCTTGCAGTTTGCTAATTATTTTTCCCACCTCAAATTCTTGAAAATGTGAAAACACTATCCAGTTTTTATTGTCTCAATAATGAGTGTTCTGAATAAATCTACTGAATTTATACAAAGTTTTAAAGTTTTGATAGTACAATATAAAATGGTCTAAGAGTAAAATGATTCAATTATGTTTTACACTTGTGCACTTCTTAAGTGTGCAGCATTATGGAAACACAAAGTTTAATGAGACAATTGTCTAGTGTCAGTGTTTTTCAGTGTAGGCCCTTAGGGGGGAAATTTCATTGCGATTCCTTGTACCATTGTTAACTGCAAAAGATTGTCTCTGTTTCCCAGTGGGAAAAGGGACTGTCTTTTTTCCATTTTGTTGCAGCAGTGGGGTAGCTTTTTTTTTTTAATTAAAAAATTTTTTTTAATTGAAGTATAGTTGACATATATAAACTATATTAGTTTCAAATGTATAACATAATGATTTGATATTTGTATATATTGTGAAATAATCACCACAATAAGTCTAGTTAACATCTGTTACCATACAGAGTTAAAAAAATTGTTTTTTCTTGTGATGAGGTCTTTTAAGATCTACTGTCTTAGCAACTTTCAAATATGCAATACAATGTTCTTAGCTATAGTCACCATGCTGTGCATTACATCCCCGGGACTGAGTTATTTTATAACTGGAAGTGTGTACCTTTTGATCCCCTTCACCCAATTCTTCCACCCTCCACCCCACCTGCCTGTGGCAACCACCAATCTGTTCTCTGTATCTATGAGCTTGGTTATTTGTTGTTGTTTTTTAGATTTCCACATATAAGAGAGATTATGCAGTATTTGTATCTCTCTCTCTGACTTATTTCACTTAGCACAATGCCTTCAAGGACCAGCCATGTTGTTGCAAATGGCAGGAATTCCTTCTTTTTTTATGGCTGAATAAAATTTCATTGTATACATGTACATACCACATCTTTTTTAAAAATTGAAGTATAGTTGATTCAGGGGGGGGTGAATCATTTTTTCGCTTTGTGAAAAGAAGCTATACAAAACACTGAGAGAGTGGCTCTAAGTCCACCCTTTTAAAACCAATAGGTTTATACCCACTGAGGGGCAGGGCTGAGAGACAGTAGAAAACCATCCCTATAGTTCTGTGCCGACTCTAGCATGTGGCGCCTGCTAGTTAGCCCTTGTGTATTGGTTCATACCTTTTAGGTGTTAAGGACCAGAAAGGTGAACTCAAACTTACCTAACCCAATAGAAAGTTTATTGGCTTATATCACTGTAAAGCTGAGAGGTAGAATGGCCTTCAGGGTAGGTTTGATACAGGAGCTCAGTGATGTCACTCAGGACTTAGTTCATTTTTCAAGTTCACCTTTCAAAGTGCCAGCTTTATCCAAAGGCTTCCTGCCCTCACGGGTGCAAGATGGCCGTCAACAGCTCCTGGGTCTACATACTTCTTCCATGTCAGAGAAAGATAGACTTTCTCCTCCAAATATCAAAGAAAATGCAGGGCTTCACTCTTATTAAACCAGTTTATGTCATGTCACCAGTTGCTGTGACCAGAGAAATGCCGCATGATGATAGATCACTGAGGTAAAAGGTGATTGTCTCAGGCTGTTTAGGTCTGGAGCTAAAGGGGTATCAATTCCACCCATGACTAAGCATAGAGGAGGGGCAGCTCTCCAAAGGAAACTCTGAGTACTTTTAGAAATGGGAGAAAGTGGGGGAATTTTAGGTAATCAACTAAACAATTGCCCACTACAGTTTGCTTCTTTATCCTCTGCTACTCACGATTTCTTAGCTCCTCTTCTTGCAGTTGGAAGTTCTTGAACTTGATTTATAATCTCCATGCTCTGTCCCATTCCCCACCAATTCTTCTCATTCTATTCATACACGAAGTCTGTTCTTAGAAGGATGGTTTTATGGAAAGGCAGAAATTTCCCTGGAACTCATCCTTTGCCACCCAAAACAGTGAGGTCATGATAAAAAGCCCCTTCTACAGTGCTGGGAACAAGAACCAGAGGAGCCTCCTGGAAACATGACATTGTCAGGATAAAGCCAGCACTGGCCATGGAAATCATCTGGTCAGCATGGCTCTAACTCAGCATAGACAAGGTACACAGTACAAGCAGGATGATAGGACTCGTGACCCTCGGTGTGTAGTCAAAGGTAAAGTTTCTTGGATGCTGGGAGGCCTGGGACTTCTAGTTCTAACATATATCCTTGATCAGGGATGTGATGTGCTGCCTACAAAGGACTCACTGGTCCTTGTAGCTGACAGCACAAGGGGGAAACCAAGGCCAGGAAAGAGGAGTTCAAGACCTTGAAGGCGAAAGAGTAAAAGGATTGAGATCTTCCCATCTAGGTGGGAAGAAGAGTATCTACCACTGCATACAATGAGCTTCAGTCATTCATGAAATATTTAGCAAGTTCTGATCCACTCTAGAGGCTGTGCTGGCCTTGGAGATACAATGATGAACTTGCGAGCTCTCTGCTTGCATGGAGCATTAAGTAATGCGGGCATGCATTAGTCAAGTTTCTCTTGGCTTTGGGGAGCAGAATTGACCCTGCAAGCTTGTTAGAAGAATACTGGAGGTTCTTAGAGAATTCACAGAAGGAGCAGGGACTATGGCAGCCTGGGGCACCTTACTGGCTAGAGGTTAACAATCTTCTCTGAGAGTGCTATTGTTGGTGTGAAGGGGTTTCTGTGTCCAGTCTCTGTGGGTCTCAGTTCCAAATTCCTAGAGGGGAAAATCTGATTGATCCACCTTGAGTGAATGAAGTACAGACATGGTTGTCAGAGGCCTACCCTGTTGAGTGCAGTTTCCAGAGAAGGGCAGATGCTGTGAACCTGAAGGCCACTCTCTGTGGACAGGAAGGTAGATAAGCAACAGCGGTTACAGCCCAGTGTCACCAGTGCTGTGCTAGGGGGAGCGTGAAGTTGTGTGGGGGTGTGTCAGTCAAGATTCTTTTGGAGGCAAAGGTTTAGAAACCCAACTTAAGCCAACCTATGCAAAAAAGGGGAACTTGCTGGAAGGCTCACATTGAGAAGGGTGAGGGGCAGGTGGTATCAGGAGTCACTGGAAATAGGGACTTGAATCCTACTAGGTTTTTTTTTCTCAGTCTCTCAACCCTGCTTCTATGTTGTCAACTTCTTTTTCTTAGGAAAAATTTTTTGAAATTTGAAATATGGCCACTGGCAGCTCCTGAGTCCCATATCTCTTGGCCTTACCACCAGAGAATAAATCTTTTTGTCCAGCTTCAGTTACAAAAATCCTAAGGAATGACCCAATTGGCTTGGCTTTAGGTATGAATCCATCCCTTAACCAATTAACTGTGTCTAGAGAGGCAGAATAGTGTAAAAACATATTCCATGGTGATGGTTAAATGACAAACCAAAATGATTAATACCAAATGCTTTAGGTTAATATTCCCTGTACTAGTTATCTATTGCTGCTTAAGTTACCTCCAAACTAGTGGCTTAAAACAACAATAAATATTTATGATCTCACATAGTCTCCGTGGTTTGAAATTCAGGACTGGCTTAGCTGGGTGGTTCTTGCTCAGGGTCCTTGCTGAGGTTCAGTCAAGATGTCAGCTGGGGCTGAAGTCATCTGAAGGCTTGACTGAGGCTGCAGGGTTTGCTTCCATGACAGCTCACTCACATGATGCTTAGTTCCTTTACATGTGGTCCTGTCCACAGGCAGCTTGAGTATCCTCATGACATGGTGGCTGGCTTTTCCCAGGATGAGCAATCCCACGAGAGTGCAAGGTGAAAGCCATAATGTCTTTAATGGCCTAGTCTCAGAAGTCACACTCTATCATTTCTGCAATATCATTTTCTATGTATTGGTCAGATCTATTAAATGTGGGAGGGGACTATACAAGGGTGTGATTCCCAGGAGGTAAGAATTAGTGGGGCCATCTTGGAGCTGTCTTAGTCTAGCACATTCCTCAAAACACATCCTGAAGACTTGGGATGTTAAAAGTTGTTACATGAAGAAGGGGATTTGCAGTCAAGTCAGTTTGAGAAAGGATATGTAAAACCAAGTTAAATAGGTTTCTTTCCTGCAGTGTTTCCATATGGCTTTTAGTACATTGATACCTGCTTTGAATTCCTGAAAGGGGTAGAGCAAACCACAATTTCTTTTTCATTCTCCAACTTTTCCTCCAGTGGGCCCTTCTGCCCTCCCCCACCCCCATTTCCTTCCCTCTAAAAACATATCAGAATGCTACCTGTCTCTTGTGTAGAATGTATGTTTCTGACAAAGCAATACACTTTCATTTGGAGTTGCTCATCCTTGACCCTCCAAAACCTTCCTATTTATTTGGGTGATGTACATCATGAAAACCTAAGAGTGATTAAAAAGTAAAGGAACACATTTTCTTGTGAGGTGAGTGGACAGTCTCTGAGGAAATTCTGCAGAAAAGTTTTACAAAGCTCTCTATGTCGGCGATGGTGTTGGGTGATATTGAGTCACATAGTGACAAACACTGAAGGCCAGCAGCCATTCATACATGCAAGTTTGGGTGGCTTCTTTAAAATGTGTTTGTTTGTAGAAACACAAGGTACGGGGTAGTCAGATCTTGTACTTTGAGTTTTTGCCAACAAATACTGAACCTTTCAGTTTGGGACCTTCTCCACCTCCCCTTGTGTAAGTGGCTTTTTTTGGTTGTTGTTTCTTTTGTTTAGGTTACTTGTTATGGCAACAACCCAATTTATTTAAAGTGTTTTATGCTGGTTACACCATCTTGACTTATTTAACTCAGTTATAAAAACTAAGGTAGTATGTATGTGAAAGCTCCTACACCATATGTGTTTGTGGAAACGTGCTTATTGAGATGTTTCCAAGCACAGCATCTGCTCTTATACATCTTTTATAATGTTTTGCCTCAAGCCCATGCAATAATTGATCTCCACCATCTGATAATTTTTAATTTAAGACAGTTTGCCCTCCTATGTTTTTGATAAATGATAATTTTTAATATTTTGGAGCAAAAAAGCATCTAAGTTAAAAAGAAGAATGATCAGTAAAAATGTCTTTCCTGAGATCTTTAATTTCCTTTATCCAATGCATACCTTTAGAGAGGGATGAAGTCTGTGCACCTAGAAGAGTAAGGTCTTCTGAGTGTTGTTGGGCTTACTCTGGGTTCCTGAGTACCGTGTTCTCAGGCATCCTGCCTTTCTGCACAAAGTGGAATTTCACAATGTCCAGTGTTGCCCAATGGCTTTTTTTAAATTGGCTTTGGTTTTCTCTGTGGAGAGAAGACTTAATTAAATCCCCAAATACAATCCCACAGAGACCTGTACGTGCCCAGCTGCTGATTTCAGAAAATAATGAATCATGCAATAAGCTAGTGTTCATCTACCTTCTTGAAATAGCACTTGAAACAATCTGTTATTAATAATATTTCTTGAAATCTCAAAACCAGAGAATCAGCTATATCTAGGGGACCAACTTCTTGATTTACCAAAACATACATTGGTTCAAATGTAGTGAAGGAAGCGCAACCACCTTGACTATAAAATCTGCTGCTTTTAAAGCTAGGGGAGGTACCCAAGGACCTCCAAATGTTGTGTACATCAGTGTCTCCCTAGTGTGATTTGCAAGCCACTATCAGAATGCGAGATGATTTTTGGTGGTGTGTGGATAAACTTTCAAAAAAATTGTAGTCGTTATTCACATGTTGTAGTGGGTTGAATTGTGTTCCTCTCAAAATTCCAGAACTTCACTCAAGACCTCAGAATGTGACCTTATTTCGTAGCAGGGTCTTTGCAGATGTAATTAGTTAAGGATCTTGAGATGAAATAATCTTAGAGTGGGCCTTGAATCCAATGACTTTATAAGAGAAGGGAGAGGGAGATTTGGACAGAGACATACAGAGAGAAAAAGCTCATGTGAATACGGAGGTAGAGATTGAAATGATGTGTGTACAAGCCAAGGGACATCAAGAAGCTAGGAGAGGGGGTGTGGAATAGTTTCTCCTCCAGGAGGAACCAACCCTATTGACACCGTTATTTTGAACTTCTGGCCTCCTGACTAGTGAGAGAATAAATTTCAGTTGTTTTAACCCACCCAGTTTTATAGTATTTTGTTATGGCAGCCCTAGGAAATGAATACACTTAAAATTTATTACATAAAATATACATGGTGTATAAAACCTGTTGTTTCACAGTCGTTACTATTTAGATGGGAATTCTCTAACTAATTTAGGTAGTAAAAAGTGCACTGATTTAAAAAAATTAAGTAAATAATCCCATAGGAGGTAGGAAGGTATTGCAAAACTGTTGTAGGTGCCGCGTGGATGGAGGACCAATTTGGGAAGCATTGCTATTGGCAACCCACAGGCTCTTTCTGCCTGGAGTGGCATTGTGGGAGATCTGGGTCAACTCTTATCTCTACCCCTAATCAACTCTGTGATTTGGGTAAAATACAAATAATGGCCTTGACAAGCCCTGTCTTCCTCAGCCGTAAAATGGGGACAGTCTCACAGAACTTATGTGGGGTTTATGAATTCCTTCTCCTTCAGCCTTGAAATACTGAAAGCTTAGTTATCTGAACCCATTTTTTCTGAGTGTGGGGGTGGGATCTCCTGGCAGCTGGGCTGATGTACAAAAGAACATTTTGTAATCAGTACCCACAAATGTGAGTTGCGGGTGATAAATATATAGGGCTGAGCAATAAGAGAAGTGAGTTGTGGTAAAGCAGGAGGAACTGATGCAAATAGCCCTTGATGAGTCATAGCTGAAGCCAACTTTCTATTATTTCTGGGCCTTATTATGCATATTATGAGTTATGATGGCCTTTATTTCTCCCTCTTTTCAACCCTATCATCTTGGATTTCATAAAAGTGAGTAAAAGAACTCTAGACATAGTCTGATAGATATAGGAAAGTATGTGTTTGAGAGAGTTCACAGAAATTTTGTAAATTTGATGTGGATCCCTGGAAATACTCTAGGATGGTTTCCTAAGCAGACTTGGCTGGTATTGGCAAGGTGACCTGGAGTGGGAAGGGAATAACACAGCTAACGTCTGTTGTGTACTAGCCAGTGGGTAGACACTGTGTTAAATGCTATCTTGTTTAATCAGCTCTGAAATCTCTGAGGTAGGTATTGCTAAATAAAATTCTTATTTTACAGATGGGGAAACTGAGGCATGGAGAAGTTCAGTAACTTATCCCAGATCATTTAAGTAGAGATTAAGTAACTTGCTCCAGTTCATCAAACAAGGCAGTCTGCCCCAAGAGCTTGTACTCCTAGCTGTTTATTATCCTCTGTAAGGGCTTAAAAAATGTAGAAATACAGGAAGGGGAAGAATGCCTCTAAATGGTGCAAGAGAGAGAACTTTGTCTTTGAAGTCAGGAAGAACTTATTGCAACCCTGGCTCTGCCACTTAGCAACTCTTTGACCTTAGGCGAGTTACTTAAACTCTATGCACCTCAGATTTCCCATCTGTAAAATGGATGCAATAATATGTACATCATAATATTCTTGTGAGGATTAAATAAGATGTATTCAGTGCAATGTGGGATGCATGGGAAATAGCCTGCATTGTACCAAGTAGTTCTCCTGAGGTAACTTACTTAATCCTTACAATAACCCTTTGAGGTGGATGTTCTTGTTATCACTGCTGTTTTACAGGTGAGAAAATTAAGGTTTAAAGACAAGAAGTAACTTTCTCAACATTACCTAGTCAGCACACGGCAGAGCAAGAATTCAAACTTAGGAAGTCTGATTCCACAGCACAAGCTCTCATCTACGTTTATTATCTTCCTTTCCCATGTGAAAAAGACTTGGGAGTTGGCGTTAAATACAAGCTTGAGAAGATTCTACAAGTATAGCAGCTGGTGAAAAAGCCAGTTCGTATTTAGGACACATTCAGACAAAAATAGGGTCCAGTGCAGATGATATATTCTGGGCTGTTCAGATTGTGTCTGGAGTAGTGTGTTCAAGTTTGGATGATATTTTTTAACCAGTACTAACAAACTGGAAATGACTATGATAATGAGAGAGGTTGGAAGTGATCTCAAAAGAGCAACAGCTGAAAATGTTCTGATTTGATGAAGGCCTGCAAAGGATCAGAGAGAAAAATGTCTTTGGGAAAGGCTGTTTGTCCAGCAGGTCGACAGTACCTTGATGTAATCAATATGGGTACTGACTCTGTTCCCAGACTTGCAGGTCCAAGAATATCACTGTATCAGTTAACATTCACAGTTGATCATATATGTGGTGATTGACTCACACTAACCAAACTTCTAAGAGACTGATGCATATGCCAGAATGCCAATTGCTTAAAATTAGGAACATAAGCACCAAACAGCTTTTATACATGTATTTGCTGATCAGAGCATCTATTTTGTTTAGGGGGGTGCCTTATATTCTTTTGTCAGAATGTATATTATACTGTGGTAAGCTAATTTGTTAGCTTGCAGGTAGGGTAAAATCACAGGCCCTTTACGGTTTCTGACTTAGAATGATCGTCAAAAATTGATGCCTTGGGACTTCCCTGGTGGCACAGTGGTTAACAATCTGCCTGCCAATACAGGGGACACGGGTTCGATCCCTGGTCCGGGAAGATCCCACATGCCGCAGAGCAACTAAGCCTGTGCGCCACAACTACTGAGCCCACGTGCCACAAGTACTGAAGCCCATGCACCTAGAGCCTGTGCTTTGCAACAAGAGAAGCCACTGCAATGAGAAGCCTGCACACCGCAACGAAGAGTAGCCCCCACTCGCCGCAACTAGAGAAAGCCCGTGCGCAGCAATGAAGACCCAATGCAGCCAATAAATAAATAAATAAATAAATAAATAAATAAATAAATAAATTTGTAAAAAAATTGACACCTCATTATCTTATTAACTTGATTTATTAACTTACTTTCCTTTCCTTAACTTTATATCTCATTATTTTATTAACTGAGTTTATTCATATGAACAATATTTCATATGTGGTTTTGAACATTTGTATCTTGTCATCTGCAAGTTGTATGCTTATATTCTTTACCTATTTTCTTTCTTTCTTATTTATTTATTCATTCATTCATTTATTTTTGGCTGCGTTGGGTCTTCGTTGCTATGCGCGGGCTTTCTCTAGTTGCAGCGAGCGGGGGCTACTCTTCATTGCCGTGCGCAGGCTTCTCATTGCAGTGGCTTCTTTTGTTGCAAAACACGGGCTCCAGGTGCGCGGGCTTCAGTAGTTGTGGCTCGCGGGCTCTAGAGCACAAGCTCAGTAGTTGTGGATCACGGGCCCAGTTGCTCCGCGGCATGTGGGATCCTCCCGGACCAGGGCACGAACCTGTGTTCCCTGCATTGGCAGGCAGACTCTAAACCACCGTGCCACCGGGGAAGCCCTACCTATTTTCAGTTGGGTAATTTTTTTAAAAAATTTATTTATTTTATTTTTATTTTTGGCTGTGTTGAGGCTTCGTTGCTGGGCGCGGGCTTTCTCTAGTTGCGGCGAGCGGGGGCTACTCTCTGTTGCGGTGCACGGGCTTCTCATTGAGGTGGCTTATCCTGTTGCGGAGCACAGGCTCTAGGTGCGCAGGCTTCAGTAGTTGTGGCATGTGGGCTCAGTAGTTGTGGCTCGTGGGCTCTAGAGTGCAGGCTCAGTAGGTGTGGTGCACAGGCTTAGTTGCTCTGCGGCATGTGGGATCTTCCCAGACCAGGGCTTGAACCCGTGTCCCCTGCACTGGCAGGCGGCTTCTCAACCACTGCGCCACCAGGGAAGCCCCAGTTGGGTAATTTTTAATCAGATGGTCAATTTTTTTTATAGTATAAAGGGTTTAAAAATATTATTTATAACATTAGGCAAATTATTTAAAGTTAATAAATTTTTAAAAATATTTTAATTTTATTGGAATATAGTTGATTTACAATGTTGTGTTAGTTTCAGGTGTACAGCAAAGTGATTCAGTTATATTGAACACATATACATATATTTATTCTTTTTTATTATTTATTTATTTTTTTAATGACCGCGCTGCGTGGCATATGGGATCTCAGTTCCCCAATCAGGGATTGAACCCATGCCCTTGGCAGTGAAAGCAGAGTCCTAACCACTGGACTGCCAGGGAATTCCCTTTTTATTCTTTTTTAGATTCTTTTCTCATATAGGTTATCACAGAATATTGAGTAGAGTTCCCTGTGTTATACAGTAGGTCCTTGTTGGTTATCTATCTTGTATATAGTAGTATGTGTATGCTCATCCAAGGCTCTTGCTTTATCCCTCAACTAAAGTCAATAAATTTTTATTTAAAGAATTTTACATGTGATCACCTCCACTGTCTATCAAGGTCACCTTAGTTCCTCCAAAGTTTGAGTCAGGATTTATCTTCAAGACAGCCCTTTTAAAAAGAAGCTATGCTTAATCCACAGTTGTCCTATCAGTTAGCCCATAATTCTTTTAGTTGGACTTCTTTTGTCTCCACTTGAATATGGACACATTGATAACATCAAACATTTCCCCACTAGAATCTTGGGGATCTAATTTCTTCATGTAATTTACTTTAGGACCACTTATAGGCTCAGAGTAGATGGATTTGCCTGGTTTTCAGTTTCAGACACCCTCTAAAACTAATGAGTTCAAATCATATTCGCTCCAAAGCTATCACACCCAAGAATGACTGTGGGATATGCCAATACCTAAGGTAAAAAAATTTAACTACTAGGTCTTTCATACTTTTAGCAGATCTTGTAATTCTTTCCAAAGATCTAACAAATAGTTCTGTGAGTGAAGCAAAACCACACAGTTACTCTGTGAGGCATTTCCAACAATGTGAGTCTACAGGAAAAGCCCCATAGGGATAGACCTCAACTATAGGGTTGTTTTTTACTGATTGATAGGTTCTTTGTATGAATATATATCTATTTAATATATTTGTCTATATTTAAATAATTCAGATAAACTGATATATATGTATACAAAGTAAAAGTATAAAATTTTATTATATCAGTTGCAAATATATTTTGTCATAATTTGCTTGCTTTTCGACTTTATGTCTTCTGCTATACACATAATATATTTTGGGTTTTATGTTTTGTTAAGACAGTTTTCTCCTCCCAAGATTATAGATATATTTTCCCATTTTTCGTTTATCCTTTAAAAAATTTACATCTTAAAGACATGTGGAATTTATTTTTAAGTATGGTGTGAGGAAGGCATTTAGTTTTCCTTTTTTTCAAATGGATAGCTCCTTGTCCCAACACCATTTATTAAATAACTTGTCAGTACCTGTATGATTTTAAGTGCCTCATTTATCACATTCTAAGATCATTGGCTGTTTTTCACAATAATGTTTTTCACATTATTTCAATTATTGTGACTTCGTAATACATTTTGACACTTGGCAAAGTAAGTCCTGTTTCTTGTTCTTTTTTCTAAAAAAAAAATGTTGACTTTTTGGCACATCTCATAGATGAACTTTAAAACTAGCTTGCCAATTCTATAAAATATCCTGTTGGAATTTTGACTAAAATTGCATCACATTTTTTATTTAACTTGGGGAGCATTAATATCTGTATAATGTTGAACCTTTTTACCTAGGAATATCTTTCACAGCCTTCATTAAAATTATATGGTTATCTTCAATAAATTTCATACTTTTAAGTTTTTTCCTAAGTAATTCAAGGTTTCATTGGAATCGAATTTGGCTTTCTTCTCTATTACATTTTCAAATCAGTTTTTGTTGATTATAGAAAGGCTGTAGATTTTAATTTTATTATTATTATATTTTATAAATTTATTTTATTTAATTTTGGCTGCATTGGGTCTTCATTACTGCTCACGGGCTTTCTCTAGTTGCGCCGAGCAGGGGCTAGTCTTCATTGCGGTGTGCAGGCTTCTCATTGTGGTGGCTTCTCTTGTTGTGGAGCACGAGCTCTAGGCACACGGGCTTCAGTAGTTGCGGCACGTGGGCTCAGTAGTTGTGGCTCATGGGCTCTAGAGCACAGGCTCAGTAGTTGTGGTACACTGGCTTAGTTGCTCTGTGGCATGTGGGATCTTCCTGGACCAGGGATTGAACCCATGTCCCCTGCATTGGCAGGCGGATTCTCAACCACTGCACCACCAGGGAAGCCCCTGTAGATTTTTATATGTTAATCTTGTTTCTATGTTTCTGAAAAATTTAATTAGTCCATACAGATATTATGTGATTGCCTTGGATTTTCTAGGTATCTGTCTACCTTGCCAATATTCATACTTATTTCTTTTGTTCTGATCTTTTTGTATTGACCAGTAACTCTAGGACAAAATTATTGACCATAAAAGTAGGCATCATATTATATTGTTCCTGACTTTTATGGAGATGTGGTCTAACATTTTATTTTTCAGAATGATATTTGGAAATTGGCAAAATGTTGATAATTGTTGAAGATGAGTGATAGGTACATGGAGCTCATTAATCTATTTTCCCTATATTTGTGTATGTTTGAAAATTTCTATGATAACAAGTTAAATTAAAAAAGAGAGTTGAATGAAAAAAAGAAAAGAACAAGACTTGTTTTAGGTTTTTGGTAGAAACCTCTTTTCAAATTAAGGAATTATCCTGTTTCCCTAACTTACGGTAAATTTTTTATTTGGGATGGTAATAGGATTAAATGTGTCTTCAAAAAAATACTTTTGAACAAAAAATTGAAACAGGGTCCACCCATATCAAAAAACCAAGGAAAAAAGTAATTATGAGAATCTCAATATAAAAAATTGAGAATTCATTCACCAAATGTATATTTAGATTGGCTTCTCTCTTTTCATCAGCTGACAGTTTTCAATAAGAGCAGAAGTGTCTCTGGGACCTAGCACATTGCTGAAAACAAAGAAGGGGCTAAATAAATAATGTTTCATCGTTAGAGGGTTTTTTGTTGGGGAGAGATGTAGGGCGTGGAAGCTGTTTTGCACCACCTAGATCCCCCCTCCAGGACTGAAGGACTTATCCCCCTTGCTGTTGGGATCATAGTTGGCTGACACTCTCTAGCTGCCATTCCTTTCCAGGAATTGCCTGTGGCTGAAGAGAACCACTTTGCTCAAGCTTCTACCCTATTCCCAGGAGCAGCTGCCTCCAATGACTAGCCTGTGTGGAACTGTAACATCCCAGCACCCTTGCCCAACTCACGGCAGGTTGAAAGGGCTCTCCTAGCTCCAAAGCTCCATGCTGGGTGGCTGAGGCTTTAGGGTTGCCAGGTAAAATAAATACAGGCTGTCTAGGTAAATCTGAATTTTAGATAAACAACAAATAATTTGTTAGAATCAGTATGTCCCCAGTATTGCATGGAACATATTGTTGCTAAAATTCTTTTTGCTGTTTCTCTGAAATTTGAATTTAACTGGGCACCCTGCATGTTTATTGGCTAAATCTGGCAGCCCTGTGAGACATCACAGCCTAACCTCTTCTCCTGTATTTCCGCTTTTTTCCCTCATTCCCCAACCAACTTCCTGCGTGCTGACCCCTGTCTCAGAGTCTGCTCCTGAGTAACGAGTCTGCAATAGACTGAAAATTAAAATAAAATGCCTTTCTTTGCCCTGCCCAAATTTTAGAACCAGTTGACAGATTGGCACATGGATTCAAAAGATCCTCTTAGGTTGATGATTGCAGAGCCGAGACTACAGAACACAGCTGAGAGCCTAATGGGTCACTCATATGTCATTCCCAATTGCATTTACTCAGGGTCTGCCCCACTGAGCCTGTTTTATAGCTGTTCCTATTACCTGTTCATCAGTTAGGTAAGTCATTCCTCCTCTCCTGGGGAGTGCGTAAGGAGGAGGGCAAGAAGCCAGGACTGTTACTCTTGCGACGGTCCCTCTGCATGAAAATTTGAAGCCAGGGAAAGAGGTATCCCAGTATACAGTGCTGTGTATAAGATAAAAGCAGCCCTGTTTGAGTGGTCAGTGCAAAGGATTATATATGAGCCTGATGCAAAAAACAGGCTGGGGCCTTCCGAAAGTACGGCTTCCGTCTCCTTTGCTTCCTCTGTCTCTTCTCCTCCCCTAAGTGAAGGATTTCCTCAGGACTATGCTTAGCTCTTTTCTCTGTGTGTCTGCTTTGTAGAGCTTTTATGGGCATGACCTTCAAATCAGCATTTGCCTTGGCCTCTGTCCCGAGCTCTGGTTCTATATTTCCAGAAGTTCTGCTCTTTGTTCCTCATTTTTTTGAAAGTACCCTAAATGCGGTACGTCCCTGCTTCAGTCACGCTCTTGCTTTGGTGTGAAGAAATTCTCGTGCCAGCTGCTGAGCCGTGGGGAGCATGCTCTGAGGAGGACGCGCGTGGGAACCTGGGGAAAGCAAACACCAAGGCTCCGGGGGAGCAGGGACTGCAGGGTGGGGCAAGACTCAACGTGACCTTTGTTTTCAATGCTCAAAGTGTCTACTTCTTGAGTGCTTACTACGTGCCGGGCGAGGAAGGAATCCCCAAATGCCCAGTGAAGGGACCTCAGCTACACCTGTTGGTAGATTTCTACTCGAGTGCTTCACTATTAATGGGACTCACTTTCTGCACGTCTTGCTTCCTTCTGGCTTAACTGCTGGATTAGGTTTTTCCTCTTACAGCTTTTGCTTCTTCATTTTACTTACGCTTTATGGTTCTTTTCAAGTTCATGACCCTTCTTAGTACCCTTTCAGGGTCACCTACATTTAACAGCCTTATTTCCTTGTGTGTGTTCTCCCCAGATTCCTGAGACAATTAATCTGATCTGCCGTGCTTAGGGTTTTGAACCAGAGCAGCTCAGAGGTCCTTGGTCAACCTATAGGTCCTTAAAAATGGCCAGTTCACCATATGCATTAAATGGCCAGTGATTCTAATTGTTTAAGGCAGTGATATTCAAGCTGTGCTCCGAAGAGCACTCAGAGGCTCTGCAGGAGGTGAGGAGCATGCTGAGTGGATGGGCTTCCTAACTTCCTTTTCTCTCCTTTCACTAAAATAATTCCAATTTTATTCGCTTTCTATTTTCAGGTTCTAAGATTATATTTGAAAGACGTGTTCTGCTTGAAGGTTTTCTAAGTGTGTCTGTTCAGGTTTTAATCACATCTTTTCCTCTTCCATCTTTCAAACCATTCGAGAAGTAGATGCAGTATTTAGATGGAGATTTTTTTAAAAAACAGCTTTATTATGGGTAAAGTTCAACTGGGGATTGCAGCCTGCGTCTGTGGTAACAACCAGGTTTCCCGATATTGTTTTTCTACGCCTTGAATTTAGGACAGCTCACCCAAGGTAGTAATGCCCTTCCCTGATAGTCCCCAGCTTTTTGCTCTTTATTAATTCTTAGGGTTTTCCATGTCCAGTGTGATAATTTCCCTTGGTAGAGGAGATGGTCAATTTCTCCTCCTTCTTTTTCTTTTTTTTCCCTTTCTTCTGATGCTAGCAATGTAAGTTCTTTTTTTTTTTTTTTTTCTCCTCCTTATTTCTTGAAACCACACTCCTAATACCAACCACAGCTCCTCTGAGTATCCTCCTGTGACAACAGGTAGGGGGTGTATCTTTTGCTACCAGAAGGCTCTGAAATGGGACAGAAGAGGAACATGAATTAAATTATCTGCACTCTTGGCTGAAAATAAGTCCCCATTCTATTTCTTTCTTTCTTTCTTTCTTTCTTTTTTTAAGATTTCTTTATTGCTCCATTTCTTTTTTTTTTTTAATCTTTATTGGAGTATAATTGCTTTACAGTGTAGTGTTAGTTTCTGCTGTATAACAAAGTGAATCAGCTATATGCATACGTATATCCCCATATCCCCTCCCTCTTGGGTCTCCCTCCCACCCTCCTTATCCCACCCCTCCAAGTGGTTGCAAAGCACCAAGCTGACCTCCCTGGGCTATGCAGCTGCTTCCCACTAGCTATTTTACATTTGCTAGTGTATATATGTCAATGCTACTCTCTCACTTTGTCCCAGCTTCTCCTCCCCTCACTGTGTCCTCAGGTCCATTCTCTACGTCTGCGTCTTTATTCTTGTTCTGCCACTAGGTTCATCAGAACCATTTTTTTTTAGATTCCATATATATGTGTTAGCATACAGTATTTGTTTTTCTCTTTCTGACTTTCTTCACTCTGTATGACAGACTCTAGGTCTATCCACCTCACTACAAATAACTCAATTTCGTTTCTTTTTATGGCTGAGTAATATTCCATTGTATATATGTGCCACATCTTCTTTATCCATTCATCTGTCGATGGATACTTAGGTTTCTTCCATGTCCTGGCTATCGTAAATAGAGCTGCAAGGAACATTGTGGTACATGACTCTTTTTGAATTATGGTTTTCTCAAGGTATAGTAGTGGGTTTCCTGGGTCGTATGGTAGTTCTATTTTTAGCTTTTAAAAGAATCTCCATACTGTTCTCCATAGTAGCTGTATCAATTTACATTCCCACCAACAGTGCAAGAGGGTTCCCTTTTCTCCACACCCTCTCCAGAATTTATTGTTTGTAGATTTTTTGATGATGGCCATTCTGACCAGTGTGAGGTGATACCTCATTGTAGTTTTGATTTGCATTTCTCTAATGATTAGCGATGTTGAGCATCCTTTCATGTGTTTGCTGGCAATCTGTATATCTTCTTTGGAGAAATGTCTATTTAGGTCTTCTGCCCATTTTTAGATTGGGTTGTTTGTTTTTTTGGTATTGAGCTGCATGAGCTGCTTGTATATTTTGGAGGTTAATCCATTGTCAGTTGCTTCATTTGCAAATATTTTCTCCCATTCTGAGGATTGTCTTTTCGTTTTGTTTGTGGTTTCTTTTGCTGTGCAAAAGCTTTTAAGTTTCATTAGGTCCCATTTGTTTATTTTTGTTTTTATTTCCGTTTTTCTAGGAGGTGGGTCAAAAAGGAGCTTGCTGTGATTTATGTCATAGAATGTTCTGCCTATGTTTTCCTCTAAGAGTTTTATAGTATCTGCCCTTACATTTAGGTCTTTAACCCATTTGGAGTTTATTTTTGTGTATGGCATTAGGAAGTGTTCTAATTTCATTCTTTTACATGTAGCTGTCCAGTTTTCCCATCACCACTTATTGAAGAGACTGTCTTTTCTCCATTGTGTATTCTTGCCTCCTTTATCAAAGATAAGGTAACCATATGTGTGTGGGTTTATCTCTGGGCTTTCTATCCTGTTCCATTGATCAATATTTCTGTTTTTGTGCCAGTACCATACTGGCTTGATTACTGTAGCTTTGTAGTATAGTCTGAAGTCAGGGAGCCTGATTCCTCCAGCTCCATTTTTCTTTCTCAAGATTGCTTTGTCTACTCGGGCTCTTTTGTGTTTCCATACAAATTGTGAAGTTTTTTGTTCTAGTTCTGTGAAAAATGCCATTGGTAGGTTGATAGGGATTGCATTGAATCTGTAGATTGCTTTGGGTAGTATAGTCATTTTCACAATGTTGATTCTTCCAATCCAAGAATGTAGTATATCTCTCCATCTGTTTGTATCATCTTTAATTTCTTTCATCAGCGTCTTATACTTTTCTGCATACAAGTCTTTTGTCTCCTTAGGCAGGTTTATTCCTAGGTATTTTATTGTTTTTGTTGCAGTGGTAAATGGGAGTGTTTCCTTAATTTCTGTTTCAGATTTTTCATCATTAGTGTATAGGAATGCAAGAGATCTCCATGCATTAATTTTGTATCCTGCTACTCTACCAGATTCATTGATTAGCTCTAGCAGTCCTCTGGTAGCATCCTTAGGATTCTCCATGCATAGTATCATGGCATCTGCAGACAGTGACAGCTTTATTTCTTCCTTTCCAATGTGGATTCCTTTTATTTCTTTTTCTTCTCTGATTGCCATGGCTAAAACTTCCAAAACTATGTTGAATAATAGGGGTGAGAGTGTGCAGCCCTGTCCTGTTCCTGATCTCAGAGGAAATGGTTCAGTTTTTCACCATTGACAATGATGTTGGCTGTGGGTTTGTCAGATATGGCCTTTATTATGTTGAGGTAGGTTCCCTCTATGCCTACTTTCTGGAGAGTTTTTATTATAAATGGTTGTTGGATTTTGTCAAAAGCTTTTTCTGTATCTATTGAGATTATCATATGGTTTTTATCCTTCAATTTGTTAATATGGTTTTTCACATTGATTGATTTGCATATATTGAAGAATCCTTGCATTCCTGGGATAAATCCCACTTGATCATGGTATATGATCCTTTTAATGTGCTGTTGGATTCTGTTTGCTAGTATTTTGTTGAGGATTTTTGCATCTATGTTCATCAGTGATATTGGCCTGTAGTTTTTTTGTGACATCTTTGTCTGGTTTTGGTATCAGGGTGATGGTGGCCTCGTAGAATGAGTTTGGGAGTGTTCCTCCCTCTGATATATTTTGGAAGAGTTTGAGAAGGATAGGTGTTAGCTCTTCTGTAAATGTTTGATAGAATTCCCCTGTGAAGCCATCTGGTCCTGGGAAGCCAGAGGTCCTCCCTCTGCTATATTTTGGAAGAGTTTGAGAAGGATAGGTGTTAGCTCTTCCGTAAATGTTTGATAGAAATTGCCTGTGAAGCCATCTGGTCCTGGGCTTTTGTTTGTTGGAAGATTTTTAATCACAGTTTCAATTTCAGTGTTTGTGATTGGTCTGTTTATATTTTCTGTTTCTTCCTGGTTCAGTCTCAGAAGGTTGTGCTTTTCTAAGAATTTGTCTATTTCTTCCAGGTGGTCCATTCTATTGGCATATAGTTCCTTGTAGTAATCTCTCATGATCCTTTGTATTTCTTCAGTGTCAGTTGTTACTTCTCCTTTTTCATTTCTAATTCTGTTGATTTGAGTCTTCTCTCTTCTTTTCTTGATGAGTCTGGCTAATGGTTTACCAATTTTGTGTATGTTCTCAAAGAACCAGCTTTGAGTTTTATTGATCTTTGCTATTGTTTCCTTCATTTGTTTTTCATTTATTTCTGATCTGATCTTTATGATTTCTTTCCCTCTGCTAACTTTGGGTTTTCTTTGTTCTTCTTTCTCTAATTGCTTTAGGTGTAAGTTTAGGTTGTTTATTTGAGATTTATCTTGTTTCTTGAGGCAGGATTGTATTGCTCTAAACTTCCCTCTTAGAACTGCTTTTGCTGCATCCCATAGGTTTTGGGTCATCGTGTTTTCATTGTCATTTGTTTCTAGGTATTTTTTGATTTCCTCTGATTTCTTCAGTGATTTCTTGGTTATTGAGTAGTATATTGTTTAGCTTCCATGTATTTGTATTTTTTTACAGTTTTTTTCCTGTAATTGATATCTAGTCTCATAGCATTGTGGTCGGAAAAGATAGGTGATATGATTTCAATTTTCTTAAATTTACCAAGCTTGATTTGTGACCCAAGATATGGTCTATCCTGGAGAATGTTCTATGAGCACTTGAGAAGAAAGTGTATTCTGTTGTTTTTGGATGGAATGTCCTACAAATATCAAGTCCGTGTTGTTTAATGTGTCCTTTAAAGCTTGTGTTTCCATATTTATTTTCATTTTTGATGATCTGTCCTTTAGTGAAAGTAGGGTGTTAAAGTCCCTTACTATTATTGTGTTACTGTCAATTTTCCCTTTTATGGCTGTTAGCCTTTGCCTTATGTATTGAGGTGCTCCTAGGTTGGGTGCATAGAGATCTACAATTGCTATATCTTCTTGGATCGATCCCTTGATTGTTATGTAGTGTCCTTCTTTGTCTCTTGTCTCTTTCTCTCTCTTCTTTGTCTCTTGTAATAAAGTCTATTTTGTCTGATATGAGAATTGCTACTCCAGCTTTCTTTTGATTTCCATTTGCATGGAATATCTTTTTCTGTCCCCTCACTTTCAGTCTGTATGTGTCCCTAGGTCTGAAGTGGGTCTCTTTTAGACAGCATATGTGCGGGTCTTGTTTTTGTATCCATTCAGCCAGTCTGTGTCTTTTGGCTGAAGTATTTAATCCATTTACATTTAAGGTAATTATTGATATGTATGTTCCTATTACTATCTTCTTAACTGTTTTGGGTTTTTTTTGTAGGTCTTTTCCTTCTCTTGTGTTTCCTGCCTAGAGGAGCTCCTTTAGCATTTGCTGTAGAGCTGGTTTGGTGGTGCTGAATTCTCTCAACTTTTTCTTATCTGTAAAGGTTTTAATTTCTCCATCAAATCTGAATGAGATCCTTGCTGAGTAGAGTAATCTTGGTTGTAGGTTTTTCCCTTTCATCACTTTAAATATGTCCTGCCACTCCCTTCTGGCTTGCAGAGTTTCTGCTGAAAAATCAGCTGTTAACCTTATGGGGATTCCCTTGTATGTTATTTGTTGCTTTTCCCTTGCTGCTTTTAATATTTTTTCTTTGTATTTAATTTTTGATAGTTTGATTAATATGTGTCTCAGTGTGTTTCTCTTTGGGTTTATCCTGGATGGTACTCTCTGTGCTTCCTGGAGTTGATTGACTATTTCCCTTCCCATGTTAGGGAAGTTTTTGACTATAATCTCTTCAAATATTTTCTCAGACCCTTTCTTTTTCTCTTCTTCTTCTGGGACCTCTATAATTCGAATGTTTGTGCATTTAATGTTGTCCCAGAGGTCTCTGAGAGCCTCCTCAATTCTTTTCATTCTTTTTTCTTTATTCTGCTCCCTGGCAGTTATTTCCACCATTTTATCTTTCAGCTCACTTATCTATTCTTCTTCCTCAGTTATTCTGTTACTGATTCCTTCTAGAGTATTTTTAATTTCAGTAATTGTGTTGTTCATCACTGTTTGTTTGCTCTTTAGTTCTTCTAGGTCCTTGTTAAATGTTTCTTGTATTTTCTCCATTCTGTTTCTGAGATTTTGGATCATGTTTACTATCATTACTCTGCATTCTTTTTCAGGTAGGTTGCCTATTTCATCTTCATTTATTTGGTCTTGTAGGTTGTTACCTTACTCCTTCGTCTGTAACATATATTTTTGTTTTCTTTTTTTTTTTTTTTTAATGGGTGGTGCTGTATTCCTTTCTTACTGGTTGTTTGGCCTGAGACATCCAGCACTGGAGTTTGCAGGCAGTTGGATAGAGCTGGGTCTTGGTGCTGAGATGAGGACCTCTGGGAGGCCTCACTCCGATTGATATTCCCTGGGGTCTGAAGTTCTCTGTTAGTCCAGTGGTTTGGACTCGGATCTTGGACAGGAGCTTGGGCCTGACCTCCAGCCTGGGAACCAAGATCCTGCAAGCTTTGTGGCATGATTAAAAAAAAAAAAAACAAAACAGAAAAGGAAGAAAGAAAGAAAAAAAAGGAGCAGTACAGTATCAAAGAATAAAAAACAAAATAAAATTAGAAAGATAAAAAATATATTAGGAAAAATCAAACTATAATTGAAACAACTCCAACAAGGTAAAATAAAACCACAACAGGAAAAAGAAAAAAAAAGGTGGGGGGGAGGGAATAAAGCAAAAGGAGAGAACAGTAGCAAAGTATAAAGAATAAAATAAAATTAGAAAAATAAAAGATTTTTTAGGAAAAATAAAAATATAAAAGAATCAACAACCATGAATCAACAAGGTAAAACAGAACCCCAGTGTAAAAGAGGAAAAAAAAAAAAAAGCTTTGGCTATGGGGGCGGAGTTTAGGCGGGGTGGAACTTAGACAAGGGCGGGACCTAGGTGTGTGTGGGGTGACGTTTGAGTGTGGGGCGGGGCCTAGGCAGGCCAATGTTCAAGCGTGGGGCGGGGCCTCTGCTTAGGGCCTGTGGGGAAGGGGAGAGGCAGCACGTGGAAAGGAGGGCCTCTGGAGTGTGGAGTTCTGGAGTTTGGAGGTAAGGCCCTGGGTGAGGGTGTGTGGGTGGGGTTTAGGCCCAGTTCGTTGGATGGGGTCTCCGAGTGTAGAGGTGTGGCCCTGGGTGGGGGTGTAGGGGTGGGGCTCGGGTTCTGCGCAGCAGGAGGGAGGCTCTGAGGGCAGAGGATTAGGTCCAGGAGCTCAACAGGCTCCCCGGTGCCTAAGTGGACAGGGAAAGCGCTGGCCCCGTTCCCTTCCGTTCCTTCGTGCCCCTCCCCCACCGTCTCCCCCAGGGTCCCCCCCATTGCCACAGCACCCCTAACCATGGGTGGGTCCTGCTGGGTGTAGGAACTCCTTCCCTCCCGCAGTCCCCCCTCAGGGGTGCCGTCCTGGAGGTCCAGCCTTTACTTTTGCTCCCCCTCCCCCCCTCCCTCCCCCTCCCTCAGGACCTGTGGGGCTGGAGGGGGCCTAGGTGGGCAGAGGATCAGGCCCGAGATCTCAGCAGGTTCCTGGGGGCCCAAGTGAGCAGGGGAAACCTGGCCATGCTTCGTTTTGATCCTCTGCCCTCCCAGTGGTTCCCCAATTTCCCCCTTTGGGTGTGGGATCCCTTCCCCTCCCCCAGCTGCCCCTCAGGGGGCCAGTCCTGTCCTGCCTCCACTTCTCCTCCCCCTTCGTTCCCTGCACACCCCACGTCCTACCCGGTCACTGGGGGTTCCTCCCGTCCCCTTAGGTGTTCGTGGTCCCCCACTGGTGCCTGGTAGGTGCCCTAGTTGTGAGGAGACTCGAATTCCATGTCCTCCTAGTATGCCATCTTGACTCTGCCCCCCTTTATTTCTCGTTTCAGTTTATGCTCAGCTGTTAGTTGATAGAGTATATCAGAAATCAGGCAGTGAGCCCAGATGACAACATAAAATTCTTCAAGTAACATCATATCAGAAATATAAAAACGTCCCTCAAATTGAAAGTTCAAGAACTAAATTATCTTTCCTTTATATAAATTTAAGTGCAAAGAAATTAGAGCTCTTACTAACTTGTCATTCTGCTAAATCTCAGAAGGGTCTCACTCAAACCCTGGATAGAAACAAGTTCTTTACCATTGGCAGCTCTGGCTTCTTCTGTTGGAATGGATATCATTTTCTGTGAGAATTATCAGCACTGTGAGCTAAATATTTCCTGCTTTGCTCTTTCGTGGCACATGATAGGATTTCACTTTGCTGCTGCCTTTGAAATTATGCCTAATATATGACTCACATTGACCAATGGAATGTGAGTTGAAATAATGTGTTACTTCCTGTTGGAAAATGTATGAGCCAGTGTGTACTTTGCTTAGTCCTTCTGCTCCAGCACTTGTGGAAGTATTGGCTTGAGATGGAACATCCAATGGACGGGGTCCCTGATTTACTGTAATAAGCAGAATCCCCCTGTTGACTTGTAATAGATATGTAGTGTGGATGGAAAAACAAACTGTTGTTGTCAAAACTATGTTTTGGAATTGTTTGTTACTGCATAATAACCTAGTTCACCCTGACTGATACACCTTCTCAGGAATACTGAGACTGAATTAATTCAACATAACAGTCTTTCAAAAGCCCCACTTTTTAAGGAGTCTAAAATCTGAATAGGTCACATATAAAGACAATTATTGAGCAAAAAATTTAAAACATAGTCACATCCCTTGCCTCTTGAGTAGTTATCACAAGGAAGAGGATCCTCCCAAAACCGTTAACTTGGTGTGTTCCTGACCAGACTTTCAGGGGTATTTGAAGGAAGGAGAGAGACAGTGGAAAGACACATGTGCAAAGAGAAAGTCATCCGAGTCTCAGCCTCATCAGGATATCAGTCAGTCTGTGCCAGTTGCTTGGAGACCATGGCGAATGAATAGAAACTCAGGAGAATCTTCCTCAAGAGATTAATTATGGATTAACTATGGCACCAGGCCCTGTGATTACTGTATCTTGGGGGAAAATTCCTCTATGCATAATGCCTCCTGTCTCAGAGAATGGCTTTTGTAAAATTTAGAAATTTACCAAAGTGGCATGTCCAGACAGTTATTTGAGATGCCCTTCTTTCCTCTTCCGCATATTCAAAACCTCCATACTCCCATCTGCCTTTTGAGGCTTGCGTTTCTGCCACACCAGAGTAGAACTGAATGTGAGCTCTGTAGGGCGTTGCCTCTACTTTTTCAAGTGAGAGGCATTTCTAGTCCTTTACTACAGTGGCTGTTACCATGGGCTTTTGTTTTGGAATTGCCTAGACTAGGGGGTCTGCAAACTATAGCCTGGGGGCAGAATCCAATCCACTGCCTTTTTTTAAAATGGTGAAATATAGGTTTACATTTACATTTATATGAAACATAATACTAATTTATTACATTCACTGATAAATGTAATGGTTTTTACAATTTAAATGATTGAAAAAATCATATTTTGTGACATGAAAATTAGATGAAAACCAGTCATGATGTCCATATATCAAGTTTTATTGCAATACAGCCATGCCCATTCATTCCTGCACTGCATATGGCATCTTTCACATCCCAAGGCACAGTTGAATAGTGGCAACTGAGACGGTATGGCTTACAAAGACTAAAATACTTATTAAAGCTGGCCCTTTACAGGAAAAGTTTGCTGACTTCTAGCCTAAAGCATATGAGTTTTGCCTCCTTCAGCCGATCCCTGACTTGAAACTGTTGTTACTGTTTCTGATGTATTCCTAGGGGCCTGGTGAAAATCCAAACTTTTACAGTGGGTTCTACCTTGGACCTTGCCTTTCCTGTTTTTTGACTTTTTTTTTCCTGGGCTTGGCTAACTTCTGATACTTCAGAGGAACAAAACCACTTCCCTCACTACACCTTTGCCTGAAATAATGGGATATGGCCTACTGGTCCATTTTCCTCCATGGTTCCTCTAATCCTTCCAGGAAGGCTCAGCTAAGTTTAAAAAACAAAACAAAACCAAAACCTAACTTCTTAATTTGTCCCATACCTTCTCTTCATAAACAGGGCTAATACTGAAGGATCTGAGTGTCTTTTTACTTCTTCTTTTCTTTATTTCTTTACTTTTTTTTTTTTCTCCTACACCAGACATCTCTTTTCCTAACATACTCTATTAGATATTTCTACTGTGACTCTTTTCCTTCTAATGAGAGAGATGAAATCAAGGAGTTCTGGCTTTGCCTAAAACATTAATTGTTGACATGCATCTTGTCTGCCTTCAACTTCCTAAAATGTGTAATTCTACCTAGGAGATATTCTCCCATCAGACTAGCACGTGGTTAGGCCTGGGCTCAATATATTATTGTCTTGCTTGGCTTGCCCTTACCATCTCTCTCTCTTTTTGCATCTTAAAGTCCTTACTTTCTAAAATTCCGGAGCTTGTTTCCTCAGGACATAAGTAATACCTGTGTCTGTTTTTTTAAAATTAATTTTTATTGAAGTATAGTTGATTTACAATGTTGTGTTAGTTTCAGGTGTACAGCAAAGTGAATCAGTTATGCATATACATATATCCACTCTTTTTTAGATTCTATTCCCATATAGGTCATTACAGAGTATTGAGTAGAGTTCCTTGTGCTATGCGTCTCTTCTTAAAATAGCTGTTTCATCTTGCCAAACTTACTTAATAAGGTTTTAAGATCTCTGCCCTGACAGCTTCAGTCTTCCCTCTCCAATCTGTCCACATAGTCTGTAATGACCTCGTGTAGCATTCCTAGTTTTCAGGATGGTTCCCCAATTCCTGATTGACTTTTAACAGCTTTAGTGGGGTGCTTCTGAGCAGTTTTCTGACCTGGGCTTCCTTTGAGGGGTGTACTGATTTGTTATGGCTGCTGTAACAAAAGTACATACTGCAAACTGGGTGACTTAAAACAACAGAAATGTATTGTCTCAATTCTGGAGGCCAGAGTCTGAGATCAAGGTGTCGGCAAGGCTGGTTCCTTTTGAGGTCTGTGAAGGAAGGATCCGCTCCAGGTCTCTCTGTTTGGCTTGCAGATGGCCGTCTTCTCCTTGTGTCTCTTCACATCATCTCCCTAAGTGTGTTTGTGTCTTGTGTCCAAATACGACAGTGGTCACATTGAATAAAGTGTCCACCCTACTCCAGTGTGACCACATCTTAATTTAACAAATTACACCTGCAAGGACCCTACCTCCAAATAAGGTCACATTCTGAGGTACTGGCGGTTAGGACTCCAATATATGAATTTTGGTGGGGACACAATTCACTCCAAGCTTCTCTCCCATACCTTGGCCCCTCCTCTGTAAGGTTTCTTTGCACCCCAGGTATCCTCTCTTAGTATCATCTCATTTTCTGGTATAATGTTTATAGACAGGTTGGAATATTTGTCCTTTCTTACTTTTTGGTGTTCCAGCCTGGCTTTGAAGATTTCCTATTTTCCTTTTATATTGATTTAGCTTTTTCTCTAGGTCCTTCCCCTTTCTCCTAAAAAGAAAAAAATTGCAGTAAAATGCACAGAAGCTTTACCATCTTAACCATTTTTAAGTGTATAGTTCAGTATACACTGAACTATAAGTATAATAACATTGTTGTGTTTAAATTATATTTAACCTTTGATTTACAATTTCATTGAGTTGTTTCTCTTCCTAAAGCCAAGAAGATGACATGTCCTCTATAGAATGCTTACATTCTTCTCTAAATTTATCATGAAAAATTTGATTTAAAGAACAGTTGAAAGAAAATACAATAAACTCTCATATACCCACATTCAACAATATTATTTAACTGTATTTGCCATGTCTATCCATATTTATATGTGTATTTATATGCATAAGTATACATATATTTAAATATTTTTGTGTTTATGAATGTGTATATGTGTATGAAAAAATATATGGTATATAATTTTCTGTACCATCTGAAGTCAAATTATGGAAATCAGGACACTTTGCCCCTAATATTTTAGCATATATCACATAAAAATAAGGATAATCTCTTACATAACTACAATATCATTATCACACCAAAAAAATGAACAAATTTCCTAACATCATCTGATACTCAGTTCATATTCAGATATCCCTCATCTTCTCCAAAATGTCTTTTATTGTTTTATTGGTTGTTTTTTGAGAACCATCAAGGCTCATGCATTGCATTCCAATTCTTTTTGTTTATCTATTGAAACACTTTTCACTCTTTTGTATTTGAAGCCAGAATTTCAGCCTCTAAAATATGTTATGTAATTAACAAATTATGATGGACAAGCCAAATGATTTCAGGAGATTTACGCTCAATTCTTTCCTTCGCCCTTGAACTGCTGAAGTTCAAAACAGTTTTGAACTAGAATAGAATAGAATAGGAATAGAACCTGGGTCTGCTGAACTCTTGCTGCCTGTTAATACCCAGATGCTTTAATTAAAAGGCCAGTCCTCTGTGATCTATGTGCACTTAACTGTGTTATGTAACATCAACCCCTGGTCTACTGTCCTTTCTAATAAATATCTTAAAGGGAGTAAAAATTATTCCACCAATGCATAATACCCTGTATAATGAAGTTTTGTATGTCTTGCATGGTATGAAAATACTTTTTTTCCAGCAAATTAATGTTTGATTCAGTCACACCTGCTTAGATCTAAGTCTGTCAGAAAAATCTTCTTATTAATGCTAATGGAAACTGGCTTTGTGTCTGTAAACGTCAGCCAAAGCATAATGTGTTGCAGCCTACAACAGTCAATACTCATAAAAGTACTGAGGTTAAGACCTTCTGTCTGCCTTCATCTTTCCATGTGTTACTTTGATTGCCCTAATTTAGTGTAGTATTGATCTCATAAGATTTCCTGATCATTATGGCCATATATTGGGGAGAGGGGAGTTGGAGTGATGATTATTTCTACCTTCCTCTCTTACCCCCTGAATTTAGAACTATTTGAGAAGTAGATTCAGGGTCATTCAGGTGATGGACATATCAGCCTTGTTGTAAAGTGGATTGGAAAATGTGGTTGAATTCACCTTTGGGCTTCCTCTCCCCAGGTTCTAGACTTTGGGTTAACCTGCCTGAGGGAGAGTTTGAGTGTTTAGAGTGACTAGCATACTCAGAATTTCTGCCTTACCCTCTGTGATCCCCAATTGTGTGAGCAGACAGAGAAGAAATACATAACTGGGTACTTAAAAAATTGAAATATAATTTAAATACAGTAAAATTTATCATTTCCAATGTGTAGTTGGATGAGTTTTGACATATGTATAGAATCACGTAACCACCATCACAATCAAGATGTATAGCCTTTCTATCACCCCAGGAGGTTCCCTCTATGCCTTTGCAGTCAGTCTCCCCTCCTTTCTGCTCTTACCTCCAGACCCTGGCAATCCTGATCAGATTTCTGCCCTGACAGTTTTGCCTCTAGAATGTTATATAAATGGAATTGTAGAGCACGTAGCCTCCATGTTGTTTCATCTGTCAGTATCACTGAGTTGTATTCCATTGCATGGATGTATCACTGTTTATCTCTTTGCCAGTTGCTGGGCATTTGGGTTGTTTCAAGTTTTTGGTTATTATGAACAAAGCTGCTGTAAACATTTGTCTACAGGTGTTTGTGTGGACTTATGTTTTCAGTTCTTTTGAGTAAATTCCCAATAGTGTGACTGTTGGATCATATGGTATTTGTTTAACTGTGTAAGAAATGGTGTACTGCTTTTTAAAGCATTAATGCTACCCAGTGGAGGAACAAGAACCAATGTATGTTATACTCCAAACACTCACAAGGCAGGTAAATTTTTCACCTGGGGATGAGTAAGTGAGGGGTGGGGAGAGAGAATAGAAGTATGAGTTTATTGTAGTGATTTCAACCCTGGATGAACATTAGGATCTCAGAGGAAGCTTTTATAAAGTCTGATGCAAGTTCTCCACTCCACCCCTTCAGAATGAATAGGCTTTTGGTGAAACCTATATTTTTTTAAAGAGCCCCAGCTAATTCTAATATATAGCAAGGATTGAGAACCACTGCTATAGTGGAAGTTCCCTCGTGGAAACATGATTCCTGTGAAATGGACGTGGCCTCTTAATAACCAAGAGGCCATTTCCTTGATGAAAAAAAATCAGTAATGTGATAAAATTAGTGGTAACTTTCCTGTATTACATGAAATGATATGAAACTATAACATTTGGGGCTCTAAATACATTTTAAAATTGTAACATCTTGCATGAATTAAAAAAATGTATTCAAGTTAGAGAACTATAATTTTGAATTATTTAGACCACTTTAAAATCTAATTCAAAATGTTTTGTGTTCTCATATAAAAGTCTCAGCTCTACTACTCCTTTTCAATATTAAATGTATAAAGAGACTTGTAATGATATTTTTGTTTAACTCTGCTGAGTCTCCCAAGGACATTACCTCTCTTGATTGGTTGAACACATCCCGTTAGGATAAAGGTGATTCCGTTTTAAATGGCACAATTTCCTTGAGAAATTCTAAGCTACTTGTAGACCATGATTTACAAGACAAACCATTGTTTAGTACTTTTGATCTGCTTTGATTTGAAATGAATGCCTTTTAAAGCAGCTTTATATATTACTGGGTCCATTTGAAAAACTTCTTACTCTGTGTCATGTTCTTTGGGCTTAGTTCTTAGTTCAGAATGTCAATGTCACTCTAAGAAGTGCTTATTGATTGTCAAAGTAAAGTGTTAATGATTCAGGAAAATATCTCTACTTTTCACAGGTGGCTTTCTAGTTATATTTAGAAGTAAAATAATACAGGCAGGCTACTTCAGGGTGATAATTTCCTGAAGCAAAATGAAATAAATTGACAGATAATAAAGAAATGAAGAGTCTCGCTGGGCGTAGGAAACTCCGAATTGCCTGGTCTGGAAAGTTGAAATCCAAGGACAAATTAATAGATCGCATGTTTTGAAGTGTCTTTCTATGGAGCATTTATAATGTAAACTGAGGATTACTTAATGATTGTTTTGAATTGCCAACGCTACAGAGAAGGGCAAAAGGAGAGGAAAGAAGAAAGGAATGTTCTTTATCATGGGTACCATAGTAGCACACTGATTAAGAAAGAAATTAACTATACAAACATTATTATAGCAACATCAATGGAACTTTAAATAAAAGAGAAAAATTCACTCACATTCCTGCTACCCCAGAATCAATCTGTTCTCATTTGTTTTAAGGATTCTTTTGTTCTATTAATTAGGTGGAACATTGTTTATTCACCATTTCCAAACTTATAAGGCAGACAGCCCAGGTTTGTTTTGTTTTGTTTTGTTTTAGTATTGTAATATTGCCAATCTTTATGTAAGTTTAGGAAAAACTTTTGCATTATTTTCTTAGAATAAGTCCATGGAAATAAGATTTCTGAATCAAAGGACATTAACATTTTAATAGTTCTTTACTATGTTAATTCTTCTTTCAAAAATCGTTATCATACCTTTTTAGTCTATGCAGGTGCAAGTGCACTACCTCATCTGGGTATTCTAATTTGAAATCACATTGGTATAAAGTGGTGCCTTGTTGTTATTTCAATGATTATTTCTTTGATTATTAGGTGGATTGAACATTCCCCCATATTGTGTCTACTAATTATAATTTCTATTTTTGGATGCAAACTCTTTGATTATGCCATATATTCATTTGTGTCCAGGGAGCCTTAATAGAGTTCTTATGAAATTTTCACAAGTGCATTTTAACGTCGGTATTAACCCTTTGCTTATTTAATTACTATAAATATTATTTTGTCCCTTGTGTTTCTTTCCATTTAAAAAAAATTTTTAGCACAAATTTTGAATTTTTAATGATAAAATGATTGGTCCTGTCATTTGTAGTTTCTTCTACTGCTTCAAAACTTAGAAAATTATGTCAAACTTAATGTCAACCTCATGTGGCTGCAGTGCATGGAGGGGAACTTAATGGTAGTGGGAGTTGAGTAAAGAAATCAAGACAGAGAGAGCTAAGGTTATACAATAGTTGTTTTTTTTTAAATTTTTATTGAAGTATAGTTGAATTACAACATTGTGTTAGTTTCTGCTGTATAGCAAGGTGAATCAGTTATACATAAACATATATCCACTTTTAAATTTTTTAATTAATTTTTGAATTAGTTAACCTTTATTATTCTTTAAAAATGAACTTTCCACAATATTAATAAATCTCACTTTTAGCTCTCCTTTGAAGTATTGATACCAGTGAAGTAACCTTTTTCTTCTTTGAATCTTTTCTTGTAAAATTATAGTTTTCTCTTTTTCTAAAATAGGAAGTTCCTTCCAGTTCTTAATAAAGATAAAGGGAGCATTCATGGACTTGAGTAACTGCAGAGGAGCATTATGGTAAACAGATGAATTTCCACAGCTGCCAGCTGTCATTACGTCTTCTACCACGGGAACGGAGCCATAGGAGCAAGCCTTATATATTCTGTAACACTCCGTGTTTCCTCCTGCTGGGCGCAATGTGAGATCACTCTGAAGCAGAGCATCTTGATAATTCTTAAGGCTTTCATTTGTTTCTTGAGGCTGCCACTGTTCTGTTGCTGAAACCCAACAAAGCTTATCATTCCCATCTTGTTTCAAAATGTTCATTAGTGCTTGTCTGGATGAATTTTCATAAATGGTTCCTACGATACTACACAAGTATGGCCTTTCATATGCAGCATTGACCAATTCGCCTCCACCACAGGAAAATTCCTGTATGTTGCTACTCCTAAAGGCCATTGAAAAACATCCATGTTATTAATCCAGGGGCTGTCATATATTATGAAAAGCAGTTCCACAGAGGCTCCATTTCTTTTGAGAAATTGGTTTATCCATTCATTATTACAATGTTCATTTGCAACCAAAACTGTTAACAACAAGATGCTGGAGTTTTTGAGTTTGCACTAAATTTTGTGGATAAAGTAACCACTGGGTGGCAAAAAAGACCTTTGCTTTTTCTCTTCCATTTAGAACGAGTACCACATTATTCTCATCAACAGAGAAGTAGCCGGGGACCACAGCTGGACCAGTGATGAAGCTGTAATGTGTTCTTCCAACAACTAAATTTCCTTCTCTCCGCTGAGCAGTCACATCAGTGGGCTCAAGTCAACCTTCAAAAATATGCTCCCAAATACAAACCGATGGCAGCTTTGCCCCAGATTTGTACATGGAAGTCTTTTTTCTCTTTTGTGGACTTACTTAATATCTGAAGTCTGTGTTTTTGCTCATTTTTTTCATCTTCTTCCCAAGGATTCCATTCTTCACTTCTCAAAGTAGATTGTTTTTTCCAGAAGGTTCCCAATTATTTCCTTCTCATCCAGAACCATTCAATGATGAATAATAAGTAGAGGGCACATTCCTTATCACTGAACTTGCACATAGGTAAAGAAGGCTGGAAAAGATGCTCTGTGTTTTAAGAAGCCTCCTATGAACACCTTCCCATGTGCACATGCCATTGCTCATCTCATCATCATTATCACCTCAGTGCCCTTCCTGTGGCTTTGATGCTGGGCCATTATCTTCAGGGCCAAGAAGTGCAGGTTACTTGGATTTGCATTTATGTAACTATTTGTGATTGAACCTTCCTTCAGTTTTCATCTGGGGTTCAGCTGATTGAGGCTGGGATTGGCTGGGCTTGGTTTTAGTCTATGGCTTGGGTCCAAGTCTGCTCCATATTCTCTCATCCGCTATGGTCCAGCAGTTATTGGAGTGAAGGTTCTGAGCCCCACATCAGGCTTCCCAACCTGGGGGTCTGGCAATGGGAAGAGGAATTCCCAGAGAATCAGACTTTGAAGGCTAGCGGGACTTGATTGAAGGACTTCAACAGGACTGCTAATGTTGGAGGGTCTCCTGCAGAGGTGAGGGGTGGCTGTGGCTCACCGCGGGGACAAGGACACTGGCAGCAGAAGTTCTGGGAAGTACTCCTTTGTGGGAGCCCTCCTGGAGTCCGCCATTACATCCACTTTTTTAGATTCTTTTCCCATATAGGTCACTACAGAGAATTGAGTAGAGTTCCCTGTGCTATACAGTAGGTCCTTATTAGTTATCTAATAGTTGTATTGTTAAATGGAGTGTGTGTGTGTGAGAAACGTTTTCCCAGAGAGGAATTATACTGTCCTTCCTGAGAAGTATTAATACTGTTGGCATGGCTGGTACCCACCCACGACACCCAACTGTGCAATAAGAATGAAGAAGGGAGCGTGGCACTTCTGAGAAATCTAGCTTCATGGAGGTAGCGAACTAGTTTATTCACATTCAGAATAATTTTGTTTTGTTTTGGTTGCTTGAGATGAATGGTTGTAAATAGAAGTCTAACTAGTGCATAGCTTTGGAAAAGAATGAAATCTCACAATGGTGCAACTGTTGCTAAATAACTTCCTGCGTGTCCCCAAAGTGGCCAGTTTCAGAAGGATTGGGGAGATCTCATCTTGCAACATGTTATAACAAAGAAGGAGGGGTTAAGAAATCACACCTCCTCATTGCTACATGCCTGTACGTACAATAACCAGAGATTTTCTGGGATATCCTTAATTCAGATATTCTTTTTTGTTGATCTAAGGTGCATCCTACTTGTCTGATCACAGGTCCCAACTTCCGTTCAAAAAGCAGAGTCACCATAGGAATTCGGCAGCAGATCCTGAGCTGTTCTCACCCCCACTCCTCTCTTCTAACCCATTTTGCTTATTTTCATTAACAGAACAGAAGAAAACACTTTTATGTGCCAATTCTCAGTCTCAGAAACTCTAATGGTTCTTTTTTATACATTGCAACAAACCCAGACTTCTTTTGCCATCTTTAAAGACTCTGCCCTGCTTAGGTAACTTTCTTATTCCTGCTTCCTGGACACTCATCTTTTGCTCTAGTCAAGTACCTCTGGTCTCTTTTCCTTGCAGTTGCCCTGTTCATTCCCACCTGCTATCCCATTTCTTTCCTTCTGTCAATCTGTTCTGGCTGCTAGAACAGAATATGATAGACTGGGTGGCTTATTGACAACGGAAATTTATTTCTCACAGTTCTGGAGGCTGGGAAGTCCAAGATCAAGGCAGATTTGGTGTCTGGGGAGAGCCTGCTTCCTGATTCATAGATGTCCTCACATGGTGGAAGGGCAAGGGGGCTCTTTGGGGTCACTTTATAAGGGCACTAATCCCATTCTTGAGGGCTCCACCCTCATGGTCTAATCACCTCCCAAAGGCCTCACCTCCAGATACCATCATATTGGGGATTAGGTTTCAACATATGAATTTTGGGGGAACACAAACATTCAGTCTATAGCGCTTTCTTTGCGTAATGCTTTCCTCCTGGAATGCTTTCCCTCCTTTCCTCGCTTAAAACTGGACTCACTTGTCAAGCCCTAAATCAAGTCTGACATTAAACAAAACAAAGCACAGTATAGAGCTGACCCTTCCAGGGAAGTTTAGGTGCCATTGCATAGGTAAGTCTCTGGGCAGAATCTCATCCATCAAAGACTGCTCTAGCCTCTCTGAGATGGATTGGTGGTTCTCTTTTATGTGTCTACAGTTTTTTGTTGAGCAAGTGCACATCTGTTGGGCAGTATTCAGAATTTTAAAGGATCCTAGATAGGCCCCAACCCCCAAATGTGATCAGTATATTGGATGTACTGGCTTTGGGTGCTCTGCCAGGAGGAAACAACTTTATTCTTTCTTACCACTGCCTTCAAATAAAACCTTTAAATAAACTCCATTCCAAGCACCTGGATGGTGGCTCAGGTTTTTGTTTTTCTGGACGTGGGGGATTAGAGCAGTTTCAGTTATTAAAAATTCTAGCCCAATCAAGACTTCTATCGCATGTCTATTAAAAGATTCTCCTTCCATGTCCTCCCAGAGTCTTGAAGTGGGAAGGGGGGGAGGCAATGTCTGCCTTTTCTTTCTTCCTCTTTCTTCCTCTTGCATCTACTTGCTAGGTGCTCCAGGGTTAGGTAGCGAGGAGGGGCTAGAAGTTGAGGGACTTTTTAAAATAAACCTAGTTGGTGTTAGTCTGCAAAAACCCTCTGCATAGTCGACATCCAAATACTGACCATTTATCAAATAGGGTGCTTTTGTTGGTTCTTTGGGGACACCCTGTTGGAGACCTCTGAGGTTGAAACATTTCCTGACATGGGAGAGGTAGTCTCTTGCTGCCCTCTTGTGTCATGCCCTCAACCCTACTCCAGCAGTTCACACTGTGTAACGTTTCTGCTGAGGCAATCTGGACCCTGGTGGACAGTGTTCTTAGATGGGGTACTTTCAAGGAGGCTCTAGCCTGGCTCTCCTCTGCAACATCCGTTTAGCCCACAGGTTACCTGGCATGTTGCCTCTCTAAATCCTAGAAGTACAGTGTTCTCTCTTTGCTCTCCATCACAGATAGCTCCAGCCGGCCTCTCCCCTTTGGACTTTACTAGGTGAGAATCAGGCACCAGTCTCTGTGTTCCCCAAACTCCAGGAAACACAGATCAAACCCTCTAGTGGTAGGCAGAAAAATACCCCCCCACAGATGTGCATGCCTTAAGCCCTGGAACCTGTGAATATGTTACCTCACATGGCAAACTGTTGCTTTTCTGGAAGCTCCTCCTACACGGTTTGGGAGGGCAGTGGTGTAATTTTCTACACCATGGGACTAACAATCTTGTTGGCACTCTTTCTTGTATATAAGCTAGAGGTGGATGTCTTGGTGTGTCCAGCACATTATTTAAGCACCCTCACTCCCTCAGTCACAGTGTAGAGGCAGGAAACGTCCCATTTAATATTGTTGGACAAGTTTTGTAAATCTTTGTCCCTTGTTCTGTGTTTCAGTACAAGCACATATAGACCATTTCTAAGCATTTCCGTTACTCACTAGCTACCTGAATTCCTCTGCTGGACTAGGACTCCTTGATGGAAATCCTGTTACTGAGTGTCCTCTGCATTTTGATGAACACATCCCTCATGTTGGGCTCTGTATATTTTTGCTCATTTTTCTGGTCTGAAATTAATTTCTGCAACCAAGTCAGTTCCTTCACTTTCTCATTCTATTTTATGCAAATTGCCAGCAGGACATCATGCCTTATGTCTACGCCTTCCAGAGCATAGGTAGAACTTCAGGTTTAGGTGGGTTGGAGGGAATCTAAAGGTCAGCTCTTTCATTGCTTCTTTCCTCCCACTCCTGAATTTTGAATCATCTCTCCTCACTGTCATCCAGGATATACAAGTATGGGATCCAGGATATACAAGTATGGGATCCAGGGGGGATCGTACTACTTCCCGTGTTTATTCCATTATGGAGATTTTCTTTGAGCTCCTTGAAGGCAAGGACCAAATCTTATTACCATGGCAACACCAGCCCCAACTCAGATCCTGGAGCAAAGCAGGAAGTCAGTGAATGAATGAGTGAATGAACGAATATTATTGGGCCCAAAACTGGCTTCTCTGTGGCTTCTATAACATCTTCCTTGGGATGATTCAAAATGATTTATTCTCTTCTCTGCAGAATGGCCTTTAACTGTATAAAGCTATTTTGTCCTAATTGAGTCTTTTCTTCTCCTATATTTTCAGTCCCCCAAAGGATATTTCTACACATCAATTACAACCCTTTCTACTTTAGTTTTCTGATAGTCTCTTAAGGAATGTTCAGTTTTCTGGAATGAATTCAGCATGACGGTGGGCCGGAAGTGATTGTGTAACCATTGCAAAAGGCTGTGGTTTGAATCTTTCCAAAAGTCTTATCTGAGCAGCCCAGATGCAGCACTGTGCCAATAGTCACAGCTTCTCTGTTTCTCATTGTGTAGTCTGCAGATAGCCCTGCTGAGGGCTGAGTGTTTATATGGAAGGCGTCATGGTGTGTTTTAAGTGTAACAGGATATCAAATGGAATTTTTCATGGTGTGTTGATATTTCATCTGAAGCCCCAGTGCTGAGAACAAAAAGTGATAATTATCCCCAGATTTCTGAATGGTGTACTAGCGCTGCCATATGCATGCAGAAATTGTGAAAAGACAGCAAAACTGGTATCAACCTTCCATCACATCCCTCCATCTCATGCAGGAGAAAGGGTTTGATTAAAGACTCTCTGGGGTAGTGGACAGTACTGTGGCATTTCCCTTTCTCTTCTTATGAGGTGAGAGAATTGGGGGCTCCAGTGGTACCCTGGGATTGAAATAGAGCAGGGTGGAGAATTCATGGAGAAATGGATGTGTGTCTTTGGAATTTAGGGATATGAATGAATGGGACCTGGTGCTTGCTTCCTGCCTGATGAGTCTGGAATGCGGGAGGCTGGTCAGAACAAACAGTGATCCCTAAATGAGTGAAGAGGGCAGCAGTGAGCACGTCTGCGCTACCAGAGTTTCTAAGGGTGAGGACATGCATCTTCCAGGAGTTACAATGGAAGATAGCTGGCCTTGAACCAGGAGCATTGCTGGTGGGCTGAAGGGACCCCAGCAATAAGCTGCTCTATGATATATTTCTGAGTAGGAGCTGAGCAGTTTGCAAGAAACTTCTGGGAGAAGTGGGAGAGAGCATTTGCTTTGAAGGGGGTTTTTCAGGCGGGTAGTCCGCAGAGTGAGCCTTTGAAAGCCCCACAAATGACCCCACTGGAGAGAGCCAGCAAATGGGCTCCTACCTCAAGACCAGGGTCTGCTGTGTTGTAACAGTACCAGCCATGAAAGAAACACTTGCTTCTTTTCCTCTAATCCCCCTGCCCCATGCTTTGACCCTGGAGAAGCCGGAAGCAGCAGTGGGAGGGGAAGGAGAGTGAAGGAGATGGAGGAAAGATAGACAGTAAAGTACTTCCTTTCCGTGCTGTAGGCTGTAGTCACGATGCCTTAGGTTGGGGTGGAGCTGGGGTATGGTGATGGGGGACTCTGATTTGAGTATGTGATTAAAGTTTTAAACAGGACTTTTTAATGAGTTTTTTTTTTTTTTTTGGGCTGTGAAAAGCGGCATGCGGGATCTTAGTTCCCAGACCGGGGATCAAACCCCCGCCAAGCAGTGGAAGTACAGAGTCCTCACCACTGGGCTGCCAGGGAATTCCCTAATGAGTTTTAATTCTTGAAAGTAAGTTAAAAAATCTGTGGGGTAGGCCTGAGATATTGCCCAGAGGTGGGGAAGGATGATTTGACAGAACATGTTGGGAAGGAGTGATTAGAGAAAAATAAAACTATTATCTGGTGTACACCATCAACTTTAACCCGTCTGGTAAACTGATTAAATAAACAATAATTTTAGGAAAATTACAGGAAGGCTGGGCCTGAGGGATAGGTAGGTAACAGACTATTCTCTGGAACTTTGGTATTATGGACTCTTTGTTTTTCTGAAGTTTTTAATATTTCTGTTTAATATTTTAAAAGTTTTTATTTTGAAATGATGTTATAACGACAGAAAAGTCACAAAAATAGTACAGAGAGTTCCCAGATACTCATTCCTCAGCTTCTGCTAATGTTAACGTCTTATATTGATATAACCATAGTGTAATGATCAAAACCAGGAAATTAACATTGATACAATACTATTAACTAATCTATAGACATTATCTGAGTTTGCCAGGTTCCCCGTGAATGTTCTTTTTCTGGCCAGAATCCAAATTGCAATCCCACATTACATTTACTATCCACGGTCTCCTCCTTAGTCTTTCTTTGTATCATTAAATTTTAAGATTGGAAAAGACATTAAAGGTCCTCTAGATGAATCACCCAGTAGATTCTTGAATCCCCTCTATAAAAATCCCTGCTAATCAGTTTTTTTTGGTAAGAAGACACCTCTAGTGACAGTCTGTTTTAATGGGACCCAGCTCTATAAGGAAGTTCATAACTGTGATTCTCTTTCTTAAAGCTGCCACTTATTGATTCTGGTCCTTACCTGATCCTTGCCTTTAAAATAATCCTTCTACCTGACGGCCTTCAAATATTTGAAGACCATTATATTTCTACTTGCCCTGAAGCCCCATCCCCCATTCCTGCCACCAAATCCTCTCTTCTTTAGGATGGCCATCTTCAGTTCCATTAACTGTTACTCATATGACATGGTTTTAAGTCATCTCACACATGGACCACTGTATCCCAAACAAGCTCCAGTTGTATATACAGGTGTAGATGTGGGTCTCTCTATTTGTCTATGTGGTGCCTGAACAGAGAAAAATCACGTATCATTCTCCACATTCTGTGTCCTATCTCAGCAGGCCAAGATTACATTAACATTTGGTTCGTTTTTATGAAGATAAGCAGGCAGTAGTTAATTAAATGCTAATTAAATAGCCATTTTTAGTGAACTTCAGTGGGTGATCCAGACTCCTGTGTGAGTTGCTAAGACAAGTTTGGTATCTTTCTCAGAGATATCTTTGGGCATGGAAAGCTGGACAAGGTAAGAATGTTTTCAATACAAATTTGGATTGACAAGTTTCCAATTGAAAATCATGGTGCGTGGCTACAAGTTCCTGGTATATCTTCTCCAAAAAAGAAAAGGCAATACATTTTCAAAAACTAGAATAAACTTTTAATGTATTGGCAGAATCTGGGAGAACTTTCATTTACTGAACAGCCAGAGGAAATGGATTGAGAAATGCGATGTGGCCTGAAATAGAGGAAGTATTTTTGTTTAAAAATAATAAGAGGTACAAACTATTATGTATAAAATAAGCTACAAGGATATATTGTATAACATGGGGAATATAGCCAATATTTTATAACAATTATAAACGGAATATAACCTTAAAAACTGTGAATCACTATACCATACACCTGTAATTATATAAGATTGTACATCAACTATACTTCAGTAAAAAAAAAAATTTAAAAAAATTCTCAAAGGACTATTTTTCAGTCTTCTACTGCCTGTACCCTGGTTCAAAATGCAGGGTATGTTTTGACCTTACCTGTACAGTGTGGGTATTGCTGGAGGAGAGGCCTGGAGTACTTCTCTCCTCACAGTTCCCATGGGTAGCTCTCTTTCCTCATACTCTCATAATCTGTAATTTCCAGAGATGAATGGCAGGAAAGCATGAAGGGATTGGGATTGGTGCATTTCCTCTTGGAGATGAGCCCTAGTATGAGTTAAAGCTAGGACACTTTGCATCTGTTCAGAGAGTGAGAGAACCAACAATGGAGATGCAGTAACATTAGATGAATTTCTGCTTGATCCTGGGAATTGGGCCAAGGAACTGTCAACAGCTTTCTCTCCAGAAGCGGATTTCAGAGTGGAGTTATAGTAGCACCTAAGTGATGCGAAGGAGGAAAGCAGTCCCTGACATTCAGGAACTAGCCCTTGGTGTCATTATAAGCTGGCCTGCGCTCAGTTAAGTTTTGATGTGCTCTGGTTGGACATAAGTAGTTTCACAGGACATCAGCATCAGACAGGGCCACTCCATGACCAGGATGCTTCAAAGCCAAAACAAAGAGCACTTGGTAATTATGTCTGAATACAGACAACACATGAACATTGTCCAAGTCACAAAATACCAAGAAGCCTCTGCCAGCTAAAATGAGTAATGGCTGTTTCCTTGTCAATTATACCTTCCACCTTGCTCCATTCTGCCCTCCCTATAAATAAGACTTACTAAGATACCCAGTGATAAAATTGTCCTGGCTTTCTGACACTGCCTAATTCGCCACATCACCCAATCAAAGCCCAAATCCAAAAATACGTTCTTTCTACATCCTCGTACTGAATTGCCCTGTGGTTCCCCATGTCATAATTCTGTCGTACCACAACTGGTAATAAATCCAACTTGTTCAATGCGAAACTGATTGGCCTTTGGTTTGAGGGCGAAGGACAGAGAATGGGATAATACATACTTGGCAAATACCAATGAAGTGTTAATCTCTTTTCTTTCAAAGATAAGCAAACAATAAAATGAAACAAGACATGGGGTCTAGGGAAAAAACTACTGTTGAATAAAGAAAAAAGAACAGCATCCCTAGACTTGGTTGGGGCCCCTAGCTATACATTTCTATAACTTCCAGTTTTGTACTCTTCATCATAGAATTCTGAGGAAACTAATATTTATTAGGAAAATTAAAATCCTAATTGGAAGTATTAAGGAGCCAAACTAATACTGTAGAAAATGGAAGTGGTAACATTGAGAGGAAACTTGAGAGGTTTTCCTAGACTGAAGAGAAGGATAATGGGAAAGCACATAGTAGACCTACAGTGATTGAATCCAAGAAGGATTTGTGTTCATAATGAAGAAACGAGCGATTTTAATGGAAGCAGTTCTAGTTACCGCAGAGTTGCTTGCTCAAAACGCATTCCAACCCTCTAGTAGTATGCAGAGCCAAGTCCCACTCTTCCCACAGTTGCCTGCAGTTTCGAATATGATTTAGGTTCTTCCAAGATGACGCACTCAAGTGAGACTGGATTTAGAAGTGAGTCATGTGGGAGAGAAGCAGGTAGGGAGGTCAGAGGCATCCAGTTTGCTGGCGCTGATTATGGCAGAGGCAACTCTGGAGGCAGCTTTCCAATTCGGCGGTCAGCTTCCTGGTGGGGGCAGAGGCGGCAGAGTTTTGGAGCCAGCCGGTGTGGCAACGGTGCTTGTCTTGGCAGGAGCCTCCTGACTCTACGCTGCCCTGTGGGGGCCGGAGCAGCGGCTGTACTGGCAGCCCAGTTCTCAGACGTGCATCTGGGCGTCACTCATGGAAGGTCAGTCTAGAGCAGCACTATCCTATAGACATGTAAGAACACACGTACATTGTTTAAACTTTTCTAGTAGCTGCAGTTGAAGTCCAAAGAAATAGGTGACATTAATTTTAATAATATATCTTGTTTAACCCAATATATCCAAAAATAGTATAATTTCCGCATGCAGTCAATATATCACGTACTGATGCGTATCTTACCTGAGACTAGCCACATTTCAAGCACTCAGCCGTCTGTGGCTCCTGTATTGGACAACACAGGTCTAGAGTCCTTTTTTTCCGTTTTCCTGGCAATTTAGTAAATAATTTAATACCTTGTAATAAATCTCTCTCTCCTTAAACTTGTGGGTTGTGTTTTCCACAGTTGAACACTGGCTGATATAGAAGCAATACCAGATAAATAAACATGAAAAGGACTCAATCTGTACCAGCAAAATGAATGAAAAGAAAACCATACTTAGACACAATGGTACAAATTCTTTGAACTGCAAAGATGAAAGAACCTCAGATGCATCCAGAGAGCCTCCCTTGCCCCCTTGCAAATCTATTAAAGAAAAATATACAGATTGGCCTTAGCCTTCTTTCCTGCAAAGATAAATGGCAGAAGGAAATGGAATGATGACTATACATTTGGGGGATAAAAGGTATAGCTTGAGAATCTTATACTCAGCCAAGTTGTTTTTCAGGTGTAAACATGGCAGAATGACAGATGCGTAAGGGCTCATGAAACATACCATGCATAGAGCTCTCTTGAAAAAGTTATTCGCTGATATTTTCTTTTTCATATCAACCTTCTCCTGTTTTGCTTCTGCCTCTTTTTGTTTCATAATTTCTTGTTCTTTTTTTCCTGGATACTTAAAAATTAAAAAAAATTTTTTTCTTGAGGATACTAAAATACATTTATTTAAAAAAAATTTAAAGTGTGTCATTTTAATTTTCTTTTAATAGTGATTTCATCCATTGATTGTAATAGAGTTGGTGTTCTTTCTTAACATTACTTTTCTTCCTGTGTTTTGGATTTTGGTTTGCAGGCCCTTCTTGAAAGGAAGATTTTATATCTTTATTATTCTCTCTGCCTATTTTCTCTCTCTGATCCCCTGCACCCCGACTCCTGTGGTTTTGAGGTTTGTCTCCACCTGGTCCATGGGGTCCCCAGGTCTTATATTGGCTGCATGGTGCTCCTGCCCCACAATGATGTTGGGGATGTCACAGATACAGTCACTGAGCCCATAGACAGCTTGCCTGGCAGCCAAGTGGAAAGGCTGAGGTGTGCCCTCCTAAGCTTGCAGCATCACCGATGCCGTGGTCAAGGTCGCAGGCAGCCGCTGCTTTCAGTTTCCTTTCTTGAGTTGGGGAGCCTCACTACAGGCCCTGGTCTCAGGCCAGGAGCCTGGCCTCCCAAGGGGTATTCCTATTCCTGTCGCTAGGGGCGATAGTCAGCCTGTATGCTCTGGGCGGGCCCAATTGTTTGTTTCCATCCAGAGTTTATTCTAGTGGTTGCCGCATCCATGCTCACTGTTTGGTGCCTGTGTTGTGCTAGTTATTAATATTATCAGTATCAACCTGACCTGTTAACCCCACAGAAGCTGAGTTTCTGGCCACCTCAGATTGCTTCTTGACCTGGAGCCCAGGAGGCCTGTAGCTTTCACTGCTACATTTAATGCTTTGTATTTCTGTTCCAGTTCTGGGCATTTGTTCATTTTGTTTTTTAAACAAATATAAAATTTAAAGTTAAAAAAATTTAAAAATTGAGGTATAATTGACACACAACAGTATACAGTTGACCCTTGAACAACTCGGGTTAGGGGCGCTGACACTCTGCACAGTCAAACTTCTAAAAATCTGTGTATAACTTACCGTCGGCCCTCGGTATCTGTGATTCCTCTACATCCTCAGTTTCCTGTATCCACGGTTCAGCATTGGCAGGTTCAACCAACTGTGGACGGTGTAGTACTGTAGCATTTACTATTGAAAAAAAAATCTGTGTACAAATGGACCCATGTAATTCAAATCCATGTTGTTCAAGGGTCAACTGTATTAGTTTCAGGTGTTCAACATAATGATTTGATATTTGTGTATGTTGCAAAATGACCACCACAATGTCTAGTTAACATGGCTGTGACTTTTATTTTCTTCTGTATTTTATTTATTTAAAAAAATATTTATTTATTTATTTGGCTGCCCTGGGTCTTAGTCACGACACGTGGGATCTAGTTCCCTGACCAGGGATCGAACCTGGGCCCCTTGCATTGGGAGTGTGAAGTCTTAGCCACTGGACCACCAGGGAAGTCCTCTTTTGTATTTTATCTATCAATAAAGGAGCAGAGGAGAGGACCTCAAGATATATACTTACAATGTCATCTTGGCAAGAAGTTTCTTAAAAATGTGGTCTAGATGACCAAGACATATATCAAAGTGAAAGTCATAGTATTAAAGTATTGCAGTATTTTAGTTTTAAAGAGTTGGTGGAGAGTGCCAAAATTTACCAAATAAAGTCTAATTAATTGACTAATTGTAGACACAAAACGGAATGTGTTAATATTCTTTAAAGTGAATATATATAATTTAAAAATAATAATTTTCCTAAAATATAGTGTTATTATAATATGTGATATAATAATGGAGGTGGGTGAAAGGTAATAAATGCTATAAAATTAATAGACATTGTAAACAAACACACATTCATTTAGAAATTTAGAAATGGGAAAAAAGAAACAATTTAAATATTTCATAGTTTAAAGTAGACATTAAAAACTACAGCTATAGACGATTTAGAAAATATGGGAAATGAGAACATCATAAGGAATGAGGCCAAAATTGTGTTCAGCAAATTGATATTCTCAAGGGAGTTCATTATTCAACAAGCAAGCATTCACCCTAAGAAAAACAAACTGAACCAACTTAAGGAAAGCAGTGGTAAGAATGAAATATTAAGTAAACTATTAACAGAAATCTCTGACTTAGAAAACAAAAACTGTAGAATTAATACATTAATTTAAGAGCCAATTCACTGAAAAACCAATATCTTTGTCAAGAAAACCTTGGGAAAATAGAGACAGAAAGAGAAAAAAAATTTTTAAAGAGAAATGAGATAAAATTATAGGCATAGAAGTGGTTAAACTTTTATATTAAAAAGTTCTCTTCCGTAAGAAGAATTACTGAAGTTTATACGAATGGAACGATAGGAAGGCAGGGACTTGTTTTAAAATACAGTGCTTCTTGGCTATGAGATGAGTAAGGTCTGAGGATCTAATGTATAACATGGTGGCTATGGTTGTTAATACTGTATTGTGTAATTGAAATTTGCTAAGATTTTAGATCTTAAATGTTCTCACCAAGAAAAAAAAGATAAATATGTGATAAGATGGATGTGTTAATTAACAAGATTGGGGGAATCCTTTCACAATGTGTACGCCTATCAAATGATCATTATGTATACTTTAGATATCTTACAATTTTATTTGTTAATTATGCCTCAGTAAAGCTGAAAAAAATATAGGGCTCCATTTAAAAAAGGTGATTGAGGAATAAGTGAAAGAATATTGGCAAAAATGTTGATTACTTTTAAGCTGGGTAGTGTATATGTGGAGATCCATTACATATTCTCTCTCGTTTTATGTGCGCATAAAAATTTCTGCAGTTAAAAGTTGAAAAATTTTAAAGAGAATGTCATGTTTGACTCTATGGTAATACATTTAGAAATCTTCCTAATGAAGTAGATGGTTTTCTGAGAAAACACATTACTAAAACTGACTCAAGAAGTAGAAAATCTGAAAGAAAAGCAACCCTGGAAGAAATTATAAAAGAATTACCTCCAAAAGAGATTCTGAGATCTGTTAATGTTATTAGTGCATTTCTTCAAGAAACACCAAATTCTTATGCTCTGTAAATTATGTCGAAATAAATGATACCATCAAATTCATTCTATAAAGTTAGCGTAACCTTACCACTAGGACCTGATAAATGAACAACAAAAATATCAAACTAGAACAGTTTTATGTGCAAGTATTTATGGGAAATTTCTAAGTGAGATGACAAAGAAATTAAACTCAGTTGCATTCAGCTGATCAATCTCCATTTAAGCAATTCATCAGATTAAGAAAAGTTCATCATTTCCTCTGTAAAACGTACTGACGACCACAGAAGGACGAACGCTCATGATCAGTTTGCTCTGGTGTATTCTTGCAGTTTTATTCAGATAATAACATGTTTCCAAACCAGTTTATGTCAGTTTTATTTGTTTCTGTATTTATGCAATCTAATTAAGCATTTGTGTACACTGATGAAATATGACTGTGGAAAAAAGAATTGTTCCTGTGAAAGCTAAATTGAATATATTGGGAGAACTCGACGGAAGTGAGGCACTAAAAAAGGATGAGACAAGTGTAAAATTTGGGAAAAATTGCTCTCCTCTCTGCTGTCTTTGCTGTGAGCTTTATCCTGAACGGATTCCCCAAGATGGTTGACAGTAGCTCCTGAGGTTATGTGCTTCACTGTTCTTGTTTAGGAATAGGAGTGTCTTTGTGTCAGTATTTAAAGCACCTTATTAGACCGATTTGGGTCACATGCCCACCCTGGACCAATCGTAGGGCATGGCTTATGCTGATTGACTTGGTCAAGGTCTATACCACAGCTGGGGTTGGGGGTGGAGCCAGCTTTTCTGGACCCACTTGTATCCCCTGACAAGCATTAGGAGGCTACCGGGAAGGGGGTGAGTGTGGATACTGGGGAGAGAATCAACAAATATCTTTTATATTAATGCAAATTATGTCATCAACATAGTCAATTAAAAAAAAAACATGGTAATTGTAATGGAGTAAAAGACATTCCCTATAAAAAATATTTGGCAGATTAAAGAGTAAAACACTAATATCCCCAAAGAAAAATGGGCAAAGTTCATAAACAGAACTGGCCAATAAGTATGTGGAAGGTACATAATTTCAATAGTAATCAAAGAAATGAAAATAAAAGCTATTATGTCACACCACTTTTTGCTTGATCAGTTGACTAAGTATTATGCAAGGAGTAGGGTTGTCCCAAATAACCCTGTGTGCTTACCTGGTGTTGTAGAGAGAATTGCACCCCCAACGAGATTCACAGGTTGAAGCTCTAACCCTCCATGTGACTGATTTGGAGATAAGCCCTTTAAGGAGATAATTAAGATTAAATGAGGTCATAAGTGAGAGGCCCTAACAATAAGATTGGTCCTGATAGGAAGAGGAGGAGATACCAGGAGCGCATGTGCACAAAGAAAGCCCACTCAAGGACACAGTGAGAAGGAAGCCGAGGAGAGAGGCCTCAGGAGAGACGAAATCTGCCAACACCTTGATCTTGGACTTCCAGCCTGCAGAATTGTGAGAAATACATTTCTGTTGTTTAAACCACTCCAGACTGTGGCAGCCCTAGTGCACTATTAAGTTGCCTGGGCCAGAGGCTAACTAGGGCTCAGGGCCTTGCTCTTCCCCCAGTTGGAGGGGCAGTCCCCAAGGTCACCTTCCTGAGGAACTTAGGCTTCCTCCCCCTACCAAGGGAGGGACTGAACTGCAACATCCTTGGGGCTCCAGAGTCTCCAGGTGCTGGGTAGCTGGCGTTCCAAGACAATTCCTGTAAATAGCTGGCACCCCCAAACCAGATTGCTTGGCATGCTGGTAAGGCTGCCCACTCATGCTTGTTGTATAAGAAAGAATAGGGTATGGGGGGCTTCCCTGGTGGCGCAGTGGTTGAGAATCTGCCTGCCAATGCAGGGGACACGGGTTCAAACCCTGGTCTGGGAAGATCCCACATGCCGCAGAGCAACTGGGCCCGTGAGCCACAATTACTGAGCCTGCGCATCTGGAGCCTGTGCTCCCCAACAAGAGAGGCTGCGATGGTGAAAGGCACGCACACCGCGATGAAGAGTGGCCCCCGCTTGCCACAACTAGAGAAAGCCCTCACACAGAAACGAAGACCCAACACAGCCATAAATTAATTAATTAATTAATTAAATTAAAAAAAAGTGTGTTTAAAAAGAAAAAAAAAGAATAGGGCATGGGTCCAGCAGACCCTGGCATGCCTCTTCATGGGCTGATGGAGTGACCGTGGGTCCTTGTCATGCTGACCCTGGCCTTGAAAGCTTCTTTATCCAATTAAGCTTATTCCTTAGCCCATGTCATGGGATGTTGTGAAATTTCACCCAAACCCTAGTGCATTACATGGGGAGACCCAGAAGAGAACATATGACACAAAAGAGAGATTTAAGAAATGATATACTCAGTGGTGATGAGGTACAGGTAATGGACATTCTCATCTTGTCTGTTAGCCTAAGAGTATTTACAACCCTTTGCAGAACCAATTTATGATGTGTTTAAAGAGTCCTCAGTATATCAATTTTTAAAAGTTATGGGAATATACTTATTAAGTAGTGAATTCATCGCTATGCATCAAGATACCAGAGAAATTTAACAAAAGTATATAGTGTTGAACAGAAAGTATTTTAGCTGCAGCATAAGAGTGAAAAATGCATAAAATTCTGTTTTCTTCCACTGGAGACTTTATACCTATGTTGTTATTGATAATTTTCCAGATAAGTTATACGTTTCTAGAGAACAACAGAAAAGCTGCCACTTCCTGATCACAATTTCAATGGCAATCTTTTAAAAAATAAATAAACAAATAAATTTATTAAAAAAAAGAAAAATCACGCAGGCAGAGACAGACCCCACTAGAACCTTCTTCACTAACCATTCTTCCAGGTTCACTAATTTGATGTTGTTTTATTTTCTGTGACATTAAATTCAAGTTTTTATTTAACCATCAATTTTTTTTTACTCTCTGTTAAACAAAATTATATTAAAGGTAGTGTAGCCTTCTATGTTCTTAGGCGAGTAGCTCAGGTATCAGGTAGCCAGACAGACCTTGTGTTTTGGTACTCATTTCTTGACAGTGCTCTGTACATCGGTTGCAAAGGATTCCTTAAAATGAAATCTAGGATTTCTGCCATGGTTCTTTGTTACCGAGTACATTCTGAGGAACATACATTAATAGATGATCAATTCTTTTCATTTATAATGGGAAGGCATAGAAAACTACCATAAGAAAGAATTGTTTCTACTATTAATTCCACTTAATCCTTACCCACCTGCATCATTGGATATTAAATATTATAATAGATAAACTGAAAGTAAATTGTCAGAGCTTTTGAAATCCAATCTCCACAATTATTGCTTACCACTGGGGGATCAGTGTCACAACCCTGTAATATTTGTTTAGTCTAATCCCTCCTTCACTAATTAGAAACACTAAAAGATCACAGAATTTCCCTTCCTGGCCCTTCCCTCAGTGGTGGTATTTGTAAAAAATAAAACCAAAACCGAACAAACAAAAACCCACTGAATACCCAAGAGCCAACTAAACCCCCCATGGCACTCACCAGTGCTCAGGTGACAAAGCCTGTGGTAGGGGGTAGGGAGCTTGGGGTAATGTTAAACTGACACTGTAAACAAGGACACTGTGCAGAATGCTACTTTCCTACATGAAACAATGAGTGACGACTTCATCTGAAACAAAACAACTTACCAGACTTCTACTAACCAACTTCTTTTCCTTGATCTTAAAACCAAGTCTTATTTATGGAGTGCCTCCCAAGTTCAAGGTGCCGTACTGAGCATGATGCCTCTGTCATCTAACGATAACAAAGTACTTTGCAACTAGGCTTTCTGATGTACCAGACAAATGCAAAGAGAAGACAGCCACACCGGAGACCAAAAAGGGAGGTGGGAGTGGGGGACTCAACTTTTAAAATTCGTCCCATTTGTCAATGGCAATTTTTAAAATATACCTCTGTGCCCACCACCCTGCTTTGAGGGCTAAAGCTGCAACCGGAACATTTAACGTGAACATTTAATGTTAAATTTGACATTTAACATTCAGACGAACAGTGAGGCCATCTTGTGGCCACTTAGAGAAGTTTCCGCTTTCTGACACCCAGCGCTGTTTGTGTTCCTACACTTGCACCCCCTCATGCTGAGGCGGGACCTTGAAACTGAGGCTGCTGCACAGTGGTGAGGACTTTTGGTATCTCCTGAACGAAATCTTCTGGAATGAGTCCAAGATTCAACTGTCAAATTTAAATTCCATTGTTTGTGGGCTGGTGCGTGTTGTAGAAGGATTTCATGCTATGTGGTTAATATGTATGCACATGTCCTGACTGTCACCTGTTTACAGCTAGACGCATCTGTCAATCATCCTGTTGAAATGGAAAGTTCCTAAAACAATAAAGTTCTGCTGGAAACATATAACAATGGGGTACCGTGAACAGAAGCAGGGCCAGGTTGGAAGGACACAGAGAAACACATTTCTGGACTTTCCTAGTCCCAGTCCTTTATGAATTATTTGTAAACGATATAGCTAGTTCTCAGAAAACACATTAACCCCTGTGTGGGTGAAAGAAATATTATTATGATGTAAAGAACAGGTGGGTCATATTTTCTAAAAATCTCTCTTTCCCTGGACAAAGGCCTACTAGAATTCTGACTTCAGTTGTAAGAAGCAAATTCATCTTTGCTTAGCAAAGATTTGCAAATACTTGGAACAATCACTTTGATGATTTTATCTCTCTGTGTTGTGAATTCACAACTCCTCCTTGACTCTACGTTACCAATAACTCTTCGTTATTTATAAATGTAATCCCTTTTCAATCATCCTTAAGTATGAGAGATGTAATTTCCCTTTCCAATTCTCAAGTACTTTTATTTTCCTGTTTCTTTTTATCCCTCTGAAACAGAATGTAAAATTTCCTTATAGATTAGAGAAACAAAAAACACAAAGCAAATTTTGAGGGAAAAGTGTTTTTCCCTCCTTTCAATCACTTAAGCTCTTTTGGGCTATCTTTGTGAGATGGAATACCAGATACTGCCTTGAATAACTGAATTATGAAACGAATGCAGATCTGTTCTCTGGCTACTTTGAGCTTGTGCAGGGAGATCAAAGGAACCAGAAGAAAAAAACAAAGACCAAAGAGAATTGGAATGCTCAGGGAATCTCTGTCTGAAGAATATACTGCAAACTTTAGAAAGCTTCCCTGTGATATTAACAGCCTATGCTTGTCCAGCGATTTCCAGTTTCTAAAGTACTTCTATGTCCATTAGCTCAGGACTACCCTAAATAGAAGGGCAGTACAGGCATTATTGTTTTCTTGTTACAAAGGAAAGCACATACTTGAAGAGACTGAGTGCATAGCATGGGGCTGCTCACCTTGTGAGCATGGGAACCGGTATTTGAACCTGGATCTGCTGTCTCCAAACTTAGCCTCTTTCTGCCTCATCACAAATTCTACTGGCTTTGGTTACCCTGGAAAGGTAGCCTGTGTTCATACACATTCTGCTAGTAGATCGTGCATTCCTGGGTCTCCTCCAGCCCCACACCCTGCATCTGCAAACGGCAAATGCTTTTTCTATGGAAGAGCTCGAGATGGGGAAATATTTTGGAATCAGTCTGAGTTAAATACCAGACCCTATTTGTAATTTCTGCTTAGGCCTAAGCACTTAAAGGATTCCAAAAGGCCTAAGCACTTAAAGGATTCCAAAGGGCAACAGATGTGAGTCCATTTGGCATCCCTTCTTGGGGTAATGGAGAAGGGGATGGCAAGTCAAAGGAAGTTAGAATTATCCAGTCCCAGCTGAGCCCAGCTGCCAGGGCCTAAGCCGAATTGTTAGAAGAAAATCCAGCAGAGTTCTGAATCAGATTTCAGTGGTTCCATCTCGAATAGGATTTTCTCATGGGTCTGGCAAGAGCCACGCTGGATTTAAAGTGAAATTAAGCTGTGGACTCTGGGGGATAACACAGGAAATTACAAATGACAGCTGTTTGTCTCAATAGCCACATGTTGTCAAGAGGCCCCATCCAGGGCCTCTGTTATTCGAGGAATGGGGATGCATTGGAATCCAGTTTTGAGCCCCTGGGGAAAGTTGTTTTAGAGTAGAGTGGAGACTCAGAAGGTTGGTTCTATTTCTTTACTAGGCATGTGATCTCGAATGAGGCACACAGCTTCTCCAAGCCTCGGTTTGTTAATCTGTAACAGGAAAGTAATAATACTGGCCTATAAGGTTTTTTGTTTTTGTTTTCTGGTGAAAGGCATTTTATAATCTGTAAAGTGGTCTAGAAATGCAGGGCTTGTTATTATTATTGTCATTACTTACAGGTCATTACTTGCGGGAGAAGGGAATAGAGATGCATAAGAAATAAATGGAATTTTGAAGAAAAGGAACAGCGGTAATATAATTAAAATCAATTTTTAAGTGTTTACAGGCATCTGGAACCATAGTAAGAGCTATAAAAATAAGGTTCTGGAGATGTAATTGGTAATCCGAGGCCATTGCATGAAATGGCTCAGAGCTGATGGGGTAGAGGTAGAAGTTAGGGGTGGAATGAGGTGTAACATCAATGCAGCACCTATGATGTGTGAAGCATTTTTGAAGATGCCATTATCTCCTTAAGCCTCCGTACGAAGTATGTACCAACCTCATTTTAGAGAGGAGGAAACGGAGACACAGAGGCCTTGAGCACTTTGCTCAAGGCCCCGTGGCCAGTGAGTGAAAGAGCTGGGACTTTGCCTCCCAAGCACATCCTCACATGCAGACAAATGAGCCAGTCAGTAGGGTGTAAACTAGGTAATTCACAGGACATGTTCTCCTAAGGGGTGAGGCCCGAGAAACAAGAGAGCAGCCCTGAGAGTTAGGGTGACCAGTGCATCCCGATTTGCCTGTGACTGTCTCCATCTTAGCACTGAAAATCCTGTGTCCCAGCCCCTCAGTCTGGGGCCTCCTCAGTCCCAGGCAAACTGGGACGGTTGGTCACCTTATAGCTGACAGTTAGGGGATGTGCCCTTGGTGAACATAAGCAATTTCTCGGGATATCAACATCAGATGGGACTTTCATGGATGTGATGGAACAAGACAAAAACGAGACTACTCTGAAATGATGTCTGAGCAGGAGTAAAAACAGACACTGTGCAACTGCAAAAATGACCAAATACCCCCCTCTCCTGGCTAACAGGAGGGACTACTGTTTCTTCTTCAGTGACAACTCTAGCCATGCTTCTTTCTTCCTGCCTATTAAAGAAAAATTAAGATAATCACTAAATTTACCTACTTTCTCACAGCTCTCAATTCACTTCCTTGAGTCCTCCTGCAAATCAGCTAACACAGGCCCGACTCCTAGAGCAAGCCCTTCCTGAACACTCTTTCTCCTTTTTTTTTCTTCTTTTTCTTTCTTTTTTTGTCTGCATTGGGTCTTCGTTGCTGTGCGTGGGCTTTCTCTAGTTGCAGAGAGCGGGGGCTACTCTTTGTTGCCGTGCGTGGGCTTCTCATTGCGGTGGCTTCTCTTGTTGCGGAGCACAGGCTCTAGGTGCGCGCGCTTGAGTAGTTGCACCACACGGGCTCAGTAGTTGCGGCTCGTGGGCTCTAGAGTGCAGGCTCAGTAGTTCTGGTGCACGGGTTTAGTTGCTCCGTGGCATGTGGGATATTCCCGGACCAGGGCTCGAACCTGTGTCCCCTGCACTGGCAGGCGGATTCTTAACCACTGTGCCACCAGGGAAACCCCCCTGATACCCTCTTTCTGAGGTGCTTCATGGTTCCTCATGATGTCAGGTGGCCTCATAGCAGGGTGCAGCACTAACTCTATTTGACCTCAGGTGTGTTCCTGGATGGTCTTTGACTAGGGGACATTGACAGGACTTATACAAGGTCAGTGTATTAAGGGGGGCCACCTTTCACTTGTGGTATTGTAATTCTCTCTCTCTGCGCCATCTCTACAGCTAGACCAGATGTTTTTCAAAGCCGAATCACTTACTAAAGATGGTAACTAGCATGTATGGAGGACTTCCACTTGCCAGGCACCATGCTAGGCTCTCTCCAAGCACCGACCCACTTAAGGCTCACCCACACTTTCTGAAGCAGGTGCCATAATTTTCATTTCACAGATGCCGAAGAGGAGGCTGAATGAAACTATGTCCATTGCCCGGAGTTAGTAAGTGGCAGAGCCAAGATTCAGAACCATTGAGTTTGACTCTAGAGCCCTGCTGGCACCCACAGAACATTCAACGTTTGGGGAATAGATCAATAACCAACTTGTCTTCAGTCAGAGGTCTTGGCATGATAATAATATGAAGGTTTCCTGCTCCGAGCCATACACTGTTTTGAACACTTTCCATGTGTTAACTTCCTTGACCCTTACAACAATGCCATCAAGCTGGTACCTCCATTTTACAGTTAAGGGTGAGGCTCCAAGAGGTATACAATACATTTATATAGAATTTAGAGTGAACAAGATCTTTTCACATTTGCATTTTCTAAGCCCTGTGAAGTACTGAATTTCATTAATCTAAGATGCTAGTTATCATAAGATGCACCATTGTTTTATGTGCCACTGAGAAAAAAAAGCTGCCAGTTACAATTTGTAAGATGTCCTCGAATGTACCCAGTTTTTGGAGATGCTAAAATGCAAGGAAAAAGACGTTTTAGAATTGATGAAATGGAGTAGGTATTTTTATCCCCATTGTTTAGATGTAGAACCTGGGGCTCAGAAATGAGTATATTTCTCAAGGTCATAAAAGTAGCAAGAGAGGGACTTGAATCCAGGTCCACAAAATATGCTCTTTCTTCAGTGCTATTCTAAACATTATGGGAGTCTTTGACCCCTGAGTTTAAAGGAGGGCTGAAGGAGTGTGTCTGACTCTAGGGCGTCCCTGAGACAGAGGACTTTTTGGGCCAGGGAACACTTTTTGTGAAGTTTATATCACATTTTGTGGGTGGCCACATCTGCATCTAAATGCAGGGTGAGCTTTTCTTCTTTGCTTTTTAACTTGGCTAAGACTTTAGGTTCCTGTGGGTCCTTTGGCCAAAGAGATTGCATGAATGAGCTCACCATGCCTGGGTGATGCACCTCTTTTCCAAGCCCCAGAGATTCTCTGTAGAACTCTCTCTGTCTCTCTCCCTGGGCTTCCCCAGTTGTGGTTTAGGTCTGGGACTGTCAACTTGCTTTAAGTTATCATGGGTCAGAGATCTCGCAAGGAGTCTAACTCCATATTTGACGCTCCACTGTTGACAGCTTTTAAGCCTCACCTCTTCTCCCTCTCTGCCCCACGTCTGAGCAAGCTGATAAGAAAGCCACGGTGGTCTCTCCTTTGGTCCTGGTGGGAGATTTAAAGGATGCTAGCCCCTGCCAGCATGTGGGTACCCTCACTCTGACCCTACACTCTGTCTACACCCTATAACCCTACCCAGCTTCCTTTCTTTGTGTTCCCAAGCCATTCTGGACCTGATTGGGAGGTCTGCCCTGATCTCCCCAGAAAAGCCTCAATTATGTACAATCATAGCCTTTTCATAGCCTTTTGGTATATGTGTGACATTCTCCGTCTTGACATCCAAACTAAATTTTGAGTGGGGGTCCCTCCCGCTTCTGTAGAGAGGCTGCAGCAGACCCCTCAGAACAACTCAGCAGAGCCACGTCATCTAAAACCTATTTAAATTTTTTTAACAGAGAAAAATGTTAGTCATTTCTACCTAGATATTTTTAAAAGGAAGAGAGGTTATGCTCACCAGCTTCTGTGTTTAATTGAAAGTCTATAGATGCCTCTCCAAGGTAGTTTGCTAAGAGAGCTGGCAGGAAGGGCTGGCTATGTGCAGCTCAGCCATCATCTTACGTGGGCCAGGTCATGTGAAGATTAAGGCAGGTGATGGAAGACATTCCAGGCTGTCAGCCCAAATAGACAAGGCTAAGGGAATCTGGAGGGCTTTAAAAGGTTCTTCTGGAGCAAATGAGAAATGGAATGGATAAATCAGACAGAAAAATGAAAAAGGAGTGAAAAAGACCAGTGAATTATACAGAGAGAGAGAAAGATTATGAAATTAGAGGAAAAAGAAAAAGGGAAATTAGAAATAAAAAGAATGAAGAATGAAAAACTAAAACTAATGAATTGCCGGAGAGGCCTGGTACATTAAGAAATGGGAGGAGAAATGAAAAAGGAATAATTGGACAAGGAGAAGACAGTAAACAAGATAAACAATAATACAAGAAAATGATGTTCCCATCTTATGTAGGCTTTTAATCAAGAACCACAAAGTTTTACCACATGAGGGTTGAAATACATCCATTTCTGGGGGGTGGAATGAACAGGGAAAACTAGTTGCTGTTTGGACACAATTCGCAAAGTAATTACAAGGTCTAACAATGCTGTTCCCAAGACTGAGTCATTAATCACCATTTCCGATGATGCTGAAACCGTAATGAGAAAACCCATACCAATGTTTCCCAGATCAATTTCAAGCTCTGTTATAAGAGGTATGGAGAGAAATCCATGGCATATTATTTTCCTGATTCTGAGTCGACATTTCAAACAGCACAGTGTGAAAATATAAAGACAGCGCCCTTTTAAAGGTCAATAGTGATTTCCATTACAATCCATGATTTATCATTCAGCCCAGAAGATTTATTCCAGGCTGGGATGTAACACAAGAGTTTGCTCTACACAAGGGAGAAGCAAAGCAGAAAAAAAATTACCTAGTAGTTTTAAGGGCCTTTTCCCCCATGTACTTTTTCCCCTTTGAGCTCAAAAGGCAGGCACCAGACCAAATCTTCAAACATTTACATTTGGGTCCTTCTCTCTGTTTTGTGATAAATTCTCTCCAACCCCTCCACAAAGATCTGCTCCCAGTAGCCTGAGAGGTCTGGGGAAAATGCCATTCAGAGTTTCTCCTTTTTGGCATCTTGAAGAAGTATTCTTGAAGAGTGTTAAAGAGTCTCTTCCTCGCTTTCTACCTGCCTTCCTCTATCTGGCTTTCCCAGCCGGAGAACACTGCTTCCAGAGAATTCCTCAGGCCCTTTAGCCATCCAGGAAAAGAATGACTTCAATACAGGGCATCTCGAATATTTAAGAAGGGGCTATCCTAGGTGGCTTCTGCCCACAAAGGCAAGGTTCTTACCTTCGCTGGCAGCTCAGTGGCTGGGAGCGTTTTGGATCAAATCAGGTAGCAAACTGGCTGGGAGGCTGTAGAACAAGCCATGAAACCAAAGCTGGATTGACAACAGGTGATAGTATTATTTTGTAAGGTTTTTTCCCTCTTAGTTCTATTACCACCCAGTAGTATTGTGGGTCCCAAACTGATGGAAAATGACTAAATTAACTAGGATGCCTGGGCCTCTTGTTATTTTGTTGACTTGAGAGTGATCCTGTCTGCTATCTCTTCTAACCGTTAACGTTGACCTGGTTGACTTAATGCACGGGACCAAATTCAGAATCTTGGCAGAGAGCATCTGAAAACAGGTGTATTTGGAGTCAAGGCTAGTTGGGGGGGTGGGAGAAGGGAGACTTCTCCGTTTCTAGTGTCTTCCTCCATGGGAGGGACCGGGAGCCCCATCTGTTTATTGGCCTCTCTGTTTCCTGCCTCTCTCTGCCTGCAGGGGGCAGAGGGCTGCCCCGAGCAGTGAGTGGACCAAGAAGCTGTGCATTGGGGCCACACCCTTCCACCCTTGCTCTTGGGAATTAACTGTCCACAGGGAACTTGTGTTCTCTTCTGCAATTCTCTACCATAATTTCCCCCATTTTATTTATTGTGGTAAAATGCACAAAACATAAAATTTACCATCTTAAACGTACAGGTCAGTGATCTGAAATATATTCATGCACAACCGTCACCACCGTCCATCTCCAGAGCTCTTTTATCTTGTAAAACTGAAACTCCACACCTGTTAAACAATAACTCCCCATTCCCCTTCCTCCCCAGCCTCTGGCAACCACCATTTTACTTTCTTTTTCTATGGTTTTGACTATTCTAGGAACCTCATGTAAGTGGACTTGTACAGAATTTGTCATTTTTTAAAATTCTTTTCTCCCCAGCTTTATTGAGAAATAATTGACATCACTGTATAAGTTTAAGGCGTGCAGCATGATGGTTTTTTTTTTTAACATCTTTATTGGAGTATAATTGCTTTACAATGGTGTGTTAGTTTCTGCTTTATAACCAAGTGAATCAGCTATACATATACATATATCCCCATATCTCCTGTCTCTTGTGTCTCCCTCCCACCCTCCCTATCCCACCCCTCTAGGTGGTCACAAAGCACCGAGCTGATCTCCCTGTGCTCTGTGGCTGCTTCCCACTAGCTATCTATTTTACATTTGGTAGTGTAAATATGTCCATGCCACTCTCTCACTTCATCCCAGCTTACCCTTCCCCCTCCCCGTGTCCTCAAGTCTATTCTCTACGTCTGTGTCTTTATTCCTATCCTGCCCCTAGGTTCCTCAGAACCATTTAAAAATTTTTTTTAGATTCCATATATATGTGTTAGCATAGGGCATTTATTTTTCTCTTTCTGACGTACTTCACTCTGTATGACAGTCTCTAGGTCCATCCACCTCACTACAAATAGGTCAATTTCATTTCTTTTTATGGCTGAGTAATGTTCCATTGTATATATGTGCCACATCTTCTTTATCCATTCATCTGTCGATGGACACTTAGGTTGCTTCCATGTCCTGGCTGTTGTAAATAGACCTGCAATGAACATTGTGGTACATAGCATGATGGTTTGATTTACATATATTATGAAATAATTACCACAAGAGATTCAGCTAACATCCATCTTCTCATATAGATACAATAAAAAGGAAAGAAAGAAAAAAAGAGAAAAAATAGTTTCTCCTTGTGATGAGAATTCACAGGATTTACATTCTTAACGATTTTCCTATATATCATTCAGTAGTGTTAGCTATAGTCATCATGTTTATGTTACATCCCTAGTACTTATTTATTTTATGAATGGGAGTTTGTACCTTTAGACCACTTCCCTCTACCCCACCAACCCCTGCCTCTGGTATCCACAAATCTGATCTCTTTTTTTTTTCATGAGTTTGCTTTTTTGTGTTTTGTTTTAAATTCCACATATAAGTGATCATACAGTATTTGTCTTTCTCTGTCTGACTAATTTCACTGAACACAATGCCCTCAAGGTCCATCCACACTATTGCAAATGATAGGATTTCCTCATTTTTTATGGCTGATGGTAGGATTTCCTCATTTTTATTCCACTGTATATAATAGTATTTGTGTTTTTGTCACTGGCTTATTTCCCTCAGCACAATGTCCTCAAGACTCATCCATGTTGTAGCCTATGACATAATTTTTTAAGGGACACTTCCCCCACCCCCAAGCAGAGACTGCCCAGAGATTAGGGGTTGACTTTATATGATTCTGAGGTTTAGTGCCGTGGGGTCATTTGCCAATTTTTAAAATTTTGATTTTGTCAGCTCCTTTGTTTTAATTCTCAACTGGCTCAGAAAGGGCCCAATTTATTGGGCCCTCTTTAGGTCCCAACAAAGCTGAAATTATGACTCTCCTTAATCATCTTGAAAGCTTAATAACTTGATAGAATGCAGGGATTCTATATGATAGTTTGTTCCATACTTTCTGGCTTCACTCATTTCCTGAACAAATAAAAAAGAAAGTCTACTGTGTTTCAGGAGCTATGCCTCAGCAATGAGCAGCGCAGATACATCCTTGCCATCAAGAACTTTTAGTGGAAAAAATTAGTAACAAAGAAAACTTATGAATTGCGATTATTTCTAGGATGGAAAGAAATAAAGGGCAAGAAAGAATAAGAGAGGCAGAGGGTGGCTAGATGGAGTGGATTTGGTTAAAGGCAGCTCTCACCCTTTCATGTTCAACCGTTAATTAAAATTGCCCATGATGTTTGAATGGAGACAAAACCAGTAGTTAGTAAACTTGACATATGTTATGATAATTTTTAGTCTCCCTATAACTTACACGTTTTTCCTAGATTTATTACATATTGTCGTGCATTCATTTCTTGTCAATGCATTTCTAATATCAGGAAGTCTGAAAGAGGCTAAGGATATAGGGATGAATAAGACATTCTTGCTGCCCTGAGGAAAAACCTCCCACGTTGAGAGAGCCAGGGACATAAATAAGTAACTCTAATATGGTGTGATAAGCTGGGGGAAGATCATGAAAACACAGAGTAGGGGGTGATCACCTCGAGATATGGAAGTTGGGGAAGTTCAGGCAGAGCGGGTATGAGCGTCTGCAGAGGCACAAAGCAATGAAAAGCATGGCTCGTGTTTTCAGGGCAGCAGGAGTGACGTGTGCTAAGGAGAGAGAGTGGTTAAGGTACTGAGGTTCTGAAAAGGCCAGCGCATTTCCAGCGTTCCTTGGAAACACAGGCCTGATAGCTTCACCTTTTGCTTTGAAACTGTCTTGAAACCTTAGCTTAATTATTATTCCCATTGTAAAGGTAAGCAGACCAAACCTCAGACAGGTCAAGTGACTTGTGCAGGTCATGTGGTTGGTAAGGAGCAGAGCCAGATTAGAATGATCATGAACATAAAATAGATTTTATTGGTATTGGTTAGAATTTATGGAAAGTCAGAGTTTAGTTTTTTTAAAAAAACCTATTCCACAAGGTACACTGTCCTGTTTTGGGCAAAATTTCTGCTTAATCCCCCGAAAAGTATATAAAATTCCACAAGAATTTAATGGTGGTTGTGGATCTATCCATACTCTTGGACTTGAGTGGTGGTAGTGGGGGGAGCAGTTCATTTAATTCTTAGCTAAAACATGACAGACACAATTTAAGCGTGAAAAAGAGTGAGATTTAAAAACAAGGAAATAAAAGTCAGTTTAATTCATATTTTGTTTGGCCTGAGTGCGAACAATTTCTTGCTTAAGCTCTTGTTGGATACAGTAAAAAGATATTTTTCTAAAATGTCCAAAGCAGTGTTTAGTGAATTGGTCTTGGTATGTATTTAAGAGGATAATTAGAGAAAAGGATGGGTTTAAAAGTGACTTATGCACTATCTCCACTAATTATGTTTAATAAGGAGTGATTCACCATGCAGAGTGCTGTTTTTTTCCTTCCCTTTGCATGTGCAAAGCAGAAGCAATGCTATGTGTGTGCTGAGCCATATCAAAGCTAGGCTGAACCTTCCTTACCAGGTCTGGTGGTTTGATGTTAGTTCAAAGGAAACCTCCAATCCCGAAGACTTTTAAATTTCTTTCTGCAAAATAAATTAAATGCAAAAAGCCAATATAAAACTCTCTGTGCCTCTGAATGTGAGGGATAGAGCCAGGTTGTTTCTCTCCAAAGTGTTCTTTGGAAATGTGTGTTTTTCTTGCGCATAGCATACACATATGTGGTAATCAAAATATGAGTCAGTCTTGGAAAGATGGATCAAGAGTCTAGGGGCTTCTGTTGAAGGCAGCTCTGCCCACCTTCCCTGTGGCTGGCCTAGGGCAGGGCCCAGGAATGCTGAATGTGTGAATGCGATGTGATAACTTACTCTTCACGCTGAGGCTGTCTGCAGCACACATGTAAGCATGTCACTCCCTCTCCCCAAATAAAGAAAAACATCCTTCATTTGCCCTGTAAGTCCCATGGGGTCTGGCTCCTTCCTCCCTTTCCAGCCCCATCTGGTACCATCCTCCTCCTTGTGTTCCTGAAGCTCCTCCTACCACAAAGCCTTTGCCAAGCTGTTCCCTTCCTCATGAAACATACTTTCTTACACTCTTTGCATCGGACAGCTGCTTTTACCCTTTAGGTCTCAGCTCTCATCACTGCTTTAGGCAAACCTTCTCTGATGTGCTTGCATAGCTCAAACCTATTACTTGCTCCCATGCTATTCTGCACCTCTGATATTGTGATATAATAATAAATATATATTTGGTCTTCATCCCCAGGTCCTGGCACACAGCTCCTACTCCTAAAGCCCTTGGAATGTCTGTGTGATAGAGCTATGAGGGGTGTTTTGTTTTTTTTTTAACTTTGGGTTTGTTTATTTATTTATTTATTTATGGTTGTGTTGTGTCTTCGTTTCTGTGCGAGGGCTTTCTCTAGTTGCGGCAAGTGAGGGCCACTCTTCATCGCGGTGCGCGGGCCTCTCATTATCGCGGCCTCTCTTGTTGCGGAACACAGGCTCCAGACGCTCAGGCTCAGTAATTGTGGCTCACTGGCCTAGTTGCTCCGCGGCATGTGGGATCTTCCCAGACCGGGGCTCGAACCCGTGTCCCCTGCATTGGCAGGCAGATTCTCAACCACTGCGCCACCGGGGAAGCCCGAGGGGTATTTTTTGTTATCCATAATAAAACCCTTTCAACCATACCTAAGTTTATGCTAATAAGGTGACTCTTAGAGGAAGTGGGGAGGCTAGTTGCCAGAAGGACCAACTATGTGATTTGAGGTTTGGAACTTTCAGCCCCACCCCCTGACCTCCATGGAGGAGAGATGAGCTGGAGGTTGTGCTCAATCAACAATGGCCAGTGATTTAATTTACCCTGAGCGCAGATTCTTCTTTCTGGGATGGGCACATATGAACCTAGTCTGCAGAGAGTAATCGATGAAACCAGAAAGACATCCTCTTAATCTCCACCAAGAACTATAAATGTCAAGGGAACTGGCCACTTGACTCTACGTGTGTCCTGACCCAGAATATTCTTTCCCTAAAGGCATGTTACATGGGAAGGCAAATAAGAGTTTGCTTGGTAAATCTGGAATCAGCACTAGGGTGGTAAATATACTTAATGACGTGCATCTGCTTCATGCCCTTCCACATAAGAGAAATGCTTGCTCTAGGGCTCCTTTGGGCAGTGTCTAATCTGCCTCAGTGGTCCCCCTTATCCATTCTTCTGTGGTTGATCAATCCCACTTCTGATTAACAGTTTTTTGGATGTGTCAGTAAAGGGATGGCAAGTATATGCTGTCCTTGCCATCAATCCCCTCCTCTTTGCATGGCAGATATTACTAAATGATCATGGCTTTCTTTCCCACTGGGCTCAGATGAAGTCTCAAAAGTCCTCCTCTACACAGCACTCCAGGGACCACAGTCAGCTGACTGGAATTGGCATGTAAGATATAAATGATTTCTCTCCTAGAGAAAGTCAGACAAATCAAGTCTGGTTAGAGTCTATATTTTCTCACTATCACTTGCATACTTCATTCTCAGAGGGCAATTCCAAATTCTTGGTGGGGAGTGTGGCCTCATGACTGCCTTTCCTGTACCACTTGCACGACATATTTACATTTTTACTAGGACCTTCAATGTCATTCATTCACTCCTTCCTTCCACAAATATCTGTTGGGAGTTATCGTACTTAGTGCCAGGCTCTGGGTCTCTCCAGGAACTGTTCTCATGAGATTTAGAGTTGGCTGGATTAAACCTGCCAGTGGTTCTAAAGAGAGAAATTTGAAGTAGATCCATGGCAGAGTCAATGCTGGATTCCAGTCCTCCCCCAGAGGCATGCACCTGTAGGGTATAGCTTATCCTTTGGGACACTGGTAACCAAACCAAGACAGCCTGATTCCTTTTAGATTATAGATTTTATTTTCTCCTTGGGTTTGTGTTCCTGTGGGCCCACACTTATCTACGAATTCATGCAGTGGTGCCTGAGCCTGGTGCCTGGAATACCCCGCTTTTAACAAAGGGATGGTCATGTGTCCTCTTGTCTTCCAAAGGCAACTGTGGCAACAAAGTGTTTAAATATTCTCCCAATACCCCAAGAAATGCCTGTTACACTGTAATAAGAAAGGGAGGCAATGATTCCACTCCGGAAGTAAAAACGTGGTGGGACAAACAAAAAGAGGGGTGTTAGGAGGAAGCAGGTAACCGAGGAAGAGCGCCCGCAGGAAGGGAAGGAGCACTGAGCGGGTCGTGAAAAGCAGAGCGGGCGAGCGCTGCCGAGCCCCTCGGTCCTCTTCCACCGTGGGTGCACCGGTCCTCTTCCACCGTGGGTGCACTGGTCCTCTTCCACCGTGGGTGCACCGCACTGTTCCCGCTAATGGGTCGGGAAGGTTCCCGCCCAGCCAGCTTCTCCTGCCTCCTGCGCGGAGCTCCCACTGCGCGGCTCCTGCTTCCAGCACGAGCTCTAATTCTGGGGAGAGGCTTCTTCTGTGTCCTGTGGTGCTTTCCTGGCCACAGGTGACACGGGGCTCAGACACTTGCAGCTGGGGGCCTGTCTGTCAGTTTCCCTCCCTTCACTTCCTCCTTGAAAAGTACCTCCTTGAAAAGGATGGGTGTTTAGAAGTAGTCTACAATTCATGTCGAGAAGGGAAGTAAAAGAGTGAGAGGAGAAAGGAAGAAAAGGACAGCAGAAGAGGCATTACCGCTTAACCTGAAGGGCTTGGATCACGGGTCAGACCTGGGTTCAGATTTCTGACTTTGCCATTTTAAACTCTGGGTGGCTAGACAAGCCTCAGTTTCTTCCTCTCTCAGATGGACGTAATTATCGTACTGCTCACATAGGGTTGTTGTAAATGAGGCAAGGTAAATAAAATCCTTGGGAAAGAAGCTGGGATGCAGAAATTACTCAAAAATGGTGGCGATGACACCATGGTGCTCAGCTGAAGCTTTTGCTCTTGCTGATGGTGGTGCTGGCGACCATCTCTCTGGGCTCAGCTTTGTTATCTGAGTGAGTTGAACCAGGTGGCCTATGACATCTCTTCTGAGAGTCTATTTTTCATGATTAAGAGAAAAGAGAAATAATAGGCTTAATAGTGAAAGACAAGCACAACTGACATTTGTAGAGCTCATCAAATTTGCAAATCATTTTTATATAAATTTTCATCAGAACCTCTTAGCATATCTATGAATAGGGATAATTATCCCAGTTTACAGATAAGGAAACTGAGGTTCTGAAAGTCAGATGATCTATTCAAGGCCATGAGGTTAGCAAATGGCAGAATTGAGGCTCATCTTTCCAACACAACACTGTGCTGCATTTAGTACTCCCGAAACCGCATTCACGTTTGTACCACTATGTCTCTGCTCATGCCTTTTCCTCTGCCTAGAATGTTCTCCCCATCAAAACATCTCCTCCTCTATTCTGTCAGTCCCTTTTCAGTCCTTCTGGAGCTTGTACTGTGAACATGGCGCTGTCACGGCATTTATCCCCATACGACTGTTTCCTGCAATGGTGCCTGAGCTTGGTGCCCAGAATACTCTGCTTTTAACAAAGGGATGGTCATGAGTCCCCTTGTCTTCCAAAGGCAACTGTGGCAACAAAGGTGTTTAAATATTCTCCCAACACCCCCAAGAAATGCCTGTTACAGTGTAATAAGAAAGGGAGGCTCTTTAAGATAGAAGCCAGTTTTTATTATCCTTGTATTCCTAGAACCTATCACATCATCTGACACATAGTAGGTTCTCAATAAATTTTCAACCAGTGAATAAGTATAAGTGATTCCCACTAGCCTGGCTGGGGAAAGAGACATATCTGATGCAGTATAAAAATATTGGAGAAACAATCACTTTTACAGTGGCCTATATGGATTATCATTTGTTTTTTACAAAATAAGACCAAAGTCTTTGGAATTTGTATAACACTATTGAAACCCATTAAAAATTACAATATACCTTCTTGGAAATTTCGATTGGTCGGCATTTTCAAGGTGACATTCAGAACCAAAATCACATTTAAAGGGCTCAATTTGATGAACATCATTCAATTCCGGGTATACCACCGACAGACACCAACACAAAGTGATATGTTGTGAGTGATGCTTTCACTAGAGACCTTACTTCTTTAGGACCTGTTTTTCTTTCTTTCTCATCCTGGGCTCATGGGTCATTTATTTTATCCCCCAAAGGTTCAAGCTGATGGTTGTTTTAGACGACTTTGATAGGATTTTAAATGTCATGGCTCTGTGCAGGAGGAGGTGATTCAAGGTTAATGAGAGCCCAGACGGCACCGAGTGTAAATCTGGCCCTTTGGATTGACAGCCGTGGGTGACAGAGACTGAAGGTTCCTGTGCACAGTAGATGCAGTTTGACCTTTACCTGGGGAAGAGGATGAGCTGATGAATTCTGAGCCAGGTGGAGCGCTGCTGGGGTGAAAGTTTCAGGAAGATCAATTTGAGAGCTGGAAGGTACCTTGAGGGGGGTCTCTCATATATATATATATATGTTTGTATATATGTATGTGTGTACATGAGTGTGTATGGAATATATATCTATGTATGTACATATGTATGTATGTGTGTGTGTACCCATTCCTATCCCCTTCTATGCTTAAGGCAGCAGAGTTGCAGAGATACACCTACTATGGACTGAATGTTTGTCTTCCCCCAAAATTCATATGTTGACCCCCTACCCCCTCAATGTGATGGTATTTGGAGGTAGGGCTTTTGGGAGGTGATTAGATTTGGATGGGGCCATTAAAGTGGGGCCCCCATGAAGGAATAAGTGCCCTAATAAGAAGAGACACCAGACAGCTTGCTCCCTCCCTCTCTCTTAGCCATGAGAAGACACAGTGAGAAGGGGGCCATCTGCAAACCAGGAAGCAGCCTCTCACCAGACACTGAATCGGAGGGCACTTGGATCTTGGACTTCCCAGCCTCCAGAACCGGGAAGAACATCAATGGCTGTTGTGTAAGCTGCTCAGTCTATGGTATTTTGCTACGGTAGCCTGAGTGGACTGAGACAATACCCAAGGAGGTTTGTGAAGCCCATGAACGTGTGTGCAAAATGTCGTGCACACGTGTGTAATTTTCACCATATTCTCAAAAGAGGTCCCTTAATGGTGGCTTGTTTCTTCCCCACTCCTCATTTGTTGTTGAGGAGAAGGAAGGAATTTTCATTCTACTCCCCAGCAGGATAGAGGATGGGAAGACCAGTTCCGCCTTTATTTTCTCAGCAATCTGGCTCACTCCTCCCCTGGAGCACCTTCTGTGTTTGGGGGGTCTGAGTGTGCTCCTTCAGAGCCTCCTGGGCCTCTATCTCATTGGAATCTGCCTGCTGCAGAGGCAGGGCCAGCTTCATAGGTGTGTAACTTATGCAGTTGCACAGGCCCCTGTGCTCAGAAGGGCCCCGTGCTTAGGTTAATGTTCTGCTTTTGTCATTTTGAAATTATTAACAATTTTTAAATAAGGGGCCCTTCATTTTCATTTTGCACTGGTCCTTGCAAATTATGTAGCTAGTCCTGGAGAGAAGGCACATTCTCACTGGCTCTCCATTAAGGAGAAGGCTCTGCCCTTGCAAGGGGAGACCTGTAGTTATGGAGGGTAAATTTCAACTTAGAAGGCATGTTTTAGGAACAGGAAGTCCGTTTGGCCACAGACCAAGGCTCATTCTCCAACCAGCTTCATGGGCATGTTTGGCTTTTTAGGGGCAGCGCTGCGTGGTGGTTACAAGTTGGGCCCTGGCACCACTGCCGGATACCAATCCTGGTTCTGCCACTTACTAGTGACATGACCATGGCCAAATGATTCAACCTCATGTCTCTTAGTTTCCCATTCTGTAATACTATCAAATGACTTAACATGTCTAAGTACTTATGGTTCCTAGAACACAGTATGTATTACTAATAATTGCTATTATACTTTGATCTCTATGATGCTGGTACCTTATTTCTCACTTGATTTGGAATTTGAAAGGGGAAGACAGGGCATTATTTACTGGATTCTCTAAAACTCATATCTCAAAAAAAGGTTAAGAACCACTGATACATTTTCGAAGGAGGGTCGGTCCCTGCCCTCAAGGAACTTGTAAATTCATAGCTTGAAAACTGACACTGTAAGGTAATTTGGGAAAAGAGCTTTATAAGGATTAAAAACTAAACCCTCTAGGATCAGCTGGAGAAAGATAAACCCCTCTCATTTTAAAAAGAAGGCTTTTTTATCATCGTCTTTGTGACATTTTCCAAGGGCAGCATGGATGGGTATCTTCCCTTTCCCAGACAGTAGCCACAAGCATGTATCTGAGACGATGATGTATTTATAAAAAATTTGGTTTTCAACTCAACAAATCAGGTCCAGTGTAGTATTTGGGTAGAACTGTGAGCCTGTGACTGGTTTGATAATTCTCTAGAATCATCTTGATTGTTCTCTGAACTCCAAAGGGGGATGATTATTTATTCTTTCTCACCATTCCTGAGCTCAAGAAGCTTACGGGCTAGTGAAGCAATCAAAATGGCCAGTGAGTATGCAGGGTGTGCTAGGGAGTAGAGGGACTGTCTTACTCAGTGTGGGTGGCTGTAAGAAATTACTACAGACTGGGTGGCTTAAACAACAATTTCTTTCTCACAGTTCCAGAGGCTGGAAGTCCAAGATCAGGGTGCCAGTATGGTCAGGTTCTGGTGAGGACCCTCTTCTGGGTTTACAGATAGCTGTTTTCTTGCAGTGTCCCCGTGGTTTAGTGTTTCCTAGCGAGCTCTCTGGCCTCTAAGGACGCCAATCTCATTCATGAAGGCTCCACCCTCACCACCTAATCACCTTGCAAAGACCCCACCTCCTAACACCATCACATTAGGATCAGGGTTTCAACATATGCATTTTGGAGGGGCACAAACATTCAGTCCATTGCAGGAGGGGAGAGGGTACTTTGGCAGCCTAAGGGGCCAGTTGGAAAAGCTTCACAGAGAGGGTTAGCAGTGAACTCCCTGAAGTAAGAGTAGAGTTTTCACAGTAGACAGAGGTGTGTGTGTGTGTGTGTGTGTGTGTGATGACTCTTTTAAGAAAAGAAAAATGAATGTAAAAATATTAATGCACAGATATAGCCTGCTCTCATGGTGGTGATAGTGTCAATTTTGGACTCATTTGTGCTCGAAATGAAAATCCTAATTTAAATACTCTTCTCAGCAGAGACTCCCCTGCTCCTCCTTTCTCCCTAGAATACCTTTATGTTTCTTTAAAAATCATCCTCATTTGTGATTCATACCTGGTTTAACAAAATTTCTCCCTGGGATTTTATCATTGGTAAATAGTTTCCTAGATAACCATGATGGGATAAAGATTTGAAAAGCTTCGGGTAGCTTTTCAAGGGCTCTTTCTAAAAGTGTAGGTGCCACAGGGAGAAGTGAGAAGGAAGGGTTATATTGGAACAATGGCCGGGGTTTTATGAACTAACTACTCCTGAACCCATGAAAGCACAGTATATTTTAGACCAAAGGGAAACATCCTCCCTGCAATTTGTATCAAGAAAAAGGAGAGAGTTTTATCAGAAAAGATCTCGAAAAGTCAGGCTTTAGTGAGTACCTTAGCTGAAATGGTGATCAGATGTGGTCTACCAGGACTACAGTATAAATCCCGTTTCTGATACCTTACAAATAAATATTCAGTAAACAAGTACAGAAATCTTCATATATAAACAAAATATGAACTCAAATCCTTAATAAACAAGGCCAATATGGAAGTAACAGTTTCCTAACTGCCAACATCGGTGTCAGGAGCCCCTTCCTTGATGTCCAACTGCACCTTGAACACTTTCCTCCCATTCTATTCCCATTCTAATGTGCTATTTCCACATGGTATAGTGATGGTGGGTTTAAAGCCTCTGTCCCCTTTGGGCTGTGAACATCCAGAGGTAGCTTTTGATCCCATGTGCCTAGCACCATACCCATCACATAACAGATAAGGGAAGGAGGGAGGGAAAGAGGGAAGGAAAGAAGAAAGGAAGAAGGGAGGAAGGAAGGCATCCTTACTGTAGCATTGATGCGAATTTCAAAAAACTCATTTCTTCTGTTTTGACACAGACCTGTGTCCCCCTGAGCAGAGCTTCTGCCATCATCCTGAGGCTTTTGAGCCCTAGGGGTGATTTGGTTCAAAACATTTATGAGAATTTGCCAGGCATTAGGGGGTCCAAGGACTCCAAGACACAGTTTGCTTTGTGCTTCTAAGTCTTGACAATTTCCCTTATGGCCACTGGGTGGCAGTGTGTCCCATGAAATGTTCATTTTTGTGGGGCTGGTGTGTGGCTCCTCCCCAGGCCTAAGGCTCAGAGATTGTTGCTTCTCACTTGGATTTGTTTAATGCACACTTCCAGATTGAATCGACAGCTCGTATTATAGCCATGTGTGTGCAGTATATGTGCTTAATTATACTGTAGAATTAAATTCAAAAGGGTGAGAATGTGGTTACATGTGTACATTTCCAAAGCCGGCTTCAGTCTGCAGCTTTTGCCTGGGGCTCAGGCAGGGACGATGGGACTGCAGGGGAAGCTGAGGGAAGCCTCAAACCCAGTGGCGGGTGGCATCCGTTTGGAGCGAAGGCAACTGCAGATTTTGCATCCTAGGCCACTGATAGCCATGGCCCTGAGGTCCCTTCCCTTACCCCCTTGCTGCCCCAGGTTCAGGTGCTCAGCCTCTGTGCTCTTCCTCCTGCTCCCAGCTGGCTTGCCTCATGAGAACTGGCCCTTAAGGGGGCCAACACCTGGCCCCAGACCTTCTCCCCATCTCCCAGCATTACCTACTTATCCCTACCCATGCACAGAGCACTGCAAACTTTTCTCTACTATGTGGCATATGAATGACTTTAAATGACATTTATTAGACAGGACTTTAATGTCCAGGGATGTCTGTAATGGTGAGGTTTCAGGCACTGGAAAGGTCAATGAGAATGCTCACCAGAATGGAAAATCCTCAAGGTTATCTCCACAGCATCCCTAGCAACTGGGTGTTCCATTGGTGTTGAATACCTCCAGTGATGGAGAACTCACTGCTTTACAAGCAGATCCTTTCCTTCCTGCTAGTTTTAATTATTAAATTTTTCTCATTATCTTTGAGCTGAAATCTGGCCTCCCGTAGGTTTCAACCAGTGGTCCTCATTTTCCCCCTGGGGATATCTAGGCAAGATTTGTGGATCTTTTAAATTGCACATTTTGATCTGGTGGATATGAGACAGAGTCAGAGATTCTGGATCTCTAACAAGCTCCCAGGTGATACCAATCCTGCTGGTTCAAGGGCCGTACTGTGAATAGCAAGGGAGTAGAGGAAAAACCTCGCTTGGGCTTTCAAATTATCCGTGGGTTCAAAATCTAGCATCATTCTCTAGCTCTGAGACCTTAGAAAAGTTACTCAAGTTCCAACCGTAAAATGGGGATAATAAAGCCTAAATGAATAATACCTAATTCATTTATCATGAGACTTCAATGAAATTACGAGTTTGTATCAGCTAGGAATGCTTTCAGTTGCAAGAAAAAGAAACCTAATATTGGCTTAAACTACTGGAGTTAATTTTTCTTGCATAACAAGAAATCTGGTGGTAAGTGGCTGCTGGCATTTGTTTAGCTGCTTCGTGATGCAAACAAGGACCCAGACCCTTTATATCTTCTTCACTACCATCCTCAGCATATTGGCTTTTCATCCTCATGCTTATTGTATGGTCACATGAAGGCGGCCACAAATCCAAGCGTGATGTGTGCACTCAAGGAAAGAAGAAAAGGGGAAGTTTCGGTAATGGCTGAGTCTGACTCTTTTAGTAGGAAAGCAAAACACTTTCTAGAAGCCCCCTAGCAGAGTTTTCCTTATGATTCATTGGTCAGAGCCGGGTCACATGACCACTCTTAGTTTTTTTTTTTTTTTTAAATTAATTAATTAATTTTCTGCTCTGGGTCTTAGCTGCGGCACGTGGGATCTTTAGTTGCAGCGTGTGGGCTCTTTTTTTTAGTTGTGGTATGCAGGATCTAGTTCCCTGACCCCAGGGATCGAACACGGGCCCCCTACATTGGGAGCGTGGAGTCTTAACCACTGGACCACGAGGGGAAGTCCCACCACTCTTAGTTTTAAGGGACCCTGGCATAACAGATTACTGGCAAAAAGGAATAGGATTGTTATGGTTCATTACCTTGGGCTGGGCACACTGCTACTCTGAACAAAATTGCAGTTTTGTTGGTAAGTGTCTTAGTCTAGTATGGGCTGCTATAAAAAAGTACCATAGACTGGGTGGCTTAAGCAACAAATATTTATTTCTTTCAGTTCTGGGGGCTGGGAAGTCCAAGATCAAGGAACCAGCAGATCTGATGACTGGTGAAGGCCTACTTCTGGGTTCATAGACGGCTGTCTTCTTGCTGTGTCCTCACATGGTGGAAAGAGGGCAAGAGAGCTCTCTGGGGTCCCTTTTATAAGGGACTGATCCTATGCATGAGGGTTCCATCCTGGTGACCTGATCACCTTCCAAAGGTTCCAGCTCCTAATACCATCACATTGAGGATTAGGATTTCAATATATGAATTTTGGGGGACCCAGGTGTTCAGTCCATTGCAGCAAGGATGGAATGGGAGATAAACATCAGGTAGATAACTGTGTGGTTTTTAAAGCATATTTATAAATTCATGGACACTCCTCCCTTTAAGAAGTGGGATCTACGTCCCTTCCCCTCAAGCCTCATCTGTAACCAATGGAATATGGGCAGATATGATGCTGTGCGACTTCTGAGGCTGGGTCGTAAAAAGTCATGAATCTTCTACCTTGTTTCCTGGAACACCTGCACCTGGAGCCTGGAGATACCTTGTAAGAAGTTGGACTCCCCTGAGGCTGCCATGCTGTGAGGAAGCCAAGTCACACAGAGAGGGGCCACATGTAGGTACTTTGGTCGGCAGTTGTGGTCTTCCAATTAATCCATCCCAGGTCCCAACAGGTGAGTGAGTGAGGCTTCAGGTGGTTCCAGCGCCTCACCCCTGCCCCCCACTGTTGGGTCTTCCAAACCAAGGCCCCAGCATTATGTAATAGGACAAGCCTGTCTGAATTCCCAACCCAAAGAATCTGTGAGCATAATTCAATGGTGATTGTTTTGTTTTTTTTTAATTTTTAATTTTATTTTTGGCTGCGTTGGGTCTTCGTTGCTGCACGCGGGCTTTCTCTAGTTGCGGTGAGCGGGGGCTACTCTTCATTGTGGTGCGCGGGCTCTCATTGCGGTGGCTTCTCTTGTTGTGGAGCACGGGCTCTAGGTGCGTGGGCTTCAGTAGTTGTGGCTCGCAGGCTCAGTAGCTGTGGCTTGAGGGCTCTAGAGTGCAGGCTCAGTAGTTGTGGCACGCAAGCTTAGTTGCTCCGCGGCATGTGGGATCTTCCCGGACCAGGGCTCGAACCCGTGTCTCCTGCATTGGCAGGCAGGTTCTTACCCACTGTGCCACCAGGGAAGTCCCTGGTTATTGTTTTAAACTACTAAATTTTGGAGATAACTTTTTGCGTAGTAATAGTACCTGGACTAGGAACTAACAGAATTTGCCACGGAGTGTTTCCCACAGGGCCTGGCAGAGAGTAGCTGCTCAAAATTATGCTACTTATTAGAACTTCTCTTTACTCTCTCCAAAGCTGTTTACTTCTTTGGCACCAAAGATTCAACTAAACAAGCCGTGATAAGGATCTTAATTTTTTTCCAATGTTTTTCCCTTGAGTTGATTTCATTTTCCTTCACCAGCCTGCTTGCTTTCCTCTGAGTGTGTCTCTGGTGACTCTTTTTTGAGGTCTGGCTTCCAAAACAAATGATAGTAACTGTTGAGATTTATAGAATGATTTTTATGTGCCAAGCCCTTTGATAAGCACATTACTTAATGAGGTTAGGTACTCAAATTATACCCATTTTAAAGTTGAGGAAACTGAGGCACAGAGGGGATAAATACTTGCCCAAATTCGCAAGGTTAGTAAGTGGTAGAAGCCAAACCATCTAGTCTAGCTGTTCTTCATCGTGGAAACCAATATGTTGTCTGTGTTAGGACTATTGCAGTAGGAACATGGGCCAGAGAGTGCTTTTGAGATTCTGTGGGGTTTGGGGGAAGAGACATATTGCATGTATGAACAGCTCAGTAAAAACCATGCTGGGAGAAGAGGAAGTCATCTGGAAGATTTTTCAGGTCTCCAAGTTCCCACATTCTCTGGCTCCTGGTATTTGTCCCTTCAGCATCACTTCTGGAAATACGGTTCCTGCTGTTCATACTCACTCCTGACTCTTGTTCTGCCCAGTTGAACACCAGCAAACATTTACTAAGTCCACCTTGGCTCCCTTTGGGGTGTGTGTTTCTAACTTGCCTTCTTGATGAGATCTCTTCCCTTCCCACTTATCTCCCCATCAGGACCTCCTCTGCGCTAGTTCTCAACACCACACTGGCCTTTTGTCCATGGACTGTTTGTACTGGCCACAAATAATCCCTTCCCTCTGCCTCCCCCCCATTCTGTATCCATTGCCCAGCCCATTCATTGCCAACTGCTGCCATTCAGATGCTCGATGATGGGCTGCCACTCTCTTTCTGATTACCCCAAATGACGCTGGACACCAGCCCTACTCGTCTCTGTTTCTGGGGCAAAACAGACTAAACTTATCTTAGTAAATTCCTCAGGGGTCCTGGTTATCACTACTTCCTTTTCCAAGTGCTCATAATTTATAACCATATTAGATAATTTTGACTGAGACTGACAGCAAAAATCACTGAAATACTTTCTTTTAAAGAACTGGAATAACACATACTTGTCTTCAGTCTTCTGTCAGTAACAATAAGAAGTTTCCTTCTCCCAACCACTCCCTACCTACCCGCCAGAGCCAATCACTTCAAATTTGAAAGCTTCTTTTGGTCTTCACTGCTCATATTTCTAAATAATGAAGTTACTATTTTTTCCTTAATTTAAAAGTTGTGAACATTTTAGATCTACTTTCTGTTAGAATTCTCATGCCTCTTATTTTCTCTTCTATTCATATTTTTATATGACAATTTTTAGTTTATTCAATAACCAATTTTAACATTACTTTGACTAGGAACAGATTACTGAGCCAATTAGGGTATTATGATTACATTATGAAAATTTCAAGCAAATCGTTATCTAAAAAAAATACCATGAACACCCAGATACCTATTATCTTACTTAGTTGTAACCTAACATTTTGCTACATTTGTTTCAGGCATAAAAAAAGCATTATAGATACAATTGAAAATCCTTTGGGTTTCTCTTCCTAATCTCATTCTTGTTCTTCTCCTTACTTATTTCCTTAGAGTAACCATGATCCTGAAGTTGCTGTTTGTCATTCTGTGAATTATTTTTTTTACTTATATTATATATGCAAGTATTCCTAAATGATATGTAGTATTGCTATGTTTTAAAATTCAATGTAAATGGCATAATACTTTATTTAGCCTTTTGTACCTACTTTTCCCCTCAATATTTGCTTTTTAGATTTATCCATGTTGATAAATGTAACTCTGGCTTTTAAAACTAATGTATGGTATTTCATTGCATGGCTGTAATGCACTGTATTAATCTGTTTTCCCAGTGATAAACAAAATTTCTTTTCTATCCATTTTTTGCCATTATAAACAGTGCTGCAAAGAACATTCTCATAATTGTTTTCTTGTGCAAATGTGGAAGAGTTTCTCTAAATATGATGAATTTTGGTATATAAGCGTTGGCAATTTTACAAGGTATTGTCAAATTGTTCGCCAAAATGGTTGAAATAATTAAATACCCACCAGCACTTTATGAGGGCTTTCCTGGAATGGTCAGACTTTATTAGTATTTTTTCAATATCATGGACATAAAATGGCATCTAAATGTGATTTCAATTTGCATTTCCCTTTCACCTGTAAGGTTGAAATCTTTTCATAAGGTTATTGGCCAGTCTCTGTGGAGTAAATGTTGTCTCACCTTCATTTGCTCAGATTTCAATGTACCTATTGTTAATTTTTTTAAAGCAGATGTTCTGGCATTTCTGCCAAAGCCTGTCCATGACATTTTCCATACCAGCTAAGATGCTTTGGCCTCAAGTAATAGAGCACCCAACGAACAGTAGCTTAAATAACAAAGACATGTTATTATCTCACGTAACAAGAATCACGGCAGTAGTTTGCTCCAGGGTAGGTTTAGACCTGGCTCTCCTTGTCTTTTTCCTCTGCCATCCTCAGCATGTTGGCCTTATCTCTTGGGTGGTCCTGAGACCACTGCTGCAGCTCCAAGAGTCATGTCCTTATACCACACAGGGAGGAGCAGGAAGGAAGATGGCAGGAGTCAAAACTGGGCCTTTGCCTTTGGTTGCTCTCTTTTACCAGGGAACAAATTCTTAGAATCCCTCTGAAGTCTTGCACTTATATCTCATAGGCCAGAGCCGGTCACATGTCTGTATTAGATAAATTGTTGGCCTTTGGGAATGGGATGTCATGGTTGGTTTAGGCCAATCCCAATTCATCCCGGGAGCTGGGCAGACTGCATCCCAAACAAAATCTAGTTGCATAGACAAGTGAGAAATGGCTGTTGTGCAGGCTGCCAAAGTGCTCCCTTTCCCCAGATCAGCAGGTCATCTACAGCTCCTATTTTTTTTCTCCTGGACACCTCCCTCTTTAGTCCTCTATCCAGATGGTTCCTTCCATGGCCTGCTTCACAGCTTTCCCCTTTGAGTTTCCCTTTAGTATTCTTCTCTGTTGGGTCCCTTTCCTGAATGCCATGTTTTCCTTTCATTGTTTCTGTCTCTTTTTGCAGAAGCCCAACCCGTCGGTAACTTCCTAAAAAATAATGCATAGGAGACACATGCTCTGAACCTTGTTGGTATGAAATTGTCAATATTCCATCCTCACATTTGATTCATCATTTGGTTGGTATAGAATGCTAAGTTTCAAATAATCTCCACTCAGAATTTTGGAGGCCTTGCTCCATTATTTTTTTATTCCCTATGTCTAGAAGTGCAAAGGTATCCTGACTACTGGTCCTTTGATGAAAACTCTCCTTCTCTTCTCAAAGGCTCTCCAGATCTCCTTTTTTTATCCCTGGCCTTCTGGAATTCCACACAGCTGTAGCATGGCATTGGGCACTCAGAAAGCTCCTTCAGGCAGACTTCTGTCCCGAAGTCCTGAGAAATGTTCTTGTTTTATACTTCTGATGTTCCCTTCCCTCCATTTGCTGAATTCCTGGAATTCCTGTTGGTTGCATGACAGACTTTCTGAATTAACCCCGCTAGTATTCTTATCATTTTTTTGGCCTAGTTTTCCTCTCTTAATTTTTTTGTTTTCCTTTCTGTGAGGTTTTGGAGTTTGATTGTCCAAACTCCTTATTAAGTTTTTTATTTGCTTTCATATTTTTAATATCTAGGGACCCTTTCTTTCTTTTCTTTTCTTTTTAATTTGAAGTCTTTATTTTCCTCTCTAATCTCATGCCCCTTCCTCCCTCCCATGATATAACAACTATAAGGAATTTGGTGAATTTCCTTCCAGTTCTTGTTGTGTGCATTTGCTTTGTGTATATGTGTCCATAAACAGTATTATTTCTTAAATGTTCATAAATGACATCAGATTGTACTTAACATTCTTCAACTTATTGTTTTTAACTCACAGGTATTTGGGATTGACTCTTGCTATTACACTTTGATTTAACTGATTCATTTTAGTGCACGATGTTCTAGTAATTATAGACTACACTAGACTAATTTTTCATATATTTACTAGGAACTCTTTCTTGTTCTTTAATAAATTCCCTTTCATAGCATCACGTTTTATGTATAAAATATCACTCTGATGTTATACTTTTTTGAGATTTTCTTCTGTTTCCTGGATTTTCTGTTGTCTCTAGGTTCATTTTCTTCTGTCTTGCTTTTAGTTTGCTTTAGTGTCTCTCATGGTGGAATCTTTGCTCCTATGTATGAGGATTCCTTGTCTATTTGTCCACATTAAAGAAGCAGGCACTGAAAAGATCACTTGGAAGCTCTGAGTGAGTGGGCTGGGCTTGTTGATGTGGGAGACTTTATGTAGGATGATTGGAGCCTAGGGTAGCATTTTGATGGGATATCTTCAAAATCAAAATATGTAAGCCTTTATTCTAGGACCATTTCCAATTTGGTCTTGATAGGATCTAACAGTAGGTCTCTGTAACATCAGCTTTATGCAGCATTAACTTATTCATATTTCTCAAGATACCGAACTTCCTTAGGCCTCAGTTTCCTTGTCTGTAATCAGATGGAGTTGGGCTAGGTGACCTCAAAGGACTCATTCCACTCTGTAGTTTTATAATATGATTCAGGACAGAGATTAGTTAAGAGACAGAAGCATATTAGAAGGAATCAACTATGCTAAAATATAAAAATCCTTTGAAGCTGTCAGGAGATAGGCTCCTAAAAATCTAATAAAAATTTTGACTCATTGGGGACATGACTCAATGGGAGATAATTAGAAATAAACTTGGGAGGGAGGACTCAAGAACGGCTAATATTTAGTGACAATGCCTTAATTAATTTCACCTGTGCCCTTGGGCCGTTGAAGTCACTAGGCTTTGCAGTTTACCTCTTGGAGCTGAATTGCACACGTAAGCTGGACGTTGCTGATTGAATGGGGCATTATAGATCCAGAGAGAAGGAAGGAGTATTAGATTTTAATTTATAATAACCCATCCAAGACCCTGGGTCTTAGGCTGACAGATCCCTACACAAAGGTCAACATCTTGGAGGATTTCTAAAATTAGATTCTTGTTTACTCCTCAAATGAAGCTGTGTTCTTCCCTCCTGGTGTTGTATGAGGTTAAGGGACTCTCAAAAGGTGATAGGGAAAACATTACTTGGAGATTTCACGTTTCTGCAGAGAAGTTTTTATTAGGGTCTGATGTGTATGTGTGTATTAAAATTAAAACAAAGTCTTAGTTTAAACTCTGTTTGCTTACTTAGACTGTAAATTCCTGCAAAATTGGTGCCTGTGTCCTCACGGTTTTATGTATCTCTCATACAATGTGTGCAGTTGGTGTTTATTACACATTTGAGTAAATGAATATATTGAGATGAAAACATGCCCTGGGAAACTGCTTCCTTTTCATCCACCTCTAACGCAGGTTGAAAATCTATAGGTCACCCTCCAAGTTCAGCATGTTTTAAGTAGGCTGAGGATTGGAACTGGGGCTTGTTTAAAAGTTAAAAGTACATTCAACTCGATTTGATGGAATTCCAATGTCACAAAATACCTTGAGGAATAACGTCTCAGCCAATACTCCTTACTTCAGCAGCATGACTTGTCCTGCAGTCACCTCAATATCATATTGCTGAGCTGAAATATAGCTAATCTGTCATAATGGTATTTACCCAGAGCGCAGGGGAGAGTGATGACGGGGGAGACATTTAGGGGAGATTTCCTGGATTTACGATATTGATTTTTGGTCTTTGTATGAGGAAGAAATTAACATCCCTCCTCCTGGAAATATGTTCTCTGTAATGAGCCTGGTTAACTTCATGAAATACAGCTTACCAAGTTAGTGTTTGCCAAGAAGGGGGACTGGGTTGGATTCAGAGGGAGGTGGGCAATCTCACTCAGAGATAGGGCTCTGTCAGACTGCAGACAAGGAAGGAGAAGATTTAGGCTGTCTTTGGTTTTGGCAAAGATGATGAAAGACAAGCTTTTAGTTGGGGAAACTTGTTTAAGAAAGGTTGGAGGGGAGAGAGGATTTCCATAGTAGCACAGACTTGGGGGCCACTTTTTATGTTTTTGTTCTGAAAAAGGCCATTCATTCACTCATTCATTTCAACAAACATTTACCAAAGGCTAGACTCATTACTAAGGATGTAAAGAATTGCTTTTAGGGAGCTAAGACACCAGACAAGAAAACAACCCAAACCAGCCTCATAGCAGTTGAAAATGGAGACTTTAACTCTTGGGGAAATTCAGACTCTCCCCTGAGCATTATAAAATGGGAAACTTCATTTTGGCAAAGCCTAATGTCTAGGTATCATCTTTACATCTTCTCCAGCACCTTACACAGCATCTGGCCTGAACTTTATTTTACTTTATTTTTTAAAAAATTTATTTATTTATTTATTTTTGGCTGCCTTGGGTCTTCGTTGCTGCGTGCGGGCTTTCTCTAGTTGTGGCGAGCGGGGGCTGCTCTTTGTTGTGATGCACGGGCTTCTCATTGCGGTGGCTTCTCTTGTTGCGGAGCACAGGCTCTAGGTGCGCGGGCTTCAGTAGTTGTGGCACTCAGGCTCAGTAGTTGTGGCTCACGGGCTCTGGAGCGCAGGCTCGGTAGTTGTGGCGCGTGGGCTTTGTTGCTCTGCGGCATGTGGGGTCTTCCCGGACCAGGGCTCAAACCTGTGTCCCCTGCATTGGCAGGTGGATTCTTAACCACTGCGCCACCAGGGAGGTCCCTGGCCTGAACTTTGTAATCAGTCCCCCTAAAAGTACGCCTTTCATCATTTCTCCCTTTCTTAGGGATCTACAGTGACTTCCTGTGTTGCTTGCTGAACTCAAGATCAAAAGCCTATGCCTGAGTTTTAAGGCTTCTCATAATTTAGCTTATCTTCCTAATGTATATTCCATATATTCCATAAAGGAATAGCCCCCCCGGGGGCCCTCTCTACTTCTGAGATTGCTCTCAGACAGCTGGTACTCTGACTGAATCTTCAGCTTGTTAAAAATGTTGGTAGATGGAGACCACACAGTTCATCCTTGTGGCAATGGGCACATGGACGGGGGTTTGGTTGGGTCTGCAACAGAGGTATGAGCTCTGGGAGCCTGCTGCGGGGGGCTTCCTTTTCTCCTTTTCTCCACTCCCAGCAGCAGACCCAGGCTGTGGAGACAGAGAGGCCTGAGCTGGGCAGTGGGTATCAGTCTTTTTAGAGGCCAGAGCAGGGTCCAAGGGGAGGATGGGTTGCAGGGCTGACTGTGATTCCCAAAACAGCCTGGGTAGCCACTTCAGTCTGCAGAGCTGCCTCTATCAAAATGTTTGTGTGAGGCATTTTATGCTAGTTTTTGTTTGTTTTTAAAATAAGAGCTAGAAGGAAATCATCCCTAATTCTGTCATCCCAAGGAAAGGCGAGGGGAAATTTGAAGTTTTGCACGTGCTCTTTTTTTTTAAAAAAATATTTATTTATTTATTTGGCTGCACTGGGTCTCAGTTGCCGCATGGGGGATCTTCATTGCTGTGTGTGGGATCTTTTAGTTGTGGCATGCAAGATCTAGTTCCCTGACCATGGGTCGAACCCAGGCCCCCTGCACTGGGAATGGGGAGTCTTAACCACTGGACCACCAGGGAAGTCCCTGAACACGCTCTTGAGAGTAACTAACCTGCCATCTACCTGCCGCTGCTGGCCGGTCCGGGGAAGACCTGGCTCAGAGGATGGGCAGTAGGCGATTGGGGGGCGTGCCCCGCAGAGTCCACCTGTGGTGTTGCCGCCGGTGTGTGATAGCCACTCGGGCTGTGATTCTAAGCTCTGTCCAGTGTGGAACACAGGGAAAGAAGGGCCTTAGGAACCGCTGAAGTCACTTGTTGCTCTTCACTGCTTTAAGGAAGTGGGGGAACAACAGCCTCCTGACAGAGGACGCAGGGCTCCTCCCAGCGTCATCCAGAGAGGCCAGTTTTTGTGAAAGATGCTTCACCGCTCAATTGACAACGTTCGGCACTCCCCTCCTTGCCTCCACCCTCAGACCTCACTTCTCACCAGCTTGTCTTTTTTTTTCTCTCCTTCATCCCCTGAATCTTTGCTCTGAAGTCCCTCCTTGAAGGGCTGCCCACTGGACGGAGCTCTCTGTGTACTCACCTGCTCTTGCCCCCCTCCCCCTGCGAGCGCCTGGCTGCCGTCCCCGGACCCAGCTGCCCTGACCGAGCTCCTGTCTGCTCCGGCCGCTCCTGCAGGGGCCACACACTACACTTAGAAACATGGCCAGACCCCTCACACCTAATTCCAGTGCACAGTGTTTGTCAAAAGGAAAAAAGGCTTTCTCATTTTGAAATTCAACAGGACAGTCCTGGAGGCCTTTACAAACTCTCAAGATGTGTCCTTCAGGTGAACCTGCCATCTGAGTGACAGTACTTCCTGTCTGAGAAAAAATAAAAACGAAAGGGCCTCCTGTTCTCCAGCCCTTTTCTCACCTGTGTTTTCCCACCCCCACCCCCCCAAAAAACCAGAAAACACTAAAAAAAAATGTTGGTAGAGAGCCGCTGCCTCGAAGAGCACCCCTACAGGCCAGCCCCAGGCTTACCTTTGTCTGGGACCCACCCACCCTTCCACAACCCAGGAGCCAAAGGGTTAACGCAGGCAGGGAGCACCAGCCTCCAACTGGCTGCTCTGTGTGGTCCGAGCCCAGTAGCACAGCTGGTGAAATGCTTTGCATCCACCCTGGGCAGCCCCCTGGGACCCACTCTGCCCTCTTTCCACCCTCTGTGTTTGCTCGTCGTCTTCTTTGCCTGTTCCTATTCTTGCCATTTTTAAAGACCCAACACAGCAAACTCCATCTGTGCATTTAACAACTATTTATTGAGGGGCTGCCATGAACACAACGGTGCCAGACAGACATTGTTAGGCCCTCACAAAGCCTAGAGTCCACAGTGTGGAGAGAGACATTCATCTAATAATCATCCACATCAGTGTAAATTGTGTGGTGTGGGCCATGCAGAGGGCGTATGGTAGGAGGTTGGTGTGGTGGAGTCTGTGGGAACCTGCACCTGGGCACCTGACTGGGCCTCTGTACCCAGGACCTGGACTTGACCTGGGTTGGGAAAGGGAAGGGGAGGTCAGGGATGCCTTCCCTGTGGTCCTGGCCTCTGGGCTGAGGTCTGGAGTATGAGTGGATATTAACTAGGCGTATAGGAGGGAAGCACGGTGTGTTTGAGGAACTGACAGTAGCCAGTGTTGTGGCTTGCAAGTCTCATTTTTTTCATGGACTCTCCTAGGATTTCCCAGAATTATATCCTTATATCCTCTTGTTGATTCATTGAAGAAGAGATTGATGGTTTCAGTAAGCTTTAATTTAGGACCGAGTGTGCACTGTGAAGGGCGCTGGGAATACGAAGCCTGCTACAAACTCCAACACTGCTTTTTCACTTTTTGCTTTCTCTTTTGTAGTGCTCAGCCTACCTTTAGGTGTTGTTCCTTGCTTGCTCTCCCTTCCCTGTATCTCATCAGAGGCTGTAAGTTACATCCTGAAGCGATCGTCTGTCCTCTTTATTAGAGTATCCCCAGCCCTGGAACAGAGCTTGGCCTGTATAGTAAGTGCTCAGTATATATTTGTTGAATAAATACTTGTGTTGAATGAACTCCTGATGAGACATGGTTGTGACCCTGTTGTGTATTGGTTTGTTATGGTTTCAAATCCACTTGTTTATGACTTAAGTGAAGGTGTTTTGATCTAAGGGTGAATTTGTTTACATCGAGGAAGATGTGCCAGGATGATGTCATCAGCATTAGTTGTAGCTCGGCTATGGAGAGGCGTTGCTTGATTTGAGCCAGAAATCTAGAAGCTGATGGACAGAGGTTTGCAAAATAGAATCCATCATGATAAAACAAACTCCTATGAAATTTCCAGGAGAACGTACTTTAAGAGATAATAATAATAATAATGATAATGGCAATAATAATAATAATAATAATGCAGCTTAACTCAATTCTCTCAATGCTATGTTGCTTTCCCAGTGAATTCCTAACTTTACAATACAGAGTTCAAAGGTATTTAGCATACCAGGTAAGCACCATATATATTTGATTTTTTGACATTTGAGAAGCAGAGGAGATAGACAGAATGTCTGGCCACTTCCCATTTCAGCTTACTGGGTCACTGCCTGAACTCTCACATACAGAGGTGACATGAAAAGCTGGTGTTTTATTATTACCTCTCTTTATGGCTTATTGCCTCCATTAAAGAAAAATGGGTCTGAGATGGGATCCTTCAACCCCGGCTCTGAAGAGGCTAGCCTGAACCCCAGGGGAGGGCTAGGGGTCATTTTACACCCCCGTGAGCCCCATGCAGGAAGTTCTTAGGGGGAAAACTCGTTAACCATGGAATAGAATTCTATTTGGAGCTTTCCAGGTCTGTAATAACCTCTCCAGTGACCTTGCCCAGACTCACAAGTCTGCTGGCTGTGCGCTGGCTGGTTTGGCTTTCTCGTCTGTGTTTTAGACGATGGCTTCGAGGAAGACAAGAGGGCGTGGTTCAAGGGAAGCAGTGAGCCCCAAGGAGACTCTGCCAATTACTGCACCTGTCAGTGTTCAACAGCAGATCAAATGAATTCAGAGACCCAAACAGTCTGCAGAAAACTGAACACAATTATCTAAGAAATTAAGTTATACAGTTGCCATGACCTTTAATCAATCATCCAACCGTTAATGTTAATTTTGTGATCTAAAAATCATAGTTCTATTTGCATTTTAATGGCTGCTAAATGAGTGTCATCAGGAAGAAATAATGGCAGGGTGGCCTTTTGCTACAAATTCTTGCTTCCTAATGGTGATGCAGAAAGCGAGGAAAACGGTGTTTGGAAAAGGTTTTGTTTCGCCTTCTAACAGATGTATGGAGCTGCCCTTCTCAAATGAAAAAACAAGCAGTTCCCCACAAATACCACCACCTGTTGTTATAAATAAATCCAAGCTGTAAAATGGCACGTACTCTTAATGGCAAAATCATTACAGGCATCCTACCCACCTCCCGCCAACCCTTCCTTATAGCCTCTTAACACCTTGTTTCTCAGTCACGTACCTTTTTAAGCTTTCGACCGGCCATCAGGCCCCATCCCTCTCCAAGAGAGATGGCCTGTGGATTTGTGGCTAAAAATAAAAAGTTACCAACCTCGGGGAGAATGATCACACATCCCTTTGCACAGTTTAAGCAGCTAGAAACTGGCTACGTGCCACTCCATATTTAGGGTTCTCTTAAAATCTTAATCCAGACATCCAGTGGTGTATTTCACAGCTAATGAACCTAACCTTCAAGTAGGAGCATAAAATCCTAATTAAATCAGGGCATCGTGAACTTATTGGCAGGCTGTTTATAATTCGGTAGAATCTTGTTTCTATGAGTAGTTATACGAAAATTATAAAGCATTAGAACTGGAATGTTGTATCCTTTAATTATCTCCTTATCTATCTCCAAACTCCTTTAATCTACAGACTGTGTCACTCCATATATAAATATTGATTGTTTAGCAGGCCCAGGATATTATACTTACTAAAATATTGTGTTTCTCACCTGAAACTCAGCTTCTTGCCTCCACTCTCTTGGGAGAAGTTTCATATGAATGATTTCTTCTGATGAAAGAGGTCTTGAACTTATAAATTTGGGAAAAAAGCTTAAAAAATAAAGTGCTTCAGGTATTTTCTGTGTACAGGAAATTCAAATAGGGAAGGGAGGAGAAAATATTAGAGATGAATGCTAACTTATTTTTTTCTTCCAACGAAAGTGGGCAGGGGGATGTTCCTGCAAAGATTGCAAAACTCCATATTTCATAAAAGATTTATTAGCAATGATGGAGGGAGATTGCTGAGAGGAACCCTGATAAATGCCTTGCCTTTTTTCGCTGCTTTAAAATTATGGGTTCTGTCCATAAAGTACTGATTAATTCATATTCATTCAATGACATACCTTCTTTTTCTCCCCCAAGCAAAGATTGTAAGCATTTTACTTCAACAAATAAAGAACTCTGGGTGGGATGCATACAAATTCACTTAGCTCTGGAACTCGCACTACAATTTATGCAGCTAATCACAGTAAAGCAGGAAAGATTCTTTTCTTTTCCTGTGACAAGTCCTGCCTACCTTTCAGCATCTTTTCCCCAAAGGTATTATTAATCTCTAAACGTCATGAAATTGAAGACTTATCTAAGACCCTTTAAAACAGTGTGGCATCATACGTAGCAACTCCCAAAGAGAGAAGTTGCTTTGCTTTTCTAAATGACTGTAGCAATTGGAGTCTTTTTTCCTTGCTTAAGGAGTCCGGATAAAGTAACTGGTGCCTGTTCTAAACTTTCAGAGGAAATTGGTTGGATTTTAAACACAGTATTTATTTTGGAATACTGGGTGGTTCAGGCCTAGAAAAATGGCAAAGTCCTTGGAGGGAAGAGAATAGATGTTGGGCAGCAGATGAAGAGCCAGCAGTGGCTGTTTGCTCAGGAGTTTACCTGGGAGAGACACAGCTATGGCAGTGGGATGGATGGGACTTCCTGCTGCATAAGGTGGTCTGACAAATTACTTTTATGCACTTCTTAGAGAATCAGCCAGTATTTTTCAAATTTAATGAATTTTTAAATTATAAGAGTAATGTACTCCTATTGAGAATATTGGAAAATGTAGACAGGTACTAGCAGAAGAATTATTTCACAAGCACTGTGCTAGACACCATCCTGGATTAGTAAGGAGATTTCCATGAAAGAAGGTCCCTTAAATCTGGTTGGGGAACAACGGGCTGTAACCTCCATGAGGGTAAGTATCAGGTCTGTCTTGATCACTTGGCCCAGCCCTTGGCACTCTAGATGCTCACCATGTATTGGTTGAAGGAATAAAATAGTAAACAAACAGTAAAAACAGTGTATGTCCAAATTTGATTTTGGATAATTTTGATTGAGAGAACTAGAAGTATTGGTCTGAGTAGCTGTCTAGACTTTTGAGTAATTTGCAAGTAGTTTTGTTAAGGATCTAGTTTAAATAGATAGAAAATGACCAGACGTCAAGTTGCGGTGGAGAGGGGGAGTGCTATTTTCCATCGAAAATAAGAGTGCTTGGGGAATGCTTCTCCATGCCAACTAGGGAACTAAGTTTAACCTACCTCTCTTATAGCAACTCTCAGAAGTATGCATTTTTATCTTCACTTTATAATTTGGTTCAGAAAGCATAAGTAATTGTTCAAGACCTTAGTTATTAGTAAGTGGCACACATGGGATTCAAACTCTCCTTTGTGTAACTCCAACACTGTGTTCATAGCCACCATGCTTTACTGCCTGGAGTCTGGGTCAGCCAATGACGGGGGCCAAATACAGGAGCATATCCAGGGTTTGCACATAGGGATGTTTAGAAGATCCGCTGTGGGGAGCTAAGTCCAGGGGAAGAATATGTGGGATTCCTGAACTTTTAATCCAGGGTCTACTGAGGATCCGAGATCCAGGAAGTACATTTGCCCAAGACTCACACAGCTTTGAAGAAGCTGAGTTCTGATCAGGTTGGCAGTGAGCACTGGGAAAGCCCGAGATCAGCAGTCAGGGAGCTGGTAACTGGCATTGAGGGACAGGAAACCTAGCCATTGGGGCTGACACGTAAGACTCTGTGTTTGGCTACTGGGAAGGTTGGGGCTTTCCAGTTGAAAACTTGAGATGCCACATGGGGGACTCAGCCGCTGGGAGAAACAGAATGAATCACGATTGACTCCGCAAGGCACCCTGCTGCCATGGAGGCCATCGCATTTGTCTTATTTGGAGACAAACTTAGTACCAGTGCCTGGAATAGAACTAAAAGGGAATCAGGTTGACTCAGTTACCAGGGTTGGATGGTGTGATTCAGTGAGGGGGCAGACTACCCCATGTTTGTCTGACCTTAGGGAATAGTCACATCTAATATATGGGACTCAGGTTCATTTTTACCAAAGTTAATTGATATGTTGGATACTTCAAGCTTTCTCCTTTAATAATAAGGAGCACTAATAGTTGTTGTGCATCTAATATACGTCAGGAACAGTGCAGAGCCCTTTGCATCTCATTTAATCCTCACGGCAATTTTGGGTGGTAAGCACTGTTATCATCATCTTCATTTTACTAAGAAATGAAATGAAGGCTTGGAAGGGTTAAGTAATTCAGGTAAGGTCACATATCTAGGAAGTGTGGAGCAGGGCTGAATGGCTGGGCAAGTCATTAAAATACTGAAAAATGTCTGTTCTAGTAGTAAGTAGTCATCACAAGCTCTGAGTGTCCACACACCCCTGGCCTGCTCCGTGGTCAGCCAACTAGAGAGGGGTTTGTACAGTAGGAGGTCTCTGGGGCCAGCATCTGCTCTCACTGGGTGATTTCCCTGCTGCACCGGATGTACATCTATCGGTGGAGGTAGTTTTCATGGCGCACATGCCACCTGGCAGGTTAGGGCTCAGCACCCTAACAACCCTCTAAGAGAATACGAATCACCCTGAGCGTTCAGATGCGTAAGCTCTTGCCTGTGTTCCTTCATCAACAGTTGCTCCAGGGGAGGGGCCCATAGTGTTTCCTGTCATTCACCCAACTTCTTTTCTCAGTGTTTTGGGCTTTTCCTTTTGTAAAGGTGTCGATCCTGTTAAAAGCCACTTATATTTCCTGCCATTGCTTTCTGTGGGGCAGGTGGTAATGCACTCCAGGAATGTTGAATTATTTTCGTGCAGTTTAATGAAAGGAACCAGGATCTAAAGGTAGCTGACTTGAGTTCAAATCTTGACTCCATCATTTATTATCTCTGTGTGACCTTGCATAGGCTACCGAACCTCTTTGTATCTCTTCATTTGTAAAATGATGGTAATTCTATCCATCCCTCCTAGAGTCCTACCATCCATTTAAATCTTTTTACCAGAGAAAGACATAAATTAATATCACAATGGATATAGGCTACTGCACAATGTACTTGTCTAGTCCCTGAGGGGATTGAAAAATTGGCAGACCAGGTTATTAATAGTTTTCAAGATAGACTCCACACCAAATGCTGCACTATTCTCTGCCCCCAAAGAGTGGACGTGGGTTTTCTGTCTTATTTGTTGTGATGGGTTTGTTTACTGGAGCTCTTCTTTTAGAACTGTCTAGAACTTTTCCAATTTAAGTGATTCTGAAGTGACATTTCCAAAACTAGCCTAAGGCTTTTCTCTACTCTCACTAGCCTCACCTCACAGCCCCGTGAACGCACACTCAGGCTTCATTACATTCACCAAGATAGACTCAAGTAAATCCTACTGTAGATAAACAGCCTATAAAATTAACCATGGGTGAGCAGATTGTCTCTTAATGCACTCTCTAAAGGGCATGCTCTTTAAGGGGAGAAACCAACCAGGGAATGGATTTGGAGATAATTTGTGAGCTGCAGGTGTGACCTGATAAGGCACTAAAAAGCTCAACATTATGATTGTAAAAATGCAGTGTGCCCATCCAGTCATCAGTGTAGCCTACATAAGCAAAGTCATTTATTAGAGCAAGATAAATAGCTTATTATTTGTCGGGAGTAAAAATGAATAGGTACAAAAATAGTAACATGGTAAAATTTGCGAGTACTTGTATGCATTATTTCTTTTAGTCGTTAAAGCTATGCTGTGTGATAGGTATTACTGGTCCTCTTTTACAAACAAGGAAATTAACCCTCAAAGAGTTTTACTAATTTATTTGTTTCCATAGCTAGGAGTCAGAGTAGTTCTCAATGCCCAGGAGACATTTAGCCATGTCTGGAGACATTTTTGGTTGTCACAAGTGAGAGGAAATGCTACTGATGGGCGGAGGCTGGGGGTGCTGCTAAGTATCCTATATGCACAGGACAGCCCCACACGTCAGAGCATTATATGGCACAGGATGTTAGTGGTGCTGAGGCTGAGAGACCCTGAGTTGGAGGGAGTGGCAGTGAACCCAGGTTTTTCGGATTCCCAGTTCAATGCTTATTTCTCTACAAGATTTTAAAGATAACAGTGTAGTAGAACTGTCATTGATCATACGTTTCTCTAGGACGACGTTCCTCTGGTACCTGGTAGTATTAGCTGATATTATTTTGATTATTGCCGACCCTCCCGAGTTGATCCCCAGCAAGGACCCTTCTGCCCAGTGTCGCTTACACCAACAGGAGACTGAATTTGTTTCAGAAGGTGGAGTTCTTTGATCAAAGGACGGTGAGGTACAAGCTCACGCTGTAGAGTACATGCTCTCCCCGACAGGCTGTGGGAGGGGCTGCTTTATAGGGTTTTTTTTTTTTTTTTTTGGCCTCGCCTCGCGGAATGCCGGATCTTAGTTCCCCGAACCCGTGCCGCCTGCAGTGGAAGTGCGGAGACGTAGCCCCTGGACCGCCGGGGAAGTCCCCTTACAGGATTCTTGTCATGGGGGAGGGGGTGGAGTTCCGGGGCGGGGCGCTGGCGGGCGCTGCCGTGCTGCTCAGGCGCAGGACTGCAGGGCTGAGGCAGAGCCTCTGCGCACGTCCCACCGCCGCCGCCATCTTGGATCATGTGGGCCCCGCACTTCCGCACACGCCCTGCGAGCTGAGGTGTAGGCACGGCCGGCCCGTTGGCACCGGGAGCTCAGGTCTGAAGGCCGGAGGCGGGCGTGGGGAACGCCTCTGCGCGCACCGCCCTGTGATCCAGTGAAACCGGACTAGGCGCAAAGGAAAGGAAAAGGTTAGACTATTTTATGACCCAGATTCTATTTTTATTTCCCAGGAATTGTTAATGGGCTTTGCCAGTGACAGTTGGTCCTTGTGTCCATTCTGATGGGCTCCTGAGGAGCAGGTTGTGAACTGTGAACTGTGAATTGTGAACCCCTGGGTGTCACGTGACCGTGTTTGGCTGTATCTAATCTGCAGGTGATAGAGGAAGGATCTCCTTATATGTAGCAAAGTTGAGGAGAAAAATGAACCGTAGATTTTTTTTTAAGAAAGGCTCTCCTTTGGCCTACCCATGTAAATAATAATAATGCCCCACCACATGTATTTAGGGCTTTATAATTTTCAAAGCACTTCTGTATTCCTTCAACATATTGAGAAGATAAGTGCCATGTTCTGTTCTAGTTCTGAGCGTACAGTAGAGCCCGAAACAAAGCCTCTTGACTCCTTGTAGCTTATGTACGAGGGGCAGGGGACACAGACCATAGGAAACAAGTAAGTATGTAATATGCTGGAGAAAGGTACGCGCTGTGGAAAAGGATAAAGCAGAGTAAGCGTAACAGGGGGTGTGGGGGTGGGGATGTTGCCGTGTCGCATGGGTGGGCGGGGAAGGTCAATGACGAAGGGGGGTATTTTTGCAGAGATGTGAAGGGTGGAAGAGAGTGAGTCATGTGGATATCAGGGAGAGGAGAGTTCCGGCAGAGAGAAACAGCAAATGCTCTGGGACTGGTATGTGCTTGACAAGTTCAGGGAATGGCAAGGTGGCTGGCGTGGCTGGAGCTGAGTGAGCAGCGGGGGAATGGGGAAGGATGGGTCTCAGAGGTAGCAGCAGGGTGACCTTGTAAGCCATTGAAGAAGGACTTCAGGCTTGACTTTGATTGAGATGGGGAGCCACTGAAGAGTTTTGAGCAGAGAAGTGACATGATCAGGTACAATTATAAGAGATCAGTCTGGCTACTATGTTGAGGCTAAACTACAGGGCCTTAGGTTTGAAGCCAGGAAATCAGTTCCAGGGCTGTTGGAATAATCCAGAAAGGAAACAAGGCTTGGCGCCAGAGATGTAGCATTGGAGGTGATGAAATCAATCTGATTCTGGGTATCTTTTGAAGGTTGAGCCAACAGGATTTGCATCACAAATGGGGTATGAGAGAAAGAGAGGGAAAAGAGATGGCTCCAAGGATTTTGGCCTGAGAAACTTTCCCATTTGCGATGGGGGAAGCTATAAGAGAAGCAGGTTTGAGGTGAAAGATCAGGAGTGCTGGTTTTAACATATTAAGTGTAAGGTGCTTATTAGGAATCTGAGTGGAGACGTAATGTCATATCAAGTAGCGTATAACATATCCAATGTTATATCTCTCTTTGACCAAAGGCCAGTGTTTAATTAACATGCCCAGGGCTGCAATGTGATGAAACTGGGATGAAATCACACTCTGTCTGATTCTAAGACCAATGTCCTTCTACTGAGGGAGAATTCTAGATATAAATAAGTATAAAGAAAGAAGCCTCTAATAGCACCAATTCCTAAAAACTGTCTTTAAACTGTACTTCTTTATGATCTTCCCTAAAAAGCAAGGAATGGCCGCATTTGGACAGAGGCACAGAGCACATTAAAATAAGTTGACCTCCTGGTGTGGGCCTTGGAATTATTATCAAAGTCATAAAAGGAGCAGGGCAAAGAAGCCCAAATAACTCAGATTCTGCTTACTTCAAATATCACAACTTTTTAAAAGCTCTCTTTTTCTTTATGCATCGATAGAATTAACAAAAAATGAAATCTTACTCTTTGTACTGTTTGGTTTATTTCTTTCCCTGAGTTTTATTATAAAAAATTCAAACATACAGAATTGTTCAGTAAGCATCCATATATCTACCTCCTAGCTTCTGCATTTAATATTTTCCTATATTTTCTTTTTTGCATATCTGTCCATCCATCCCTCTATCCAGATGTCTGTCCGTCTTACTTTTTTGATGAATGCCATGGTCAGCTGCACCCATCAGTACACTTTCTGCCTAAAGACTTCAGCATGCATATCATGAACCAAGTTCCATATTAAACCCTTTATTTTTTACACTTGTTCCCCATTTGGTTTTCAGTGGCTCTCTTGTAAACGGCATGTAGTAGAATTTTGAATTTGGGTCTAACCTAAGAGTACATCTTCTAAAGAGGAGCCTATCACCCCATCACATTGACTGGGATTGTGGAATGTCAGTTCTTACTTCTGTCTTCGTATTTTATGTCTTTCTTTGTGTATGCCTCCTTGACATTTCCCCTTTTATGCTTTTATAATCTTTAGGCATTTATTCCAAGTTTTCTTTGGTCTTTTCCATCTAGTAAACATGTTCTACTTTTTTTTTCCAACTAGTAGTTACCTTTGAATTAAAACAGATATTGAGTCTAAATTTCTCTATTCATGTCGAGAATGAAACAGCATCTATTGCCTCCTCTCTTGTGAGAGGGGATCATTGAAGCTCTTTTGCTTTCCTTGGCTACTGAACCATTTCAAAGTTTCAGCCCAGGAAATCACAGACTCAGAGCATGTCAGGCTCTCATTTTTCAAGAGGGGAAAATTGAGACCCAGAGGGGGAAAAAGACTTTCTCCTTCTGAAAAGCCTCAGCTTCTGAATGGAAGAATCAGAGAGCTGGCTTGAACACAGGGCGTTTAGTCCACCTCTACCTTTAGCTCAGACAACACTCAAACAACACTTAACAGCTCCTAGACAGATGGGAAAAGACACTAGTTTTAGAGGATTAAAGAAAATGGATTTCTCAATTCATTGTAGAAATTTAAAAGCCTTCTAGGAAATCCTTCCATCTCTATAATAAAAATTTTTAGCCTGCATTCTATTAATCTTTATGTCCACAATGGAAAAGCCTTTTGCTTAATAATATCCCCTCAAATATTTGAAGACTATTCTTAAGTCTCCCCATAGTCTCCTTTTCTTAAGAATAAATAATCCAAATTCCTTTAAAATTTTCTCATAAATTCTTCTTCCCATTCTTTTATTAATCTTTATAACTTTCCATGAGCTTCCTTCAATTTTTCTATCTTGCTTCTAAGTTGTGAAGCCAGGAAAGGACAAAGTGTTCTGATACTGATTATTGAGTTCATGCCAAACTGTGAGTTCCTTGAAGGCAGGGGTTATTTCTTATTCAACTTTGTACCCCTGGATTAGGGGTCAGCAACCCTTTTTTTTTTTTTCCCCTAAAAAGAGCCAGATAGCAATATTTTAGTCATTGCAGGCCAAGAGGCAGTGTCCTATATTCTTTGAACAGCTGTTGTCTCTGAAAGGCTAATACTCTTTTTTATGTTTTGTATTATAGAAATGTGAAAATCATTCTTAGCTCAAGGGCCATGCAAAAACAAGTGGTATGGCAGATTTGGCTTGTGGGCTCTAGTTTGTTGACTCTTGCTCTAGATCCTAGCACAATGCATGGCACGTAGTAGGCATTCAGTAAAGTTTGTTGAATAAAAGAATGTATGAATCTATGAAGATTATTTCATAATTTCTGTTTTTTATATTCTTATTTAACATTTCTCTTACGTTGCTGGCTCAGTGAACTTGTCCACTAAGACCTTTAGATCTTCCTCAGCCATACAACTCATGGCCAGCACTTTCACATGCTGTTTGTACTTGTGTAGTTTTACTGTTTTCCCCTTAATCTGAGATGCAGTAGGGGCCCTCTATTAACCTTCATCTGCTGGTGGCTTTGGATCTCACCTTTAATTTAGTGAGGTCGTTTTGAACTTTTGTTTTTCCAGTGTGTTCAGCAGCTGCCCTAGTTGCAAATTATCTGTGAACTTTGCAAGCAACCACAGGCAATTGACAAAACCAAAATGCCAGACTCAGTTCAAACACCCCAGCTGAGGCCCCCAGCTCTATGTGTTTCCATTCTTATGTCTCCTACCTGCCCTGAAGGGGTTGGGAAACTCATTTCTACTTATTGTCCTGGAATAAATTGGAAGGAATCAGACAGGCACACAGAGAAGGCTGGCACTAATGGCAAAAGGAAAAACCCTTCCTTTTTTTCTCCTTTCTCCTTTTTGGGCCCGTAGAGAACACGAGTCACAGGCTGAGAGAGTGTGAAGTTCTGTATTAGAAGAATTTCCATTCTGAGCCGAATTTGTTTTTTGCTGCTTTTTTTAAAATTTATTTTTGGCTGTGTTGGGTCTTCGTTGCTGTGCTCGGGCTTTCTCTAGTTGCGGCGAGTGGGGGCTATTCTTCGTTGCTGTGCGCAGGCCTCTCATTGCGGTGGCTGCTTGTTGCGGAACACGGGCTCTAGGCGCACAGGTTTCAGTAGTGTGGCACGCAGGCTCAGTAGTTGTAGCTCACAGGCTCTAGAGTGCAGGCTCAGTAGTTGTGGCACACGGGCTTAGTTGCTCCGTGGCATGTGGGTTCTTCCCGGACCAGGGCTCGTACCCGTGTCCCCTGCATTGGCAGGTGGACGCTTAACCACTGCGCCACTAGGGAAGTCCCTCTGAGTCGAATTTGGATGAAGCAGTTGTGAGCAGCACAAATCCAGCATCAGGGGGATGGAGCTGCTTTACAGAATGCCTAGAGGCTGATCCCTGAGACTGAGTACATCACTCCTGCCATCCCCTCTGTCCCACTCCCAGTTTCAGAGGAATTGAGTCCTAGGTCCACAGATGCATTTCTGATGGAATCTCCCTATTTATCTGCAATGAACTTGTGGGATACCTGCTGTCTCTTTCATCCAGGGTCCAATGGAACCACCTCTAAACTGCTAGTGGGTCAGCAAAGAGCCATGCTTCTTCAGTGCTCGGTGTCCTGCCTGGGACACAGAAGGGCTTTTAGATTTAGCCAGATGTGAAGTCAAGCCTGATGGAAAACATGGGCAGGGAGTGCTCCTTTTCCTCCAAGCTCCTGACTACTAAGTGGTTACAGCTTTCAGTGGGAGGGAACTGGGAAAAGCTCTGCTCTGGTGCCCTAGGGGTGATATCAGTGGCCTGTGGACCGTTTTATCCAGTCTTCTCTTTCCCTCTCCTCCCTTACTCTCTGTGTTGCTAAAATTGTTGTGATTGTTACCATTTAAAACATCCAGGAAAGCTGCATTTATTTACAACGACTTCCTTCTTAACCAGCTGGGAGAAGTTGCAAAATAGCCAACTCAGTGGTGGATCAGTCTTTAACATTTCTTTCAAATGTTGAAGTAAAGAAAATGATGACAATTTTAAGGCTCTGTTAGGTGGAAATGATCTATGAGGGATGGCAGACGGTTGAAGGTCACAAATCAGGCAGCTGCCTCTGGCTCAGTGATTCAGAAGAAACGTGGAAGGCAATGGGAAGTGTGTTCCTGAGTTTTATGAGAGTCCAAGTTTGGGAATTTATCACCATGCCTGGGATTTCCTGTAATGAGCCTCTTTACTCCTTTCATAAAGCAAACCATTGTCTGATTAGAGCTGGCTGGCCTTCCTTAGATACAGAAATTAATTCATTTTGATTTTAGGGGAAAAAATATCACACTTGTGTGGCTTACTTGATAACAGCCTCATTTGCATGTGGGGATCACGCTTATTCCCCACCAGGTTAAAAGAATAATGTCAATGACATTGAATTTGCATATTTTCCATCATTAATATTTGGAGAGCTTCTTTCAAGGTGTTTCAGATTCTGGGTATACATTCTCTTTTTCTAGTTTTGTTAGAGGACTTTTTTAACCTGTGTGTCAGGATAGGCTTGGTCATGCTGCGGTAGCAAAACCACTTCCAAATCTCGGTGGCTTAAAACGAGGGTTTATTTCATTCTTGTGCTACGTGTCCATCTTGTTCAGCATGAGCTGTGCTCCATGATATTTTGTTTCAGGGACCCCCACTGTTGAGAGCATGGGTTCTCATACTTCTTCTGTAAAGGGCCAGGTGGTAAATATTTTGGGTTTTGCAGGCCATATGGTCTCTGTTGCAGCTGCTCAGCTCTGCTGTTGTAGCACGCAAACAGCCATAGCCTATATGTAAAAGGATGGGCATGGCTGTGCTCTGATAAAACTTTATTTATAAAAATTTGCAGTGGGCTGGATTCAGGCTGTGGTCTGTAGTTTGCCCACCCTATGGTGGAGAGGAGAAGGAAAGGTGGTGGACCTTGCACCAGTTCTTTAAGGCTTAACTTCCACTCACACTTGATTGGCCACAGCAAGCCGCATGGCCACATCTAACTTCATGGAGGTACAGAAAGTGCAGCCCTCATCCCTGTCCAGAAAGAGAACCGGAGGTGTTGGTGAACAGCACCAGTGATCATACACCCCTTCCCTATTCTTTTTAGAGAAACCAGTATTTCCTCAAGTTCTAGACTAACACTTCAAAAAACATCCTTTAAATGCAGTCTAACTCAGTTGTTTTGGTGGAGCTAAACAAATTTAGTAGATGAGCAAGATCTAATTTCCAGGAGTCATTCTAAGCATTAAGTATGTGACATTTTTTCTTTTAAGCCCATCAAGTTTCTGTTTGAATCCCTGCACCAATCTGAAGTGAGATTAAATACATCCATCCAACTCATTGTCAGGTATTTAGACTTCTGGATCCAGGCAGTGATCACATCCTCTCCTTTTCTTTTCCTTTATAGCCATGGAAGTCCAGGGCTCTCACCTTTCACTGGGGTAGAACTGGGCCTGGGTTTTCCTGACCACCTTGGGCACCCCTCTTTGCATCCCCAAGAGAGACCAGCAATTCCCACCATGTGAGGTCTCCGGAGCCTCTCCTGTCTTTTAGCATTCATGTCCTTGTTGCTAAGCTTTGCAGATCAGCAAAGTAGATGTCACTTCATCCAGGAGAGGGCACTGTTCCCAAAGTCTAGAAAACAGTTCCTTCTGGTGGAGGAGCAAATTAAGGATTAATGAAACCCATATTCAAACGCTGAAACTATAGCACCTATTATAATACGTAAACCAAACACCACACTAGGAATGTATTCTATAAAAAGGGAAGAAATGCAATTTATTAACAACTTGTACATTCCAGAAGGTACAAACTGCCTTGTTAAATCATCCAGACATTTTTAGTGGCTGTTGTTCTTCTTTTCTTACAATACAGACTCAGGCTTTTTGAACCAAAGCCTGCCCTGGTGTTGGCTGCTTAGAGGAGGTCCTTGGGGTCTTGGAGGCCAAGGCTGAGAGAGACAGGAAGTTTAGGTCCTGTTGCAAAAGGAATAATTTGCCTCTTTCAGACATCTTCTCCCCGCAGGAAAGTGAGTAACACTTCTGAGAAACTTAATGCAAAATGTGGGAAGCAAATATAACTAAGACAACTTGGTGGTTATAAACTTTTTTGTTCCACACTCTCAGTTCATTTGTACCTAAGCCTCTATTTCTTTCTTTTTTTAAAAAATATTGTTTATTTGGTTGCACTGGGTCTTAGTTGCAGCAGGAGGGCTCCTTAGTTGTGACACGCGAACTCTCAGTTGCGGCATGCATGTGGGATCTAGTTCCCTGACCAGGGATGGAACCCAGGCCCCCTGCATTGGGAGCGCAGAGTCCCATCCACTGTGCCACCAGGGAAATCCGTAAGCCTCTATTTCTCTGGTGTGTTCTTAATAGAACCATCCAGGCCTTTTTTTTTTTTTTTTTTGCTGCAAATTTCTACTTAGCTGCTAAATCTCCTTGATTCTGACTGTGACCATCAGGTTACTAACTCTCTCTGCCTCAGTCTTCTTGTCTGTAAAATAGGCGTAATGATACTGCCTACCTCAGGAGATGTCATGAGATTCCTATTATCTTGTGTTCTTTTGTTTCTTCTCACAAGTTTGCGGACTGTTTTAACCTCCTCTGTACTTTTTTTCCCCTTATTGTTGCCATGTAACTCTCTCTGGGGTTAATTTACTCTCAGGCAGGTTAGTATCAATCATAAGATAAAAAACATAAGATATTAAAGGCAACTCTCTGGTGGTATTCTTCTCTGAGGGTGGGGGGATTCATATCCCTTTCCCAATTAATCTTTTGGTGATCATATACAGCATCCAATATATTCTTTACATCCTATTAAACCTCTCTATAGGGTTTTCCCTGGAATGATGTCCTTTGGAATTTTATCCCCTTTATCTGGTTAAGTTCCTAGATTAGGTTAGGTAAAAAAGGATAATGATAATGTTCATAATGTTAATAGCAGCTCGTATCAATTGGCTACCCTCCATGTTCCAGGCACTATGCCAACCACTTTATGTGCCCTATGTCATTTGATCCTCATCAAACTCTTGTGCAATATCTCCATTTTGCAGATGAGGAAACTGAGGGTTAAGGAAGTCAAGCAACTTGGTGTAAGTCATACAACTAGAAAGTGGCTTGTCGACCTGGGCCCGCTCACAGTATATTGACGTCAGTCCTGTGCTGGATTGTTCTAAAATGTGTTTCCCCAGTGAGAGATGGAATATACAAACAGACAAAGGTCAGACCATATATAAAAATCAAACTCTGACCCACAGTCTGCAGCAACCAGCCCAGGAAACCAACCCATTGTCAACAGTAACCAGCCCAGGACACCAGCCTGCTGTCTATCAGTCACACTTGCAGGAAGTCGGATCACTATCTCTAGCAAGTGGTCCAGGAAGCCAAACAATAGCCTCTGGAACAATTGGCCTCACATGGCCAAGCTTAATAACTGACAGCGTCCCTAATTTTTGTCCCCACTTCTAACGTAGGACCAATTAGAGAAAGCCAAATATACACCCATAACCATTCACATAGGATGCTCCTCTTCTGGTTAGGCTGCCTACAGCTTCCCCATGCCAACAGCTTCCAATCAGGGCATCCCTGAAGCCTTCTCATTTTTCCACTGTAAAGCTTTCCCACTCTTTTGCCTGCCTTTGGGTCTGCCAAATGTAAGCGATAGTGGCCGACTCCCTTGCTATAGCAAGCTCTGAATAAACAGGCTTTGCTTGTTCTCATCTGATCGGTCTTCATTTGTTTCCACACTGGTCACCGTGTATTTTCTCTGGGCTATGCTAATTCTTTTTCATGTTCCACACCAATCTGCTTTCCATGCTGATTTAAACGGGTTCACGTGTGTGTGTGTGTTTTTTTTTTTTTGAGCTGGCATCGCAACTGCAGAGAATTCTCAGTTTGTCTGTCTGAAATTGCTCACTGTGCAGACTTAAAGCACTGTGACTTCATCAATTGATCAATTGTATTTCTATCGCTTTAGCTGTTTCTGTTCCAATTTGCTACTGAACTGACCTGTCCTCCAGTTCTCTCAAATGTCCACTTGGGTCATTGCATAATGTCTTCATCTTTGCTGCTGGACAGAGGATTTTTAAACAGTTGACAGGCATTTTTGAAAAAGAAAACAACCTTAGTCCTGAGCGTTCCAGGTCTCCCCCACTTCTCAGAAATCTTCTGCCTTGTGGCTGCTTCCTCAATCACATGACCTATGTCTGTCCTTCTCACTCTGCCAGAAGCTGGCCCAGGGATTAGAAACAGTCCAGCTGCTGCTCACTCCGGGATTTTTCTGTCCAACTAGTTCACGTGTCTTCTAATACCACTAGGTGAAAAATGAAATTGGTGTAAATCTGGGCGGGTAGTATCTCAGCTAGAAAGTGTGGATTTAGTCCTAGATTGTCTTATTTGTCAGGGTACCCACGCTTCATTCTGGGCTGTACTGGTTCTATAGCATGGGCCACTTCATGAACACTTATTATGTGTCAGGAATTGTGTTAGGGACTAAGGAAACAAAGATGTATGAGACTTTGGTCCCCAGGTAGAGAGATGCTGAACACATAAAAGACAGGAGGCAATGCAGGGTCTTACATTCTGAGTGTGGGATTAGCTACTCCTCTGTGTTGGCACCAACAACAGCGGGTCTCAGGCAGTCCTAGAACTTGTCTCAGTGTAGTGCAGTTGAAGGCACAGCACCATTTACCCCACTGGACTGTGGTTCCTTGAGGACAGGGACCGATTCTGGCACACCTGCTGTGTTGTCAACACCTCAGCTGGTGCCTGGTTCCTTGCAGGCAGGTGAAGAGTATGAGCTATTTGGTCAAAGAGAAGCAAGTTCAAGTCCCAGCTCTTCTACATAGTGATTATTGGAATTGGGGCATGTTACTAAGCCTTTCTAAGGTCCTGTGTTGTGTTTTCATCTGTAAAATGGGGATAATAATAATTATAGCAATTCTTTCTGCCTCATAGATCATTTCCACATCATTGGCACATAGGAAACACTCAATAAATATCTTCTGCTACAATTATGAATTCAATTGCCTTGAAAGTCCCAGTGATACGATGATACGTACTCCAGAGTGGAGAGGAAGGAGGGATTGCTGGAGCAATCCTGAACGTTGGGAGTTTTTCTGGGGTGGAAGCCAAGCGAATCCATCCCAACGTTACGTGGCACTAGAGCCAGTGATAACACTACGTGGTACTTCCGAACAGCACACGGTAAAATAAAGCATCCAGTTATTAACGGGGGTATGAAGAACATGAGTTCATGACTTAAAACAAAGACTGAAATGTTTGAGAATTTCTGTTCCACATTGCAAGTGTTGGTAATTACCTTTCCACAGACGCACAGCAGAATCCTGATTTATTAACTGGTGCTTCAGAAAAAAGGTCTTGGTTATGGGGAGAGTTGAATAGGGGTTGCTGATAAATTCTAAGGAAGAAAAGAATTTAGCTAAATACATTTCATAGGGGAGAAAACTAGGAGAGGCTCTAAGCTTAAAATACTCCCATTTCACATATCAATGCTGTGAATCTTAATTTCCCCAAATGAGGATAATACCTTGTTGTGAGAATTAAATGAGATAACAAACGTGAAAGCACCAACACAATGCCTAATATCTCTTGAATACTAGATAGAAGTAGTTGAATATTATTTCCTTTTTTTGTTCTCCTTGTGACAGAAAAAGTAACATTTGGAAAATGTATGGTATACCAGAGTAGTTATCCCAAGATGGAAAATGAACACATAAAAATAAAAATGATTGATTGTTTTACTCGGGCATAATGTGGCTGAGTTTGCTGATTATCCTTTAAATCCATTCTCCTTTTCTCCCTCTGTGATAGAATCCCTTGTTAGATGGGCCCATGGCTGTTTGGAATAATGACTTCATTTTGCAGCCTCTTTTGTAGGAAGTGTGGCCAAGGATGATGGGCCACGAGGGGGAAGTGGGGTGTGCCATCTACCGTATGTTTTCTTAAAGAGAGATTGTGTGCTCCCTTCCTTCTCTTCCTCCTCTGCTGCCTGGAATGTTGATGTGATGGCTGGAACTTTATAGGACAGTCATCTGGGCTCCAAGGTGTGGGCCTCATTAAAGGATGGAGGAGATTGGGCCCTTTATGACTGTGGAGCTGCAGACTCAGCACTGGACTGCCGATGCTTATTGGAGACAGAGTACACTTCTATCTTTTCAAAGCCACTGTTGTTTGGGCTTTTGGTCACTTGCAGCAAAAGCTAATCCTAATAATTATTTCATCATTGATACTGTCACTGAAAGACATGGCTTTAAAGGGACCTGAATATTTTAGGAGACAAAGTCTAGGCCCAAAAGGAATATGAATTCCTCACAAGAACTTATTAAAAAATTCCATCCCATCAAAATAAGTAAGGAAAACAACCAAGCCTATTGGTTTCCAGTACAAGGCTGGCCAAGCCAAAGCTTTGATTTCACATTTTCACCAATGAAGAAGACATAGATAGTGTCAGTGTGCACAGGTTACTGATTTCGGAACTTCTGCATCATTTTGGACCATGGCAGTCTAAAATTGCTAAGAATCCTGATGAGAGTAATCATACACTAATAAGACTTCTCTTTAGACTAGATTTTGGGATCATTTGTGGTAGCACAAGAATCATACATATATATATTGATGTTTGTACTAAAACATGCATTTTAAAAATTAAAAAAATGCTTTACCCACAGCATAATCCTATCACTTTGCATTTGCATCTTATTACTGAGAGTTTAGTAATTATTAATGATTTGATAAGATTCAAAAGAAATTGGTGTAAGGACTCTCCCCTCCCCTAATCTCCAGAATAATAATTTCTCCCTATTTATCTGCTGTCCACAGTGCATTGCTGGCTCACCTCTTAGGGAATGAACCCATCTTAATTGTAGTACCAGATATCAGGAGGTGTTAGTTAATCTGGAGGCCAAGGTCAGTTGAAGTTATTTTGTTACATGAGTCTTCCCTTCATGTGTAGCTCTTAGCTAATTTGTGGCTTAAGTGTCTCTTTAAAAAATATCATTTTTTAATTAAAATTTTAAAAATTAAGGTATAATTGACATATAACATTATATTGGATTTAGGTATACAACATAATGACTTGATATTTGTATCCATTGTGAAACAATTGCCACAATAAGTCTAGTTAACATTCATCACCATAAGTAGTTACAATTTTTTTTCTTGTGTTGAGAACTTTTAAGACCTACCCACTTAGCAGCTTTCACATATGCAATACGGCATTATTAACTATGGTCACCATGCTGTATATTATATCCCCATGACTTATGGAGGTCATAACTTTTGACCCCATTTCACCCACCCTCCACCAGTCCCTGCCTCTGGTAACTACCAATTTGTTCTCTGTATCTATGAGCTCAGTTTTTTTTTTTTTTTTTTAAGACTCCACATATAATATCATATGGTATTTTTCTTTGTCTGACTTATTTCACTTAGCATAATGCCCTCAAGGTCCATCCATGTTGTTGCAAATGGCAAGATTCTCTTATTTCTTTTTCATGGCTGAATAATATTCCATTATGTGTATATACCACATTTTATTTATCCTTTCATTCATTGATGGATGCATAAGTTGTTTCTGAAGCACCTTTTAATAAGGAGATCCATAGAAGTTATTCAAGCAACTGATGGGGTTGGCTTTGTTTCCCACTTCTCCTGTGAATACTTTCTTGTCCTAATACTCCAGCTGCTAGTAGTTTAAAATGACTTTCACCAGCTGTAGCTGGTACAGCTCAACTGGCCCTTAAACAGTATTTTATATTTTAAAGTTTACATTAATGACTTTCTTTTGTTTCATTATAGCCAATTCAGTGTCCTTCACATAGTAGGCATTTAATAAATGCTTGTTTATTTATTATCCAGTGGCTTTGTTGGCTCAGAATGGGTATTGGTGTGGGCTGGGCTTAGCTGTAGTCATATCTTAAGTATATGTGGATCCTAATTTCAGAGTGAATTTTTTGAATTTTGAACGGTTGACTTACCACAAATGTGACTTGCAAATAATCACTTACCAACTCAGTAAGGCAAATGGTTAATAACAGCTTGGTTAGTAAATTCTTTTTTTTTTTTTTTTTTAAAGGAAAATGTGTATCGAAGAGTATTAAATTAATCATACTTCTGAATACAAGGTAAATTATCATCGCTGTTTCATGCAAGGCTCCTGTTGTTTGTCTGAATTTATTCCTTTTTATCCCATCCCCATTCCATTCCCTATATACAGTAATTCTAATGTGTTTCATATGTATTTCTTCTTTGTATGTGTTTCTAAAAAGTGTAATAGTAAATAATACCTGTATAGCACTTACTATGTGCCAGGTTCTCTTCTAAGCCCTTTATGTGGTGTTATCGAATTCTTATAACAACCTTATGAGTTAAGAACCTTTATTAAGACCATTTAATAGAAGAAAGAACTGAGACACAGAGATGGTAAGTAAGTTGCCTGAGGTCACTCAGCGACTAAGCAAAGAGGTTAGGATTTGAACCTAGGCAGCTGAGGTCTTAAATCATGCTCTTAATTACCAGCCATACCACTGGAATGTGTACTATGCTTTGTGTATATGCATTTTTAATTTATGTAAATGGTATTGTGTAATTGGCACAGCTATAAATCTCAGTTTGTGTCGTCTTTCACTCAGCACATTGCCTTTATGAAGAACCCATGTTTCTTTGTCCACTTATGATCCATTCCTATGATGGCTGTACCCCAGGGTGAACATCTATCACATATTGCCTTTCTACTGTCCCAGTGGTGATACTGCAGTTTCCTGCCTCTACAAATAATGCTGCAGTGAACATCCTTCCTCCGGACCTATGGGAGAATGTCTTTGGGGTATAAACAATGATTTTCCTTTCTGTACTAAATGTGTGCCTCCTATGAAACAGGAGCTGGTGAATTTAGAGTCCTTTTCTGAAAAAGTTACTCATGTCATTGCAATCATGTCTCAGGCAGTGTTCCAGATGTAGGATCACCTCAAGGTGGAACATAGATAATCATTTATATGAAATCACAATCTCTTTATTTACGAAATAATCACTTTGTAAATGTTTATTCATGCCACTCACATGCTAGTAAGTATTGGAGGGGTGACACAAGGATGGCTGAGACATCCTTGGTTCCAACATAGTGAAGCAATTAAGCATATGGACTTGGATTTGCAGTGACATGGGTGCAGAGACCACCTCCATTACCTGTACCTGTGTGAACTTGTGTGCAAGTTTTTTAAACCCTCCAAGGTCAATTTTATCATGTTTAAAGTAGTGATAATAGTAGCTTGTTGTGGGGATTAAATTCTTCATGTTTAAAATGGGGATAATTGTTGTTTGTTGTGAGGTTTAAATGAGATAATGTATGTAGAGGGCCTAGCACAGAGTCTGGCTGTAAATAAGTGCTCATAAAGATGGAATAATCCCTGTCCTCAAGAAGCTCCCAGCCTCGCTGGTGGAGGAGTCAGATGTTGACTCAGATATTCACAATGCAGTATATAAGGACTGTGACAGCAGGAGGTTCAAAGTGGGGTGGGAGCACAGAGGTGAGGACTTGGAAGAAAATATTAATAATTACCATGTCTACCTTGTCTTCCATATCTACCTTGTTTAAAACACTTCCATATGTTATTTAATTTTATTCTTGCCTTCTAAGGTGGTTATCACTATTTCTACTTAATAGAAGTAGAAACTTCTATTAAGGCTCAAGGACACTTGTCCCTCAAAGTCACTCGGCCAGCTGTGGTGCAGAAAAGATTTGAATCTCTCTCTGGCTGACGCCAAAGCCTGTGCTTGTCTCAACGACACTGAAGAGGAGCTGGCATTTGGTCTGGATCGTTAAGGGTGAGCAGGCAACTCTAGATGGACAGAGTATGCAAACATTTTTCTTGGTACCTGGACCTCTTAGTACCTTTGGGGTCTTTCCAAAGAACTATAATTTTTATTCATTCATCGACATCACATATGTTTATGCAGAATTTACTCAGGCTGGATGCTAGAAATGCAAAGACTAAGAGATAAGGTCCCTGTCTTCCAGGGGTTATAATGCCATCAGACAGATTGGCTGTGTCCACATACACCACCCATAACGAGATGGGTAATGATACAAGTTTGCTAAATTACATTCCAGGAAAACTATGCCGGTATCCAGTGAGCCCAGAGGAGGGAACGATCACTGAGGGCTCAGTGGTCAGAGGCAGCACTGAGGAGTAGGTGGGGCTCAATTGTGCATTGAAACAAAGAGGGTATTGTGTTGGACACTTGGATTAGGCCCGGCAGTGTCGTGTCTTATGCAAGAGTTGCACTTAGAAGAGGGGCATATGAACATAAATTCATGGAAAGTTAGATTTTACTCTTAAAACTCCCTTAAATAGACAAGAAAGTGTAGGCTCTTGTATTGACTCTGTGGTGTGCAGGCACCTTCTGTCTTCAAGCTCAGCACAATCACTTTTCCCTGCAGAGTTAGCACAGATTGCTATTTCTTTGGACCACAGAGCCTCTTCCACCCCTCAAATTTCTATAGTTGGCTTGTGTTTGGGATGGTGTTGAACAAAAAATAGCAATGCTTTAACCGCTAGAGTCAAATTGTTGAGGCAAGATGCTTGTAATATTGAGAATGAGGCAACTGAAGGTTGGTGCAGGACAAGGAGGCGGTCCTTTGCCTCTGTGGCCGGCTCTTTGGTGTCTCTAAGGTCCATCTCAATTTCGTGGAGGACAGAGAATGACAGAGAAGTGACTGCATCTACGTTTCTGATGCCTAAGCTAAGTTGATACAAAAGCGAGGTTGAGGTGCTGGTGTTCGGTTTGAGAAGGAAGAATAGTCAGCAGTGGAGTGAACTTCACTCAAAAGGAGACACAATCTGTGTCTATCTGATGTGCCATACAGTGGAATGGAGGAATGACTAGGGTGGTGGAAAGATTGTATAAGGCTGAATTCTCCGAAGTTTAACTTATCTAAGATGTGACATTCATGTAAAAGTGGAAAGATGGGAATTCATGTGGGTATGTAGGTCTGGGTTTGCTGGAAGAAGAGGCTTTGGGGAGAAATAGAGATACATTTGGAAAGGGACCAGATGGTGGAGGACTGTGACGTGTGGGATACGTGAAGGTGTCCTGGTGAACTGCCGATCTGCTCCCCTATGGGGACTCCACAGTTCTTCACACACTCTTGGTTGACCTGGATGCTGAAGCCTGGCAGGTTAAGAGAACAAAATCTTTGGAGTCATAAGCAAAATTATTTTCTTTCTCCTGTTTTATTTATTTATTTATTTATTTGCTTAGTTCCGTAAAGTAGGAACTTCCACCTTGTGGAAGAATGGAAAACTTGGGAAGAAAGCCTCTGTCCTTTTTTCCATCCCCTTCCCTGGCTAGGAAGAGGGTCATGATGTGTGAAAGTTCAGTCCTTCTGGACCATAAACTCAGCAGGGAGGCTCTGCCCTTTGGAAGGAAACCTTGGGTTCTGGCTGGCAAGTCAGTTCTGTCAGAGGTGAAGGCAAGTTCTCCAAGGCAGCCGTTTTTGGAAATAAATCTGATCATTTCAGATCTGCTAATCTAGGTCTGTCTAGCTCCTCAGTGGGTTCAGAACCCATCAGGGAAGAGGTATGATTAATTATTATCATCCCTTAAATCCTAACATCCACGTCAAGGTAAAAAATCCTAATTTTGAGATTCTTTGGAATTTTTTTCTTCTTCTCTCCCTTCTTCTTCAAAAACATTTACCAAACCGAGTGACCATTGTGAGCTTGGCCCTTAGGTTAAGTGGTTTGTCTTTTCTTTTGAATAAAAATGGTGGGCCCCATACACAGTGTCTAGGGCCACAGGCAGCCCAATTGGCCCCATGTGGCCACAAATAAAAGACACTTATATAATGAGCACACGAATCCCAGGGGCTATAAAGGACTCTGCAGATCTTATGTACATATACATGGACATGTGAGTGCACCTTCATGTGTTCACGCACCCACCACGTGCACTATGTGTATATGTATGCATATATATATTTTTTTCCTGTCTTAATCCTGGGGTCCATATATATGGGACTATACAAAGCACACACACAGACACACAGCAAACCTCTGGACCCATGCAAAAACACACACCCAGACCCTGGGCAGCTCAGCCTTTGTGTATAAGCCCCTACTACTGTGGACCACTCCCCCACCCCCAGGAAGCACTCCAACAAAGAAGCACCTGCACCCAAGCCAGACATCTTTATTTTTTTTTGCCTTTGATTAAGTCTCACAATAAGATGGCACACCAAGGGGCACAACATTAGTGTCATTAAAGTGAACATTTCACAAGGAGTGTTGTCCGAACTGAGATGCTTCTGATGTTTATATTTTCACTGAATCTTTGAGGCCAGCAGACAGGAAAAAATGACTGTGGCCCGGGCTTGAGGAGGCCAGCTTCACCTGAGAGGCAAGCTGGTCAGGCTACTCTAATCCCCTTAAGAAAAGGTACGGGAGTTGAAGTACTGTGTGCGTAATCAATAAACAGGGCTCACAGGCTGAAATACAGATACCATACTTGACATAATATTAATATAATTACAGGGAGAAAGTCGACTTTCAAAAGTGCAGAAACACAGCTAAATTTTTTTCCCTTCATAATGTATCTGCTTTTTACAATGGTGGATTTCCATGATTTTCCCTTCAAACACCCACACATGCATGCACATGCACACGCGCACACACACACACACACACACACAGATATTTCTACTTCAGTTCTTTTTAAAGTCAAATCTAGTACGAATAGTTTGTTACTAAAGGAATCCTTTGCATGTATATATTTGGTGAATTTGTAGCTTTCCAGACCAAGTGCTTTGCTAAAAATGGCCACAGCTCATAGATGAGACACGACACTCCTGTTAATGTCATTAGCAAGCAGAACAGGAGCATCTACAAAGCTCAGAGTGAAGAAATGATACCCCGGGGGAACCACATGAGGCCAAATAAATGTGAGGTGGTTGACTGTTTTCATCACCACCTCTACAGCAGGCTGGTGCCCATTTGTAAGGGGCTGCCTTGTGCCGACAGGGAGGGGGCAATCAGACAACTCTGAGGCAGTTTCCGTTGTCCTCAAAGACACATCATCTCCAGGAACAAAGCCCCGGGTCACACTGTTTGTCCTGAAGAAACTCCTGATAAATTTTCCTTTTTAAAAAATCCCATTTTCTTTGATTAGCTGTACTAAAAGCTTTTCCTTCTAAATATATGTCCTTACACATCAAAAGCCTGAGATGAAAAATTCATTATCATGTGCAAAGAATAGTGTCTCTTTGTGACTTGTTATCTGTCGAACTATATGTTATGAAGTCTCTTTGAGGGCTCTGATAGCAACTAGAATACATGGCCTCTTATGGCAAACATGTTCGAAGGTGTAATTGTGGGGTGTAGGCTGGGGTGACCAGCACATTCTCCCATACTGACCGGATAGCCACTGGGCTGTGTGTACGAAGGAAGCTTCCTCTGCTTTATCCTGTTTCAGTGGAAATGACACTGATATCAAGTGACAAACTGTTCCTAGGGTGGATTCTAGAAACCTCTATCCTTGTCATCTGGGCTGGATTTACAAACAGCTGTCTTCTGTTGTTTGACGTTCTAAAATCAGAATTGTGGGTGGGGCCATAAAAACAACAGCGTAGCGTTAGATGGGGGACAGTCTCCAAACACTTGAAGTGACTGAGTATGACTTTCTAATTAGAATGACCTGCAGCATATTTGAATTCTTGAAAAGCTTTTAAATTGTGGTAAATTTTGTTTTAAAGAAAACTAAATAGTTGAAAGAAAATGATCCTGATTAAAAAACTTATTTGAGTTAAAAGTTACAATTCTGAGGGAGGAACGGGGAACTATTTTTTCATGGGTACAAGGTTTCAGTTTTGCAAGATGGAAAGAGTTCTGGAAATGAGTGGTGGTGATAGTTTTTCAGTATGAATGTGCTTAATGCCAGTGAACTGGACATTTAAAAAGATTAAGATGGTAAATTTGATGTGTATATTTCACCACAATTAAAAAAATAAAAACTATAAAATAATTTCTTGATAAGTGCTGGTGATAGAATAAATATAGGTTTTCTGTGTGTGCTGCATTGAAAATCTTGACCCCTAAATATCATGCTTCTTTTATCTTACAGTAACAGTTTGATCAGACTCTCTAAAATTGGCTTATTAATGTTGCTCTGTGGATAAACTACTGAATATAAGCTTGTGCAATTGCTAATGTGATCTTTTGTTTTAACCTGATGTAAACTGTGGTACTCTAACCAAATCTTTAGAGATTTAATTATGCAGGGAAATATTCTTAACCTCTCTCATTTTAAGTCAGCTGATTTGCTACTCATTTATCTTTAAAAATAAAACCTTTGGCTTTTTTTAGTTTCTTTCACTATGTTAGTCAGTTACATGTCACAATACTGTCTCTCTTCATGAAACACTTTAACCTACACATTTTATGTGTTGACTTTTCAAAGAGAATTTTTTTGCCAATTGAGAGGCTTTTGGGAGGAGAGGGAATCACCATTGAGATGAAGCCAGGAGCTCTGGTTTTGATTTCCAGCTTTGTGAATTACTGGCTTATTTCTTAGAGTCTCTTTCCTTATGTGTAAAATGGAAGCAATAACTACCCTACCTGTAGGGCTGTTGAGAAGTTCAAATGACATAGTAATAAGAGCTACAATTTACTTAGTGCCTACTATAGGTTAAGCACTCTTCTAATTAATTTATGGATATCAACTAAATTAGTTAACCCTCCCAATAACATTGTGGAACTATTGTCATGTCCATTTTACAGATGAGGAACCAAAGCACAGAGAGATATGGAAAGTATCCAAGGTCACAAAGCCAGTCCATGATAGAGCTTGAATTTGAACTCAGGCAGTCTGATTGCTGAAGCTGTTCTTAATCACGATACTATCCTGCCTCAATACAGAGGTTAAAATGCAATGCGAACTACTTTAAAGCATTATATAAAGTGAAATGATTGAGCAGAGTTGACTTTTTCTAGGTTTACTTTCCAAGCAGAATGTTACAAATGCTGGTTCTGTGTTCATTTGATCCCCTCAGCAAATCTCCTTTCAGTTCAGAAGCCCCAGTTTACCAAGGATGTAAACAATGTGGAACATCTTCATAGCATTTATTATTCTTGCAATATAAATAATTATCTGTGTAATTATATGTTTGATAGGTTTGCTTCTATACTATAAACTCCATGAGACCAGGGACAACGTACAGAGCCTGTTATCCATGATCTTCTCCCAAACTAGCACAATGCTCAGAACAACTAGGTGTTTAATAATAATGAGAGCTAATATTTATTGAGAGTTTATCACGTGCCTGGCACAGAGGGCTTTATATAATATCAACTCATTTAATGTTCACAGCAACCTCATTAGGAGGGTAATATGATTACCACCTCCATTTCACAGATGAAGAAACTGAGGCTCAGAGCACTTAAGTTAGTGTCCAAGGTCATGCAGCAGTAAATTGTAGAGTCTGGTCTGCAACCAGGCTGTCTGACTTCAGAGCCTGTACCCTGTTTCAGTTCCTGATATATTAGAGTAGCTGAAATCTGAATCCTTTTGAATATGGAATTGGAACTGGGAATAAAGCACTGCTGTAAAAACCCTAACAATATGTGATCTTGGCTTCCTGGGCAGGTGTTGAGAGTTGGACAGCAGAAATGAAGAGACTGCAGTCTAGGAAGCTGGTGACCCTTCTAATGATATATGTGGTGAAACGTTTAGTAAACTATTGCCTGCGACAACCTTGGAAGTGAGACCATGTGTCTCCCGAGCCTGTTCCTTTAGGGGAAGTAGTTGAAAGAGGTCAGAATATTGAAGTGTGTTGGCTGCTTCTTGACATTTTTAGCAAACTTCTATAAGAAAGAAATCTGGGGACTTTCCTGGTGGCCCAGTGGTTAAGGCTCTGCTCTCCCAATGAAGAGGTCCCGGGTTCAATCCCTGGTCAGGGAACTAGATCCTGCATGCCACAACGAAGATCCTGTGTGCTGCAACTAAGGCCCGGCGCAGCCAAATAAATAAATATTAAAAAAAAAAAAAAAAAAAGGAAGAAATCTTGCCTGTTTGTAAGTAAGCAAAGACGAAAGGTAATTACGCTGTGTGAAGGGAGGCCTTGCCTTCTCTGCCTGTGGCCTGCAGCCTAAATTGACTGAGGGTTAGGTCACGTGAGGCCCTTCAGGACTGAAACAGCCAATTGCTTCTGTGCTCCAAAGAGCAGAAAAGATGCAGTCCAAGCTCTTTGCAGGAGTCTCCTATTTCTTTCATGGCTCTTGTAGAGGTCGTTATGTGGAAAGGTCCAGATACATTAGTGCTGAGGTTTGGAAAATTATAATCATAGCTGCTACATGCCAGCTCCTGGAAGACGTGCTTTACAAACCTACTTATTCTTTTTTTTTTTTTAAACAATAATAACCAACATTTATTTGGTATTTATCATGCACCAGATACAGTAGTAAGCACTTAATGTGAATTATTTCATTTGATTCTCACAACAACCCTTTAAAACTAGTGCTGTTATGATGCCATTTTGCACATGTGGAACCTGAGACTAGAGATAATTTGTCCAAGACATCTGGGCGAGAAAGGGGTGGAAATAGGAAAGGAGTTCTTCAGCCTGGCCATGGGTCTGGGTTTTAACCTTACAACATAACACTGTGTAAAATCCCATGCTGCTTTATGAAGTCATTGAGGTGTAATCCTGTGTTTGCCTGAAATAATGTTTGCATTTATTGCTGCCACTCGCCCGAGGCACTGTCAGTCCTAATAACTTTGAATTAAATTCTCCGTTTGATATTTGTCAGACCTAACTTTACAAACCTACCTTATCTCATTGTTCGTGATCACATTTGAGGTAAGACTGATGCTCAGAAAGGGTAAATAACCTAGCCCGGGATCGTGCTGTTTTAAGTTGGTGGAGCTGGGACTTGAACCCAGGTCAGACTGATTTCAAAATCGAGGCTTTTCTCCCAATGCCGGAATTGAGGCGTCCCTTTTGGAGCAAGGCTGTGGAGTGGTGGGGCCATGGTGCTGTGTGAAGCACCGTCTTGGTGGCTGTGGCCTGAGAGGCGGTCCTCTTGGGCACCCTTTCTGTAAGGACTCCGTGGTGGGCACTGGTCTGTGCCAGGACGCAGAGCTGCTCCCACTGCTGCCCGCCCGAGGTGCCAGGGCCCCTCGCTGTGCTCAGAGCCACTGAGGCGCATACACATCGCGGCTCCTGGCAAGGGCCAAGCCCCTCACGCTGAGCACAGCAAGGCTCTGACGCTGGGATTTGCCAGGAGGGCTAAAGAGTACTTTCTTCCTCAGGGAAAAAAAAAATCATTTTTATTGACACCTAGGAGAGAAACATTCCATTTATATTCATAATTAAGGCATTATTTTCCATTTCAAGGAACAGAGCAGGAGAAATGTTAGACTTGGAGGGGTGCCAGCCGGGTTGGGACAAGTGAAATGCAACAAAGGAAATCAGCCTTCTTTCCACACTATCTGGTCATCAAGGTAAACGTACTTGATCATCCCCTGGGACAAACCCACACATGTTTGCAGCTAATGTATATAAGTTACTCAACTGTGTGTCAAGTTCTGTTCTAAGCAGGTTTCATGGATTATCTCTGTCTTCACAACACCGTGAAACTGGTACTATGGCTACCCATTTTATAGAGACAGAAGCTGAAACACAGCTAGTAACGGGTGAAGTCAGAATATATATCCAGGCAGTACGGCTCCAGGACCTCAGCTCTCAACCATTATGCTATAAGCTCTTCATGCATTCATCATGGGACAGAATTCCTCAGCCCTCAGTCATCAGTAGGCAATAACTGTGCATTTATGATTGCCAGGTCTTTTTATGTAAGAGTCAACCTCACCAACAACACTAGCATTACTGACCCTCCCAAGTTGGTCCCCAACAAAGGTTCTTCTGCCCGATGTCATTCGAGCCTGTAGATCGAGACCGAGTTTGGTTCAGAAGCAAAGGAAAGCTTTATTCTTTGCTCAAAGAACGGAGAGGTATGGGCTCGTGCTGTAGAGTTCATGCTCTCCCCGACAGGCTGTGGTGGAGCTGCTTTATAGGGCTCTTGTCAGCGGGGTGGCGGGGGGGCAGAGCTCTCGTGGGGCAGGCGCAGCTGTGCTGCTCAGGCCCCAGGTCGGAGTGCGGGTGCAGCATCTCTGCACACAGCCCACCGCCGCCATCTAGGATTGAGTGTCCTCCTCACGGAGCTGAGGTGTCGGCACAGCTGTTTCACACTGGGAATTCTGGTCTGAAGTGCTGGGTGCAAGGCTTCTGCACGTGGCCCCCTATGAGCATGTGAAACGAGACTAAGCACACACACACACACACACACACACAAAAGGTTAGACTTAATTTTATCACCCAGATTCTATTTTTATTTCCCAGGAATTGTTAATGGGCTTTGCCCCGGCGGCCCTAGCGGATAGCTAGTATTATAATTTCCCACTTCAGAGATGAGAAAACCTAGGTCCAGAGAAAAAAAAGAGTGTTGTTTGAATGCTACAGCTGGGTTTCAAATCCCCAACTTTTGGACTTCCAGTCTTCTTGTAAAGCACAGACTCTGCCTCAGCTTTTCCATGCATTGATCTGTGCCTGAAAAATATTTTAGGATATTAGTAATAGCTGAAAAAATGCAAATTTTAAATATATGCATTGGTTCATATAGTAAGAACTCCTAATTTTACTTTGCTGAGGCAGTTTGCTGCCTCAGAATATTTACATTTATAACTGTACTTCTCTAGAAACAATAAAATAACCTCTTGACGTAGGTAATTAACAGAACCATAAAACATTCCCACAAATGGCATCTGCAGAAACAAGGTGAAATGAAGAGCTGTCATTTGAGCCAACCCCATTTGAAACTCATTTGGAAACATTTACCCAAAGGGAGATAAGGCAGAGATGTGTGGCTGTTTGTTGCAGGGTCATTTAACTAACAGCAGTTGGTTTCCGAATTAAACCTTCCATTTAAAATTGCCGAATGTGTGCGTATGCGCATGCGCCTGCACACACGTGTCTGAGCGACTCTCTGGTTATACGAGCAAGTTGTATTAATCATGTGGAAGTAGTTTTTAAAACTCTTTTAAAGAAGGCAGTTTGTCTTCCCTGATCCTATGAACATTGCCTAGTAGGGACTTCTGTAAAGGATAATTATAAGTTGTGACCTTGGGCATATCTTTCAACCTCTCTGGGCCTTGGTTTCTTTTTTTTTTCGATTTTTTGGCCGCAAGGGATGTGGGAATCTTAGCTCCCGACCAGGAATCGAACCCGTACCCCCTACATTGGAAGGCGAAGTCTCAACCACTGGACCGCCAGGGAAGTCCCAGGGGCCTTGGTTTCTTAACTTTTTAGAATGGATTCTTGCAAACGTGTGATGGATATAGACAAGTAACCAGATAAAGTATGACAGAGTACTTTTTTTTTAAAGTGGGATGAATATCAGGAGTACCACATTTTTTAAAAAAAATTAATTAATTAATTAATTTATGGCTGTGTTGGGTCTTCGTTTCTGTGCGAGGGCTTTCTCTAGTTGTGGCAAGCGGAGACCACTCTTCATCGCGGTGCGCGGGCCTCTCACTATCGCGGCCTCTCTTGTTGCGGGGCACAGGCTCCAGATGTGCAGGCTCAGTAATTGTGGCTCACGGGCCCAGCTGCTCTGCGGCATGTGGGATCTTCCCAGACCAGGGCTCGAACCCGTGTCCCCTGCATTAGCAGGCAGATTCTCGACCACTGCGCCACCAGGGAAGCCCTGACAGAGTACTTTTAGATGTATGCCTAGAACCCCACAAGAATGTTTAAAATGGAACAGATAATATCAAGAGTCGATGAGGATGTGGAGCAAGGGAAATTCTCATACACTGCTGGTGGCGTGGAAATTGGTGCAGTCACTATGGAAAGCTGCTTAGCATTGTCTACTAAAGATAAAAGTATACATACTTTATGACCCAGTACCTCCATCACTAGGCATATACCATTGGAAATGTGCACATATGTTCAACCAAGAGACTTGCACAAGAATGTTTGTAGTTGCACATAGCCCCCAAATGGAAACAAGACAAATATCATCTGTGATAAATTGGAAAAATATATCACAGTATATTAACTTAATGGAACACTGTACAGCAATGAGAAAACGTGAACTCCAACAACATGGATAAATCTTACAAAAATAATATTGAACCAAAGAAGCCAGGCACAAAAGAGTATGTATTATATGAATCCATTTATAGAAAGTTCCAAAACAGGCAAAACTAATCTCATTGTTAGAAGTCAGAATAATAGTGACCATCAGAGACCTTGGTGCTAGAGGTGGGGATGGTCCCTGGAAGGGGAATGAGGGGGCTTCTGACATTCTGATAGCGTTTTATTACTTGATCTGGTTGCTGGCTACTTTGGTGTGTTCACTTTGTGAAAATTTGAGTTGGACCCCTATACTTTGTACTCAACTGTATGGCATACTTCAATACATAAAAAAAGGAAACATTCAAAGGATACTATATGATTACCAAAGATGGACATTTAATCCAGAACTGAGATAACCAAGGAAAGCTTCCTATAAGAGGTGGTTCTCAATCTTTAATCTTTACCTTTGCCATGTATCTTTTTTTCTGGGGTATGTACATATTTATTTATTCTCTCAGTTTTACTGAGATATAATTGACATACAGCACTGTATAAGTTTAAGGTGTACCTTTACCATTTAGCTTTGATACTTTGCCATAAATACACTGGAATCTGTTTCAGTGTGAAACTATTTCCATTGATCTGGATTTCAATTTTTATTTCATATGTGAGTATTACAATTTTAAAGTTAGAAATGTTAGGTCAAGCATCTGTTCATCACTCTTCATTTTAAAACTTTCCTCAACTTGTTTCACCTGTTTATTCATCTGTATGAACTTTAGAATAACCTTGTCAAGGTATATAAGACAAAATACTCCCCCTGCATTGGAATTTTGCTTGGGAATTATATAAATCTTAGAAATGATATTAGTTGGGTAAGAAATAGATACCTTGACAATAGTTTTATCATCTAGGAGCAGGGTTGGCATCCCCACTGCTCACCCCGTTTAAATTACATTTTCTTCTCTACAGGATGTTTTTGATAAATGCTACTTCATGCCCTGGGCCTGTCTCAGACTGACCAATTGCCTCTGACCGTTGCAAAGACACAATATCATGGCAAGAAATAAATGATTTTTATAATCAGGAGAGGTGGAAATATCAAGACGGGGACATCTTAAATTGAGGAGAAAAATCTCCTTGCGAGAAGAATGTCTGGCCTAGGGATAAATTAGTCACCAAGAGAATTGTGGAGTGCACCATTCTTCTGTAGATTTCCAGGGTAGAACGTAAGAAAGACGAAAGGGTTCAGAATGGGAGAAGAGGTGACCCCTCACTGAGCCTGCATCACCTGCCTGCCTGTTTTTTCTACCTCGAGTTATTCAGTGATTTTTGCCCTAAGAGCTGAAGATAGGAAATGGTGCAGGTGAACTGAGTTCTAATATGTCTCAGTGTCAATACCTGGTCATCAGGATGCTCCTCAGTGAACTTAATCCATGAGACCAGATAGCTTTTCAATGGATAAATCTACTCTGAGGATCACACCAGAGGCACAAATTGATGCAGTGAAAGTGGAGGGACTCTCGAGTCTAATGGCTGATTCCAGGCTCAAAAATTATAACACTTCTTGTGTGAGGAGCACCGTACAATGGACAGAGCTAGTCCTTAGCCATTATCTCATTTCACAGCCCTCTGTCCCCAACACCCTAATTCTTGGCCAATAATCCTTTGAGGTAGAGAGAGAGAGAGCCAGGGCAGAGCTTATTGCATCATTCTGCAATCAGGGAAATGAACTCAGAGAGGTTGAATAACTTGCCAGATTTCATTGGTAGTAAATGGCAGAGAAGAGGTTAGAACCCAGATCTCTCTGAGTCCAGAGCCAATGTCTTTTCTTCTATATTGTAGGGCATATCTGTTTGTCTCTTGATGCAAGGCTCCAGGCAATATTCTGCTATGGAGAACAACATAACTTGAAAGTGAACATTCTTGTTTGTGTTAGTACCAAAGGCAGCATTAAAAACCATCTGATATATAGTCATTCTAGTTTATAGTCTGAAATTAAAACTGTAAAGTAATTTCCTCTCCCAGCTTTAGGGGCAGCTTCTTGCGTGACTAATATTAGTAAGCTTTCAATATTATCATTGAAGTAGGGAAACTTACAAATCAAGCAGTGACTCATTGTAAGTGAGCGAGAGATGAAATAATGCTGTGATGTGTCATAGTTGTCAGACAGCTCAGGAAGTCTAGACTTCCAAAATGAGTGGTTTTCCCCATAGACTGAGCTCATCTTCCCCAGGTGGTACATAACTGCTTATGTTTGGAACCAGGAAGCCCATACCCTGGGAAGCGGAAGTGGCTGGCTTGCTCTTGGTCATACCCTACTACCTTATTCCCAAGAGCAGGGCTCAGGAAACTGTAGCTCCTATGCTACATAGGTGGCTCCTATGCCACCTTGTTTTTATAAATAAAGTTTTATTGGCACATAGACTATTCATATGTTTACTGTTGTCTATGGCTCCTTCCTCATTACAATGCAGGGTTTATAGTTGCCAGAGAGATAATATGGCCAGTAAAGCTGAAAATACTGATTATCTGGCCCTTTAGAGCAAAAATTTGCTAACCATGGCAAATGCAGTCATTAAAACACCTGCTTTAAAAAAGGACTGGTCAAATTTATATCAACTTTTGAGAAGAAGTGGAACGCAAGCAAATTATAAAAGCGTGCAGCATAGAATGCATCAGATTAAAACTCTGGTGCAGACTCAGATTTTGATTTGTTCAGGTTTATTTTTTCCTTGTGGGCAATTTTTCTTTCCCCTTGTGGGCAGTTTTATTTATTTATTTATTTTTTGTTCTTGGCAGGGCTGTCTCTAAAGATCTGTCCGGACGTCAAGCTGCTCAATATGATTCCTCTCAATATATTTGGGAACGATCTATCCTGCACTCTGAAAAGGGTTATTAGTGGTTTACCTTATTTACCAGAGTCATCTGCCAAAAAGAAAATGTATATTTGCTGGTTGTAGCTTTTATGCATATGGAAGTTTCCAGAGTCGTTAAAAATTTCCCTCTTTCTTTTCTTACAAAGCTGAAGTGAGTGACAGAATGAGATTGGAATTTTGTAATTGATTTAGAAAGCTGGTCTCGGGACACACCTTTTCAAATGGGAAGCTGGCCTCCAGAGGTAGACAGCTCCCTCTAAGAACAGCCACATGGGGTTCTGGAAATAGGCAGCAACCATATCATGTTTATTTTTTCTGCTTTGTAGAAATGTGCTCATCATCCAAAAAGCCTCTGGCTGAATGTATCCAAACATTTATTGCAATGAAGAACGAACCAATAACTAAATACAGGAAAGAGAATAATGGGCTGAATGTCCATACAAGGCTGTCGGAATTTAAATTCGAGCTCTGGCATGAATGGCCCCTCTTCTAGGCCTGGCAGGAGGATTATCTCTCTTTACTTGAAGGGTAATTTAGCTGTCAGCATTTCCTTCTCGAACTTCACTGTTCCTTTTCTAGTCGACTTTTTAATTTCTTGCTATGAGTAAATCATCTGATTTTCTTTTTAAACATGATTCATCCTTGTAGGGTTTAACTGTTTGCTTTGCTTATATCTCACGGATACTTAGTTGCTTTGATTGATGTTTTTCCCAAGCTCAATGAACCCACTGAAGACAAACGTGGAAACTCAATAGAGAAATCAGAACCAATGGCAAGGTACCCTCCGCCCCTTCTCACCCCATCTCATATACCGCAATACAGAACACTTCACAAATCTGTGGAGATGAAGAGGCAGTAGAAAAAGCATATTGCTGATGAAATACATTCAAGATGCAAGTGGCAAATGACCAGAACACAGTGTGATCAGTCTGACCCTATCTTCAAGGTTTTGTTGAAGAAAGAAACTTAAAAAAAAAAAGCAAACCCCAGGCCTGTGGATGAGCGATGCCACTAAATGAGCTGACAGCAGAAGTAATTTAAAAGAGGAAGCTTGAGCCAGTGTTCAAATACGAGGGGAAAAACAGCCGTTACACTGGCAGTTGAAGTCGGGGAGTGAGGGAAGAGGCAGGGAAGCAGCCAGAGAACCAAATTCTGCAAACATTAGCGATTTATAAAACACCCACAGAGTGCCAGTGCATAACAAATAAAACCAGACGGAGGAACGAATTGCTGAACATCCTGTCTTAGGTATGCAGGTGGGGGGCGGGAACCACCCTTTCCTTAGCCTTACAGAGCCAGGCAAAGAGAGCCTGCAACTCTTGCAAATTGAGGAGCTGCTGGGGAATAGCAACTAGGGCTGGGAGGAAAGAGATATTTGGAATTTGTATAGCCACCTGAGTATATGGAGGCTTGGATGCATGTCCTTTTCAGACCACGTCTAATTTATTATTGCCTGGAACGGTCCAGGGATCTGCCTCTTTGTAGGCCCTGTGGTGTTACTAGGCTCAGGCACTGTGTCACTGCTTTGTGGACAAATAGTTCAGGATCTCAGCTGTCACAGCTTCCCCCAGTGCCCCAAGTTGTTCTTTCATCCTTGCATTTCCTGTTCTGCCAGCACTGTGCCCAGTATATATTTGATGTTGGAAAATGTGTGTTGAATTGAATGATCAAAAGTTTTGGGAGGAAATGACAGGTAGTAAGCACCAGACAGAGGCAGGTATAAATTCTCGTTGTACCACTTACCTTAGGCACGTTAATTATGCTCTCTATGACCTTCAGTTTTCCCATCTGTATAATGGTACCAATCTTAGAGCGTTGTGAAGATTAAATGCAAGAGTGTTCACAGCATGCCTGATATGGTGTCTGGGGTATAAAAGGCATTCAATAGATGGTAGACATTGTTAGATTGTAAAGCATCACACCTCCCAGTGTGTTTGCAATTGAACAGAACACTTTAAAGGGAAATAGTTCTACCGTTGGTGTTGAAGGAAATGCGGTAAGACGAAAGGGCAGTGGGTTGAAAGAGAGTTGGTTGTGGGGCTTGAACTGGGTCAGAGCAGGTAGTTTGGGACCAAGAAAGTGAATCCCAAGGTGAAGTTGGATCCCTGCTGTGAAGCAGTGGGATAGGTCTACACTTAAGCCATGTGGCATCAAGGAGGTTGGCTCTGGGCTAGTCCCTTAAGCTAACTGAGCCTTGGTTTCTTCACCTAAAAATGAGGGAGTTAGACTACTAGGTAGTCTCTATCATCTCATGGTTCTAGGATAAACTTAAATTGAGATAGGTTTTAGAGGGTATGTTAATAAGTCCCACAGATCAATGACAGGACTAGAATTGGAATTCTTTTTTCCCACCCCCTGAACTAGCACTGGAGGCAAAGGATATTTCATTCCTCATGTAGTGTTCATGTAATTAGCTTAAAGGTGTTTTGGGGAAGATGAGGAATGAGCTAGGAATCCTTTTCTCTTACCTCACTTGCTGCTTTCCAGGAGATGAATTACTGTGAGATAGATGGAAAAAATATTGCCTCTGCCCTCATGGTCCTCAGGCTCAGAAATTCACTGGAATTCAATCTTGAGAAAGACAATGCCCCCACGCTTTGTATACTATCACATACAGGAAGTAATACAGTCATTAAAAAATAATCATCTTGAATTTTTGATGGCTCTCTGCTTGCTTGCAATTTTATTATTCATAGGTGTTAGCTTTGCAATTACAAAACCTGGTATTGTTGATATTTTGGAGCAAATTCTGACATCAAATTTGGTTTGCCAATAGATGGGATGAACATGTCAAGGAAAACAGAGGGCAATGACAAGGGATAAAATCCCATTTGGTTTCTACAGCTAATAATCTTGTTCAGAGCACAAGATATTTGAACACCATAATACGATTTCCACATTAAAAGCACGTTCCAGTCAATTCAAAAATTAAGTAAATAGAGCAGAGGCATACAGTTCTACTAATCCACCAATGTCATAAATTTAATGATTTTAGCAGCTCAAGGAAAACAGGGATTGTTGTAAAACTTCACATCTGAATGTGTTACTGCCTCTAACAATGATTGTTTGTCATTTACCTGACACTAAAGGTGTGAACTGCACATTACCGGAATCAAAAGGTTTTGCATAAAACAAAACAAAGGCTCTTTCTCCAAGGCTCTCCAAGAGTGTGCAAGTGACTCATGAGAATGTGTCAGAAAACCAGTGAGAGACAAGGGGCTAATATCTCTGAAGTAGGCCTTGAAAAGGATGCATTTTCCATAAAGGGTAATCAGGAATGTGTATCTGTGAACTACCGAAGCTTCTCTAAGATAAAGTAAATTGTAGAAAAATCTGGAATCTTCTTTGTCCACCAATCTTTCCTGGTACAAAATGGTCTCTGACATCTATACATTCCTGCACACTTCCTTCCAGCATCTTACAAAGCATTGGAGGAAAAATGGAAAGGCATGCATTTTAATCTCTGATTTATCTGTGGAAGAATTAGGCTTTCAAGCATATTTCTTCATAAGTTAGTGAAGCATTTGTGATAAATCTTGTCAGCACTATAGGTTTAAAATATATATGGAACTATCTACAATATTTAATATGTAATGAAACTTGTTCAGGAAATCAAACAGACATAAAACTGTTATTTCAATTGAGTCTGATTACTATCCGCAACAGCAGTAGAAACAGTACCCCTGATTTCTGGTACTTTTCTCTTATTTGGAGTGGTTCGTTTAACACAGGACTCTAAAAGCTCACCAATGATTATTTGAGGATGGCTGAGTCTACACTAAGGAAAGAATGATATAGTCTACATAATAGTGCAGTAAGCTGCAAATAAATTACACTGATAAACATAGCACCATAGTCTTCTGGTGTTTCCTACCAATCCGTCTACACCAAGGTATTAATAAAATACCTAAGGGAAGTATCCTGGTCCTGTTTGGACACTTTTCATCCATTGGTGTCTTGGGTCTGTGTTGTCGGTTTTGGTGCCTCATTTTTGCTGGTGGTGTGCATATCCAAGCTGGTATTTGAATCAGACTTGTCAGTCTTTCAGTCTGTAAATTTTTAGTAATTGTATTTAAAGCTTGAGGTCTTCATCAACTGCTTTTCTATAACACTGGTTATATTCCTATTCCTATTAGCTACTGCATTAACATATGTGATACTGGAAGTTTAGTAAATTCCAGTTTTGCAAATATGCCTGCCTTCTATGGCTGTGTGAAGATGGGAGAGAACAGTCTTCACACTGAGAATTATCTCATACTGGCTTGTCCACTGAAATCATTGGCCCTGTGTATATTTGTTTTTTTAGTTGTTCCAGAAGAAAAGCATGGTAGCAGAAAGTGCATCCATCAGAAGGGTTACAAGCCTGCGTCTGTTACTCATTGCAATAGAACTTAAGTTTCTTCAGTCCTCTCCTATTTAAAATAGGATGGTTAACATTTCACGAACTTTCATAGGTTTAAATAATGAATGTAGAGCATGCTGTTTAGAAACTGGTATTTAGTAAACATTTAATAATTGATCTCACTTTATGTGCATTTATGTTTGGCCTGCATATAGATACTGAAAAGTAAAGGAAGGTTCTGAGAAGTGATGTTTTGGGTCCCCCCATCCCCGTGCAAAACAAATCTATATTTGCCAGATAGATTCCAGCTTCTTTTAAAATGGAGGTGTATAGGGAGAAAGCTTGTGATAAAATGATAAAGAAATAATTATGTTTTATGTCAATTATATCTCAATAAAACTGGGGAAAAAAGGAAGCACATATCATTAAATAAAAAGTGCTACTGGCTAAATTGTGTATTTTTGCCGTGGTCTCATTAATTCCACAGACCATTCTGAGAATCGTTTGCATAGGACAAGAATATCGGAAACCTCCTTTTCCCTTCTGCCCCCCGAGGAAAGATTTCTGGTTTACTTTGAAATGTATGTATCCGAACGCATCTCAGTCTTTCAGTTGTTATGAATTCTGATCTCCCAACAGCTGGTCTTTGAACTTGCAGGTACTTCCCACAGTTTTCTTCTTTTTTCTTTTCCTTCTTGAGCCCCTTTCATGATTGAATTAATAAATAGAAAAACAGCAAAAACAAAGAGAGGAAGAGATAAAGTTATAAAATAGTGCCCATTCAGTTACATTAAAGATTATTATTAATCTAAAACATCACAAGCTCCTGATAGCAAAGAGAATTCTTGCAGTACCCTGGTTTTTTTTTTTTGTTTTTTTTTTTTTCTTTTTTAATAAAAAATGCAAGAGTACTTGGCCTGGAGATAAAGGCATAGTTTGAAACCCAAGTGTCATTTGTTGAAGCTTCCACAGCTACCTCAGCAAAATGAAGATGATGCATGGGCTGTTTTGCTTCAAAAAGCACAAGAGTTGAGAATACTTTCATGTTTATGTGAATAAATTCTACATAAATTTATACCTCTTGAAGTCTGCACACATAATACCTGGGAGATAGACTTTAGATTTTGTGCCTAAAATCACAGCAACAGCTAGAACACCAAGAAAAAACCCTGGCGTTTATTTTTCAGTGACCTTGACACACAGGATTGAGTAGACATGAAAATATCGACCCAGCTGTAGACAAGCACTGTCAGCAGTTGAGAAATAACCTGGCAGAAGAAGTTTCATTAGCGACTTGGGAGAGTGACATAGTCAAATTCTCAGCTGGATTTGGGGATAATGAAAACTGACGTGCATACCTTCAGGTTCCCTAAAAAAAAAAAGTGGAAATGAATATTTGCATATCCCCCGCCCACATCCCACTCCCATCTTCCCCAGGCCAATATGGTGCTGTTAGACCCCCTTAATGAGGGAATCCAGGACAACAGTGGGTGAGCCGCTGGCACCCGGTTAAGACCAGGAATTTTACAGCCAGAGGATCTGTCTGGGCTTGAGTCTTGGCTCTGTCACCTGCTAGCTCTGGCAGAGTTATTTAACCTGTTTTTGTGCCTCACTTTCCTCATTTCTAAAACGGGCTTAAAAAATCCCACCTACTTCATAGGGCTGTTGTGAGGGTTAAATAAATAAAATACGCACAAAGTGCTTAAGATAGTGCCTGGCATCTAGTAAGTGCTATGTAAGTATTAGCATTGCTATCATTGGGAGACCGTGATACAAGTTTTGTGCTGGGAGATGTTTTCCCTTGCTCAGCTCCACCAACACCAAAGTGTCCCTCCAGGCAAGCCCCCACCCCTGGAGTAACTGAGGGAGCAGGTTAGGCTGCTGGGAACATGTCTGATTACTAGCCTTATTCCTGGCCACCCTGGCACTTATTTTTTGGAGTATTCTTTTAATATATATTTTTAAATGTTAGCTAAAAGAACACGACAAAGCTAGGAAACTTGGGTGGAAGGATCTGGAAGTAGAGCTCTCAGCAAAGACTTTGGGAGAGGTCAGAGAAGCAGGAGTGTGAGCAGAAGGACGCAGGTGGGAGTCCCAGCTCCTTCCTGCAGCCGTGTGATTCCCGGACACGTCACTAACCCTCCCTAAGCCTCATTCTCTTATTTATAACATGGGAATAATAACAGTATCTTCTTTTTTTTTTTTTTTAAATTGTGAGAATGGGTACCATTTTATTTTTTATTTTTTTAAAATTATTTATTTATTTATTTATTTATGGCTGTGTTGGGTCTTCGTTTCCGTGCGAGGGCTTTCTCTAGTTGCGGCAAGCGGGGGCCACTCACTATCGCGGCCTCTCTTGTTGCGGAGCACAGGCTCCAGACGCGCAGGCTCAGTAGTTGTGGCTCACGGGCCCAGCTGCTCCACGGCACGTGGGATCTTCCCAGACCAGGGCTTGAACCCGTGTCTCTTGCATTGGCAGGCAGATTCTCAACCACTGCACCACCAGGGAAGCCCAAGCAAACCTCTTTTTTCCCCCCATATTCTAGGTTGAGTAATTCTTCTTCAGTAGGAATTTTTAGAAATCTATCCTAAGAAAATTCTCATAGACTTGCATAGGGATTTAGCAACAGGGATATTCCTTGCAGTATTTTGTTTTGTGGGGATGCTAAAAAATTGAAAATCACTTGAAAAAAATCCAACAGTCCAGAATTGATTAAATCAGACATTGTTTTAAGATGTATCAGTCACGATACTTTTGGCTACAAATAGGATAATCCTCCCCTCTCTCCTGCTCCTTTTTTTCTTTTTTTAATTTATTAATTTATTTTTAATGGCTGTGTTGGGTCTTCGTTTCTGTGCAAGGGCTTTCTCTAGCTGCGGCAAGCGGGGGCCACTCTTCGTCGCGGTGCGCGGGCCTCTCACTATCGCGGCCTCTCTTGTTGCGGAGCACAGGCTCCAGATGCGCAGGCTCAGTAGTTGTGGCTCACGGGCCCAGCTGCTCCGCGGCACGTGGGACCTTCCCAGACCAGGGCTCGAACCCGTGTCCCCTGCATTGGCAGGCAGATTCTCAACCACTGTGCCACCAGTGAAGCTCCTCTCCTGCTCCTTTAAATTAGGGTATATAACTGAAGACACTTATTATCTAAATAACAAGTGCGGAGGTAGGGCTGGTCCCAACTGTGATATTTCAATGTCTGGCTTAGTTTCTTTTGATTCTTCCTCTTTAGACTTTTCTGTGTTTGCTTCCCTCTCAGGCTGGTAGCTAGACGGCTGTACCATTTCCAGCATCCCTTCTAGAGAGAACAACCTCCAGGGAAAGAAGAATCGCCTCTTCTTTTTTAGAAGCATCCAGCTGATCCTTCCTCTCCCATGCATAATATACAAAGTGAAAGAAAAGAGCAGATATAAAACTAAAGGGCAATTTTCGTTGCCTCTTTTTTCAAGAAACATTTGCTCATTCCTGTTTTTTCTTCTAGGTGAATTTTAGAATTAGCTTATCTATTTTCAGAAAGTATCCTCTTAGATTTTGACTTGATTATTTTGAACTTACAGATTCACCTGGGGGAGAGATGGCCCTAAATGTTATTTTAATTTAGAAAACACAAAAGTGGTAGCGTTGTTTATAATACTGAAAAATGGGAAAGAATTTCCTATCTATCAACAGGAAAATGGATGAACAAAACATAGTATGGTCATACACTAGAATGTCATATATCAGTTAAAATGAATGAACTGGTAACGTAGGCTAGTGCTTAAAGGTATGATATCATTGATATGAATTACAAAAAGCACACAGTACAAAACTTTCTGTGGTTCACAAATACATGCATATGTATGTAAAAACCATAAAAAGGCATTGGACGGATGCGTCAGATTCATGATAATGGTTGCCTTTAGGGAGCATTGAAGGAGAATGGGGAAAAGGAGACTTCAACTATATCTATAATGTTTTATTTCTTTTATTTAAAAAATATTTGAAACATAGTAGCCTCGGGGCAGAGAACTGGATGTTTGGGCAACAGTGGATGGGAGATATATATTCTCTCTTACCTTTCATATTTTGAACCATGTGAATGTCTTCCCAACTCAGTATAAATAAGATCATAAAACAGAATAGAACACATGACAAGATGCTAACAAAGATCTGTTCTCAGTGGGACTTTTATTCTCTATATTTTTCATATTTAAAAAATTTCTTTAAAAAGGGAAAAGATAGTAACTTGCACCAAGGTGGTGGTGCAGGTGGTACTGGTGGTCGTGGCTGGTGGCAGTTGAGGAGGAGATGGAGGTGTGGAGGGTTGGTCGAGGTTATTAGTGCTCTGTCTCCAGTGTGATATATGTTCTCACATACCCTCTGCGTGAACTTTGCATAGGTGATGAGCTTTTCCCCTGGTGTCTGATCCAGACTCTTGTGCAAGAGTTTTGGAGCTTGAGAAGGATGGACATATCTTAGAAGCATGCTTTGCACTTTACTATGGTCCCTGGAGTGGTGATGCTTTGGGCTCCAGTCTCATTGGTTTCCTCTCCATATACCACCACCATCTCCTTCCTCCTAGATGACTCCATCCTGAACCATATTAGACAATGTGTTGAAAACCACAGTTTCTTCCGCTTGCCTTTTGTCCTCTTGGCTACCCTCCTCTTCTTCTTGCAAGAAAAGACCAGAAACTCTAGGTGTATTCTCAAGAGGAGAACGGAAGCCTACAAGAATGACAACTCCCCTGGGGTCTAGTGGAAGACAGGAGTGCCAACAGCTTGTTTCTTTTTTTTCAAAATTTATTTTATTGAAGTATAGTTGATTTTCAATGTTGTGTTAATTTCTGCTGTACAGCAAAGTGATTCAGTTTTACATATATATATTCTTTTTCATATTCTTTCCCATTATGGTTTATCACAGGATACTGAATATAGTTCCCTGTGCTATACAGTAGGACCTTGTTGTTTATCCATCCTATATATAATAGTTTGCATCTGCCAATCCCAAACTCCCACTCCATCTCTCCCTACCTTCCTCCCCCTTGGCAACTACAGTCTGTTCTCTATGTCTGTAAGTCTGTTTCTGTTTTGTAGAAGTTCATTTGTGTCATATTTTAGATTTCACATATAAGTGATATCATATGATATTTGTCTTTCTCTGTCTGACTTACTTCACTTAGTATGATAATCTCTAGGTCCATCCATGTTGCTGCAAATGGCATTATTTCATCTTTTTTTAATGGCTGAGTAGTATTCCATTGTATATATGTACCACATCTTCTTTATTCATTCATCTGTTGAAGGACATTTAGGTTGCTTCCATGTCTTGGCTATTGTAAATAGTGTTGCTATGAACATAGGGGTGCATGTATCTTTTTGAATTATAGTTTTGTTCAAATATATGCCCAGGAGTGGGATTGCTGGATCATATGGCCACTCTATTTTTAGTTTTTTGAGGAATCTTCATACTGTTTCCCAGACTGTGGTTGCACAAATTTACATTCCCACCAACAGTGTAGGTGGGTTCCCTTTTCTCTATACCCTCTCCAGCATTTTTTTAAATTGAAGTATAGTTGATTTACAATGTTGTGTTAATCCAGTATTTGTTATTTGTGGACTTTTTAATGATGGCCATTCTGACTGGTGTGAGGTGGTACCTCACTGTAGTTTTGATTTGCATTTCTCTAATAATTAGCGATGTTGAGCATCTTTTCATGTGCCTGTTGGCCATCCCAACAGCTTGTTTCTTGAGGCCAAGGAGGAGAGAGGTCACTGAGGCACCAGGCTGGTAGGGATGATGGTATAGATGAGAGAGAGAGAGAGCCATCTTTTGGGGAAGTGGAGTGAGGCACTCCTGGGAGTGTTAATGAGTTCCTGTGGATACATTTTCATATTTGAAGGAGACAGGGTGAAGATTAGAAACTCCTGGGCTTTGCTTCTTTAAACACAGTGCAGCTCTGAGGCTGTAACGTAGGGTTTTATATGCATTATGATAATAATTGGCTGACTCTACGGGGCTGGCAGTGGTTACGTGGCTTTTGTTGGTCTCATTACAGATGTAATTCCAGAGTTGTGGAGCTCTGAGGATCCTTGTGCCAGGGTTTCAGTTGCACCTCTGGGTGCATATACCTCTGTATATGTCCACAGTGTGAGTTACAGCCTCCCCCATCTGTCTTCATCTATTCAGAGGAGGCAGTCTCTAGAAAACTGTGAGGGCAGGAATCGGGAAGGAGGAAACACAGATGTATCAAGAAGCCATGTCCTCTATGAATGGAGACAGCAGATGTATTAGTGAACAGCATGAGGAGAAAAGATAAAAAGAGAGAAAGTGGGTGCTATAGACTGAATGTGTTCCCTCCCCCTCCCTAGTTCATGTGTTGAAACCTAAGGCTCAAGGTGATGGTATTAAGAGGTGGGGCCTTTGGGAAGTGACTTAGTCTTGAGGGTGGAGCCTTCATGAATGGGATTAGTGCCCTCATCAAAGAAGCCCCAGAGAGCTCTCTTGCCCCTTCCATCCCATGAGGACACAGTGAGAAGACAGCCATCTATGAACCAAGAAATGGGCCCTCACCAAACACCAAATCTGCTGGGACCTTGATCTTGGACTTCCCAGCCTCCAGAACTGTGGTAAAGAAACGTTTAAGCCACCCAGTCTATGATATTTTGTCATAGGAGCCTGCACTGACTAAGACAGTGGGTGTCTCTGCTCTTTATTTTTTGTTTATGCTCTTTTTATAGTACTAGGAAATGTGTTTTTCTGGGCTACATTCTTCCCACCATAATTCAGATGGACGTTGTCACCATGTTTGAAAACCACTTGAAATGATAATTTGGTGTTATTCTACAAACACTTACTAAGAATGACTTACTAAGAAAACTATTTACATGCTGGGGATACTGTGCCAGAAAAATTACTAAACAAATTATATTCTTTTCCTTCCACAAAATCAGAGTTACAAAGAGCAATATATTAGCCATTTTCTTTGCCAAGGAACTTGAGAGATGACGTTCTCTTTCTTTAAAATTCATATTAATGACCTTAGACATTGGGTTTCCAAGGGAAAGACTCTTTGCAACATCTATGTAGTACCTGGGTGTTTTTGTGTTGAATTTACTTTAAAGCTAACCTCTATAGTTTGATTAAAATAATGTAAAATATATATAGCAGGAAGGCTGGGAGGACAAACACTAAAATGATTTTCATTGATTTTCTCTGGACATAGACGTTCTGGGTGATTTTATATTTTCAGACTTCTAAATTCCAAATATTTTGCAATTTGTATTTATAACTTGAAAAATAAAAATAGTTACTGTTAACAATCACTCTTTATAAATTTTTATCTGCCATATGATTGCAAAGGTTTAAACCATTTATGAAGCAAAGAGACTGCAAGTTGAAAACACCGAAATATATATATATATATATATTTTATTGGAGTATAGTTGCTTTACAATATTGTGTTAGTTTCTACTGTACAGCAAAGTGAATCAGCTATACGTATACATATACGCCCTCATTTTTGGATTTCCTTCCCATTTAGGTCACTGCAGAGCATTGAGTAGAGTTCCCTGTGCTGTACAGTAGGTTCTCATTAGTTATCCATTTTATACATAGTATCAATAGTGTATATGTCAATCCCAATCTCCCAATTCATCCCACCACCCCCCTTTGCCCCTTGGTATACATATGTTTGTTCTCTATGTCTGTGTCTCTATTTCTGCTTTGAAAACACCAAAATACTAAAAGTGATTCTTTTTGAGTTAGAATCCTTCTTTATTTTACAGTTATTCTGTAATGAACAGGAACTACTTCCATATTGGAAAAAAATTATTTTAAGAACGAATTTATTAGACTTCATCCAGAGAAATGGCAAAAGGGTCAGGCCAGCTTAGCATTTTCTCTTTCACAGTGGCATTCTAGAATCTTTTTTGAAAGGGCATGTTTTTCCTTGATATCAATCTCAGGAGGTTGAAGGACATACCCTAAATACCTCTAGCTTCCCTTAATAGTAACTGATTTGAATGTATTATCCTCATATTTTTAGAAATTCTTAAATCTCACTGTGACTCAACTTGAAGAAAAAAAATACATTTGTGTTAATTTTAATAAAAGTCTTAAGGGAAGTATGGCTGAATTGATGTCTAATTCCTTGTTAAGGGGGAGCTTTTTTTGGGTACTGGCCATATGCATTTACCCGGGGAGCTACTCTCAACTGGAATGGGGAAAGGCTCCATTTTCTTGAGTGCCTGGAGGCTGACCACCACTGGAGGGAGGGAAGAGTGAGAATGCAGATTGTTGCTGAGAAAGGAGACAAGTTCAGTGTTCAGGAAGCTGTGTTAGTGTCAGCTCTAAGGGAGAGGCAGAAATCAGGAGAGAAGGAATAAGTTAGAATACAGGGTTTAAACCAGGCAGACCTTGTCCCAGATTTAGTTCTGCCACATTTCTAGCTTTGGGCAGGGCACTTAACCTCTTTGACCCTCTGTTTCCCTGTCTTTAAAATAGTTGTGACCCATATAATTTGTTCAGAAAAGTACCGTAAAATGTTAACAGTGGTTTAATGACCATTTTAGAACCTTAGCGATTCTGTAGATCTAGGTCTAAGTAATTTGTAAAACTTATTTTTTTTCTGCTTAAGGACCACCAATTTATTTTTGATTTTTTTTGTGTGAAATAAAATGAGTATGTTGAATTGAAAAATAATATTAAAACCAATATCCAGGTACCCGCCATTCAGTTTAATACCTAGATTATTACCAGAAACTTAGAATCTGCTTAAGTGCCCTAATTGCTAAATTATAATTCATTGTTGTAAAATTCAAAACAGGCTGGGAATAATCTTAAATTGTCATAGATGTGCTCTTATTGGGTGCTGGCTGCGTGACATGGAGGTCAGGCAAGGTGGCCAAATCAAAGGTGCAAGTCCAGACCTGGCAAATATGGCTGTAAGTAACTCCCTACTCTTGGTCTCATTTAGTCTATTAAAGAAGTCTAAAATATCATTCATGTAGACATTTCTTTTATAGGCAATTAATAATAATTGCTCAGAAAATCAGATTTGCTGAGAGCTAAATCCAGGCTGGGCACTGAGCTAAGCAGTTTCCAAGCATTGTCGTATTGAATTCTCACAGTCTTTCAGGATAAGCGCAGCTATTCAAGTTGCACATGTGGAACTGAGGGTTCGAGAAAGGAAGCCATGTTTTCAAGGTCACACAGCTAGAAGGTCGTAGAGATCAAAAGCAAATCTTCGTCCCTTAACCATGCGACTATATTTTCCCCAAGGATCCTCGTCATTGTCCTCAGTAGGGGTCATATCTGTTTGTGGGTCCAAGGATACCACTCAATGTCACTGTTCCCAGATGTGGACTGAGCTTAACCTTGTAAGGCCCAGGCTCTCCTGAGAGTTGGTGCGCTGGGTCCCCACTGGCAGGTTCTTAGCACAGACACCAAGTTTAGCCATAGCTTTACTCTTTGCCCCTTTGCTCCACAGTGTCACTTTTGAGTGGTTCAAAAACTCTTATGTTGCTCTTATTTACTCCATCTACATTGTTTATTTCCAGTATGTCAATTAGGTCTAGCATATTCTATGCGTTTAACACAATTTTCCCTATTATCCCTTAATTCAACAATTTTCAAAGAATATTTTGGGGGTGGGAACATCTTCAGTGTGTTTATTGGTAAAGATGATTCTTTACAATTTCTTTATTTTGAAGGTCTGTCTTCCTCCCATCTCCCCACCCCCAGCAAATCACTGATTCTTTAGTTGATGTCTTTGCTTTACTAAATATAAAACTAGCAAAAACAAACAAACAAACCATGAAAAGATTGCTAGCAAATAAACATGACACAAAACTATAAATAAACATGGAAAATAATCTGCCTTGTAATCAAATAAATGCTGTTTCAAAAATATAAAGAGGTAACCTGCTTGCCTATTATATCAGCAAAAATGATTTATAAATGGTAATATCTAATACTTGCAACACTGGTGAAATTGGTATTCTTCACTCCAGTAAAAATGGCATAACCTTCTAGAAAACAGCATCTCACTATGTACAAAGTGCCCTAAAAATGTTCACAGCTGTTGATCTTATAGTTCCATGTCTAGGAATCTTTCACAAGAAACTAATATGAAAGGGGAAATTTATACGCACTGGTATGTTACTTTCACTAATATTTATTAAAAAAACCCAAAAACTAAATATCCAGCTGTAAGGGAATGACTAAATAAATGTAATGTCTTTAATTGTAGAATATTACACACTTGTTAAATATATGTAGTTATATGCTTATGAACAAATGCTAAAGAAACGAAAGAAGTTTGTAGGCATACCATAATTACAACTCTGTGCAAAGATTAGGGTAAATTTTTAAAGAAACTAACAAGAAAATATTTAGTTATACATAAAGGCTTATCAGAAGTTCATTTCCTTAAGATGTTCCACTGGGTGCTAAATAAAGGTATTTTATGAAATATACCTTGTCATATTTGTTGATTATGATTCATCTTTGGGCATTAGTGTCACTCCTTGGAATTAGAGGCAAAGAACTGGGGACTATTCGCACAGAAATATGGTCATGGTCTGGAAGAACCATGGTGTAGTGGCACTAAATGTGTCAGAACTTGGACCCCATCCAAATTCTAGATTTTTACTGACATCAAAAGTTTTCACCAAGCTGGGATATTGCTTTGTTGAAGGAATATGATGATTTTGATAGACGAAAGCCTGGAAGCCAGGTAGCAGGGGTTAAAACTCATATACACATTCTAGTTCTTCAGAGCTCAGTTTAGCTTTCACGGAATAACCATCTGGAATTGGCTTAAAGTAGAGAATCTTTTCTCTCAGAGTTTCATCAACCATGTACCATCTCCTTGTGTCGACAGATCTAGTTAAGCCCCCCATTGAGGCTCTTGCTTTTTACACCTGGATCATACCTTCTAACTCTTCTAACTCCTGAATTTTCCTGCCACTGTCTTCCTATTCCTGATTTTATTTCAGAGGAAACAGAGAGATACATGAATGGCAATTTTATTGGCACACATTCTGGAAGCTGTAATTAGTGTAAATAAAGTAAGATACATATAAAAGACAGAGATGTTTTAAAAATGATTCCATTTGATACCAAATATTTATTTTCAGTTCAAGTCTCACATTGCAAACTTGTAACAAGAAACCCATCTCTTCCTGTGAAAGAGCTTTTGTAACACGTTAGGAAAACATATGCATTTGAGGAAAAAAATTAAATACACCAAAACAACAACTGAGTTATGGTTGTGAGTTTGAGGGTGAAACATTTTATTTTAATTTTCTAAACTTTCTAAACTATATTTATATTATTTTCCCCAGACTAAACATTAAAATGATTCTGGTTGATTCTGAAGAAATTAAAATACCCCCTAATGTCTTTCTTTTAGCTTAAGAAAAAATCAAGGCTTTTTCAAAGTACGAAGGGTTGCTATTACTGAGGATAATCCAAAATCTGTGCTATAGATTAAGAAAGGAATTCCTAAAAGCATTTCCCCAAACTTTTTTGGAAGAAGGCAGCACCAAAGGAGTAAATGTATAGCCTCCAAAGGGGACAAATTCATGGATTTTACCATTTTCCATATGTGTTTCAAAAGCAATCATGTTTTCTTATAGGCTTATTTATGCATGGAATTAACTAATTTTCTTTTGAAAGAGTGTTCTGGTTAACTGTTGCTACATCAGTGCAGCACAAAATCTTAGTAGCATACAACAGTAAGCTCCTATTCAGCTCATGAATGTGTAGGTTAGGTGGAGATCGGCTCATGTGGGCTGGGTTCAGCTGGGTGTCACCTGTCAAGTTGCAGTGTCTGGGGTGGCTTACTTTTCACTGCAGGTCTAGGCTAGATGGGCTCCACACGCCTCTCATCCTCCCTGGAGCCATCCAGCTCCAGCTAGCAGGGCTAGTTCTTCTCATGGCAATAGCAGGGGAACAAGATGGCCATCAGAAAAATTCATGTCTAGGCTTTGGGCTGTCACTTCCTTGCTCTGCCACTGATGAAAGCAAGCCAGATAGTAGAGCCCAACATTAAAGGCAGGAAATACGTTCTGGCCATGGTGAGGCCACAGCAAGGGAGGGGTGAAGAATTGGAACCCATCTTTCAATCTACCACAAAGAAGGTGAAAAGATGAAAGATAGTGCCATGAAGCTAGAAAATGATCAAATGGTAAACTAGGTACCCAAATCACAAAGGGTGATAATTTGAAAAGAAACAGTCATTCTGCTGACTCCTCCTTTGCTGACTGATAGCCCTAACACTTTGCCCACTCTTTGGTCACTTTAGGAATTTAAGGCAGCAATTTACAGAGAATAGAGTGCATGTCTCATACTGAATCTTTCAATCATTTTGACCAAAGCAGCAGAAATAGAAGGCTTCTGAATACTGCTCCAAGTAAAACTTTTAGAAAGAAATATCGATTTCTTTTTTCTAGTCTAAAACAAGTCCAGCCTATGCCAGGCTCAGAGTCCTTGAAGGATCTTGGTATGCCAACATAAGAAGTGCAGACAATTATCTACTCTCAGATCAATGCTGGTGAAGGGAAGCGTGTCTGTGCCCCATAGCAAGGGAATATGAACAGAAGGGGTAGGGTTAGATTCACTGGCCTTCTCCATCACCTGATTTGACATTGATTTCCAATTTTTCCAAAAGGAGCCCAAAGTTAGTTGACTCCCCATGGAGTCAAATATGAGAATGGAACAGCTGCTACCACAGCACAGATGGCAAGTTTTCAGAGGGCTTATGAAGGAAGAAGAGGGCCTTTCCTCTCTAAGTGAAACTGCTCATTTAGGATCTTTTCAGCAGCTTCTACTCCAGTCAGGAAGCTGCTAATAACTCAATTGTTTAAAACTCCAGATTTAACAACAGATTAAACGAAGTAAAAAAAGGAAATAAATATCCCTGAATGCTAAGACAGATGGACTTTTAACAGATATCATAAATCTTCTTCTAAGAAAACTGGGCTTCAAGTTCTGGTTGTGGTGCCAACAGACTCGTTGGCTTCGGGAAGTATTTTAGCTTCTCTTAGCCTCATCCTTAACTGTAAAGTGAGGCAGGCTACAGATGTCACCTAGAAGCCGGCTTCCTCCCGGCAGCATGAGAGTTACCAGAGATCTGGAGCGAGCCCTCCATTGTGCAAGTAGAGAAACTTTGAAAAGAAAAACCCATGCATGGTTTAGGAGGCACTCTCTGGAGTCTAGCTTGATGGGAATCCAGCTCCATCACTGGTTGGTTTTGTGATCTTGGGCAAGTTGTGTAAACCCTCTGTGCTTTAATTTTTGCATCTGTTATGTGTGTAAAAATACTGTGTGCCTTGTTGGTTGTTACATAATATTTGCAAAATGGTTAACCCAATGGTTTATAGTAAATACTCAAGGAATGTCAGCATATATGTGGCTTCTTACCTAGCATCCCCCTTCCTTTTTCTTAAAAGTATGTTAATTTTGTTCATGTGTCCACCCCTCCTCTGTGCAGTCATGGAGGGGAGGAGGCTAATTGACTTCAGCTTTTGGGGTGCTCCTGATTATTAGAACCCAGTAGTTTTCCAAATTCTTGTGCCATCAGAATGACCTGGAGGGCTTGTTACAAAACAAGCAAAAACACAGACTGCTGGACTTTACCCCTATAGTTTCTGATTCAGCAGGTCTGGGGCAGGGTTGAGAATTTTTATTTCTAGCAAGTTCCCAGGTGGTGCAGATGTTGCTGGTCTGTTTCACATTGCCTATATGATTGGTAATGTGCTAACCTCTTTGTACACATCATATTATTTAAACTTCAGGTGGTGGTGGGATGAATTGGGAGATTGGGATTGACGCATATACACTAATACGTATAAAATAGATAACTAAGAAGAATGTGCTGTATAAAAAATAAATTTAAAAAATTCAAAGAAAAAAAGATTGCTATTGGGTCATACTCATGAGGCCAATCTTCTTTCTGTATTATTATTAAATACTATTAGATGGGAGAGTATAATTTTTCAAGAACATAAATATAATATTTAGGAATTTGTTTAAATGATTCTTAAATCCATTTTTAAACTATAATCTAAGTTAGGATATTATGCTCCACTAGTTTACTGAATATGGCTTAAATAGTATTTTTTAAAAAATTGTATTAAAAATAAAAACTAAAAATTATCTTTAGAAAATGGGAGAAAATAAAACAAAGAACCTCTTAAAAAAACCTAGCACCTAGATAAGTGCTAAGTTTATTAAAGGCATTAGCCAAATACTTTTACTAATATTCCAGGATTGTCATCCTAACCAAATAGGGTTAGGGTTTGATAATAGTCTCTCTCAACTCTGAGACTTTTAAAAAATAGCATCAATCCTAAGACTCTTAATCTTTTCGTAAGCTTTCCAAAAAGAGCAAATCCCAAACCACAGTGTTTTGAAGCAAACTTCTGGTAAAGAATTTGTAGTATTTTCAACAAGAATAACTTAAAATTAAATTTCTAGGAGTGTGCTTCAGTGGAAAAGATTCAAGCTTTGGAGTTAGAAAACTGGGCTTGAGACCCACCTCTGTAATTTACTAGCTGTAAGGCCAAATTATGTATCCCACTGAGCCTCAGTTTCCTCATCTGTAAGTTGGGACTGATATTAATACCTGCCTCGTAGAGTTTTTGTTAACATCAAACAGAACTATGTGTGTTGATTTTCCAGCCTAGAGACTGGCAAATAGAAAGTCCTTGATACAGACTATCTCTCACTATTATGAAAGAAAATTCAAATGTACATGAAATAAAAAAAAAATAAACTTCAGGATAGCCCAATGAAGCAAGTATTCTTGTTATACCCATTCTGAAGATGAAGAAATGGAGGCTCAGAGAGGGTGGTTAACTTGCTCAGTGCCAGGCAGCTACTGATAGTGCAGGATCTGAGCTCTGGGCTTTCTGGATCCTAATCCAAAGGCCAAGCCATAGTTGCTTCATTACACTCTCAATGGCAGGAATCTTCCTTTCCAGTGAATGCTGTCCAGTCTATCCATGGCAGAGTGTTAGGGTACCTTGGAAGCTGGGTTAATATCAGAGGTGGCTAACTACACATGGAGTTGAGAAAAGGGAGGGAAGGAATTTTGATGGAGTAGTTTATGAGGTCATGAAGGCTCATAAGGTGAGGGCCCATGAATTATCTCTTTTCCGGAAAAAAACCCAGTGCTCTGTGTTGCTCTTCACTGCACAGAACAGCAAGACCCTTGCCATATTCCTGCTGTCTGATTCCCCCCCACCCCAAACCTACGTCACTCAGTTATCCTTCCATTCTGCCCACCTGTGTTCAGCTCCATTTTAGCTTCACTGAACTTAGGTCTTCTCAGTCACATCTTTACAGACAGTTATTAACTTACATCTTCAGTGGCTTAGTCTCACCCATTTTAAACATACAAATAAGTACAGAAAATAATTTGTCAGGCACTCACATATCATCACCCAGATTTACCAGAGGTTCACATTTTATATTTTTACCTCAGGCCACTCAAGCAAATGACAGAAAAAAGAAATTCTGAGGTGAATGGATATCATTCCCATGCTTGCTTTTTAATTTTTGCTGACTTGGAGGATTGTTTTGTGTGTTTGAAAAAATTTATGTGACTGACATATATATATATATACTGTGCAAATGATTTTGCAATTTTCTTTTTTCCATCAACATTCTATCAAGATTTAGTTCATCGTAATAGCTTAAAGTGTTCCATTCTGTGAATAAACCACATTTTATAGTCTGTTCTGATAAGCACTTTGCTCTGGTTATTTCTTTTTAGAAATAGTACAGTGGACATTTTTATACATCTCTCCTTGTATGTATGTACCTGAGTTTCTCTAGGGTAGAAACCAAGGGTGGAACTGCCAATCAAAAGTTTGTGCATCACTTCCTGATTGACTAGGTATTTTGCCTTCCTGTGAGGGTATTTGTGAGTTTCCATTTCCCACGCACTTCCCAACAGTTTGTGTTAATAGATTAACCATTAAAATTTTTAAAAAATTTATATTGTGAAAAAATAGATCATACTTTCCCTACTAATTTCAAGGCCTCTGTTGTCACATAGTAAGTTCCAATACATAAACCCAGGTCTGTTTCCAGGATCTTGTTCTGTTCCAATTGCCCACTCTCTCACCTTGCCCTATATCTGACTTTATAGTAAATCTTGATATCTCCTAGGGTGCGTTCCACTTCATTTATTTTCTTCAAAATTTTCCTGGTTCTTCTTCTTTTTTTTTTAAGTAAATTTATTTACTTTATTTATTTTTGGCTGCATTGGGTCTTCGTTTCTGCGTGTGGGCTTTCTCTAGTTGCAGCGAGCAGGGGCTACTCTTCGTTGCGGTGCGTGGGCTTCTCATTGTGGTGGCTTCTCTTGTTGCAGAGCACGGGCCCTAGGTGCACAGGCTTCAGTAGTTGTGGCACTTGGGCTCAGTAGTTGTGGCTCACGGGCTGCAGAGCGCAGGCTCAGTAGTTGTGGCGCATGGGCTTAGTTGCTCCGTGGCATGTGGGATCTTCCCGGACCAGGGCTTGAACCCGTGTTCCCTGCATTGGCAGGCGGATTCCCAACCACTGTGCCACCAGGGAAGCCTCCTGTCCTGGTTCTTCTTTGCCCTTTCTTGTTCTGTGGGAATTTTAGCATCAGCTTGATGACATCTATGAAAAACCTTCTAGGAAGATTTGATTGGAATGTATTGACTTTATAGATTAATTTGGAGAGAATTGCTATCTTTGAAATATTGAGTCTTTCTTCAAAGATGACATAAACAGATGGAGAAATATACCATGTTCTTGGATTGGAAGAATCAATATTGTGAAAATGACTGTACTACCCAAAGCAATCTACAGATTCAATGCAATCCCTATCAAACTACCAAGGGCATTCTTCACAGAATTAGAACACAAATTTTTACAATTCGTATGGAAACACAGAAGACCCTGAATAGCCAAAGCCATCTTGAGAAAGAAAAATGGAGCTGGAGGAATCAGGCTCCCCAACTTCAAACTATACCACAGAGCTACAGTAATCAAGACAGTCTGGTACTGGCATAATAACAGAAATATAGATGAATGGTACAGGATAGAATGCCCAGAGATAAACCCACACACATATGGTCACCTAATTTACCACAAAGGAGGCAAGAACATACAATGGAGAAAAGACAGCCTTTTCAATAAGTGGTGCTGGGAAGACTGGACAGCTACATGTAATAGAATGCAATTAGAACACTACCTAACACCATACACAAAAGTAAACCCCAAATGGATTAAAGACCTAAATGTAAGACCAGACACTATAAAACTCTTAGAGGAAAACATAGGAAAAACACTCTTTGACATAAACCACAGCAAGATCTTTTTGACCCACCTGCTAGAGTAATGGAAATAAAAACAAAAATAAACAAATGGGACTTAATTAAACTTAAAAGCTTTTGCACAACAAAAGAAACCATAAACAAGATGGAAAGACAACCATCAGAATGGGAGAAAATATTTGCAAATGAAAAAACAGACAAAGGATTAATCTCCAAAATATACAAACAGCTCATGGAGCTCAATATCAAAAATACACAATCCAATTAAAAGGTGGGTGGAAGACCTAAATAGACATTTCACCAAGGAAGACATACAGATGGCCAAGAGACACATGAAAAGATGCTCAATATCACTAATCATTAGAGAAATGCAAATCAAAACTACAATGAGATATCACCTCACACCAATCAGAATGCCCATTATCAAAAAATCTAGAAACAGTAAATGCTGGAAAGGGTGTGGTGAAAAGGGAACCCTCCTGCACTGTTGGTGGGAATGTAAACTGATACAGCCACTATGGAAAACAGTATGGAAGTTCCTTAAAAAACTAAAAATAGAACTACCATATGACCCAGCAATCCCACTTCTGGGTATATACCCTGAGAAAACCATAATTCAAAAAGAGACATGTACCACAATGTTCATTGCAGCACTATTTACAATAGCCAGGACACGGAACCAACCTAAATGTCCGTCGACAGATGAATGGATAAAGAAGATATGGCACATGTATACAATGGAATATTACTCAGCCATCAAAGGAAACAAAATTGAGTTATTTGTAGTGAGGTGGATGGACGTAGAGTCTGTTATACAGAGTGAAGTAAGTCAGAGAACAAATACCCTATGCTATCACATATTATGGAATCTTAAAAAAAAAATGTTCTGATGAACCTAGTTGCAGGGCAGGAATAAAGATGTAGACATAGAGAATGGACTTGAGGACGTGGGGTGGGAGGGGGGAAGCTGGGGTGAGGTGAGTGCAGCATGGACATATATACACTACCAAATGTAAAATAGGTAGCGAGTGGGAAGCAGCTGCATAGCACCAGGAGATCAGCCCGGTGCTTAGTGATGACCTAGAGGAGTGGGACAGGGAGGATGGGAGGGAGGGTCAAGAGGCGGGTATATGGGGACATATGTATGAGTATGGCTGATTCACTTTGGTGTACAATGGAAACTAACACAGTATTATGAAGCAATTATACTCCAGTAAAGATCTATTAAAAAAAATAAAATTTTGAGTCTTTCTTATCCATGAATTTGCAGCATTTTTCATTTGTTTTCCAGGTTTAAAAAATTTACATCCTTCAATAAAATTTTATACTGTTTCTATGATATTAATTAATATCTTTTGTCAGCTATGTTCTTACGTACCTTACAAGTATAATGTATTATTGCTACGGTGACTGATACAATTTTTAAATTATATTTTTTAATTGGATGTTGCTGGTGTATAGAGATGTTATTGATTTTTGTATATTATTTTGTATCCACCAAGCTCTTATTGCTTTTAATAGTTTTTTTTAATATAATCTCATAGATTTTTCCATGTAGACAATCATATCATCTATGAATAATGACAGTTTTGATTCTTCCTGCCCAATCATTACATCTTTTTTTCTCTCCTGGTCTTTTTGCTTTAGCTAGGACATTCAGGAAAATGCTGAATACAAGCAATTTTAAAGGGCATCCTTATTCCTTAAAATGGAATGCTTTTAACATTTCACTATTCAGCGTGCTATTTGTTGACGTTTTTTGGTAGATACCCTTTATCAAGTAAAGAAAGTTCCCCTCCAGTCCTGGTTGCTAAGAGTTTTTACTTGAGTCAGTGTAATTTCATCTGTTCTTTTTCTGCATCTTTTGAGATTATCACATGGGTTTTCTCCTTTTATCTATTAGGGTTGTTTATTACTTTTATTGATTTTCTGATACTAAATCATCCTTGCATTCTTGAAATAAGCCTTACTTGGTTATGGGGTATTTGTTTTTAAATACTTCACTGCGTTTGATTGCTAATAAATTATTTAAGACTTTGACATCCATGTTCATGAGTGAGCCTGACCTGTAATCTTCACTTTTTGTATCCTCCTCCTCCATGGGCACTAAGGTTATGAGCCTCACATAATGAGTTGCGGAGCTTTTCCTCTTTCTATATGCTTGGTAACATTTACATAAGTTTGGAAATATGTTTTCCTTGCAGGTTTGGCATCTACACGTACAATCATTGTGGCCCTTTTTTTTCCTGGAGGTGGGGGAGAGCATAGGTTTTTTTTTTTTTTTTTTTAAAGAGCTCCTGACTTATTTATTTAATTATTTATTTTATTTTTTTGGCTGTGTTGGGTCTTCGTTTCTATGCGAGGGCTTTCTCTAGTTGTGGCAAGCGGGGGCCACTCTTCATCGCGGTGCGCGGGCCTTTCACTGTCTCGGCCTGTCTCGTTGCGGGGCACAGGCTCCAGACGCGCAGGCTCAGTAGTTGTGGCTCACGGGCCCAGTTGCTCCGTGGCATGTGGGATCTTCCCAGACCAGGGCTCGAACCCGTGTCCCCTGCATTGGCAGGCAGACTCTCAACCACTGCGCCACCAGGGAAGCCCCGAGAGCATAGGTTTTTAATTACAGATTCAACTTCAATAATTGTAAGTCTGTTCAGGTTTTCTAAATTTTTTATGAGAGAGTTTGGTGATTCAAGCTTTTTTTTTTTTGAACAATGCATGCCTTTCTAGGTTTCAAAGTTATTGGCATCAAGTTGTTGAAGCATTCTCTTAAGATGCTTTAAATTTTGAATACATCTGTAATTACGTATCTTTTTTCATGTTTAATAAGGCTAATTTGTACCTTAGTTCTTTTTCTTATTCAGTCTTGCCAGAGGATTGGCGTCTTTTCTGTCTTTGCAAAGGCCCAGGCTTTGGTTCTGTTGACCCTCTTTATGTTGTTTTTTTGTTTCTACATGATAAATTTCTGCCCTTCTAGTTTTTGTTTCCTTTCTACTACTCCTTCATATGGGTTTACTATTTTTCATTTTCTAATTTTTTGAATTTGATTTTTCTTCTTATCTAATATATGCATTTAAGACTACAATTGCCCCTAAGTACTGAGTATTGATAGTTGCATACATCAATTTTGGTATGTAGTACTTTTATTGCCATTCAGGTCTGAATAGTGATAATTTTCTTTATGATTTATTCCTGGTCCTATAAATGATTTATGAGATATTTTAGAATTTTCTAAAATGGTTTCGAGTTTTATCTTTGAACTACTGATTTCTAATATTATAGTACTTTGGTCACAAAATGTGGTCTGTATGCTACAGAATGTTTTGAATTTATTGAATCTTGCTTTGTAGGCAAGTACCCAGTCAAATTTTGGTACTTCATTCATGTGTGATTGAAAATACAATGTATTCTTTAATTTTTGGTGTAGGATATACATTGCAGTGCATTTGGGAAAATTTATTAACTTTTTATACAGCAGTTAGTGCAAGATGTTAAAATCTTCCCCTAATGATTGTGGATTTGTTCATTTCTCCTTGTGAGTTTTTTGTTTTTGCTTTATATATGTTGAAGGTATGTTATTATACAAGTTCAAGATTATTGTACCCTTCAGAAAACTTGTTCACTTTATCACTACATAGTAATATTTTTCATCACGTTTTCTCCTGTAAATATATTTTTGTCTGATTTAATATGACTATATCAATTTTACTTTCATTAGTATTTGCCCATTGTATAATTTTGCACCTCTCTACTTTTAATCTTTTTGGCATTATGTTTAGGTGTGTCGCTTGGAAGCAGTATATAATTGGAGAGTATACATGTTTCAAAATCAATCTAAGACTGATGAGTTTAGTGTGTGTACGTTTTTCGTCCTCACTGATGTCTCTATTTCCACCATTTTATTTTGTACTTTATGATTACAATATTTCTTTGATTTTTTCATTCTCTCTCTCTCGTGTGTGTTTGCGTTATGTGTTTGGTTGTGTCTGTTAGATTCGTTGAGCATTCTTTATCTCTGTGTGCCTTTCCACATCCTCTTCCACTCCACAAGTTGTACATTGTTATACCTTCTTAGGCGCTATCATTCCTTTTTTGTAGGCATACTTGACCTAAAAAGTCTAAATTTAATCAATATCTGTGCTCTTTTCATGAAAAAGCAGTAGCTCCTGCCTTTCATGTTATTATTGTATAGTATTTAATTCTACCTTTTGAGACACACACACATAAGATTAGTGAATATTTTTGGCATTCTTTTTTTTTTTTTTTAATTTATTTATTTATGGCTGTGTTGGGTCTTTGTTTCTGTGCGAGGGCTTTCTCTAGTTGTGGCAAGTGGGGACCACTCTTCATCGCGGTGCGTGGGCCTCTCACTATCGTGGCCTCTCTTGTTGCGGAGCACAGGCTCCAGACGCACAGGCTCAGTAATTATGGCTCACGGGCCCAGTTGCTCCGTGGCATGTGGGATCTTCCCAGACCAGGGCTCGAACCCGTGTCCCCTGCATTGGCAGGCAGACTCTCAACCACTGCGCCACCAGGGAAGCCCTTTGGCATTCTTTTATATACAGTTGATGCTTCCCTAGTTTCTTTCCTTCTTTGCTCTCATTTTTCATTTCTTCATTTAATTTTCTTCTTTATGAGGAACATCCTTTAGTACATTTTTCAAAGAGGGCCTGTGAATGGTAAACTCTCAGTCTCTGTTAATCTGAAATGTGTTTATTTTGCTTTCACTATACTGTTCTTGAGTGATAATTAAGATACAGTAAAAAAACACATAGTTCAGTTCAATGAATTTTGATAAATCACCACCAAAACAAGATACAGAACATTTCCATCACTCCCCAGATTGCCACTTCCTGTCAATCCCTCCCCTCCCACCCCATCACAGAGACAACCACTGTTTGGTTTTCTGTCATCATTAGATTAGTTTTGTCTCTTCTAGAACTTCGTAAAAATGGAATCATGCAGTATATACTTTTGTAATTGGCTTCTTTCACTCATGGCATTTTTTGCAATTCGTCCATGTGTTATGTGTTTTGTACTTAATTGTCTTTTTTATTGTGAATAGTATCCCATTACATGAATAGACCACCATTTTGTTTATTCATTCTCCTGCTGATAGACAGTGGATTTTCTCATACACCAGCCCTATCCCCAGCCAGGTGTCTGTTCTTCTGGGACATTAAACAATCATTCAGTAATCCAAAACCCATTCTCTGACACTGTCTAACGATACCAGCTGCTCACTTCCTGGACTCTGATTCCTTTTTTATTTCTCAAATTTCTTACCATTACTTGGGATAAAACACTAATGCTACCCATCAGTTCTGTTCTTTCAGTTTCTTCTTTGGTCCTTGAGTATCTCAAAATCCAAGTCTTTTTATGATGGTGCAATTGTTTTCCAAATTATTCAGTGGTTGGTGCATGGGATAACTGTTAATGGGATCCTTCATACATGATAATCAGTCATAACATTTTAAAAGCATTTACCATATGTAACTTATTTAATTAAGTACTTAATTTAGATGATGTTATTTAATCCTCACCACAATCCTATGATTACTCCCACTTTACAGATAGGGACACTGAGGCTTAGTTTGATAAGCTCAGAAAGATGATACATCTAGTAAAATGGGGATTCAGGATTTGAACTCAGGCCATCTCTATATCTTGCATTCTTAAAAGTTGTTTTGCATTGCTGGACAGTAAACTCTACTTTTAGCCTTGTCAGGGCACCTCCATACATTTTGTCAGGGTAGTTACCTAGGATATCCTTCCTTTGGGGCCAAGACACTAGTTACCTACAGATCATTCTTTCTGTTTCATGGTTCATGGGCTGCTGTGTCTTCTCCAGAAAGTGTGGCTCACTCTCTAGGGAGAGCCTCATTTTTGGGCGAAGCTCCTCTGTTCAGAGATCATTTTCCTTCCCTTTCTTCTTAGGGGTAATCAACTTTGCAGTAAACATGAAGGAAGCCAGAAGGGAAGAGTTCAATCTCTGTTTTTATAGGCAGGCCCAAGCGCTATTCTCTTGGCTTCTAGAAGACCTTTTGGTTATTTAGTGATTATTTTCACAACCCACTTGGGCATTCAGTTAGAGTTTCTTGGATTAATTAAGCAGTGGTAATTAGCTGAGTCTTTGGCCTCAGTGGAGCAGTTGTAGTTGGTTATTTCCAAGTTACCATGATGATGACTTTAAGTCTCTCAGGGAATCTTACACAATTTCTTCCTTATACTTTGGGAGTAGCAGAGCTGATTTCCCAGAGAATTTTGGTGCCCTGTTTATGTGAGTAAAGATAATAAATATGGATAAAGTAGATAAGCCAATTGGCAACTTGTAATTCAACCTTTCCCAGATTGTCCATGAACTCATGGTATAAGAGAAAAAAATCCAGAATATAGTGAACGGAGAAATATGTTGAGATTTGGTCTGTAGAGCAAGTTTGAAATAGAAGGAAAATGCAGTTGTTGGAATAACTCAGGTCAAATCCAATAGTGGAGAGAGACTAAACAAAGAAAGGGAAAATGGTGAAGGGAGAATGGAGAAAGGTAAGGAAGAAAGCATATGAAAAACTGGTTTTGACTTTCAAAAGATGAAGGGTGATGATAAAACACTCTAAGGTCACTCGGAAAGGACGTGGATCAGGAAGATTCATCCTGGTTTGGAGAGTCCTGACCCTAAGTGCCTAATGAAGAATTTAGAAGATGATACTGGAGTTTGATTTATGCCTGCAGAGAACAGCTCAGAGTTTAAACTGAAGAGCTAGAAAGAATGAAAAGCCTCAAGGTAGAATTTAAGTCTGTTCTCTTGTCCAAACTCTTGTTCCATGGAGGCAGATAAATGGAATAATGTACAGTTTCATCTTATAACACCCATTGGGGATCTCTCACCTTTCTGGAAGCTTGAGGGAAACCCCAGTCTGTCCTGAGGCTCAATCATCGTGAAGTTTGTGGTGGGTACAGACACATGTCCAGAAGTGGCCTACCCACTAGTTCTTGGTCTATCAGATGACGGAGTTTCACTAAATGGAAGAGCTATTTCTCCTCAGGAGCTGTCACCAAAAGGAGAGAGAGAAGGAAAGTGTCCCCCTGGGTTGGGAGAGGAGCCACAGCCCCCTGGTCACTGGGTTTGAGGCAGCAACAGGGCAAGAAGGGAGTGTTCTTTTGCTAATGATTTCCTTTCAAGCCTTAGGGGGTGGGTCAGTATAAAAGGCCTCAAAAGCTGGTCAGAGAAAAGTCACATGATTGGACTTCACAACTTACACCCTGAAGGTTTGGATGATCCCTTTGCTGAGGGGATTAGGACCCTGAGTGTGCAAGTCCACCATTTTAGGCCATATATGCTGTCCCATGAAGAGGGGAAAGCTGCTGGGGAAGTGTATTAGTCAGGGATCTTCAGAGAAGCAGAACCAATAGGAGAAACAGAAATAATAGAAATATATATATATAAATTGGCTCATGGAATTGCGGGAGTTGAAAAGTCTAAAGTCTTCAGGACAGGCCAGCAGGCTGGAAATTCCAGCAGGAGTTGATATTGCAGTCTTGGGTGTGAAGGCAGTGTAGAGGCAGAATTCCTTCCTCTTCAGGGGACCTCAGTCTTTTCCCCTGAAGGCCTTCGACTGATTAGATGAGGACCACCCACACCATGGAGGGCAATCTGCTTTACGCAATGTCTACTGATTTAAATGTTAATCTAAATAATACTTTTATAGCAACATCTAGACTGGTGTGTGAGCAAACAGCTGGGCACCATGGACCAGTAAAGTTGACACATAAAATTAGCCATCACAGGGAGGGAGGAAAGATGCTCTCTCAAATTCCTTCTCTTCTTCCTCTCTTCTCCAGCAGCTAAGCAGGATATGAACCTTTATTTGTGGTGGTGGTGGTGGGTCAGGGTTGCCTCAGGGGGTGTTAGTGTTCAAGGCTGGACATTGGTGGCTGAAGCAAAGGGGTGAGACCAGAAACCATAACAGCACAACGGGGAGCCACATGGAACCCATGATGATAGGGAGAGGGTCTCCTACACACCCACTACAGAGGGGAGGTGAAACCAGAGCATGGGTTGGGGGGTGGGTAGAGGCTGGGCAGAGTTAGAGCTTCAGAAATAAACCATGTGAGATCCTCTGAGATGGTGATCTGGGCTTTGATTTTCTCCACGGTGGGCCTGCCCCCAGAGACACAGGTCTTGTGGCAGGCCAGAGGATTTTCATAAGGCTTCTTTAAAGTGCTGTAATGAAAAGGTTTTGGAAGTATCCATGGGCAATGCATTAATGCCACTCCAGCACCTTAGTTTCCTCACTCAGCTGTGATATACTGAAACAGAATTCTGCCACAACAATGGGATCAATTGATTTTGTTGTTAAGTAGCTTCTAAGAGCATTTTGAAGTCTCAAAAATGCCACCGAAGAAAAGCTCTTCTAATCCCTTTCTCCTCTTTCCAGCTTCCCCTCTCTGTTGGCTGCAGAAATAGATTAACATTTGTTATACCTCCATTGTAAGCAGTTGAGCAAGCAATCGGCATTTTATCTTTGGTATTTGATTGAAGGTAGAAGGCATTTTTCATTTATATTTTTGCCTGAAGGGAAAGGGGAAGCAGATAAAAAGAAGAAAAGGTATTGCTATGATGTACTTCTCCTGTATATAAAAGTTGTAATCTAATGTCGTTCCCTAGCCCTTTTCAACTTGATGAATATTCCTCCATTATCTGACAAAACACTCAGTGCTGGGATATGGTTACCTGATATGTAGGGGAACACTGCAGTGGTAATAAAGTTGTGTCAAAAATCCTCTAAAATGTTTATAAATTTGTCCTCATGCTTTATTTTTTGCCTTTAATAGAATAATTAGGATTTATGAACTTGCTATTCTAAAATCCACTTAGAAAGATAACTTGGATTACAAGTAAACAATTAAGAGAGACTGCTATTATAATTTATTCCAGGTTAAAAATGTAGATGTAAATCTTTATTATTCCAATACTAAAGGCGATCAATAACAAATGCATTATGCTGAAGGATGATATTAAGATAAATAAAAGTTTGTGCACGAGTAACAACCTCTCCTAGAAAACTCATGTATACTAAGTACAAATGAATATTAGATATACTACAGTATAGTAATAATACCTTATATTTATTTAGAGCCTTAGATTTTTTTAATGATATTCTGGTTTATTAATATATATAGGAAACTGACAACCTTGTTAACCCTGTTATTGTAGTGCATCAGGATAATTATTTTAATATTTTCACCAAGATTTACTTGGTATTTATTGCAGAGGATCAGTAGCTTATTGTACAAACACATATTGAGACCACAATGAGCTACCCTACCTTCTCACCAGAATTGCTTTGGAGCAATGGACACTCATATACTGCTTATGGAAAACTGTCAGTTTCTTCTTTAAAAAAATTGAAGTATAGTTGATTTACAAGATTATATTAGTTTCAGGTGTGCAACGTACTAATTTGATATTTTTATACATTATACTCTATAAAAAGGTATATGCACCCCCATGTTCATAGCAGCATTACTTACCATAGCCAAGAAATGGAAGCAACCTAAGTGCACATCAACAAATGAGTGGATAAAGAAGATGTGGTATATATATACGATGGAATATTACTCAACCATAAAAAAGAATAAAAATTTTGCCATTTGTGACAACATGGATGGACCTGGAGGGTATTATGCCTAGTGAAATAAGTGAGACAGAGAAAGACAAATACTGTGTGTTTTTATTTATACGTGAAATCTAAAAAACAAAACAAATGAACAAGTAAAACAAAAACAGATTCACAGATACAGAGAACAAACTAGTGGTTATCAGTGGGGAGAGAAAGTGGGGGAGGGGCAAAATAGGTGACGGATTAAGAGGTAAAAACTACTGGGTATAAAATAAATAAGTTACAGGGATGTAGTGTATAGCACAGGAAATATAGTTGATATTTTATAATAACTTTGTAAAAATCCTTAGATTTTTTAAGTACACTCAACCAGAATGCTCACTTAGAGTATTTTTTTTCCAGTTGAGTGATCTTCTCACCTCTGGGTTTTCATAGATGGAGAAAACCTTCTTGTGTACCCTGAGGATTAAATTTCCGATCATGGAAATGAGATGGAAAATGAAAATCAAAGACTTGACTACCACCTTTTTAAAACTGTTCTTCTTTTTCAGAAAATTTATTGGGGGAAATCAGAAAGAATATGTTCCTTGAATGGTTTCCATATTTCCATTTTTTGACATCAACTAATGGCATGGGAGGAGTTGAGAAGACATTAATCAGATTTGCCTGAGGCACATTGATCTGGAGGCAGCTATGGTGTTGGACTGGGAAGGCAAACTTATAAGAAAATTTAGATTCCAAGCAGCTTTGCCAGTCAATGCCAAGTAATGTTTGTAAGGCAAAATGGAAGAGCAATTTCTAAAGATAAAGGAAGATTGCCACAGTTGCAGGGAGTGACCAGAAAAGTGATAACCAAATGATTATGTATTCTGCCTCTCCCATCTTAGAGTCAAAATAAGAAGAATTTGCAGGAATTATTCAAGAAAGACACACACATATATATTAAACATAAAAATATTTTTATTATAAAAGCAATCAGTGTTTATTATGGAAAGTTAGGAAATACAAATTCATCAAAAGAAAATTAAAAATTCCTAAACCCATCACTCAGAAATAATTTTACTTTTTTTCTTTATATCTGTGTATCATATATGTAATAAGTGAGAACAAATAATTATTTTGAAGCTAGTGGTAGAGTTTCTTTTATGGAGAGAATAATTTTTGCTTGAGAAAAGTATATGATGGAAAAAAGAAACGAAATTGAGTTATTTGTAGTGAGCTGGGTGAACCTAGAATCTGTCATACAGAGTGAAGTAAGTCAGAAAGAGAAAAACAAATACCGTATGCTAACACATATATATGGAATCTAAAAAAAAAAAAAAAGGTTCTGAAGAACCTAGGGGCAGGACAGAAATAAAGATGCAGACGTAGAGAATGGACTTGAGGACACGGGGAGGGGGAAGGGTAAGCTGGGACGAAGTGAGACAGTATCGTGGACATATATACACTACCAAATGTAAAATAGATAGCTAGTGGGAAGCAGCCACATAGCATAGGGAGATCAGCTTGGTGCTTTGTGACCACCTAGAGGGGTGGGATAGGGAGGGTGGGAGGGAGACGCAAGAGGGAGGGGGATATGGAGATATATGTATACGTATAGCTGATTCACTTTCTTATATAGCAGAAACTAACACACCATTGTAAAGCAATTATACTCCAATAAAGATGTTTAAAAAAAAAAGTATATGATGGATTTGCCAGGTATGAAGGAGGAAGCCCAAGGATTGGGCTTTGTGGAGAACATTGCTGTGCTCACCAGTATCCTGTTTTTGCCTTCTGGATACCCTAGCAGTTAGGAAAGCCACGTGACTAATTCTGACCAGTGGGCTGTGAGTAAAGTGAAGTATGCATGTGTGTGTGAGACATGTGTCATTTCCAAAACAAAAAACAGGGAGTAAGATCTCCATGTACTTTATTTTCAGTGATGTGTTGAAGCTGATATTTGTATCTTTTCCTAATTCTGTGTTCAGTGACTTTATATTGGTAGTTAGAAATTGGTCATGATGGGAATATTTTTGATGATGTTTAGCCCTTTTAATGTTCATCATGATGATCATCAAAGCATGATGATGTTTGGCCACATCTTTGTGCATGTCCCTATTTATTCCTTAAGAGTAATTTCCTAGAAGTAAAAGTTAGAGAGAAAAGGGTATGAAAATTTTGTAAGTTTTGCATGTTTTGTTAAGCTGCTCACCAGAAAAGTTAGGTCATTTTATTTGCTCAACAGCGAAGTCCTATTGTGGATATATTCAGTTTGATGAAATGCAATATTGTTAGTGTTTATCTTTTATAATTCGGCAAAAGCTTACTGAAAGTTCTATGTGGATGCAGCATAGAGAACAGATAGATTTAATTATTCAGAAAAATAGGTTGGGGGCTTATAAGGGTAGACTCCTGTGCATAATGTAGTCACAAGTACCTTTTCAAAATTAACATCCTCTTATACCTCTCTCCCCTTACATGCCCTCCCCCCTTTCTTAGGATGACTTTCTATGCTTAGGATCAGAATCTAGTGAGGATTAAGGGGGCGGGGGGAGGAAGAGAGAGTGGAAGTAGAAAAAGAAGTATATAATGTGTTTGTGTCCATATGCTAAAACCATCTGGAAGGATAGCTGCTGAATTATATGCCTCGATTTTAAAGTATATTCTCTTTTGTTCCTCTTGGCTTTAGTAACGACATCATATTGGGGGCTAGGATAAAACCCAACTCTTTGCAATGGGAAAGAACACAGAAGCATCAACAATTTTTATTCCAAGGTTGTATGTAAAGAATGAGTTAGATTCTTTTCCCATACAGGCCATTATAGAATATTGAGTAGAGTCTAAAAAAAAAAAAAAAAGAGTGGCTACATGTATATGTATAACTGATTCACTTTGCTGTACACCTGAAACTAATACAACATTGTAAATCAACTATACACCTATAAAAATTAAAAAAAAAAAACTTCAGACAAAAAGAAGCCCAAAAAATGGTACAAAGATTGTGATTTTTACTGAGAAGAAGAATTAGAATAGTCATTGAATGCTTCCTGGAGTAGAAAAGTTTCATAGATCAGATCATGCTTCAAAATACGTTCACTTTCTCCCCTACCCCTGACCTCCAGGTTGGATGGAGTGTGCTCCCTGGCCTCTTGATTTTGAGTCTGGCTAACTTGTCCTGCTTTGGCCAGTGGTTTTTAGCACAGGTGATCCAAAGAGAAGTGAAAATGAGCTCCTGACTTTCATCATGAGAAGAGCATGTCTTTGCTAACCCCTGATTTAAGGAGGATGAGAGATGTGTGGTACAGAACCAAATCCAACCTGCATCTGGGAGGCAAGCCCAGCTAGTAGAGCCTGAATCAACCAAACCCTAGTGGACTGGCAAATGCATAAGAGACAAATAAATACTCACAGTGTATGCCGGGTATGGACTGAAAACAAAGGAACGATAGCCTGGTGCCCAAAGCTCTCCAGAGTTTCCCCCCCACTTGCTCATGGTTCAGTCTTGTCTTTGTCCCTACCTGCTGCGTACTCTATATACTCCAGCCATACTGAATCGTTTGAAGTTCCCCAGTACATGGTTTTTCTCTTGAATCTTGATCTTTGCAGTATGCTTTTCCCTCTGCCTAGAATCTCCTTCCCCTCTCTTTTCACTGCTTGTGCTTATAGTTTCAGCTTAGACGTAACCTTCTACCAAAGCTCTGAGTCCTCTGAGTAAGTTAGGTGCTTCTCTCCCATGCTTCTTTCATGTTTGTTGTTTATCACACAGTATTATGATTTCCTGTCTCCTTATTTTTTTCCCTTGCACTAGGCTGGGAGCTGCTGCAGCGTGAAGACTGTGCTTGGTTTACTCTAATCACCTTGAGTGACATTCGGTGAGCTCTCAGCAAATCTAAGTGAATAAACAATTTAAAAATAACAAATAAACATGAGAAGTCTTGTGAGTCTTTGGGTTTACCGTATAAGTTCAAATCAATTAGAACACATTTTCTGAGGGCCTGCTTTGTGCCTGGAACTTTACTAAGTGCCCTGGATAAAATAAAAATGAATACATTTTAGGTCTTAAGAGGTTTACCTTCCAGGGGGGCATTTACAATCAGTGATTCTGACGATTATCCAGTCTCCTGAACAATTGAACAGTTGCAGGAGAGGAAGTGGCAAACCTTTGGAGGGTTTGTTATTTTTTGTAGATTCCAGGAGCTAAATAAAAGACAGAAGTATCAAAAGTTTTAAATCTAAAGTTGTAGGTAAAGAAGGATTTGACCATTTAAAATATAATTACACAAGTCCTAGATTACTAACATATAGATAATAGTGTGGTTTGTCCTTGTGAAGATACCTAGGCCTCTAACTGGTCATAAAATTACAATTTAACTTTCCCAACAAAGTCTGTTATCAGTTCCTGTTTCATGTTAGTTTTCTGTGTTTACAAAATTCAATAGAAGCTGTCTTAAGTGTTTTCCTCCTTATTAAACAGTTTTCTAAAATCCATAATTCAGCGAGACAGTTAAGTAGTTGCATTTATTTCTATACAATTAAGCTCTGAAAAGCTGACTGTGAATTCAGCGGGGCATTCTTGCGCTAGCCATTTTTTGTTATCAACTACACAACATGAAAGAAGATTGTGTTTCTCTGCTAATGGAAGAAACTGAAGGAGAATAAAGACCCTAAGTATTTTGAAACACTGGTTTGAATTGCAGTCTTGAGATCTAAAAGTGAAGAACTGCAAGTTCTGGAATAGATGCATCAGTTACTTATTTGGGACAAAAGGATCTGGTTTTCCTTTTACGTTGAATGAAATTACCCATTCTATTTATGTACTGACCCCAAACATTTAGGTCTGAAAGTTCCTTTCCTCATCAAACTCTACTCTTCTATCTCTTCATCTCTCACATTTTAAGTACGATAAGGACAAATTTTGAACTTTAATTTCACACTTTCCAAAATATGTCATTAGGAAGTTCTTTTGTTTCAAGAGAGATCTGAGGATAAGAAGAGACTTTCTATTTCAGAAGGGTCTTCCAATGGCAGTATCTTCAATTTGGCTCCTCCAAAGACATTTAGTCCAAAATGTACATTGTGATCTGAAGCAGAGGTGAAACAAATCACAGATGCAGTGTGATTTTCTATGCTGTTTTTATGTGTTTTGACATTCTTTAATGTTAGTCTGTAAATGAATTTTGCTAACATAAGGCAGTGAAAAATGTCTTACAGGTGATTTCATTTTAAGAATTTTTTTTTTTTTTTTTTTTTGCTCTTATGACTTTTTGATCCAGAGTGCCTTTCATTTGGCAATAAGTATAGACTATAGCAATTGGAAAAGCCCAAACAAACAAAGCAAAACTCTTCCAGCAAAATCTACTTTTTTCCACTTTCATGCTTTGGAAGAAGTTGATGCAGGTCAAATCCCATTAAAGAGAATGGAGATTTGAGTTGTGATGATATTTGTCAAAACAGAATTTGACATATCTCTCTAACCAATCTGGTATCAATGGAATTATTCTCTTTTGACTCAACTCATAGGAAATTAATTCCAAATGCTTTTCAGCATATTGGGTGTTTTTCCCTGGGCTAATTGCACTCTTCAGAAGTTTTCCTGTAATTGCCTTCAAAAATCTCATTTTCAAATTACATGGCAAATTCACCTACATAAGGACCATGAGAAATACTCCAAGAAGCAGCATCAGTTAAGCTCATTTTCTACATTTCTACGGTATAAGCTGAAACACTGATGATATGGAAGAAATGACCACTGTAACTTGACTTTTAATGACAGCTCCATCACTATTCATATTTACTTTACAGGAAATTAGTTGTAATGTTTCAGTGCTTTAGGTCTCAAATTTAAGTTCTGAGAGGTGGCTTGATGTAGTGGAGTTAGCCAGAGCTGGGTTCAAAGTTTAGTCCCAACGCTGGATGTGTTACCTTGGGCAACTTAAACTTTCTGAGCCCTGGGTTCTTTTTCATTAGGAGAATGGGTATAACAATAACCACATCACGGAGTTGTCATGAAATTAATTTTGATTGCATATGGAAAGTACTCGGCCCTGTAGCTGGCACATGTAAGTGATCAATAAATTCTAGTTCTCCCTCTTTACCCCCTACCTCACTCTTCCCTCTCTTGCCCTTCCTGGTTGAACTGGAACCCTATATGTTTTCCAAAGTATAGCATGAGAATGCTGAGATTTGAAGGACTATAAAAGGCTTCCCTGTCCCCAGTACCTGCCTGGCATAGTCTCTGAATTTTCTGATTTTTAGAAATTAATTTTTGACAGGAGAGTTAAAGACTTAGTCCTCTGCCCAAAAACACAGGAAGGTTAAAATGTTAGCTGACATGCATAAATGGAAACATTTACCATAAGCCCACAGTCCCAGTTTTGTCTTTATCTGATTATTAATAGCATCATTCCTTTTCACCCTCAGAAGTGTCCTGATTTGGCTGATACATTGTGCAGTCACCCAAGTTCCGTGATAAGAGGTCCGTTTCTTGTTCACTGCTGTATGTGCATTGTTTAGCATACAGCCTGGTCCATGGTTGATGCTCAATATATTTGTTGTATAAATGATTCTATATCTGTGTTCTTAATACTTAATGCAATAGTATTGATTGTAAAAGTAGGACATATTACTTATGGAAATTTGGAAACTTCTGGAAAGGAAAAGAAGAAAATTAAAAAATGATTACTAATATCACAGGATCAATTGCTTTATCACATAATTAATTGTTTCTTGGAAAACAGAGGAGGATATCTCAAGGGTATTTATGGCAAGGAGGGGGCTGGCATATAAAACATGTCCATCACCGTGTCTGCCATGCTCAGAGCCCCCTCTAAATGGGCAGGCCTAGATTGCTGTGTTTTATACTGTGGGACTCTGCCCTGCTGGCTGGGGCTGGCTGTATAAGGAGTGGGCTTTGATCCAAGAATAGTCAAACCAGAGACTGGCCAGCCCATGACCTGGTGCAAAAGAATGAAGCAGGGCTCATCATATTCCCTCTTTTGAAGGTGGACTAGAAAATACAGTTAGCAGCGGTCTCTGAAGAAGAAGGAGTCTATAAAGAGAAGCTGTGAGGTAAGACAGGGCCATGAAGCGTCCCAGCAGGCTGAAGTTATAAAGCAAAAGCTATGAGGGAGCAGAATCTTTGAAGTAGAGGAAAGTTATGCAGAGTGGACGGAAAGAATAAACCAGTTAGTATAGAGAGGAGAATGGAGCAGGGCACAGAGAGGGACAGAGGCACCACCAGAGACAGACTGTGAAGACGCTGAGAGAAGCAGAGAGACAGAGAGCATCTGATCCCTAGCCTGTCTTGGTTCTCAGAAGTCTCTATGGTCCTGGACACGTTCATGCGTATCTCTCTGGTAATTCACTCTTTCTTAGGGTGGCCTGAGTGCTCTGTTCTTTGCAATCCAAAGAATCTGTTTGGAGCAAGAGACCCATTACAACAGTGGGGTGTATGCTGAATGTGGGGTGCCATACAGGATCAAGGTTTCAGTTAGATTATGAGGATGCAGGAGATCTCAGAGAACCAGATTGAAGGAATTACCTCTAGACCTCTTAGGAACTGGAAAGCTGTCAGATACCTACTTTCCCCATTTCCCTTTCCCTCTGGGATTGCATGATGTCTCACCTTTGCTACTCTCTGCATATCTTTGTTCTTTCCCACGCCAGCTTCCTTCCTCAGGCTCCCCTGAGACTCTGGCTTGCATGTGACTCTACGTTGTTTTGGCATTGATTCTGGTCCCATTCTCTATGATGTTACAGATTTAGTGCCCAGCACTATCTGACCAGCTGCAATCAGTGTATCTTTTATTTTAAATTCTCAAGAGAGAGAATCAGATGGTCGCTGCTCAGCTGCTGGGTTGGCTGTGCTTGAGTCTGATGTTCCTCTGAGATCCAATGATCTGTGGCAAAGGTATGTGAGGCTACATAGCTCCCTGCACCATCAACTGGGGCTATGGGTGTTGATTTTCTGATTAGTGGGGAAGGGGCAGGGCAAATTGAGCAACATGCATGCTGCATCTTGGTTCTGCCCTGCCATTTAACTTGGATCTTTATTCCTAGTGCAAACCTACTATTGGGTTTCAGAAGTTTCAGACCCCAGCTATCATGACTCCCAGTTTCTAGGGACACTTCCTCATTTCTGTCACTGCCTTGGCTCACCTCCTTCCAGATGCTTTTTCTGTCTATCCCTGGAGCTGTCCACACTCCCAGTTCTGACAGTTTGCATTCTTATCAGTTTTGCCCCAGGGGTCAGGTCTTAAACCCACACCTCTGGTTGCCAATCTTTGCCTTTGTTCAGATGTTGAAGTGCTATAAATGCCCACTCTGTCAGTACGGAGAGAAGGCTGTACTCCATAGAGGCTAAAATGAAGAAATAGCTAAAAAAAAATTGCACAGTCTTGAATACTGACAGATTCAGCACTCCTTGCCTGAGGGCGCCAATCGTGTGAATTCTTCCTGCAGCAACGTGACAATCTCTTAGCAACTCTGAGCTCCTCTGTTTTCAGTTTAACAGCAACAGGGCAGCAGGCCACAGGGGAACTCATTTCATCCCATAGAGTGTGTTCACCAAAGCCATCTTGGCTTAGCTGTCTGTCTGAATCAGCATATCCTGATGAAGGGCGACTTGGCCCTCTTTCCAAAAGGTCTCAGTGGGAGTGACAAGAGAGATGTGAGGATGTGCAGCCTTTGGGAACTACCCACATGACCAGCTGAGGCTCTGGGCTACACTCTGTCCACAGAAGCCCGTGTCATTTGTTGTAACTGCTCCTTCCGGGTCCAGCATCTTGTTCGTTCCTTCTCGGGTAGAGAGAACTTCACGTTCATCATCTCTGTGATGCCTTTGCATTTGCATTCATGCCATTTTTATCTGACACCACAGATTCTGTGGCTGTCGTCCTCTCACGGTTGTGTGGCCAGAAAAGATTATATTCGACAAGTTGAAAGCTCCATGGAGCCATCTCCATGAAGGAGGAAAAAAATTCAGATCAGAAATCAAAGGCTTATCTTTCTCGTAGTGAATGCAGGTTCTATTTTATTTAGAGAACAAAAGGAAAGCATTGGACTGGGAATAGAGGGAAAGATGTGGGGTATGTGTAGGCATGTGTTTTTTTTTGTGGCTGTGTCCCAAGTGACTACGTACTTGGTGTTTAGCACAAATTGTTGACTTTTATGTTTTCCCATTCCTCAAGCAGTATTAGAAAATGATCAGGAACAACAAAATCAGATACTTTTTTTTTTTTTTTGCCTCCAGATCTTCTTAGCAGATGGGCCACTGCATGGGAGTAAGTCAGGTACTTTCTGAAGCTGTGTCACTCTTTCAGGCAACTGAGGGGCCATTTAGTAAATTAGTCCTTGGAACGGGTACCCATACAAGTTGTTGGCTAGGGTGAAATGTACAAAATCCCCCCCTGGTGACCTGAAAGAGCTAATGAGTCCTTAAAGGATTCTTAGAGAGTTTCCCAAGTGAAAAACAAATATGGCTCTCCAAATATCAATTCTACAGTATGTATTGTGTAGAGGTAAGAGGCAGGCAGAGTTCTTGGTTACACAAGGGGGCTTCTGATCCTGGAGCATGGCAGCGAAATGATGATCCCAATGATGGGGTTCTGAGAAGTGTTTCCTCCTACAGAGTCCAGTGAAGAATGATTAGAATCACCTGTGTAGTCAGCCAAATGGACACCTGGTCAGCAAAAGCTGAGCTGGAGTCTTGGTGACGTAAGGTAGATACCAATATAAAGATTGTCTTTTTAAAAAAGATAATCTCTATAAACCACCATTTGGAGAACTAAGGGAAGGATTTTAATTCCTAGGTTGGTGCAAAAGTGACTAGAAAGTCATTAGCAAGCTATGACCGTCATCTTTTAAAATTTCTCTACTGGAGAAATCAAGTATTTTTCTGGACAAGAGATTGCTAGATACCTACTCAGTATCCACTACCTCTCCCTTTTTTTGGATATAAAACCCTGATTTTATTAGAGCAGGATCGTGCTTCACTGAAATATGCTGGATTTCTCAGCCTCCCGGGAAGATGGGAGGGGTATATGACTAAACTCTAGCTAGTGAGATATAAGAGGAAGTTACTGGGTGAGTCTTCTGGTAAAACTGCTTAAAAAGGGACAGTGGCTCATCTGGTATGCTCCCTTTGTTCCTTGTCTTTTCCCTTCTTCCTACCTGGAATGAGAAAATACTGGCTGGAGTTCCAGTAGCCACTTTGTGAATATGAGGCAGCTTCATATTGTGACAGGAAGGAAGTCACAAGTCAGAGAAGATAGAAGGCAGAGAAGAGAGAGAGAAGGTCTATGATTAGGTCATGGAGCCATTGTATCACTCCTAATTTGTTTAACCCCTGCTTTTTATGTCTCCGCTATTCACAGTTGAACACATTTTCTAACTGATGTAATATTCAGGACTGGAATCCCACGTCTTCTACTCTTAAATAGAAGTTATTTTGTTCACACAACAGGAATATCAATAGGGAATAAGATTCTAAAACCCAGCCAGCCCATCCATATGGATGGTCACCATATGGCCTTTCCTTGCTGCCAAAGCCAGTCTAACTAAGAGACACAGGGAAGAAATGGCAAGTGCAAAGTCATTCTAATGACATTCTAGAATGTATGAAATGAAGACAACCTGAACAACCTTGAGATACCATAGAAATATCATTTCTGAGGTATTAAAAAGAAAAATACTTTATAGTACATATCAACCAATATGAAGAGAGCAACTTCAAAGCATCATACTGGTCAGCCACTTTAATTTTTATTTGCATTATTCATCAAATCCACTGTGTAGTAGATCACTTTGGTTAAATTATGTCCATTTTTATCCTTAATATATGTTGGTTTTACATGTACATATTCAGAGATGCGCAAGAGCTGAGTGCATTCTCTCTCCATTTCCAATCTCCCAACATAATACTACCCCCTGCCTCCTCATTTGCTTCTATATTCTGCTTCCAGAAGCCTCCACAATGCATAATAATGCCCCCTATTTATTAGCTGTACAAGGCATTTCACTCTATGACTTAGGTATTTTTATCCTCACTTCACAGAAGTTGGGGTTCAGAGATTATACGGGTAATAATAAATGATAGAACTGGGATTCGAATCCAGTCTGTGTAACCAAAATGCATTATTTAAACCACTCTATTCATTCAACAAACATTTGTTGAGCACCGTGTGCTAGGATTATTCCAGGTCTTAAGGATAAAAAAGGGAAGAGAAATTGCAACAGTTCTCTGCCCTTCTGAAGATTCTTTTCTTTTTAACATTTTTATAGGAGTATAGCTGATTTACAGCGTTGTGTTAGTTTCAGGTGTACAGCAAAGTGAATCCGTTACAAATATACATATATCCACTCTTTTTTAGATTCTTTTCTCAGGCCATTAGAAAGTACTGAGTAGAGTTCCCTGTGCTATACAGTAGGTCCTTATTAGTTATCTATTTTATATATAGTAGTGTGTATATGTCAATCTCAATCTTCCAGTTTATCTCTCCCCCCCCCCCACCTTACCCCCTGGTAACCATAAGTTTATTTTCTACATCTGTAACTCTATTTCTGTTTTGTAGGTAAGTTCAGTTGTACCCTTTTTTTTTAGATTCCATATATATGATATCATATATTTCTCTTTCTCTGTCTGACTTACGTCACTCAGGATGACAATCTCTAGGTCCATCCATGTTGCTGCAAATGGCACTATTTCATTCTTTTTTATGGCTGAGTAATATTCCATTATATATATGTACTACATGTTACTTATCCATTCCTCTGTTGATGGACATTTAGGTTGCTTCTATGTCCTGGCTATTGTAAATAGTGCTGCAATGAACATTCGGGTGCATGTATCTTTTCGAACTAAGTTCTAGTGGGGAATTAAAACAATAAACATGATAAGTAAATTATGTGATATAAGTGAGTTATGTATAAGTAAGAAGGTGATGGAGCAGGGTAAGAGAGAGCAGGCACATACCGGGGACAGGCAGGGGACAAGGTGTCAGTATTCAATATGAGGGTCACAGAAGACCTCCCTGACAAGGTGGTGCTTGAGCAAAAATTTGAAGAAGGTGATGGTATAGGCCATGTGGATATCTGCTGAGATATCCTGGTATCTGGCCTATACCATGTGGCTGAAGGAACAGCTGGTGCAAAGGCCCTGGGGTAGGAGCATGCTTATCTTGTTTGAGAGGCAGTGAGGAGCTAAGAGTGGGGTCCAGAGGTGGGGAATAGTAATTAGAAATGAGGTCTGAGAGGGAATGGAAGGCCAGACATACAGTATTGAAGACTTTGGTTTTTAGTCTGAGGGAAATAAGGACCATTTGAACTGAGCAATGTTGTGACCTGACATTTTTCAAAGGATCACCCTGGCTGCTGTGTTGAGAATAGACTGAGGTAGGGACCTACCTGGTAGCGCAGTGGTTAAGGCTCCGCGCTCCCAATGCAGGGGGCCCGGGTTCAATCCCTGGTCAGGGAACTAGATCCCACATGCATGCCGTCACTAAGAGTTCTCATGCCACAACTAAGGAGCCAGTGAGCTGCAACTAAGGGGGCTGCCTGCTGCAACTAAGGGGGCTGCCTGCTGCAACTAAGGGGGCTGCCTGCTGCAACTAAGAAGCCCGCATGCTGCAACTAAGGAGCCCAGGAGGCACAACTAAGTAGCCCGCCTGCTGCAACTAAGAACTGGCGCAACTAAATAAATAAATAAGTAAATAAAATATAAAAAAAAAACACCCCAAAATATTTTTTTAAAAAAGAGAATAGACTGAGGTAAAAATGCAGGGACTTCAGTTATGAGGCTTCTGCACTATGTTCTCTTGCTTCATAGGTTTTAGAGAATATTGTCAGAAGAGGGACTTCTGCCTTTCTTGTTCTTTATAATCCTTTTCAATGAAAGAGGGCTAGTAACAGGGTGGTGAGGATAGTAGCAGATAAAGCCCTCAGCACTGGCAAGGGGCTGTGGGGGGATTTCAGCTGTCTCTCCGTCTTCTTTCCCCTCCTGGGGGAATGTGCAGACGGAGACAGGCACTGTTGGAATGAATGTCTTTGGAAGTCCTACAAGGGAAACTTCCCAGGACCAAAGTTCTCAGCACTTATTTTTCTCTAATTCATTAATTCAACAAATATTTGTGCAGTCATTGTATAGCTTAAATTAGTGGGGGAAGCAGACAATAATCATTAAGCATCATAAATATGCAAATTATATGTGTTGGATCGTGACAAGAATTACAGAAAAAAATGTAGGACAAGGTTAGTGGGAGTTCCGGGGCATCGTGAGGCTGATGGAGGGTGGAGGGCAGGTTGCAGTATTAATGGAGGGGTCGAGGTAGGCTTCATTGAGAAGATATTTGGGTTTGGTGGCCAACAGGCCTTGATAATTTCATAGCATCATTAACTAGAGACATTCTGCCGTCACTTTTCCTTTTATACCATACCTCCCACTGGTAAAGAAGATAAGTCAGCTGACATTGGTTCCTTCTCTCCACCTGAACTAAGAGGGCTGCTGGTGATCTGCTCTTACATTCCTCACTATCAGCACTTCAATCCTGTTTACTACTTTGACCCTTGAAGTAAAATCGAGATAGGCTCCGTCTCACAAAATGTGAGCAACCCCTATTCCAGCCAGATTGGTTTTCTGGGAAAACTGCTTGCTTCTTATCATTTATGGATATTGTTTCCATGTCATTGAAGGGACCTCTGAGATTGGGTTTGCATTGGCTGGTTCTATACGATAGGATGGTAAAATATGATATATAGGTAATGAAAACATTCATTGATTAATTTGTTCTTCTCCCTTTCCTTTCTATTCATAAATTCCTGATAATGAAGCAATTGATCACATTGTCAAAAGCTCTTTAAATTTGGTCTTAAGATGATGGAGGAAAGGAAATCTGCAGTGTTATGGTTGAATCAGCTGTGTAATGGCCATTACTGTCTAATTAGTCATTTTTTGTCTAAATGGAGTGATTTAATAATTTTGAACAGATGTTGTGACTAAAGCATGAACTCTACATAATATTTACAATAATAATCTAATGTAGACATCATCTGAAAGAGTCTAATTCAGAACTTTTTGAAGTGTATCCTGTGGAACAGCTAGTCCCACTGTTGATGTCTTCAAAAAAATGAAAAGGGATTCAGTGGTCAAATAATTTTGGGAAGTGCTACATGCTACACTTCTCTCTTGGAGATTCTTGATGTGCATTGGTCTTTTAATAGCTGTGAGAACTTTTCAGTAAACAAACATTTTATTTTTGTTTAACTCAGTGTTTCCCAAACTCATTTGATTACTGAATCTATTTGTCATATAGCTATCAATTAAATCCTACAGAACTACCAATTTACAGGATGTACTCTGGGAAAAGCTGATGTGGCTGATGTTAAATTTCTTAGAAGAATGAACAGAATTGCTTGTTAACGTTTATTGAATGGATGGGCTTGAGGGTGAGCGTCACATTTTAACTTATTTTCATTACTGATCGTTATTGAGATTACGGTGCTAAAAGTTTTTATATGTTCTTCTGAATCCAAACATTAGGAAGCCCTCTTGGGTTCATGTTGATTTAATTTGGGGTTTGGCACATAGTCATAAAAGAGGCCGGGTCTCAGTGGTCAGCAAATATACAGAGCTACTTATGGCAAAGCATTATTGACATTTAAGCAAACCAGGGACATGGCTTCATGTGGCTTCTAATGTGTGACCTTGTTTTAATAATCACATCAAGTAACTGCTGTGATAAAATTTACTTCCTTGAGTAAAAAGCAAAAAAGGGCAGTTTCAAATACTGACAATTTGTTCTATAACGTGGAGGTTTCTTAATATCGTCCACAACACCAAAACATTTTTAAGACTTAAAATGAATAATCTAAGCTTTCTAAAAACCTCTCAAGATTTTTGAAGTACAAATCATAAAGGTGCCTGAGGTGGCAACTGATTTTGGCAGTGTTAAATTGTCAAAATTAGTTTAAACTTCACTTTTTTAGCCTTCGCCTCTTAAGCATATTCTCTATCCCTTATGTGAAATGAAATTGAAATATAAGCTTCTTTTGGTGAAATGCCCTTAGAAGATTTCGCTGAAAAATTTCTTTTCATAAATGATCCTGTCCTTTAAGGCTGTCTGTTACAGTGGACATTCTGTGTCCTCTCATTCCTTGTTGAGTAGAAAGTCAGAGGACAATTTAATTTTTGTAATCTTGGACCAAAACTTGTTCTTCAGGTGAGAATAACATTTTTCACTCTTTGTTATACTGTCTAGTGGTTCAAGTCAATATGTTTAATTTATCTGGAATTTTTTTTTTTTCTTAAGTGAGAGTCACTTTTTCTCTTCAGTGAAGAAACAGGACCAATTTTGCCTTGGAAAACAATTAGCATATTGAAGTGATTCTTTCCTCCATTTTATAGAAAATATTGGCCTGGTCACTGTGATGTATTGTGTGACTGCTTACTGTGTATTTTGATGGCCCTCATGTGGTGTCTCATCCTGTAGGAGGATTACACATTTTCTTTCTTGTTGAGGGAGGCTTGGTCATGTGACTTGCTCTGGCCAATAAAATAAGAGTGGAGGTGGTGTGTGGCACTTCTAATAGAAGCTTATATAACCATCTCATGGTTTGCCTTATCTTTTTTCTCCCTGCTGCGGAGACCTATGTTGCCTCAGAGAGTGTTCAGTCATTCTTAGGTCCTAGAGTGAAGTTGACGTGGAGCAGATCCATGGCCAACCAGCAATGGATATACAGCACAAAGAAGAAATAAACCCTTGTTTTCATTGAGATTTTGGAATTGTTTGTTATTGCTAATAACCCATTATATTTCGACTTACATAAACACCTTCTTCATTGGATTCTTTCCAAATTTCCTTTTTAAAAAACTTGATATAAAAGCAGAGAATTCAGCCAAACTATCATCTATCATTTAATAAATTAAATAGAAGAAATTGTCAATGAGTTGATACAAAGCTAAATTTCAACCTCAGCAATGTAAACTATAGAATCTTTAACCACTGTAACATAGATAATAACTGCTATTTAGTTTTAAGTAATGGAGCAAATAAAAATATAGACCCCACTGCAATGCTGCTGTTTAATGGACCAATTACAATGATTCTTGAAAATGAAGATATTTAATCTAAATATTTTTCCATTCAGACCTTAATAGCTGTCTTTGTGAGCTGCAATTTAGTCTCTCAAAAGCACCAAATAAAAAAGCAAAGTTAAGTTTTTAGCAACTTGTGTTTAAGTAAAAATGATTCTTTGAGGCAACAGTGGCTAGTTAGTACAACAAATCCCTAAAATATCGTTTTATAGATGGACATTTTTTTCTCAAATGAATGTAGATTCTGCAGGTGACTTTCCAAGTCACTTCCTTGGTGATAGGGCAGCACTGATCCTGATAATATTTATTCATAAATTACAGTTAACATTTATTGTCTATGGATTTTCTCCCAGGAAAAATGAAAGGGATACTTGAATTTTTTTTTTAGGTGAATATAAAAGATGCTATTTTTGAGGGCTTTTTAGGACATTTAATTCTTTTTTTTTAAATATAAAATTTTCTCTTTTTTTAAAGTAGAGATGACAGACAGATAGAAAAATAGATGGTACTACATTTTTAAGTGGAAATACTGTAATCTATTTTGACTGACAAAAGATGATGGAGTCTTAGAGTTACTGTTAAGCACAGACAGGACACCTTGCTGTATCAATTGAAATGTCTAAGTGTAAGAGTGAAATCTGATAAACATTAAACATAATTTATTGTTTGAGAAATATACACTTTTTATTGCTTGACAGTGGACCAGAAACAAAGGCCAAAAAATAGATAAATTTAAATATTGTTAGAATAAGTAGCTTAGTAAATGGGAATTGTGAAGCTCTAAAGCATGGATCCATGTTTCATTCAAATAGAGTCAGAATTTTATGGGAAACTATATTTCAAATGATGCATAATCAAAACAATAGCTAATGCAATTAGGTTTAGTAAAATATTTTTAAACATAAAGTTCCCAACATGTCGCTGTGATACATTCAAAACTAATCGACAAGCATTTAATTGGATTATACAGTCTAAGTGGATATATAAATACATAACCAATCACAAAATTCTGCAACCAAAATTGTTTCCTTTTGACAGTAGGGTCTAAAGGCCATTGGGATACTGTTTTTTTCAATATCTACCTTATTACAAAACCCCAAATGAATATTTTCCGTGATCTAATTTTCTCTTTACAATGATTATGGAGGACATTCAATTCTTGCAGAAAATATTTTTATTTTTAATTTGTAAAGTGTATGGAATTACTGAGATAATTTATCTACTTTGATGGAGGATTTTAGAGCTCATAGAAACTCAAAGAAACAAATATTAATCTTGGAAACTGAATATCATAATTAATTCTGCATGAAGTGGGTCACAAACAGGTAAGGAGGAAACAGGTTAACTTTTCTCAGTTCTGGATCAAAGCCATTCTCTTCGAATCTCTAGAAAAATGGTAGTCACTTCTAATGGAAAGAAAAAATATTTGAAAAACAAATTTAAAGCAATTTATATCAATCTAATTTGAGAAGGATGAAGTCTTATTGTCAGAATCTTTAGGAAAAAGAAATCTTAACTACCTTTCTCCCACTCATAACCCAAACACAGCTATGGCATAACCTTTTCTCCCTTGTGCTATTTGGTTTATTTTTCCCCTTCATTTTCCTGAAAAAGGCAAGAACCTTAGGATGTTTCAGTTTTCCTCTGAACCCATCCTATCTTCCATGTTATTGTTATTCTCATATTTTTAGCTCCACTGTGTTTTTAGACAACCCCTCAATATTAGTTACTATGATTATTATTATGTTATAGAGTCTATATTTATTTAGATTTGCAAATGAAAACCAAGTTCTTGTTTTAAACCATTCATTGTTTCTTATATTCCACTCCATCTGTGCTTTTTTGCTTTTTGCCCCCGTTTAGTTTTTAGTGATTCTTTCAGTGGGGGGCAGGGTGGTCTACAAATAGCAAACTCCTTTATTCTTTGTTATGTCTAAAAGTGTCTTTATTTTACTCTCACTCTTTTGAATGTTAGTTTCACTGGGCAGAGAATTCAAGGTTGACAGTTATTTTACTCAGAACACTGAATATGTTTTTCCTTTGTTTTCTGGAACCTGTTTTTGTGAATGACAAGCTTGTTGTCAGTCTGATTGTTGTTTATTTACAGGTCAACAGTCATTTCTTCCAGGTAGCTTTACTGTCTCTATTTCAGATTCTCTAAAGTTTCAATATGATTTGTGATTTAAAAAAAATTCTGCCAAGGGAATTCCCTGGTGGTCCAGTGGTTAGGACTCCACATTCTCACTGCCAAGGGTCTGGGTTCAATCCCTGGTCAGGGAACTAAAATCCCACAAGCTGCATGGCGCGGCCAAAAAAAACAAAATTCTGCCAGGAACTCACTATGTTCTTTAAAATCTAATGACTCATGCCTTTATTCATTTCTGGAAACATCTTCACTATTACCTCTTTGAGTATTGCTTCTTTCTCATTACCTTTTCCTTCTTCCTGAAACCCCTATGTGTACTAAAACCTCTTATTCTATCCTTTGTATTTCTTAAATTTTTTTTCATGTTCCCGGTGATTGCCTTAGTTCTTTACCTTCCAGCTCACTAATTTCGTTTTCAGTTATGTCTAGTCTTTTGTTTAAGCCATCAGTTGATTATTTCAATGAGTATGGTTTTCATTTCTAGACGAGATTGGGCGTGTTCAGGGTGGTATGGCCATAGACTATGGTTTTCATTTCTAGAAAAATTTTTTTCCTTTCTCAAGTCTGCCTGTTCTTTTTTAATAGCATTTTGGTTTTGTCTTGTTAATACTTTTCCTTCCTTTACCTTACAGAACATTATTAACATACTTATTTTAAAGACTTCATTTTAGATTGCTCCATTACCTGAGTTCTTCCCACTGTAAATCCCCCCATTTATTGTGTTTGCTTTCTCTCTTGGGACTGTGAGTTTCCATGTGTTTCACAATTTTGTGTTATGAGCTCATCTTCAGTTGGAGTTATGTACTGGGGGAGTCTTGTTTGAGCTTTGAGTTGAGGAGGCACCTATATGGGGTTCTTTTACCCAATCTTTGCTAGGGGTCTGTATTTTTTGGTGATTCTAGAGTAGTTTGTATGTCAAATTCTTGGCTACAAATTTTTACACCACTTAAATAATGTATAAATTCAGGTCCCACACTCAATACTTTAGGTAGGAAAAAATATGGAATTAAGCCATAGAGTTGCTTTGGCATTCTTTGGCACCAATGGGAATGCGAAATTTCTATCTGGAAGGTGATAGAGCTTGTTAAGGAATCTATCAATATATTATAGTTGCATTTGCAACTTGTATAACAAACACAATATTTTTAGTAGATATTCATGTTTATTTGGAATAGCTTGAGTGTAGGTTTGATAGAAATTCTACATGGTCTTTATGTTGAACTAAATAGTGTTTTTACTTATAATATGTGTTTATTTGAAGTAGATTGAGAAGTGCTGCCAGAGATAATGACGGAATGAAAATAATCTTAAGCCTCCACTTGTGGTTAAAGCTAGATATTCAGTCTGGAATTATATAAAGGCACCTATCAGCCACAGTGCCTCTCTGGAGAAGTGGTAGGAGGGAACGCTTCATAAACATAACATTGAAAACATATGCATTTGGATTAAATTTAAAAAGTGTTAAATAATGTTTGAGTTTATTGTGAATTGTAACACAGTTGACTTAATCAAGTGTGAGGTGTTAGATTGCTTAAGATTACAGAAAATAAGTAAATCAATTAAAATATTTGTCTCCCAATTTAGTTAGATATGACCCTGAGTTTTAGCCTCAGAAAAAACCAAGACGAGGAGATTTAAATTGAAAACTAAAGAAAATTTTTTATTAACTTGGACTGAAAGAGCTTTGATTATAGTCTTTCCCTGACCAGTGGTGTGTCTAACTGCAAACCTTAGGGACTCCAGAGCTGTGGCAAATTAAGAGGAGAATACCACTGTTCTTGTGATGGTGTCTGGAGAATGTAACACGATACTAGGTCCAGGAGGACTTTGTCTTGATGTATGGCCTGAAAGTCAGAGAGATTAAAAATGAAGAAATACGGGAACTCCATTATGGATGATTCAATAATTAGCATTAGCAGAAACCAAGTGGCCTGGCTTGAGCTTAGGAGAGAGGAGGCACAGCATTTGGTGCCACATCTGCCTAAGTTTTTGAAAGTAAGGAATTCTTCCTAAGGATGTGTGAAGGTATACCTCATTGCTAACCTGATCGAAGGGCATGGGAGGGAGATGGAATGCTAGAAATATGCAGTACTTAACCCCTTTAGGGCTAGCATCAGAAACATGGATAGGACAGTTTCTATCTTTTTTTTGTTAAATAAAAGGAATGTATTATTAGAACAGGGGAGTGGGGACAGTATCTCACTATGGTTATACGTATGAGCAAGGTCTTTGGAAGTAGACTGCTTGGTCACTTCCTCCTGCTCTGTCACTTCCTGGAGGTGGAAAATGATAAGTTGCCTGATGTCTCCATGTGTCATTTTTCTCATCTGTAAAATGGGGAAATTTGAGTTGGTACAGGAAGCAGACAGTCTTTATTAGTATGCTGTGCTGCCCCATAGGAGTCTATGGTGATCCCATGGGAAATTGTTGCCAAAAAATGGGGATTTTGAATTATAAGAGGTTCTCTGGAATGCTTCCCTCACATAAAATTGAAATCCCTTCTATGCTTATGTGAATTTTTCTGGGGGGTTGCGGACAAGAGCCATAGCCTCCTTTGGATTTTCAGAATTCAAAATTCCTTAAGGGTAAATAACCACTGCCCTAAAATTTCCACAAGGGGACAGGACAGTCCTGATTTGTGTGCTATATCATGGAGTACAAAACATGTTGCAGTTGAAGATGTAGTTCTCAATTTAGCAAGGGGAGTGTTGGAGCACATTGAAACACTGGAGCAAGTATCAGAACAGCTTGGCAACTAGAGTGTCCTCCCTAAAAGGTTCAGAAACACGTACCCATAAGGACTTCTATTGGGACCCCATGTGAATTAACCTTTAGAAACTTCCTCTTTTGTAGGGAGTATTTGATTAGAGCTGTGGTCCCCCTGATTCTGTGGTTATTTGGGGGTTAATCCAGAGAGAGAAATACTGGTGTTTAATTTCTACTTTAATTTTGCTGTAACTCCATGTCCATGGTTAAGAATTTAATTATCTACTCCTATGTGTCCTCAACTGGAGCGTCTGATTCTCAATTCTGCCTTAGCTTTGTTGTGTTACAAAGACTTGCAGTTTAATCCACAAGTGAGATGGTTACTTAGGTTATTCATGGTCTCTTAGAATTTGCTATTTGTTTTTTCTTTGTTCTTTGAGAAACTCAAAATTAGTGAGGGATACCCTGTAGGTAATGTCAACATTTTCCACTCAAACTTGAAAAGTCAGCTGAGATTTAGAGATTACTTAGAAATAGATGGCAATAGATGGGCTCTTTGGGCTGGATCAGAGGAATCCTCATGCACTGCAAACATGTGTTCAAGGTGGCAGAATCAGTGGTCCTAGTCAAGGTAGTTTCATACTAGTCTCCTTAGCCAGGTATGTTGTTTTCTACTTTCTGGCATGGATTCTGTACAGTTGTCAGATGAGCCCTTTATATTCCTCCGCCCAATGCATGCCTATATCTAGCTCTGCTTTTGCTTATACTGTATTGTTTTACTTCTTGGGATGGTTCTTCATGTTTACCCCCAAATTCTACCCATTTTTAAAGTTTCTCCTTAGAAAGCCTGACTAATCCAGTCTGTAATGTTTCTCCCTTTTCATCATGTGTATAATACTTTGTTTGTCTCATCTTGTCTTCCTCTTTGAATTATAGGCAACTCAAGGATGGGATGGTGGCAGAGATTGGCTATTTAACAAATCCATTTCCTTCTTCTTGGGCATGTAGCCAGACCATATTCTCAGCGTGCCATGTAGTTAGATGTGGACTGAGTTCTAGCCAAAGGAATATAGGCAGAAGTGATGAGTACTACTTCCAGGTATGACTTATTCGAACACTGTACACATGGTCTTCCATGCTCTTTTCATGTATGCTGTCTGAATGCAGAGGATTGTAGGATTCTAGGAGAAGGTAATATGGAAGAGGCCTAGGTCTCTGAAGTATTATATGGAAATATTTGATCAACCAGAAATAACCACACTATGCTGTTATATGGTAAGCAACCAACTTACCAATTTATCGTGCATTAAGCTACTAGGATCTTGGGGCTGTTGGGATCTGTTGCAGCAGCTAGTATTACACTAACCATATATAGGGGTAAATCATTTACTATTTCTCTGTTTCCTTCACAATACCTACAATAATGTAGAGAGAGGATCCATCAATGCTGGCTGCCTCACAAAAATATGATAATTTACTGACCATTGCCTTCCATAACAAGGAGCTGAAGGATGCTCTTTCTTTAGTCTGGAGAGTGGGAAGTAGAAGGGAGATGTTAGCAGTGGATGGCCCAGTCTGAATGTACATAGGGTGGGTAAAGCACATGGATTTGGTCTTCTTCCTTGATCAATGGCATCAAATAAACAAACTGTATTGTTATTGATTATTATATTAGGTAAATATCAGGAAAGGTATTGGTATTGATTATTACATTAGATAAATGTACAGAGTGGTGGTATTATTGATTTTTATATTCAACAAGTATAGGTATGGACAAAACTCATACTCCAGCCAAAATGACTTAAGGTTTTGAGCACAATTCTGGGACAGGGAGTTATTTTATGGTGAATGTTTTAGAAAATCTGAGAACTTTCCTCATCAAATTTCCATTAAAAAGAAAAGCAATTAGGGACACATATGCATTTGACTATAAACCAGACATAGAGATGGCAGCATTGTTGTCAGCAACAAAGACCCATGGGATCATCAAATACCAAATGTTGAACACAGCCCTTTTAAGATGTGGGGCTAATTAAAGAAATCAAACTGAGAGACAGAATGCCATTGCAAAGAGCAGGAAAATTTTAATTATGTGCAAAATGTAAGTAAGTTATCTATAACTGAAGGCCTACAGTTTTGAACTTCTGCGGTTGGATGGACTTAGCTTTATTGTTTGAGAATTTGGACTAGACTGTACTTGAAGTCAAACTCCTGGACTTGTCTGTTAGGCAAATCAAGAAAGCTCCTCTTTTGTTTAAGCCATTTTTAGATTTTTGAGTTGACTTTCTATTTCTAGCAACCGAAAACACCCTAACTAATGTAGATCCCCTACACCTAAATATAGTCCTGGAATATTATACTCACTCAGTATTTATTGACTGATTTACTGGGTGCATGAAAATATGACTTTCAGCTGCCAAGGTTCATGCTAATTAATGGTTGATCCAGTATGAAAACCCATGTTGGCTGGCACCTAATTTATGACTGGTTCCACGACCGTACCTGATCTGTCCTCTCCTGTCCCATACCCCATGTGAATACTGCTATCATAGCACTTACTGCGTTATTTTCTAATCGTGTATCTGTCTTTTCCACTAGACTGAGCTTTTTGAGAACAGAAATGAGAGTCTTCACCTCTGTATTCCTAGGCCCTACTGAACAGAGGCTCAGTGCGTGGAGGATGGATTGTCTTCCTGTTCCAGCTGGAGTGAACCAGCCTCAGGGCTCATTTCCAGCTCAGGCCTTTGCACTTGCTGTTGCCCTGCCTGGACGACTTTTTCCTGAACTCCATGTGATTGACTCTTGTCATTCAGATCTCAGCTCTGGTCCTTGGCTGATACCCACATCTGATGTTGCTCCATCAGTCAGTGTCTTCACAGTGTCATATTGAATTTTCTTCAAAGCCTTCACAGCTTTGGAAGTTTTCTAATATATTCACATGTTTGCTGTTCGTCTTCCACAACAGCAGGGAACTCATCTGACTGACTCGTTACTATATGCCAGTGCCCAGAAGAGGCACTGAGTAGATATTTGCAGAACACACAGACCAGGTACCCATTCTTCTTAGAACAGATGCCTCTGAATCAGAATAAGGTGAAAGAGAAGCTTAAAATGTACCTAAAAACTCTCTGTGACTAAGGAGATGGCCTTCAGAAAATATTCATTAATTATCTTGCTTCAAATGCAAGAACACTGGAGAAAGGTTAAGCTGGTAATGTGTTATAAACAATAACTGAGGTCCTCTGACTCTGAAATCCTTGATTGTTTTATTGCTTATTTTATACATTTCCCTTATTAATATTTGGAAGAGTAATATTTAGGAGGAAAATACATTTTTTTGGGTCACTTCCGTAATGCACTTTACCACCCCAGGAAATCCTTTGCTTGGGCTAAGGGCAGTCTGACCCAAATGAGTTGCAGATGGGGAATTAACAGTGTGATTTGCATTTTTGAGGGTGTGTGTGTGCAGAGTTTTGTTTATACTGGTTTAGAGTTCTTTGTGTTGAAATTTGCTTATATTTAAAGAAAAAAAAGCCAAGATTTTTGTCCTGCTTTTGTCATGGTTGTAGTATAATCCACCATAAAAATCACAGTATAATTTCATTTTTCCCTTGGTTTAATGCCGCTAAAGGAGTCAGCTCTAAGTCTGAGGAAACAGATCTACTTCTAAGCATACCTGCATGCAAATGGGCTATGGAGGTGGCTTATCCTTTTACATAATAAATTAGAGAGTTCTCCTTTTCAGTGGAATAGATGTATAGATTAATGTACCAAGACGAGGCATATGGATATGTGGAATCAATGTAAGCCTGGTTAGAGATGACAAAGAGCTTCATGCTCGAGTGCTTTGCAGCCTAATTCAGTAAAACAAAATGAAAGGCAAATGCTTGAGGAGCCGAAGAGAGGATCTTTATGAAAATATTAAAACCCTCGTTCAAAGAAAGTCACACATTCTCCTTTGAGTTTGCTTCTAACATTGCAATGTAATGAATGGGCCTCTTTTGTGGGGAAGGAGCTTTGTGATTTTTAACAAAGCTATCAAAAGGAACCATTTTGAGTGTAGAAACCTACTCTTTGGTCTTTAACTGAAAAGTTAAACACACTGAAATAAAACTAGATTTTTTTCCATCAATTTGCAAAACTAAAGTAGAGTTCACACTGAAATGGCAACAGCATGAAAAGGTATTTACGGGTCTGCAGCCGTCTCTGATTTCATCAGTTTGTTTTCCAGTCTTTGTTGTGATTCTGTGTTTCTCATGGATCTCCAGAGACCGTTTCCAGCTGGAGGAGAGAATATCAATAGCCCGCATGTCCTCCAGGAAGCTTCCCTGTGACAATCACAATGTCTCTACAGATCAGATCTTCTATTTTCTTTTAATGACTGTGGTGGAACAACAAAATATTATCCATTTTGGGAAACACGAAAATCAGCAAAGCAATAATGTCTGAGTATGGGTATAATTTTGCTCCTATTTTTGTGCAGTAAGCTCAAAGGCAAAAAGTAAAAATCAATCGGTGTCTTTTGCGTGTTTCATAAATCCATAATTATATCACATGCATTTTAAAAATGAGGCAAAGAGCTAAATAAATTGAACAGAAAACTTTCAAAGTAGAGGTGATGCACTGCAGTGAAATAAGTACTGGACTTTCTAACTGGATCTGGATGGCTTGGTTTCTGACCTGAGTCTCATCATGTGACAGGCGGGTCATCTCTGATAAAGTTCCCCCATCTCTAAGGCTGGGTTAATGCCCCATTATTATGCTTTTCAAGATTCTTGAGTTTATCTGACACTGAATTTTCCATATGTATTTATGATTATTCTTCTATCTCGTCTGCTGGATTGTGAGCATCTTGAGAATGGACTCTGTGTTTTAATCACTTTTGAATTCCCAAGGCCTACCACAGTGTTTTCACGTAGTAGGCACTCAAATTTTGTTGTATTAGTAATTGCTGGTCTTATCAGATGCATATGAAAGTACAAATGTTCCTATTCCAGTGAGGGGTCAGGGACAAAACAGATTTATCTATTGCTCTAATAAACTGAGTTTATTTCCTTTAGAAATTGTGGTAGGCAGAATGGTTCCCCCAAGATCCAATGCTGGAACCTGTGAATACGTCACGTAACATGGCAAAAGGGATTTTGCAGGTGTATTTAAGGTTACGGACCTTAAAATAGTAGATCATCCTGGACTATCTGGATGGGCCCAATCTAATCACAAGAGCCAAAGCAGAGAGCTTTCTCTGACTGGAGGCAGAAGAGATGCAGCAGGAGAAGTCAATGAGATTCCAAGTGTGAGAAGGACTTGGTGTGCTGTTGCTGGCCCTGTGATGTAGAGGGCTATGTGCAGAGAATGGAGACCTCTAGGAACTGAGAGAAGTTTCTGGCTGACAGTCTGCAAGAAAAACTCTGGCCCTACCTCCACAGGGAACTGAATTCCACCAACAATGGGAATGCATCTGGAAGCAGATTCTTCCCCAGAGCCTCCAGATAAGAGCTCAGGTTGGACTATACCTTGATTTCAGCCTGTGAGACCAGTAGCTGAGAAACCATGTCTCGTCTACCCAGACTTCTGACCTACAGAACTGTGAGATAACAAAGTGGTGTTGTTATGTATCACTGAATTAGTGGTAATTGGTTACAGCAGCCAACAGAAGGCAAATATAGAAATTAATTTACCAGTTTCAAAAGATCAGATTTTGGAAACGTATCATAAAGTTGGAATAGTCTGGGTCTGCAACAAATGATATAAATCGATGTTGGATTCCTTGGAATGGTGACAGCCGCAGTGGTGGGATTACAGTATTAGCTACTGCCACCAAACCAACAAAGTCCAGTGCAGGTTAGTCCATGGGCCCCCGGGGACTTAATCTCTTCTGGATTTGAAACGGGTTGCAAGTTAGATTGGATAGGGTAAGGCAGAGCAGGAAAGGTTGGAGAATTAGCCAAGGGTGGTTTAGAAATCATTTTCCTTCAGAATTATGAAGATATTTCTCCCCAGTCTACTAACTTCTAGAGTTCCTTTTGAGAGATCTGATGTTCTGATTTCTGATTCTTTGTACATGTTTTCTATGTCCTCTCTGAAGTTTTTTGGATTGTCTCTTTATCCCTAATATTCTGAAATTAATAATGTACTTTGGAGTTGTTTTTGTTGTTCATTGTGTTGGACACTCAATAGGCCCTTTCATTTTTTTCAGTTCTGAGCAATTTTCTCGTATCATTTCTTTGGTAATTTTTCTCTCCTCCCTTTTCTCTGGTTTTTTTTCCCCCCCCCTTTCCTTTGTAAAGCTCCTATTAATAAGATATTGGAATCCTAGATTGATTATCTACTTTTCTTAGTTTTTCTTATGTATTTTCTAATTTCAACTTTAACTTCTGATTTTTCTATTTAAGATTTTAAATTAAAAAAAATAAAAGATTCTTTTTTAAAAAAAATAGCATTCTGCACTTGTTTCTTGGATGCAGTATTTTTTCTTATTTCTCTGAAGATATTTTAGTTTCTTTTTGATTTTTCTGAATTCCATTTTTCCAATTTGTTTTGGTTCCTCTTTTTCACGTTAGAGACTTTCCTGAAATATATGGTGTCCTTGGCTCTCTGTTTATATACAATTGTAATGTTCTAAGGAGTTGAATAAGACTTTGGGTGCTTGGTGGATCAGGTTGGCTGGTGACTTGGATCAGGCAGGACCTGTAGGTCTTTTCTCTGTGGTTCTTCAACTGCTCTAAAGATGAATACTCCAATTTACTGTTGCAGCTGTACATCTGAATGAGGGCTTTCCAGAAACCATGACTAGGGGATGATGATCCCCTATACAGTGGTTAATAATCGGTTGCTGAAATAAGACTGTCTGGTTTCAAAGTCCTGCTCTGTTACTTGTGACTTCCTTACACTTGTTTGACCTGTTTCATCATCTGTAAAATGAGGGCACTAGTAATACCTACTTTATAGGACACAGGTTTCCCCTGCTATCTGAAATCAGAGCATTCCTATGAAGGCTTCCGTAAGCTGAAATGGCATAAAGAGAAGAAGCAATTACCTCAGGAAACATTTTGCTAAAGGGCGCAAAGTAAACCGAGGTAAAGCACAGATGCTCCCAGACACAGTTCAAAGCTGTGGTGGCTGGACGCTGAGATGCTGAGTGTGGTTCCTGGGGAAGGAGTTTGGCGGGGCCGCTCTCACTGCTCGGGTTGCCAGCTGCCTCTGCAGTGGTTCACTGCAAGCGGTTTGAGGCAGTTGAACGCTATTTTCACTTTTCGTCTTTTTTTTTTGTAAAAGTGAAAATCCCTTTGATTTCTCTCAGTTAGCAAAAACAGATACTAAGGTAGGTCTTTCATAAGTGGAGTGGTGTAAAGCGAACTTTTGAAAAGTGGGGTATACCTGTAGTTTTTAGGATTAAGTGAATCAAGGCCTATAACCTGCCTGTGGTGTTTTAAACATCATGAGTGTTCATTAAATAGTTACACCTACTTTAACTATCATCACTGTAATTCCCCCATTGTGCCTCATCCCTCCCTCTGTTGCACTAGCATGGAGTTTCTCTCGTTCAGTGTTTCTAGAGTGGAAACCCTCCCACCTTCTGCCAAAGTGGAGGATAAACCATCTCTTGGCTAAGTAGATTTGGGAAGGTGACCTAAGAGATTTATTGGCTCCTTATCCTGACTTTCATCCAATCCTCTGGATCTTCATTTCCATCCTTCAACCCTTCAGAGGTACCTGGTGTCACCACTTCCCAGGCCTTTCTGCAGTTTAGAGGCACAAGTAGGTTTTCTCGCCACTTAGTTTCCAGATTTCTCTGGCTGCTAAGTTGATGACCACCACTTATCCACTACCCTGTGGTCTCCTGTCCACTATGTATTTCCTCTCCTGTTCTCTTTTGCCCAGTTGGGTTTACACTTTTCGTATTCCTTTATTGATAGTCTAGTTGGGACTGAGAAGGGAATGAAAATCACCCTATGTATCCAACTGGCCATGTTAACTACAAGGCCACTGACTTCATTTCTTCATCTATGAAATAAGAGTTTACAATGGATACATTTTTTAGGTCTTTTCCCCCACTAAAGCTCTTTGCTCCTGCATATGGTTTAGATTTAATGTAATTCCCAGCTGATCGCAGCTAGTTTTCCTATCACTTATCTCACTCTCAGAATAGTAGTGATTATTTTTGCTTTTGTTGTTTTGAATCTCTTTGAGCAAGAGACCTGCAGTGTAGCAAATTATATCTTGTGTACAAATTAGAGTAAACTGAAAAACACAGGTGACTTTTGTTCCCTTCTGCATCACAAAGACCTTTTCAATACACCTGATTGATTGTAAAGGGAATTCCACAAGCAGATGTGAGCTACTGAGATGCTGCTGATTGTAATTTGGGTACTGTAAGATTTATCATGCTGTGCTATTTGGCAAGCAAGTAGGAAGCCTTTAAACTTTCTGCTCTTTCAAAAAAATCCTAGAAGAAGATGATACAAAAATTTAAAATGGAAAGAAGTTTCCTTTCTATGGAGATTCACAGAGAATGTTCTGATAAGTCAATAAAAGTTCTGTTTTGTTTAAGATAGTTTAGGTCAGATTTTTGTCACTTGCATCTAGAAGAGTCTTTAACTTATCAAGGGCAGTGGAGATGAAAAGGGTGTTCTGTCTTTCTCTGTGGATCTCTACTACATGGCCTGACACTTTGCATTTCCAGCCTCAGTGTCTGTCACGGTTTGCTGTGGTCCCTAGCATTAATGACTAGCTCTTGTGTGTTCTAGCTTGGTATCCAGGAGAGAAATTTCTGCAAGATAATGAGTATTTCTAAGAGGGTGTGTTGTATAGTGTTTGAAATAAATAACAGCTTCCTAGAGTTTGGTGTAATCTGTTGCATGTGGTTTCTGTTTGTTTCAGTGTCATGGCATCAGGAATGGCATCAGGAATGGCATCAGAACATCCTTCTGAAAAGTTCCAATTAAAATAGGAATCCTAAATAATCCAAGTGAGGAAGACATTGACAATTTGTATCTCTAATACTCCCAATAACTTTGGACACAAAATACGATGAAAGGTTTGTGGAAAAAGAGATTAATACATCAATATTGACAATTTTGGGTTAATCAGTGACCCAATCTTCAAAATATTTCTTTCATTTGGAATTAGTTTCCCAGTCAAAATTATTCTCATTGCATTCAGAATGACATTTTTTTAATGATAGTACATACGGCATATACTGTTGGTTGACTACCCAGTAGACACTCCTTCCTTTATCCTTGCTAAGAGAACTCCAATTATGTTCAGGCAAGGAGTGACCATGTTCTTCAGGGACTTTGGGTTCTTTTGGGACTCTGGTGTCCCAACTCCAAGAGCTGAATCCAGGTTAGTCTTAGGCAGTCGTGGCTATTCCATTTCCCTTACACTGGTTTAGGACTGAGCAGGTAATGTCGTTTTGGCTAGTGAAATGTGAGCTAAAGTCTATGGAGTGGCTTCTGGGAAGGTTACCTTTGTTCCTGATGAAGGACCCAGAGAAGGGCTTTGTTGTGTGGAGTGTGATGTTTTATGTGGCTACAGCTATTCTGCAGTTATGAGAAGATGTCCTTAAGGACCTCACTGAGGATGGCAGAGTAGAAAGTTGTAAAGAACCTGGATATCGAAAATGTTGCCAAGTTGGAAAATTGACTAGCCCTGGGACAACCTCATCCTTGAACTTTGTATTCTGTGAAATAATAATTTCTTTATCATTTAAGCCACTTTGAGTTGGTTTTTCAGTTATTCATAGCCGAAGTAATCCTAACTGATATAATAATAAGTATATAGATTTAATGCTTTAATTCTTTTGGCTAAAGCTTTTGTTCTACACTTCCTCCATATGTGAGACAAATATGATTAAAAAAATAAAAATAGATAAAAGAATTGCAGATATTAAAGAATTAGAGAATGTTAGTACTGAACAGGGTATTAGTAAATTATTCAAAACATTTGTTGAGATCGCTAGATACTACATACAGAAGAGAATAAGACAGACACTGTGCTCTTTTGGAACTTATAGTCTAGTGGGTCTTAGAGAGTATTTGGTCTAATCTCATTACACAGAAAGGGACAATTTTTATATCTCTCAGTGTTGGCATAATTCTTTTTGTCACTTAATAAAGGAGGCTAGATCTTATTAGAGAAAAGACTATAAATTTGTGGTTCTTTTTGCTTTTAACATACAGCCAGCTCTTTTGCTCCTCTGAGTAGCCTAAGTTTGGGTCTAGAGCTGAGTTTGGATATAAGGGTTGGAGAGAACTGAATTTCTGTGTATAACAAAGTGAAAGGAATTTGGAATTACTTGGACAATTGTGTGTGTGTGCGTGTGTGTGCATGTGTGTGTGTGCGCGCATACTCACAGCAGCAGCAAGATGGGAAACGACTGGGTGCTAACTGGAGTAGGGAGACCAGTGTGAAATCCCCTGTGTCATGGTGGCCAAAGGGACTTTTAAGATGAGATGACTAATATGTAGCTTTAAGTTACTTGCTGTGTCATGCAGGAATGTAACTCTTTGGCGGTGACCTAGAAAACTTCAGCGAAAGTTTTGCTACACATCACAGGCTTTGTTCCCTTGTTGCTTGAGTGGGGAATCAGGGAGATAAAGGACTGACCTCCAGGCACAGAGCAGAGAACAAGAATTCAGCAGAGGCAGGAAATGAGAGAGAATTCAGCAGGGGCAGGAAAATGTACCTCATTCCCCCATCTTCTGCTCCTTGGGAATTTTGCAGGCATCTTGAAGAGGGCTCTGGACTTAATCACTGGATATGGAATGGGATCTGACTGCTTTAATTTACATCTTAAGGGACATCCGGATTAGAGCTGTACCCTGCTGGTGGCTGCAGGACTCATCATAATAGTAATTATTCAATTGCTGAGAATTGCTTCCCCCTGTAGACAATAAGCTCCTTGAGGTCAGGGACCAGGTCTGTTTTATCAATAAGTTCATACTGGGTAGTGTGTAGCCCATAAAATAAGTATTCAATTCATATTTGTTAAACAGTTCCCTCCTGATAGGGAAATGAATATTATTTAAACGTTTATAGCATTTCCCCTCCTCAGTTTGCTGAGGAGAAGCAGCCTGCACCTCCTCCTGCTTCCCCTTCCTTGTGTCTTGCCAGGTGGGCTCCTGGGCCAGTCACTTACTGATTGTGGAAGAAGGTGGGAGAGGCCAGCCAGGTTTACACTGGAAATATCAGAGATCTACTGACAAGAGAAAAGTATTACCTACAGACACAGGGAAGGGAGACAGAAGAAATCTTGTCGGAGTTTGAGAGATTTTGGAGAAGAGAGTTTCTGGGGGCAGGTGCAATGCATACAAATGCACACACAAATAATATATTTATGTAGATAAAAAGTGACAAAAAAGCTGGTTTCAGTCAGTTTTGCTGTGTGTTGTGAGAGGGATCTCTTTGGAGAATTTTTAATAGATTTCCATATAGATATAAATTTCTTCTTGGTTATTTTTGAGTATATTTTTTTGACTGAGATTCCAGGCTAAGGCTAACTTCTAGGTGAGAAAAGGCCAGCCTTGCTTTATGTGGTTTACAACCTTGTGTAGTAAACTGAGTTTTACACTTTGGTATCCTCCACGGTGCTCCCAAGCACTCAATAGGGACACCAAGTATTTGTTGCACAGTATGGAAACAGTGATAACCTGAGGGATTATATGCCACTCAATCTTATAGCTTCTAAAAATGGGCAGAATTAGGACTAAGGACTAAAATGAGGGCCATTCTTACGTTTTGTTCCTTTCTTGAGTAGATTTAAAGAATGGTGTTACAAAATGCATTGTGAGAGAAGGACATTCCATTTTGGGACTCTTCTAGAAATATGCATGGGAGTCATTTAGACTAATCTTATTTTCCATTTGAGTTAATCTGTGGAAAGCAAGTCACTCCTTGTTACCAACCAGATCCTTCTAAGGATCTTAAAATATTCAAATTGGATTTTTTCCAAACCCCCAAGACTCAACAGAAAAGGCACATACTAGGCCCCACTCTAAGTTATGCATCCCTGCTGGAACTCAGTTAAAACAAGGGCATTCCTCCTTGTTCAAAAACACATCCCTGTGGTCTCTGTTGCAGCTGAGTTAACTGGGTTTAATGTAAATGGAATCTTAGATAAAAAGTTTCATTTCTGAGAGGCTGTGTTTCATTCCCTGGCTAGGAGAGAAGACTCTTTTCTCAATCTGGTGATAGGTGGGGACTTCCTAAGAGAAGCAGGAGTCCTAGAGTTTGCAAATGTTGTATAGCTCAGTGAGGAGTTCAGGGGGAGCCCTGCTGTGTTCTTACAGAGCTGCCCAGAGACTTTCAGAGGACCAGATGCTCCAGTCCATGAACAACACATGGTGGGCACCCCTATGAGAGGTCCAGTCCTCTTCCTTAGCTACCCGTTTCCATCTCCCTTACTCTTGCACTGCTAGGAGGCTAACACGAAACAATGTCTGCGGCCATGTTAAAGTAGAAGGAGGATGCAACTCTTTCTTTTTGTTCTTAGAGATATTTTAAAAACCCTAAGCCTAATGCTACCTGTCAGGAAGCACACACTCTGACATCTCTCACAAATGCCGCTGGGAAGAGGTGTTATGCCCAACCATGATCTGACAGGAGATGTGATCTCTTTGGAAGCTTCCAGACCCTGCTCTCCTCACAGGGCTGAGATGTTGAGTGTCAAGCAGATGAGCTTGACAGGTTATTCGGAGGAACAAAACCACAGCAAACTGGCTGGAACCCTTGATGTCTGGGAGAAGTTCACTGCGTTTGCATCAGCCAGAGGCTGCCTGCCCATGTTCTTGTTTGCCTAAAAGGAAAGAAAGGAAGAACTCATGATTCCAAGTGAATGGCTTAATGCTAGAGGCTGCTTGGGAGTATGAGAAGCCCAGAAAAAACAAGGCACTAAGATGCATGGGTATGCGTTTGGAGAAGTGTTTATACAGCCTCAGCATGGAGAGTATCTGCTGCAAGCCTAATGATGTGGTTTGGGGTTGTGTCTTCAGTGTGAAGCTGAGACAAAGCTCATCACGTGTGGTCTCCAGCCCGGGCACCCGTGGGAATGTGGGGACTTGGGGTTATGGGCTTCCAGTAGGCAGCCAGGGTTTGCAGAGCGGGGAGTGGAATACTCAGACAAATGCCTATTGTCAGAGAGTCAGAAGTTCTATGAAGAATCTGAAGTTGTACAAACCAGACTCCTTTTTAAAACTTAAAAATATTCCATGCACACTCACACGCACAAGCACACTTCCCCCAGGGGCAGTGCGTCTTTAGTTATTTGCTTTCCTTCTACTCAAGAAGGGGAGAGAACACCATGTAGGTGGGAGGAATCAAATGGGATTATTTTAAAATGCATCCCCCCTCCCCATTCTACAGCGGATTGAGGAGGATTATGTGCAGCTTTCATGAAATGTCTTGTGCTTCTTTCTGGGAAAGGAACTGTAAATGTCAAGTCATCGGTCTCTGTGATAACAGCTCACACAGGTACGGGCAGACCTGGCAAGGAGGGAGGAGTGTGGCCGGCCCATGCACCAGCGGTACCTGCAGTTACGGAGACCAAGGCCCTAGCAGTCCAGTGCAGCCAATGGATGGAGCGGTGAAGACAATTAGAGATGGAGAAGGGGTGGGGGGACCTGGAGACACTACGAACTGCCCTGTAGAGGGTGTGACACAGCAGAAGCAGCAGCCCCCTTCACTTCTCCAACCCAAACCCCAGGTGCCTTGTATGCACTTGGTTAACAGAGCTTCTCAAACCTTGATGTGCAGGCGAGCCATGAAGTTTCCTGTTCGGTAGGTCAGGGGATAACGGCTTGAAATGCTACATTTCTAAGAAGCTCCCGGGTGATGCTGATGCCTCTGGCCCAGGCACCATGCTCTGATTAGCAAAGTTTTAAGGGAATCTCAGGTCATAGGTGTGGTCTCAGGTAGCACAGATTCAGTAGGAAGGAGAATCAAATTATGTACAAAGATATACAAATGCATTCAACTTTAACCTCATTAGTGTTAGGAGGAAATTATCCAGGTAATTCCTACATCTTTTGGATTTGGAATGCCTTGTATGATGAAAAAACCCACTTTCTATAGCTGACAGCTTATGTGGGGCTGTTCAGGTCTGTGTTAAGATGGCTTAGCAATTCTTGAGCACACACGAGCTGAGGGAAGGAGCATGCTGAGCGGCAGCGGGAGGTGAGCTTGGCATGCACATTGGCCGAGGGTGACCTATAAAGTGCATAGTCCACGCTTTCATAGTTAAGAGTTGGGTTTTGCAATGGCTACTTCTCTGGTTGAGCTAGAGAAGGGAAGTTAGCAAAGGGCTCTTAAGGTTCCCTGCACTGCCCCCGCCACCCCCAGCCTTCTCCTAGAGTTTCCCAAAAGGAAGGAGATTGAGTAAGTGGGAAGAAATGGAAAATGACAAGAGAATGGAAGTCAAGAGATTGTTTGGGTTTCTATTTTTATTTTTCATTTTTGGAAGGAGAGAAAAATAAACTGCCTAAGATGAATCAAGGAGAAAAACATTAAAAAACAAACAAACAAAAAAGAGATGAGTGATGAAGAGAGGAAGGAAATCTCCTTGGTAGATAAAACAGATTTGCCAAATATATTACATTCATTAAGATTTTCTCTGCTTATAATGTGTGCTTTTCGGAGGCTTTTCTTAGCATTAACGGACGCTCTGGGAGAGGAGAAAGTTGGCAGAGAGAAGCCTAGCAAATATATAAATAAGCTTTGGAGCTTTCAGAAGTTTCATTTCCCACAATAGAACGTTCTCCAGGCTGGGCAAACTTTTTCTTACTTAAACAAATGCTTTGAAAGACAAAGATTCATATTGTCAGTGGAACGTTCAGACTAATAATTGCCTCTGTTCTTTCTGCCTTGAAGTCTCAAAAGCCTGCAGATTTATGATTCACTTTTGGCAATAAGCTCCTTCAAATAAATATTACTTTCCCAGGCTGCAAATTGAGTTTCTGAAACACACAGAGATCAACTTCACTAAGATTAAGAACTAAGTTTTCTTGGTGTGTATGTATATATGATTAAAAAACGCCGTGTTTGCTTTTTTCCCCTCTTCTTTGGGAAAATTGATTACAAAACTTTACTTTTAAAAATAGTTATTTTTAATAGTTGATTTACTACCAGTGAGATTTTTGTAGAACCTTTTGTTGGGGGAGCAGGGGGTGGAGATAGGAAGGGGATGGAAGGCAGTTTGACCTTTCTCTTAGGGTTGTGGACCTCAGAAACTTTACACAACCTAAGGTTGAGGATTTAAACCAGTTTACTTTGTAGTTGGCACAAGATAGTTCCAAAAGTCTTAAAGCAAAAAAATAATACAAGTGAGGATAGATGTTAAGAAATACACTGAGGGCAGTAGACCCCAAGTGTTGGAACTGAGACTCTTTCAGAGCAACCAGCCATCTATCGGGGCTGTTGGATTGTTAGTGCCAACTCAGTGAACGTTACTGGGTTCCTTCAATATGCCCGTAGGGGCACCAAGGGAGATGAGACATGGTGTTGATACCCACATGAATACTTCTAAGTTGAGGATAAGACAGAGAAAACACAATAAGCTGCAGGAGTGCAAAAGATGCCCAGCCTGGGCTGTGGGGAGGATGTCACATCCCCAAAGTCCGGCCTCACTTTGGGCTATGACAGTCACCTAGGTCCTTGTCCACATGCATTAAGCAGGTAGAAGGCGACCAGGCCTCTTTCAATAGACCTATGACACCATTTCCTTGTCCTGATTCCACGACACTGCTCCAATTCTGTCTGGATTCCACTCTGTCCCTGTCCCAGTTTGAGCTCTGTGTGGGAATTCCTGCCTTAATGATAATGATCCTTTATGGAGAACTTAATAAGTGTCAGGCATCATGGTGCTATTTTTTATTTATTATTTTCCAGACACAGGTATTATTGCCTCATTATAGATGAGGAAACTGAGGTTTACAAATTTTAACTAACTTGCTTAAGGTCACAGAAACTAATAGGAGCTAGAATATGGATTTCTATTCAAGTCTGACTACAAAGCCTATAATTTCAACCATTATTATGTAACAACAACAACAGCAGCAGCAGCAGCAGTTAACATTTGTTAAACACTTAACTATGTGCTAGGCGCATAGTTCCTATTATTATTTCATTTAATCCTCACATGAATCTCAGGAGGGCATCAGTGTTATTATTCCCATTTTGCAAATGAGGGAACTGAGGCTCATCTGTGACTAACTTGTCGAAGGTCACACAGCTGGTAAGGGATGGAACCTAGATCCAAGCTCAGGTAGGCTCCTGGCTCCAGAGCCTGCAGCCTTAACCACTATGCTCTACCACCTATATGCCAAGATCCTACATTGGTTTGTGCCCTTCTTTAGGTTCTGGACACAGACTGTGGCTCTCCTGCTTGGACTTTTCAACTTGCCTGCTTGCTTTGGGATGCCATACCTGTCATCATGTCTACTCTTTTAGTGTGTGTGCCTTTCTGTTTCTTCTCTCTTCCCTGAAGTTTTACTGAGCACCTATGGGGCCCAGGCACTGTACTGGGCAATTGGGTGGTGCAGATCAATACTCAGAGTACTTATTTAGAGGAATAATGGACCCTGTTCTGAAGCTAGTTAAAATCCAGTGAGGAGGCAGATTAGTCAGCACAGTATTCCAGTGCCAAGTAACAAGTGGTGTGATAGAGGAAAGCATGACTGCTCTGGTAGCCTCGAAGAGGAATCTAGCTCTGGGTGAGGCAAGGACACAGAAAGGGCACTATTTAAGAAATATCTTTATAAAGCAGGAATTCACAAGACAAAGGAGGGAGGGAAAAATAGATCTTACTTTAAGTCCTTTTTTTTTTTTTTTTTTTTTACCTTCTCACACATAGGGTTGGAAAAGTTGGTGGCTAGTTTGTACTTCAGGAATCAACCATGCATAAAACACTGCATCATAATAATAACTGGCATTTGTGAAGAACCTTCAAGAGGCCAGGCAAATTTCTGAATCTCTACATGCATTATCTAGTCTAATCCTCACACTATGACATAGACGTTATTATTGTTCCCAGGTTCCACATAAGATTCACGGGGGCCTGGGGAAGGGGAAAGATTCCTTTTGCATCCAGTTTGTTTTGGTTTCATGAAAGAGATGGAGACATTTCTAAAATATTGTCTATAGACCACCTACATCTGACCAACTAGGGGGCTTGTTCAAAATGGAGGTGCCAGGCCCAGAACTACAAAACCAGTCCCTTCTGCATGCTCTGCCAGTGATTCTGGAGCACACCAAACAAACTCTGAACCGTCCCCTGGCTGGTGTGCACCAAACACGTGGGACAAGTTTGTTCCCTATAGAACATCTTTGTAATTTCATTGGTCATTTATTAAAAGAACCAGCTCAGCGAGTTCAAGAGGGGCTGCTGTTTACCCGGGAGATGGAATTTGCACTCCCCTTTAGGCTTCCATATACGGATATGTTCCAAGACGATATTATGTTTTTTGCAGCCCTACTTTTCAGAAAATGAGGCCGTCCCTTTCGAAAAATGCTAAGGGTATGTTGATCTTTTAATAAGAGAGCCGGCTCATGGGATGATCTGTTAGTGATTTTCTTCTTCAGCTCATGCCTGGCGCTGGTGGCTGTGGCAGGAGACTGGAACGTTCTAACATGAAGGGTACTTTTCCCTCACTCCCCTCTCCTATGGGGGGCAGACCACAGAGTAAAGACTATAGGTGAGAAGAAAGTGTAGTTCTCCAGTGGTGGAGACCAGTAGTGTGCCTCTCAAACATAAGAGTGTGCCTCTCAGTTTCTTTTGTCCTACGGGTCCCCGAGATTAAGGACTTTGGGACCATATAGCAGCAAAGTTGGGCTAAATGAGTGTACAGTTCAATGATATTAAGTACATTGTTACCACAGTTATTAAAAAATAAGTTTAAAAAATGGGCTAAATGAATCAAATCTCCATTTTCTCTTAGTTCATGGTAGCTGAGCCCTTGACAATGCCAGACCTTTACAGTTATGAACCTTCAGCGCAAGTGGAGAGTTGGGATGTGGTACAAAGGCGCAAGGGATTAATAAAAGATTGTAAAATTCTCTGCATCTCTCCCCCTTTTCCAAAGCACCATGTGGAAACAGGTGCATGAGATGGGCTCTTTGATGACTATTTTAAGTGCAATTTTCACCACTGTATTCAGGTTTCCAATAACCATTTACAGAAGAACAGGGTCTTAATTCCTAACAGGTTTGCATGTATTCAAAGACTGACTTTGAATCTAATTTATACAGGTTGAAGAAATTTGGAGGAACATAGAAATGTGATGCCAAATGTAAGAATATGTTTTATTTGTTAATGTTCATCCATCTGTTTAGTACTGACTATAAGACCATGAGATAAACAATAATAGATGAACAAGATAGGGCCTTGTATTCACGATCATTCTGTCTAGCACATGGTCAAATAAGCATAATTTATTTTGCAGGATGGTTGTCAGGTTAAATACTGTACCTACTTTGGGAGGACCTCGAAAAGTATAGGTGGGCAGTTTGCTGTCGGGGCTAGAGAGAGACAGAAGAATGGAAGAGAACCTGTTTTGCAATGATAAAGAATTCATTCTACAACCACTTATTTAATGGGTGGTATCTATTGTGTACCAGTAGACTGTACTAAAACTTGAAATAATGTGTTGAACAAGATGGGCATAATTTCAATTGTATTGGAATATACAGTCCTCAAGAGAGAGGAAATGAATCCAAGGACTGTAATAACATTTGATAACTGCTATGGTGGAAAAAATACTATTGCTGTATAACAAACCACCCCCAAATTTAGTGACTTAAAATAGCAATCATTTGTCATTTCTCAGGTATCTTCAGGTTGGCTACCTAGGCTAAACAGCTCTGCAGATCTTTTTTTTGGACTCAGTCATATGTCCGTGGGTCACCTGGGGAACAGCTGACCTGGTCTGGGCTTTGTTGATGAAGTTTTCCTTGGTGGCTCTGCTCTATATATCCCTCACCCTCCTCCTGGGATAAGTAGGCTAGTCCAAGTATGTTCTTCTCATGCTACAGCAGAATCAAAGAAGGCAAGTGGAAACATATGAGACCTCTTAAAGCATTATGATCAGAACTGGCACACTGTTACTTCTGCCTCAGTCTCTTGGTCTAAGAAAGTCATATAGCTGAACTCAGATTTAAGGAGTGGGAAAATATTCTCTTATCCGTTAGTGGGAGAAACTGAAAAGTCACAGGACAAATTGTGTGAATACAGTAAAAAGTGAAGAACTGGGGAGAGTGATGCAACCTTTTTACATAGAGCATGACACCTAATGAGACCTAAAGGATGAGTAGGGTTTATTCAGATGTAAGGGAGTGGGTGGGATAGTCAGAGGAGGACGTGTTCTAGGCAGAAGAAACAACAAGTGGGCAGTTCTAGAGTCATGGCGAGTCTGAGGAACTGAAAGAAGGCAAGTGTGGATGGAAAGAAGAAAACGGTGGAAAGAGATGAGCAGGGTGGGATCAGATTAGGAAGAACCTTATCTCCACGTTAATAACTGACTTTGAAGTTTCTCTTAAGGGCATTCAGAGCCATGAGGGGTTTTGATATTATGGTCATTACTTGCAAGTCATCATGAACCTCATGGTCTAGATTTAAGGGAGAATGTCCTTGCTCCAGTTCGTAATTGCATAAGCAAAAAAGTGCACCTTCCTCAATATTTTGATCAGAGTTTCACATTATTTGTTCAATGTATTCCCATTCCCTTGGGCCCTCTGATTAATGTCTTTGCACTATCCCACTTTGACCTTTAGTAATTAGTGCAAATATTTTAAGTTCAGCATATTAATTCCTCTCACAGGAAAAGCATTTTCTTTGAGAATCACCCATAAATCATTAAAAAAATTAATTGGCAAGTGAGAGAAGAAGCCATTTTCCAGCAAATATTAGCAGTCTATCCCATTATGGGCTAAAGCTCTAGATGTTGGAAACGGTGTCTCACCTGCTCAGACATTTGACCCATTCAGAGCAAAGAAATATCTTTCTTCTTTTGTCATTCCTCTGGGTCTATAATTCTTTAAAGTATTTTAAGGAGGCATCATGGCAGAGCTAGATGAACCGGATTTTACTCCCAGCTCTGCCACTGACTGCTTGGGTGACCTTGGACAACTTACTTATTCCCACTGGGCTTCAGTGTTTTCGTCCATAAAGATGGGTGTAAATGCTCCTCCAGAACCTTTCCAGCTCTAAAATTCTCTGCTTTTTTGGATTATGCTCTGAATAGCATGGTAATTCCACAAATGGAGATTTGTAGTTTTCACTTTCAGAAACCGCTTGAAGTACTTTTGCCATTGTACACAATTAAGAGTTCGTAAGATTCTTAACGATGAGGCAGAAAGAAGTCAGGAAAAGGATGTCTGAGTGCACGTAGGCAATAAATGAATTTGTTATGAGTTAAGACATCTGCCAAGAGGCACTGGTGAGAATGGCAGTGGCTGCTTGATCACCTGTGTGCCAGAGTAAGGGCAGTATTATAAATGAGCTGTGAGCTAGAATTACACTAAGGATCTTGTGGTTCTTATTTATTTGTTTTTTTGTTTTACTTTTTTGTATGTGTCTTTTACCATAACTCTTGAGATTCACGGCTCTACAATTATACCTGAATATTTTCTAGATCCAGTGACTTTTTGAATAGCAAGGGAAGTACGGCACCTCCAGCCAAGAGCCATGAGTGTAGGAGCCTACCATGAGTCAAATTCAATTTCAGGAATTTAAATTTACATTAAGGCTGAACTTATTTGGTTTCCTGGACAGAAGCTGTATCAGGTAGTCTCTTGGCTCAGTATTTGATGTGTTTGTAATTGTTATTTACTTAACATCTCTTAGGCATAAGAATTTTCTCAGAACAGAGCGTGAAAGGGAAGCAGAGCTCACTTCTCTGTTGTCTTTCCAACATTCCCCAGCACACTGATCGGGGCGTCTACAACTCAAATAGTTAGCATTTCCCAGAGCAACACAAGCACTCAATCCCAAAGATAAATCTCAAGCATTCTAAAGGTATCCTAGCACTTTAGAAGCCAAGTTAGTGATTTCCCAGGGAAGGGTTTGGCTGGTGGTGATTATAGAAATAAATCTGCGCTTCATTTTTAGCCCAGTGGCCCATTACAGCTCGCTTCAGAGTCTAAGCTCCCAAGAATAACGAGAGTCATTTTATGGGAAGGAGAGATTATAAATCACCAACTTTGTCAGTTCCGTGTTTCCCTCCAGCGTCCTTTTCTCTGTGAGTTGTGCAGACAGCTGCCCCTGAGACCACCCCAGTGAGAAGCTTTACCTGTTCTTTGTTTGCTTTTGACTGAGGCCTCAAGTTGGCCCTGGCCGCGTCCCAGGGCCACCTGTTAGTCCTAAATGGAGGAGTGTTTGAGAAAATATTCATTTTAAAAGCATACATAGCTTCAGAAGTTTTGACTCTTGTTTTCTAAGTTTTACTCCTAAACTTACCAAAACAGATAATTGTATCAGAGTGCAAACCTCAGGCAAGCAAGGGGTTAAACAAAATCTATGCTGAGTCTGCAGAACTCTGACCAAGTGTCTGTTCACGAGACACCACCCGAAGAGGTATATTGGGCCATTCGGGATCTGGGAAATGCTCAGTAAAGGGCGTAGCTTACCCGGGTCTGTTGTCTCCAGCATGTAAAAAAGAGAAAAATTGAATATCTACTCCCATTTTATCTCCTTTTGGTATAAGTTTAAATACCTACAATATATAAAGTCCTATATGTATAGAACTTAGTTATACATGTGGTGTGTGCTTTAAATTTTTTTTATACCCGTAGGGTGCATGATCAGAAAAATTTGGAAACAACTAATTAGTGCTGCGTCATCTTTCTTAGTGAAAACTAGTTAACAAGATTCACTCTTAATGCATCGCCTCATTTTAGCCATCTGTCTTATTTCTGTAGTCCTAAATATCATAGTACCAGCCAAACTGAAAAGCTTTGAGGGATAGAAGGAAGGTGTGAGGGAGGGAGGCTGAGAGAGTGGGAAGAAGAGGCAGGGAGAGGTGAAGAGGTGATGGAGGGCAGCGTGGAGTCCACGACCCCTAAGTTCCCTTTCAGTCTCAAGGTTTGGTCACCTCAGGTTGTATCTCCTTTTGTCAGCTATCACTAAGTGCAGGTGCTGAAGGGCTGAAATGGCTGAAAGATATTTCATACTCCTTAAAAAGCTATAGGCAGGGGTAAGTTACAAACTACCATTAGCCTCTGAAAAATTGAAAGTTGGCTGTATAAAGTGAGGCGAGGATGGCAATTATTAATGAATAATCACTTAATACAGGCAGATGCTAAAGTGATAAACACATCAGTTGGACTGGTTTAAAAACAGTTCACAGGCCCATTCATCAACCCGAACAATTCTCCCCACTTTACCCTCCCTCCCCACTGTGGCGGGCCATGCGTTGGGGATGGGTCAGCTGTGGAGGGCAGTCTCCTCCTGGATTTACTGAAATATAAACAAAGTAAACATTTTCCATCTCAATTTATCTTAGCATATCAGAGAGGCATAATGAGTTGAAATTATTATGATTACTTTTTTGGTTCCTCTCTTCTGCTGTTGATTTACATACCAAACAAATTATACTGGGTGTTGAGAGGTGAAATTAGCATTCTTCTGTGGTTACCAATAGGAGGCAGATGTTGGATCACTCATTTTAAAGATCTGACTGGTGCTGAAATGAACATGTATTAATATGGCAAGAATAGGGGATAAGTGTATTATACCACTGGGACGGCATGACAATTCATTTATCACCATTTATGAACTATGGGTGCATACACTGTCACAAATGAAGATGGATGTATTATCTCTTGAGGTCCCCTGACATGCAGAAGTAATGTGTGTGGGCATATGTGATTTTAATATATATTAACTTGCAAATAACTCTGTGATGCATGCAAGCCATTGCATGTGACAGGAGAGAGTGCTTATTAGTCAATACACAGCTTAGATTGAAGAGACCCAGCAGGAATTAGATGGTGACTGATCAAGGCTATGCTTATCAACCTGTTACCTTCATTCTTCTTTTAAAAATTTTAGGGATTTCTATTCGGATAAGGAAACTAAAATTAAGAAATACTATGTTCAATGTAAAACAATGCCTTGTGAGCCAAAAAACCTGTGTTGTGATCCTAGCCCTAGAAATGACCCACTCTTATTGGTTTTTGTAACTGTGCTGGAAGAACAAGATGATCTTGACTGAGAGGAATAGTAGAGAGAGGCTGTTCCCTTTATTTTAGCGATACTGTCTCTGATCTATTTGAGGACTTGGTCATTTGGACCAGTACGTACTCATAATTTGGGATTCCCACACAGAACAAAGCCTTATTGAGACAGCAGTCTACAAGGAGGCTAACTTCTATGCTCTTAGCCATTCTGGGTCCCTGCACGATGACTGTAAGGTAGAGATAAGGTCCCCTTACTTTAACTTCTCTGTTGATTCCTGGAAGTGTCTTGAACTGGGAACTTTCAGGAGAAGACAAAAAGACTAACTAAGGATGACTAAGCCTACATTCAATAATGGGAATGATTGCATAGCCTAATGTGTGGGATGTGTTATGATAATAGAATTCTTAATTAAAATAATACCTTTTAATAATAAAAATATTGAGCACTCACCGTCTTCTAGGTCCTCTGGTAAGCACTTGGTCCTTTTATCTCATGTAAACCACAGTCATCCTGTGAGGAAGCTAAAATTATTATTCTCATTTTATAGATGAAGGTTTATAGAGATAAACTCTATACTTGTCAAGGTATCATAGCAGAGGCAAGGTTCTGACTCAGGGTGTCTCTGCCTCCAGAACAGAGGTCATTCTGATGGCTACATCTGTCCTGCTCACTAAAGGGCTAGCAATAACCCTGAACTTGTGTGGCTGAGCAAACAGTCCTAAGGCTGGTCTGATGCGGGCTATCTTCTATTATCCCATGTAGCCTATGCTGCTCAGGGGACCGCTTGCTACAGAAAATTTGTTGATCCATCTTGGTCTCATCTTTGTTTATATGCTTTCCTGACATGCAGTCTTGGGGGGCCACCAGCCTTGTTAGCTGAGGAATGGTTGACAGTGTTTTGTGCTGTGGTATCTCTGAGGGACCTACATCCAGCTCTTGAGAGCATTTTCTTTCTCTGAGTGATGTCTCTGTGGGAGGTTCCTGACATCTTTGCCAGGCTGTGGCTGTTCCTACCTAGAATCTGAACTGAAAATGGACTTTACCATTATTGTAAATGCCCTTCTCCCCCAGAATAATCGGACTGTAGTTCAAGGTCCTTCTTGTTTAATCAGTCATATACAATACCATGTAGATTTCACTTATATCATGACTGTATTTTATGTTTTTATATTTATTAGGTAGATGTTTATCTTTTTTATGTCTATAAAACATAAAAAGTTGTGGTTATGGAGACTATTTCCCAAACAAAAAACCAGGGTGTTAACCTGGCCTTGTTTAAAAGTGAAGCAGAATATCTGAAATTAAGACTACCCGGAAAATTCAGATTATATGATCATACAAGTATAGGAAAAGGGGCACTGGACTTGGGATTGGATCTGGTTTCCAATCCTAGTTGTATCACTAGCTCACTCTGTGATCTTGCTTGAGTCACTTAATGTCCCTGGACTGTATTTTTTCTTCTGTAAAATGTGGATAATACATGCTTGAACTACTCCCTCTGGGTTGTGGTGGCTCAGCTGGGAAGGTGTAGTAAGTCACAAATATATCAACTATTTATTGAGTATCTTTTTTGTGCTGAATGCTATGCTAGACTCTGGAGATATAAAGATGAGTAAGATACGTTCCTATTTTGTGATCTCACGGATGTCTCCAGTTCATCTTCACAAGAAGCTGGCAGTCTCAGGCACATGAAATCATATATCATGGAAAAGCACTTTGTGAACTCTAAAGCTCTCGATCAAGACAATCCGTGAAGAAAGGGTTCTGTGGTCAAATAAGCTTGGGAAGTGCAAGCTTATCCTTGGAGATGCACGATGCAAATCCTTGGAAGTTTATCCTTGGGAATTCACGATGAACATTAGATATTAAAAGCTCTGATAAATTATACAGCAAAGAAACCTGTTGAACTCAGTTTAACCTAGTCTGTTCCAGGGTTTAGGAAACACTTTATTGTTTATCACCTGCTAACACCTGGAGTAACACTGCATTTGAGAAACTCTCCTTTAGTGAATAAAGAGTGACTCTTTAGTTGTCCCTATGGGGGACACAGCACAGGATACCCTGAGCACAATTCCATTATTACACTCATCCATTGGATTGGATTGCTCACTTACATGTCTTTGTCCTTGACTAATCCATTAGCTTCTCAAATAGTGTCCATACCACCAGGACTTCAGTGGAAGGGGTGTCCCTGGCCATTAGTAGGTACTCAACAAGTGCTTGTTGAATGAGTATATGAAATTTTACATTCACATTATGCAAATGTGAGTGATTTCCCTGAAATTATAAGATCTCAGAAGGCAAGGATTAAATTTCTCTAATCTGCTTTGTACAATGTTCAGTTTAACTGATTTCTTTGACCTTAATCGCTTTTTTAAATTATAAGGATAGAGGTTTAAAATTATGTCTTAGTTTGGAAATAGGACAAAACAATTATTTTCTACATTTAAAAGTTGTTTATTAAGCTCTGATATTTAAAACTAACTTAACAAAGGAGAAAAAAAGGCACTATGCCTTTGAGAGCCCCAAATGGATACAGCTAAGAAGTAATATAGATTTGCCCTGGAAATAGGAGCATGAGGTTATGAAAAGATTGTAACCAGTAGATTAAGCATTTATTGGAATGGAAGTCAGGCTAGATGAATGAGCTTTTTGGTGTCAGTATATTTCTGATAGGGGACCACTGACATAGAAGAGAAGGGCACAGGGGCTCCATGTTGCTTGAGTTTTAGTTTTAGCCAGGGAGTGAAGATAGAGGTGTTGGTACTGCTGGAATAGTTGTGAGGTAAAATGAAACACTAAATATAGTAACTTGAGTGATAAAGGCTTTCCACACTTAGAGGCCAGCTACCAGTAAGTCTCTTCCCTAGGGCTCTTGGTGGAGCCAGCAGGTAGAAATGGCAGGGCTATGGCTTCCCTCTTACGTTCCATCAGTGAGGAAATAGAGTACAATAAACCCAGATTGAGTGAAAGAACAATTGAGCACAGCTGGAGTAGTAGAAGTTAGTGTTTAGAAAGTTTTCTTTTTACTCTTAAAAAATAGCTCTTATCCTTATATGTTCAGAGTAAAATTTTTAAAGATTACTGACTAATAAAAAAGATGATAATAAAAATAATTATAACCCCATTAATCAAAGAGAGTATTGATTACCATTTTGAGTACATTTTCTTGGTAATTGTTTTGCATATATTTACGTATGCACATATAACCCATACTCCTTTAATAGCCCCATTTTTATACTTATATAAGCAAATTTCTGAATCTTTCCATGTTTATCTGGATAGCTTTATGACAACATAGCTAATGACAACACGGTGGTCTATTTCATGTATGTATCATAATTTATTTTATTTATTTCTATTATTGGATATCTAGGTTATTTTCAATTTTTACTATTATAAACATCACTGGAATGGACTTCCTTCTACCTAAATCCTTGTCCATGTCCATAATTATATCCTTTGGACTAATTCCAGGATGTAGAATTGTTGTTTCAAAGATAATGATGTTTATACATGTTGCCAAGTTAACCTTCAGAAGTGTTGAACCAAGTTTTATTACTTCTTCCTAAAAAAAAAGTCACCACTGTTTATCATTGAAAACATTCACCAGTATGATAGACAAAAGTGGTATTTCCTTGTCTTAATTTGCATTCATTGATTATTATTGAGGTTGATATTTAAGTGCTTGAAAATGATTTTTAAAATGTCTGTTGGTCTTAGAGGAAATGCTTTCAGTTTTTCACCATTGAGAATGAGGTTGGCTGTGGGTTTGTCATATATGGCTTTTATTATGTTGAGGTAGGTTCCCTCTATGCCCACTTTCTGGAGAGTTTTTATCATAAATGGGTGTTGAATTTTGTCAAAAGCTTTTTCTGCATCAATTGAGATTATCATATGGTTTTTATTTTATTTTTTTATTTTTTATTTTTTTAGCCTTTCACAATGTTTTATTACACAATCACATGAGACTTTTCATGATAAAAAAATGGTATTGAAATGCTGACTATGTTAAAATTTACTAGTTGTTGAACATATTCCCAAAGTTTTCCTAATATTGTATCATATGGTTTTTATCCTTCAGTTTTTTAATATGGTGTATCATATTGATTGACTTGCATATATTGAAGAATCCTTGCATTCCTGGAATAAATCCCACTTGATCATGGTGTATGATCTTTTTTTAAAAAATTTATTTTATTTTATTTATTTATTTATGGCTGTGTTGGGTCTTCGTTTCTGTGCGAGGGCTTTCTCTAGTTGCGGCAAGCGGGGGCCACTCTTCATCGCGGTGCGCGGGCCTCTCACTCTCGCGGCCTCTCTTGTTGCGGAGCACAGGCTCCAGATGCGCAGGCTCAGTAATTGTGGCTCACGGGCCTAGTTGCTCCGCGGCATGTGGGATCTTCCCAGACCAGGGCTCGAACCCGTGTCCCCTGCATTGGCAGGCAGATTCTCAACCACTGATCCACCAGGGAAGCCCGGCGTATGATCTTTTTAATGTGCTGTTGGATTCTGTTTGCTAGTGTTCTGTTGAGGATTTTTGCATCTATGTTCATCAGTGATACAGGCCTGTAATTTTCTTTTTTTGTGACATCTTTGTCTGGTTTTGGTATCAGGGTGATGGTGGCCTCGTAGAATGAGTTTGGGAGTGGACATGGAAGCAACCTAAATGTCCATCGACAGATGAATGGATAAAGAAGATGTGGCACATATATACAATGAAATATTACTCAGCCATGAAAAGGAACAAAATTGAGTTATTTGTAATGAGGTGAATGGACCTAGAGTCTGTCATACAGAGTGAAGTAAGTCAGAAAGATAAAAACAAATACCGTATGCTATATGTCCACATATATGGACTCTAAAAAAATGGTACTGATGAACCTAGTGGCAGGGCAGGAATAAAGGTGCAGACGTAGAGAATGGCCTTGAGGACAGGGGGAAGAGAGGGGAAGCTGGGATGAAGTGAGAGAGTAGCCTTGACGTATAAACACTACCAAATGTAAAAGAGATGGCTAGTGGGAAGCTGCTGCATAGCACAGGGAGATCAGCTCAATGCTTTGTGATGACCTAGAGGGGTAGGATAGGGAGGGGGGGGAGGGAGGTTCAAGAGGGAGGGGATATGGGGACATATGTATGCATATAGCTGATTCACTTTGTTGTACAGCAAAAACTAACACAACATTGGAAAGCTATTATATGCCAGTAAAGATTAAAAAAGTAATGAAGTAAATAATAAAAGTGTTTATTGGCCATTTGTATTTCTCTCAATTGATTTTGTGTCCTTTGCCATTTTTCTGTTGGAGTGTTCGTCTTTTTATTGATTTGTAGGAACCCTTTATATATTATCATTGTCACATTATAAGTAACTCCTTAATTCTTCAAAAGCTCTTTTGTTCTTAATTAACAATTATAATAGGAAGAGTGACCATGTAGTTCTAGTTTTTTCTCCTTCAGTTTTTCATGTTGTTGACAGAAACCTGAGTGTCTGGCTTGGTAAGGAAGCAGCCTCAGTTACTTTATTGCAGTCCAAATTAGCAGAAAGCTTAGAATTTTCAGAGGTTACCACTGGTGATTAGATGGTATGCTCTTCTGAGTTACCAAATCATTTAACCTTATCTGAGGACAGTGTTTTCAGTGTATCGAATTCTTCCTTGGTTCATATTTTCAGATAAGGACAAGTTTCAGAGTTCAGATTGTCTTTAGGAACTCACAAGTTGTCTTCTTTCAGAATAAAGGCCAGGATAAACATAAACTTTTAAATTTGGTGGTTTGGCTGATTCCACTCAATATGAACTATTGCCAGAAGTAAGACTAATTTACTGGTTCTCCCAATGTTGAATTTGTAAAAAAAATTAGTCAATCAGTTCCAACACTGTAATTCAAGAACCCAGTTTTCCACAGGTATTTTGTTGTCAGAATTTTGACACTCATAAACATTTTGCTAATGTATTTTACCCAACTTTCCCACATTTCCCCCTGGCATTTTAAAGCATTTTAAAGCAAACCTCTGACACCATTTTATTTCACTTGTAAAAACTTTAGTATGCATCTCTAACTGCTTAGAGTCTTTTAAAACATCACCAGCTAATATTACCATACTGAACAAAAATAATAATTTTGTTTCATCTATTTCTCAGTTACATTAAATTTCTTCTTTCTCAAAGATGTTGTTTTACATTTGATTGCTCAACTCAGAATCAAAAAAGGTCTACCCATTGTATTTGACTGTTATGTCTCTTAAGGCCCTTTTATTCTAAAGCAGCTCTCCTTGCTTTCTTTTCACACTATTGATTTGTTGGAGAAACTGGGTCATTTGTCTTTAAAATGTCCCAATTTTTGGATTTTGCTTTTTTTCAAAACGACTTCCTCTATTCCTTATAGTTAGAACTAGAGGGTTGATTAGATTCAGGTTCAGTCAACATTCCTAGGCAAGACTATTTCATAGGCGATGGGTGTACTTCCCATTGCATTACATTATGAGGTACCTCAGGTCTGATTGTCCCATCTTTAATGATGTTTTGATTGATTAGTGAGTTCAGATGTTGTCAACATAGTCTCTCCATCAAGTTCCCCACCAACATTTCACCTCATAGTTTTGACATTCATTGATGTATGTTGTTTAGATCCATCATTTCATTAAGAGTTGAAAAGTGGTGATTTTTAATCCTGTTATTTCTTCCGCAGTTATTATCTGGAATTGTTTTTTAAAAACATTTTTATCAGCAATTTGGTTATATAGAAATACAATTCATGCAGGAAAGGCAAGACATTTGCTTCATTCTTTCCTGTTATTTGTTAAATTTCAGTAATGAGTTGGTGGCCTTAGCAACTCCTGATAGAGGTCAGTGAGGTTGGTTTTTTTTTCAGTATCATTATGAACTCATGGACTTTTCTATTTTTGATGTATTTCAATCCATGTCATAATTATTCTTTTTCATGTTCAAATTGTCCCATCTTAGGCCAGAGAGCCCTTCTATTTGACTCTTGTATCCTTTAGACATGACCCCCCATTAGTCTTTGATATTATACAAATATATATGTATTTTTAAACATTTTATTGACGTATAGTTGATTTACAATGTTGTGTTAATTTCTGCTGTACAGCATAGTGACTCAGTTATACATATATATATATATATATATATATATATATATATATATATATATTCTTTTTCATATTCTTTTCCATTATGGTTTATCACAGGATATTGAATATAGTTCCCTGTGCTATACAGTAGGACCTTGTTGTTTATACATTCTCTATATAATAGTTTGCATCTGCTAATCCCAAACTCCCAATACTTCCCTCCCCCACCCGCCTCCCCCTTGGTAACCACAGGTCTGTTCTCTATGTCTGTGTGTCTGTTTCTGTTTCATAGATGTGTTCATTTGTGTCATATTTTAGATTCCACATATGTGATATCATATGATATTTGTCTTTCTTTCTCTGAATTCACTTAGTATGATAATCTCTAGGTCCATCCATGTTGCGGCAAATGACGTTATTTCATTCTTTTTAATGGCTGAGTAGTATTCCATTGTGTATATATATATACATATACCACATCTTTATCCATTCATCTGTCGATGGACATTTAGGTTGTTTCCATGTCTTGGCTATTGTGAATAGTGCTTCTATGAACATAGGGGTGCATGTATCTTTTTGAATTATAGTTATGTCTGTGTATATGCCCAGGAGTGGGATTGCTGGATATCCTGTATATTTTTAATACAACAGCCTCACTCCACCTAGCCAACACTCCCTAATACAAGAATTGAAGTTTCTCTACCTCACTGAGTCTGGACTCTTTGGAAGGCATGTTAAGCTTCACTTTCTTTAGAATTTAATTCTTCTCAGACTCAAATGTTACACTGAAAAGTAAATTCAGGTACCAAGGAGGCACTCAATCAATGTGTATCGTTATATTAAATTCTGCTTTGTAGAGCCACATATTTCTTATGCTAATGTAAACGATGTGTGGACCCAGGGTAATTTAGCTCATTTCCATGAACACCTCTAAGCCCACACATATTGTTGTATCTTTATAAAGGAGCTTAAACACACACCCATCAAGCTTAAAAATATCTTTGTACAATTGTTTCTGTCATTTGGTCTATTAGCATTCTCCTCACAGTGCTTTGCTTATATAAATTTAACAAGATGAAAGGTTGATGTTGAGAGAAGTCTTTGGACAGATTTGTTACCTTAGCAACCTTGCCCCAGACTTCCATGGCCCTGACCCAGCTACAAAGTCCTTCACTGGCTAACGAGACACTCTTAATGACAGCTGGCTGGAACTGAGGTCTGATGATAAAATGACTTGTATTTTGGACAGTAACCTTTGGAGGAATATTATCTTTATCAGATTTCCAAAAGAATCCAAATACCGAACATAGTTCCACTGATAACTATATTCATAAGGCCATATCATGCTTAAGTACTTCTGAGAAAGCATTAATAACAGGAAATTAAGTGTTACAGAATAATTGCTAATAAAGTAGAAGCTGGCTGCTGAGTGATTTTGTGTTGGTAACAGTCATTAGATGCCACTGTCCTGCATAATTGTACAATTGTTTGTATAAAGGAAATACTGCCACTGCCTCATTAGTTCCAACATTCAATCATGTTGGGGAAATCTGAATGCCTTTTTGAGGTTCAAATTACACATATAAATTTGTTGGCTAGGTGGTTTCAATTGTGAAAAGAATATCAATTTTTACCTGAGCAAAGACCTTAGATTATCATAAGAATGTTCTTAACAGCTGCTACTTCTAGAAAGTTCTGTATGAATAAAATCACAACTAATTAGTTACTAATTTAGTTACTCACCATCTATTGATTACTTTGAGTTTTAAATCCATTGATAACCCACAGATATTTCCCTGGCACTCGCCCAGATGATCATAGCACTTGTTTACAGCTGGTATCCATTCTGATTAGTCAGTGTACATGCTGTGTCATTAACAAAAGTTTGAAAATGGATTCTTTACACAATCAAACATTGGATTCAAGATTGAGCTTTATTTCTAAGATACTTAGGTACTTTTGCCCTGACTCAACAAATCTTATTTTGTAACTGAACCAAAGATCCATCATTAAAAAAAGAATCTAGAAATGTAGGGAGACTTTCATAGCCCTAGTGCAAAATAAGGAAACATTTTACATATCTAGAGAAGAAATTGTAGCTATAATAGGCTTCTTTTCAGTGTATGTTAAGGAAGCTATGTGCTTAGGAGAGTTTAGGTGTTTTAGGTTTTTATCAGTCATTCAAATTAGATCCTGTTATGTACTGTTCAAGTTAGATCCTGTTATGGACTGAATGTTTGTGTCCCCCCAGTATTCATAGGTTGAAGCCCTAACCCCCAGTGTGATGGTGTTAGGAGGTGGGGCCTTTGGAAGGTGATTAGGTTTAGATGAGATCATGAGGGTGGAACCCCTGTGATAGGATTAGCACCCCTATAGAAGAGGAAGAGACAGCAGAGCTTCTCTCTCCATCATGTGAATTTACAGTGAGAAGTTAGCCAGGAAGAGGGCCCTCTCCAAGAACTGAGTTTGCTGGCACCTTGAACTTGTACTTCCCAGCCTGTGGTACTGTGGGAAATAAATGTCTGTTGTTTAAGTCATCCAGTCTATGGTATTTTGTTATAGCAGCCCAAGCTGACTGAGATCCCGAAAGTTTACATATCTGGAGCTGATTAGCTTAGGTCAGTACCCTCTCTCCATCAAAAGTAATTCCACTGCATTACTTACTTTTGGTTAAGCACACATTTGTGAAGCCCTTGCATGTGCCACCGTGCTAGGAACTTGGTTTCTGTAATAAGTCAGAGACCTTATCCTGGCAAAAAACCTAATCCAACAGAAAAGATGAGTACATAAACATAGCAAAGATGAATAATAATATTAAGATATAAGGTTTTATTAAGAGTTGAAACAAGAAAAAGATGGAAATTCCACTTTTAGTTTTTACAAAACTGTCAGAGGAAGTATTGTGTCTTATGTTGAGCAGTATCCATGGAATAAGGGCAAAAATAATATATTTCTTTAAATTTTTATTGGTGTCTAGAAGAACTGTCATATATAGCTTTCCTTAAAAGATGTGAATCACGTAATTTACTCATATTTCTCGTTTCTTTTGGGTGTCAGGAAGCCCAGAGATAAAAACTCAAAGCTCAATCTTGGGATAGCAGTTAAGAACTCCAGCCCAAGTATTTATCTGCACCAATTGCAGGATCAATGTGTCATCCTTGGAATTGCCCTTTCTCGTCGTCATTTTGGGCTGCTATAACCGACTACCATAGACTGGGAGGCTTAAACAACAAACATTTATTTCTCGCAGTTCTGCAGGCTAGAAGTCTGAGAACAGGGTGCCGACAGGGTCAGCTTCTTGGTGAAAATCCTCCTCCTGGTTGATAGGTGGCTGCTTTCTTGGTGTAGCCTCACATGGAGGAGAGAGAGAGCGCTCTAGTCTTTTTCTCTTCTTTCAAGGGCACAGATTCCATTATCAGGGTTTTACCCTCATGACCTCCTCTAAACCTAATTACCTCCCAGAGGCTCTACCTTCTAATACTATACTGTTGGTGGTTAAGCTTTCAATATATGAATTTGGGGGGGGGGGCACAAACATCCAGTCCATAATACCCTTCACCATCCAGAAAGACGTTCAGAAATCCAAGGTCTTTAAAAATCAGTGATCCTGCCCCTCTGGGAACCTTCCTGGGTCTCAAGAAATTTCCCTAATTTCTTACCAGTCTGCCTTCACCTTCTCTTCCTTCTTTCTACCAGCCTGTCCATATCTGCCCAGGAGATTTAAAGCATTCTCCCGTATGTAGCAGGTTCAACCCCTAGTCCATTATTTAGGTGGGCAAGAAATAGGACCTTTGTTTTCCTATGTCTCAACTTATTGTGCCAAGTCTCCATTCTGCCAGGGTGGTAGAAACTCAGTCAATATAATATCACCTCCTAGCTTCTGAGTGACTTCACATCACTCCAAAGTATTTAGGGAGTATTTGGTCTCTAATTTCATCTGTGCATGGGAGCATCCACTGAGATGACTGTGTCCTGTGGGGACCTGGGTCCACACTTTTGCTGCTGAGATGTGCCTGGTTCTTGTCCATTTAGCTCCTTCAGGCTGGTTGCTCTGTTACCTAGGAGCCAAAAACTATTTTGTTTTGGCCAAAATAGTCATTTTACTGTTCCCAGGCCATCTTGGATATGGGAATCCCTGGAGGCTGTTCACAGCCCGTCTGCCTGTATTTGCTCTGCAGACATTTGCTCTTTTTCGAAAAATGGGCAAGGAAGGAGGCGGCTAGAAACACCTCCTAAGGTCTAATAACTTCCTTCAGCAAGACTTTCTCCCTTCAGGACGTTGTTTTCTTCTAACCCAGTCCCCACCTCCCCTCTTCAACTCAAGCATGTTTACTTGATTTTCATTTTCCAACAGAACTCTGCAGCATACACCATTTATTTGCTGATTGATTTTCAGTGGTTTTCCCCTCATCTCATGCCAGGAAAAGTTATTTTCCTTTAAAAAGTTTGCTGCTGTGGCTAAATAGTCCGTTAAATGAATTCATAAATTACATGAATCATGATTTGAATGGTTATGCCCATTTTCAAACATATTGGGTCCTAATTCCAAAACTCTTTATAAGATTTGGAAATATTAATATGATTTTAGCAAGAATTAAAAAAATAAAAATGGTTTACGTCTACTCTCCTGGAGTTTTATTATAATTTTGTTTACTGGCACTGCTTAATCTTATTTGTTTTATTAGCTCATTTGTTACTGCTCTATGAGATTTCAATAAACTCTTTAATAAACATCAAAACCTGAGAGCTCATCATTCCCTGTTATCTCCCCATAAACACTTGTTAACCCCATCCTGCCATCACTTTTGTGCCAAGCAGATCACCTAGACATTAGTTTACGATTTATTTTTTTTCTTTAGGTAGGTAATAGACATTATGTGAAGAAACCAGTTGTAATGCAATTCAACACAGTACCGCTAATCAAATTACTCCTTCCAAAGACGGCAGCTGGGAATATTTACTATAAAAATATCTGTCTTTAGGATGATTTCTAAAATCAAATTGCTGTAAACATAAGCAAGAATTATAAGGACTGTCTCTTTCAGGAATTCCTTTTGAGGTAGGAAAAGACAATTTTCCAGAAAAGAGAATTCTAGCCCTTTCTTAAGGCTAAATTATTCTCTAATTGTGTGGGTGTGATATATTCTGGTCATAAACTATACTTGCCAAATGTATCACTGGTCAGGTTAGGCATAATTTTGTCAGCCTCAAACATTCATAAATTCAGTTTGGGAATCTGTCCTAAGGCACCCCTGTTGATTACAATAGTTTCCTTTGAGTTAGAAAAAGAAAGTGTCACTTGGGAACAAATACAAAGGAAAAATGGGCATCTTTGATTCCTTTCTCTCCTCTACTCTTTGTATCCAAATGATCAGCAAGTCCTACTGATTTTACCTCCTAAATATAGGTTCCCCCACATCCTCTGTTGCCTTATTTAAGCTCACTTTCATCTCTTGCCTGGGTAACAGCAATGTAGCTTCCCAACTAGTCACCCTAGTTAGGGTTTGTCCCTCTCAAAGCTTGTACGTATCCTGTTCTAGAATGATGAATCTAGAACTCAACTCTGTCCATCTCATTTCCTTGCTTAGAACCCTTAAAGGTGCCCCAGTGTCTTTGGTGTCAAGTCTGAGTTCTGTAGCATATACTACAAAGCCTTCAAAATGGTGTCCCAGCTGATCCTTCTTAGAACATATCCCTGCTCCAGACTTTGTGCTCTTGTGACAGTGCACCATCCATTCCAAGCTGTTTCTCACTTCCAGCTTTGTCTTGACACATAAAAGGTGCCAATGTATGATGCCTGGTTGGAACCCAAAACAGAGGAAAGCTATCAGTCCACAACTCTAGGCTCAAGCAGCAGCACGGGTGTAGCCGGTGTAGTGGACAGAGCATTGGGCTTTGCTGTTGGCTTATACCTGGCATTTCTACTTCTTGTAGCCATATGACTTTTTTACCTTGGGCAAGTATTCTAGCTTTTCATTGACTAAAACGAGTGTGACATTTAGCTTGTGTCTGGCACAAAGTAAAAGCTTGGCAAATGTTAATTTCCTTTCTTTTTCTAAAATGCCATCAAATTCTTTTTTTTTCTCAACTTGAGGAAATTTAATATTGATACAATATTTTTAACCAAGCAAACAACCATATGCCAGTTTTTTAGTTGACCTAGCCATCAAATTCTTGAGTTTAAGAGAGCAGCCAACTGTGCTTACAAGTGCCTCAAATCAGTTACAGCTGGTTACTTTTCTGGGTCTGCCTCACATGCCTGCAATTACAACAGAACACAGAAGCAAAGATCTTGAAACTCATTCTGTAGAAGATGAAAAATTTTTATTGTCTATGAGTAATATTTTGATGGATTTTCCTAGTGAATTTCTCCTAGAAGTGAGGTAATGGGAAAAAGGGACATTGGATGTGTACTTTTTGAAGGATGGGAGTTAAAAGGAAAAAACTGGAAGGTCTAGTATGCGGGGTACCTCTGCAGGAGCGTGACAAACATGAATGAGAAAGTACTTAAGGTGGGCGTGGTGGCACTCACATATCTGACCTACTTTATAAATTTGCCTGGGTCCAGCTTTTTCAGAGAGAGAGTCTGAAAGGATAATGGACTTTGTGTCAGTCGTTAAGAAATGGAAAATAAAGGGTGTCTGGCCAATGTCTCTAACCTAGAGCCAGGCCTCCTGATGAGAAAGTAAAGAGGAAGAGAAGCAGATGGAAGAATCAAGAGCAGATGCAAGATATTTAAAAGTAATACAATAATTCAGCAGGAATGGAGGGGAAATTCAGCAACTTATCGGGTGTGACGTTTGGATAAATTAAACTGAGCAGAGCTAGGAAACACCAGATAGGAAAAGCAAAATGAGGGTGAAAGCTAGCAGACAAGGAAAGGAAAAGGAGTGAATGAAAAAAAGCATTTAAGGCAAAGGCAAAGTCATTCACAATTGCTATTTATGTTTAACATCCAGATTTTCATTTTTTAAATAAAAAAATTAATCATACATATTTGCAAGTAACTAGATGTTTAGTGCCAGGTAGATAAAAAATGGTCTGATTTACTGATTTCCCTCCTTGTTACCTCTTCATGGCAGACACAAATACACATAACACGCACTTGCACACTCACACACAGACACGTTTAGAAACATTCACACACTCATATACACACACAGTTACACCTACATATGCACAGACACACCCATGCACATGCATCAGTTTGTCTCTTAATGTTTTTGTGAGATGAAATTTTCAGATTTAGTTTACTTCATTGCAAAGGCAATAAAAACTTTATAAAATATACATGTTCCCATTTAGCAGAGATCTATCTCTTATTTTAATTGTTCATTTTTGCTCTGTAGATGCTCCAGGGGTTATAGGATAGTCGGGGTAGAATTATAGATGGACTAAAGAGTCAGGCGATATCAGGGGAAGACAGGCAGGTGAAAGATAAATCAAACCAGGATGAGCTCCAAGGGAAGAGGGCCTGTAAACAGCTAGATCTGAAACACGAAAATGCTTATTAAATAGAGATAGGAACAACTACTTGTCAAAATTTCTAATACTGGTTGTTGATCTTTCTGCATGAGAATCATACTATGACCATTCTTACTGATTTATTAAATAGATATCTTGCTTTGGAGATCTTTAAGGAGCATGGGCTTGCTTCCGATATATGTATACGTACAGCTGATTCATTTTATTGTACAGCAGAAACTAACACAACATTGTAAAGCAATTATACTCCAATAAAGATGTAGAAAAAAACCCTAAAAAACAAGCCAAGCAGAATTCTGAATTTCACTTACTAGTGAGTTTGTTTCAAGATAGAGACCGAGTTCATTTGTCAAGTTTGGCCTTGCAGGGCAATACTCTCACTCATGCCTTCAAAGTAAATTTAACTCAGTCTATTGGACACTGAACCAAGCTTCTAAATAAAGGAAACTGTTTTCTCTGCATTTCTATGTTCTGCAAGTCACATTTCTATTTAGGTGCCTCTGTAAATGTCATTATTTTTCATCTTCAAAGATATTACACCCTGGAGACTGAAAAAATAATCAGGTCTTCATCCAGTCTTTTTCTTTTTCCCCCTCCTTTGCACCTGTCTGCCTCTTCCACAGTAACATGGCTGTGATACTTTCCCTATTCATTTCCTCACTGTTGGGTCAGGCCTCAGTGTACAAGCCTAGACAAAAAGACTAAGATGATAATAAAAGCTCCCATGGAAATAAAACAAAAGGGAGAAAACATGAAAAGAACTTGAAAATAAAAGGATACAAAAGCACAGCGCATAAAGGATGAGGGAGTTGAAAAGAAGATGGAATTAAGAAAAATGTGTTAGTCATTTTTTAAAAAAGTGAAATGTTTTAAATAAAAAGTCATAGGGAAGTGGGTTAAAAAGGAAAAACAAAATGTGGAAAGGAGAATTCTTTTCAGAAAGTTTCATCGCCTAAGAGAAGGATTTTCAGGCAAACCTGTTATATTTTACCACAATTGTGTAACAAAATTTATTACTAAAGACAGGGCACCATAAAAATAAACAATAGGGGAGACAAAATACAGTTCCTCTTTCTCTTCATAAAGTGTGAGTTTGGAACTGGCCAGAAACTCAACTTTAGTGGATGCCATAATAGTAAATGATGCCAACCGCTTAGATAAGTGAATCTGCTGCCTATTCCATAGAACAAAGCTGTCTTTCCAGAGCAATGTAAAAAAATGACATGAACATATTTTTCCAACAACTGTGTGGGCTATGGAAGGTGAATAGCATTCTGCATTGTTTGAACTTGGGCAGGTTTTTAATCTGTAAATTAGAGATGATGACATTTTCTCTACTTACCTTGAATGAGCCACACTGTGCATGTGATAGAATGTGGTTAACTATAAAGAACCAGACATATGCAAAGTAGTGCTATGTTACAACGCATGTACGTCCACTGGTAATTCCAATTTCAGGACACTGAACAGTAGAAATTATGGTTATGAAAATCTGATGGTATTTGGTTCTGAGATGATAATATCAAAACTACTTGGAATGTTAAGATTTATTGGTCATTGGATTCCCCTCTCCCCCTGAATTAAGGGGAACATGTATATAGTTCAAAATTCAACATATATACAAAAGGATAATTAGTTAAGTGCTTATCAGCTAATTTTCCCTCTTGATTCGTTCATTCATTCATTCAACACAGACTTATTTATTGAGTACTTACTGTGTGTCTGACAACTCTTCTGGTCCTAGGGGCGTTTCAGTGAACTAAACATAGTCTTTAAAGATTTCATTTTCTAGATGCAGTTGTTGCTACGGGTTTCTTGTGTATCATTCTAGAGATAATACACACCCAGCCACACACAAACACTTATATGTCCTTTAAAAATTATACATATAAGATATTCAGCAAGTGTCACGTTAATAGATATTAAGAATCTCATATTTTTTTCTATTATATGCAGTGCTGCACTCGGCCCCTCTCATAACATTTGTGGAGCTCAGGGCATTAGTACAAATGGAGCCTCCACATAATGTGTCTAAATATTTAAAAGTTATAAATCAAGCTCACAAGCTATCAACTAAAATATGTCTACCCCTATTACTTTGACAAGTAACATGAAATAGAAAAATGTGAATAAAGCTATGTTTCTTATGTAACTGAAACTTGGCAAAATATAAAAAGTGGAATTCAATTATTATTGCACATGCCACGGTATTCTGGTGATACACTGATATTTGGATTGATAATAAAAATAAAGCATATAATTCATTATGTATTCTATAAAATTTATTTTTCTTACTTTCATTTTAGCAAAATGAATAAGGCTGATATTTTAATCAAGATTTTCAATAATGATTTTAGGATTGAACATGTAATTCAAAGTGTACAAAATTTGGATATGTTTGCATCGAAATATAAATAAATGAAGTATAAAATATCAATCAATTAAAATTAATTTTTATGTCTTTGAAAAGTTATTTTTCTTTTAAAATAACCACTAAATGTAAAGGCAAAAGGAAAATTTAATGATTGAATATAAAAAGTAAAAATTTGAATATAGCTAAATTTCTTGCATATTTACTTTTTGAAATCTAATTAAATCTCATTTAATTACATATGTAATTAATAAAATGATAATTTTTGTGTTAGTACAATATATCAATTTAAATTAAACTTCATTTAATATAAAAGTAAAGCTTTTCAGTTCTGGTGTTCAGAGTCCAGCCAGTAGCCAAGTTGTAAGGAATCTACATCATGCCACAATTAGAATTAGAATTATTAGTTGTCTACATTGGATAACGTTCCTCAACCAATTGTTATTCAGCAACTTCTGTGGATACTGTCACAATTCAAACATTAAAATAAATAGAACAAAACACATGAAGCAAGAAAATGTATGATCAGCTTTATTGTCAAAAAAAAGAATGCAAAAATCTACCACGTTCCTGCTATCTGAGAGGAACATTTAAGAAGTTAATTGGTCTTTGCTCTTAGTAAATGCTTCTGTAGCCCACACCTTTCCTGTTCCCCAAAGCACTGGTCATTTCTAATGCTGGCAATGGCACAACCCACAAATTTCTAGCATATTTGGTTAGAGTTGCCTTTCAGTTTGAAGGCACAGGGCAAAAAATGTGGAGCTTTTCCTCGGGACCTGAACGGTGTTAAGAATATGAACAGATGTTCAGAGTTATAACTTGCATTATGCTGTGCTAAGTGCCAGATGCTGTGTGATAAAGGTGCTCTTGCACTCTTTAGTAAATCCATTGTGTGGATGTGATAAATAGAGCCTTCTCAAACCGTCAAAAGGGACCTTTTTTGCCCACGTCAAAGATTTCATACTGAAGGGACTATCTCTGAACATACTTTATTTATAGAGTCTTCAGGATGAATTCCTTGGAAATCTAATTGTATCGAAGGGTATAGCAGGCATTTTAATTTTTGACAGATATTGCCAAATTGCCCTCAGTGATTGTGGCAATTTACAATCTCATCAGAAATATAAGAAAATGGCTGTTTCCCCACGTTCTCATTATCAGAGTGATATAACAAACATTAGTGATCTTTGCCAATATGTTAGGTGAAAAATAATATCTAGTTGTAGTTTGAATTTACATTTCTCTTATTATGGGTTAGGTGAACAGCTCTTCATATATTTACATTGCTATTCATATTTTCTGTCTAGTAAAAACTGTTCTTATCCTTTGCCCATTTTTCTACTGGGTTATTCATCTTTTGCTTATTGATTTATAGATGCTTTTCATATATTAGGAAAATTATCCTTTTGTTTTATTGTGAATTGCAAAAGTTTTCCCCAGGTTGTTTTTTGGCTTTGTTTTTTGTGCTATTCCATACAGAGATTTAAAATATTCTTATGTAGTCAAATTTATTAATAATTTATTTATGACTCCTGGGATTTAAAAATTAATACTTCAAATGTCTTCCCCACTTGAAGATAATAAAAAATAAAAAATAAATACTTCCCCATCTTTTCTTCTAATTCTTTTAAGGTTTTATTTTCACCTTTAAATCTTTGATCTATTTGGGATTTATTTTTGTGGATATTGTGAGGTAAGTAGTCAATATTCTTCTCCAACGGATAGTCTGTTGTCCCAGGAGTATAGCTTAATATTTTATCTTTAAGATAAGATTTGAACTATCTGATTTGAAATGTCATCTTCAGTGTATCTAAATTTCAATATGCATTTGAGTCTTTTTAGGGGTTTCTAGTCTGTTTTATTTTATCTATCTGCATATTCATATTATGGTTTATATCATATTATTTAATTATTGTAGATTTATTGTACATTTTAATATTGGTAAGGCTAATCTCACATTACAGTTTTTTTCCACCAAACTTTTGTACTATTCTTGCTTTTTTTTCCTTTTATGAACTTTAGAATAAATTATTTTAGTTCCAAAAGAAATCCCCTTGGTAGATTTTTGGGTTTGTTCAAATTTTTAAACTAACTTGATGAAAATTTACAACTTTATGATGATAAGACTTTCTACAAGAATGTGGAATGTCTTTCCATTAGCTTAAATCATTTTTTTGTGGGAATTTTTAAAAGCACTTTAAAATTGTTTTGTATAGCTTCTGCACTTTTCTTGTTAAGTTTATCGATAGGTATCTTACATTTTTTTTGCCACTTATGTAAATAAGGGTCTTTCCTTCCACTATTTCTTCTAATTGTTATGTGTATACATGAAGACTATTTCTTTCCATATATTACTTTTTTTGAGCACTACCTTATTTAATTCTTTTTGTTACAGACATTAAGAGAATAGTTTCTCAGTTGATTTTCTTGAGTTTTTAGGCAATCATCTTTTTTTACAAATTATGACAATTTTACTTTCTCCTTTATGATTTTTCTCTCTTTTTTTAGGTACCAAATTTTATTAACTATCTAGGTGCTCCAGGGTAATGTGAAATATTAGCAGCACAAGTGAACTTGTTCCAGACTTTAATGGGAATCTTCTAGTATTTCCCCATTAATTGTGATAACTTTTATGTTGATGCATATATTTATATATTTGCCATATTGATATATCTATTCACATTTTATCTTTTTTTTCTTTTAAACTTAGGAATAGATATTACATTTTATTAAATGACTTTAGCACCCGTGGAAATGATAACATATTTCTCTTTTTATCGTCTTAAAGTAATTTTATAAATAAATTTCCTAGTATTTAATCCCATAATTCCTTGCAATTCCAGGGTAAACTCCATTGAATTGCATTATATTATTCCTTTGTTATGCTTCTGAATTCTGTTTCCCAATGTACTATAGCATTTTTTACTTCAATGTTTATAGGAAAGGTTTTTAGTCTTTTGTTTGAAATTAAAAAAAATTATAGTATAAATATTATGCTGACTTTTTGAAGCTCTTCCTTTTTCTGTGTTCTGGAAGAACTGCCCTTCTTTGCCACGTGTAGGTCCTTTGTCCCGGGCACCATTGGAGTTTTGATTACATGGGTTGGTATTTTGGAGGCTATGTGTGTTAAATTACCGATTTGTCTAGAGTGAATCCCTCAGTCAAGTGTTTTCACATACAAAATTCTTAGCCTTCTAAGAATCCAGTGTCATATCTCAGCACAGCTCTGTTCACCTCATCTCTACCAGCCAAAGTGGATGACGTACTGACAAATCCCTACCTATCCTCCAAGGTCCTGTTCAAATGATACCTTCTTCATGCAGACTTCCTGGACCCTCCAACTTCAAGATGAGCTCTTTGAGGATGACTTTATGTCTTTATAAAAAACCTTCTGACATACCCCAGCTTTCTGACTCATATTATTGAGCAGATTCATTAGATGTTTGTAGGCACTAGACAAAATGCTTTCATGATATTATATTATTTAATCCTTACCACAGCCCTGTGATTTGAACAATTTACAGATAAAGGAAAGTTAACCTAGAGAGAGTCAATAATTCTTTTTTAGGTCACAGAGCTGGTAGGCTACAAAGTAGGAATTCAGCTCAAGTCTGTCTGATTCAAAACTATTTCTTCCACCAGATCATGTTGATAAAACAGCAGATCATCTTTACATTTACTTTGTATGTCTTCCTCTCCTTTATGAGATTCCAAGATTCTTCATGGTCTGGCTATGTTTTATTTCTCTTTGAATCCCCTATACCTTCTTGCACATGGGAGAAGTGAAACAAAAGCTAATCAAATTGGTAGAGGTAAACAGAGCGAGTAACTCAAATTTGGTTCCAATAAAATTTCAAAATGAATTATGGAGTTTTACTCATGCATTTAATCCCTATTTATAGTTCATTAATCCACACATTTGTATGTCCTTGGCAAAAGACTTTTCAGAAGGATTTCTGGAGCCATGGGATATGGGTTTTCTTTCATGGTCATCCAGTTATGGAGCATTCTGGTGGATATTTTCTGGGGCCAGGTCAATGGGCAGAATTTCCAGTGTTAATTAGCTGCAGTTTACCTTGATACTGGAAGACTGTGGAGTGCTGCTTATTCATCACCTCCTGGGTGTCTGATTGATTTCTGGGCAGTCCAGAGCTTCATCATAGCTTTGTCTAGAAGTGATAGCTTCCTCTTTTCAATCCCCATAGAACTCTATCTGTACCCCTCCTTTGTCATCTCTCACTTCCTACCTGGCATTACACTGATTTATGTGCATACCTTATTTCCTTTATTACATGGTGAGCATCTTGAGATTAGAGGCTATGTTGGATTCATTCCCTGCTGTGCTCATATGGTGCTTGGCACATAGTAGGAACTCAATACTTTAAAAAAAGTGATTAAAGTAGGTTCTAAATTCAGCATATATTGCTCCTTCTATTTTACTAGCGCCGTTTCAGCATTTTTGCTTCTGCCCACTATTCATGTGGGTGGTATGAGCTGAAATTGCTGAAAAGGGTTGTAATTTCCCTTGTTAATATAATTACTACCAGATATTATCACAGCACTAAAGTCATAACATTCTCATTTTCAGTGGCCTATACATATCACCAGAATTATCTCTGGAGGAGAAATTTATCATGTTTGTTTTCAGTCTCAGAGTGAAATGCTGCCAAGTTTGGTGACTATATGCTCAGTCCCCTTTGAGTGACAAGTATGTGAGTAAAGGGGGGCATCGTTTCACCTCTTACGAAAAAAAATGTGAGGCTCTTAATTATAACCAGGTAATTTATTAACTGCTTGGATTCCTAATTCAGAGCAGGGTGGGTAGTGAGCATGCTTTCCTCTGTGGGTCTTTCATAGTTTGGGAAAACAATGAATGAGGAACTGAAGAACCTGGAGAGGGAGTAGGGGAGGGAATATTTGAATCCTGCATTATGAGGGCAGCAGGTCCATCTGGGGCAGGGGAATGGCCTTGTCAGCTGAACTCAGGGTGGACGAGGACAGGATTTTGAATTGTGAGTGTGTGATCATCCTGCAGTAGTCATCAACAAAGTCTAATATGTGTTTATTTTTGCTTTTGGGGAAAGAGACCCTGGTTCTAGGAGTCTTGTCTCAGCCCAGGATTTAAAGGGGACTTTACCTGAAGCAAGATCGAGCTGGTCCTTGTCATGCTTGTGGGGTGGATAGAAGTGGGACACCTGTCCTGCCTGCTTGGGCTGATACTGGAAGGTCATCCGTGGTGGTGGAGGGCATGGCATCTGAGGACTGCCTCAACCTCTAAAGAGGGCTAGCTGAAGACAGCACCAAGGAAAGGGTCATGTCCCAGTGGTCATCAGGGCCTCATGTCAGGGAATCTAGGCTGTGGGAAGGTGGCCCCTGGGGGCAGAGTCAAGCTCAGGGTCCAGGACCTGAGTATGGCTAGGATTTTTACTAGTAAGCCAAGAGAGGGCTCCTATAAAGAGGGAGAGTCCAAAATGGAGGAGCCAAAGAACAGATTCTGAACTTGGAACCTTGCCAAGTGGGCACTAGAACTTTTAATTTCTAGTTAACTTTTAATTTCTTGCTCAGAAACATCCATTTCCTTGTTGCTTCAACTCCAAAAAGTCACTGGCCCTTTCTATCAGTTCTTCGTTTGCTGTGACACTTAACCCTGCTGTACATTAGAGTCACTTGGGTGACTCTAAAAAATAAATGTCCAGGCCCCACCCCTGGACATGTATTTATATATACACACATACCTATGTATACATATGTACACAGATGTGCACACATATGTATATATAAAGAAACACGCACATGTGTGTATGTGTTTATCCCTGGGAGATTTAAATGCACTGTCAGGCTGAGAACACTGACAACTTCAGGGCGTGAGGCAGGGAGTGGAGGCTTGAGCGACCCCTAAGGTCCAAGAGGAACATTACCAGAACAAAGAAGCCTAGGCAGGGAGTTTATGCCTTTATAGCTGCTCTTTGCAGAATATTTACCCTGGCCACTTTCTTCATGAACTCATCTGATCCTCACTTGACCTCACGTGAGATTTTGTTAACTCTGTTTTACAGGTGAGGACACTAAGGTCCAAGCTTCCTCAGTTGAACTGGACCTTGAATTTAGGTTAGAATGGGACCATTGCTTCTTAGGTCTGTCTAATAGGGCTATTGTAATAATTTCAGCCTAAGTTATGGGGCATTATGGTAATGAGGTTAAGAACTTCGGGTCTGGAGTTGGACTTAAATTTAAAATCCTGGTTTTGCGATTTAAATCTAGGTGATCATAACAAGTTACTTAACTTCTCTGACCCCCCCATTTTCTCACCTGTGTGATAGGAATAGAATGGTTTGTGAGGCTTACAGGAGATAATTCTTGTAAAGCTCTTAGGATACTGGTCAGCACAGGTGAAACACCCAGTGAGCATGGCCTGTTATTATGAGAACTGGCTCAGGTGTTGAGCCCAGAAACCCAGTGACGAGGAACTGGAGAAGGCATTTCAGAGGATGTCGTGGTGGAGAGGGTGTTGATGCAGTCCTGTATGAATTTTCTGTGCCGGTCTCAAGTGGTTAGGACATGGGAAAAATGAGGAAATTGCAAATGAAGTAAATCAAGGATGCTCTCAGGTGCCTCCTTTCTCTGTGTCTTCAGTACTGAAACCTTTCCCCCATTGCTCCTCCATCCTCTATCTAGCCTGCTTTCGGCTAGCTGAGATCCAGTGCTCGGGCCCAGTCTCAGGTGATAATGGCCTAAGAAGGTACCCATCCCAGGAGTATTTAACCTTTATTAAGAGATCAATTAACCTTCAAGATCTGAAGGAATTAATCTTCAATGGTGAAATATAAGGCCCTGTGAGGGATAACGGGGATATAGAGTTGGGCAGGGGCTGCTCCTTTGGGATTGCTGCCACACCTGCTTGAGGGAACGTCACCAGGTGGTCATCCCGATGGCAGGGACCACCTCCAGTCTGCCTCAGTATCCCCCCCATAGTCTTGTGTATGGCTCCTGGGGACACAGTAAATTCACAAAACCCTGTTGTTGAGCAGAATTTAAAGAACATATCTAGTTGTCATCTTACTGTTCCTTCTGTCTAGGTATGTATGACTTCTTAATAAACTTTATTGCAAGATTTTGAAACGTGTTACTGAAGGCACTGATTATTTTATACACAATAAAGTTTATAATTTAATTTATATTAAAAATTTAAATTTATATTTAAAATTTAAAAACTTAATTTATAAAATTAAAATACATTTCATTTTCTTTTAACTGTAAATTCATTTGTTCATTCAGCAAACATATATTGAGTGTCTAATCTGTGCCAGCTGCTGGGGAAACTTTTTGTGTTGAGGATATTCTTTCAAGAATCCCTGGGCTGGTCTCCTTTACCGTTTACGCGAAGTTGACCCATCTCTCCTTCAGGCACATTTTTAGCCGAGCAAATGCCTGATCTTTTGAATCTGTTTGTTAGCCACCATTCTTTAGCTCTTGACTCGTTGCCATTCACATTTAGGTGCTTTTTGGGTGGGTGTTTAAATTATGTATTTCAAAAAGGCACCCAATTAAAAAAATAAAATAATCCAACACCTCTCAGTTAGTGGTCAAGACCTATAGAGATTTCACCAGGTGACTATGGAGTCCATCTCTCACTTTTATTACTCAGAACCTAGTCTTGTTCTGACTCTGTTGATGACTTTGAAGCTCTGATGTTAAGATTAACATCAGTTGCTTCTTTGGCTTCTGAGAGATTGTTTGCAGAACGTTCCTGCCCATTTTAGTGTGCGTTGAGGCCAGTACCACATTTAGAATTAAGGCAAAAAATTTAGTCATAGAATCCTCAATGATAGCAGACTTGGGAACAGTAATTTTGCATTTCTGACTGTTGTCATATGGGGAGTTTTCACTATTGGCTTGCATTCTCATTTTGGTTTATTGTTTCAATTTTGTATCTCGGATGATTTTGACAGTTTTTGAGAAGGCAGAGACTCTGGGGACTGACTGTGTAAGTGCTGAAATATGAAAGGGGGAAGGAACAATTTCACGTTAACAGAGAGCAGAATGAGAGTAGTGGAGCCAACTCAGGAGGGTGGAGGATGGGTCAGGAAGGTGGAAGAGAGAACACAGGGGAAAATGTCCAGCATGAAAATAGATGCCACTTCTCCTGGGGGCCGGCGAGCCTTGTATGAATCTCCATGATGCCCTTTCTGCAGCAACAATGTTCGTTCAGCATTTACTTACTGTGGTTGGGCTCCAGTAGCTCTGTCCCCACCGCCCTGAGAAGTAGACCCCGTGGGAAGGAGCAGCTCCTCTCTTAGCTGTTTTCCTGATTTTTCCTTTGGACTGCTTTGTGAAGTGAGGTAGCAGGGGTAGCCTTTTTGTGCTAAGACTTAGTAGATGGGATGGCAGGGGCACAGACTTTGGAGCTACCCAGACTCAGGTTTGAGTCCCTCACTAGCTGTGCCACTCACTAGCTGTGTGGCTTAGGTCAAGTGACTTCACCTCTCTGATTCTTCAGTTCATAATCTGTTTAAATGCGACAATAATAGTACATATCTTGTAGGGTTGTTGGTGAGGATTAGCATTGACCTACATAAAAAACACTGTGATGATTAATTCTATGTGTCAACTTGACTAAACCACGGGGTGCACAAGTATTTGGCACAGGTATTTCTGGGTGTGACTGTGAGGTTGTTTTTGGATGAGGTTGGCGTTTGAATCGGTAGAGTGAGTAAGGCAGGTGACCCTCCCCAACGTGGGTGGGTCTCATCCAGTCTGTTGGGGCCTGAATAGAACAAGAAAGTAGAGGAAGGGAGAATTCACTCTCCCTCTTTCTGACGGCTTGAGCTGGACATTGGTCTTCTCCAGCCTTTGGACTTTGACTTGCGGCGTGGGTGCTCCTAGTTCTCAGACCTCCAGCCTTGGACTGGAGCCATCAGCTCTCAGGTGTCAGGCGTCTGGCTTCAGCCTGGAACTACCCCGCTGGCTTTCCTGGTCTCTAGCTTACAGACGGCAGATTGTGGGGCTTCTCAGCCTCCATAATTGCGTGAGTCAGTTCCTTATGATAAATCTCTTTTTCAGATATATACATACACATACTCTGTTGGTTCTGTTTCTCTGGAGCACCCTCATTAGCTAATCTATATGGATGGTAATTGATTGGTAAACAGTAGCCATTTTTTGAATGGGAGACCTACAGAATAGGAGCAAGTTTACTTAGTTTTACACGGGCTGGCTCTAATTATGCGTGTATATGACTTGGCAAAATTCATGGTCACCTATTTTTACATATCCTGTGCAGGCTCATTTTGAGGGTAAATTCCATTCAATAAGGATTTATTTAGTCCCTATGATGTTATGAGCACAGTGTGTATAAAGATGGGTAAAACCCAGGCTCATGGATTCTCAGGGTCACAAAGATACAAAGGAAACAGATCTGCATATAACTGACCAACCAACCAATCCGCCAACCAACCAACGTCATGACAAGTGCTAAGTTAGACAAAAGCTGAGAACAGTTTGAAAATGGAGGTGAATAACTTTGTGTGATTAGAAAAGGATAAAAAGTAAAGTTTTACTGGGATTGAAGAGGTTGGGTTATCTAGCCAGAGATGACAGCTTGAGAAGAGACTTGGAGGAGTGACTTGATGTGGTTTTTTTAGGGGGAGTGGTCAAGTAGATCGATGTGGTGGGATTGCTGCACACTTGGAAAGGAGAAGTGGACGGTAAGGCTAAAGAGACAAGTTGGGGCTAGAGTATGAAGGTAAAGATGGGTTGCAAAGGTGAATGGATGCAATACTGGATGATATCTCCAAAAGAACAGGACTGATGGAGAGAGTAAAGGGAGATTTAATTGTTCAAGTTCATGACACTACTTGTTCTTCATCTTGTCAGAAAACAGAAGTCCAGACTGAGAATGTGTATAACGGGAACACTTAGAATTATATTCTGACTGTGAGCCTGGGCATCCCAGTGTTTTCTGAAGGAAGCTGGGTGGAGGATGCCCTGAGGCAAGCCCCTGAAAGCAAGGGGTCCACAAGCGCCAGCTACGCTGCCCTCCCCAAAACAGCTTGGGCAGCTGTGACTGCAACCTGGTCACTGAGACTTCAGTGGCCCCAACCAGGACAGACAGGAAGGGAGCAGCTAGCGCTGAGTCTGTTCGGGGCTGTAGACATTCCCAGATGATTAGCCAGTCTAGGTTACATGAACTGGGCCATCACGGAGGTGTTAGGAGAAAGATGCAACCCTGTGAATAAGCCCACAGTTCATTCCATGTATGTCAGCCCTGGGTCCCAGGCAGCTTGTCAAATCCCAGACATCTTCATGGGTGGAGTGCCAGCATTCCTAATGTGGTCCTTCTTTTGGTCTGAATGATTCAGAGTGGGTTAGGATGAGCCTTTCTTTTTGGCATACAGCAGTCATCTCCTTTCCCCTTTTTAAAATGCCTGTAGAATAGGAACACTGTTATGGAAATTAGTTAGCAGCTGCTGTACACGAATGTTTAGAAAATTAATATTACTCACATTATGCAGTACGAAAGCAGAATTTTAATGAAGCACAGAAACTACAGGCAGATTGACCCCTTCCCTTTATCACAGAAATCTCAGAATGCATAACTTCTTTGAGGAAGCTTCTCATTTCCACAAGGCTTCTATAGGCTTATTAGTGACAAAAATAGCACATTCACAACCCAAAGGAGCAAATATTTCAGAACATAGTGTATATGACAGTGTCAGCTAAACCATTATCTATACTTATTTCTCATTATTAATTCTTAACAATTAGCTGTTCTTTGTTGCATGGTAATGGGATTTGCTGTATTATAAAAATGCCTTGAAGTCGTTAAGTGTCAGATTTTGTTCATGCTGATTCTCCCAGCAATAATTGTTATTTGCACTACAGAATTATAGGGATGGTGGCCTTCATGGGGCAAGAGTATGGCAGGGGGTGGGATTTTGGGTGAGAGGTGGGATGAGGTGGGGAAGGAGGAAATGATTAAGGGATTCAATTTGGAAAAGCCTGTCTGTAATGCTGAACTGACCTACCAAAGTCGGTGCAAGCAGCCTCAGCCAGGTCTGGAAGACAGGGGGCTTTAGGTGATGGGATCAGGTATGTTATCTTAAGTGTGTGAGGCCCCTGGGGAAAGGCTGCAGAGGGAAAGAAGAAGGTAGAGAGCAGTCAGGGTGAGGAGAAGCAGGGAGATAAAAAGAACTAGGCTTTCAGGTGGCATGATGGCATGATGAAAAGAAACAGGCAGAACCTCGACCGGGGCAGCGCTGGGTAATGCTTTGAAGGTGAGCGAATGTTTCAGCCAAGAAGGGAAGCTCAAGGAGGAGGAGGGAAAGGCAAGCTTCTGAAGGCAGAGTGTCTGTCTTTTATGTGATTTATAACCTCAACCCACGTAAAATATGGTGTTCTCTGATATCAAGCACACCACGAGTGTTCTTGCCCAAGAAAAGCGTGGTCAGCAGTGCAGGGAGGAGCAGGAATGGTGAAAAAGAGAAAGCAAGAACAGTAGACCAAGGGCTAGAAATTACATGGAGAAAGGGGTTTAGTAACTTTCTGTGGAGAAGTTTGCTTTATACAAGTGTGTTATATATAGTGTCCTGTATTCATTATTCAAATGCACTATCGTCCACCCTGGGAAGAAAATGTGTGTGTGCATATGTGTGAGCAGATGTGTGATGCTGGGCGTGGGCCTGGGTGGAAAGGTGCAGATCTCTATCCTCACCACCACCCCTTGTATTTACTGAGCACTGGGTACAGGCACTGGGCTCTGATCCTGAATCTGATGCTGGTCATAAGGGCCGGTGGTACTTGTCATCCACAGTGTAAGACTGAAAAACTGCAATGCTCTGCTGGAGCCGGCTTGCACCAGCTCACAGGAGCTTGCAACCTGATGTCGGGTTGGTGGCTTAAGATCGCCATGGTAGGAGTATTTATCTCAGGAACTGGCAAATGTTGCAAGCTGGGGTTTCCCCCTTCTCTCCACCACCCCCCATCCAAAGAGCTGGTTGGTAAACATTCACCAGCAAATCACTGGATCTCCACCTTTCAGATGCAGAGGAAATAGGGAAGGGGAAACAGTTCCCTGCAGAGAAGAGCAGAGCTACGTATCAACTCCTTGTCTGTTCTTCAGCATTAATCTGTTGGCCAAGAGCAGCAAGTGTGTTATTAGTGGAAAAGATGTGAGCGCTGGCATTGAGCAAAGCTGGACTAGAATCACCGAGCCAGTGCCTGTGTTATTGCCTTAGCTGAGCTATTCAACCTCTTGGGGTCTCTGGCTCCTCATCTGTAACATGGGGATATAGCATCCACCTTGCAAGGCTGTTGTTGGCTTTAGAAACAATATCTGTATAATGACTGTTTGTTAAATGTCTGTAATTTACTTTGAGATGCATTAGAAAGATGGCTTGATAGATGGGTCAAAGGATAGATGTGTGGAAGAGCAAGCATAGCAAAATGGTAGAATTCAGGTGGTGAATACATGGGTGTTCACTGAGAAACCTTCCAACCTCACTATAATTTTCATAAGAAAATGTGGAAGGAAAAGAAGCCTATTAAGCAGTGGTACTGACAACAAATAGCAACAATAACAGAAATGACTCATCTCCTGTCACCTTCTCCTTCCTAACTCTGCTCCAGCCCCAGAGACCCTGCTTGTTCTGGAACATTCCAGGCCTGGCCCCCTCTGTACCTGTTTCCTCCTGCCTAGGCTAGCACTCTTCCTTCCTGGCTTGCTCCCCACCCGCTTCAGGTCCTTATTCACACTTCACCCTCCTGTCAGGGCTTCACTGCCCACATTTTCACAATTGCACACCTCAACGTCTGGTACTCCCTATTCCACTCCTTGGCTTTGTTTTCCTCCATAGCACTTATCGTAATCTGCCTTACAATATATTTTTATTTTGTTTATTATTTTCCCCCACAAGAATGTAAACTCCACGAGGACAGAGATTTTTGTTTATCTGATCACTGCTGGATCCCCAGTGACAAAAACAATGCCTGGAACAAGGTAAGTACTCAATAAATATTTGCTGAAGAAGGAAGGGATATATTATTATTATTCCCTAGACCTACAGCTAAGCCCCAAATGAAGGAAGCTGTCTTAGTCTGGGTTCCCCCAGAAGCAGATTCAAATGCAAGTAAATTACTTGGGAGATGGTCCCAGGAAACAGTGGTTAGGGAGTAGAGAAATGAGATAGGAAAAGGAAGGCACAAATAAAGAACATAATGGTAAGACAGGTGGCCACTGGAGCTTCACTGGGCTACACTAGGAGCCAGTGTAGGAGAGGCACCCCAGAGTCATCCTATGGATTGAGGGAGCTGGGGTCTTTATATACTAATCCCCAGTAATTGAGAGCTGTTCCCAGGGGTATACACTTCTTGACACTCTGGCCTGTGTGCTTGGACAGAAGAGGCTTAGGAGGCCTAAGAAACTTCTCAAGCAAAAGATATGGATGCTGGCCATTAGAAATCAGGCTGTATGTAGGAAGGGATATGGCTCAGAAGGATATGGGTGGGGCACCCACAGAGTCTGCTTTGTTACCCACGCAGTGAGGTCTCCAAATCAGTGTTGAGAGTGTGGGATTAACATCACTGATCCTAGAAGAGTTCTAAAAAAATCAGTGAGGGTGTTTCCTCCTTAAAACATTCCAATTTAATTTTACCACCTAGATTCTAGATATTTTACAAGTTCTTTTTTGTTTTAAACCAGAACTCATTTAGTTTATGGGAGAGAAATTATTTATTGACATATTATACTAAATTTTAAAGAGTCTTTTTTCTTTTCTTCTTTTTTTTTTTTTTTAGCAATGTCCTAACTAAATTAATCTCACTCATGAAACAGGAGCATCTAGAACAAAATCATATTTGCAAATCCAAAAGCAAATTTGCTAACATTAAAAATTTTCCAGAATACCAAAGAATACCACATTGGAATGAACTATCTCGTAAAAAATCCTCATATTCCACTGATTGCTCTTTATGACTAAAGCTAACAGTTGGGCAAGAGGGAGAGATACAGTCCCTCACAGCAAAAATAAACAAACCAAAACACCACTCCCAGAAGTAAAACGTGATTTGCAACTTAATATTGATAAAGTCACAAAGCTTGAAGGAAACTTGAAAGACTCCTGACCTCATCCATCATCTTACCCAGGACCACACTTAATTTTTATATATACAAAGTTAAAGCATGTTCAATTTAGTGACGTTCATCTAAGTAGTAGATATTATGGAAACCTAAAAAAGGATGGAACAAGAAGTTGAGTGGCCATGTAGCTTTTTAATTGGTTGGGCTGCGATCGGAGAAGCAATAAGGCAAAGTGGTTAAGATCTCCCATTTAGCAGGTGGACAGACTTGCAAGCAAATCTTCTTCCCCTCCCCTGATTCATTCTGCTGCTTATTAGAGTGTAACCTTCGTGGGCTAACCTTCTGGTTTTCCATTTTCTTCAGCTACAGAATGGGAATTATAATGCCTTACCCTCTCTCCTGCCCTTCCTGCTTTCTCTCGAATTGATGTAAGGATTAGATGACATAATATATATGAAGTGCTTAGTTTAGTGCTTATAAGGAGATCAGTGCTTGGTAAATCATTTTTATTATGAACATAATTTTATTATGTCCATTCATTCATTTGTTCAGCAAATATTTATTGAGCATCTACTATGTGCCAGGTACTGTTCAAGGTTCTTGGGATACACTGGTGAGCAAAACAGGTAAAGATCCTTGCCCTTTTGGTGTTTACATTCTAGTGGGGAGAGGGGTAGGTAGCCAGTAAGCAACTGATAAGCAGCAGATAAATTATGTGGTAGATTAGAAGATAAGTGCTATGGTGGAAAGAAAAAGGACAGCAAGGAAAATGGGGTTAGAAATGCCAGGGGGATGACCCTTTGATGTTTTTACACATTGTGGTCAAGGTGGGCCTTATTGAGAAGGTAGTATTTGAACAAAGATTTGAAGGAGGTGAGGGAGTGAACATGTGGGTGTCTGGGGAAGAGTTTTCCAGAGAGAACAGCCAGTGCAAAGGCCCTGAGAACCCTGCTTGATTGAGGAGCAGAGAGAAAGTCAGTCAGGCTAAAGCAGGATGAGTAAGGGTTGGAGGGGGGCAGGTAGGAGAATATGAAGTCATAGAAGTAATTGTTGGGGTGGAGGGAATGAGTTGATCAGGTAGGACCTCACGCCATTGTGAGGACTTTGTCTTTTATGCTGAGTAAAATGGGAAGTCACTATAAGGTTTTGATATAGAGACTTGATCTGAATTACATTTGAAAAGATCACTTTGGCTGCTGTGTTCATAATAGACTTTTTGGAGACAAGGTAGAAGCGGGAGACCTGTTAGGAGGTTACTGCAGTCATTTAAATGAGAGACGGTGATGCCTTGAATCAGGGTGGGAGCATGGGAGGTAGTGAGAAGTGGTTGGATTCTGGTCATAGTTTGAAACGAGTCCAAGAAGATGTCTTGATAAGTTGGATGTGGAGTTAACGGCACAGCACGAAGAACTTACTGGGTCAGTATGTCTGGTAGCTCATTCTTTTTTAGTGACTGCATCGTACACGATTATGCAGGTATACCAATTTATTTAAGCATTCCTCTTTTATTTATTTTTGAGGATTGGACGGTTTATTTTTATTCACCAGTTTAACCCCACTTAAGCTAACAATTAGAACATTGTCTTGCACATGGTACAGACCTCAGTAAGTATTTGTTAACTGACTACAAGAATAAATGAATGAATTGTTGGATAAATAATCTGAAAAATTATCTCAACAAACAAAATCAAAAAGTATTTATTGGTTATAATTACTAAACTGGCAAGAGCAAATTTCTAGTTAATACGTATTAATTGCCTACCATGAAACAGATACTACAATGGGATAGGTGCCATGACAGTGTATTCAGAGGTGAAAATGAATACTGTTACTAAAGGCATTCCCCTTTTAAAGTAAATTTAGGTTGTTTACAATTTTGGATATGGTTGATATTACCAACAGTGCTGTAATGAACGGTCTTTTGTGCCCATGTATAAATATTTCTGTAGACTAGGATTCTAGAAGTAGAATTGTTGAGTGGAAGAGACGTACATTTGAAATCTCGCTGGATTCAGCCAATGGACACCCCCAGTGCTGGCACCAACATACTTACCCACCAGGAGGGGATGGCTATGAGCGAGTCTCCCCGTGAACACAATGTATATCATGGTTCTATGGCTTTTTGACTACCCAATCTCTCTCATATGGTAAATTATAATAGGATTATTTTAAAAATTGCTTTTGACAGAGTTACCTGGTATGGGTCTTTTATACTTCTCTAGATTTGTTACCAGATATTAAACATTAGCAAACTTTGGAGACAGTTCTAAAATGAAGCATTTAGGTATCATTCTTTCAGAGAGAAGGCGGATGACATTCTAATGACAAACCTGTGAAGTGTTACAACATTACTTAAAGGTCACCAGATGTGGGATTAAATTGTCACTGATCTATTTTTATGCCAATGTGAAATTGATAATTCAAGGGAAGCGCGGGTATCTTTATCAGCTAATGTCACAGTGTTCAATAATTATTGTATTTATTATTTCCCTATCCAAAATTAAAATCCTGATTGGCGAGGAAGCACTTTATGAGTCTAGGGAGCTCTTCTGACATTTAATATAATCTTCCAATAAGTCAGATGGGTAGTTGTTTTGATGAAAGCTGTGGACAAAGTGCTGTTAAACCAAATGCAAGGAAGACATTATCTTGTAAATAATATGGTGATTAAAGCTTTGTTCCACATCATTAAAAATGTGCTACGTGGTCCAACATTGCCTCTCCCTAGCACTGTTCAGCAGGAGATGCCTCAGTTTGAAGAAGCATTTACATTTAGAGGAACCCAAATAGAACCCAGAAATCTGGTAAGCGCATCAGAGAAGGCTGAGCTACAAACGCCTGCAGGTCCTTTAATAGTGCTATTGTGCCCTTAGCTATCATGGTGCTTCCAGAGCTTTCTCATGGAATCTGCTCTGTGGGCTGAGGATTTATGTAAATGGACCAGTCAGGTCTTATTGACCAAGAGAGAAGTTTAAAAACTCGGTGCAGTCTCATTTAAGCAACATTCGACTTCTGCCAAGCCTCCAGCCCCCGCAGTGTCAGCGTTATTGCTCATACAATTAGAGATGGCTGCCTGTGAGCAGCTCCCTGCAGCAGCCACTCTCCCAAGTTCATCCATTTCCCCTGGCCCAGCATGCCGGCTCCTGGCTCATTTCAGCTTTCATTAGCTTCTGCAGCTTCTGGGTGTGAAGGTGCAGCTCACCTCATCTCCACCGTTCTGGAGTGCAAAATAAAACACCCCTGTCTTTGGGCCCTTGTTCTTGCCACTCAAGTATTTAACTGGAGGGCAAAAACTTGCTTTCTTAAATGCAGGTCAGTTCCATCAGGAGGGAATTGTCAAAAACCTGATGTCCTCTGCACTACATTTCTCTCTCTGAAAGGGGATGGGATCTATTCCACGCCATCCTCCCACATATTTAGGGATAATGAATGAAGATACTTACAGTAGCCTGTTTTGGGGTCAATTTGGACTGATCACTTGGGTGCATGCCTGGCAGATCTGACTGTGAAGACAATGGCAGGACTGGTCTGGGCCAACTTGTTGCATTATTATGGAAGTCACTACCCTCCAATTGATTTAAATCATTGCTTTAGACTATTATGAATGACTGTCTCATATATCACATATTGGCTTAAGTGAAAACAAATTGGTTTATGTAACTGCAGAGTCCAACTTCTGGCATAGATGGCTCCAGAAGTGCACCTAAGGTGTTCCGGAATCTTTCTGCCCCAGCTCCAGGTCTACTTTCTGCAGGCAGGGTCTTCCTGCATGAAAGCAAAGTGACCATTCAGTAACTCCCAGCTGATGGCCATCCTTTGCAGAGAAGGAATAATTTCTCCAGCTAATGTTCTGGGTCTGTATTCCATCACTCTGGCTTTCACTGCACGTGCACACGTGGGCAGTCACAGGGGCTAAGATGTGCATCATTCGGATTGGCTAGATCTATGACCCATACCCATCTTTGAAACCAAAGGGGTGAGTTCCAACCCGTGCATATGATCTGAGAGAGGAGGAAAGGTGGTTTCTAAAAGAAAATTGGGCCAGTGTTTCCAGAAACAGGGGAATGGATGCTGGGTAGGGAAAAATGGTAGATGTCCACTGCAGTGTGTATAACTAAGTCAGGCCCTGGGCTTCTCAGAGCTTCAGCAACCCGAGTAGCACTGCAATGGATGCCTTCAAATTTAAATAAGGTAACTTAAATCAGTTCACATGGCACATTTTATAGGAGAGAAAACTGAGTTAATTAGTAGCATGATAAAGTTAAAGAAGTTTGGGCACATAGTAAATGCACAACAAATGGTTGAGATTTTAGTGGTATGTCATCATCTGGATGCTTTTTTATATGCACATATTTTATCACGTGCTTTGTGCTTATGATAAAATTCTGAACATTTTTAGTGCGTGGTCTTACTCCATAAACAAATTCCACAGCTGCAGTTTAGTGTCCAAGAGTAGATGAGCTCACTAAAATGAGAAGCGGGAAGGATGGATTAGACAGTTTATGGCTTCAAGGGCAGAAAGATTGTGTAGTTGAAGGCAGAGGCTGGAATTGAATGAGAGGTTACAGTCAAACGGAAATAATTTTTTTTTTTCCTATGGAAAGGTGTCGGTTGTGCAAGAAATAGTCCTGGGGGACAGAGAGTAAAATCCCACAGAGATTTTAGACCTGCCTGACTCTTCCTGGAAATTGTTTGAGGGAGCAGGAGGAAGCAGGCTTTGTAAATTAATAAATGGGGAGCTAAGGCTCCTGGGACCTGTTTTCTTTCAGTTCCTTGGTTAGCCTTTTCCTAAAGGGCAGCAGGTGTTTCTGGTGGGACTTGAATTTTGTAATTAATTCTGAAGACCAATAAATAACTCCATGACGTTTAGAGGAAGAACTCTTTGCAGGTAAGATAAACCTGGGACTGCTGTTTAGATTTTTAAAAATGGGTACTTCTGCATTTCTTATTGGTAGAGCAGATTTCTAAAAGCTTTTTGTCTCAAAATCTTCTCTTCCCACGTATATCCAGGCCAGCAAATGAGCACTAGCATCTGGGGGCCCAGGGCTGGGAGTTTGCATTATAGAACAGTTGGGAGATCCTTTTCTTATCATTCATCTGTTCATGTCATCTTGATAAAGCATCTCTTCTAGGCAGAGCCAGGACCCTGGTGACACAAGTGAGGCTTCTAGGGCACAACATTTAAGGAAGTGCTCATTCTCAGTGTAGTGAGAGTGAAAGTGTAGAGCTGGTGCCTGAGAGTAATTACAACCTTAGGTTTTATGCCCAAGGAACCTCCCTTGCTTCACCCTAGTTCTGGCCCTGCTTTTAAGGGCCAAGGTCTGTGTAAGATGTCAGGCGATCCAAAGATAAATTGGACATGATCTCTGATTCCAGCACGTCGCCTTCCTGGGAAGTCCACAGAAGGTGAGGATAAGTCTTGAGAATTATCAGGTCCACCTGAAGCTCACAGGGAAAAGATGTAAAAATGAGAAACTTGAAGTTCAAGGGTTCTGAAAGCCTCTGGATTGGAGCTGGGGTTGGTAGAGAGAAGCACAGATGTGCTGGGGCTGCTTTCTGATACTTGTCTTGGAGTTGTCCTGGCCAGTTACTGTTATTAAAGTAAAAAGTTAGATGTCATGCTCCTATTAGTAGTATTAGTATTCTTGTCTAATAGGACAAACCACATTATAATAAGGGCAACAATAAGCATATAACAATAATAGTACTGAAAAATATATATGATATTAGCTGAATGCCTAATTAATGCATCATCCATTTTGTCCTCACAGCAACCCTTTGAGGTATGTAGTCTCATGATTTCCATTTTATAGAAGAAGAAACTGAAGTGCAGAGATGTCAAGTCATCTGCCCAAGGTCAGATAGTGCAGAGTGTCAAGGTCAGGATTCAAACCCAGGCTTGTCCACCACGCCGCCTCGAAGGGTGAGGTAGGCTGGTGGTGGTGGGAGATATTTAGACTATGGGACAACCAAATTGCTTTAAAAAGTTTCTCAGCTTTCTGAAGTGACAACTGAGAAGAGAAGTGCAGCCATCTGTACCCTGAAATCCCTCTGCCCCCTTTGCCACATCCTGCCTCTCACCCCTTCCTCTCTCTTCTGCTGCCGCACAGCCAGCCTGGGAGAGAAAAGGGAAAGACAGTGGAAATTGCTGTCACTCCTGCCCTGCCCTCAGGGAACAGGAGAGCAGTTATTGCCACGCTGGGTCAGCCAGACAGGCCCTGGATTTCTGTGCTTCTATGGTAATTAGAAAGCAGAATCTTAAGAGCCAATTCTGAGTAAGAACTCTGTGTCCAATTTTCTCCTGGCCCTGATTGTGAATGGCCTGATCAATATTAAATCTAATTTACAATGATGGCCCCTGGGAAGCTGGCAAACGTTATGTCAACACACCGTAATGACTTCAGCTTCCTGAGCACACTTGTTAGTGTGGCCCCAACTGCCACGACCACTCTCTTAGCCGCTCCCACCTTAAAGCCACATCTGTGATAACGTCCGACAGGCTCTCTTGCCTTCTTTCCATCAGCAGAGGCCCCAGCCCTGTCAATCCTTGTTGCCTCTTTCCTACCTGATGAACTCCAGAAAAGAAGGAGAAAGCAATTAATGTTCTTCCCACAACTGATGAACCAAAGAAAGAAATAATTGGCACTCAGTTCTAATAATGGCAAATTTTATGAAATTTCCATAAAGACAATTCAGAAAGGAGCATGGGGATTATTTCTCCACAGGGGGCCCAACTGGTTTGCATTGTTTCATAATGTTTATGTTATTACAATTCCACGTCGCCTGCATTTACATCCTGTTGTCTCCAGGGCAAGTTCTTGCAACTAATTTGTGAGGAGCCCAATAAAAGAGCTGTAACAGGAGCAAGGCTCACATTCTGAAGGTTTCCAGGCTTTCCTCATCTCAGGGGAGACTGGGGAGCCACTCGGCTGGAGAGAGAGGCACAAAGGAGGGTTCCAGAGGCGTTTCTGAAAGCCAGGAGGCGGATATCAGTCATGCCACCTGCCCTCCTGCCTAAAGCACATCTTGGGCTTGCACTGTTTGTGATAAGAAGTCAAAACTCCTCAGCTCTTTCCTCTTGGGCTCCTTCAGACAGCACTCACCCGTCCCCCACAGTCTGCCCCAGCCAACAGGCTTCCTTCAGTCTCACATTTGCCACACTTCCCCCAACCCAGGGGCTCGGCATATACTGTACGCTCTGCCTGGGAGATTTTTCCCTCTCCTCCTTCCCAAAGAAAGGCTTCCTCACCTTTCACACATCAGCCCTCCCAGCAGGTCAGGTCTTCCCTACATTGGCTCCCATTGCCACCTCTCTTTTGTCTCACTTGCTTGCAACTTGTTATTTGTTGGTGCGATTATGTGATTAGTGCCTTCCTCTTTATTCAGATGTAAACTTTGTGAGGGGAGGGCCCTGTCTGCCTTAGCCACCAGTGTATCCCCTTTCAGAAGAGCACCCGCTGGAAGTTGAGGATGATGCTGTAGTGGGGCATCATTTCACCTCTGCTGAAGAGAGAATCACTATCCCTGCATTAGTTGAGTATTGGTTTGGCTGCTGTAACAAAGGGAGAACGTAAAAAGGAACTTAAAACAGTGGTTCTCTCTGAGCTTGAGGTGATATGTCTGCTCCATAAGGTCAGGGATACGAGGTCCTTCTGTCCCTTTCCTTCATTCAACAAAGATCCGTTAGGCACCTACTATGTTCCAGGCATCATTCCAGGCCTTGAAGACATAGCAGTGAACAAAACAGAGGCAATCCCTCTCCTCATGAATCTAATATTCTATTGGGTGTGACGAGGCAGTTGAACATGATGAAAAGTAACATGTTTAACATGCTATATAGTGATACGTGCTATGGGGGAAGAATCAAGCAAGGATGGGGGTAGGAAAAGTTGAGGGGAGTGAGTGCTATTGAAATTCTAGAGAAGGTGGTCAGAGAACATCTCACTGGAAAGGTGGTATTTGAGTAAAGACCTGGAGAGGGTGAGGGAGTGAGCCACGTGGAGATCTGGGGAAAGGGTGTCAGTAAGTACAAAGGCCCTGTGGCAAGAGAGTGTCTGGATTGTCCAGGCACAGCAAAGAGGCCAGTGTGGCTACAGTAGAGGGATGGATGGGAGAGTAGTGGGAGCTGAGGTCAGAGAGCTTATGCGTGGCCAGATCACGTAGGACCTTGTAGTCATTGTACAGACTTTGGCTTGTTGTTCTTGTAGGGGAGCAAAATTTGCCACCCCAAAATCTATCTCTTTGGCATGTGGATTATTTCAAGCTAAAAACAATCAAGCCCCGAAAGACTTAGGCAGAACTTTTGACCTTCCTCTTAACTGCATAAAAGAATTTAGGTAGATGACCTGTTCCATGAAGGGAGCTATCACCACAAGGCCCTTCTTTGTTTTTCTTTTTGTTTCTTAAACCATTTAAAAAAATTGAAGTATAGTTAACTGACAATGTTGTGTTAGTTTCAGGTGTACAGCAAAGTGATTCAGCTTTATACCATGGTTTCCCCTCTATAGTGGTTTAAAAAAAGTGCTTTTGACACCTCCATATCAAACCACGACTTGGAGCCATGCTGTATTCTTTGATAGTTAATGTTGAATGAATCAGTAGACTCTGGAGAGGCTGCCTTATTTCCTAATCTTTAGAATCTCAGGGTCAGGCTGTCAGTTCTTAACCCTTTACAACATCTATCCTAGCTTGAACATCTTCAGTGGTAGGGGACTCATCATCTTATGCAATGGTCTGTTCCATTGTCATATACCACAGGTGATTAGAACAATTTTTTCTTGAGTCACTTGTTGTTTCTTCCAATAGATCCAAGTTTTCCTCAGTATAACCAATACAGCGTAAGTTTAATTACTCTCCCCCATGATCACTTTTCTCCTGGGAAAGGGAAGAGAGACCCAGAGTTGGCCCCTCCAAAGTCCCTGTTGTGCCATGGTGATCAGAGAGCTCCAGGATGGAGAGATTTCTACTTGGGACACCGATCCACACCATTAGGTCAGCTCTGAAAGTGAAGCAGGGCAAGTGAGTGGCTTAAAATGATGTCACCCACTTGCTCTCTGTCTTTGGGCATGTCACCTAATAATAATAGTTAATAATTTCTACAGATTAGGGAATACTTAGTATAATAGAAACTGTGATCAGATACTTACATACATTTTCTTATTTAGTCCTCATATAACACTAATGGTATTATTATTCTCATTTTACAGATGAAGCTAAAGTTCAGAGAAATTAGATAACCTACTCAAGGTCCCTGTGATATTATATCTGTGTTTTGAACTCCTACACTGATCTTCCTCCCTTAACCTGCTCATGAAACACTGAATAACCCTTATAACCAAGGCCGCCCAAGGTAAAATGGCCGGTGTGGGTCCTGAAAATCCAACAGACCTCCAAGGACAAAGCAAAGGATGAGACCATACTCATCAGCAGGAAACAGGAGAAAACCCAAGCCAAGGTCAGTGAGGGCTGCTGCGGCCATGATGTAGGTAATGGTGAGTGCCCCAAGAAACCAGTAGCTTGAGATGCAATGAAGCTCTGGTAATAAGCAAAAGAAAGGGGTAAGACCTATATTCTTAAAAGGACATAAGTGCTATAGAGATTATAATACCCTCTGCCAAATCAGTTCAAAGTGAAAACAAGAGAAACATCAAAAATAAATGTAAACATTGCAAAGTTCAATAAGGTCTTTTTTTTTTTCTGTGCCTGAAAACACATAGTAGAACACTGGTGGATACTCAGCAGAGATGACATGCATTTGTTGACTTATAGGAGCCACAGAACAAGCAGGTTGTGGTGGGAGAACGTCGCTAAAGGAAGCGAGACAAGATAAGAGCTCAGTTACCATTACTGGGATGTAAGGATGGCCTGTGTTTGTTAAGATTTGGGGGATAAGGGGAACTGGATTGACCACAGGGTCCAAAAGTGAGGCTGAATTTACAGAATGTTTGAGTTGACTTCATCATAGAAGCATGGGGGGGCTTAGGAACCCTGGGAGATAAGTATACCTTTGGGTGTTGATCTAGATTGCTCTGAAGTTACCCAGCAGAAGAACCTGATTTTAGTGATTTTAGGATGACATAGGTTATTAGACACTTCTTGGTTTAATAATAGCATTTTAGAAAAAAAGAAATACTACAATCATTGTACACGTCGCTTTTTTAGGCATGTCAAGAATTCAAACATGTTAAAATATAAAAACAAAAGTTTAGTAAGTACTATAGTAAATATAGTAAATAGAAGTCTAGCTCAGCTACATGGTGAAAGATTAAGACCAGAATTTTTTAAAAAAGTGGGGTGAGGAGAAGCCTAATTATCGAATACAGTAGGAAAAAGAAGCAGATGGCGCCAACTCTTCCTTTTTCATTGTTCCATTTATGTTCCAGTCAGAACACTCTTCTTAGGGCAGATGTGTTTGGTGGTGGACGGGATGGTAGAGCCTTCTCTTGAGCATCGTGGTTAATGGCCCTGTGTCTTGGGTTGGATGTCAAGACATCGTCTGAACAAGATGGGTGTGTCAAGTTTGGAGGTCTAACAGAGCAGGACAGGCCCACAGGATTCTGGGCTTTATTCAGAAGTGGGGTTATATCCGCAGCTCCACTCAGAAAACTGGGGGGCTTAATCACTGCAGGCTCATTGTTTTAGGTTGCTTATGGTGACGAAACTGAGCTAATGCTTGGAGGGCATCTGGGTTTTCTACCCGGTGTAATAAGTCTGAAGCTTTCCATAAAGCTTGGAGCTTACTGAGTGGAAACCACTGACACGAATTCTCCATTTCTGAAGATTCCAAAGGGGAGAAGGAGAGAGAGTGACATGAGAACAGGAGATGGAAATGGGAAAGTAAAACTTTACCAGGAGGGCGTGGCAGTTACCACCACTTCCATCTTATCTCAAACCTAAGATAAACACACTCTAATCAAACAGAAAGTATGTCAGTGGAAATACCACTCTGACACTACCCCGTTCCTAAGGTTACTTCAGAGATGGAAAAGTTTCAAGCAGATTATTGGTATGTGGCCCTGAGGACCTTAAACTACAAACAGAAAACTTAACTAGTACGATAATACCGTATTATATTTTCATTTCACATGGTTCAATTTTCTTAATCTCAATAGCATAAATTTCAGTTATCATAAAATTAGTGACTGAGTGGGCAGGAAACATATCTCTGCAAGAAAGTGTTGTTGCAATAATTGTTAATATAAGGGGGGGGCGGTGGTCTCAAGCTCTTCTGTGGGGCTAAAAGTGGCCTTCCCTTCAGTGATGTAAATGCTAAGCAGATTTCCTTCTTTTCTAATGAGAGAAATTTAAGCCTAATTAAAATAGGGAAACTTCACTTGATGTCATGGTTGAGACACTGAGCATGTGTGAGGAGTGCCGTGGAGGGGGTGGGCTGCTTTTTTACAGTAGAGGAGTCGAGATTTGCTTGATGAAGTTGAGTGTTTTAGTCTATTTTTAGTGTTTTGATGAACTTTCTCATCAAATGGGTCTCTGAGAGTCTGCGGCAAAGTTACCTCAAAGCCAAAATCTGAGATAAGGCATGGGATTATGGAGAGGGTGCTTTGAGGTCCTGGCATTATAATCGTCACAGAAAAACAAGCAAGACTTTCAATAACAAACCAATAACTTTCTGGAACCTTCAACTTTTTAATTAAGAGAGAGAAATAAAGGAGCAAAAGGTACTGAAGGAAGAAGAGAGCATGGAAAGAATAGGGAATATATATGTGAGCTGAGCAAAGAACAGATAAAAATAATTCTTAGGTTTTCCTACTTTTAAGTTAGGAGGAAAATCTATAAAATGACAAAATCTCTTTCTTGTTCTTTTTGGAAGTGCAATCAGATGTCTGTTTTTGCTGACTAACATCACAAGCATCTCATTATATATTTCACAAGGTCTCTAAAATTCTTCTCTAATTCAAGGTAAGACGTAGGAGACCCACAAGCTGTTCTTGATGGGGATTCAAAGAAGCTGTGCACCTATTCAAAATACAACGAGCTTAGGCAGAACCCTGTGCTACAATATCAATTATCCTCACTGAAAAGCATTTCTGCCCCCTTTTTGTGTGTCTTTTTGGAATAAGAATGTACGTTGCCCTTATTAATCCTACGGAATTACATTTTTCCTGCTCCTTAGGAAATCAAGCAAATGCAGACAGTTTCAGCAAGTTAACAAAAAAAAAATCTAATTTCCACTTGAGCAGCTTTGAGGTTAGGTCAGCAGAAAAAAAAAAAGAACTGCAGTAGCTTGTGTTGATGAATATTTTATAAGCTCTACCATCTAATAAAAGATGTATTTAAAAATGGGCAGGATGCTGCTTAAGAAAATGTCCTATTATCTAATTATTATGTAGATAAAAGCTGGGTATTGGGTATGATGAAAGAATAAACCAGACCACAGACAAGTTCGATTTTGGGTCTTTAGACACTTTTTGTTCTGCTTCACCATAGATCTTCCATCATGGCTGTAACTGCCGACTTGTACAATCAGTGAGACAACGGGGGTGGTTACAGAGCTTGACCCGTGTGGAGATTATTTAGTGGCCTCAATGGACAAAAGAAATCTTTAAAAAGCTTCTAATTAGCACACCCAGTCTATGAAATTGCAAACCTCATTATCTGAGTCAGGGCCAGAAAAGTACAGGCCAATATAATCCCCACATGACATCTTGGCAGTATTTGGAGAGTCTTACGCACAGAGTTCAGAATTACACTCTTCATGATCTATAATAATAATAATGACAATGATGGTGACAACAACAACAACCCTAAAATAGCAGCAGTCATTTATTGAGCACTTACTATGCACCAGGCATGATGCTAAGTGCCTTCCTTACCTGCACCATTTCTTCCAATCCTCACAATAACTCCATGAGATAGGTACTATTATCGTGCTTATTTGATAGCTAAGGAAAATGAGACTTACAGATGCTTAGCTAGCAAGTGATTGAGTTGACTCCAAAGCCAACAGGCTTTGCTGGAATGGATGCCCACAGTCCCACCCCTTGTCTCAAACCATAGTTTTCTGAAGTGTCCAATGGAAAGATAACGAATGCTCATAAAAGAAACTATTACACTAACTTTGCCATCAGCTGCACACTCCTTAGGTCTTTAAGAGAAGCCATGCCGGATCTTTCTAGCCAATGGTGTTAGGTGTCCTGAGTTCCAGCACCAGCTCCATCCATAACAAGCTGTGTGACCTTGTCAAATCACTTCACCTCTCTCATTCTTAGTGGCTTATTCTTGAAAGTGATGATTGTAATATTCGCTCTCTCTTCTTTTCAGGGTTGTGCTGAGGAACAAATGTGATAATGTACCTGAGAGCTCTTGGAAGAGCTTCAAGTGTTATGTAAATGAAAGGTGGTAATTAAAAATCTCCAGAGAAGGGCAGCCTATCTTAGTCATCAATTATCATGTTTTCTTCCTTGTCAGGAAACCTGAATTTTTCATGCTTCCTGGGGGTATAGATAGCTCTGTGCAAAATTTTTGTTTGGGAAGTGTGTGAAGAAAAGGATCATTCTGACAGCTCAAAACCTATTTATGATAAGAAATAACCACATGTAAATTGATGAAACCAAAGACAGATGCATTCTCATGTGAAATTATGAAAATTCATACCTCCATTTATTGGTTTTTATACTTCATTTTAAGAATATGGAATGTTTAACTGTCATAACACATGTAAAACCCAACTCCTTAAATAAGAAAGTGGTATAGGAATTGAATTCTTATTGAGAAAAACAGAAAAAGACTTTGGGAGAAAAACATGAAAAATATGAACACCAGAAAGCTTGGCAAGTTCCTAAGCTTTGGAAACTTGGATGTGAGGATGTACCTGAGAAGTTTGAATCCACTCTTTGCTCATGTTAGATTTTTGGTGAAATTCAGTTATATTCCTGAATGGAAACCAAAACTAAACTAGGAAGGAGTATTACTTCCAAGATGGTGGAATGGCATTGTAGAACATCTCAGGCTAAAGCTTCAGGAAGATCTGGGCAATAATTCCAACTCTGCTGCTTACAAGCTGCTAGTTAACCTCTCTGAGCTTCTGTTTCTACACAGCTACTGCATGTAAACCACCTAATGTCCTAGGCATTATGTTACTAGACAGACCAACAATATAACCTGAGTAATGAAGACTTAGCCAATGTAGTATTCATGTCTAAGTGCCATGGAGGTTCTGAATTCTTCCTCACTTAACTTTTGCTCGGCACAGATAAATAGGGGCATGTACTAGTCTGAGCTTTATCTCATCATGTTTTTCTTGCCAAAAGTACTCAAGGAAAGCAAATTGGACTGATTGGGTTCTTGAGAAGTTGAAATCAGATAAAGGCAAGACAACACCTGGCAAATCAGGATTTGACAGGGAAGGAACTCCAGAGTTCACCATTTTAAATGTGTTGAGGCATACTGAATCAGTCTCAAATGACTGGGAAGGTTAGATCTTTCACAGATAGCATGGTACTGAAGTTAAAGCATATGCATGTCCTTAATGGGCTTCGAGGAAACTGTGTGTACCAGGAAAGTGCCAGGGAGGATATAATCTTTGATTTACAGCTGTCCAAAACTTACCAAAAACTTGACTTAAATAACGTTTATGTGATTGGAAAGTCTAAATTCTACAATTTATTCTCAGATTTAAGCTGGACCATCAGAGAGCCTTAACTTAGACCAGTTGGCCTCCTCATAAAGTTTGGTTTTAGTTTAGCATCATGCTATAGACCTCTAATGGAGAGTGTTAACAGACATGGCCCTTGAAATACACCACTATTTTGGTGGTAGGAATCCAGTCCTTCCCAGAGGTCAGCCTGACTGTATTCTTGCGACTCTCAGATCTCTCTTCTGTACTGTGAACAGAGAGATTTTTCTAATAATTGGGTATAATCTTGTTATTCCCCTACACAATAATCTTAGCTGGTTCTAGACTAACTGCAGAACCAAATCCAAGTTTCTTTTCAAAGCATTCAAGGTCCTTCTTGAAGTGGCTTCATGTTACCTGCCTAGCCTCACCCCTTCCCTCTGGCGTCTTGAACCTCTGCTCTGGCAATACTGAACGTGCAAACACTGTTCCTTCAGCTTGCAGTGTCCTTCCCATGTTTGTCTTCTGAATTACTCATTCTTGAAGCCTCAACTCAGCATCCTCTGTAGGTTGTTGACTCCCCCAAGTTGACTTTAGAGCTTCTTGTCTTGCTTCAGTCTCAATTAAAGCAACGCTTTTACTGTTTTGTAATTGCGTTTTTGTTTCGTGTTTCACTTTGTTGATCTGTCTCCCTTCTAAACGGTAAACCCCTGGAAAGCAGGATTGGTTTCCCATTCGCGTCCATAACTCCAGTGCCCATTGTTACTGCCTGTTTTCTCCCTGTCACAAGCAAGCTGCCACCTTGCCCTCTTTCTTTTTTCTTCTGGTCCTCATCTTAAAATGGCTTGTTAATATTCTCAATCGAGGGGTGGGAACAGTTGAAAGACCAGATTTGACACATTCTGAACTATTTTTTGGAAGAGGGTGCAGTCCTCTGATGGAAGTACTTGTCCAAAATTCACCTCCGTTCTGATTTTGTGTGACATTTCCTATCATGTAGAACATGATTAGCTGTCTTTTCAAGTGCTTCTTTAGGCCAAGTCTATTAATGAGATTTTGTTTAGTCCAGTGTTAGTCAGAGCCAAGCATGTTTGCTCACAGATGCGCATTAAAAGAACAGGGTTTGACTGGTACGTGGCAGCCCAAACTTTAGGGCTGAGGTGATTTTCCAAAGCCGATTTTCTCAGTGTTCAGCAAAGTGGAATGTAATTTTAATTTGCAAGGAGAACTTTGGCTTCCATAAAACATAACTATCAGCTTTTTCTCAAAGCATTTCTTCACATTGATGCCAGGGAGGTCAGAATGAAATAGTTAGAGATACAAACCAATTTAATAAAAAGGAGGCTCCGAACAAATTAAAAAGTCTGTCCTGAAATTTCATTTTACAAAAGGGGGAGCAAACATTCAGCAAGTGTTCTTGTTTAATGATGTCCAAATACTCATTTACTATGAATGTAAGAGCAAAACTCACAGGCATCTATATTTTAAGATACTACCAAGCCAATTTGAATAAAATTTTAGCTCACCAAGCAGGCAAAGGCATCAAAGATGTTTATCCCCTTGCTGAAGATACTTTAAGTGGAAGGTTCAAATGGGCAAAACTTTTTAATTGGTTCACTTCCACAGCAGAACCCATGAAAAGTTTATGGGGGCAACAATTCAATAAGCACAGCTGCATCAGACCAGAGCATCAACTGTTTATGATTCAGCTTGCCAGCCAGATATGTGGACACGTCAGAATGAGATAGGAAAGTTCACCAAGTGGGTAGATTTTCATTAACCATTCATTTCTTTTTGTAAAGGTGAGGGCCATATAAATAATTCTCTCACCTCAGTCTTCCTTCGTAAAAAATAACGTGTAAGTCAGTGTACTATTTAGGTACCCAATGTAATAGAAAGCTGATTGATTCCAATGCAAATGAATGTACTATACAATATACTCATGGATGATATGATTCTCCATTCCCTGCCCTTTTTTTTCCTTCCTCCAATCCTACGGTTCTTCTGAAATGTCAGTAGAAGGGATCACAGGGATAGAAGAGGTCATAGAGTTCTCATTTCTAATCCTTCCCTGGGACATTTATTTGTAAGGACAGAGTTGGGAGGAATAGTTTAGGGATACTTAGCCATGTAAACAAAAAGGATCAAGGGCCGGGCCTCCTGATGGAATTGAGGGCTTTACTGACTTTACAAATGGTAGTAGAACTCAGATCCAGGGAGACATTGTTTTCCTACAGAATAACCTTGGGAGCATGAGTTGTTGATTTTTTTTCTACTATTTTTTTTTAAACAGAGAGGGAAAACAAAGTAATAGAACTAGAATATGAAAAGCTTGGCATTATAAAAATCAACAGACATTAGCTAGAACTTGGGAGCAGTATTCCTTCTAACAGTTAGGACTACCTGAAGACAGCTATTGTTATGTCTCCTTCACCTTGGAGGTTCAACTGTTTAGGGGTTGGGACAAAGGTGACTTTGACCTGCTGGTACCATTAGCCCAAGAGGATTGGAGCTTTGCTGGAAGGACAGGGGCAAGAGTGGGTCTCAGTGTTGTGGTGAAGAATGTCGACTGCCACATCAGTTAATAAATGATGTTGCTGCCATCAGACCATCAGCCACTGCAGCCATCCCCGACTGTGCACCCTGAGGAGATCCAGGATGGAGAAAAACAGGATACTACCCCTAGATTGTTTAGGTGCATATCAAAGGAATGCTTTCAGTGAGCCCAGACTCTTGTATCTTCCCATATACAGAAAAGTACTAAATTCGTTAACTTGAGATGTCTGGCTTTTCTTTAATTAACAATAATATTTTGATGTTCAGACTACCTGGTTTTTGTTGCAGACTCCAATGTATCCTGGCTCCTTCCTTACCTCTTCAGAACAGTCCCTCAGCGGCTGAGAGGCTGTCTCCTGAGCTTAAATCCTCAATATGTTGGCTGAATAAAGTGTAATTCTCAACTTTTACGTTGTTCATTTTTTTCAGTCAACAGTTTTAAGGTTAATAGATAACAGAATCAGTATCTCCCTTAGATTACATCAATATCCACAGCCCACAGACTTTATCACATGACTTTTTTCTTTTGAGTGTAATAAGGGATTCTGATGAGTATTTTGAGAAGTTTAGATGAGGATTGATTTCTCTGTCTCACACCCTGCTCGGCTGCTGGGGTTTCTCAGAGAATTGCCTACCTGTGTCCAGCACACAATGTCACGAAATGTGTTATGTTTGAGAAATGTGCTAAGAAGTGATGCAGTGGAGATTAAGAGACTCTCGCTGCTTCCTATCCTAGACCACCTGCCGTGGGGGCGAGGTGAGCACGGCAGGACTGTCCTGCTCTGCAAGGAGAGGCCGAGGTTTGGAGGGTATTTATTGTGCATTATAATTAATAAAGATTATAATCATCACAACCCAAATAATTAGCGTTTATTGAACACCTACAGTGTGCTTAGTTCTTTGCTGGGAGTTTACATATAACATCACATCATTATATTGAATCCTTATGATCACCCCGAGAGATCAGCATCACAAACCTCACTGTATAGAAAAGTGAGGTTCAGAGATCTTAAGTACTGCGTCCAAATCACACCTTGAGTAGAGGGGAAGCAGGGCTTTGTCAGGGAGGAAGACATTTTCCTCTACTCTTCTAGCTTCCTCTGGCTGGGCCCTGTGGAGACAATGGGATACAGAGAGGACTCTGACCATCTTTTTTTAAAGATGTTCTACTGTTTATTTAATCACTCTCTTTTATTGCGTTTCTTTTTTTAAATTAAATTTAACTTTTTATTTTATATTGGAGTAAATATAGTTGATTTACAATGTTGTGTTAGTTTCAGGTGTACAGCAAAGTGATTCAGTTATACATATACGTATATCCATTCTTTTTCAGATTCTTTTCCCATATAGGTTATTACAGAATATTGAGTAGAGTTCCCTGTGCTATACAGTAGGTCCTTGTTGATTATCTGTTTTATATATAGTAGTGTGTATATGTTAATCCCAAACTCCTAATTTATAACCGCCCCCCCCCACCCCCCCCGGCCATTTCCCCTTTGGTAACCATAAGTTTGTTTTCGAAGTCTGTGAGTCTGTTTTTGTTTTGTAAATAAGTTCATTTATATAATTTTTTTTTAAGATTCCACATATAAGTGATGCCATATGATATTTGTCTTTGTCTAACTTACTTCACTTAGTATGATAATCTCTGGGTCCGTCCATGTTGCTGCAAATGGCATTATTTCATTCTTTTTATGGCTGAGTAATATTCCATTGTATATATGTACCACATCTTCTTTATCCATTGAGAGGACTCTGATCTTTAGGCCCTGTTTCCTCCACCACACCTAGCCCATATTCTTTGCAGGTATCTCTGGTGATAGCTCTATTCCAGCAATGGGCCTGTTACGGAGCAAGGCTCCCTGCCCTATGAAGCACATAGAAGCCAATACTATGGCACAGGCTTTTGAGAAAAGAAAGAGCTTTATTAAGAGGTTGATGGGCCTTAGGAGGCACGGCTCAAATCTGTCTCCCCAGTTCAGGGTTTGGAGCAGAAATTTAAGGGGTAAGGGATTTTCAAACTTGGAAGCTGATTGGCTAGTCTAGAATCAGTCCATATAATCTACTCGTGCTGCTAGAAGCCACGTTTTCCTTATTGAAGGACTTCTCTCTTTGTAAAAGGCCCCAGTGGCAACATTTCTATTCTTTGAGTTCTGTATACTGGAGATTCTTGATTCCGGCTTTATCTGGGAGACATGGGTTCCCATCTTGCACATGTGCAGTGCTGTCTTTGTAAAATAACTCAAGGTTTGGTTAATCAACAACCTATTTAAGGAGGCAAAACCAGTTTTAGCTCGTCAGTGTTTTATGTGAAGTTTCAGGCCCTGTATCTAAATTTTTTTAGGCAGTTGTGGGGAAAGTCAGAGTTTCTTCCCGAGTCATTTGGGCCTTCATTGTTTTCAGCTAAAATAATTTACATGCTAAAGAGACACGTTTTAGGGTGGTAAGTTCTGCTCCCCTGCAGATTCAAGCTGAGCCTGTCAGCATTCTGCCTCACGGTGCTGCGGCGTTTGCTGGCAGTCCCTGCCCATGCTCCCTTGGCTCTCTTCGAGGCACCAGCACGCAAGTTCCTTGACCTGCTGGTGGCTTCCTGCCGCGCTCTGACCTTGGGTGTTCTCTGGCTGCTGAAATGTGTTTGGTTAGGACACTGGGCAGGCCGGAAGTGCTAAGGGGTTCATGCCTCAGGAGCAACCCTCAACCACTGAGGTTTAGAAACGGACAGATTAATACCCTGTTTCCTTGCCCTTGAGCAATTTTCAGGTCTTTTCTACGCAACTGCTCAGAGAGTTCCCCGTAGGATAGAGTCTGGGTTGCCCACAGAGTAATCCCTCATTAACCCACCTTTCACGGTCTTCCTAACTTCCTTCCCCTTCTTGCTCATGGTGTTTCCTGAGATCGCCTCCCCAATATTCCCTTCACCCAAGATCCAAATTAAGACAACTGGGTACCCCTCAGGGGGTCTTCTGTCTGCTGGTTAATGACAGAATCATGCATGATTTAGAATGAAAAATTAAGACGGATGAGAAAGACTCATTGCATATGTCTAAAGACACTGGGAACTCTGAAACATAGCTGTCACTTTTGTGCACAGACAGGACAGAGTTTTAGAACAGCTCAGACATTTCCCTGCTTTCAGTGCAGTGGCTGCGTGAAAAAAATATATTTTCCCAAGTGTTTACGCATGTCTCTAAGCCAACAGATTTCAGAGTTAGGCCTTCAAGTTGACTAATAATGTGGGAGTAGCTTAGGAGTACTAAAGTTTAAACATAACCATGTGCCACAGAAATTCTCCCCCAAACCAAAGAAACTGAATTAGAAATATGAAGAAAAATGAGCTTGCTACGTCTCATTAGGGATGTATACTGCTAGATTTGCATTTTTGTGTAATACTCAAATGCTGCCACATTATAGCTGAGTCATGAATTTAACTTCCTTTAGCAAATTAAAATGAGACTGGGTAAACAGGCATCTAGAGTACCAGGCAAGCATTAATGAGAGTCTGAAAATGGTGCTGATCAGTTAAACCTTGCCTATGGAGTAGTGTGCTGTGAACATCCAGTTTCCTTCTGATTCTTTGAATTTGTCATTTTTATCAAGTAGCGTAAATTTAAGTGATATTTCATTAGTTGGGATAGATGGGTATATATGTAGAGAAGAAAAATTGGTTAAAAAAAAAAGATCACAGGTATACAGAAATGACACCAGTGTCCCGCTGATAATGAAAAAAGAAGTAACTTCTTCCGTGATTCCTAGTTTCCTATCATTATCAGAGAAGGAATATTGCCAGCGTTCAGCATCATATTCCAAATAGGACTTAATCCTCTACTGATGAGATAATAGTTCATTTACATCCAAGATTATAATGCAGTTTAGAATCATCCTTTTCCTTTCAATTTGCTTTCCCTTTCCAATATCATCAGATTCACAGTTAGTTATAAAGGAGATTCATGATTTTAAAACATCATCTTGTTTTCTTTCTTTCTGCTAATGAGTTGTATAAAATAAGTATGATTTTCCTAATATTCGTTTTGAGTGTCAGAACTATACAATTCAGCAAGGAGCATCAAAGCACTATTAATGCTGCAATTTAGTGACAAAACACCGCTCAGTTTTCAAGTGCCTCTTGCTATATTTCTTCATTTCAAAGGATTTATTGTATTATTTCCTTGGCTGTAATGGTTGGGTCCTAGCGTAATAGGCTTATTTTGATATTTTCTCCACAGTTTATTTCAATAATGGCTAACTCTACCTTTGAATGATGGTCAGCAAACAGGAAAAAAGTGGGTATCCCATTTCGCCTTTTCCTTCTCAGCACCTTCAAGGGATCATTTCATCATTGATGAGAACATGCAGTATCTGAATACTGACTTGGAAGAGAGTCCATTTGAGGAAAACTGTGACTCCCTGGCTGTCCACTCTAGTTTTTAAAAATGTTCAAACAACCCCAAAGCAAACTACAAAATCCTGAACTTCTAAGATGTAAATTCCAGTAATGACATGGATCAGAAACAAGTGGTGGACACACAAGCCTATCTCTCACACTTAGGCATTAAGCAAATCCAGTGCGTGGGGTGCTGTGATTGCTCTCTAATTACTGGCTAAATTGGAATTTGGGTATAAGTGAAGGATAAACATCGCGTGCTAGAATTCCTACTTCTTCATAGTTTTCCAAGAACACTATTCCCGACCCTGTGAATCTCTTAGGATTTTACTAGAATGTGATCACACTGTAGGCAGAGATACAATAAATAATGCAGGCCTTTGTAACTGGAAAACAGATGCAGTGTGTCCATGGAGGAACATGTTTTCTAGACTTACTTGAGGGTAGGACAGAGAGATGTTAAACTGAAGCATTGAAGGTGGTGTTTCCTACTACCTGGCTTTATGAGCTTTATGCTTGTGCCCTGGGGAGTTTCAGTGAACTGTATATGTCTATCTCAGGAAGGCCAAGTATAAATCTCTCAGCCCTGTTGCAGTTGGCAGACCCCTAGATATTACTTCTATTTTCATACACCCAAATGTTAGAGAAGTCATGATTCTACAAGCAACAAAATTAGGTATTTAAGGATTCTTTAAATAAACTGGACATCTGTGTCCAATTATTTAATTGAACATCCATTTCTTTTTAATATAAATAAGATGATAAGAAAGAAAATCAAGACCATCTGAAAGAAAATGTTAACAAAGAAAAAACTGAATGCTCAGATGCAAGTCATTTCTCCACGTTCAATTTGTTTTTGAAATGTCATTGATCAGAAATAATAGTGTTCTCGGAACCAATGGTAGTAACTTCATCTGGCCTGGTGGCTCAGAAACAGTCTTTAGGAGAACCAAGCATCATCGGGATACAGGAGGAGAGTCTTCGTCCTACGAATTCACTCTTTGTGGTCAGTGGAAGTAGCCTCCTAACTGGTTGTCCATCTTCTACCCTTGACTCCCAGCCTAGTCTCAACAAAGCAGCCAGCGGTGATCCATTTATAATAACATCAGACCATGTCATCCTGCTACTCAAGACATCCAAATGGCAGCCCATTTCATTTGGAGTGAAAGCCAGTAGGCATGTGAGCTCCTTTCCAAGTTACTGCAGGGAAAATTTTACCAAATGTTTTGTGGATACATATCACATGATCTCCAGCTTTCCAACCTGAGTTAGTTGTTTATTTCTCTTCTATTCAAAATCCAACTGTTAATCAATGACATATATTTTAAGTTTTTGATGACAACATTCAACTTTTATCCTATATTATCAATAGTTAATGAAACAGTAGTTGCTATAAGAGATAAATTTGAAATCTCTGTGACTCAGCACAGTACAAGCTTACTTCTTTTTTTTTTTTTTTTTTTTTTTGGCCATGCTGCACGACTTGCAGGATCTCAGTTCCCTGACCTGGGCTTGAACCCAGGACACGGCAGTGAAAGCCCAGAATCCTGACCACTAGGCCACCAGGGAAATCCCCAAGCTTACTTCTTATTGCCATAATCCTTTGGGCCTGTTCCTGGTTGGTCAGCCTTCCACATGGTCAATCAGGAACCCAGGCTCCTCCACTCCTGTGGCTCCTCCCTGCTCTAGGTTCTTGGAGCCTCTCTGTTTAGTCAGGCTGTGAGGAAAGAAAGTTGGAGGGTTTTGCTGCAATATTTTTGCCAAAACTCACTGGCTAAAACTCAGGCACTTGGTTACACTTGGCTACAAAGGATGTTGGAAAATGCAGTGTGTGCCCAAGAGGAAGAGGAAATAGGTTTGTTGATTAGCTAGTAGGCTCCGCCATACCTATCTGCCACTCTTTCCCTTAGTTAGTAAACCATATAACCTATCTATTATTTTTTATTTCCTGGCTGTTTAGGTCTTGCTCATAAATGCCCATCATGATTGGATATTGTGATATATTCTTCTTGGGTAGGCAGCAGAGGGGAAGGAGCAAGTCTCTGGAGTCAGAAATACCTGGGTTTACATTAAACTGGGCACTTTCTAGCTGTGTGCCTTTGGCTAAGTTATTTAACCTCTCTGATCATTAGCTTCACCTGTCCAAGAAGATATAAAATGCCAGCTTCATGAGATGACTGAAAAAGAAACATATCAGAGAGCAGAACAGCAGAGGTTAAGAGCACAGATCCTGGAGCCAGCCTGCTTGGGTTTGAATCCTGGCTGTGTCAGCTTCAGTTTCCTCGTCTGTAAAATGGGGATCATAATATTACCTGCCTTATAGAAGTTTTGGAGGAAATTAAATGAGTTAATATATGTAAGGCACTGAGAATGGTGCATGAAACGTAGAGTGTTAGCTCTCATTTGAGAGTATTTGGTGTGTCTTATAGGCTCTTGTTAAGTGGTATCCTCTCCAGATTGTTGCTTGATACAGCTTGCTCTTCTCAGAAATGATTGAAGACTGAAAACCCCCAAAGATCTCCCAAAAGGGCTCTTCAAGAGTAGGATTTCAGGCATATTAGTGGGATGTCAAGGAGCTGTTTGTGTAGAGAGCCCTTCCAAGTGACCACCTGCTTTGATTACTGCAATGTTGGTTCTGGGTCCTGGAGGTAATTGCACAGAGAGTACATTGACTCAGGGCTCTTTGGAATGATTTAAAAAAAATTGTGTGATGTGAGGTTAAATAGCACAGGACTCATTACCAGCTTGGGTGGACAATGGCGAGGGGAGGTTATTCAGGGTATTAGGCTTATCTAAGTAGGAGATTGCAGTCTGAAAAATTGTTTAAAGAGAAATATAATTAGAATAATGGGACAACATAATGGGAAATCAATGGTATTAATGTAATTGCTAATTACTACATTAGAACATTTATCCAAATCTCTTCTCCTTAAAACTAAAAACATGAAATTAAGTCACCACAGTAGACAATTTGTGTAGAGGGACTCAGGGATTTTGGATTACTTTGGAAAATCTGCCTAGAACAATTTGTCATTGTACCAAACATCAAGCTGGACCGTCTCAGTTTCAAGAAGAGAATGTGCATGAGAGGACTCATGTTTTCGCTCTATTCATCTTGGTCATTTTAGGTCTCATGGGTTCTGGGCATTAAGAGTTTTCTGTTTGAAATGGACTTTTTCCCTCCTGTGTTTGTTGGCTATATGTATGTCATCTTTGGAGAAATGTCTGTTTAGGTCTTCTACCCATTTTTTGATTGGGTTGTTTGTTTTATTGATACTGAGCTGCATGAGCTGCTTATATATTTTGGAGATTAATCCTTTGCAGTTGCTTCGTTTGCAAATATTTTCTCCCATTCTGAGGGTTATCTTTTTGTCTCGTTTATGGTTTCGTTTGCTGTGCAAAATCTTTTAAGCTTAATTAGGTCCCATTTGTTTATTTTTGTTTTTATTTCCATTACTCTAGGAGGTGGGTCAAAAAAGATCTTGTTGTGATTTATATCAAAGAGTGTTCTGCCTGTGTTTTCCTCTAAGAGTTTTATAGTGTCTGGCCTTACATTTAGGTCTTTAAACCATTTTGAGTTTATTTTTGTGTATGGTGTTAGGGAGTGTTCTAATTTTATTCTTTTACATGTAGCTGTCCAGTTTTCCCAGCACCACTTATTGAAGAGACTGTCCCTTCTCCATTGTATATTTTTGCCTCCTTTGTCATAGATTAGGTGACCACAGGTGTGTGGGTTTATCTCTGGGCTTTCTATCTTGTTCCATTGATCTATATTTCTGTTTTTGTGCCAGTACCATACTATCTTGATTGCTGTAGCTTTGTAGTAGTCTGAAGTCAAGGAGCCTGATTCCTCCAGCTCCATTTTTCTTTCTCAAGATTGCTTTGGCTATTCGGGGTCTTTTTTGTTTCCATACAAATTGTAAAGTTTTTTGTTCTAGTTCTGTGAAAAATGCCATTGGTAGTTTGACAGGCATTGCATTGAATCTGTAGATTGCTTTGGGTAGTATAGTCATTTCCACAGTGTTGATTCTTCCAATCCAAAAACATGGTATATCTCTCCATCTGTTTGTATCATCTTTAATTTCTTTCATCAGTGTCTTATAGCTTTCTGCATACAGGTCTTTTGTCTCCTTAGGTCGGTTTATCCCTAGGTATTTTATTCTTTTTGTTGCAGTAGTAAATGAGATTTTTCCCTTAATTTCTTTTTCTGATCTTCTGTTGTTAGTATACAGGAATGCAAGAGATTTCTGTGTATTAATTTTTTATTCTACAACTTTACTAAATTCATTGATTAGCTCTAGTAGTTTTCTGGTGGCCTGTTTAGGATTTGCTCTGTATGGTATCATGTCATCTGCAAACAGTGACAGTTTTACTTCTTTTCCAATTTAGATTCTTTTTATTTCTTTTTCTTCTCTAACTGCTGTGGCTAAACCTTCCAAAACTGTGTTGAATAATAGTGGTGAGAGTGGACAACCTTGTCTTGTTCCTGATCTTAGTGGAAATGCTTTCAGTTTTTCACCACTGAGAATAATGTTTGCTGTGAGTTTGTCATATATGGCCTTTATTATGTTGAGGTAGGTTCCCTCTATGCCCACTTTCTGGAGGGTTTTTATCATAAACTGGTGTTGAATTTTGTCAAAAGCTTTTTCTGCATCTATTGAGATGATCATATGGTTTTTATTCTTCTGTCTGTTAATATGGTGTATCACATTGATTGATTTGCATATATTGAAGAATCCTTGCATCCCTGGGACAAATCCCACTTGATCATGGTGCATGATCCTTTTAATGTGTTGTTCGATTTGGTTTGCTTGTATTTTGTTGAAGATTTTTGCATCTATGTTCATCAGTGATATTGGCCTGTAATTTTCTTTTTTGGTGATGTCTTTGGTATCAGTGTGTTGGTGGCCTTGTAGAACGAATTTGGGTGTTCCACCCTCTACAGTTTTTTGGAAGAGTTTAAGAAGGATAGGTGTTAGCTCTTCTCTAAATATTTGATAGAATTCACCTATGAAGCCATCTGGTCCTGGACTTCTGTTTGTTGGAAGACTTTTAATCACAGTTTCAATTTCATTACTTGTGACTGGTCTGTTCATATTTTCTGTTTCTTCCTGATTCAGTCTTGGAAGGTTGTACTTTTCTAAGAATTTGTCCATTTCTTCCAGGTTGTCCATTTTATTGGCATAGAGTTGCTTGTAGTAGTCTCTTAGGATGCTTTGTATTTCTGCGGTGTCTGTTGTAACTTCTCCTTTTTCATTTCTAATTTTATTGATTTGAGACTTCTCCCTTTTTTTCTTGATGAGTCTGCCTAAAGGTTTATCAGTTTTGTTTATCTTCTCAAAGAACCAGCTTGTAGTTATATTGATCTTTGCTATTGTTTTCTTCATTTCTATTTCATTTATTTCTGCTCTGATTTTTATGATTTCTTTCCTTCTACTAACTTTGGTTTTTGTTCTTCTTTCTCTAGTTGCTTTAGGTGTAAGGTTAGGTCATTTATTTGAGATTTTTCTTGTTTCTTGAGATAAGATTGTATTGCTATAAACTTCCCTCTTAGAACTGCTTTTGCTACATCCCATAGGTTTTGCGTCATCGTGTTTTCATTGTTGTTTGTTTCTAGGTATTTTTTGATTTCCTCTTTGATTTCTTCAGTAGTCTATTGGTTATTTAGTAGCGTATTTTTTAACCTTCATGTGTTTGTATTTTTTACAGTCTTTTTTTCCCGTAATTGATTTCTAATCTCATGGTGTTATGGTCGGAAAAGATGCTTGATATGATTTCAATTTTCTTAAATTTACTGAGGCTTGATTTGTGACCTCTGCTTTCAATTCTTTTGGGTATATACCTAGGAGTGGAATTGCTGGGTCATATGGTAATTCATGTGTAGCTTCTTGAGGAACAGCCAAACTGTTTTCCTGGAGTTGTTCTTGACACCTGTGAACATGGTGACAGGTTGCAGAGATGGGGGTGAGGTCTGACACTAGAACACAGAGTGAAAGGGAGGAAACTGGACCTCAGGAAAACAGCAGAAGCCCCAGTGAGTGGTCTGGCCATGCGCAGTGTTGGCATTTCTAACACATTCTCAAGTGTGGTTTGTGGACCTGTGTTGGCTTCACCTGGGCGCTGATTAGACCTGAAGCATCTCAGGGCCTGTCCCAGAAGCATCTGTTTGTACTTCTCTAACTTAAATGTTCATGGGCATATTTCCTGGTCATCTTGTTAATGTGCATATTCTGAGAGGAGTGGTCTGAGAATCTGTATTTCCAACATGCTCTCAGGTGCTGCTGGGCCTGCTGGCCCCTGGACTATACCTTGAAGAGTAAGTGAGGATCAGTACTATCTGTGTATCGGAATCACCTGGTGAACTTTTCAAACATCCCAATGCCTGGGCCCAACCACAGAGGTTCTGATGTTATTGGTTTGGGGTGGGCCCTGGCATTCAGTATTTCAATAATGTTACCATTACAGTCTACTATGCAGCCAGGGTTGAGAACTTCTATTCTGGGTTGGGACATTGTCCTGTCTCTTGCACATGTGTCCTCCTTCCCTCCTTCCTGCTTTCTTTCCAGACTTTCCTGCTTAAAACTGAGTCAGATTCCCAACAGATTGATATCTCTGGCTCCTGTTTGTCATTCACATTGCCTCCAGATGAAGCCTTCTTAAGCTAGTGCTGAACAGACTGCTCCCTTGCAAAAACTTGCAATGACTCTCATTGCCCTCCATGAATAAAAAAGACCATGTACTTATCCTGTAAGCCTCTCCTTGGGGTAGCTGCAACCTATTTTTCCAGCCATGTCTCCCTCTTTAGTAAGCCCTGTATCTCAGAAAAACTAATTTCTGTCCTCTGAATATACCATGGATTTTCCTATCTTTCTGATTTTACTTGGGTTGACTGTCCATCTGGTTAATCTTTTCTGCATATCTGTCGGTCAAGGACCACCCCTATTTTTACTTCCTCTACCAAAGCCTTTCTTGATCTTTGCAATTGAAGTAATCCTTTTTCCTCCAGCACTTTCTTTCTTTCTTTCTTTCTTTCTTTCTTACAGCATTTTCCCCTTTGTATTGCTGGGGTTTGCCTTCTGCTCTCATTCTTCTTACTGGGTTGCAAACTCTCTGGGGGCCTCAGCCTCTTCTTTCTTATCTTTGATCCCCTGCTGGGCCTACTAAAGTGTCAGGCACATGGTGGGTGTCCACAAAGATTGGTTAAATTGTATCCAATTGAGTAATTTGCCTCCATGCTATTAATTCAGTTTTGACCTTGCTGCAGTATACTGACATTTTAATTTCTCTGCCTGACATTTAGTAAATCTTTAGGAATTTTACTTAAATAAATGATTTCCTGAAAGCTCCAAATGTTCTTCATAAACATGAGCTATAGCTTCTGCAGTGTCTTCAAAAGTTTACAATGTTTTAATTTTTCACTCTGTACTAGTTTGTTAGCATTATTGGCTTCCTGGTGTCCTGAGACAGTGTGGGATCTGATAGGAAGTCAGAGGCCACGTTCATTCCACTTGCAAAGACTCATTATGTTCTAAAAACTTTGGAGTGCGGTGGTAATGAGCCATGATTCTAGGAAACCCATCCAGCTCTGACTCCTCCTCACTGTTCGGGTGGGAACCTCTTCAGTAGTTAAGTGGGTGATGGGACTTGGAAGGTAATGACGTTTCCTGCAATTAGATCGTGTCCCCAGCAGTTGCTTGCAATCCTATAGGAACAATTATAAGGAATCCCCTCTCATTTGGCACAATGAGATATGCACATTTTCTAACGGGCTAATTAGTGTAGTTATCATTTTTTAGCCAAAAATGTCAATGTGTAGGATTTAATTAGTCTGCCCTAGGATTATAAGATAACTTCTTAGTTTAGTCAGTCTGTCAGCATTTTCAGGATTTGGAAGGATGCTGGGAACTATCACCTACATATTTGCATAAACTTTTAAGACTTCTAGAAAAATTACTGTGACAAGCAGGTAAAGTCTCCAGAAATAAAATATTCTAATCTAGATGGGGGGAAGAGTTGTGATCAAAGGACTATTTAGTTAGTGGAAAGTGTAAAAAACAGGCCTTGACATCAATTATTCTTATTTCTACATTTCAGGACTGAGGTGGTTCAGACATTGTAGTCTCTGCTTTAGACTCCTTTGGTTTCTCGTAGCAGAACCTGATTCCACCTGGTTAAGCTACGTGGGAATTTATTGCCAGGATATTGGGTAATGCACAGAATGAAGGAGACCCTGAATAACTCAGCCATGCAACGTAGGAGACCAGAGAAGCTTCTGGGACATAGGTAACAGGAACTCGTGGGCAGTCTCTTCAGGATTCTGCTGGTAAAACAAACATGTTGCAAATAGTTTTCGTTCTTTTGGTTTTCCAGGGAAAGAGAGTTGGATTGGCCTGTTTTGGGTCATGGAATGGGTCGAATAGCATCCCCTCAAAATTCATGTCCACCTAGAACTTCAAAACATGGGACCTTATTTAGAATAAGGCTTTTTACAGATGTAACTAAGGTAAGGGTAGAAATGAGGCCATACTTGATAAGGGTGGGTCCTGCATCTGATGTGAATGTCCTAATGAGAGTCAGAAAAGAAGGAGACCCAGAGACACGGAGAAGGAGGTGAGATAGGAGTGATGTGTCTACAAGCTGAGGAACATCAAGGATTGACAACGTCCGCTGTAGGTTGGAAGGGAGACAGGGGACAGTTTATCCCTCAGAGTCTCCAGAAATAACCAACCCTGATGGCAGCTTGATTTTGGACTGGGGTCCTCCTAAACTGTGAGAGAGTAAGTTTTTGTTGTTTTGAGCCAGGAAGTTTGTGGTAATTTGTTTTGGTACCCTTAGGAAACAAATACAGGTCATATGTCCATTCTTTGTCCAGGAGAAGTAGGTACCTTAACTGACAGCCTCACTGTAACTGTGTGCAGTGGGCTAAAGGGACTTCCCCAAAGCAAATCCAGTGGTGTCATCAAAAAAAAAGAACATGGATGGGTGCAGAAACCACAGGAATGTCCATTACATATCTTACAGTCCTATTTTCCCTGGAGGGCTGGGGGACGAGGTTGGGAAATGCGCTGTCTGGTACCTGCCTCAAGTATAATGTGAAGCATATCCTCAGATTTTGCAAAGTTACAGCTAGTAATGCTACAAGTCTTTTGGAGGAGGATTGGTGGCATGGCGGGGGTGGTGGTGTGAAAGATACAGAAAGGCAATGTATAGGACAAAGGCTTTGTTTATATGGTCAGGATATGATATATGATCAAATATGATAGATATGGGTCAGGAAGGAAAACTCTGAAATGAATGAAAATTTACTGCTGTATTAATTAAAAGCATCTCGGAATAATGATCCCACTTCATTCTTTGACTGGGACATTGTGACAAATGTGGGTTGATAATCAAAAGAATAAATTCTAGCCTATGTGCAGAGAAGTCACAGTGGGCTAAGTGGAAATCGTCAATCTTGTATTCCATTCCCCTTAAGTTATTAGGTATCTGGTGGCCAGAGAGTTATCTTTGTGTTTATTTCCTTTGCAACTCTAAAAACAACAACAACAACAACGACAACAGCAACAAGAGCTAGTATTTATTGAGGGCTTTCCATGAGCCAAGAACCATGCCAAATGTGTCACACATGCATCATTTTATTTAATCCTCAAATAACTCAATATTGTTGATATTGCTAGTGGCTCTGATTTTGCGGTGTGGAAACAAAGGTCTAGACAGGTTCAGTAACTTGCCTAGAATCTCATACTGGTAAGTGGTGATGGTAAGATTCAAACCCCAGAGACTAAATTCTTAAGTAACTGTTTAGCTGTTATGTGTACCCTCACTGTATCTATGTCATTTCATTAAAGAATTAACTACTTTCTTTGGTTGTTGCTATAATATTTCATTCAAAAGCCCAGAAGCCTTGCTCATGTGGCATGTCCCTTGAAAACTTTCAAATGTCAGTGGAATGAGCTAGAACTTTCTTTGTGCCATGAAGTGTACTGTCTGCTAAGCTAATCTCTTTCCTACTGGGAAATATGTATAATACGAACTGGTTTAGCTAGATTGAAAATCAGTCATCAAGGCCACTGAGGATGCTAAAAAAAATAATCAAAAGCAGTTAGCATACAAATGAAAGTGATTCCCTATAACTCTGTGTGGGATAAATTTCCTGAACTATACCAATAAATCAAGGTCGTGGAAGCTCAGGTATAAAGGAAGATAGATTGAACAGTTTTCCTGTTAAAAACAAGCTGTTTGTACTATGTATCTATCAGCTAGTTATTCAGGTCTAATTTAGGAATGTGCAAGTAAACATGGCCAAATATATTTAAGTATACTTGCACTCAAAGTTGCCAAGTAATGCTCCGCATTGACATAACTAAATTATTTCTGGAATCTTTGAAGTTCCTTTTGTGTAACTGTAATAAGAAATTCTTTGCTATAAGAAAAGTAGTTTGTAAATACCCCCCCCCCCCTTCTCCCATTCTTTGAGGTTACATTTTTGTTGTTGTTTATTAATGGAGGGCTTTTTGAATTCATAGGACGCACTGTTGGAGCATACTCTCTCAGTTGTGTTGAGAGACTTCCCTGCTGGTATTTTAGAGATACAGATGAAGCCAGACAGATCAAGCTGCTTCTCATTCTTATCCCAAGAAGCTGGCTGACTGCAGGGCCTCCGGACTCTGTCAGGTACTGCAGTAATTTGTATCAGGACCTTGGGGCTTTAAATCAACAGACAGGATGCTTTTCTTGACTGGCCTTAGGCTCTTTCTTCTAATCCACTCCAAACCTCTCCCGTGTTGTTCCAAGAGATCTAACCAAATGTGCTTGCCATAGCCTGCATGGGATGTTTCCCTAGGTAAGAGCTAAGAGCATGGGTTCTGGAATCTGACTGCCTGGCTTCCAGTCTTGAATTTTTCATGCCCTGGCTTGTGAATGGGGAAGTGACTTAATTTTCTATGTACCTGAGCTACCTCATCTGTAATATGCATATAATAAAGTATCTAGCTTATAGAATTGTTTTGAAGTTTAAATGGGATAATCCAGATAGAGTCATTAACATGGATCCTGGCACATAAGGATCTTACCAAAAAAATGTTTATTAGCTAAACACAAGTCCTGGAGTTAGTGAACATTATTGATCTTACCTGCCCAGCATAATTCCCCTTCTTGCAAATTTATGTCTTGCTTTTCCATTGGGGAATCATACCTTGATTAAGCTTGGTCCATGTGGTTTGGGTGGTTGACTCGTCCTCTCTCTTATCCTCAAGTCCAGAAGTGGCCTTATGATACAGATTTGACAAATCAGCCTATTCCATTCCCTCATGGCCACAGTGACTGGGTCAAAGATGGGCTTGAGACCCAAGTGGACCAATGAAACTTTTCTTGGACTTTGGTAGAGTGTTGGGAAACAGAAGCTGATGTTGCTAGGATGCAGGATGTAAGCCTGGAGGTGCCAGGGGCCACTACGGGGACTGGGCATACCTGAGAGAGGGAAAACAGAACAGAGAGATGGAGTGAGAGAGACTGAGTCTTGGAAACTGGCATCCTTGATGCTAGACTTACCACTGGACTTTTAAAACACTGAGCCCAATAAATGTCATTTTGCTGAAGCCAGTTTGATTAGATTTCCAACATTTAAAACTAAGGTGACCATGTGTCCTCATTTTGGGACAGTCCTACTTTATACCTGTTCTCCCAGCATAGTTATTAATAGTGTCTTATTTCACTCTTGGAAGTGTCCTAATTGAGAGGATAAATTTAAAACCCAAAAGTCCAGACCAATACAGCCACACTGAAGAAATACCCCTGTGGAGTCCCAATTCCCAACAGCTTCTCAAATCATTCAGCACATACTCTGTTCTGACTGGAGAGAGTTCTGGTGAACACACTGGTCTCCATCTCTAATGAGGGCCTGGGGCTCCTTCTAGGTTAGCAACTGCCACTATGACTCCCTTATTCCAGCTCTGACATTTAGGCTGTGTCTACTTAGCAGTACCTAGGAGCCTTGCCTTGGTAGCAACAAGGTGAACTTTTCTGGTTAAGCAGTTAGCCTCGCTAGTCAATCTCTCTCTCACCCTCTGTCTCCTTCCCCCCTCCTCCTTGAGTACTCACACATGCATCGCCCACCCCCCACGTGTACACATGCAACATTGGCCTAGATAAACACCACCAGCTCCCTTCGCTTATTCCATCACCATGTTTGCTCACTTTCCAGTTGTGCTAAAGGGCACAAATGTGTGTTGGGAGTTGGATGGGCAGACAAATAAGGTCACTAGGATCATTTTACAGGCCGCTGAAGACGCATTGGATAATATTTGCCCTGTAGTAAGTTATGTTGTCTTCTTTGAATCTCTTGTTTTTCCCTGTTGATGAAGCAATACACTGGTCTTGAGTCCAAGTTTCATCCTTACCAACTGTGTATATATATAACTTTTTATATATATATATAAAACTATATGTATAGTTTGTGTTTTTTTCGGAGGGGAGTGGGAGACAAAGGTTACTTATATGAACAAAAATTGTTGTCTAGGTAACATGAGTTAATACCCATTGTTAATATTTATTGAGTATTTACTCTTTGCCAGGCCTATGATTAAGTACTTTCTGTGTATCATATCATTTAATCCTCACAATAACATGCCTAGTATGTATCATTAGCTTATACCTTTTTCAGATGAAGAAATTAAAGCAAAGAATTGGCAGAATCAGAATTGAAACCCAGGTCTGTGTGATCCTAGGTCTGTGCTTCTCCAGCTGATGTTATTCTGCTCATTCGTGTATGCGGACGAACACTCAACCTGAAGTCAGGAGCTCTGGTTTCCATTTCCCTCTCTGCCTTTAACCAGCTGGGTGACCTTCGGCAAGTCAATTTACCAAATTGGCCTTTATTTCCCTATCTGGCAAATGAGAGGCCAGATCTGATGACTCCTGAGGTCCCATGGGGCCCGATGATTTTTTGATTCTAGGTGTTTGGGTTTGGGGTCAGGAGTTCAGTTTTTCTTTAATGTTGTAAGGTCTAAATCTTCCCTTTGGTGGGGGATGCATTTTATCAGTCACCAAGGCTTCCAGCTGCAAATCCAGAATAAAGGAGAGGGGGTGGTTGGCGGCTGTGATGAAGGAGAATTTCCTGCTGCCAGATATTTAGAGAAAGGTGAAATTTGCATTGAAAGTATATTATTAGTAGTAGAAAATGATGATTAATGCCATTTCATGTTCTCTTCACAAGTCATATTAGGTAATGAACAATGATAACACTATATGCATGATCGCTGATCCTTGTGACATTCAAAACAGATTCAAAATTCCCATTCACATACAGGACTCAGGGCACAATATTAAATTCAAACTTAGGGATCAGATTTAAAATTTAAATGCATATCCTCTTTGCATATCTATTTTGACACAGCATTACAAATTACTCACTGTAATATGAATTAAAGATGGACTTTAGTACAGTGGGGGAAACATTAAAAGAAATTCTGTTTAAATTTAAATCCCCTTTTTCCCTTTTCAGATTTTCTCCCCCATATTTATCCCTCAGGGTATCTGCTGATTATCAAAAGTATTGCTGTTTAAACAGTAATTTGTTCATTTACATTTTGTTTTTTTGCTGGTGGCAACTGCCAAGAAGTAGTGTTGATATCTTGAATCACAATTAGTTCATTGTGATGTTCCTAAATGAGAGAATTCTAAAAGTACTCTGCCCTATCTACATTTTAGTATTTACCTAATGTACATAGTGTAGGGAGAACTGATGTCAAAAAAGGACAGAGTGGCAAATGTGCTTCTAAGTCTATTACAATAGAGCCAGTGAAATGTGCAAAATGACAAATTAAATTTAATGTTCAGGTGCATTGACAATTTGTTTGGGGGGTAAAAAGCAGCACCCTTTCCTAACCCGATAAGAATTAATCAGATTTTAATTACATGATGTGCAACCTGGACTGTTTAGCACATTTATGCCGAGTAATCCCTGGGGCATCTCAAACCAAGTAAAACTTCCCGTCTCCTAAACCATGGGTTTGGTTTTGTGTTAATCATTTTCGGACCTTCTAATTTTTTTTTTTTTTTTTTTTTTTTGACAATCTCATTTCTTCTATGACACTAATAATTTCCTTTGGATTTTTCTTTCTTACGGAAGGGAACAATTTGCTATTTTGTGTAAAGTGAAGGCAATGCCAGTCTCCATGTCAGGGCCTGAAATTGTTTTCCCTGTATTTGCAAATATCCTCCCTGTTTTCATCTACCAGGGAAGCTCCCTGAGGTTAGGGGCACAGTTTGTCACTACAGAGATGGAGCCTGACATTTTGGCCTCATTAACGTGGTGTTATAACAAAGCGAGTGAACCTCAAACTTAATTTAGCAAAACAACCAAGCCCATAAAAAAGGGCAGGAAAAGGAAATCAGAGGTGCTTCCAGTAAACTTTTATTATTGAACCTAAACATTTTTCTTAAAATTGCCATAAGCTTCCTAGCTCTGTGCTGGTACTTAGGAAGTTCCACTCACGGATGCTAGCAAAAAGTTTCCACACGAGACTCAGTAGGTACAAAGACATTCCCAGTTGCATTCATTTTTGCGCTTCCTCAATTCCTGGAGGTCCTTGTTTAGCCTTTGATAAAATCAACCCTGAACTAATCAATGAGAAATTGCTGGGACTATGAATCCTGCAAAATCAATAAATTTGTACAATAATTACACAAGCATATTAGAGAAGCATGATAATACATAGGCCAGCAAACCCCAGGGAACATGCTCTTGAAATCTTTAAAACTCAGCCAGATGTGATGAAGTTTTACATACTTTGCTCTGGTTTAGGATAATCCTGGCACTTAAGAGAAAGAATATTGTAAGACTCTCCTCTAATTTATGCAAGTTAAAAAATTAACATATGTAACTCCTTTAAAAGCCAAGTTATTAGTGAGTAGAAAAGTTTAAATGAATTTTGAAAGAAAAGAGACCGGTTCGTCCTGGAGGCAGGGTCCTGTCATCTGTGTGAAATGCCAAGTCCGTTTTCTCTTCCCCAACACTGTTCATATAGGCAAATCCAGTAACTGCTCACGGCTACATTCTCATGATCTGCCCCAAGATGATGACTCCTTCTACCAGCCCAGGTCACTAATCTCGTTGTTCTTCTCAACCCAAAACTGTGGTGTCATGAAGAGAGAACTGAATTGGAAACACACTTGAGTTCTAGTTACGACTATACCAGAAGCCCTTTAAATCTCTCTCAGCCTCAGTTTCCTTATCTCTAAAATGATTACAATAATGCTGAGTATATAAGGTGAAGTGTTGGTAAAAGCGCTGTCTAAATTGTTTACATTCTGTAGTTCCTGGATAACTTCCTGATCTGGAATAACTTCATCTCTGTGTAGAAGAGTCACAGTAGAGGCCTGTGATGGTTAGTTTTTGTTTTTTTTTTTAAACATCTTTATTGGAGTATAATTGCCTTACGATGGTGTGTTAGTCTATGCTGTATAAAAAAGTGAATCAGCTATACATATACATATATCCCCATATCTCCTCCATCTTGCGTCTCCCTCCCACCCTCCATATCCCACCGCTCTAGGTGGTCACAAAGCACCGAGCTGATCTCCCTGTGCTATGCGGCTGCTTCCCACTAGCTATTTTACATTTGGTAGTGTGTATATGTCCATGCCACTCTCTCACTTCGTCCCAGCTTACCCTTCTCCCTCCCCGTGTCCTCAAGTTCATTCTCTACGTCTGCGTCTTTATTCCTGTCCTGCCCCTAGGTTCTTCAGAAACTTTTTTTTTGTTTTTTAAGATTCCATATATATGTGTTAGCATACGGTATTTGTTTTTCTCTTTCTGACGTACTTCACTCTGTATGACAGTCTCTAGGTCCATCCACCTCGCTACAAATAACTAAATTTCGTTTCTTTTTATGGCTGAGTAATATTCCATTGTATATATGTGCCACATCTTCTTTATCCATTCATCTGTCGATGGACACTTAGGTTGCTTCCAAGTCCTGCCTATTGTAAATAGAGCTGCAATGAACATTGTGGTACATGACTCTTTTTGAATTATGCTTTTCTCAGGGTATGTGCCCAGTAGTGGGATTGCTGGGTCGTATGGAAGTTCTATTTTTAGTTTTTTAAGGAACCTCCATACTGTTCTCCATAGTGGCTGTATCGATTTACATTCCCACCAAGAGTGCAAGAGGGTTCCCTTTTCTCCACACCCTCTACAGCATTTATTGTTTGTAGATATTTTGACGATGGCCATTCTGACCGGTGTGAGGTGATACCTCGTTGTAGTTTTGATTTGCATTTCTCAAATGATTAGTGATGTTGAGCATCCTTTCGTGTGTTTGTTGGCAATCTGTATATCTTCTTTGGAGAAATGTCTCTTTAGATCTTCTTCCCATTTTTGGATTGGTTTGTTTGTTTTTTTGATATTGAGCTGCCAGAGCTGCTTGTATATCTTGGAGATTAATCCTTTGTCAGTTGCTTCGTTTGCAAATATTTTCATCCATTCTGAGGGTTGTCTTTTCGTCTTGGTTATGGTTTCCTTTGCTGTGTAAAAGCTTTTAAGTTTCATTAGGTCCCATTTTTTATTTTAGTTTTTATTTCCATTTCTCTAGGAGGTGGGTCAGAAAGGATCTTGCTGTGATTTATGTCATAGAGTGTTCTGCCTGTGTTTTCCTCTAAGAGTTTTATAGTGTCTGGTCTTACATTTAGGTCTTTAAACCATTTTGAGTTTATTTTCATGTATGGTGTTAGGGAGTGTTCTAATTTCATTCTTTTACATGTAGCTGTCCAGTTTTCCCAGCACCACTTACTGAAGAGGCTGTCTTTCCTCCACTGTATATGCTTGCCTCCTTTATCAAAGATAAGGTGACCATATGTGCGTGAGTTTATTTCTGGGCTTTCTATCCTGTTCCATTGATCTATATTTCTGTTTTTGTGCCAGTACCATACTGTCTTGATTACCGCAGCTTTGTAGTGTAGTGTGAAGTCCAGGAGCCTGATTCCTCCAGCTCCATTTTTCTTTCTCAAGATTGCTTTGGCTATTCGTCGTCTTTTGTGTTTCCATACAAATTGTGAAATTTTTTGTTCTAGTTCTGTGAAAAATGCCAGTGGTAGTTTGACAGGGATTGCATTGACTCTGTAGATTGCTTTGGGTAGTAGAGTCATTTTCACAATGTTGATTTTTCTAATCCAAGAACATGCTATATCTCTCCATCTGTTTGAATCATCTTTAATTTCTTTCATCAGTGTCTTATAGTCTTCTGCATTCAGGTCTTTTTGTCTCCTTAAGTAGGTTTATCCCTAGGTATTTTATTCTTTTTGTGGCAGTGGTAAGTGGGAGTGTTTCCTTAATTTCTCTTTCAGATTTCTCATCATTAGTGTATAGGAATGCAAGAGACTTCTGTGCATTAATTTTGTATCCTGCTACTTTACCAAATTCATTGATTAGCTCTTGTAGTTTTCTGGTAGCCTCTTCAGGATCCTCTATGTATAGTATCATGTCATCTGCAAACAGTGACAGCTTTACTTCTTCTTTTCCGATTTGGATTCCTTTTATTTCTTTTTCCTCTCTGATTTCTGTGGCTAAAACTTCCAAAACTAGGTTGAATAATAGTGGTTACAGTGGACAACCTTGTCTTGTTCCTGATCTTAGAGGAAATGTTTTCAGTTTTTCACCATTGAGAACAACGTTGGTTGTGGGTTTGACATATATGGCCTTTATTATGTTGAGGTAAGTTCCTTCGATGCCTACTTTCTGGAGGGTTTTTATCATAAATGGGTGTTGAATTTTGTCAAAAGCTTTTTCTGCATCTATTGAGATGATCACATGGTTTTTATCCTTCAATTTTTTAATATGGTGTATCACACTGCTTGATTTGCATATACTGAAGAAGCCTTGCTTTCCGGGGATAAACCCCACTTGGTCATGCTGTATGATCCTTTTAATGTGCTGTTGGATTCTGTTTGCTAGTATTTTGTTGAGGATTTTTGTATCTATGTTCATCAGTGATATTGACCTGTAGTTTTCTTTCTTTGTGACATCTTTGTTTGGATTTGGTATCAGGGTGATGGTGGCCTTGTAGAATGAGTTTGGGAGTGTTTCTCCCTCTGCTATATTTCGGAAGAGTTTGAGAAGGATAGTTGTTAGCTCTTCTCTAAATGTTTGATAGAATTCACCTGTGAAGCCATCTGGTCCAGGGCTTTTGTTTGTTGGAAGATTTTTAATCACAGTTTCAGTTTCAGTGCTTGTGATTGGTCTGTTCATATTTTCTGTTTCTTCCTGGTTCAGTCTCGGAAGGTTGTGCTTTTCCAAGAATTTGTCCATTACTCCCAGGTTGTCCATTTTATTGGCATATAGTTGCTTGTAGTAATCTCTCATTATCCTTTGTACTTCTTCATTGTCAGCTGTTACTTCTCCTTTTTCCTTTCTAATTCTATTGATTTGAGTCTTCTCCCGTTTTTTCTTCATGAGTCTGGCTAATGGTTTATCAATTTTGTTTATCTTCTCAAAGAACAAGCTTTTAGGTTTTATTGAACTTTGCTATTGTTTTCTTCATTTCTTTTTCATTTATTTCTGATCTGATCTTTAAGATTTCTTTCCCTCTGCTAACTTAGGGGTTGTTTTGTTCTTCTTTCTCTAATTTCTTTAGGTGTAAGTTTAGGTTGTTTATTTGAGATGTTTCTTGTTTCTTGAGGTAGGATTGTATTGCTATAAACTTCCCTCTTAGAACTGCTTTTGCTGCATCCCACAGGTTTTGGATCATCGTGTTTTCATTGTCATTTGTTTCTAGGTATCTTTTTATTTCCTCTTTGATTTCTGCAGTGATCTCTTGGTTATTTAGTAGCATATTGTTTAGCCTCCATGTGTTTGTATTTTTTACAGTTTTTTCCTGTAATTGATATCTAGTCTCATAGCGTTGTGGTTGGAAAAGATACTTGATACGATTTCAGTTTTATTAAATTTGCCAAGGCTTGATTTGTGACCCAAGATATGATCTATCCTGGAGAGTATTCCATGAGCACTTGAGAAGAAAGTGTATTCTGTTGTTTTTGGATGGAATGTCCTATAAATATCAATTCAGTCCATCTTGTGTAATGTATCATTTAAAGCTTGTGTTTCCTTATTTAGTTTCATTTTGGATGATCTGTGCATTGGTGAAAGTGGGGTGTTAAAGTCCCCTACTATGATTGTGTTACAGTCAATTTCCCCTTTTATGGCTGTTAGCATTTGCCTTATGTATTGAGGTGCTCCTATGTTGGGTGCATAGAGATTTACAATTATTATATCGTCTTCTTGGATTGATCCCTTGATCATTATGTAGTGTCCTTTTTTGTCTCTTGTAATAGTCTTTATTTTAAAGTCTATTTTGTCTGATACGAGAATTGCTACTCCAGCTTTCTTTTGATTTCCATTTTCATGGAATATCTTTTTCCATCCCCTCACTTTCAGTCTGTATGTGTCCCTAGGTCTGAAGTGGGTCTCTTGTAGACAGCATATGTACAGGTCTTGTTTTTGGATCCATTCAGCCAGTCTATGTCTTTTGATTTGAACATGTAATCCATTAACATTTAAGGAAGTTATCGATATGTGTGTTCCTATTACCATTTTCTTAATTGTTTTGGGTTTGTTATTGTAGGTTTTTTCCTTCTTTTGTGTTTCCTGCCTAGAGAAGTTCCTTTAGCATTTGTTGTAAAGCTGGTTTGGTGGTGCTGAATTCTCTTAGCTTTTGCTTGACTGTAAAGGTTTTAATTTCTCCATCAAATCTGAATGAGATCCTTGCCAGGAAGAGAGATCTTGGTTGTAGGTTCTTCTGTTTCATCACTTTAAATATGTCCTGCCCCTCCCTTCTGGCTTGCAGAGTTTCTGCTGAAAGATCATCTGTTAACCTTATGGGGATTCCCTTGTATATTATTTGTTGCTTTTCCCTTGCTGCTTTTAATATTTTTTCTTTGTGTTTAATTTTTGATAGTTTGATTAATATGTGTCTTGGCATGTTTCTCCTTGGATTTATCCTGTATGGGACTCTGTGTGCTTCCTGGACTTGTCTATTTCCTTTCCCTTGTTAGGGTAGTTTCCAATTATAATCTCTTCAAATATTTTCTCAGTCCCTTTCTTTTGCTCTTCTTCTTCTGGGACCCCTATAATTCAAATGTTGGTGCTTTAATGTTGTCCCAGAGGTCTCTGAGACTGTCCTCAATTCTTTTCATTCTTTTTTCTTTACTCTGCTCTGAGGTAGTTATTTCCACTATTTTATCTTCCAGGTCACTTATCCATTCTTCTGACTCAGTTATGCTGCTATTGATTCCTTCTAGAGATTTTTAATTTCATTTATTGTGTTGTTCATCATTGTTTGTTTGCTCTTTAGTTCTGCTAGGTCCTTGTTTAAAGTTTCTTGTATTTTCTCCCTTTTATTTCCAAGATTTTGGATCATCTTTACTATTATTCCTCTGAATTCTTTTTCAGGTAGACTGCCTATTTCCTCTTCATTTGTTAGGTCTGGTGTGTTTTTACCTTGCTCCTTCATCTGCTCTGTGTTTCTCTGTCTTTTCATTTTGCTTAACTTACTGTGTTTGGGCTCTCCTTTTTGCAGGCTGCAGGTTCGTAGTTCCCATTGTTTTTGGTGTCTGCCAACAGTGGCTAAGGTTGTTTCAGTGGGTTTTGTAGGCTTCCTGCTTGAGGGGAATGGTGCTTGTGTTCTGGTGGATGAGGCTGGATCTTGTCTTTCTGGTGGGCAGGACCGTGTCCGGTGGTTTGTTTTGGGGTGTCAGTGACCTCATTATGATTTTAGGCAGCCTCTCTGCTAATGGGTGGGGTTGTGTTCCTGTCTTGTTAGTTGTTTGGCATGGGGTGTCCAGCACTGGAGCTTACTGTTCGTTGAGTGGAGCTGGGTCTTTGCGTTGAGATGGAGATCTCTGAGAGAGTTTTCGCCGTTTGATAGTATGTGGAGCCGGGAGGTCTCTGGTAGACCAACGTCCTGAACTCGGCTCTCCCACCTCAGAGGCACAGGCCTGATACCCGGCCGGAGCACCAAGACCCTGTCAGCCACATGGCTTTTCTATTTTCCAATCTGTTTTGGACTCAGCCAGTGAGGGATGGATGATTCTCAGTGCACAGGTGAAGGACACACACTTTGTCCTTAGGGTCTAAGGCCCCTGTCTTCTGTCCCCATAAGTTCTAGATCACCAGCTCATTATGAAAGGTAAAACTCAGGAACAGCCAGGTGGGAGAGATGCAGAGGGCAAAGTATGGGGAGAGGGCTCAGACCTCCCACGGCCTTTCCAGGCTGCCATTCTCCCCAGATCTCTGCATGTTTGCCAACCCGGAAATTCACTGAACTCCCTCCTTTTTTGGGTTTTTCTGGAGGCTTCGCCTTCTTTATTTTGACTTAGGAAACGGCACAGAGAGCATCACAGCCCCTTTGGAGGCTTTGCTTCCACAGCTGTGGAGATGGCTTCATTCTTAGGCAGTCAGGACCAAGCACCATGTGAAAAGACACATCCTTTGTGCAGCTCTGGAAGAAAGGACTGCCATAGGTGTTTGTAATGGCGGGGAATGCCAGCATGGGCAGATCTTCAAAGAGAATTGGAAAGTACCAGTACATATTGCAAACAAAAATAGAGGAATAATACAGTTTGGTACTAGAACCATGTAAGCTCTAAACTGTACTTTATTATAGTTAAAAATTTTTCCCTTCAAAGTTTAATTTTATTTTTGAAGTAGTAGAGCAATTCTGCATCAATTGCTTTATGGAATGATTTTGTCAAATTCTTGAATGTGAGAAGGTAGACTGTAGATCTAGTGCTGTTATAATGGGTAATATTGCTACCTGTGGTCCGTAAGCAAGCTACAGATTCCTAGGGCTTAGTAAAGGAAAGAGGAGATAGCACAGACCCAAAGTACCTAAACCTACACAAAATGGTAATAAAAGACAAAGGTTGGAATTAATTATTATATTATCTTTGATATTTAGAAGGTTTCTTCCACTTAAAACAGTCCTCTCAATGCTGGACATTAGCTTTATTTCATCTGTTTTTGAATTCCAAATGATATTTTTGGAGTGAATAGTTATTTTCCATGGAATTTTAAAGACTTTTCTCATGTACCAAGTAAGGCTTAAATTTTAGAAATCTGCTTTTGAAGCCAGAATTCTTTAGAAAAGCCAAAAGCTTTTGAATAGAGTTTTTGATAGGCAATTCTTATTCTTTGAGAAACTAAGGACTACTTTATTCAGGCTATATATGAAAATTAAATTTTAAAATCCGAGCCTTCCTCCCCCACGCCAATAATTGTTTTCTTTGGTGCTCCAGTTGGGCTCATTCCTCAAGCCCCCCTCCAATGATTTTGATAACACCTAATTATCTGAACTAAAATAAAATCTACTTGAAATAACTAGAATGGTTTCCATTTTCCTGCACAAACCCTGACGAATAGTGAGTATATGAGCACAATATAGCAGGGTATAGAAAGAGGAGCCTAGATATTTAAGACAGACTTGTCTTGATTTTCAGTTTTGCCTAGGGCCACTGTGTTTACCTTCTATCAAATGGGGACAATTTAAAACTGTGTGCAGAACATTTGAGACAGGCATGCATACAGCTCACCCAGAACAACATTCTTAAGTGAACCATTGCAGGTGTACATCTACAGACCCAGATAACATTAGTCTTTAGTTTCTGCCCTGCAGAATAATTGAAATTAAGTTTTGCCCTGGAGGATTCTCCAGCCTGTGAGAGAGACTAGCAGCATCCAGACAACTCCAGGCTATTTTAGCAGTCGCTTTGTTGGAACTGGGGTGGTGTGGGGCATCTGTTTATTAAAGAACAGATTGTAAGGCTGGTCAAGGTGGATCACCAGGCCTCAGTAGACAAAACTGGCTGATGGGGTGCCCACTTATATCATACCATATTTATTCTTCCAGAAGCTGTGCAGTCAGTTAAAGAGGATGACCTTCAGTGGTATAAAGGAGGACTACTTTGGGGGGGTGGTGTCAAGAGTATGCTAGCAGCTATGATCTCTTGCCAAAATAGATTATTTTATTTACTTGTTTGCTTTTATTCCATCCTTCATCACGCAAATGTAGGCTTCTTGATAGGAGGGACCTTATATGTCTTGTTCACTGCTCTATCCTTAATAAATAATATGTTTTTATCTATTCAAATCATTCAACAACCAAATATTGAATATGCACTATGACCCAGGTCCTGGGCTGGGCCCTGGGGGTAAAGCAGTAAAAAGACTTGGCTTCATAGGTTTATTGGTAGTAATAGGAAAAAAAAAAATCATTAGTGAGGCATCTTTTCTGAAGTTGGGCTTTGAAAATTAAAAAAAAAGTCACCATCTTTTTATTGCGTACAATGTGTAGTAACACTGTTGGAGACTGATAGGGTGCCAGTATGGCTTTTATTTTACCTGTTAAAGAAGATTTATAGAGAGCTCAGAGAGGCTCAACAGCTAAACATTTTGATTTTAGTCTAATTGGAAAAGAGAATTTAATTTTACTGACAATTATAGGGGAATAAAGAATGCACCTAAATTGAAATTAAAAAGTAAAATAGTAAGCTAGTTTAGTTTATTGTGATACTGTAGTTTTTCCCTGATAATTTGTATTACATGGTCATATTCACAATCTCATAGAATACATTAAATTCTATGGTTTATTATAATAAGAATATTATACTATGTAAATTGATAGATAGCTTTAAAAGAAAAACACTTTTTTTTTGGTAAGTGAAAAGATTGAGCTCTTTACCTTGAAAGGGATTTAAAAATTGTTCATTGTTCAAAGGGACTTAAAAATTGTTCACCTTGTTCATTTTCTTCACATTATGGAATACAGGTCATTGAAGATCATTGAAGAATACAGGTCATTGAAGTCTAGCTTTGTTTAGCTTTCCTTGCTCCATTTTTGACAAAGTGATAAAGAACCTAATTACTAACCTACTCAGCTAACAAAGATGGGGGGAATCACCGTCTCAAAAATGGAAAAGCACCTTTTCAAATGTATTAAGGGCCCATCAAATTCTGGACTTGAAATATATCCCACTTAGAGCCTGGGTGAGGAAGTGTGTGTTGAGGAGAGCATAGCTCCCGATTAGCTCCCTCGCCTGGGTATTGGGAGTTAAAAGACCTCTGTGCTGTGCTTGGCTTCCCATTTCTTGGAAAATTGCTCCTTGAGAGCAGGGCCAATGTCTCTGAAGCACTCATTATATATTTTCTGAATAAATGAAGAAAGCTTGGCAGCATCATCTGGTGTGGGGATCCTGATCTTTCTGAGCCTATATTTCTACCTGTCTGTACCTAAATTTCACATGTGTGTGATCAGGGGCAACTTACTTAACTTTTCCCAGCATCAGTTTCCCCATTTGTAAAATGGATATTCTCAGATTATCTCCTTCATAGGACTGGAATAAATAGGATTGAATAAATGAGATAATCTGTGAGAAGGAGTTAGCATAGGGTCTGCTACATCATGAACACTCATTATTGTGAATACTGAATGTCACCCATTATTGCTATTATTAAAGGTTCATTTCCACATTCAGAGACAGGGACTGACGTTCAGAGAGGCTAAGTGACTTCATCATGGCCACACAGAGCCAGAACTAGGACTCACTTCATATGTCTACTAGCCCAGTTTACCTTCTATTATATAGATGCCAACAGTTCTGGAAGTGTTTTCTCAAAAATCCTAATATTGTTTATGTTAGTACGATGGAGAGGTCCTAGAAATTTCATTGTTCCAGCATCCAAACCACAAATCCCAGCCGTTCTCTATTACCCAGAAGGAATACAAATTCTTCATCAGAATGAGCTAATGTTTTGACTCTGTAAACATGGTCCCTTCACTCTTAACCAGCTTCACCTCAGTGAATGCTGAACACATCTCTTAATTACTAGAAGAAAATTCTTTATGCTGCTTTCTGTGTGCCCCACCTTGTCCCTGGTGAATTTCTACTTCGGCCATCTTTCTCCGTGTCTCTTCCTTCTCTGGTTCTTTAAAACTTGGTGTTTCTCAGATTTCCCTTCTTTTCTTATGATCTGTGCTCCCCTTGATTGATCTGATAGATTTTTCTAGGTTTAAGTAGTTGGTTACATCCAAATCTACATCTCTAGCTCTGACTCTTGCCCCTCTCGTCCTAGGCTGGATTATTCAGCTATCTACTCTATTATTACTTGGATGTCTGTGGCAGAAATGGCTAGATGCTTATCCTACCCTGTTCTTCTTTCTGGGCACACAGGAAGACTATAATTGCTAGCCTCTCCTGCATTTAGTTTGGGAATGAGCCCTAGCTTATGGATTGATGTGAATGGAAATGATATGCGCCAGTCCCTCACTTTCCTATCCTCATGGCTGGAAGCAAAGTTCTCCAAGATGGTAGAGTCACAATATGGGAGGAGCCTGGTTTCCTGAGTTACTCCTTGAAGGGGAGCTTCCTAGGAGAACTGCCCAAATTGCAATAGGCTGTAATATGAGCAAGGAATAAAAGTTTGTTAAGTCACTGAGATTTTTGGGCTATTTGTTGCCACAGTAGAGCCTGATCTTTATTAATACAGTGTCCCTTAGGCACCTTGAGTTCTGCAGGTAGTCAATTTTCCATCTCAGTTGATGGCACCATCCTCTATTCAGTCACCCAACTCATAGCCCCCTAGTTCTCAACTGAATCCAGTTAATAACCAAGTACTGTGGATTTTAACTCCCGTATTTTTTCTTGGGATTATCTTTTTTTAAAAAACATTACCCTAATTGAGGCTCTTGCTATTTCTTACCTGCCTGTTGATTTTAAATTTGAATGAATTTAAAACAAGCCAGGAATCCTCCTATTAGAATAGTTGGTCATTATTAAAAGGCATTCCCAGCAGGGAACATAAGAGAATGTGGTGACAATAAAACAGTGCAGTACAGTTGATGTCTGGAAATAAGTAAATCTCCACATCACTGATGAAGGAAGTGCGGACCTCCCTGCCCTTTGCTCTGTGCTGATGATGCTCGTACACAAAGAAAAAAAGACCCCATGTGAGGCACAGATGCACAAGTGAGGCTTAATGCAATTAACCATGGACACCTGGATACTTCCTACCTACCATCTTCTACTTTATCTTTTCATCCACTCACACATGCTTTTGATAAAGGGTCATGATGCCAGCTGCTTACTGAGCGCAGATCAAAGCTGGAGCAATAGTCTGGCAGGGGTCTTCTTGCTAAGCTTAACCTTACCTGGGAGAGTCAGTTAGCTCAAAACACTTCTAATCACCTGTGATCCCTCCTTACGTCTCCTACAGAGCGTGGGGCTGTAGTTGACAGCTCCCAGGCTCCCCTGTGCATTTAGTGATGCTCTCTTTATAAAAGCAACTCTTGATTTATCAGCCTATAGTCTCTCTCCCATGAAAAGGGAGCCCCTCTTCAATCATGCCACTCCTTTTTAGAAGCCCTTCCTATGCTGGCATTAAGCAGTGGTCCTGCATGTTCTTAATTTCTGTGGCACCTCTCCCTCTTCCAAACCTCAGGTGCATTACCTCTGAATATTGAAAAAAATTAAAATAAGTCTATGTTTAAAAATAGGGTTCTCCTTTAGATAATTGTTCAGCAGTCCATAGTTCTGGTCTTCCTTGTAGAATAAAAAGATCTTATTGACTGTATTTACAATAGCCAGGACATGGAAGCAACCTAAGTGTCCATCGACAGATGAATGGATAAAGAAGATGTGGCACATATATACAATGGAATATTACTCAGCCATAAAAAGAAACGAAATTTAGTTATTTGTAGCGAGGTGGATGGACCTAGAGACTGTCATACAGAGTGAAGTACGTCAGAAAGAGAAAAACAAGTACCGTATGCTAACACATATATATGGAATCTTAAAAAACAAAAAAAAAGTTTCTGAAGAACCTAGGGGCAGGACAGGAATAAAGACACAGACGTAGAGAATGAACTTGAGGACACGGGGAGGGGGAAGGGTAAGCTGGGACGAAGTGAGAGAGTGGCATGGACATATATACACTACCAAATGTAAAATTGATAGCTAGTGGGAAGCAGCCACATAACACAGGGAGATCAGCTTGGTGCTTTGTGACCACCTAGAGGGGTGGGATAGGGAGGGTGGGAGAGGGAGGGTGAGAGGGAGATGCAAGATGGAGGAGATATGGGGATATATGTATATGTATAGCTGATTCACTTTGTTATACAGCAGAAACTAACATGCCTTGTAAAGCAATTATGCTCCAATAAAGATGTTGGGAAAAAAAAAAAAGATCTTACTGAAACCTGGAATGGCAGCAAGGAACATAGAAGCAATTTTGACGTCTTTGGACATATTTGTGCTGGGTTCTATAGGAAAGTTTGTGACTATTAGAGAGCTGTACCAAAATGCAGTGACTAAATTTGCCCTGCCCTGCTCAAGAAGGCATTTGGGAAACATCTCTGCACCTAGAGCTATTTCCCATATAAGTATGAAATCGGCCACACTAGTCATTCTTACTACCGACCTTCTTCTTCTGGACCTTTTTCACCTTGCTTGTTTCCTAACTCAAACCTGGACCTTAACCTGGTCCCTGTTTCAGGCTTACAGTTTCATCATGTTGTCCCCTTCTCCTTTCTCCAGAATCCTGGCCACACCCAACAGACAGTGATGCCATCTACACTTCCATGGGAATGACAGCTACTCTGTTGTCTTTTCTAAGAGTATTTCCCTTTAACACACCATTACCAATTGTAAAATGAAAGATTTTGCTTCCATTAGAGGAATTTAAGGTGAACTGGAGTATAAGGATGCGAAGACATTTTTAAGAAGAATTGTTGTCTCTGAAATCCTTCCCTAACTCATAACTGTGCTGGCGGACATTCTCCATCTGGTTTGAGGCGGGCCCCATTAGCATCTCATTATCTGTCACAGGGAAATAGGTACTGTGCTATCTTTCATCTCCTATGAAAGTATTCCCTCTATGTAAAAAGAGCAAAGACTTAAAAAGTGAGAACATAAATGGAGAAGCATTTCTCTGTTTTCTTCTTCTCTACAGTGCATACAGCCAGGTAATTTCCTACCTCTATAGCTTTGCACACACCATTCCCATGTCAGAAATGCCTCTCTTCCTACCCTCCCATCCATCCTTTAAGAGGTGCACACCCCCCATGAGGTTCTCCGTGGTCCCTCCAACTGGATTTACTTATTTTCTCTGTTTATATCTTGGCTACAGCATTTTGCAACACTTTGCATTTTTGTAATCTATAGCACACTCAGGCACAAAAAAGTCTTGACCCTTTGCAAATACAATGCAGTGTGTTACTTGTGAGATTTTATAAGCTCTGAGCATTAAAATCTTGATCCCTGCAGTCAGGTGGGATCCACCCAGTTTAGAATTACATGTGTATGACAATATCTAAAAAGCGCTCTTTATCTTAAGAATTTATGAAGATAATAAAATGTTAGCTGCCTTGAAGCAATGTGGGGTATAAATGAGTAAAAAATAACTGAACCCATACTATGCAATGAGAACTACATGCAGTTACTAGACAAAATTATTTATAAAGAAGGAATTATACATTATACATGGGGGGATTCTGATGTTGGTCAGTTTTCTCCTCCCTAAGGAATTGATAAACCACTCAGCAGTGTGGCCAACAGAAAGTTTTCTGTTCTGTGCTGGATATTTTTTTTTCCCTCTTTGTATCCTCCAAGTTCTACCAGCTCCTGGGTTCTTTCTGTGTGTCCCTTGTTGTTTCGATCCCACATTTGCAGTAAAATGTTGCTTTCTTCTATCAGAGCCCTTAATGTTATTTGCAGAAAACCCATAGTCCTTGATTTTTCATTTGTTCTTATGTCCTACAAAATCACCTTACTTCTCCCTTTCTGTACTTTGTTTTTCTGCAGAGGTGGGAAGTCTTCCTGCCATGTCCTTGTATTGCAAGAATAACTTCTTAAATCAACTATACTTCAGTTAAAAAAAGAGTAACTTCTTGAATGGGATCTGAGCTAAAACTAGATTCTCTGTTGGGGCACTGACATGGTAGAGACACCCCCGCTTTTCATCATTCCTCAGGAGACATGGAGGTGCAGCCTCTAGGAGTGTTACTCCTTAGTCACTCCGTACCCAGCCAACCTCTTGTGGAGCCTATCTCCTGATGGTATTTGTGTCTGTGCTTTATCTGCTCTACTAGACTGTAACCTCTTGATGTCTAGACTGTAACCTCTTGACGTCAGCAAGACTGTAACCTCTTGTGCCTTATCTGCTCTACTAGACTGTAACCTCTTGATGTCAAATTGTATCTCATTCAGTTTGTACCCCCCAGGGCTCCAAACAGTCTTGCATAGGGTAGGTGCTCATGAAATGCTTAATGAATTGAATTGCATTAGCTATTACTCTAAGTACATAAAAAGGGGTGCTAGATCTCTGAAGAGCCTTAATTCACCTCATGGGGTTACATGGAGATACTGTCAGACTTAGTTTATACACACCAGCTCTCCATGGGTAAAGTTAATGCCAATTAATGATGAGCTTCTGCAATGGAGAGAAAACACATTTTTACCTAAAGGCTGATCAGTTTCTTTTCTGCTGTATATCTCAATGATCATAAAGCAAGAAGACCCCTGGGACTCTATTCTATTTAGGCAAAGGCAGGTGTGCTGGGAAGCTTTGTATTTGCACACAAACAGAGAAAGCAGGGCTTATTTTTGCAATTACTTGTGAAAGCTGCCCATGTTTTCCAGCATGTAAATTAGGACTTGAAGGAAAACATCTAATTGCATTTCGCTCCAACTAATTGCCAACTCAAAATTTTAGATTAGTGTGTACACCATACTTAATTTTTTTGTTGTTTTCGTTACTAACACACTTAGCTCAGTAGAATGAAAAATAACGAGCCAGAATTAAAAAGGCTTGAGGGTTGCCCCATTAAGAAAATGCTTTGGGTGGTAAGGAAACTTGCAGGAATGTGGCAAAGCCATGGCTAAAATTCCAGGCCAAGATTGCCTGGGGATTGTGCTCCTCTGTTGGTTTGCTGATAAAGGTTAGATAGAGAGAAAAAAATAGAAATGGCATTTGGAGTCATTGCACGTGTTCTGCCACAAGGAGGGGCCATGGTTACAACCACGGATGTGTCCTTGACTTGTATTAAACTAGTAGGCTTTCCTGCATGAAAAACAAAACCTACTTACAAGAGCTTTTTAAAAAATGTGCTACACATCCAGAAAGAATGGTATGGTCTTTTGTGAGTAATATAAACATGCTGTGATATCCTTATGTTATTAAGTGAACATTACAAAGCATGACAGAATCACAACCACAAAAAATATAAGGACAAGTTACAATGTTGATGGGAAGGTAAAAAGGGAGAAGCTTTTTCACATGTTGTCACGAAAGCGTAACTGGCCGCCTCAGAATTCTCCTGTTTTCTCAGCAAGAGTTATTCTCCAAAGGACACAATAAACTTTTTGTCCTTCTAAACACAGAAGTCAAAAAAATGTATCCTTGAAGCTCAATTTAGCAGCAACGAGTTTGCACCCGTTGGGGAGACTTTATTCAGAAATGGTTAGTTCCTGGGTTTCTAAATGAAGGATCAGAAAGGAGACTGGATGCATCTTGGAGAAACATATGAATTAAATAATATGCTCCCACCACAGCATCCCTCTGTACACATCCTCTGCCATTCTTTAGTGAGTGGTTTAATGGCAGGCACGGTGCTAGATGCAGCAGCTACCCCAGAGGTGATGCTCGGTGAAATACCTACTGTTGTTGAGTTTCTAGACAGGTAGGGGGCAGATATTTAAAAAATAGAGATGCAAGTAAATATATACTTATAAACTATGTGAAGTGCCACGAAGGAAAAAGAACAGGAATTGATTAAGACCCTGAATGTTGCATCTCATTGAATCAGGAAAGCTCAGCAAAGTCTCTCCTTAAGAAATGACATTTAAGCTGAAACGTAGAGGGTGAGTAAGATTTAGCCAAAGCAGGGGGAATAGATATTTCCAGACAGATGGAAGGACTGTTGTGAAGGCCCTGCAGTTTGACACATTAGAGGGACTTGGAAGGCAGCACTTAGGATTGGGCCTTGGTGACTGAGGAGGAGAATGGCTTGAAATGCAGCTGGGAAGATTGTAGAGGCAGGACCACACAGGGCCCTGTAGACCATGCTAAGGGATTTAGTTGTTATCCTGGAAGCAATAGGAAGCTACTGAAGGTTAGAGGTGATGAAGATCAATTTATAAAGATCTCTGTGTAGAGAAAGGATGGGAGAGAGGCAAAAGTAAAAGCCAGGAGGCCAGTTGGGAAGAAATTACCATGGGGTTAGTGATTCACCTGTTCATCATTTACCTGTTCATTCTCAAATCCATTCTCCACCCTTCCCTTGCAAAACAAAGTCTATTTCCCAAACTCTCTGGCCAACTCCCTTTTGGGTGGGCTGAACCAGTGGAAGACAGTGGAAGGAGATGGCAGAGCTAGAGGAAGGGAGAACCCAGGATATTTCCTCTTGTCTCTTTCTTCTTTGTGGTGCATCCCTAGCAATGTTAGTCATGTTGGTGTCAGCTGTTCTGCCCCCTGGACAGACCCTCTGGACAGTCCCATTGTTTGTGGGCCCAGATCCTGCAGGACACTGTTCTTCATGCTTCCTGTTTCTACCTAGCTTCTCTAGTTCTTAAACTTCAGCAGTGCCATCTCTTCCCTCGGCTCCTCCAGTCCTGGAGGGAATAGTGGCTCCCTGCTGTCGCTCATCTCCGGGTGGCATCATCATACCCCGTTTGGCTTTTCAGCTCTTCTAACTAGCACCCTATGTTAAATTCCCCCTAATCAGAGCTTGGACTTCATTTTCCTCGCTGGATCCTGGTCGATGCAATGAGCAACAATGGTAACTTGGACCCAGGTGACAGCAGTGAAGGATGAGCAAATCTATGGACTTGAGAAAGTTTTTGGAATCCTATGTGAATTGAGGGAAGACAGTGGAGAAATGAGACAGATCTGTGAGCTTTATGTAAAGTTTCCCAGCACCCTGAGCAGGATTAATTAACCTCTGGCTAAATTTAGCTGGCATTGACTTGACTGTGGAAAACAAATGACCATGGGATCATCTCCTATGCAGTATGGACATGCCCTGAAGCCCTCATTTGTGGTCGTGAAGTGATCAACAATTGGATCCAAGCTAATCACTCCACCCACAAGCTCCCACCTTTACATTCTAATTTCTAAGACCTGAGGTCTGGATAATTTTCTTGGGACTACAGAACAATGTCTGACTATAGCCTATGCAAGACTGTCCCTTAAAATAAGGAGGGGATGATTTCCTTTTGTTAAGAAATGATTTCCCCCCAATTATTTCCTAGCTTTTTCTTCCTTTTTCTTAAAAGATCGATAGCCTTTCTTGTTTCTTTTGCTTTTTGAAAGCGGCCTGTTCTAACATTTACCGTCTGTTCCCCTGACCCCGTCTCCCCGTTGGAGCTCTGCTCTAGCACCCCCCTGACTGAGGAAGCCATTGTCTGTGTCGACGCACTCCTCCATCTCCCTCTTCCCTCTGGTCCACTTGAACCCTTTGAGCAGGACTCAGGACTCTGTGAAGTCACAGGGGGTGTGGGTAACAAAGTGGGACAGAGCAAAGCATCAGCGACATTCCTGCTGTGGCTTACAGCGGGCTATGCACATCAGGACGGTGACAAGCCATGCTGCTTCTGTGGGGCTTCCTTTGGATATCTCAGGCTGCAGAATAAACTATTCAGGAATATTTGGGAGTTTTTCTTAGAACAGATTTCTGTGGCCCCGGGAGTCTAAAAATAACTACTAGGAGATTAATGTGTGTGAAATGGTATGGGTGTAGGTGTTGTTGGAAGACAGCAGTGGTTTCAAGGTCTGTGGGTCTGCAAAAAGCATCCTCCTTCCCCCCCTTCCTCCTTCCCTCCCCCCCCTTCCTTCCTTCCTTCCTTCCTTCCTTCCTGTATCCATTAATCCAACAGGAATTTTCAGTACCTATCGTATGATTATTAGGGGTGTGTATCAGCTGCTCTAAAGTTTATGAAAGAAGTACAAAACAGAGGCTTGATCTCAAAGGTTGGATACATCCTAGACACACATCTGAAAAACAAAGTAGCAACAGTAGGGTAGACATAGGATTAGGAATCAGGAGGTCAGCATTTTAATCTTAGTGGTGCTTTTTATTGACTGTGGTCTTGGGCAAGTCACACAGCCTTCCAAAGTCTCTATTCATGTATAGCATGAAAAGATTGAACAGAAAGGTCTCTAAGTCACATCACTGTTCTATGATTAATGGGCACAGTTATGAGTGATCCAGAGCAATGGTTCTTGAACATTTTGGTTTCAGGATCCCTTTATGCTCTTAAAAATTATTGAGGACCTCAAAGAGCTTTTGTTTATGTGGGTTGTAGCTATCAGCATTAACCATACATAACTTGCATTTAATACAAAAATGAGACACTTAAAGTATTTATTTACTAATTAATTTCAAAATAAATAACCTATTACGTGTAAACATAAAATTATTTTCATGAAAAATAACCATATTTTTTAACCAAGCGCTCACAATCACCTATTACTTATCCACTGAACTTTGGCTTGACCAGATTTTAATCAGGCTTCGCTCTTCCCCACAGGCCCCTAAATATTGGCTTGCCTCCAAGTTTGAGCACACACCAAAGCACAAAGTTGCAGACCATCCCCTCCTTAACAGGTCATTCTGAGAACTGGCTAACTACAAAAAGAAACATTTCTTGTTGAAGGGTCCTTCTCACCCCATTAGCTGGTCCTCCTCCCCGACAAAGTCCCTGCTAGCCCTGCTAACCCCTCCCTATGTAAGAGGAGCCTTTGTCTGTTGGAGTTTGAGACACTTGCTGGTCCTGAGGTCGAAGTGCTTCCCTCATTGCAATAGTCTCTCTAAATAAAGTTTTCTCTTATCTAAGTGTTGTTTTGCTTTTATTTGGCATTTTCAAAACAAAAAAATTTAATGAGAAGTGTGAAATTGTTTTACATTTTTACAGATTTCATTAATATCTGGTTTACTGTCTGCTTCTTCAGTCTGTCTGTTGTGATATGTTGCTTTGGTTGAAGTACATGGAGAAAATCTGACCTCACCTGGCTATAGTTGGGAAAGGAGGATCTCACAGACCCCCTAATGGCATGTCAGGACCCCCAGGAGCACACTTTGAAAACTACTCTTCTAAAGACTGAGAGAGAGGAAAGAGCTGGATGTTGAGCTGGATTCTAAGGAATAGATTTTAGACTTGTAAAGATGGGGCATCCAAGCAAAGAAACAGTGTGAGAAAAGTCAAGAAGGAGAAAGTGAGCAAGCTGTGTTTGGGAGAGAGAAGAAAAAGGAGTATGGAGAGGGAAGGTCTGAATTCACATCAAGTTCAAGTTATGTCGGGGCTTAGGGACTTGAATCCCCCTCCCCCATCAAGGATTTGGTCTTGATCCTTTAAGTCATAGATATCGACTGGAAGGTTGTAAACAGGGGAGTAACATTATGAATATGATGATTTAAGACAATAATCATGTTAATCGTGTCTGATGTATTGGTACAAGGAGAAATGAAAGTCAGGGGGCCAGTTAGGATGCTACTGCAATAGTCTAGGCATGAGGTGGGGAAAGTCTGCAGCAGAGTGGTCATGTGGGACTGTAAAAGGATGAGGAGTAAAAGGAGGAGGGGGGAATTGACATAGCTGATAGGACACAAAGGGACATAAGAAGACAAGTTAAATCCTAAATTTTGAGCCAAGTGAAGCAGAATGGAGGTAAAATCTGTTTTGGTAGAGATGGGAAATTTAACAAGAATAGTTTGAGGGAAGATGATGCATGAGGTAATTTTGACATAATTTAGGATCTAAAATTCAAAAATCTTCCTAAAGCCTATAAAAGATCCTTTGTGATCTGGCCTCTGCCCAGCTCTGTGACTTCCTCACTCTACTCTTTGCCTCATTCACTGTACTGCAGCCATGGTGACTGCTTTCTTTTCCTCCACCATCAAGTTCACTGCAACCCTCTCTTACCTCTGCTGGGAACATTCTCCTATGCCCTGTCTTTCTCCTCTCCACCAGCTCTTCCCAAGCTGGATACTCCTCAGCATTCAGGTTTTACTTCAAATGTCATCTCCTCCAAAAGACCTTCTCTTTCCCATTTCTGTCTATCTTTTCACCCTGGTTTATTTTCCTTCTAGCACTTACTGTGATCTAAATTGATCTTGCTTTTGTTGTTGTTGTTTATTTATCTGTTTATTTTCTGTTACAGTGGAGGCTGTACACTGTACTCCCCGCTACAGTGTAGGCTCCATAAGAGTAGGACATTTTATATATTGTTCACTTTTGTATTTCCAGGTAGTACATAGTAGGTGCTCAATAAATAATTGTAGAATATGGAAATGTACAGCAGGCTGTAGAAATTTCAGGATTTTATTCTCAGGAGTGACTCCCAGATACATGATTTTGGAAGTCACATCAGAGAGATGGGACTTGTGGTATGGCTGGAACTAGAGAAGTAGAGGACATCTGCTCTTTCTGACAAAGGGGGCAGGACAAGGTAACAGCCAGGATGCCCAGGGACTGTGGAGTTGGTGTTGTTAGGATACTGAGAGGTAGGAAGAGAGCTGTCATCAAACATTGCCCACTGTGATGAAGTCACATAGATGAGGTAGACAGTACGTCCATCCCATAGTCTCCTTTCATTCTGCAGAATCTCAGTTTCAATTTCTATATTTTTGATGGCAAGGCTGCGAAAAAGTTGGTTAGCCCAGCTAAGCACATCTGGCTCCTTATCTCACACATCCTATTCCAGGTCACCCTCCATAAATATTTTTCCGGACCCTCTAGTTCATCTTTTGTCACCTTTCCTTATCTCAGGGTTCCTTCTTAGATTTTCTAAAGTGCTCCTTGGTGAGCTGATGGTTGTCTACATTTTTGCTGCTCAGATTAGCCAATCTAGCCTAGAGCAGTTAGGGAGAAGGACTGTCCCTTTTTATAGGAAGATGTGTTCTTGCTGTTTTATTGAAGGGCAAATAGAAGTTAGAGAGCAGTACTCTCTAGAAAAGAACCCAAGTTAGAAGAAGATGGCCTCCAAAGATATCTTCTGACAAAAAGCAATATGGAAGACATTGAGATGGACTGAAAGAGCCGTTATGCACCAGCCAAGAAGCTGGCCCTTGACAAACATGACCGTTTTAAACAGATTCATTTTCCAAGCCAATATATTGACTTCTTTTATTTCAACCTCTGTGATTTTCAACAGAGTATATTGTGAGGAATTGCATGACAAGAGATTGTGATAATGGGAAGTCTTTACACAAGGTTCAAGGATTTGGTGATAATTCTGTGGTCAGCAGGGTAAGATGCCGCCTAATAACATTTGCCCTTGTACAATTCCCTCCCTTTTGAGTACGGGTGGAGGCTGTGACTATGATGAGATATTGCTCCTGTGATTATGTTGTGTTATGTGGCAAAAAGAGCTTTGCAGATGTAATCAAGGTCACTAATCAGTTAAATTAATCAAGGGGGAGATTATTGGGTGGGCCTGATCTAATTTGGGGAGCTTTTAAAAGAAGGGCCACGGGTAGCTTGTAGGAGAGGAAAGTGGCCCCAGCTGGCAATCAGCAAATAAACAGGAGCCTCGGTCATACAACCACAAGGAACTGAATTCTCCCAACAGCCATGTGAGTTTGAATGAGAACTCTGAGGTCCAGACAGGAAGCCAGCCCAGGTGACACCTTGATTTCAGCCTTATGAGACTCTGAGCAGAGTACCCAGCTGAGCTACGCCAGGGCTTCTGAGCCACAGAAATGGTGAGATAACAAATGGGTATTGTTTTAAGCTGCTAATTTTGTGGAAACTTGTTACGTAGAAATACGAACCTAATAAGTATTCTAATAAACATTTGTATGTTTAATTGCTTATCTTAACTGAACCTTGCAACCTTCTTGAATTTTTCCATAACTATGAATCACAATGATAATACAAGAAGGCAGGCTAATGATCAAAACAATTCTGCAGCATTACCATGTGGGGACCCACGCAGGTTGTCTCTTTCCTTAAATGACTTAAATGATATTGTTTTAAAAAGTCATTTAAAAGTGGGTAATTTGTTACTTCCTGCTCTAATTTTCCTTCGTAATATACCAGATCATATTCATTTTCTCCAAATATTAGGAAAGTTTTTTTAAGATACCTGATTACCCAATTCTCTCCTACTTTTTTTCTTTGCAACACCACTGCCACCTTGGTCTAAGTAGTCATTGTTTTCTTTTTTCAGGTCCCTCTGCTTCTTCTCTTTTTCCTCATGAGCCACACTCCACACAGTAGTCAAAGTGACCTTTAAAAAATGAAATTAGATGATCAGATGATGTTATTTCCCTGTTTTAAACCCATTACAGACTGGATGTCTCTGTCTCCTCCAAATTCATATGCTGAAGCCCTAACCCCCCAAAGTGACTGTATTTGGAGTGGGGTCTTTGTGGAAATAATTAAGGTTAAATGGGGTCATAAGGGTGGGTTTCTGATCTGGTTATAAGGTTTAGTGTCCTTATAAGAAGAGGGATCAGAGAGCTTATTCTCTCTCTGCACACATACCACAGAAAGGCCATGTGAGCACGCAGCGAGAAGGCAGTGGTCTACGAGTCAGAGAGAGGGCCCTCGGCAGGAACCAAACTGACTTGATCTTGGACTTCCAGCCTCCAGAACTGTGAGGAATAAATTTCTGTTGTTTAAGCCACTCAGGCTATGGTATTTTGTTATGGTGGCCCAAGCTGACTAATACAAAGTCCTATAGTGGCTTCCCATGGCCCTCAGAGTGAAATCGGGGCTCTTCGCCATGGGCCCCGTCTCTGGCCACATCAACTCCCTTTCTTATCTGCTTTGCTCACTGCAAACTGAACACTCTTCAGACATCCCACTCTTTCCCAGTGCAGTGTCTCTGCCTTCACTGTGGCCTCTTCTCAGAAAGTTTGGTCCTTTAGATCTTAGCTCAAATGTTAGTTCCTCAGAGCGGCTGTCCCTGTAACCCTCTCTTGGTAGAATTCTGCCTCCCCCATTGTCCTCCATCACTTAAAATTATATATTTATTTGATTGTGCACTTTCTGTCCTACTTGACTGTAAACTCCATGATGGTAGAGATACATCTCTTTTATACACTGTTGTATCCCCAGTGCCTACCCCAGTACCTGGTGCCTAGTAGGTACTCAGTGACTATTTACTGAATGAACAACAGGCTGATATCTGAGGGGCATTGGTTTTGGTGTTATTTCACATAAGCTAGGAAGCCAGAGTTCCACATCCTGGACCCAAGTCTTCCCTTCACTTGCTGAGTGCCTTGGGGTTATCCTTTGCTGGTGACATATGTGTGTGTTTGCTGTAGGAGGGAAAGCAACATTAATCCAGCTTCCAGGAAGTTGACGATGAATGAAACGTGTGTTTCTTTCAGAATGAATGCTAACTATCCATTTCAAAGACAACGATGCCATGGTTGGTTTCAAATAAATAGTGATGTTTATGGTATAAAACCAGCTAGGTAACATTTACGGTGAGTAGTTTCTTACTCCATAATGATCACCTTGGAAATAATTCTAATAATGTGGTACAAAAAGATGTATTTTTTGTGGTACAAAAAAAAATGAATGTTTTTCATTCATTCTAATTTCTCTTCAGTTTCCCAAAGCCAGTTTTATGAGCCTGAATAATGCTACTATCTTTAAAAAAAAAAAACCAAAAAAAACCCCCTTCATTTTTATGTTCCCTAATTAATGGTCTTTAGGGCTTTTAAAAGTCCTCCTGAAAATGGATTTCTCGTTGAAAGCACTAAAAAAAATAGATTGTGAGTATTAGGTTTTTCAATATAAGTAAGTGGGGGGTGGGCAGTGAGGGGAGAAAAGAAATCCCAATTGTTATAGGATAAGTTTTCCAAATTTGGGTGCATGGGGAATTGTGTTTTAAGTATTTCACTTAAGCCACTTAAAAGTTGAGTCTGGGTGCAGAAAAGATTGCTTTATTCATGGTAGCCCCACTAGAACAATGAGATGCAATAGCTATAATATAGCATGTGTTTTCTCTCTCTCTCCCATGAATGAGGAGGGATATGTTGGCTTCCTCTTCTGTACCCGCTTTCCTTTAGGAAAAGATGCATTCTCTCCCCTAAATCACAGTTGAGACCTGCCTCGTATATTCTGTTCTCATTAGAAATTTCTCCCTGCAGAGAGGCAGAAGCATGTTTCCAGAGTGCTCAGCGAGGCTGAATCAGGGATTCCCCTTGAACCATATCATGCCCACTAACATAGGTAACTCACATATTCTCTTAGGAGTCCAGGAGAAATACTGCTGAGGATGTCCCACTTAGCTTTCAAAGCTCAGTTCAAATCCCACCTTTTCCACAAAGTCGTCTCTCCGGCACGTGTCCACCTGCCTAAGTCATATTCAAATGCCTACAGGTGCCAAAGAGAAACATAATTTTGTGATTTGGGCGGATAAGAGACAATAGAGAGTGGTGTGGCCTGTCTACAGAAAGTATTTGACTCATGTAACAATATTCAATTATTTTCAAAAACTCGGATTGCTGGCTGGATTTGCCCCTCAATGATGGATCATGATTTCTGTTCTACCACAATTATTAGTCTTAACTCGTTTCTCACTTAGTATAAATTCTGGCATCTTAAATTCTGGGGGCCTAGGCCTAAACAGTAGTTTTCTCAACTATACTGTAATCTCTCCAAGGGAAGGGATTTTGCCTTACGTTTGTTGCGCTGACGGGGATTAGCCTATGGAGCTGCCCCAGTGCCCACCCTAGTGCCCGCAGCAGATGCTCTTTGATTTTATGTTTATCGGTTGCTTGTTTGACACATAGATGCCTGTGTGTGTGCTGCATTATGACTGCCCCCAGCTTGCTGCAGTGCATTTCCCCGAGCGTGTTCTGCTTAATGAAGGGCTGCTGCATGAAGAGTTCCATGGTCAAATACTTCGGGGAAAAGCTGAGTTTAGCAAGGTTAAAGTTTAATAGTTTCCTTTACTGCAGGATATTTTTTATAGCCTTAAAATGTTAATAAGCACCATGCATTTTTAAAAGGGGTATGATTGAGATTGTGATTGGTGTTATCAACCCCATTCTAAAAACTACATTCCCCAGACTCCCTTGCAACTAAAATCTGGTTGAGAATTCCTATGAAATTTGGGAAGTAAAAGTGAGATGCAGGCAATATTCCTGCTGTTGTTGAAGCTGGCAAGCAAGGTCATAGGGACATTATTATTTATAGGCAGTTTTGGCTTTGTCATGTTACAGTAGCAGCTTCCAGACTACGGTAATGTGGAGACAGTGATGGGCTCTTGGGCTGAATAGCCTGGGGCAGCTCCTGACTTCTGCTTCTCCAGCCCTTCCAAAAATTTTGTAATCACTGAATTTCTCATATTAAATTCCTTTTCTGCTTGAAACGCTTAGTGGTTTCTGTCTCCTGTACTGAACTTCAGCTGATACAAGGGATATAATGTGTGTGTGTGTGTGTGTGTGTGTGTGTGTGTGTGTGCGCGCCTTATTAGCTCATAAATGCTTTTGTTTTCACGGCATAGCTCTCAAAACTATGGTCCTTCAGAAAAAAATTTGGGAAATTGTCTATGGAAGAAACACTGAAATTAATATCAGAAGGCCTATGTTAGAGTCATGACTTCATTATTTACTTGGTTGGGGAGGGGATATCCCCTCTGAGCCTTGAGTTCTTCTTCATTTGAAATATAAGAGCAATAACTCCTGCCCTGAAGACCTCACAGGCTTGTCATGAGAATCAAATGAGATGATGAATGTGAAAGTGGTCTGGAAACTGTAAATTGTTATAGAAATGCAAAGCCTCATCATTAGTCATGCTGCCATCTACGGAAATGAATGTTAGATTCATGATGCAGGAATATCATCCTGATAAGGGTTGCCTGCATAGTCTATGGTTCCTTGAAAACATCGGGGGTTTGTTTGCAAGATTAATCAGTTGGGAGCAAAATACTACCAGCCTTGCTGAATAGACAATAAACCAAAGGGAACATTCCCCAGCTCCCAAGGTGGCCTCTTTAACAATGGTTGAACACAGACTTCTCTCTCTCCTCCCCATCTCTTCCAAATTAAAGCCTTTGGGGGGAACATTCTTAACAGAATCCTTTACATCTTCAAAATAAACCAGAAGAAGTACAGCAAAATATTTTCTTCACTTGGCTTTCTGTTGGGGAGATGGGTCCTTTCATTAGCAGACTGAGTATGAACAGCCCTCACAGTCTACTCCAGGAATTTCCAAAACATGGTTTACAGAAATTTAACTTTGTAATTGTGTGGTTATATTACTATAATAAAATGACGAATAATGTGACACATGAAGCAGTTTCCTATGTTGAGATGGGAGTCAAATTCTTAAATTCTTAGTCAAATTCTTAAAAGAATGGCTCATGTTCTCTATATGTGCTTTCCTACCTATTTACTTCTTTTTTTTTTTTAAGTGAGATATTTACTTAGTCTATTTTGTGGTTATATTTGTTTCTAAATTTTATTTTAAATCAGAATAAAGATTCTGATTTACATGCACATAAAGAAAAAAATATGGATGGCGCTTCTAGCTATGAGTTTAGAGGGATAGTCTTAAGTCCTTATGTCACTTGATCTTGCATACAATGTTTTTGTGCCTCTTTTTCTTTCGGAAAAACCTCTCTTGTTTTGGCTGCTAGGACATCACTCACTCCTGTTTTTTTGCCTCTGATCCCTCAGTGTTCTTCCTCCATACATCTGTTAGGTATTGCTCTTTCCCAGGGATCTTTTCCTGGTCCTCCTTATTTTTTTTTTATAGTTTGTGCAAGCACGGGACAGTCCAGTGGAGAGATGTCCAGGGGCAGTTTGATATAGATAGAGGTCTGGGCTTGAGATAAAAGATTTGGGGTCTGTCAGCATATTAGGGGAAAGTGAAGACATAGGATTAGGGGAGATTATGTAAGAGTAAGAACCAACCCAGGAAAATCATATTTAAAAGACACATGGAGGAAAGGGTGCTGTGAGGGAGACTGAAAGGGAGCACCCAAAGAAGTAGACAGAAAATTAGGAGAGGTTGGTGAAACGGAAATCGAGGAAGGAGAGTTTCCAGAAGAGGGAATGTTATAGACACATTAAATAAAGTAAGGATGGGAAAGGATCTGTTGGACTTGGAAAAAGCTCATTAGTGAGGGCAGTTTCTATGTGTTAGAGACAGAAACCAGGTTTTCATGAGCTTTGTGTGAGTGGGGGCAGGGCTGAGAAAGTAGAAACAGCTAGTGTAGACTGCTCATCTAAAATTGTGGCTGTGAAGAAAGGGAGAAATTGGGTGGTAGAAAGAAAAACATACTGTATTTTAAGATGCGAGAGGCCTGCTTTATCAAGTTCTTTAGGCAAAGCGAAAGGTAAAAAGCTGTTAATTTTATATATCACCAAGTTTGCAACTAGTCAATAGAAACAGACAAGAAAACACAGAGAGCCATATTAAGGAAAGCAGAGTATGTGAGATTCCAGATTTTCTCGTGTTGTGGGTTCATTTCTATTCTTTAAGTTTAATATATGTCCGGTGTTTCATTTCTTCACAGCATATCATAATTTAATTTTTTCCTTGATGTAGGTATAAATGGAGATGCTAACGCATATTTATGTATACAGGGTCATTTCTAGGTGCATGCACTAAATATTAATATTTCAATATTCTCTTCCCAGCTCATGAGCCAAGCAAGAAATGCATTTTTCATAGCAATGAATTTTTTTTCTGAAGCACAAGACTATTTGAGTGGGCTCTCTGTGCTCAGAGAAAACAGCATTATTTTTATTATTACATTTTCTTGTAGAAGAAACATTATTTAGAAAACATGATTAGCACAGGGGCTGGGTTCTGTATTCTATTTTTGTTCTATCCAGAGACATGATACCCAAATGCAACTGATCCAGAAGCAGCAAATACTAATTGAACCTCTATACTGGTGGATTTAATTTGTTTTGGTCATATTGTATTCCCCGTTCTCACAACAGCATTCTTGGTTCCTCTGGGACATCATCCTTCTCTCCTTCAGTGTTTGTAGGTCAGTTGGGGCTGACTTTATCTCTGGCTGCAAAGCAAGGCATATGACCCAAGCCAGGCAAATCAGAGCAGTGAATTGTCTTGTCCCTAATGATTGGTTTAGAAGTGGCCCCATGGCCCAATCCAGGCCAACGAGGGCACTATTAAGGGTTTGGGTAGAATCATGGTGAAAAAGCTCTGTAACTGGGAAGAATTGAGTCTAGAGCTGCCAGCCGCCATTTTGTCCCCTTAAGGGAAGCACCAACCTGAGGATAAAGTTAGCACAAATGAGAGCAGAGCCAAGAGATAGAGAGAGCTGGGTTCCTGGTGACAACAGTTGAGTTCTTGCCTCTAGACACACCTAAAGCCCCAGCAAGCCAATAAATAACCTTTGGAGTTACATTTCTGTCCCTGCAGTTGCTCAGACAAATATTCTCACTTGGTGCCACGTTTATATGTGTGACCTTATGCAATCCCAACCCTGCTGGGTAAGGGTTATTAACTTCATTTTATAGATAAAGGTCACAAAACTGCTAAAACGACAGAGTCAGGAGTGAAAAGTCTTAAGTCTTGTGCTTGGTCTGTTACACCATAGCTCTTTCCCACAACGTCTCTCTTTAAGGTTTTTCAAAAGGAATTTACAGTGATTAATGCTATAGCCTGACTTCACCCTACTGAACTTAGATTAAGGTAATGGGAGCACTCTCTGATTTAACACTTAATTCTGCCCTCAGGTCTAAATTTAGTTTATTTGCACTTCCTATGTCCTTTATTTCTTCTTCTTCTTCTCCATATATTAGTAACTTTTTTTCTAGACCCCTATTAAAGTTAATAGACCCATGAGACATTTATTAATATTTAAGTTCTCGTTTAAAACATTTATGCCTCAGCCTGACACTGCATATTGATTTAAATCTAACATATCTTATATGCAGATGATGACTCTTAGCACCTAGCACATAATAGGTGCTCAATAAACATTTGTTGAATGATTGCTTGAGCACCCATAGTATCCACCAAGACCATTTACCTATTGCCTTCATGAATGATTCTTTTGCCATTTTACCTGAGGCAGTCTCTCCTCCACTTGTCCTGTTATTCATACCTTTAGTTTTTCTTTTGGGAGTCAAACAATGAGAGTGACCGTGTATACAAAATCCATGCAACCTGGTTTCAGAGAACCTGGGTTCAAGATTCCTATTTGTTATTTAGTAGCTTTTTAACCTTAACCAAGTTATTCACTTTTCTGAGGCTTGTTTTCTTCAAATAGATTGTTTAGAGGATTAAAAGAAATAATGATTATGAAGGCTCCATTCAAATATTAGTTATTATTGGCACGTTGTACACCCTAGCGGGAAACAAGAGAGAAAGGAAAAGAATTTGCTTTCTCCCAGTAGCAAATCAAGCAGAATCAGTGTATTAGGACAGCTGAGAAGTATAAGGAAAACAGAAGGAACACAGGAGAGTTTTGGTTAGACCCTCTGGCACTTTCATATCCCCTTCACCTTGTTTACTTTTCTCCGTAGCACTCAGCACCTTCTAACATACTTAATTTGCATACACATTATGTTAATTATCTGTTTTGCCCCACTTGAATTTAAGCTCCATGGGGCCAAGGAGTAATTGGGCACTAACACCGTTTGTCAAGTGAATAAAAAATTGGAGAAGTTTATAGGGAAAAAATCAGGTTTAGGAGACTGTGAAGTAGGGAGAGGAGCAAGAATCGAGGGTATCACTGAGAAGGAGGATAAGGACCACATAAAGAGACTATCTTTGAAAATATCCAGGGTCTGGAGTGGGGAACAACCTTCCCATATTTATTTTCCAAATAAACATATTTTTTGCTCTCAACAAACCTTATTATAAAAGCCACATTAAATAACCTTTACAGTTCAGCATTCCTCCCAAGTAACAATGCATTCCCAGCACAAAAGGATGGAGATCTAATCACTATAATATTCCAAGCATTGGGACACCTCAAGTCTTGTGCCTCTTCTATTGTGCTCTGTACTCCCTTCACATTGAGCACACCGTAACACCCCTCTCATGACATCTTACCATTTTTTTCTTTCTTTCTTTTTAAAACCGTAAGACACAAGAGAGTACAAGGTTAGCAATTTAAGTAGGTTTTTGCTGGCAAGTAAACAAATATTTCAAGTTCATAACAGATGCACAAGTCCGCTTTGGGAGAGGTGCGTTATGGGCTCAGGCGCACCCTGAGCACTCTTAGGATCACATTTGTTCATCTGTTCCTGTGGTGTACACCTGTACACATTTGGCATGGGCCTGGGTACGGTGTGGGAGAGTCTCAGGTTCAATGCAAACTTCTGATCTTTGTTCAGTTCTCTGAGTGCTGCAGCTTGTTTTCCTCTCAACCCATAAAAAGATAGGATTCTTAGCGTATCTGGAAGCTGCCTTTGCCCTTTGGTGAAAAGTATTAAATACAGACACTAAGAAATCAACGTGGATCAAAGAGCATAGATTTAATTTGCAAGTACTTTAAAGTAGGCAGCAAAAAGATAGATAAAGGTCTTCAGAGTTTTGTGTTAAAAAAGAACAAGTGAGAGATTTCACAGGTGGGATAATCTGAGGGAGAGGATTGTCTTGTATACATTATATAAGTCTCTCTTTAGGAGGAGCGTATGAAGATGTTTTGACTTGCAGGTCTCTCAGAACTTCAATACTGGATTTTCCTATAAAATACATATTTAAAAAATACCTGATACCAAGTATATGGAAGAGGGAAAGAAAATACTGAAAACCAAAGACTATTTCAAGGCTAAAGACTATTTCTTGACTTTTAAAAATGTTTAGCAGAAGGTTAACTAGCATAGAAAATGTTGAAAGACTTGAGTTTTCATTCTTGTTTTTTAGCATATACATTGTGCTCTTCTGTTATATGTGAGATTGCGAAGTATTGTGCTTTATAGACCTAAAATCGAGACTTCAAAGATATGTATGATCAGACTTCGGTTTCGGCCTTTGCTGTAAGAACAAGGAATGTGGGGTCCCAGAGCAGCGCTTCCTTCCCTTCCTGGAAAGACAAGCAGGGTTTTCCAGTGGACAGCCCTGAGAGTACAACCCGAGTAGTTCCCCTTCGGTGCTGCAAAGGTTTGACTCAGCAGGCCTGGAATGTTCAAACCCTGCACATTCCAAAGAAAGGTCAAGGCCCTTGACTGGGTCCTGAGAGACAACCTCTGAGACCTTGGAATAGGATACCTGACAAGAGTGTCATTGTTTACCTGTGGCCTTGAACCATACCAGATGGTTTATACTCATGTTGTGATTTATGGTGGGGGTCTGGGACCACGTGGTATCAGTTTGACCTCTGGAACTCCTGGAGGCTGAGAAGCAAAGGTCAGCCACAAGGGTGATCCATGCCTACGTGGCTGACCCCCCGATCAGACCTTGAACAGTAAGGCTTCCCTGGTTGGCAGTACTCTAATGTGTTGTCACACATTGTTTCTGGGAGAATTAAGTGCTCTCCATATAAGTCCACTGGGAAAGGGTAGCTGGAGGTTTGTGTCCTGTCCCTCTGCTGATTTAAATCTGTATCCTTTCTCTGTAGTTAACCATGACTGTGAATATAACAGCTTTTCTGAGTTTTGTGAGTCCTTCTAGGCATCAGTGAACCTGAGGGTGGAGTGGGGGACCTTCAAGAACACCCTCCGTCCAGTGGGAGGATCTGTCCTTGCACTCACCTTTGCAGCCTGTGTTCCGAACAACTCCTATAAACACCTCGCACCTACATGCAGACTATTTGGCAACCAAACTTAGGCTATTTTGCCCTGCTTACAAGACCTTCTCATACTAGACCTTTTAAAAGGAGGAAAACAGAAGCCTAAAGCCCCTTTTGTGAATGTAACTGACTTACAGACCAAGCCGGCCTATCTGCAAGATGCTGAAAGATTGGGAGAGAATTGCTGACTTTTATTCTTCAGTGGTCTCTTGCTATGATACTTCACGCAGCCTCTTGAAGATGGCAGCTTTCAAAAAGTCATTAATCTGCCACCAGGAGGACAAATGTGTATATCTCTTTGTGACCTAGGTATCATGTTTCTGTAGGGAGGTGTCAATCAATATCAGACTCATTAAAATCACCCTCAAAACAAATGTCAACTTTCTTCACCATTGTCTCCACAAACTTGCATTAGACCTAGACTCTGATGCCAAGGAATTTAATATATCTGCCCTTCTTCTTTTGGAGAGGAAGGATAGATACAATAAAAACAAAGAGCAAGGCTGACAAAATTTCACAGGTGACACTAATGCATAGCCAGCGCTGAGAACCATATTCTCAATCTAGGCTGATAGTTCTGAAGTATGGTGGACTGCTAGGATATTGAGGTGGACCCATCTAACTGGAGTAGAGAAGCTTGGAGAGGAGTGGGGCAGGCCTAAGGAAGGCCATGAAGGCCAAGCAAATGTGTCTGATCTTCATACGTAGTTCAGGGGGCTTTCAGTGGTCTCAGGATTCTGCCTTCAACTCAAGTCTTTATTCCAGTTGCAAATGCATAATGGACCATCTTCCTTGCCAGTCCTGCATTGTCTTCTCCCTCTCATTCAACCTACAACTCTCTGTTCCTTCAAACTGAGCTTAAATTCAGCCCCATCCAGGAACATGATTGGCCTGACTATAGACTTGGTTATTTCAAAGACTTCTTAGTCATTCTGCGCTCTCTTCACTCCAGAGTTGACTTGAATTTTTGTAGTAGATACACTCCTGAAGATGATCTGCGCAGTCAGTTTTGGTATAATGACCCTCTACTTTTCCATACACTTTCAACATAAAATTGCACATATGTTTCACTGGAAAACTTTTTAGCAACCAAATCCAATCAAATCACATTTATAAACTCAGTAACCTTTTGGAAATCATATCTAAAATTTATTTGAGTCAAGTTTTTCCTGATGAAATAATAATAATGCAAAAATAAGTCAATATAAATGCAAAACAGCTGTTACTTTTTAAATTACAGTAACTTAAAGTTTTAAAGAAAAAAATTACAGCAGTAGCTTATATGAACAGAACTCACTGATATTAAAAAAAAGTCCCAAATGGTTTACAAAAACTGTAGGTGAAATGCATGTCCCTCTGGATGCACAGATTTTTTTTTTTCTTGTGAAGAATTCTGTAGGCATGGCTGATTTTTAAAAATGAACAGGGGATGTATGCTGAGGGAAGAGGCAGCACTAGAGTGAAAGCAAGACAAGGATTTAAAACATATCAGTAAATGAACAATTGGTAACCCCCGTGTTTCCACATTTTCTTCTCTGCTCTATCCTCATATTTTTACACAATTAATAAGGGGAAGCACTGGGATTCCAGCAGTTCTAGCTCCACATTTGTGGCTCTTTCCAATTTATCACAACTGCCCTCAGCAGTGCTCATTAATCTTTGAAAATTTTCTTCTTTATATGGTAGACTACTAGATCTCAATACTATTGCAGGTACTTCTAAATCAACATGACAAAAACAGAGCTCATCCTTGTCCCCAAACTTGCTTCTCTTTTATGACCTGTTACTAGCACTGTCATCAGCTCATATCCATCGTACATACTTCAGTGCACATTTGAGTCTTCTCTCTTGCCCAGCTCCTATATCCATTCATTCTCGTAGATTCTGCTCTCACGATGCCTCTCAGTCTCTCCCCTTCTTGTCTTCTCTGCTGCTGCCACCTTGGCTCAAGTACTTATTTTATTGATATTTATTTTTTGTTTGTGCACTCTGCAGCAGCTCCTAATTGGTTCCCTAGCTTCCAGTTCCTCTCTTTCTTCCAGTCTCTCCTTTGCAGGGGAGAAACTATACATCTGTTCCTCTTATACCTGGAATACCCTTTCCCTGTCAAACTGACACTAGGCTTGTTCATGTGACTTGCTCTGGCTAATGAAACAGTAAAAACTTGACTCAAGCAGAGGCTTAAAAAAGCTTTTTTTCTCCCCTTTGATCCTCTTCATTTTTTTCTCTGATGTACAGGGAGTTCTCATTGGAAATGAGACACGTGAAACAGAGCCAAGTCATGACCCATGCAGATGCATAATTGAGCCAAGCTGAGATCAGCAGAATCATTCAGCGGACCCTTAGACATGTGAGAAATTATTAATGGTTGGTGTTTGGAGTCCGAGTTTGTGGTGCTTTGTTATGCAGCAATAGCTACCTGATAAATCCACTATGCCTCTTTCTGAAATACTCCCATAGCACTTTGTACATACTGTTATTATAGCATTCATTATGTCTGATTCTTCTACTGGAGTGGGTTCTTTTAAGTCAAGGGCTGTATTTTTTATATCCCTAGCATCTAGCACATAACCTAGCACACAGTAGGTTCTCAAGAAATGTTTATTAACCTAAGGAATGTAAATGTACATCAACTCACCTGTCCCTAATCTATTACAAAACAATTGAGTCAAATGTGTTTTTATGGCCATTCAAATTTAGCAAGAGCTTCTGTTTCAGTCTAGTCTTGCTTAATTGTGAAAGAAAAGTGTTTTTAGTCTTTAAAGTTTTTTCCTTTCAAGCCTTATATTTGGAGATTAAGTACCTTTTCTCCAAGAGAAGGAGCAGTCAGTCACCTCAGCTCCAGGTTATGGTTTGAGACTTCCCAAGGGGAGGACATGTGCTGGATCTTGGATATGGGGAAGATGCCTCCCAGGGCAGGGAAAGTACTGGGATTTAGAGAAAAGGAGGGAGATGAGAGCATGTGAGTGATTTCTACAAAGCCTTCCTTTTCCCTGTACTGTAGACAATGGTAAGATATGTATGGCCTTTTAATTGAACCATCTTTTCCCTCTTGACAAACCCAAGTTAGCTTTCACAGAGAAAACTCGACAGGCAACACTAGTTTCCATGCAGAGAGGTAAAAACGACTATATATTTTTGAATCTTTTTTTCATCATGTCTGCGCATATATTTGACAGTCTATCAATCTTCTATGAAGAGACTTTAGATAACACAGTGAATTTGTTTTTCTGATTTATAAAATATTTAGGCTGTAAAATATTTAAGTTATACTTGTACCTTAAATACCAGTCATTGATTTACAGACGTATTTTATGGTTATTTTGATTTCCCAACCAGTGGCAAGTATGTCGTGTGCGTGTGTGTATGTGTGCGTGTGTGTGTGTGTGTATATATATATATATATATGAATATATATGTGCTATATGTGTATATTCATATTCACATATATAATATACACATTATATATTCACTATTCATATATATAATACATACACCATGTAATTTTAGGGTCCATTGTCTCAGCCTCTACCCCTCCTCCCAAGCCCACAGCCTGCCTAGTAGAGTGTTGCATTCACGTAGACATTTAGTAGATTCACTTACCATTTCTCAGCCAACCCCACCTTCTGCCCCTTTGAAGTTTCTGAAACATTAGACATTCCTATCTTCAATCTTCTTGGTACCAGAATTGGCACAATATTTGCTACGCACTTTTGCACACTGACTAATGGCATCATCTAGGGAAGAACAAGTAGCAGATTCATGCACTTCATTTCTTTTCAGGCTTTATTGCCAAGGCTAATTGCTTATTTAAGTAAATGCATCTGACTTGAATAGCAATTCAGGATGTTTTGGGATAGTTTGAGTATTGAATTTCACAGGCAGTACCAAGACTAAGAAAATCCAGGTTAATGTCCTGAAAACTTTTAATCAATACAGAGGCCTTTCCTTGCAGAAAGAAATTCGCCTTGGCAATAGACAGACATAATCAAGTGCCCACAGAGGTCAGACAGGTAACAGAAATAAGACAAGAAGGTGGGCATTGTGGTGACTTGGGGCTGGCCCAGTGGCCCCTCCTGACTCTGCTGTGATGTGGGAAGGCGGGTCCAGCGTGGCCAGATCATCCAATTTTTAAAGCCAAACTGGAAATTCAAATTTTACTTAAATGTGAAATTTGAGCTTCAATTGTTGACAACTAGTTCAAGAATATGAATTATCCTCATGGCTATCAGTTTGCTTCCTTTAAGCTTAAGAGAAACAGTTTATGGATTTTCTAATTCTTTTTTTTACTATAGGAATTAGCCATTATTCTGTTTTGACCTGTGACAGCTGTGTCACAGGGTAAAATGGGAAATTACCTGGAGGGCATCTGAAGCTATGTTTTAAGCAAGTGTCATCTATTTCTGAGCAGAAAATCTGTTTGTATGAATATCTTTGAATATATTTGTTTCCTGTAAACGTAGTGCTTCCTGTAAAATTGCTGCAACTTGTGTTGGAAATGCCTGGGAATATTCACCTTTTGCGAGTGGGGGCTAACCAGCTAGTGACATAGGGACTCCTCTGACTCAGCGAGACCCTCCTCACATGGAAGGTTAAGGCCCAGGTAAAACAAGGCCACAGCTCAGTGGCTTAATAGGACCTTGGGGAGCTGTAGCAAGGGACAGCTGGGAGAACTCACAATGTACCCCAAAGAAAATACCTACCAGTATCCTTCATGGTAGTGTGTCTACAGATAGTTACATTCAAGGCGAGTTTTGTGGTATAAATTTGCACAGAGTTGGTCCTTACCTGGTTCACACTGATACAATTGATTAGTTGGTAAATATGATCCTGTGTCCCTGGAACGTCCCTTGTTACCCTGGCCACCCTGATCCTTCTTCTGGACCCCTCAGACCTCCTCCAACATCTAGGCACTAACAGGTTAATGCCTGTCCCTGTATTGCAAAGGGCAGAGTCTGTTCTCTTTGCCAGTTTGTCCAAGCCATACCAATTTTTAAATATCTAATTATTATTTTGGAACACGTGAACCAGAAATGCCAGGACTCCAGGAACAGCAGTGTGGTTCAGATATTACAGTGTTTTTCCCTTACTGCTTTCCTTTTGGTAGCCATGGGCTATAGGGAAGCCTGAGACGAGTGTGAACAAACAGCTCAAGAAACACAACATATATTTTCCTAAAAGCCAGAGGTCCTTTGTTCCAGTCCCAATATATCCAATATATGGTAGATGCCCTAAGGCATATTTCAAAGGTTTCATCTCACATTTTTCTATTATTGGAAAATTTTGACTGGCTAATTTTAAAACACGGATTTTTTTCCCCCCTGCAAATGTGCAGGCTCTGCACACATACCCAGTGGTAGCTGTGAAACAGTTGGAGAATTCCCTGTATTCAGTGACCTCAAAGTCACACTTCAAGCTGTCCCGTGGTCTCTTGTTAGTACAATAAAACATATATGAGTCGTGACTGGCTGCAGAGTTAGGAGCAGGTATTTAGTGTTTTGATAATCTGGCACCATTAATTTTGGTGGTTGCTGTACATGTTTCTATTTTTGTCTCCAGTTAGAGCCGCCAAGAAAGGAGCCAACCAGATTTCTGCAGACGCTTTTGTAAAACTCTCATTTGCAAAATCAAATGTCCAAGACAGTGATCACACTTTGGCAGTGATGCATGCCTATCACGTGCTTTCCCATAAATGACCACCCAAGAGCCTGAGCAGAGAGCAAGGAGGAAGCAGGAAGTGGGAGAGAAAGTAATGAGGCGACAGAGCTTGGCTTTCACAAACAAGCCTTTTCTCTGATTGCTCCCTCCTGTTGCAGCCACCGTAGCAGCAGCAGCAGCCTCTGACCTTAGCCGCTGTGGTCTACCTGTGTAACGAGGAGCCACACGTCAGCAGAGAGAGGAGCAGGACCTGCATGGACATAAACATCAAAATCACATGTTGTTGTCTGAAGATTGTTAGGGGTGGAATTGTGGCTCCCAAATTCATATGTTGAAATCCTAACCTTCAGTAACTGAGAATGAAACCTTATTTGGAAATAGGGTGATTGCAGATGTCATTAGCTAAGTAATGATGAGGTCATACTGTAGTGGGGTGGGCCTTAGATCCAGTATGACTGGTGTCCTTATAAAAAGGGGAAATTTGGACACAGACACACAAGGGGAGCACACCGTGTGAAGACAGAGGCAGAGATTGGAGTGATGCATCCACAGCCCGAGGAGCACCAGGGGTTGCAGCAAGCCACCAGAATCTAAGAGGAGGCAAGGAAAGATTCTCTCCTACAGGTTTCAGAGGGAGCATGGCCCTGCCGATACCTTGATTTCAGACTTCCAGCCTCCAGAACCGTGAGATAATAATTTCTGTTGTTTTAAGCCTCTCACTTGTTTTGGCGGCCCTGACACTGATACAGAGACCACATCTCAACTGCTGTGGCATGAAATTTTGAATGTAAGGGTGTGTTACATCTTAGATAGCCCCAAATATCTGAATTTAGGAGCATAAAATCTGTTGGCTCGCTCTGATGTTGTATTTTCCTACCTATAGAACTTAACATCAGAGGGATATAAAAGTTCAGAGATTGAGAACACTAACTTTGGGGTCATGCTTGGGCTCAATCACTTAGGGGCTGTGGGATCTTGGGACCATTACTCAATCTCTTTACTTTTCAGGTTCCTCATCTATAAAATGGGGATAATAATAGTACTCATGGAAATGGGAATAATAATACTTCATCATGGAAGTAGACACGATTCATAAAGATCAAGTGAGGTAAAGCATTAACCCATGTTCATTCAACAACTATTTATTGAATCATGGTATGTGCAGCATTTACAGTCAAGTAGGGAAAAATAAACAAGAAAAAAGACAAAGAAAATAATTACAAACTCTGACAAAGATTGGGAAAGAGACCAATAGGGTCTTCAAAGAGAGTAGAAATGGGGGGGGACCCACTTTAGATAAGAATTTCGAAGACTGCTTCTATGAAGAAGTGAAATTTGACCTGACACAAAATATGAACAAAAGGTGTTAGCTGGGTGAGGAGTTGGGGAAAGAGATGATAGAGGAATCAGCCTGTGCAAAGGCCCTGAGGTAGAAAGATCATGGTGTGTTCAAAAACTGTTTGTTATGGTATGGGGTAGACAGCTGTAGTAGTTTTCTATCATTGCCATAACAAATGACCATAAACTTAGGGGCCTAAAAAAACATCCATTTATTATCTAACAGCTTCTGTGGGTCAGAAGTCTAGGTACAGCTGAGTTCTCTGCTTGGGGTCTCCCAAGGCTGAAATCAAGCTGTCAGTTAGGATGCAGTTCTCATCTGGGGCTCGGGGGGCCTCACTGGTGGTTGGCAGAATTCATTTCTTTTTCACTCTATCCATGTGACTCCTTCCATCCTCAAGCCAACAACAGCAGGTTAAGTCCTTCTCAGATTTCACTTCTCTACCTTGCCTTTCTTTGCTTTTAAGGGTGCATGCGATTTTATGGGACCCACCTGGATAATCTATGATACTCCATTTTAAAGTCAATTGATTAGTCGCTTAAACATATTCACTGTAACATATTCATGGGAGTGATATCTCATCAGATTCACAGTCTCGGATTGGGGATTGGGGCATGGAATCTTCGTGATAGCCGTTAATTCTGCCACAAGGTATGTTGACTATGGAGAGGAATCTAATGATGTAGGGACTTATGGTCATGGTGAAGATTTTGGAATTTAATTTAATGGCAATAATTATAGTGATAACTATTATCATGTAACTACTATATATAGTATCTATTTATTAGCGCTAAGCACTCTGCCAAACATTGTAAACATAATCTCATTCGATCCTCCTAGTGGCCCTTTGAGAGAAGTACCACTATACTCAATTTACAGATGAGGAAACTGAGGCTCAAGTGACTTACCCAAGACCAAAAATCTCCTGATGAGTCCATATTTAAACGCAGATCTGTCTTGTTCCAAATTCATTAGCATTTTTATTTAAACCCCCCCCCCCCCCACTTAGACTTGCTTTTAAGGTATATATTTTTAGAGGTTTCAACAGGATATTTTCTGTTTTTATGGGCAAAAGCATAATTGCATCTAACTAGTCGTTTTTCTGTTTGAGTCTCTTAACCATGCCTAGGAGGAGCTTGGTAATTCCAATCATTAGGTCATAGCCCAGGACTAGAGTAGATATGGCACCTTACGCGTGAAAGAGAGTTTTAAAGAATCACTGGAGCTCAAAGGAAAGGATCAAAGCTTGCTCAATTTTTTATGTGCTTTTCTCAATATTTAGTTGGTGGAATTTTAATTTTCATGGGACCAATTTGTTCCTGAATACGATCTCCTGGTTTGCCTTTGGATATACGTACCTTGATTTTGGTTGAGGGGATTGAGCTTCGGAAATTTTCAAAGTAGATAGCAAGCACACACGAGTAAGGCAGTGTTTAATAACAGCGCCGTAGCATCTGCATCCTAATGTTCTTCAAGGATCTCATTAATTATCTGTATGTTATTGACAGAATCTTGGCCATTTCTATGAATTGTTTCATAACACCTGGACAAAACCTTCTAGTCCAGGGGACTGTAAAGGGGCACATTATTACTTGACGCTAGAGAATATGCCCTGCTCTTATCCCATTGGCCTCCCTGTTCTCCTCTTGGGCCACCCTTCCCAGGACAAAGTTCTAGGATCTCTCTCCATGCTGGGGACAAGAGGTGACCATTCCCATATTTGTCCCTACTTCCCATCAGCTGCCTATACACAGTGATCTCTGTGCTTTAGGATCTTGGCAGGAAATATAGAGGACCATAGCTGTGGAGCCCACCTGCAGAGGGTAGACAAACCTTTTCCAAGGGCCTGGGGAGAAGATGGACTCTGCTTCTCTCTGGGAAAGCAGGTGGAGATGTTGTAGAGGAAGAGGGAATAGGGGAACAGCATGTCCCACTGACTGGAGCCGCCTGTGTCCAATCTCCGCCTGGGAGATTGCCCGGTGGGCGTACTTTGCAGAGATGATCTGGACCCAGTCCCCAGGCACCTGCTGATTCAGGGCGACTCATCATTAGTTAATATTTCAGTGCCCATTGGGTGCTGCTTTCCTGTGCTCACTGTGGCTCCAGAAATGCTTGCTTGGGGATATGCTGCTAGAACCCAGGGCTCCAGGAGAGAATAAGAAACAAGCATGCATTCGCATTGCCCAAAACCATTTCTTTGCAGCTGCAGTACAGAAACAGGTATCTACACATTTGAGCCATGTGGGAGGGGAAAGAATTCCACCCAGAATGAAACTTTTTTTGCCAAATTTCTTGCTGGTCTTTCCTATACAGGGGGTAGGAAACATTCCCAGAAAGAGAATGCCAAAGGAAGTAACAACAAACTAAAAAAAGGCAATTCATGAGGGAGCAAGATCTTCAACAAATGAAAAAGTGTAAATGGTAATATTCCAGCAAATTAGCTCCTAGAGAAGCCCTTAGACAGAACTGTAAGCCGTTATAATTAAGGATTTGGAAAATATCAGTATTTAATTAGAGCCTCTTTTCTTGGTGAAATGCTGTTGTTTTGCTGTAACTTCAGGTGTAAACAACTAAACATACCCATTTCAAAAATGTGTTTTGTTGCAAGCCTAGAATCAGTGCTAATGTTAATTTGCTTATCACGGCTTCCTCGCCTGGTTTTTTTGTTTCTGATCAGAGCTGAATTTTAAGAGCAGTTTTATCTTTAGTTCCCAAATACAGCAATCTCTAGTTCCCAGGCTGTCATAAATACTTCTTCACAAACACTCAGGAACATCCTAATCATTCAGTCCAACATCATAAACCTATCAACCTCCCCATTATCTAATAAACACAGTTTCTCTAATATCTAATGCATATTTGTGGCAGTTGTTTTAGACAAGGAGTTTTCAAATCCATTTCCAACGTAATCAAATATCGACAATAGCAAAATGTTTCAGTTTTATCACTTAACAGCAAACATTTTAGAAATTGGTTCTTGCCACCTGAAACGCTGATTTAAAAAAAGAATACAACATTCACACAGGGAATGCCTAGCGCCTAACTCAGGATCAGTCTTAAGCCCCACTTTTCGCACCTGTAATTCCGGACAACAGATAAACCTTTATTCCTTTGCCTATACGGGGACGCGTGTAACTCAAACTGTTTTCCTGCCGTGATGGAGAAGATGAGGCATTATCAAGACTAACACTACAATTTAACGCTTCAGAGGAGCAGTGTATATCATTACTCCCTCTATAGCCAAGCACACTAATTAATATTTATTGCACCTGTCAAGCCAGAAGCCACGGCCAATCCATTCCTGTGGCAGTTCAATGGGAGACTGGACACCGTATTTCTCCTTGGCAGACATGTTTGGGTCATCAGCAAAGACAGAAGCCCCTTTCCCCAGTGAGACATCGTAAACTCTCTTTCTCTTGCAAAATTAAACCATTAATTCTATTCGTGTTAATTTTTATTCTTGTTGGGGATCCCTGTAAAAAGTAAGAGAGGGAAGGGTGGAGGAAGGATGAGAAACAGCTACGTGTTCAGGATCAGCTGTCTAACATATTTATTAGAACAAGGGCTTTTGGAACCCACGACCTTTGCTTTTTATCAGACATCCCTTAAAGGTTACAGACATGTAGGGGGAATGATGGTTATAAATCCTCATGAAGTTTAATCAAAAGTGGCAGACCACCCAGCAGTAAACACGTTATTAAAACTCTTTGGATTAAAACTTTGTTCAGCATTGTCAACAGAGCTCCATCATCAACAGGTAGCTGGCAGCAGAATTAATTAAGCGAGGGTGAAATAATAAATGGATTCTGATATCGCACCTACAGCAAGGAATTTGGCATTCAGAGCGGAGAAGTTTATATCGAGGCTGTGAATCATTCTGCAGTGCATCTGAGCAAACCCAGCATGGCTGTGGAACTGAGTTTACTCAAAAATTTAATTAGGAGAACATGTAAACGGTACTGGAGAAAAGTAGGGCACCAAATGCTGCTTTATTTTATTTTACTTTTTTGCTAATTCTATCAGGAACACCTGTGTCATTAGAAACTTCACGACCCAAACTGCCAAGCTTTTGACTAATAAGAGGAATACCCATGAACTTTTCATTGAAGATGATTTAGGCAATTATATTTTGCCTTTAAAAATAATTGTTCTTCCCTCGAGGATGATGATATTAATGATGATAATAATCAAGCAACAATAGCAATAATAATAAAAGAGCCAGAATCTTCTGAACTAGTATGATGCCCCAGGCACTAAGTGCCTATGTTACATATGTCATCTTATTTAATTCTTGCAACCCGTTGAGGTAGGAATTATCAGTTCCATTAAACAGATGAGTAATTGAGGTATAGAGGGGTATTGTAACCAATGTCACCCATGCACCATCTGTTACACTCCAAAGCTGTTCTCCTGACTGCTCCCTTTTCTCTAGGATATAGGTTTCTTTGGAGGGCAATGGGGGTAACTGTGGGTGGGAATTCATTTATATGACATAGAAGCCCCTCTACAACCGCTCTGCTGCTCGTCCCCTGGCTCCTGTGTAGGTCATTGTTTCACCCTGGCAGTGTTCTTCATGTCCTGATCTCTGATTTCTAACTCCTTTCTATTTTGTCTGTCCCCATTGTCTCTCCAGGACCCTTGATGGCTCCCTGGTGGTCTTCTCTATTACTCATTCGTGGTAAGATCCACACTTCTCAGTTCCTAATGCAATTCCGTTGGAACCTTCCATTCTCTTATTCCATTTCTCTCTCCCTTAGGGCCTGGCACATCCATTGAGATGCTGTCTGCAATATTGTTAATTATCATTTCATAGTGCATTATTGCAGCACCAATAACGTTTAACTATAAACACCTTTCGGTGTGTCTGGGGGCTTACTGCTGCTATAGACTTTGAAAGTCAGTTTAGTGATTTTTTTTTAATTTTGGGGGGTGGGCAGGGGAAGGTCAGTGATGACTTATTTGGAATTGATAGTGCCCTAGTTTGAAGAGAGGTTCTTAAATTTGGGTCCAATGCTGAGAAGACTGTACAGAGTAGCAGTTAAGATGACTGGGCTTTAGAATTAGACTGAATTTTCCACTCATTGAGCTGGCCAGTCACCTAATGCCCCAGCCTCAGTTTCGTCATTGTAAAATGGAGATATTTATTCCCCCTTCACAGTGTCTACTGACACCGGGTTGTGGTGAAGGAAAGTACAGCATATATTGCAGGGTGCCAAGCAAGGAGAACAGACAGGTCATGCTCAAAAGACCCGAAATTCCTGATGGCTTTCAGGGACGGGGTTTTAAAGGCAGTGGGAGGGAGGGAGCTGCAGGGTGCGTGATCAGCTCGTGCACAATCCTCGGATTCGTTGGCATCAAGGTGAAGTTTCAAGCATCGTCAGCCTTCTGGTTTCAACCGGCCTAGGGTCTATGTGCTTGCGGTCAGCAGTTTCCATCTGGTGGGGGTCTGTTTCCTGTAACAACAACTTAGGAACGTGCGTCAGGCCTTTGTATCTTCCCGGGAACCGGGAGCTTGGTGATTCTGCCATGCGGTGGATTTATAGTCTAAATTGTTTCCACACCTATTCTTTGTTTCTCCATCTTCACATTTCCTGATCATTAACTCTTTTTAAAAATATATATCAAAAACATTTATTTTGCAGTGTTTACAACAAGAGAAAAACAGTTGTACTAATCATTAACTCTTGAGTCAGCCATTTGAGGCCCAAGGGAGGCCTGGAAGACTAAAGCAAAAACCTTTTACTTCAAAAGACAGGGAAACAGGGGCATGTATATGGTTTCGATCCCCCCTTTTCTTTGATACCCCTCAATCTTGAGAGGAACAGGTTCAGGAAAAGAAATGGAGTAAAGTTTTGGATCATAAACTCGGCAGAAGAACTCAGTTTTAGGGGGACTCAGTTTCATCCCTAGACCTACCCAGTAGGAAATTCTGGGGGTGGGTCCCAGTCATTGCATTTTAACAGGCCCTCATGTGATTGTGATGCTCTAATATTTGGGGACCGCTGGTCTGCGTACCAGTGTTTCTTGTTGACCAGAGTTACATTTTGTTGGCTGCACGTCTGCTTTCGCCTTCCCCTCCCTGTCTTCTGAATAATGATTATGGCAGCTTGTCCACCATCTTTCTCCTTTTCACGCTTGGTGTCTAGGGTAGAGCATTCAGCTGGTTTCCCTATCCAAAGTAAAATTTCAAGTGGGAAACTTTGCTCCATTACTGGCTCACCTAATAAATGTCTCCTGCTTCCCCACGCTGTTCTAGTGAAAATTGTAGCATCCTCTGGGTAGGAGCTAATTCTATGCTCTGTGGATTGTCTGTCTCACTTTTTACTCCTAATGATGACTCCTAATAATAATAATTACTGAAAGCTTTTCTTTGACTTGATTACTGCTGCATGCTGGAGAAACAAAATCCCTTCCATTTTTCTTTCCTTTTCTGAGTCCTGACAAATGACTATTACCACATTAAATCATTCACCTGTGTAAGCAAAGCTTTTTATTTATCTCTGATGTTTGTTCTTTAATATCTTTAGAAAAACATAAAAATTGTATTAAATTCTAAACAGGGACATTCACTTTAAACAAGAGTCAGTGGCTTTTTCCTTTTACTTGTTTTGCCATATTTACTTCAACCCTGGAAGACCAGCGCACACATCCTTTCCTCCTCATCTCTGTTTCACTGTTGAGTGAAGTGTTTTGAATTAATTTTGTTAAATTATTAATAGCTCATGACTGGAAAACATTCCAGCATTGGAGTTTATGTTGCACCACGTGCTGTGCCCTAATATGGCAAATTCTGTGCACACGGATGAATATGCGGCTACCGGTTAGGTGAAATGTTGGCTCCTGCCTAACCCGTAATGAATTCTCGTGAAGACAAAATTTAATAATGAAGTAAATATTTTATTTTCATTAAATCAGGACAGTTTCCTGGAAGTCAAATGATTAGAGTTAGAGCTTGCGTTGGGTCATTCATTTATTCAACAGAAATGTGCTAGGCACTCTATTAGGCAACGGGAATACAATGGGGGTACAAGGAGGTACTGACTTTGCCCCTGTGGAGCTTACAGTCTGGTGGGGAAGACAGGCGTTAGTCAAAGAATCACCAGAATAAATGTAAAATGACAACCCTGATTAAAAAACAAATAAAGGAGAACAGTATGTAAGTGTGAGCATATGACAGGGAGATTGACCTAGTCTTCCCTGGGAAGTGGTTGCCCTGAGGTGAGGCAGGAATGTGATTTATTTCTGGTAAGGGAGTGGGATGGTCATGGGAAAGGGCACTTCAGGCAAAAGAAATGACATGTGCAAATGTCTTGTGGCAGAAGGGAGTGTGGCATTTAAGGGGGGTTGAGAAAAGATGGCTAGGGGTCAGGGAAGAATGGGGAACCATTGAAGAGTTTAAAGCAGAGGAGGCTGTAAGTAGATTTAAGTTTGGGTGAGATCACTCTGGTTGCAGCGTGGAGCATGGATTGTCAGGATGGATGCTGGCAGGCCAGCCAGCAAGCTATTTCAGGAGACATAGCATAGAAGGCCTGGATTGGGGTGGAAGTGGCAGGGACAGAGAGAGTGAATGAATGTAAAGATAATTACGAGACGGGGCTTCCCTGGTGGTACGGTGGTTAGGAATCCGCCTGCCAATGCAGGGGACATGGGTTCGAGCCCTGGTCCAGGAAGATCCCACATGCCTCGGAGCAACTAAGCCCGTGCGCCATAACTACTGAGCCTGTGCTCTAGAGCCCGTGAGCCACAACGATTGAAGCCCACACGCCTAGAGCCTGTGCTCCGCAACAAGAGAAGCCACTGCAATGAGAAGCCAGCACACCACAACGAAGAGTAGCCCCCGCTTGCCGCAACTAGAAAACGTCCGCGAGCAGCAATGAAGACCCAATGCAGCCAAAAATAAATAAATAAAATAAATCAATTTATATATAAAAAAAGATAATTATGAGGCAAAAATGACAGGATGGTGATGGGCAGAGAGGTGTTTCTCAGATTCTGGTGCACATAGGGGTACTGTTCAGTGAGCTAAGAGACCCCTGGAAGAAAACCAGGTTCACCAGGGAAGCTCATGTCTCTTTTTGGACTGTTGAGCGTGGTGCATCAAAGAAGTAGCTGGATATTTGGGTCTGGAGCTCAGAGGAAAGTCTAAAATGGCATATGCACATTTGGACTTATCTGCATGTATGTGGTGACATAACCACAGGCATAGAAGAGAAGATGGGGGCCTGGATTCCAACTTTAAGGACCAACAACATTTATGCTAAGTAGAGAAGAAGTAAAAAAGAAGGAATGGCTAGAGGGAGAGAAGGAAATCGGGAGAGTGAGGTATCACTGAAGCTGAGAAAAGAGGGTATTTCAAAGAGCAGGAGTGGCCAAAAGAGTCAAAGTATATCCAGAGAAAAGGCCAGCAGTGAGATCTACTGGATATGCAGAATTCCATGGTTTGGTTATTTGACATTTGATCTTGGGAAAATAATAAGTGATAATGAACATAACAGTGGTTCCTAGAGGATAATGGTGACATGTGCTGTTGAAGTTATCCTCCCTTCCTGACCCCATGCCCACAGGGCCCCGAGAGGGAGGATAGCGGAGAAGAGGTAGTGAAGTACACGTCAAAGGACACTTTGGAGGAAGACATCAGGGTTTAAATTCTGACTCCAAACTATGTGGCTTGAGTGCATTTCTTTACCTCACTAAGTTTAAGTGCCTTTATCTGTAAGGTGAACATAACTACTTTATAGGTAGTTGTGAGTATTAAAGATAAATGTGTCAAAAGCTTAGCAAGGTACTTGGCCTACAGTAAAGGTTAATAGATAACTGTTCATTCAATAAATGAATGATGGACTTCAAACAAGGGAATAATGTAGAGATGTGCATTTTAGTAGGATGACTATATATATGGCTTCATCACTGGAAGGCTGATAAATACAAAGGATGCTCATTTCTGTTACCTTCCAAGGGGGTGCCAATACTGTGCCATAGTGCTCCGCCCTCTGCCCCAAATAGTTTAACTGTTCAATTAATGTCTTTGATGAGGATATAACAGCAATTTTATGAAAGGTACAGATAAGATGATATGAACATGGAAGTGATAGTAAATAAAACCTGTGAAAATAAAGATTATAAACTATACAGAACAAATGGTCTGAATTGAATCAGACAAAAATTTAACAAACATACCTACTCTTGAGTTTAATAAACCAACTATACAAATTTAGGACAGTACAATTCATGTGGCTTTTTGTAAGACATTTAGGGTTTAAATGGGCAGTGAATTTGCTATAAGGCCATGGTGAGTGACACCTGCCAAAAAAGCTGTGTGGACTCTACTGTAATCAACGTAATTCAGCTTCTCTCTTTTTCCTGGGCACCCATCTAGACTACATTTCCCAACCTCCCTAGTGATGGGTTTTTGCCAATAGAACATGAGGAAAAGATGTGCTTCCCCTGTGGGCCAAGATAGTTAAGAGCACTAAGCCTTCTCCACAATTTCTCTTTTCCCTTTTCATCCAGTGGGGCCCTCTGAGGCCCTAGTGTTACTGAGTCCAAGCTCATAATGCTCACCACAAGACAGGCCAAGAAATTGAGAGACAAAGTGTTGGGGCAAGGAATAGCGACTTTATTTGGAAAGCCAGCAGACCGAGAAGATGGTGGACTAGTGTTCCAAAGAACCATCTCACCCGAGTTAGAATTCAGGCTTATTTTCTACTAAAAGGGGAGGGGGTGTTGCTGGTTGTTTCAGACTTCTTGGTGTAGGAATCCTTTGTTCTCACAGCTGTCCACACGTCTGGTCACAGTGTTCCTGTAAACTTCCAACAAGAGAACAAGTGTTATTCTCTGTTTCTGCAACTTTTTATCTCTGTATACCTTGAAAGGTCAGAGCCTTGAGAATGGGCTTGAGAATAGGCTGTGTATCTCAGACTCTAGGCAACATTCTTATACAAAGGTGCAGAGCCAGCATGACTAAGCACAGACAACAGAGCACAAGGGTTAGAGCTAAAGGAATAGATCCATGTATATGTATGGCTGAGTTGATTTGCTGTGCACCTGAAACTATTACAACACTGTTAATCAGCTATACTCCAATATAAAAAAAAAAAGTTAAAAAAAAAAGATGAATAGATCCAATATGGAGTCAGGTTTGTTCTCTGTTACACTAGGAGATGCCGAATTCTGGGTCCATGAAAGACTCTGTGGAGCAGAGCCCCTCCCCTGCCCTTGCCTTATGACCTGTGACCTCATATCACCTAAAAAGTGAGCAAAAGAAAACCATTAAAGGGTTAAGCCATGGAGATTTTGGAATTGTTGCCACAATGACCGCCATTATTCCTGACTAAAAACAACAACAACCAAAGATAGAAACAAGATAAAACTGCTTCAGTCTTCAGTTATAATAATAGAAGTATGGCTTCTGGTCTAATGGGAAATGATATTCTGGAAGAAACTCATCCAGAAATGTACTAAATGACCAAGTTTTTGTAGTCTGTCTGCAGAGCTGTAAATCACATCTGTAGCATGATTTTTAGTTCTTGGCTTCACATGAGAGGATGTGAATATATTGGGAGAGTTCTTGGCATACTGTAGGCACTCAATAAATATCTGTCAAATGAATAAATACTGAAATGTATACAGTCTGTGACATCACCACAAGGAAAGATGGTGACCTGACTTCATGTCCTATTAAGGGTGGTTATGAGACAGGCTGGGACCTGGGACCTGGGACCCTTTGCTGCAGTGCTTGCCCCTGGACAAACGTCTCCTCAAGCAACAGAATACAAAGAAACTATAAGAGACTAAAAATAACTTCGTGCTTGCACTGTTGGGGCAAATTATGAACAACAAGATACAAAAAGACCAAACACAACTGCCACCTCTGAGGAGCTGGGAACAAAAACAGGTTACTGGGAGCAAAACAGGGTCTGTTACCGACCTAGGTTCTTGGCCTCCTTAATCAATACAAATTGATGAGGCCAGACCAGAAATTCAGGCAAGGTTTTACTGGGGCTCCTGCTGCAGCAGGAGGGAAGGAAAACAAGTAACAGTCTCCTTTGCTCGCTCACTGCGGCGGGGTGGGCGGGGTGGGGGGGAATGAGCTGGTTCCTTATATGGGGCGAGGGTAGGGGTGGGTCCAGGGGTCAGGCTGGAGGGTTCGCTTAGGTGGTTTGCCCACCGCCTTGGTGGTGCTGTGTGCAGGGTGTATGTGCAGTACCCTGTTGCTCAAGGAGATGTTTGTCCAGGTGCAAGCACTGCAGCAAAGCAGCCCAGGTCCCAGTTCCCAACCTGTCTCAGTTAGAGGAGCTGGGATTGTTTAGCTGGGAGAAAAGGAGACAGGATGGGTATCACAAACTATTAAAAGTACTGTTTTGTAGAAGAAGAATTAGATCAGCTCTCTGGGAGCCCACCAGGTGGAACGGGAATTATTATGTTGAAGTTAGAGTAAGACATTTCTGTTCATTGTATGGCAGTGAAACATGGAAGGCCCTCATCTTTCAGACATGTTCAGAGGAGAAATGCCCCTTACAGTGTTGGAAATGCTTCAGCAAAGAGTTAGTGACAATCAGTTGGGAGATATTATGGAAGAAATTCACGCATTGGATGGAATGCTGGATAAGATGCCCCTTAAGACCCCTTACAACCCTAAGATTCTATGCTTACGTGGTTCTGACTTAAACTTCATCTAGAGCTAGAGTCAACAATGGCATTAAGACAGAGTCCTGTGGTGGGAGAGAAAAGTCCCTTCTCTCTTTTCAATAATAGTCACAGTTCTGTTCCTTACAGAGTAAGGATTATTAACACCTCCCAGTTGTCATCTCCTGGTTGCTAAAAGTGGCTCTGCTGATAATTTTCCATCAAGAAAACAATATTCACAAGGGGGCTTTGTTTTATAAGTGGTCCAGAACCACTGTAGAGATTTTTAACTGAAGCTCAGTTGATTTGATATCTATTGCTACATCAAGTTGAGTTGAAATGAGTGCCCACAAAATGCCAGGAGCTTTACAGATAACAGGCACCTTCAAGAAGGGTCATTCCAAGCTGTTAAGGTCAGGTCTACCACTGAAATCAGCGAAGCCCTGGAGCCCAGCTCTGTGCACACCGAGGCTTGTAGGAAAACACTTACCTCATCTTGTGTGAGAGTTTCCATTCACCAAACGGAGGTACCAAGGCTGGTTTTCTGGAGAGGGATATTGTAAAGATAAAAGAGAACACTTGTGAAATTGCTTTGAGTACTTAGAAGAATAAAGAAAATCTTGGACAGTCAAGCCAAGATTTACACCAGCTATTCTTTTAAGAAAACACTTGGAGTCTGAAGGATGGGCTTGTTTCTTTCATGGGCTCAGCATCATGCTTCCCAGCTAAGTCTTCAACTGAAAAGTTAATATGTTAGACCTAAAACATTTACAAGTCCCCTTATTGCCATGCTAATGAGTGAAAACCAGAGTTCGTTGCTAAAAAACAATTATTTGTCTGAGAGTGAGTTGGCTGAATGGCTGGTATTTAATAAAACCAATAAGGGCTAAAATTAGGAACTTAGTGGAAATTTCCATCTAGCACTATAGACGAAGAGATATAGAAGTGGGAGAAGAAAGCACGTGTCATAATATTTCTGTAAGAAAATATGCAAAGGTAAATGATGTAGTGTGCTGAAGTTTGATGAGAGTTTTCAGGAAATATTTAGATCATTTCCATGGGGCCCCTGACATTCCAAGGGGGCTGTTAATCCCTCTGAAACTTTGAATGCTATAATATGCTCTGCAAGTACTTTCTGAGTAAACACTGGGAACAAGTAAAGTGAATTTTAAAGCGAATTCTTCATTTTATTCACAGTTGTCGTGCATTCTATTTCAAATACCACTCTGGCAGGAAAAAGCTCTAATTTGAGAGAAATACCAGATAGTTCCACCTAATGTAATGAAATCAGCAGGACTTGAGGCTCTCCACAGTCTCTTCATTTGCTCTGCTGACAAAGGCTTTGCTTCCGTTTAGGAAACACATCTCCCCAGAATGTGTCAGGTTTTTCTCTGGGCGTGAGGGATACAGGAGATGTATGACACAGAGTCCCTGCCTCGGAGGAGCGCACAGTCTAGAGCTGCTGGGAGAAGTTTTATCCGGTGCCCTAATACTGGGCTTAGAATGAATCTGAGGCCAGATTAACCAGGAACATCCTATGAACAGTTACTTAGCTTTAATTATCTATTTCTTGAATCTTTTTCTTTCTCCAAGATAGTGTCTTGGGCTGTGAATCCTATAGATTTTCATATAGCCCTTTCAGGCACAGAAGGAAAATACTTCAAGTCCAAGGGATGGGCCTTTCTTTATTCATGTTGCCCAGTGGGGTGCTCTGCATCTTGGGCATATTTAATTAATTTTATGCCCACTGGCTGCTCTCTCCACACTTAAGAGCATTTGCAGCTGGTATGGATTGAATTCTGTTCCCTCAAAATTCATATGTTGAAGTCCTAACCCCTAGCACCTTAGAATATGACTGTATTTGGAGGTAAGGTGTTTAAAGAGCTAATTAAGGTTAAAAAGGTCATATAAGTGGGCCCTAATCCAGTATGACTTGTGTCCTTACAAGAAGAGGGAGAGATACCAGGGATGTACTCACTCAGAGTAAAGACCATGTGAGGACACAGTGAGAAGATACCATCTGCAAGCCAAGGAGAGGTCTCAGGAGAATCCAACCCTGCCAACACCTTGCTCTTGGCCTCCTAGCCTCCAGAACTGTAAGGAAATAAATTTTTGTTGTTTAAGCCACCCAGTCTGTGATATTTTGCTATGGCAGCCTGAGCTAAGACAGCAGCTGTTTTTGATACTGTTTCATTTTTGGTAAAGTTGCCAAATCGAGCAGTTATTCCGAAATTCTCCTCCAGGTTCTACAATGGCCCCTCTGAGTCCCAACCATTCTTTCGTGCCTCTATGATCAAAATCCTTTAATATCTTTCCAGACTTGCCATAAGATTTGAAAAATTTCAAGGCTAAAGAAGAAAAAGCTCCATTTTTCTATTTGAACCCTGTAAATGTCAACTATAAGAAAAGGTTTGATTGTCACATTGTTCTCTTCCCAGGAGACAGGGATGGAGAACTTGGCTGAGATGTAATGCTGAGCCCTCTCAGTGATGTTCAAGTCTCAAAGTGTACCACAGAAAGTACACAAGTGGGGGTAGTGGTCTGGCCCTGCCCATCTGCAGTGCGGCAGTAGTGGGTTAATTTCTTAAAATCCCAGGCATTGGAAATGTACCTGCAGGAACTTCATAGAGACAGGTATATTCCAAAGCAGAAACACTAATAGGAGTTCAAATTAAAGAAATGACACGAAATTGCATTTCTTAAGGAGGGAAATAACACTCCAGGAACATTAAATGATTTAATTATGCCTGAAAGAGCTTTTTGAGCTAAAAATGCAGTAAAAGTGAAATGTGTCGGGATGCAAGTTTGAGAAAGCAGCCGTAAGAAAAATCTTGAGACCAAAGTATGCAAGTCTGCAATCGCCCACAGCTGTGCTGAGGGCAAAGAGGATCCTCCATTAACATCCATTTTGCTTTTTCCAGGACAAAGACCTGGGAGAACAGAATAGTAATTTTGTGTATTGTTGAGGCCTAACCATCCCTAGTGGAAAGGAATACTGTGAGTCTTAAGATTGTTCAACTTAATAGTTCTCAAATATATTAATATATATTTTAACATATAGCATTAGAATTAATCCTTATTCTAGTTTTCTTAAAGACACATATAAAAGGTGACCACCATCAGAACCATCACATTGATGATATGGATGATATGGTAGCAAACACTTTCTGTCATTAACATGTGAAAGAATATATATATATGTATATATATGAAAATGAAAGATTATATATAATATATATGAAAGAGTATATAATATACCTGAAAGATTATAATATAATATATGTGAAAGACTATATATATATATATATATATATATATATATATATATATATATATATATATGTAAAATTGGTACATTCCATATACGCCAGTTACCTACTCTATTCTGACTATATTCTGAAAAAGTTACTTTTACTCTATTTACTTTTACTCTTACTATATTCTGAAAAAGTCCATGGTCATATTTACCTCCAAATGTTTTCCTAATAATGAACGAGCATTATGAATGGAATCTATGATTTAAGTAGATGCTTTAGCCATGTCTGCATCCTCAGGTTTCAGTTCGAAACTTTAAACAGAATACAAAATGGTCCATGTGGAATGGGATACAAAGTCTCCCTGACTGAACAGTTCCTGGTGTGGTGCAAATTTTGTTTTACGGTGCCAATTAGTGTCGGACTTGTCTTTTTGCCATGTGATGAATTAAAAATGCATGATTTGGATGCTGGAAAGCTAACCAGCTTCTGGATAGAATCCCCTGGACACTGCCATTCTTCCAGCTGATCTTTTTGCCCTCCCTGTGTTGGCAAGTACCAACTCTCTCGCCCACTGCTTACATCTTTCCCTAACAGATGGCTCTTTTTACTAGTCAAGATCCAATCTGGTGATTTACTTTAATATGCTTTGGCCTAAAGAATACCCATGACAGACAGCTAGCACAGCCTCCTGCAGCAAAATTTTTGCAAAGAAAAAGTTAAGTAGACACATGCTATCTAGACGGCGTTCCATTTTATGCACCCCATAAATCAGAATATTTGTCAACAACAATTAAAATGTAGTTTCCCTGGTAATAAACATTACAGGGAGGAACAAATCAAGTTTCATTTATTCTGTCAGAAAGCGAAGGCAAGCGCTTCATATTATTTTGTGGATAATCTCTGAGGAGTAAACTAAGCACAATTACATTCTTGATTTTAATTAAAACTCTGGGCACCTTTCAAGATCCGTTAGGGAGATGTCCTGGGTCTGCTTAGCTGAGGTCTGCACTGCGAAGTTAATTTGACACATAACATATTTTTCATGAGGTGACTGTCGCAGGAAGCTGTTTGTCAGAGCAGCCTCTCCAGTGCCTGTGGGCCCCACGAAAAGTAATGACTTCTCCTGAAGCAGCAACTTCGCCAGGAAGTACATCTGCATAACAGTCCCTGAAGCCCTCACAATAATGTCATTAAGCTGGAAAAATCAAAGGAACAGGTGCCCAAAAGATGCTGTTAAAAATGTTTCGTTACTCATTGTACACAGAACAACAATAGAATTGAGTCATGGAATAATTTCAAATCACAATAAAAGTGAAACCATACCCAAATACCTGAAGGGTGGCAGAGATTATGAGCTGTGAGCTGCAGCCACAACTCCGGGAGGGTCCACGTTCCTGGTTCCTGCTTCAGGAGTAGGCCAGAGTCTCCACTATTAGCCATTTGTTTTTATGTTGCTTGACCAGGGGTTGGCTTCTAGTCTGCCGGTTTCTATTTGGCCTGTGTTTTCTCTACATCCTAACTACAAACCAGACCAGAATTTGGCCACACTATTCAATTTACAGAGTGATATATATTGTCTTGCTTTTCTGTGAGGTCACGGAACACCACATTTTGGCTTATTTCTGCAAAGTAATGAGCGGAAGTGCAATGAGGGTGCTGACTGGTGTGAGCCAGGTTTGGGGGGGGGGTGTGTGTGTGGATCGGGCTGTCAAGGGGAGAGGTCATGCCCGTGGCTCCTCGTCCTGACCCCTACCATAACCCTCCTCCCCACCCATCCTAACCAGAATTTTCCCCACACTTGAGCCTGAAGAGTAGATGCTCCTCTGGGGCGTTTCTTAAAATCACAGCCAACCTGAGCTACTATTGGCCTTTGGAGACCATCTTGTCCAGCTGGTCTGTTAATTCACAGATGGTGAGGCTAAAGCAAAAAGAGGAATAACAGCCCTTCTGGGTCTCTCCAGCCACACATATTTATTGCCACCTTTGCCTCTGAAGGGCACTTGATTTATAGTTCCATGCTGGAGCTTTTCATGTCCAAGCCTGTATTATTCCATTCCACACAAGTCTGTAAAATTTTGAAGTGGTTGACATTGATCAAGCATGTACTCTGTGCTAGGTGCTGGGTGATAAGAACTTGACATGATGGTGTCACTGTATTCTCATGGCACTCCTGTGAGACAAGGTCTGTTATGAAGCTTATCTCACAGTCAAGGAAACTGAGGCAGGGAGATGTTCTGCAACGTGCTTCAGGCCCCCCTGCCGCCACCCCAGCATATGAGTAGAAGAGCAGGGATTCAAATTTCGTTAGTCTGACTCTGGGTCCAGAGCTTGTACCCAACCTGTTTAGTGAAGAAAGCACTGAGCTTGGGGCTGACAGGGGCACAGAAATGGATACAGCTGTATCCTTCAAATAAACCCCCATTTCCTTAAAGTGGACGGAGTGTTTTTTGCAATAAATAGTAATGGTATTTATTGTTAATTTTTTATTGAATAAATTTGACATGTAACATTGTGTAAGTTTGAGGTGTACAGTATGTTACTTTGATATATTTGTATATTGTAATATGATTGCTGATGTAGCAATGTTTATCACATTACATCATTTATATAGTGTAAACATTGTTGACTATATCCATTACACTGTGCATTAGATCTCTATGGCTTATTTACTACTCATTACAAAGTTGTAGCCTTAAAACCATCAGTCTTGTCCCCTTATGGTAACCACCACTTTCTGCCTGTTTTTATAGGTTTGGTTCTTTTAGATTTCATATATAAGTGAAATCGTACGGTCTCTCTCTGTCTGACATATCTTGCTTCGCATAATGTGCTCAAGGTCCATCCACGTTGTTGCAAATGGCTGGATATCCTCCTTTCTCATGGCTGAATAATAGTTCAAGTAATGGTGTTTATTGTTAATAACTCAAAGTCTGACTACAATGAACATGTTAATAAGTGTACCAAGTATTGACCATTTAGTATATACCTGATTCTAAGTTCTTGATGTAAACCATCTCTAACATTCATAATAGTTTTCTGATGAAGTGAGGGTTATAAACCCTACTTTTCAGATGAGGGAATGGAAATTCAGTTAGTTTAAGCAGGTTGCCCAAAGTTCCACAACTACTAAATGGCAAAACCAGTACTGCCCATGCCATGCTGAAGTCAATGTTACACGCTGAACCGTTTGTGTGGTTAAAGCTTAGAGAGGATTTGAGGGCTAGTGGGCTAGTGCTGGGCTGTGAACTGGAAGGGCAGGACCCTGCGTTATCACAGTTCTGAGGGTAAGAGGTCCCTCCTCTCGAGAAGAACGAGGCAGCATCTCACTCATCCCTGTACTGCCAATACACTCCTCACACAGGTTCCAGAGGGGAGAAGGTCAGTAGTCATCTGTTGAGTAAGAAAAGGAACTGGACCACACGCTGGCAGCCCAGTGCTTGTTCCATCACCCCAAACCTTAGAGTCGGCCCCTCACTACTAACCTTACCCCTCACTTTTCTGCCAACATGCCAACAAGGACTTTTCCCCTAACATTCCCAAGTTTCTACAGTTTAGTTATATCACTATTTATCCAAGACTTATTTTAAAATTGTGGTCTTCTTTCGCAAATGTAGAAAGCCCCAGTAAAGCTGGCACTTATTTTCTGAGTTGGTATTGAGCAGGGAAAAGAAAATAAACACACAAAAACAAAGCCCAGTTAGACAGGTCCAATTCAGGCTACAAGTACTAATCACTGCCATACGTTTTAGGTGTTTCCCTGAGTAACTTCTCTCTGGAGATATTAATCATCAGAGAACATGGGGCAGGATATCAAGATGGGAAGGTAAAAAAAAAAGAGTAAATCTTAAATGTTATCACTACACACACACACACACACACACAGTGGTAGTTATGTGAGAGGAGAGGAGAGGAGAGGAGAGGATGGAGGTGTTAACCTCACTGTGCTAAACATTTTGCAGTATATATGTGTATCCAATCACCATGTGTACACCTTAACCTTACATATGTTATATGACAATATCTCAATAAAGCTGGAAAAATGTACCATAATGAATGTATACTTCCACCTTTTGAAAAACATTTAGGCTATTTGTTAGTATCTATGTGTTTGTTTTATTATGATTAAAAAGCAGCAAGGAACATCCTGTACACATGACTTTGCAAATTTATGTGAGTTTATCTATGAAATAAATTCATACAAGAAAAAAAAAAGGGGTAGGTACGTGAAACCCTAGGTATTAATACACAAGAATTTCCTTTAACTTGCCATATTCCTCAAATTACCCAATCCTTAGTGAGTAGCAAATGGAAGGAAATGCACGTGGCCAGTGGAAGGAAAGTTGTACAGGACATTATCTAAGCCGGGATTCTGGATTATTCAGCAACTTCTGGCACTGTTGCAAAGTCCTTTCTTCCTTTTGCAGAGGGGTCCTTCTTTTTTCCTTTGGTCTTACTCCAGGATATCAAATGGCTTGAAAGAGTTAATGCAATTCCCCATCAATCTCGCTCTCTAGGCTCAGTTTTCTCATTTGTAAAATGGGTTGCTATGGTCTGACTGTTTGTGTCCTCCCCAAATTCATAATGTTGAAATCTTAATGGCCAGTGTGATGGTATTAGGAGGTGAAGCCTCTGGGAGGTGCTTAGACCATGAGGGTAGAACCCTCGTGAATGGGATTAGTGCCCTTATTACAGAGGCCCCACAGAATTCCCTAGCCACTTGCACCATGTGAGGGCACAGTGAAAAGATAACCCTCTAGGAGGCAGGCTTTCACCAAACACTAAATCTGCCTGTGCCTTGATCTTGAATTTCCAGCCTCCAGAACTGTGAGAAACAAATTTCTGTTGTTTATAAGCCACCTAGTCTCTGTGGTTTTTCTTTATAGCAGTCTGAACAGACTAAGACATGAGCACAGCAAATTCTACCTTCCCTGTAAGAATTAAGTACAACATTCATAATAATAGTAGCTCACTTTACTATTCTAAGATATATTTGCATCTATCTATATTGATGTCTTTCTATACCTCTCTCTCTCTCTCTTTCTCTCTTTCTCTCTTTCTCTCTAATCATTTAATCCTTATAACAACCCATGTGAGATAGAAATCATTTTCTCTCTAACAGAAGGAAACCCAGTTCAGTAACTTCCCAAGATCATGCACGGGGCAGATCTGCGAACCCCAGTGAGGCTGACCATCTCTGGAACTCGTAAGGCTTTTTGAGGTCTGGCACAGTGCTAGGCACAGAGTGGCACCTGCAAACGTACCTTGACTCTGAATTTGGATGCCAATGCTTTTCTCTGCAAAGTCAGATCTCAAAAATCAAGAGGTATATAAGAAGAGCATGTAATTAGTAGTGTAAGTTGTGGATTTTTATTCTCCTGCTTGGTGTATGGCTACCTGTCATAGTGTTAAAAATAGCGGTGGGCAGCATGTCTACCCCTGCTCAATCTCTGCTGGCATTCCATGACTTCTTATCTGATGAAATAATGTCCCATACTGGCACGTGAATAAGCCCAGTGTGGTTTTTTTTAGGGCAGAGTGTATAAAATGGAGAAAACAGTCCGGACTGACATGGTGCGCCAGACGGCCATTATGGATGATCCCATTGTCTTCAATACAGCACTTGGTTAGACTTGAAAAATTCCCTAGTTTCCTGCTACATGCAATTCAGGTTTGCCATTTAGCCTCTGCAATGTTAATCCATATAGCCACAGGATTATCTTCAGTCACAGAGTACAGATCTCTGGGCTAGAAGGTCAAAAACCACATCACCATCACTCTAGATCCCTCCTCCAGCATCCCTCCCCACCACTGCTAGCTCCTTGGCCCTCATCACTTCAAATCCCCTGAAGAAATGGAACATGCAGTCGTTCAAAAAAATATGTATCAGTGCAAAGGTCAAAGCAGTAAACTCCAATTCAACAGAATCTAAGAAGGATTACAATACTGATCCCCCTGCTCGGTGACGAACGTCATCTTTGGAGGAGAAAAAAAGCAGTGAGCCATCAATCCGGTCTAGTAGAGAGGGCAGGAGGACTTGTGAACTTAACTATTCTGGTCCCAGGAGGACTCAGGGAAATCTCCCAAGGACATGCTGTGAACAGATATGGCAGTGGCTCTGGCAGAGTGTTTTGTCTCAGTCCATTGTTAACACAGAGCCTGGCAGTAGTTAATGAGCCCCTTTTGAAATGACTTCTTTGCATTGTGGAAAGAAGTTCACTGTGGATGGAATGCCATCTCCATTTCTGAACAGAGATGAAAAAGTACTGCTGCATAATCGTGAGTTGTAAAGGATGGAAGAACTGAAAGTTAAGCAGAGATTCTATTGCCCTCAGTGGATGTGGGTTGAAATTTAAAAATAATCAAGCTAACCATCATGGCTTTTCTTAAGGGGCAGGTTGATTATTCTTCCTTTTTTTTTTGGTAAATAGACGAGGCGATACTTTAAATAATACCTTGTGTATATCTGAGAGTGCCCCCTTTATCCTTGGAAGAAGCGAAGAGAAGTTTATTAGAAAAGAAGTCATGAAAAGAATAAAGTATGACTACACTTTCATGAAGAACTGCAAATTCATATTAAGTTTGAGGTGTGAGGCAAGCCTAACATAATGTTAGGTTCAGAGCTCATGCAAAATGAGGGTGGCATGTGAAGCTCAGAAACAAGAAAATGTGGGGATGATGGACTGAAGGGGAAATTCTTTGTATCTGCTAATTTTCACAGTCTGAAGCTCGAAAGAAGATCGGGGTGTGCAAGGAAGATGTGTCAAAAGTCTTAGCCAAGAAGAGAATGTTCTAAGCAGACTGATTTATAATGCTTTGGGTGGATCAGAACTCATTATTCAGGTTCTTGCCACTAGCAGCAGCCCCGTGTGGGAACTTGTTAGATATACAGAGTCTCAGGCCTACTCATTGAATCAGAGTGTGAATTTTTAACAAAGCCTCCAGTGACCTGAATGCATGTGAAAGTCTGAGAAGTACTGATACAGTCCAGTACTTTACACCGGTACTTTGAGTTATTAAGTTTCTCACCTTTTCCTCCCACCACTTATTTACCAAATCGACCACACAGTAAAATTGCAGAGATCTAAGACCCATATTATCTGGCAAATATTTTTCTCCGAAAGAAGGAAGTTCAGAGGCTGAAGCTATCTAATGAAACTTTCCCTTGACCTTCGCCCGAAGATTTTACCCCACGTGTCAGCAAGTCTAGTCATAAATAGAAGTCGCATTGTCAAAACACAGAGGCCATGCCAAGTGGCAGCAGTGGCATCCACTGAACTCTGTTAATTGTACAAAAGGCTAGTTAGGTTCATTGTGACTGGCTAACAGCTATGCAGAGAGAATGTTCCTTGGGAGTGTGTATCTTTCCAATTAACAAAATATAATTAAAATTTGAACTATTAAATGAACTGTCAAGAACACAATTATTTCCCCCCTCTCCATTTCTTCTTAAAGAAAAGTTGGGCTACATTAAAGGTGAAATTCAGATATCAGATCTATATGGTTTTTCTGCCTTGGAATTTTTCCAATAAAAGCGGTTTTCCAAGGTCCTGTCTCCTATAATAAGCAGCGTTTCTGAATCCTTAGATTGTTATAAGCATATGGAGAATGTGGTCTACCTGTGGTGAATTGCTGAGGGCAAATTTTTGTTAAGAGTCTCCGGTTTGCTTACTGGAGTTGATTTTTTAAAAATGTATTATTCCAGATTCTCTTGCTCAGATGATAGGAAAAATGATGGAATAAACCATACTGCCACCAACATGACGTCAGGTAAAGCTCTTTGTTCTTGTGGATATTTTTGTTCCTAATGTTTAGAAACTTAAGAGTGTTTTGTCTCTGGTTAAAAAAAAAAATCTGGCTCAGGCTAAAGTTAAGGAAAGCGAAAGATGAATAAATGAAGAATAGAGAAAGGTGAAAAAAGTTGCTAAGAGGAAAGTGAACTTACCTAAATACTTGGGATAGTTTTTAAAATTCATTTATTTTTCAAATATTTATTGAGGGTCCTTTATTCTAGATACTCTGCTAGGCATTGAGGATACATAAAAGTAATACATAACATTGTGGTACATGACTCTTTTTGAATTATGGTTTTCTCAGGGTATATGCCCAGTAGTGGGATTGCTGGGTCATATGGTAGTTCTATTTTTTAGTTTTTTAAGGAACCCCCCCATACTGTTCTCCATAGTGGCTGTATCAATTTACATTCCCACCAACAGTGCAAGAGGGTTCCCTTTTCTTCACACCCTCTCCAGCATTTATTGTTTGTAAGGTTTTTGATGATGGCCATTCTGACCGGTGTGAGGTGATACCTCATTTGATTTGCATTTCTCTAATGATTAGTGATGTTGAGCATCCTTTCGTGTGTTTGTTGGCAATCTGTATATCATCTTTGTAAAGCAATTATACTCCAATAAAGATGTTAAAAAAAAAGTAATACATAAAAGATAATGTCCCTGCCCTCATGGAGGTAATAGTCTAGTGAGTGGTGATGGGAACCAATCAGTAAAATATATATTGAGTTCTTGCTCTGTGTTCTGCACTTTTTGTGTACTTTTTGGCTAGGTATTCTGGGGAATACCAGAGAAATATGATACAGTAAAGCCTCTTAAGAGACATTCAGATCACCTGGAACTTGTGTCATTTCCCTTTTTCCCCTTTTTGCTCCTCAGCGTCCATTACCCTTTTTTCTAGTAACAGCACCCCCTTTTTTTTTAAAGCTACAATTTACCCATTGGGTACCATATGGACAGATTGTAAATTGAGGCTCCCTGATTTCCCTTATAAAGAGTGGGCACAGGCTCAAGCACAGCCAATTGAATGTTTTCTCTTTGGAATTTCAATCCTGAGCAAAATTGCAAAGAGCTGAATTACTGACTCATCCTCAGTGATGGTAGCTTGAAGAGCTAGTTCTCAGGTTGCTGGACCTACACTATCAGAGCTTCCCTGGTTTCTGGCCTTTCCAAGCCAAGTCCTTTATCTCTGGGCTCCTCCATATATTTAAAATAAAATCCTTTTTGCTTAAATTAGCAGAGTTGGTTTCTGTTTCTTGCAATCAAAGAACCTTATCTGATGAAGTTAGTACCGGAAATGGGAAATGGATTATGAGTGGCAAGGAAAAGTGCGCTACAAGTATAGTCACAGCCCTCAAGGAGAATACAGATCATCTAGAGCTTCCATGGTGTGTCCTGGAGCTTTTGGTTTGCCAGAATTAGCTCTACAAGTACTAGTATTAAAACCCTGATCTTACCTTCTTACTTCCACAGGCAATTTCTATAGGATTTCAGATTTCAATGAACTTGCAGGGAAAGAGAAGAAGAAAAAGAGCAAGAGAGGGGAGATGGGTCGGGGGGTGGCGAAGAGAGAGAGAGAGGAGAGAATTTTGTTATGTGTCTTAATTTTTATTTTTGGTTCTGAAATTATTTTGTGAAGATTTATAGAAAAAGGCTCCCTCTGGCACAATACCACAATACATCTTGTCAACTGTGAAGAGCATTTTTAGAAGAATGAAAAATGCCTCCCCCCACCCCCCAATTCATAGCCTGTAGCTTCTGGATGATGGCTCACCTGTGAGAGACTTGAAAAATAGAATTAGTTTCAAGACTCTTTAGCCAGTAAATAACATTTCATACAGAGGGATTTCAGTCACCCAGAGGCATCTGTCTTGATGACTCTATTTGTAGATAGTAAAATTATCAGTGTTTATCAGGGGGTGAAATATTGGCAGGTCCATTCTGTATCTTACGATCTGAAAAAACTTCTATTTTTCAAGCAAAAACGTCTGACAAGCAAATCACATAATGACATATATCAGGATCTCACTGTACAATCTCTGCTTCTAGACAATTTAAATCAGAATTGAGCAGGGAAAACTAGATGCTGATAAGCATATTAGCCAGTGTTTTTAAACAATGAGCTTGACCTCCTCTCTCTAAAGATGCATAGCCCTTAAAGCACAATTAGACAGGAACATTGCCCAAAGTCACTACGTTGCTTCATGTGTGTATACCTTTGTATTCTGCACTGTTGGAGATACTCTTCTTAGCCTGGTTACCTTCTCTTGATATGCTTCTTTCTGTTTCTCTTGTCTTCCATGGAAATAAAGGACAGTTGCCTCAAAGGCCTGATGTTCCTTTTTATGTAGCTGAGTGTCTTATCTGGGGAATGTCATGCTTGAGGCCCCCTGATCCTCACTTCTTTACCTACAGAAGTTACCTGTTAGGGCTCAGACCATGCAAGGGTTAACTCAGCATGGTAACCACTAATTTTAGCTTTTCTCAAAAAAGTAGCTTTTGGCACTGTCTTCATCTGTTCAGGCTGCTATACCACGATACTGTAGACGAGGTGGCTTATAAACAATAAAAATTTATTTCTCACAGTTCTGGAGGCTGGGAAGTCCAAGATTAAGGCACTGGCAGATCTGGTGTCTGGTGAGAGCCAGCTTCCTCATAGAGGGCAGTCTTTTCTCTGTGTCCTCACGTGGCATAAGGGGTGAGGGAGCTCTCTGAGGGTCTCTTTATAATGGCACTAATCGCATTGATGAGGGATCCAGCCTCATAACTTAATCACTTCTCAAAGGCCCCGCCTCTTAATACCATCAAATGGGGGTTGGGATTTCAACAAATGAATTTGGGGAGGCAGGGAGACACATTCAGTCCATAAAATGCACTATAGAAACACTAATAGTTTCTCTTGGTAGAGTTATATAGGAAAAGTGACATGAATGATCAGGAAAACAGGGTAACAAGAGACTTTTTGTATTTTGGGTGGCAGGGAAGAGGACTCATCCTTTGGGAGATGTAAGAATGGTTTTAGGTGTAGGGATAATTTAGACGTCATATCCTTGAGGGGAGGGGATGGATTTAGGTGCCCTTATGCCAACTTATGCCCTAACAGTTGGGAATTATGTGGACTGAAAAGATGTCCACTAGAATTACAATCTTGGAGCACTGAGGAAATGAGACCACAGAACCTGGACATGGCATAACCAGAGTGAACATGAGCTCAGGGACTGTGGGACTGTGTAGGGATGAGCTTTAATTTTGACACCATATGCTGGTGAGGAGCAGTGATGGTGGTGATCTGCAGAATTCTCTGTGCACCTGGAAAAGGAAGAGAAGGGATTTACCTTTGGAAGCTCCCAGGAGTTCTTGGATAATTGGCAGGGACACAGGATAATATTGGACTTCCTGCTTCTATGGCAGGTGGGAACTTAACTGATTATTGGCAACAATGAAAGAGATGTGACTTTACTTGTACTGGTATTTTTTGGAGCATATCTTATCAGTACATTTAATAGTTAGCAATTATATTTCAACGAGTAACTTACATGTTCTCACAAGTAGGTAAAAATGTTTTATATCTTGATAACAATTATACTATAATTCATATATATTTTAAGTACAGTCATCCCTTGGTATATGCAGGAGATTGGTTCCAAAAGCCCCCAGGGATACCAAAACTGGAGACTGCTCAAGTCCCATAGTCAGCTCTCCGTACCTGCGGTTCTACATCCACAGATTCGACTGAATGCTAATCGTATAGTACTGTGCGTATTTATTGAAAAAAGCCCTCATATAAGTGTACCCTCATAGTTCAAGCCCATGTTGTTCAAGGGTCAACTGTATTTGATAAAACAATATGTAGTACCTAATATGTAATGATAAAGCTATGACTATGTAGTCAGTTTAGAATTGGATTCTGTCCTTTCACTAGTCTTCTTGGTGATTAACACAGTTTTGCTAAGAGAAGAAATTCAACCTTGGCTAAATTGAAGCCTTTGCAAGCACCATATTCTTACCAACTATATATCATTGACTGGTTGAGTCATTTATTCGTTCATTGATTAAATATTTATTCAGCATCTAGCATATATCAAGCACAATATAGGATGCTGGAGTTTCAAATGTAGAGATGACATGATGCCTTTTCATAAAGAATTTACAGATTATTAGGATGGAGAGCCACATGAATAGAAATTACATTCCCTTGTAGTCAGTGCTTCATTAGAGGTGTGTTCAACATGCTAAGGAAGGAAACAGGCTCTAGAAGCTCTGGATATTGTGGAAAAGACTTCACAGGGGAGGTGAAATTTCAGCTCAGTGTCTTCCAAGATGAGGAGTCATTTACCAGGTGAATGAAGAAAAGGGCAGGTCATACCAAAGGAGAAAGATAGTGGGTATAAAATAACTGAAAAGCAAAAGCTGTAACCAGTGGAGTGTGTTGCTGATGCAGCTAAGAGATTGTGTCTATGGGGGTAATGGCAGAAAAACACTTTGAGGCAGCGCTCAGCACAGAAGGGTCTATTGCCACGGAGTCTGAGTCAGCAACAAAACTACTAACTCAGGAGAGACTAGAAGATGTTGCTCTGCATTTGTAGCAGGCATAGTTTTCAGAGTAAGCAGTAAAGGAAAGATGTATTTCCAGAAGTTCCCAAATGTGCAAAGATCTGTAGAGTTACTAACAGCAGTAGACCTGGCTATGGTTAGTTCAATAAACAGTACTTATAGGTGTTACCTAAGAGAGGCATCTGAAGCAGAAGAATACAACTAACGGTTGTGGTTAAGATTCTGGTGCCATAATGGACAGAACTGGTAAGCGACATACATATTATATGTATTGTATACATATTATATACATCACATAAACTCATAGCAAGAGATATTTGGGACTATTAAGAATTTTAGCGCTGTCGAAGGGTTAGCAGTGAGGGAGAGGTATGGAAAATAATAGGTTGTATGCAATGCTTAGAAATCTAAACTTTATTTTGTATTTTGTTATTTGCCAAACAGTGCTCAGTGTCTGTGAGTTGTTTGTATTGATTAGGATTGCATTCAGCTACAAGTAACAGAACATCCAAAACAGAGTAGCTTAAATGATAAAGGAGTTTAATTTTCTTACGGGAAGTCCAGGGTTGGTTCATGGGTTAATGACGTCATTAGGGAAACACGCTTCTCCCATGTTCCTGCTCTTCCCTAGATAGTGCCATTCCTCAGGAAGAGAAGACGGGAAACAGGTAATAGGAAGGGCTCTCCATGGCTTCTGTCTATATCCCACTGATCAGAACTGTCACTCAGGCACCCTGGCAGCCAGGAAGTTTAGGAAATGAGTTTTTTTTTTTTATTATTTTAACTTCTGTAATAGAAGAATATAGAGAATTAAGGTGTTGGCATGGTTAACGAGTGAGCCAACCTACAATATCAGACTCAGTTTCTCATGAAAAAAGTCTCAAATCAAATATGTTGGGAAATGCTTACTTCCTCTTGGAGACTCATCATACAGGGTAGGGTATCACAAACTCTAAGAAGTCCTGCAACAAAGAAACCTGTTTAAATGCGTTTAAGACAATATTGCCCCAAATTATTTCACCATAGGACACTTTCTCGATGAAACATCTTCTAACAATGTAATTTGAGAGTCATTAAAGATTTTTATGAGAGTGACCTAAAATGTGTGAAAGATGAAATTGAAGATGGTAAAGAATGTTGACAGGGAGATTATTGGAAGCAACTTCAGTGGTTCAAGCAAGGGATAATTAGACTTGCTATTGCCATGGCAATTGAGACCAAGGCGAAGAGAAAAATTCAAGTGGATTCAATGGATTAATATTCATGAGGGAAAATAAAAAGAAATTGGTGAAGATTGGAGAGTGAATAAACAAAAAAAGAGCTTGGTGAATCAAGAGGGACCAGAGTTTCTAACTTGAGCAACCAAGAGGATTTCAGTGTCATTAAATGATATAAGGAAAACAACAGGAGAAGTAGGTTTTAGAGACAAAGTAAAAAGTTTAATTTTGACTGTTGAATTTGGGAAAACTCGTCAAATATAATTGACATTAATATTACTATATAGCAAGCTAATTGAATCTTCTATCAAAATAATTTTATTTATGGACTGGAGGAGTATTAATCTAATTCAGCGTTCTTCTAGGAAAGGAATATGATTAACCATTTTAATATTCATTTATCCTTTTATTTATATGTGCTTAATTGGAGGAGAATTTATTAAGGTTGTGCCATATACTAGGTGCTGTTAGGAGATGGACAAGAGGTTTCTCATCTATAATGGGTATAAAACATGAACACAACACAAGGCATAAAGAGCTCTGAGTCAGCAAGATATAAAAGGGATATAGAGGAGGAAAAATAGCCAGCTTGGTATTTGAGCTGAGTATTCATGTAAAGGCAATATTTCAACAGGCTAGAATGGAGGAAGGAAGGGTACTCAGAGACCTATTTTCCTAATTTTTTTTTCTCTTGGTAAATGTTAATGTTAAATCTTCCTAAATGTAAGTAGTTAATATTCTTCCTTAGAATGTTAAGCTCCAGTAGAATGGACATGTTACATGTTTTGTTTACTGTTGTATCACTACCACCTAGAAAAGTACCTGGAACATAGTAGATGCCCCCCAAATTTTTGTTGAAAGAGTGAATGAATTAATGAATGGACAAAATGCCTGCCCTTGGTCTCTTTTTACTGCACTTTGTCACATATCCATAATGTCCTTTTGGGAGACATGTGTAGGTCTCCTTTTCTCTCTAATAAAGGTGAAAGAATATGCAGAATCAAAGACTATGGAGTGGGAATTTTTACTAGTCCTTGTCAATGGATTTCTAGGGAAATTTTAGTTTTGATTCTTCCTTTTCATTTTTACAAGAAGAGTAAGACACTACCATGTCTGTCTTGTCCATTGCTGCATTGCCAGCACCTAGCACCATGTTTGGACCTCAAATAACTGTTGAATGAGTAAATGGCTGAGTGAATGAATGAGTGAGTGAATAAAATAATAAATCAATAAATAGAAAAGGATCACTCTACCTTTCAGTTCAGAATGCATTATTTAAAATCTTCCTGCTGACCAATTCAATACCCCAGTCCATTCCCCTTAGCAATATTAAACTAGCCGTGGAAAGTGATTTTTTAATTTCCAAAATTTGGAAAAACTCATCAGAAACCTGTCAGAAGCATTATCTAGTGTCAAATTTGAAATGTGGGAAGCAGCTGTAGAATGCACATATCCTCATAATACATGCTAATGAACTTGGTTTACTCAAAAGAGGCGAGTTGACTCCAACAATTGGACCAAATGTCTAACTCCTTTTTATTGCTCTATTTCTTCACTGTTACAGTGTAACCCATGGACTCTTTGTACCACTCAAGAAAGAACCATGTTACTAAGTTGTACAACAATCTTATTCTGTGTGGAAAACATGTGGGAAAAAATAGAGATTATTACTTCTCTATACGTATTTACAGCCTCGAGCTGTCAGGGTTTTGTTCTTTTTTTGTTATTGTGCTCCTTGGAAATTCTAAGTACTAGTCCTTGGTCTGGGTAGAGGACAAGAGCATTGAATATGCCATGGTCATATATTCTCTGCCACAAATACACTCCAGAGAAGACTGAGAGACAATTACTAAACTTAGTGAGGCTAAATCGGTTTTTTTTGTTCAAAATAAAAACAGCTTTTAAATTTTTTAGGTTAAATATAATTTATACTTATTATACAAATTTTGAGCAACACAGAAAAGCAAAAGTAAGATAGGTCAGCTGGCTTACATCTAACACTCAGGCCAAATTACAAATTACTTACAAATGAGTGTGAGAGGGCCCATTTCTCCGTATCTTTGACCACACTGAGCAGTGTCAGACTTAACGTCTTTGCTCAGGTGATGGATTAAATCGTTCTTGACAGCATGAGAAAGCCATCGACTGCAAAAATACTGAAAAGTATAGAATTTGGTGGTAACATGGCTTAATGACGTAGGGTCTATGCTTCTTCAGTTTTCTAAAACAGGCTTGACATCAATAATCTCTCCTACTGGATGCATTAATAATAATAGTAGCTAATATTTATTGAGCATTTGTTATCTACTTCTAAGTGTCTGGGGAACAGTGAACTATTATTATAATATACATTTTACAAGTGAAGAACCTGGGGCATAGAAAGGTAGAGTACCTTGCCCAAAGTCACATAGCTGGGAAACTTACCTACATTTTTCATTTCAGTGTCCTATTTTTGATTCAAAAATATGCTTATCATGCATGTTTAATAGCTAACATATAGACAGGAGATGGAGAATATGCCTTTTGTGTGTTGGGAAAGAGGGAAATATAACTATATAATTATACTGACAGAAGAATAGCCCCAAATCACTAAGAGAGTAATAGGGAAAATCAGGAGAGGTGGTATAGCCTAGAACATGTGTATAGGTGTATTGGTTTTCCATCGTTGCTGTAACAGACTATCACAGGCTTGAAACAACACAAATTATCATCTTTCCAGTTCTGTTGGTTAGAAGTCTGACATGGGTTTTACTGGCTAAAGTCAAAGTTTTGGCAGCGTTGTGTTTCCTTCTGGAGGCTTGAGGGGAGAATCTGTTTCCTTACTTTGTGCAGCTTCTAGAGGCTGCCTGCCTTCCTTGGCTCATGTCCCCCTTTCTTCATTGTCAAAGCCAGCAATGGTGCATCCAGTCCTTCTACATCAATCGCATCACTCTCACCTCCCTTTCTGCCTCCTTCTTCTATGCTGAAGGAACTTTGTGATTGCATTGGGCCCACCTGCATTATCTAGGATGAGATGCCTACTTTAAAATCATCTTCCTAGCAACTGTAACTTCATCTGTAACATAGTCACAGGAATAGGATGTGGATATCTTTGAGGGGCAGTAATTCTGCTTACCACAGTAGGCTCCAGATTACCCTTTCCTTCCTTCCTTCCTTCCTTCCTTCCTTCCTTCCTTCCTTCCTTCCTTCCTTCCTCCCTCCCTCCCTCACCCTCTCCCTCCCTCCCTTCCTTCCCTTCCTCCCTTCCTTCCTTCCTTCTCTCTTTCATTAATTAAACCAATACTTATGCATTCCTCTATGGTTGAATCATGATTCTAGGTTCTGGGTATACAGCAGAGAGCTTGACCAATCAAGTCCTTGCTCTCATGGAGCTTACATTTGAAGGAAATGAAAGATAAAGGCATGAATACCCCTGCGACAAAATGTCAGGTAGTAGAAAGCATCCCAAAAAGAAGGAGAATAAGGAGAGACAATAAAGAGTAATGGGGGGCAGGGAATACGGGGTGATTTTTGAGAGTGGTAGGGAAAGCTGACTGTTGAGCAAAAGCCTACATGAAACGAGAGATCTAAGAGAGGAGCATTCCAGGCAGAAAGAATGGCAAGTGCAAAGGTCATGATGTGAGGAGGACTGGCATTTTTGAGAAAGAGCAATATGGTCGGTGTGTCTAGGATGAAACAAATGGCACAGAACTTTGTAGAGATGAGGACAGCAAGGGGGCAGCAGTCAGGCCCTCTAGTGCCTTGTAGGCCATGGAGCCGATTGTGGGAGGTACAGAGGTTTTGATCAAAGGAATGGCTGTGAACTGATTTGCATTTTGAAAAGATCATTCTGCCTAGTGTATGGTTAAATGCCTTTGAGAAGGTAAAAATGGAAGCAGGGAGACCAGTCAAAACACTCCTGCAATAATCTAACAAAAGGTTATGATGCCTTGGACTCTGGTGGTGAGTAATGGAGCTGGTACGATATCAGGCTCAGGACAGGGCTTGCTATGGGTTGTAGTGGGGGACAGAGGAAAGAGGGATCAAGAGTGGCCTTATGTTTTCAGCTTGAGCAATGAGATAAATGTGCCTGCATTCTGACATAGAGATGGGAAAAGCTAGGCAGGAACAGATTCTGGGGAGTGATGAAATTCTAAGAAATTTTGGACATGTTGGAGTTGTCTATTAGAGATCTAAGTGGAGATGTTCTGAAGACAGCTGGATACCTGAGACTGGAATTTTAGGAAGAGGTTAGGCCTAGAGATATAAATTCGGAAGTAATCAGCTTATGGATGGTTTATGCGTGGAGACTGGGTGTGAGTACTGGACATTGGGAGAGTGAATTTCTTGCTGAGTGATGCTGAGGTACCTCTGAGCTTTGGGGTCATTTAAGGTAATACATGTTAGCACAGTTGTGTGTTTTCCTCTAGCCACATGCACTTGGGTAGTGAAAGAGGAGGTTGGAAGATGACTGCAACAGAGACTTAGGAGCTCTGATTGGAATTCCAGTTCTTTATTTCCATGTTATAGCCTGCAGCTTTTCTCAGCTCTGTTTTTTCTGACAATGGGGAGAATAGCAACACCCATTTTTAGGGACTGCTGTGAGGATGAAGGATGCAAAGGGCTTAGCCCAGCGTCTTGAGCAGAATCAGCTAAATGGTTGGCAGCTGGGATCACAATGATGATATTTATCATCATCACCGTCATCGGGATGATTAACACTGTGTCAGAATGTCCCAAAGAATTGAACTTATTGTGTAAACTTATTTTATTTTATTTTTAAAATAAATTTTATTTATTTATTTATTTTGGCTATGTTGAGTCTTCATTGCTGCGTGTGGGCTTTCTCTAGTTGCAGCGAGCGGGGGCTACTCTTCATTGCAGTGTGCAGGCTTCTCATTGCAGTGGCTTCTTTTTGTTGTGGAGCACGGGCTCTAGGCACACGGGCTTCAGTAGTTGTGGCACGCAGGCTCAGTAGCTGTGGCTCGCAGTCTCTAGAGCACAGGCTCAGTAGTTGTGGCGCATGGGCTTAGTTGCTCTGCAGCATGTGAGATCTTCCTGGACCAGGGCTCGAACCCGTGTCCCCTGCATTGGCAGGCAGATTCTTAACCACTGGCGCCACCAGGGAAGTCCCTGAACTTATTTTTAAAGAATAACGTGTTGGGAATATGTCTCTAAAAGTGACAAACAGTAATGTGAAATGAGTAATTTGGCTTCATATTGATAGTAAATTACTCACGAAATAATATTTTTTAAACATTGAGATGACCTCACTCTACTTTCCCTGTGCTTTAACCAATTCTTTGTATTTTGTAGCTAGTTCCAGTGAATCCTAGTGATTTCTACCCTCTCCCCATCTTCTCTGTTTATTTCTAGGTGCTTTTAGTTACATTCAGTGTCCCTTTCTCTAGATCACTTTTAGATCTCCCATATGAGTCCTCATTCTGAAGTAGTTTATATAGGATATATATGTATATCCAGCTCTCATAGAAGACACCCTGAAGAAATGAGATAATCAAGGGTCAAGAGTTGCCATAGACTAAATGTGTGTTTCCTCCCAAATTCATGTGTTAAAACCTAATCCCCAATGTGATGGTACTAGGAAGTGAAGGCCTTTAGGAGGTTATTAGGTCTTAAGGGTGGAACCCTCCTGAATGGGATTAGTGTCCTTATAAAAGAGATCCCATGGCCATTATAAAAAAAAAGAGAAGTGCTGGCGAGGATGTGGATAAAAGGGAACTCTTGTGCACTGTTGGTAGGAATGTAAACTGGTATTGTCACTGTGGAAAACAGAATGGAAGTTTCTCCGTAAATTAAAAATAAGACTGTCATATGATCCAGCAATTTCACTTACGGGTATATCTCCAAAGGAAATGAAACCATTATCTCAAAGGGATATCTATACTCCCATGTTCATTGCAGCATTATTCACGAAAGCCAAAGTAAGGAAACAACCTAAGTGTCAGTCAGTGGATGAAGGATCAAGAAAATGTGATATATACATACAGTGAAATATTATTCAATCTTAAAAAAGAAGGAAATCCTGTTATTTGCAACAACGTGGATGAACCTGGAGGACATTATGCTGAGTGAAATGAGCCAGACAGAGAAGGACAAATACTTCATGATATCACTTACATGTGAAATCTAAAAAAACAAGTCAAACTCATAGAAATGGAGACTAGAAAAGTAGTTGCTGGGGGCTGAATGATGAAGGAAACAGGGAGAGGTTGATAAAAGTTACAAAGTTTTAGTTATAAGGTGAATAAGGTCTGGGGATCTAATGTAAAACATGGTGACTATAGTTGATAACGCTGTATTGTATAATTTAAATTTGCTAGGAAAGTAGAACTTAAAGGTACCCCCTACCCCCCACCAAAGGGTGTAAGTATAGGAGGGATGGAGGTGTTAACTAACTCAATGGCAGGACTCCTTTCACAATATATATCAAATTATCATAAATAGCTTATAATTTTGTTTATCAATAAAGCTGGGGGCAAAAAAGGTCCCAGAGAAACCCCCTCACTCCTTCTGCCATGTGAGGACACAGCAAAATGATGTCCCTCTATGAAATAGGAAACAGAGTCTCACCAGACTGCCAGTGCCTTGATCTTGGACTTCTCAACCCCCAGAACTGTGAGAAATAAACAATGGTTACATATATGCCACTCAGTCTATGGCATTCTGTTACAGCAGCCTGAATGGACTAAGACAAATGTTCATTTACTAAAGATTCTGAAATTAGAGTACCAAAAATAGACGACACGAATTAGCAAATTATATTAATTTGAGGAGGGTTTTTTTTTAAACAAAAAGTTGGATAGGGTGTGTGAACCACAAAAAACAGTGCAGTAACCCAGGGCTACTAGCAGAGACTCTGTTAAGATCTCCAGGTTTGAAGAGATCGGGGAAAGATCAATGATTGGATTCACCTCATGAAGACCCTAAAGTCAAGGAACCAAGGAAATAAATATCCTGACCTCACTCTCTTCCCACCCCTACTCCCCACATGTCTTGTCAGGACTCTGCATTGACTGACCCAGCTGGAAGCCAGAGAGTATAGGAGCCACTGATGGGGTGTGCCCCCCAGGGCTAGCACTCTCTGGGCAGGGAGTAGGGAGCAGGGAGGAGGATTTAGAGTGCATCTGGAGGGATCAGTAACTCAGAAAAGATTTCTGGCACAATGCCTAGTGAACACCTGCCCTCAATACAAATATCTCCTGCATGAAGAAGCCCTTTGCATCTCCCGAACCCCCCACTTGGAACACCTGGGCTACCATCACTGTGTAACATTGGCCTTCAGCCCTCATATATCTTTTCTCCTCTCACCTCCATCTCTCTGTGAAGTGGATTTCTTTAATTAGGCCTTGAAATGAGAACCCTTCACTGAATGTCTCCATTCAAGTAGCTCAATAAATAAAACTGTAGGAATTTAATTGCATTCAACTCACAGCATCTGCTTCCAACCTGATGTATTCTACATTTGAATTACACTGTCTATGCATATTACTTTGAGAATTCCTGGACCAGGTCCGGTACTATCCCTGAGACTATATTCAGGAGTTAGTATTCCATAGAAAGTAATGAGAAGCAAATGAATCTTAAAGGTGTGCCATAAAAAGTCACTTAAAAATGTTGGCTCCAAGTACCCTTCTAAAGCCAGTTACTTAAGAAGACAGTGTTTTTTAAAGGAACACTGTCATGTTAGTTTGGTCCAGCATAATTTATAGACTTTTAAGTTGCTTTGGCCATACAGTTGTTAACAATGTCCCTGATATCAAAATGCACTTCAGAAATTGCCAACATATGCAATGGCCATGGCCTTGTAAAAATCATTTCCAGCCTTCTCTCTCCAGGGCTATCGACTCTAAATAAAATGATGGTGTTCCCCTGAGTCCCCAAACTGACAAGAAACAAGCATTGCTGTTCTGGCTCCAAAAGGAAACCAGAAATATTTCTAGGGCTTTTCTAGATGGAGACCCAGTGAAAAGAACTTGGTTCGGAGATTGAGTTTTTATTTGAGAGAGTCCTTTTGAACAGCTGAGGGAGAAGAAGGAGGGAATGATGTCTAAGGAAGACACTGTGGCAGAAATAACAAAATGGCAGCCTTGGAGGCGAGAGTCGGCTCTGTGGTCAGAGAGGGGGTGACGCTGAGTGTGGTGCTCGAGCAGGGAAGATGCAGGTACCTCTTCTGACTTACGGCTTCAAAGATTTGGGGGGAAAATGGCCTTGGAAGCAGGTGGGGCTGCCATTCTTGACTGTCTTTTCCAATTATATAAAGTGTGGGGAAAAAGGATATTAGAAACAGAGACCCAGCTGGGCAGAGTGACGACAGTTCAAACGTAATGAGGACAAAGAACAGCAAGTGCAAGAGGAAAGATGTTTTAATCTCAGGTGTCTGCACTTTTCCAGTGTCGTATAAAAGGAGCAAGCAGCAATAATGGAAGAGAAATAATAACATGAATTGGTCCCCCTCTTGTAGTTCCTTCTGGTACCGAACCGAACCTTGAATCAGTCACTCAAGAGAAAGCGCACGAGACAAAGTGAGGAAGACGGAGTAGGTAGCTCGCTGTAGAATTTAGAGGGTGTAGATGAATCAAATTTGAGTAACACCTCTTCCTTATGTTATGCCACATGGTAGTGAGTTTAAAGGGACTGTTTGAGAAAAGGGAGAGGTTATCTCATGGGGAGAAAGGAAGCAGGAGTACTTACCTCTTTCCATTCCCTTCTCTCCCTCCTGCCCCTTCTTCCCTGTCTCTCTCTGCCTCTCTGCTTCACACAGTGTTAGAAATAATTCCAGAGCGTGAACAGCTTGGGAGCTGCCCACAGAAGTGTTTGCGGAGCTGGAATCTCGGGCATCAAAAATAATTCAGACTATTCTCTTCATGTGTCATAGCACAGACACAGCTTGAACGACAGAACAAACTTCCTACAGAAATGCAGATCCATTTTGTCTAGTTACTTTAGCAGCTAAGTTTTACTGATTACATCATATGCTATTTTTAGCAAGACTTCAGTGTAACCATGGAAACTGCTTTTGCTGGAAACTCTCACATTATTTCCTTCGAAATTAGCCATAGAAAAGAAAACCTTTGCAGAAAACTAATAAGGAATAAATGAGTTAGATTCAAGGGGGGAACAAGTACAAACTTAGTAGCTCACAATAACATTTATATGTATGTAGACACCTATACATATGTTCGGGACAGAGTTGCCACCCATAGGTCTATATTTGTATGTAAAATCACTTGAATTTTTACATTCTTTTTGACTGGCAACAGCCTGAGCACATGACACAATATAGTTTATTACAATGGTACAGCACTGCATGTAAATCTAAAGGGAAGCCTGCTCCTCAGGGAATGGGGACCATGGTTTCCTAGCAACAGAAGATGTTGGAAAGTTTCACAAGACAATCCTTTTGACCAATTGGGAACTTGCTGGGGTGTGTGCAGTAGGTGCGAAGAGAACATCTCTCCATAAATGCTTGAAAAGACTGAACTAGTCCCCCAAACATTGCCGTGGGGGGAAAGATGTCTAGTCAGGTGACTGTAGATGGTAAAGTTATTTAGTGCAGCTTTGTGATTCTACCCTATGGTAGGCAGGATAGCCACCCCCAAAACTTAACACACTCTAATCCCTGAAAGCTGTAATATGTTCCATTACATGCCTAAAGGGACTTTGCAGAGGTAATTAAGGTATGGACCTTAAAATAGGGAGATTATTCTGGATTATTGGGTGAGCCCATTCTAATCACATGAGCCCTTAAAAGCAGAGAACTTTCTTGGCTGGAGTCAGAGAGATGTAGCAGAAGAAGTCAGAGACATACCAGGCATGAGAAGGACTCCAGTAGTTGGTTTCAAGATGGAAGGAGTCATGTGGAAACTGTGAGAAGGAAATGAATTCTGCCAACAACTGAATGAGCCTGGAACAAGTGTGGAAACAAGAGGTACCCCCAGAGCCTCCAGATAAGAACGCAGGCTGACTGACACCTAAACAGAGCAGCCAGCCAAGCCCCCTGGACTTCTGACCTAGAGAATGGTGAGACAATGAATGGATGCCATAACTGTGAAGTTTGTAGCAATATGTTACCACAGCATGTAGTAACATGCTGCAGCAATATGTTACTACTATATGTTAATACATATCCCAAAACGTTTGTGTTAAGAATGTAGCTTGTTAGTGAATCTTCTTTTCCACTGGTGCAAAAAGGGCCAAGAAAGAAGTTCTTTCGGTGTTTTAAAAATCCCACTGTCATTTATCAAAAATTTTGAAGACTTAATACCCGTTAGCAAGTGATTAACTTCTAGGAGCATATCTCAAGGATGAAGATATATGTAAAAGTTTATAATGTGTAATAATGTTATGCAAACCAGCACAATATTGGAAGTAACATAAAATTCTGGTTAAATAAATTATGGAACATGTGTTTGATAGAATATTATGCTTCATTAAAGTTATGCTGCATAAAAATATTGATTGGGCGCTTCTCCCTCCAGCCGCTTCCACGCTATGCCCTGGGGCAGCCGTGTGGCTGACAGGGTCTTGGGCCTCTGGCCGGGTGTCAGGCCTGAGCCTCTGAGGTGGGAGAGCCGAGTTCAGGACATTGGTCCACCAGAGACCTCCCGGCCCCACGTAATATCAAACGACGAGAGCTCTCCCAGAGATCTCCATCTCAATGCTAAGACCCAGCTCCACTCAATGACCAGCAAGCTACAGTGCTGGACACCCCATGCCAAACAACTAGCAAGACAGGAACACAACGCCACCCATTAGCGGAGAGGCTACCTAAAATCATAAGTTCACAGACACCCCAAAACACACCACAAGATGCGGCCCTGCCCACCAGAAAGACAAGATCCAGCCTCCTGCACCAGAACACAGGCACCAGTCCCCTGCACCAGGAAGCCTACACAACCCACTGAACCAACATTACCCACTGGGAGCAGACACCAAAAACAATGGGAACTACGAACCTGCAGCCTGTGAAACGGAGACCCCAAACACAGAAAGTTAAGCAAAATGAGAACACAGAGAAATACACAGCAGATGAAGGAGCAAGGTAAAAACCCACCAGACCAAACAAATGAAGAGGAAATAGGCAGTCTACCTGAAAAAGAATTCATGGTAATGATAGTAAAGATGATTCAAAATCTTGGAAATAGAATGGAGAAAATATAAGAAACGTTTAACAAGGACCTAGAAGAACTAAAGGGCAAACAGACAATGATGAACAACACAATAAATGAAATTAAAAATTCTCTAGAAGGAATCAATAGCAGAATAACTGAGGCAGAAGAACGGATAAGTGACCTGGAAGATAAAATAGTGGAAATAACTACCCAGAGCAGAATAAAGAAGAAAGAATGAAAAGAATTGAGGACGATCTCAGAGACCTCTGAGACAACATTAAATGCACCATCATTCGAATTATAGGGGTCCCAGAAGAAGAAGAGCAAAAGAAAGGGACTGAGAAAATATTTGAAGAGATTATAGTTGAAAACTTCCCTAATATGGGAAAGGAAATAGTCAATCAAGTCCAGGATGTGCAGAGAGTCCCATACAGGATAAATCCAAGGAGAAAGATGCCAAGACACATATTAATCAAACTATCAAAAATTAAAAACAAAGAAAAAATATTAAAAGCAGCAAGGGAAAAGCAACAATTAACATACAAGGGAATCCCCATAAGGTTAACAGCTGATCTTTCAGTAGAAACTCTGCAAGCCAGAAGGGAGTGGCAGGACATATTTAAAGTGATGAAAGGGAAAAACCTACAGGCAAGATTACTCTACCCAGCAAGGATCTCATTCAGATTCAATGGAGAAATTAAAACCTTTACAGACTAGCAAAGGCTAAGAGAATTCAGCACCACCAACCCAGCTCTACAACAAATGCTAAAGGAACTTCTCTAGGAAGGCAACACAAGAGAAGGAAAAGGCTTACAAACACAAACACAAAACAATTAAGAAAATGGTAATAGGAACATACATATAACTACCTTAAACGTGAATGAATTAAGTGCTCAAACCAAAAGACAAGGGTGGCTGAATGGATACAAAAAAAAGACCTGTACATATGCTGTCTACAAGAGACCCACTTCAGACCTAGGGACACATACAGACTGAAAGTGAGGGGATGGAAAAAGATATTTCATGCAAATGGAAATCAAAAGAAAGCTGGAGTAGCAATTCTCATATCAGACAAAATAAACTTTAAAGTAAAGACTATTACAAGAGACAAAGAAGAGACACTACATGATGATCAAGGGATCAACCAAGAAGAAGATATAACAATTGTAAATATTTATGCACCCAACATAGGAGCACCTAAATACATAAGGCAAATGCTAACAGCCATAAAAGGGGAAATTGACGGTAACACAATCATAGTAGGGGACTTTAACACACCACTTTCACCAATGGACAGATCAACCAAAATTAAAATAAATAAGGAAACACAAGCTTTAAATGATACATTAAACCAGATGGACTTAATTGTTATTTATAGGACATTCTATCCAAAAACAGCAGATTACACTTTCTTCTCAAGTGCTAATGGAACATTCTCCAGGATAGATCATAGCTTGGGTCACAATTCAAGCCTTGGTAAATTTAAGAAAATTGAAATCGTATCAAGTATCTTTTCCGACCACAACGCTATGAGACTAGATATCAATCACAGGAAAAAAATCTGTAAAAAATACAAACACATGGAGGCTAAATAATACACTGCTAAATAACCAAGAGATCACTGAAGAAATCAAAGAGGAAATCAAAAAACACCTAGAAACAAATTACAATGAAAACATGATGAACCAAAACCTATGGGATGCAGCGAAAGCAGTTCTAAGAGGGACGTTTACAGCAATACAATCCTACCTCAAGAAAGAAGAAACATCTCAAATAAACAACCTAACCTTACAGCTAAAGCAATTAGAGAAAGAAGAACAAAAAACCGGCAAAGTTAGCCAAAGGACAGAAATCATAAAGATCAAATCAGAAATAAATGAAATAGAAACAAAGAAAACAATAGCAAAGATCAATAAAACTAAAAGCTGGTTCTTTGAGAAGATAAACAAAATTGATAAACCATTAGCCAGACTCGTCAGGAAAAAAAGGGAGAAGACTCAAATCAATAGAATTAGAATTGAAAAAGGAGAAGTAACAACTAACACTGCAGAAATACAAAGGATCATGAGAGATTACTACAAGCAACTATATGCCAATAAAATGGACAACCTGGAAGAAATGGACCAATTCTTAGAAAACCACAACCTTCCGAGACTGAACCACGAAGAAAAAGAAAATATAAACAGACCAATCACAAGCACTGAAATTGAAACTGTGATAAAGAACCTTCCAACAAACAAAAGCCCAGGAACAGATGGCTTCACAGGCGAATTCTATCAAACATTTAGAGAAGAGCTAAGACCTATCCTTCTCAAACTCTTCCAAAATATAGCAAAGGGAGGTACACTCCCAAACGCATTCTATGAGACCACCATCGCCCTGATACCAAAACCAGACAAAGATGCCACAAAAAAAGAAAACTACAGGCCAATATCACTGATGAACATAGATGCAAAAATCCTCAACAAAATATTAGCAAACAGAATGCAACAGCACATTAAAAGGATCATACACCATGATCAAGTGGGGTTGATCATGGAATGCAAAGATTCTTCAATATATGCAAATCAATCAGTGTGATAAACCATATTAACAAATCAAAGGATAAAAACCATATGGTCGTCTCTAGATGCAGATAAAGGTTTCAACAAAATTCAACACATATTTATGATAAAAATTCTCCAGAAAGTAGGCATTGAGGGAACTTACCTCAACATAATAAAGGCCATATATGACAAACCCACAGCCAATTTCCTTCTCAATGGCAAAAAACTGAAACCATTTACACTAAGATCAGGAACAAGATAAGGTTGCCCACTCACCACTATTGTTCAACAGAGTTCTGGAAGTTTTAGTGACAGTGATCAGAGAAGAAAAAGAAATAAAAGGAATCCAAATTGGAAAAGAAGAAGTAAAACTGCCACTGTTTGCCGATGACATGATACTATACCTAGAGAATCCTAAAGATGCTACCAGAAAACTACTAGAGCTAATCAATGAATTTGGTAAAGTAGCAGGATACAAAATTAATGCACAGAAATCTCTTGCAGTCCTATACACTAATGGTGAAAAATGTGACAGAGAAATTAAGGAAACACTCCCATTTATCACTGCAACAAAAAGAATAAAATACCTAGGAATAAACCTACCTAAGGAAACAAAAGATCTGTATGCAGAAAACAATAAGACACTGATGAAAGAAATTAAAGGTGATACAAACAGATGGAGAGATATACCATGTTCTTGGATTGGAGGATTCAATATTGTGAAAATGACTCTACTACCCAAAGCAATCTCCAGATTCAATGCAATCCCTGTCAAACTACCAATGACATTTTTCACAGAGCTAGAACAAAAATTTTCACATTTTCTATGGAAACACAAAAGACCCCGAGTAGCTAAAGCAATCTTGATAAAGAAAAACGGAGCTGGAGGAATCAGGCTCCCTGACTTCAGACTATATTACAAAGCTACAGTAATCAAGACAGTTTGGTACTGGCACAAAAACAGAAAAATAGATCAATGGAAAAGGATAGAAAGCCCAGAGATAAACCCACGCACATATGGTCATCTTATGATTGACAAAGGAGGCAAGAATATACAATGGAGAAAAGACAGCCTCTTCAGTAAGTGGTGCTGGGAAAACTGAACAGCTACATGTAAAAGAATGAAATTTGAACACTCCCTAACACCATACACAAAAGTAAACTCAAAATGGATTAAAGACCTAAATATAAGGCCAGACACTATAAAACTCTTAGAGGGAAACATAGGCAGAACACTGTATGACATAAATCACAGCAAGATCCTTTTTGACCCACCTCCTAGAGAAATGGAAATAAAAACAAAAATAAACAATTGGGACCTAATGAAACTTAAAAGCTTTTGCATAGCAAAGGAAACCATGAACAAGACGAAAAGACAACCCTCAGAATCGGAGAAAATATTTGCAAACGAAGCAACTGACAAAGGATTAATCTCCAAAATATACAAGCAGCTCATGCAGCTCAATATGAAAAAAACAAACAATCCAATCCAAAAATGGGCAGAAGACCTAAGTAGACATTTCTCCAAAGAAGATATACAGATTGCCAGCAAACACATGAAAGGATGCTCAACATCACTAATCATTTGAGAAATGCAAATCAAAACTACAATGAGGTATCACCTCACACCAATCAGAATGGCCATCATTAAAAAATCTACAAACAGTAAATGCTGGAGAGGGTGTGGAGAAAAGGGAACCCTCTTGCACTGTTGGTGGGAATGTAAATTGATACAGCCACTATGGAGAACAGTATGGAGGTTCCTTAAAAAACTAAAAATAGAATTACCATACGACCCAGCAATCCCACTACTTGGCATATACCCTGAGAAAACCATAATTCAAAAAGAGTCATGTGGGGCTTCCCTGGTGGCGCAGTGGTTGAGAGTCTGCCTGCTAATGCAGGGGACACGGGTTCGAGCCCTGGTCTGGGAGGATCTCACATGCCGCGGAGCAACTGGGCCCGTGAGCCACAACTACTGAGCCTGCGCGTCTGAGCCTGTGCTCCGCAACCAGAGAGGCCACGATAGTGAGAGGCCCGCGCACCGCGATGAAGAGTGGCCCCCGCTTGCCGCAACTAGAGAAAGCCCTAGCACAGAAATGAAGACCCAACATAGCAATCAATCAATCAATCAATAAAATCTTTAAGAAAAAAAAAAGAGTCATGTACCACAATGTTCATTGCAGCTCTATTTACAATAGCCAGGACATGGAAGCAACCTAAGTGTCCATCAACAGATGAATGGATAAAGAAGATGTGGCACACATATACAATGGAATATTACTCAGCCATAAAAAGAAACGAAATTGAGTTATTTGTAGTGAGGTGGATGGACCTGCAGAGTGTCATACAGAGTGAAGTACGTCAGAAAGAGAAAAACAAATACCATATGCTAACACATATATATGCAATCTAAAAAAAAAAAAAGTGGTTCTGAAGTACCTAGGGGCAGGACAGGAGTAAAGACGCAGACATAGAGAATGGACTTGAGTACTTGGGGAGTGGGAAGGGTAAGCTGGGATGAAGTGAGAGAGTGGTATGGACATACATACGCTACCAAATGTAAAATACATAGCTATTGGGAGCAGCCGCATAGCTAAGGGAAATCAGCTCAGTGCTTTGTGTCCACCTAGATTGGTGGGATAGAGAGGGTGGGAGGGAGATGCAAGAGGGAGGAGATATGGGGTTGTATGGAAATGTATAGCTGATCACTTTGTTTTACAGCAGAAACTAACACACCATTGTAAAGCAATTATATTCCAATAAAGATGTTAAAAAAAATAATGATTCATGTGGAAAATGTTCATGTAGTAGTAAGTTAAAGTTAAAAGGGAGAAGGATAATTTTAAAAGTTGTATATGCGTTAAAAAATCTGGGAGCATGTTAAAGTGTTTAATGCTATTTTCCTCTGGGTGGTGGGAGTACGTTTTCTGTTTTTAAGCGCTTTCTATGATAAAAAAAATAGGTAACTTTTGTAACTAAAAAACACATAATAAATGTCATTACAATCTTAAAAATAAATAGAATAGCTTGATTTTGAGCAGGGTGGTTGGTAAGGGGTCAGTTTGAGGCTATGCATCAAACAGAGCTTCTTTCAAGAGACTCACCATTTTGCTGGCTTGGAAAGGGAACTCTGTGACTTCAGTTTCCTCCCACTTCTTTGTTTTTTTTTTGTTTTTTGTTTTAAATATACACTACAGCTTATTGATTACATTACAATTGATTCTTTTTTTTAACATCTTTATTACAGTATAATTGCTTTAAATGGTTTGTCAGTTTCTGCTTTATAACAAAGTGAATCAGTTATACATATACATATGTCCCCATATCTCTTCCCTCTTGCATCTCCCTCCACCCCACCCTCCCTATCCCACCCCTCTAGGCGGTCACAAAGCACCGAGCTGATCTCCCTGTGCTATGTGGCTGCTTCCCACTAGTTATCTATTTTACAGTTGGTAGTGTATATATGTCCATGCCACTCTCTCACTTTGTCCCAGCTTACCCTTCACCCTCCCCATATCCTCAAGTCCATTCTCTAGTAGGTCTGCATATTTATTCACATCTTGCCCCTAGGTTCTTCTGACCATTTTCTTTGTTTTTTTTTTTTAGATTCCATATATATGTGTTAGCATACATTATTTGTTTTTCTCTTTCTAACTTACTTCACTCTGTATAACAGTCTCTAGGTCCATCCACCTCACTACAAATAACTCAATTTCATTTCTTTGTATGGCTGAGTAATATTCCATTGTATATATATGCCACACCTTCTTTATCCATTCATCTGTTGATGGACACTTAGGTTGCTTCCATGTCCTGGCTATTGTAAATAGAGCTGCAATGAACATTTTGGTACATGACTCTTTTTGAATTATGGTTTTCTCAGGGTATATGCCCAGTAGTGGGATTGCTGGGTTGTATGGTAGTCCTATTTTTAGTTTTTTAAGGAACCTCCATACTGTTCTCCATAGTGGCTGTATCAATTTACATTCCCACCAACAGTGCAAGATGGTTCCCTTTTCTCCACACCCTCTCCAGCATTTTTTGTTTGTAGATTTTCTGATGATGGCCATTCTGACCGGTGTGAGATGATATCTCATTGTAGTTTTGATTTACATTTCTCTAATGATTTTGATGTTGAGCATTCTTTCATGTGTTTGTTGGCAATCTGTATGTCTTCTTTGGAGAAATGTCTATTTAGGTCTTCTGCCCAGTTTTGCACTGGGTTGTTTGTTTTTTTTTGATATTGAGCTGCATGAGTTGCTTGTATGTTTTGGCGATTAGTTCTTTGTCAGTTGCTTCATTTGCAAATATTTTGTCCCATTCTGAGGATTGTCTTTTCATTTTGTTTATGGTTTCCTTTGCTGTGCAAAAACTTTTAAGTTTCATTAGGTCCCATTTGTTTATTTTTGTCTTTATTTCCATTTCTCTAGGAGGTGGGTCAAAAAGGATCTTGCTGTGATTTATATCATAGAGTGTTCTGCCTATGTTTTCCTCTAAGAGTTTGATGGTGTCTGGCCTTACATTTAGGTCTTTAATCCATTTTGAGTTTGTTTTTGTGTATGGTGTTAGGGAGTGTTCTAATTTCATTCTTTTACATGTAGCTGTCCAGTTTTCCCAGCACCACTTATTGAAGAGACTGTGTTTTCTCCACTGTATATTCTTGCCTCCTTTATCAAAGACAAGGTGACCATATGTGCGTGGGTTTATCTCTGGGCTTTCTATCCTGTTCCATTGATCTATATTTCTGTGTTTGTGCCAGTACCATACTGTATTGATTACTGTAGCTTTGTAGTATAGTCTGAAGTCAGGGAGCCTGATTCCTCCAGCTCCGTTTTTCATTCTCAAGATTGCTTTGGCTACTCGGGGTCTTTTGTGTTTCCATACAAATTGTGAAAATTTTTTTTCTAGTTCTGTGAAAAATGCCAGTGGTAGTTTCATAGGGATTGCATTGAATCTGTAGATTGCTTTGGGTAGTAGAGTCATTTTCACAATGTTGATTCTTCCAATCCAAGAACATGGTATGTCTCTCCATTTATTTGTATCATCTTTAATTTCTTTCATCTGTGTTATAATTTTCTGCGTACAGGTCTTTTGTCTCCTTAGGTAGGTTTATTCCTAGATATTTTATTGTTTTTTTTGCAATGGTAAATGGGAGTGTTTTCTTAATTTCACTTGCAGATTTTTCATCACTAGTGTATAGGAATGCAAGAGATTTCTGTGCATTAATTTTGTATCCTGCTACTTTACCAAATTCATTGATTAGCTCTAGTAGTTTTCTGGTAGCATCTTTAGGATTCTCTATGTATTGTATCATGTCATCTGCAAACAGTGACAGCTTTACTTCTTCTTTTCCGATTTGGATTCCTTTTATTTCTTTTTCTTCTCTGATTGCTGTGGCTAAAACTTCCAAAACTAGGTTGAATAATAGTGGTCACAGTGGGCAACCTTATCTTGTTCCTGATCTTAGTGGAAATGGTTTCAGTTTTTCACCATTGAGGATGATGTTGGCTGTGGGTTTGTCATATATGACCTTTATTATGTTGAGGTAAGTTCCCTCAATGCCTACTTTCTGGAGGGTTTTTCTCATAAATGGGTGTTGAATTTTGTCAAAAGCTTTCTCTGCATCTATTGAGATGATCATATGTTTTTTCTCCTTCAGTTTGTTAATATGGTGTATCACGTTGATTGATTTGCGTATATTGAAGAATCCTTGCATTCCTGGGAGAAACCCCACTTGATCATGGTGTATGATCCTTTTAGTGTGCTGTTGGATTCTGTTTGCTAGTGTTTTGTTGAGCATTTTTGCATCTATGTTCATCAGTGATATTGGCCTGTAGTTTTCCTTGTTTGTGACATCTTTGGTTTTGGTATCAGAGTGATGGTGGTCTCGTAGAGTGAGTTTGGGAGTGTTCCTCCCTCTGCTAAATTTTGGAAGAGTTTGATAATGATAGGTGTTACCTCTTCTCTAAATGTTTGAGAGAATTCGCCTGTGAAGCCATCTGTTCCTGGGCTTTTGTTTGTTGGAAGCTTTTTAATCACAGTTTCAATTTCAGTGCTTGTGATTGGTGTGTTCATATTTTCTATTTCTTCCAGGTTGGCCATTTTATTGGCATATAGTTGCTTGTAGTAATCTCTCATGATCCTTTGTATTTCTGCAGTGTCAGTTGTTACTTCTCCTTTTTCATTTCTAATTCTATTGATTTGAGTCTTCTCCCTCTTTTTCTTGATAAGTCTGGCTAATGGTTTATCAATTTTGTTTATCTTCTCAAAGAACCAGCTTTTAGTTGTATTGATCTTTGCTATTGTTTCCTTCATTTCTTTTTCATCTATTTCTGATCTGATCTTTATGATTTCTTTCCTTCTGCTAACTTTGGGGTTTTTTTGTTCTTTATCTATTTGCTTTAGGTGCAAGGTTAGGTTGTTTATTTGAGATGTTTTTTGTTTCTTAAGGTAGGCTTGTATAGCTATATACTTACCTCTTTTGCTGAATCCCATAGGTTTTGGGTCTTCATGTTTTCATTGTCATTTGTTTCTATGTATTTTTTGATTTCCCCTTTGATATCTTCAGTGATCTCTTCGTTATTAAGTAGTGTGTTGTTTAGCCTCCATGTGTTTGTATTTCTTACAGGTTTTTTCCTGTAATTGATATCTAGTCTCATAGCATTGTCCTCCCACGTTTTAATTGTTCTTCACCAAGCCTGGTTTAGGGGTGGTTTGGAGCATGCTTTCTTTTGTATTAGTTAGGAGTTTTGCAGTTTTTTTTTTTTTTTAACAGAAATATGATTCAAAGCAGCTAAGTCTCATGTAATGAAAAGTCCAGGGGTAGATTCTGGCTTCAAGTGCCCCAGCCATGTCTTTACGGCTCTGCATTTCTCTCCACCTCTTGGACAAGCTCTTTCTCAAGTGCAGCAGAAAGAGAGGTCTGACAATAAAAGTCTAGGACTCTGGTTGTCTCGTCATAGGAACAAGGGAGATGGGTATTGAGAAGGGTCAGACTTCAAGCAGGTTTAGTCTCACCTGAGTTATGTAGAATGGCTTTTCTAGAGGCAATTGGGGTTCTTTTAGTAGAAACAGGGAGAAGAGATACTGTGCAGGGGCAAGAAGAACCATCCATTGGATTTGTGCAGGACCCTGGCTTGGGACAACCGAACCACTGGAGTCTTCACTTGATGATGACTCAGAGTCTATTTGTTGCTCTCCCATTGGAGGCACATACTTCCAAGGGATGCTGGAATCCTCCTCATCTCCAGTCACTCTGTGGGCTATTGCCACCATCTGTCCTGTAGCCTCTGTCTTACCCACATGCGTTACCACTTCTGAATCTTGAGGAAGTCTCTTTCCACATTTGAGGACCACCATGCAATGTCACATTATAAATGATTCATACTATAATAAAGGCTGAATCTTTTGGCTTCTTCCTGATTCATAACGAGTTCCTTGCCTTTCTAGCCCTGTCTGGCTCATGGCAGGATGTCAGTAAATATTTGTTGAGTGACTGGAAGTCTGTGACTTCTGAGCTTGGGGTAAATATGTATTGCTATTCTTTGTTCAGATCTTAACCTCATTGTCACTGGATCTTTACTGCCAACCTTAACGTCTTCACTGAGGTTCCCAGGAGATTGAGGTGCTTCCTATGTTCCATGAAATGCTGAGTTTGTAGGTGCTCGTTCAGACTGTGCTCTCCATTCAAACCTTACAATAACCAAGGCAGCTATTATTATGAATTGTCTAATCTTCCACAAAATGGAAATCTTCTATTTTTCCATATTTCCTCCCTCTGCGTAATCCTCAGCTGCTAAACATGGCTGTGGAATTTTGAATAAAACATTTAAAAACCACAGTAAATTCTTACCAGTTTTGAGGGCGCAGGCAGAGTTGCTGGGATAGGAAAACGAGAGGCTAAGGGAGCTTTCAAATGACCATTGAATATCTTGATTTTCTGACCTTACTCATGTTTCTTTATGAATGTCGTTAAATTTCTGGATATTCTCTGCTAGCAAGAAACTTGTGCATGATGGGCCCCAATATTTAAGGTGGTAAACAAACAGGAAGAAATGAGTTGCTGAGGGCTTGTTCCATGATACACGTATTAGATAATGACCTGTGTTGCTGCAGAGAGCAGGGCTGGCTGACCTCTTGTCTTTTCCAGTTAGAAATTCTCTGTTTCTGATACTCTGAGAGGATCTTTGGACAAAATCTTCTTGGACTGGAAACAGTTGCCTTGCACTTTCTTGAACACTCTTGAAAAATACTCTTGAGTATATGAAAAGGCCCAGAAATCAGAGGCAGCGTGTACTTTCAGATTATTACCCATTTCTTGAATTCTCTTTGGAGGATACTTGCTAGATAATTACCAGAACAAATCACTGAGTGACTAGAGGACCCGCGAAGCAAAGGCTGTCCCTAGACAGAATGGCAAAGTAGGCACAGTTGTCATTTGGAGCATCTGGTTTTCCCTACCCCATCCCCACTTCCCACCTCTAGTTTTCCCACGGCTTCATGCTACCTCCCTGCTCTCCAGGACCATCAGCTGTACATGCCATTAAAACATAAGCTGTTCTGCTCTGATCTCTTTCCTAGTAAACGCAGATTCATGCTATATTCCAGTCCCTCAGGCATCCTTGAAGGAGAGCTCTTTCTGAGTGACAGCTCATCTGGCAAAGGTATTCATGCTATGAATTAGTGTTTCCCATATAATTTGCAGGTTAGCAGGGGCTCTCTGGAGATAGCATGTTAACATACTAAAGCTTAATCAAAGTCTAAAAAACCTTTTCTTCACACTGTTTACTTCAAGCTACATCCTATATTATTCTCTTTTACCAAAATAATCTTAAGGGAGTACATTATACTTGATAGGTCCATTTCCTTTCTTACTCTCTTATAATTTGTATGCCCTTCCTGCTATTCCATAGCTACTGGGCTCTCAAAAATTTCCACCAACCACCTAATCACCAAACTCTCTTTGTTAAGCCTGTTGACCTGTCCATAACGTTAGACAGTGCCTGCTCCTCCAAATTCCAGCCTCCTTTGGAACTCAACCGGTTCTTTTTCTCCTCCTCTGGTGGAATCCAGATCTCATTTACTGGCTTCTCTTCCCGTATTTAAACCCTTAAAACTGGAGCTTCCACAAGCTTCACTTGGCCTTCTCTGTCATGCTCCCTAACCCATCCAGCTAATCACAGAATCCTCAGCCCAACATCTGCTAGATCTCAACTCTGTTATCATTGCTTCCATTTAATCCCATGTTACGTTTCCTTTAGCTTTTGTAATAGTTTCCCCTCTCTAGCTTATTCCTGTGCAAGTCTGTCTCACACACAACACCAATTATCCAGTCTTGGTAATTGCCTACTTTTCCTACTTCTACTATGTCTCAAATGTTTGTGGGTTTCTCCATTCCTATTCAAAGAGCTTGCCACATCATTTGTGGCTTTCTTTGAAGTCTTATCCTTTCATTATTCTCTTTCCTTTCTCCCCTCAGTCTCTACCTTGACAACAAACACCATTCAAGAAAGAGCCAGGTGCACCACGCATATTCCATTCCTGAGAACATCCCCTGTATTAGTTCCCCAGGGCTCCCATAACAAATTACCACAAACTAGGTAGCAAAAAAAAAAACAACAACAAAGCAACCCAGAATTTTACTCTCTCAAAGTTCTCTGAGCCACAAGTCCAAAATCAAGCTGTTGGCAGGGCTTCACTCCCTGTGAAGGCCACAGGGAAGAATTCTTCCTTGCCTCTTCCAGCTTCTGATGGCTTCTGGTGTTCCTTGGCTTGTGACAGCATAACTCTAATCCCTGCCTCCATCATGACATAGTTTTTCCCCTTTGTCTCTGTGTGTCTTCTCCTTTTCTGTCTCTTATAAGGATACCTGTCATCAGATTTAGGGCCCACTCTAAACCCAGGATGATCTCATCTTCAGATCCTTTACATAGATCCACATCTATAAAGAATCTCTTTTTGAAGGTCACATTCACAGGTGTTGGAGGTTAGAACTTGGACATATCTTTTGGGGGAACACTATTCAACTCATTACACTTCTGTCCTCTGAGTTGTCCTTTATAACAACCTTTGCTTCTGAAATGCCCTCCCTGCCATTTTGGCTTGTCTAACTCCAACTCAGTTTTGAAACGTAACCCAAATTCCAACTTCTCCATGAGAATTCCCCAGAGTCCCCTAGCATTAACGGTCTTTTAAAAACTCTCAGAGTACCTTGTACCTCTTACCTCAGAACTTACCATAATATGCCTTAAGGCAGAAGTTTTATGAACTTATCTCTCTTTCTTCTTCAAAAGACTTTTAGTTTTGTGGGGCTTCATAACCCCCACCAGAAATTTCCAAGTTGGAGCCATTTATGCATTAGCTGATTTGAATGGACTGCACAGGCATGGCTCTAGTGTAGGGTACTTCACGTCCATGGGTGGACAGAGGGGATCTCTATGGGCTGACTGGGGCTGTGGTTTCTTCCGCCCTCTCCAGATAGAAGCTTTTGGGAGAGGGGTGCAGTTTAAACAAGGTAAGGCAGTTAAGTAATCCCCATTAATCTTGAAGAAAAGGCAAAATTTCAAAGGAAGAATCCAGAAAAAATCCTTTTGAAACACCTTATTTTTTAAAATTTCTGATTTTTAATTTTATTTTTTTTCAACATCTTTATTGGAGTATAATTGCTCTACAATGGTGCGTTAGCTTCTGCTGTGTAACAAAGTGAATCAGCTATACATATACACATATCCCCATATCCCCTCCCTCTTGTGTCTCCCTCCCACCCTCCATATCCCACCCCTCTAGGTGGTCACAAAGCACCGAGCTGATCTCCCTGTGCTATGCGGCTGCTTCCCACTAGCTAGCTATTTTACATTTGGTAGTGTGTATATGTCCATGCCACTCTCTCACTTCGTCCCAGCTTACCCTTTTCCCTCCCTGTGTCCTCAAGTCCATTCTCTACGTCTGCGTCTTTATTCCTGTCCTGTCCCTAGGTTCTTCAGAACCTTTTTTTTTTTTTTTTTAAGATTCCATACATATGTGTTAGCATACTGTATTTGTTTTTCTCTTTCTGACTTACTTCACTCTGTGTGACAGACTCTAGGTCCATCCACCTCACTACAAGTAACTCAATTTCATTTCTCTTTATGGCTGAGTAATATTCCATTGTATATATGTGCCACGTCTTTATCCATTCATCTGTCGATGGACACTTAGGTTGCTTCCATGTCCTGGCTATTGTAAATAGAGCTGCAATGAACATTGTGGTACACGACTCTTTTTGAATTATGGTTTTCTCAGGGCATATGCCCAGTAGTGGGATTGCTGGGTCGTATGGTAATTCTATTTTTAGCTTTTTAAGGAACCTCCATACTGTTCTCCCTAGTGGCTGTATCAATTTACATTCCCACCAACAGTGCAAGAGGATTCCCTTTTCTCCACACCCTCTCCAGCATTTATTGTTTGTAGGCTCTTTGATGATGACCATTCTGACCAGTGTGAGGTGATGCCTCATTGTAGTTTTGATTTGCATTTCCTTATTTTTTTATGTGTAACTTTTTTTATTTTACAAAATTGATCAGTCTTATAATTCATAGGTTGCTAAGCACTAAAGGACCTCAGTGGTCTTGCAGTCCAATCATAAAAATGAGTGTATGATTTGCCTAAAGCCACATAGCTGCTCCATGACAGAGTCAGGAATGGAGAGTCCAGGTCTTCTCACTCAAAACCTAAAGAATAGTTTCTTCTAGTATTTTCCTGTTGAGCTATAGCCAATTTAATCTCCTTCTGTGAACCCTCCACACTATAATTAATAGCAAGGATGACAAAAATCACTTAGTTCTTTAAAAGTGCTTTGGATTCTCAAATGCCTTTGACATGAATAGGCTAAATTGGAAAATAACTAAGCACAAATAACACTAAGATGTATTTCTCATATTTTTAGTGTATAAAACAGCCTGTTTGTTTTTCATCTCATCTTTTTACATTCTCACTAATAAGCAAAAGTCAGTAGATCATGTGTTCATTGGGTCTTGTGGTCATTAGTGTGAATCACAAAGGTTGTACTCTAATTGCTTACATCCTGCATAAAGCACTCTGTTGACTGAGGTACAAACAAGCTTCCTTAGCGACAAAATGAATCTCTAGGTCAAAAGCCCTCACCACATTTTTTTGTAATTCTTAGATGTGTTGTTACCAACATGGGAATCATTAGAACCTATTCCTTTAAAATTACATACAGTCATTATAACCATTTTCAGAAGGAAAAGTCAGGGCCAAAAGATTTCTGCTTGATTTTTAAAATTATGTATTTAGAAATCTTGCCATGATATAAACATTAAATCCCATTTATCTATGTATTCAGCAAATCAAAGCCTTTTATGAAAAAAGAATAAAATTAGGTTATCCAAGAAAATCTAGGACATGTGGTCACTGTGTTATGCTTTGTCAGCACTATTAAAAGCTGTAGATAAATAGCATAGACACATATACTCAAGAGTATCCTAAAATTGAGGGTTAATCATAGAATTAAGTGAGATCATAGAATGATTGATGAGAAGTAGTGTTGAAAATAATACTCAAAATGCAGGGATTGGATGGTCTTTTATGATCCCTCACAATCTTGTGATATTAAATTGCTGTTAATATTAACAATAATGATAACTAATATTTACTAAACTCTAACTATATGCCTGATCTGCTATTGCATTAGTAGAATCAACTGTCCTAATAGCTTTATGTCTACTTACTTAGTCCTCAGAATAAACCCATGACACAGGTTGTAATAATAAAGTAGGTACTAATATATCCACATTTTACAATTTTACAGATGAGGAAACTGAGGCACAGAGAAACTAAGTAGCAAGGCCGAAGTCACTCAACTTAATAAATGGCAAAGCAGGGATGGACTGTGGTGCTTAGGCTCTAGAACCTGTTCTCTTAATCTTTATGTCATCATATGTTTGGCTGTACATACTGTAAAGAAATGTAAAATAGGCTGAGAAGTTTGGTTAAAATGCCCCTGAAATAGTGCGTGTGGGTGACTAGGATGTGTGTATTCACTTTCTGACTAGGAGTTATTGGGAAAGGTACAGGAGGAGGAGATCCTTTTCTTCCCGCCATTTTTTATTTATTTCCAACTCTATAGAATGACTAGGTCATTTGACAGCCACACAAGCAAACACAATATGAAAAGTTTGAGCAGTTACTCAAGCATCTGGCACCATGTGGATGGAGCATACTGATGGCTGAGCTGCTCCACTGGGAGGCCAGGTGCTCTGGCACCATGCAGGCAGAGTGAGACAGCAAGCGGGACCTGGGTTCTTGGCTCCACTCTAATCACTGCTCTTGCCCCTCCTCTTGTCTTCCTAATTCCTTCTCCTTCTTCCAGTGCGTACTGGACTGGCCTCATCACAAAGAGCAGGAGGAGAAGCCTAGTGAGTTAGGGATCAAAAGTGAGATGGGGGGCTTCCCTGGTGGCGCAGTGGTTGAGAATCTGCCTGCCAGTGCAGGGCACACGGGTTCGAGCCCTGGTCTGGGAAGATCCCACATGCCGCGGAGCAACTAGGCCCGTGAGCCGCAACTACTGAGCCTGCGCATCTGGAGCCTGTGCTCCGCAACAAGAGACCGCGATAGTGAGAGGCCCGCGCACCGCGATGAAGAGTGGCCCCCGCTTGCCACAACTAGAGAAAGCCCTCGCACAGAAACGAAGACCCAACACAGTCAAAAATAAATAAATAGATTAATTAATTAAAAAAAAAAAAGTGAGATGGGGATGCTTTGGGACTGTCTTCTTCCAGGAAAGAACTCTCCTACTTTTCTTTCCTCTTCCTCTTCTCATACCAAGGGTTCCAAGAAAAATATCTATGACTCTGCTTATCTAGGTATTCCTTTCTTAATGTCAGGTTGATTTTTTTTTTTCCTTTGGTGATGTGCAAGATCCAGGTGAGCACAGACCTACCTCATCAAGAATTAGTTATCAACATAGTGATCATTTAGAGTTGTCTGGAATTCTGTGGTGAAACAAATCCATTGTAGGTCAGGCATATCTCTTCACTCCTAGCTTTCAGGAATTGTTTCCTTTTGTTCCCTCAGAGAGGGGACAGGGGAATAAGGGACTACTGTTGATTCTAGGGCTCTCATGTGCCATGTGGTCTACATACATTATTTTTTTATTTCTTATAGAACTCTGCCAGATAGACATTATCACCCCATCTTACAGATGTGGAAATAGAGACTTTGAGAAGTAAGCTCAGACAGCTAAAGCAGTAAAAGTGGGATTTGATTTCTAGCTGGGCTGATTCCAAAGTCAGCATGCTTTCCAAGGTGCCATTGCCATGGGGGGTTACATGCATTTTAACTGAGAGTTTTAAAAAGAAGGAACTGATTCTTTCAATAGAGTTTTGGGCATCAATCTGACATTTCTTTCGAGGAATCCTTGTCCTGAAATTATGGCACAGAAGTAGTGGTTTGGTGTTCTTCTGTGGATAATCTGCCCTGGTGGTCCAGTAAAACTAATCTTATACTTCATGAAGGGAAAACACCTTCCCAGGAAACACAAGACTGATGCATTTCACACAAGCCATAACTCTTACAGGCAGTGATGACGTAGCAATCAAGGACATCTCTGTCCAGGCAACAAGACTCTTGTTAATGAATTTGCTAATAGCTGCTTCCTATTGACTTACATTGGTCAAAGTTCAGTCATTGTCATTACTGTCTGAATCCCGAATGCTTGACCTTTTGAGTGATGTGACAGAGGTACTGCAAGACAAGCACCATCCCTGGGTATCTCCCTAGCTGGGATGGCTGTTGACTAGATACCTGCCCCCTACTCTTCTCTCCTCATACTCTTCCCAGTGGAGAGCTGGTTCAAATTCCATTGTTTCATTATCCTTTCTGTGCAAATAACTTCCAAATTGGCATCACCCCTGTTCCATTTCCACAAATATCCCCCTGTCTACCAGATATTTCCAGCAGGACATCTCACAGTCACTTCAAGCCCAGAATTTCCAAAATCACAAATTGTCTCCCCTTGGAGCAAGGTTTTTCTCCCAAACAGTTCATCTGCTGCTAACCCAACAATGCTAGTCATCCTTACTTTGGACTCCTTTATGAACCACCTCTTTTATTTATCCCTTACTTTTCTTCCTAAGTAAAGTTTCTGGGACCCATTTCTTCATCCTGAATTCCACGGACATCACTCTGCTCCCTAAAGGCCTGGCTCTTGCCCTGGTAGATCTCGATTTTCTTGCAGTTGCAGATTGGGTTCTATCTTCAAATTCTGGGACTCATCCCATTTCTAGACAAAAGAAAATTAAAGAATACTGGACTAATTGTTTTCCTCCCCTTCAGGAGCAAGCATCATAGTTTTAATCATGCATTGGAACATTTTAAAACTAATTTTTATTAACCAAGTAATAAGTGAATATTCTCCTTCTAATAATTAAAACATTACCATTAAAGCTAAAGTCCCCATTGACCCTCCCTACTTTGCCCCCAGTGAATTCCCAGTTTGTCTGTATCTTTCCAGATCTTTTCCTAAGTTTTAATACACATATATGCATTCATAGAAAATACTGTTGTTTTCCTTTTTTTCTAATACAAATGATCACATATAAATGTAGTATACTGTACATATTCTGTGATATGTTTTTTTTAACTCAACTTCCATTTATTCAATGAATATTTTTCAGGTAAATGCTCAGTGCCAGGAACTGTTCTGAATTGCTAAGAATACACTGGACAACCAACTGAGAAAATCAAACCCCCTGAGTTCATAGAGTTCACATGGACGATCTATTTACGTAGTACAAATAGATACATCTCATGCTTTTCAATAACTCTGTAGTATTCCATAGCATAGACATGCTGGCGTTCATCTAGCCATTCCTGTATTGATGGACATTTAGATAGTTTCCAATGTTGGCTATGACAGTACTACCATGAGCACCCTCATCAATGCCTCCTTGGGCACATGTGCATGTCTCTCTGGGGTAAATGCCAAGACATGGAACTGCTGAGCTAAGTGCCGTCCAAAGAGGTTCTAGCACTTCCAGCAGTGTGTACAAGAGGACTCACTTTGCAAATCCTCGCCAATGCTTGATATCATCTGAATTTTATGCATTTTACTCATCTCATGAATGCAAAATGGAATCTTGCTGTTATTTAACGTCAATCAAGTTTTCATAAAATTCCCATTTACACACTGGGATGAAATGGATGAAATGTACAGGTTGAGTTAAATCACTACAAGCCCTTGCTTTTTACAAATTTACATTGATGGGGACAGATATGAAGAACAACATAGGAAAAGGCCATCAAGTGACCACATAAAATAAAGTAGCTATCTTTGGTTTCCCTCCGGCTTCTTTGTGGATAAGTTTCATGATCCTGAAGCTCCCTGGTGGCCATTTCTGATCTTCCTCTGGTGTGGTCTTCTATGTCTGAATTTCAGCTCTTATAATCTGCCTGTGAAAGAACACTTGGCAAAGCTAGAGGGAGGATGTTGGTGAGGGGAAGAAACAGCACATGCAAAGGTCCCTATGCAGGGAACAACTGTACCGGGCACAGAGGAGGTCCCACTTAACTGGGTGAGTGAATGGATTAGTCATGAGTGGCTCAATGTATCAAAGTTTAAAATAGGAGGCAGAGAGTAGTGAGAGCGAGGGTGGAGGGGTGGGTAGGAGCCTGATCACAAAAAGCATAGTATGACATACTAAGGAATTGGCCTTGGTCTTGTGGACAATGGGAAGCCCTTCCATGTTTACTAGAACTCATCTATAAAACTGTTGTCTATTGTATTGACCTTATTGTTAAAGTGAAAAAAAGAAGATAAAAAGCACTCTTCAGAGAAGTCTCCTGGTGTTAAGATCACTGAATTAAGATCAGTGATACTAATTAGGTGGTTTGATGAACACAGAATTGGAGTGAAAGTATGATGATGACTTTGAGGGAGAGTATAACTGTAGGACCAATGCATGCCTTTGTTCAACAAGGGTTTTTTGGTGCTCACTCTGTGCAAGGTACCATTTAAATGCTGAAGATATCAACTGCACAGAAAAGATAAAGCTTATACTCTCATGGAACTTTTGTTCCAGTGGGGGTGGGCAGTGTTGGGGGACAGACAGTAAACAGCCATGTGCTATGTCAGGTGGCTGGTGCAATAAGAAAAGCGCAAGTAAGGAGAAGGCACTGAGAGTGATTAAAAGGAAGAGCAAGAGTGAGCAATGCAGATGGGAGAATGGGGACATCAAGGTAGAGGGAGTAACAAGTGCAAATGTCCTGAGGCCAGGTGTGCTTGGCACATGCAGGGAACAGGTATTTATGGGGCATCTGTGATACACCATTCTTGAGTTGCTAGAATAGAAAGGTGAGCAAGGGGGGCAAGATGGCTGCTCTTATAAGAAACACCTTCGTTATGTACTATCTTTTATTAGTTCTTTCTTAGAGAGTGTATTAGTTTGCTAGGGCTGCCATGAGAAAGTACACAGACTGGGTGGCTTAAGCATCAGAAGTTTGTTTCCTCACAGTCCTGAAGACTAGAAGTCCAAGATCAAGATGTCAGCAGGGTTGATTTCTTCTGAGGCCTCTCTCCTAGGCCTGTAGATAGACATCTCCTGGTGTCCTCACATGGTTTTTTCTCTGTGTGTCTCTGTGTCCTAATCTCTTCTTCTTAGAAGGACATTAGTCATATTGAATTAGGCCCATCTATATGATCTCATTTTACCTTAATTACTTTTTAAAGGCCTTATCTCCAAGTGTAGTCACATTCTGAGGTACTGGGTTTACACATGAATTTTGGGGAGATACAACTTAGCCCATAACATAACTATGTTATTTTTATTTTTTACTGTTTTTATTGAAGTATAGTTGCTCTACAATATTATATAAGTTCCAGATGTACAATATAGTGATTTACAACTTTTAAAGTTTATAGTCCATTTATATTATTATAAAATATTGGCTATATTCCCCATTTTGTACAATATATCCTTTTAGCTTATTTTATACCTAATAGTTTGTACCTCTTAAGGCCCTACCCCTATTTTGCCCCTCCCCCATTCCCTCTCCCCACTGTTAACCACTGGTTTGTTCTCTATATCTATGAGTCTGCTTCTTTTTTGTTATATTCACTCATTTGTTGTATTTTTTAGATTCCGCATATAAGTGATATCATACAGTATTTGTCTTTCTCTGACTTATTTCACTTAGCATAATGACCTCCAAGTCCATCCATGTTGTTGCAAATGACAAAATTTCATTCCTTTTTATGGCTGAGTAATATTCCATTGTATATATATACCACATCTTCTTTATCCATTCATCTGCTGATGGACACTTAGGTTGCTTCTATATCTTGGCAATTATAAACAATGATGCTATGAACATTGGGATGCATATATCTTTTCAAATTAGTGGGGGTTTTTTCAGATATATATCCAGGAGTGGGATTGCTGGGTCATACGGTAGCTCTATTTTTAGTTTTTTGAGGAACCTTCATACTGTTTTCCATTGTGGCTGCACCAATTTACATTCCCATTAGCAGTGTAGAAGGGTTCCCTTTTCTCCATATTCTCACCAACGTTTGTTATTTGTGTTCTTTTTGATGATAGCCATTCTGACGGGTGTGAGGTGATATCTCATTGAGGTTTTGATTTGCATTTCTCTGATGATTAGCAGTGTTGAACATCCTTACATGTGTTTGTTGGCCATCTGTATGTCTTCTTTGGAAAAATGTCTGTTCAGCTTTTCTGCCCATTTAAAAAATTGTATTGTTTGTTTTTTTGATATTGAGTTGTATGAGCTGTTTATGTATGTTGGATATTAATCCCTTATCAGTCATCTCATTTGCAAATATTTTCTCCCATTCAGTAAGTTGTCTTGTTTTTTTGTCAATGGTTTCCTTTGCTGTGTTATTTTTTTTTTTTTCAAATCTTTTTTTGGACATTTTATTTAGCTTGTTCTCCTATTTATTATTTAATTAAAGAGGATTTTTGTATATTCTTTTTTTTTTAATTAATTTATTTTTGGCTGTGTTGGGTCTTTGTTTCTGTGCGAGGGCTTTCTCTAGTTGCGGCAAGCGGGGGCCACTCTTCATCGCGGTGCGCAGGCCTCTCGCTATTGCGGGCTCTCTTGTTGTGGAGCACAGGCTCTAGACGCGCAGGCTCAGTAGTTCTGGCTCACGGGCCCGGTTGCTCCGCGGCATGTGGGATCTTCCCGGACCAGGACTCGAACCCGTGTCCCCTGCATTGGCAGGCAGATTCTCAACCACTGCACCACCAGGGAAGCCCTGCTGTGTTATTTTTAAGTTAGCAATAATTATCGTTGAATCCTTCTCCCTCTATCTTGTCACATTTCCCTCCCTCCTTCTCTGTTTGAATGGCCACTGCATACTGGATCTTTGCTTTCACAGGAGTCGTTTTCAGAATGCATCTTTCCCAGGAGACAAGGCCACTGAGAATCTTACCATAGGTTAAACAATAGTAAGCACCCTGAGTTATCTTTCCCTTTTATCAAAAATAGTTAGCTTGATCCTTGATAAAATCCCTGTGAGGATGCTACCTTGTACCTGACCCGGTAGGAGCCTTCAACAGAGCTGGCTCTGAATGGTTCTGCAGCAGCAGTTAATGTAACTGAGGCATGGAATATGGCAACTCTCTCACAACACTGGATGTCCATTTCATCCTCTGCCCCATCTCCCTTTCAAGGAGCCGAATGACATCATAAAGGGCTGTTAGCTGTCTCAGGACCAGACCCACTAGGAAGAAGGTTGGCTACCCAGGACTGAGCCCAAAGCACATCCACACGTTGGAAAGCATTTCTTACTACAGAAGACTGGGCACCTTCTGAGCTCCAAGGAAGATCCAGAATTCATGGGTGGGGGTGGGGACTGTTTCTTCTCTTCTAACCATTTTTCCAATCTCTCATACCTAAGCCCATTTCCTTCCTCCGCCTGTCCTCTTTGTTCCCCAAAGAAACAGGCTAACAATGTCTATAGAATTATTGAGCTTTGTTGTTTAAATGCATTTTCAGGAATTATTGACCCCATAGAATTTAATGACACCTTGGAGTTGAGGCTCTTTGTGTAAATCCTTCATCCTTTACAGATTAACAGTCAGATGGGATTTGAAAGGGCTCCAATGTCCAAATGCTAAAATCTATACCAGACTTTCAGCTGAAAGAAAGTTACTATTCCTGCATACTAGCTTGATTTTTTAAAAACTAGAACACCACCAACACAACAAAATTCAATTGATGTCCCTTTCCTAAAAGAAAAAAAAAAAAAAAAGTTTTCTTTTTTTTTTTTAAGCCAAGAGACTGATCAACTGGTTGAAAATCAGGAACATGATCAGCTTTCTCTCAAATGTACTATGTTCACGGCCTGTAAAATCTGATTCCTAACAACGTCAAATTAATTAAGTGTATATAAAGCAGCCACAGCCACTAAAAGCAGATTTTACTTCAACTTAATCCATGGAAAATAGGGAACAGTGTACTCCTGGGTCCTGCATAAAAAGCCACCCCTCTATTGCTGGATTCAGAAGTGTAATTTTTATTTTAGTGGAGATCTTCTCCACCCTCCCCAAAAGGGAGCTGAATTTGTTTGCCTTTAGCCAGGTTGTAGTGAAAGCATGAGACTACTAACTCCGTGTCGGGTTCCTCTGGGATTAGAAGGTATAGAGGAAGGGGTGCAGTCCTACTGTGTGAGCCCATTCCTCTTTAAAATGAGCCCAGATGCACAGCCGGGCCCTGTCAGACTCGCACAGCTTGGGCTAGCGCCGTTATTACCCAATCAAGGCATCTGCCCTTTTCTAATCCTTCAATGCAGAGAGACAGTTCTACAATCCCACATAATATGTACCAGCTGAATGGATCCCAATTTATCAGTAAAACTATAAATTGCAGAACACCAGGCTAAAACTAAAGTAATAAACCCTGTGATCCCTGTACCATACATTTTAGGCTGTTATTTAAGGTCTCCAAGGAGATCGGTACCATAAAAACCATTTCTCGGGAATTCTGCCAGCTATAGGAGCTCACTGCAACTGTTCGTGCTAATATATTACAACTTGTTTATTGCACTCCCAAGCAGCCGCGGCATCCGCAGTGTTACCAAGGGAGGGGAAATGATGCACGTACTCTCTCGATAGGCAGCCAGATTTTTGTTTCCTATGTATACAAAAAAAGGATGCTTTTCTTTTTCTCATACTCTTACTACTCTGTACCCCTCTCCCCAGAAACAGCTCGAAAGCTCCAAGGAGATGGAATAGGGCCTCTATTAATCTTCATACCTCTTTAGGAACTCTCGCCACTTTCAGTGCAAAGGTATCATGCAGCTGTGTGGCAAAGTTTGTGCAAAATCTGGGGTAAACAGGAAATTGAGAGACACACAGATTGAGATGTTAATTTCACGAAGCATCCACGTGGCCTTGGGCAGGTTATTTAACTTCTTTGAGCCTTCATTTCCTCATGTGTATTTTTGTTTGTTTGTTTTTAAGAAACAACAATGCCTCTTTAAGGATTAAATGAGATAACAGATGTAAAGAGCTTATTACAGTGACTAGTTTATAGCAGGAATTTGAAAAATGTTAGTTCCTTTTGCCTAATTATTTACTGCACTGACAGAATATAAGATACCAATTTGCTACTTTTATAAAAGAATTGAATACATTGGAAACAAGATCTTAGTACATTAATTCCAGCTATTTGCCTAGTAAAGAAATCTTCAGTGCAATTTCTAGGGTGCTGATGAAGAAAAACCCCTGTATTAGTTTCTAGGGCTGCCATGACAAAGTACCATAGACTGGGTGGCTTAAACAACAGAAATTAATTTAATCACAGTTTTGGAGACTGGAAGTCCAACATTGAGGTGTCAGCAGGTTTGGTTTCTTCTAAGGCCTCTCTCCTTGGCTTGTAGGTAACCATCTTCTGCCTATGTCTTCACGTGGTTTTCCTTCTGGGCTTGTCTGTGTCCTAATTTCCTCTTATTTCAAGGATACCAGTCATATTGGATTAAAGCCCACCCTAATGGCCTCATTTTAACTTCGTTATCTCTTTGAAGACCCTATCTCCAAATACAGTCACATTCTGAGGTACTGAGGTTAGGACTTCAACATATGAATTTCAGGGCATGAAATTCATCCTGTAACCCTCTCCTACCTTGCCAACCCTGTTTTAGCCATGGTAGGGGGATAGAGAGGGCCTGATTCCACCTGAGGAGGTTTTATGTGGGTCTAGGTGCCATTATGCGCTCATTATCATCTTTTAAAATATGAAGTGAATTTGGAAACTCACCCATTATATTGTTTAACGCACGAAACAAATCTAGCGGATATAGAAGTTTCAATAAAAATAATATTATCTTATGACACCCGCTGCCTAATTGACTACCTCGTGAAGAACTTGAGAAAAAGTGTAAAGCCTTCCCAGTAATGGATTAGTAATCTGCTGACTGTGAAATCCTTTAGGTTGCCGCGAAGTCATTTCCCAGTTAATAGAGCTGGTAGTTATCTAGTGTGCCGTCATGGTTGGTTTGGCTCGTGATGGATAATGGCTGGATCACAGAGTTGGACAGCGGTGCTGTGAAGAGGCTCTGCCCATCAGCAGAGGGCCTTGCTTCTGTGCTCTAGGGACTAAGCTTTGAGAACCCAGTGGCCTCTTATCTCTGTGTGGAGAGTGTAGCAAGCCAAGGCAGGGAGGAGCCCAGCAGCAGGGTCATGGGGACTGGTTCTGGGGAGGTGTATTAGTTTCCTACTGCTGCTGTAACAAATCTCCACATATTTCTTATCTTCCATTTCTGGAAGTGAGAAGTCCCAAATCCATTTCACGGGGCTAAAGTCAGGCTGTTTGTTGGTAGGCTGGTTCCTTCTGGAGGCTCCAGAGGAGAATCTGTTTCCTCACCTTTTCCAGCTTCTGCAGGCCACCTGTATTCCTTGGCTGGTGGCTCCTTCCTGCCTCTTCAAAGCCTGCAGCATAGTGTCTTCAAATCTCTGATTCTCTGACCTTGTTACCATTGTCACATTTTCTCTCTCACTCTGACCTTCTCTTTCACTTATAAGGACCTTTGTGATGTCATTGGGCCCACCTGGATAATCCAGGATAATCTCATTTCAAGATCCTTAGCTTAATCAATCCGCAAGATCCCTTTTGCCAGGTGAGGTGACATATTCACAGGTTCTGGCAATTGGGATATGGACATCTTTCAAGGGGCCATTATTCTGCCTGTCACAGGCCTGGCAGATGGGCTCTAGGGTGAGGAGGTAGGAGGTTGTCAGCAGCTCCAAATTCCAAGCCAAAGAATTTAACCTGGCTTGGGGGTGGGGAGATGGATAAGCATGTGTGCGCATCAGTTGGGGCTGGGGGGAAGTGTGTGTGTGTGTATGTGTGTGGTGTGTGTGTGTGTGTGTGTGTTTTGTACAAAGATAGGGTTCAGGAGGCCCATGAACTATCATTCATTCATTCATTCCTGTGAAAGTGTCCCTCTCTTTGGATTCTCAAAAGTATCTTCACTTCTACTTGGTTAAGACCTTGCTTCAGGCCCCAAACAAAAGAAAGAGCTGCTAGACCCCACAGATCTCAGAGCTCCCTAGAACCATCCTCTTTGCTCATTGTCACAAGTTCTATTTCTTTCTTTTTTCTTCTTCTTCTAACTTTTGTTTTTCTGGCTACCGTTTATTGAGTACTTACCACGAGTAGATAGAGTGCTACATGCTTTATCTCTTATTTATCCTGTAATCCTTGCTGCATCTGTTAGCATGAGGTGTCCTGCCATCACAAGTAAACCACAAAATTGCAGTGTTTCGACACCAAAGAGGCTATTTCTTGTCCACAGGGCCCTCTGTTGCTGGAGCTCTGGTCCCAGGGCAGCTTTCCTCCACACGATGGTTTGCTATGAAGGCCTTGTCCATGGGGCTGCTGTACCTCCTCCAGGACCTGGGATCCTCTGCCTCTAGCGCTTAGCTGGGGAAAAGTGAGTAGAGAAGGTTTACCTGCTCCTTAAAAAGTCCTGGCCCGAAGAGGCATGTGTCTTTTCTGCTCACATTCTCTTGTCCAACACATGGAATACTTGGCCACAAGGGGGACTGGGTTATGCAGCTGTCTGGCTGGGTGGTTTCCTCCCAGTAGTAACTCAGACTGTGCAAGTTTCAGAGAGTGAGCATTTTTGGTGGACAGCTGCTATCTCTTCCATCCCCTGAATAACCCTATTTGGTAAGATTATCTCTATTTATCAATGAACAAATCAAGACCTGGATATTTCTAATAACATGACCTGGTTAAGTAAGTGGTATAGTCAGGATTCCTGCACAGGCCTGTCAGAATTCTCTCTGAGTGCAAATCCTGTATTTGTAACCAGAGCCTCATGCCAGCACTTGTCCTGCTGCAATGCTTGTCAACCTCCTTTTTGCCTGACAGTCCTCGGAGGGGTCAGCCACCCCCTGAACCCATGGGGTATCAAGTCTGCACCCCCTGTTCTGAGAGGCAGCCTAGAATCAGCCCCTTGCTGTTCTCCTTTCCTGCCTTCTGCCTTTCTCCTGTCAAAATCCCAGGTCCCTTGTGCTGTCCCCAAACCCCATGATCCAGGTATTTTCTGATCTCTTATTTCCCTCAGTCAACAACATGGATCCATCATGGTCATTTTCCCAAACCTGTTCCAAAGATGGTGCCAGACATCTAGCCCCAAGCATCGCCATCTTTAATTCCTCCCTCTCCCTCATCCATCCATTTACCTACCTCTGACATTTATCCTGTGCCTACTCTGTGCCAGGCACTACGTGGTATGCTCGGTAGAAATATGACCCAAGACTTGGGCTTAAGGAGCTGATGGTGGCTATTTCAGAACCCAATAATGCCGGCATTTATCCTCCTCTCTGTTTCCACTGTCAAATATTCAGCTCATGTCCTTACTCCCTCTTTCTCTGAGCACTCAGTAATTTCCTCACTGGTCTCCTACCTTATTTATCTTTAGTTCAATTGCTTCCACATGTTGTTGCCAGGTTAATCTGTAGAAAGCAGAGTCTTGATTATGTCAATTTCCAGCCCTAAAATTTCTATAGCCCCCCAGTTTCTATTGACCATAGAATAAGGTTAGAACTCTCTAGTGTGACATACAAAATCTTCCATGATCTGTCACCTCTTGATTTTTCTAATTTTATATCCCATTTCCCCCCTTTCCCATCATCCTACCCCAAACTGATAGTCTTATGAGTCTCTCCATATTTTCCTTCTTTACCCCTCACTTGCGTACGCATCCCACACATACCCTGTTTTTTTTCTGACATTAAAGTCTTTGGTCCTGCAGTCTCTCATATGAGTGAGCCCATTTGTGCTCTATAAATAAGTGTTGAATGAATGACTAGGTCCTAGCTTGGTCTCTAGCGCAACTACATCCCAAACATAATACTACGTACATTTGTCATGGCAATAAATTCACTGTACACTGTATTATATTTATGTATGTATGTATCTTATCACTCCTACTAGATGGTGCTCAGGGCCATACATGATTTACCTTTAGTTATGACATGCCAAACCATCTTCCACCTGAGCACAAATGCCCTGCACATAGTAGGTCCTCAAAAAAAAAATCTGTGTGTGTGTGTGTGTGTGTGTGTGTGTGTGTGTGTGTATTGAATGGTTAGACCCTGCTGGAGTACTTTGAGGTTTATAGAGTCTATTTAAGGCACACAGTAGGCTCTCCTCTGGGAACATATCATGCTAAGGTGTTAATGGCTGATAACTGTGCAGCACCATTGCTATAGGGGCATTTAATAAGGAATCTAAAGGGATAAGCGTCTAACTTTAAGTTCCTGGACCAAGTGGGAGAGGTGTTTGGAGGCAGGGCTCCTCTAATCATTCCTCATGGGCAATGGGACCCTCAGCACAGAGGCAGCCTGTCTGTCCACACTGGAAACAATTTATGCCTAGGAATTAATACTGTAAAGTGAGATGCCCCAGATACTGATGGAGCCTGGGGTACTGGAGTGGGAGACACTGGGTCATCTATCATTTAGCATAGGATTGGGCAGAATATAGGTTGAACAAGTTAGTAAACGTATCAGAGCTGGGGTGTGAATGAGAACTCTAGTGTAGGGCTCTTTGCAATAGTCACCTCTCTGGGTGTTTCTCACCGAGGTGGAGACGGACTTAGAGTACTGAAGTGTTGTGAAGCTTCACTGTTGCTGTGTTTAGTGAGTAGGCAGCTTTCTGACCATGCCCTTTTGATAACCGCAAGTGTTGCTGTCCTCTTCATTTGGTGCCAGTCCTGGGGAGCACAGACAGGCTGGGGGTTGTGTCTTTATTAGAGACATTAGCCACCAAGGGAGCCTGCTCAGAGTTTCACATGATTTTCTGCTGAGTAGGAGGCCAGCAGAGTCACCAGGCACCACATGATTTAATTAGAGACAAGATTTCAAGCTTCACCCTGGTATTTTGGCATCCTCCGTTTAGGTAATTGGTACGGCAGGGAGGGCTTCATTGGATCAACAGTAAGTTTTCTCCACTGAAGGTTTACAATACCCAAAATACATTTCACTGACTTTAAATGAGTCACTGGATACAATCCAGCCAAGGAAGGCACCTGTCTTAGAAACTCCGTTGCTTAAATTCTTCTCTAAGACTTTGGAAAGGCAGGGTTTGAAGCCCAACACACCTAATTCTTATATTAGTGATGTAAAGCTAACTCTTTTCTGTCAGTCTTCTCTATAGTTTATCTCCCTTGTACATTTCAGAATGTTGTCCATCGAAACAAAAAGTATGACCTAAGAACCCATCATACCGCGAACCCCCTTACCACCCTCCTTCTCTCTCTGTGGTCCGGTGTAACCTGTTCTTACTGCTGCTCTTGCTCTCGCCTTGCCCTGGGCCGCCCCAGATCCAGATGCCTCGGCGTTGCTCCAGATGGAGATGCCAGTTCTTGGACTGTGGGCTGTCATCGATCCTTTCTGCCCCCTTGACCGACGGCACTAATTAATTGATCACAGTCTACTTTCTTAAAGAGCTGGTCTTGTGTATGGAGTTCTACTCAGGAGAGCCCCAGGCAGCCACCACTGATCAGTGAGAGTTGGCAAGTGAGATAACACCTATTTTCCCAATTAAGCAGTTTCTATTGGCTTCTAGAAGTGAAAAATGAGGATTTAGCTCTCTTAAAATATCCCTTCTCCTATCCTTTCTTCTCCAGGCTTTTTTAGTTTTTCTACTGATCATCTTTGTAACTTTAAGTAATATGGTTAATTTTCCCTTTTGTGTTCAATCCAGTTTTAGCAGTATTTCTTGATGTCCTACTTTATAAGAAGAGGGTAGTAGCTTTCTTGTAGTTTTCTTCACTTTCCTCTCCCGTTGTACTTTTCCATGAATTTTATATTGTCATATTGTTAACATTTACGTCCTTTTCTTTGTATGGTGTGTCCTGCTCACTCTTAATGAGACAGTCTACCCCCACCAATCTCTTCTTGTTAGCCTGCTTTATTTTTCTTTAGAGCAGCTTTCACCACTTGAAATATTACATATTTATTTTTAAATTCTCTCTCCTCAACTAGAGTTTAAATTTCATGAAGGGAGGGAATGTGTTTGTTTTGTTTAGTGCTATATTCCTAGCATCTAGCATACTGTTGGCATAGTAAGTGAGGTGCTTAATAAGTACCTGCTTAAGGAATAAACGGATTCTAATCATGCTCCGTACCCCCAGCTAACTCCTGTTGGCTGAACCAGCCCTTTGTGTCCACTAGGGCATTGAAAACTTCCGTTGAAGGCACTCTCCCAACTAGGATCCCGTTAAAGAAATTTACTTATTACCTAGCTTTAACTTTTGAGGCATATTGGCTTCCTGAGGAAATGGAACCCAGAACAGGGACATTTTGATAAGACGGAGGACAAAGAAGGGGAAATTTCACAACATGAGTTTGCTTAAGGAGGTGAAACTTTGGGAGATTTGGAATTATGCAGAATAGAAACTGAAAGGAGAGGTAGATAAACGAAAGGGAACTTTACCTACTTGAAATATTTCTTCTTGGGCTTCCCTGGTGGCACAGTGGTTGAGAATCTGCCTGCCAATGCAGGGCACACAGGTTCGAGCCCTGGTCTGGGAAGATCCCACATGCCGCGGAGCAGCTGGGCCCGTGAGCCACAGTTACTGAGCCTGCGCGTCTGGAGCCCGTGCTCCGCAACAAGAGAGGCCGCGATGGTGAGAGGCCCGCGCACCGCGATGAAGAGCGGCCCCCGCTTGCCGCAACTAGAGAAAGCCCTCGCACAGAAACGAAGACCCAACATAGCCATAAATAAATAAATAAATAAAATAAATAAACCCAAAAGTTAAAAAAAAAAAAAAAGAGTCTGCAGAACTGAACGTCCTTGCCCTTATACTGAGATTAAAAAAAAAACAAAAAACTCTTCTTGGACTGGCTAACAGCTACGTGTATGTAGTAGCAGTGTTCTGAAAAGACTGGCCTTTGAGTCAGATAGACTTGAGTTCCAATTCTTCTCTGCTCTTGGCTGTGTGACATTGGATGAGTTACCCAACCTCTCTGGAAAATTAATTAGCATTATTCATAAAGATAAACTCCTGTTTAATAACTTCTGCATACTCCTGCTCAAATGCTCAAACGTAAAATGGAAAGTCTCTTGATGCCCTGGAGGAGGAAAAGGAAATAAGGGCTGTATTGTTCAGTTATAAATAATGAGAGGGGCTATATTTTCAATGAGGAAAGTACTTCATTATCTCACATGACAAGGAGAGTGGTGCTAGGTCATTTGTGGGTTAGTTCAATGGCTCTGTGATGTTAATGAGTAAGGTCAGAGTCTGTTTCAGCTGTTTCCTCAAGATTTAAGGTGGCTGCAGCAGCTTGAAGGATATCCTTATGTGACAGAAAGATTGGAGAAGGGGAAAGCGTTTTCTCCTCACATTCTTCTTTCTTTTATCAGGGAAGAAACTCCTTCCCAGAAGTTCCCAGCAACTCTCATTTATGCGTAGCCACAAGGCATGATGGGAAATGAGTATGTGGCATTTTGAGCCTCCATCATGGAAACAGGCTCCACCCAGAGGAAGCAGCGGGTAGATCTGGCTATTGGGTAAGCAACTAAACAATATCTACTCCAGAGATCAAGTGACTAAGGGGATATGTTTGTAGCAGATATTTTTACTCAGCTTCAACACACGGTGCTACTGAGGCAACAGTAAACACCTCCAGAATATCTCTGCATAAATCTGAAGAGTAGACACTTAATCCAGATTACTGAATGAGTTGCCATTTCCTACTATGTACTAGACACTCTACAAATATCAACTTATTTATGTTTTCCAATAACATCTCGTAAAGTAAGTAGTATTATTCCTGTATTACACAGATCTAGAAATGTATATCAAGTTGCCTAAGGCCCCCTAGCTGGTAAGTGGCTGAGTTACGATTGGAAGTTAGAGTTTTCTGATGCCTGTGTTTGTTGTACTTCTTTGTTTCCATCACGCTCTTCCCCAAATGCTTACCTGCCCCAGCCAGGAAACATGGTCTTCCTCTGGGACACAACAAGATGGCCAGATGACTGCCCCTGAGGCCCTTTCTAACACAGTCATCTAAGAAGTGAGCATTCTTTGATGGTTTGAAGAGATCTTTTAGTTATTTTAATTTTTTTCCTATTGACCTAAAGGCATTAAAAAAAAAAAAAAAGTACACTTAGGTATGATTCAGTGATTCTGAGTACTTTTTTTCCCTCCGTTGTAAATTTTCCTCTCTGATTGCTCCATTCTTGTTTGCACCTCTCGTGGCTGGATAAAGCCTGGGCAAGTCTCCGGATGTCAGTCATTTTGAAGGGCGGCTTTCTTGCATGGCTTGGTAAGACCCGCAAGGAGGCTAACCCCAGTGGGGAGGCTGTGGCGAGGCGTCCGCAGGCAGCTGGCAGTCTTGAGCGTCCAAATGTAATTGCTCTGTTGTATTCACCCCAGCCTGCCCGCTGTGTTCATCAGGCTGGCCAGTGAACAGAAGGTAATCAGGGCTGAGACGGCCTCAGAAAGTCAGGCACGTACAACCAGAGTTAAAAATATGTAAAAAAAAATTACTTGGATGTGATTTGCTCTCATGGAACTCAATTTCTGGATAAGAACAAGAAGAAACGGTGCGAAACTGGAGCACTAAAATTCATCTTTGCCGAAGAAAATGCAGGGAGAGCTGTGAACATTTAATAATTTTGGTATCTAACCGCCCATAGTAAGTGCTTGCTTAATGCATAGACAAGACAGGGAGATTTAGAAAGCAGGCAACTCAAGGCATTTCCAATTTATTTAAGGAACTCTTTGATCTGTTTTGAAATTTCGGATTCTGCTTTTGACTTTGCTAGATAAAGTTGGAGTAGAAATGAATTATTCATATGAAATACTGCCTCAATAACACTGCATCAAATAAACATAATGAAAAGCTGCCCATGTTATATAAGGGAAGCTAAGTCACAACTCTTCTGAATTGCAAAGTTAAGCACTCGGGGCTAGATTCCTCTCCAACATTACTCTATGGAAGAATCCGCTTAGGAGGATGTAACACTCAGTTCCTTTTTATTTCCAGTCAGATATGCATTTGTGGTTTATGGGTTTAAACTGCAGTCGTAACCATAAATCTCCCAGTCCTCATCCCAAATCCATCCAAGTCACTGGAGGCCTGAGAGCAATTTCCAGGACAATGTATCCCACACCACTTCAGCATTGCAAGTTCACCATAGAAATATGGTAAAACCAGTATGTTCCCCCTCCCTCCATGAAGTATGATATTTTCAGCAGCCTCTGAAAGCATACCTACATCCATGCCTTGAAGGGAAAATTTTAAGGCAAATAGAACCGTCACTTATCAGCATCATCTTTTCTGATGAGGCTTTGGATAACAGGTTAAAAGAGAGAGAAGGATAAACCAAACCTAAACAGTGCACGTCTGGGGAATTGAGCTCTGCTGCAATTGAATAGATAACACTCGAATTCTTGCTGACAATCCGATTTTAGAGAATGGTAGTTCAATAAAGGTATAGGAAGTCGCCAGAGGCAGACTTGGGCAAAATGGTGAGGAAGGCAAGAGTCTGTCTTCAGAGCTGCCCTTGTCCCCTGTCCCTCCTTTCTTCCTCTTCCTTCAAAAATATTTATAGCCATGTGCTGTGTACCAGGCACCATACAATGGTAAACAAGACGGCATGGGCTTTGCCGTCAGAGAGCTGATGTTTTAGAGAGGAAGAGAGGCAATAGAATAAGTAATGAACAAACATGTGATGAGCATGAGGCCCGGGGAATTGCAAGGTCCCGTGGGAACGCATGGCTGGGTGTCCTAAGTGTCCGAGATGTCCTTGAGGAAGGGCAATGTAAGACTGGAAGCCTGCATTCGCTGGGAGAAGGGGTTGTTGGTGAAGATTTAGGAGAGAATGTTTCATGTACAGGAAACAACATGGGCAAAGGCCTGGAGGCGAGATGATAGAATGTAGCATGTTGTAGAAACTGAAAGGAGTTTTCTTTGCCTGCGGCTAAGATTTCCAAGGGGGAGACTGGAGAGAGGTAAGAGAGAAGTTAAGAAGAGATCAGATTATAAAGAGTTTATGTTAGAGAAGATAAAGGGTTTGGACTTCAGAGCAGTTGGGAGCTACTGAGGGTTTTCAGCAGGGGTGTGGCATGGTGAGATTAATATTTTGGAAAGATCACTGATGATGGTCTAAAGCAGTAATTGGAAGGGAGCAAGGATGGAGGCATAGAGATGCATGGGAAGCTGCTGCCGTCACCTGCTGAGGGATGGCAGTGGCCTGCAGCAGGGTGGGAGTTTGGGATGAAGAGCTTTAAAAGAGGTACTATTAGCAGGACTTGGTGACTGATTGGGTGTGAGGGGGGACCGGGATACCCTCAGGAAAACTCTCTCTTAGAGGACGGAGAATAAATTCATTAAGAGAATTGAGCATATTTAGTCAGGAGAGGTAGAGTGAAGAGGATACGTGAGAGAGATTTTCAAATATTTAGTATAGCATCGCTTACAAAATGTTTTGATTAAATTTATTGTCTCCAAGTGACCAGTCAAGAGTGCATCTATTAAAATATTGTATGTCCAAAGAAAATGAGTGTAGGTGTTCTCTGGACTCATGCACTGCATCGTAGAATTGGGGAGTGTGTCCCAGTCCAAGTGTTCTCCATCACAGACTCAGGGGTGAGGAAGAGGAGCTGGGGCTGCTGAAGAAAAGGGCAGCTGAGCTCCTGCTGTCTGCTGTGTCTGTTGGGTACACGTGGGTACAGAGGAAGTACTTCTTGACCTGAACTGCACTGTGGGGCTTCAGAGGGTAGGGTTAAAGTTACAAAGAGGCAGATATCAGCAAGGCACGAGGAAGAACTTTCTGGCAGTTGTCTGGCGATTGTTTCAGTGAGGTGAATGCCTCATTCCTGGATATGTTCAGGTGGATCTGGCCATACATTTGTCAGGCAGGGGTTTGCCTGTTGAGGTCCACATCACATGATCTCTGTTGTCCCTCATGGCTGTCTGTAAATAAATGATTCTAAGGAATTACACTCCCTGCCAGCCAGGGGAATCTGTCCATCTCACTCGTCGCTGTACAATCACAAGTCAGTATGAGGAGCACAAGATTATTATTATAGGAGCTTTAAGTCTCTCCAAAGAGTATCATTGTTCTGTCATTCCAGATGTTTGTCGTCTTACAGCTGTACTACACTACGGCCTCTAGATATTGTCTTCGCTTCTCTGAACAAAATTGGAAAGAATTTTCATTTTATCAAGTGAAAGTAGCCTCACTAAGTTCTTTTACAGAGACGTTTGTTTTATAATTCAATGCATGATATTAATTTGGGAAAAATAATTCAGAAAGATCCAGAGGAAAATATTTTATCAATTCTGCCTTTAGCTCGACTACCTTACAATAAAGAGGCAGAGAATCAATCTGATATCAGGGCTTAAAGTGAGCATGAGTTGTACGTGTTGTTTACAATTCTTTTTGAAAGAACTTAGGTGCTCTTTATAATATGAACAAGTGGCTGCTGAGGACCCTCCTAAAACTGTCAAACTCACTTTACCTATGTCCAAGTTGTTACCTAGGTTTGCTAAGTAAATAGAAGCCTATCATCTCTTGTGTCACCTCTCTTCCTCAGGGTTATGCTTTTAAAAGCATTCTCAGCAGGAAATAAGTTTCATTAGTGCTTGGAAAATAAATTGGTGAGGTGACAGATTCTGTGGTTTGATGGAAGCTCAATTATAATTGTATAACGTACTATAGCAAGTGAAGATGAAATCCTATTAGGGTCTGGAAATCCAATATCTCATCTCTATGACTTTTAATTGATCTTTACACATATTGTCATTGCAGTCAAATATCTGAGCTGATTCGAGTACACGTAAACAAATGTAAGCACATTAACTCTGTTAATAATTTTAACAAGTAATCTGTATTTCCCATTAGATTGTCTCCAGTTTTGCCTTGGCATAATTAAAGATATCAGCAGTGATAAGCCTAATGCGTTATTTAAAGTATGCATGTATTGAAGTCTTGCTTTTGTCATTAACTACATCGTGATGTAATCTATGTAGCCGTCATTCAGAAATTAGACTTTCTCTTTCTCTGAAGCAAACATGGATGGTGGGGGTTGGGAGACGGAGGCCTTGTGGGGTGGTGCAGAAGCTGCAGATGAAGAGTAGAGTCTGAGTTCAAGTTTTGACTTTACCACTCAAATACCCATGTGAAACCTTTAAGCTTTCTGATCCTGTTTCATCACCTCTCCTAACAAAGAGATGGTCCTCATTTTTTCTCTCGGTGCTAACATTCTGGTTTCTAGAAGGCAGACACTGACTCCCTTCTTTGCTAATAATTGACAGTTGAATACAAATACTTTTGACTTTATGTTCATTTTTGCTCAAATTTCATACAACTGGACAATGTAAGCTCAGGTGTGTGTGTCTGGAAAGGTGGTAAGGGGAAGTTTTTCTCTTGCTGATTGTCATATCTGCAACATCAAGCTCAGTACCTGGAACTTGCTTAATCAGTATTTGTTGGGTGAATGAATGCATGCATTCTAGTCATTCTACCTTCCCATGGAGATGGATTAGAGAGATTGGCTGGGCATCGCCCCTCAATATCCCTTGTGTTACTATCCTTCGGCTAGATGAAAACATCATGAAGTTACTCTGAAAGTACACCTTTAATGACATGACATGACATGACAGGACATGACATGACATGACACTGAATGCCTTCTCCTATCCTTAATGAAATGGAAGTGAATCAGAACAAACCACTGTCCTCCGGACTGTTCCCCACACTTGCCTATTAGTCAGAGCACAGCCTGGAGATGCTTCTGTTAGTCAAGGGCAAGCAGAGACTTATTTGTCAGTTTCCAGCTTGCTCAAAGTGGGAACTAGTGTGTGCTACAAACATGACATTTGAGAATGTTCTTTGAGTACTCCAAGAACATTAGAGTCTAAACCATGCTGTAAACAAAAACAACTTTTAATACCAGCTATGACTAATCCAGTGCTTTTGTTCATTAGGTAGAACAAACATTCTGATTTGCAATCAAATATCTCCAATTATCATTGAAAGCCTGAGAAAAATCCTCCCTGGCAGGAGATCTTATCTCGGCACACAGAACAGATAAGATGCATTCCTTGATAGACAATCTCCATGCCTAGGTGATCCCAGTAAACAGTCTTTTCGGAGTGAATTTTAGCAAATGGGTGGCTTATTCAGGGTTTTATCTGTTTAAGTTCATCACTTCCTGAAATCGTCTTTGCATATATTAGCATATATTCATTTTACTGATTCTTTGTTTCTTTCGATGGGGATACTCTGTCTGCTCCTTATTTCATCTGATTTGCTTTTGAAATGAAGAACCCTTTTCTTCTTTAGGTGTCCTTTGAAAATAAATAGAATTTCCTGTACATTAAAAAAAAAAAATAGCGGAGTTCTAATAGCAAGCCTTCATTAAGGGCAAAAGCCCCCCGAGAAAAATCATTAGTGCCTTTCCTCCTGCATTAAAAACTTCTAGGAAGAAGATGGAGAGAGTATTAGGAATTCCTGAAGTGAATGAGATCAACTCCAAGGTGACACCAGCCTCTCTTGGATTTAGTGACCTTTTGCTTGGTTTTTCTTGTTTGCACAAGCAGAGGCTTTTGACATATTCCCCAAGACCCTTAATTCCTCTCTGTTTGGCATATTACCAGCAACATAAAAAAGAGAGAAAGAAGGAAGCTCTCATTTTATCTTTGAGCTGCTTAAATATTTATGTTCTAATTTGTTATTGACTTCATGTGGAGTTTTATCAAAATATAGATGGAAAAGTTTAAAGATCGCTCCTGGGAGAGCACTTAATCCATTTAAAAATAAATTTCTAATGGCCAGATTTTCTGGGCTTAAAACATGAAGCTATGAAAGAAAGCAAAACCAAAGAAGCCCAGTCTATATGCTGACATTTGTAGACAAGGATAAAGGAAAATTGGTAATGAAAATTCTAATCAAATATCATTGTGAATGCTCATTTTTTTCATTTTTAAAATATTTGATGGAAGCCTTTACTAGATTTCTATTTTAATTACTTTTCATTTGCAAAAAAATGAAACCTAATTAAAAACACCCTAGGGTAAACCCTTGGGAATGAGTCTTTGTTGCATTTCGCCTCCTGTTCCTATTTCACTTTTAGTATACTCATGCTTTCTTAGACACTTAATATGTTAATTCTTTCAGAAATAGCTACATGTTAAATGCAGGGACTGGGCAATATTTATAGCAAAGGACTGAATCTCTAATGGTGAAATTTCAGAGAACAACAGGAGAGATCAGTTTAAACAGATCACATACACACACATTCTTTCAAATCCAGCCATATGGATCTATGCTTGAAAATGTATCCTCTGTCACTGCTGCCTTTATGACATAACTAACATTATTTATCCTTCTATCCTAAGACCTTGCTGACTCTGTTTTTGACCAAAGTTCTTACAGCAACAAGTTACATATTGCAAAGAAGAAGTGCCTTATTTAACTGAGAAGGTTGTTGAATGCCTACTTCAAAATTCTAACCTAACAAGACTTAGTTTATTGGCAAAAGTAGTATATATTTTAATTATTTTATAAAGACTAGATACTGCTTTGTATATTTTGATTTCTAGAAGATTTTCTTATTTGCTTGGATCAGAGTTTCCCATATTTTAGGCCTCAGATCAGGTCCAGCTCAGAGAAAATTTTTATGGGTACTCAAAACAAACATAAATTTGAATGGAGAAAAAAGCAAGGAGGGAAGGATGGAAGAAAGGAAGGAAGAAAGGAGAAGGGAAGGGAGGTGAAGAGAGAGCGAGGGAGAGAGAGAGAACCTTGTGTATCCCCAGATTCTTGTCTGGACTCAGAGAAGTGGGACACAGCTTCTCAGGGAATGGGCAAGGTCCATGCTAAAGAGGCAGAAGCAGAACACAAACTTTGATGACTTCTCACAGAAGTAGTGCTCATTCCCTTCAGATCTACCAGGCTTGGCTCAGAGCTAGATCTTCAGTCAAGAAGAGGCATGACCCCTGTCCTGAAATTGGCTCACATGCTGACACAAACCTGCTGCAAGTTACACCTTCCTGAACTGAGAACAAATGGCAGAGTTTTCAACACAGTACATGAGGTGGCTTCCAGCTTGGAGGCTGTAGGGTGAGCAGAGCTTCTAGCTCCCTCATTAGGGATTTCATGGTGTGATTGTCTCCTGTCGAAAATGGAGAGGACCAGGTATTGGAAAGCCCTGAAAGGTGCCTTCTCAAGCCTCTTGTACAAACTGCATGTTACCCAGATCTAATATCAAAATTCTGGCCTAATTTCTTACTATTGTACCAGGGCCAGCCATGTTTGCTATTCATCTCAGGCATCAGACTTGTGCAACGTATTAGTCAGGGTTCTCCAGAGAATAGAACCAATAGGAGATTATGTATGTATGTATGTATGTACGTATGTATCTATCTATTATCTACCTATTCTTACTATAATACATAGGATTTATTATAAGGATTGGGTCATGCAATTATGGAGGCCCACAATTTGCCATCTGCAAGCTGGAAGCCCAGGAAAGCTTGTGGTGTAGTTTGAAGACCTGAGAACTGGAGAGCTGGTGGCGTAGATTCAAGTCCAGACCTGAAACCCTGAGAACCAGGGCAGTGAGGGCAGAAGATTGATGGGCCAGCTCACATAGTCAGGCAGAGAGAGAGGGACTCCCCAACTTTCTGCCTTCCTGTTCTATTCAAGCCCTCAATGTGGGATGATACCTACCCACAATGGGGAGGGACACTTGCTTTACTCAGTCCATCACCAGTTCAAATGCTGATCTGTTCTGGAAACACTCTCAAAGACACCTCCAGAAATAACACTTAATCAGATATCTGGCCCAGTCAAGTTGACACATACAATTAGCCATCACATTCAGTCACCCTGAAACTGGCTACCTGGTTGTGGCCCAGGAGAGACTGGTGGGGTAGGTCTGGCCCAGGACCCTCGTAGCTCTCAGAGACCTTGCAATCTAGGGGGAAGACAGGGCTGCCACTTTGCCTATCTCCGGGAAGTACAAAGGGAAGGGTGCTTCTGGGTGACCGGCAGTGCACAGCTTGCACAGCCATATATGGTGACAGAGAGCCATGATCAGATTTGTGCCTTAGGAAGATCACAACAGAAATAGGTGATACTGAAATGATACATCCAGCAAGAGCATCAGAAGTATGTTGCTTAGCAATATAGAGGCAACTACCTACAGAAGCAGCGAAAGGTCTGACATGGTTGCTTCTAGGATGTGGTCCTGGGAATGGTAGGTGTGTGGAGGGAAGGGAGATACTTGTTTGTCATTTTTAAACCTTTGATTTATATTTAATTTTTAAAAATCAGGTATAATATAAAAACAATACTATAAACATATGTGTGTATGCATAAATGTATGCATGTACATATGTATGTATACACGTATGTGTATGCATGTGTGCATATTATGTATGTGTGTGTATATGCGTGCATGTATGTATGAATGCACACACATGCATAAATACCCTTTGAAGGATAAGGGAAAAATAACCCTGGGGACATTGTGGATCAAGCACTAGGGCAGGGAGAGCCACTAACAGGCAACCACTGTAGTGGCTCTGGCCAGAGTAGACTCAGATTGAACCCAGGCCGTGCAGGGGGAATGGAATTGGTTGATCTGAGAGATACTAAAGAGGTGGAAGCAACAGGACTCAGTGTTCATAAACACAGTCTTTCTGCCCCACAGCCTCATTTCCTTCCCTGTTGGTGGGGTGGGTGAGTGGGAGCAGGGAAGGTAGGGAGGGGGAGTAGGCATTAGAAGCCATGGGGAAGGAAAGAAGGCCTCACAGGCTTGCTGCTGGGAAGGGTGTTTCTCTTCTTTCTGTGGATGCAAAGTATCTCCCACATTCTGGAGCAGAGATTATAAATAGATGCAATTCATAATCATCTTCCCCCCAACTATTTTGTACCCCTTCCCCAAATATACACATGTGCCCATGTATATGTTGGCTCTCTTTAACATTCCTTCATTTTTGTTTCCTTTATACTTTCAGTGTGATGTATATTTGGTGTGTATGTGTGTGTTTGGGGGTGTGGGGTAGGTTGGGTGAGGATGAGTGGTTTAGGGAGCCTGAGCTGCATGGCCGAAAAGATTTTATTCTACTTAATAAAGAAGATATCTGTTTTTTATTATATGTATATATACATACATACACACGTCACCTATCTATGTATCTGTGTCTCTATGTCTCTATCCATGTTCTATGTATGTATCTATGTATCTGTGTATCTATGAATCTATGTGTCTATGTATGTATGTATGTATCTCTATATCTATCCATCCATCCATCTAAATTTTCTGTCAGGATATTATCTGTATTACTGACCCCCCATTATAGTTTCATTTGGGGAACCCTAATTTGGATCTGACAAAGGTACTTCTAGGGTCACAGAATTCTCTCTACCAGTTACTAGCGAGGCAAGAATCAGTTCTGATGACCTCATTCATCTGTCAAATATGATTTAGAGCTTGCAAGCCAGATACTGTGTTAGCTTTCTCGGTATCCATTCCAAACTCTTTCCCTTGCCTTCACCATAGAAGTTGCAAAGCTAAAACTCACATTTTAAATTTTTTAATGTTTTTTCAGCATCTTTATTGGAGTATAATTGCTTTACGATGTTGTGTTAGTCTCTGCTGTACAACAAAGTGAATCAGTTGTATGTATACATATATCCCCATATCCCCTCCCTCTTGCGTCTCCCTCCCACCCTCCCTATCCCACCACTCTAGGTGGTCACAGAGCACGGAGCTGATCTCCCTGTGCTATGCGGCTGCTTCCCACTAGCTATCTATTTTACATTTGGTAGTGTATATATGTCAGTGCTACTCTCTCACTTCGTCCCAGCTTACCCTTCCCCCTCCCCGTGTCCTCAAGTCCATTCTCTAAGCCTGCATCTTTATTCATGTCCTGCCCCTAGGTTCGTCAGAACCATTTTTTTTTTTTTTTTAGATTCCATATATACACTCACATTTTTAGATTGCCTTGAAACCATGGGTGGCTATGTAACACTGTTCTGGCCAATGAAACGTAAGTAGGAAGTCTTACTTGTGATTTCTGATAAGGCCTTTGCTTTCTTGATACAATGGACAGCACCATCCACCTTTATTTTACACTCTATCTTCCTTTTCTGCCTGGAATAAATGTGATCGCTGGAGCTCTAGCAGCCATAGTAAGACAAAGAAAATGAGAGACCATGGCCCTAATATCCTACACTTGATAAATCAACGCTATCAATTACCTCTCAGATTTCTTGTAGAAGCCCTGACAGTTGGGTTTTCTAAGACTCAGAACCAAATGCAATCCTTGACTGATATAGTTAGGCATTGGAAAAACAGGGGAAACAGGACAGGATAGAGTCTCTGGCCCATGATTTTGTTAGTAGGGCATCTCTACTGGAGTTGAGGCTTTAAGCAGTGTCCTCCACAGACATGCCTTGGAAGATCAGGTCTCATTTCCTGCCTGAGAAACCTGGAGCACACAGACCGATGAAACACATTTCTGGCTATTAATGCAGAATCAGTGGCAACTCCAGTGTTAATCCTGCAGGCTGGAAATAAATTATGCTCTGTCTCCACCAGACCGAATCATTACTAAAACAGCATTAATACCTATTTATATTTTTCTATCAATATTTCATAAATTTGAAGAGAAACAGCTGGAAAGAATTCAGATGATTTTTTCTCTGTGTGTGCTTTCAGAGCATCAGTTATTGCTGTGGGGCACCTTCAGCATCGCCTAAAGCTGCAGTAAATCTCCTAGTTCTAACTTTGAAGATTTTAGAAATGCTAATAGTGGAATGTGTATGAATTATGACTTTTGCTCTACTGCAGTGATACTTTCCTAAAGAGTAAACAAAATCCACATTCAATTCAAGAACGAATGATCATTTTTTAGGGGGGTGCTTGGGTTGAGGGGGTGTGAGCGAAGAGTAGGAGGAGTGTGTCAATTTCTTAATTGTTTTGAACTCAGTTTCTCACTGAGTGAAGCATATAGATAGGTGAAAGAAGAGTGTGAGTATAATATCTTTGGTTTTTTTTTAATAAACATTTCACATTTTCTAACTCATCTGATTCTTATAAAAATATTACTTGGCAGGCAGGTTAATTATAACGATTCCCATTTTGTAGATAGGGAAACCAAGCCGTAAAGTATTTTTTTTCTTGGAGGGCTTCTCAGTGTTCTCACCACTCAGAATTGCTATTACAATGGAGAGCTACTGGTCATGTCTGTTACCTCACTGTCCTTCAAACTTGGTATTAAAAAAAAAAAAAAAAAAAACAACCAAAAACTTGACTAACTTCTCTCATTCAACTCTTGAATACAACAACAACAACCAAAGAATGAAAATGTTTGTGAATTTCTTTATATCTGCATCCAAGTTGAACCAGAAGAGGTAAGGAGGGAATGAAAAAGGGAAAAAGGAGGATCAGAAGTAACAACTACTGAATACTTGTTATAGGCTGGGAAGGTGTGGGATCATCATGTCAGGGACGGGGGCAAGAACTATGTCCAAGGTACATTATTCCCATCTTACAGGCAGAGAGATAGGCTCAGAGAGGTTAGTCACTTGCCCAAGGTCAAACAGCTAGTGTATCATGGAAGAGTGATTATACTGAGGAATATGTTTTCAAAGTCTATGATCTTGATAAAGAAAATGTAGTATATACATACTATGGAATATTATTCAGCCTTAAAAAAGAAGGAAATCTTGCCATTTGTGACAACACAGAAGAACCTGGATGACATTATGCTAGGTGAAATATGCCAGTCATAGAAAGATAAATACTGCATAATTCCGTGTATATAAGGTACTTAAAATATTCAAATTCATAGAAGCAGAGAATAGAAAGGTGGTTGCCAGGGGTTGAAGGGCCGGGGGAATGGGGAGTTGTTGTTCAGTTACACAGTTATATACGATGAATAAGTTCTGGAAGTCTGCTGTACAACATAGTACCCATAGTAAACAATACTGTATTGTACACTTGAAAATTTGTTTAAGAGGGTAGGTTTCATATCAAGTGTTCTTTATCACAAACAAAAGTACACTTCACTTGTGCTCTCACATATACTTTTCATTGTATCTAAGAAGATTTTGTTTAACCCAGGGTCACAAAGTTTTACTCCTATGTTTTCTTCTAAGTGTTTCATAGTTTCAGCTGTTATATGTAGGGTTATCATCCATTTTTAGTTAATTTTTGTGTACAGTATAAGAAAGTAGTTCAACTTCATTCTTTTGCATGCGGATATCCAGTTGTTCCAGCACCACTTGTTGAAAAGTCTGTTCTTTTCCCATTGAGTTGTCTTGGCTTCCTTGTCAGAAATCAGTTGACCATAATAAATGTAAAAGTTTATTTCACACTCTCAATTCTATTTCATTAACCTATATGTCTGTCTTTATACCGGTACTTCATAGCAGGTTTTGAAATTGGGAAATGTGAGTCTGCCAACTTTATTCTTTTTCAAAATTGCTTTGACTGTTCTAGGTCCTGTGTATTTTCATGTGAATTTTAGCATAAACTTGTCAATTTCTGCAAGAAAGCCAGATCAGATATTTCTAGGGATTGCAGTGAATTTGTAGATCAGTTTGGGGAGTGGCCATCTTAATATTGTCTTCTAATCTATGAACGTGGGATATCTTTCCATTTATTTAGATCTTCCCTTTCTTTAACATGTTTTGTGTTTTTGAGGGTACAAGTTTTGTATTTCTTTTGTTAAATTTTTTTCTAAGTGCTTTGTTCTTTAAAATGCTATTTTAAATGGAAATGTTTTCTCAACTTTATTTTCAGATTATTCATAGCTTATTTATAGAAACAATTTAATTTTTATATTGATCTGTGTCCTGCAACTTTACTAAACTTGTTTATTAGTTCTAATAGTTTTTTAGTGGATTTATTAGGATTTTCTACATAAAAGACTATGTCATCTACAAATAGAGATATTTTTACTTTTTCTTTCTAATCTTGATGCTGTTATTTTCTCTTTCCTGCCTAACTGCCCTAGCTAGAACTCCTAGTACAAAATTAAATAGAAGTTATGAGAATGAACATCCTTGTCTTGTTTTTGATCTTAGGAGGAGGGCATTGGTCTTTCACATTATGGTATTTAAGTGTTTTTTTTTTTTTTTAAATCATGAAAATGTGTTGGATTATGTCAACTGTTTTTCTGTGTCTACTGAGATGACCATGTGGGTTTTTCCTTTATCTTATAAATATGGTGATTACATTAATTACTTTTCTGATGTTAAAGCAACCTTGCATTACCAAAATAAACCTTACTTGATCATGTTGTATAATACTTTTTATATGTCTAGATTGGTTTGATAGTATTTTGTTGGATCTTTTTGCATCTATATTTATAAGAGATATTTTTCTATAGTGTTCTTTTATGATATCTGTGTCTGGTTTTGGTATCAGGGTGATACCCCATAGAATGAATTAGGAAGTGTTCTCTTCTGTTTTTTCAAGAGTTTGTAAAAAATTGCTATTATTTCTTTTTAAAATATTAGATACAATTTATTTGTGAATACATCTGATCCTGGGTTTTTCTTTGTGGGAAGTTTAAAATTGCTAATTCAATCTCCCTATTTGTTATAGGTCTATTCATATATTCCATTTCTTCTTGAGTCCATTTTGGTAGTTTGCGTCTCTCTAGGAATTTGTTTATTTTATCTAAGTTATCTAATTCATTGCATACGGTTTTTCCATAGTATTCCCTTAAAACCTTTTTTATTTTGTAAGCTTGGTAGTGATGTCTCTTCTTTCATTTCTGAGTCTAGTAATTTAAGCCTTTTTTCTTTTTCTTGATCAGTCTGGCTAAATGTTTGTCAATTTTGTTGATCTTTCAAAGAATTAATTTTTCATTCTGTTGATTTTCACTATTGTTTTTCTATTCTCTATTTCTTTTATTTCTGCTCTGGTCTTTATTATTTCCTTCCTTCTGCTTGATTTAGATTTAGTTCACTCTTCTTTTTTCAGTGTCCTAAGGTAGATGGTTAGATTATTGACTTGAGATCTTTCTTTTTTAAAACTATAAGCATTTATTGTAATTTCCTTCCAAATGCTTCTTTAGTTGATACATTTTCCCAAGTACTGCTTTAATTGAATCCCATAAAGTTTGCTATATTATGGTTTTTGTTTTCATCATCACAAAGTATTTTCTAATTTTCCTTGTGATTTATTTATTGACCTACTGGTAATTTTGAAGTATATTATTTAATTTCCACATACTTGTGAATTTATTGAATTTCCTTCTGTTATTGAGTTCTCACTTCATCTCATTGTGGTTGGAGAGCATTCTTTGTATACTTTCAATCTTTCCATTTCTGTTGAGGTTTTTTAATGATCTACCACATGGTCTATCTTTGTGAATGATCCATGTGTGCTTGAGAAGAATGTGTATTGTGCTTTTATGGGGTGGACTGTTCTATAGCATGGTTGTTAGGTTTAGTGGATTTAGTGTCATTCAAGTCTTCATGTACTTGTTGATCTCCTGCTTCGTTGTGTTCTATCCATTTTTGAAAGTGGGACACTGAAGGTTCCAACCAGTACTGTTGAATTGTCCGTTTCTCCCTTCAATCTGTCAATTTTTGCTTTTGTATTGTGGAGACTCTGTTGTTAGGTGCATATATGCATGTAAGTGTTATATCTTACTGATGGGTTGATCCATCTATTATTATTAAATGATCCTTATTATTTCTAGTAACAGATTTTTGTTTTAAAGTCTGTTTTGTCTAATATTAGAATAGCTATTCTAGCTCTCTTATGGTTGCTCTTTCCATGATTTAATTTCCATTGAAATGAGCTGGAGTGTGGGGTGAAGGAGTGGGTCATGGTTCAAATGCCAGACTCTTGCTTTCCCTATCAAGATTTATCAGATTTTCTTAAATAAATGTTTCTCCACTTGCTGTTTGCCATTAAGATAATTTCCAGAGACTTCAAATTATTTAAAAAATAAATTTCACCAGTTATGGTTGTGTGGCGGGGGGAAGATTCTTGGAGACTCTCACACCGTCATCGTAGAAGTGCTCCTCCTCAAATTTGATTTTAATCTCATCTCCATCTTCTCATCACCCCCACCGGGTGCCTTTCCTTTCAGATTCGATTGTAACTTAAAAGACCTGAAGTGGGGAGGTTGTCTGGAATCTGCTTTTGCATACCTCCTTCCATTTCCTTTTCTAGGTCTGGAAGAAGGGATTAAGGGAATAAATAAATGAATGTTTATCTTTTTAGTGTAACTGTGTGGTTACATTGTCTTTTAATAAATTCTTTCAGCTTAACAAACTAAAGCGAATGGCCCTTTGGTGCCCTCTATGTGGCAGCATCCAATCCTTGCTTTCTCGTTGGTGTGTAAATGTGGGTTTTGTGGAGGGGACCATGGGACCTCCCTACTGCGTGTTTGTCTGAGGTGGGAGATGTATATCTCATGGGTATATTCCAAAAGGTCTCCAAGTTGATCTCAGGAGACAATGTGCTCTGTGCAGCAGCAGAGATGGGGATCTTTCCAGGACTGAGTAGAAGGTGAATGCCCCATTTCCAAGGATCCACCTTACCTGAGTTCTTCCTTTTGGTGGGGCCTCACTATTGAGTGCTTAATAGGGGACCAACAGTTTTAAACAGAACTTAGTTTTAATTTAGAACCAGAGTATAGAAGATTTTTAATGGTGCAGAATTAAATCAAATCTAATTCTTAAAATCAATGACAAAGGATAGGTATGTTAACAGAAAATAAATTATAACTTTAAGACCAAGTTTAACAGAGGTGAAAATTGTGTTCCCATTATTGAAATGTTGCTTAGCTAAGCAAGAGTAACTCTCAAATTCACTATACTATATAAAATACTCTATCTTTCCTTACTTGGAGGAGGGTCAGCCTTTTTTTTTCTATTCAAGCCTTCAAGTGATTGGATGAAGTCCACCACATTAGGGAGGGCAAACTTCTTTTCTCAATCTACTGATTTAAATGTTCATCTCATCCAAAAACACCCTTACAGAAACACCCAGAATAATGCTAATCAAATATCTGGGGTACCTTGTAGTCCAGTCAAGTTGACACATAATAACTGTTAAACTCCCTCAGTCTCTCCTTTCTTCCCTTCTTGCCCCATCTTCCTGGCTATAACTGCCCAGAATAGAGCTTCCATTGCACTGAGTTGGGTTGTAGAGTGTATGAGCATGCTGTGACTCAAATGCCACTGATTCTTCTTGTTCTTATCAAGATTTATTAGATTTTTCTTCAGTTATGTTTCTCCATTTGCTGTATGCTGTTAGGAGAATTTCTGGAGACTTTAAAATTTTAAATTCATCAGATAAAATGAAATCCATCCTCCCTTTCTTCTTTCCTTCCTCCCTTCCTTCCTTCCTTCCTTCATTCCTTCCTTCCTTCCTCCAACACATGTTTATTAGGGTCTGTAGCCCTGCCATAGTCTCATTAGAGGAAAGTAACTTATCCAACCATCCTTGTTTATCAAACTCTTTGAGGAAAAACTTTCAAAGATTGGAGACCCAGGAACTCTGGATGTGGACACTGAATGCCCGCCCTTGGATTCCCAGTGAAAGGTGTGGCCTGGAAAAGAGGTTTACATTGGTAAGCATCAGACAAGGTCTTTTTATAATGGAATGTTTCCTTCAAAAATCATCTGTATTCTGTGATTTAGAGGAGCATACATAGGTGAAAATTATGCATTTATTGATTTCAGTGTTCCACATTCTGGATTTGGCCCCAATTTCAAGATTTGAATTCTTTTAAATTAATATAGATGCTGTACATTATTGTCTTTTCTTTTAATGCATTTAAGCAGTAAATGCATTAAAGCAGTAACCAAGTGACTATAGTTACTGCCTTCTGCAAAGAGTGAATTTTTGTTATTTGATTATGTTTTTGACTATTTTGTATGCCTAGATATAGGTAACATTTCATTTTATAGATGTTATACATTGTGGGTATTAAAGTAGTGATGTATTTAGATTTTTCCCTGTAAAGTATTTATGTTCCTACATCAGGAAATGGAATCATGATTTTGTAACTTTCTTTAGTAAAAATAGCGAAGACAGTTGTTTTGAAACTAGTGGAAGATGAACCATCTCTAATTCAACATTTTAATCGTGGATACTTGCGGGGGGTATATTTTGGAATCCAAGTATTAAGAATAATTATTAGCTCCTGAAACAATGGGCATTAATTGTGTTTGTTTGTCCATGTGTGCGTGTATGTGTGTGCGTGTATGTGTGTGTGTGTTTATGTTCAATTCAAGAAATGGAGATTAAATGCACTCTATGTCCAAGAATCTGTGCCAGAGTCACAAAAGTCATCCATCAGCTTTCAGTCTACTTGGAGGGTGGGGAACATGTAACTAAGATGGTAGAAAGTCTAAGAAAGTCCCTTCATAGGTTGGAATAAATACTAGGGAGTTTCAGAGAAGACAATAAGCGCAATTTGTTGGAGGGCCCAGGATATGCACAAGGGAGGTGATATTGAGATTATAAATATACACAGTTTGAGAAGGAATTAATTGCTTCCATGTTCTTTACACTTTCTTTACAGTATTTGTTTAATTCAGCTTTAGCATACTTCATTATTTGTATTTGCTTCTTGACTAGTTTTAAAGCTTCTTGAGGACAGGGACCTTGTCTTAATCATATTTGCTCCATATGCCTGCCATTCCTTTGCATCCTTTCATTTAATCTCCATGGCAGTTGCTAAACAAATGTTTGTTTAATTAAATTTAGCACTACTATGAAGAGAAAATTATTCAGAAGCTCAGAGCTCTAATCTATATGGGTCAAAATACCTTTGCTAAGAGGGTTTCAGATTAACAGATAAATCCTATGAAGTAATTAACACTTTCCTTTGAAAAGCAATGTGGGCCCAGATAAAGTCAGAAGCTATGAAAATATTTTTGAGTAACAAAGGAGATGTGGCAGGATATCCTTGTCTACAGATACACAGGGAAAAAAAGGTAAGTGGTGCTTGTAACAGTTAGATAGTACTGATGTACTTATTTTGTACCCATGAGTATAGATTTAACTATTGCTAAGGATTAACTATAGTGCCCACCTCCCTATGCAAGGCTGTGTTACAAGGTATGAGAAGATAAAGAAAACTTGGTTCACGCCCACAAGGAGGTTTTCAAAGTATATTTACCTCAGAAACATAATATCAACATTGCTTCTCTTGCTTCTGCCTTCCCAGTTTCTCATTAGTTGATTCTCACTACCCAGCATCAGCTGTGTCTTGATTCTAAAGGTCATCCTGAGTGAGGCAGAAATATAGCCTCATTTTCACTATTCAGAAGGACTTGAAAATGAGTCCCACTCTTGGACCTGGGATCCAGGACCCAGGACCCAGGCAAGGGCCCTGGGCCATGTTGCTTTCTTGAGTCTTAACAGTTAGATTTGGAATGGACAGTGTTTTGTCATCATACTGCTGGAGTTGTAGTATTTGCTATTCTTTCTCTTTTATCTGGTCTGGCACCTTCCTTTTCCTGTGCTTCCACCTTACCTCCCACTCTTCTGTCAGCCAAATCTCTCTGTCCATTTCCTTTGGCCCTCTGGCCACAAACATCAACCTGCTTGGTTCCATTCAGTCTCTTTCCCTGAGGGTTAGGGCATCATCCTGGTATATCAGACTGCAGGCCCCAACTCTAAAGGGAATGGATAGAGCTCCCAGCACTGCCATCATTGACCTCTTCCATTTCCCGAGAGTTCTTACTCTCCTCCTTTTTAAATTTGCTATTCACCTGCACTCTGTTAGACCAGCTCACCCAGGAGTAACAGTACCATGGATTGAGCTGAGTTTTCTGGACTCCTTGGATTATAAGTCTAGACTATCCAGCTGCCTTTCCCTGGGCCAGCCTCTGTAGCTGGGCCAGATGCTGTGCTATCCCCATCACCATTCTTACCCTACCTGGTTTCTCTCCTCTTTCTTCCAGTCCCATGTTTCTGAGGTCTCTTCAAACTTAAAGCTCAAGTCCAGGTAGGTATTGCCAAATTAATCTTGTATTAAATGATGCTTCCAATCTAGATAAAATAGCAAGTACACGTATGTATTCAACTGAAAATCCATCCTCTTTAAATACTAACTTTGTGTCCAAGCGTTGGTATTTCTTTCCATCCATCCCTCCATCCATCCATCCTTCCAACTGATATTTAGCAAGAAACTACTGAATTTAAGCCATCTGGCTCAAATGATGACTGGTAAATTTAAGCCATACAAAAACTCTGAAGATAAAACTCTGCTAGCTTCAGAGTTTCTGAGATGACAAGATGAATTCTTTAAATTTTCTGCAATATAATTACGAGTTATAAATTCTAGACCATGAAAGTAACTTTGAGACTAAGTGTATCTTAAGTTCAAGTAATAAAAATATGATCTCCACTCTATTATATGCGATTTTAAAGCTAACTGTTATGTGTCAGGTACTTTACATAGTTTGTAAGTTTTATCATTATCCACAATTTAAGATATGAAAATAAAAAATGGAGGCTCGGAGGAAATTAAGTAACTTGTCCAAAGTCAATTGTCAGAAAGGAGTGGAGAAAGAGTATAACTTAAGTATTTCCAGATCTAAAGTCCAGGTTCTTATATCTCACCATATCGCTTCTCTAATATTTAATGAAGATTAAAAGCAGCATTTGAATTTTTAGAATATGATTCTATTAGAATATTTTATTATTTTTTTCTTTAAAAATGGTGCTTTTTAAAATTCACCCTGATAAATCTGCCCTTACAAGGTAATGTTACATTGCCATCTCCAGCCCCAGCCCTGCCCCCAGTATTTGTTTAGTATTTACATAATCAGGAATACAGCTAAAGAAAGGGGCTTGACCAGTAAAAGGAAAACACATGGCTTCACTTCTGCTCAGGAACTTTGCTTGTGGTACAGTATTTCTGCTCCTCACTCAAATTTGAACAGCTCTGAATTTTTACCAAATTCTAACATGCCCTTTATGTGGTCTCCCAGTCCATGGCAGCCAGTGGTGAGGATGATGAAGGCATGTAACTGCAAGAAATCATAGCTGCTGTGTTTTGATGAGAAAAAGTGGGAAAACTATAATAGCAGGCAAAGGGACTAAGAAAACAGTATTTAAGAGACCATTTATTGTCAGACACTAGGTATACCTGCCTCAGTATGGCATTGTTGTATGATAATGGCCTCTTTACAACCATTTTGAAGGGAGCTGGTGCATAGGGACACACATAATGATGACTTTGGGGACCAAGTGAAAAATTAAAATATATTGCAGTTCTTTTTCTTGGAAGGCAGGAAAGTATATACTGCATATAAGGGTGCTGAAATCCAAAATGGGTTTAGGGCTTCAAGGAATGAGCTTCTATTACCTGAAAAATTCATTTGTTTGCAATATGCATCGCAGTGCTACCTCTTACCCTCTCTGTGACCTTAGGAAATTTGCTCAGTTTCTCGTAAACTGTTCCTGTCTCTTTAAAATGAGGCTAATAGTAATGATGATAGGTCTGTTGTGAGGATTATATCAGATCAAGTGTTAACACAACTCCAACATGTGGTAAGTACTGAAAAAAGAGTTTGCTATTAAATTTTAGGTTCTGTCCATTCACACTTTGCCCATGTTTTTACTTGGGTCCATGGATTTAGGTTTTTCGAGTTTCAGAGTTAAAAAAAATTCATCCTCAGAGGTGTGTTTATTAGGGAGTTTGCTTACAGTATCTTGAGATCCATCCTTGCCTGAGTTCCTTACTACTTCTTACAGTTACATGAGACTCAATTACATTTCTCATCTCTTTTTTCCTCACCAGTCACTCCCTAGGAACCACATGGCAGCCATGATCTAGTTTAAAGAGCACTAGGCCAGCCTCCAGAGACCCAGATTTCATGTTGTCTCTGCCAGTAACTCACTGTGTGAACTCGGATAAGCAGCTTAACTTCTCTGGGCTTTTTTAGTCTGAGTTACTCCCTAATATTCTTAGCACCTGCTTTTATAGCATTTTCTATCAGTCTTTGGAACTATTTAAATGCTTTCTTTGGATAAATTTAAATGTATTCATACTATAGTGTTTAAGTATATGGACTCTGGGGTCAGTTTGACTAGCTCCAATACCCTTTGTGAGGGTAGATGAATTACCTAGCTTGTCTGTACCTCTTTCTACTTATTTGTAAAATGGAGATAAAAGTATTACTTTGTAGGTTTGCTGTAAGTATTAAAAAAATTACTAATACACCTGCAGCATTTGAAATCATGCCTAGCATACAGTAAAAGCCCGAGAAGAGATATGGAGACGAAATCATTTTTAAAGACCTGGCAATTTAGTGAGGAGATTAAAGCATATACCAATAACAAGGAGGAGTAGGATACATATTCAATAGAGGAGAAATTGTAGAGCTTGATGGAGCATGGAGGAAGGAGCAATTAATTTCAACTGAAAGGCCCAGGGAAGGTCTCATGAATTAGGTCCACTGTGGTCTGGGTATGGAGGAGTGAGCTGGATTCAAGGGAATGATTTCTTGGTGGAAGAAACAAGGGGAATCAGGTGAGAAAACACAGAAAGTACCTGATATGCGGCTCTCTTTAGCTGCAGTGTTGATGCTGAATGAGGGTGTGAACTGGGAGATGAAGTTGGGAGAGTGGCCCTGGGATTAGATCAGCAAGAGGTTTAGTGCTTTGCTAAGGGGTACGGAGTTGACTCTGCGGGCAATAGGAAGCATTGAAGGCTGTTGAAGCGATATGATGCCATTTGTGAGTTAGGAGAAAGACTCATGTGATTCTGTGAAGGAGAAATTAGAGGAGAGAGAAACTGGAGTCAGAGAGGACAGTTAGAGGCCATTAGAATAGTCTAGTGAGAGATTGTGAGGGTCTAAGTTGGAGAAGTGGTTGGGGGCGAAAAGAAGGGCTAGAACTGAAAGCTGGGAAGGTAGATGCTGTCTTGTAAATTCTCCCCGAACATTTTTCCTTTGTCTCCAAGCTGTGGTTCCTGCTGTCCACAGGAATTCCTGTGGAATTGCTTCTATGATGATCCCGCTGTACTCAGTAACTCACGTGTACCTAACCACAGGCTTGAATGGCAAGACCTCAGTGAACTAGGAAGCCGACAGCTTTTATTCTCACTTGTTTAAGGTAGGGGATATTTTAGAAGCAGAAGACAATCACACAACAAAGAGCTTTTGTGTAATTGAGAGGCTTCCAAGCAATAATTAATCTGAAAGTCTTCCTTTTCTTATAGGATACCGGACTACTGAGAGGTGCATTTGAACCTCTTCATTGTATATCTGCTGTGGATACTGTGTAACAGGAATTTTGTGGGGCGCATTTTGTAATGCAGAATCTGTTGTATGGAGACATTGTCTTTCATCATTGCCTGGGTTTGTGTAATAGCAGATATGAAAGGGAACATCTAGAGCAATAGAATTAACTATTATAGGTGGCATCTATGCATTGCAAGGCAGATGTTCTCTCTACTTGAAAGAGTACACTTTAAGCAATTGAAGGTCACTGGGATTCTCTTTAATTAGTCATACCTGGTCTGACAAAAGAAGGTGAAGTTCATGAATCTGTGTGAAATGCGAATCAGAAACCAATCAGTGAGCACCGATGAAACAGAATAACAAAAGAAGATCAGAACTAGGTAGAAAACATAAAGTTAACAACTTTAGAGTGACAACAAGGCCCTGATGAGAAGAGATTGCTATAGTATGGTTCTGGGCTTCATTAACAATTATTCTGCATTGACATGTATGATTATGTAGGTATATATACATCTATACATATAGATATATGCATAGATGTATATACATGATATACATCTATGCACGTACGTCAGTGACGAAAAATTCATTCAACAAATGTTTACTTAACACTGTGTGCTAGACACTCTCCTAGGTACTGAGGATAAAACAGTCAACAAAAACAGACCAGGTCCTGAAGAGCTTATATTCTAGTAGGAGAAACAGACAATAAATATATATCGAATCAGGAGATGATAAGCTCTAAGAATAAAAATAGAGAACATGTTAGGGGGGGCAGAGAATGAAAGGCAGAGGGAGGGTTGTGTTTCATATAGTATGTTTATAGTAAGGAAGGGCCTCCTTAGTGTGGTGATATCTGAGCCAAGAATTGAAGAAGGCTTGCAGAGATCTGGGAAGGAAAAGTGGTCCAGCCAGAGAGGACATGAAGTGCAAAGCCCTGAGATGGTATGTCTTGGTATTTCTGAGGAACAGCAAATAAGGCAAGGTAGTGGGAGCAGAGAGAGGTAGAGGAGATGCTAGGAGACAAGGTCAGAGGAACAGCTAAGTCTTTCAGGCCCTTGTAGGACATAGTAAGGGCTTGGATTTTATTCTGTGTCAGGCGGAAGCTTCTAGAAGCATATTATTAGTATGTATGCTAACCACATAGAGTTAATTTTTTAACTTGCATCTAATTCTTCATGATCCTATTTTTACATCTAAACATTCCTAAAATAAGAGATGTCCCCATCTAGTCCTCTTTTGCCTTGTTTGCCTTCTTCCTGTCAACAGTGCCCCAGCACACTGCAGAGGCGGCTCTGGATGCTGTCCTGGGTTCTGCCACTGTATCCTTGGGTAGCTTTAGTAAAACACTCTTTTTTTTTTTTAATCTTTATTGGAGTGTAATTGCTTTCCAATGTTGTGTTAGTCTCTGCTGTACAACGAAGTGAATCAGTTGTATGTATACATATATCTCCATAGCCCCTCCCTCTTGAGCCTCCCTCCCACCCTCCCTATCCCACTCCACTAGGTCATCACAAAGCATCAAGCTGATCTCCCTATGCTATGCAGCAGCTTCCCACTAGCCATCTCTTTTACATTTGATAGTGCATATATGTCAATGCTACTCTCTCACTTCATCCCAGCTTCCCCTTCCCCTGCTGTGTCCTCACGTCCGTTCTCTATGTCTGTGTCTTTATTCCCGCCCTGCCACCAGGTTCATCAGTACCATTTAAACATTTTTTTATTTATTTATTTGTTTAATTAATTAATTAATTAATTAATTATTTTCGGCTGTGTTGGGTCTTCGTTGCTGTGCACGGGCTCTCTCTAGTTGCGGTGAGTGGGGGCTACTCTTCATTGCGGTGCGCGGGCTTCTGATTGTGGTGGCTTCTCTTGCTGTGGAACGTAGGCTCTAGGCGTGCGGTCTTCAATAGTTGTGGCACGCGGGCTCAGTAGCTGTGGCTCACGGGCTCTAGAGCTGGCAGGCTCAATAGTTGTGGCATACAGGCTTAGTTGCTCCACGGCATGTGGGATCTTCCCAGACCAGGGCTCAAACCCACGTCCCCTGCATTGGCAGGCAGAGTCCCAACCACTGTGCCACAAGGGAAGTCCCAGTACCTTTTTTTCTAGATTCCTATATATGCATAAGCATACGGTATTTGTTTTTCTCTATCTCACTTACTTCACTCTGTATGACAGACTCTAGGTGCACCCACCTCACTACAAATAACTCAATTTCATTCCTTTTTATGGCTGAGTAATATTCCATTGTATATATGTGCCACATCTTCTTTATCCATTCATCTGTTGATGGACATTTAGGTTGCTTCCATGTCCTGGCTATTGTAAAGAGTGCTGCAGTGAACATTGTGGTACATGACTCTTTTTGAATTATGGTTTTCTCAGGGTATATGCCCACTAGTGGGATTGCTGGGTCATATGGTAGTTCTATTTTTAGTTTTTTAAGGAACCTCCATACTGTTCTCCATAGTGGCTGTATCAATTTACATTCCCACCAACAGTGCAGGAGGGTTCCCTTTTCTCCACACCCTCTCCAGCATTTATCGTTGGTAGATTTTTTTTGATGATGGCCATTCTGACCGGTGTGAGGTGATATCTCATTGTGGTTTTGATTTGCATTTCTCTAATGATTAGTGATGCTGAGCATCTTTTCAGGCGTTTGTTGGCAATCTGTATGTCTTCTTTGGAGAAACATCTATTTAAGTCTTCTGCCCATTTTTGGACTGCGTTGTAAGACACTCAGAACTTAGTTCTCCTACCAAAAAAATAGGAATACTCTCACCAAACTCACTTTATTAATGATTTAACAAGAAAAAAAGAAATAAAATAATACCCAAACTCATGATCTTATAATATTCTTTGTCTTTACATAATTGCCACAGGGCTTAGCGTGTAGTAGGTACGCAATAAAAACTTATGGAATTGAATTAGAAAGGTAAAATGGGAGAATATGTAAAATGCTCTCCAAGTTTCTTTAGGGCTAATATAATTTTATTTGCTCAGCTCAAAATATACTCTTTCTGGGGAGCATGACTCTTGATAGCCAGAAAGTGAGTTATTTTTGTTTTCCTAATGCTTTTATGGTACTCTTTTTAAAGAGTTTATTTAATTCTTTAAGTTAGAGAATGAAATGGTTCATTCTGCTTAGATTGGACTTTTGATGATGCTACAGATAATATATATGTAATTATTCCTTTCACAAAATTTTGCCAAGAATCTTAGCACATGCCTTCTCTTACAAAGCTTTGCAGAAAGTTCCATGATACTTCTTTTGTGTCCTTTGGGTCTAGCTTTTTTGGTAAATTGTGCAAAAATGGTCAGGAATTCTTCCTCTTTCTATACGCATGCCCTTTTGTGATGTGGCTTTGCAGCAACTGCCATCAAGAGGTGGTATCAATTTCTCTACCCCTTGAATCTGGGCTTGGCCATTTGATTTGCTTTGCCAGTGGGACATTAGCACATGTGATGCAAGTAGAACATTCAAAAATATAGCACACGGGACCCTCCCTAGCTGCTCTTGGTAACCCTGTTACTACTGCTACGTGGATAAGCTCAGGCTTACTTGCTGGATGATGAGTAACATATGAGCAGTTACTTTTTTTGCTGCTGGCAATAGACAGCCAACCACAAGACATGCCAATGAGGCTATTGTCAGCTAACTGACACATGATTGAGTCTGACCAACAACATGTGGACCAGAGATGAATGGTGTCAGCTGAGCCTAACCCAAATTGCTAATCCACAGAACTGTGAGCAAATAAATGTTTAAAGTGCTAAGTTTGGGACAGAAAAATCTAACTGATATGGCTCATATCCCTATTTGTTTATATTCTGTGAACCCCAAAGTGTATTTTCTTTTTGCTTCTCTTTTCCCCAAAACACACACTGTAGTAGAGACATAAGGCTTCTGATCATGAGTGCCAACGTATGGCAGGGGGGTAGTTTCCCCCCACACCACCAAACACTTCTCTGACACCAGCTGAGTGTCCTACAATTCAGCTGAATTCTGACACCACTACTTGGAGACAGCATCAAATTCCACAGATTAAGGGCTCAGTCCCACAAGACTGTCCTCCACCTCAGATGCCACTTGCAAATCCAGGTGGTTACTTGTACTTCTGACCAACTGGCTATAAACCAGAAGTTCTCATGACTTCATCCACGGGTTCAATAAATTTGTTCGAGTGGTTTGCAGAACTCAGGAAACCCATTCACTCACTAGATTACCAGATTATTACAAAGGACATTAAAGGATACAAATCAATAGCCAAATGAAGAGATACTTAGGACGAGGTACCAAACAAAGGAGTTTTTGTCCCGTGGAGTTTGGGCTCGGCATAGTGGCATGTGGAATGTTCTGATTCACCAACCTGGAAGCTTTCTGAACTGCTTGCTTTTGAGTTTTCATGGAGGCTTCATTACATAGACATAATTGATTAAATCATTGCCCATTGGTAGTTGATTCAACCTCCAGCTCCTTTCCCATCCCCAGAAATCAGAGGGGGTGGGACAGAAAGTTCCACCCCTTTATCTAAGGTTGGTTCACCTGGCAACCAGCCCCCATCTTTAGGTGCTTTGCAAAAGTCACCTTATTAACATAAACCCAATTGTGGTGAAAAGGGGCGTGTTATGAACAACAAGACACCCATTTCACCTTTATGGCTCCGAAGTGATTTTAGGAAGAGGACAAGAGACCAAATATAACCAAAGATACTCCCATTGCTCTTATAGCTCAGGAAATTCCAAGGCTTTGGGGAGCTGTGAGCCAGGAACCATGGACAAAGATCAAATACATCAGAGAAATGTATTTTGGTCATCTGAGTAATACAGATATATATTTCTTATATCACAATGTTGCAGACAACTAGTCCCCCAACATCCACTTTTTTCTTTTTCTTTATTAATAGACCTCCCCACTTCCTCTACCTCCTCATATTTGAGTTTTATCTGGGCACACAGCTGTCTAGCTTGAGACTAAATTTCCCAGCTTCTCTTGTGGCTAAGGTGTGGTCACGTGACAAAGTTTTGTCCAGTGGGCTGTGAGTGGGAGAAATGTGTGGTTAGAAAGCTGCTTGTTCTTCACTCTCTCTTCCTTCCTCTCATTTTCCCCTCCTCATTTTCTCAGGCTGGGAAATTGAGTCACCTTAGACCCAGAGATGGAAGCCACATGTTCAGGGTAGCAGAGATAACCCACCAGCTCAGGTCCCAGAATGACTTTGCAAATCAGATCTAGTTACCCATCCTGAACCACTTGCCTACCGCTGATGTGTTATGTGAGAGAAAAATAAACTTCTATGTTAAGTATGCCACTATATTTTCAGGTCTCTTTATTATAGCAGCTTGACTTTTACCCTAACTCATGCTTAACATTGCAGACCCAAACACATAAACACACACTGCCTAATACAGTACTTAGAACTCAGGAGCTCAGTAAATGCTAGATTCATGCACTTATTCAATAACAGTGACTGAGCTCCTATTGCGTATTAGGCAGAAAGTTGCACAGATAATTATTATTATTATTATTTTTTTTTGGTCGGGAGCTAAAAAATGAGAAGGGAAAGATAGAAAAAAATTAACATAAAAGGGAAATTAAAGGTGAAGAGAACTGTAACAGAGGACTCTGTCAGGGGTGGTATCCAGAGAAAATGAAAGGATTTGGACATCTCTTAAAAGTTTGCCGCAGTAGGATGAAACACAAATCATGAAACGAAGCATCCATTCAACGCAACTGTACAATTTCTTTCACAGAGTTTGGAGCCTCCTCTCACTTGTTTCTGGGTCACTGACCTTGAGCTGGGGCGGGGGTAGGGGATGGCTACTGGCTTACTGTTTTCTCACTTCAGACTTCCAGCACTAGCTTTTCAAAGGGTTTTGTGTGTCGGGTGTAGGGGTGGCAGTAGGGACGAAAGTTAGGTTTAGAGGATTACTGACAATCCCGTAATAACTTTTGAAATAGCTTTTCAGATCAATTCCCATTCATTTCCAACTTTACAGAGAAAAGAGGACCAGGGAAGGATCAACAGTTATGAGAAAAACTAAGGAAAAAACTTCACTCACCACAACTGGAAGTGGAAGATATCTCTTTATTCTCATATCCCATTTTCTTTTCCCCACCATCTCCTGTGGTGATGGAAAACACAAATAAGTGTTTTCCTCCTATCATCCACAATGGTTTTTATTTTATATTGAGAACATCCTGGGAAGAAGATACTAAGCGAGAAATCATTGCAAAAGTTCCAGAAGAGAACATATATAATATCTTGGGTGTTAACTAAGAGATGCTAAGCATGAAAAAGAAATTGTGTCAAATTAGGTAGTCCTGTCTATTTTGTCTAATTGCACAAAATCTCCTGTCATGCTCATTTGCAGTAGTGTTGTTTTTTATTTTGAGTTATAGTGGCCTTGCTTTTTATGAATAACTTGCCCAAATGTGGCCTACATTTAAAAAATACCTTTCATTTTCAGGTTGTAGGGTATATGCCTTAATACAAATCATTCATCCTCTGTAAGCCTCAGTTTCCTCATCTGTAAAATAACTAGATAATCTCTGAAATCTCCTTTGGGCCCCAAATTCCACACTTTGAATTCCCTTATAAACATTGATTAAAGTCTGGTGACAACTGTAGCTACAATGACAATAGAATAATGAAGCATATTAACATTAGTGTTAATGCAATAATCAGCTGTGTTTTGTTCCATATGACAATTTATTTCAACAATTAAGCCAAACTCCATCTGTTTTGGCATACACAATTTTTCAGACGGGTTCCTGAACCACATCTCTGGAAATCATTTCATGTTTTTCAAATATTGCTACCATCAATAAATGACAACTGTGCAGAATCTTTCTGATTAAAAAAAAAAATCACTGATGCCAAAGCCCATCTTATTTGACAAAGTGATTGTTTTGCTTATTTGACCTTACAGATATGTTGCACGGTCTAATCGATAGACCCAGAAAAGGAAGATAGATCCCGGTGTCAGCATGGAGGGAACATGCATGGGGTGCTGGATTCTAGATCAGGTAAAGCAAGCCTCAACACTGTCTGCAGTGGATTTCAGTTTTTCTGACCTGAGGATCCTGTTGGGATAGGATGTGCCTCAATCTGTGACAGAGACAAGACAAATGGTACATTCCACACATCCGGCAGGGGTACCTTTCTTTGGCTTGGGTTGAGCTGCATTGACAGAATAGCAATAGGGAACATTTGTCTTTATCTTTATAACACTTGACAAGAGGCATGATTACTGCTGTGAGGGTATCAAAATAAAGAAAAAATGGGCTGTCCAAGAGCCCTGTTATTTATCACATTCAGAAACGCTAACCCAGACTAGCAGGATAGAAATTCCTTGTCAAATTGCCTCTAAAAATCATATTTTCCTCCCAAGATAGTATGTGAAACCCATGGATCTCACCTGTGTTCCCCACCCCCCATTCTTGCAAGTTGGGGACAGTCTCCTCCTGGCCCAAGCTGTCCCTCCATAGTCTGGGAGTTACCTCCATGTGGCTCATTGCATGTCCCAGCCTGACAATATGCACACCATTCCCTGCATGTACAGGAAAACAGGAAAAAAAACCCCTGCTAGCTGGCAGCTTATTAACAAATAATGTATGCAGCAAAAATTCGATTTATTTTGCAGCAAGTGTTAGGATGTCTCCAGGCAAATTAGAGCCGGAGCTGACTTTGTTCAACCCCTTTATTTATTTTCCCGTTCCTTGTTTCCTAATTAGGCAGGCTTTCTTCTGCTTCACAAACACACTCTCTGCCTAAATCATTGCAGGTCTATTGAATCCTGAGCACAATGGGCTTACACATTCATATTAATACCTTGATAAGGAGGTATAATCCACCCTTTTGCATAAAGCCGCCAAATAACTTCAAGAATGATTCTAAATGCCTTTATGACACAGTATGTATTTTCCTAGTCTGCATTGTGGGGTCCTGCATGTGCTATAGCCAATGAATTTTCCAAAGAAATTGTGAACAGTAGATGGGTCTAAGAAATGTTTGCTTTGAAAGGCCACCTCCTTCAGTGTATGGCACCAAAGTCTTTATTTTTTTTTTTTTTCTTCGAAGTGTTCTCTTTCAGCAGGCACTTGCTCACAATTCCTCATGACGAGCAATTCAAGAATTAAATCAATGGCCATGTCCTAAAGTTTGTTTGGAATTCAACATTTTATTTGGACTTAGCATTCTTTTATAGGGTTTAGAGCAGTTCTCAACCTTGGCTGTCCGTTAGAATCATATGAGGAGCTTTAAAAAAATGTGGATGCCCAAACCCCTTCCCAAACCAATTGAATTAGAATATCAGAGGGTGGGACCAGGGCACTGGCATTTCTAAAAGGCTCTCCAGATGATTCTAATGGACAGCAAAGTTTAAAAGCCATTGGTGTGTAGGGTTTTTATCATTAGAATATATCTAGAGAACTCTTGTTCAGTCATTCAATAAGTATTTGAATGACTACTATCCATTAGGAAAAAGACTATGCACCATTGGGGGTTCACAGACATAAAGGAATTTCTATGTTCTCAAATTAGCTGGTAAGTTAATAGAGGCCATGAGGTTTTCATTCTTTCCACACATATTCATCCTATTGTGTGTTACAAGCACTGGGGAGTCAGCCGAATCCAAGATAGACAAGGTCTCTGCTCTCATTGAGCTTGCATTCCAGTAAACACATTTTAAAAATAGGTACTGATGAGGGAATCCCCTGGTGGTCCAGTGGTTAGAATTTGGCGCTTTCACTGCCAGGGCTGGGGTTCAATCCCTGGTCAGAGAATTAATATCCCATAAGCTTCACTGCATGGCCAAAAAAAAAAAAAGTACTGGTGAGCTCTATAAAGAAGTGAATACAGAGGTAATATGATAGAAAGTGGCTGGGACAGGGCAAGAGTTCTGGGATGCTTCTCTGAGCAGCAGGCCTGAATGATGTGAAAAAACCAGTCAAATGAAGATCTTGAGGGATTGAGTTCTGGGCAGAAGGAACACCAGTGCCAAAGTCTTGAGGTAGGAGCTAGCAACTTCATGGAGCAGAAAGAAGCCAAAGTCCTCAGAGGAGGTGGGAGGTCAGAGATGAGGTTAGAGGTAGACAGGGGGGTAAACATTCTGCACAAAGGTAACCTTACAGAGAGAAGAAAGCAGGCAAGAGTTGGAGCTGCAGATTAATGGTTCTGAGCATTAAGAGAGAAAGGACTGTTGCTTTCGTAGGGCCATTGGGTGTTCATAGAAAAGGTGGTTTTGAATTGTACCTTGAAGGAGAGTGCCTGAGAAGCTGGAGGGGAAGAGCATTTTTTTTTTTTTTTTTAATTTTTAATTTTATTTATTTATTTATTTATGGCTGTGTTGGGTCTTCGTTTCTGTGCGAGGGCTTTCTCTAATTGCGGCAAGTGGGGGCCACTCTTCATCGCGGTGCGCGGGCCTCTCACTATCGCGGCCTCTCTTGTTGCGGAGCACAGGCTCCAGACGCGCAGGCTCAGTAATTGTGGCTCACGGGCCTAGTTGCTCCGCGGCATGTGGGATCTTCCCAGACCAGGGCTCGAACCCGTGTCCGCTGCATTGGCAGGCAGATTCTCAACCACTGCGCCACCAGGGAAGCCCGGAAGAGCATTTTAAATAGAGGTATTTCTCTGTAAAGACATAGAAGGTACGACAGTCTAGAGTATGAACAGAGAATAGCAGACTGTCCAGCTTGACTGGAATGGATACATGAAGCAGTAATGGGAGCTTAGAAGTTGGGATAATAAAGGACTTTGTATGTTGAGAGCTTGGACTTTATGCTAAAGACAGATGGAAACCCAAATATATTTTATGCTTATTTCTTCATCCTTATATCTGGCCAATTCCTGCCTCGCTCCTTGTATCCCAGCAACTCCAAACTTCTCCTAAGCACCCCACATCCCATACATACATACTTACAGCACCATGCCAGTTGGGTTTTTGTGGTTGTCATGCCCTCTGTTCAGAATATCTTTCCCATACCCTTGGGCTCCTCCTTGTCAACTGGTCAATCTGCTGCTCAGTCGTTGAGTTAGCCACAGTTCCTTCAGGAAGGTGTCCCCGACCTTCCTTGTTGACTCCATAAAATGAGAGGCATATTTCCTTAAGGGCACTTGCCATGCTGGGTCACTCATTCTTGAGTGCTAGAAAGCAGCTCTTTATAGAGTGTTAGGTACTGTTCTGGGTGCTTGCGTTACACTCTGATAGATGGGCAAGAAACACTGAACATAACAAATAAGCAAATTATATAGTTTGTTATAAGATAGTAAGTATGGTAGGAAAAAGTCGTTCAGGATATGGGTGTGGTGCAGGAGGGCAGATTAAAAGGTCAGTAGGTCTAATTGAGAAAGCAAAATCTGAGCAGAGACTTAGATTGAACAACTATTCCAGTTTGCATGAGATGGAGTCGTTTCCTGGGATGCCAGATTTCCAGTACTGAAACTAGGACAGTCCTGGGCAAACCAGGATGGTTGGTCACTCTGGAACAGTTTGTTGATATTTGTCCTATCTACTAGTTTTACACAGCTTGAGGATAGGTTCTAGAGAGGCAGTGTAACGTAGCTTAGATTACAGGCTTTGGAGTCAGACTGGCTGGATTCAAACTATGGCTCAGCCATTTGTTAACATTGTGACCTTGGACTAATAAGATTTTTAACCTCCCTGAGATTTTGCTTCTTCATACATGAAATGGAAGTAGCTGGTACAGAATAAACAGTCCATAAGTGTTGCTGTTATTGTTATTCATAGTGCCTAGCACGGTCCTTGGGGGCAGTTACTCCTCAATAGATGTTTATTGAAGGAACAGATGAATAAATGACAATCTACCATGTACCAGGCACTGGGCTAATCTCTGGACGTACAAAAATGAATAAGGCATGATTTCTGCCTTCAAGAAGATCACAATCCAGCAGGGGAGACAAACATGCAAACACCATATTTTGTCATACAACTGCTGTCTTTCTCCACTGTTGCAATCCTTATTATCCTTCCATGATGTACTCTTGTTTTTTTTTGTAGGGCATATAACCATCTAATATACTACATAATATTCTTTTTTTTCCCTACATAATATTCTTATGTGTCACAATTATTCCCACTGGAATGCAGCTTCTTAAAGGCAGGGACCTTGGTTTTGCTCATTGAGATGTCCCAAGTGCCTGGAAGAGTACCTGGCACCAAGAAGATGCTCAGTAATGTTTGGGGAATTAATGAATGGAAGTTCCATTTCATGTGATAAGAGCTTTAAAAGGTATGTACAAGGTGTGGATGATTCCTTCTTTTGGACAGAGTCAGGGAAGATTCCACAGACAATGTGGTATTTTATGTTGACCTTGAAGGATTTATAGTGTTTCTTTAGGAGGAAAAGTAGGATGGTATTTCAGGCTCAGAGGCCAGCAGGAAGACCTGCTAGAGACAGGAGAGCCAGGAGAATGCAGGGTCATGGAAGGCAGAGAGAGGGATTAAGGGGGTGACCTTAAGAGAACCTGCAGCAGTTGAACACGGGGGAGGTTGAAGAGACGTTTCAGCATGCTGGTGGAAAATGGATCAAAGGATGAAGCAGTGTGTGGAGTGACAGTGTGGAGACCAGTGTGTAGTTACTCAAGCATATGGCTGAAGATGAGCTGGTAACTTGAGAGAGGACGATCTTAATTTTTAGTGAATTAAGATCACTTGAGCATGTTAGTAGGCTAAGAGGAAATAGCCAACAGAAGAGGCAACAGAATAGACATAGAAGAGGGCACAATTGATGTAGTGAAGTTCTAGAAGGGATAAGAAGGGATGAAATTGAGAGGACAGAGAGAGGGAGAGTTTGCTCATTCTTTTTCAGAAACTACAGGTAGGGAGGGGAGGATGGGCATTTTACCACTTTTGTGGAACCCAATAGTGATTCAGCATGGAAGATGGTATTGTTATAGAAACTGAGTCATTGGCAACTAAATTGAATCCTGTTACCTCACTTGATGTTGGATGACAGTTAAGAGATGTGGCAACTTTCTTCAGGGGAAGTGTTTAGAAAAAAATAATTTTTTTAATTGTTAGAAAACACAGAGCATTGTATTGGAATTTTCTGACTAACTCAGAATTTACAAAACACCATTTATGTTTCCGACCATTGTTAAAAATGAATGCATGTTTTTCTTTCACGAGAATGATAAATTGAAAGAACATTTTGTTTTTAAAATTTTGAAGTGATTCAGAAGCTTCTCCAAATTTTAATTCGAATTATCCCGAGTTGCACAGGTAGATACAGATGGTGTAAGGAATTGGGATTAATGGGTATGGAATTTAGGATGTCCATGGAGAGAGCTTTTTTTTCCAAAAAAAACTCCCCAATTCCAGTTGTAGCAAAACTATTTGTGAATTGAGGATTTCAGTTATTTAGCTTTTACTTATTTTTGACTTTTGTATTACATCCGAAAATTAATTTCTAGATATTAAGAAATGGAAGATTATAATAATGAGTAACCCGGGTTTTGCAATTTAAATTTTTGCTTATAAATTTTGTATTGGGTGGGTAATCTTTATATTCTGCCATCAGCCAAAGAAGTGGGTTGTCTCTGAATATAACTATTATATTATCAGACATAATAGTCTTTTCCTCAAGGGCAATTTCTCAAACAAATGATTTCCAAATCAATAAACACCCTGTAGCCTCCTGTTTCAGAATTTACTTATTCATGAGATGCTTATCTCTCTGTAACTTCCCAGGAAGAATTCTTATTGCTTAATCCCACCATATTGGATTGAATGTTTATCAGTTTAAAATTAGTTCTTATTAAATTTTCTTGGCAACTTTGTAACCGTCTCAGGGGTTTCTCCCCTAGAGAGTTATACTTACTTTTAAATCTTACATGAATAGAAACTCATTTTAACATCCTAAAAATCATTAAACATTGGCCTGCCCATTTACAATGGGTTGCGTTTCAATATTAGTTGGGACAAAGGCCATATGCCAGCAAACAGTGCTTTTTAAAGAGACTATTTTGTATGGCTGCATGTTTTCATTATTAGACACTGACAGTCTCCATCACTGACAGGCAATGACAAATTGAAAGCTGAAGCCGGGTAGAGGCTGGTGTAGGTATCTTCTCATTTTTCACCTTGAAGGCTGTTTCTGCTGTCCTTTTGTTTGGTCACAGTATCATTAGCTTCTTTCCAAATCTAGGGATGTGATTGGATGTCTGTGGAATTATATTACCACATACATGGCCAGGTAACTAAAGAGGAATGGGTGGTTTGCTCTGACCGCCTGGTTGTGAGAGAGGATGCCTGTTCAAGATGGCGAGCACCTCAGAAATAATGCTCTGCTGTGGGCTCATTTGAATAATCTCTCCACTCATTAAACACAGCTGCAAGGCAAGAGGCAGCAGAGTTCAAAAGGCAAGCCAAGGGAATATATTAGTAATAGAATTATAGTTTAAGCCTTAAGGCATGTTTCTGCAATATTTTTGTACTCCATTAATTACAACTAGAACACTTTCGTCACTTACTAAAAAAAAAGTTAGAGGAATATTTTGACTAAGAAACCTAAGTAAAATGTATATGTTTTATAAAAGTGTTAGGTAGGCTGCAATTAAATTTTAAGACAAACTCTGGAAGTTATCCAACAAGTCATTTCCTTATTATATAATTTAAATCCCTGGTGAACTGGGATTAGAAACCGTCGTACAATTTAGCTTCCAGAGTCCCTTTACCCTCCACACCGTACACGGGTGTCTTCACACAGCCTTCTGTGTGAGGATAGCTCTGTGTGTGTGTGTGTGTGTGTGTGTGCACGTGCACGTGTGCCTTCATCTGTTGGGTGATTTCTGGTCTAAATCCCAGAATGCCTCTTACTCACACCCACTCAGAACATCACATTTACTATAGGGCTAGAAAATATTTAATGGAAGAGAGAAAATAGTGGAAATAAAAGGTGGAAACAAAAAGCAAAGGTTTCCTTTGGAAGGCTTCACTGGCAGCTTTTCTCCTCCTGTTTTTGAAATTCAGGGTCACTTTGGGCTCTTCCAGAGTTGCAGGCTCTCAGATCTTGTTTTTGCTCTTGATCTATCCCCACCCCTAATCTCATCCACCACACCATCTTGCCTGGATGACTCACCAACATGACATTTGAAGATATTAGGAATTTGATGTATTTAAATTCTGAATGGTTTAACTCTAAATCCAAGTCTATATCTTCCCTTGGGTTGGGAATTGAATTGAGTTTTATTACCCCAGGGAAGCATGTCCTCTTCCAATACAAAAGCAAATGGCTTTCACTTTGTCACAGAGTTTCTATAAGGATTTTAAGGATATATTGAATTCCAAGGGTGGACAACTCCATTCTTTCTCCTGCCCTCAGACACCTGCCTCAGTTGACAAAAACTGAGGGTAGATGTAGCACAATCAGAGGATGTAGAGAGATTTTAGTTCTCCGTTTTATCTCTCATTTCCTTATTAAGCTCTTCCTAAGGCATGATGCAAAATGGTGATCCAAAGAGGTTTTTTGTTTTGTTTTGTTTTTCTAGGCGTCTTATTCATCTAGCATTGTTTGAATAAACAGTTCTTCGCAAGTGAATTTTCCTGATAACTGAATATAGCAAAGTTTGAAGAAGAGTAAACTGATAATTTGTCACTTGCTTTCAGATTGGATCTCTGCCTCTATCTATGTGACTTTGTATGTGTTCAATGATAGGTAAGCAGTGAGTGTGGTAGGCTGAAAAATGGGCCCTCTACATCCTAACCCCTAGAGCCTGTGACTATTACCTTACTGGGCTCAAAGAAGGGTCTTTATGCATGTGATTAAGTAAAGAATCTTGAGATGGGGAGGTATCCTGGATTTTCCAGTTAGGCCCTAAATACAGTCACATGTATCCTTACACGAGGAAGGCAGTGGAAAACTTGACACCCACAGAGGAGAAGCTGGTGTGGAGGTGGAGCAGAAGGCTTTCAAGATACTGGCCTTGAAGATTGGAGTGATACGGCCACGAGCCAAAGCATGCCAGCAGCCACCAGAAGCTGGAAGAGGCAAGGAATGAATTTTTCCCTAGAGTGTCTGGAGGGAGTGTGATCCTGATGGCACCTTGATTTTGGCCCAGTGATACTGATTTAGGGCTTTTGGCCTTCAGAACTGTGAGATAACAAATTTCTGTTATTTTAAGCCAATAGGAATGTGGTAATTTGTTATAGCAGCGATAGGAAACGAATAGAGTAAGGAACTCACATAACATCCAAACACTGGGGCCTACCAGCCAGGCCAATGAACCTCCGCGGTGTCTAAAAGTTCCATTTTTGCAAATTATCTTCTAGGCTAGTTGGAATGGTCCAGCTGCCTGTTTCAAATTCAGCATTCATAAGCACAAAATGTTTAGCAGAAGGAAAATAAGCCTACTGATTTAAAGGCGATAGAACGAAAGGAAAATATAGACTTGGTACCCATTAGCTCATCCCTTCCTCTTATTTTTGGCCTAAAGGTACAAGTTCTTACAACCTGGATGCTCTTTATCAGAAAGGACGTAGGTGGCATTAGATATGATACAAATAACTCTACTTGGATGAAGATCCGGCTGCTGCTATGTTCCCATCTTTGGTTGCTTGCCATGTTCTTGTAGAAGTCATGAGTTGTTAACTTTGGTCTCAGAGTATCAGGTGGTCTAGCAAGATCCACACCACAGCATTCCCACCCCTAAATGAGGCTCTGATCTCTCACTGATCCTCAGGGAATAAAAGCAGCCCTAGTTTTTAAACGTCCTTTTCATCAAGACTGTTAAATCAGAAGGGCAGAGATGATCTTTCTCATTGGTCAGTTTTCTCCTAAGACGTCTTACTATTGGCCCCACTAGCTCCATTTCACTTAGGGGGATAAGCTGCATAAAGAGAATACATCAAAACATCTCTTTGGCTAGACTGGTGAAACTAGAATAATATGTATCTTCTAAGCAAAAGAATCTGAACCATTGGACTGTTAACATATCTGTGTGACTTTACTTCTCTCTGGAGAGTAAGAAAGTTGGATCTTTCACTGGACAACCTCGATAGCAGAGGCAATGCCTATTTTACATTTTATTCTTCAAGTTTGGAAATCATGAACAGAACTTTAAGAACTATTCCATGTATCTCTAAACATAACTACTACCTAGGCAGCAAGACCTCACTAGTTTAGAATAATGATGTGAGGGTGGAGGAGGCCATCAACAGCTGATAATACGGTTGTGGGAAATTTTTAAAGAAGAGCACTTTGGTGTCAACTAGAATACATACTAGACAGAAAGATATAAATGTACGCTAGTCAGTGGAGTAAAGCAAGTTGAATTAATTTAAAAATTCTTTCACACTGGGTCAAAAAGATAAAAGTCATTTAATATGCAAAAATGTGTTATGTCTCTTCAGTGGTCTAATCTAACACATCTGGAAGCAAGTGCATGAAGAAATCCTTCATTTCAAGAGCTTTTGGTTCTATATAACTACTGATTTTAAACTAGGTTCCCTCACCAGTGAAACCCCCAAAAGGTTTTCCAGGAATGTATTATTTTGAGCTACCATAATAGATAAAATGGGCAGACAGCATGTTTGAGGATCAAAATATCTGTCCTTTCATTTATAAAGAACTGAGCTTATCATAAGCATCATTTTCACATACTGCCTGTTTATTCACCTCCTTTCCAACTTCGACTCAATACAATTTTTCTTCTCCTTGATTCCATCAGAATTGTTCTTGGAAAGAAGAGCAGTGATGTAGTTGCTAAACCCACTGGACTATTTTAGTCCTTATTTTATTGACTTGGAAGAAGAGTGTGATCTGGTCTCTGCAGTGAGCCCAGTAACACAGCTTGCCATCTGCCCTAAGAAGAATTCTGCTGGACTGGAACAGTTATGGCCTGAAGCCTCCATCACCCTGATCATTGAGCCAAGCCTGATAAAACTCCCTGTTCTCCTTTCAGGACCTCTCTGGGCAGGGCCAGTGCTTTGGATGAGAGTAAGACAGAGCAACGTAAGCTCTGATCCCAGGGTAACCCATCTAAGTTCTGATCCAAGTCAATTTCCTGGGGCACCAGGGGAAGTCCATGGTTCCTTTGGGCCAATTGGTAGAAACATGAAATAACTATATTATTTCATAGAGCCTAGGGCACTTTTTCTTTCTTTTTTTTTTTTTTTTTCTTACATTTTAACATCTTTTACAGTCCATAACATTTCAAATCACTGTTAGCCTGGATTGACACTGACTTCTTCCCTGAAAAATTTGAATTTCTGAGGGGGACCTTCAAAGTGGAGGAGGAGTAAGACATGGAGATCACCTTCCTCCCCACACATACATCAGAAATACATCTACATGTGGAAAAACTCCTACAGAACACCTACTGAACGCTGGCAGAAGACCTCAGACCTTGCAAAAGGCAAGAAACTCCCCACGTACCTGGGTAGGGCAAAAGAAAAAAGAAAAAACACAGACAAAAGAATAAGGACGGGACCTGCAAAAGAATAGGGACGGGAAGGAGCTGTGAAGGAGGAAAAGTTTCCACACACTAGGAAGCCCCTTCGCGGGTGGAGACTGCGGGTGGCGGAGGGGGGAAGCTTTGGAGCCACGGAGGAGAGCGCAGCAACAGGGGTGCAGAGGACAAAGCGGAGAGATTCCCGCACAGAGGATTGGTGCCGACCAGCACTCACCAGCCCGAGAGGCTTGAATGCTCACCCGCCGGGGCGGGCAGGGGCTGGGAGCTGAGGCTCGGGCTTCGGAGGTCAGATCGCAGGGAGAGGACTGGGGTTGGCGGCGTGAACACAGCCTGAAGGGGGCTAGTGCGCCATGGCTAGCTGGGAGGGACTCCGGGAAAAAGTCCAGACCTGCCTAAGAGGCAAGAGACCATTGTTTCGGGGTGCGCGAGGAGAGGGGATTCAGAGCACTGCCTAAACGAGCTCCAGAGACGGGCACGAGCTGCGGCTATCAGCGCGGACACACAGGGATGGGCATGAAACGCTAAGGCTGCTGCTGAAGCCACCAAGAAGCCTGTGTGCAAGCACAGGTCACTCTCCACACCGCCCCTCCTGGGAGCCTGTGCAGCCTGCCACTCTCAGGGTCTCCTGATCCAGGGACAACTTCCCCGGGAGAACACACAGCGTGCGTCAGGCTGTTGCAATGTCATACTGGCCTCTGCCGCCACAGGCTCACCCCGCATTCCGTAACTCTCCCTCCCCCCAGCCTGAGTGAGCCAGAGCCCCCTAATCAGCTGCTCCTTTAACCCCGTCCTCTCTGAGCGAAGAACAGACACCCTCAGGTGACCTACACACAGGGGCAGGGCCAAATCCAAAGCTGAACCCCAGGAGCTGTACGAACAAAGAAGAGAAAGGGAAATCCCTCCCAGCAGCCTCAGGAGCAGCGGATTAAATCTCCACCATCAACTTGATGTACCCTGCATCTGTGGAATACCTGAAGAGACAACGGATCATCCCCAAACGGAGGCGGTGAATTTTGGGAGCAACTGTAAACATGGGGTTTGCTGTATGCGACTGACCAGTTTCTGATTTTTATGTTAATCTTGGTTTAGTTTTTAGTGCTTGTTATCATTGGTGGATTTGTTTATTGGATTTGTTGCTCTCTTCTTGGTTTTCTTTTTTTTAATTACTTTTAAAATATTTTTTATTTTAATAATATTATAAAAAATTTTTTATTTTAATAATTTTTAAATTTTATTTTGTGTTTCTTCCTTTCTTTTTTTTTTTTTCTCCCTTTTCTTCTGAGCCGTGTGGCTGACAGGGTCTTGGTGCTCCGGCCGGGTGTCAGGCCTAAGCCTCTGAGGTGAGAGAGCTGAGTTCAGGACATTGGACCACCAGAGAACTCCTGGCCCCATGTAATATCAGTCGGCGAGAGATCTCCCAGAGATCTCCGTCTCGATGCTAAGACCCAGCTCCACTCAATGACCAGCAAGATCCAGTGCTGGACACCCCATGCCAAACAACTAGCAAGACAGGAACACAACCACACCGATTAGCAGAGAGGCTGCTAAAATCATAATAAGTTCACAGACACCCCAAAACACACCACCAGACGTGGTCCTGCCCACCAGAAACACAAGATCCAGCCTCATCCACCAGAACACAGGCACCATTCCCCTCCACCAGGAAGCCTACACAACCCACTGAACCAAACTTACCCACTGGGGGCAGACACCAAAAACAATGGGAACCATGGAACTGCAGCCTGCGAAAAGGAGACCCTAAACACAAAGTTAAGCAAAATGAGAAGACAGAGAAATATGCAGCAGATGAAGGAGCAAAGTAAAAACCCACCAGACCAAACAAATGAAGAGGAAACAGGCAGTCTACCTGAAAAAGAATTCAGAGTAATGATAGTTAAGATGATTCAAAATCTTGGAAATAGAATGGAGAAAATACAAGAAACATTTAACAAGCACCTAGAAGAAATAAAGAGCAAACAAACAATGATTAACAGCACAATAAATGAAATTTAAAATTCTCTAGAAGGAATCAATAGCAGAATAACTGAGGCAGAAGAATGGATAAGTGACCTAGAAGATAAAATAGTGGAAATAACTACCGTAGAGCAGAATAAAGAGAAAAGAATGAAAAGAATTGAGGACAGTCTCAGAGACCTCTCTGAGACAACATTAAACACGCACCAACATTCGAGTTATAGGAGTCCTAGAAGAAGAAGAGCAAAAGAAAGGGACTGAGAAAATATTTGAAGAGATTAAAGTTGAAAACTTCTCTAATATGGGAAAGGAAAGAGTGAATCAAGTCCAGGATGTGCAGAGAGTCCCATACAGGATAAATCCAAGGAGAAACACGCCAAGACACATATTAATCAAACTATCAAAAATTAAATACAAAGAAAAAATATTAAAAGCAGCAAAGGAAAAGCAACAAATAACATACAAGGGAATCCCCATAAGGTTAACTGCTGATCTTTCAGTAGAAACTCTGCAAGCCAGAAGGGAGTGGCAGGACATACTTAAAGTGATGAAAGGGAAAAACCTACAACCAAGATTATTCTATCCAACAAGTATCTCATTCAGATTCAACGGAGAAATTAATACCTTTACAGACAAGCAAAAGCTAGGAGAATTCAGCACCACTAAACCAGCTTTACAACAAATGCTAAAGGCACTTCTCTAGGCAGGAAACGTAAGAGAAAGAGATGACCTACAATAACAAACCCAAAACAATTAAGAAAATGGTAATAGGAACATACATATCAATAACTACCTTAAATGTGAATGGATTAAATGCTCCAACCAAAAGACATAGACTGGCTGAATGGATACAAAAACAAGACCTGTACATACGCTGTCTACAAGAGACCCACTTCAGACCTAGGGACACATACAGACTGAAAGTGAGGGGATGGGAAAAGATATTCCATGCAAATGGAAATCAAAGAAAGCTGGAGTAGCAATTCTCATATTAGACAAAATAGACTTTAAAATAAAGACTATTACAAGAGATAAAGAAGGAACTACATAATCATCAAGGGATCAAACCAAGAAGAATATATAATAATTGCAAATATTTATGCACCCAACATCAGAGCACCTCAATACATAAGGCAAACGCTAACATCCATAAAAGAGGAAATCAACAGGAACACAATAATAGTAGGGGATTTTAACACCCCACTTTCACCAATGGACAGATCATCCAAAGTGAAAATAAAGAAACAGAGCTTTAAATGATACATTATACAACATGGACTTAATTGATATTTATAGGACATTCCATCCAAAAACAGCAGATTACACTTTCTTCTCAAGTGCTCGTGGAACATTCTCCAGGATAGATCATATCTTGGGTCACAAATCAAGCCCTGGTAAATTTAAGAAAATTGAAATTGTATCAAGTATCTTTTCCGACCACAATGCTATGAGACTAGATATCAATTACAGGAAAAAAATCTGTAAAAATATACAAACATGGAGGCTAAACAATACACTACTAAATAACCAAGAGATCACTGAAGAAATCAAAGAGGAAATAAAAAAATACGTAGAAGCAAATGACAATGAAAACACGACGACCCAAAACCTATGGGATGCAGCAAAAGCAGTTCTAAGAGGGAAGATTATAGCAATATAATACTACCTCAAGAAACAAGAATCATCTCAAACAACCTAACCTTACACCTAAAGCAATTAGAGAAAGAAGAACAAAAAAACCCTGAGTTAGCAGAAGGAAAGAAATCATAAAAATCAGATCAGAAATAAATGAAAATGAAATCAAGGAAATGATAGCAAAGATCAATAAAACTGAAAGTTGGTTCTTTGAGAAGATAAACAAAATTGATAAACCATTAGCCAGACTCATCAAGAAAGAAAGGGAGAAGACTCAATTCATCAGACTTAGATATGAATAAGGAGAAGTAACAACTGACCCTGCAGAAATACAAAGGATCATGGGAGATTATTACAGCAACTATATGCCAATAAAATGGACAACCTGGAAGAAATGGACCAATTCTTAGAAAAGCACGACCTTCCGAGACTGAACCATGAAGAAATAGAAAATATAAACAGACCCATCACAAGCACTGAAATTGAAACTGTGATTAAAAATCTTCTAACAAACAAAAGCCCAGCACCAGATGGCTTCACTTGCGAATTCTATCAAACATTTAGAGAAGAGCTAACAACTATCCTTCTCAAACTCTTCCAAAATATAGCAGAGGGAGGAACCCTCCCAAACTCATTCTACGAGGCCACCATCGCCCTGATACGAAAACCAGACAAAGATGTCACAAAAAACGAAAACTACAGGCCAATATCACTGATGAACATACATGCAAAAATCCTCAACAAAATACTAGCAAACAGAATCCAACAGCACATTAAAAGGATCATACACCATGATCAAGTGGGGTTTATCCCAGGAATGCAAGGATTCTTGAATATACGCAAATCAATCAATGTGATACACCATATTAACAAACTGAAGGAGAAAAACCACATGATCATCTCAATAGATGCAGAAAAAGCTTTCGACAAAATTCAACACCCATTTATGTTATAAACCCTCCAGAAAGTAGGCAGAGAGGGAACTTACCTCAACATAATAAAGGCCATATATGACAAACCCACAGCCAACATCACTCTCAGTGGTGAAAAACTGAAACCATTTCCACTAAGATCAGGAACAAGACATGCTTGCGCACTCTCACCACTAGTATTCAACATAGTTTTGGAAGTTTTAGCTATAGCAATCAGAGAAGAAAAAGAAATAAAAGGAATCCAAATTGGAAAAGAAGAAATAAAACTCACTGTTTGCAGATGACAATGATACTATACATAGAGAATCCTAAAGAGGCTACCAGAAAACTACAAGAGCTAATCAATGAATTTGGTAAAGTAGCAGGATACAAAATTAATGCACAGAAATCTCTTGCATTCCTATACACTAATGATGAAAAATCTGAAAGAGAAATTATGGAAACACTCCCATTTACCACTGCAACAAAAAGAATAAAATACCTAGGAATAAACGTACCTAAGGAGACAAAAGACCTGTATGCAGAAAACTATAGGACAGTGATGAAAGAAAGTAAAGATGATACAAACAGATGGAGAGATATACCATGTTCTTGCATTGGAAGAATCAACATTGTGCAAATGACTACACTACCCAAAGCAGTCTACAGATTCAATGCAATCACTATCAAACTACCACAGGCATTTTTCACAGAACCAGAACAAAAAAATCTCACAATTTGTCTGGAAACACAAAAGACCCCGAATAGCCAAAGCAATCCTGAGAAAGAAAAATGGAGCTGGAGGAATCAGGCTCTCTGACTTCAGACTATACTACAAAGCTGCAGTAATCAAGACAGTATGGTACTGGCACAAAAACAGAAAAATAGATCAATGGAAAAGGATAGAAAGCCCAGAGATAAACCCACGCACATATGGTCACCTTATGTTTGATAAAGGAGGCTATACCATGGAGAAAAGACAGCCTCCTCAATATATGGTGCTGGGAAAACTGGACAGCTTCATGTAAAAGAATGAAATTAGAACACTCCCTAACACCATACACAAAAATAAACTGAAAATGGATTAAAGACCTAAATGTAAGGGCAGACACTATAAAACTCTTAGAGGAAAACATAGGCAGAACACTGTATGACGTAAATCACAGCAGGATCCTTTTTGAACCACCTCCTAGAGAAATGGAAATAAAAACAAAAATAAACAGTTGGGACCTAATGAAGCTTAAAAGTGATTGCACAGCAAAGGAAACCATAAACAAGGTTAAAAGACAACCCTCAGAAAGGGAGAAAATATTTACACATGAAGCAACTGACAAAGGATTCATCTCCAAAATATACAATCAGCTCATGCAGCTCAATATCAAAAAAACAAACAACTCAATCCAAAAATAAACATTTCTCCAAAGAAGATATACAGATTGGCAACAAACACATGAAAGGATGCTCAACATCACTAACCATTTGAGAAATGCAAATCAGAAGTACAATGAGGTATCATCTCACATCAGTCAGAATGGCCATCATCAAAAAACCTACAAACAATAAATGCTGGAGAGGGTGTGGAGAAAAGGGAACCCTCTTGCACTGTTGGTGGGAATGGAAATTGATACAGCCACTATGGAGAACAGTATGGAGGTTCCTTAAAAAACTGAAAATACAACTACCATATGACCCAGCAATCCCACTACTGGGCATATACCCCGAGAAGACCATAATTCAAAAAGAGTCATGTACCACAATGTTCATTGCAGCACTATTTACAATAGCTAGGACATGGAAGCAACTTAAGTGTCCATTGACAGATGAATGGATAAAGAAGATGTTGCACATATATACAATGGAATATTACTCAGCCATACAAAGAAACAAAATTGTTTGTAGTGAGGTGGATGAACCTAGAGTCTGTCATACAGAGTGAAGTAAGTCAGAAAGAGAAAAACAAATACTGTAAGCTAACACATATATATGGAATCTAAAAAAAAAAAAAGGTTCTGAAGAACCTAGGGGCAGGACAGGAATAAAGATGCAGACGTAGAGAACAGACTTGAGGACACGGGAAAGGGAAAGGGTAACCTGGGATGAAGTGAGAGAGTGGCATTGACATATATACACTACCAAATGTAAAATAGCTAGCTAGTGGGAAGCAGCTGCATAGCACAGGGAGATCAGCTCCGTGCGTTGTGTCCACCTAGAAGAGTGGGATAGGGTGTGTGGGAGGGAGACGCAAAAAGGAGGAGATATGGGGATATATGTATGCATAAAGCTGATTCAGTTTGCTATACAGCAGCAACTAACACAACATTGTAAAGCAATTATACTCTAATAAAGATGTCTAAAAAAATTTTTTTTTTGAATTTCATTCTGCCAATCACTTGGGTTCATCATCAACCAAAACCACTTCAAACTCCTTCCTTTCCCCAGCACCTCCCCAGACTCTTCCTTTGGGTCGAACCTGCTTGGTTGAATATGGCTCCACCCCTACGTTTCTTTTTCCCAGTCATGCCATCAGCATGGGGTGGTGGCACCTCCTCCCCATGACTAGATCAACCAGGAGTGGCATTGGTCTTTACTGAACTTATTAAAATGTACAATTTAGTCTTTATTGAAATCGACTTTACTCCTATCTGGTCACGGGGCTGGCAAGAATACACAGCAGTTTACACTTCCACCTTCCTCTTCCCCCTGTTTTATCTGTCTCTCCTTGTACAGTAGTATATACCCTAAATTTACTAATTTAAATCCTTTTGCTTCAACCAACTAGCTTTGGAACTTTTCTTTTCTGCTCCTATACAAGAGCACATCTCACATAGCTCAAATCACAGTGCTGACACTTCCTACATCTTAGAGTGTCCTCTTTTCTTCCTTGAGACAGTTTTCTCCTGGTCTTTCCCCTACTACTATGGCCACTCCTGACCCTTAAATGTTGGTGTTTCTCAGGATTCTTCCCTAGGCCCCTTTCTGGTCTCAGTCTGTATACCTTCTCTGGGTCATCTTATCTATATTCTTATAGTGAGCCGTACTCTCATCTTATGTATACTTTTTTTTTTTTGGCTTCGCGGCGCAGTCTGCGGGATGTTAGTTCCCCAACCCATGCCCCTTGTAGTGGAAGTGTGGAGTCCTAACCACCGGACTGCCAGGGAATTCCTTCACCTTATCTATATTTTTAATTTTGAGTGCTACTCTGATGACTTCCCAGTCCCGATCCCTGGTCCAATCCTTTGGCTGAACTCTAAACCCATCTATCCAGTTTCCCTCAGACATCCTTCCCAGGCACCTGAGACTCAATAAGTCTAAAAAGGAGCTCAGCATCTTTCCCACAAATGTATACCCCCCTATATTTCTAATCTTGGTCAGCAGTACCATTGTTCAGCCCTTTGCCCAGCCTCCAAACCTGGTCATCATTCTTACTGCACCACTTACAATTAGCTTTACAGGCTAATTACTTATTTGTCTCTCTAGATCTCATTTTTTGTCATTTATAAAACCGGAATAATAGTGCCTATTGCATAGACTTGTAAGGACTGTACATATATGCATGTAGCAGTTAGCATAGTGACTGATCTGTAAGTGCTCAATTAATGTTGTATTTGTATTATACTTCATTCCTTCCTTTCCAGCAACCCCACATCCAGTTGATCATCAAATCTTCTTGTGCTTATCTCATAGTCCATTTCTACGACAGGTGTCTGTCTAATTTACCCACTTCTTACATCCCCATTGCTAGGATTTTAGTTCAAGTCACCAGTGTCCCTTAGGCAAATTATTTCAGCGGGTTTCCTTGCCTCCCATCTTGCCAGCTGTCAATCCATTTTCCACCATTCGCCCAGAATAGTCTTCCTAAATCATGTATCTGATTGTATAACGCCTCTGCCTAGAAACCTTTACAACTCTCCACTGTCCTAAAAGTGCCCACATGCCTTTATAGGGCCCCCCATGGCTTGGCATCTGCTTATCTGGCCTGCCTTATCACCCTATGCCGTGTCATTTTTAACAACAGTGATAGACATGTGCCAGTCTCTTTGACTCCATGTGAACTTTGAACTTGCATTTCCTCTTGAAATCCCTTACCTCTTTCTCTTTTCCTGGTTAACTCCTATTCATCGTTTATATCTTGGTCCCCAAATCTGGGTTACCTGTACCTCCTTATGCACTTGTTTAGCACTCAGATCATACTTACCACTTCATGCTGTGATGAAATCGCCCATTTACCTTCTCCTGGGGCTACAGGATTTAATAGATAAAAATACAGGACACCTAATTAAATCTGAATTTCAGATAAACAATGAATAATTTTTAGTATATGTATGTCCCAAGCAACCCTTTCTTCTCCTACTAGACTGATCTCCCTTGGGGGCAGGGGTCATCACTGTTCCCAACACCTAGCATTTTGCTTAACCCACTGCACACACTTTAGTCACTGTTGACGAAATAAATAAACTACTTAATGAAGTCCAAACATAAATTTAGTATCTGAATATTATGTGCTGACATGATCCAGATCTGTCATTTTAACGCTTGGTTAATCATGAAACACGTTCTCTAGTCCCGTTGTCTGTATTTCATGTGTGTTTTAAAGCAAGCAGAGAGCTTAGGAACTGGCCCTTCCACCACAATTTGCTTTTGCATGCATGATTTGAAATGCCCATGTTTGGAATCGTCACTGTGTCAGAATGAAGTTGAAATTTCAACCGCAATTTTCATTGAAAAACAAAACAGAAGCAAAAACATAGCTTCCACAACCCAACTGCCTTTTCCTTTTTGATCAGTTTGAAGGGCTTTTGTTCTCTCTAATACAAGTGTTTTCTGTTCATGCATTGCAAAGACATAATCTAATCTCCAAGGTTTATTTGCCAAAAGAATCACTAGATGTGGGAAGGAGCTAGGGTTTGAATTTTTATTAATTTAGAATGCAAGTTCACCTGAGAATTACTGTGCAGATCTCTCAGAGGAACCTTTTCAAAATAAAAGCATAACTAAGGGAAAGTTCATAGACATTTTCCAACCTGTGAACTTAACAAGGTTTAGTTAGCCAAACACTCACATTGTGCAGACTGTGCATGGAATAGAAGCAAACCCAGTTTCAAGGTAAATTCTTCATGCTTTGAAACACTCAATGCCTTCCTTTTAGAGAGAACAACAGAAGCCCTCAGCTATTTTATAAAATTTGAGAATACCGTGGAGTCTGAGCTCTCCACTCTCTCCTGTGACTGGCCAATTCCTCTCTCCTTCAACTATGCTTATTCAGTGGTCTAGTTTAACAAATTAAATGCTGCACTGCTTTCAAAGAAGGGACAAAACACCTTACTATATTTTCCAGTATACTATTCTCAAGGTGAGTAACCATAGGGATCATGCCCTAGAATGTTCTGCAAATGAGATGAAACAATACCTTCCACACTCATTAAACAAATCTTTTACTGCTTTTGGTTAACAATATTACCAACATCTTTTAGTCTTTTTGGTGGCTGTATGATTTACACAAGTCCGAGACCAAAAAAGCATTCTACAAGAAAAGAAAGGCATACACCAACCGTGTTTCCCAGGGGATCAAACACATGAAAATCAAGAGGCAGTCTCACTGTGGGATTTAATTGAACTATTTTTCAGTAGCTGGTATTTAGTTTGTTTTACGTATATTTAATGTAGCTGTAAGTAGGAGGACTATGAATTGGGTCTCTGGGCTACTCATGCTGACGTGTTCAGGATGAAACTCGGGGGGCTTTGCGTAGTGGAGTTCTGCAGTCAGGTTAGCACTGAGTTATTGAGTTTCTGAGGTTGAAGATGGGCCGGTCAGTGTACGCTTTTACAGATGAGGAAAAGAAAATTACACCTGGAGGCAACAAGAAGAGTCAAGAGTAATTTGCAGTGAGTGAGCAAAATGAAATGCAGCAGGAGATGGAGTTTGTTTTCACCAGGGGGTGTCACTGTTGTCAACACACATTACCGGAGGTGGAGGGAAGATCGAAGCGGTGGCTAGCATCATTTGACAATAACAGAAGACAATTTTTTGGAATCCCTCTCTCCCTCCCTTTCTTCTTTTCTTTGGTGCTGCAGTTTACATCTGTTACCCCTAATGGGTGTGTTAAAATGCTGTTATTAACATCAGGAAGAACAATTCAGTGTTGAGGGAAGAATGGAGACGGATTCGTGTAGTTTTGGGGTTGCCAATTCAGATACACTGTGGCTTCCCCACCCCTTAATGACTTAATGGTTTTAAACTAATGAAATTTTAATACTGTAAAGTTGTGAGAACTGACCCTTTTGCATCTCTGGATTCCTGCACAACGCAAAAAAATTTGCTTACAATTATCTATAATAGGTAGAATGAATGGTTTTCTCAGTTCATGCTCTGCACTATTATTTAGGTTTTTAAAAATGGCATTGGAAACTTCTGAGTTATTTTTATTGTTGCTCAGGCTGAGGTCAGAGAATTTGAGTTGAGACTGGATTTATGTAATCCAGCCATGTAATCTTCTTTGGCAAGTTATTTACTTTGCCAAAGCCTCAGTTTCCTCATATAAAGTGAGGATAATAACATTATCTGTTCTCATAGGAGCATTGGGAGGGTTAAGTGAGACAATATATGCAAAGCACTTAACACAATGCATGCCATGTAGTTAGATTTCAATAATGGTTAACTTTATTATTAACTATTAATATTGACATCTGGACAAGATGATGACAGGTCATAGCAGAGTCTAAGAGTCATACTCCAAGCCTCACTAACTTGTCTGTCAGTTGTCCCTATGGAATTTGGAAAAGACGTTACGCCCTTATTTTTCTTCACATTGCCAAACCTGGCCCTGCTCTTCATTTGGTTGATATTTTACAAAATTTGCTGATGAGGCTTATTGAGACATTATCCTTTGTTGGAAGATGGTGATTTGCTTTTTCTCTCTCCTCTCTACAGGTCCAAGTTCTTCCCTTCCTTCAAGCTCCGAATCAACTTCTACCTTCCACATGCAGCCTTCCTTGTCTTTCTTTGGCTGAATCTCTGTAGCACTTAGAGTCTATATTCAAAAGCTTGATTACTAACATTACTGTTTTTTTCCCCTTCTAGTAGTGCTAGGTGTGCAAACCCTACTTCCTGAGGTAGCTTTTCTGTTTCTTGACTGTCATAAGGACGTTTGTGTCTTTCCCTTATTCCCTGTGGTGCCCAGATTAGTTCTGAAGACACAGGAGGGACTGAATACATTTTTGGCATTGGTTGATTTATTGAAAGTTCAGAATGTCAGGGAAACATGTTGAACCAAACACAAGCAAGTAGTTTTGCCACTCTAAGTAAAATGCAGGAATTCAGTGGGGACTTGGGATTGAGGGTGGAAAGGTAGACTTTGAGAGAAGTCAGAAGGAAAAAAAAAGTATTTGGCTAGAGCTACAACTGATGGATAAATGCAGCCCTATTTGGAAGAGACGATGGGTTCTTTAGAAACAATGCTGGAGTCCTAGTTTTGGGTTTTGGGTTTTCACTACATCACTACTGGTATGTGCCCTGGAGAAACCATGTAACCTCTCTGGGCCCCTGTTTCTTTGATTATAAAATGAGAAGCTTAGATGACATCTAATGCCCCACTGGTTCTAAAACTGTGTTTCTAAGGAGAGGAATAAGCAATTTTAGACAATGCAGGGTGGACAAATTCCTGGGATTCCAGAAGTTCCTTTTCTGTCCCCCAAAGTGTAAAAGAAATAGTGTGGGATGAAGCACTTACCCTGCTCTATCCTTGATTTGCTATGTGCCACCCATTCATTCACCCAACAAACGTTGATGAAGCCCTACAATGTGGCAGGCACAGGGCTAGTTCTGGCGATGGAATGGTGGATGAAACTGACACGTCCCTATGCCTTGGGATTTACAACCTAGTGGGAGAAAACAGACACAGAAATGTAAAGCTACAGCTGTGATGAGTGCTAGGAAAGACATATAGATGATGGGTGAAAGGAATCTGACTCGGACTAGAGTCTGGGAGGGCTTCTGAGTGGAAATTATCTAGGAGACCAGCAGATGGAGGAAGAGAGCACCCGAGAAGGTGCTTTGGTGGAAGGTAGAATGGCAAGTTTGGAAAACAGAAAGAAGAGTGCAGTTGGAACTTAGAGGGTTAAAGAGGGTGATTTAGATAACGTGAGAGGGATGGGGTCAGATTACGGGGGACCTTGTCAAACATGGTAAGAACACTGTTCTTTATTGTAAGAGCAGTAAGAAGCCACGAGTCCGAGAGTGGGGTGATCAGCGGGTGGTAAGTGGATTTGAGAGAGGCTGGGGTGGGCACGATGAGTCAGATCAAGGGAGGAATCCAGGTGAGTGACAGCCACAGCTTGGTGGCTGTGTTATAAACACATTTCCTCCCTACCTAGGGAGAAAATGCTAGAAACAAAAGTGATATAGCCCTTCAGGTTCTCAGTTTCCTCTTTGCAAAAGAAAGGCTGGACTCAACATTAGGAAGCTTTCCGGCAATTTCTGTGGTTTGGTGGAATGGAAATACTTTGGGGAAGAGTGTATTGCTGTGTGACCACATGACTGGTGTGTAGCATGCACTCTCCCATGCTGCTTTTTGGGTGGGGCTTTTCCTGGATGTGGGGTTCTCTCTGAACTCCTCAGGTGAGACATACTTTATACCAGTGCTTCAGACTTCATTGCAGAACTTCTGACAACCGTATTTTATAATTTTTACTTTGACTCAAATTGTAACATAGGATGAGAGGTTATTTAGTTTTCCTCTGACAAAACCTTCCTCTACTTTTTTTTTTTTTAAAAAGTCCTTATACTAGACACAACAAAAGAAACAGTTTCATCTACTAGTTTTAATTCTCGTTCCACTGGAAGAAATAATGAGAACCCTTTGGAAACATTTTCCCTCAGGAAGCATAAATCCCATGAAAATCTCAAGAATTTTATACCATGACTTAAGGCTTCCTAATATAACAAGAAAAGGAACAATCTATTGTAAATTTTACAGCCTTACCCCTGACTATAAAAATATACGCTCACTGCAGAAAATTTCAGAAAATATGGACAACGTTAAAAAAGAAAATTAAGGTTGCTCATAATCCTACTACCTAGATAGAAATAAACACTATTTAACATTTTCATTTATTTATGACCCATTCATTCCTACCAATGTAAATCTGTGAGCATATTTAGACATCTAGACATATGCATCCTTCTTTTGTTCCTACATGGTGTCATAATGTTTAGGACGATGCCCTCTGTGGTTGGGCTACTACAGTTCAAATTTGGGTAAATTTAGGAATTTCCTATTTCCCTAAGCCATAGTTTTCTCACCTGTAAAATGGGCATAACGATGATGCCAACCTCTAGGACACATGAGAACTAAATGAGATAAAGTATGTAAGGTCTTTACTATGGGTCCTGGCACCAATACTTTCATTTGCATTCATAAATATGTTATTTTTGTTATATCATTTTACTTTATAGCTTCTGTCATCTTAGATTTTCTTCTTTTTCCCTTTTTTCTCAGTTACTTTCAGTTTCTCCTATAATTTGGATGGTATGCATTCTGGTTTTATTTCTAGTGTTATCTTTGAATTTTATTTTAAAGCTTTGCTTAGTCTATATTTCTTTAATTATCAAAGTCAAGAATGAAATGGTAATTTTTGACCTGCCTCCACCATGAAAGATGTGGGCTGTCTTAAGGGAGAAAGAACCACTGAATATCTGGGGGCCCCTCAGGACATCTGGTTCATTACATGGATATGTTTCCTCACTTTTCATAAGAGGTAGACAGTTTATCCCATTGAAAGATGAGGAAGCTGAGGCTTAGAGGGGGGTCAGTAACTTGGCTATGGTTGCACAGTTTTAAGGTATGGAGCTAGGGGTCTGGCCCAATTCTTTTTGACTCCAAACCTTTTAATTACTGGCTGATTTCCTCACTATCAAGTGGTCATTGAATTTCTGTTTGAACACTACTGGGGACAAAGGACTCACCACTTTTGGATCAGCCTAATCCAAATTAAGTAGCTCTATAAGAGTCTTTCCTTGTACCAAACTGGAATTTTGTCTTTCCAACTGCTCCCCGTTGCCTATAAGATAACACTAGTGTGTTTTGAATAGTCAATCAAACATTTCTTCATTCTTATTACGTGCTTGGATTCAAAGCTAGTACTATGAGGTTATAAGCCATGATCTTTGCCCTTAAGTAGCTTTTTGGTGAAGTAAGACTAAAGTATATAAAGTAATTAGAGAACAACATGAAAGTGTAAAAAATTAGGGTAAAATACATTGAGCAAATTATCAGCTTATGAAAGTTCAACAAAAAGAGAGGAAAGCGTGGGGGTACAATTGCCACTGAAGGTTTACCTCTATCCTATCTCTTACTCCATCTGAAATGATATAATTATAATTAAGACTTGGGGATTCGAAGTGCATTGTTAGAATTAAATGGCAATGCAATAGCAAAAGCAACTTCTTCCGGGGTCCTTGGGTGTTTGATGTAAATGTAAAACAGATTCCACTAAAATAATAAATGTCAAATATAAAATCCATTGTTTCCAGTTACTGCCACTTCACAGACTTTAACTACCTAATTTAGCTAAAGCATGAGGGGAAAATATTTTGCACTTGAAAATGTAAATTAAAACATTTTCCAATGCAGCAACAATGCTGTATTATTGAGGCTGGCAGACCCCTGCTCCATCTCCTATGGTCCATTACCCTGGCCCAGCCCCTTAGAGCTTATCAGGGCTGCAAGACATTCTTTGCTTCAGACTCTGCCTCTTTGATAAGGGTTATCACTTTGCTAGATATGGAAAGCTCCTATATACCAACTTGGGGCTTGCACCAGAAATTCATGATGAGGTAAGGGGCATACTGATGGGTTTTTTTCAGAGCCTCATTATTTTTCTCTTTACTGAAAAAATTGGGATATGTTATTTCCATCTAGCCTTTGCAGACTTCCTAGCAGTAAAGACATAATGCTTCTGCTTATTCAGGGTCCTTCTTGAACCAAGTTTTTAGGTTTTTTAGGTTGCCCAGCTCAGAGAACAGGCAGGTTGTCCCATCCCCCAGGGAGTTCATTCTAAGGAAATTGGAGGAAATTCATCTTCAAGACAGGTTATGCTCTGTGTATCTCTCTCATGAGCTAGAGGGTCTTTGTGACTCATGGCTTCTCCCTGCACATGCTTCATTATCCCTCAGTATTGACCAGCTTCCTATGGTCTCTCATAGTTTCTGCTTTCTCATAATGGCCTGCACATGGCATGGACTTGCCTTGATCCTGGAGTCTACCTGGTAATACTAGCCATCACTTGTATGGCACTAACCATATGTCAGCTATCATTTCAAGAACTTTCCATATTCATATGCTCTTTGAATCCTTACACTAAGCCTACAAGGCAGGTTCTATGATCATCTCCATTTTACAGATGAGGGCACTGAGATGCAGAGGGGTGAAGTATCTTGCTTAAGATCACACAGGTAGGAACTAACAGAGCTGGTGCATGGATCCAGGCCATCTGACTCCAGTCTTTATTTTCTACTGTAATCTGCCTCCTAATAGTATTCTTTCAGTTTTAACTTCCATCTTCCACTGCCTTATTCTCTCGGTATTTCTAGGTTCACATTCTGCTAGAGACTGGATGTTTGTGTCCCTCTCAAATTCATGTGCTGAAATCTTAACCCCCAAGGTGATGGTATTAGGAGGTGGGGGCCTTTGGGAGGTGATTAAATCAGGAAGGTGGAGTTCTCATGACAGGATTATTGCCCTTCTTAAAGAAACCTTCCTTCCTCCATGTGGGGTAACAGAGAGAAGATGGCTGTGAATGAGGAAGCAGCTCTCGCCAGACACTGAATCTGCCAGAACCTTGATCTTAGACTTCCCAGGCTTCTGAACTGTGAGAAATAAATGTTTCTAAGTCACTCGGTCTGCGGTATTTTGTTACAACAACCCAAACAGACTAAGACAGGTTCCCAAGGGAAAGAATCTGATTGGCCCAATTCTTCATTCTGTGCCTAGTTGTATCTTAAAATGCTAGCTCTGGTCCAATCAGCTGTGTAGCTGAGTAAGGTGATAGGATCATGTGGTTTGCAATGTGACCGCCTTGGGTTTCCTTGTCAAAGGGGTCACAGAGACGGTGTGGTTTCCTAGATCAGGTAGTGGAGGAGTGGGTCCTATCAACTGACCTCCTATACCTGCTGACACTATTTTTGACATGTAGGATTAAAATATTTATATCTATCTATAGGCTTGCCTCTTACAGTCACTGAGCCTGTTAGCTTGGATATCTGTTTATCCAGCCTTTGAAGTATTCATCCATATTACTGTTACCTGGTTGAAATGAGGGCATATTGCAGCATGCCAGAAAGCATGCTGCCTGCTGGTTTGTTTAATGTGCTCTCCATGGAGCCCAGCACAGCCCACTGTGTTAGTACATCAAGCACTACCTGCTCATAGGTGATGTGTAGAGTACAGAACAGGAATAAGAGGGTGTCTCTGACATAAGGAACTTATAATTTCCTTGAGGAGAAAAGTCTCATGCACTAAAACACAGAACAAAACAAATTCCTGTTGATGAAAGACAAATTCCAGCAATATTTATCAAGTACCGTGCTGGGTGTTTCTACAAATGATACCTCAGTTGGTCTCCACAATAACTGTAAGATATGTGATTTACTTCCACTTTTCAGATAAAGAAACCATGAGATGGAGATATATCTTCTCCAAGACACAGTTGATGGTTGATGTGCCACAGGAACGGTCCTCAGCTGCATGTTGGCCTCACTTGTCACTGATGATGGCATGCCTGCCTTGATGAACACTCAAAATCTTTTGTTCCATGTGGTTTGCTCTCAGCCGGAATGAGTCACGTGGGCTTTCTTTTTATGTAACTCCCTCTGAGAGCCACCCAAAAATGAAACTGGTTTAGCAAAGCTTATTTCTGAGGACAATGAAAAGCAGAGGTTTTGCTATAAAAAAATTCTGAAAACCTTTGCCTTGGGTCTGGTTTGTTTCATAGACAAGAGCAGCAGGTGTGGGCTGGATTTCAGTTCTCCCAGATGGAGCTCAGAGGAGTGCTGAGGTGAGGTCTAGCTAGATACAGGAGAATGAATCCTGAGCTGTGTTCAGCTTGCTCCGCCTCTCCTTAGCTTAGGTGCTAAACGGGAACTTGGATAATGCTTGGGCTTGTGTGAGCCCATCTCTGGTATTTTGCATAGTGATTAAGAGCTTGGACTCATGTGACAAACAGACCCAGGTGTGGCCTTGGCTCTGGCACTTACCTGCTCTGTGAGATGGGGCAAGTTATGTGATACCCAGAAACCTCACGTGTCTGACATGTGCTTGATAGATGGTGTCTGTTATCATTAATTATTATCATTTCTCTACCTCATTTTCTAGCTCCTACATTCTAGGGAAAGCATTTTAAAAAGTGTTTTCTAATATTGAGCTGCTTTGGGTTAATTTTTCTTTTCTTTTTCCTCTCCTTCTTTGAAAAACAAGATTTACTTCCTTTTTTTTTTTAATAAGGTTATTTATTTTATTTATTTATTTTTGGCTGTGTTGGGTCTTCGTTGCTGCACACGGGCTTTCTCTAGTGGCGGCGAGCGGGGGCTACTCTTCGTTGCAGCACGTGGGCTTCTCATTGCCGTGGCTTCTCTTGTTGCAGAGCATGGGCTCTAGGCACGCGGGCTTCAGTAGTTGTGGTGTGCAGGCTCAGCAGTTGTGGCTTGCGGGCTCTAGAGCGCAGGCTCAGTAGTTGTGGTGCACGGGCTTAGTTGCTCCGTGGCATGTGGGATCTTCCCAGACCAGGGCTTGAACCCATGTCCCCTGCATTGGCAGGTGGATTCTTAACCACTGTGCCACCAGGGAAGCCCCAAGATTTACTTCTTATTGGAAATTTGGCTGATATGATCTTCTTGCTGGTCAGAAGCTTGTCCTTAGGGCCAGGTGATGAAATGATACGTGAAAGTAGTAATGTCAAGTGTCACCAGGGGATTAGCACAGAGCAACCCTGAGCATGCATGTGTGCACCCTCGTGCTCCTATACAAACACACAGTGGGCAGTGGGCCTCCTGTTCTACTTCCAAGGAAACTCTGCCTGCCCCATTCCACTTCTAAGAAATGTTTTCCTCACCCTACTCATGTGGTTTGGACATATTCTCATGGATCCCACCAGCCTGGCCTACACTGATTGGTCTAGGATGGGCGTGCGATCTGTGTTAGGACAATTGGAGCACTTTCCAGGCTTTCAGACCTTGGGATGGGAGAAAGTGAGACGTAACATCTGATCATGTTGCTGGCTGTGTTTTCTGTCTTAAGAATAAAACATGTGCAGAGAGAAACAGAGATGAGAGATAAAAGAAAAGGGTCTGGCTCCTTTTGGGTTCCTCATTCCATTTTCCCAGAAGCCATGTACCCCCAGACCTTCCTATAGTTACATAGGTTAAAAGGTCCCATTCTGTTTAAAGCTAGTTCAAATTGGAGTTCTGTCACTTGCAACCTGTATTTCTGTCTATTGCTATCTAATAAATTACTATAAAACATAGTAGCTTAAGACAACAATATGCATTTATTATCTCTCACAGTTTCTGTGGGTCAGGGATTCAGGAGTTGCTTGTCTGGGTGGTCTTGACTTGGGGTTGGTTGGTTCATTCAGTGTTGGTTGGAGCTGCGGTCACCTGAAGGCTTGACTGGGACTGGAAGATCTTTTGCAAAGTGGCTCAGTCACATGGTGGTACATTGGTACTGGCTGTTGGTAGGAGATTTCACGTCCTCTTCCTACAGACCTCTCCACCGAGCTGCCTGTGCTCTTATGACATGGTGAATGGCTTCTCCTAGAACAAGGAATCCAGGAGACCAAGGTGGAAGATGCAAATGTCTGTTATGATGTAGCCTTGAAAGTTACGCACCATCACTTCTTTAGTATTCTATTGTTGATATGGGTCAGCCATGATTCAGTGTGGGAGGGGAATACACAAGGATGTGGATATCAAGAGATGAAGACTATCGGAGGCTACCTTGCAGGTTGGGTACAAAGGAACCAAAAGAGTCCCGACTGATACATTATGGTGGCAGATGTTTCCACCTCAAGGTTAGATTTTATATCACATAGGTGTTGTGATCACTAAGGTCATCTATTTATTCTTAAGGTAATTGCCATTATTAATCACTTATCATCTTTTTGGAGGTTAAATTCACATAATTCTCTTTCTTTTCATCACATACATTATATATATATATATGATTCATGAATAGAGGAGTTCCCTATTTGTCTAAATAGATTTTTCACTGTTTTAAGTTCCTTGCATGTGGGCAGGGAGGTGTGAGATGATGACTTGAAGAAATTGAGAATAAAGTGCCAAGATAGTCTTCTCTACTCTCCAAGCTCTGCCATCTTCCTAGTTAATAGGTGATATGGTTAAAGCAATAGGAATGGAATATCTGGCTTCTAGTTCTGAATTTTCCACATATACTGTGTGACCTTGGTCACTTAACATTGATGAGTCTCTTTCCTCATGTTTGAGAAAGGGATCAACATTTTTATCTTACAGTGAGGTTATAAGGACTCTGTGACATAATGCTTTATAAACCGTAAGACACTAGTTGTTGGTTCAGAAAAGTACCATTGTTGGCTTGAGAATCAGAAACTAGACTTGGTTCCTAGCTTTGCCCCCTCTGGGCCACCTGCTTCTATGATTAGTTATTTATCCTGTTTGACTTAAAGTTTCCTCCTCTGTAATACTGATTTAGTAATAATACTTCCAACTTCATGCAGATATAAAGTTCTGATAAAATGCTATCTGACTGTCAAAGGTTGGTACATGGCTATTGTTATGATTATGTCTCTTGTGGAAGAGTTGGAACCAAATTTACTCTGCCCTTTATATCAAAGTCAACATGACTGCGTAATTTATTTAATAAAACTGTAAGTGCATGACAGGTGTGAGCTGAGTGCTATGGATACAACAGCAACAAGACAGATGCTGTCCTTGTCTTCTTAGAGCTTAGAGCTTAGGGGAGACCCAACAAACAGGCAAGAAATTACAGAACAGTGTGATGAATGGTATGGGTGGGCATGCAGGTGCTCTGGGAGCATGTAGGACGAGTCCTAACTCAGACTTGAAGGGTCATGGCAGGCTTTCATGAGGAAGTAAGATCAGGAAAGACCTGAAAACTGAGTTGGAGTTAGTTAGGTTAAGGAAGGTAGGTGAGAATTTGGGGAAAGAGTGTTCCAGGTGGAGGAAAGAGCCTTCATAAGGAATGAGAGGTAAGAGAACACACAGGATGGTCAGAAAATCATTCAGTGTGGCTGAAGCCGAGAGGCAGAGGCAGGATAGTAACATGTGAGCTAGAGGCCTAAAGAGACAGTGGATCATAAAGCCCTTCCTAGACTCTGCCTTGGATTTCATCTTGAAGTCAGTGAAGGTTCCCTGAAGGATTTTAAGGCAGGAAAGAGACACAGATTTGCATTCTAGATAGATCACTCTCTCCATATTTCTCAATGAGGCTGCTATTGGCATTTTGGGTGGAACAGTTCTCTGTTGTGCAGATCATTCCAGGTGTGGTTGGCAGATTAATGGCTCCCTAAAGATGTCCGTGTTCAAATTCTTGGAAACTGTAACTCTGTTATGTTACATGGCAAAAGGGACTTTGCAAGACAGGACCTTAAAATGGGGAGGTTATCCTGGATTACTTAGGTTGGGTAGACTTGATTTAATCACATGGGCCCTTAAAAATGGAAGAGCAAAGCAGAAGTCAGAGAAAGACGTGGCAGAAGAGGAGGCAGGAAACACAAGGCATAAGAAGAATTCAGCCTATCGTTACCTGCTTTGAAGATGAAGAGGTCATGAGCCAAGTAATGTGGGAGACCCCTAGAAGCTGAGAATAATCCTTGCTGAGAGCCGGCCAGGGAACTGGAGCCTCAGTCCTACAATCCCATGAAACTGAATTCTGCCAACAACATGACTATGCTTGGACAGGGATTCTCCCACCAGGCCTCCAGGGCCCTACCGAAACCTTGACTTTAGCCCTTTAGACCTTTGTCAGACTTCTGACCTACAGAGCTGTGAGGTAATAAATGGGTATTTTTTTAAGCTGCTAAATTTGTGGTATTTCGTTACTAGAGCAATAGGAGATGAATACACTAGGTATTTCAGTGTCCTTGGTTCCTGCCCCCTTAATGCTAGCATGTCCCTCCCCACCCCCATTATCACGACAACCCCCAAACACTCACACATTTCCAAATGCCTGCTGCTGCTGAGGGCGGTACACCCCTGGCTGAGAACCACTGCCAGGAGAATTAATAGGAAGAAGTCTGGATCAAAGGCAGAGGAATCAGTTAGAAGGTCATTGTGATATTTAAGCTGAGGAATGAAATGGCCTGAAGGAACATAGTGGGAACATTCACGGGAATAGAGAAAAGGGATGAATTTGAGAGATAATTAGGAGGCAGAGTCAACAGGACTCATCAGTGGTGGCTTGATTAACACTGGGGGTGAGCCGTCTCCTCTGTCCTTATTCTCCTGTCCACCACCCTTCCACTCCCATCATCATGGCACATCTAAAAGCAGACAGCATTTTTGCAGGAATGTGACTTCCAGTGAGCAAGAGGACATGCTCTTAGAGCCGTCAGCAATTTGTATCAGGATCAGCCAAAAGAAGGGAAATGACAGCAGAGCTATTGCAAACCCAAAATGCCCGTTATGGCCAAAGGCACCCAGTTGGTGAAGCACAGTAATTGCCTGAACAATTTTTAGCCACTCCATGTTGCAATTGACGATAGGAAATGAGGAGGGATTTTATACCTCCCAAAAGAAGCAAGTCAGGCGATCCAAATGGCTGAAATGCAATTTGAACCAGGGCATTTGGTTAACCCGACCAAACCCCTGTGTGCAGTTTGAAAGCATTTCACTCTAGAGATTTTTATTTGTACTTTGTCCAAAAGGGCCTGTGCCCTCATCTGCACCTGTGTAACCAACTCCGTGTACTAGATCCCTTCTGTGTGAAATCGTGAGTGTGGTTTCTGTTCTCCTGACTGGACTGTGGTGAGGCAGGGCACATAACACGCAACATGTAACAGGCCTCTTTCAGACAGCACATTTGTTCTCTCTCGAGGTGTCTCCAGCCCTAATCTAGTTTATGCTGAGTTCCCTAGTCTAGTGACTGGGAGGACCACCACTGCATAATCAAGCCCTGGTCTTGGGAAGATGAACGCCACAGAGCGTATAGCCAGTTACCCTAGACAAATTCAAGTGTCATGGGAACTTGTTAAAAGTTGGTTCTAGGTAAGAAATGAAAATTCCCCTGGCATCTGCATTTTTCCTACATTCTTGAAAACAGCCACAGTGACATGAATGAAACATCAAGTCAAAAATAATGATTCAACATAATTCATAGGTCATGGCAGAGAATCTGCGTTTTTTGTGCTCTTTCAGGCATAGGGAATGATGAATCCCGCAGGCTTTCCTGGCATCAGCACTTTAGGTGAGGTGTTCAGTGTCTAATATTAAGGCTAATTGGCAAATATGTAATTCACGTGAAAGTTTCGCCTATCAAAGTCGAATTAAATTTGACCACACTCTCCCATCCCCAGTAGAACTGAAATGGCTCATGGCATGGGGTAGTTTGGCTCTGGGTCTGATTAAGTAAAACATTTCCCCCTTTCAGCCTCTTGATCAAAGTCCATTTACATGGAGTCAATTCTGTTTCTTAAAGACAAAGTTGTTTCATATTTAAATCCTTATAATAATGTCACATTTCAGTTTTAGCCCTAAAGTGGGAAAACCCAGGGCTGATGCTTCTGGTTGCATTCTACACTTAACCTTCCTTCAGAGTCATTTTTAGTTCCAAGAAACTGTCTTTGTTCTCTGCCCAGGTACGGAGGAAAAGCCAAGGAGAGAAAGCAGCCATCCCTGTCACACGTTCTTGGTGTCACTTTCCTGATGCTGACTACGGATCAGTATGTGTGATTTTATAATTACAACTATTTATTTGATCCTGGATAGGCAAGTCGGCTTGGGAGCTGAAGGGATGTTTTATGTCAAGATGCTCTAACTTTGGTTGGCGATTATCTTCTGAATATTTAGGAATGGTGACAGCCATCTCTCCATTCTTGAATATATTTCTGGCTTTGTCAGAGCTTTAGTCCGAAAAAGGGAGGGAGAAGGCTCCTACATAAAATGAGACAGCTAATAAAAGTATAGAACTGGGGTTTTTTTCTATAAAAGAAAATCCATAAGTGACAAAATATCTCACCAAGTCGTTTTTCCTCTCCAGTGTCTTGCGTTGTGCATGTGTGGCACGTGCACACATTAAGTTTACAGATTCTATAAAGCAATTCATCCTGCTCTGAATCTAATGCCAGTAAGTTTTCAAGGAAGTCAGCAAAATGTAGCCCAGGAAGGAAAACACTGACATTCTTTTTTAAAACCCTATTGTTTTTATTCAATCTGCTACTGAACTGTGACTAAATCATTTACTCTTCACATTTTATTTTTAGTTTTGTGGTATTTTCCCCCTCCCCCAAATGAGGTCGAGTCCTAAATCCTCGTACCCTAACATCCCAGCTCTACAGTCATATAAGAGGTTTGTTTCAGTAAAAATGATTACTGGTATCTATAATAGAATTGTAATAACTCAATACTATTTTACAAATTTTTGATTCGCTCTGCATTTTTTATTTGACAGCTTGCCAAAATCTAGTTTTTATCTGATCATCTTTGCATCGACAATACATGAGGCTGAGATCTTCTGAAAAGAGGATACTTTATTTTCCCCTCTCATCGAATGCTTTGCTTTTGCAGCAAAAATATTGATTTGGATTTAATAATCTATAGTCCTTTCGGTTTGATCACACTTAGCAGGAAGCCCCAGAAAGAGCCATGGCCGCATATCCGCCAACATGGAATCAATTGCTCCTCTCTAATAAATGGAATCATTGAGCACCTGATCCATACTATTGCTTGTTATGTGTAATTAATGAAAGGTTTGACACAGTAGAGTTTTGAATGGCTCCGGGTTTCCCTATTCAGATCCTCTCAACCAAAAAATAACAATCAACAAAACCTATGCCATAGAAAGATGATGTTTCTGATTATAATTTTTTGTCCCCTCCATCAACACACATTTTGTCACACTTTGCTCTTAAACGATCGCAGCGGTGCTACTGATCTCAGCCTGCTCTGGCTCCCAGCTGTTCACGTTCAAGACCATTGTGAGTAACAGGTCCATCCCATCAGTTGCCTCTGGGATTGTTATATATAATCAGCATCATGAAAAGAAACTGACTATGAACTGGGAGCGCCCTCCAACAACACGTCTTCATCCATTGTCTTATTTTCCATCTGCAAGGAATGCAACCAAGGGCGTCTTTTAGAATTCAGCATTCCTGTCTCAAATAAATGACAAAAGCTGGTGAGTAAGAGAATCGCTAACCCAGTAGTTGTTAAGCAATTAAATCAGACTCTCTGGGGGTACGATGTGGGCATTGGTATTTCTAAAAGCTTCCTTGGTCATTTTTATGTGACTCAGTGCTCTACCCTGAAACTTCGCCACTCTCGATGCAGCTGGGTGCCACCTTCATGGGCTTATTAGAATTGCAGAAATTTACCGAATCAGGTCAATTCTACTGAACCCAGGCTGCTGAATCAGAATCTGCTTGTTAGCAAAATCTCCCCAGTGATCTGTAGACACATTAAAGTTTGAGAAACATTGGCCTAAACCTGTTATAAGAAACATCCCCAAGTTAGCAAGCCAGTTACTAAACAGAATGGCAGCTTTCAGTGTTTCTAGAGGAAGGGGGGGTAGCCGTGGGCTCTGTTGTCAGGCAGTCCTGGGTGTGTACCCTGGGTATCCCATTTACCAGCTGTGTGACTTAGGGTCAGTCTCTCTTAACTTCAGTTTGCTCATCTGTAATGATACTAATGATAGTACCCACCTCCATAGGGTTATTGTGAAAATGAATCTAAAATATCGCCTGCAAAGTGCTTAAGACCATGCCAGATGCATTGTTAAGCAAGCGGTATGTTTTAGTAGTTAATACTAATATTAATAATAAGGCTGTATTCTTCAGAGACCTCTACAATTGCTCAATTGCTCTGTATTGTCTAAATATAGATAATAATTCTTTTTAAATTTATCTATTTATCCTTAAAGCCAGCTGAAGCTCTTATGGAAGTTGGCCCTAAGGTCTACTCTTGCACTTTAAGCTTACACTTGATCCCATTCATCAATTACAAGAGGGACAACAGGAAGGTCAATGGACGCTTAGAAAAACGGTACAGTGGTGAGATCAACCAGAATGTCTTTCCTAGCACCTGAGCCTTGGTGACTTCAGCTTAATTTTCTCTGGAAGCCACACCATTGTGTGTAAAAAGACTTACAAAGCCGGCTTCCGTGTGAGGCTAGCTCTGTTCACCTAAATTTGGCCTTATTTGGAAAGCTTTCTTGGCTCTCTCCCACCAAATCCAAACAGGGACGGGAGATTTTATTAAAATGACTTGGGACCAGCCTGCTCTGTGCTCTGAAGCATTAAAGGGAGCCAAAAATGTCCCCTGGTGTCCATAGACACATTGTTCTTATTTTTCAAAATTAATCCAGCTGAATTTGCAAGGCTGCCTCACCTCCATCAGAGCTGCAGACGGCCAGGACAAAGAGCTGTTTTGATGTTCCCAGCTGGGAACCCTGCCCTCAGCAAATACAGTTGATATAAATAAATGGTCTCTTGCCTGCCTACATTCATGCCCATCTGTTTGGAGGGCATGGTGCCCAATCAAAAGTTGCCTAGATGCTCACCATGGGCACCAGTGCCAAGGAAGGATGATTTCGTGGCAGCCTGCCTAATGCTGTGAGTGCCATCTTTTCAGTCGTGGGTTCTCATCCTGGACCAGAACGGGAGCACTGGCACTGCATGTTTCCTTACTCTCGATCACACCTGTTGCCAAGGCAGTGCCAAACCAAAAGAAGAGAGAAAGAAGGAAAACTGCTGTGTAGGAGCATCTTTGGGCTCCCAGGGCCTGGTGGGCCCACTAAGACAGATTCTAATTAAGTAGAGAAAAATCTCTGCCCATGGATATTCTGATGGGGCACAAGATTGGCAAGTCAGACTTTGCTTGGCTTTATTGCAGGGGCAGAGGGCAAGCTGTTCCCAGCTGGCAACTCTGCCCCTATCTAATACAGGAAACATAATAGAACACTGGTCTTTGATGACATCAGGAGCCAAATAAACCAGGAGGAATGAATCAGGCTCAGCCTAGCCCACTATCCCCTAGCTCCCAATTTTCACCCACCCACTGGAAGCAACAGGCCTGATGAGTACAAGGCACAGGATGTAAAAACCCAGGAGCTGATTTTGTTTTGCATTGGCTGTGCTTGAGGAAGAAAATGAAGTCAGTCAGGAGAAAGCATGGTGTGAGGACATTTTTATGCTGATAAAGGGTGAGTAAATTCCCTCCGAGTTTGTTAAACACGATCAGAAATAAATTTACATACTTGGTCACCAGGGGATCACAGAGAGGTCCAGGAGAGGATCCTCACAGCAAAAGTTAGGAAATTATTCATCCCTGTGGACTTCTCAAGGGCTAAACACAGTGGTTCTCAGCCATGGAATACTGAGATGATAGGGAGCGAGCAATCTTTATTGACGAGAAGTTCAAGTGTGCAACCTTGTCCTGTGGAAGGAAAATAGGCTGAGAAACAGCTGGCTTAAAGACTCAAAACAACATGCCCTGTTTACACTTAAAAGCACATTTGTTAGTCCAAGATTTGGTTTTGTTCCTAAGTTTGCATTGTTTTGTTGAATTCTCAATATTCTATCAATTAGATTTGTGGCTAAATCATTGTGGTAGGCTGGACAATGGTCCTCTGAGATGTCCATGTGCTAATCCCCAGAACCTGGGAATATGCTACCTGATAGGGCAAAAGGGATCTTGCAGGTGTGATTAAGTTAAGCATCTTGAGGTGTGGGAGATTATCCTGGATTATCTGGGTGGGCCTGATGTAATCATAAGGGTCCTATCAGAGCAGGAGGCTGTGTGATGAAGGCAGAAGAGATTGGGTGCTGTGTTGAAGATGGAAAAAGTGTCCAGAAGCGAAGAAATACAAGTAGCCATCAGAAGCTTAAAGAAAACAAAAAAACCAGTTCTCTCCTCAGAGCTTCCAGAAGGAACCAGTCCTATATAGACCACTTGACTTTAGCCCAGTGAGACTGATTTTGGAGTTCTTAGAATAAATATATTTTGCTGTAAGCCACTAAGTTTGTGGTAATTTGTGAAGCAGGAATAGGAAACTGAGACAATCCTTATCCTTATGTAGCAGACTCAGGGTGGCCCAAGAAGGGAGGCTCCCAGGCTGTACAAAGCTTAGAGAAACACAGTCCGTTGGCTGCTCTGATAGAACCAACTAACTGAGTTTGTTGTTTTCCCCAACAACTCACTGGCTTTTTTTTTTTTTTTTTTCCTCTTGAACACAAAAGATCTTAGTCAAATCCAATGTTCTTGTTTTTGTGTTTTCTTTTTGGTATTGTGCAAGTCTAAGTTTAAAAGAAACAGTTCTCTATCAGGTGTCACGTCACACCCTTAAACTTTCAACGTTTGGCCTACCAGGCCAGAATACCATCCAAATTGACCTAAGTATCGGTAACGCCAATTCCAATCACAGGCATTCATGCCCCAAAGGCAGGGATCAATTTAGGAGCAGCAATTCAGATTTATGTTCAACTAATATTACTATATCCCTACTAAGTGCCAGGCACTGGGAATGACATGTTTGATGTGTATAATATCTCCTTAAGCAACACAATGGGTAAACTGCAAAGTTCCTGGACACACATGCAACACGAAATAGCTGCTGTTGTCAGAAGTTAATGCTTATTCCTCTCAGCAAGTATCATAACACTGTAGGGCAGCTGCTGTCACTGAATGTTAACAGCAGGTGCCTGTCTATGTACCCATCCATCATTCCATCCCAGCAGCTGGATTGCTCATCATTTGCCTGCCCTCAGTGGCCCTGATCTGCAGAAAGCAGACTCCAGGAAAAATTCAGAATTTTCCTGTGGTTAAAGTATGCTTCAGCCAGGTTTTATATATATATAACGTACAGTGGGCCTCTGCTGCTTTTGTTTCCTTTTGGATATAACATAACACACAAGATAAACAATAAGTCTGCACAATAAGGATAAGTAACTGTGCACTCCGGAGTGACAAGGATCTTACAGAAGGAAGAAGTGGTAATTTAATTGTTTTACTTTTCCTTCAAAGAAATTAAATAACTCAATTTTTTTTCATAAAAAGTGTGAGAAATTGAGAATCTTGCTAGTTGTATTGTTTATCTCTGTTGATAAAGTTAAAAGAGATCTTTTCCAAGTTGGTTGAGTTTTATCCATGTTTCCTATCAATTGGTCTATTTCAACATGCATTTCCAGTATTTGCCATACTGAAAAAATTACTCCCATCACTTCTTCATCTACTATTTGGACCTTATTCTGCCCAGGTTTTCTTTTAACAATAAAAGTAACTAAAAATATTTCTCTTGGTGTAGCATCCTTTTCTCAATGCTGTTTTCATTTTTCGCTTGCCATCCAGTTAGTGATAATTTAGTCATCTATTATGATGATAGCCTCAATATTTGAGATGCTGATCAGAGTGAAATGAAAGGATCTCTGTAGAATTCAATAGACCAGAGAAGAAAATAATCAAAGTACTGTTTATTCATTCCCTTATCAACAAACATTTATTGAGCATTTAGTTTCCCTGGTATCCTCCCTTTTTTTCTTCTTTTTCATTCTCTTCCTTCCTCTCTCCTACAAAATTGACATCGTATTACAGAAACTGTACATTCAAAGATGAATAAAATATAGCTCCCATCCTTAAGGACTTAGAGCTTAGTAAACAGTAAAAATGCAATGCAGTGCAACTCTTCTGTTATGAAAGGGAGCAAGAGGTGCCATGGGGGGATCAGGAGGGAGAGGCCATCTGTGCATGGGAGCATCAGGGAAGGCTTCACAGAAGAGGTAACACTTCAACAGAGGTTTGAGTAGGAGTTCACCAAGAGAACGGGAATGAGGGTATATTTGTTTTCTATCTCTATGTAGCAAATCACCACAAACTTAATGATGTAAACATTTATTATCTCACAGTTTCTGTGGGTCAGGAGTCTGGGCATGGGTTAGCTGGGTTCTCTATTCAAGGTCACACAAGGCCATACTCAAGATGTAAGATGGGCTGAATTTTCATCTGGAGGCTTGATTGGGGAAGAATATATTTCTAAGCTCACTCATGTTGGCAGTTTTCATTTCCTTGTGGTTATATGACTGAGGGCCCCATAATTTGCTGGCTATTAGATGGAGGCCATCCTCAGGTCCTAGAGTCTGCCCACGGTTCCTTGCCATGTGATCTTCTCCAACATGGCCTCTTACTTCACTAGGCCAGCAAGGAGAATCTCTAGTCTAGTCTAGGACAGAGTCTTATACAGTGTAAAAAAATCCCATTGCCTTTGACATATTCTATTGGTTAGAAGCAAATCGCAGGTGTGACCTGCACCTAAGGACAGAGAATTACACAGAGTTGTGAACACCAGAAGGAGGGACTCATTGGGGTTCACCCTAAGGTCTGTCTACCACATAGGAAGATGAGAGGAATGAGATAAACAGGTAAGATGGCATATAGGGAATGAACAATGGTTCTATATGGTTG